>NC_134115.1:18783226-21765726 GCF_040939455.1 Microcebus murinus
CTGCTTTTGCTTTTTACCTTTGCAATTTTTTTTTAAATTCAGCTAGAATGTTTCGTGTTGTAGGGAGTGAGGCACTGATCCTCCTCTTCTAAAAAGTGTATGGCCCATTCCAACAATGCTTTGTGAATAATTCATCCTTTGCTACTGATTTCAAAGACTGTCTTTTCACTGATTATAAAAAAAACCCCTCATTTATATTTGAGTCTATTTCAAAAAAATCTATTTTGTTCCACTGAGTTTTACAATTTGCTGTAAAATAATTTGTACAGTTTTTTTATATTCCATAATTTGGCAAACCATTATCATGTTGCTTCAGTTTTTCCAAATTGATTGTCAAGATCTTATAAGACTGAAGACAAAATGTTCTAGATTACAACTGACAGAAGGAAGGATAACAACTGTTATTGGCATCTGTCCTAAAACATTAGTGTGAGTCTAACAGCAGTTCCCAAATCTCGCTTCCACTTTTCTTATACATAGAAATAATTCTACCCAGCCCATAAGGTCCTTGAAAATTTTAAGGCATGCTATTGAATGGCATCATCTAATTTAACCTCTCTGTGTATATTCTACAACTCTGGTTTTTAATCTCCTTGCTACCAAAACATCTGCAGTTACAAGATCCTTTTAGCCACTGCCTAAAATCTTCATTGTGTATTAGCTGTGAAGTATGAAATAGGATTTCTTTTCAGGACATCAATTAAGTCCTCTTTTTTTTCTGGTAAGCTACTAAAATAAAACAAATATATAAAATTATATTTCCCCACTTTTTCAACAAATGCACAAAGGTTTATTTATAATAATCATCTTGATAATAGCATTTTTGTAGTAATTGAATTGCAGATTATATACATGAAATATTCCTGTATTCAAATATTTTTGTTAAAGTGTATATAAACTCTCTGTTGGTGGCAAGCAATAAATGTCCCTTACAAACGAGAGATGTATTCATCTACCTATGGTGTGTGAAGTCTGTAAGTTAGTACTTGTACCTCAACAGTACAGTTACACACACACATACAATGCTAATATAAAAGTGCACACATACATAATTTGTCTTTTTTTTTTCCCATCTCTTCTTATTGAACAAGAACTAAGGCCTTAAATGACCTTGAAACCTATCCCTATTGCCATTGGAGCTCCAAAATTTGCTAACAAGTTTCTTCTTTGCTACTTTTTGTCTTCCCATCCTCCCCTCTTATCTCCTTGACCCTCCTTGGACAAAATCTCAGCTCTGGAGAAAGAGTGAAAGCTTCTGTATGTTTGACAAAATTATGGTGTAAAAATGTAAAGGTGTAAACAAGACCGTAGATGTCTCTGAGACGTACCATTTCTAATGAATTATGGAGCTCAGTCATTTTTTTCCCCACTGCTTGCCTGGTGTACCTTTAGCAGCTGACTACTGTTACGTAGAGTGAATAGAGAACTCTAATTCCAGCTGCTCCTGACAGCTGCTTTGTGTACCACTGGGTCAAAGGCATATGGATGAACAAACAAAGAAATGTATAACTCTGTCAGACCATGAGAAGCCCAGCTCAGAAAAATAAGCGGTACTTCAATTTAGAAAATAGAGAGAGCATTAGGACCTGCGGACCTCATAACCTCTGCTGTCCCTATCACCATCAGTTCCGTTTTGTTAGTCATACGCTATCTTCCAAAGAGAGTCATATTTCCTCTGAGTTGGAAAGATCATTTCATTGTCACGCTTGTTCAATCCTCCCTAGAGCAGGAAGTGGTATAATATGTGTGCCCAAGCTTTAATATACTATTTTACTTTTTGCCTTTTACGATTTCAACCTTGACCTCTGAGTTCACAGTCCACTATTTTAACCATTAGTGCATCTCTAGATCTTAAACCAGAAGCTACACATCCAATACTTCACATAGAATGACCTTGGGAAAATACATATGCTGCCATATTAGCAATTATTTTTGTTTGACATGGTATAACTGCAGCCAGTATCAAATCAGAACCCATAAACCAATAAATTGTTTTGCTGCTTGGCTGTTAGCAGAATGCTAAGAATGCTAAGGCACATCTCTAGCAAAACCAACCCGAAGCTGAAGTTGCATTTAAAGTAAGTTCTCTCAGTTTGGGGGTGGGTGGGGGTGGTAAGGAAAGGCACCAGATATATTAATGCCCTTCTTGGAAGATGAGTTCATCCTGTCTAATATGCATTCGAAATAATCTACTCATTTGATGAAAGGTTTGCGAGGCATGAATAAAGGGCCAGGCTGCTTGTCTACAGCAGCAATTAACAGAATCACACAAAGCCCATTTCAGTGGCCTATTTTCTCAGGCCAGCCATCAGTGTAATTATCCACATTAGAGGAATTTTCTGAGCTGGAGGAGAGGTTCACAAGTCAAAGGGACCTGAAGTTCACTCTGGGGAATTTAAGTAACTGTTTGGTTTTAATAATTCCTCGTCAAATAATCTCTGAGGTATCAAAAGAAATCATTCCCTCTGCTCTTGATAAGGAATTGTCATTTTTGTGCTGTGCTGGCATCAACACAAAGGGGCTATCACAAAGTCACTCCTGAATTTTCAGGCCGCCTCTCTGAGGGGAATACACAAATCACATTTTTTTTTTTATTCATGAGATGATGTCTGCATGATCAAATGAGTAAAAAAGTAGCAATAAGAAAGTACCCAATGATTTTCTTAAAGAAGAAAACAATATAGATCCCATCCATTCATGATAATAAAAGATAAATTATTTGTCTACAGTGTTCCATATTCACCTTTAAAAGATCCTTGAATTGGAATTATGTCTTTGGATCAATAGAGAAATAAGAAATAACAGACTCAAACAAAAATTTAGATATTTAGGTAAAAGAGGCAGAAAACGTTCAGCTTTTATTGGGCTCTAAAGTGACATGGAGACTAGCTAAGACTGCAGGGCTGGGCACAGTATTCCACATGGTAGGTGGCACAGGTCTAAAGCTCCATAGCCTACTGCCATGAAGATGTGTGGGAGAAAAACTCTTCTTCTGACAAGGGCATTTAAATGAAATGTTGCCAGCAACAATTCTAGGGGGCATGCAAATCACATTCTTAATAAAGGCAGAATGATTTTGTCCAAGTTATGAGCACGAACATGTGCCAAACAGTGAGGTTCTTTGCACACATTTTTTATCAAGAAGATACATACCCCAAAGGTAGACACGCTGATTGGCAGGTGTGGAAAAGCAGTGTTACAAACGCAACCCTCTCCTCATCCTTAGGGCTACTCTCTAACTACAAAATTCATTGATGCCTAATAATATATTATACATAGCTAAGGTGGGAAAGTATATTTCATTCACAAAAATAATGAATACATATTTATGTATACGCACACACACATGCCCCTTGGCCTGACGTGCAATATTTATATAAAGACACACCATCTATGATATGTATCTATCTTTCTATTTATCTGATTTCATATAGGAGTCACTTTTAAAAAGATAGGGAGTACCAGGAGATAGTAGCTGAGATTTATATGCATTCATATGTGTGTGCGCTAGTTGTGCAACTGTCCTGTTGATATCCCATCCCTCCTTTAACATAATTATAGTGGCTCAGCATCAGTGAACACTGAAACTGCCCTTATTAAACTAGTAAGAGAGACCAATCTTTTCTTAGATTAGATGGTTAGATTTAGATGGGCTTTTTCCCAGGTATTTGAGATCAGCAATAGAAAAGCCTAACAGGGAGAAAAGATTTTTTCATTGTTCCTATTATATGTATAATAGAATGAAATATACTGGTGGCCAATTTCAACAGAGTTTGATTGGTATTTATGTAGGAGACGCTGGCATGAAACCTGTCTGCTAACAATGCACTAAGTGAGGTCTCAGCCCAACAGTTTAAAGTCCTTGAAGTCCTGCAAAAATCTGATTCCCAGAGTTCCAGCGCTTATATTTATCATGGAGAAAGGACAGCCCCCATTCTCCACCATACTCCTACACCAACTGTATTTCAAGCATCGCTGAGTTTCACAGCATGAGAATTAACCAAAAGATTGAGAAAGAGTTGCTCAAATCTTTTTTTCTCCTCTTCATATTAGCCCAAAGGTGCCCTTTGGATAAATGGTAATGAGGGCAAGGAAGATGATAATGGATAACCACATATTGCTAGAATTACGCTGGTCAATGCAACTGAGATATGGAGCATAATGTAAGCTCTTATCCACAGTGAGTAGCTTACTTTGAGAAGCAAATTGATCCCCTCTTTGATTACCAATGGTAATTTATGGTGAAAGATAATAAAATTTGGTCACAGGTAAGGGAGTAACAATTGTGTAGCTCTAGAGAGCTGATTTTTCTTTTTCAAAATGCCATTCCCAACAGTGTTGTAAGTACTCAACAACTAACCAATATTACAGACATGTTTACAATGAAAAGAATTCATGGAGAAACATAGAACCTCTACATGCCAGGTGACATATTCCTGACTTCCAAAGCTCCTCTATGTCAGTGGTCCCAAACTTTTATGGCATCAGGGACCTTTTTCATGGAAGACAATTTTTCCACGGACCAGAGAGAGGGGATGATTTCAGGATAATTCAAGAGTATTACATCTATTGTCCACTTTATTTCTATTATTATTACATTGTGATACATAATGAGATAATTATAAAACTCACATATGTTAGGGACCCCTACTCTACATGACTGAACCCTCAAATAGATTTTTTTTGTTGTTACTGCTCACACAGTCAGATTTGTCCAGTGTTACATGAAACCTAATGCAATCTTTTTGTTTCTTTCACCAACATTCTCTGCTTTAGTTGGTCATCAATATCTCTCTGATACACACACACACACACACACACACACACACACACACACACACAGCTGCGTTCAGAAGTAATTAGAATACCCTCTGATCATTTTGGCTTTTCAAATGTCCCAAACTGTAGGACTGATTCAATGATGATTATCATTATTGGAAAAGAGGTGCAATGAGCACATCAACCTTGCTGCAGTTCAACTAGGTATCACAGTTTCATTCAGCATTTTTCAATCTGACAATGTCTTTTTAGATCTATCAAAATAAGGTTACTTTGGAAAACCATACTGTGATTAATCATGTATTTTGGAAGGATGTGACTGTTTTCCTTCAATTTGTTTTTTGGCAGTGATATTGAGCAGGGCCACGTGATTTGTGAAACCAAAGAATCAATCCTATAATGACATATTTATTGTATAATTGCATCATGTGAGGCCCCTTGGAAGATATACTATATGTATCTGAAGGAACCAATAATACAGTTATGGTGAAATAGACTAACAGAGAATGATTGGTTCAAAGAGTAATAGAAGTAGAAAAGCAAGAGAACACTTGGACCAAACCTTATACATCATAATATGAAAAGATAGTGGCCAACATTGTTTTCTGAGCTGGTGCACAACATGAAATAATAGGGAAAACAGGAGACAATGTTAAGTTGTGGGGCACTAACTATACACGGGGCTCTGATAGCAGAGAGACTTGTGCAGTGTAGAGAAATAGAAAAGATTTTGTGGCAAATGAGAAACTTAAGCCAGTTGGGCATCCCAAAGACCAAGATTTAGGATGGCCAAATGAGTGATTTAAGGAATTCTGGGTGGGAGGAGAGTAGCATGTGCAAATGCCTGACAGTAGAAATGACCATGACTATACCAGAAACAGAGGAATGTGGCATGGCTGCAGAATTATGTCAGGATGCTAAGTCTAAGTAAACTAGCACAGGAACTAACTCTTAGGTGCCTTAAAAGTCAGAAGACAGACAACTCTTTGAAGGAATAGTTTGAATGGGTATGCAATGCACAGTCAACAGCTCTCTCATAAGAAGCTTTCATTTCTCTGCAGGTTTGTCATTGCCTAGTTAAATGAATGGAAAACAGGTGCTGGCAAACAGGAGTGTGAGCAGGGGAAGGATAGAAACTGTTTCAGAAGACAAGAGAAGCCATGAGAGTGGACAGGCTTGTTGCTGATGGCTGAGACGACACCCACATCAGATTTCAAGTCAGCTGCTAGCAATGCTTAATTTATCAAAGAGGTTTTTCTCTATGGAAAGCCTGTAGGTTTTCAAGTTATATAGACACTTAAGACCCCAAACTTTGTTCCTGAGGGTCCAGGCTATATTATTGGTCTATGAACAATGAAAGTACTAGCATATATGCAAAAATGAACTTCAATGGGTAGCAGTGACCAAAAAAAAAAAAAAAAACTTCCGTCTTATCATATTTAACTATCTTCATTTAAAAATGTCACAGCTGAAGGTGATGCATTAATCTTTATAAAAGGCATTAAGATGGAAGAATTATCCTTATACTTAAACTTTATTTTCCCAATTAGTAGTTTTCTTAACTAGAAGGTATAGCTTTAATCACAGTGATCATTTGAGTAATCATTTACAATGAGCTAATCTTAGTGATCACCAGTAAATGTGTTTGGACAACCTTGCATTCCTTATCAGGAGGTTATCATTGTCACATGCTGCCACCTCTGATCAAAGCCTAAGATGTTTTTAACTGGACACAGAAAATTAAATAATACTTTTTCTAATTGTTATTCCTTTATGTGCCTATAGAATGATTTATATCTGAAACAGTAATACACAAGTCTGGAATTCAGCCAAACCTTTCTTTTGTGTAATGATATGACTTCCTAGACATTTTTTATTGCAAAAATGAAACAAATGAAAATGTTTCACCTCTTACCATTACAAGTCTCAAATTACATGCGTCAAAATGTGAAAAGTAGATAACTGCATTGTAGAAAGGCAATTGCCTTTCCTTACCTGCATTTTTTTATTTTTTTTTTAACAATGGCTATGCATATTTGAGTGATAAAAGGGGGGAAATGCAAATCATAGTATCAATTTTAAAACAAAAGCATTAAATGTGTCTTAGGGAGAATCTGGAACTTAAACAGTACATTACAGATGTTAATAAAATTCCTGACAAAATTCATAAGTATATTCTTGTCTAAATAATTTCTAGGAAATTAGAAATAGTATGCATGGTCAAATCAATCCCCGACAATTTCTGAGACTCTGTTGACTATATCAAATAGGAAAATCAAAGATTATTCAGTTCAGAAGACTTAAACAAAGGATGGCAAATCCTGGCACTTGCATGCTGATTCGTGTCTCTCCCACCCATAGAACACACATTCCAAAGAACCCTAAGCACAGATCTTTGGACATTATTAGCCCTTATTAGGAATTTTTGTGTGTATGTGAGATGAAAGATATTTGCAGTCCTCAATTTGAACCAATCACTGTACCACAGGGAATATCAGATTAAAATACTGACTTCTCATTACACTGTCTTGAAAACTAACGTTAAAATATTCAACAGAGTATCTGGCAAGAGTTACCACTAGTCTGAGCAAACTATGAGTCTACTTCCATCTTCAAAATCTGTTATTTCTGCATTGTTTGTTTGATTTAAATGTTCAGGGACTGGTAAGAATAATGATCATGACTATTACACCTGTATACCTGCCCTGCCAATATGGCTGCTTGCACTCTTAACACTTTACATAGTTTGTTTTATTTCAGTGGTCCCCAACCTTTTTGGCACCAGGGACTGGTTTCATGGAAGACAATTTTTCCATGGATGGTGGGGGTGGGTGGCAGAGCTTGGGAGTTGGGGACCTCGATTTTATTCCATAGAATAATCCTACTGAAATCTTTAAAAAATTTATTCAGTAAATTGCTACAAACTTTCTAAAAAAGAAATTGACAGCATATATCATGAGTACTAACACTAATACCATTGATTCAATTAAAAATCCCACTTTGGGGATTTTTTATTTATGTGCTTTCCAAATATTTATCATGTATCAACCCAGAAACTAGCACAGTGACTGTGCTAAAAGAAGAAAATATATCAGACAGGATTTCTACCCACATGTAGTTTGTTTCCAGGTAAAAAACCATTAATGAATCACACAAACGAATTATGATAATTACAGCAATGATAAGTTCTATGAAGCAGATGTATCACTGCTCTGGGAAAATACAACAAGGGTTCAGCTTAGTTCAAGATGCCAGAGAAGGCATCCCTGATGCACTCATACTTGAATGACTTCTGAAGGACAGCAGTAAACTAGATAAAATGCTTGGTGAAAAGCCACAAGTTCAAAGTCCTAGAAGTGGGAGTGCCAGATGGCAGAAGGACTGGATCAGAGAGGGAAAGGGGAATGCAGTATAAAACAGGACAAGAGAGACAGGTCAAAAGTACTGTGTAGGTATTAGTAAAGAGCTTTGCTTTTATCCCAAGAGAAATGAGAAGTCACTGAAAGTTTCTAAACAGAGTGGTGACGTGATCATATTTGTATTTCTTACAGATCAGTCTGAGTTTAGCATGGAGAACAAACTGGAAAAAGACAATAATGGATGTAGAACACTGAAGATGTGATGTGACAGGAACCTAAATGAGGATATAGATGGCGATAGAGAGAAATGGATAGATATTACAGATATTTGGGATATAGTCTGAATAGAATAGAACATAAGTAGATGATAAAAGGGGGAATATCATCCTAAATTTTTGGATAATCAAACTGGATGCATGGTAGTAGCATTCACTGAAATAGAGAATGCTTATGAAGGCTAGGGGTGTGATTGTGTGAGTGTATATGTGTAGGGGAACATGCACAAGTTCATTGTGGACTGGTTTAGAGTGACCTTTGAATCACTGAAAAATCTCATGTCAGGTGGGCAGTTACCTATTCAGAAAAGAGCCCTAGCCTAGAGAGAGGAACGTGAGTAATCAGAGGTAGTAATTGAAAGTACAGGTTTGAGTGAGATTTCATGAGAAGAGGCTAGGTAATAAGAGCAAAAAGTCTAAAACTGAGCCCTGAGGAACTCCAACATTTAATGGCTAGTTAGAAGAAGATAACTTTCTATGTAGAACAGAGAGATTATAGTTATGGGCTTGGAAGGAAAACCAGGAGTACATTTTCTGGGTGATAAGGGAAAAAAAGGGGTTCAACAAATAAAAAGGAGCAGCAAATAAAAAGATTTAAAAAACAGTGGATATAGCAAAATACAAATCAGTGGTAACATTCTCATTAGCTATTTCAGTGGAATTCAGAAGAGAGAGAGAGGGCGGAAGAGAGAGACAGGAAGAGATTGTTCATGCCAGCCAGTAGCTAGAGAGAGATGGACTAGGGGTTCATGTGAGGATTTTCAGTTTTTGCTTTGTATTTATTTTCAATGGAGAATTTAAACATTCTTTCAAAATCATCAAGAAGGATATATTTAAGAGAGAAAGTCTGAACATTCAATGGAGAGAGGGAATAAGTAAGAAAAGGTGGGGTGTGGGAGGGAATAGACCTCCCACATAAGCAGAGTCTTTGACAGGTAAAGCTGCAACTGCTCTCGTAACCAGGACAGTAGGATGGTAAGAGGGAGACGTATTTGATTTGAGTGAAAACAAGAGTTCCTGTCTATGGAATCTGTTTAAAAAATATGTATATCTAAATGAATAGAGACAAATAAAAGAATGTCTTCTGCAGTATTATTTATAAAAAGCAAAAACTTTGGAAGTATGCGATAATCACAGAATGGTTAAATAAAATATGGTTGCCAGTCATGTTGAACAGCTAGTTATATAGTTATCGATAGTCATATTTTATAATTAATGTCAATAAAAATCACTAAGGCAATATTTACTGAAATAAGATCTAAAACGGTAATATTTCAGTGTGTCCCTATGTATAGAGACTGTAGGCTTTTACATCAAACAATACTCATCACCTAAGGACAAGACAGGGTGGGTAATTCTTAATTTTGTCCTTGTATTTTTCACTTTTTGGGCAATTAATATATTTTCCTTTACAATCAAGAACACACACACACACACACACACACATATATATATATATATCTTAAAAATTAAACTTGTATCTGAGTCTTGATTGTGAAATAAAAAATTCTAGTCTCATTTAAGTTTACATTAACATGAAGAAAACAAACTAAAAGTTGGAAGGGGCTCAGCAAATGTAATTTAAATTTTTCCCAAGGAGTTGTTGTTCTTGATCTTTAAGGTTCTTGTCAGTTCTAATTCTCTCATCCCTGGCATGGTTAAGGTACAGCTGTTGCTAAATACTAATTAATGTTCACTTACATTTAAAATGATCATTTTAGATTTCATTTCTAAATATTTGTGGTAGGACAACTTCCTGATTTGACTCAAACAACTTTGTTGGGCAAAGAAGATCATGTCTACTGTCTTGTCTATCTTTATTGGGCTTAAGACAATCAAACCCTCCAATACGACATCATTCAATAAAACTATTCTGTTTGAAAATATAAGTATCACTATCTTTTTATTTATGCAAATTTTCTTAGTACTTGTGTATGTTCAGCTCAAGCTCTGAGCTTCTTTAAGTTTCTCTATTTTAATTTCATTTACAAAAGGTTCAAGAGTATTTGCAGGGAAAAAAAAGGAGGAGCAGAGGAGTAATTATTAATACAAGAAACTCCTGATAAAATTAATGACAAGCACCTTGTGGTTTTCTCATAAACTAAATGCATTTTTTTATCTAATTAAGTAATCATCCGGGTAAGAGAATGACAGCAATATCTCATTTTACTATTAAGAGAATAAATTTATATCAATATAAATATTACAATGATATTCTGAAGAAATATAATATAGCTTAAGAGAAAACCCTCTACAGCTGGCATACAGAAGTTCTAAATTCAAAATTTTTTTAATTTGCAAATAACTAATAGTGTGGCAATAAACATTTAACATGCAGAGGCCCTTTTTCTATCTTCTGTAAAAGAGAAATAATAACCTCTATTATACTTACTTTGCATTGCTCCCTAGCACTATTGTAATGTTAAATAGTACATGGGAAAATAAGTGGAGGAGGAGGAATTATGAAACTAATGTATTATACACTGTGTGAATCAATCTCTCTGTCACTCTGTCTCACACACCACACACAATTGCAATTACTTCTAATAAGGTGTAGCATTTCAATACTAACTCACTGTGTATATTTTTATATTTATTTCACTTACCAATTTTTCTACATCGAGTTTCTAAAACTGCTCCATGTGTCCTGCAAGATGTTCCATAAAAAAATAAAAAAAGGGCTTTTGCTGAAAAATTAATGAAATAGTAGTATATCCTATTATTCTCTTAAGGCTTGATAAAGCATATCAACATATTAAAGTCCCTAAGAAGTCCTATGGCAGAGAAAATGATCTAATTTTGTTTATCCCAGAGTTTCCAAAGTTATTTGATTTTGTAACATACATTTTTCTAATGTACTATCCAGTAGCATTTCATGAGACATCAAAGTATTAGGGTCCCATAGTATAGTTTAAGAAACAATTGTCTACATTATTTATCTATTCTCTTCTCTCTTATTATTCTTTCTCTCTGTCTATATGAGTGTGTGAGTGATATGCACACATATTTATGTGATTCATATACATATACATATAATTAAAGTTTTCTATTTTTTCTATAGAACTGCACTATTCAATATAGTGGCCACTAATCCCTAAAAATGTGGTACTTCCAAACTGAAATGTACTATAAGTATAAAATGCACACCAGATTTTAATAGTTAATAGAAAAACATTGAGAATATCTCAGTAATAATTTTATGTCGAATATATGTTCAAATGATATTATTTTAGATTTACTGAATGATGTAAAATATATAATTAAAATTAATTTGCCTGTTTCTTATTTTTTGGAAAATTTACAATAACATACGTGACTATTCTTGTGGCTCATTCTCTTTTCATTTCCATTGCACAGCACTGGCATAATATATAACTTTTGTTAGAAGGTTAGAAAATACCAACAAAATATAAAGAAGAAGAAAATGATCGCTTATAATATCATTACCTAAAACACATGCTTTGAACGTTTCAATGCATTTTCTGATGGTTATTTTTCTATGCATATCTTATCAGATTCAGGATCGTATCTAATGTAGGTAGATAGATGATACAGTTGTAGATAGAAATGCACCGACGGCATCTTTCTTTACTTCCTTCTGAGGATTTTCATGATCTTGGGCTACACACTTCGACCTCTTTCCTCTTCTTTCTGGGGAGCATAAAGCTCTGAATAACAATTAAGTGACTTCAGGACACAAAATCACCTAGAAAATGTGTACTGTGAAATAAGCATTTGAGTGCAAGGAATTCATCAGAATATGTCTAAAGCGAGTCTGGTTTCAGAGGCTCCCAGTGACCTTGGGGGAGAGGAGGAGAGGAAGGCAGTGCAGGCTTTAACATAAACAGGCACAACCAGGAAGAATTCTTCTCAATCAGATGTTGCCTTTAGGCTAAAAAAGGAAACCTCATATAAACCAGACCCCAGCTTGCTGCTGCCATTTATTTAACGAAGTTTTAGAAAAGCAGAAACTTCACTACAGTCAGTGATTTATTGCCCAGGGGAATTTGAGGAAACTCCCACATGTGAGCTATTCATTTTCTTGTTCTGAACATCCCAAATCATCTCAGCGGGAGAGGATATGTGTTCCTGACCTTGGCTTGCTTTCTCTGGTTTTCGTTTTCATTTGCTAAATAGGTCACAGCACATTGTTTATTCTGGCCCAGAGCTCCAGCTACACTGTGGGATTCCCTCTCCCCAGCATTGCCCTCTGCCTGCCTCTTCCTTCAACCCTCACCCCCTGGGACTTGCACAAGCACTCAAGCAACTTAAATTGTGCTCGGGTCCACACGAACAACCGGTTCAGCTGTTCCAACCGAATGGATGGCCTATGATTCTATTCAGCCCAGTAGGCCGGCAAATGAATAGGAAATAGTCATGTTTGAAGTCTGCCATGGCAAAGATGGAATAACTAGCTTGATTGAGTGGATTTTCACTTTCTAACTAAGTATGCACCTGTTTTAGGTGGCCATAGTGCTTGTTCTTTCTAGCATTGCATATTTATGGCTTCTGCCTTCTCCCAACTGTTTAAATTTCTCTGTCTCTGTTACACATCCCCTCCCTCACCCCCAGGGCCAGTAACTGTATCAAAATAATAATGCTACTTTGGTTTCTTAATGTCTGGATCAAAGGTTCACAAATCACTTTGTGGATGGTTGAGTCTCATACCCCATCCTGTGAGGCAAGAAAGGAATAAAAGAGAAATATATCCTAAAACTTAAAATAATCTCAAAGAAAAATAAATATTTAACACATTTTTACACTCTATTTCGGAATCTTCTCTGTTCAACTTGCCTTTTTTCTTATTAAGACCAATTTCAGGCCTGGCGAGGTAGCTCACGCCTGTAATCCTAGCACTCTAGGAGGCTGAGGCGGGCGGATTGCTCAAGGTCAGGAGTTCAAAACCAGCCTGAGCAAGAGCGAGACCCCGTCTCTACTATAAATAGAAAGAAATTAATTGGCCAACTAATATATATAGAAAAACTTACCCGGGCATGGTGGCACATGCCTGTAGTCCCAGCTACTCAGAGGCTGGGGCAGGAGGATCGCTTGAGCCCAGGAGTTTGGGGTTGCTGTGAGCTAGGCTGACGCCCTGGCACTCAATCTAGCCTGGGCAACAAAGTGAGACTCTGTCTCAAAAAAAAAAAAAAAAAAAAACAATTTCATTTTTCCAATCTCTTTTGCACAACTGAATTTTCTCCTGCTTTTTCTGCCTCTTCTCAACACTTTATATGATGCTGTTTTGTCCTACTCTCTTAGTGTCTTAATTACACTTCTGTTAAAGGAAAAGCTTTAAGATTTGAATTTGCCATATATATTTTCAACAGGGAAACAAAATAAGTGGTTTTAAGTTCAAGTTTAAATATTGCTTTCAACTTAAAGAACAAAGACTGGGAGGCCAAAGTGGGGAAGTAGCCAGGAAGAGTGCTGCAAACAAGACAAAGTGTGTTACGTAGATTTAATCCAGTGCCTTCTCCATCAGAAAACAGGTAATAATCCTTGTCTTCCTGGTACAGAAAGGGAGACACCCTTACAAATGGGCACTTCCTTTATTTATATAAGCTACTGAATGGTAACTTCTCTGTCTTCAGAGCTTCTCCTGTGTCTGCAGTTTCCCAAAGTAATCAACTCAAAATAGCCCTTATGCCAAAGAGGCATATTTCAGGGTGGCATATTCTGCTCTCCTACATGCCTTGTAAGAGAGTAGTCTTAACTCTCTTTATCAGCCAATACATTGTTATTATTACTTTGAGGAGTCATGTTTAAGATTAATAACAATTTTAAAAGATTTTATTTTACCTTCATTTATTTTTTTCTTTTTTTTTTGAGACAGAGTCTCGCTTTGTTGCACAGGCTAGAGTGAGTGCCGTGGCGTCAGCCTAGCTCACAGCAACCTCAAACTCCTGGGCTCAAGCAATCCTTCTGCCTCAGCCTCCCAAGTAGCTGGGACTACAGGCATGCGCCACCACGCCCGGCTAATTTTTTTTTTTTTATATATATATTAGTTGGCCAATTAATTTGTTTCTATTTATAGTAGAGACGGGGTCTCGCTCTTGCTCAGGCTGGTTTCGAACTCCTGACCTCGAGCAATCCGCCCGCCTCGGCCTCCCAGAGTGCTAGGATTACAGGCTTGAGCCACCGCGCCCGGCCACCTTCATTTATTTTGCTAGAGACAGGGTCTTGCTCCGTCACCACCTTCGATCCTTTCTAATCTTTTTCTGTATGTAGATCATGGTTTCTGACCTATGTTTTTTTCTTCTTCTGAAGTACTTCTTTTAAAATTTCTTGCAGGGCAGATCTGCTGGCAGACCTCAGTTTTTGTTTCAGAAAGTCTTCATTTCTCCATTTTTGAAGAAATAATTTCTCTGCATATAAAATTTAGGGTTGGTGGTTTCTTTCTTCCAAAACTTTAAATATTTCACTCCATTTTCTTCTTCACTACAAGTTGTCTGACAAGCAGTCCCTTTATCCTTGTTTTTACACATGTAAAAGGCTTAATTTTGTTTTTTTCCTTCATCAGGCTTCTTTCTAGATTATCTCCTTGTCTTTAGTTTTTGACAATTTGAATATGATATACCTAGGTGAAGGGGTGGTTTGTGGTTTTTGTTTGTTTTTGTATTTGTCCTCCTTGGTGTTCTCTGAATTATGGTTTAGTATCTTTCATTAAACTACGGTTTGGTGTCTTTCATTAATTTTGGAAATTTTTCAGCCATTATTACTTCAAATATTTCTTCTGCTTCTTTTGTTTCTTTCTTCTGAAGAAAATTAGAAATATTTGTATCCCAAATTATAACATTTTGGCATTCTGGACTGACTGGAGAAGCCTCAAGTTCTCTCTGACCTCCTCCTCCAACACCACTACAATTGATTCCCCCAAATCAGTGAAGTTTCTTTATCTACCTGAGATGCTGACCAAGTAGGAGAACAACTGATTGTTCTTTTCTTTCTCTCCTGGTAAGACCAGAACAACAATTGGACAGAGTCTTTAAGAACATAGCATGCAATCTCTCAGACCCATTTAAATTCATTCCCCATCTATTCATCCTCCCTAGTATCCTTTATTGCCCCTCTGTAGAATTCCTCTTTAATCCCTCTCAAAACTCAATTCATCTGAAAGGCATATAAGCTTCTCAACCTCAATGGGGAGTTGAATCTTGATTTTCTGGGGATTCTCATGCATATGCCTTACAGAAATTTGATAACGCTTATCTTATCATTCTGCTTTAACGTGAGTTGATTTTTTGGTAAACCTTCCAAAGATGAAAAAAGAGGTTTTGTCTTTGCCCTGACACTTCTCATTCTGGTATTTAATTATGAGTATTGTAAGGGCAAAAGGAACTTTCCTTCTACCCTTTGAAGGTTCAATAATTTGAGTCTCTGAAATAAACTGACAGTAGACAGACTGTCAGGAGAAGAGGCATACAAATACATAATGTAAATATGCACAGGAGCCCCAGAAAATGTAAGACTCAAAGAAAGACTAGATGACTAAGGTTTTTATGCTATGTGGAAAGGGGTAGGAACCAGGGGGCTCCTGGAAAGTGGTGTTAACAAGCTATGGGACAGTAGGGGGAGGAACTACACTGTAAACTAAGCTTGTCTTATTATGCAGATAAATTCTCTCAGCCCTCAGAAGAAAAGATGGTAGCTGGTGGTGATCTCTGGGCAAAGTATGGATGTGATCTTTCCAAGATCTGTCTTTAGGCTAACATAGGAGCCTCTGATCAAGCCCCTGTTTACATACAATATTTAGTTTACTGATGTAGATAGATGTAAATTTATTCTACAAAACTACAGTTTTTTAGAGTTATTCCTGTGTCTGCCTGCAGTTTCTCTGAATAACCATCTTGAAATATGCTAAAGAAGTATATTCTAGAGTGGCATATTTTGGTCTCTCACAGTATACATGTTACAGTAATATTATATTTCAGTTTCGGATATATTTTTGATATATCTTCAAACTCACAGATTCTTTCCTTAGCTATTTTGGGTCTAGTGAGGAGCCCACCAAAGGTGTTCATTCTTTATTTCTGTTGCCATGTTTTTTTTATTTCAATCTAGCATTTTCTTTGCTTCTTTCTTAGTTTCCATCTCTCTGCTTACATTATCCATCTGTCCTTCCACGTTGTCTACTTTTCCCATCAGAGCCCTTACCACATTAATCATAGTTATTTTAAATTGCCTCCCTGATAATTTCAATATTGGTGTCATTGCAGAGTCTGTTTCTAATCCTTGTTTTGCATCCTCATTCTGTTGTTTTGTTTGTTTTGGTTTGGTTTTTGCCTTTTGGCAAACTTGCAATTCTTTAATTGAAAGTTGGACAGACTGTATCAGCTAATAGAAGCTGAGCAAAATAAGCCTTTAATGTGAAGATTTATATTATCTTGCTAGAATTTGGGCTGTGTTTAACGTTTGCTGTAGCTATAGGAGCCAGAGGCTTCAACTCTAGTGTTCTTGCTTTTATCTTCCAGGTTACAAACTTTGGACTTCCTGAGAGACAGTTTGTCTTGGAGATCTTTCAGCCATATGCCAATCCTAATATACCAGAACCTTGTTGGCATAGAGTTAAGGGGTGGGGGAGAAAGAGTATTCTATAAAACTATAATTACATCTCAGTCTTCTGGTGGGCCTGTATCTCTGGGCTGAGACCTTCATAAATGTGTTTCCAGCAATATAAGTTTTTTGTTACCTGCTGCTCCTTTTACTTCTTTCCCTGGCTACCGTGTTTCTAAGCCATTACCTTAAAGCTCTGATCCATGTTGACTATGTCCCATTCCTTTTAGGTAAAACAGGAAGGATAGAGGAGGCTGGAGCAGGAGGTAGGCCCTTATTCTGATTGTGTTAGGCTCTGACAAAGTCTTTCTCCTGCAGAGAGGGCTTTGTTATGGAAAACTCTCTGGGTGCATTTCACAATGGTTAAACTTCTCCTCTACTGGCAAGGCCAGGAGTGGAACTTCCTCTGGTCATTCACTGTGAGAACTTGGTGGGATTCCTAAAGGTAAAGCCCACAAAAGTATGGGGCCCTCTAAGACTGCAGCAGCTACCAGAGCTTTTCATTCTCATGCTAGTCCATATTCAGCCTCCAGTAATTTGTCAAAACTACCATTTAAGTATACCTATAAGTTATGGTTGTATCTGCTTTTCCTCCAGGTAGGGAGATCTGATCTCTGCTGTGATTCTGAGTTTACCTGTCTCTCCAGATTCCAGGGTGTGGCAGTTTATCTTTCAATCTCAGATCTCTTATGGACCCAGAAAAAGTCATTGATTTTCAGTTTGTCAAACTTTATCTTACAAAGATGGAGTGACAACTTCCAAGTTCTTTTATATGTCAAAGTTGAAACTTGAAGTCTCTCCATAATTGAATTTTTATTTCTTGTTTGTAATAAGTTCACCCAGAAAAGTATACTTCGTAGTGTTTGATCACAGATGAGTTTGGGCATTTTCATCCAGTAATGTCAATCACCTGTCAGATGTCTCTTCTAAACTATATATTCATTTATTCTTTTCCCCATTGAAGAAATAGTTATTGTGGGCCTATAGAAATAAAATGTCCCTGGGTCCCCACTCTTTGGTGGATTCATAAAATGCTCTGAAACTAAACTTCTGAATCTAGCCACAGAACAGGTCTATGTTAAGTTTCATCATTAATAGTTTTTTTTTTTTTTTTTTAAGGGTTGTCAAGGTCTGCTTTACTTAGATCCTTTGTTGGTTTTATAAGCATACAGAAACAATGAAGTAGGGAGGGGGGGTGTTAGGGTTGATCAATTACAAACAGCCTCAGGCAGCAAGCCTGGAATATCTTGCAGTTTTTTCCTGGAACGGTCGTTAAGCACTTTTTGGCAACTCAGGGTATTTTCTGCTCAGGGTATTTCCGGGTTAAGAACTTCAAAGGCCTCGGTTAACAACATCTCTCCCTCTCTTTATTAATATGAGGGAGATTCATACAGGTTGGTGGAGAGCCTGTCTTAGGCTACGCGATGGGCTTCCGCGACCAGCACCCCAAATATAAGATCGGGCGATCAATGTGAAGGTGAGGCCTCTGTCTTAGGCTATGTAGGTGGCATCCAGCTCCGGCACTTGTGATTATGAAGTGTGCCCCCGGGCATGGACCTACAATATTCCCATCATGGAGTTACCTCACTGCTGGCGGGGTGTGCATCTGGTACACAGCATCGCGAAAAAAAACAATGATAAGACAATGTCTTAACTCAATATTGTACATTAAAATCAAAGAAAACAGTAGAGAATGATGATATTTTGATTTTCCTTTTCACAGTATAGGTAATGGTCCATCATAAACTTTGGTGAGAAACTTATCATGTTCAGATATTGGAGTAGTGGAAGAAAATCCTATTAAACCTTGAATCATCACTGGAAACATGAATTTAGCTGAATAAAAACAGTGCTTGGCTCTGCCTACTGAGGTTATCAATTTCCATGTTAACAGAAGTGAACATTTCTCCTTTAGATTAAAACCAAGTAGAGCCTCTCTGTTAGAATGCAATAATCTAACACAAGAAGGAAGAGGAAAAATGAAGGTATTCTCTCTTTGCACCTGAACAATAAATTCACTCTGATATCAGATAAAATATTTATTATGATTCTGCTGTGACCTGATGTTTTACTGTTTAGAGGTCAAGCCACAGTTCAGTCTTGGCAGGTAAAAGGAATGCAAAAGTTTAGGATTATGAATAGTGGACTTCTAAAATACATTATTCAACAAAAAGATGCTAAGCAATTGATGAAACGTTAGAGATTTGAGAATCCTAATTTTCATTGTCCCTTAGGGATGAGGAACTATATGTACACTTTGGAAAATGATTTAGAAGTAAAGCCTACATTTACTTTTATGCAACATCATGGTAACCAAATTTTCAACTTGGAGCAAACTTAGAAGAATTTTGCTATGAAGGTTTATGCTTGCTTGGCCTTAGAGTGGCAGACCACGACACAAGGTGGAGTTCTTTTCCTCTAAGCTACATTCATTGACACCATCCTGAAAAAAATTCGGAGGAAATATTTTTTGAATTAGTTCTATCTCAGTAACTATCAAAAATGCTTTAGGGTATAAAGAACACAACTGTCCAATGTTCAAGCAACTCCTGTTGGTTTAAGTGTTAATTGATCAGGAGCAATATCCTAAAGAAACCTTGGTACAAAAGACAACCAAAGCCAGACAACCAAGGCCAGAAGCTATTTCTTATATCATCTATGGCTTATTGTACAAAGCAATGAAAGTCTCATCTCCTTACCCAGCCACAGCCCTGACTGTTCTCTCCTTTTAGTTTAAGTAAAAGATAGCTAGTTTCTTCAGAGAAACATCCTATCCTTATTGTCTTAAGTATTCAGTAGCAGTTTTGACCTCCAATCACCAGATTCCCTGTAACTAAAGAGTCTTTCATGGACCAGAACTCTAATCATTGTTTCGATTTATATTTAGCATCTCAGAATTGAAAGGATTACATGGACAGAAGAATAGTAAGTGGTTTCATGAAGTGTGTTAATATGGACACAATTAATGAACTATAAAAATCACTAGTAAAGTCTTTTAGGGGAATTTTATTGGGAAATTCACATAATTCATGCGTGTGTAGTATGCATGTGTCTTTTGTCACTCATCATGTGTTTGTACACATTCTTCTGCTCAAGAAAACATACAAAATGACAGGAGTCTTGCTATAATATGAAACAATGGTTGCTTCTAGGAATTGTGTACTTGGAGGGTTAATTCAGGAAGGTTATTGCCCAACAACCATATAGCAGTCATATCTTATCACCTTCAGCAGGAATAATTTATAGTTTAATCTTACATGCAGGCATATTAAATTAGTATTACTCATCAGAACCCGCTTATTAATAAAACAAGCCGAATTAGCCACTGGAGGATCATATTTGGAAATTCAATGACAATTTTACATTTTTAATAAAGGCTCAGAAATATTATTGCAGAACAGGTGGTACACAGAACTGTGGTCAAATTTGACATTCATTAATAATTGAAGTGTGGAACGTGACAGAGGTGAAAATTGATATTGATTTCTTTCCCCTAATATTTGGAGGAGTTCTAAAAGGTAAATAAAATGAGATAACAAGACATATCAAGTCTCACTGATTTCTTTGATCCCCCCCTCCCCACACAAGAACACATATCACTCGTTTGCCTACCATGTTTTGAATAATTCAGTGCCCATAGTCTTTCCAGTTCAATGCATTATAAAACACACTCAAGCAGAGTTTCAATCATATTAGACTGAAAGCTGAATTTTTTATGAAGGATTATTTAAAACAAAATGCGTCTTGGGCCCAACAGCCTTTGAAGCCAAACAATCCTGAGAGTTCAGTAAGGAAATGTCAACACTGTGGAAAATTTTCGATTCAGAAAATTAAAGGAATCCTGTTTGATGTATATTAACCATATCAATATTAACAACCTTTTGCTGGATTTCAGCAATGATACGAGAGCTGAGGTATTATTGGTCTTGTATTTTAACTAGTTGTGAAAGCACTGAGAGAGTTGTTCTTGAGTTGAACTTGACCTGTGTCTGGGAATGCTTTCTGCTCCATCCATTTTGAAAAGCTTTATTCAAGTAGATTTCTATGCCTTACTTCTTTTTATCACTTTCACCCCTTGGGAAAATGTAAGACGTTCAAATATGATGTTAACCCTACAGATGTTTTTTGGGGGGATAGTGTCTTTTAGCTTCCCTTTTTAAAATAATTATATCGCTGAACACCCATTTGACTTAAAAGCAACCCTTTTTTTTACCAAAAGATACCTAGGTCAGGGTGCCAGGAAAAAGAAGTCATTTCAAATTTCTTTTTTGAGTCATGGATTCATGTTGGAGCTCTACTTGTTCAACAGTTAGATTATGGAGGTTCCTTTCTACTAACCTTCAAATAATGAAGCAAAATGGTCTTCACTCAGCTATGTAAGTAGAAGCACAATGTTACTAATTATTGATCATTGTCCTGAGTTGTACAGAATCTTGTAGTTTCAAGTAAGAAAAATGCAAAGTGTTACAATATCTATGTATACCAGCATAATTATTTTACCATTCAGTAGTTTTACCTGCCAAGTCACCCTGAATCGTAGACAGTTGTAATTATATTTTTAATGAATTTTTAAGATTCCTTTCTTTTCATTAAAAATGATCACAGTTTCATAAGTAAAATAAAGAAAAAGAATAAAATAGGATGGCATCCAAGATATTCTCATTAGGCATTAAAGATAGATGAAAGTAAGAAAGGGAGAAAGCAAGCAAGCAAGAAAGAATGAAAGATGCTCTGGGACAATCTCCATCTTCTGTTTCAAGTGAACATAGGTCTGTTTTCTTAGGAATAGGAAACTCGTCTCAGTTGAAGTGAGAAGATTGAGTGACTGGATCATCCCTCCTGAGTATATTTACAAATAGCCTCTTTCTGAGGGAATCTAGATGTCCCTCCTACCAATCCATCATGACAACACTGTGGAGTCAATGAAGGTCTTTCTGAGGCCATGCTAGAAGCACAAGTGAGGTGAAGATGGAGGAGGAGGAGAAAATTTCATTTTTCTCCATATTCTCTGTGCTTTACAAGGGAAAGACATTTGGGTCTGAATTCTTTTCATTTTTAGCCATTAATGTGGGTCCAGAGTCTGTGGGAAAAAGCTAAAAGAGAAAAAAGGAAAAAGGAAATATGCAGTTCTGGGTTAGTTAAACTATTTTGCATATAATATCACAATTAAAAGGCCTACCAAAATGAAGATAACTTTTGAAAAATATAGCCCCCAACCTTCTCAATGTAAACAAATGAATACTAAAAATATGTTTTAAAAAACCAGGTCATAAACACACTAACCACAGCCAAACAAAGCCCTATACATACTGATGGACAGTGGCTGTGAGAGAGAAAGAGAGAGAGAGAAAGAGAGAGAGTGGGGGACATAGTCCAAAACTCTATCTGACTTGGCAGAATCTAGCACAGCTTCTATTCTTTCCCAAACACAAGGGATAAGGCAATTGAGTAAAAACTCCAAAAGCAGATTGAGGTAGAGTATAGAAACCAGGACAAAGAAAACTCCTTAAAGAGGAGAAGCTCCTTCCCATATCAATGGAACCCCAGGTTTTATACGGAAATAAAATGATAATAGGCCAATGTAGTCAGCTTCTTTTTGTATTTATCAGTTTAAATTTTAGTTAAGTTTTGAAAACCATCCAATCAGAATGATAGGTATTTCCATATGTATCAGTTTTTTAATCCTCACAGTTTCATCTGTAGTAGATCTGACTTGCATTCTTACATTTAGTTGTCTTTCTGTACAACTGTCAAAGAAGATGAAAGGAAATGAGTAATATTTGCATATGCAACTAATCAAAGTAGAATTGCTCTTAGCTTTAATTAAAAGATTCTTTTGTGATCTCAGATTAACATCTTTATTCCTAAAAAGAACATAAATAACATTTATTGGCTGAGATTATTTGCAATAGATAAGCCTGCTTAGTGTTTACTACCTAGCAGGTGACTATTTGAAAGTCTCACTGAGTATGTTAACAGAGAAAAAAAAATGCTGATACTGAGCTCTCATTTTACATGAGTGAATTTAAATTAACTTCAGTACCCAGAATTAATGAAACCAGGTAAAATGAAGCAAAGGTAGTCCATGGGGCATTTTGTTTTAATTAGACATAAAAAATGTGAGGTTTTAAAAAAATATTACATGCTATTATTCTCTCATTTTGAAAATGTAGGAATATAAATGAAAACTAAAAAATGTTGCTTAGCCATTTTAGTTCAGTTTTTAATAATCATCAGCTCTGAATTTATATTAAGAGTGAATAATTAAGAACTTGAATATAATTTGGAAGTAGTCAGGTATAAGTAATACAACTTATTAGAAGGTGAGTATCCATTTACTCATAGACAGCTATATCATTTGCTAAAAAGCTAGTACAATTCAAACAATATGGTATTACTACATGAATAAATACATATGTAAATTAATCAGAAAATGCCCACAAACAGTTCTGAGTCTGAAAAGTTTGATCATGATAAACTGAAATTATAATCTAAAGAAGAAAAATTAATCATTCAAAATTGATACTGAGAAAACCATACACCCATTTAAAAGAAAATAATGTTAGTTCTTTATCTCAGTCTACATAAAAAATGAATTACAGATAAATTAAAAATATAAGTCATTATAAAAACTTATAGGAAAATATTTCTGTAGCAAGACAGTAGAAACTTGAGGCACAAAAATTTACATATTTAATTTGTAAAATGTAAAAGATTCTATGTGACAAAAGGTGACACGTGTCAGGTGAGGGGAAAACTCCCCCTTTCCCCAAAAGTTCCCTGAAAGATCAACCCACAATTCAGGCATATTAATAAAAGAAAGAAATTTATTTATCTTCCATATGGGGAAAATTACAGAATGATTACTGAATATCCCAGTGGGGTCCAGATATTTTTATACTTTTCTTTTAGAGGTAAGGGGGGACATGAGGAATATAGGTAATTCTGTTTAGAGGCAATAATTTGTTACTAGGGAAGATGAATAGATACTTGGGAGAATAAATGGATGGGGAGAAACAGACTGACTTGTAAATTAATCTGAGAAATAGATTTTGTTTGAAATTATTTGGGCCAGGTCTGGTTGCATTCTTGATCATCTTTCCTGCAATGTATTGAGATAACAGGGAAAGGAAAGGAAGTCCCTTGTTCTTTTGATGAGTTCATCTAGTAATGCAGATTGACAGAAAACCCCTTCCAAGGGCCTGTTGATCCCTAAGGACCTTTAATTCAAAATACTCTTTATACCAAGGAGTCATATTTTGGGCGACATTTCCCCAGCTCCTTCACATATACAAAGTCAAAAGAAAATGATGGGTTTGAAGACAATATTTGCAGCATATATCAAAGATAAGGGATGAATAGTCCTAAGTGTAAACTATCCCTGCAAATTAATCAGAAAAATGTAAATACCATCTCATGAAAATAGGCATTAAATATGAACATAGAAGCCTCGGAAAGAAATAGAAAAAGGTAAATAAATAGTCCATAAACCTTGAAAAGATACAGAATGATACTAGTAGTCATTGAAATGCAAATTAAAACAATAAGTACCATTTTCAATATGAAGATTAGCAACAAATGAAGGGGGTATATCACCTAGTTGAGGTAAGAATGTAAGTGGTACTAATTATTATGATGTTTTAAACATAAAACATTAAAAATTACATAGTTGGGACTTGAGTCCTTTGCTATGAAGAAGTAGCTGGCATTGAACTTACCCTTTTGTCATAAACACTCTAAGAAGCTGGATGTAACTTGTACAATTTTTCCACACACTGAACAGCAACCAATGCAAAGAATGGAAGTACATGAGATGACTTCCACCTTCATCTTGGCCTTCCTCCTAAGGAGTTTTTCCAAACTACAGCACAGGGAAATAAAGCCCAACAGAGACTAGCGGTTATGCTGGGTGAAGGAAATAAAGGTCAAAGTCTCAGGTTGTCAAAACAACAGACAGACTATTGTAGAGGAGAACTGAAGAGATGGAGGACAGAATTCTGTAAAGATTCCCCCTGGGTTACTATGAAGCCTATAATATTCATGTGTATGGCGAGAGACACCAGGAGGCTTATCAGAGAAAATAGCTAGAAGACTGAAATCGAGCAGAGATTTATAATAAGATTTCAAAATGCTGTGATAGCATCAAAGTTCAGGTTCACTAAGAGCAGAGATATCTTGGTAAATACTAGAGGTTCTCAATGAGACTCCAGAGAGTCCATGACTAGTAGTAAGGGCCATGCCACATGAATAACAGCTATGTCTAATAAGGGCAAGACTGAAATAGATAAATAGTGTAAGCATTTAAGCAATCAAGCATTAATCAGAGATTAAAAGTATCTTTGATTGGGTGATTCATCAGTATGTGCCTGCCAAAACAAAATGTAATACTTTTTATAAGAAAATAAGATAATCTAGAATCTCTATATTTTATCAGTCAAAATATCTAGTAAGCAATAAATATGAATAAATATGAGAAAAGCAGGTAACACTGATGAAAATCAGCAGATGATTGTGTTGGAGATGATCCAGATATTGTAGTTGTCAGATAAAAATTTCAAAATAATTATCTTAAAGAAATTAGAAAAATAGGCAAAATAGATGAAAAGATGACATATTTCATTAGATAATTAAAATCTATTAACAATAATCATGTGGACATTGTAGAATTACAAAATATCTAACATTAAGAAGTAATTGGACATTTAGATGGATTAAAAAGCAGACTGAATACAGGGAAAAATAAGAATAGCGTATATTGAAAATATCTACACTGAAGAACACAAAGGGAAAATAATGGAAAAAATGGAAGAGAATGTAAAATATGTTTTTAGGACAAGGTCAAACAACACAATATACTTATAATTAGAACTCCAAGAAGAGAGAAAGAAGGTAATAAGAAAAAATAATTGGAAAAATGACAAACCTTTTCCACAGCTGATGAACAGATTCAAGTAGCTCATTGAATGCCAAGCAACCTAAATACAAAGTTATTCACCCCAGGCATATTGCAGTCAAATTTCTGTAAACCAGAGATGAAGAAAAAAAAACCATATACACCGCTAGATAGTAAAATATACACTAAGTCCAGTAGACCAATAACGAGAATATCTGCCTTTACAATAAATATTAAAACCACCAGGGGAGACCGCCAAGATGGCCAACTAGAGACACAGCTTGTCAGACTGTCTGGGCAGAAGAGTAGAGGGTTGTACTGAGGAGAGCAGAGAACTAACTACTGCTTGGATGTGGACCACAGGGAGAGACAGCAGAGTCGTCCAGGGACCCCCACCGAGAGGAGCTGCGAAGCTGAAAGAGAGGAGGATAGAGAAGATAGATTGCTGGGGTAGATCAAACCCAAGAGGACCTGGAGCCCAGTGATAGGGTATGGGCTCCCCTCCTCAACCTGGGTGCCTCCGGCCAGCAGTGGCACCAGGTGGTCTCATTCCATGGGGGAGTGCAACAAAGGACCAGAGAGCCGGCATTCTTGCATCTGGATGCCTCCCCATCCCAGAAAGTAATTTTGACTCAAGCCAGCTTGTAGCCCCAGCCCCACCCCCAACCTCAGCAAGGATGGAAGTGCTTTGCCCTGAGAGAACTGTTTCTTGACAACAGGGAACATTCCCAGCTGAACCTGCCTTGGAGAGTGGAGCTGGTGTGCTGGCACTGCGCAGGATCGCCCACCTGTCTCAGGAGGGCAGGACCCAGTGCCTCCCAGACACAAGAGTGGCACGTGGAGACCCCAGCCTCTCCCCCCACCATAAAGGCTGCTAAAGGGTTCTGTGCTGAGGGGCCTGATTCTCAGGGTTGGGGGTGTGTTTCCTGTTGAGGCTGCAGGACAGTTGCAGTCTGCCATCTTCCTGCCCACAGGCATCTGGTGAAATCAGCTGCTGGCAGCTCAGACAGGTGAGCTGAAGCTGGTGCCTCCTGGTGGTAAGAATGGGGTGGGGAGACATAGGTGAAAGGTGTTCGTTCCAGCATTGGGTGGTGAGAGAGCCCATGCAGCCATATCCAAGGAGAGGGTGTGGAGGAGCACAGAGGAACAGGGGTCTGTGAGTACGACCCATTCTCCCCAACCACCATATTGGAGAAAGCTGTGGCACTCAGACAGAATTAGCTTTGCCTCTAGTTCCCATGGCAACTGAATGCTTTGGGCATGCAGGCTGAACTGCAGCAGTGACCCCCCTCCCACTACTTATTACAGTAGAGAGTGAAGCTTGATCCAAGAGACTCTTGAGCCCCTACTTCTCCCCTGGTGGCAGCAGACCTCTGTGTATAGAAAGGGATCTAGCAGTGGAACAAGGGTACACAACTGGAGATCCCCCTACCTGCCAGCGTCATGTGGAGATGCATGCCAGTGGGTCAGACACATCAACTGTGGGGTAGCTCCAGAGCCAGTCTTGGACAGAGAGGGAATGCACAGGACAGGTCAGAGGGAAGAGTGCTGTGGAGTTCCAGGGAGAAGATAGGGAGGGCACATGCCCCACCCTGCACAGAAACTACACTAGTGGGACAGGGACAGAAAAAGCCTGGCTTGGAAGTTTAGCAGTCACAAGATTAGGCCCCTCCCCTTGGGAGCAGCTCTCCAGTCTTGGAGAGACAGCCCTGAAGTCTGTATCAGTAGCTACCCCTAGCAGCCGGATAAGCAACTCCTGAGCCCCCTCCGAGGCTTAGCAAAGCTGCTAAGGCTCTTGCACTCCATCCAGGATCTGTCTTTCTCCTCTCCCCACTTCAGGGTGGGGGTAGGGACCAAGCAACCCCCTGGGAGCTACAGGGTCCTTCCTAAATCTTGGAGCATTCCTGTGTCCCACCTGGGGGACCAGAGCCTACAACGGGCACAAAAGATTACCTTGGCTCTTGGCTCCTCCATGCAACTATAATCAATGATGGGGAAACAACCCTGTAGCTAAACATAGTGCCTTCCAACTCCAGCTATTAGGGAGCAGAAGATTTGCACCCACAGGTACAATCCACCAGCTCAGAGATTAAGCTGGGAGACCAAACTCACTACACTCCATTGGGAAGAAGTGAAGACAACAGGTCAGAGGTAACCTGAGAGGTTCATCAAACCTGCTAAAACACCCCAAAGGGAACTCAGGATCAACACACCTCTCCCCAACATGGTCAAGGATTGATCTTTGGGGACTTGGAGATAGGGCCATAAACTGGCCCTAGCACCTCCAGCTCAAAATTAAGAAGATAGATGAGAATAAATCACTGAAAGAACTCCAGAAACATGAAAAATCAGAGTGAAAGGACACCCCCAAAAGAAATCAATAACTCCTTACCAATGGATACCAACCTAAATGGAATGGTTAAAATCACAGATAAAGAATTTTGAACATGGATTATAAGAAAGTTCAATGAAATACAAGAGAAAATAGAAACCCAACACAAAGAAGCCACAAAAGGAATGCAGGAAATGAATGAAAAAATCCTCTAAATAAATTGAGGTATTAATATTAAAGAAAAACCTAACAGAAATTCTGAAATTGAAAAATTCATTCAAAGAATTACAAAATATAGTGGAAAGCCTTAAGAATAGGCTAGATCAGGCAGAAGAAAGAATCACAGAGCTTGAAGACAACACCTATGAGTTAAATTAGTCAAAGAGAAAAAACTGAGAAGAGGAATGAATAAAAACAAGCATAAGCTTACATTACTGATATAGTGCTGCTCAAGGGGAATGTTTGAGAAATAAAGAGTAACAGATCTTAATTTTATATCTTTGTTTTTAATTTTCGGCACCCAATGCATCTGATTGGTTTGTTTGTTTTTTTTTAATGTGCCATTAGAGTCTCCTTCTGAGTCTCTTTTTAAAAAATATATTTTACATATATTAATTTAAGTTTTATTTAAAAATCAATAACATTCTTCCATATCAGCAGTGACCAGCCAGAACTTAGTATATTAATAGAAAATATGATTTCACTCACAATAGCAACAAAATCTACAAAGTAATTAGGATATAAACTAATGAAGAGTGAACACATCCTTTATAGAGAACTTTTCAAACTCTATTAAAGCACATAAAACAAGACCGAGGTAAAAAAAAAAGTACCAAATTTATGGATGGGACAAATTAACATTATAGAAATATCATTCTCTTTAAATTAATCTATAAATTTGATGTCACTTTAATGAAAATTTCATCAGGATTTTGTGAAAAACTAGACAAATATTTCTTTTTTTTTACATGTTATTATTCTAAAAATTTCAGAATACTATGGGGGCACAAACATTTAGGTTACATAAATTGCCCTTGTACCATTTGAGTCAAAGCCACCAGTGTGTCCCATCTCCAAGATAGTGTGCATTATACCCATTAGGTGTGAATTTATTGAGTCCCATTTTTGTTTGAGAAATTTTTTTCAATTTTTTTTTAAGGTTCAATGGGTTGTACATTTGAGAAGTTTGATTTTTCAAGTGTAACCACATGACACAACAATATTTCAGTCAATGACAGACTGCACATGCTATATGGTCTCACAAGATTATAATGGAGCTGAAAAATTCCTATCCCCCATTGACATCACAGCTGTCACGAGGTTGCAGTGAAATGCACTGCTCACATGTTTATGGTGATACTGGTGTAAACCTACCAGCTGTGCTGTAGATAGCACACACAATTATGTACAAGGCATGATACTTGATACCATAACAAACTGCTATGTTATTGGTTTATGTATATACTATCCTTCGCATCATTAATTTAGAGGGTACTATAATACTACTTATAAAGAAAATATTAACTGCAAAACAGCCACAGGCAGGTCCTTCATGGGGAATTCCAGAAGGCACTGTTATCATAGGAGATGACAGCTCTCTGCATGTTATTGCCACTGGAGACTTTGCAGTGGACAGGATGTGGAGGTAGAAGACAGTGAATCCTGACCCTGTGTAGACCTAGGCTATGTGTGTTTTTGTCTCAGTTTTTATTTTTTTTATTTTTTATTTTTTTATTTTTTATTTATTTATTTATTTATTTTGAGACAGAGTCTCACTTTGTTGCCCAGGCTAGAGTGAGTGCCATGGCGTCAGCCTCGCTCACAGCAACCTCAAACTCCTGGGCTCAAGGGATCCTCCTGCCTCAGCCTCCCAAGTAGCTGGGACTACAGGCATGCGCCACCATGCCCGGCTAATTTTTTGTATATATATTTTTAGTTGGTCAATTAATTTCTTTCTATTTTTGGTAGAGACGTGGTCTTGCTCAGGCTGGTTTCGAACTCCTAACCTTGAGCAATCCGCCCGCCTTGGCCTCCCAAAGTGCTAGGATTACAGGCGTGAGCCACCACACCTGGCCTGTCTCAGTTTTTAACTTTCTTAACTTGCAAAATAGCCCACTGTGTACGCAAGAACTTTTTGTTTCTTTAAACCAGCCTCCACTTTAGGTTTGTTGACCTGAGTAAATGACTGAGGCAATAATCTCAACCAATGGAGTGTTGTTTGTTTTTTTTTTGAGACAGAATCTCACTCTGTTGCCTGGGCTAAAGTGCCATGGCATCAACATAGCTCACAGCAACCTCAAACTCCTGGGCTCAAGCAATCCTTCTACCTCAGTCTCCCGAGTAGCTGGGACTACAGGCATGTGCCACCATGCCCGGCTAATTTTTTGTATATATTTTTTGTTGGCCAATTAATTTATGTCTATTTTTAGTAGAGACGAGGTCTCGCTCTTGCTCAGGCTGGTCTCGAACTCCTGACCTGGCGCGATCCTCCTGCCTCGGCCTCCCAGAGTGCTAGGATTACAGGTGTGAGCCACCGCGCCCAGCCCAAGAGAAAAGAAATAATTCCATAAGCAACTAAAGTTCATGTTTTTAAAATATGCTTTGAAACTTCATTCCAGAGATATTTGCAGAAATATTCTCACTGAATAGCAGAAAAGACTTTTATCCTGTAGCACAGCCAATGAACATACTTCAGTGACTATGGGCAGCTAAAATCATAAATGAATGGAGAGCATTCATCACTCTTCCTAGGGTGTGAGTACTCTATGGCTCTGTACTTCTACATCTATTGTTTTTGCCAAAGTAAAAAACAAACAAACAAACAAAAAAAAAAAAAACAGAGTTGGTTTATGTTTTTATCCACTAATTTACTCATTGTCTGAGCATTCCTTTGAGCATTCAATTGCTCATGTTATCAGAGCTATTCCTGTCTTACTCTTTTAGTACCAGGCTTGTCTGATGGGGCCAGCTCATAAAAGGCATCTATCAACCTGCTTTGTCTGCTCAAGCTAAAGACTCATTAAAGTGCTTTGAGACGTAAGTTGTGAAAGGGCTTCCTTTTATACATGCATGTTTGTGTTTATTTGTTCTGATACCGCGGTTAGGCTACACTGGCCCTACGCTGGGCTTCGTTTCTGGCAAACTTTTTGTTTCTTTTTGCTGGCAAAGCAACCTTTTTGTTTACCAAGAAGCATCTTCATTGGGTTCGTGCCAAATGAGTATCTGTCTGACTCCTCATATCTCTACTATTTAACTATTTCCGTAGGATGCACAGCTGCAAACTCGGTCAATATGTATTAGTTTCACTCTTCAGTTTGTATGCCTACTTACACAGAGTGTTAACTCCGGCCACCCTGGCGGCAGACGCCATCTGAGAATACTCAAAGGAGCAGGAGCTGTTCATGGGGAGGGCACTGTCACAGGCTGATTGACAGTATCAGAGCTGTAGATGGAACTAATGGCAAGCACACATGGTTCTTGCTCATGCCTTCCCACTCCCTGGCAATAGGCAGTGACGGCTCAGGATCATAACAGTGGAACCCAGCAGGGCTAATTTTCCACTATGTGTGGCATGACCGTGCCTATAGGCATACATCTTATTGAGCACTTTTCTTTTAAGCCACACAAATATAAGGCTGTCACTTTGTGGAACAATTACGCTTTCTCTGGCTATGAGAGAGTCAAAGCTGATGCCATTCACTAGAAACATTTCTGAATTACATGACTTAGATTCCTCGACCAAGATAAAAAACTGTTTCTCCTCTTTGTATCATATTTAAACAAGATGAATTAAGCTAATCTATATGACCAACAAATAGAACTACTGAAATAATAGGTCCCGATCAGTATTATTTTGCCATAATTTGATGAATACTATGGGAATATTGTTTTATTAATACTATAATAATAACTGGCATCTGAAAATTATTTTATAAGCCAAGCATGGCTTTGTCCTTTTTGAAAAAGTTATTAATTCATTGCTTATAATGACTCTGTGATATCAGTAGTATCATTCATCACCATTGTGCAGATGAAGAAACTAAGGCACAGAGAGGTTAAGTAACTTGCCCATGATTGCACAGCTATCAATGGTAGAACTGAAATTCAAACTCTCACTGCCCAACTCCAGAGCATGTGCTCTTAGCTGCTATGCTAGTCTGCTTCATCAGCCACCATCACATTAATTTAATTGGACTCTAAATTCAGATAAACAATTTTTTCTTAGTTGCAAGGAAATCATTTAACAAGCCCATATTGCAACGGATGGGAGGCGAGTCGGAATCTAAATCTGAGAACCCTAAACCGTGTGTGACCACCAAAAATATTGAGTATTCTGAGGCTTGTAATATTACAAGTTTGTATTTTAAAATAACGGGTCCTATTGTGAATAAGTGTAAAAATGGCACGCTAAAGAGGAGAATATCCAACAAATGTTAGAAATTCCTTTAACGGCAATGAATAAGTGAGCACATATTTCCTGAAACACTAAATGAGTTGATTTGCTTTTAAAAAGGGCTAAACGCTGAACTTTGTTCACAAAACTTATCCTGAAAGTACTTTGTAAATATGCTGTTCACTGAGAGTCAGCCTGGTTCTTTCCTTTGGCAAACAAGAACGGTAAGATACAGTCTCAGTTGCTAGAGTAGGAATAGATCATTTGTGATTTTCATGAAAGCTGTACTGTCCTGAGTGTTTTTGATTTGGGGGAAACATGGGTTTGCAGTTCCCATTCTCTAGGTACATTCTCAGCAAATGAAGTGATTCCAGGAAGCTACGGTTACGTAGGTCCTGCCAGAGAGAGATGCAGCTACTCAGGCATCCCTTATAAGCCTAAAATAACTGGTAAAGTGACGGCAGCCAGAAACCAGTGAATTATCATACCATTGATTCATGTGGCAGGCCCTTCATTCCGATGGCTTTCACACTAACTCTCTCCTTCTTTTGGAATTAAGAACTACACATAAAATCCTATTCTCAGGTTCATTCCTTGAATTCTCCTGGCAAACGGCTGGTCATTTTCCCCACCCAGATGCCACGAGCTGCAGAAAACAAGACTGAGTACTTTCGGGCCATGACATAGGTGTTTGTATAGAAATGAACTTCTGTTAAAAAAAATCACTAACACTAGAATAAACATATAGGGCACCGAACTGGGGAAAGGTTGGCATCAAATGAGTACGTAGTATGTATCTGGCAGGAGGGCAGATATGTGTGTTGAGTATGTCTTAAAGAATTATGTTCTCTACAGGGAAAAACAATTCTATGTTGACCCCAAATTTAATGCAATTGATATCTTTGAATATATTTCCAAACCATTTGTGTGTATGCATGTGTACATAATGTTAGCACTGTATATTATTTGCGTTAATTCTCTCTTCTGTTCGTAGGAATATGTTGCCTTTAAGGTGTGACCTTTAATGTTGCTTTTGTATGTGGCCGAAGTCTCATATAGTAAGGTAAGGCATTTTCGAGAATTCCTTTCTCCATTAGCATTAATATGAGTTCCTATTACTTACTTTCTTATTGATGGCTTCCAGTAGAAAACACAGGATGACCAAATATGAGAAAGACTCTGGAACTCTTGCAGTGAATTTCCATGGTCTGCGTCAGAATTTTACAGAAGGCTTTCTGCTGAACTGGCAGTGAAATGAGAATGAAAACTTGGAATTAGTTTGTTATTTACTTGCAGTTTGATATTTTTTTCACATAGTAGAAAAAAAGATTTCTTTCTTTTCTACTATGTGAAAAAAAATTACATAAAAATCAGGAGAACAGGAGCTGCTAAGAAAAAAATAACCTGCCATGTTAAAGACATTCAGCACTTACTTAGACTCGCAGATGCACAGAATGCTAGAATTGGGCTGTGAGAGCTAAACCTGTTCCAACTCCCTCATTTTGTAGGTGAGAAAGTTGGAGGCTGAACAACGGAAGTGATTCTCCCAGGATAAGCGAGTTTGTGGTTAAGGAGAGACTTTGGCTTCTGCAAAGTGATGCCTGTGTTGGACATGGGGGTTAATGGAACATTAAGTCTCCCTTTGCTTAAGACAATTGAGCTTAATCACAAGGTTTGGGGTTCTCATCTCTTCCTACATTTGGGTTTCTCTTTATGTACTCATAGGCCATATTCTTTTAGTTACTTTCTAGAAACTAGATCAGAAAGAAATTTATTTTCCTTAACCCTTATTTTTGGGTTATAAGTTGAATTTTAAAGAAGTTGGGGAAGAATACTGAACTGCAGAAAGTTAACAGGTTGTTGGTAAAGAAAATCAAAATAATCATAATGCCAATTTCCCTGGGAATTCCCTATGCACTTTGGGAGTAAAAAATAATATTTATAAAGCAATTTCTAAGTGTACAAATATCAGCTATAGTTTATAATGCACTATTAGTTAGATGGCCTGGGTCTTTTTTCCACCTCCATCGCTCACTAGTGGTGGGACCTCGAGAGTGTTACTTAACCTCTTTGTGTTTCATTTCTTCATTTAAAAAAATAAGGGTTAAAACTGTACCCATCTTATAGGGCCGTGGTGTGGAAGAAGTCAATATATGTAAAGTGCTTAGAACTATATGCCATTCTAAGCATTTTAAAATTGGTTTTATTATGGTTGCTATTACTATTATTATTCTGTTAGTTGTCCTTGAAAAAGTTTCCTAGCTGCACTGACTTTTTGTTGTACATTTTCTATATCCACTTAATATTTCTACCAAATCCTGCAAGGCTGTTTTGCAGACATTTTATACCTTTGTACCAGTTTGTCACAGCACAAGTGAAGGACGTTCTGGCTGACTGTAATCCACAAACCAGGGTTTTGATTTTCTCCCATTTGTACACACTGGTGAACAGATATGTGAAAACAACTCCATGGGGCTTTCATTGGGGCCAAAATATCCAGGCTTTGTGTAACTCTAAACTAGCATGCACACACATTGGACCTTTAGGAGACAAAAGAATGCCAACTATACCATCATTATTTCAGGAATATGAGGTATGCGTTTTGATAACTACCCAAAACAAGAAAAGGCAGAGATGTTTTGTACCACAACTTTTTGAGAAATATTCAGAGGTCTAAGATGTAGTTGTACTTTTCCCAATAGGTAGAGCTTTCAGAATTACCATCTTTGACTATAAACACATTTTTAAAGCAATGACAATAATGTTGTAAAACTATATTACTCATTTTCCCATAGCACCAGCATCGGATACATTAAAGAGGATAAGTTAAAATATCTGTCTGGTGCTTCTTATACAGCCCCTAACTCCCTTCTACTTCTGTATTCCCTCAAATATAATGTAAATATTAGAACAAATTATTTCTAAATACTAACAAGAAATGCAGTAATAAGTAGCAGACAATCAAGTTGAGTCTTGCTGTAGCACTGTGCTAAATTTGTGACAAGCAGGCATGCAAACCTAAAAGACATAATTTACACAAGACTCGGTCCTGTCTATTCTCCAGTTGCTAGAAAAGGAACAAAAGGTGAAAGGACTGAGAGAGAAGATTCTGGGTGAATCCAAGAGTTTTCTCAGTTATACCAATATAACAGGAAGACTGTGATCTGTGTGAAGACAGCTAAGAGAACACCGTGGTTACAGTCTTTCATATGCAGTTACTCAAGCACAGACTAGTCGATCATCTCTCGACGATGCTACCTACAGAAGGAAATTTTGTCCTAACCATGAGGAAGTAAATAAGATTACTTTTTTCCTCTAATGTCTACAGTTTTAATTTAATTATTAACCCCAGCCATCATTTGAGTGACCTCAGATCATTCCAAATCTACTCATCTACTCATATTTTTTAATATACTCAATCAACAAACCTTGTGTGACTATTATATGCCAAACGCTCTCCCAAGACTGGAATAGGAAAGGGAATAAGAAAGATGATGCAATTTATGCCATTGTGGAGCTTGCATTCTTTGGGACGAAGTTCATCTAAAAACAAATAAACAAAGAGAATTGTTATTTTTATGATTATTCTGTTTTTATTCTTGAAAAATTACTGAGTGCTCCAAAGGGAAAACATTAAGATCATATTATAATTGTGACTAAGCTGAGTTACTGGATCACCAAGAAAATGCCTTTTTAAGGGATGATATTTAAGCTGCATGCCAAAGAATAAAAAGGAATAATGTATGAAAAAAATTCCTGGAAATAATGTTCTAAAAACAATAGCACAGCAAGTGCAAAGGTCCTGTGGCAAGATGAAGCTTAAGTACATTCCAAGAACCAAAAAAAGCTAAAAGGTTAGTCCACAAGATCATATACAAATTTACACTAGCTGGTTCCTAACTTCAACTTTACTTGGATATTTTCTTGCAATGAGTTAGACATTATGTATTAATATCATCCAAAAGAAATATCTGGTTTGAAATTACATTGGAAATTCTTCCTGGACTCTTGACAAGGGTACAACACTATTAAAGATCACAGCCATCATTTTCAAAAGCTTAACTCTGGCAATCACTGGCGGACATTTAACAGGGGTGTTTAATATCCTCCGTCAAATATTGGGCTGGGAAGAACAAACATACTAGCATGTCTCTAATGTGAACTCAGTGTCTCGCAATTGAAAATTGGCTGGAGCTCACCCTGCTGACTGCTTTGCCAGCAGTCCAGCATTTAAAGCCTTGAATTCCTGTCCATTCATCTGTACTTGTGTTTATGTCTCTCACTTAAGCAGTTTTCAACACACTTCTGTGGTTCTTTTGATATAGTGAACGTGCAGGTGTATATCTGACTATGCCAGGGACTGTGTCCAGATCTGGTCTTTATTGCTAAAACAGACATCTTTGAATATCTGAATCACTACACATGCCATATTTACTCTTGTGTAGGTAGGCCAATTTTCCTCCAGCTAGAGATATTTTAAAATTATTTCTCCCCGCTTACTCCTCCACTTTCCCCCATTGCTTATGCTAAATAATTCAGTGCACTACTCCAAAAGTGAATGTGAGTCACCCAACCCATCTATATTCTTTCAGGGTTAGAGGGAAGGTCAAAAAATGCAGGAAAAGGAGTCTATACCCAAAAGACTTAGAGCAACACTCTAGCTATCCATCTCAATAGATCAAAATAATTGCTTCAACTGGACCAAGATTTTATTTTTATCTCATTTCCTGAAGAAGAGACACAATTTTGGGGAGACTCAACAAGGGAGTGAACAATTCACTGCAGCTAGCCTGCTTCTAAAGTGTCCTCTGCAGCTCAGGTTTTGAATCCTTTGTAATTATGAATTAAAAATCCATGTGTTGCGTAATGCATTTCTGGAAAAATGCCCAAGACACATATGTGCTCTATGCACACCTAACACTAACATTAATCTAATGAGTGGTATATTAGAAAAATGATTTGTGTACATCCTAATGGAAAGCATATTTTCTGAGTGAAGCTTCTGGATTGAAATGCAAAAAAATCACTCCATCCCGTAAACATAGCTTGCAGCTACCACATCAACCAATAAGATAAGTTAGTGCACCTCTGCAGAAGGCTGAGTGATTGCTCCGTCTTGTTGCCCAGGAGAAAGCATTTTCCAAATCCCATGCAGGTGTCTAAGAGAGACTGAGTGAAAGAAAAGGAACTGTATTCTGTCCCTTTTGAGCCTCTGAATGACTCTTTTCGTATATGAGATTTTTTTTTTCTTTTTAATACTAATACATTTTTCAAGTGCAACAAAACCTAAGTCCCTGTTTATCCCAGGGGTTGATTTGATTAAACTTGATACATCACATTGTGACTGGCTTAATATTTTACTCCAAAAGCTATATCATCTTTTATCTTTTATTTATTGTAATCTTCATATTCATTTCTCAACTGAGGCCGGTACTTTAGGGCGAGCTGGCATTGATCTGTAATCTTTTTTCTGTCCCTTTTTGTAATGTATACTTTTTGATCCTTAAGAAATAGCACTGACAGGAGATTTTTTTAAAAAAGAAAAAAATAAGAGTTTGAGATTGGGGGTTCTTTTTAACCTTCTAAAGACAGAATCAGCTTTTGTCACCAAGTAGGTGACTTGGCTTTAAATAAAATCATTATCCCATTATTTATTTTATAGTGCATTTTTCTTCAGAAGAGGTGGAGGCCAAGTTGAATGTTTCATGTAGCTGACTTCTGATTATTAACAGATGAGGGTGAGAAGCTGCTCTAAAGAGAGGCTTAAATGACATAGGAGGTGAGAAATCAAATGCTCTTTGCCAAGTACAAATGAATTTATAGGTAGAACCTAGTCAAGGCCAATAGATTTATAATTGCATTTTAAGGAATCTAAATCTCATCTAGTTGTCCTGAAAAGCAGCCAAAAAAAATTGCAAATCAAGGTATATGCAGAACTCAGCTGTCTGGCAGCCATAACAGCCCTGTTTCTCATATCACAAGATGCCAGTAGGGGCAAAGTGGAACTTGAAACTGGGAATTCAGAGCCACTTTGGAGTTCAGAGCAGCTTTGGGGCTCAGCCATCCAGATTAACGCATGCTGGAGGTGCACCAGAGCCAAAAGCTGAATTTAGGCTGTTAGAGATTCAAACAAAATTAACCTATGACTCTTCAGCTTCCTTTTTGAGGTCTACTTGCTGCTCCTTAAGGCCTTATTTTCTCCACAGCTAGTGTTCTTTTTTTTTTTTTTTTGAGACAGAGTCTGGCTTTGTTGCCCTGGCTAGAGTGAGTGCTGTGGCATAAGACTTGCTCACAGCAACCTCAATCTCCTGGGCTCAAGTGATCCTCCTGCCTCAGCCTCCCGAGAAGCTGGGACTACAGGCATAAGCCACCACGCCCAGCTAATTTTTTTTGTTTCTATTTTTAGTTGAGTGGCTATTTTTTTCTATTTTCAGTAGAGACAGGTCTCTCTCTCTCTCTCTCTTGCTAAGGCTGGTTGCAAACTCCTGACCTCAAGCGATCCTCCCACCTCAGCCTCCCAGAGTGCTGGGATTATAGGCGTGAGCCACCACGCCCGGCCCAGTGTTCTCTTAATACAACTTGCTTTTTCTCTTTTCCTTTTCAAATTCCCTCTTGGGCTTGGCATGTGGTTTTGAGTGTGATCATCTGTTCCATTCTCTAATCCTCAGGGGAAACATGGATAATGTTTTTTGTGATGCTTCAGAACCAAAGGTGTTCAGTAAATGATATCTGCCAAACATGATTACATGCCACACATAGATCTTTGGTCTTGAGGGCATACTAAGAAATACTATCATCTTTTGCTGCTTCTGGCATGATTACAAATTAGCGCTCTTCTAAGGAAAGCCCTAGAGAGCACAGAAATGAGAGTTTTATTAAGAGCCTTTGTGATAGGAGGTGGCTTGATAAACAAGGATTGGAACTGACGTCCATGAGCAGCTCTGTAACCAGCTAGCTGCAAAATCTCCAGCAAACCAGTCAGTCTGTGGTCTTCAGTTTTCTCATGTAAAATGAGGTGACAGAAGTAAATAATCTCTGTAATCCCTTTGACTCCCAAAACTCTGTGACATAGAAAAGAGAAGGGATACTATTTCATTAATGTTCCTGACTGTTCTCCTCTATCCAGTACTATAAAGAGACCCTTCTTGCCTTACAGCGTGATCTGTCTTTCTCAAACTGGATTTCCAGAAAGGTGGTGGAAGGCCCTTACAGGGTTAATCTGCTCAGCTTTTGGTTTAGATTCCTCCAGCACATTGTGTCCAGCCTTAATATTTTACACTGTAAGCCATATCATCTTTTATCTTTTATTTATAGTGATCCTCATATTAATTTCTCAATAGCAGCTGGTGCGGCAGGAGGGACAAGTCATTGATCTTCCAATTTATCCGCTACTCTTACATATCCTGAGGTCGAGGCAGCCTGGAGAGATTGATGGAGTGCTGGCGTCCGCCCAGCAGCTGTGTGTTCCTCATGCATGAAAATCAACCACAGGAAACCGAAATATTCGACAATTGGTAGCAATATCAGCCACCTCTGTAATAAATATAACAGGACGTCCTTTAATAATTGAATGGAGTGTCTGGGATTCGGTAATGAAAAAGCTCCTGTGTTAAGAGTGCCAGTGGAGCTTTGGACTGGCTGGAGGTGGTATATTTCGGGATGGGGGTAGAAATGGAAGAGGCTGTTTGCAGATGTCAGTTTCTCATACTGCAAACATTCTTACTCCTTGATTCTTAAGCAAATCACGACGCGGATTAAGCAATACTCCCTTAGTTTTCTTTAAAGCCAAATACATTTGTGAGATCTTTTTAAATTCTGCAAGAAAAACAACAGATCCTCAGATTGTGTTATTGCCCGACAATATAAAAGGAAATGGTCCTTTAAGCTACACTACATTAGCCACAGAAACCAAGTGAACAATCGTGCCGGGAGCTTTGAATCACAAGTTCTCCTAAGAACAAACCACTAATTGATTCTTACAGGAAAGTCTTCATTCCTTATCATGGCTGAGCAGTGGCCCTCAACAGCCCTAGCTGTGGTCTCAGTTGACCTGAGCCTCTGACAGCAGTTTAACCCTGAGCTAGTTACCTCTTCCCTCTGCCTGTTCTTCAGCTAACCGTTTCCTATACACTCAGGTGGGTTTTTTTTTCTTTTTCTTTTTTTTTTTTTTTTTTTGCAGACTGATTTGATCATCAGCCCTGTGTCTATCTGGATTAAAGCCCAACCACTGAGGCTTAGCTCTCTTTTTTATCCTTTGTGGTTTGGAAAACAAATGCAAAGAGCAAAAGCAAAGTTTCCTTCTAGGCCACATGTTGGTGGCAGGACAGCAAAAGAGCCCACAGGTGTGGCTGATGTGGAACTGCAAGGAAGCAAAGCTTCCCCATTACCAGCCTGTGAAAATATTCCCTCCCCTCGGTTATTACTCAGCATGCATACTATCTAGACACAATATTATCCCTGCTTTTTTTTTTTTTTTTTCATAACAGAGTGACTAATAATGCCCTCCAGGGATAAACTGTAGTGTCAAGCTGCTCAGAAATTTCAGGCACAGAATTGCCAGGAAACTATTTACTTCTAACAAAAAAAGTGTTAACAGAGATCTTGAGTATACATGGGGTTTGCGCAATGTTATGATTTTTACAGATCGAGCTTCACAAAGGGTTCTACCCAGTGTGTACTTTATCTTCCTTTGAGGAACAGAGGCTGAGTCAATCCCTTTGAGTTTCAAAATCACAATAAATATATCAAATGACTTAATCTCTTACAGGACTATTGTCTACACAGACAATCAAAATGTATAATTCCTCCAGCAGGAATGCACAATTTACACATTTTAAAAATTTTGTTTCTCTTTGCCACTTCATTTTAAATACTATTTTCCTCTTTTATTCTCTAATCAGGCTTTACTCCATAGTTATTTAAGGTATTAATGAATAAAAATTCAAGTGGAAACCGGCTTTCAAACAGAAAGTAAAATATATGTGCAAAGTGAGGCAGACTTACTGACAATGCTGAGCGTAGTTTCTAGATAGCACCTCACCCAGTGTTATCATTAATAGTGCGGTAGAAATAGGCATAAGAATAATAGTAATAAAGTAGCAGTAACCGTGCAGTATATTCACGCTGCGTGAGAACCATCTTCAAAATATTTGCAAGTGTATAGTTGCATATGATCTTCAAAACAATTGTATGTGGTAGGCAAGCCTGGTATCTTTATTCCCATTTCATAGATAAGGAAAATAAATTCCAGAGATACTAAGTGAGTCACATGCTAAGAAGTCGAAGCATCAAGTTCTCTACCTACTACTCTGGTCTCCTCCATATGAATTGGTAAAAAAAGATTATAAAGTAACAACAGCAATAAGGAAGAAATCAAGAACAATATATCCCCAGTAAGAGGGATTTGGAGGTAAGCTATTATTGCATGAGGATTATTAGAGAACAAACAAGAATTTAGGGGCCCAGAAAAATGTGTCAGTGGAGAGGGAGGGTAAGTGTAGATAATTTCAAAAATTGAATCTGCAAGATACCATGCAATTTGACATTTGCCTAAAACTAACCCAAATCTGAATACGTTAAAGTCTCATAAAGGCTTTAAACTGTCTTGAAAGAGTTTCAAAACATATTCCCTAAAGAAGTATGTATCCTCCAGTTCCTTACCTATATTTTATAACCTTAGCTACAGAGTTTATGTCAACTATTTATTTGTCTGTTCCCATCTAAAATATTGTTTTCCATCAGACAAAAACACTGCAATACATGCTAAGAGTTATGGAAGATTTGGGGCCGATCCACAGGCAAATCACTCAGTAAGCGCATAAATGAGTAATGACATAGTGTGAATGGTCGAGATAACGGATGTCTGTCAGTGAACATTAGGAATTACTTCAGCAAGGAGGGTGGGACTTTGCAGCCACAATTTTCCCCACCACCCCATCACTCACTCACAGGGGACATAAGTAACTTATTCTCAGAAGGCAGGTCAAATCACCTGGCGAAGGGCCTCCATGTACCTCTCTTTACCAGTGAGAATCAGGATTATCTGGAGAATGATTTAGGCAGCCAAGCACCCTACTCAGTAAAAGTTTAAACACCTTAGCAAATCTTTGAAGAGTTACCAATAAAAATACATAAAATACTTGGATGCAAGTGTCTAATTAGCCCAAGCCTATTGCACACATAATTGTCTTTAGTTTAATTTTATGTACTTCCTTGAGATACAGTTCGATATTACCAAATGAACAAGTCTTAAATATGCCAAAGTGAATCAAATGCTATAGAGGAGTCAAAAAAAAAAAAAAGAGGAAGATAATAATCCAAATTATTATGATTAACCTTTTGCACTTGGATGTCGAGTGTGACACTCGACATGGTTAGCATCGGTAGCAGCAATAATTTGAAATATAAAAAAATCCAAATAAATAAGTTTGTATGAAAAGAAACTCCACTTTTTTATTCTACTGCCACGCTTTGCAAAATCTGGGGTATTTAAAAAATTAAATCCCAAGTAGAATAAAGGAATCAAGAAAAAAGCAAGCGAGTGCAAAGGGCTAAAAACAAACTTGATGTGTCTTAAAAGTGGCCAGGTATTTACCAAAGAAGAAAAAAATGAAGTGAGGAATACTAACATAGACAACAAGAAAGAGCATTTGCCACCACTGAGAATATTAATATTAATAAAAACCTACATCACTGGATGTTTAGGAATTCAGTATATTTTATTTGCTTTATCTGCACTAAGAGCTACCTAACATAAATCTAAGCCTGCTGAGAAACACGCTTGTCAAACCTTTGCAACAGCTTGGGACTTTGTTATATAAACTTTGGGAGACTATTAAACTTGAAGTAGAAAGCCCTTTGAAAATAGATGTTCTTATCTGTTTTGGCATATTCATCCCCGGTAGGAGAATTGTGATTCAAAGAACATTAAATAGCAATAATTTGTTTTAAAAGCAGTTGAGAAAACATCACACTTCAAAAGGCTTACATCTGGAAGCATTTCAAATATGAGGTTTAGGATTACCGGTATGGTTTCCTAATCTCCTAATTATTTGAGAATGAGGGCCCTTTTACATTTCTCTCTTTTTGGAATAATTGGAAATATCAATTAAACATAATAAATTAAGAGAATGTCCCTTGAGAAAGAAAAATGTGAGAGTATATTATACCTGGTAGTGTTCTGCCAGTGGTTAATAATTCATCTTCAATCAACCCAGTGAAGCTTCATATGCCCAAGAAATTTGGTGGCAATCATTTAGGGCTCATTTAAGCATTTATATTCTACAATCATTAGAACTACATTTATCTGTGAAAAATGATGATTTATGTGTAAAGCCAAGTTTACCAAAGCAGTACCAACAAAATTCTCTCAAATTCCATAGGGAAAGTCCAATTTTCTTCTTCTCCTGTTCCAGCTATGATTGCAATCTTCATGTGCATGAAGCCATAAGAAGACATCTCACCGCAGTGGTCAGCAGGCAGGGGCAAACCTTTATCATCATATGCCACCATCGCCACTGGGTATCACCACTCCCAGAGACATGTACCAGAGCCTCTGATGGGCTACAGTGGGGTTACAATCCCCAAGTGCTCAATGCACTGAAGTCATAAGATGTTTAGAGTAGTTATGGAATAAATTTTATTTTCCTCTCTTTTGTGACATGTTATTAGAGGAATGTCAAAAGATAAGACTGAGTTGTCAATGAATACTGCTTTATTCCATTTATTAACAGCCCCACCTACCAAAAGAACCTGTGTGTGTGTATATATATATATATTGAGGGGAATAAACTACAGGAAAATTCAACTAATGGACACCATACTGGATTTGACCTTTCTGTTCTCAACTGGTATATTTTTGTTGGGGAAAACTTCTATGCCTAATTTTTAAGGCTTTATTAAAATAGAATTGATTTACAATAAACTATACATAAGATGTATGATTTGATAAATTTTGACATATGCACATACCCATGAAACCAATAACACAATCAAGAAAATAACAGATCTGTCGCTCACAAATGTTTCCTCACACACTTTGCATGTCCTCTCTTGCACTTTCCCCATCCTGCCCCTCCACATCCTCAGGTAAGTGCTGATCTGCTTTCTGACGCTATAGATGTGTTGTCATTTTCTAGAAACATATATAAATGGATTCATACAGTATGGACTATTTTATCTGGCTTCTTTCACTACGCATAATTATTTGAAAGGAATTTATATTTTTGTCTGTATCAATAGTCCATTCCTTTGTGTTGGTGGATAGTATTTCATTGTATGGGTCTACCAAAGTTTGTCAATCCATTTCTGCATTGATGGATGTTTGAGTTATAGTTTTGGGCTACTAAAAACAGAACAGCTATGCACATTCATGTATAAGAGTTTGTATGAACATGCAAAAGAATAGAAAGGCTAGAACATATGGTAGACATATGTTTGACTTTTAAATAAACTGCCAAGCTGTTCTCCAACATGATCATACCACTAGCACTGTAGAAGAATTCCAGTTCCTACACTTCCTCACCAATACTTGGTGTAGTCAGAATTTTTAATTTTAGCTCTTCAATAGGTATGTTGTGGTTTCTCCTGTGGTCTTCATTTTCAATTAGTTAATGGTTTATTATGATGACCAACTTTTCATGTGCTTATTTGCCATCTATGTGTCTTCCTTGGTAAAATCTCTTTTCAAATATTTTTGCTTATGTTTTTAATTTAATTTTTTTTAATTTATTTTGAGAGTTTGAGTTTTGAGAGTTCTTTATATGATATAGATAAAAGTTCTTTTTCAAATATATGATTTGATAATATTTTCTCCCAATCTGTGCTTCGTCATTTTATTCTTTTAATACTATCTTTCATAGGACAGTAGTTTTTAATTTTGATGAAATCTAAGTTACCTTTGTTTTTCTTTTATGGATTTTGGTTCTGATGTGTCTAGGAAATCTTTGCCTGACACAATATCACAAAGATTCTGTCCCATGTTTTTACATCAAAATTTTATAGATGTATGTTTTATATTTTTGCATTTGATCTATTTTGAGTTCATCCTTATATGGTAAGAAGTAGTGATCAAAGTGCATATTTTTGGTATGGCTATTCATGCACCATGGCCATACACTATATAAGTCCAGCACCATTTGTCAAAAAAAGACTATTCTTTCTCTACTGAATTGCCTTTGCAACTTTTTGAAAATCAGTTATTCCTATATGTGTGGGTCTATTTATAGAATCTCTAATCTGTTCCTTTGATCTATTGTGTCTGACTACTGTTTTAATAAATTATTTCCCTAATTGCTTTTAAGTTGCTTGCATAAATATGGCATCACCATTTTACTAGACATAGTAGGAATATCTGAAATGCATTTTATAATCAGTGGAGCTTGGGCTCAAAGTAGGATTACTTCCCAAAAGCACTTTAAAAATATTGCGGTGTAAAAACTGTATTCTTTAGCCTTCCAAACTCAACCAAATGCATGTTAATCTGCCTCCCCAAAATGGTTTGGCATATATGTGGGTGTGTAGAACGTGGGAAGTATGTAGGTGGGAGCAGGGGGAGGTAATCCTAAAAGATCATTATAGAGCAACGGGGGAAAAAAGCAAAAATAGATAGAAATACTCAAACACTAAATGCAAAAATATTTCTACAAGTGTTTTTAAAATTATTTTGTATTAATTAAGCAAATCATTATAAAATAAAATACAAAAATTTAAATAATATTTCAAAATGCTTGTATTTGTCAAATGCACTGAGATATTAGGTATAAAAAAGTTTGCTAGAACCAACTTGTCTTTTATTTTTTCCCCATAAGGTGACTGGTTATATTTTATTCAACGTCTTGAACATGTGGGTGTGAATAAGATGGAACTTCTCTCAAAAAGAGAAATGAACAAAGAATATATGTTGTCAACTTGTCTAAAACATTTTTCATGTTCTGACTCATTTTTCTTTGTGTTGGCATTTCAAGAGATTTTGTTTTTTTTAATTTGACTATTATAAAAACCTTGATAACTTCAGCAAAATCCTATGAAAATAATATAAACAACTGTAATGGAATGTGAAAAGATGATAATAGCAATCAGCACTGTGATATGTCTTGTCAATGTTCTTTATCACTTATAATAGTCACACATCCTGTATTAATTTGACTTTTTGACCTTTAGTCTTTAGTGAAAAAAGTTCTCTTGATAAGTAATTTCTTTCTTTAGCTCATTATTTCTTTGCACTTAAAAACATTTAATGACCATACTTTGATGGAACCATCTTAGAGTATGGTAGAGAAGGAGGAAAGGTATGCAGACTATTTGTAGACTTTTAGGTTCAAAGACATTTAAGGGATTGATATTTGGATGCTGTGGAATTTAGTCTCATTTCCCAGAGAGAAATGGAAACATGCATGCACTTATGTTATTTAAAATGAATCAATCAACACATGCTCATAAAGGCATCTTATGTTCTAGGCATAGTTAGATATTAGGGGGAAAACAAGAGCTATAAAACATAGTCCTGTCTAGAAGAAGTGTACAATGTAGTTGGGGGAGGACATTGAATGGATTGATGAAAACAAACCGGATACAGGTGGTCCAAAAGTCATGCTTTAATAAAGTTTGCTCTAGAACAGACCAGTCTACTCTTTTTCTATAAAAAGCGTTAATTTTAGTGTCTAAAATCTTAACTACAGTGAATTTAAGGCTCAAAATCCACCTTAAAATTTTTCCAAGAGTGCTTTCGGCCAACCAGTTATTTATGACCGAGTAAGTGAATGTGTTGACAGCTTTGAGAGGCCACACTTTCCATCACATTCTTTCTTATTCATGACATTTTCCAGTATTAGCAAACCAATGACGCTGAAATTGATGACAGAGAGAAAAAGGGGAAGAGAGAGCAATCCATAGCTACTTTTTGTTTTAATCCTTCCTTGCTCATCAGTCAGCTGAACGTGCAGAGTTTTCATGGAATGTGTGCATGTTAAGAAGCTACATAAAAACAGTTCAGTTAGTTTGTACAGAATTTCCACTCTTATGGTTTAAAAAAAACATATTCATATACAAACTGCAAAATAGGAATTGTGTGATTTGGGGGTGATTTTGCATATCAGATAAATGTTTTTATAATATATTTACATGTAAAACTGACATCACCTGATATAAAGATGAATGGTAAAATTCATGCTAATATTATTGAATTTAAATTTTTATAGTAAATAAAATGGAAAGATTAAATAGCAAATTTAAAAAACCATGAAATTTGAGCAACTACAGAAAAAAGAAAAAAGCTTAATGCTTTTATTGCTTTCCTAGGTCTGCCATGACAAAATACAATCATCCCTTGTATCTGTGGGGAATAGGTTACAGACCTCCCAAGAATACCAATCTCCTTGGGTGCTCAAGTTGCTTATTTGTTACGGTATCAATCTACCTACAACAGACACACATCTTCCTGCATATTTTAAATCATCTCTAGATTTCCTGCAATCCCTAATACAATGTAAATGCCATATGAATAGTTCTTATACTGTATTTTTTTAATTTGTATATTTTTTATTGTTGTATTGTTATTTTAGATCTGCAGATGGTTGAATCTGCCGATGTGGAACCCATGGATAGGAAGGTCTGACTCTACCACAAACTAGGTGGCTTAACTATAATATCAGAAATTTATTCTTTCACAGTTGTGGAGGCTAGAAGTCCAAAAATCAAGGGGTTTCCAGTGTCATGTCCCCTCCCTCCAAGGACACTAAGGAAGAAGACTTCCTTGCTCCTTGCAGTTGCTAATTGTTGTCAGAATCTTTGGCGTTCCTTGGCCAAGTATCTGCATCACTTCAATGTCTGCCTCCATCATCACACGGCCATTTTCACTCTATTTGTGAATTTCCAACTCTCTTTTTCCTTATGAGAACACTAGTCATTGACTTTAGCACCCTGCACCAGCATGACCTCAACTTAACTTGATTCCACCTGAAGAAAAGCAATCCTTACTCTAATTTCCAAATAAGCTACATTCACAAGTTCCAGGTTAACATGCGAGAAAAACTATTTGATTCGTTGACAATACCTTAAACAGCACTTTTTCCATGCATTTTGGACAAGACGCCCTGCCCTGCACTTTCATTTCTCACAAGGCCCCACACATTATAGCTAGCCCAGATGCCACCTTTTTATTGTGAGAGCTCATGTTGGAAAACATGGCTTAATGAGACAGTCTAGAGAGTCTGCTAACTGAACTCCCAAACTATACAGACGCACCCACTCTGTGGCAGCTGGTTGGTTCTAGGCAAGCTCATGAGAAAGAGGCATGCCCATGTCAGACCCATGCCTATGTAGCAGGGAGCAGCAGAAAACTTTTGTCTCTATAGGCAAACTCATTCCCAAGAAGAAAAGAAGAGCTGAACAAAGCATGGTTGGTTATTCTTCCCAACTTCCCAATCAAACAAACTTCACCTGTCCAGTGTCAGAAGTCAAAAGTATACTAATCAAATTCACTTCTCATGGAGGCAATATTAAAAATAAAAATAAACAGTTTTCACTAATACCCTCCTGCTTTTACCTCTCTTAATCCATTGAATTATGCCTTAAGCCTATAGACAACGAAGATAGTTATCTCCATTAGGAAAAAGGGTCAGAAGTTTATTGAGACAGCTCTGCTCCCATTTTTATGGGGATACTTATCTGGGTACCCTCTTGAGACTGCTGTTGGGAAAGTTGGATTTTTGTCCCAGAAGTCTTGGAAATGGGTGAGAAAATGCATTAATGAAATCAACTCCAAAGCTATTCATACTCAATGACGAAAATCAGCCATCTATCCTACTAGCCATCCTAAAAGACATCAAACCACAGAAATATGACAAAGAGGATAAATAACAAATCAATGCATAATAGATAAAGGCATTCTAATAATATAATTTAAGCATTATATCTCCATATTTTTAAGTAAGTCCTTTCTATTATTAAATTCTCCGTGGAGACATTAAAGTGAATATATTAAGCCCTCTACAAATTAAGGTCCCAAAGTGTTAAAGTGTAAAGTTGAAATCAAGTTTCTTTGTTATTGTGGGTTAAAAGTCCTAAATTATAAATGTCCACAAATAATCCCCCAAATATCTTCCTTGGTTCATTCTCAGTGACAGGGTTTTGTGTGCCTCAGTGGAACTGAGGGCTCCTTCAGTATTTCCAGCTGGGACTTCTCTGACTGCCATGCATGCTGGTCTTCCAGGGCCTCAGATATTTTATCAGTTTAATTGAAGTCTCATATGAACCATGTTTTTAAAGAGTCCAAAGAGTTAATAAGATAATTTTTTTTTTTACAGTACTAGCCCCAGAATAAAGAAATTTAGAAAGTGAGCTGACTCCCTGCTCCTAGAGCAGTTAAACTAGGTGAAATGTTGTTCCCAGAGTCCAGTACAGAGTGTGGCCAAAGAACACAGCAGAAACTCAATGGCATTTGAGAGAAAGATAAAGGTTTTAGCCTCACTAGGAGGTCCATTATTCTATGCCGCTTATCTGAAAATTTTGACCTGTGAACTTAGAACTAAGGAAGGTTCTTTTAGCACGAGATTAATCTGACACTATGCATTTGTCATTTGGTCTTCATTTACACTTCCCTATTGAACACTCTTGCTCACACTGTGATACTAAACTGATTGTGGGTTCTATCCAGTGACATTTCATCTGCAGCCTCTGATGGTGTGTTGAGTTTACAGTCCCAAGGCACAGTGGCAAATTTCACTGCCTCTTGCTATGGACATGTGTCACCGTAGACCAAAGAAAGCTGCCTTTTAGAGAACACGTTTCTCTCATGTGGAACTAACTGATCCAGAGTCAGCTTGGGTCCACTTGGTAAAAGGAGTCACTCAAGCAAGTCACGTGTCTATGGCGACACATCCTATAAAACAACTTTTCCCTGTAATTGAGTCTTTGTCTCAGTCAAGCCTGCTTAAGAAAAGCTGTGCCTGAAATGTAAGCCCAGGTGGAGGTGGGCAGCTGCCTGAGATTTTCCTGCCCACTAGACTCTTGAGCACTCAAGAGTCCAGCGCCAGGGAAAGGTCCTGGTCCCTTCTATATTCTGCTTCAGTCATCCTCTCAGCCACACGCAACTCCCTAAAGCCCCTTTCCTTGAAGCCAAGACTTTTTCTTAAGTGTCTACCTTGCAGAAACATCCTCTGTCCTGTGCTGTAAGCTGCAATCATCAGCCAAAATCAAAGTTTCTCATGGCTAGTGTAGTGGGGTGAATGGTGGTCCCCCCACCCCAAGGATATGTCCATGTCTGTAACCCTTGAACCTGTCATCTCATTTGGAAAAAAGGTCTTTGTGGGTATAGTTAAGGATCTTGAGATGAGAAATTTTCATCCTAGATTATCTGGGAGGACACTAAATACAATGACAGGTACCCTTATAAAAGAAGGACCCAGGGAAATTTGACACAGATTGAGACACACAGAAGAGAAGGTGACATGAAGACAGAGACAGAGACTGGAATGTGGCCACAAGCCAAGGACACTGCAACCACCAGAAGCTACAAGAGGCAAGGAATGGAATCTCCCCAGAGGATCTGTAGAAAGTGTGGCTTGCCCTGCTGGCCTCCAGAATGGTAAGAGAGCAAAGTTCCATTGTTTTAGGCCACCATGTTTGTGATAATTTGTTATGGCAGCCATGGGAAACTAAGACAGCATGTATTAAACCTTTCCCTAGGCTTCAGCAGTTTACTGCACAAACTTGCCTTACCTAATCTAAATATTTTCAAAATCTCAAGGTCAAAGCATCCCACCACACATTAAAGACTAAGGCACAAAACCACCTTCCCGGGCAGCACCAAACCAATTTCCACATGTACATTTTAGTCTCCAAAATTATGTACCTTTCTTTTTATTTCTCAGTGTTTGAGAATAATGCATTGAATGTTAAGATCTTTTAGTGGCCTTCCAGTAAGTACAAAACCTTTATTCCTTCCCAGTTTGGAATGTTAGGAAATAAAACAAAAGAGTAAAGATAGAGGTCAAAATACTCATTTTATTATTGATAACCTGGTTTAAGAACTCCAGTTTGAATGAATCAAATGGCCCAAAAAGTGAACTCCAAAATTGGGCATATTTACCAACTAATAACACACAAGACTGCAGAAACAGAAGGAACCCATTAGCACTCTCAAAAGAGAGAAGAGAATTAGTAAAGCTAAGCATGCGCAGTTAATTCTTGCTAGACTGTCTAGGTAAGTCACTTGTCTACCCAGGGCAGAATAAGTAAAGGAACAGAGCCTAAAGGGCTCTCTTGACAGGACTGAAACATCAGGAGTAGGAAAGGAACATTCACACACTCCCTTCCCTCCCCCAAAAAACCCCACATTTAAATTGTAAAACAAATCAGAAACCACTTTAAGGCTGATTTACTCATAGTACACTAATAGCTAATCAGGAGTCTGGGGCTATAACCTTTTGATTGCCTGCTAAGAAAACTCTGGAAGCAAATCCCTCCACGTGCCTCAGAGGGAGCATGTAGACCTGTATGCTTCAGAATTTTCTCACCAAGAACATACACAATTTCCTTACTCTATCAGCCAAGTATGGTGTGTTGCCTAGCCTTACCCTCATACCTACCTTTCTTAGGTTAGTCCTGAAGATGTAGATGGAAACAAAGAAAAGATACAAGGAAGGATTGTGAAAAATAGGGCAAAAACATTATAACTGGAGTCAAAAACTACAACTACTTAATAGATGTGAACTTTAGGCACCAACAATTAATCTTTATTTTCTGTTATTTATGTAAGGTGATAATAAATAATATGTATATAACTATTTTTCATTTTTTCACATTTCATCTTTATAGCTAGCCAACCACTGCACACCAAATATCATACTAACACAATGATTAGTTGGAAAAATAGTAATCCCTGGCCTCAAGGGATCTGTTGTCTAAGAGATGAAAGAAATGTGTAAAACATACAATTATAATACTGTGTAGTAAGTACAATAATCAGGTATGCAAAAGTGTAATGGTAGCAAAAAAAAAAAAAAAGGGAAGGATGTGATCATGACAACTAAAAGAAGACTTCACAAAAGGAATAATTTGTAAACTGAGTTTTAAAGACTGAAGTGAGTTTTAGGTGCACAACAGGGAAAGAAAGTTTTGGTGAAATGAAAATCATACTTTAAGACAATGAACTGTTCATATAATCCTGAAAAGTAAAATGAGGATGGCAGGAGAAATGATTGTATGGAGATATAGGCATCATGGATATCTATAAACACAAAGCCATTGAACTATGGCTCAACTGATATAACCACATTTGCATTTTAGAAAAGGTACTTTAATGGAAACTTTGAGGACCAATTCAAAGGGGACAATACAGAATTACTAAATCTCACACGAAATAATAAGGCTTTTCTATAAAAACCAGAGCACAAATTTAAAATATACTCTTAAGAAGCAGAACCCAATGGGCTTGACAATGAATTTGAGTTTAGTGGTGAGTAATTAATAGGAAGAAATAAACAGTGGCCACAAGTAATGGCAATGCCAAATTGTTCACTTGTTTTAAAGATCAAATGGTGAAGTACCTGAAGTGCTCTTATCCAAGTAACAAGGTAGAAAGAGTTCTAAAAGTTACAAAGATAGTAAGGCTATTTCAGGGATCAGGTCCATTGCAATGTATTTGTGGATGACTTTGAGTTCTCCTATCCTTCTGTTTCCATGGTCTATTCTCGAGGATTAAATTCTTTGGTGACCTGGCTTTCATCCTTTATTCACAACCTGCTAATTTTATTATTTTAGAGTTACCACTCATTAGATCATTAAGGAATCGTTTGTACTCTTTGTCAACTTTACATGCCTCCACTTCTTGGGGTTTTTCTTTGCTTCTGCATCAATTTCTGACTTAATCTTCTTTAATTTAAACTTTTCATTGAAGTAAAATGTATATGACATAATAGTTTATATTTTAGCAATTTTTAAGTGTACAATTCAGTGGCGTTAATTACATTCGCTATGTTGAGCAACCATCACCACTATCTATGTCCTAAATTTTTCATCATCCCAAGGTGAAACTCTATATCCATTAAACACTGACAGCCCATTGCCTAGTGACCCCAGTCCCTAGTAATCACAATTCTATTTTCTGCTTCTATGAATTAGCCTATACTAAATAACTCAGCTCAGTGGAATCATATAAATCTGTTGTTTAGTGTAGTCACCTTCATCAATTATCTTAGCTAGATTTTCCAGGGAACTTGCTTCTGCATCAGCACTTGCTGCTTCACCTTGCACTTTTATGTTATGGAGATGGCTTCTTTTCTTCCAGCTAACGAACCAACCTCTCTGTTAGATTTGAACTTTGCTTCTGCAGCTTCCATAGGATTTGGCATAAGGAAATGTTGTGGAGGGTTTGATCTATCCAGACCACTAAAACTTCATATTGGCAATAAGGCTGATTTGCTTTCTTATCATTTGTGTGTTCACTGGAATAGCACTTGTAATTTCCTTCAAGAACTTTTCCTTTGCACCCACAACTTGGCTAGCACTTTGGTTCAAGAGGCTTCGCTTTCAGCCTGTGTCACCTATTAACATGCCTACCTCGCTAAACTCAATCATTTCTAGCTTTTGATTTAAAGTGAGAGACGTGCAATGCTTCCTTTCACTTGAGCACTCAGAGGCCATGTTAGGGTTATTAATTGGTCTCATTTCATTAACCTTGGGTCTCAGGGAATAAGGAAGCCCAAGGGGAGGGTGAAAGACAGGGCAACAGCTGCTTGATGGAGTAGTCAGAACCCACACAGTATTTATCAATTAAATTTGCTGTCTTATAGAGGCAAAGTACACGGCACCCCAAAATTACAATAGTAACATCAAAGATCACTGATCACAGATCATCACAACATATATAATAATGATGAAGCAGTTTGAAATATTGTGAGAATTACCAAAATGTGACAGATACATGAAGAGGGCACGTGCTGTTGGAAAGATATTGCTGATAGGCTTGCTTAATGTAGAGTTGTCAAAAATCATCAATTTGTAAAAAATGCAATATCTATAAAAGTGCGATAAATCAAAGCACAATAAAATAAGGTATGCCTCTATATATCACATTTGGTTTACCCATTCTTCCATCTATGAACATTTACATTTTTCTTAGCTTTTAGTTAATGCGAATAATGCTGCTATATACATTAGGGTACAAATATATATTCAAATCCTTGATTTCTATTCTTTCAGGTATTCTAGAAGTGGAATTGCTATATCATATGCTGTATTTGATTGATTTTTATGTGTTGAACCATCCTTGTATTCCAGGAATAAATCACACTTGATCATGGTACATAATCCTTCCAATATGCTAATGAATGCAGTTGTTAACTTTTGGTTGAAGAGTTTTGATTTTCACATCAATATCTATTAGGAATATTGACCTGTATTTTTGTTTTTTGTAGCATGTTTGCCTGACTTCTGCATCAGGGGAATGTTGGCCTCATAGGATGAGCTAGAAAGTTATTTCCTCCCAGTCAAATATTTGGAAGAGGTTGAGAAAGATTGGCTTTGTGTTATTGTCTAGCACTCTTCCATTTAAATCAGAAGGACTTCCTTTATCATTTCTCATAAAGCAGATCTTGTGGTCATGAACACCTCAGGTGTTGTTCATCTGGAAAAGTCTTACTCTTTCCCTCATTTTGGTGGCTAGTTTTGCTTCATATAGAATTCTCAGGCAACAGTTTGTTTTACTTTTAGAACTTTAATTATATCATCCCATTAACTCTGTACTCCTAGTTTCTGTGTGAAAAATTGGTTAATAATCTTACTGATGATGACTTGTACATGAGTTGCTTTCTGATGCTGCTTTCAAGATACTCTCTTTGTTTTTGTCTTTTAACAGTTTGATGATGATGTGTTTCAGTGTAGGTATTTGGGGGTTTATCTTAGAGTTTATTGAGCTTCTTGGATTTGTAGATTCATATCTTTCATCAAATATGTGAAGTTTTTAGAAATTATTTCTTCAAATAATTCCTTTGACCTTTTTTCTCTCTTTACCTCTTAAATTCTCATAATGCATAAACTAGTATTCTTAATTGTATCCCACAGGTGCCTTAAGCTCTGTTTACTTTCTTTATTCTTTTCAGAAATGATTATCATCAATTTATGTTTTTCTTTTGAATAGCTCATGTTTTCTTGTTTTTTTATGCCTTGTGATTTGTTGTTGTCATTGAAAATTAGGCATTTGAAAAACTGTCACATCTCCTAGTTTTTACAGATTGACTCTGTGTAGGGAAGTCCATCACTGATTAGCCAGATTTTCTCTGAGCCTAGAAATCAGACACATATTAAAATCTAAGGTCTTCTCTGGCCTTTTATGAGAATGTGTCTTGCCTGGGTATGAAAGTGGCCTTCTCAACTCTCTCATACACACATCTTCTGTTGAATATCTTAGTTTCCTGGAAAGTCTCCCCCCAGCTTCTCCTCAGGGACTTAGATGATCTATTGTATGTTTCCAACTTTAATTTCTTGTTCTAGGCATCATCAGTTCCATAGTCTTCCTGCAGTTTTCACAAGCAGTGCCTGACACTTTTTCTCCCTGAGATCTAAGTTAGGAGAAACAGAAACCAGTCCTTTAAGCATTTCCCATATAGGTTACATTCCAGATAAGATCTGCTCTATTCTTTCCAGATTGAGGCAGAAAATGGTAACTCAGATGTCACATCTTCAAGGCCAAGACCATAATACTCCAAGAGGGACATGGGGTGTATACAAAGGCAAATGAAGATACTGTAAAATTTCCTACCATTTGAAGGTGGCTTTTTCCTGATTGAGCTTATGTTCATTTGCTATAAACTTCTGACTATTTTCAAGAACTTCTATAAGGTGCTAGTTTAGCCAGTTTCTGTTCTTTTGTTCTGTTCTTTTGTTTATTTATTGTTTCCAGAACTTGGATCTTTCTACTCTGCCATTTTGCTAATGTCACTCTTCCTAATTAGTCTTTTCATTGAAATGTTGGTATATTCTCCTAATTCCTTTATAAGAGGAGAAAGTCTATTCATTTTAAAGTGATAACGAGATGCATTTCACCAGTCTTCAATGTCATGAATTTCCATTAACTTACAGAGCCAGTTTCTATCAGTCTGCCAAAGAGTTACTGCCAAAGGCAATAGGGTGACTCAGAAAAAGCTTGGGGTTTTCAGGTCATTAGGACTTAGTTGAACTTCTGGCCCATAATGTATTTGGATCCAAAGCTTTTGGAACTTTGGCAACCATCACAAGGTCTTCAAGTTTCAATATGGTGAATTTACATCATTATCTTCACATGTAATATAACCACATTGCAACCTTGATTTAAACTCAAGCTTAGGTCAAAAGCTAGTTTTGCTGATTAACTCAAAACTCATCTCCTCTTTCTTTCAATGGCTTCTCTTAGGGAAATCTCATAAGAACTTTTATGCTTCCTTTGAACTGCTATAGTACTTGTTTTCTCTATCATGTGCATGTCAGTTGCCATTTGTGACTGGAAATGAAATTTTTCTATTTGCTCATATCTTGCCTCAAGAATGTGTTCATCTGAAAGAAAAGTCATATCTCCATGTTAATCCATCTGTTACATATTTATTGACTATGTCCTAGACATTGTGTTAAGTGCTGGTTATAGATGCCAGTGGAATATACTTCCTTCTTAGAAGGTCACAGTCTTTATAGTAAAATTGAAAAAAACCCACAGCTTCTGTCTCAAATAGTTTTGCTTTTTCCAAAGATAACACAATTAGCAGGTACAATAAGTTCTTGCATTACACGTAAACATATATTTATTTTGTATTAAAATCCCAAGTTAACAACTTTTCTGTTTGTCTCATAGTGACTATATTTCATCAGGAACTCAATACCACTCTGAGGATGAAGGCTTAACCCAAACTCAAACCCACTCAGTCTATTTCTTGTATGAGAATATAAAAGACTAAATGTACTCTTTGAAAAATGCCTTATAAATTTAGCTAGCAAAGAACAAACCTCAAGAGGTTCAGAATTTTAGTTTAGAGAACCAACCAGAAGTTCAGATAATTATGTGGCACTTATACCACTTACTTTACATGAAATAGAGCTATAAATCTCAAATGGTTAGGAGATATTTTAAGAATTTCAGTACTTCTTGCTATTAGTTTGAAGTCCTATAAGAATAGACTGCTTTGAAATACTTACATGATGATTCACAGCTTACTATTCAACAGTCTATGTGTTGGCTAATTGCGCTCAAGAAGTGAAGGAAACTTGTGTTTTAGTTTCATCCATTTTGGAGTTTCCATCCACTTCTGTTGTGTCTTTGTCATCTTTTTTTTTTTTTTTTTTTTTTTTTTTTTTTTTTTTTTTTTTTTTTTTTTGAGACAGAGTCTTGCTTTGTTGTCCAGGCTAGAGTGAGTGCCGTGGCGTCAGCCTAGCTCACAGCAACCTCAAACCCCTGGGCTCCAGTGATCCTTCTGCCTCAGCCTCCCGAGTAGCTGGGACTACAGGCATGCGCCACTATGCCCGGCTAATTTTTTATATATATATCAGTTGGCCAATTAATTTCTTTCTATTTATAGTAGAGACGGGGTCTCGCTCTTGCTCAGGCTGGTTTTGAACTCCTGACCTTGAGCAATCCGCCCGCCTCGGCCTCCCAAGAGCTAGGATTACAGGCGTGAGCCACAGCGCCCGGCCTTTGTCATCTTATCATCTATACAACAGAAGACACTCTAAACCAGTTACAGAAATGGTGCACAGCTTCAGGTGTAATTGTTTTCATTTGTTTTAGAATACCAATGACATTTAAACAATAACATCCATGAAGAAGGATGACTTAATGCCATTTGCAACAGCTTGGATGGAACTGGAGACTGTTATTAAGTGGAATATCTAACGAATTGAAAAATAAACACCACATGTACTCACTATTAAACTGGAACTAAGTGATGAGCACACATGTGCATAGAAGAAGTAAAAGTCAATGGAAATCAAACTGGGAATAGGTAGAGGAGGGGATAGGTGATAATCTACTTAATGGGCACAACGAACACTATCTGGGTGACAAGCACACTTATAAACATGACTCAAGCATCAGAAAAGTGATCCATGTAACCAGAAATACTTGTACATCTATATTACTTTGAAATTAGAAAAAATTAAAGAAATAAACCATCACTATTATTTGGGTCATCTGGTATGACTCTGTCAAAATAAAGAAAAGGAATGGGCCCCAATGTAACTATGACTTTCACAAGGGGACACAATTATTTTAGGTAGGTGGGGGACAAGAACCTAGATCTCCTCAATCCTACGCTATTGTTTCTCATGAGGTTCTGAACACAGAGAAACAAAAGAAAATAAAACTACTCTGTGCTACATAAATTGGTTCAGGCTTGGGCAAGATTCAAATTGGAGCTCTTAGTATTTAGAGGTATCTGGGAAATTCTGAAAACCAAGTAAGATACTTATAGGTACATATAAAAGAATAGTACCTGAAGATGATTGTGTAGATGAGCAAAACTTATCATTGAATGTGTGTGTGTACTACAGTTCCCAACAGGATGATTAAATTCTTGTTTTCTGGTGCCTTAAATGTTCCACCCCAAAATATAACACTAAAGTAAAATAAAAATTTAGATTAGGTCACATAATACTGTGTGTTCATGTAAGTCAATAAAATATCCCATTTATCATATGTTATCACTTATCTTGATTTTTAATTTCTACTTGACTCTTTCCAAACACGAAACAGAGATTGAGCATAGGTATATGGTAAGCTACAGAGATAAAAATAAGCTCATTTCATTCACCATGAAAATCAAGATCCAAACAATCTCTTCATAGCCGAAAGTGTCCATACTAACTATCTTCATTTCATAGGCAAGACTTCTGGCAAGATCAAGCTAAAGGACTGTCCCTTATCTGTTTCAATAAGTATAATCATACATTACGGGAATTCTTCTGGGTGACAGAGAAGGGCAGCCTAGCTGAACATCCCATGGCCATAATGCAAATATGATTGCCTCAAGCCATCTTAATGGGGTTGCAGCCTACTTTTGCCATTACTAATAATGTGAGAAAACAGCATTTGCTATTCTTTTTGTTTTGTGCTGTATAAATCTCTTCTTACCTTCACTAAAATATATGGTACATAATTGAGTCTGCAGTGTATGCATTATTGGAAGCTGAATAACTCTTGGTGAGTTATCAGGATCTTATTAATAAGTCATGGGTTTCTAAGGAGTATCTACTCAACAACTCTCTGTCTAGTTTTGCATTTATAACTAACTTACGATGTAACTGTGAGCAAATAAGCTCATCTGTAAAAGAAGGATACTGATACTTGCTATCCCTTCCTTAAGGGGCTCTTGCAAAGTTGTAAAGCATTAAATAAATTAACAGAGCTATGTATGCATGCATATGTTTTCAATGTTTATACATGCATAAGATGAACTCCAAAGAATGCACTGTAAAAATTTTGTTGATTTATCTTCCTAAACTAGTTCTCAACTCCCCCATTAGAACTATTTAAATAAACAAAAACCTATATATTAGGATACACATGATAAAATTCCAAATACTGATTCTTGCAGTGGCATGTCCCAACCATGATACCATACTCTTTTCATCAGTCCTCATTCAAAAATCCTGAAAGTTCATTGATTAGTTTATGCACACATTTATTCATTCAAGAAAATGTATTGCTCCACTAACAAATGCTAGGTACTATTCTTCTTATAGGTATGTTCAAGAAATGTAGCTCTCAGCAATAAATAAATAAACAAATATCCCCTTCCTTTAGTTGGGAAAAACACTAATAATAAAAACATGAGTAAACAAATACATAAACATAAGTATCAACATATAAATAAAATTAAATAAATGGGTAAAATTGTACATTGGTAACAGCTAGAGAGAAATAGAAAACAAGGAAAAGAGATGGAGTGTGTTAGTTGGTGAGGGGAAGCTGCAATTTCAAATTATAGGGAAGATGAAATTTAAGAAGGAACATATGGGGTTACAGGAGAGAACAATGTGCATATTTGAGAGATGAGTTTATAGGCAGAAGGAACAGCCAGACGGGAAGACTATGAGATAAGAGTGTCCCTAGAGTATTCAGGGAACAGAAAAACATGACTATGTGGGAAAAGAGGAATCACAATGGAGGAAGAAGGAATTGAAGTCAGAAATGAAATGGAGGGCCCAGATAGCTGGGGCTTTTAGAGGCATTTTGAGGACTGGGGTGTTTGCACCGAGTAAGCCATTGAAGAGATTTCAGTGACATGATCTGACTTTAGTTGATCTCTGTGGATGCCATGTTGATTAGGGACTGTAGGAGAGCAAGGACGAGACTGGGGAAACCAATAGTTGATTCAAAGAAGTGATTTACTGAAAGATGTGCCTTCTACTCAGTAAAGACATAGAACAGAGACTGAGAAAAAGTGGTTCACAAATCATTTTGTGTGACCTGTGAGCTAACAATGGCTAAGGGTGATTGAAGAAGAAGAAAAGCAAGGAGGAAAAAGGAGGAAGAGGAGCTACAGAAACTACATAGGGCCCACAAAATCCAAAACATTAATATTTAAAATCTGGAAAATGTTTGCCAAAACCTGAAGTAAAGCATGTGGCTCAAAGTAGGTTTTCAACAAAATTGGAAGGAAGAGGACATGAATACATGAATTACTAAAAATACTGTGCAGTGACAGGTGCTGAGAAATTACTATAGCTTCGTCCCCAACCCTCACAAACAATGCCATTCGTTTCCATTGAGCTATTGAAAATACTGTCTGGTTTTCAAAACAGTAAAGCAAATGGTACTTTCCCATATAAATAGTGTCCTAAATAAAAATGATATAGCAGCAAAGAAACAACTAACACAAAGCATTTTTACAGAGCTTGAAACTTTACAAAGCATTTTCATGTTAATTATTTAATTTAATCTTCAAATCAACTCCATGGGATAGGTATTATTTCCCCATTGGAAGTTATGACATACTAACTCCTTAGAGATTGATCAAGAAAAGTTGGAGTCTTCAATGTTGTATCTATTAATGCTGAGGTTGCTGTTGTCCTCTGGGAAGGCCAGATACAAGAATCAACACGGACTTTCAGTCTTTCAGGGACTTTCAAGATAGGAGACCAGGGACACATATTTACTCTGTGTTCCTCTTGAAATCATATTTAAATAAAATTGTAGAAATATCAAAATTTGTAGACCAATAGAAACCAAAATGTTATGGAAGTCATCAACCACAGAAAGGTTTTTATACATTTCTGGAAAACAAAAAGCGGATAGGAGAGGTAATAGATGAAACTATCAAGAAGAGATTACCCCAAGAAAGAGCTGCACAAAGCCAGTCTGTTGCTGCTGAGCTCTGGTTATAGTAAAGGGCAGAAGACAGAAGAAGGACTGAAAACAAGGAGACAAAAGTTACTGTAGGGAAAATAGCTGATTTCATGAGCTCTATGGATCAGTAAAGTCTAGCGGACTCAGTTATGTCCCTACAGTAACTCTGTAAGACTGACAATGGATTGTTGGTGATGAAGACAAGACAAAAGGAGTGAGTGTTCAATCACAGGTTTCCAGCTAGGGCTTTAGCATCATGACCACAATTCCCTCCAATGTTGGCCACCCCCAGCTTAATCTGCTGTGACTAAAGATTAGTGCTTTAAAATTTGTCAGATTAAAAATTATCTCACCCGGCTATCATAAATTGCTGTTACTATTAACATATTTTTTAAGTTCCTTTTTTTGGAAAGCCTTTAACTTTGACAAATTGTTTGCTTTTGCCAAATGATCTCATAATACCCATTTGCCATCTAGTGTTATTTTTCCTTACAAGGACAAGTAAAAGAATATTCTATATCTCAAAGAAGCATCTTTTCCATCTATTCCCATGTGACAAGATAAATCAAGAGGTAAACTTTTCTGGGATGCCCTTGTCCAAATTCCCTTTTATTGTCCTAAATCCCAACTATTTGTTATATGCTTAATGAGTTTTTACACTTTGGGGGTAAAAACTGGAAATAACATGACTGTAATTTATTGTTTTCAAATAAGTCTGAGATGTGATCATCTTTTTTCAGAATTTCCACAGGAAATCTGTGGTCAAAATGTGTACCAGGTTGGTATTTGTGTTCACATCAACAAACAAAATTAAGGAATTATTCCTTATTAAACTTTAATCAAATGATATCAAGGAATTATGGTTAAATGCCATACTATAAATCATTTCTGCTTGTGGAAGGGTTAGAATGGGCTTATACTATTTCTCCTCTTTTCAAACAGAATGTGGCTGTGAGAAAAACTTTCTGTGCCCTAACGAGTCTAACCTTGCTGGGGATGGAAATCCAAATTTGCTCTGACATACTATAAAAGGAATCTTATGAGCAGAGGGATAAACCAATTTTGTAATATATTAATTATGCCCAATGTTATTTTAAACAGATCATTTTACAGTTAAAAATGTATAGGCCGGGCGCAGTGGCTCACGCCTGTAATCCTAGCACTCTGGGAGGCCGAGGCAGGCGGATTGCCCGAGGTCAGGAGTTTGAAACCAGCCTGAACAAGAGTGAGACTATAAATAGAAAGAAATTAATTGAGCAACTAATATATATAGACAAAACTAGCTGGGCATGGTGGCACATGCCTATAGTCCCAGCTACTCGGGAGGCTGAGGCAGCAGGATTGCTTGAGCCCATGAGTTTGAGGTTGCTGTGAGCTAGGCTGACGCCACGGTACTCACTGTAGCCTGGGTAACAAAGCGAGACTCTGTCTCAAAAAAAATAAAAAATGTATAAAAACATCTTTACTGATCTCTGATTCTTGATTCTGAAACTTCTGCCTGTCATATGTCAATGAATAAGAAATATACTCCGGTGTAATAAGCCAAAGAAACAAGGTTAAAACTAGATAAAGGTACATGTAGGATTTTCTAAATCATTCTTATAACCCTGAAGCTTCCCATCCTAGGACAACCATACATGTTTCCTTTATCTTGACACACAAAAGTACATCTCCTCTCTTGGGCATAAGAATATCTAGAATTCCCTGTAGGTGACCATAATGTGTATTGAAGAGTGGGCCCCGATGTCAGGCTCACAATGTTTAAATTGTATTAATCCTGTTTTAATCCAACACATTGCTCCACTGTTGTAAATGAATATATTTTCTTTTTAGACAAATTCCAGGAAGCCCAGAAAAACTGGCTTCTTATCTATATGGATTAATCCACAGGTGAATTTCTTTCCAGATAGAACAAAATTGATGTAGAATATAGTCTTTACATATGTGGACCCTTCAAACCAGACCCATAAAAAGAAAAAAATCTGGGCTGCAAGGCTCCATTAGAAGAGAAATGTGGGCTAATGCTACACTGACGGTGGGTGGGCCTGCTCTACATCTTCTGAGGAGACTGGAGCCCGGCGTGGGCCATGGTCAACTTAGTGAAGTTGAAGTAAAGACCTCCTCCTAGGTGTGCATGTGCTTAGTATAGATATGTCATGGTGCTAAGTATCCTAAAAACGACAGAAAAAAATGATGATACATTGATGACTCATGATGTACCCATGACTGGTAGGCAGGAGCTCTGGAATCACACCTCCTGGGTCCAAACCATGGCTGGGCCACTCCCACCTGTGTGACTTGAGGAACCATCTAAGGCTTAACTATGGTTTTACCAAATTTGTGAAAAGAAGTAAAGAGAACCTATCTGCCAAGAAGGGATGTCATAAGGCAGAGGTCCCCTAAAACTTTTTGGCACCAAGGACTGGTTTCAAGGACATTTTTTCCACGGATTAGGGATGACTCAAGTGCATTACATTTATTGAGCAGCCAACCTCCTCTGTTAATGATAATCTGTACTTGCAGCTGCTCCCCAGAGCTAGCATCACCGCCTCAGCTCCACCTCAGATCATCACGCATTAGATTCTAACAAGGAGTCTACAGCCTAGAACCCTCGCATGCACAGTTTACAGTGTGGTTTGTGCTCCTATGTATATACAACCACAACGAGTAAGATGTGAAACGTTTGGGGGATGGACACGCTTGAAGCTCTTACTTGAGGGGGGAGGGGGGCATGGGCAATATATGTAACCTCAACACTTGTACCCCCATAATACGCTAAAAAAAAAAAAAGTTGCAATGGGTCACCAAAAAAAAAAAGAAAGAAAAAAGAATCCAATGCAACCACCGATCTGACAGGAGGCGTAGCTTATGCAGCCACGCAAGCAATGGGGGTGGCTGTAAATAGAGGTGAGGCTTTGCTGTGACCCCGGTTCCTAACAGGCCACGCTCCAGGACAGATCCACAGGCTGGGGCTTGGAGCTGCGGTCGCAGGGTGCAGCATCAGGGCTGGTCAGGGCCCCGCGTTCCCTCCGCAGAAACTCTCCCGGCTGGGGCTGGTGACCCTCGTGGCCCTGGTGGGGCAGAGGCACTGGGGCGGTCCCTGGAGACGGCTGGCAGGATCGGGTGGCTTCCTCGCTCGGCCTGGAGCAGACTCTGCCCCCGACCCGGGAAGCCGGAGGCGGACACAGCCCCGGGCCCCACGCCCGGCCTGGACCGGCGCCCTGGAGCCTGCAGAGCCGCGCCCGGGCGGGAAGGGCCCTGGCAGATCGGGCGCTGCAGCCCCGGGCGGTCCCCACACGGTGGCCCATCTCGGGCCAGACGCCTGCCTCAGCGGCACAAGTTGCCCTTTGCCCTTTGGCGCCCTTTCCCGGCGCCCTCTGCTGGGCTCCCGCGCCCGCCCCGGCGCCCTTTCTCTGTCACGAGAACAACGGACACAGCCCGTGACCAGTGCGCGCCCGCGCTCCGGGGAGGTGGGCACCACGGAGGGTGTCGCCGTTTACTCGCCTCTTCTTGGCACCTAAGGCGCACAGCTTGCCTCATGGGCGATGCTCTTGGCGGGCCGGGTCTCGGCGTCGCAGGCCTCCGCCGGGCGCCACCGTCCCTCCCCCCCTCTCTGCCTGCGACGCTGCCCCACCGTGCGGCGACCCCGCGGATCGGCGCCCGCCTCCTGCCCTGCCCCAGGCTGTCCACCCCAGTCGGGATCGCCTGCCTTGGGCAGAGCTTTTACCTCACCCGCAAGAGGCAGGATCCCCCCCGCCCCCGGCAGGCGATGAACTCCCCTCAGGGGATCCTCCCACCAGATCCTGGGGGTGCCCGAACAGGCCTGTGCCACCCGCTGGCGACTCCCAGTGATCAGACGGTCCAGGTCCACGAACGTCCCTCCTGTCCGAGGCGAGATCAATCTCCTGTGTTCGCCACCTAAGCAGGTGGTCAGGGCTACCGAGCGGACACCACCCAGTCACCTCCTCTCCCTTGCCAGGAGGGGAATGAGGTGAGGGCCCAGGGAAACTCAGGAAGGTGATGGAGGAGGAGGAGGAGTCCTGGAGACCCTAGGGCAGGAAGACAGGAGAAGGGCATCCTAGCCACGGGAAGCACCATCACCACCCAGGCCCCCGGAGACCCAGGGAGACCTCACTTCCTAGGAGCGCAGTCCCGGGCCTTCCCTGGAGGGACATCTCCACCCCGCCGCCCAGAGAACACCTGGAGTGAGGAGGCGCAGGTGTCTCCCACGACCTCCTGCTCTGAAGGCCACGCAGTCCCTGGCTCACGCAGCCCTGCGGAAGGTGTCCTGCCTCCGGGGACGCCTGACCCAGGCGCGGCAGCGCTCCCTGCCCTGCCAGGCCGCCCCCGGCCACTGCAGAAGCCGCCGCGGGCCTGCGGCAGGGAGGCCAGGGCCGCTCTCCAGGACGCTCCCGCGCCGATGTCATGGGAGGAGATGCAGGGCAAAGAGACGGACATATGACACCCACGAGCTCTTCTCCACCCAGAGCTACCAGGAATAGGCCCTGCAAAAGAAAAATGTCCCTGCCACTGCTGCTGCTGCCACTGCTGCTGCTGCCACTGCTGCTGCTGCCACTGCTGCTGCTGCTGCCACTGCCACTGTTGTGGGACAGAGGTGAGCCGCCCCCACCTGCGAAGCTTCCCTGTGTAGGTGCTGAGGGAGGTCGAGGCACCTTGGCGGACTGCACTGCACGTCAAAGGAAGACCAGGATCTTGCAGGAGAAAACAGAGGCTCTGGGGGAGAAGATGGAGGCGTTGGGGAGCTGCAGCGCCACCCAGCCCACCCCTCCCCCCACCCGCTGCTGGCATGGCAGACACCCGGACCGGCCGCGTCCTACACTTCCCAGGGCCCAGTTCCTCCTCCCACCCCTGACTTGGCAGACCTGGCCGCTGGACCTCTGATCCTGCGTGTCCCTCCACCTTCCTCCACGACCTTCACAGTCCCTAGCTCTCCTCTGCCTGTCCTGCCACCTTCTTCCTCCCTTTAGGGCCGGTTCCGCTGTGGGGGGTCCGCCTAAGGAGAATGGGGCCCTGCTCATCCAGTCCCTGCCGCAGTGCCTCCTGCTTCTGACCTGCCCAAACCTCCTGCCCTTCTCATTGATGCCAGCCTTGTGCAGAACTCAGCCCCCCCATACCCATGTGTGTGGATTCCCCTCCTCCCTTTCCTTCCAGAACCATCCTCCACTTTCTTCCCTATCCCACCTCCCCCTTCCTTCCCTATCCTGCCTCCTCCTTCCTTCTCTATCCCTCCTCCTCCTTCATTTCCTATCCCTACTCCTTTTCCCTTCCCTATCACTCATCCTCCTTCCCTGTCCTTCCTCCCCTTCCTTTCCTATTCCTCCTCCCAGTTCTTTCCCTATGCCGCCTCCTAATATCCCTTCCCTTCTCCTTCTTCCTTTCCCAACTAGCCTCCTCATTCCTTCACCTTCCATCCCCTCCCCTTTTCCTCTCTCCTTCCCTAGTCTTTCTCATCTGTCCATCCCCAGCCATCCTCTTTCTTCTCTTCCCACTTCGATCCCTTCCCCTTCCTCTCCTTCCTTCTCTTACTATCCTCCTCCCTCCCTTCCCATCTTCTTTACATTCCCTCCCCTCCTCAACCTTCCCACCCCATCCCTTCTCCTTCCTTTCTCTCCTATCCTCTTCCTTCCTTTCCCATATCTCCTTCCTTTTCCAACTCCTCTCCTTGTCCCCATTTCCTCCACATCCCTCCTCCTTAGTTCCCTACATCTTCTACTCTTTCCTTCTCTACCTGTCCTCCAGGCCCTTCTACCGAGATCCTTGCTTTTGTGACAGCCACCTTTACCCAATCTGCAGCAGCATGTCTACCACCAGAGCCAACACGTCAGCCCATTTGACCCCGCAGCCTACTTTAGACCCTGAGGTCATTGAAATGGACGCCACTCCTCTGTCTATGGCTGTTATTTTCAGCTGTCCCCCAAGCTCTAGTGCAAGCTCTCTTCCATTTTCCCCAATCTCACATAGTGCAGAACAGAGGTGCCCTGCAAAGACCAGAGTCCCCATCAGCCCATGTGCACTTATAGTCCACTGCCCCACCTCAAATTTTAACTGTACCCATCTCATTGGCCTAGAAACCAATGTCGGCCCACATTAGGGAGGCCTGATGGGCAGCAGCAGGGAGCCTCTTTACCCAGGGCGCCTGTCTTTATGAGCCGTCCCATCACGGCTCCTCCTGTTACCTCCACTCTGGCGGCAGCGCCTCTGCAATAGCATCCCCTGCGCCTGCCTTTGACACCAGTGCTATGGATTCCACCCTTCCCTCCAAGGCGGACAGCTTCTGGTCTCCTCCTGTCTCCAGGAAGGACGTCCCTTTTTAAATGGGATTTCCTGGGAACACACCACCCAGTGACAGCATTGCCTCAGCACAAGTCTCTAAAGGCATGGGCATGCCTGGACAGTCAGCCAGCGGACTAACTGCAATGTCCAAGTATCGTCTTAGTCGAGGAGTCACCCCTCAGCCCCCTGATGGACAGCAACAGTCTCGCCAATCTCTCATGTGGGGAAGGAAGCAACGCAAGAACAAGCTATAGGCCTGGCCTCTCCTGCAGCCCAGACACCCGGTGCCCACCTGATGCCATCGGTTTTGCTGATTGGCCTATCAACACCCAGCCAGCAACCCAGGTGCTTTCGCCTTTCACACAGCCAGGACATCCGGCTTGGAGTTGCCACGGGATGCCCGGCACTGGGGACCGCACTGCTTTGCTGGCCAGCCAGTCCAGGCCAACTGGTGTTGATGAGACCCGCAGCCCCTACGAGTGGGGGGAGCTCTGGGCCCCATACGAGTGGGGGGAGCTCTGGGCCCCATGTGTCTGCCCCAGGCCCCTGCTGTGTGCAGGTTCTCCCTTCCCCTCGCCCACTTTCCTCAGTGGGCCCTTTTCTTTCCCACATGGTGTATATAAAACCCTTCTTCTGCTAATCTGCTTCTGCTCGTGTGTCTTTGTCCTTTGAGTCAACTGTGGAGGAGGAATTGACGTGTATGAGGGGTGACGTGTTGAGCCAGACTTTACAAGGACTTTCCCGATTCCCCGGGAATAGCACGCGGGGGTAGCCACCCTGCACCACCCTCGCCTCTTCCCCCTGTTCTTCTCTCCAACCACCCCGACCTCAATGGAGGCCAGATCCTCCCCGATGTGTGTGGAAAACTCACTTTCTGATTTTAGTCTTTAAAAATGCATGAATGCCTTTTTGTTGTGTGTCTGTGTTTAGGTGAGACTCGGGCCAGTCGTGCTCACGCACTCCCACTCCCCTCAGAGGGCCGGGCTTGGCATCCAGCTTCTTACATCTAGAGGAACAAAGCAAGGAAGAGCTCGTGTCTGCTCTGCCATTACTGAAAATTTAACCTTACTTAGAGTTTCCCATGCTGCTTAAAAATATCAGAAAAGATTCTCTTTGATACCTGGCCTGGCTCTGGTGTAAACGCTGTGACATCGACTTACAGCAGTTACAACCACACCCAGCTCTGGCTGACCCTTGAGTCCTACTGTGTCTCCACTAGACTTCATTGCTGAAAATTCCATCTTTCCTAAGGCATTTCCAACCCAGGGAAACCATCCGAAGATGGGGACAAGAGAGAAATACAGCATTTCTCTCAGCCTCTAACTCATTTCATTATTTATTCAGTGATGACTCTGCACTAGACTCTGTGCTAGGCCCTAGAGGTGTGGAGTTGAAAGACATCTCTTGCTCCAGAAACATTTACAATGCAGAGGGAAAGACAGATGATTAGACCAAAAGTTCAACTGAACAGGTAAGCACTGAGATATAGGGAGCAGGTGTGGAGAACATAAACTACTTCCAGGGGAAATTAAATATGAACTGCACCCTCAATGGAGAGAAGGGAACAGTCAAGTGCAGAAGGACTGTTTCCAGGTCAAAGCAACAGCACTGTAACAAGGAGGGGAGGGAGATGACATGGGACAGCAGACAGGTGTTCTGTGTCTGAAGAGTGAAACCAAAGCTGGGGGATGCACCTGTAGGGTTCAATAAGGAAGGTCATAAATGGATAAAATTAAATACCCTGATGAGGCACTTGTCCATTTTTATCAAAGTATTAGTAAGCAAAAAGGTGACAAGATTGTATGTAGATTTTAGAAACATTTCTCTGTGTGAGAAGGAAGAAGTAAATGGTGCCAGAGCAGAGTCAAGAAGGTTTAGTGACACTGCAGTGACCCAAGCAAAGGTGAAACAATGAGACCCTGGTCTAAAGGAGCTGATGTCAATTATTAAAGGAGTTGGGATGGTGAGGAGGTAGGAGGGAAGTGAAAAGGGTGGCCCCATGGGACCCCAGTCCATTCTGCCCATCTAGCTTGGATAGATGAACATGAGTGATTTTTGCAAAAATACAAGTTCCACTTTTTAAAGCATGAGATGCCTGTAGAAGATGCCGTTACCATAATGCTTGGAAGGCATTTCATTCATGAATTTTCTATTTAACATTATCTCTTGAATATCTGGGATGTGCTATGCACTATTATAGGTAGGAGTGTCAATTAGAAGAAAGGGAAAACTCCTGACATTGTGGACCCTATATTCCAGTGAGAGAAATAAAAATAATAAAAAACTAGGGAATCATCTGGTAGGTTAGCTAGTAACAAGTGCTATGTAGAACAAAGCAGTCCAAGGATTGAGACTGTGGCAAGTGAGAAGGAGGAGTTTCAATTTAAGCTATTGACAAGACACACCTTCCCTGGGAAGGTGACATTTGAATGAAATGTAGAGAGAGGCAATTGGGTCAGCTCTCTGAGGGAAAAGCATTCCAGATAACAGGAATAATCATTGCAAAGTCTCCAAAAAAGGACACGTGGAACCCTTAGTGAGCAGTTAGTATGCAATGTGGCAGGAGTTGGGTCAGCAAGTGGGAAGAGAGGACGGCAGGGAAGATGTGATCTGAATTTCTCGCACCGCTGTATATTGGTTGTACAATCGCAAGCAGTTGACTCAACCTTTAAAAGTCGCAGTGAACTCAAAGCCTTTTCTATGGCCTGTTTATGTCACAAGCTTTTTGAAATGTTAAAATGAAATAACATAGGGTAGTGACTTGTAAACCATTTTTGCTACTGTTGTATACATAGGGATAAATGGATGGACAGATAAACAGATAGATACAGTGAGTGAGTTATAGACTGAATGTTTCTCTCCCCTCAAAAATTCATATTTTTAAGTCCTGACCCTCAAAGTGATGATATTAGGAGGTGCGGCCTTTTAGAGGTAATTAGTTGTAGACAAGTTCATGAAGTTGAAGCCCCATGATGGGCTTAGTACCTTTATAAGAACATGAAGAGACTCCAGATCTTCCTCTCACTACCAAATAAGGACATAGCAAGAAGGTGGCCGTCTTCAAGCCAGGAAAATGGTCTTGACAATAAATGGCATCTGCCCTGATTTTGGATTTTTTAGTTTACAAACTGTAGGAAATACATGTCTGTTGTTGAAGCCCCAATCGATGGCATTTTGTTATAACAGCCCAAGCTAAGACAGATGACTATGTAGATTGTGTGTGCGTGTATGTGCACGTGTGTGTGTGCCCCATGAGTGAGTTCCTCAGGCAATGGGGCCCTGATTGCCTTTACCAGGCAATTCAAATAGAAGAACCACATTTTAAAGGGAGCATAAAAGTGCTTACTTTTATGAAGTAAACACATGTAAAAATATGATAACTGGTACTAAAAATGCACAGTATTGTGCCTAGTGCAACATTTATGAGATTAGCCCTGTAAAAACAAAGAAAACCAACACAGAGAGAATACCCAACTCCTCCAGGCACCCTGTTGTGTGATTTATTTACTCTAAGTTGTTTATTACAGTTCCAGAGGATCAAAGCTCCTACTCCCTGGCTGCAGAGCATCACCTGCCCTTTGTAGTCAGAACTGCCTCTCAGAAGCAGGGTTGAAATCCAGTTTGTTTCTAATAATCCCTCACCCTCTCTCTACCATGCCTCACAATATTACCAGGGACAACGTTAAAAATTTGTGCATGTTGACGTTTTTTAAAAACTCCTTCAACATAAAAATAATGATCTTGATAAGGCAGACTTTAAATTAATGTGTGAGAAATATAAAGATTATTTTGATTTTCATGTTTTGATGCACTTACATAGCTGAAATCATTTCTAAAAAATAGAATATTATTTTATTTTTTATGCAAATAATACATGAACAGGATATCAACTTGAAAACTACTGAAATTCAACCTTTTCCACCTTGCTCCTCTCTCCAGAGACAGTTTTTAGATATTTTGATGTTACTTCCATAATTCTGAATTGAATGCATATTCTGCTGTGTCATGACATATCCATTTTAGAAAATATGTTTACCACCCTAACATGAGGGAGGAGGATAAACTCACACTCTCACTGATATCCTCCCTCTTCCTTTCCAATATATCATATTCATTTCACTAATTTTGCAGCTTCTGCTTCATAACTTAATGTAATTTTGCTAGCTTTATTGATGAGGGAAATGGTAGCATTGGCGGCTGTAAGCATTGTTCTGGAAATGGACCACTGAGGTTGGAATCACTGTTCTTCAGCTTATCAGTTGTGCAACCCTAAATAATTTACACAATCTTCCCACGTCCTCGTTTGCTCATCTGTAAGTCGGGGAAAGGGAGGATATCCGCTTTATGGGGTTGCTCATGATGACTGAGTAGAGTAATGCACTTGGCAGTCTTTATTGTCCAACACTTGAATACTCTCAGGAAATAATTAGTTGTCATTATCTTTTTTATTTTATCAACTTTCACCTCATGATCTCTATCCACAACACCATGCCCCGATAGTTCAACTGCCTTTCCTTTTCCCATGCACAACTCACCTCTGCCAATACCACTTGCTTTCGTTTTTCTGTGCTATGAACATTTACATCTTGTCATGCATTTGCAGCAATGTGTCCCAAGTCTTACTCACGCAAAGGGTGACGCAAAGGGTCGAAAACAAATAAATTGTATTAACTAAAGAATTGCTCAATCCTGGATAAAATAGTGTGATAGGATTAATTCTCTTTTCTGTAGGTATAGAACCTCAACTTTGTCTTTTACATCAGTTGTTTAAAATCCTGCCACAGCTTAGTTTGATTTTTACTTCAACTATTATTTTCACATACATATTTTATTGCTTTTCCTAAAATTTGAATAGCCTTCTTCTTGTACTCTTTGCCCATAAGAAAGTATCTTTTCCAAACTCAATATTATTTAATTTACTGGATCCTTTCCTTTTCCAGAACCTCACCCAGTTTGGAAGCTATAAGACCAAAGTAAGGACATGATCTTAGAAGAAAGAGGGCAAAAGGGACAACTCAAACTGCTTTTAGGCTAAGCCAAAAATGTTCCCTAATCATTAATTACAAAAAATTTTAAAAAGTCTAGTTCTGGCCACATCATTCTAATTTCCTAGATCTGTGGTAAAGCCAGGAATCTGGATTTCAAGCAGCACTCTAAATAATTCTGATGCAGTCTACACTCTATGTTGTTCCAAATGCTGCTTTAGCAGAGAGCTCCCCAGAGCTCCCATTCATCTCATAAGATTAAAAATTTTATATAGGATCTGGAGCTAAAACCTTAATTAGCAATAAGCAGACTATTCCCCTTGCATCTATCTCTCATGAATTAGAAGGTGCCTTGTAAAAAGTTTGAGAATTTCAGACTCATAGCTTCACATCTTTCTTTCCCTCTCTAGATATTTTTATCTTCAAGATCTAGAAACTGCCCCTAACTGTGATGAGCCAGCCTAGACCCTCCCGAACCAGTCACTGCTGTGATCCCAGGGGGATGTGATGTCATGAGGGCTTCCTGAACAACAGTTCACACCTTACCTGAGCTAGAGGTGTAGATGGTCCTTTCAAAAGTCCCTGGACAGTCGTGCCATGTTCAGATGCTCCTTATGGATAGGAAACCTGAGGCTCACACAATCAAATAGCTGCTCAGCATTAGAGCCATGATACAGATCCTGAATCTGCCCAAGGCATAAAATGGGGATGGGAGGTAGCAACCAGAAAAACAAAACTTCTGCTAAAAAGTTGTCTCTCTTAGGTAAATAGTACTTTTGTTTTCAATCCACACTACATTGTTAATAACTGATATCAGAGACTTTCTTGGAAGTATGTTCCATAAGATGGAGGGGGAATGAAAATTTGTGGACAAAGAGATGGAGGTTGTGGGGAGGGAGCGTTGAGGTAAAGGGTTCAAAACACAAAGCAGGTCAATTTCAAATTTGCCATTGAACTAGCCTAGGCTGGTGTATAAGAATTTAGAAGCACTATCATGAAATACCTGAGTTAGCCATATGGACAATCAGTAAAAAAGATGTTTATCTTTTCCTTGAAATTTTATTGATTTTACTAAATATATATCTCATATATATAGGGAAAATGTGAGCTTTGAAAAATGATAAGATATTTATGAACCTAACCTCAATAGACATCAAAACTTATGACAGAAAGTTGGGTGTAAGTGATAAACTTGGAATTTGCATTTATTATCATTGACAAATTTGTAATGTTTATGACAAACACTACTCTAAGTGATTATCAAATGCTAACTCATTTAATTCTCATAAGAACAATTGTATTGACGGGTTATCAGTCATAATCCCACTTTGTTTTTTAGGAAACTGAGTCCCAGGGAGGTTAAATACCTCGCTCAATATCACACAATTCGTAAGTGGCAAAACCCTAGGATTTAAAAACAGACCATCTGAACTTTTGTCACTTGGCAATGTCACCTCATCATAAGCCATACATAAGGAAAGGACTAAATTGATAAGAATCTGAATAAAAGGCAGGAGAGAGAAATGAGCAAACAAGTGATGCTGGAACCCGGGAAGAATTTAAGTCCAAAAGGTTTTGGTTTTTTTTTTTTTTTTGGTGATGAGGCCTGGATGGGAGGAGAAGATACGATTGGAGTATTAACTTGGGGTAGCACCTGAATCCACTGAGAAATCACTTTGTTCTCCTGAAAGTTAAGAAAGACAGAATGGATGAAAAGTAATGAAAAAGTAGATGGAAAGGAAAAGAACAATGTGACTTCAGTGATGAGAAGTAACCTTTTCTCTTTAACAGGAGAAGAGAGGGTCTGTGGGGAAGGTTTGAACTTTCTTCCAGGTGTCTCGTCATGTGTCCCAGGATGACTATGGAGAAAAATGGCAGCCATTGCATTGGTTTTGATGATTCCTAAAAACCAATGCTTCAGTGTCTAAGAATAATGTACGTGTGGAATACACCCACTGCATGTTAGGCATACTACCACATTTCCAGTCATGTTTTAATTGGAGTAACAGCTCCTAATAGGTATGGATTTGTTTCCTATGGCTACCACAAATTTGGTAGCCTAAAACAAAACACACTTATTTTACTACAATTCTACAGGACAGAAGTCTGAAAACCAGTTTCACTGGGCTGGAATCAAGAGTTGGCAGGACTGTGCTCCCTCCGGAGACTGCAGGAAAGAATCAATTTCTTGCCTTTTCCAGGTTTTGGTAGCTGCCAGCACGCCTTGGCTTTTGGCTGCATCAATTCAATACCTGCTTCACGATACATTCTGTCTGTAGTAAAATCTCTCTGTTGCTCCCTCTTATAAGAAGACTTGTGATTGCATTTAGGGCTCACCCAGGTAGTTGAGGATAATCTCCCCATCTCAAGATCCTTTACTTAATTGCACCTTTTACAGTTTTGACATATAAGATTCACAGATTCTGGGGATTAGGAAGTGGACATTTTGGGGCAGGGACATTATTCAGCCTATCACAGTAGACATTATTATTTTCCTCAGGTGCAGGAAATGAAGCTTGGGGAAGTGATTTTTTTCCCAGGTCTTATAACATTTTGGAGTAGATATTTAAATTCTGGCAGTCTAAGGACCTCCTCTGAAACACTGTTAATCTGTGTTCTGAACCACTGTATATTCTTGGTTAACAGTGACATGTAAGTATCAAGACTTAACTGAATTAAGTTCTATGTACTGTCTCCTCTTTCACTTTGTTTGGTGTATTTATCAACCTTGCCAGAGGGAATAGTTCAGGCAACTGTTATACAGTTTTAGTAAGGGAAAGCATTTACTGTTTGGTTTGAACATGGTAATGGAAGGTTTTCTAATAGAATATGCCACAAGTAGTGTTATCACCACTTCACATATCTAAGTATACATACAAACAAACAAAAACTATAATGCAAAGGTGTCAGGGACTTGTCTAAAGCCATCCTAGAGGGCAGAGAAAGAGCCGGTAGCAGATGCCAGATGTCCAGGCCTGAATTCAACCAATCCAGTCCCAGTTAAGCACCTGTTTAGAAGGGATTGTGACTGATCAGCCAGCACCTGAGGCCTTTTACCCCACATTAAAGAAGGCTATTAGCTGAGAGATCACAGACGCTTGTATTAATCACTAATCCATAATCTGCTACTCCCATCCCTTGTGAGCGGTAACCTGACACTTTAAAAATGCTTTTCTGCGTAAGAAAGAGCAGAACAGCCCCTGCTCCAATGCCTGCGACCTACTGCACTTTGCAAAGGTAATTTGGTGAGTGGAGCTGCAAACCCATCTCCGATATCACACATCTATGGAAAATTCCAGTCAGGTTTTGGGCCCAGACAGAGTACATTTTTCTGAGGATCAGTAATGATTTGCTGAGGATCAGTAATGCTCTCCGTATGCTGGCTGACAAGGGCACGGTCTCTGCGCTTATTAGACTCCATTTGTCAGCTCCTCTCTGACACAGTTGTCCACGGGATTCCTTCGGAATATTTGAGGTATTTAGGCACAATTTCAGGAGCTGCTCCTGCCTGTATCCTCTCATTTCTTAATCAACATTTTCCAGTGGAGACTATAAATAATTCAACGTAGGTGGGTTATCAGGCACATGCTTCCCCACTCGGTTTCATTTGAATCCTCGTGCCCCGTAGGGCGCACGTCCATGACTTCAGATGTTTCTCATCATCACTAAATCCAGGAATCAGAGCTGCAAATGTAACTGGCACGTTCATCAGCTTTTTTATTTCTTTCCCACCTGATTGTTTAAGAGTGATTTGCTAGAGACTGTGTGTTTTGCTGTTTTGCAAAGCTCAGTGGTGCTCAGACAATGTTGAAATTCCACCCCGGAGAAACTGACATTCTGTTAATGGATCTCCTTTTCTTATGGGACTGACAAGAGGTCCATCATTCACACAATCTCTCTGAGTGCATTCCCAAGAACCTGGGTTAGACTGACAACTTCCCGCCTTTCCTCTTGGAGGGTAGTTCGCGTTCCACAAAATGAAGTCTGGGTTTGTCAGGGAAAATTCATTCGTAGAGGGAAGGGGTTTCTTAGGCCAAACTAAGATGACTGCCGGAGTGTGTTTTGTCCGACCCCGCCCTCCGGCAAGCCGGCCTTCCAGGGAGGCGTGAGTCAGCACACTTATGTAACCAAGGTGTCATCTCCTGTGTGAACCCATGTGATCACGCTTTCACTTGGCATGTTGCCACGGTTGTTCTGAGCCATACGTAAGTGCTCGCCATGTTCTTGCTGCTCATTGCATCTCCCTGACAATAAAGAGTATGTTTCATCTGCCTGCTGCCGCGGGCCTCTTCGTCCAGTTCCCTAAACCTGCGCTGCTGGTGCACCGGCTAGCCACAGAGCCCCCTCCCCACAGCTCTATATGAGAACTTTGGCCTAATCTCTCATCTACTGATTCGAAAAGTTTGATTCTCTGATATTTACCCTCCTGACACTGTTGTGAAGGAAAGGAAGTGGTGGCCAAACCCCTGGTCATATGCTCACACATCTCCTAGTTCCTCCTTCGTTCTTTAATTCTAGATTGCCTTTAGTCATGTAGAATTCTTTAATTTTTGTCACATCAAATCCACCAACTTTTTCTTTATGCTATCTCAGTTTCATGGTCTGCTTAGGGAAAGACTCCTCATACCAAGAAGATGATTTCTTATGCTAGTCTACATTATTCTAAAAGTCTACATTCTTCTAAGTATTCTAGTCTACAAAATACTTAGAATAATGTAGACTAGCATAAGAAATCATCTTCTTGGTATGAGGAGTCTTTCCCTAAGCAGACCATGAAACTGAGATAGCATAAAGAAATATTGGAATATTGGAATAAAGATTGGAATAAATATTGGAATGTTACCAAATTTATGCCATATATTCTGTCCTTGCTATGTAATGATCACATGTGAAAGGATTTTAATTACCATTAGTTAAATAATCCAGTCCCCGAAACAACACAATTCAAACTTCAGTTTTCATAATATATTAACTGTGAGAAAATGCACAAAGTACAAATTTCACAGCTCGCTGTACTGCCCACAAATCACCATGTAAATACCAGATCAGTGGCATCACCATCAGTGACCAATCAAGTCACTTCTTCCAGAGTCGGTTGGTGATTGGTCACACAATTCACACACACACACAGAGCAGAATATGTCACTGTGCTGCCTCCTTGTTTCCCAGTGAAAAACCTGTGTGATATTTAACAAAGCTGGATAATTGACAGAGAGAATGAGAGGCAATTGAGACAAAAATGCAGCAAAGAAACAAATAATGATTACACAGAAGTAAAATTCTAATAGAAAGTGAGTTGTAGAGAAAAAGGTAAACATGGGAATGTTGACTCTGTAGACATTATGTGGATTAAATACGCAACCCAAGGACCCTACTAAAGGCAGAATCTACATAAATGAGGAAAGTGGTTGTGACAAAAGGATGAAGATGTCCCGCAGCAAGTGACATCAACACAAAACTTCACATGAACTCTCAGATATATTTCATGACATTGAAAGCACAAAGAATAAAATGTTGGAAGGTCAAAGATGAAATTATAGAATATAGTGAGACAATTCACCAAGGCACAGAAAAGATTTTTGCTCCTTGTAAGGAATAGGATAAAAGTACAACAAGCACCATGGGATCTACTCTTGAGAAGTTATCTTATTTCCCCCATTAAAATAGGCTCTGTGTTCTTTTAGAGCAGTTTTAGGTTTACAGCAAAATTGAGTGGGAGATACAGAGATTTCCCATATACCCACTGCCCACGTACATGCATAGCCCACCCCATTATACACAACCCCCACCAGAGTGGTACATATTTCACAATTGATGAAACTATATTGAATCATAATTGTCACTCAAAATCCATAGTTAACATTAGGATTCACTCTTGATGTACATTCTATGTGTTTTGACAAATGTACAATCATATGTATTCACCCTTACAACATCATACTGAACAGTTTCACTGCCCTAAAATTTTTCTATAATTTGCCTATTTGTCCTTCCATTGCCTCTCACTCCTGGCAACTACTGATCATTTCACAGTCTCCATAGTTTGGCATTTTCCTGAATGTCATATAGTTGGAATATACATTATGCAGCCTTTTCAGAGTGGTTTCTTTCACTTAGCAATATGTGTTTAAGATTCCTCCATGTCTTTTCATGTCTTGATAGCTTATTTCTTCTTAGCACTGAATAATATTTCATTGTCTGGTGTACCACAGTTTATCCATTCACCTAATGAAAGGAATCTTGCTTCCTTCCAACTTTTGGAAATTATGAATAAAACTGATATAAACATCCTTGTGGGGGGTTTTTGTATGAAATCATTTTTCAGTGTATTTGGCCAAATAACAAGGACTATGATTGCTTAATATAATATACTGCCAAACTATTTTCCAAAGTAAATTGTACCATTGTGCATACCCACCAGCAATGAATAGGAGTTCCTGTTGCTCCACATCTTTGCCAACATTTGATGTTGTCAGTGTTCTAGATTTTGGTCATTCTAACAAGCATGTGGTGGGAATCCACTATCATTTCAATTTTCATTTCCCTGATAACATATTATGTAGAATATCTTTCTATATGCTTGCCATTCATATATCTTCTTTGATGAGGTTTTCATATAGGTCTTTTACCCACTTTTTATTTGGGTTGTTCTTTTTTGTTGTTGTTGAGTTTAAGAGTTCTTTCTGAGTTTTGGATAGTAGTCATTTATCAGAAATGCTTTTTGAAAATATTTTCTCAGCATCTGTATCTTGTTGCCTTATCCTTTGGACAGTGTCTTTAACATAACAGAAATATTTAATTTTAATAAAGTCTAGATTTTGAAATCTTACTTTCATGGGTTGTGTTCTTAGTGGTATATGCTAAAAGGCATCACCATGTTCAAGGTCATCTAGATTTCCCCTATGTTATCTATTATGTGTTTTATAGTTTTGTGTTTTACACTTAAGTCTATGATCCATTTTGAGTTAATATTTATGAAGGTTATAAGGACTGTGTCAAGATTCATTCTTTTGCATATAAATGTCTAGTTGTTCTAGCAACATTTATTGAAACTTTATCTTTTCTTCATTGTATTGCCTTTTCTCCTTTGACAAATATCAGGTGACTATATTAATGTGTGCCTATTTGGGGGCTCTTTATTCTGTTCCATTGACCTATTTGTCTATTCTTTTGCCAATACTACATTGTCTTGATAGCTGTAGATTTCCAGTAATTCTTGAAGTTGAGTAGCGTCAGTCCTCCAACTTTGTTTTTATCCTTTGACATTATGTTGGCTATTCTGGGTCTTTTGCCTCTCCATATAAACTTTAGAAATAGTTTTTCAATATCCATAAAATTACATCCTGAGGTTATGAATTGAATTGCTTGAATATGTAGATAATGTTGGGTAGAACTGATATTGTGACAATATTGAGTCATTCTATTTGTGAACATGAAATTTATCTTCATTTATTTAGTTCTTTTTTATTTCTTATACCTGAGTTTTGTGGTTTGTGTCATTAGAATATTGTCCATATGTTGTTAGATTTATACCTAAGTGTTTCATTTTTTTGGATGCTAATGTAAGTAGTATTGTATTTCTAATTTCAAATTTGACTTGTTCTTTACTGGTATTTAGAAAAGCAACTGACTTTTGTATATTTATCTTATATCCTGCAACCTTGTTTTGTAATTCCAGGAATTTGTATTTTATTTTTTTTAGAGATGGGATCTTACTATGTGGCCCAAACTCAAGTGAAGTCAGAAAAATTTTAAGGACATGAAACAATATTTTTTTCTCATCAATGATTGTAATCATCAGATTTTTTAAATGACTGAAACCTTGGAGTATATTTTGATATTGAATATGGACATTTCTATCCTCATTCCTATTATTTTATTTTTATGAATGTGCTTTATGGTGATAAACCACACTTCATCATAAGGACCTATTTTTTAATATATTGCTAGAATTCATTTCCTAATGTTAATTAGAATCTAGGATCTTAAAATTGATGTGCCTCTAAAATTTTAAGTACGTTATAATAAAGTTGGCATAGTATTCTTTTGCAATTAAAAAAATCTCCCCTCTGCTTTATAGCTAATTACATCTCTATCATATTTGCCAAATATTGTTTATTTTAAAGGTCTTTTCAACGAACAAGAATTTGGCTTATTGGTCAAGTTTACAATTTTCCTTTCTATCATAGCTATTCTCTTTATTAACTTTGTCCTTCTCTTGGATTTACTTCATTCTTTTTCTATGTACACTGTCCAATTTCTCATGTGTCAAGGACCATTTTCCACAACTCAACCAGTTCAGCCGGCTGTGTCATACCACTTCACCATATGTCATTAGAACTTAATCCCACACAATGGGTGAAGAGTGGGTAAAAACTCCACAGGTTTTTTTCTTCTGAATAAGCTGTCTCTTTAGGGGAAATGCTAGTGAAAGGTTGTGCTACTTATAGACTTATCTTTTCTTTAGTTGCACAATAAAAGAAGAAACCTTTCTACCTCTTTTTTTGTTTTGTTTTTTGTGTGTCAGTCAAAAACTTAACAAGACTTCTTCACACCATATTCAAATTCAGAAAAGTGAGCAAGTCGTTATTCACATGGACTAATTGAAATGTCTGGATTTTTAACTATGTATAACCTTCAACAATGATTTATTTTAAACACTGTGTGATCCCCCTTTTTTTCTAGAGTTTTCTATTCCTACAATATCTTTTTCTATTCCTACAATATCTTTCACACATGGTCTGTTTGTGTCATAAACTCTTCCTCCCTGAACACTTTTCATTAGCAATATCTAGTAACCTCTACCATGAGTGGCATCATTTTTTTATCACTTGGACTCGGTGACAACTCCATGGATCCTATGTAATTACTGGTGCACTTAGGTTGTTGTTTACCATTGTTTTTGTCTCTTTGTAACTCACTGCTTCTACTTCTGGCAACAGAACTTAATTTTTCCTTTGGAGAAGTCCCTGTGATTCATGTGAAGTGGGTGTTTTTTCCCTACTCCCATGATTTGGCCCCAGATAATCACAATATTTTATATATTCTCCATATGTCTTATGTGCTTATTTCTTTATTTTATTTTTTTTTAAATTTTATTCTGGTTATTTTTTTATTGATTTTAGTAATCCTTATTTATGTTTCGACTAATTTAATGTTAAACCCACCTACTGAGCACTTAATTTCAACTATTGCTTTTTTTTAACTTTAGAATTTTCCTTTGCCTTTTATGAATGTTAATTTTTTGCTTAAATGGTATATGTTGGCCTTTATTTTCTTGAATCTATTAACAATAGCTTTAAAATAATAGCTTAATTGAGATCTAATTTACTTTTTATATTATTCATCTATTTAAAGTATACAATGGTTTTTAATATATCTACAAAATTGTGCATCCATCACTACAGTCAGTTTTAAAATATTTTCATTCACCTCCTAAAAGAAAAAGAAACCTATTAGTAATTACTCACTTTCCATTCTCTACAACCAAGGCAACCACATGCTACTTTATCTCTATATATTTGCCTATTTTGAACATTTCATGTAATGGAATTATACAATATGTGGGGTTTTATGATAGGCTTCTTTTACTTACCATGTTTTCAAGTTTTGTCCATGTTGTAGCATGTATCAGTACTTCCTTTCATGGCTGAATGCTATTTCATGGTATGGATATACCATGTTTTATTTATTTGTATATCAGTTGATGGGCATTTGGTTGTTTTCACATTTTGGCTATTATAAATAATGCTGCTCTGCTTGTATTTGTGTATACATTTTTGAAAGTGTAAGTCTAGCAGCTATTTATTCAAAATTAATAGAGTATTTTTAGCTGTGTTTGGTTTACAAAAAATTAAACAGAAAGCATGGAGAGTTCCCATATACCCACTCACCTCTCTACCCAGCTTCCCCATTATTATCTTGCATAGTGTGGTACATTTGTTATAATTAATGAACCAATATTATACATTATTGTTAACCAAAGACCATAGTTTGCATTAGGGTTCACTTTTTGTTTTGTGTATGATATCTATTTTAACAAGTATACAATGACATGTCCACCATTACAATATCATACTGAATAGTTTCTCTGCCCTAAAAATATCCTGCGCTCCACCTATTCATCCCTCCCTCCCTCTTCTTGAACCTCTGGCAACTGCTGATCATTTTGCTGTCTCCATAGTTTTGTCTTTTCTTAAATTTCATATAGCTGGAATCATTCTCTTCTTTCACTCAGCAATATGCAGTTAAATTTCCTCCATGTCTTTTAAAGGCTTGACAGTTTATTTCTTTTTATCACTGAATAATATTCCATTGTATGGATATGCCATAGTTTGTTTATCCATTTACCTATGGAAAGACATCTTGGTTGTTTCTAAGTTTTGACAGTTATGGATAAACCTGCTATAAATATTCGTGTGCAGATTTTTATGTGGACATAAATTTTCACCTCATTTGGGTAAATACCAAGGAGCACAATTCCTGGATCATATGATAAGTGTATGTTTAGTTTTGTAAGAAACTGTCAAACTGTCTTCCAAGGCGGCTGTACCATTTTGCATTCCCACCGGCAATGAATGAGACTTCTTTTGGCTCTACATCTTCAACAGCTGTGGTATTTCAATTATTTAATTTCAGCCATTCTAATTGGTGTGTAGTGGTATCTCATTGTTTAATTTGCTATTCCCTTATGACATGTTGATCACCTTTCATATGCTTATTTGCCATCTGTTTTTTTGTTTTGTTTTGTTTTGTTGTTTTTGGCTGAATCAGTGGGTTTTTTTGGTTTTGTTTTTTAACCTGTGTCTGCTAACTCTAATATCTTGTCCCCCTGTGTTTGTTGTCTTCTTTTCTTAATTTTTGATTACTTAGCCTTATTTTCTGGTATGTCAATTTTTCAATTGAATACTGGGTCTATTTACTATAAAACTTGAGAGAGATAATCTTACATTCTGGTTCTTAACTTTCTCTTGAGAAGATTTACCACCGCTTACAGTGGGTAGTTATTATGGGGATTGATCAATTTAGCCCATCCTCAGTTTGAGCTAATTCAAACTGGGTTTTCAGTCTTTGTGAAGCTGGTCTATTTTTGGTTTGCCCTTCCTCTTAGAGTGTTGCCCTTCTGGATTACCATTTGAAAGGCAGGGTTTATCCTGTTCCCCAAATGCCCCCTTGGGCTATAAACTTAATTGTTCTCTCAGCCCTGTGAGACTACCTGAGGACATGCTCAGCTAGTCAGCCTCTCAGTTGCTGCTTTTTGCTTGAGCTCTTGCCATTTGGCTTCTCTGCTTACAGTCTTTCAACTCCTTGGCTTCTCAGCCGCTAGACTGTACATTTTGAATCAGGAAATGCCCCAAGGAGAAAAGCTGTGCCAAAAGTCAAGCTTGCATCATCTATGTTTCCCTTCTTTCCAGAAGCTTCGTCCATACATAATTGCTTTTTTTAAAAAGAACATTCTGATGCCTTCAAACAGGTATTTTCTTACTTTCTCCACCTTATTTATTTTTCAGTTTATTCATTTTCTTTCTTTTTTAAATTTCAGGATATCACCTTTTCTAATACTTCTCAGCCCTTACCTAATCTTATTTTATTATTGAACTATGACAATTTTCCCTAAGAAAAAAAATTTAGAATTTTATTTAATTTTTTTTTTAATGTACTATATTATGTTAAGTTTCTGTAGGGAACATTTTACCTGATAGTTCAATCTAGGTTCTGTGTTACCAATGGGAAGCAGGTAAAATGTTAGAGGGAGGCTAGGTATGTTTGTGGTGGGGGGAAACATCAAACCTTTCTACTTGCATTCCACATGAGTTCTCTCTCTCCTGAGCTCATGTGTGGGCTGGTGTCCCTTGTTTCTCCTTCTTCCCCATCCAATTCTATTAGTTCATACATTCCAGAAAGCCTTCAAATTGCCTTCTCTCTTTCCCTGTCTCTTTCTTCTTTTTTTCTTTTCTCTTTTTTTTGTTTTGAGACAAAGTCTCACTCTGTTGCCCAGGGTAGATCTAGAGCAATGGCATCATCATAGCTCATTGGCTAACTGAAGCATCAAACTCTTGAGCTCAAGCAATCCTCCAGCCTCAGCCTCCCAAGTAGCTGAGACTACAGGCGCATGCCACCATGCCGGGCTGATTTTTTTCTATTTTGTGTAGAGACAGGATCTTTCCATGTTACTCAGGCTGGTCGTGAACTCCTGGCCTCAAGTTATCCTCATGCCTTGGCCACACAAAGTGCTAGATTTATAGGTGTGAGACCATGTTGTTGTTTTTTTTTCTTTTTTCAGTAACACTGTTAAATATTAATATTTGAAAATTCCTTTCTTAATTATAGTTGCATATTGGAAGATCAAATCATTAAGTATGTACTCCATCAACTTCTGACTCATACAACCCCTCTCCCCTAAGCCCAAACATATATATCTGTTTGGTTTTTTCACGATATCTTCAATGTTTCTAAATTTGTAATAATTTAGCTAATTCCTGAATTATGTGACACTAAGTAAGCAATCAAATTAGTACTAAGGAAATGCAGCTTAGACCTAGGGACTGGACCCAAGACTAGAAAACCTCTTAACCAATAAATTTCATCATTGTATGTTTAACAAGTGCTGATAGCGAATGGGGAATGAGGGAGAAACAGTTTAATCCAATATACTATTACAGAACTTTGTATGGAAATGAGAAAGTAAAGGACATAATTCCTGTTTCAAGTCATTATCATCTGCTTGAGTAAACAATGACAACACAAGGAAAACAAATGTTAACACTGAGAACAATGGGTAATTAATTACCAGAGCAAGGAGCACAGATTACACTTGCTATAGGAGTTCATTAAGGTGGGGTTCCAGAAAGCAGTGGCTTCCTCTGCAAAGATTTCTTAGAATTGGTAGGATTTGAGTTGGGCCTTGAACAGATATGTAGGAAAGAGAACAGTGGGCCTTCAAGGCAGAGATAAGGTAGTGTTAGGAATGAGCATAGTGGTGTTACAGAATAGGAAGCTACCCTGGCTGAGCAGAGGGGTGGTCTGTGTGCAGAACTAACGGAGTATGGCTGGCTGAGGATAGTTAAATAAAATACACTTAGATTGAAGAGAGTGTGGGTGTAAAGACAGAAAAAAGACTGTAGAAAGCCCCTGAAGATGTAGATTGGCATCATAATATTAGGAACCAGTGGTCCTTGAACCCAAATAAACATCTAGTTGTTCTTTAAAAAAATGCAGAAACAGGGACACATAATAAAAGAACAAACTACGAATATACTTGATACATGTCAAGATGCCAGACACAAGAGAATACCCACGTGATATGTGATGATATAGGTCATCATAGGTGTTACCTGTAAGGAATATAAAGTGACAAGAGGACCAGAGAAGATTTTAGGGTGCTGGAAATGTTTTATACTATCTCACCCTGGTGCTGAATACATGGATGTGTACAAATGTAAACATTAATTTAACGACAAGTGCAATCGATGCTCATTGTTTGTATGCATGCCTTTAAAAAAATCCATTAGCATAATTAAGCTATCACTTGTCTGCAGAACGTTTTAGTCAAGGAATAGCCAAGGTGTTACTGGTGCCAGCTTTTGATCTGTCTATGTAGTGGAAATTAACAGGAGGCCAAACAGGAGTCACAGGCAAGGGTTTATCAGGGCTTATGCTGGAGCACAAGGCAGACAGCACTGAGGCAGAGTGCTCAGGCTGGTGCTCCTAGGGGGTCCTGGGAGAGTTTAAAGAGACTTAGGCAGAAAAGGGGTGACATATAAGCATGTAGAGGTGGAGATCTTTTTTGTATCCGTGCAGTTCTACATACTTCTTCATGTGTCGCCTTGTCTCATTAGCATGTTAAACCTCCACCCCTGGGCATGATTTCTAGCTTTAAAATGAAATTATAATGAAGAAAAAGTCAGGGTAATGTCAATATAGGGGTTTATTCTGGCTTGACATGGTTAGATCAGTATAGGTCTGGTTTCTTTGCAGCCAGGTGCCTTATCGGCTAGTATCAATGTTTTGCTTCAGTGGTCCTGAAAAACATTACTCAGAAGACTGATGGTTTAGCTCCCTCCTTATATGGGTATGGGCTAAGGAAAGGGGGTTAAGGAAAACTATTTGTTTTAGCTCTTCTAAATCTAATGAGACTGGGTTATGTTGACTTCTGTGGTCAGGGGTGAGGGGCCCAAGTCCTGTCCCTACGCTGTCTCGAAGGTATTAATACAGTAATAAGTTATAATGTGCTAATTGTGGACTAGGATGTCACTATTGGAAATGAAGGGCAATGTGTGTAAGACAAAAGACCAGTTTTGATGGTTGGATAAGCTGAATAAATTAGATGACTATACATTCAAATTGAGAACTTTAGAAGTGTTTGTATACTGTTGAACACAGAAAGAAAGAAAATACAATCTTATCGAGCGAATGTGTCAATCCCTGAGCTACATTTTTGCACATAAAAAATTACTTAATTTTTTATCTTATAAAGGAGATAGTGAAGATGTGAGAGGTAGCTGGTTCTGATGCTAAAGGCTGAGAAAACAATTAGCTTATATTCTTAAGATATTTTAAGTCAGAGGAAGAGAATCTAGAGTAAATAAGTGGTAAGTGCCAGGAGCCATAAAAGGGGTCTCGGAGCTCTGGGAAACCACAGGAGAGGTGAAGCCTCTACAACTGTTAACTTTATTAAGGGCCACAATGGATCAAATAAAAGCAAAAGGCTAAGAACTGAGTCCTGCAAAGTGTCAGATGTTAGGGTATGAAATAATAAAGATTTATAAGAAAAAAAATTACATGCCTGTCCTAGCCCAGAGATATCCTAAGCTCCATCTCAGCACTTCTCAAACTGGCCTTCTACAAAATATAGTTTCAACAGCTGATTAAAGGTTTGTTCTGAGAAAAGGGATCAGATGTCAAGTAAATCTGAGTAAGACTGAATTAAACAAAGTCAAATCGATTCTTTTCTCCAAATCTTCTCCGAGTCCATAGTGCAAACATGTGTAAGTTGAATCTCTAATAAGGGGATATGGTATGTAGCTTTTCCCAAATGCTTTTGCCTCAGAACTGCATTAACATCTCCTAAAACCAGTGTTCTGCAGGACAGAGATTGTGAAATGCTGTTCCTGCCATATAAAACCGCCCACCATTCTCAGGTTCCGTTATTCTTCCTACTACCTTTTCTCACATTGTCCCTGCCATCTGGAATGCCTCTCCTAACCTTCATCTACCAAAACCTAGCCCATTTTTTCACATGGAGGAGACAAGGAAAGGATTATACTGCCAAAAGGATTATATTACTAAAATTATATTTCCATTCCTCTACATTCCTTGCCCAGGAAAAAAGAAAATCCTAAAACCATACCATCGTGACCTTGATTCTATAAGTATCAATTTATTGTGGTACTTTGAGTGCTGTGAAAGTGGTGCAATATATGTGGATATGCATGTTTGATCTCCAACACGTAGAGATCTTACTGGCTAATTATGAATTTAGCTTAATTATTAATGAAGCCATTGTATTTGGTTTAACCCTTGCACCTGGGCTATATTAATGTTGAAATGGCCTCTCGATATTAGGTAATCTATTCACCTCCTATCCCAGATGAGGAAACTCAGACCTCCATAGATGGGATACTTCATATTGACGAAAGTTAAGGAAATAAGATACTGGCAGATCTGTATTTTAGATCAAGAATTCTGAGCTTTTGTAGAATACTAGAATATTATCTCTATGATATTGAGACAATGCGTTTCTTGTTCATCCTGTCCTATTGCAGTAACTAAGAGAGGTGTTGCTCAAAGAAAAGTAGAAAATTGAGACAATAGAAAAATGTGATGAAGTTGGAGAAGAAAAGGAAGGAGAGAAAACTGGAATAAAAAACGGAAAGATCAAAGAGGGAGTGAGGAGGGCAGATGACACTCAAAATTAACATAACACACATTTCAGATGTGCCAACAATGGCCATTGTCATTACCTTCATGTACCTATCAGTATGTGATTCAAAGGCACAATTTTATTGCACAATTTTATTAAAATACAGTAAGTACCAAGATAAAAGTCAATTCTATTACTGAATTGTATGGAGAGTAAAAAGGGGACATTCAGATGAAATCTTGGCTATGGGGTCAGGAAATCTTTCATAAAAAGAAAAGAGAAAGATAGTACAATAAAAGATAGGAAGAGAGAGAAATAAAGGAGGTAAAAAAAGAGATAAAAGGAGTTTGAAGAAGAAAAATAGCTAGCACAAAGAAAATACTGAGATTGGCCTGAATTTGCTGAATGATAATGGAGCATTCATGTTTTGAGTGCTGCAAAATTTGTGAATGAAGATAATATATATATTTTTTATTATAATATACCAGTATTCCACATGTATTATCTCATCTTTAATCCTCAAAAAAGGCCAGTGATGTAGAGATTATTAACATCTCATTTTTCAAATGAATAAATTATCTAAAGAAAGGTGGCAAGGCTGGGATTTGAATGAAGCCATCCTGATGACTAAATCCATTCTTTATTTACCAAGGTTTAAAGAAAAAGGCAGAAACAAAATAAAAAAACAGAGGCTGACAATACATTAAAGAGAGATAATAAATACAACGAAAATAGAAATAAATGAAAGCAGAGAGATGCATTACAGTGGGGTCTCTGATTAATGCTAGCTGGACATAATGTACGTCATTATAGTTAGACCAGAATTGCAAGACTCTAATCTACTTTCTCTTGGACATAAGACAAACTGATCAAAGTGACAAGGTTCTGGAGGACAATATGCTTGTAGCTTAGACCTGCTTCATTCTGAATCTCCTTCCATTTTCCCCACAGCAGAATTATGGAAGGACTGAGTTGACCAGTCGAGAATTGATTCTTTGTTATCTGAGGATCTTTCCATCCCACAGAAGTATCAATTCAATTAATCAAACACTCATAAAAGGACAGAATCAAGTTGCCGTGTGTGTTAGTAAATGCTTGCCACAGTCACTGAACACATACATCTCACCTAATTCTCATAATAACACTATACACATTGGTGCCAACTTCCTAATTTTATAGGTGAGGAGGCTAAATCTTAGAATTTCATAACTTGCTCAAGATCTCACAGCTGATAAGTGAAAGAGCAACTCTTAATACCCAGAACCACATGAAATTCAGTTATCCAACATTGGAGTTTCAGAGCTGAAAATACAGCAAGATAATACAGGAGTCAAGTTTTCAGAAAGCTACAACTCCAGATTTAAACTACAATTATTTTGAAGTTTTCCAAGTAAGAGAGGTTGTTAGAGCCAAGGAATATGGGAATAAATTGAAATAATTGGAGAAGTTTTATAGGAATTGTACCTTGACTTCTGGTTTCTTTCTTCTAAGAAAATTCGGCAAATGTTTTGCCAAATGAAGTAAGAAAAGATATCTCAGGCAACTTCCAGACAAACCATAAATCATTAGAAAGTCATCCTAACTACATGGAAATAAAAGATCCTCTGAGGCCAACCATCCATCCAAATTCCTAAGGTCCCTTCCAAACACATGAATCTATGATTCTGAGATTAAAGTTCCAAATCATGATTGAAAAGAACAACTGCTGTGGCCACTGTCCTTTGCCCTTAGGAATTACCACCTAAAATTCCAGGAGAAATACATTGTTTTTATTGTTTACTATGTGGATTCCTGGCCCCTGGGTTTCAGCAATTTCATGGATTTTCTATATATGACATCATTTGTAATGAGAAAAATTAGCATAAATTGATCTTTTCTGTAATACTGAGCCACAAAAACCGAGACTATTACTACTGAAACTTGATGCACACCATAATTGTTCTGTCATTTGAGCTTTCCCCAAATTATTGCAACTGGATACATGGAGACTGAAAATATTGTCCTACATGTTTTTAGATTTGTAGTGTAGGATGTATGCTTAATTAAAACCACTGGGCCAATATTATTTTAGAAATGAGGTAAAGGGAGGTAGAACTAGTTAGTTGCCCAATTCTCTTGCTTCCTGTAACTCTTTCTCTTAAATGTCAGGGGGTGTATGTTAGTGTTTAATCAAGGAACTTTCTGTAGGACATTGGCCTTGGTCTGTGAAGGAAAGATGGTGTTAGGGCATGGCAGTGACAAATAGCTATCTTGTAAGAACTTGAAAAGGAGAGAAAGTCAATTGACCTTAAAGAGTTAAACTATGAGATCAATGCAATTTTATTTTAATTGAGCAGAGAAAGACAAAGTCACTTGAATGAGAGAGGAGAACTCTCAGGGCTGTGCATTTTTGACTATAATGTGATTATTTAACCAAATTATTTTATTACTCTATATAAAGGAAGTGTCTTTCAAAAATAGAGTTGAAAGTAATCTATAAAAATGTAAAAAAGGTAGAGTACCAGAGGCAAAATTTGACAGTGCACATCTAAGCATTGGCCAGGTGAGAGTTCAATTAGCCAGTTGATTTGAATTTTCTTCTTTCTTTGGCCAAATCATTTTGACTATCACAGTATAAAGGGTGACTATTGACAATACTGAAAAATACAGACTTTGAGGCCTGTATGAAAAGTGTAAACCTATTCTGTGATTATTTGGCTTAATAAATGCTGTGAGGGTAAACCACATCTCTGTGAAATGGATGTTTCCCCCATTAATCATCCTGATAAGAGATTTATCTTAGGGCAGAAAATTAAGACTTGAGGAATTAGGCCTTAAACTAATTGGATGGGGACACCATTTGTTCCTTCTGAAAGTAGGAAGAAATTTGGCTGGAAGCCTAAGACTTTGGATGTTCTACAGCAGAGCTGGTATTGAGGGGTAAATTGTCCCTGGACAATTGGTGACAAGCTAAGATCCAGGCCAGTTTTTTGCCAGGTAAAATTCCCTAGGTTGAAATGAGATTATGCGATAGTTTGCAATCTCTTCTGTTATCCCAGATCTTCACTAAAGCCACATTAAAATTTACTAGTCCGGTGTCAGCTAGGAGCAATAAAACAGCCTTATCCCCATGCTTGGAGGCAAGCAGGGCAGGGGAGAAGAGCATTGCCTCCCTAGAGGCCAGGATCTGAGGTTACAAGAACTGTGGCTGGAGAGAGAGAGCCCACCCAGGTGGAGCAATCTCATAGCATCAGCCTGGTGGTGGCATTGCGGGGTGCTCAGTGAAAGGAAGTCCACAGATTTTTCCAGAGCTCACCTAAGGCAGAACCTTGAGACTATCTTGGACATAAGTGAGGGACCGTTTGAGACAGGCTCATTCCTGTGATTGGGAGTGTGGAGCAAGGTTGTAAGACTTACATTGTAAGACTCTACATTATTCTAAGTATGCTAGACTACAAAATACTTAAAATAATGTAGACTAGCATAAGAAATCATATTCTTGGTATGAGGAAGTCTTTTCCTAAGCAGACCATGAAACTGAGATAGCATAAAGAAAACGTTGGTGGATTTGATGTGACAAAAATTAAAGAATTCTACATGACTAAAGGCAATCTAAATAGAATTAAAGAACAAAGGAGGAACTAGGAGATGTGTGAGCATATGAACTGGGGTTTGGCCACCACTTCCTTTCCTTCACAATAGTGTCAGAAGGGTAAATATCAGAGAGTCAAACTTTTTGAATCAATAGATGAGAGATTAGGCCAAAGTTCTCATATAGAGCTGTGGGGAGGGGGCTCTGTGGCTAGCAGGTGCACCAGCTGCGCAGGTTTAGGGAATTGGACAAAGACGATGTTCTCATAAAACAGGAAGTGGAACTTATTTTGACTCTCAGCCCACTCTGCTGCTCACTCAGTATATACTGGAGCATGTAACACTCCTTGCATGTCTGTTTTCCAGCCTGGGAGGCAAACAGACCTTCCTCACCTTCCTCTTTCTGTGGCTGGCTGCTGTGCATCTTTCTGGCCTCAGCTGGGTGCTACCTCCATACTGAAGATTTCTCTGAACTCGTGATCAGGTGCCCAAATCCACATCATTTTTCATCTTATCATCAAGTTTGTTTTACCTTCATACTTTTGAAGTTTTTTTTTTTTGTTTGTTTCAAAAGTACATATTTTTTAGACCAGGCACATGCCTTTAATCACAACACTTTGGGAGACCAAAGTGGGAGGATCACTGGAGGCCAGGAGTTTGAGACCCGAGTATATTTTGTTTGTTTGCTTGGGGTTTCTTTGGTGTTTTTGTTGTTGAGTTTGCTTTTATTTTGTTTTCCTGAGAGATGATGTCGATTTGGCTCACACTAGGTTACTCCAGGCACTAGCACAACCTGACGTCTAATATCCACACAAATATGTTTGTTGAATGAATAAATGAATAAATAGGGCTACTTAGTCTGCTCTCATTCAACACGAGACTTGTTCTTTTCTGAATTCATGCTCATCTTTTCACTCTGTTTTTGTAAATTTTATTAAAGTTCTATATATATGTGTGTAAAGTACTATATATATATATACACACACACACACATATATATAGTAAAACTTCACAAATACTTTTGATATCCAAATTAGCCTAGCCTATAGGGAGAGGAGGTACAGTTTAAAGAGACACAGAGTAATATCATTTCTGTGTTGTTTATTTGCCATTACAGCTATAATTTAACATTCTGTTTTTATACATTATTTGTGTTTGCTAGTTTAATGTGAGTCTTCCCTTGAGATAAGAAATTATATTCGGCATCCTAAAAATTTCATGGTTGCAAGTCCCAGAACTGAGGGAAAGACGCTGGACTTTGGTAAATTTATCAAGGTGACAGACACCAGCCTCTGATCTGAGAGGGCCTGTCAGCCTTTTGTTGTCCATATGCCCCTGCACAACTTGTCTTGCATTGATTTCTCATTCTGAACTTATATAGAAAAGACCAAATATTAATCAAAATTAACATGGGGCAACTTTGTAATAAATATATATTTCATATATGATTAATATAAAAATATAATCAATGGGGCTGTAATCTCTCTTCCATCTGAAAACTGTCTTAAAAACAGTTTGAGAAAATAAATCACTATTCAATCTGAAAAATTTCATACACATAAATGATTACAAAGGACTTTTGTATTTCTATCACCTCCTTTATCCTCCAGTTCTTCTGATAATTATTGACAGTAATTTTGACAGCTTTAACCAAAGAGAGAGTACCTTCATTATGGAAACTCTAAAGATAATACTTGTACTCCTTGTTTTTCAGATTTGTAATTCTGGGGATTTTCCCCCCTCATGCTATCATCCCCAGAAATTGGGACTGATGCCTTAGTAATAATCAGCTGATAGAAATAAAAACTAAAATCTGAGAAAACACAGCAATTTCTCATACTGTAATGAGAGTCAGTATTTTAGAACCGTAAAATGTTATACATCATAAGAGACACCTAAAGTCAGTTGAAGTCAAACCACTGTCTTTCATCCATAGATAATTAAAATGACCCCATGTTTCAAGACATAAGTCAAGGATTTTCAGGAGTACAGTAATCTTTAATGGATAACCTTCAGGAAATATTCTTTGCAACCTGGGAAAGGTACTGAAAAGAAGCTTATGGACCACGAAGAGAATTTAATGGGCTCTTAACCCCTTTCAATTGAGGTACAAGATGTGGGATTAGGAAATGGAGCAACTATTTAAGTCTCTTCATTCTATTTTTCACTCAGCTCAGAAAGAGCCTAGCCAGCAAAGCATAGTCACTTGAAATTGTATGTTCATCTTTGTTCTTTTGAGTACTGAGCTTTCACATTTATGAGAGTCTTATATAGGTATCTCTAGACAATCTAAAGTCTCGATTTCCTACCTGTAAATTAGTATATTATAGTGATATCAAGAAGAGCAATTTTGATGTTACAGCAGTATCAAAATACCACATTGAAATAAAACAGCATTTTTGCTGTGCTGAGAGTGTTATAAAATTAAAATGCCAACTTTAAATTGTAAAAGGGTTAATTTCTTGACCTCAGATATGTTTAATTGTTACTAAGTGTGTTATACTAATTAAACATCCTTCAATAATTTTATGAAGAAGCTGCAAAGCTTTTAAGACTCCTGCTAATCCACCACCCTCTGTTTGCTTGTTTCTAATTTGTTCATTTTAATGTACCAATTACACGAATTAGAGCAAATAAACATGTTGCGCAAAATCTCTCTTCTGAGACTCTGACCCCCAAATGTTTTGAATCAGATAGAACAATCCCCATTCTAGCTCAATTATTTAGCTTCTAGAGTAGATTAAAGGATTAAAAGGCTGATTTATTTAATTGCGAATAAGCAGATATATCTTGAGTTTTCATGATTTTCATCATGTATTCTCAAGTGCTAAGTATTATTGTCCTGATCAAATACAAAGAGGAATAAAATCAGATAAATAGCATAATGAATTACCATATCAATTTCAGTGAAAACTCCATAATGAATCATATTATGTTAAGGCCGGAAGAGAAAGAGTAAGACTTGCTTGTATTGTTTGTTCGTGGCAAACACTAATGACTCCATCAATATCGCGCACAGATGAGGGAAACGTATTGTATCTTATTAGCGTAATGAACTTTTGACATATAGGCCTTTTATTTTGTTGTTGCTGCTATTGTTTCCATATGCTGCATATTTATTTCTCTCTGTTGAGATATAACCCTCTTTCAGAGCCATATTTCTCACTGAGGATAGGAGGACAGTATTGCTTTAATGTCTGGATAGCAGAATATATCCAGAGTGGCTGGAGCTTCCTGCTTACCAGGTCACCTGGCAGATAATGATCATTCTCTCCACTTAGTAGATTTAATGGTGTACCCTTCTGCCCAGTTCCTGTAAAAACAAACGAAACAAAAATATAAAACAAACAACAATAACAACAACAAAAAGGCCTCTTTCTCCCGTGGAGTCATGCATGGTGGGAAATTGAAGCTTCCTGGGTAGTAAAACTTCCCTTAGCCCAATGACTGAATCAATATTGATGGGGAGCTGATTCAGAATATTTTTTTTTTGTTTTTTCTTCTTTTGGTTATAAAAACATAATATGTCCAATGAAAAATTTGCAAACTCCAAAAAGCACTCATAACTCCACTAACCACAGGATCCACTGTATGTATTTTAATATAATTTTACTCCCTTTATTCTTTTTTTTCCTTTTTTTTTTATTGAGGGTTTTGTTGGCAGTTAGTTTGCTTCCATTAATGTAATAGTACAACAAAAATTTTCTTATATAATGAATAAAATACTTTATTTATGATTTTAGGGTTATACAACTGTTTAATGTCTATAATGATGTCTAGTGAGTGAGGTGCCAGCCGCGGTCCCCATGGTTGTCTTCCCGGAGTTTGTAGATATTTCAGAGGTTACTCGTTGGAACTTCCTAAATCTCTCTCCTCAATCTATAGCCCATGAATTCCTATGCATATCCTTATTCCTGTAAATCCTCCATATCAAACTCCAGAATATATATTGAGCTCCTCACATTATATCTGTCCCTCTTCTACACCTGTATCTTCTAGTAATATATATATATATATATATATATATATATATATATATATATATTATGTTCCATAACATTTTAAGAAAATCAAATCCTCCCTAAGGATAGTCATGCTGAAGTTTACATCTCTACAATAATAAGTAATTTAATACTAGTTAGTAATAGTTGAGGTAGGCTGAATAGTGGCCCCCAAATATATCCACATTCAAATCCCTAGACATGTGAATGCTACCTTACATGACAAAAGGAACTTGTCAGGTAATTAAGTAAAGAATCTTGAGGCAGGAAGATTAGGCAGTCATGACTGTTCTTATATCAAGGATATAGGAGGTTCAGACTCAGGGGAGAAGGTGATGAGATGACAGAAGTAGAAATTGGAGTGATAATCTTTGAAGATGGAAGAGGGGCCACAAGCCAAGGAATACAGGTGGCTACTCTCAGAGCCTCTAGAAGAAACTAGCCTTGCCAACAACTTGATTTTAGCCAGTGAAAACTGATTTTGGACTTTTGACCTCCAGAACTTTAAGAGGAGAAATTTGTGTTGTTTGAAGTTACTAAGTTTGCAGTAATTTGTTACAACACCAACAGGACACTAATACAATAGTGATTTACCTGCTTGATAGAAAATCTGGTGAAGATGCAAAGAAGAAAATAGAAATAAACCATATTCAAATCATAGTTAGCATGTTGGTGTATATTCTTCTAGATATTAATATCAAGGTATATATCCATCTACACATGCACAAGAATAAAATGCACATAGGCACATACACACATAGGGTCATACTCCATCATCTTGTGTTGTGCTTTCTTCTGGTAATAAAATAATTTGGGGATTGTCAAAAATTATTAATTTTACTACATAATGTTTTCCCTATTTATATTGCATAATTTATTTAACCAATTCTTTATTGTAGACCAAAGGCTATATTTTTAAAAAACTATTTTCTATATTGAATATATATCACATTATTTTGGACCTCTATATTAAAAAATATTGAAATAAACACTATCATGAATCTATGCTGAGATCTAATTATTTGCTAAGGATAATTTTGAGAAGTAGAGTTACTAGTTCAAAGGCTATGTGTATTTTTAATACATTTGATACAAAATTTTCCTTTAGAAATGTTTTTCCAATTTACATGTTGTCAAATACTGCATTGGACTACCCACATTTGCCAATCACTCTCTGTTGCCTTTAAATATGTTATTTTGAAAGGAAAAAGGTTTTCATCATTACTATTTTTTTTTAATTTTATTGCTAGAGAGGTTGAACATTTCTTTCATCACCATTGATAGATTGTATTTTTTTAATGTATGAATTTTTATTCATAGCCTATGCCTGTTTTACTATTAATGTTTTTTTAATTGATTTGTAAGAATGCTTCATATAATTATAGTAAAAATTCCACATAATATATGTTGGAACATAACTATTTACAATTTAGTCTTTCCCTTTTATTTTTTCTTCTCATGATTTTGAGTGTATGCTTTGTGGTTTTATACCTTTGACACTCAGATGTAAGAAAAATATTGACTTTTTTTGGTACTTTGTATGCAACTTTTCTTTAACCTTAAGCTCCTAAAACCATAGAAATGTGTTTTTTAATATATGTGAGAAATTATTCCACTTTCATTTATTTAATTCTTTCTTTTCTCAAGAAATGTGGAGTCATTGTCCTCTTCCTCTACCCCTTGCTTTCCCTTCCTGAACAATTCCGTTCAGATCACATCAATGGGGTCAAGAAATATAGGCATCTGTTATGGGGTGGGGGTATGGAATGGAAGCCCCAGTGGCTCAAGCAAGATGTATAAGCCCAAGAAGAATGAGGACAGTGTATGTCTAGAATGAGTTTTTAGAGCAGGTGGAAAAGTCTGAGCAGGGGAAGGAGACCATCTCTGTTGAATGACAGCATGGTGTGGTCTGGCCAAGTACCAATAGGGTAGGTAAGCTGCCTGCCATGGAGTGTTAGAGCCCAGGCCAGGTAAAGAGGGCTTTCTCATAGTAGGATAGCTTTGGGTAGGTGTCAGAGTACAGGTGTGGTGAGGAGGGTGGCAGCCAATGCACAGCTAATGGATGAAGGATGTATGGAAAATGGAGAGGCATGACAGGCAAATGCAATGTGTAACTTTGAATGGATCTCTTTGCCAATTGGAGAAACTTGACTTGGTTCCAAAGATTAAATGATAGTAATGTATCATTATTAGTTCCCTGATTGTTAGTTTTCAGAAATACAGTAATATAATCTGAAAATAATCATTTTACAACTTCCTCTTTTTAAATTTTCATGTTCTAGTCCACTGGCCAGAACTTTTAGAAGCTTTTTTCCCCCTGAAATATTTATGAAAATAGCAGATATTCATTATTTATGACTTTAATGGAAATATCTCTGATTTTTTTTTGGCTTTGAGACTATTGCTTGCTACTGGTGTCATACTACGAATGTACCTTCTTATTTCCAGGAAAATGTTTTGTTCTACTATAAAAAGGCCAACTGATTTTCTTTATCAATTGAGATTAATATATGGTTTTTCTTCTCTGGCCTGCTGGATGTGATTAGGTATATTAACATATTTACTTATAGTCAATAATTTATATACCCTTGAAATAAATATTAGCTACAGGTTATTAATAGTTAAATATACTGCTGAATTAGATTTGCTAATATTTACTTGCAATTTTTCATCTGTATGTGAGAAATTTATCTGTATGTTTTTCATTATGCTCTTTATTCAATGCTTTAGTATAACACAACAAAATAAAATTTATAACATTGCACAGTTTTCTGTGTGCTGAAAGAATAATTGATATATATCTCTCAATTACTGTCTTTTCTGTTGTCCAGATTATTAGTTTATTGCTTTGTTTTCAATAATCCTTTTCTCTGCATACCTTAGATTAAGAATCAGCAAGCCTTTTCTGTCAAAGACCATACAGTAAAGTGCCTTACAGTTTTGCAAGCCAAATGGTCTCTGTCATAACTACTCAACTCTTGTCAGTCTTAGTCTGTTCGTGCTGCTATAACAAAATACTTGAGACTGAGTAATTCATAAGAAACAGAAATTCGTTTCTCACAGTTCTGGAGATTGGAAAGTTCAAGATGAAGGCATTGAACTTGAAGTTCAGTGAACTGGTGAAGGTCTTGCTGTGTCCATACATGGCTGAAGGCAGATGGACAAGCTAGCAAGACTAGTGAATGCTACTTAAAGCCTTTTGTATAAGGGCCTTAATCCTATGTATGAGGGAGGAGCCCTCATGACCTAATCACCTCTTAAAGGCCCCATCTTTAATACTATCACATTGGCAGCATCTGAATTATAGAAGGGACATGTTTACACCATAGTGCTGCCTTGAAGCACAAAAGCAACTATCACCAATTCATAAATGAATGATTATGCTATGTTTCGATAAAATCTTCTTTACCAAAATGGATGGTGGACTGAAATTGGCCCCCAGATTATAGTTGGCCAACCCCTGCTTTATTTTAGATATTCTTTTTATAAATTCTGGAATGCAATTTTAGTTTTTACTTTTTTCCCCTTTAACATTTAAAGTATATAAAGACATTTATTTTCCTCTGAGACTAACTTTAGAAATCTCTTATAAATATTGATATACAGTGTTCTTACTACTGACTTTTTTACATATTACATAATTTGCATTTGTATTCTTTCTAGTCTAAGAATTATTAGGGAAGTTATATCAATTTCACATTTAAATGTTAGAAAATGAACAAAGACTTTGAAAAGAAGGACATGGATAAGATTAATTAAAGGAACACAATTAAGTGATGTTTTAGTTCTGGCAATGGCACATGCCATGAGTGCAGGAATGACAAGCTCAGGAGCATGACCCCTGTTTTGTGGTGCCACAATTAGAGCTCTTTGGATACACTGTGGTCCAAAAGAATCACAGTATAGAGGTTGATAACCACAATTAGAAAAGTATTAAATGATGCTATTGTTCAGTAGGAGAACCACAAAGAATGGGTTTAGATTAAGAAGCTGAGAAAATATGAAAGAAAATACTTGTATAAAAAATAGAAAGCAGAGTCTTAACACAATTCTGCAAAACTTGGGTTATGGTCAAGTTATTAAGTATTTTTCCTTTTGTTTTGTTAGTATTTGCCTCTAAAACTGCATTTTTAGCATCTTTTCTGGCTAGATCATCAATAAACAGGGATAGGAATTAGAAATAAGAGTACTGAATATGGGTTGGCCCAGAAGGTTGAAAATGATGGCCTCCTGTAAACTCTACCAATTTACATATGTTCCTACTATCAAGAGCATGCATGCAATGAGACAAGAGCAAATCAGATGGTGAAGCAAAGCAAGTGGTTTTCTTGATGACATACTTTAAAAACATGAATTATCAAGACCCCAGGAGGCATGAGCAGGGAAGAGAGAAAATAAATTTAGTCTTTTTCTCATTCAAATCAAACTAAAAGGAAACTGTCGGCTTCTTCCCCTTCATGGTACATATTTTCACTTACTCAATTACTTTCTATAACAATGGTCCAGACTCAGCCACCCTCTGGGGACTGTTCTTCTGATTGAAAATTCACACAGCATTCCCCAAGAAGGTTAGCTGTTATAAGCTTTATGGATAAGAACTGAGGTGGTCTCTGGTTGTAAACTCCATGGCCACATCATCGATTTAGTGACTCTATTTTCAAATTCTGTGCTAGCTGAATTATGGGGATTGAAGTTGTTCTGCCTCTGCCAGTCCATATTCCTCTAACCTTTCTGAACATGAAGATGTCTAGCTCCTACATTACAATCTCAAGAGACTGTGTTTTTTTCTAAGTGTGTACCTACTTCTTATAGGAGCTCCAAAGATAAGGGGGGAAAAAAGTGAGCAGAAAGAGAGTAATTCATTGCTGTAGCCACAATTCAAAACAGAGAATATTTGAAGGTTGTAGATTTACTATGTTCTTTTATGGCTTTCTGCTATCAGGCTATTTCCATCATAAAAAAAGCTCCCAGATGCATAAATTGAATGTCACTAAGGCACACTCTCTCAGGTGCAATAGTGCTGAAGAGCTGTGGAATTCCTGAAGAGATAGGCTTTCGACAAAGGAATTACATTAGGGAGGCAGCAAGCTATAAAGTCCTGTTTTTCCTTTTGGAAAGGTCATTACAGTGAACTTTCTTTATGACAGGAAGAGGCAATCAAAAGGAAGATTCCCAGACACAAATACTACGACTCTGTTGCCATCACTAGCTTCCCTAGTCAGTCTAGGGGTTTAGGGGCGTGATGAGCCACAAGTCCAATATATGTTGTACATAAACAGTAATACAATAGCAGTTTCAAATTTTTTGTCAGGCAATTAAACTTTATGCCAAGCTAATTCAATTTTTTTGCTGTTTTATTAAGTCCTATGGATAAAAAAAGAAATCTGTTCTATCTAGTAAATCATGAGTCTCACAATACATTTCTTAATTCAAGCTCCTTGTTCTGCTATTTTGATATATTAAATATCCAGCAACAAATTTCTGGGGTCATAAATCTACAGTGATAAAATTAATCCTATTGCTGAAGACAAATAAATATTTTATTGCAGTTTTATGAGCTTTTGTTCCCTCTTCACTTGCAAGTAGATGTTGTTTAGTGGTACAAAGACATTTTGCTTCTGTAAAATGCATTAGAAAAAATATAGTAGTAATAGAATTCATATCTACAAAAGTGTTATGCACCCTTAAGATTGAATATTCAAGCACATCTCCCCCCCAAAACTTATTAAGGTATAATGTGTCAACAAAAATACTGAGTCATTATAGTCAACTCAATTTATATTCTAAAATCTTTTGTATTTCAATTGTGGGCACTAGTTATACTATGTGACACTTTTTCTGTTTGTTTTATTTTGGTTTTTGTATTAGCAAAAAATTCAAGCTGTAGGAAGGATGAAAGTGTGAAAAAACAAATATTCACCAAAATGTCATTCTTTTAATTCTTAAGAGTGCAGAAACCCTAGAGATTACAAGGGAAGTTTTATATGAAACATTCAGTGAAAATAGCAGTTGCAAAGATTGGAAGAGGGGAAAACTGAGGGACACAGTGGCCCACTGACATCTGTAGGAACTTTAATTTGGTTCACCTACCTTCAGAAAATTTTTCACAATATAATATAAGTTTTATGTAGAAAAATCAAGTAGCTTATTTCCTCACACACACAAGAAGAGGAAACTGAGGCTTTCGAAGGATAGTTACTTACCTGGAAACTATTTTGAGCCAGAACTCAGACCATACCTAAGGTATCTGACTGCCTATCCTGGTTTTATTTTAATACATTAATTGTTAAGCTTATCCCAAACTTTTAAAAATTTAGGTCAGGCTAAAGTCCACAGAAGTATTATTCAATATAATCTGCTCAGTATACACTTTGGCCTTTGTCCATTTTTACAATGCAGTCTTGTTCAGGATATTACTTAATGCTTTCCCAGTTCCATACCCTTGTACCCCTACACATTCTCTTCTTCAGCTAATCCTCATCTTCCCCAGGTTCAAATTCCATGGGCAGGGAGGCATACTTAGAGAGGGGACTATTCAAAAACACTTTTATGAATATGTTTGGCAAGAAGTAATGCATATATGCCAACTGCCAACCTCACTTACATTCTGGAAAATTATGAAGAATACCAAAATACTTTGCAAATCACCATGCAGATGAGAAGTATTAGTATAATAAAAAATAGAGGGAAAAATTGAACTCCTACACTCAGTCAAGACAAATCAACAGGAGACCTGATTAACTCTTCCTTCTTGAATCATAGGGAGGAAGGGAGGAAGGAAGGGAGGGAAGGAGGGAGGGAGGGAGGAAGGAAGAAAGGAAGGAAGGAAGGAAGGAAGGAAGGAAGGAAGGAAGGAAGGAAGGAAGGAAGGAAGGGAGGGAGGGAGGGAGGGAGGGAGGGAGGGAGGGAGGGAGGGAGGGAGGGAGGGAGGGAGGGAGGAAGGAAGGAAGGAAAGAAGGACAGTTTTTAAGATATTGGATATGAGATAATAAAGGAAAGTGATCCTTCAAGATGGGGAACAAGCAAAGTGAGACTTAACAATTACCCCAGCTTATTGACTTGAGAAAAAGTCTAACATATTAGCACAAAAATGGACACATAGACCAATAGAACATAACAGAGAATCCAGATATAAAGCCATCCACATACAGCCAACTTATCTTTGACAAAGCAGGCAACAATATACACTGGAGAAAAGAAGCTGTATTTGATAAATGGTTCTAGGAGAGGGTGAGGAGGACCCAGATAGAGCCCAGAAAACTCCTCAGATCAAGAATATAGAACTGTGAGTCTGGAGAGGAAAACATGGTTACACTTTCCAGCAAAGAGTATTGAAAAGGAGAGAGCTACACATAAAAAAATTTCTTAATGAGAACACTAATTTTTAATGATCAGATACATTATCATCCAGCTAAGCACTGTATTCTTTAGACTCTTTTTTAGCCAGGTGTGACCATGTGGTTGTTTTGGTCAATGAGATGTAAGTAAATGCTATATGTGGAAGTTGACAGAAAAAGTGCACCTTTTCCTTGCTGGCTAGGATCCAGTGTGACTGCTCAAGTTTGAACTGTCTTAGTGGACCATGAAGCATATGGACAAAGCCATAGACATTTGGACCTTTTTGTCTTCTCCCTACACTGATAATCACCAGAGACATCCACAGCCCTGTAGAGATCTCAGTCATTGGTCCACACAAGTTACCAATTGCATATACATGACCCATTCATGTCTGGCAACAATCTTCTTTTTTTATTTCTAAATATTAAAGGGGTACAAATGTTTTTGGCTACACGTATCAATTTGCTATACTTGAGTCAGGGTTGTAAATGTGCTCATCACCCACATAGTGTTCGTTGTACCTCTTGGGTATGTTTTCACCCATCCCCTCCATCCTCCTCTGCCCTGCTTTATTTTTCACTGAGTCTTACTTCCCTCTGTGCACATGTGTGCTCGTCGGTTAGTTCCAATTTAATAGCAAGTATATGTGATGTTGCTTTTCCATTCTTTAGATATTTCACTTAGGATAATGATCTACAGTTCCACCCAAACTGTTGCAAAAGGCATTAAGTCATCTTTTTGAAGGGCTGAGTAGTGTTCCGTGATATACATACGCCACATTTTGTTAATCCACTCATAAAGTGATGAGCACTTGAGCTGATTCCACATCTTTGCAATTGTGAATTTGTGCTGCAGTAAACCTTTAAGTACAGGTGTCTTTTTGATAAAATTACTTCACTTCTTTTCCTTCGGGCAAAGGCCCAGTAGTGGAATTACTTGAGCAAATGGTAGATCCAGTATTAGTTCTTTGAGGAATTTCCATATTGTTTTCCATAGAGGTTGTACTAATTTTCAGTCCCACCAACAGCACAAAGCAACATGGCACTCTCTTTTCATGTCTGCACACAGAGGCTCTCTTGCCTCCTCAGATTAGTTCATGAATCTTCCCTCCACGTACCTGAGCACCACAATTGAGTACTGGGGGTATAGGATCTGGCCTACAAGCCTGTCCCCAGATCCCAGAAGATTACTCCCTGACTGTGCCAGGGAGGAGTGTGAGGAGCCTGAGTTGCCTATGGGGTACTCAAACAGGTTTGATGTCCCTCCACTTTGGGGTATGTTGTGTTTTGATGGAGAAGCCAGGCAAGCAGCACCGGGGAGGGCCGGTGAGCAGGAAACTCAGTTTGAGCACCCCTTTGTCCTCTGAAGGTCTTTAAGAGCAAAGGTTTGAGCCCCACTCTCTGTGGAATCCCCAACAGAGGGGAAACAACAGCTCCTGAGAATGCCGGCTCACCCATCTCCTTTGGTATCCATGGGTTGGGTAGGGGAAGGAGAGGAAAAGTCTGAATGGAGGAAAGCTAGCACTCTGGTTGTCTCTGTCCCTCTCTCCAGAAGGCCACCCATCCAGAATGTCCAGGCTCTGGGGGTCACACATCCTCTGGGACCCACCAGCTCCTTGGGGCTCCCGCAGTCTGGTCCAGAGTTGGGAAATATGTGTGTGGGAAAAAGCAAGATGAAAACTAAGGGTCTGAATCCCCCTAGGAAAGACAAAGGTGCACAGTGGGTGGAGAAGCAATGTGGAGCCTGCTATCTTGGCTCGAGTCTATGGTGACTGGGAACATCCAAGGGGGCTGGCAGCCTGGAGCTTTGTCCTCAGGAAGCTCCCAGTTCACTGGTGGCAGCAGCTTTGGGGCTCATGAGGGTAGAAAGGCTCTCCAGCAGGTTGAGAGTCTGCTGACTCCCAGAGATGTGAGAAAGGGGGAAAAAAAAAACAAAAAACTCTCCACCTAACCTTTCCTCTGGACTCTAAGCCTCTGGAGGATTGACCTCTGCCAAAATCTTGCTCCTTCTTGTCCTGCTCCTCAACTTCTTCCTGTGGAACCTCTTATAGATTCTGTCACTTTTCCCTTATAATTATACCTGATCTATGATTGCTTGTTTTTATCTTTTTAATCTAAGACTTTTCATTCTTTCTGAGACAATCTGGTAGCTGGTGTCTCTGGCCAGCCATCTTCTCTAAACTTCACATTTTATTCAGCAATCTTCTTTTCTACACTCCCTTGACTTGCATCTTTGGATGCATGGAGATTACTCTGATGATCCTGCAACATATTGTTGGGTTTTGGGAAATTCTATGGGAAGGTACAAGGCCTAGACAAAACAAAGAGCATTTTTATTCTTGAGACTTGCTATCTCTCTAGGATCTACCCAGACATTGGAGCACACACTTTTTCTGCTGTCAGATGCCACAAATCTATTTGGAGATATGTTGCAGGAATCAGCCCACAAAGATGACACACTACTACTGAATTCTACTATACCTCCCCTTTTACTTAAAGGGGGAAGCAAGAAAGTTTTGCTCTTGCAAAATATTTTGCTTATAACTTAAGTCATTCCTATTTCAATAAGGATCTAGGTTTTTGAAAAAATCAAATGACAGGAAGAGACAACCCCCAACCCTCCCCATTTCTATTTTTAAATTTCTTTCTTGACTGACGGACCAAAGAAAGGGCTAAGTTAAAATATATATATATATATATATATATATATATATATACACAGTTGGAAATTTCTAGAGAAACTAATCAGTAGAGATATTAAAATATTTTCCTACTGTTAGGTACATAATTAGGATCTCTAGCTCTTCTAGGGACAAGGGTGCTCTGCTTTGGTGCTGTCTAGAGCAATTGTTCCACCGGGGAAGGAGGATAAGAGCAGGCACTCTGTTTGGTGTTGCCCCATCCTTAGTCCCATCCCAAGGGACTGGTACACATAGAGGAGGGAATGCTTTATCAATCTGGGAATTCCCCAGCCCAGGCATGATAGGATTTAGGTGACCTAGAGTAAGCTAAGAGTAATTATTATGCCATTAGTTTGAATCTGTATTGTGGTTCACCCCTCCCTGCCATGGGCTTTTGGAGAGGGAGCTCTTATATACAGGTGGAATTTTTAGGACATCTGTTGATCATTTCATAATAGCCCACACCTCCCGAGAACCCTCCCCCAGACTGCGATAATAAAAGGAAACAATAATCCAAGAATTTAGAGAGAGAGTGAGTAAGTCAGTGAGTCAGTGAGTCAGTCTGTCTTTCTCCACTCATGGAGACAGTCACATTTTATTCTACAACAAAGAACTGCTCATGTGAAACTGCTTCCTGCCTGAGGTTATTCCATCATATTGGCCTTGCTGGTGACTTTTCTAAGCAAGGGAGTCAGAAGACCAGGATAATAGTCTGGAGTTGATACTTTGATGTGTCTGGTCATTCTTTGGCCAAGAGCACACCAAGAACTGAGAGCAGACTGCCATCCTGATGCTACCACATCAGATTTGATGATCATCAAGCTTTCCTCCTGCTTTAAAGCTAATAAATTTCCTGATCTGGGGAAGAGATAATTAAAAATTTCAGGAACTTTCTTATTTAACTATTCATAAATATTTTTAGAAAGTACTCTCTTTTGCTTTCTACAAAAAATAATTTATAATGAATTCGAAATTTCTTTTAAAGTGAAAAGATGCTATTTTTGCTCTGATGGTGCTTTCATACACACTCCAAAATGTAACATGAAATAATCAAGAGGAGCTCACATAAAAAAGCAGAGTGTGGCAATGCTCAACTGAAACCTGTACAAACAGGGTAAAATCACATTGTATAAATGCACCAAAGATGAACAAGGCATGCCAGAGACACTGAGGAAGCTTTGGGCTCCCTTAAACAGGAATGGACACTCTGAAAAGACCTAAAGAGAAACAGGTTTTATAAGTCATTATTTTAAAAGAAAACATATGAAACTAAAGTAGTTCATTCCTTTACTTTTATTTTTATAAGTTATATTGTGATTTTACATAGAAAAGAAGCCAATTATACTTTCACTAGCAGCTACCCTCTTTCCACTCTACCATCCTATGGGCCCTCTCTTCCAAATAAAAAATAATCAATTACTTGATTTAATAAGTAATTTTAATGTAGTAACAGGATAATATTTTGAGATGTTCATTGACATTTCTTTGTCCAAGTTTGGCTGTGTTCATTGCCTTCCTACTACCAAAAGTTGGGAAGTAGTTATAGATTTCTACATGTCTTACCCCAGCCAGTACCACATTCTTCATTTTTATTATTGAAAACTTACTGAAAAAATAATTTATTAAAAGCAAAAACACGTATGATTTGTAACTGTTGTGATTTTAATAAAGAAAGGCATACAGGTTCCAAGATTCAGAGCTTGTGGACCTAACACATAGATATTATTAAAAACAATAATAACTCAAAAAAGCAGAATATGGGAGATGTAGGGTCATAATATGGGAGTTGTTTTCCCACCAGAGCCAAGCAAGAGAGAGAAACTTTTCTTAGACTGTAGCAATGAGTTTGGAGATTATAAAATAGAATGAGAAATTAAGAGGTTGGCTTGAGTCTTTTATCTCCATGTCTCCCACCTGCCAACACTGTAGTCAAAACCTCAATAAAGGATGAGAATTAAAAAAGCAGAAAATGTTTATGCCTAAATTTCCATCTGAAACTTTTGAAATGGACAGCCTTCCAACATGACATGCTCACAATATATTACAAATAATGATGTACTTTCTATGATGATAAAAAAAAGTTTGAAGAGTAGTCAGAGATGGAAAAAATACTTAAGGATGCTATAAATTGTAATGTAGCTATACGAAAGAATAATAGGCCAGAGAACTTCTGGAATAGTGATATAAGGATCTCTGTGTATCCTCTCCCCAGTAAAACAACAACTGATAATAATTCTAAGAAACAACAATTTAAAATATCTAGAAGTTCCCCTAAGGTCATACAGCAAATAGAGAAATGTTTATTCAAGGAAATCTACTAAATCATGGGAAGAACAACAAGAAGTCAGTAACACTTGAGTCATAATTTGCTCACTCCCTCTTCCCCAGCTCAGAATGATGGAATTCCACTCCAGGCATGTGTAGCCAAGAAGATGGGACTCTCTTTCACCCCAGGTCCCAGACTAAGGTTCTGGTTCCTCTAAGAGGAATAGGCCACAAGTATTTCTCACTCTTATACCCTAGTTCCATGTCACACAAACTCTATTTCAGGCAACAGCAGCAAAGATGTTGTCAGTTCCCTTTTCCCACCCATCTCCTACTTGCAAGAAAGAAGTTCTATGCCAGTCATGAAGGGCAAGACTACTGGGGCCTAACTGTACTTTCCCCACATCATGTGTTTACCTGAGGTTCCACTACAGGAGAAGAAAGAAGAGAATGCCACAGGCTACTACCTTTGCCCACTGTCCTGCTAATAGTATAGGAATGTGACATTTCACCCATACTCTGGTGCAGTGGCATCTGTGTCCTGCCCAGGGGGGAGAGAAAGGCTGTAGGAGTGAGGAGCTCCATAGTTCTCCTTAAGAAGACTCACTTTACATGGGGCGGAGGGTGGGGGAAGTTTAAACTTAAGAGCATTGTTAAAAATAATGGAAATTTGGTGGTAAGTAATTAGAAGGGGGCTTGTGACTGTGTAGTATCAATAAGAGAAAAGACAAAACAGCTGGAAGTTTAACAGAAATAAACAGGGGGAAGAAAGAACAGCTAAGAACGGCCATCCGGAGGTTGGAAGAAGCCTCAGAGTCTGACTTCAAAGACTATCCCTGCTAACAAGCCCAACTTTACTTGCAGACTTTTTCCCATGGCATTATCAAAATAATAGAGCTATCAGCTAGAAATTAGTGGTTTCTCACTTCTGGGTCTGATATCAATAAAAGTAGAACAGCTAGTAGCTTAATAGGGATTTCAGAGAAAGAGACAGTCAAAGGCAGCCTGGATAAAACCACTGTCATCCCAGTGGGAAAGGAGGAGTCAGAATGAATCTGTACGTGCCCAGTGTGTATGTACTCTCTGAGGAACAGTATCAGAGGCTGCACACTTGAAGAAAATTGTCTTCACTAAACAAGTTCAGTTAAATCACTAAAAAACAAACAAACAAATTATCAAACAATAATGGTCACTCCAGGGGTGGGGTGATAGTATCAAAGTTGCTAAAATGAATTGTCCAGTTTTCAACCAAAAATTATGAATTATGAGACAAGCAAATCAATAATAAAGTGTAACCATATTCAGGGATAACCAAAAGCAAGCCATAGAAACTGCCCTTGAGAGAGCTCCGATGTTGGACTTAGTGGACAATGACTTCAAAGTAGCTATTGTATAATTACATATTTCTTCTGCATTCTTCTGTTAGTTGAACTGAAAATGGATTGTATAAAATTATATATGTGTGTGTAATTGTATTGTTGTACCTGTGTCATACAGAAATGTGATATGTTTTGACAAAGGAAGTGGATAGAAGCAAAATTGGATTATGAAAGTGACCCCATATGGTAACTTGACTCCACCAGAAGAAATAAAGGTAAGTAGAAATGCCAAATAAGAAGGTTAATATTATCAATCCTATAAATATATACTTGTTTCCTTTTATTCTGTCAGTTTCTTTAAAAGACATAAAATTACATAGGGTGATAATTACAGCAATGTGTTTGTAACATATATCGATATAATATGTATACCAATGAAATTGTAAAGCAAGGGAGAAAGGAAAAAGCCATAAAGAAAGTAGAATTTCTGTATCACACTGGGATTAAGCTAGTATAAATCTGAAGTAGATCTGACTAAAATGTATATTGTGAGCATAGAATAAACACTAAAAACTATAATGGAAAATTATTTGATGAATTAAAATATTATTCTGGAAAATATTCACTTAATACAAAAGAGCAGTAACAGTGAAATATAATTAAAAAGGCATCAGACTTTTAAGATAAAAAGTAAAATCACTGATGTAAATCCATTATTATTAATAATATTAAATGTGAATGGATTAAATGATTCAATGAAAAGACAGACATTGTCAAATTAAATAAAACCATGAAACAAATGTTTATGCAAGATATGCTTTAGGTTCGAAGATACAAATAGGTTGGAACTAAATGGATGGAAAAATATATACTATGAAAATTGGCATCATAAGAAAGCTTGATTGAGTAAGGTAATATCAGAAAAAATAGACTGTAAAACACAAAGTGTTTCTAGAGCTACAGAGAGAGATTTTATAATGATAGGACAGTCACTCCATCAGGAAGATATTACAATTATAAACATATTTATACCTAACAGCAAAGCTTCAACATACAAGAAGCAAAACTGATAGACTTGAAGGAAAAAATAAAAAATTCGAAAATAATTAGTGAATCAAATATCCCACTTCAAATAATAGATAGAACAATTAGGCAGAATATCAATAAAGATTTAGAACACTTGGGGGGAATAAAACACTAAAAACCAACTATAACTAACAGATGGCAATAGAACATACTGCCTAACAATGGCAAAACGGACATTTTTCTCAAACACATATGGAATATTGCCCAGGATAGAACATATATTAGACTCAAAATCAAGGCTAAATAAAATTAAAAGGATTAAAATGCCACAAAATATGTTCTCTGACCACAATGGAATAAAATTAGAAATCAATAACAGAAAATATTTGATCAGTTCAGAAACATGCAGAAATTAAACAACAAACTCTCAATAAACAATTGAGTAAAGAAAGAATCACAAGGGAAATTAGAGAATTCTTTGAGATGAAAAAAAATTAAAAAAAATAAAAAACAACAAAATACCAAGCCTTATAGGCTGCAACCAAAGCAGTGCTTAGAGGGAAAATTATAATGCTAAACATCTTAAAACAGAAAAAAGATATCAAATCAATATTCTAACCTTTTACCTTAGGATGCTGAAAAAAGAAGAGCAAACTAAACCTAAAGCAAGCAGGAGAGAAACAAAATTAAAATGAAGATAAGCACAATAGATAAGAGAAAAACAATACAAAAAAAAATTCAATGAAACCAAAAGTTGATTCTTTGAAATGATCAGCAAAATTGACAAACTTATTCAGATTGACCAAGAAAGTAAAAGTGAAGAGTCAAATTACTAAAATTAGAAATAGAAGAGGAGATATCACTGTCAATTTTATGGAAATAAAAAAAATTAAAAAATAATATAAACAATCGTATGCCAACACATTAGCTAATTTAGAATACATAAATAAATCTATAAAAACTACTAAAACCATTGTAAGAAAAAATAGAACATCTGAATAAACTTATAACAAGTAAAGAGATTCAATTAGTGGTCAAAACACTTCTCATAAAGAAAAGCCTAGGCCAAATTGGCCTTACTGGTGAATTCTGCTAAACATTTAGTGAAAAACAAATATCAATTCTTTATAAACTCTTCCAAACCTGAGCAGTCAATTTGATTGTTAATTTTAGTAACATCCTGAACCATGTAAGTAACATATTTACAAGTTCTGAAGATTAGAGTTTGCACATCTTTGAGGGACCATTGTTCCGTCTTCATTACCCTAGACAGTTACTATCAGCTTTCCTTTTTGTTGGTTTAAAGTTCTAGATTGTTATTAGAATTTTATTATTACCTTTTAACTATGATACCTGTATTTATTCTACCTTTGATACTGACATTTCATCCCTAGTTAGTCTTTGGTATGTATTCAATAGTTGGCTAAAATTTGCTCAGATGTGGCTAAAATATGGAATTGAACTGAATTGAACTGGAATTCAAATATGGAATTGAATTGAACTAAGCAGTTTTACTCACTTTCTTTTGTTGTTGTTGTGACATCCAGCTTCCTGTGATACAAGTTCCTTACAACAAATCAGTTGATTTCCTGATAATTGGACTCAACTTCTCAGAAACTATTTAGATGACAAACAAAGCTAGATAATCAGAAACTAACATCCCCTATTATATCATAGTTAGAAAACGAGAATCTTGTATCCACAGACAGTACAATTGGGAACCTTATATAGGATATAACTGTTAAACAGAATTTTCACAGAAATATATTTTGAATATATTTCCAAATATATAAAATACATAAAAAATATCTAAATATATAAAGAGCAATGAAACAGAGGCTATCTTAATTTTAAGCACATTACCTAGGCTCAACCTCAAGCCATTTGGCTTTAGATCTATTTGATATCACTGCTACGAATTTCATCACGTGTTTTCAGAGCACTCTTTGTTGGTGATGCCAACACTATTCTATACTATTCAATAAATGCTTCAGATTATGTTGTCTGGAAATAGATCACTGGGTGGGCCACACGTGACTGTTACCTGATTTGTTTTGCAGGAGTCTCTTGTCTATTCATCGCAACCTGGATTGGTATGTGCCTTCAGCATAGTCCTTGATATCACCCATCCCATTTTGGCTCATCGTTTTCCCTTTTGGAAAAAAGAGATCTTTAGGTGGATTTAATTTAAGGGTGAGAAAAACCAAATCCTGATTTGAATTTAAAAACTTTGACCCCTTTACTTCTATTCTCAAGGCTTTTCATTTCATATTTTACATGAGACATGAAAGTCTGAAGAATACTACAAGATGTGATCCAGAAAATGTCAGGAAAGTTAGACGATGGTACCAAGACTACAGAACTATTTGTTGAGAGGTTCTTTAAAATGGACTTGTGGTGGTCCAAAACAGACCCTCTTTACATATTACACTAGTCTCTCAGGAGAATATATAGGGGAAGAATGTTGCACTTAAATCTCGGAGATCTCTCTAGTATCTTTAATACTACTAAAAAGTTTTGAGAAATAAAGGATTTATAAACTTAGGTAATTTGGCCTTTCACCCTATATATGATTTTATAGGCCATTTGGGGGATTTTTATCTATTCTCCAGGTTTAATTTGAAGACTCTTTATTGCTGAATTAGAAGTAGACTATAGTTCTGATGATGATAATTCAAATTATTATGTTGCAGGGTTTAAACGTGTAACCTCCAGAGTCTCAAATGTTGTTTCATAGCTACAGTCTCGTTAAACAAAACAAAATAAATTATCCTCCAATAAAAATGGAAGAACATATGAAATTTAAAGAAGTTGAAATAATTATGAGAAACTTTATATACAACTTAACCTATCAAATAGTGATGCAGATATAGTTTTATCACATGCGTAGATGATAGCAATCTCTTTCTCAGCTAAGGTTGATGCATAAAGAAAAGGAGCCACTGAAACCAGATACCAAAATAAATTTATGCTCCTGTGTTAAACAATGCTGGGGCTGGGCATATGTCCAGTGAATATATTAAATAATACTAAGACTAAACAAAGTAAATTTGGATACTTGCTCCAGGACACACTTGCTTCTGGAAGGCAAGACTATGAGCAAACAAGAATCGCTTATGAACCAGACTAATTGCTTACTAATCACGCCTCACTTCAAGACCCTTACTTCTCTGCATACTTCATTGCAAAGTCATTATGTCATAAACTGTGACAAGTCCCAGCTAGTCCCCTTCCCTGCAAGATACACCTTAAAATTACTCTTTTCAAACCCTAAGATCATATAAATATTTCCCTCTTTCCCAAATTTTCCCCTTCTGATGTGTGTTACTCTGTCAAGATTGTATTTTCTCAGGCCCCGCGCAGTGACTCACGCCTGTAATCCTAGCACTCTGGGAGGCCGAGGTGGGCGGATTGCTCGAGGTCTAGAGTTCGAAACCAGCCTGAGCAAGAGCGAGACCCGTCTCTATTATAAACAGAAAGAAATTAATTGGCCAACTAATATGTATAGAAAAAATTAGCCGGGCATGGTGGCACATGCCTGTAGTCCCAGCTACTCAGGAGGCTGAGGCAGCAGGATTGCTTGAGCCTAGGAGTCTGAGATTGCTGTGAGCTAGGCTGACGCCATGGCACTCACTCTAGCCTGGGCAACAAAGTGAGACTCTGTCTCAAAAAAAAAAAAAAAGATTGTATTTTCTCTTATTGCAGTAGGTCTAATAAACTTAGCTTTGCTAAATTAACTGGATTTTCTGGTCTTTTGGGGAGTTGACAGTTGTCACAACCCTTAGATTTTTATATTCTATTAGACGATGAGTTTCTAAGGTAGGTGCTTATACTGTGTCCTCATGTCATATTTTAGAAAGTACCAAAAAATAATGATTGCATGTATCAGGCAATCAGAGAAGCCAATTTAACTATAACATTGCTTTATATTTTTACCAATAGCTATATTAGAAGAACAAAAATATATTCTCATGCTTAAGAAACTTAAAAAAAATTGCTTTCATTGCTTTCTTTTTGTGGAAATTATTGAATATGGAAAAACAAAACTCAGGTGATCATTTCAGCCCAGAGAAGATAAACAAGTCACTAGGCTTTAAGAAGATACATTTTAAATACATAAAAAACAAAAACAAAGGGAATATGTAGGGCTTGCCATTAAATCATTCATAATACAATAGGTAATCTGAAGAGGGGCTTAAAGATACCCAACAATACAGGAAAGTATTTATTCATTCAACACATATTTTTAATAACTACTGCAGGCTGAGTAGAATTTTTGGAATTGGCATTAGATGGCGAATAAAACAAACATGTTCTCTAACCACATGAGACCAGTATTGTAGCAATGAGAAGGAAATATTTTTAAAAAGAAACGTGTACTTAAGTATAAAATTACCGTCATAGTAAGTACATTGAAGTTAAAGAGCATAGTGAAAAAAACTCAAAACAGACACGGACACCAGGAGACTAACTAAGCTTTGTAGAAGGCCAGGCATAAGATTATGTTGGGATGTAATTTTTTTTCCCTACCTTGATTTGAAAGATTAAGCTAAATTTTTAAGCAAGTTGGGAATGTACAATTTTCCCAAGAATAGAGAAGGAAAATGAAAGAAAAAGTAAATTTTCCATTGTCTTAGACAATGGGAAATAGTTAATGGGAAAGAAATGTGTTTTACCAATCTTGACTCCAATGATGCTATAGGTTTTGGGAGAATGGATGGCAATCAGGTAAAATTGTCACCTCTGGAAATCCTATTTCTAAATAACATTTTCAAAAGCTTTAGAAAAAGTTATTCTAAAAGAAATTGGAAGAAGAGCCTATTATGAGACCCTAAAAGATACCAAAGTTATTGGTATAACAATCTAATATTGATTTAACTGCACATTAGCAATAAATGCATTTTGCCTTACTTACTTAGAATGTCCATGGTATGGCCTGTTCTATATTAATAAGTGTACATATCTTAACTCCAGAAGAATGCACAAATGGGATAAAAAGGATTTTAAAATACAACAAACACACACACACACACACACACACACACACACACACACACATACACGCATTTTCCCACCACTTTAACACATTAATTGCCACATGAGTGTGTTTAACTCATGCTAGTTTTGACCCCGGGGCCTCATGAAGCATATGTAACTCATAAATCTCTTTATCTTGGAAGCCACTAGAACTATTTTTCAAGTTGCATATAACTCACACACAGAAAACAATAAAAAACACACAAACTTTTCATTAAATTAGAAAGGATTGTTTTGTTTTTGAAGTTGTTATTATATTTTTGTAATAAAACACAATAGCCCCAAGGAAAAACAATTTTTTTTAGTGTGGCAGTCAATGTGTTAAAACATTTTGAGATTAAAAAAGATGTAGATCTTATATGCATACTAACTGGTATGTGCTTCATACGATTTTTAGTAAATCTTATGATTTCATTTATAGAAGTGGAAAGTGTTGCTCAGAGAAGAGAAATAAATTGTCAAAGGTCCATAGCTAAGCAATGTGTAAATGAGTTTTGAAGTCAGATTTGTTTGAATGCTTAGTCCATAATTTCTTAGATAGATAGCATAAACGATGCTAGTTCACTATCGTTTCTTAGGATTGAGTAATATTCCATTGTGAGTATATACCACATTTTAGTTATCCATTCATGAATTGACGGGCACTTAGGTAGTTTCTATGTCCGTGCAATAGTGAATTGTGCTACTATAAACATTTGGGTGCAGACCTGGAAAATGGGCTACACATCTACTCACCATCAAATTGGTACTGACAGCCTAAAACTATGGTGTTCAAATAATTGTAGTGTTCAACAGGGATCTGAGGGGGGGAGACCCACATCTTAAGGATGTAATGAGCATTGTAGGGGGGAAAGGATTACCTCTATCCCTTTTTAGGAAGAGACAAAGGAGCACACTGTAACCAAAATGTCTAAAAAAAAAAAATTTGTTAATGGGGAGTGAACAGGTGGAAGGGGGGAGAAGGGGAAGGGTATGCACTTTCATGGTGTGTTCAGGGCACACCACTTTAAGACTGGACACGCTTGAAGCTCTGGCACAGCAGGGTGGGGAGGGGGGCAGGGGCAAGATATGTAACCCTAACAATATGTATACCCACATAATTTGGGGAAAAAAATAAATATAAAAAAATTATAAATACATAAACACTTTAATCCAACAATTCTAAATATGAGCGGGACATGCCCCTTTCCTTCTGGGCAGGGCCCCTTTTGTGATAGATACTCTGCCCAGCTCTTACAAGCCTGCTCTATCTTTTCACCAGTTGCTTAGTTACTGGCTCAGATCTCTTCTGAATGCATTGATCACATGGAATTATATTCCTAATAGTCTTTCATCTTGATTATTGCCCAGAATCCCTGGCTGGCCTGCACAGTTCACTTGATGAAACTTCCTTAAATATTAGCACTTCCCTGAATGAAGTCTGAATTGATCACGGCCTTTTTACAATGAGCAGTAGCATTGGTGATAGCTCCTCAGTTGCCAGACTTACAAACTTGCCTACCTCTCTTTCCTCTTCTCCCAATAGTCTTGGGAAGTGTTAGCATGCCCTCTAATTCAGCTCGCCCACTGCATGATACTTAAAAAAAAAAAATTATATGGTTCCCTATCATGCATGGAACTACATAAGCCAAGGAAAGGCATATTGCTGAAATATTTTCTACAAGCTAAGTCCTCTGTTAGCAACTCTTATAAATATTGCCTGATTCAATCTTCATTGCAGACCTGTGGTGTACATGTTATTATCCTCATTTTCTGTTGAGTAAACCAAGACCCAGAGAGACCACCTTTCTTAAGGTTGTAAGATCATGTGCTTAAGATTGAACTGTGATTATAGCCAGCTCTCTTGACATTCAATCCAGTGCTATTTTTAATTAAACTTCATGGCTTCTAAATCACCTCCCTGTTAATCAGAAAGGGTTATTCAATCAAAAGTTCATTTCTATTTCAGCAGCTTCAGTGAATATAGAATTAATATATTTTCCAAATAAAAATTTTTATAACTTCCAGATACCATATAAATTAATTGTCAAATGGCTTTTATCATCTTCTAAATATCCCTTTATATTTTGTTACATTGGCTCTTTTTGTTTGTTTGTTTTTATTTTCTACCATATCCAATCTAGATCAAAGTCAAAACATGGTACTTTCTTCATTTGTGAAACATCCTAGATTATTATTATTTCTTTTTTGGTAAATCAGTTATATGATATGCCTTTTCTGGGTCTGAAACACAGCCAATCTCTGTATTTTGGCAGCAGGTGACTTACAAAGTCCTACAAATGGAACTTGCCATCTGTTTGATAGCTAAGGATTTCAAGCTTTGTTTTTTTTAAAAAAAAAAAAAAAGAAAGAAAAGAAAACAATCTGTATTAATAATTACAGATTTTTATGATCAATTTTAATGTTCATGTGCTTAGGGGATATCTTGAAATATGACTTTGCTCTTCACCTTACATTTCTAAATTTAGATTGTGCCTGGCTTATAACACAAGTTCAGTTACTATGGCTTACTCTGTCGAGTATGTATGTATATTTGGTTTGGAGCATTTTGAATCAAGGTGCCTCATTCCTGCCTTAAATTTTCTCATTAATGTAAAAGTTATTTCTGAATTATTCAGGAGGATCAAAAGCTCTTCCTTTGTTTATTTTAATCTTCACTCTTTTATTCAACATAAATTCATTAAATGTCTACATTTTAGCCAGCACTGGAAGTCATTTGGGTTATAATATTGCACAAAAGAGATACAGTCCCTGTCATGAGGAGGTTTATGTTCTGTGGGAGCAGGGATGGTGGGGAGACCAAAAAAGCATGTAACAAATAAATTAGTTTTATCCTTTAAAAACTTCTTGAAAGAAAACACAAAGATCAATGCAATAGAATAAAAATGGTGTGTGTGCGTGCGTGCGTGTGTGTGTGTGTGTGTGTGTGTGTGTGTGTGTTTTGAAGAAAGACTGTTATATGGATGACTGGGGAACATTCTTAAGATTTCATTAGAGCTCAGACTTTAAGGAGACGAAGTAGTTAACAACTTGACAATACAAAAGAAAATTCAAGAAGATGAGGGAGTTTAAGGAATAGCCCTGAGTTAACAGGGGAAAAAGTATGTTTTTAATGAACTGAGTGATCAATAATGTAACTGGACTACAGTAAAATTAGTAGAACAGTTGCACAGGGTGAGTCTGCTTAATGACCTTCCAGACTTTTGTAAGGAATTTTGATTTTATGCCAACTACAGAGGGAGTGACTGACTCTGATTAATTTTTTAAGAATGTCACCCTTGTTGCTAAATGGGGGATGGCTTGGAGAGTCACCATGGTTAGAAAAAAGAGACTGACTCAAGAGGCCAGCAAAGAGCTAAGCAGAAGATGATGATGGCCTCATAGTCTAAACAGAGAATAGATTAAAACTGTAATTTGAAAATAGGATTGTTTCAGGTCTTAAATTTAAGTCTCTAATCCATTTTGATTTTTGTGCGTGGTGAGAGACAGAGGCTCTAGTTTCATTCTTTTGCATATTCTTATCCAGTTTGTCTAGCATCATTTATTTGAAGAGACTCCTTTCCCCATTGTATATTCTCAGTGCTTTGTTGAAGATGAGTCGGCTATAAGTGTGTGGATTTAAATCTGGGTTCTCTGTTCTGTTCCGTTGGTCTACATGCCTGTTTTTATAGCAGTATCATACTGATTTGGTTACTACAGCTTTGTGGTAAATTTTGAAGTTAGGTAGTGTAGTGACTTCAGCTTTACTGTATTATTTTTTTTTGTAAGCATCCTCACCTTGCTCCAGATCTTAGAGGAAAGGTCTTCAACTTTTCCCTGTTCAGTATGATGTTAGCTGTGGGTTTGTCATATGTGGCTTTTGTTATTTTGATGTATGTATGATGTATTTTGATGTATACACAGTTTGGTGAGGCTTTTTATCATAAAGGGATGTTAAATTGTATTGAATACTTTTTTGGCATCTACAGAAATAATAGTATGGTCTTTGTTGAACCATCCTTGCATCCTTGAGGTGATTCCCACTTGATTATGTTGGATGATATTTTTAATGTGTTGTTGAATTTGGTTTGCTAGTATTTTTTTGAGAATTTTTGCATCTGTGTTCATCAGTGATATTGGTCTGTAGTTTTATTTTTCACTGGGTCCTTGTCTGGTGTCAGAGGGAGATTTCAATATGTACAATAGGAACAAGGGACATCCAAGGATGATCTAGATGCGATGATCAGTTTCAGACAGGATATATGTAGGCATTGCTGCATTTACAAATAAATCCTGAAACTACATAGCTTCAAAGTACAAGGTTTATTTCTTGGTCATGCTACATGTTGATTTGTGGATTAGCAGAGGAACTTTCTTCATTATTGTCACTCAGAGATTTGAGCTGGTGAAACAGCCGTCCTCTTGAACATTGTAGGCCATTGTGCTAGAGGAAACAGGAGCTTTTTAGTGTCTCACATCAGCTGCTAAATCTCTAGCCTGGAGGTGACAGACATCATTTCCAGACACGACTCATTGGCCGAAACTAACCACATAGCTCCATCAAACACAAGAGTGCCGGAGATTGCAGCCCTACACATGCTTGGAAGGCAAAAAGGAAAATATCTGAAGAATCTATTAATGATTAATACCATGTCTCCTTTTTGTAAGATCCTATTTTTATTTTTAAGAACAACTTGGGAAATTAGCGGAAAGCTGTAGCCCCACTATTCAGATGATATGAGTGCCTTAGACATTGAGTTCTTGGACTATAAATAATTTCATGTCCAGGAGGCCTACTTCTTAGGTCAGTCATTTTGTGGTAATGTCTCCAAGGCATGCCGGAGACCTACTTTAGATACCACTTACATTCAGAGTATCATTTGTGCAATTATCTGTGTTAGTATAGACATGGTGAAGAATGTGCCTAGATCTTGGAATGCTTGACAACTGACCCAGTGTAAAATAAGTATAAAAATCATCTTTTCCAATTTATCTGCATTTATAAGAGTTGATTTTCATTTTAACTCAAATCCTTTGATGAGTACTATTAAAATATTACACATTCAAGGATATCTTTTCTGTAGCATAATGGACTGTAACTTTCTTAAGACAAAGGTCAGATTAATCTTGTTCATCACTGAATTCACTTACATATAGAACAATACCCAGAACAAACTAGTGTATTGTTGGATGAGCATCAATAAAAGCATTTTAATATTCATTATATATAATATATAATGTGTAGAATACTCCAAAATATTTGATAATATAACCTATATTTGTAATGCTTTACATAAAATATAATGGCATACAAATTTATATGTGAAATGCATGGTGTATGTTTTATATAAATAATTTCAAGTATCTATTATATACCAGGCATGGTGTTAGGTAATTTAGCTTCATTCCTAATAATAATGAGATATTTCTAATATTTTATTCCCATTTTACAGCTGAGAAAACTGAAGCTTAAACCTATGCCTAGCACTGTTAGAGGATGAGTGTTGTTGCGTATTTTCTGGACTTTATTTCAATGTTGTATTTTCCATATTGGATATACAGTGGCATAAATGTGCTATAAAAGCCAGTGGACAAAACACTTCCTGTGTCATCAATTTTATCTAAAATATGTTTTATTAAAACATATATTATATAAAATATTAAATGCTCAAATTTTTTCAAAAGAAAATAGGAAACTTTAGAGAAATTTTTAGAACCTTAAAAAACATTTTTTTTTCTTTTTGGAGACAAGGTCACACTCTCTTGCCCTGGCTAGAATGAAGTGGCAAGATAATGGCTCACTGCTGCCTCCAACTCCTAGGCTCAAGTGATCCTCCTGCCTCAGCCTCCCCAAAAGCTGGAACTACAGGCACACACCACCATGACCTGTTATTTATTTATGTACTTTTTTTCCTTGTTTTAGAGACAGAATGTTACTATGTTGCTGCCCAGACTGGTCTCAAACTCCAGGCCTCAAGCAATCCTCCTTTCAGTCTCAAGCCACCATATCCTGCAAAGAAATTTGAAGTTTATTGTTTGTCATGTCAGTTGCTCATATCTTTAATATAGCGAGTGTGTATCAGGTAAAAATGTAATTCAGCTGCATTAAAGGAAAACTAAAATATCAGAGGTATGTATAAGGCAGAGGTTTTACTTATCAAGTGATGAGAGGTCTAGAGTGAGTTAGGTAGTGTAGTGAGGTCACGAGGCTCTGTGATATCACCAGGAACACAACTCCTTCTATCATTGTGTTCGGCCATCCCATCACATGCTTCTAACCTCATTGTTGCAAAAAGGTTTCTATTGTGCTTCATCAATCAATACATGTTTCAGAAATAAAGCAGACCGGAAAAGGCAAAAGGCTGAGGGACCATCCAGCCAAATTTGGCCCATTTTAGATGATTTCTTGGAAGCACCAACCAAGAACTTTCTCTTAAGTTTATTGGTCAAAAATTTTTTACATGGTAAATCTTCACTCCAAGTAAGGCTGGATAACATAGTTTTTTAACTGGGCAACTGACATGCACACCCAATAAAACTGAGATTGTGTTAGTAAGGAAGTGAGAAATAGATTGTGAGTGGGTAAGTTACCCACACAAATAATAATCTGAATGTAATTGGTGACTAAAGTCAGGCTCCAACATGCCCTGTGATGACCAGATATCCTCTGGTCATCACAGAATGGCTACTTTAAGAATTAGGCCACCTGGAAATTAAGTTGGTTTTAGTTTAAAGGTTTGGGAAGGATTGCTCTAATTCTTAACCATATGTGTACTCGGGTGGCCCTTCTCTTGCAGAATCTTCTGACCACTGCTTTAGCTTGCAAGCAGATCATTGATTTATCCTTCCATAACTTGAACTGAGGCTATGTATGTCTGAAATCACTACAGATATTCAAGCAGGAAATTCTCCTTTTTCTGCTGATCCCGTGAATGTTCTCTGTCTGTTGTTGGAACATTTACAGTGAAAGTTGTTCTCTTAATTTCTGAGAATCTGGGCAAAATAATTTAACTGTTGAGTGGATTTACCTGGACCATGAAAATATCAAATGCAATTTAGTCAAGAGAACTCTACTATGGACAAATGGCATCAGAGGAAGCTCAAATTGGCTTGATTTTGCTGTTCGGAGGTACAAGCAACAGTGGATTGAGCACTAACTTTTTCCCCCCAGAAAATTAAAACCGCTGAACCAAGACTGATGGGACTGTACTATCCTCAGGCACTTTTTAAAATTATTATTATGTAATCATATTGAGATCATAAGGTGAACCAGGCCCTGCTGGAAATAGGGAAGGACAGCACCTTGCTTTTGAAATTCTCTCTTTTACTTTAAAACAGAAGGAATGCTTCTCAGTGTACAAATCCCAAGATTCAAAGCCTCAACATCAAACTCTGTGGTGTTTTCTTAAATGTATTGGTCAGCATTGTTTCATGTGGGAAAACTTCAAGGAAGGTTGGAGAAAGTAGTTTTTAGCTGGGCAGTTGACATACGCACTAATATAATATTGCTACTTTGGGGAAAAATAAAGTTTACTCTTCACAGGGGAGGCAGGATTTAGTTATTTTCTAGATTTAACTTTCACTATAATCTAGTGTTTTCAATTTACCCAAATCCCACCAGAAAATAGAATTTGAAGGGTACAGGAAACCGGCAGAGTCAAAAGTAGTTAGATAAAGACCGTTATGAAGCTGAAAACTCCGTAATTAACAAGGTAATACTTCATCTTTCATAGAAACACAGATAATTAAAAGGGACCAATCACTAACCACTCAAAGGAACAAACAAAGCAAAGATAGCCTCACAGCGCCCCCTAGCAAGCGTAACAAAGTTCCTCTCCGCAGCATTTCTTCTTTGTTATTACAAATCTGGTTCAAACTATTTTGAAGCCACAGTCTAGACATTTTCTGGTCCTAATAACTATTAAAGCAATTCGACAAATTATTTCAAAATGTTCAAATTGAAAAATATGCTGTTATCCATTTAATATTAGACAAGCCAAGCAGAATAATATTCTTTGATTGCAATCTGCCATTATTCACTCATGTGACTGGTTTCTTTCTTATTCCCATCATTCTTCCCTTCCTTTCTCCTTTCTTCCTTTTAAAAAAATTGTTACTTAGCCTATAATCTTGAACCTAAACATAATCAAAGTAAAAACAAAGCTAACAAGATTCAAAGCCGTTTTCTCTTTTTTGGAAATTCACATGTGTTAACCTAACTCATCACTCAGTTCTGCCAAGCAGACTATTTGTATATAGGACTAGCTGCATTTTATAGTCTATTTATCTTACGCTTTTTAATTAAATGGCCTCTATGTAGTGCCTGGTCCCTATTGCACTGTCTTACATAACGTATCTGTTCACATTTTCCTTCTGATTAAGAATAAGAAATGGTTTCGGGGAATGGAGTGGAAATATGTGAAAATCACAACAAGGCATAGCAATTTCATTATCAACTCAGATGTGTCCTGAGCTTTTCATTCAGGTCAGGTGAGATTTTAAATGCTCTGAGTGATTACTAATTCCCCTTGGTCTTCCCTGCAAAGCGGAAGGTGATGAGGGAGAGAGACATTTTGTAACAACCAGAAGATAGATAGAAGCATAAAACAATAGTGTTCAATTTTGAGAAAGTCAACAGAAAGGTTAAAAATTAGCTAACTCTTCCGGGTGTTATGGAAAATTGTAGAGGGGAAATAATAGGTAGATGACATTTGATTAAATGTTTAATTAAGCTAAATACACACAAGCTTTGTAATTTTGAATGTGCTCTGTAGAATGGTGTTCCACCAAAGTAGAGAAACAATTTTAAATGACTCTTTCTTCTGATTATGTAATTGCTGATTTGATCAGTCCAAGCGTGCCATCCAACATTGCCTTCAAAGCAAGCCACATTTCATATTGCTATTCCACAGATTAGACCCAGTTTTGCAGGTGGGGGTGATGCTCAGTATATAAATTCCCCCTACTTATTCAGAATATTGACTTATTAACATTTTGCCTTATTGAATAATTTAAATGGCTTTGAAGAAGTTTATCCATTGACACACTGGAACCAACATAATTGCATTAGAGGCTACTCTTGCCAAGGCTTATGTTCAAGAAGAAAATATAATGTTCAAGATGACAATGCCAATTCTACAAGAATGATGGAACATCTAGGATTGGACACCGAAGGTAAGTGTTATGGATTTATAGGAAGCTCCTGAGGGGAGACCTAGCACCATGTTCCAGCAGGTTTTAGTGCAGAAAATGCATTCACACAAAAGAATTCATATTCCCAAATCCATTTCTGCTGACTCAGTGAGCTAAAAAATTCTGCAATGCAAAATCACTAAATAAATAAATAAATAATAAATGAAAATGGAGTAAAGAGATGCATGAGTGAAAAAAGCATTTTAGAAGGGTTCGAAATAAGTATTTTAAACTTTTGCATATTTATTTGACAGCATATTAACTGCAAATATAGAAAATTGTTCCTGGGGCATTCATAGTGTTTCCTTTCCTCTATCTGTCACAACCTGTTATACTTAATTAATAATATGTTTATTACTCCTGCTAGGCTATGACTCCTCCAAGACAGGCTCTGAATTGTAGTCAAATTTGTATTGCAAGTATTGTACTTGGCACGACGTAATTGGTACACCATTATTTAGTGAATTGGAGTGAACTGAATTAAGTTAATACTTGTAAATGTCATTATTCAATCAGTCAGCAAAGACTGGGGGCTTGTAGTAGGCAAAACAAAGACACTGGCTGGCCCCATGACTAGGTATTCTATTAAAAAAAAAAAAAAAGGTTGGTTATGTGGTTTTGATTAATACTGCTATTGGATTTTTCTAAGCATATTAATGAATCATTAACTGATTCCACATTTCTCCTCAACCCCAAAGAGAACTGGGTACATACTATGCAGTCATCCTCAACATTCCAGTACCCTCCTTTTCCCATAGCATAAAATAAGCTATCCCTTCAGAGACCATTTGTGCATGTACTAGGTTTTAAAAGCACATCTATCTTCCAAATCAATGTTACAGGTGCTGTATTTTTAGAGAGCCATTGACCTCTAAATATTTCCAGAGCACTTGACACTCAGCAACCCTTTTCTTGGTGCCGTAGCATGTGGTGCACTAAAAGAAAAAAAAATCATAATTGCATGGTCAAATCATAATCAAACAAACAGGAATGCTAACACAATCAAAATAACTAAATCAAGGCACATGACAAAAGAATTAAGGAGAAAGAAATCTTGTGAAGTAGATGAAGTGGTCTGTGTGGTGATTAAGAGGCAGGTTCAAAGCCGGACCCCTGAATCAGGAGAGAGAGGATTTAAATTAGGCTCTTTGTCTGCTGATGCTGGGGACCTCGCCCCTGAGGCTGCTGCTCTGAACAATATGCCGGAAATAGGCTGGAAGGGACCTAAGCAAGCCATGAACCATTTAGAGTGAGAACAAAGAGAAAGAAACTAGAAATGATGCAGAGATGCTGTCAGTGTAACCGGTAAAACCGTGAGAAAGAAGAGCCACTGGACCAGTGTAATGACATAAAGAGATAGTATCCTGTGATAACGCATTACCCAAAAGTAAACAACGCTGTGGAGTGGAGCACAATTCACCCATAAGCTCTAGCGATCAAAAGCATCAATCGTAATCCCTGGAGTATAGAGAAGTTAAGTGATTCTTGTCACATTGTCTGCCACTTCCTCATTCCTCATTCCCCCACTGCATAAGGCACAAACACACACACACACACACACACACACACATGTGCACACACACACAGTTTCTCTCAGGGCTAGTTTGATATAATAAATTAAAATACATCAATGTTTGGATTGTAATCAGTTTAGCTAAGATCATATACCAACTCAACTAATATCTTTAGCAAAGTCTTCAAAATCTGGACAATATACAGCCCTCTGGATGGATGCCATGAATTCAAACCCTGTGCCAAAATCTTTATTCACTTCCTTGTAATTTAACAAAATTCTTCCATTTTTTTGAAATTTCATTTACAAGAAATAAAGATAGGAAGCATTTGCTTAAGCACCTGCAGAATATTTTGTTTTATTCATTTGTTTGGCACTCAATAGGCTATTTCAATCTGAAAATGTGTGCTGCTCAGCTCTGAAAAATTTCTTATAATATTTCTTTGATCATTTTTCCCTTTTATCTTTTGTTGGCCCTTTCTTTAACTCCTTATAGACAGGACTCCTAAAGTAATCCTTTTTATCTTTTCTTACTTATTTTTATTCTTTCCATTTTAAAATTTAGTTTTCTAAGGGGATTTCTTTGGCTTTATCATTTAATTCTTCTAAACTTTATTAATACTTTTGATTTTTTTAATTTTCTAAATCTTTTCTTGATTCCTGAATATTCATTTTTCATAGTAGTCTAGTCTTCTTTCACAGGTGCAGCATCTCTCATGTCACTGAAGAAATGAATATACATATATTAGACATTTCCTTCTATATACTGTATTGTGCCTACTTACTGTAGCTTTTTAAAATTTGCTTATTGTCTTTTTTTCTCTCTCATTTAGAGTATTTTTCCTCTCAGAAGATGCTTTATTTCTTGCCTGTTTTAGACAACTGTTTTTGATAACTTTCTCACCTGCATGTTTAAATGACATTAATGCCACGTTGGTAGAAAGAGAGAAAAATGAGAAAAAGAAAGAGAAGGTCTAGGAAGAAGATTAAAGCAAAGTTTGTGTTGTTGAGTTATGTGGTTACCCAAGCTTCCCACTTTTACTAGTTACTACTTCTTCAAACTTATATCAAATTCACTTATACTTAAAACGCCAAAACATATATTATCATAGAAATTCATTGTGGAGGGGAAGGGCATACCTGTAACTCTTCTTAGGGAGAGGCAAAGATATAAAATGTAACCAAAATGTAAAAAAAAACAAAAAACTCTTATCGGGTGGTGGGCAGGTGGGAGAGAGGAGGAGGGATGGGTGTATACTTACATAATGAGTGCAAAGCGAACCACCTGGAGGATGGACATACTTGAAGCTCTGACACAGCAGGTGAGGGGGGGCGGGGCAAGGCAGGGGCAATATATGTAACCTTAACAATATTTGTACCCCCATAATATAATGAAATAAAAAGGAAAGAAAAAAAGAAATTCAGTTGAAAAGAGAAAAATAAAAAATACCTTCTATAAATATGTAATGTTAAAAGAAATCAAAAGAAAGAAATTCACCATGGCTGGGAGGGCTATTTTCCACTATATTTTGGGGGACCTTTAAATAAAATTTTATAAACTTCTCTTATTTTCTTCCAATTCTGAGCCAACTTTTTTTTTTTCCAGAACACCATCAAACTAACCAACAACCAATGCACATAAAAAGTGAGGATGAGAAAGTGTAACATGGGGACATCAAACTTAAAATGAAAATTGAAGTAGTGAAGCCTGGTAGCTTTCTCCATCTGTTGCTTTGAAAATTAATAAGAAAATGTTGCATTGAGGTAGAGCCCAAGGTGTTGACTCCACTTGGTATTCGAGAAGCCAACTAACAATAAATGTGACGACTCCAATACATCACTTCTTTATTTGCTGTGGAGTTAGACATTTGTCGCAAACCCTTTTTGAAATTCATTCAAACCCTATTGTAAAATTGCTCTGGCACCAGCCAGTATATATCAGAGAATTCCGTCATATCTGAAGGAGAACCACAGTCATTCTCACTCAGAGCAGGGCCTCAGAAGTGCTCCAAAAAGCAGTTAAATAATTATGCTCAGTAATTCCTTTAAAAGGGCAGGGGCAATTTAAACTACTCTAATGCAGTTTGAAATTGAGGTGAGACAAAAAAATAATATCATCAATTCATCAATAATATTATCAATATCATCAATTAATTATTAGAGGAACTGAGTTCCTCTGTTAGAACTAACTAAGCCTCTTTTCACTTTTTTTCTCTAATTTTTCCATGCTACTCAATCTCTTATTTCTTTCTCACTCTGTTTTATACCTCCATTTCTTCTTCTTCTCTTTTTTTCTTGAGTGCTTCTTCTTCCTGTTTTCTCTTTATATCTTTCCTGGAGTCTCTGTCCCTTTTTTCTTGATTGCTCATCCTTTTACTTTCACCCTGTGGCTGTCACAACATCAACTTATGGATCTGAAATGTGTGTGTGTTTCTGGATTGCATTTATGTGAGCATTTACTGTTATACTCATTAAACATAAGGTAATATATTTTTCTAAAATGAAAAAAATGTCACTGTGAGCTTTCTGTTCCCCCATCCTTTTAAAAATGAAGCTTTAACTCATTCAATTATTTCAAAACATCTTCATGATAATACTTAATGGATTTACTTAATATATTTAGTAGTTGGTATAAAATAATGATTTTTCACTCCTGGTTTAGAGTATGTCATAAGATCCAAAGAAATATGACCAGTTCTCTTTGCTATGCATATTATAGAGCACATTTCATTTCATAAGTATAAAAAAGACTACTGTATCAACAATATTCATTGTTGATATTCATCCTAATCCTTCCACTATTTATAAAATGGGCTGCTATAACTTCATGGAGGAGACTTTTTATGGAGTTTACTAATAGCAAAGGATATTTTCTTTCCTTAAACTGGAAAACCAGAAGATTTATTTATTTATTAGGTCAGGGAATTTGCATTTGCTGTTGTCTTTGCCTGGAATGTCTCTGTCCACACTGATTGTTCTTTAACTGCATTTAGAATTCTGCTCCAATGTCGTCTATTCAGGGAAGCCTTCCCTAGTACCTAAGTGAAAGCAGCTGAAATCCCCTCCACATCTATGGTATTTCATTGCATTATCAATTTCAACTTAATTGCAGGAGACAATCAGTAACTTCTATCATTCTTTAATCTTTCTGTTAGTCATCTTCCTGCTCCATTCTTACTGACTCTTACCCAAAGTAATTCTCAAACTTAGGGATCCTGTTAAAACACATATTCTGATTCAGTACATCTGAAGTGGGACTGAGTTGCCACATCTTTAATAAGCTCCCAGGTAAAGCCAATACTGCTAGTCCATGGGCCACATTTTGAGTAAGTATGTAGAAATTAGGGCAAATAGGTCTATATGAACCAGTGCCAGATTCCTAAGGTATTTGATCATAGTTGCCATAAATTGACTGAGAATGCCCACATATCTTCTCAAGTCCTTCCCACAGAGGGCTTGATCTCTAGCTGGAAGATATAGACACCTAGATTCTCTGTCCTGGTTTAGGTCAGATGCTATGGAGGAACACACTTTATATAGTCCTATACTACTGTAAGCATATTAATTTCACATTTACCACTGTAGGCATGTTGATTTCACATTGCCTCCTCTGTACCTCTTCTATTTGTGGTACATTTCCTACTTAACCTTTGAATAGTCTCTAATGTTACTTTTTTAGGAAATTGAAACTTAAGAAACTGAACAGACTAAGTATCTAAAGTTAACGAAAAGAATGTGGATACTCAATGACTCTGAAGAACAAAACGTGCCAAATTGCTGCGTTTCCCTCAGCAATACGGCTATATCTGAAGTGTGAATTAAATACCAGAGACCATTTTGAAAGTGGCAAAATCTGAGAGTAAGGCAGAACTCTTTATGAAGTAGAGAACTAAGACATTAATACTCCTCAACCAAAGGAACCATTGCACAATATCTTTAAAATGCCAGAATCTACTTAGAATTTTTGTATGATGGAAAAGTGCCTTGAGTCTATCATGACAGCCTCGACTAAAAGCCCAGCTCTGACATGCAGTGTAGACTTACATATCAAGTGAAAATCATCACAACCCACATTTGGGTCCTCATGTCTAGCTAAAATAACCACACAAAGCTGTTCCAAGAATTAATGGATTCATAAATGTAAAAAATACCAATCACAAGGATTGGCACAAGAGTCAGGGTTTATAATTTTTACCTTCCAAAACATTTTCACATTTCCTATCCTTTTTGAATTTTCCTAAGAGTACTTTGTACTGACAATGTAAGGGGAAAATATTATGAGTATAAACACACACACACACACATATACAAACACATACACTGAAGCCCTAAAAAGGCTAAGTCTAAAGGCTGAGGATATTTTTTTTTTTTAGAAATTATCAGTATATCTTATTGATGATTTTCATAGCAGTTAATCAATGCCTTATAATTATTTTCACAGCCTAGTTATTTTTAAAAGCCTTTCTCAAGTGCCCCAATATCTAAAGTCAGTAAATAGACAAACTCTTATGTTCTAAAAAGAAATGCCCACCAATACAAAAATTGCCCGCCAATCCCAACCTTCTCTCTGGCACTGGTATGTATTAACATGCATTTTGTCAATGATCTACTAGTATATACTAATGGTAAGCCAATCGATGTTAGGGATCTGATGTCACTTCCAACCTGCATCCTTATATTCTCACAGACTCGCCCAAGGAGACATCATAGTCTCACAAATAGAATATGCTACCCTGCTTTCAAACTTGTAGTAGTAGTACCCATGACAGTGAGAGAGCTACAATTTACAACACTATTGCTTTAAAACATTTTCCAGAAAACTCAGTTTTTGAAATCTTAGTGAGAAGATGATATAAATTAGGTACCCCACTCTTACAGAATTTCAATCTGGAGTTTTTAATAATAAATTCAGGAAATAGGATAAAGAGGAAGAAATTATAATTACATAGCATAGAACTCCTTATATAAATGGCTTTATAGAATGTCAAATAAAAGAGCTATTCTGCAGCAGTAATCAATAGTCTGATGAGTCAAGATAAGCTTATTAGTCATTTCTGATTAACTACGTAATATTTAATATTTTGATCATATGAATGGTATAGAACATTTCTCTTTCTTTCTCTCTCTATTTTTCACAATGGAAACTAAAACAAGTTATTATGCATGCCTCCTTCCTATTCCTGTATAATGCATCCTGTGCATATATTGTGGAGCTAAAACCTGACATGAAAGTTTATGACAGAGTAAGATTGTAAAAATGTATTTTTTATTTGAGACAATTTTGCTATAAAAGCACATTTCAGTCCTTTAAAATAACAGTCGACAAGATTTACTGTATCAAATATAAGTTTCACACCTCAGTCAGTGGTAGATTTCAAACAAACCCCAGCAGCTGAGCTGAAATTGGCTTTTAAAACCTTTAAGTTAGTTTTTTCCCAGATTTTTTAACTTAAAAAAAAATCACACTTATCGTGCAGCTTGTGAATTCTTTGGTTTGCATTCATCCATTTGATTATCCTTTTCTTATTGACAGAGACAGGAGCCATGTCAGTGCTGTATTAATCCAGAACCTAAAAATAAGTAGGCAATATTGTGACTATTAATGCAAGGTGGCAGCTCTCATTTTTTAAATCCCAACCTATTTTACATTTGAACTAATTTGTACAAAATGTATTTAAAAATCAGAAACTTAAAGACAACCAATTTTCAACTCATTGACCTATAAATTTGCCTGTGATTGCAATGCACTTCTGCTGTAGCAGGGAGAATAGGAGTCAGTGTCTGAAATTTCAGATCCCTTGGGGAGGGTATAATCACATGCCGACAATGCACTGGGGCCCTTTAATGTCCAGGGTGGAAATTAGAGGACATCTAGCCAGTTTATGAGTCCCTAGAGAAGGGAGAAATGGATGTTGATAACCGAAACATCTTGATCTGTGGGGAGCCTGTCTAGCTCCTGGTAAGAATTTCAAGCTTAATGTTTCCTGGATAGCTTCCTCTTCTCTCTCTCTCTTTCACTCTCTTGTTGGCTAACTGAACAAACAATATAAAAATATGCTCAAAGAGAAAAGAAAAAAGAAAATTAAATTAAACAGAGAAAATCCCTGTAGATTTGACCTTAGATTTGTTTCATCTGTCACGAATATTTGCATTAATATCTACTTGCTCTGTAAAGTAACTCTAATAATGACCACCATTTATATAATGCTTTTAAGATTCCATACTCAGGAAGCTGAGGCAGGAGAATCACTGGAGCCCAGGAGTTTGAGGTTGCAGTGAGCTATGATGATGCCACTGTACTCTAGCTGGAGTGTCTCAAAGAAATAAAAAATTCCAAAGGGCTTTACATAAATTTTATTATATTGTCAGGAATATAGCCCCATCATACAGATCACAAAGCTGAGCCTTGAAAGTTATTTAAACAAAGTTCCTGTGATAGAAATTAAAATGTCCTTTTTCAGAATTCATAGCCAATGCCCTTTTGCCTATATTAAGTTGACAATTTTAATCTTTGAAATGTGTGCTATTTTCTATAATGCTTTCTGTAATTTCTGTAGTATATTTTCTGTACTTTCTGTAAAGAAGGAAATTTAAAATTATGATTCTTATGTTTCACATATTAAGAAAGATAGGCCTGTATAGAGTACCGAAGTAAAGTACTAAAGTAGAAGTAGACAGAGATTCCTGCCAAATGTCCTCAGACAGCTTCCTTTCCTATAAGACTAGATCTATTAAAGTTTGAAGTATTGGGATATAGACAAAGATGCAGGACATAAGACACTTTCTGTTTAATTTTATTTCCATGCCCTTTGGTCTTGTTATTTGTATGCTCATTTGGTAAAATGTGGGACTCAAAACTGCCACTGATTATTCCTAATAATCCCAAACTGAAAACCACCCAAATGTCCATCAGCAGTAGAATAAATTAACAGATTGTTTTTTATACAAACACAAAGATAACATATAGCAATTTTTTAAATCTTCAACTATATACAATGATATGGATGAATTTCTTAAATGTAATATTCAGCAAACAAGGTGGACACAAAAGAGAACAAGTTCTTTGATTGAATTTATATAAAATATGATGCATAAACTAGCCTATAGGTTAAAGATTAGAGGGTGTAAGCTTTTACGCTCAGAGGAATTAGTAACTGGGAGTATGGTGAGAACATCAGGGGTTTGGAGAACAGCGTGGCTCTTATCTGGCTCTAGGTTTGGAGCCGAGCTCAATTTGTAAAAATATTTGAAGCTAAACATTTATGATATGTGCACTGTTCTGTATATATATTCTATATTTTAATAAAATATTTGAGGGAAAAATGCAGCTGGATCTTAAGGTTGCATTTGTATTCATCATAGATACATTGGAGCTGCTAACTCTAGGCTTTGTCAAGTGGAATAGCATTGGGAATGCATGGGCATTAGATTCAGGTGCCTGAGTTGGAAGTCTCTACTCCACAGTGATGCTTATTATGTTGCACTTCCAGGGAAGATTCCAAGTCTGTTTCCCCAGTAAAATTCTTATGGATTTGCCCCATCAACTAATTCATGGGGCTTTGTAAAGAATAAATGAATACACTATAAATAGAGAGACCACAAATAAATGTGTGGCATTTTTCTTTACTCTCCTTAAACATCTTGAGCAAGTGCTATCTAAGCAAAAAAGTCAAATTCTGTATTAGGAAGGTTAAGTAATATTTTAGTCTAATCACCAACCCTCCCCTCTGTAGTTCAGTAACTTCACATAATAGATATTATTTCTGACTCTTGTAAATCCAAATGTTTTTTCCTGGTTTAACAGCCTTCAGTGATCCTGTCCTTATCAGGTTTGGGGGCTCCTTTCCCTTTATTCTGTATTAGAAAAAAGAGAACATAGAGAAGGTACAGCAGTTTCCTTACTGCTTTGTTCCTAAAGAGGTACACACATCATTCCCACTTACATTCATTAGTGGGAAGTCATGGCCCCACCTAGCTGCAGACAACCTAAGGAGTGTACAAATCTTTACTGGTCCATTGGTCATGTCTGTCACATTGCCCTTTTGTTCTCTTTCACAAACCACAAATCAATTTTGAGGCTGTGTCAGTTGAGCATTTCACACCAAAATTCATAGAAACACAAGATCATTTGATCTACAAACACATGTAACTCCCTGGAACATAATTTCTGAACAGCTGACTTTAAACTCAATCTGAATACCAGGGATTTGTTCACTCGTTCTATGAGATATCTTACATTCATGGACAAATATTAGTTATGCTTAAGTCCCAATGCCTACACTGACATTCGTATCAGTCAGAATTGAACACACTCCGATCTTTGTGAACTTTAAGGTGAGAGATATCTTGAGATAGGAGAAAACACCTACCACTGACAGCTGGTATCATGATTTACCTTCTGAATTCAGAAACAAATATAACTATTTTAGAGTAGAGAAAATTATTATGTATGACTTTTAAACCTTCATAAATTTATCAAAACTCATTGTTAAATAGTATCCTTTACAATATAAATAAAAGCTTTACTTTTAAAATAGAAAGTTTATATAGGGTATGTGACTTATCCCAAATCCCAAAATTGGAGCCCAAAGTTGGAGCTCAAGATTACCAGTCTGAATTATTTAATATTCTCATTAAAGAGGAAAAATGTCATAGAATAAAACTGTAATGATATTTGTGTATAGGTGCCCTAACAGTCACGTTTAAGACAAGATTTGATAAATTCAGTGTGCCATATGACTGATTAAATTGGTTACTTCCCCCCTTGAGAGTTGACCCAAGTAGTACCAGAAACTGTAATTACATCAGTAATCAGCATAAGTTTTATGTATTCCTCATTCTTAAGTACTTGAAGACTTAAGATTACAAAACACAAGGCAAAAGGTACACTTTGGAGAGTTTTCATCCTATAGCCTTTTGCTCCCAGGAAGTGGTTATTTTATTTTATATATATATATGTAGGTCTCTCATGCCTGAAATGAATTTTCAAGACTCAATGTCTTTATGCTAAGTATTCAGCACTCCAAAAACTACTGCTTCTGAAAGTATGTATAGGTCAGGAATGAAGTGTTCTATTTTTACAATGAAATGCAGATTTCCTATTAAAAAGTAAAGCTTTCATTTCCAATGTTATAAAGGACAGTATTTGAGTTTTGGTGAATTAATTTAGAAAGCTAAAGAAGTTCTATATAAGAATTTTCTCTAGTCTATGTATTTACATTTGATTTCACATTTGAGCATTATTAATAATATCCAATACTTGGCTCTGGGTATTTGGGTCAAATAAATATTAGTAGATGATATTTAAATGATCAATATTTATTGCACTGTTTTCAATTAAATTTGGTCTCATAGCTGCTTACATAATTTCAGGTATCTATTATCAAAATATATTGATATTATTTTTTATTTGTCTCATCTTAGTATTTTTTTAATTTCTTTTTATTGATATATACATAATAAATATACATATTTTCAGGGTATATGCGATAATTTAATACATTTTTATAATCAAAACAGTATTATTGAAATATCTATCACCTTAAATATTTACCTTTTCTTTACACTAGCAACTTTTGAATTATTCTCTTCTAGCTATTTTGAAATGTAATTATAAATGTTAACTATAGTTAGCCTATTGGTCTATCAAATAAACACCAGGTCTTATTTCTTCTATCTAACTGGATATTTGTACCTGCTAATCAACCTCTATTTACTTTCCTTCCCACTACCCTTCCTGGCCTCTGGTAACCACCCATCAATCTACTTCCTATCTTAATGAGAGTCACTTTTTTAGCTCCCATATGTGAGTGAGAACATATAATATTTGTCTTTCTATGATTGGCTTATTTCATTTAGCACCAGTTCTACCCATGTTGCCGTCAATGAGAGAATATTCTTCTCTATGGGTGAATAATTTTCTATTGTGTGTATATGCCATATTTTCTTTATCCATTCATCCATTGATGGTCACTTAGGTTGATTCCATATTTCAGCTTTGATACACTGATTTCTTTTCTTTTGGATATATATCCAGCAGTGGAATTACTGGATCATATGGTAGCTCTATTTTTAGGTTTTGTGAGGAACCTGCATACTGTTTTTCAAAGCTACTATACTAATTTACATTCCCACCGACAGTGTACAAGGATTCCCCTTTACATGTTAACCAGTATCTGCTATTGCCTGCCTTTTTAGAAAAAGCCATCCTAACTAAAGCAAGAGGATATCTTATTGTGGTTTCACTTACATTTCCACGATGATGAGTGATGTTGAGCATTTTTTATATACCTATTGACCATTTGTTTATCTTCTTTTGATAAATTTCTGTTCAGACATATTTTGTCCATTTTCATTTGTATTATTTGGGTTTTTGCTATTGGGTTATTTGAGTCCCTTATATATTCTGGCTATAATCCCTTGCCAGATGAATAGTTTGCAAATATTTTTTACCCATTCTGTGCATTTTCTCTTCATTTTGTTAACTGTTTCTTTTGCTGTGCAAATGCTTTTTAGCTTGGTATAATCCCATTTGTTTATGTCTGTTTCTGTTGCCTGTGCTTTTGAGTTCTTACACAAAAATCTTTGCTCAGACAAATGTCCTGCATGGTTTCTCCAACATTTTATTTTAGTAATTTCATAGTTTTATGTCTCAGCTTTAAGTCTTCAATCTGTTATGATTTGATTTTTGTATATGGTTAAAGACAGGGGTCTAGATTCTTCTGCATATGGTTATTTAGTTTTCCTAACACCATTTATTGAAGAGACTGCCCTTTCTCTGTTGTATGTTCTTGGAACTGTTATTGACAATGAGTTGGCTATAAATACATAAATTTATATCTAGGTTCCTTATTCTTTTCTACTGGTTTTTGTGCCTGTTTTTATGCCAGTGCCATGATAATTTGGTTACTCTAGCTTTGAAGTCAGATAACATGATGCCTCTAGATTTGTTCTTTTTGTTCAAGAGATCTTTTGTGATTCCTTATATCTTGGTCTGTCAGCTAAGATCAAGTGTAGTATCTGTTTTTATCAGTTTAAATGTACTTTTTGTTTTTAAAAAAATGTCTTTTTCTTCCTTAAAGCAAAAAACAAGATGGACAAATAAAAAGAGTGAGGAGACATTTAGGGCTAGAAATATGATGTGAAGAATTTTTCTTGTCTTTCATCCAGATTTAAATAATGTTTCAAAAAGTCAGTTCCTGAGAATAGATGGATGAGTGTTTTGTAACACAGAGCATCATGGCCCTAGGGTCTTCAGTATTTCCATGATAAGTTTGTAGACACCATGGTCAAAACTAGTACAATAAATAGATAGTAAGCCCCATGAGGGACTTGCTTGTGTCTCTTCATTAATCAGTATGCACCTATCAATTAGCACAATACCTAGCACATAGTAGATGATTTAAAATTAGTGAAGTATGAGTAGTAGCAACTTCCCTATCCCTTGGCCAGTCTTGACGTGTGGCCCTGTAGACCTATCCCTCAATATTATAGTTAAGCCAAGTAGACAATTATCCTGAAAGTTATTTAAGTGGCCCAGAAATCTCCTAATGTCCCAAACTATACATTTTCATATAAAATTCCACTTTTAAGTTTTCATGCATTTAGTTAAAAATGTCATCCTTATGAAAATGCAAAACAAACAAATACAAACCAAGAGGTTCAGTGACATATGAAGCTATTCTAAATCATTTACACTTATGACAAATGAGTATCATATTTTCATACCCCCTTTCTTTTGGTTGGGAAAAGGGAATCATTCTGTGGTCTCTGGACACCTATATAGTAGGTTGAGAAAAACACAGTCAGTAGGATAAGTGTAGGTAAGTGAGAAGCACCAAAAAACCTCTGCTTATCTCATACTATTGCCTATGGGTGGCATAATACTAAAAACATAGATATGATTTGGTTAACACCAGCATTTGTACATGAAAAAAGTGATATCCATAGATGTGAACTAGTTGAACAGCCAGTCATTGGTAGAACCAAGGTTAACTTTTAAAAAACCTGACTTTTGGTTTGGTACCTATCGCTTCAGAACTTTGATCCCTTATTTATAAAAGATAATCCTATTTCAAAGTAAACTGAATCTTATATAATACTTTGAAAATTCAAAAGTATCTTAAAGAAATCTTAACAAATTTCCTGTCTCTATAATTTTGGATAGTATACATAAACAACTACTTAGGCTTCCTTAGAGAAATTTAATTTGTCGAACATGTAAACTATGATTGATTAAATGTGAAGGTTTAAGACCATGCAGTTAGAAGTTGGTTTAAAAATATCCTCCATCATGTCCAACACTGGAAATATTTTACTGAATCCACTCATTGAAATAATCATTGGGATCTATGACCATGATAAAAAAAAAAAAGAGAGAAAAGAATAAAAGAAAAAACCTTGTATTGCTGCAAATACAAAGAAAATATCCTTTCATTTTTAAAAAGATTTACTCAATTAAGAAATTGTGCTTATATATATAAAAAAATACACCACATGCCATAGTGGGATGCTGAGGTCAACAGAGTCAAGATTAAGTATATAAGGCAGTGTCTTAGTCAGGGTTCTCCAGAGAAACAGAATCAATAGAAAGGATATATATAGAAAGAGATTTATTATGAGGAATTGGCTCACATGGTTATGAAGGCAGACAAGTCACAAGATCTGCAGGGTGATTCAGCAAGCTGAACATCCAGGAGAGCCAATGGTTTCATTCCAGTCTGAGTTCAAACACTGGAGCATCAGGAAGGCCAATGGGGTCATGGTAGTCTAGAGACTGGTGGGCTGGAGACTCAGGTACTATTTCAGTTTGAGGCCAAACACAAGAGATAAGCTGATGTCTCATTTTGAAGGCCATTAGGTAGGAGAATTGCCTTTTACTCAGGGGAGAATTAGTCTTTTTGTTTTAGTCAAGCCTTCAGCTAATTAAATGAGGCCTATCCACATTTCGAAGGGCAATATAGTTTATTCAGTCTACAAACTTAAGTGTTAATTTTATTCAAAAATTCCCTCACAGAAACACCCAAAATAATGTTTGACCAGATATCAAGGCACCCTGTGGCCCAGTCAAGTTGACACCTAAACTTAAGCATCATAGGCAGGTGGGTTTCATTATGTACAATGCTCTGGACTTCCCAAATACTGATTGCATACACCTTTTAAAATAAATAAATAAATAAAAGAACAAATCACAAGAACTTGTGGGGAAAAAAAAAAATCCGACGAGATACTTCTACAATTGGGGATTAAGACATATACAGACATATATGGCAACTAAACATTCTGGGATAGACGACAGAGAGAACTTTCAAGGCCATCAACTTTGTTGCTAAGAATAACATATCCTAACTCAGGCAACAAACTCTTTACCAGACACAGGTTAATTCATATTTTATGAAATGGCCTTGGCTCAGCCACCCCAGCATGTAGGAGGACTATGTGTGAAACCAGAGCGGTTATTCTATTCAATCTGTGCTATCCCAGACCAAAGCAGCTCGGCTCTAGGACATCTTTATAAGAGCACAACAGGGAGAAGAGAACTGACTCGAGAGATGATTCCCAAGCCCTGTAAAATCGAGAGAGCCCAGGACAGTGGTAGAATTGGAGGGTGGCGTGAACCGTGGGAGTGAGATTGCTATGAGGATGGAGGGGCAGCTGTGTGGACAGCAGGTGCCGTCTACACCAACCAGGGAGCACTGTCAGAGACGTGAAGCAGGTGAAGGGGGCAGGAGCATTTCCTTATAGCAGGTGGTTTAGCAAAAATTTTATGTAGCAAAATTGTCTACTAATGAATTAATTTTGTTTTGCATTGGTCTCTAGGCTCTTAAAAATATATGATGCAAGTCTGCCTCTGGTGTCTTATCCCTCACTCTCCCTCTGGGGGTGTAGTCAGCCCCATGGTGCCTCAGTCTCACCTCTCCATGAAAAAGGGGCATAGTGAACAGCATTCTTTTCACATTTCTTTGAGAGGAGACATGCTCTGGACCATGGATTACGCAGAAGACAATACCTAAATGGTCCTTTGTGTTTGGAGGTCAAGGCCACAGAAAATCTAAGAGAAGGACAAACAATAGTGCATTGTAGCCAGCTCATAATTGTTTATAAGAGGTAATTGACATTTTTTTTCAATTTTGTATTGTTAAACACAGCTGTTAGTAAAATCTAAAGTTTATAAACTCACTTGAAATAAATTACATTAAATACAAAGTTACTGAATACTAAACCTCATCACTTCTAATTATTTTACTACAATTTACTATTGTCTATGCTCTTGAGGTTATTTATCTGCATTGAGCTGGTATGCTGGAAATATTATGTATAATAAAAACTTGCTACTTTGCATCTCTTCTCAACTCTGCCTTTAGTGGCGTCATGTTGCTATTCATGGCCATAAAATTGGACATGGTGGTAAAACTCGCATCACAGACATTGGCAAACACTGCAGTCGTGGCTTTGTTTTCCCAGTGAGTGGTTGCTAAACATCTACCAGCACACCAATGGGATGAAATTATGAGTGTCAAGGTCCCATGAGGACAACCTTACCTTAAGTTAGGGTGAGGTCACTAGACAGTGAAGAGGAAGATAGTCACAACTTGAGCAGAGCACACATGCTGTAGCAGGATTCCAAAATAAGTAGTATCTCTGGGAAGTGGATTCTAAATCATGATATTTTGGAATTCCTCCCAAATTTAAAGAAACCATTCCAGTCTGATCAAAGGATATTGTCAGGCATAACTTTTGCAATTAAGGACCAAGTTTTTTTCTGATGGAGTAGAAGGCCCAGATTTCTTCTAAAAACAAAAAACAACAACAACAAAAAGGTTTCCTTCTATTTATTGATACTATAAATATGCCAAACTTGGTGGTTTATTTCTGTATCTAAATTAAAGTTTATTTTTAAAGGAAAAAAACGTGAAATCTGTGACATTGCTTGGACACCTAATGCTATGGAATGATTTATACTTGTTATATTATGGGGGAAAATACCTTGAAGGAAAAAAAAAAGATATGGTAGTAGTATATCTCAAAGAACTGTTGATTATAAATTATGTTTGTTTCTAGGTTTGAGGCCAAACAGAGACCAAATATTTGAAATATTTTTACTGTCATAGAAAAAATAGAAGTATGCTGATGTTTAAATTGTCGGTAGCTGACTCCAGGACTAATATTGTATAGTTACAATCCCCCTGCTCCCAGTACATGTCTTGGGTATTATGAGGTTAAAAGATGATTTTACATGTGACATTGGGAGAAAATTTCATGAAGTAGGTGGAGGAGGGCATAGAGACCCTCCCAAGATCCATAATACCATGCTACCTCAGAAACACTCTAAGGATGGCTAAGATATTACACTTAGTCAATGAAGCTAATAAGCTGTTAAAATCAGGATATTGAAATTACTGGCAATTTATTGGTATTCCCTCATTAGTGAGGGAGTCATGAGAAAAATTGTACTTATCCTTCACATTCTAATCAGGAAAACAAAAGCATTTTTACATACTAAAATTAAAAGAATTTAGTGTAAAAAATTGGTTACACAGGAAGAGCTATGAGAGCAAACAAGGGGTGGTGCAATGACCCAGAGGTTATTAGTAACAGGAAGCTACTACTCTCCTAATCTGGACAGCCCAAGGGCACAGGTGTTATCACAAAAGGCCAGAGACCAGGATCACCTGGCTGATAAGCTTTTTATGTAGGAGCTGGAGCCCCAGAACTGATGACACTAGTGTTAGAAATATCACCAAGAGGGAGAGGAAGACAGAGAAATATGTTGACTTCACCCTTCCTCTTGCCACACCAGAGATCCCCGCTAGCTAAACCTAACCATGAGCCATTTACCAGTGGCAGCTCCCAACATCAGCAAAGCAATAAAAGGAAAAGGAATAGATCCTAGGGAAAATGGGTATAGAACTAACAAATCCACAAATTCTAAAATATATGTATCTATATCTGTATCTAGATAAAAAGGAAGGGTTTTCCCCAATGTCCATTAATGTTAGGAAGTAAGGGCAGCAAGAAAATGAAGCTGAATGAGTATTTAACTAATTGCTGAATTAGAAGTTTACACACTTCAAATTATTCACACTATTCCATTGTTATTTGGACTCTACATGGGCACAAGATCACCTAAATATCAAGAGCACACTACTGATCCAAGTGACTCTTATTTTCCATTTGTCTGAAGCTTTCTATCTATACTTATATCATCAGTGATACTACAAATAAAAAATTGAATTGCTGTGACAGTCGACTCATTCTTTTCACCTTGCTTTCTTTCAGAGATGCTAAGAAACATGAAATGGCCCAGAGGCAAGAAGGAGGAGGCAAAAGAACAAGAGTACTCCACAGACTGAATTGAAGCGAGCTGAATAATTGAGAGCTGGGCTGCTTTTGCAAACTACTTTTATTATATTATCCCACATGTAATCCTTGCATCCCACAAAATAACTTGATGTAGCATATTGATACTACTACTGCTACTTCTCTGTCATATATATCCCCTTTATCAAAAAAAATAAGAGTCTATCAGAAAACCTATAATATTAGCCAAAACTTGGTTTTATCCTTACTAAAGTTACTTTTATGCAGGTTCTCTTTATAAATATATTCGTAGACTCCTCTTTGTTACCATAAATTACATAAAGGAAACCACCTTTCTTTCCTTCCTGGCATACTATTTCATGGGGAAGGCATTCTGTTGCTTACAGATACCTGCAGAGCTCTTTCAAAACAGAAAACTGATCTATAATATTTTGCTTGCTTTCCACATACTGTGCCTATTCCATAGTTAAGTACTCAAATTCGTTCTAGCAAATTGGCAACTCAAAAATACAAACTTTATAGTATTTAAATAGCCTTTAAACTACTTTTAAAACAATCTTGTTTTAAATTTTAGAATATTAAAAAAATCAGGCCGGGCGCTGTGGCTCACGCCTGTAATCCTAGCTCTTGGGAGGCCGAGGCGGGCGGATTGCTCAAGGTCAGGAGTTCAAAACCAGCCTGAGCAAGAGCGAGACCCCGTCTCTACTATAAATAGAAAGAAATTAATTGGCCAACTGATATATATATAAAAAATTAGCCGGGCATGGTGGCGCATGCCTGTAGTCCCAGCTACTTGGGAGGCTGAGGCAGGAGGATCGCTTGAGCCCAGGAGTTTGAGGTTGCTGTGAGCTAGGCTGACGCCACGGCACTCACTCTAGCCTGGACAACAAAGTGAGACTCTGTCTCAAAAAAAAAAAAAAAAAAAAAAATCAAAGGACTGAGCACACTTCCCCAACAGAGTCTAAAGTTTAGCAGGAGAGAATCTACACGGAATCCCAGTTTATGAATAAAGACAAGTTGACTTTATTAAAGTCAGCCACTGATGACAATGTTTCTTCTCAATGCACCTGCTTTGGAGCCATATTTCTGCTGACCACTTAAAAACGTTCTTGAAGTATTTTGTAACATATTGGAACCAGAGATATGGGACGTTAGTGATGAAAGGAACTGCCCATGATCTGTGATTGAATTCTTACATTCTTTCTAACCCAGACTCTTTAAGACCATCGTTGAGTTAGTCTGAGAAATTTGAAGCTGTAGAATTCAGGACAGTACATTACAACATACCAACATTATTATTCTCCTGTTCTGACATTCTCCCTTGATTGACAGATGAAGGAGAAGGAAGGGCAATCACCATTAACTTAGAGCAAATGAAACTGGAATATTAAAATTCAGGCTTATTTGAGTGACTGAATTGGCTGGCGGAGTGTTCTCCAGTTGAGAGTGGGGAAAGATTAATTCTGCACATGGCACCACTATTGTATTTGTAAAAGTCTACTGGGACAATTGTTTGCCTTTAATTGTTTTCTTCATTCATTTCAGTCAGACAGTTGTGTTGACTGATTTTTCTTTTTGATGTATGAAATGACTATTTGACTGAATTTGCTATTTAATTTCCACTAATCCATTGTAAAAACAATGCTTTCATCTAATTAGATTGGCATGGAAAAGTTTACCCCCAAACTAGAGAGAAATATAATATTCCTGTCTATGGACATTGAAGTCATATGCCCTGAGTTTGGGGGGAATTGTTCCAATTTCACCTATTTCGTCATATCTCTTGGTCTTAGTTTAAAAAATGTAGGAACACTAATCTCATAGTAAAAATAAGATCTTTGAAGTCCACGTGAAAATAATTTTGTGTGAATCTGAGAATCACATAATAGAATCAGAAAAAAATTATGAGACCAATTTTATTGAGTTTCTCACTTATCAGGAGGTGTTATGTTAAACTTTTGAGTATTATTTTACAAGTTCTTTAAGCATAAATATTTCAAATATATTCATAGAAAACCCTTTTAATTTACAGATGTATTCTTCCAATATTTATAGTTCCTATGGCAGGCCATTTCTCCATACCCGTTGCATAATTTTATGTTCTTATTGAACATTTAAGAATTGGTGGCATAAGCAGATGAGGCAATTTTTGTGTACTTGATTGTTATTCAATAATTCTGATTTTTAAACAATTTTATTGATGCATAATATATGTATTAATATATAGGTTTGTGGTTTGTATAATTTAGTATATTTATATAATTTTTAAAGATCAAATCAGTGTACTTGAGATAACCATCACCTTAAATATTTATCTTTACTTTATGCTAGAACATTCAAATTATTCTGTTCTAGCTATTTTGTATAATAGCTAATGTATAATAGATTATTGTAAACTATAGTCACCCCACTGATCTGTTGAATATTAGGTCTTATTTCTTCTACCAAACTGTATATTTGTACTCACAGAAGCTGAATAGTGCTGATTTTATAAAAAGTGTTTTACTCCATGGTTTATTAGTTTATCATGGCAAAGATGACTGGATACTATTCTTTGGAAATGTAAAGGATCTTTTGGAGATTTCTACATTCCATTAACCAATCTCTATTCTTGTTCAAGAAAAAATTAAGTCCTTTCAAAATTAACATATTGGCTTAATTAATATTTGTAATTTAAAAATAATCAGTCTATGAGAATGGGGATTTCTTGGCAAGAAAATCTAGGGAAGACAGGAGAAATTAATCATAAAATTCAGAGAAAGAAAAAAACATAATTTTTAAAATAATGGATAAGGACTTCTGCTTGCAATGATATTGGCTTACCCTAGAAAAACATATAAGAAAAAATAGATAAAGTATATGCCACATTTGATTATAAGAATTAAAGTAAAAAAAAAAAAATAAGTAAAATCTGGAGAGAAATAAACTCACTGAAGCGAGATCAATGTTCTGCACATGCCTGACTTTTTTTGTTTGTTTGTTTTTTTGTTTTTTAGAGATGGAGTCTCGCTCTGTTGCCTGGGCTAGAATGCCATGGCATCTGCCTACCTCACAGCAACCTCAAACTCCTACACTCAAACAATCCTCCTGACTCAGTCTCCCGAGTAGCTGGGACTACAGGCACATGTTACCATGCCCAACCAATTTTTTTTTCTATTTTTAGTAGAGATGGGTCTCGCTCTTGCTCAGGCTGATCTCGAACTCCTATCCTCATGCGATCTTCCCACCTTAGCCTCCCAGAGTGCTAGGATTACAGGCGTGAGCCACCATGCCTGGCCAATTTTTTTATTGTGTATATTTAAGGTGTAAAAATTAATTTCAAACTGTATCCCTAAGCTCAGTGAAATCTTGGGACACTAGCAAAGGTGTTTGGGGCCACTGTGAAGCATATAATAAAGCATCTTTTATTATAAAGGATAAAAAGCTGCCACTTTTTCACTGATTGTCACACACGTGGTCATTGTGGGAGCCAAAGGATTTGGTGGTTGGGCCAAATGGGCGTTGGTAGAGCACGGAAGCACTCTTATGCCTAGTCTATCAAGATGGTTGTCAGCCAGTAATTACTATGATGAGGAGAGACGAAGGTGTCAGGTGAGGCAGCATCCACTGCCCAGCACCACCCAGCAGCAACTGCTGTTCCTAGCGGAGCTGAGGCAGGGCAGGCCTAAGCATTGCAGGAGGCCAGCACCAGACAAGGACAGAGGAGTGGCCTCCGCATGAGACCAGCAGAGAGCACAGGGAACATCAAGGACAGCACAGTCAGCAAGGAAGAGCTTTTAATGTATAAAGGGGTGGAGAAGCCATAATCTATTTAAGAGCTGGCACCATAAGTTCTCAGAAGATGACATATGTTGCTGGGAGAAAATGCCAAGTGCTTGATATAGAAGGTGGGCATCTTCTGAATTCACAGGTGGGTCTTGTCACCAGTACCACGTAACGAATAAGTACTTGAAGCCCCCTGAAGAATCCAGCAAAGAGAGTCTAAGACACAGAGAAAGGAGGGAAGAGGGGAAATGAAGGAAATGTTCATGCAGCTTTGGGCTGCTGCAGAGCACAAGTATGCACCACACCTCCCCCCTACAAATCTTAAATAAAAGCCACTGTGTTCCTAAGTCTTTTCAGTACATGAAATTTCTTTTTAGAACCTAAAAATAGGGTCAAGATTTCGACCTGAGTTACTACAGTGCAGAGTGGAGGCAAAACGTTTACCAGCAGGTCCCCATCTGGCAGGGAAGGTCTTGATGCTGTGAGTCTCCCACTAGGAGCTGGATGCTAGGGAGAACTTGAGCTGATAGAGGAATTGGGTGGCCTTTCAGGGTTAAATCCCATCCTGACTATTATAACTTCAATGGCCCATTCTTCTCTCTGCCTCACCTTCTCTAGTCTTTATGGGGCACAAAGGGTTTATATGAGCACTCTTGGACTTGTATGTTGTGCTCCCAGAACTTGACTTTTACTTGAGGACTTAGGTGAAAAGTCTGACTTCCACCTGCCAGCTTCGGTTTCTCCCAGTCTCCCTGCTCCAGACTAGACTCCCCAACTGCTTTTCCTTCCACTTATGTGCTACCCACCCCTCCAGACCTTCCTGACCCTTTTCTGGGGCAGAAGAAGTAGGAGAACCAAAGAGCATAGTTTCTATTTCTAAGAGGAAAGTTGATCACATGACTTCATGATATTCATCTCTTCGATGCTACAGACTCTTTCTAGCTTGATCATGGGTATCTGTGGCCTCCCTGCCTCCAGGATGTTTTAGAACCATGTCCTTTCCTTAGCAGTAAGCCTCTCTCCATCCTTCCCATCGTTTCTCCTTACTCAGCTTTATCGACAGATTCACAGGCTTTCTGGACCTAAAAGGAAGATAAGCATTTCATAGAACCTCTGCTACAGGACCAAACATATTGAAATGACTTTTTATGAAGATATTGAAACAACAGAAAAGGAAGACGTGAGGATTGTTTCTCCTGAGGGTTCAATTATTTAGAGGGCCTGTAGCAAACTTGGATTGATAAATCCAACCTTTCCTTCCCTGGCAACAGTTGATCACACTGTGATGAAAACAAGTTAGAGAATGGAAAAATAATATTTGGATTTCAACAAAATAATGAAAATTCAGGGACTGACTTTGACTTTTGCAAGGTGAGAAAAGATTTCACGTTTTGATTGCGTGATGGCAGGAATCCCTTTAAAAACCTGGCCAGTCTGCATGATGCATTTCAAAATCAATATTTTTAAATATAGCCATAACCCCAATAAGATTTCTTGATCTCTCTGGGGCACGATGCACCATCACATATCAGACTGGTGCCCTGTACATGAAACTGAAAGACATAATTTGGAAGCACAGTAATGGCTAAAAGTGTGGAGCTGACCCAGTTTGTTGAAACATTTTCTGCTACTAAAAGTGATTGCATAAAATGTTAAATGTTCAAATTCAGGCATTTAGGTCTTGCTAATCATCAGAGGTTTTAACCATGTTAACAGCTATGTATGCATTGTTAAACCCTACTTCAGTCATTGAGAAGCTATCGTTGGGTTTCTTTTATCCCTTTGCAACTATTTCCTTTTTGTCATTCTGTGTTCCCAGAAAAACATAGGTGTTTGACTTTGGGAAAGTTATATTGTATTTTGAGGACTCAGGTTCTTTTTCTGTAAATATCTAAATGTATCTTTAGTATTTCAGTATAGAGCTTTATGTAATAAAAGGAAATCTTCTGTACTGTCCAATATGGTATCCATTAATCACATGTAACTAGTAAACATTTGAAATGAGCTACTGTGACTGCAAAAGTGAATTTCTAATTTGATTTTCTAAGTTTATTTAAATATAAAAAGCCCCATGTGGCTAACATCAACCACATTTGAAGTATAGACTAGATGATTTTTTAAAGAATATTCTTTACTCTAAAGCTCTACCATTCATTAACTCAACCTGAATATTTTTGCCATTTGACAAGCAGAAAATAATTTATACTTTATTGGAAATTATTTTGCAAGATCTTTGTCAGTTTTAGAACATCATATTCTTTAAGTTTCTTTAGCTTTATGAAACTTTAATAATATTGGAGTTTCTTGCCCTTAGTACCTCCTTTGTGATTATGAAAAATATTATAGATGAATAAGGACAACCATTTCAAGAGATTATGAAAAGAAAACTTCTTTTGGATTTAATTTCATTACAAGAATACCCAGAATGTCAAAATACTAAATTGCTTAAAGAAAAACCCTAGACTTTAAAAAACTGTGTTATTTTCTACATGTAGCTAGAGAAATGTTGAGAGTTAGCTCTTAAAAAATAATCTTTAATAATTGCACACCTATCTTTAAACCTGATTTGGCTGTTCAAGGATTTCATAGCACTTTATCTCTTTCACTAACATTGCATTTAGTAAACAAATACATGGGGGTCTGTGTTCCCCAATAGATTATATGTTTTTTGAAGTTAGCAATTATATTTATATCATAGCCTTCCTGCTTATTATAATATACATTGCTAATTCAGATCAAAAGATATGAGGCAAAACTTAAAATTTATTATTATGGTCATAAACATTTAACAAATCAACCAGAAATCAAAAGCAGACCCTTTTTTTTTTATAAGCCAGAAAATAAAAAAGAGAAATGCCTAGTGTAAAACCTTATCTCTAATAATTATTATTGTACTTAGAACATGCATGTGTTAATTTATTTTAAAATATCTTCATATCAAAGACTGAAGTTGTCCCTAAAAGATTATATCAGGAGCAAAAATTATCATTTGGTCTGACCAGCCTGGGTCATTTATTCAAAGTGATTGTAAAGGGAAATAAAATTACAGAAATTCACCTCTGATCTGATACAGTGGACCAACTCAGTCACAACTGAAACTACAGCTTCATTGGAGACAAGACATAGTTGGTACACTGGATTGCTACCCTCAGTACAATCATACCTGTAGACTAATATACAGACTAGCAGGCATTCACCTATATATAGAAATTTTTTATTTATTTGGAATTGTTAGGGAATGAGGTATTGTATACTAAAAGATTTAATTTTTAAAAACCTACAAATATAAGGAGGAGTATTTTAGCCATCATTTTTAGTAAATTTTTCTAAAATTAAGAAATTTATACATTTGCACCTGCATTGCATCACTTCCTTGATAAATCAGGGTCATCAGTTCAATTGACATTTGTATTATTAACACAGATGGGAACAAGATGATCATGCTTATTAAAATTGAAGATGACATATTACAGGCAGAGATAACTGATGCAAGAAAAAAATCAAATCATGATGAAAGACAATTAGTAATTTTTGTACTTAGTTTCAAAAAGAGATTGCTAGAAATCTAGCAAGGTACAAGAAGCTCAAAGGACCCCTGGGAAAATCATCATGAAGAGGCAATCACCACAACACATAGTCATCAGACTGACAAAAGCAAGCACAATAGAGGCACTCCTAAGAGCCATAAGGTGAAAGCAACAGATAACTTACAAAGGAAAACCCATCAGACTAACTAAGAACTTCTCAACTGAGAATTTACAAGGCAGAAGGGACTGAGGCCCTATTCTCAGTCTTCTCAAACAGAACAATGGCCAGCCTAGAATTTTGATCCTGCAAAACTAGTTTTCTTGTATGAGGGAGAAATAAAGATTTTCTCAGACAACCAATAACTGTCTGAATTTGTCAAGACCAGACCTGCCCTGCAGGAAGTACTCAGAACTGCATTTTACATGGATCGGCACAATAGACACCCACTGATGTAAAATCAGCCAAAAGCTAAAACTCAGAGTCCATATAATATAAAGGCTTATGTGGTAAAACAAAGCAATAAAGTTCTACTCAGTAGGATGAACCCAAATCCAACCCACTTATCAATTCTTTCAATAAATGTGAATGGCTTTAACTTCACACTCAAGAGACATAGGATGGCTGAATGGATAAAAAAATATATAAGCCAAGTATCTTGTATCTCCAGGAAACACATCTAACCCACAAGGAATCATTCAGAGTTAAGATGAAGGGATAAAAAACAATATTCCATGCAAATGGAAACCAAAAGAAAGTGGTATAGCTATTCACACATCAGATAACATAGACTTCAAATCAGCAAAAGTAATGAAAGACAAAGATGGTCATTATACAATGGTGACAATTCAACAAGAAGACATAAGAATACAAAATATTTAAGCACCTAACACAGTTACACCCAGATTCATAAAGAAAACCCTACTTGATCTAAACAAAATGATAAATGGCAGCACTTTAATAGCTGGGACATTCAACTATGTCCCAGCTATTAAAGTGCTGCTGATGGAACAAGACATGTCTTTCAAGCAGAAAATATGCAAAGAAACAAGCAACTTAAACAGAACTCTAGAACAAATGGGCCTAACAGATAGTTACAGAACATTCTACTCCAAAACCACTGAATACACTTTCTTCTCATCAGTTCATGGAACACTCTCTAAGATTGATCACATTTGAGGCCACAAAACATGTATCAACAAATTTTTAAAAATAGAAGTTATTCTATGTATCTTCTCAGACCACAGTGGAATAAAATTATAAATCAATTCCAATAGAAAACTCAACTCTACACAAAGTCATGGAACTAAGCAAACTATTCCTGAATGATTATTAAGTGAAGGAGGAAATTAAGATGGAAATCAAGATTCATCAAACTAAATGACAAAGGAAACACAAGGTATCAAAATCTGTGGGATTCAGCAAAAGTAGTCCTAAGAGGAAAATTCATAACCATAAATGCCTACATCAAAAAGACAGAAAGATCACAAATCAACAATCTCATAAATCATATCAAGGAATTGGAAAAGGAAGAGCAAATCAATCCCATACCAAGCAGAAGAAAAGAAATAATCAAGGTCAGAGAAGAACTATATGAAATCAATAGTAAAAGAATTATACAGAAGATAAACAAAACAAAAAGTTGATTCTTTGAAAAGATAAACAAAATTAACAGGCCTCTGAACAGATTAACCAGAAATAGTAAAGAAATGACCTTAATAACTTGCAATCAGAAATGTAAAAGGAGATATTTCAACTGATACCACAGAAATACAAAATATCATTGCTGAATACTATACAAAATCTCTATGCACATTATGCACGTAAACCTGAATACTTGGAGGAAATGGCCAAATTCTTGGAAACACACAACCCTCCTAAGCTAAATCAGAAAGCAATAGAACTCCTGAACAGACCAATATCAAGTAATGAAATTGAAGCAGCAATAAAAAAATCTCCCAATAAAAATAATTCCTGCACCAGATGGTTTCACAGTCAAATTTTACCAAACCTACAAAGAATAATTGATACCTATATTGTAAAAGTTATTTTATAACATAGAGAAGGCAAGAATACTTCCCAACTCATTTTAGGAAGTCAATATCACCTTGATAACAAAGCCAGGAAAGGACACAACAAAAAAAGAAAACTATAGACCAATATCCCTTATGAATATAGATGCAAAAATTTTCAGTAAAGTCCTAGCAAACTGAATTCAACTGCACATCAAAAAAATAATCCACTGCAACCAAGTGGGCTTCATTCCAGAGATGAAAGGATGGTTTAACATACACAAATCCTTAAATGTGATTCACCACATAAATAAAAACAAAACCAAAGATTATATGATCCTTTCAATAGATGCAGAAAAATCGTTTGACAAAATTAAACATCCTTTTATGATAAGGATGTTAGCAAAATAGGACTCTTAGCAAAATAAGCATATATGGAATATACCCCCAAATTATGAAGTGACATATGACAAACCCACAGCCAGTATCATAGTGAACAGGGAAAAATTGAAAGCATTCCCTATTAGAAATGGAACCAGATGAAGCTCCTAACAGTTACCACTTCTGTTCAACATAGTGCTGGAAGTACTGGCCAAAGCAATAAGGCAAGAAAGGAAATCAAAGGTATCCAGGGGAAAGAAGAAGTCAAACTATCGCTCTTTGCTGATGATATCATTCTTAATCTAGAAAACCCCAAAGATTGTGCCAAGAAACTCCTGGAATTGATAAAGAAATTCAGCGAAGTCTCAGGTTACAAAATCAATGTACACAAATCAGTAGCATTCCTATGTGCCAACTGAGAATCAAATCAAAGTTGCATGGCCTTTCACAATAGCAACAAAAATAAAATAAAATAAAATACTTAGGAATATATTTAACCAAGGAGGTGAAAGATGTCTACAAGGAGAACTACAAAATACTGAGGAAGGAAATCACAGAGGATGCAAACAAATGGAAAAAACATATCATGCTTATGAGTTGGCAGAATCAATATTGTCAAAATGTCTATCCTACCCAAAGTGCTGTACAAATTCAATGAAATATCTATTAAAATACCAACATCATTTTTCACAGATCTAGAAAAAATAATTATATGCTTCATTTGGAACCAGAAAATATCCCAAATAGCCAAAGCAACCTTAAGCAAAAAGAACAAATTGGGAGGCATCACATTACCAGACTTGAAGCAGCAATACAAGGCTATAGTAACCAAAATAGCATGGTATTGGCACAATAACAGAGACATTGACCGATAGATCAGAACATAGAACCCAGATATAAAACCATCCTCACATTGCCATCTGATCTTTATCAAAGCAGACAAAAACATACACTGGGGAGAAGAATCCCTATCCAATAACTGGTGCTGAGAAAATTATATAGCCACATGTAGAAGACTGAAACAGGATCCACACCTCTCACCTCTCACAAAAATCAACTCATGGTGAATAACAGACTTAAACCTAAGGCTTGAAACTCTAAGAATTCTAGAAGAAGATGTTGGAAAGACTCTTATAGATTTTGGCCTAGGCAAAGAATTTATGACAGAGACCCCAAAAGCAATCACACCAAAAACAAATATGACCAAAAACTTCTCAAATTTGATAAAATACATGAATAGAAAAATTCAAGAAGCTCAAAAAACTGATAGTAGGATGAACTCAAAGTGATCCACACCAAGACACATAATAGTCGAACTATTGAAAGACAAAGAGAAAATCAGAAAGCAGGAAGAGAGAAGTGTTTCATCACATACAGTATCTCAGTAAAATTTTCAATGAAATTCTCATCAGAAACTTTGGAGGTCAAAAGGCTGAGATATTCAAAGTAGTAAAAGAAAGCATATAAAGATTCTCAATATCACTAATTATAAGGGAAACACTAATCAAAACTAACATGAGATACCAACTCATACCTACTAGAATGGTTACTATAAAAAAACAAACAAAATAACAAGTGTTGGTGAGGACGTGGAGAAGCTGGAACTCTTGTACCCTGCTGGTGGAAATACAAAATGGTATGACTGTTATCAAAAACACTATGGTGGAGGCTAAAACAATTAAAAGTAGAATCACCACATGGTCCAGCAATTCCATGTCTGAGTATATACTCAAAAGATTTGAAAGCACAGTCTTGAAGAGATATTTGTGTACCCATGTTTATAGTACCATTATTCACAATACCTAAAATGTGAAAGCAACTCAAGTGGCCATCAAAACATGAAAGGATAATCAAAGCCTAATACATACATACAATGGAATATTATTCAGCCTTAAAACAGAAAATTCTGACATATACTACAACACGTAAGAAACTTGAGGACTTTATGATAATTGAAATTAGCCAGTCAGTTGTAAAAATACAAATACCAATTCCACTTATATGAGCTATCTAGAGTAGTCATAATCATAGAGACAGAAAGTAGAATGATGGTCACCAGGGGATTGAGGAAAATGGAGAAAAAAAAACCCATAGAATTAGAAACCAACTTCTAAACATGCAGAGAGTAGGGCAGGGTGTCAGGCACTCATTTCATACTGAATTTTGTTCCATATCTAATAGCTGCTCTTATTTACCAATGTCACTTCATATAGGTACTCTATTCCACACTCTTCTCCCCAATCCTTACCCTCTAATACATAGACCATCACATTCTTCGTGATCTTAGTTATTCATTTATTAAATAATCCATCACAGAACTGTTGGAATTAAACATTGGTATCAGTTGGAGGGTTTAAGCACCTCTACCACTAATTGCAGAGCATGGATTTAAAGAAGCAGCCTTAGACTTTGCCCTCATTCAAGCTCTTTCTCAAAAAGTATCTGAAGTAAACATAAATTCAGAATGAGTCATATTCACCTGCTTCCTCATACTAACTGGAATTCATTGCTCATGCCCCTGCATTTGGAAGCATTTGCAGAATACAGTGTTCTTCCCTGTCCACTGCAGAAGGTCATGGCCCACTGAGCCCACTGTCTGTCTGAAATCTCAAGCTTGTGGCCAGATGACAGCTTTCCCAAAACACTAGCAGCCTACATTTTAGTTTCTGGAGTGTTTCAATTGAGTCCTGGCCACCTCTCTCTCAACTTAGAAACTGATCTTCTGCCCCTTTTCCTGACCTGGGCAGTCACATTTGAGTTTAGGTCTCAGTTGTTTAAGCTATAAAATAACATGTTTGTAATTAATTCTAAAGTCCTCTTTTGTTTGCTTTAATTTTGGAGATAATTAAAACCCCAGTCACTTTAAAAAATAGTAGGTTACATTGGATAAGAAGGACTTTTATAGCTAGGTTTGCAGAAATGAAAGGTGACTTAGCATGTTTTAAGATTCTAATGATCCACTCCCATGGGAGTGATGGGGGAAGGGGAAGAGAGTTAATAAAACACTAAATGAATTCTTGTAAGTTAAATTAGCTGAGATGGAGCTGATTAGTCAATATTCAAATAAGCCACAGATAACCATCACAAGTTTTCCTTTATTTTTCTACGAAGTGATCCCTGTGAACTGAGTCCCATTTTAAGTAACTCCACAGTCAATGGTTTAATCTTTAAAAACCATCACTGTTGCTGAAAGAAGAAATATTGCCAATCAGCCTTAATTGATGTTTAGCTATCAAGTGCATTTGAAATAAAATTATTACTTTGCCTGATCTCTGTTTAATATTCCAAAGGGAGAAAAAGTGCACAAAAATTTATAGAGTCTCAGTCCTCACATGAAAGTGTGCAATAAATTACAATATTATTTGGCCATGAAATTAACAAGCCATAGAAACCACACCATTAGCAAGGTATACAGTGGTAAACAGCAGGCAATGATCATGATGTAAAATGAAATAGACTCTGTGTATGTTGGAGTAGCTGCCAATAAAGCAACAATTAAATGCATTTGTATGCATATTCAGTAGGTAAGCTCTTTGAGGACAATTTCGAGGAATTCTACTTATCTGTCAGGATGATAATGTTCAACTTCTGTGGCCTTTATCCAAAGAATCGGAGGAAGGATTACCATGGGCAAATTCAAAGCTCTCCTCAATATAGAAGTTGGGCAACTTGCATTCTGAGTGGAAAAAAAATCTCTACAGACTTTTCACACTGTTTCCAATCTTCCTATACTTAACTGGCACTTCAACAATGCAGTTTAAAGTGTGGTGGGTTAAAACAAGTTGAAAGAAAGAAAGAGAGAGAAAGAGAAAGTTACAGAGGGGGAGAGAGAAATGGTGAGAGGGAAGGAAGGAAGAAAGGAAGAAGGGAGGGAGGAGTGGGCAAGGAGCACTTCAACATTTATTTAAAGAGTGGACCCCAAACTAACCTGAGGTTATCCTAATCTATAAAGTTACATCAAAGAAACTTAAATGAGAACAGGAAGCTAAACTAAGTAAGATTCTTTGTTTTTTTAACTTTACTGCATATATCTGTCCTTTTTAATTTAATCTATATATTTTTATCCAATAAGAGAGTTCTGTGATTGAAATGTGTCCCCTCCAAAATTCAGCTGTTATGAATGTGATAGTATTAAGAGGCACAGCCTTTAAAAGATGACTAGGCTACAAGGGCTCCCCTCTTGTTACCAGGGTTAAGGCCCTTATAAAAGAGGTTTTTGGCTAGTTCTGCTAGTTGGAGAGCTTACTCCTCAGCTCCTCTGCCAGGGAGCACACAGAGCTCCACCCCTCCAGAGAATGCAGCCTGAGGCAGACAACCCAACCTGCCAGCACCTTGATCTTGACTTCCAATCTCCAGAACTGCAGGGGAAAAAAAAAATTCTGTTCTTTATAAATTATGCACTCTCAGGCATTTTGTTGTAGCAGCACAAAGAGAACTAAGAGAGCATTGTTTTGCAATGGTATCTGGGTCTATCAAAGGGCATTTAAAGGTCAGATGACTCAACTTTAGCAAAAGAATTAGTTTGGAGGTGAGTTATTGCTTCTTTCAGGTTTTGACCCTTTGGATTTTCCAGAAGTGTTTCCACAAAACAAAAAACTAGAATAGTACTAGGACAACTGCCTTTAGAAGTTTTATAATATCAAGGTTTTGTGGGAAGAATATCCTCCTGGATTATCAACACAATGATGCCAACCAGGTCAATTTACGCTTACACAAAAAAAGAAACTTACACAACAAAAATCACTTCACCTCTATTATGCTGACAATAACCTTCCTTGTTTCAACCTTGTGCTTCTTAGAAAAGTTTGAAATGGTCATGCTGAGCCAAGAATAGACACTGGTAATGCCAGAGGCTCAGGTTTTAGACAAAATCAGTCATCCAGGCTAAAGTTCTGGTTAAAAATATTCCAATATGAATGAATCTCAAAAACCATATGCTAAACAAGTGAAGCCAGATAAAAAAAGTGTGCCTCCTATATTATTCAACTTATATAAAGTCTAGAATAGGCAAAATTAATCTATGATAATAGAAAATAGATTAAGATTTACATGGTGTAGGAGATGGAGAGATTTTTGCAAAAAGCCAGAAAGGGAACTTCCTAGGGTTTTGGAACTTTTCTCTATCTTTATAGTGGTAGTGATTATACAAATGTCCACATTGGCTAAAATTCACTGAACTGTTCTGTAAAAATATATGTATTTTATTATAGATAAATGATACCTCAATAGTGTTGACTAAAACCCAAATACAATAAAATAAAATACCCTCAAAACCTCAAAGAAAACATGCTGTTTTCCTCCACGGCACCAGATTGGAAAAGGGGCATTGTTTTTTTCTACTCTAAAATATATCTAGAATTATCTGGATTATTTTTAAATGCCAGAGTTCCTTCTCAAGGAATCTCATGCATGTTTTATCATCTTGAGTTTGGGGAAGGAAAATCAGCTGTTCCATCATTACATGTTCTTTTCAAAGCTATTGTTTATGGAATAAATTTTGGCTGCAGTTTGCAAAGTCTACCCTTTTGACACTCACAAATCTTAACAGTTAAACTGTTGTCTCCAACGGAAATTGGAAAAATTATCTTGAGAATGAACAGCTGAGATTTAACATTTTTGTTTTCTGTGGTTCTCCCTTCCCTTGAGGGAGCAATGATAGATTTGAAAGTGAGCGGGAATGTGAAGCACAGACATTTTAAAAAAATTACCTTGCTGCATTTGCATTACAAGGGTAACACAATATTACTATAACTTACATAAGTCTCTATTTAAATAACAATCTATTGTAGAATCAACAGAATATAATCTCCATGAGGGCCAGGATCTTAATCTCTCTTTGTTTTTTTATTTTGTTTACCATTGGTGAATCACAGTGCCTGGCAATAGAAAGTGTCAATAAATAAATGTTTGTTAAATCACTAAGCGAATGATCAATTCTGGTAATCAGTATGCATTTCAAGCTGTCATTGAGCTGACAGTTTCTACAACATCACTTGGAAGGGAATCATCAAGATATTTGTAGTTAAGGATTATATATCCTTTCCTTGAAATGATCCTACAATTCCAAATGGATTGTTTTCCTGAACTTCGTGGTTATTTCCAATATAGAAGCCATTAATTTCAGAAGATTGCAACATAAATTATGTAACAGATGTGATTCTTGATGATCTTTTTACTATTATAACAATCAATTATTTCCTCATGCCTCTTCCCTATAACTTAAACCTGGCTTAATAACCTTGTATTCCCTTCTTACTTGGTTGCAGGTCTCTTTACCTCCCACTCACGATGGAACCAAAGGAACAATCAATACCTTCCTACTCTTCAACGATGCCTCCAGGTCATTTTATTTCGATTGCCCTGAGGAACTAAACAATTGTCATATTAGAGCCATCTGACAGTTTGTAGTTCTAAAAATTAACCACAATGTAATGTCTGGAAAATATACTGGTTTAAGATTACAGTAGTACAGAAGCAGACACTCAGAAGTCTCTTATGACAGTGTGAAAAGCACCCTCGTCCTGGAAGATCCAATGCTATAGGATACACTCCTTCCGGCAGGCGATAAGGAAGCACAGGGATGGATGGTTGCCTTTTGTGGAAAGAAATACTTGGGCTTTAAGAAGGGTTAAAGGCCATGCATTTTTCTTGACTCACAGGGCCGCGGGACAGAGAGACAGAGTCACCAAGCCTGTAATTATCAAAAGGAGTTTTATTGTCTAGCTCGAGCTAGGGTCCGAGCCCCCAGAGTGCCAGCGCAGTGGCCTCTTCTTTGGGCAGGGACCCCCCCTTTGTGTGCTAGTGAGCCTTTTATAACTAAGCTGTTTACATACTGATCATGCATCCGCCCCCACAGTGATTCCTACTTCATCCTGCCCCTGATAGGCTCCAACCTGTTCCGGGTCCTAGCTGAGAGACTCCGGTTTCCTTGTTCTTTGTCTTTTTCCTCTGCATCCCATAATGTACTCATAATGCCTTGCGGTTAGCAAGCAAGCAGTAAACAGAAGCTGGAAGGTGTCCATTGTCCTTATAGCCCAGTATCTTACAAGATTCCCCATTAATTACTTTATCCTCAGTGGGGTAATTGCCATCAGAATTGATGTAAGCAACTAAAGAGATGCTGTTAGGTAGATAGCAAGGGATTCTGGGTCTCCTAGGGAGGAAGGTGGGAGCTGTGGCCCCCATCTTGGTCCTGCCCCACCCTAATTCTCCATGGGGGAGGAGGGAATCCACTACTAATCTGCCAGTCAGAACTTAGGTGCAACAGCAGCAAAGGAATGCAGAGGCTTCTCTAGCCCACTGGCCAAGCAGCACAGGTACCGTAAAGTCCGGAAAGTGACCTTGAACCCACATGCGCAGTAAGACTCAGGTCATGCTGCTCCCCAACTGTCCATTAAGAGTGGTTCCGTGGTGACATCTGAACCACGACGAAGGTCCCTATCCCAGAACTGAAAAACAAGACACAGACCATAAATAATCCCTTTTTGTGCTCTTCCTTTTGCCTTCCCTTTGCTACAACAATCTGTGGTGTATGTACCATGCTCTGTAAACCTACATCTTGCTCTTGCCCTATAATCCTCTCTTTCTCTCCTCAATTGTCATGCTTGCCTAACTTGGGTGTGTCTGGTCATTCCTCTGCCATGAGCGCGCCAAGAACCGACATTTCAGAATGAAACCTGACAATGCTACTCAATGTTTTTTCTGCTTATTGACTTTTCCATACTTCTTATTATTATATTTGGCAGTCTGAAATGTCAGAAATATATGTCTTTCTATTTTTTTACAGAAAAATATGTTCAAGTTTGTGTCCACATGATGAAAACCTCATTAAAATGAAATATTATAAATACTGTCTCAGGAAGCGGAGTCTGTGTGAAGTCCTAGAAAATGTGAAAGCACTAATAATATCCATGGACAACTTTACATTAACCAGATTTGCTGCAAATTTCATTGACTTTATTTTATCTAGGAATTTTTCAAATTTTCTACAATAATCATTTGTTAGTTTTATGATTACATAATACATATGTTAACAGAAGATTGTATGATGCACTCTTACTCTTCATAATTTTTTAAATGATTCCTCTCTTTGTTTTCAGAAGGTGTTACATCATATAATACATTAGTGAACAAGCACAGACCAACATGACAGTACTTTATGATGATAAGAGCTACTACCTCCATCCTAAGACAATGGAATATAAGACCATACTATATAACTCCAAGAATTCCAGAGTTATAAAACACTTATCTATAAAATCTCAAAAAGAGCCTACAAACTCATATAGAAAATATACCTATACGAATTCATAAAGTACATTATAACCTGCTACACATAACACATTGTAATGTCCTGAGTCTTTCTTATCTTTACATAGCTGGAAATCATACCAAAATAATACTTTTCACCTTTAGGATCCACACCATCTCTCATACCAACTACCTCATTGCTTCCTTAGACAGAATAGGAAATTAATGTGAATATGCAAAAAGTAGTGTTACTGATGCAGAATCTTTCATTTACAGACGATAACTTCAATAGCAGAGGGAACATTATCACTGTAGGCTTCATGTAAGCGCCATACTTCTCAGATTTCGTGCTGAGTCATGAAATGCCATATTGTGCCTGAAGCTATTTCATTTTCAGTAGTCTATTTTTAAATCAAAGCAATAAATACTGAGGAATATTTTGGCTCCAAAAACCATAAGCCATTCTGATCATGCCTGGGTGATCACTGAGACATGGCTGCAGTCACTGGAGGACTGGCCAAGCTGTTACCAAAGCTCAGCACTTGTCCAAGAGGCCGAATCTGAAGAACGAGGACCAGAGGTTTGAGGAGGAAGGAAGAGGACATTTTATTATTTTGCCGGCAAATGAGGAGGGTGGAGACTCCTATCTGAAATGCCATCATCAAGGGTGGGTTCTCAGCTTTAGGTGATTACCGTTCAACTACAGTTGATGACTCTGATCGTCCCATCTCCTCTGAAGACAATCTCACGACCTCCACGGAGGACCTCCCTTGACCAGGCCTGGGCTAGGCCATCTCTGTTGCAAATAAACCAGGGACTTACCCTGCCCCTCCCAGATACTGACCTGAGGCAGGGAGGCTTTAGTTCTCAAAAAGAAATGGAGGGTGTTTTAAAGAGAGAGAAAATATTTTTACCATTGTGTTGTTGTTGTTGTTGTTTAGGCCTTTCCCTCTATTACAAAACTACAAACTACCAGTATAATATAATAAATGATAAATTATACAGAATCTTTTCTGGGAGAGGGGGAAATGGAATAAGAAATTTTTGTGAGGCCATCGGGATGTTGATATCTATGATGTAGAATCTTCATCCAGGAAATGGGAGACAATGCCAACCCACCTCATAAATGCTTTCACAGCCTGACACTGAAGAAAATCCACTGGAGGGCGCGGGAACAGAAAATAGGATGTGAATCACACACAACTACTCATTTGGCCAATCGACAAATATTCACTTTTAAGTCTACTATGCATCAATAGTGGGCTGGGCTCTAAGACCATGATATTGAGCCAAACGTACTTAGCTCTGGCCCTCCCAGAGCATATTCCCCAGGGTTAGTGATCACGACTCATAAGTTCTAGCCAATGCTCTTATCATCAGCGGGTGACCGAGATGATACAGGTTGCCTGCTAAACAGACCTCGCACTCTTTGCCACTTTGCTTTCGACGTTTTTGCTTTCTGTCAAGGGACGTGATCTATTTCTCCCACTTGAGGAGGTTTGAGGAAAACTCACCTGGTGAACAATTTCTCGTGGCCTCACTCTTTCGCTACACTCTCCTCCATGCACTTGAACTAAGGAGACCTTGATTAAAGTCACTGGCTCTAATCCTATTATTTTAAAATATGGCTGCTCCCGCTTTGAGAGATTTCTACTGGACCAATACGGTGGCAAAGCAGCGCTGAAGCAGAAGCAGGTAAATTTCAAAATGACAGCTCTAAAAATATCCTCTCTCCTTTTGTTCTCCTTCCTTCCCTTTGCTCTGAACACCTATGCCCTGGACACATTTCCTCTCCCCTCCCATGATTACTGCTACAAAAGGTTTTCCAAGAGCAGAGAGTATTTATTGTTTCATTTGCTCCTGAGTCCTTGTGAAAAAGGATGGCTCCCGATTCTTACTAATTTCACACTCGCCTCGTTAGCACAAAAATCACATGATTTCTTTTATATTCTCCTCAGGTTCACATTTCTCCTGTTTTCTTTTTCTGGATCAAACACTGAAAGAATATTTTTAAAGAAACAATATTCTTTCCCCATTGCCCTTCTGGGTTTCACGTTTATGCCTCTGATATATCATTTCCAACCCCTATTAATAGATGCATCACAAAAATATAAGAAAGTTCTTTGCGCTTTTCCTGTACCAGCCAATTATTCTAATTTGTTCTGTCTCTAAAGAACAGGATGAAAAATCAACACAAAGGCCGATTATGCGATCTGTTCCAAGGGAAAGATCTAAGGGTAGTCAATTTACTAATGAAGCTCAGTGTGTTTTAAGGGTTGACAGATGCAATCGTCAGGAATTTTATTCCCTTAAATTAGTGTTTTTCACCAGATGCACATCTTTCATATTGGATAATGTATTCTTTAAGTTCAAGGTAGAGCTGGACCAAAAGAAAAGAAAAGTAACCAACATAACGTTTTAAAGTAATAATGCAGTATTACAGCTATCACACTTCCCTGAGGAATTCAGCCTACTTTATGGACACAATTTAGCACAAACCTATGAGAAAGCTAACAAAGCCCCAAACCACTTTACAATAGCCTGGAGAGGTAAAGGTCAAAAATGATTATTGCCAGGCCCAGGAGACAGCAGCACCTGCAAAAAAAAAAAAAAAAAAAAAAAAAGCGCAAGACAGGAAAATTGGGAAACCTGTGTTCTAATTTCAGTTATTTCAGTAATCATTAGTGTGATCTGAGTGAACTCAGCCTGCCCTACATTTTCCAATTATAAAAACCTACACCATCTTCTTAATAGAATGAGATACCAGATCTGAAAAGTTACAGATCTCTTTATTAAAGAAACAAAACAAAAGTTATATCTTCTAACCAAAGTTGAGTAATTCAAACAGCTAATAGAAGTTTAATAAAAGTCTGCCTTGTAACAAATTACATGAAGCAACTATGTTTTTGAAAACCATTTTATGGTATATTTATTATGATGAGGTATTGCATGGAATCATAATTAAAGTCACTAATTGTTTTGAGACTCAAGGTCATTAAATTCATATTTCAACTTTTTTCTTGACCCAGACTTATGGTGAACCTAGCAAGATACTCATGAATACTATCCACCATGCATGTGAGGAAAAGAACACACAGACAGACCCCATGTAACTATTCCATATATGTTGGTTTTAATACGGGATTCCAAATTCTTTGCCATTCTTCTCATCCTGAGGTGGACTCTGTCTTTTGGCCTTGAATTTGGGCAGGCTTTTTTTTTATAGCTTCAACTAATAGAGCAGAGGTCAGAAAACTGTGGTCTGTGCACTAAATCTAGGTATTGCCTGCTTTTGTGAATATTGGAACATAATTATGTTCATTATGATATGTATTGTCTATGGCTTCTCATAGCATAATCGAGTAGTTGCAACAGAGACTGTATGTCTCTGAATGCCTAAAATGTATACTATCTGACCCTTTATAGAAAATAGTTCTCCAGTGCTTACAACAGAGTTTAATAGAAGGGAAGCTATGTAACATCTGAGACTAGGTCATAGAAGATCATGCAGCTTCTGCTTGGTTCTCTTGGAATGCTTGATCTCTGGACACTTCTTCTTGGGACACTATTTTAAAACCTACCTACCAAGCTATGAGAATTTTAAGTCACATGGGCAGCCATGTGTAGGCACTTCAGTGGGTCCAGTCTTCAGTCATCTGATCTCAAGTGCCAAACATGTGAATGATAAGCATCTAGATGATTCTCACTCCAGCCATTTGAATTCCCATGAGCTGAAGGTCCAGACATCAATCATGGAGTAGAAACAAGCCATCCTCACTGTGCACTGTCTGAATTGCTGACCCACGGGATCTGTGTACAGACTAGTTTTCTTTATGCGTCAGTAAGTTTGAAATTCTTTGCTACACAACAATAGATCACTGTAGCAACATTTCTGAACACAGAAAATCTACATTTCACAGAGGACGTGCTTAGACATGAATGTTAGCTGTTCAATTTAATTAATATAATATGAATGAATACACAGACATAGATATGAAATGTATGTGTATATATAAATTCTATTCCTATGCAAACTAGTCTATATTATCCATGAAATGAGGAACATTTATAATAGCTAACATTTGTTTTCTTTTTTTTTTTACTATGTTCCAAGAATTGATAAGTTCTTATTCTGTGTGAATTTTCTCTTTTAACCCTCACAGAAACTTCTTAAGAGATGTAATGTAATTATCTCTATTATAGATGATAAAACTGTGACAAAAGGACATAATTTGCACAGGAATATTCATCAAGTACGTTTTAGAGTCAGGATTTGAACCCAGGCAGTCAAGCATTCCATCCCCTTACTCTGAGTTAACAAGCTGGATACTAAGGAATGGAACAAAAGCTGAAACCATTACCTAATGTCCGAAAAGTTAGACAAAAATTTAGCAGGCATGGCTGAAAGACAGAGCTGGAGTCACAAGTCCAAGGCTCTAGTTATAAGATGAATTCTACCTTTATCTAGATATAGGTTTGTTTAATAAATGAAAAAGAGCCCTGTGTATTTTGATTATTAACTTCTATATTTTAAAAAACGTTTAACAAAGAAATAGAATATTACCAAGGAGAGAAAAAAAAAACACTTGGTTATTTTTCCATCACCCAAACTATTGATTCAAAATCAAATCTTTAAGTATTCATGCCATCAGACATCTTTTCCCCTATTACTTTTTCAATTCCTTTTTATTCCACTCTTGGCCAAAGTTCAAAGCCTAACTCAACATTTTAGAAATAATATAATGAAATAATCATATCACACTAAGTGAAGACTGTAAGTAATTCTCCAAATAATTCAGGCAATAAAACATTATACTTTTGTTATCAGTGGAAAGATAGAAGTTACTTGTGTAGTAAAGTAAATGTTGAAACAAGTTTCTGGCCAAGTAGGTTGATTTAAATATGAACATCTATCTGAGTTTTAGTTCTGTGCTAAAACCCAGCGACAGGCCACATATGGCTTGTAAATGGATAATTCAGTGCATCTAGCCAAATCCCTTCTGCAAAGTGAGGTTTTATTAGAGTGGCAGAAGACAGGGCGTGACTGGACAAAATAGGACATATACAAAGACTTCAGGATGGACAATATCAAGGACAAATTATATGGAATAAAATATTACTCCATTATCAGTCTGTGGGACACATCATTTAGGACAGAACAAGAAACAGATTTATTGTCAAGGATGTGAAGCCACAGCCAGGGAGGAATGAGTGGTGCGTGGTTAGAATTGCCCAGTTCTGAGAATCGCAGTCAGAGACCAGCGTGAGTGGGACAGACTTAGAGAGAGGTATCTCTGCATCCTGAGCCATGCCGCCCCAATTTGACCACCTGGAAGGGTTAGCATTTAAGAGATCATTGACCCTGAGGAGAATATGAGGTTGATAATCTGACCCAATAGCATGAATTATTCCCTTCAGTGTGATCAGAAATCAGATAACATCCTAAGGCAGGGGTCAGCAAACTTTTTCTATGAAAGGTCAGATAGTAAATATTTTAGGTTTTCTGGGTCATCCTTCTCTCTGTTGCAAGTATTCAACTCTGCTGTTTTAGCATGAAAACTGCAATATGCAATACATCAGTGAATGGGTGTGGCTGTGTTCAAATAAGGCTTTATGAATAAAACTGGGAGCCACGTAGAATTTAATCAATGGGCCCTAGCTTGCTGACCCTGGTCTTAGATTAGTGTTCACATGAGGCTGTGGGTAAATGAGTCATGAGACTAAGTTCTAGTTCTCACTGTACCACTTTCTACCTGGGAGAACTTGCATTCATCCCTTTATCTATATGGGTTGCTGGGTTAGTCAGGTTTATCCGGAGAAATAGAACAAACAGGGTGTGTATATATGTAGAAAGAGAGACTATTTTAGAGGATTAGCTCACGCTATAGTGGAGAAATGGCAAATCCAAAATCTTTAGGGTAGACTGGCAGGCTGGAGACTCTCAGAAAAGTTGCCATTCAAATACAGAGGCAGTCTTATAGGAGAACCGCTGCGTGCTCAGGGAGGTGAGTTTTGTTCTATTAAGGCCTTCAGCTGATTGGTCAGACTCCCAAGCATTATGGTGGGCGATTTGATTTACTCAAAGCAAATGTAAGTGCTAATCTCATCCAAAAATACACCTTCCCAGAAAGACTCAGGGTAATGTCTGATTAAATATCTGGGCATCATGGCCTAGCCAAGTTGACATGTAAAATTAACCATCTCAGTCCCAGGTTCCTCATCTTTTGGTGGGGAATTTGATTTATTTGACTTAGTTGATCCCTTCCAGAGATAATATTCTACCCTTAATTTTGCACATAGTAGGTAGGGAAAGGAAAGAGCCCATTTGCCCACTGAGTAGACACCTAATAAATTTTGACTTATCTCTACAACGGACTAGAAAGAATGTTAAAAATACAATCTCACTTCTACTTGCTTCAGATAATATATGAGATAGGTCTCCAATGGACCTACACTTGAAATGGGTTCCATAGAATGTCTATTTTTATCAATGAGAACCTGACTCCCACCACAATGTGGCAGGTTAAAAGTTGCCCAAGTATATGAGTAGATGAGGCTGGGAACAGGAGAAAATAATGGGCATCTGAAGGTACCTGCTCTGAGCCACACTAATTCTATAGCATAAGGATGTAATTCAGGGGGTAAAACTGCTCCTTCTTTTCACATCTGCACAAATCAAGCATATTGGCAAAAGACGAGCATTAGTCATGATAAACAAATTCCTCTTTAGAGATGATCTCTCGAATTATTTAATTCAGTGTAGTGATTTGGCTCCAGAAACCACAAGCCGAACTTCTCATTCCCAGGTCCCTCTCCAAATATCCATAATTAGTAGGAATTTGGCATCAGTATTTTTTTGAAAGCTCCCCTGGTGATTATAATGTGCTTCCAGAGTTGAGAACCACCGCCATATTCATATCCAGACACATTATACAGATGTAGAGAGAATTTACATTGAACTAGGGTGAAACAGTATAACAAGCTCTGACTCTACTGGATAGAGTTGGACAAGGGTTTATAGATTTAATAGGAGGAGATGATAAAGAACACAAGAGAGGGAATCAAATGCTGTATATATGTGCTTGTTAATTGCCTTTCAGATAATTCAAATAACATCGTAGTACCTGGACTCTACAATTTCTTAATTCTGTTTTTTTCTTTAAAAGTGAATGAACTCTGAAAATAATGTAAGTCCTAAAGAAAAATAAATCTTATTTTCTGTACTAGTTGCTTCCATATGACTGTTTGCATTTTTATTTTCATAATATTATATAAACTAGATATCTTTCTTTCCATTTTCTATGTGAGAAAAATAAGTCTAGAAAAGCTAAATAATTTTTCAAAGCTATTCAAGGATGTGATAGGCAGAATTATGGCCCCTAAAGACATCCTCACCCCAATCCCCAGAAGCTGTGAATATTTTACCTTACATGGCAAAAGAGACTTTGGAAGTATCATTAAAGTTACAGACCTTGAAATGGAGAGATTACCCTAGATTATATTATGGAACAAATCTAATCACGTGAGTTCTCAAAAGCAGAGAACTAAGTCTTATCTGTAGTAAGAGAGAGAGGGGACATGATAGAAGCAGGGTTAGAGAAGTGCAATGTTGCTGACCTTGAAAATGGGAAAAGTGGGCCCTGAGCCAAGGACTACAAATGACCTCCAGAAGCTGGCAAACTACAGAAAGGAATGAAGCCCTGCCAGCACCTTTATTATATCCCATTGAGATCTGTGTCAGCCTTCTGACATAGGGAACTGCAAAATAATAAATCTATGTTGCTTTAAGACACTAAATGTATGGTAATTTGTATCATAGCAAAGAAAACAAATACAGAGATGCTGCAAGATTCAGGTTATGTATTCTGATGTGAGCATTTCTAAAATGGGGTCCAGTCTTATGATACATAGCAGCAGTAGATTCAATGGACCTCACCCCAGACCCGGGACAAAAATGGCCCAATACAAAGCAGTGACAGCAGCAGTGAGTCTCTGCCCCACATCTGGGATGAAGGTGGATCTGATCTACTGTGGCAGTAGCATAGCCCAAATAGGGACCCATCCTCCTGCTCATACCCATCAACACTTGCAGGCCTATTCTGCTATCACCTGCTGTGCCAATAGGCCCAATATCTCCCACCCTTCATCCAGCAGCAGTAAGCAGTCCAGACTCAGTGTTTCTAAAACTCATACTCAATGGCATTGGGAAGCTCACATATCGTATATTGAGATTGACACTCTGCAAATAGAAAGAAAATGGTAACAGAAGACTGGAAATTACAGAAAAGAAAAAGAAACAATGGAATGGGAAAAAATAGGGTAAATATTATAATCATTCACCTCATGAGTTTCTTAAGCTTTATTTGATGGTTAGAGCAAAACTTATGATACCAGCTTATGTGATTCTCAATGTAAGTAGAAAATATTAAAGAAAATAATATTTTTAAAGTGCCAAAGGTCAAAAGACCTAATTAGAAATAAAGTTAAAATGTCACTTCAAGCAATAAAACACTGATTCCAGTAGGCTATAATAAATTACACACTAATACTATAATACCTAGAGCAACCACTAAAAAAATTAAATAAAATGATATACTTAAAGTATTATAAATAAATTAAAATGGAATTCTAAAAAATTTTCATGTAGCCCATAGGAATGTAAGAAAAAAAACCAGAGGAATGAAAAATGGAGGAACAGACAGAAAATAATGGTAGATCTAATCTTTAATACAGCAGTAATTACAATGAAAGTAAATGGTCTAAATATATCAGTTAAAAGACAGAGATGAAAATGGTGCATTTAAAAAATGTTATTCAAATGTCTTTTAGTGGGTGGAAATTTAGACAAATCGTGGTATAATTTGACCACAGAATACGATGTGCTAATAAAAAGGAATGAACTATTGATACATACTAAAATTAACATGAACCTGAAAGGAATTATTCTGAGTGGTGAAACAAAAGCCTACCTCAAAAGATTCAGTAATGCTTGATTATATTCATATATCATCTTGAAATTGCAGAGATGGAGAATAAATTAGAGTTTGCCAGGAATTACAGATGGAGGAGAGTGAGTGTGGCTACAAAGGAGTAGCAGATGGGGAGATTTGGAGGTTATGGTACAGTTTTGTGTTTTGGTGGTGCTAGTGGTCACCTGAAGTTACATATGTGATAAAATTGGGTAAAATTATATCCATGCACACAAAATATAGAGTTCATATACTATGATGTCAATGTTTATCCTCCCAAAATTCATATGTTGAAACCTAATCACCAGTGTAAGGATATTTAGAGGTATGGCCTTTTGGGAGGTGATTAGATGAGAATGACAGAACTCTCATGAATAAAATTAGTGTCTTTATAAAGAGGACACAGAACTGTGAGATAAATCACTGTTGTTTATGACCTACCCTGTTGGACAGCACGTAGAACTAGTGAAATTTGAATAAGATCTATGGACTGTACCAATGTCAATTTCTTGGTATTGCTAATATACTACTACTGTATTTATGCAAGATGTCAACTTTTTGAGAGGCTGTGTGAAAAACACACAGAGTTCCCCGTACAATACTCTATAACATCTTAGGAATCTATAATGTTACAATTTTTTTAAAAAAATGTAAGTGGGTCCAGCCTAAAATAGTAGCAGTGGGTACAGAAAAAGATTAGTGAGGTCCATGTAAGAAAGACTGCTGTGAGTTCATTTTACCTTATGATAAGAGTGTAAAAGAAAGATCCAACTATAGTTGGGTCTCATCATAGGAAGTCTGGCTTGAAGGAAGTAACAGTTCAAAAGCTTAAGCAGTGGTTTCTAAATTTGGCTGAACACTAGAATCATCTGAAGATCTCTTTAAAAGTCCTGATGCCAGGCTGCATTGCAGACCAATAAAATCAGAATCTCTGATTCTCTGATAATGGGTTCAAATATCAGTAATTTTAAAGCTCCTCAGATGATTCCAATGTCCAGCCAAAACTGAGAACCAATAAACTAAGCAGAAGCAGAAGGAGATGTTCTGTAAAGATCTTTAATAATGTCTTTCACTCAATCAGATTTAACTCCCTCAGAATGGGTAGATTTTGTCCATACTTGCTTAATTTTAATTTTTGATTTGTCCAACCTAGATCATGTTTCTCCTAAATTTCCTATTAGCCGGTCACTCTATGTTGAAATGTGAAGAAGATTCTTTTAAATATCCCTGTTACTGCTTTCAGATACTGGTTTGTTGTCAGAAAATAGAGAAACAAATAGAGAAAAGGCATTCTCCATTACTACTACAGCAAATGCTGCTGTAATAATTTTAGTAAGTCCAAATCTTTGCTTTGGCTGTGATACTCCCTTCTACCCAGTACTGAACTATACTAAGAAGAACTTGGTCCTCTACCAAGGCATGAAACTTTAGAGTACATGAAAGTCACCTGGAATGCCTATTGAAACAGATTGCTGTGTCCCACCAGAGTTGATTCCATAGGTCTGGGGTAGGGCCTAAGAATCTGAAGATCTAACAGGTTATCAGATGATACTGATAAAGTTGGTCGGGTGACCACACTTTGAGAATCACTGTTCAAAAGGCATGAAATACTGACACTAATGGAGGAAGCCCTTACCAGATCCAGGTTATACTATCACCAACTATATTTTGTGGGGGAGGAGTAAGTTTTGTTCTTGGTTGGACTCTTTGTTCATTTATTTGGAACCTATTTTTTAATTATTTAATTGGCATATTGTAATTGCACATATTTATGGGTTACAATTTAATATTTCAATGAATGTATATGTTGAATAATGATCAAATCATGATAGTAAGTATATCACCTCATGCACTTATAACTTCTTTGTGGTAGGAACATTAAAAAGTCTCTCTTCTGGCTATTTTATAATATATAATACCTAATAGTTACTCATAGTAACTATATACTATATAGTAAAATGTCAGAGCTTATTCTTCTTATATTATTGTGACTTTGTACCATTTGACCAGTTGACCAACCTCTCCCCATCTTCCCATCTGCCCTTCCCTTCCCAGTCTGTGCCAACTACTGTTCTACTTTCTATGGCATCTTTTTTATAAGCGCTCACAGATAAGTGAGATCACATGGTATATCTTTATGTGTCTGATTTATTTCATTTAACATGATGTCCTGCAGGTTTATCCATGTTGTTGCAAATGAAAGAATTTCATTTTTTTTCTGGTTGTATGCTATTCCATTGTATATATCACATTTTCTTCATCCACTCATCTGTTGATGGACAATTAGGTTGATTCCATATCTTATCTATTGTAAATAAACATGGAAGTGCAGATGTCTTTTTGACATGCTTATTTCATTTTCTTTAGATACATTAATAGTAGAGACATTGCTGGATCATATGGTAGTTCTATTGTCAATTTTTTAAGGAACCTCCAAATGGTTTTCCATAGTGCCTGTACTAATTTATAATCCCACCAACAGTGTGTAGGTATTCCCTTTTCTCTGCATCCTTGTAAACATCTGGGGTTTTTTTTATCCTTTTGATAATAGCCATTCTAACTAGAAAGAAGTGGTATCTTATTGTGGTTTTGATTCACCTTTACACAATGATTAATGATGTTGACCATTTTTTCATATACTTGTTGGCCACTTGTATGTTTTTTGAGAAATGTCTATTAAGGTCTTTTGCTTTGCCCATTTTTAAAATCAGGTTATTTGGTTTTTTGCTGATGAGTTGTTTAAGTTCTTTATATATTCTGGATATTAACCCCCTTTCAGATGTATAGTTTACAAATATTTCTTCCCATTCTTTACATTGTCTCTTCACTCTGTAAACTGTTCCCTTTGCTGTGTGTAAGCTTTTTAGTTTGATGTAATAACATTTGTCTTTTTTTGTTTTTGATGCCCAAGCTTTGGGATCTTACTTAAATAGCTCTTGCCCAGCCCAATGTCTTAAAGCATTTTACCTATGTTTTCTTCTGTAGTTTTATAGTTTCAGTTTTTATATTTAAGTCATTGATCCATTTGGGGTTGATTTTTGTATATAGTTAGAGGTACAGGTCTATTCTCATTCTTCTACATGTGGATATCCAATTTTCCCAGTATTATAACATTTATTGAATAGACTGTCTATTCTCCAATGTATGTTCTTTGCACGTTTTTTTTTCAAATTTCAGTTAGCTCAAAATAGGTGGATTTATTTCCAGATTATCTATTCTGTTCCATTGGTCTATGTGTATGTTTTTATGCTTATACAATGCTGTTTTGGTTACTATAGCTTTGTGATATATTTTGAAGTCATGTAGTATGATATCTACAGCTTTGGGTTTTTTGTTTAGGATTGCTTTGGCTATTTGGAGTTTTTTGTGGTTCTCTATGAATTTTAGGATTGCTTTTTTTCTATTTCTGTGAAGACTGACATTGATATTTAGATAGGGATTACATGAAATCTGTAGATTGCATAGTATGGCTATTTTAATAATAGTAATTCTACCAATCAATGGACAGAGGATATATTTTCATTTATTTGGGTCATCTTTAATTTCTTTTATCAATGTTTATAGTTTTCAGTATTGAGATCTTTTACCTCCTTTGTTAAGTTTATTCCTAGGTATCTATCTTTTTTGTAGCTATTGTAAATGAGATTGTTGTCTTGATTTCTTTTTCAGATAGTTCATTAATAGCATATAGAAATAATGCTGATATTGATTTTGTATCTTGCAACTTTACTGAATTCACTTTTTCTGACAGTTTTTTGGTGGAATCTTTAGGGTTTATATATGTAACATCATGCAGTCTTCAAACAGGGACAATTTGACTTCCTCCTTTCCAAATTGGATGCCTTTTATTTTTCCTTTTGCCTAATTGCTTTGACTAGGACTTCCAGTATTATGTTGAATAGAAATGGTAAATGTGGACATCCTTTTCTTGTTCCTGATCTTAAAAGTGAAAATTTTTCCTCATTCAATGTATTAGCTATAGGTATGTCATATATGGCCTTTGTTATGTTGAGGTAAATATCTAAATATTGAGAGTTCTTATCATGAAAGGAAGTTGAATTTTGTCAAATGCTTTTCCTGTGTCTATTGAAATAATCATTTGGTTTTTGTCCTTTTTTCTGTTAATGTGGTATATCACATTTATTCGTTAGCAGATGTTGATCCATCCTTGCATCCCTGTCACGAATCTCACTAGATCATAGTGAATGATCTTTTTAATTCTACAGTCTGCTATTAATAATATCTTGTTCAGAATTTTTTCATTTATGTTCATCAGAGACATTGACCTATAGTTTTTTGTTGTGTCTTTGTCTGGTTTTGGAACCAGGGTATTTCTGACCTTGTAAAGTAAGTTTGGAAATATTCCCTCCTATTCAATTTTCTGGAATTGTTTGAGGAGAATTGATATTAGTTCTTCTTTAAATGGTTGATAGAATTCTGGAGTGAAGCCATCAGGTCCTGGGCTTTCCTTAATGGAAGACATTTTACTGCTGATTGAATGTCCTCACTCATTGTTGATCTTTTTAGATTTTCTGTTTCTTCATTATTTATTGTTGGTAGGTTTTATGTGTCCAGGAATTTATGCATTTTTTTCTGTGTTATCAAATTTGTTGACACATAGTTATATTTCTGTGGTATCAGTGTAATGTTTCTTTTTAAAATTCTCATTTATTTTGGGGGGTCTTTTCTCTTTTTTCCTAATTGGACTAGTTAAAGGTTTATCAATTTTGTTTATCTTTTTAAAATAAAAACTTCTTTTGGTCATTTAAGTTGTTATTTAATTTGTATTTTGTTTATTTCTGCTGAAAGATTTGTTATTTATTTTCTGCTACCAATTTTGGGTTAGTTTATTCTTATTTTTTTAGTGTCTTGAGGTGCATCATAAGGTTGTTTAATAAAAATCTTTCTTCTTTTTTGATGTAGGTATTTTTTTGCTGTAAAATTCAGTCTTATAACTGCTTTTGTTGTGTCCCATAGGTTTTAGTATCATATTTTTCCAATCTCATTTTTCTCAAAAATTTTTAAATTGCCCTTTTAATTTCTCTTTGATCCATTGTTTATTTAGAAGCATGTCATTTAATCTTTGTGTATTTGTAAAGTTTCTGAAGTTTTTCATTTTGTTAATTTCTAGTTTCATACCATTGTGGTCAGAAAAGATACTTGATATAATTTCTCTCTTCTTAAATTTTGTTAAGATTTGTTTGGTCCACTACCATATGATCTATCCCGGAGAAGTTCAATGTGCAGTTGGGAAATATGTTTGTTCTTCAGCCATTAAATAGAATGTTCTGTAAATGTCTGTTAGATTCATTTGGAATATGGTCCTGCCATTTTATTAATTGTTTTCTGGTTGTTTTGTAGATTCTTTGTTCCTCTCTTATTTATCTCTGTGATTTGGTAGTTCTCTGTGGTGCTAAGCTTTATTTTCTTTCTCTTTCTCATTTGTGTATCTGCTGTAATTTCTTTCTTGTATTTATTATAGGGCAACATAAACAGTCTTATAGACTATAAAAATACTCTAGACTTTTTCCTTCCCCTCAACAACTTATATTTTTTCTTTACATTCTTATCTATGAGTGTTCCTTAGTCACTAACTGTAGCAACTGTTGCTTTTGACCATTTAAAATTAAATCTTTATACTAGAGGAGTGAAAGTTATACATAGCATCATTATAGTCCTAGGATATTCTGAGCTTCATTACAAATTTACCTCCACTGGTGATATTATATAATAGTTTCACATGTTTTCAAGACAATAATTATCATCTTTTTGTTTAAAGTTGTAGAACTCCCTAAGTATTTCTTATAAGCCTTTTCTAGTGGTGATGACTTCCCTTAGCTGTTACTTGTCTGGGAGGGTCTTTATTTCTCCTTCATATTTAAAGGACAGGTTTGCTGGGTATAGTATTGATTATTGACTTTTTTCTTTTAGTCTTTTACTATTTCATGCCATTCTCTCTTGGGTGCAAGGTTTCTGCTAAGAAATCTGCTGACAGACTAATGGAGATTACCTTTTATGTGATTGATTCAATGCTTTCTTCTTGCAGCTTTTAGAATTTTCTTTGTCTTTGATGTTTGACAGTTTGACTATACTGTACCTCAGAAATGATCTTTTTAGGTTGAATCTAGTTTGAGATCTTTGAGCTTCCTATATCTATATGTCTATATCTCTTCAAAGACTTGAAAACTTTTCAGCTATTATTTTTTGAATAGGTTTTCTGTGCCTTTCTCTATCTCTTCTCCCTCTGATAACTCTATAATGCAAACATTTGTTCACTTAATGATGTCCCACAACTACTGTAGGGTTTCTTTTTTTTAAATTCGTATTTCTACTTTTCCCCTCTAACAGAATTATTTCAAAAGATCTGTCTTCAAGTTCAGAAATTATTTCTTCTGCTTGATGTAGTTGGTTTTTGAATTCTCAATTATATTCTTTTATTTCATTCACTAAATTCTTTATTGCCAAGGTTTCTGTTTGATTCTTGTATATGATAGCTATCTCTACTAAATTTCTCATTCAGATAATTTTATGATTTTATTGTTTTTGTGATTTTTATTTAATACTTTGTATTCTTTTGAATGTTGCTAAGTTTCCTTAAGATCATTATTTTGAATTTTTTTTCAAGTATTTTGTAAATATCCTTTTTGTGAAGTCTGTTACTGAGACTTATTGTGTTTCTTTGGGTGTGTCATGTTTCCTATGTCCTTATGCTGATATCTACACATGTAGGGGAACAGTTGCTTTCTCCAGTTTATAGAGTAGCTTTCATAGAGAGAGACTTTTTAATGTACATTTACAGGGACCTAGAGTGTCAGTTGGGTATGGTATGTTGCCTTTGATACAGGGTGGACTCAGTAGTGTGGTCCTCATGCAGTTTATTCTGCTGTAATCCTCATCAGCAATAACTGTGATTGCCTCAGTGGACTAAGCTATGGAAGTTTGTGATTTCGGTCATATAGTTTTGCTACAGCTGGGGATGCCTAGCTTGTTTTCAACCTGGGCAAATTCAAAAGTTGTGGGCTGGCAGGCTATGCAATGGGCTTTTTGGGTGGTGGGATTATATTGGGCTGGCTGTTGGGCTAGGCATGAACACACAGTGGGCCAGATGGCTATGCAGTGATTTCTTCAGGAAAGTAAGTCAGATGCCAGACTCACTATTGAGCCCATTGGCTGTACAGTGGCCTCTTTGGTGGGCAGGCTACTGCCAGACTGGCTGTCAGTCCAGATGTGACCACATGTGCTGTGGAGGGCTTGTGCATTGTGTGATGGTCTCTCCAGGAGGCAGGGCAGCCACTGGACTATTAAGCTAGGAGTGGGTATGCATGGGCGCAGTGAGACAGCACGCTGTTCTGCAGCCTCACTTCTGTGCAGGTCCACCTGTTCCCTGGGGACAGGAATGACCTATAGGTTTAGATGCCAGGAACTTGATCATTCTGTCAGGTCTAGGCTACATGCATCTAGGGTCATGGTGCTAAAGACACTCGTGTGAACATGGTGGAATGACAGTGGGGATTCAAGGTAGGAGATGGGCAGTAGATACTGGCTTCTAGGGCATAACACACTCTAGTATTGAGTCTGGGTTCAAGATGGTGCTTTGCCACAGCAGCTTAGGTCCCAGAGGTGAGGGTGTACAGCCTGGGCTCCTACTTTGGGGCAATGCAGCAGTGGGAACTCCCAGCAATTCTCCAAACTAGATTTAGATCCTGTTATGACTGAAGGACTCTCCTGTAGGGGAGAGGAATGGATGATGGGGAAGAGGAACTGCTGGGAGTCTCCAGCTTACCTCTTCCCTGTAGAAGATGAGATGTCTCCCTGACTCCAGGCTGATCACAGCAGGGGAAACTGTGGCAGAGGCAGGGTAACTTGCTCCCTTCTCTTTGATGCTCTCCTAGACTTCTGTGCTCCACAATGTTTTTGCTGCTCACCTGGTGCTCTCCAGCATACTTCCTCAGTGACTCCACTCAAAATATAGTTGTTTATTCATTGTTTTGATTCCTGTTTGTGAGGGAGCCAAGTGCCTGGCAACTCTAGTCAGCCATCTTGCTCTTCATTGTTTCATATCAAAGTCTATTTGAAACATAAACAAAATGAAGAGAAGAAAAAGAAATATATACATTTAAATATACATAAGTAAATATATATTTAAATATATAAATAAGTATATATTGAAATATATAAACATGTTTAAATATATAAATAAATATTATATATATAATATATATATAATCTCCTTTTGATATATGAATTCCTTCTATTTCATGTGTGTGAAATAAGTTTGTCTCCTTATTGAAGTGGTTCTCAAACTTAGCTTTTCATTCGAATTCCCTAAAGGGCTTTAAGAGACCCTGGTTTCTAGGTTCCACCTCCAGAGATTCTTATTTACTAGGTCTAGGCAGAAGCCTGGGCATAGGGATTTTTTTCAATGTTCCCCAGGCGATCCTAATGTGCAGCAAATTTGTGAACTGCCTATGGTGTGCAAGTCAACTAATGATCACATATAAATCTAAGACACATGGGCTATCACTTGAGCTCTGTTGCTAAGTATATTCCATTTTCTTCCTCCTGGACAAATTGTGCTACGTAAAATGACTGACAGTTGTGTTGATTGTCTGAAATGGATTGAAATTTCCAATTATCTTCAACAAGAGAGGGAGAAGGGGTGAATGCAATACTAATGTGTATCATTTACTTAGTGCCCTGTGTGCTCAGCTAGAAGCTATTGCAATTAAGTTTTACTCTCGTCTTGATGCTAATGGTAATGCTTGTCCTAATGCAGTTCAAACTTTATAAGCCCATAGGTAGATAGCATCACAAAGTATTTACACCCCTCCCCCACACACTCAAGCCCACTCCCCTCCCCTAGCACACACACACAAATGCACTTGAAAGCAAAATAAATATATTGACCTTTAATTCTTCTCCTTTTCAGCTGTCCTCTTATCAGGAGACCTCAGAGTCTAGAGCAAGGACAAATGCTTACATTTTGGTGAGAAATGTAGACAATGCCATCAAGAGACAAATAGCCCTTAGGGAGAAGGAAAAATGTCTTTTAAAAAGGTTGATGTTCAAAGAAGGCAGTTTCAGTCATCTCCGCTTAGAGGTCAAATACCCAAAAAAAGAAAAAAGGAAAACTCTAGCATTCCTACCTATTTGAAATAAGGCACCTTTCTTTAGAAAAAGGAAAAAAAGTCTTAAACATTAAATTTTCTTTCCTAATGCAAAGTATGATTTCCCTTTCTCAGACCATGCCTCTATTTCCTGCATTATTCATGATGTTTAATTCTTGGAATAGCCACATGGCTGAAAACAGAAGCTAACCTCTTGCCCCGATGTGAATTAAATCTTCTTTTTCTAAGGCCAACCTTTGATGTACATAATTATTTTCCCTGTTTGAAAAAAGGTGCTGTGTTTTGCCTTTTCAATGTAGTAAATACAACTATAACAAACATGGTATGATGTCACTCTGGTGATTTTCTTCATCCATGTAATTTTGAGAAATAGACTAAATTTATAATGTTCATGTTTGGTTTGCTCCTGGGGGGAGCACAATGGGGGGATATTTGAGCCTTTCCCCAAGTCATCAGAAAGCTTCCGGCCAACAGCCCTTGGTTCCCCTCAAAGGGGGAGGGGAGGAAAGGATCTTTAATCATAATAATCTTGTGTTAAAAAAAAAAATCTTGAAAATACAACATCTGCTTCTGTGCTTTGTTGTTTTGCAGGATAACAATGATTGCTTTAGCAGCTTCTATTGCCATATGTGTACAGTAAGTAAATGAACATAAAATTGAACAAACATATAAAAGAAGGATAAACCCACCCAGCTTAACAAATCCACTCTCTCACCTGCTGGGCCCTGAAACATAAAAAAGAAATCATTTGGATCATAAGGATTAGTAAAACAACAGTCTCTGCTGACAACATTGACAGTCGGTATAAGGATAATTTGCCCGATGTGGAAGCTAACAGTCTTGCTGCTTAATTCTTAGTACGGTCCTCTTCCATCACTTTTCCCCTAATCAGGGAATAAAAATTACCTATACATTTGCCTTAGAAAAAAATCAAAAGTTAATAGTCCAAATAGACTTTTTTTCTACCCAGCTGGAAATAAAATACATGACTGGATTTTTCCTCCTATAGTTAATGCGGAAAACATTATTGCTGTGAATTTAGATGCATGCAGATTGGAAATTTAAAATTGGTTCTCCCAAACCATTAATAATTAATCAATGTTGTATATAATGCTAGAATCTTAGATACCATTTTTCATATTTAAAAAGCTCTGAAAACATTAATTTCTTCTCATCATATTTCTCAGGCCTCATAATTGGGAATTATTAAAATTTCTCAATATTTGTCAATGAATAAATATTCGTTAAATGTCACTGCTGAATCTAGGTCATACTATTGAAAAAAAAGTCTTATTTTGGGTTTAGCAAAATAAGAATAGGAGTAGGTGATTTTCATATACTAATTTATGTGATAAATATAAACTATAAGTAAAAGAAATTTTCTATATTGCTGGTCATGCTAAATTATAATTAATAGCCTCAGTTTCTCTAACTTTTAGTTTGTCTATTCTAACAAGGTAGCTAGAAGCATGAACAATGAATCCAGCAGGCCCAGGTCAAACTTCATGGGTACTACTTACTGTCTGTGTGATCTTAGGCAAGTTACTTAGCCTACCTAGGCCTTGGTTTCCTGTTTTATAAAGTAAGACTCAAAGTATCCACCAGCCTCACATGTGTATTATAAGGATTAAATGAGAGTATATATTTAAATTGCTTAGTATAGGCCCAGTCATATAATAAGTGATCAAACACATGTTACCTCCATTATTATATCTTGCCCAGTGAAATTTCTATTGCAATTCTTATTCCCTTTAATATTCTTCTGCCTCAGTGTTAACTAAGTCCCATCATTCAGCTAGTTCGTCTTACTTTCTTGTTTAAAAACTACCTTTGGTCTATTTCTAATGATTCATTTTATAACCCTTTTTTCTTACCTCTTCTCAACTACTTTATATAACAAGCATATTTTCCTTGAAACTAATGAGGCTTAAGCTTCAAGGATACACACTCTATGGGTGGTCCTTTTTAGATTTTAGGAGGAGACCTAGAAATTAGTTCATATAATCATATGCTTTTGCAAAATTTTCAAAAGTGATATATTTTCACTTCAACTAGATAAGACTACTGCTCTTTCTTTGCCAATTGCCCCTTCATAATGTTGCTTTTATTTGGGGTTATATTGAAATGGCCACAGGATTTTTGGGGATCTGGCCAAAGGGATTTTTGAGTTGAAGCTATTGTGTGATTTAACGGTACCATGTATAGTGAACAATTTATTGTTCTGTCACAGGAATGGCATCCAGAAATGCTCCTACTGCCCACTCTACTGACTTAACTGGCACTAGGACATGCACAAGGACAAAGGCAATTTTAAAGTATAGCCATGTCCTACAGTTCACAGATCTGAAAGCATGTGAGGTTGGGGGGGAACAAAAGAATTGAAAGTATGAAACCAAAAGATGTTCTATAGAAAATTATTTCAATAATCAGACATAAAATGTAAATAAAAGGTTTGCTTCTCATCTATGCTTAGTCAAAACAGAAATTTTCTCCTGTAAGAACATACTTGATCAATAATGGAATATGTATGTTTGTGTATGTAGTGGGAATGATATAAAAGAGTATTTATTAGAATTCTTGTAATACACAAACCTGTAGTGTTACTGAAATCAGTAATGAATTTGTAACAGTACAGTATTTATGAAGAAGTAATCTGTAGATAAAAGTTTTGTCAAATTTAAAAGCAATTGATGATAATTAGTGTAACATTATTGATAATAAATTATGAAGCTGAAAGAAATTTTTCACAATTATTAGTAATTAAAAGCAAATTCTAATCAAGATAAACTCGTGATTAAAAACTATGTATATAGAATACATAGTTTATTTGAAAAGCCAAATAAAATGACCAGCATTCAATCAAAAATGTCTAAACATACTGAGAATCATATGGCTAAAACTTGAAGAGAAGAAAAGAAAATAGAAAGAAATTTACACATGATATTTCTGTTCTCAGGTAAAGACATTAAAATATTTAGAGTTAATAATTTCAAGAAGATAGATTAAAGATAGAGAATGAATGAAAAGATGAAAAATGTTACCCCAAAAATTGAAATATATGAAACAATAATCAAATAGGTATTCTCAAAGTACAACTAAATTTAAGAGCTAATAGATTGATTTATGAGCAGAAAACATGGTTAGAGAACTGGCCGATCTCTGAGAGGTCAGAGAGGGAAAATATGAGGAGAAAAATAAACTTGTGGAGAAGGAGAAATAAGGTTGAACAAAAGTATAATTGAAGTATGAAAAATACAAGAGAATGTAACAGAAGATATATTTGAACACAGAATAGCCAATTTTTTCCCCAAATTGATTAAAGGTTCTAAATCACAGATTCAAGAAGTTATAAAAACCCTGAGTAGAATAAATACAAAGATTATTATATTTAGGCAAAGCATACAAGTAATCCTTAAAACCAAAAAGAAAACTATAAATATCTGGGGAGAAGGTATGATGAGGGAGGAAGACACATTACCTTCAAATTAACAGCAAAAAAAAATTGACATTTGAGTTCTCAATAAAGACAATGGGGTGTCACAAAAAATGTACTGCATATTAAAGTAATCAGAGGGAAAAAAGCAAACTAGAATTTTACACCAAAAAAAAAATTCTTAAGATGTAATAAAGATAATTTTGAACCAAGAAAATTAAAAGAATTTATCACGAGCAATTCTTTATTGAAAGAAATATTCAATGAATATTATTTCACAATAGTGAAAGAAAAATGACCCTAGATAGAAACATGAAATACAAGAAGAATGAGCAAATATGCAAATAAATTTCAATGGATTTTGACTATATAAAACAAATAAAATAATGCTTCATAGGTTTTAAAATATATGTAGGCTAAAATGCATAAAACAAAATGAAAGGAGAGCAGTACAGAAAGAAAGTTAAAGTATTACAAACTTTTAGATTTATATAGCAATGGTAAAAGAAAAAGAAACAGTAATAATTCAAATTTTTTGTTGTAATCCCTGTAATAGTTATGTAAAGGAATGTATAAAAAACAACAAATCACAATTAAAATTTTTAAAAAATTAATTAAATTAAAATTTTTTTATCAGTTTAAATGTAGGCAATACAAAAAAGTAAAATGGACTCAAAACATTGGAGAATAGAAACTAATAACATATTAAGTATTGATCCAAACATTTCAATCATAATTAAAATGATAAATGAACTAAGTATACCACATGCAAGACTAACACTGTAATCCTGGTCTTTTTTGTTGCATAGAAGTGACTCACTTTTATTATAAGGATGCATAGTGATTATTTAAAAAAAGACTGAAAATAATATACTGTGCATAAAAAACACAACAAAGACAGAAAATAATAAAGGGAAGATTAGAAACAACATTCAGGATTATTATCAAAGTTAACTTTAAAAAATGTATTTATAAACATATGGTAATAAAGGTGAAAATACACTATGTTTTAGTCCATTTTGTGCTGCTATAACAGTTATACCTGAGACTGGGAAATATATAATGAACAGAAATTTATTGGCTCATAATTTCTAGAGGGTGGGAGGTCCACAATAAAGTGGCTGGCATTTGGCAACAGCCTTTTTGCTGCCCCATTCATTCTGTGGCAGAAAGGGCAAGAGAAAGAGAGAGAAACAGTGAGCATGAGCATGCAAACATGTGTACAAGAAGGGATAAACCCACTCTCATAATAACAGTATTATTCTATGAAGATTGGAGACCTAAACTAAAGCTAAATACCTCTTAAGGGTCCCATCTTCCAACACTATAACAATAGCAATTAAATTTCAACATGAATTTGGAGGAGACAAATATTCAAACCATAGCACCCCAGGAATATTAAAATTCTAAATCTCTAGGCACTCAGCAACTTAGATTCAACACATATAAAGCAAATATTTACAAAACTAAAACAAAAAATAAGCAAATCAACAATCTTAATAGAATTTTTTTACATACCTCTCAATAACTAATAGAACAGACAAAATATTAGAGTATGAAAGATTTGAACAAAAATTTAAAATTTCAACAAAAATTTAAAAATTGACCTAACTACATATGTAAAATTGTGCAATTGTATAGAAAACACATTCTTTGAAAATGCATATAGACCATTACCAAGTTTAAATTGTGTAGTTTCAGAAATCAAGTCTCAATAAGTTTTGATTGAAATCATTCATAGTATATTATTTAACTACAGTAGACTTAAAATTAAAAAAATCAATAATTCAAATACAAAAATAGGAAATCTTTAAATTCTTGGAAATTGAGGGATAAACTTCTGGAAAGCAAGCAAACAAACAAAAACAAACCTCCTGAGTCAAAGAAGATGTAACAACAGAAATAACAAAAACATTTTGAACCAAATGATAGTAAAGATAGAACTTATCAAAATTTGTGTATTGAAGTATGACCTACATAAAAATAAGATTTAGAAACTTAAATGGACATAGAAAAAGATGATGAACTGAAAATCAATGATCTAATTCTCTAGCTAAAGAAGCTAGAAAAAGAACTTTGAATCAAACCCAAAGGAAGTATAAGAAAGGACTATCAGAAAACCTATCTGATGTTTAATCTATGAAACAACAGTGTTCAGACACTGACCAACAGGCAGAACAAAGCCATCATCCTGGAACAAAGGTAAACAAACCAAGAGAGCCCTTAGAAGGGCACAGTTTACTTCAGTTTTGAGACTGCCCGTGCAGCAAGAGGAAATCCAAACAAAGCCTGAAGAAATTGCAGAGTTGAACAGACAGAGATCTTATCTCGGAGAAGCCAAAGCAACTGGAATTTGTGGGCTCAACTACTGGAAAGGAGGAAACTAAACTGACAAAGAGATCTGAAGATGTGCAAGGATGTCTCGCATGTTTGGTTGAGGATTTGCCTGCAAGTACATGAGAGGAAACTATTGAAGGTCAGGTAAAAAATCATTAGAAAAGAGTAAGCAGAACAATTCCTAGACATTACACAGGAGAAAGAATAGTTTTTGTTTAGCCCAGCCAGAGTATAAAAACTTTGTAATATACGGAGCATCAGGTAGAATCCACAAAAGGGTATAAGAAACGATTTTGCCATATACTAAAGTGTGCTCTGTGATCCACTCTGAAAAGTTCAATAGCAAGCCTTAAAAAGATTGAACTGCTGGATCAAATGGTAGGTCTACTTTTAGTTCTTTGAGGAATCTCCATAGTGTTTTCCATAGAGACTGTACTAATAGAAAAAGTGTTCCTTTCTCTCTGTGTCCATGCCATGGGACTTTCTAATAAAAGAAATTCTAACTGGAGTAAGGTAATATCTCATTGTGGTTTTAATTTACATTTCCCTGAAGATTAGTGATGTTGAGCATTTTTTCATATGTGTATTGGCCATTTTGTCTATCTTCTTTTCAGAAGCTTCTGTTCATGTCTTTTGCCCACTTTTTAATGGGGTCTTCTTTTTTTCCCTTGCTGATTTGCTTAAGATCTTTGTAGATTCTGGTTATTAGCCTTTTATCAGTTGTATAGCAAATCTTTTCTTCCATTCTGTAAGTTGAATATTTGCTCTGTTGATTATTTCCTTGGCTATGAAGAAGTTTTTAATTTAATCAACTCACATGTATTGCTTTTATTGTTGCTCTGATTGCCATTGGGGTCTTCTTCATAAATTCTTTGCCTAAGCCACTATCTAGAAGACTTAGAAGAAATAACTAAGGTCAAAACATAACTAAACAAAATGGAAAATGAACAAACAAAAACCCACAAAAGATCAATGAAACAAAAAGTTGGTTCTTTGAAAAGATAAATGAAATTGATAGACCTCTTGGTAGATTAACCAGAAATAGAAGCAAAAGGACCCAGATAACCTCAATCAGAATTGAAAAAGGAGATATTACAACTGATACCACAGAAATACAAAATATCATCTGTGAATACTGTGAAAACCTCTACACATATAAAGTCAAAAACATAGAGGAAATGGACAAATTCCTGGAAACACACAATCTCCCAAGACTCAATTTGGAAGACATAAAACTACTGAACAGACCAATAATGAGCAACAAGATTGAATCAGTAATAAAAAATCTTCCAGCAAAAACAGCCCTGGACCAGGTGGATTCGGAGCCAAATTTTACCAGACCTACAAAGAAGAGCTGGTATACATACTGCAGGAATTATTCCATAACATTAAGAAGGAAGGAATCCTCCCCAACTCATTCTATGTAGCCAGTATCCCCTTGATGCCAAACCCAGGAAAAAACATAACAAAAAAAGAAAACTACAGAAAAATATCTCTTATGAATATAGTGCAATGATCCTCAAGGAAATACTAGCAAATCAAATTCAACAGCACATTAAAAAGTAATCTACCATGACCAAGTGGGCTTCCTTATAGGAATACAAGAATGGTTCAACATATGGAAATCAATAAATGTGATTCATCACAAAAACAGAAGCAATAATAAAGACCATATGATCATCTCAACAGATACAGAAAAAGCATTTGACAAAATTCAGCACCCTTTTATGATAATAACTCCTAACAAACTAGGCATAAAAATAACATATCTCAAAATTATAAAAGCCATATATGATGACCCACAGCCAATATCATACTGAACGGGGAAAAGTTGAAAGCATTTCCCCTAAGAACTAGGACAAGACAAGGGTGCCCACTGTCACCACTTCTATTCCACATAATGCTATAAGTCCTAGCCAGAGAAATCAGGCAAAAGAAAGAAATAAAGGGTATTCAAATTGGGAAATAAGAGGTCAAACTATTGCTTTTTACTGATGATATGATCTTATATCTAGAAAATCCCACATATTCCACCAAGAGACTCTTAAAATTGATAAATGAATTCAGCAAAGATAGTAGCATTTCTATACACCAATAACGGTCAAGCTGAGAATCAAATCAAAGACCTAATACCATCCAGAGCAGCCAAAAAGAAAATAAAATATCCAAGAATGTATTTAACCAAGGAGGTGGAAGATTCTGCAAAGAGAAATCTTGAGGAAACTACAAAACCCTGAGGAAAGAAATTGCAGTTTACACAAATGGAAAAACATATCATGCTTATAGATAGGTAGAATCAACATTTTAAACTGTCCATACTACCCTAAGTGATTTACAAATTAAGTGAAATCCCCATGAAAATACCAATGTATTTGGTATTTTTCACAGATCTATGAAAAATAATTCACAGATCTATGAAAAATAATTCTATGCTTCATTTGGAACCAGAAAAGAGCCTGAATATCCAAAGCAATCTTAAGCAAAAAGAATAAATCTGGAGACATCACATTAATAAACTTTAAACTATACTACAGGGCTATAGTAACCAAAACAGTGTGGCATTGGCACATAAATAAAGACAGACCAATGGAATAATACAGAGAACCCAGATATAAAACCATACACATATATCCAATTGATTTTTGACAAAGCAGACAACAATATACAGTTGTGAAAAGAAGTCCTATTTGGTAAATGGTTCTGAGAGAATTGGATAGCCATATGCAGAAGAATGAAATGGGATCCATATCTCTCACCACTCACAAAAATTGATTCAAGATGGCTAAAAGCCTTGAATGTAAGGCATGAAATCATAAGAATGCTAAAAGAAAACTTTGGACAAACTTCCCAAATTCTTGTGCTGATTCCTTCTCATCTGGAGCAGCTGTCTTTTTTATTTTGGGATTTTCTTTTCTTTAGATGGGTTTGTTTTTCCTCCTCACTTAGAAAGGTGTATCTGTATCATGTGTTGGGTAAAAACCTTTGACTTTGCTTGTGGGTGCTTGATGGTGGCCCAGGTTCTGGATGGATGTCTTGGTTATAGATATCCTTAGTCTAGTGGTTTTCTCAGTTGCTAGTTGTTTATATGCTGTATCAGTGGTAAGCTATTGTGTGAGCAGATTCCCTACCTCTTGTCGATGAGGGAGGATGGCGGGGTTTGGAATCCATTCTCTTTCCCCATACCTGTGATCTTCTTAACCGTGTCACAGTTAGAGATTGACCTTAAAAAAAAGAAGACTCAATTTGATGTATGAATAGAAGAGAAAAAAAAAAAAAAAACATGGTGGTTTTATGTGAGTTGCTAATGTGGCCAATATATGTGTTTCTTATTAATAACATTACTCAAAGATAATCAAAATGTAACTTTGTTTTTGTGGGTTCATCTCAGTATCCAAACAAAATGGCAAATTCTATGTCAGCAGCACTGATGATGGCACAGTGTTTAGTGAAGAAACGTTATAGAAAGGTGGAGGGCAAGGTTCACATCCTACATCATGTGATAAAATTAAATTAGTAGATTATTTCTTTCACTGTGTCTCCTCCACAAAGTTCCTCTCCATTCCCCTGCAAATCTCTCTCCTCCTACCTTTGGCTACACTCCTCCAGCCACCTTTCGAGATCTTTCCAGATCTCTCCATCCTAGTTTTTGGGGCCACAGTTGAAACATCTCACAGAGTCTCTGGTTTGCATCACCACCATTTACTCCACAAAGACAAATAAAAGACACTTCTAAGGATTTACTCTCCTTTGAAGGAGAGAGGCCATGAGGAATGACTGTAAATAATATAGGTGGAGAGCAGTGACTTAAAATACTGTACTCTTTTTCTTGGTAGATAATAAAACATGAATACAAGAGACTTTGGGAAACTAGGAAAGACAGGAGCATTGGTCAATATTTATTGTATTTCCAAAATAAAATGTAACAAGAAGGCAAGCTCTGACAGGTTAACCTTTTGAGAAGTTGCTTTCACACACCTTGGTACAGAGAGCTTTACTACTTGTGTGTTTGATAGCCATGCCTGTTTCTTCTTCACTTTCTGCCTTCTTGGCAGGCACACACACTGGCACCAATCTTTCAAATAATAAGAAATTTCCCATAAGTCCCTTGCCAGGCAAAGTTGAGCTGTAACAACTCGGATAGGTTTTTGGATAAGACAGCTGTTTAAAAGCACAGGAAAAGAACTGATTTTTTTTTTTCTTTTTCAACAGGCATATAATGGGTAATAGAGAAGTGGTTTTAAAAGTCACTCTCCCTGTGGGGCCAAGGTTAAGATGGAGACTTTAGAGGCCAGAAGAGCAAAGTAACTACAACAATCCACATGTTTCCAAGAGCAGCCCTTTATATCTGGGAGATTGATTTTTCCCACTATTTTTCCAACTTGTGTCTTTATTAAGTGACACAAGAGAATACAGTGTGGAGAAGGCTTAGATTTCCTTAGCCCAGAGTCAGGTAATCTCAATTTACTGTCCACTCAAATTAAAAAGAGAGTTTAAATGGAGGAAACAATGTAACTGTGTATATTTTTATTTCAACACTTTACCTGAATTTTTGTTTTGTTTTTATTCTCTACTAAAGTACCTACATTAGTATATTTTAAGGAATATTTCATTAAGTGGAAAGATTTTTTACACTATGTTCATTCACTAAGGTTTGGAGAAGCCAAATCACTTAGCCGAATTTGTTTCTATATTGTCAAACAGAGTATCCTGAACTAAATAATAATCAGCATTTCTTTGCTCTAATCATGACTAACTTGGAAGGAAGCATGAAGGAGGAAACCTACCCATTCAGCAAAGGAAAACTCAGCCTCTGTAGCTGTCCCAGGTCCTCTATCAAAAAATAATGTAAACTAACAATTGTCCTGAGACCTAAAAATATTCAGACTCTGGAAATAGGTTTGAAATTTTTAGAGGCATGGAAACACTCTGATGTCAGAGTTGGAAACTAGATATTCCCTGCATTAAATCTACTCAAATGCTTTTACTTCTTTTTTTATTTTTGTCCTACATATTATTTTATATCAACTTTTTTCCTCCTCACTTGGCCTACAATTTTATTCTTTTCTATGCCTTGCTTTTCCATTAACCTATTTTTTTCCTCCTTTCTTATTTCAATTTACTAATGTCCATGACTCTGAATAATTTTTCTTGCCTACTTTTTTTCTTAATCTCAGAGATATGTACAAAAAATTATGTATTAGGAAGTATTGTCACTTTCTATTTTTTCTAACATTTAGGTGCATTTTAAGAGAATTGGCATATATAACTATACAAATCACAATTTTTGGTTAAAACAAATAAAAATTTACTTGTGCTACCTTAAGTGAGAAAGGAGTTTATTGGAAGAATATGGGAATCTCCCGGTAACCAGGGGTAGTGAGACAGTGGGACCTCAGGCACAGGTTACTCGGATGCAGTAGGAAACCAGGAAGGGTTTGTTCTTTCTCAATGTTTCTTTGAAATTACTGTCTTGTTGTCCTGCTCTCTCGTTTGCCTGCACTACTGTTCTCTCTTTCTCTCTCTCTCCTTTTTTATTTTCTCTATTATCTCACTTCCTCATATTGGCTTCTCCCTGCATACCTGCTTCATTCTTCTTTTAAAGAATGGTTTTTGCAAAATTGCAAATGGTTTTGCAATTCAGAGGATATAAATGTCCTACAGACAATTCTGTAGTTTTACATGCCAGTTTCAAATTTCCTCAGAAAGGAGTTCAATTACCAAATTTGGCTCAGGTGATCATCCCGGACTTAACCAAATAGACCTAGAGGTGAGGGTCATGTGGTATAAGCACAACTCTTCCACTTTAACCATGTGGAGAAACATGGAAGACAGCCATATTTTAGTATTATGAACCACCACAAGTAGATGTAAAACTACTAATTATATAAAACTACTAATCAACTATTAATTATGCTCATGATTTTATAGGTGATAAATTGGGGGCATTGCACAGTGGAGGGCTCACCTTTACTCATAGATGATGAGGACATTTAAAAGGATTATACTATAATAAGCTTGGTAGGGTTCTTCTTCCAGTTTTTTTGCTGGGGTATTTCCATAGGATTTATGCAATCATGGGACCCAGTTCTTCACCAGATTTAGTTTGGTTTTGTTTTGTTCATACTTTCCCTCAGCATGTTATTTGGCTTTTGTAGCCTTCTGGGTTTATTTTATTCTTCATTATCATTGTGAAACATGTTCTTTGTTTCCCTGTTCAGATGTTGAAAAGGTAGACAGCAACCCTTCCTGAGTGTTGTGTGTTACAGACCAGCTTTATATGGCTGTCAGAGACCCCAAACTATTTCTAACGACTTTAAGACATAATTTGATATATGATTAACCATATGTGCAAGGTGGAAGTGTGTATACTTTCACACTAAAACATTTTAATAATCTTTATCTTTGAATAGTGTTTCTGCACTGTCCCTTGGTGTTAGACTGTTAATATACAGTCTGATACCTGCAAATAGCGTGACTTTTGTAACCAATTATGTTTACTACATTGTTTTACCCAGGGAGAATCTTAAAGTCAAAATAGTGGTACAACCTGAGTAACTGTACTTTTTCCTGAACATACTTCCCTAGTCTTTTCTTCCTACTCTATATTTACCCTAGCCCTATTTGTATTAAATATTTTTGCAATTATACTGCATTGTGTATATATTCCTGTAAGCTACAACATGCTGTATAAAACATGGTAAGATATAAATGCATAAAAGTAAAATACATACGTGGTTTGCTTACCTTCAGTGTTTTGTGTTTTCTGTACTTAAGTCATTGCTCCTTTTGCCTACAGGGATTTTAATGAAAATATCAAAATAGCAAAATCCATAATCCTGAAAATTTTATATGATTCAGGTATATAATTTGTAAATAAGTACTATAAAGTCTTAGAAGTAAGGAAATATGTCTTTTAAATTTAATTTTGTACTGTAAACCTCAGAGTATCATACCCAAATAAGTGCCTAAAGAAAATTTGCATTCTTATTTGGAATTCTCATGAATAACTGTTTTTCTTTTCCTTCTAATCTTCTATTTAATGCTTCAACTTCATAACAGTGAAGTATTTGCTGTGAGCAAAAATGAGAGGACAAAAGCCTTTTTCTCTTTGATGAGAAGTGAAGGTTGTAGAGAATATGAAAAAAACAAAAACCTATAAGGAACCCATATTTTCTTTGTATTTTGTTGGTTATTTTTCTTTCAATAACTGATTTTAACTTCCTGAAAAATTTCTATGATTATGTTGTTATGCCCATTTTACAGACTGGAAGAAGTGAATTTCAAGGAGGTATAAAACTTGCCCAGGGTTATCTGGCTAAGTGGCAGAGTAAAGATTAAACTCAGATACAATCTAGTTCCGGAACCTTTGCCCTTCTCTTCCCATTATCTACTTTCAAACGCCAACATTTTTCTATGTTGAATATCACCAAGAATATCACCGAGATTATGAATATCACGGAGATTTCCCAAGAGCCAGTCAACATTGCTTTTAATCAGCTGGAAAAATTACTGTTGATTCTCTAAAGACTTATTCCCTTTTCATTCAGCGACTGTAGTTGTTCAAATAATATTCTCAGACACTGGTAATCATATGGTTGAAGACCAAGAAGAAACAGAATTCAGGGTTGCCTCTAGCAGTCAGTAAAGATGAGTGGGGCTCATTGGTGATATTTAATGTCTTTCCCTCTAGACTAATATTATTAGTAAGGTTCTAATACTTTATAGTACTGCCCTTCCCTGATTGCTACTTCTACCCCCCCTTATCACTTTCTCTTAGCTTTGCTTGTATTATTATTATCTGACAACTTTTGGTGAATTAAACTCGGTGACTAGTTTTTAATGTCCTAGTCACAAAAACAGACTCTGCTAGATCTCAGCAAAGGGAGAAAATAGAGGAAAGGTATAAATTACAAATATATGAATATGTGTATATGATAATATATATATGTTTTATATATATATATAAATGCCACATACCATATGTGACATTTCTTCAAAGTCTATTCAGTATCTGTATATTTATTGTATATTAGAATTAAGACTAGGAATGGGCATAGCACTTTTGTTTACCAGATACAAAAATAGACCTAAATATGGAAATCACTAGCAATGAGATTGAGGAAGAAAGACTATAACATGAAATTTCAATGTTAATTTTTTTTTCTAGCTGTGATGCCAAATATTGAATTTTCAATGTAAGAGAAGGAGGCCATAAGAAGATATGTTAGTTTGCTAGGACTGCCACCAGCTACCACAGACCCGGAGGGTTAAACAACAGAAAGTTGTTTTTTCAAAGCTCTGGGGATTAGGAGTCAGAGCAGTGTCAACAGGGTTGATTTCTTATGATGCCTCTGTCCTTGGCTGTATGTAGATAGTCATCGTCTCCCTCTGGCTTCACATGGTCTTTCTTTTGAGCGTGTCTGTGTCTTAATCTTCTTTTCTTATAAGGACACCAGTCACATGGATTAGGTTCCACCCATGTGACTTCATTTTATCTGAGATACCTCATTAAAAGCCTTATCTCCAAATACAGCCACTTTCTGAGGTACTGGGTATTAAAACCTCAACGTATGAATTTGTGGGGGGTGGGGGAATAATCCCATAACAGAAGATAAGGAGTAATTTAAATATATAAGTAATTACTTCTTCTAAAAAAAAATTAGTTCCTTAAGGATGTGAATTTATTCAAGAACAATAACACTGAATATTATACAAAGTATATTAAATTAACCATCACAACATCCTGTGAGGTGGGCACTAAAATAGACTAAGTAAGATTTAGGCAGTTTACCCAGAATCATGTAGTTTATACTTGCCAAATTCAAAACTCGAAACAATATTTTCCCAGTTCAGAGCTTGTTCTATGTCTTATCACAAGAAGCAATAATCACTTTCCAAGGGACCTAATCATCAACTATTCTCCTATAGATTCATTTCATTTTTTATGAGATTAATGAATCTTCATTTTGCTTAGTTTCAGAAATTATATGTGGATACAATGGAGTTAGATAGTGTTAGTAAATAAATTTCACACATGGAAAAACTGAGTACAGAAACATAAGTGATTTTTTCATGTAGAAGACAAATAATAGAACAAGAAACATTTTGACATCCTTTTGTTTCATTTATTTTTCCTAAAACACTACACTGGAGTTTAGCCAAAAGGCTAAGAAGTGATCCCTAAAATACTACAAAAATCAGTTTTGAGAAGCCCATGTTTTCCCAACTTTCACCAATGGGTTCTGCAGAGTTCTCTCTATGATATCAAAGACTCTTCTTAGTTTTAGATTTGAATTAACTTTAAGACCAGAAATTTTAATTGTTCTTTGTGAGGAGATCAAGTAAAGACCATAGTTGGTAATTTGAGACAGTTTCTTCTGGATCCAAAAAAAACCTAATACATACAGTAATTATTATTATTAATTATATATTAATAATGATTAATTGGGTATCGAGGAAATATATAAATTGGGAGAAATTATAACTAGATTATAAATATTTAATTAATGCACAACTGGATATGAGTTTATTTTTGGCTAAACTCATTTCCTTCTTCTGGTTACTTTCCAATTTATCCCAACAGATGAACCAGAAAAATCATCTACCAACACAATTTTTAATCTTTTTATTCTTTTAACAATTAAATCCATAAGGACTCCCACATTTTCTCAACCAAATGTTGCTAGAAGAGAAAAGTAGCCATACTATACTGTCTTGGATTAGACAGTCAATGATACTTTATTTCCTTTATCACATTGTAAGCACTTTGAGGGCAGATCCTATAGTCTAACCTATGTCTTCTGCATAGTTAAGCCAAGAAATTCATACATTGTTAATAGTTGAAAAAATATTTGTTCTCAGCTGTTTTTTTATTTAGCATTTACCAAGTGTTTATCATCATGACCTATCTCTACAATCTCTTAACAGACCAACCACCTTACCTTTTCATTTTGTAATCTCAACTATGACTATATTAATAAAGAGAAGAATTAAAAAGTAGCAGCAATCTGTCTTTTTAATGTAGGCATTTAAGGCTATGAAATTTCCTCTTAAGACTGTTTTCTCTGTATCCCATAAAGTTTGATAGCTTGTGTCCCCTTTGCCATTTACTTTGAGGAATATTTTGATTTCCGTCTTAATTTCATCATTGACCCAAGGATCATTCATCAGTAGGTTGTTTAATTTCCATGACTTTTTGTAGATTTCAGCATTTCTCTTATTGATTTCTAGTTTTACTCCACTGTGGTCTGAGAAAATACATGGTACAATTTCAATTTCTTTGAATTTACTGAGACTTGTTTTGTGGCCTAAAATGTGATTAGTCTTGGAGAATGTTCCATGTGCTGATGATAATAATGTATATTCAGTAGTTTGGGATGAGAATTTTCTGTAAATTTTTGTTAGGTACATTTGTAGTATAGTCCCAATTAAGTGCCTTGTTTCTTTATTGATTTTCTGCTTCAATGATCTGTCCAGCTTTGTTAGTGGGTTATTCAAGTCCCTGGCAATTATGATGCTACTGTTTATTTCTTTGCTTAATCTAGTAGAATTTGCTTTATGAATGTGGGAGCTCCTGTGTTAGGTCCCTATATATTTAGGATTATAATGTCTTCTTATTGAATTGTTCCCCTCATCATTATAGTATGATCATCTTTGTCTTTCTTTTTTACTATTATTGATTTAAAAATCTATTTTATATGATATGAGAATGGCTATACCTGCTTGCTTTAGGTTTCCATTTGCATGGAATATTTCTTTCCATCCCTTTACTTTCAGTCTGTGTGAGTCCTGCATATTATATCTGTTTCTTGGAGAGACCATATAGTTGGGTTGTGTTTTTTTTTATTTCAGCAGTCTATTTTTTTTATGTGAGACATTAAAACTGTTCACATTCAGTGTTAGTACTTATATGTGGGATTCTATTCTGTTCATCGTATCGGATGATACCTTCTTGTTTTGTTTTTCCTTCTTGTGCCATTGTTTTATAAGAACTGTGAGCTTTAATTTTCAGGTGTTTTTACATTGTTGGATATCTATTATACTGGTCCGTGTATAATATAGTCTGAGTATTTCTTGTTGTGTAGGTCTTGTAGTGAGAAATTCCTTTAGTGTTTGCTTATCTGGCAAAGTCTTTATTTCTTCCTCATTTATGAAACATAGTTTTATAGGACAGAAAATTATTGTCTGGAAGTTGTTTTGCTTGAGTAAAAATGGGACCCCAATCCTTTCTAACTTTTAAGGTCTCCACTTAGAAGTCTGCTGTTAGCCAGATGAATTTTTTTATGTGGGTTAGTTTTTGTTTTCATCTTGATGTTTGTAGAATTTTCTCCTTCATTTTGATGTTGGCCAGATTGATGATTGCGTTTGGAGATATACTATTTGCTGTGAATCTTCTCAGTGTTTGATCACCATCTTGTATCTGGATATCTGAATCCCTGGGGATACCAGGGAAGTTTTCCTCAATCATTCCCCCAAATTAGTTTTCCATTCTTTTTGCTTTTACTTCTTCTCAATCTGGGATACTTATAATTTGTATGGTATTGATAATTTGGTTCACTTCACATAGTCTTGTATTTCTCCGGTGATTGTTCCTTCTTCTTTATTCTTTTATCTGGATCTTTGACTGACTAGGCTTATTCAAGAGCTTTGTCTTCAAGCTCTGAGATTCTTTCTTCTGCTTGGCCTAGCCTGTTGTTAACATTTTCTGCTGCATATAGAAAAATCCCTAAATGACTTTTTCATTTCTTTAAGTTGTGTTTACATCCTTTCTTAGATTATCTAACTCTTTAGTGACTTTTTCATATTTTTCTTTGATGTCCTTAAATATTTTTTTGGCTTCTTTATGTTGATTTTCAACTGTCTCTTCAATCCCATTGATCTTATTTGCCATCCATATTCTGAATTTCATTTCTAACATTTGATAATTTCCTTTTGGTTGGAGTTCATTTCTGTAGATTCATTGTGATTCCTTGGGGATGTCAAATTAGCTTGTTTTTTCATGTTGCCAGAATTCTTTTCCTGGTTTCCTTCTCATCTGAATGTCTTCTCTAAGCTCAGTGCAGGTACATATGTGGTGCATCTGCTCTCCTTTGCTGGGAACCCTCATAATCAATGAGAAGGAGAGATCTCTTGATGGTGCTTTTATGACCTTCTCCAGGAGATTGACCCAACAGGAGTAATGCAGCTGTTCTGTGTTGTCCTGTTCCCCTGCAATTGTCACAGTCCAAGCCAGTGCTGGATGATCTTCATGTGGAGTTGTGGATTTTTCCCCAGACCACTGCTGGGACCTCAGGTGGGGAGCTGAGTGAGTCTCTCTTCATGGAGGCTGTTGTTGCAGGAGATTAGTCTGCCAGTGTCTCCCGATGGCAGTGACAGTGGCAGCAGGACAAGGCTACCTAGGCAGTGGCCATGGGTGTAATGGCTATAGGTGTACCAATTGGTTCCAGATGCAATGGCAGCTGGAGGCTAGTGGGTCCCTAGCAGGGCATTGGAGCATGGGGGCGGTGGGTGGTAGAAACACCAGGCAGTGGGTGGTAGAAACATGGGTAGGGCCATGGGGCCAGATAGCAGCATGGGAACAGGGAGGGTGGAGCCACAGGACATCATGGGGCCTGCGGGGGCAGGGCTGCAGAGCTTAGATGCCAGGCAGTCAGGACACTCCCCCTGCCCAGTCCCACAGAGGCAGTTGCAGTAGTTTCTCAGGTGGGGGAGAGGTTCTTGGCTCCTAGTTACAGAGCTGGGAGAGCATCTGCTCTCCCTACTCCCTCGCTGGCTTGACCAGCCGATGCAGAGGCAGCTGCAACTGTGCCGAGCCTTGTGTAGACCTGGTGATCTGAACCAGGATCTGGACTGAGAACTGGGCATGGCATCAGTTGTAGCAACCCTGGAACTGGAAGCCACCTGCTGTGCCTGCTGTCTGGTGCAATGCCACTGCACAGACTCCAAGCAGCTCCGCGATCAGTCCCGAGGTCTGCAGTGGTAGGCAGGGCCCCCTCACAGTTCAGCCACAATGTCTGTGGGAGGCAGCATGGAGCCCTGTGGAATCTCTTCTGTCTTCCCCCACGTGTGGATGAGCGTCCCCCAGGTCCCTTCCTATCTTCCAGAGTGGATCACCCTGTGACCTTCTCCTTCACTCTGAATGTCCCGTCATTTCTCCAATGATTCACAATCCTCTCTCCAAGAAGGCCCATCTGTAGGTGGGCATCCCCCTGCAGCTTTCAATCCTCTTCTGGAGAGCAGCCTGTGCAGGCTGCTTCTATATAGTTCGCCAGCTTGCCCTCGTTGTGTTTTCATTTTTCTTAAACAAAATGCTTGTCTGTTTATAAATCTTTTCAAGGCACTATCTTTTTGGCCTGTAATCACCTTTATTTTATAATTTTTCTGTTTTATTAAGTTCTGTTCTTATCTTTATTATCTACTTCCTTCTATGTTCTCTGGGTTTATTGTTTGGCTTTTCTGATGTCTTAATCCAAACACTTGGTCATTCATGTTAACAAAAATCTTCTTTTAAATTGTAAGTATTCACATCCCTCTGAAGGTCCCAGCTTCATGTAAGCATTTAAGGGTCAGCTCCTCCACACTGCTGCCGGCCCAGTGCTTCATTTACTCTATACAATGAATATGTGCACATTTTTTCCCGTCTACTAGTCTGTCTTTTGCTATTTCTCACTATTGATTTAAGGGAAGCCCTAAGAATTATCTGTTACTGCTGAAGGGCCAGTAAGTCATAAAAACAATGTTTCTTTTTTTTTTTTTTTAGGATCTATTTCCTTATATAATCAGACACAAAAATCTGATCCACTATATTTCTGAAAGCAGTTATCATTTGCCTCTTTTCTTGCAGGTTTCATCTGCCCATTTTACACAAACATTGAGTTTTAGCTTTATTGATTACACATGTGTTAAATTTTTAAAAATATTTTACCTAGCCTCTTTAAACGTTCTTGTTCTTTGCTCAAGTTCAAGTTATATGCATTTGTTTATTTATTTTCTATTCCGTACCTGATAATTCTTTTTTTTTTTTTTTTTTTTTTGAGACAGAGTCTCACTTTGTTGCCCAGGCTAGAGTGAGTGCCCTGGCGTCAGCCTAGCTCACAGCAACCTCAAACTCCTGGGCTCAAACAATCCTGCTGCCTCAGCCTCCCGAGTAGCTGGGACTACAGGCATGCGCCACCATGCTCTGCTAATTCTTTCTATATATATTAGTTGGCCAATTAATTTCTTTCTATTTATAGTAGAGATGGGGGTCTCACTCTTGCTCAGGCTGGTTTCGAACTCCAGACCTCGAGCAATACGCCCACCTCGGCCTCCCAGAGTGCTAGGATTACAGGCGTGAGCCACCGTGCCCGGCCCGTACCTGAGAATTCCAACATCTGGTGGTGTTGAGAATCTAATTCTGGTACTGAATGTTTTTGCTGACTCCTTTTCATTGTAGCTGATTTCCTCATTATTGTGCACATTTAGATCACGATCACATGTTGGCTAAACTTTGTCTGTGGGAGTTCTGTGAGGCCAGGGTTGAAGGTGTTCCTCTCCACAGGGGACTGACTTACTTTTGTGTTTGGAGCACTACCAAGCTGGGAGCGCTTTAGGTTAATTTCTTTGCTTGTGTTTCTAGGACCACAAATAAATTTGCAGCCCAACACTGTGAAAGAAGATCTGGGGTTCTAAGTTCTCAAGAGGTTCTGTCTTGTTTCCTACTCAGAGAAGAGGCCCGCAGAATTTGCTTTCAGTCTTCCTTTGACAGTGGATGCTTTCCTAGTGCACTCTTTCATTAAAGATGAGACTAGGTACAGGTTCTCAGTTTTAACTTCCCATCTAGTATGGATCAGGTCTTAACCTCTTACTTTCCACGTGATCTCAGTCATCACTATAAGTCTTTAGGTCAGATGTCAGCAAATGGTGGCTCATGGGCCAGATCCACCCAGCTGCCTATCTTTCATGGCCTATGAACCATGATGATTGTCAAGTTGTTAAGTAGTGACATTTTAAATGGTTTTATTAGTACCTACACAATATCTTCCAAAGAGGATGTTACTGCAAAGAGGATGTTACTAAAATGTTTACTATTGGACCCCACAAGAAAAAGTTTGCCTGCAATCTACTCTCAGTATAGCCTTAACTCTCACATCGGAATAACCCTCTCCATTCATGTAATTTTATTTACATTCTTCCAAATCAACCATATACATAAAAATAATTTAGACTAGTGTATCTAAGTATTTTATTTTGTAACAGTTTTTGGGAATAATCTTACCTACCATATTGTTCGTAGTCCCATTAATAACAGCAAAAATTGAAAACAATTTAACATTCAATAAAGAATTGTTCATAAAAATTATGGAAGCACATACAGTGGAAAACTATAAATAGTTATTAAAACAGTGAGGAACAACTCTTTGTTTTATTATAGAAATGTGTTCATTTCATTTTGGTCCCTTTTAAAATTAGCACATTTCTGTGTATACAGAAAGTAGATGGTCATACGTTTATTTATATATATATATATACATATGCATACATAACTTGTATGATTTATATTTATATACAAAAATGAAATCACACAGCACACATTTATATATATACATGAAAACGTGATAATATATATGCACATATACAAAAATATATATTTATGTAAAATATTTATATTCATTAAACTTGAAGCTTATATATATAGTGTTTGGATGTGTATATATGTGCATGTATATACATGCACATGTAGATAGAGAGATGTATAGATATCATTTAGACATAGTCCAAGAATTTAAAAGTAGTTATGTCTAGGTTAGAGGGATTATGGCCAATTTCATTTAAAATATTGCCTATTTTTATATTTCAATTTTTTATGATCGATAGATTCCTATGTAAATAAAATTTTAAATATATATTCATCTTTATATGTGAAATAAATACTTAAAATACATAAATTTAAATTTATATAAGGCTAATGCTCTCCTAAAGCTATTTGCTACAAGAAGTAGAATGGGGCCAGGAGAATGGCCAAAGCAAATTCTAAAACATCAGATTATTTACATGTCACCTTCCTGGAACACCCATCTAGCTGTGAAAGACCACAGCAAAAACACCTAAAAGTCCAAGGAGGAAATGGCATCCTTTATTAGAACCTCAAAGAAAATGTGGTGCTTTTCTGTCCTGTGTCAAAGAGCCAAGAACCAAGCTCAAAGCACCCAGTAAAAGCCAATTCAAACAAAAAGCTTTCATCTTTGTCACTGGAAAGGTTAAGTTCTCAAGAGACTCCTGCGTCAACCACCAAAGCTGCTTTCTTGTGGTTGAGAACAATTAACATCTGCAGAACCGCAAGAAAATTGAAACAATAGTTGTTTCACGAAGAAATAAAAACAATGCAGCCAATTAGTATCCTTCTGGTTTGAAAGAATGTGATGAAAAATGGGCAGAAGAACTGACAGGAAAGATGAAAAGGAAAAGGGAAAATAAAATTTTGCAGCTTAACAACCAAGCAGTCCTCTTCTGCAATCATGCACCAGGCCAATGGGAGGCTTTTCCCTCTTCTTTTCCTCCCATGAGGCCCATTACCACCAGTATTGCAGGGTTGCTTGCCTGAAGGAGTGTTGGTGCCTACTTGTGCGAATGAGCTATGAGCAAAGTGCTGAAGTAGAGGAAACCGCACGTTGCGATGTACACATGTATGTCTATATGGCTAAGTTAACCAAACAGGTGTCATAGATGTTCTTAGGAGAAGTAGTTGGATTTTATTTGATTCACTTTACTGTGTTGAATAAAGGCCCTCTGTGAGCTCAGATCTCTCTTTGAGGAGGGCCTATGTACTGGGAAAGCTGAGAGAAAACTGAATAGTAGAGTTGTCTTTATTCCTGACCAGTTCACCGTAGTTCCCAAAGCACTAAGCTTTTCCCTAATCCTTTCTTTTTTATTGTAGTAAAATACAGATAACATGAAATTCACCATTTTAATCATTTTGAAATGTGCAATTCAATGGAATCTAGTATATTCACAATGTTGACCAACTATCACCACTGTCTAGTTTCAGAACACTTACTTTACCACAAAAGGAAATCTCATCCCATTGAGCAGTCACTCCCTATTTTCCCCTCCCCCAAGCCTCTGGCAACAACTTTCTCTTTCTATATCATAGAGACTTTTTCTGTCTCTATGGATTATCCTAATCTGGTCGCTTGTATAAATGGAACATACAGTGGGTGGCCTTTTGTGTTTAGCATCTTTTAATTAGCATAGTGTTCAAATTTCATTCATGTTCATTCCTTTCTGTAACTAAATTTCCTTATTCTTTTATTGTTTATTGTTTTACTGTTTTCCCCGTACTGTTTGCATATAAAATTAAAAATATATTGAGAGTGAAACTCTGGTCTCATTGCTAATTTCTTAGGTCCATTCATATGAGGAATATGAAAATAAAGATAAAGCTATAAAATAGTGGTCTTTAGGAATCCTCATCCAATTTGATAAAAGTTTGAGAAATGTTGCAAAAGTTTATTTGCTTTATTTTAAAACACCTTTAAAACAAGAATTCTGGAAGGTTGGTGTTTTTGTTTTTTTTCTTTTTTTTTCCTTCTTGTCAGGTAGCTTAAATGAGTCAGAAGAAAATTACTGCCCATTAAAAAAAATTTTAAAGAATTCTAATAATTCTTAATAGAGGAAAGAAAGTGCATGTCACTCATATCTAATATGGATTTCTTGTCAAAATACCGTTTATGGTTTTAGCTGCCAATAATGAATTGTAGTTTTTGAGAGTCAGGCAGTTACTAAATTCCCAAATATTCCTTTTAAAAATTCTTCTACTCAATGCATTAATGCAATATAAATAACAGAAGTTGATGGTTAAACGTAGTTCAAATATTAGGTCTAAGGAATCCCAGTGGAAAATAAAAATCCTATATCTCTTGCCAAAATGTTGTCAGCTCTAGGGTGGCTTGCTAGCTGAATGGCACTTTTACTGTTAAATGGATAGAAGTTGTTTAAGAGATGACAGTCAATTTTTTTTAAGTACTTGTACATGTTAAGCACAGTTCTAGGGTTTCTTATACTATATATCATTCAAGTCTCACTGTTTTACATTTTACATATGTGAAAATCAAGGTTCAAAGTGTTTTAGTAACTTGCCGAAAGGCGTACAGCAGTAAATTTGAGCAAGAACTCAATCCCAAATCTGTCACACTGAAGTTTGAGCTATAATTTGACATTAACGGAAATAGCGCTAAATTAAAAATCCAGAGATCTTTTTTATTTCATTCTCTTTCACTAACTCTCTTTGACTGGAGATAAATCACTTCATGTATATGGGTCTTAGTTTTCATAACTCTAAAAAGTGGAAGCTTGACTAGATGATCTCTATATGGTTTTCCAGTTCTAAAATACTCTAATTGGCTTCCTACAATAATTGCCCTTGCAATATATGTATGCTGCCACCAAGTGGCAGTAAAGAGTACTGGCTTCTTTTTTTCTTTCCCCCAACTGGGGAGTACATTTCACATCAGACTTAACCATCAAAATGTCATACATATTAATAAAACCATAAAATGATTATGTAAGAAGGTATTCTTTATTTTAAAACACAAGCTATAAATTATGGCTCTACATCACATGAGAATCACCTATGGAGTTATTAACTATAGAAGAAATCTAGATCCTACTGAATGGTAATCCTTACTGATGGGGCTTGAGCATCTGAGCTTTGATTTTTTTTTTTTTTTACTGCCACAGCTGATTCAGATATATAACTAGTTTTAGGATAGACAGAAAGCATAAAAGCCCCTTAAACTAACTGCTGACATTTTATAACTAACCTTCGTTCTGCTTTCTATATATACACACGTACAAAATGTGTTACTTTATAAATATTACTCTCCATTGAATTCATCAAATATAATGCAGTGTAAACAACTTCTATCACGTTTTCCCCACCAGTTTTAGATTCCTTCTTTTTAGGTCATCCTCTGACAGCCCTAATTGTGCAGGTACTTCCATGAAATACCTGGATCTACTTACCACCATCGAAATCCAACTTTTCTCCTATCTCCCTCCATAGAGGAGTGAAACAATTTGTATATTCATGCACACACCTTGAGTTGTTCAAATAATAACTTTTGGGGCTTAAAAACTTCCTAGAAGGAAATGCTGCAAAAATGCCCACTCTAACTCAAAGAAATTCTATAAAGTGAGTACTAAAATAAATTAAAACAAAGAATATAATTTGTATTCAATCTCAGTTCACATATCTGCAAGATCTATATCTGCCAGAATATTGTGAGGACTTATGCCAAGCCAGGACTTTCACATATAGTAAAAGAAAAAAAAAATTCCTAAAATCTCAGCTGGGTCACACTGGTTTAGTATTACCATTAGAAGACGCTTAATAAGTATGCATCACTTGAATATCATTTCAATTGCTATATAATCAGGAGAATTCCTAGGCAAGCACACATATAAGTACACACAAACACACTGACACTATTGACTCATCTCTTTTTATAAAATATAATATTTCAACATAAAATAGGCTTTCTTGTTTCATTAGTAATCATTCTTCTGTTTTTCCCTTTTTTTTCTGAGAATTTACTGCAAAGGCAATTATTGAAAGAGGCAAATTTGAAATGTTCATGTAATTTAAATATACACTTACAGCACTCAATGGGAAGTAAAATAACTCCTGTTCGTATTGATGAAAAATCCTGTTACAGAAGAAGAAAACAAGTGTCACAATACAGAGACAGCAGAGTAGAGGAGGAAACATAGTTGCCTTTGTGCACCTACTGGCTCCTGCATCCATTGCTCTAAGCGCATGATTAATACTGTAGCTGTATTGTATACCCAGCAATTGGAATGGAAGATGTAAAGTCAGATGGCCGTTTGCTCTTGGAAGTCCAGGAAAGATTTATGAAGTAGAATCAGTGTTACTCTGGTTTTCTTTTCTCTGATTGCTTATTCACATCCCTTTTCCTTTGTGTTTTATGTCTTTTTCTTTTTGAGTTCCTGGAATTTTAGTCTGTTTTTAACATTACACATTTCTTCTCCCAGCCAGTTTATCAGCTGTCTATTAATTTTATTTGTGAAATTCTTTACTGAGTAGAAAATCTTGATTTTTATATAATTAAGCTGGGACATTGTTTTATTTGTGACTTGTTTTTTTTAGAGTCTATTTGAAGGATTTTTTCTTCACTGGTAGGGCACTTCTTTTTCAACAGTTTTGCCTTTCCTGTGAAAGTCTGTATTCCATGTGAGTTTACTTTTGTATGAAATGTGATTTAAGTATCTAAGTTTATTCTTCTTCATAAAATGTACTATATTCCAAATTTAATGTATGTAACAATACTTTTCCAGTTTTTTCCATAGTGTTAATACATGGGTCAATTTTGAGTTCACGCTGCCCAATAGGGTCATCACTAGCTTCTTATGGCTACTGAGTACTTTAGATATTCTTGTGAGTCCAAATGCATACTGGATTTCAAATTTTCTTAGTTGAGAAAATTACAAAATGTAATTAATTTTTTTATGTTGACTATGTGTTGAAATGATAACATTTTGGTTACCTTGGGCTACATATAAATATATGATTAACATTTATACCATCTTTATTTTTTATAAAGTACTTACACAAAAAATTAAAACCATGTATGTATGGCTTGCATTATTTTTCCATTGGATAACACTGCTATATACTATTTTAGAATATGAGTTCCTGTACCATATGCTTTACTAGTTTTAATACCAAAATTTTTCTTGTTATCATGTAGGGCAATGCAACCTTTATTTGTTATTTTGTTTTTAAATCTACTTGTAAATCTCCTTTCTGAAATCTACTTATAAGTTCCAATTTCTCAAAAAAAATTGAGCTGGCATTTTTATTATATGTATATGGACTGAGTTTATAAGATAGTTGAGAATAAAATGAGATAATAAGGTGATAGGTCATCTCATTCATGAACAAGGTCTATCTAACCTTTGAAGAAATTTTTCTATTATATTCTTTTACAGATTTAAAATTTTCCCTTCTCAGGTATTGTATTTATTTTTAGGTTATATCCTAGATTTATACAATGTGTGTGTGTATATATGCATGTGTATCTATATATAAAATGGTACTTTGCAATATTGTAAATGCAATATGAGTAAAGTATTATTTCTTATTGCTCTTGCTTTTTTTTTTTTTAGCAAGGAAGGTATATTGATATATTTTTGTTGCTGTTGTAGCCTATGACCTAGCTGAACTATAATTAGTTCTAAGACTTTATTTGTTCATTCTGTCATGTTTGCTGAATTTATCTTCTGCAAATAATAATTTTATCTTTTCCAATCTTTACTCATATAATATCTTCTCATTCATTATTACTATGGATTGCCAATGCTATCCATATGTTGGATTATGTTGTGATAATCCAACACACATTATGTTGTGATAATTGTGATTATCACAACAACAATTATTATGTGATAATAATATCACATAATATTATGTGATATTATGTTGTGATAATATATATGTTGTGATAATGTATATTCTATTTTAATTAATTTTTTTTTTGTTTTTTTGTTTTTGTTTTTTTTTTTTTGAGACAGAGTCTCACTTTGTTGTCCAGGCTAGAGTGAGTGCCGTGGCGTCAGCCTAGCTCACAGCAACCTCAAACTCCTGGGCTTGAGTGATCCTTCTGCCTCAGCCTCCCGAGTAGCTGGGACTACAGGCATGCGCCACCATGCCCGGCTAATTTTTTAAATATATATCAGTTGGCCAATTAATTTCTTTCTATTTTATAGTAGAGACGGGGTCTCGCTCTTGCTCAGGCTGGTTTTGAACTCCTGACCTTGAGCAATCCGCCCGCCTCGGCCTCCCAAGAGCTAGGATTACAGGCGTGAGCCACAGCGCCCGGCCATGTATATTCTATTTTGTTCACAATTTTAATGGAAATTCAACAAAACTTTTTCCATAAATTTTAATGTAGCATTTTTTACTTTAGTTTTTGTTTTGTATTATATGTTTATCAAGTAGAGAAAGTTCTATTCTATTTCTTGTATTCCAAGAATTTTTATCTTAAATGTTTTCTAAAGCTTCTTGGGAACACATTAGTAATTTGTTAATATTTTTCCTTTTTAATGTGGTGATCAACTTTCTAATATCAAACTATCCTTGAATTCCTTGAATAAATAATGTATGATTTTTAAATATACAGTTAAAATTGGTAGGCAGATCTTTTATTTACAATTTTTTCAATTTGTGTTCATAATTGTATTGTCGAATAATTTTATGTTCTTATATTATCCCGACCTAGTTTTGAAAACAAGCCAATAAAATAAATTAAAGGGGGTAACCCTTTTTATTCAAGTTTTCTAATTTTTTGTCACTTTGCATATGTCACAGTATACTTTCTAATTTTCTTGTAAAACATTATAAAAGCTAGTGGGAATGATCTAGCCCTTGGAAAATTTATAGAAACTACCAGCAAAACTGCAAAAACTTTGAATTTGTTTCTTTTTATTTTTTGGTCTTCTTTTTCCAGGGTATTCTTTTATTTCCATTTCAATTTCCTAAGTGATTATCTATTCACATATTCTATTTTTTACTATTTCTATTTATGTCAAATATGCCACTTTACCTTTTTTCCACAGAAAGGCATTCATTTCAGAAATTCTTTCATTACATTTGTTTTTAAACAAATTTAGTAGCTTATAATTAATTTACATGCTTTAAAATTAAGTTTTTAAATTAAGTTTGACTCCAGTGATCACATTTATAGTATTTTATTTGGTATCATTTGGTATTTTGGTATCATTTATTTGGTATCATTTGGTATTTTGATGGTTTGCACTTCGTTCATTTTGGATTTCTCCAGTGGTCTTTCCAGAGGTTTTTATTTCATATGAATCTTTCAAAGGTACAAGGCTGTTGTTTTTTTAGGGGTGGAAGTTATTTTGCTCGTGTTTAGGAAGGGGGTCTTTCTTTCAGAGAGTTGTGCCCTGATATTTATAAATTACTAAACTTTTTTTTTTTCAAAACACATATTTCTTCACTCAGTTTGTAGGGTAGAAGACTTATGTTGTTTGTTTTCAATATATTATGTTTTAACAAGCATGTATGTAAACCTTGGCATTTCTTAGCACTACCTCAACTCAAATTTTAACTTAAAGTATTTTCATTGTCATTTGGTTTTAAGTATTTAAGATGTTTTACTTTACCTTCTCTTTAACTGAAAAATCATAGTAGCTTTGTTTCAATTTGTTTTTAATAATCAAGTATATAAAAGTAATTTATATCTATTCTTTTCTTAATTTTATACATATGACATTTTTGTAGCAGACTATATTTTATATGATGTGTTATTGTTTCTTAAAATGTAATAAGTCTTTCTTTCTGACAACATTTTATAAAACTTTCATGTAACTTGAAAATGTTGATTTTGTTTGTTGAATGTAAAGTTGTTCTTGAATCAATTTGAACTTACTCATTTTGTTTTTGCTTATTTTTGTCTTTTAAGAAACTGGCACTAAATTACCAAATTTTTATTTGAAGTTTTCAGTTTTACTATATGTTTCACTCTGTTTTAGGTATATATATATATATGCTTATGATTACTATACATTCTTGACCTATTATTTGTTTTACCAGTATATATATTTTACCATGAATTCTATTTTACCTAGTTTTCAATCACCATACAGGCCCATCTTGTTTGGTTGTGCTTTGCACCTATTGCACCTTTGCAAAATGGAAGTTTGTAACAAATCTGCATTAAGCAAATCTATTGGTGTCACTTTTTCCAACAACATGTGTTCAATTCACATCTCTGTGACACATTCTGGTAACTTTTGAAATATTTAAAATGTTTTCACTGATCCGTGATCAGTGACTTTTCATATTACTATTGTAATTGTTTTGGGGCACCATAAACTGTGCCCATACAAGATGGCAAACGTAATCAATAAATGTTGGGCATGTTCTGACTGCTCCACCAACCAGCCATTTTCCTGTCTCTCTCCCTTCCCTTGAACCTCCCTATTCCCTGACAATATTGTGATTAGGCCAATTAATAACCTTACAATAGCTTCTAAGTGTTCAGTGAAAGGGAGAGTTACATGTCAATTACTGTAAAGCAAAAATCTCAAAATGATTAGGCTTACTGAGGAAGCCTTGTCAAAAGTTAAGATGGGCTGGGCGTGGTGGCTCACGCCTATAATCCTAGCACTCTGGGAGGCCGAGGCGAGTGGATCGCTCGAGGTCAGGAGTTTGAAACCAGCCTGAGCAAGAGTGAGACACCGTCTCTACCAAAAATAGAAAGAAATTAATTGGCCAACTAAAACTACATAGAAAAAATTAGCCAGGCATGGTGGCGCATGCCTGTAGTCCCAGCTACTCAGGAGGCTGAGGCAGAAGGATCGCTTGAGCCCAGGAATTTGATGTTGCTGTGAGCTAGGTTGACGCCATGGCACTCACCCTAACCTGGGCAACAAAGCGAGACTCTGTCTCAAAAAAAAAAAAAAAAACGTTAAGATGGATTGAAAGCTAGGTTAAGATGGACTGAAAGCTAGGCCTCTTGTGCCAAACAGTTAGCCAAGTTATGAATACAAAGGGAAACTTCTTAAAGGAAAGTAAAAGTACTATTACAGCGAACACATGAATAAGAAAGCCAAATAGCCTTACTGCTGATATGGAAAAAGTTTTAATGGTCTGAATAGAAGTTCTGGTTCAAATGGAAAGGGTGGTCTCTCGGGACGATGAGCAATCCCACTTAGTTGTAGACCTAACACACTTATTTGTACTTACGTTGAGTCTCACTGAAGTCCCATACATGTGAGTCCACTAGATTCAATGCTCACAAGCCACCATGCATGGTGTACGCATACAGGGTGAAAAGGAATGGTAGTGGACATCCACATGGCATGTACCTTGTCCGCTCATGTGCATATTCAGTTGTCCTATTAGACTTCACATTTGAAGCACAAATTCAAGGATGGAAATTATTAAGAATACCAAGACAGCAATATCGGAGTGTTAAACTAAGTGTGGGGTCCTTCTCTGTGTGGGTGCCTGTGTGATTATACAGGTTACATACCCATGAAGCCAACTGCAGTCCCAGCCTACTCCTATTTCCACCCCTGTCTGTATACCCTGATGCATAGTTCATCCCACACCCAAACTATGCTCCATTCCCTACAAAGAGCTGCGTGTTGGTCATCTATCCTTGGAAGGACAGACTGAAGGAAGAGGTCTGTACAGGCACTGAAAGCAGACTTGAGACCTTTTGCAGGAAATTTCAGGGTCCCAAGCTACCTGGGACCAAGCTACCATCGCTGAGACATATGGGGGTCTGGTCTATATGGGCGTGTGTCCTAGTTCCCTAGTTCTCTTTACCCAAACAGGAGGACAGTAACCAGAGCCAGCCCAGAGTGGGACCTTCTCAAGCACAGGGCTGGCAAGTGGTAGGAACTCCACTTGTCTGGATCTTAGATAACTCCAAGCGGTCAGCCAATGCCATCATTGTTTTTCTCATTCTCATCCTAATTTTTCTTAGTTCTAAGTTAGGATTTTGCATAATTTTTATCTCATTCTGAGTTTTAGCTTTATTGGTATCATTTCCCTTTTGCTACATGGCTCTCTTTTCATCTTTTGTACATGTCCTTTCTTAAATCAATTTTATTGGAGAGATACTTGAGCAGCCACAAAAGTCTCTGTAGACAACTCCTCGGTTTCTCCCATACTTATATGATTAATTATAGTGTTGTCAGAATTTCATTTTCTGATGTTACTGTAAATTGGCACAGCTAAGTGAAAAATCTAGGATTAGAAAAATGTAGAACTTTATAGTCATATGGGATCTATGGCTCAAGTAGTTATTAAGAGGCTTTTTGTAGGGATAACAGGTAATTGGTAGCATAACGAAGGTTAGATAGATCCCAGACCTCCCAGCTCCTAGTCTAATGCCCTGTATTGTGCTGTTTCAAAACAGAATTATCCAGTGACATCTTGATCTTTTAACCTGGGGGTTATGAAGCTAGATCATACCACTGATGAAATGCAGCTCAGGATTTGAGAATCCAATAGAAAAATCAAACCCAGTATTACTAATAGTACTCTAATAGGTGTCTGAAAATGTATACAATGCATGCCTGTGGCAGTCATTGTTAATCAAAGAAAGTCCTCTTTCCCTTGAAGATTGACACGTCTTTCCATTAACAATAAAAATTGGCACCAAAGATAAAATCTGTAACTCTGTTAGCTATATAACATAGAAACTGAAAATATTATACAGCCCAAAACACATATTTAATATTAAACTGAAAACAATGGCAACATAATTAACTTACAGCAAACACTTTGGAAACAGTTTTTAAACAAGCTTTCGTCAATTAAAGTCCCTGTATCAGTCAACAATGACTATAATAAAGCTGTGTAACAACAAGCACTTCCCTCCCCTCCACCTCCCCGCAAAAAAAGATTGCTTTACACACCACTCATTACTTTACATGGATCAACAGGACTTTACATATCACTCATTACCTTACATGGATCAACAGGACAGGTTCTGCTGTTGTGCTCTGTGCTGCAGGTCTGCAGTTCAAGTCTGCAACACCTGTGTTTTATGTACCTTGGACCAGCAAGTGAGCCAGGATTGGTTCTTCTCATGGTGGTGTCAAGGGTAAAGAATGCAAATAGATTCATGGGTCCTATAAAGACTTAAGCTCAGAACTGGCACGACATAACTTCTGCCCCTGTGCCATTCACCAAAGCAAGTCATATGAAAAAGCCAACATTCAAGGTGGGGAAAGTCAGTCACCCAAAATGAGACCATGCTAAGAGTGTAGACGCAAAAATGATGGAAGAAATGGAGAATCTCATTCAACCTACCACTGGCCAGATGCCAACAAGAAGAAATAAAGGAAAAGAATTTTGGAGTCATGCCTATAGGCAATAATCCTACTAAAATACATTTGCTTGGTTCATGTGAGCCTTTTAAAACAAATCTCTACTACTTGTCAATTAATTGCTGCTGTGAGTTAATATTTCTTTTCTCGGGGAATCTAATGATTCTGTCATGGTGTAGGAGACATGGATTTTCAACTGCAGTGGATTCACTCTTTGCTTTCCTGCAAAATGAGCACCACCCAGAGGATCTAAACCAGATGTCCCTTTGATATTTAGTATTAATATTATGGCCATGCCATTTGAGCAAGACTTTTTCATCACCCATTGTGGAAACCAGTTTTAAAAGCATGGCTTAATTGCTTCTAAATTTCAAGTCTGTCCTTAAGAAATCCTGATAGCTTTAGCTCTTAACCTAAACATTAAAAACAAACAAGCAAACAAATACCACTAACAGCATTACAAAATTGGGAGGGGGATAAGAAATAAATTTGATTCTCAAGGACACATTAATCACATCAATAATCTTTGAAAAAGGCCATTTTCCTCTCTTTCACTATTCTTCAAATGCAGTAGTATACATTATACAGCCCTTCCATAACGGCTATTTGGCTATAGAAATTTCTCAGATATGGTTCCTGAGGAAGATTTTAGAGGAGGAAAGAAAGGGAAGCAGCTATTTTGGAAATACTATTTAACACAACTGTACTGCAACACAGATCTGAACTTTTCTTTCATTTTAAAAATAAATATCATATTGCTTCTAGTTTTCAATTTTTATATTTAAAATACTATGTGGATGGCTTTTCCTCAGACAAATGCAAAGTGTTGGGTAAGTTTGAAGTTTGATTATCATTCATTTTTTGGTTTCTACTTTAAAATGTTGTTTATATTAAGTTTAATGAAATCAATTAAAGAAAAAGTGTCCCAAGCCTTTTATGCAATAGGATTTCCAGCCCTGCCCAGGCCAATTATCCCTCTAATACCTGCAATTGGCCTTGTAAATGATCAGGAAAAAATAGCTGTTAGTGATGGTTTTTCAAAGCCAGCTTGGCTACAAGCCATCTCATGTTTTGTGTAGAAAAGTGTTATCAGGAGGAATTAGATTAATTTTTAAAGGCTCTTTACCCTTGGGTTTACTGTAAGAATTCATCACCTCAACACATCATGTTTATTAAGCAACTCCATGTTTTATATATGATGTTTATAAAACTTGGTTGTGTGAGGGGTTTATATCTGGCTCTTTCTAAGACTGCATGAAGACAAGCATGGTGGGAAGATGTTAACATATTAATAAATAGGGCCCTGATTTTAACAGTAGAAGCGACTTAGTTCTATGCTACATACTATTATGTTAAAATATTTTTAAAAATGAAATTAAGGCATTTAATTCTGCAAGCTGATAATCATAAAGAGCTTTTACATAAACATAAAGTAAATCTCCAGGGTGGACATGACAGCTTAATGTCACATCTCCCAGAAATACCTTTGTTGAATTTTCAAGTTTAACTTAACAGTCCCACTTCTTGTGAAGCCTTGACTACTAGTACCTCTATTAGCACTGCTTTTGTTGTTCAACTTACGTCATAGTTATGTGCGTTTCTGCCCTGTGTAGTCGTCAAATAACCCCACCAGAGTTACAGAGCAGGAATTACTGTGCCCATTTTGTGGAAAAGCAAAACTGGAGCTCAGAACATATGAACACCTTGCTATCGGAGGTACAAAGAGTAAACAGTAGAGGTGGGTTGCGATTTGAAGGACTGAGTTCCGAGCTTTTCAGTAAACCACTGACAACTGCTTCACAGATTGTGCTGTGTTCCACAGCATCACGTGCAGTCACTGCCACCAAGAAGGTGCCTGAAGATGTTGCTGACTTGAACAGGAACACAGATGACCAGCACAGTGGGCCTGTGGCTACTTTTTGCAATGCTGGAAGCGTAACAATGGGCAAAGCAAGAACAATCTAGGGAGATGCACAACTGCGTCTTCTGAAATACTAAGCTTCATTTTTTTTTTTTTGACATTTACATTCTAAATGTCTCGAGTTCTCCAACATCAGTAATTAGCTGCTTCCTCTATCATTGAGCAAAAGGCCAGAAAAGATACAATGGAAGCTCACTCTTTCCTCTCTCACTGCTCCCCAGCATCAAACTACTGGGGAGTAAAGTGGTACAAACAGATGTTAGGTCCATTGCAATGAGGGAAAGAGACCTCAGTACAGAACTTGGTTCATTTCTGAATATGGCAGGGGCAAGTGGGAATTGATAGCCAAGGAGTGGAGTCCGGGTCAGTGGATGGAAATTTTCTGAGAGGTAACAGCAGGGATGAGGGGGATTCTGGCTAAACCAACCTAATAGGATTCTTGCTGAAGACAGGCCAGGGTGAGTAGACATCACTTGGGAAGGGTGCATGATGAGGACTCTGATCAGATCCAGAATGATTGGATATTGAGGACAGTGGGTTCTTGGCTAAACTGACTTAGCAGGGTTCTTGCCAAAACTGGATTTTATAAGGAAGTGCACAGATAAGCCTAGCAGAGGGTTCCACATGTAATCAAGCAGAGAATCTTTGTCAACAGAGAGCTCTTTGCTCTCAGGGTGAGCAATAAATTTGATGGTGGCGAGGTGATACCAGAGAGATTTTAAAAACAGAATGCTATTTTCTGGCTTGACCTTGGAATTTGGGGGGTAATTGATTTTAAAAGGCCTTGCAAATTAAAAGTAGTTATAAACTGCACTATAATGATTAGGCATCAAAATTGTTTCTCACTGTATTCCCAGTTTAAAGACTAAGAGCCACGTTATCCTTGCTAACTTAACCAGTGAGGTCCAGTTTACCTAGCAAGTTGCACACTGTATCAGACAACTTTTCCATGATTAAGATCTAATGGGGATATTTTCTATCCATTGTGAAGTGTGTTTCTCATTAATTGCCACATATTTATTATGAATTCCTCAAAATTAAAAAAAAAATGAAGTTTAGTTATTTGACACACTAGTGTTGACATTAAAAATTTAAGAAAAATGAAGCGCCTGAGGGTTGCATTACAAAGAGCAAGTCTTGCATTGGCCAACTGATTTCTTAAGGTAATCCTTTCTGTGTCATTCACAGAAAGTAGAACTCACCTCAGCCGCTTCCAGACTTAAAATATTCTGTAGTGCAGAGGAAAATATAAATTGCCTCCTTTGTTGCTGCCTAATTTTAGTTTGCCAAATAATGTGTCTTTTGTTACTTTGCAAGAAATTATTTCCTAAGAAAGAGATCGCATTATTTATGTTGTTTTACACAATTAAAAGAGAGGAAGGAAGAAAGAACGCTCATGACCTACAGGATAGTGAAATGCAATTAGTAAGAACAATATGGAGTTGGAGATGGACTGTATTCTTGTAGAAGACATAAGGAAGTAACTGCATGTATATTCTATATATGCTATCATAGAATATGGTTTATATAATGTGTATGTTTGTTAAACACCTTTACAAATATAGTGGGAAATGTGATGATTTATTTGTTGTTCAGAGACTCAAAGATCAAAGGAGAACAATCATCCATCCATCTATTTATTCAATAATATTTGAATGAGTACATACTATGTGCCTAGCATGGACTGATAAAACATGGAGAAGCTAGAACCTCAATAACATTAACCAACCAACTTCTTTCAGCTAGGCAATTTTAAACAGCATAAACAGCTGATAGATTGAAAAGTTGTGTTCCTTATTTTCTTAATAGAAAGACTTCCCCCAAAGGCCCAGGAGTTGAAATGTGTTGTTTACTGTGTAAAATAAAAACAACAGTGTTTGCATCCTGTTTCCATTGGGAGATTAAAACACAGTGGCCTTTAGCTATAGTTCAGGTGACAATGTCTCTTAACTTTTAACCATTTATAACAGTTGAGTATTACCACCTTGGAATTAGGGAACTATAAAGCAGGGAGACAATGTTAGAGTAAGTACATTAAAGCAGATTTCTAATTCTGCATAACTAGCATACATTTACTTCATTAACTAGCAGTTACATTTCCCACGCCTTCAATTAACACTGGTTTCATTTTAAATGCTATCAGTTAAGACAAGATGCGATAAGAAAACATCATTGCCAAGCAAGCATTCCTCAAACACTAGCTGATTTATCTCCTTGGCAATTCATTAAAATGCAAAATATATTGAAATTGATTTTCAGCACTTTGAGGCAGGAATGTTTGTAATAATGTTAATTTGCAAATTTCCTCTCTCTCTCTTTCTCTCTCCTTTTTTTTTTAAAGTCTCTGTGCTGTAGTTGCCATGTTTAGCTGGAGGCTATTTTTATTGTGCAGACAGAAAATGAACAGCGAACATTTATTTCTCATATCTTTCAGAGAAACCTGAGGTGCATGAAGATATTTGTGCTGTAACAGGCATAGTCAATCTCCTTCACTCTCTTTAGTCGCTGTATATCACCAGCAAACTCCCAGCTAGTCCTGCTGTAGCAATTAACCTGCCAGTGCTCTCTCCTGTCAGGCTTGGTAATAATAAACGCCTCCCCCCACCACCCCTGAGAGAGACAGAGCTATAGATTCTGGCTCTGCAACTTCCATGGAGGCTGAATTATTCAGAATCAGCATGATTAAGAAGATGACATGGTATTAGTTAAAAAGACATACTTTTTTCTCTCTCTCCCCTGACTGAGGTTTAAACCTATTAAGGTTTAAAGCAGTAGAGGCAGCTGATCTTTCCCTCTTTGGTGCACAGGTCCTAAAATAGGAATTCTTGAAAGACTATTTACAATACCTTGTCAATTCCCAAGTTCATGAATAAAAGTATAAATACCAGGAGGGAAGTGTCAGAGTCAAAATGTACAGCTCACGTAAATTTAGGAACTAGCTAAAAATAATATTTTCACCTCAAAGAGACAAAGAGAACAAGGTTTGGTTTGAGTAATTAGTCATGTTTCAATTGTTATTCTTATAAGTATATAACAAAAAAAACCCTCCCATGTCTGTGTTTTTTGAGTCAGTTTCAAGTGGACCAAACTGGGATTAATTATAAATTAAACATGCAGATATACAATCTGTCAGATAACAAGTTGTTAGACCCTAGAAATAATATATCCCTAACAATAAACCTTGTCTTTATGAGGATGGCAGTATTATAAATGTCATAATGGATTGCAAAGGAACCAGCTGTTTATATTCTACTATCGTACATGAATGAGAGAAAAGCAAGCCAGGAAATAAAAGGAGATGGAGGAAAATTTACTAGTACCAAGTCACGGAAAAAAGCCCAAGGAACTCAATTTTTACGCATTCCCATCCAATTTACCCTTGCTGGTGACTTTTGGGGGGAAGTGTAGCTTTTGAAACCAATTGTATTATTCCACTTTAAGATGCCTTCTAGTATATTCAATAGACCCATCACAGTTATATGTTCCTTTTTCAGTCTCAAGCTGCCCTCGCCATATGAGATTGGTTACTGTCTGAGGACTTTCAGAGAAGGATTTGAATGCAATTTCAAAGGCCAGACAGAGCAGCTTTCAAAACACTGCAAGCTTAGGAAAGCAGGGTTAGTGGCCCAAGAGGGGTGAGAGACTCGCTTTCTGTTTCTCATTTCACTTCAAGCTAAAGCACCTTCTGATCCCAATCCAGTGAAATGGAGGCAGCATGGCATTTCTAATTGAATGACCCCACCCACCCAAAGCTCTGTAAAATGGCAATTATCAGTAACTGCATTATTGCCAGTGACATCCACGTTAGCCCTTGGAGACCAGCGATTCCTTTGAGAACAGAAACATTTTGCTCTTCTCTGTATAATTAAATCTAGGTCCACCCATGAGATTTCAGCAAATAGCCAGGCTGCTCAAAGATGCTTGTTAGCGGGTTGCCATTTTCTGCACATCAGGTATGAATCATAGGTGTTTGTTACGCAAGGATCTTATTTCAAGTTTCGTGTTCCCTTTTCTCAGCCAGAACTGGAACCCAGCAAAGGGATTCAGAGGAGGGGTACAACTCAACTTTACTACAAATTAGGAGTGTTGCTTTATGGGGCATTACAGCTACTCTATTTGAAAATCCAATCCAGAAGATAACATTACCACTTGTTATGTTTGCATTTTCAGATAAGGCACCTTACCCTTGGCTGCAGGTTTCTTATCTCGCTAATATTCATGGAGTGGTAGCTTTTAATTAAACCATCCACAACTCTATGTAACTCAAAGTGTATATTTTACTGCAGCAGGAACCAATAGTCAAGAAAAATACGATATTTTACATTTATTTTTAAAGCCTGGGTAATTTTATTACCAGTGATGTCATGGACAGTGTTTTCCTACATAGATGACTAAGTGTCAAAGTGTTGTGTTTCAAGAGACATGCAGATCATATCAGGGGGTCCCAAAAGTTCATGAGACTCTTGACTTCCACAGATATAATATTCTGAGATCTGACTTTGTCAGAAACTCATGGAGGTTCATGATATGTAATCATTTGTCATTTTCCTCAGGCATAATTTTATTCATATGCATGGCAGATCTAGAATATGGAGGTGAATCACTAAATTACTGATATCTCCAAATTGGCTATCTATCTTCTTCAAATATTATATTCCTTGATTTCTCTGACACAGGCAGGCTCCTGATTTCTTTCCAAAGGCTGCATTTTCTCAATCCTGTTCACTGGTTCTCTTTTTATTTCCATCCCCTAAATGTTGAGGTCTAAACCACTTCTCTTTTCAGTCTTCACACTCTCTCTAGGTCATCTCATTTATTCCCGGGACTTCAAGTTCTATGTTTATGTTGATGATTCACAAATTCAAATTACCCACCCAGAGCCCACTCTTGAAATTCAGAAGCATGCACTCAGCTGCCTACTTGCACACTGGATATCCTACTGGCATTTAAATCCAACATATCCCAAACAAAATTCATCATAACAAGGATGCAGATAACATTTAATATGCATTTAATATTTACACTCATAATCTTTACAAAACCCCAAACAGGAAGAAAGTTATCATATTTCTCATTTTACCGGCGAGGAAACTGGGAATGAGGAGGTTAGTTGTCAAAAGTCATATGGTCACGAGGAGCTGTGATTTGAGCCTAAGTTCATCTGCCCAGAGTCTATTCTTACTCACCGCCCCCATGCTGCCCAACCTCAGTTTCCTCTTTCACTTATTGAATTCTTCCTAGTGATCCTTCCTATATCAGTGGTACAATTGCTTCTTCATGGTTGCCTTTCCTGACATTACAGAGTAACTTGGGTTTCCAGGCCTAGAGATTTACAATTATAAAATAACTTTTTTTTAATTCAGAGAGCCTATAATCATATATTTGATTTTTAATCCTCTCAACAGCCTGGGAAATACAATGGGCAGACACCAGCTCCGTTTGAAGTTGAGAAAACAAAAGGAGATAAGTGGGTGAGGGAGAGGACAGTTCACAAAGAAGGAACAGCAAGGCTGAAAGCCCTAGTGAGAAAACCAGTGAAATAAAAGTGGCATTCTCAGGTAATATTATATTTAACAAAATGATTCCCTTTAAAGTTAGAACACAAAGAATGAAAGAGAAGAGGTAAGAAAGGTAGGCAGGTGCTTGATCACAGAGAGTTTTACAGACCATGTTAAAAATCTGAAAATGTGTTCTAAGGACAGGACAAGAAAGGTTTAAGCAACATCCACACCAGGTGGGAACATTTGTTTCAATTGATGAACCTGCATAGACACATCAATATCACCCAAAGTCTGTAGTTTATATTAAGGTTCACTCTCGGTGTTGTACATTCTATGGGTTTGGACAGATGTATGACGATACATGTCCGCCATTGTAGTACCATACAGAATAGTTTCACTGGCCTAAAAATCCTCTGTGCTCTGCCTGTTCATCCCTCTCTTCTTCCTAACCCTTGGGCAACCACTGATCCTTTTACTCCACCTGTAGTTTTGCATTCTCCAGAATGTTATATAGTTGGAATCATAACATGTATAGCTTATTCAGAGTGGTTTCTTTCACTTAGTGATGTGCATTTTAGGTTCTTCCACATATTTTCTTGGCTTAATAGCTCATTTCTTTTTAGTGCTGAATAACAGTCCATTGTATGAGTGTACTATGTACAACAGGTGCAAGTTGAAGGACATCTTGGTTCCTTCCAAGTTGTCGCAATTAGGAGTAAAGTTGCCATACACATATAGATGCAGGTTTTTGTGTGGACATAAGTTTTCAACTCCAAAAAGAATAATTGTTGTATCCTATGGTAACAGTACATTTTGGAAGAAACTGTCTTACAAAGTTGCTATACCATTTTGCATTCCCACCAGCGATGAATTCCTGTTCCTGTTGTTCCACACCCTCATCATTATTTGATGTTGACCGTGTTAATGGATTTTAGTTGTTCTAATAGATATGTAGAGGTTTCTCATTAGTGTTTTACTTTGCAGTTCCCCAATGACACATGATTTCATGCATCTTTTCATCTGTATATTTGTCACCTATATATCTTTGGCGAGATGTCTGTTCTTTCTAGAGGCTCAAGGGGAGAATTTATTTTCTGGCCTTTTTCAGCTCCTAAAGGTTGTCTGCATTCCTTGCTTTATGGCCCCTTTCTCTACTTTCAAAGTCAGTGATGAAGGTTGAGCCCTTCCCTTATGGCATCCCTGTGAACTTGCACTTATCATCACATATTTCTTTAACTCTCTCCATTTCTGTCTCCCTCTTCTTCCATTTTGAAGAATCTTTTTGATTACATTGGGAGCGCCCAGATAAACCAGCATAATCTCCCTTACAGTCAGCTATTATCAGCCTTAATTCCCCTTCTGCCATGTAAACTAACATATGCACAAATTCTGGAGATTAGGATGAGGACATTTTTTATAGGGGGGCATTATACTTCCTACCACAGTACTCCATAAATATTTGCTATTTATTAGTATTTAAGTAGAATAAGAACTTTAAGACAACATGAAGTCATTACTTATGAAATGATTAATATTAAGATAATAAAATCTTCCTGATATTTTACAACTGTCTTAGTCTCTCTTAATTCGACAGCAAAAATTTTTTCTTCTATCAGCTTAAAGGTATAAAGTGTTTGAAGTATCGAACTTAGCTTCCATTGAAACAAAAAGTCCTATCTTTTCATACTTATCTCGGGCCAGGAACTTAAGACAATATTTCATTAAATTATCTAATGACAATGATAATTGTACCTGGAATAAACACAGGGAGAGAAACACAACTGACTGTTGGTAAACATATAACTCAGTAGGAGAGGCAAGAAAGTCTGGGCTCAATAGAGGGACAGCAACTGGTGATAGGCACACAACACAAGGGAACATCCATCCCTGTGTTTTGCAGAGGAAATAGAGATTGTCCATTAATCTAGTAAAACAAGTAAGTGGAAGTCTTTATAGAAAGCTTCTACTTGTCTACAAATGACAGAATGCAGGCTCTGTAGGCAGATATGTGTTCTAATTCCTTCCCACTCATGTCTTACAAGTTGGGTTACTTGAGCAAATTAATCAATGTCTAAAAAGTTCTGTTACCTCCTCTTGTCAAATAAGGGTTAAGATACTTTCTACTTCAAAGTGTAGTGGCAAGTTTAGTAGTAACATAGTTCTTGTAGGTAAAGAGGTTCATTGGGCAACTATTTTGTCAATCACAAATATTTGCACACTACTTTTATTACTTCTGTGAATAAATTCCCAGACATAAATTGTTGCTGAATACAAGTGATAACAATTCTCATAATTTTATATACAACTATTATCAAAATGGTCTCTAGAAATATATACTGATTTCACTTTTAACTACAATGTATAACAATGCCCATTTCCTTAACAAACTTGCTAAGACTCTTTATTATTTAAAAATTGCCATTTGAGTTGCCTAAAATAAGTATTATCATAAATTGTTCTTCTCATTTGAATTTCCGTGATTATTTGCTTTTAGGATTTTTTTCATGTAAAATTATATTAAACAATTGATTTTTCCTTTTTGTGAGTTACTTGTTGATATTCTTACCCCATTTAAATTAGGACATTTATAGTTTTCTCAATGATTTGCAAGATTTTGAAATCTTAAGACCTGTGTCTTATATGCCCTTACTTTTTCTGATTTATGTTTTTATTTCTATTTTATTTATATGTCCTAAGACTATCCTTGAAAGACAATTCCCAAATTTCCCCTGTCCTTTGGAAGGAAAATCAGTTTTAAAATACCATCTGCCTGAGATTTCTTATGGCTAGTAAATGTCCTAATGATATTATCACAGGCAATTCAGCATTTTTTTCTTTTAGTTCATTTGAATGACTAATAATCATTTGACTTGTTAAGAAACAGTAACTATTTTCAGAAAATTTCTTTCCTTTTTACATTCTTCTCGTACCTTAGGTACCAAATCGACTGGATTTGTGATCCCTGACTTGTTTTCACCAACCAATTTCTGTTCTTTTTTAATTGCATATTTCACTAGGCTCTGCTTTATTTAGTAACTGTTACCTAAAGCTTATTATTATAGCACCTCCGTCTGTTAAATAACGTCAACATCCTTCCTGTCACCTCAGCACTTCTAACCCCCCTCCTCGTATCCCCCTCACTGAATAAAAAGCAACGGGTTTTTTGTTGGAAGCTTTGAATGAATAATTCATTGGGCAAAATCGTCTGCGTTGTGTGTGTTCATAAGACAGAGAACTTCTCTTGTCAGTCACCATGGCTTGGGTAGGACTAAGTGCTGTTCCGTGTGTGCTCTGAGTGTACCGCTGATGGCGGGCTGCTGAGATCGCCAACTGTGTTAATCCCGACCATCCTTCTTTGTCTTTTGTGACAGGAAGATTAAGATTCAGGGTCTTATTCAATTGTAGCAGTTGGACTGTATTTCACTGTATTTCACTTTGTTGTTTCAAGCCTTCTTTTAAGTTACTGACAGATTCTCATCATCCTGCAAACCCTGTGAAATCCTGACCTGGAGCAACTTGCTGGGGGTAGGGGGGAGCAGCGTGGTGAGAGAGGAGAGAGTATGGCCCCTCCTATCAGAGACCCTCGGGTTTGGGTTCTACATTTGCCATTTATTAAATTGGCAGCTTGGGCCAGCTACATAACCTCAATGAGCCTCAACTCTCTTATCTGGAATATGGAAGCAATTATTGCTACATAGCAGTTTGCGTGTGTGTGTGTGGGGGGGGTGGATTTCATAAAGAATGCTTCTATGGAAGCACCCAGCACTCTGCCTGTAGGATGGCAGGTTTATAGTTAATGCTCATGTCTTTTTAATTAATTATTTCTTCACCATTGTCTCCATCTTTCTATAGTCTGTGAAAGATGTGCAAAATACTTAATGAACATACCATTTTCCCACCTAACAATAGTCAATATTTCCCTGTTTTCATGAGATAAAGTCCACTCTCCCCAGCATGATCCCAAACAGCTGCCCCTTCCCTTCCTGCCCACCTGATGGCCCAATGGACCATCCACGTGGAAATGGTATTTACTTTCTCCAAAGCATTTCATGTAAATTCAGTCTCCAGGCCCGATAGCTTCTGTTCTCACACATTATCTCATCACAGGATAGTCATCTGGCTATCTATCCATCTCCCAATTGGACATTGTTTGGGCTTATAGAAAATGACTCAAGGAATTTTTGGTGAATGAATGAATGAATGAGTGCATAAATGAATGGATGAAGTATTGACTATTTTGAGGGACAATATGGTAGAAATTAAAAAAATACTCAAATCATGGTGACAGAAACACCAGGAAATGCCTGTTGCACACCTTGGATCAATTATCTGTGAAACCAGTTTTTAAAATATGTTGATAAATGCTAGGTCCATTGTTCTTACTGTTTACATCTGTCCCCCACTCCCTTCCTCCCTTATTGCTTTCTCTAATTCTTTACCTCTTCCTTCAGCTTTTTGAAGAAAGTAGAATGAAGAGGGATGATTTCGAGAATCCTTTCAGAGTCTGGTAGCCTCAGCTGTGTCCTTAAATGGAATCCAGCCTGTTCTACTTGCTGAGTCTATAAATTAACCTCCCACATGTTAACAGGTGACTAACTTTGGTTCTGTTAACCCTCTCTTTCCTGGCTCAACGGTGGAGCCTCTGTTCTGCATCTTGTCTTGGAAGGTACCTTCCTTTCCCCCGTTAGGGGACATGTATTGCCTTAACTGGTGCTGACTAAAACTCTTAGGCAGCAAGCCACATATTATAAAAGCCTTGAGGGATTTTTCTCCTGCAGTTTTTATGTGATGCCCATTGATTTTTCAGGAAGTGTCCCAGCACTTTTTCTGTCTCTCTCAGGAGAAAAATCTAGAGTTCTAGGACAGAATGTACCATCTGATCAGACTTCCATGCTAATGTTGTATATATTTATGGGTAGGTCTGTACACAAGAAGGCTTATGCCCTCTCTCAGAAGACCTCAATACTAATGATACCAACATTTGCTCTGAGGAGAAATAACCTAGGAACTCATACGTGGACAAGATTATTTTCTTTTAACTTATTTTGTAAAGCAAAAAATTAGACTGAGACTAAAAGGGAATGCTATTTGAGATGAGCTACTGGTCATACCTTCCACTTATGTGCACCACGTGCATAAGTGTGCACGTGTGTGTCTATCTGATATCTGTCCTTACAGAGCTAATGACAGAGAGGCCCGGTATTCTAATGAAGGGGATTGGATTTTCTTTGAGATACCAGTGATAGCAACAATGACAATAACATAACTATCATTAACAGGGTACTCATTGTGTCACACTTTGCATGCAATATTCTATTTCATCAGCAAAGCAACCTGTAAGATAAGGGATTATTATCTCTATTTCACAGAGGAGAACGGTATGCTAAAGCTGATGCTAAAGCTCTTGAGTGGCTTGTCAAACGCCACCCAGTAAGAGGAAAAGGAAAGAATCAAACAGTCCAGTTCCAAAATCTAACATTTACCACCGCACAATACTGCCTCCCTCCAGTTCAATGATATCCTACTTCTTTCTACAGCTCCATTTTCCAAAATTATTTAAAATATAATGCTATCATAGTGTAACGAATCAATAAGAACAATGACTCCTGCATTTGATAGCTCAGGAAAATCACCTTTTTGTTGAAATGGGTTTTGTTTCAAAGACAGAACCTGGAACCCAGCTGACACCCACTAGAGGCAGGACAGTGGAGTCTCTATTAAAACACCTCCTTCATTCAGTGCTGGTGCAGCCTGCCTAGCACAATTGCCTGGTAGCGAGGTTGGGAACCACATCTTAGAATCTAGGCATTTGGCCAGGGACCTGTCTGTCACAAAAGGACTAGCACATAGGAACCACTTAATAAATTGTTGTTGAACCGAACTGTTGAACCATCATTCTCTATAGTGATATTCCCCACTGATGCATACTGATGAGAAGCTTTTTCCCTTTAATATTTTGCAAGGGGAAATCCACTCAGCCCCACCGTGCAGCTCAGCCCTTAGGGTTTAGGGCAGACAGGCAGCAGCAGCGGCGCCTCTCAGCAGAGTTTTGCATCAAGCAGAAAAGACCGTACTCAAGGTAGACATTTTCTTTCCTAGGACAGTACCTGCCCCTGTCATTAAGGTTTATAGGTATTTGTATATGTCATTACTGTTACCAGTTTTTCCTGGGTCCTGGGGAGAATCAAGCTGAATGCCTGTAAAATACAGCCAGCTCCTAAGAGAAAGATGCTCTGTAAAGATATAGTATTACTATAAATTTCAACTACTTCTCCCAGCCTGAAAATGCTGTCCTGGAGAGAATGATCACTTAGCAGTCATTGGCTCATTTCCCAAGCTGGTGGGAAACCGACCTAACTCCCAGGCCCGGTGAAAGTGGAGGAATGGGGTCCCTGGGGCTCAGGGCAGAGAAAATACTAACCAAAGTGACACCAACCTATTTGTCAAATCATTATCAGCGATAAATACAGCCTTAGCAATACTCGGTGTAATGATAACAAAAACATGGACCTACAAAACTCCATTACCTGTTCCTAAATGGAATATCATCTTCTTCAAGGAGTTGGTTCTATTTTCTGGTTTTCTTACTGCTGCTCCCACTGTAGCAAGCGGCAGCATCAGGGTGACTGATTCTCTTCTTTACCCCTCGAGAAGTATCAGTCATCTCGATCTCCATCAGATTTCTACAGTAGCTATTTGAACAAGGACAGTTCCCTTGGAGTTAATCTTTTAAACTCAAAGGCAAAAATCCCTGAGCCCATCTCGTATATATGAGACTAAACGTCTCTGCACTGCTCATAATCTTGGAGAAGTGCTATCTTTTAGCCTGCAGATAAATACAACACTTCACCAGTTTCTGGGTATCTCCTACCCAGACAGGGTGTGATACCTAAGTAAAATCCAGTGTTCTAGAGAGAAATGGATACATTTGCAGACAGACGAAGGGAATATACATTTGTAAAGCCATTTTAAAAAAGTAATGATGCCATGTGATCAAAAGACTTGGAAATATTAATAACATGTATGACATGCATTTACATTATACATATATGTATATAAATATAAACAAATGATAGAAAAATATTTAAAATGCACAAACATAACACAAATACGTCTAATGCAGTTATACTATTCTACTGGGGATTTTGTTCTGTTCCACAAATTCTGTGTTGACATCTCTCAGCCCTCTCTCCTCACTCCACATTTTGATAGAGAACTGCCTTTCCAACCTCTTTTGGATGACCAACGGGCATCTCAAAACTGAACTTCTGACTCTCCCTGACAAACCCGCTTGTCTTGCAATCTTCCCAATCTCAAATGGGAATTCCATTCAACCATCTGCTCAAGGCAGAGCACCTTAGGATTCTTGTGGACTCTTTTCTCCAATAGCAACCAAGATATTACATTGTCCTGACCCTCAAAATAGATCAAGAATCCAGACACACCACTTCCATCAGCCCCACTCTTCAAAACCACCCTCACCTTGGAGGTCAGAAGCAAGGTCTGCCAGGAGTTACACCTTAGGGAGGCACAAGCAAATCGATACATTTGATGGCCCTGGGAATAGAGGAGATCCCTTAAAGAGGGAGTGGAGGGAGAGAAAAGAATGAAAACTAAGAAAAAGCTGTGCAGAACTTTAACATTTAGAGCTCAGGTCTGGAAGGCAGAAACTGAGAAGAGTTAGAAAGACAACCCAGGCTCTAGCTCCATTAGAGGTGAGACCATGTTAGATTATCACTGAAGGCAAAGGTAGGTGTGCTCTAGGGGAGACAGCCCCATAACCCTCCTACAGCCTGTTCCAGAAACATCCTGTCCTGCAAATAGTTGCTTTAGCCTAAGATCATTATATGAGAGGACTTGAGCCTCATACGTAGAAAGCTATTAGCCCCTTCCATCACCCCAGTGGGGCCAGGTCATGTGTTTTTCATGGAACAAAAAATGAAAGAAACAATCCGACCCTTGCCGGGCTGGCTCCAGCCTCAGAAGTTTGTAGAGAAATGCTAATCCGGGCTGCACAGCCTTCTCTGTTCCATCCACAGCCCACTTGGCTATCACACGACCCCAGTTCCGGTCAAATGGGCCAGGCTTCCACGTGGGAGGCTGGGCTGCAGGCAAAGATGATGGAGTTCGTGAGAGAAAATCACCGAGGGAGTCACAGGGCAACCATCCCCCCCAAGTCTCAGTCCTGCAGCACCCTAGATTCTACAGGTGTGGGCATGAGAATGGAGGATCTGTAATTTTAACTTAAAAACTCCAGAGGGAAACCCCCCTGAAGGCCCCGCTGGATGCAGGGAATAGAGGAGACAAGGCAGCCAAGTGATGCTTGTCTCAGGAGCAGGTGAGCAAAAGAATGCGTCACCAGGTTCCAGAGCAGAGAGAACAGGGAGTCCTTCTACTCGTCATCCATGTCAGAGATTCCTGGAGGGAAAAAGTCCCAGGAAAAACTGGATTTCCTCTCTTCAAAAGGGTAAAGGATTCTGAGGCCCATTTAGACTTGAAATAGTCTTATGAGTGTTAAGTCCTGGGATATATCTATCACATCTCTTTTCCAAATTGTCTTTAATAAGCATGAACCACTTTTATTTTTTCGAAATCAATAAAAAAGAAATTAAAAGGGAATGACCATATTTTTTTGCTAAATGATTTACTTACATTCATATTACAAGTCTTATGTAGGGTAGTTGGTGAATATCCCATTTCATTGACTGAAAAATGGAGTACTGCAGAGATTAATGAACCTTTTAAAGGTCAAAATTCTAAACACTAAATCCTGTGGGTTATTTTCCCTGCGCACAAATTCCTTATCTCAACGTGTTCAAGCAATTGCCAAATCGTGATTTCTGCTTTGTCCCAGATTCTAAGATGGTAAGGGCTGTACCGGCTGATTTGAGACTAATTATTCAGAAATTAAAATTGGCGTCTGGCTTTATTTCAGTTAAAATGCAGTTGACTGTGATTATTTTCCTTTCTCCTGCCTGAAGGCTTTTCTATACCTTATGTGTAACTGGCTCTTTCTAGAGGACTTACATCAGATGGAATCTTCCTTTTCCTGGATTCCTTGAGTGGGAACATTCTTTTTTATCAACCAATAGTTTAGGAGTAAACTCTCCTGGATAATGTATTTCATAACAAATAAAATTTTATACCAAAATCGCAGATGCTAGTGCCACTAGGGGCTCATTTACATAAATAACATCTATCCATTTTGCTTAAATTTCATGTTTCACATGAAATTTATATTAGCAAATATTGTTTAAAAAAACAATGTTTTGTTTTTAGTTTACTTATCTATTTTCCTTCCAAGTCCAATGTATGGGCAGGCAGGGAGAAAAATCACAATCATCCAATACTACACTTTCAGTTATTGCACAGTTTTATGATAATTTTAGAGACAAAAATATATCTTTGCAAGAGTTTTTTTTGCCCTGCCCTTTCTTTTTTTAAAAATATGCCCTCCAAGTGCCAGTAATTACTCCTATAGGCAGAATTGGAGAAACAAAATTGTGCCATTAAGAGCCAAGAGGCAACAAATGTTCTTTAGAAAGCATTTAAATGAATGTGGTTTCCTATTGAGTTATGGTTTTGCCAGACAAGTGATTCTTTTGACCAATTCTCAAGTGTAAGCCTGAAACAAGTAAACATTTTTGCTCAAGCTTCTGGCTTAGGAAAAACATACACATTATCTCATGTCTACTGTAATTCCACGTTGAGCACGTGTACAAACAGTCTTCTCTTAATTAGTCTGGGGGAGAGGCCAAGGAAGGAAGGGCCAACAGCTAGCATGGAAGAGTAAGTAGGTAATAGCTTGACAAGGAAGGAGTGGAGGAGATTCAGTAAGGTCTGCTCTGTTGGTCCACGGTGAGACTGGCCAATCAGGCTGGTATGGCAGAGTCTGCCAAAAACAGAAGAACTGATGCTTAATAAGCTTTGAAAGTCGAAGCGAGACTTGGCAGTCATTTAATTCCATGATCTTCCATTTCAGCAGAGACGAATCTCGACTCTGGAGAGGCAATGTGGCTTGCCCAAAATTAGACAACTGATAAATGAAAGAGTATTTCTGCTTCCCCTGAAAGTTGTTCTATTAGTCTCCCAACTGCCTATTTTCAAGGAGGATCCAGATGGCTACGGAATCTACCTGGGGTCTATTAATAGTTCGCTTTGCTTTGATATGGGAATCAGTGCAGACATTTGGGGAGGATGAAGGAGACCCTTTTTGTTTTTGTTTTTTGACAAGCCAGGACTAAAACTTTGGCTTGAGCAGAAATAAATTTGAAGATATCAAATACCCTATATAACCAGATCAAGCTGATGTGGGTGAGGAGGGTGGGGAAGACAGGGGCGGGACACTCATACAGAAACAAAGCAGAGGGTTGAATATCAGGAAGTGATGGTTGTTTGTCAGGAAAGGCTAAAAGAGGTCTAGGGACAATAGCTTTGCATGTCAGGTGCATCTATGTAAGAGCTGAAAGCTGATGGGAAACAGGGTGGGTTTCATTGACAAGGTTCACTGATCTCTGTTGTGTGGGCAGGTGGGGACTTCCCAAGCATTTTTACCTGGGAAGTTTCCCACTCCCTCTGGGTCTTAAAAGTACTTTGTGCTCTGAACAGGGCTTTCCACAGAAGGCCAATATTTTTGCCTCACTACCAGAAGGCAACATTCAACACATTCAAACCAGCAAGAGAAAATAAAGTTTAATTTACAAAACTGTACGGACACGTGGAGTCTCTTTTCTCTTATTCTCAACCAGCCTGTTTCTATATATGATGTTTATCATGTTCTAAGTTTATTAAGCCACTGTCCCCTTTTAAAATTTTAGGCCAATTAATAATAAATTTCTGTTCAAAGGGCATGGACAGAAATTTTTCAAAAGAAGACAGAATAAAGGCCAACAAACATATGAAAAAATGCTCACCATCTCTAATCATCAGGGAAATTTTGCAAATCAAAACTGCAATGAGATATCACTTATCCCCAGTAAGAATAGCCTTTATCAAAAAGTCCCCAAACAATAAATGCTGGCATGGATGCGGAGAGATAGGAACACTCCTACACTGCTGGTGGGACTGCAAACTGGTTCAGCCTCTGTAGAAAGCAATATGGAGATACCTTAAAGCGATACAAGTAGATCTACCATTTGATCCAGCAATTCCACTACTGGGCATCTACCCAAAAGATCAAATGACGCTCTACAAATGGGACACCTGCACTCGAATGTTTATAGCAGCACAGTTCACAATCGCAAAGGTATGGAAGCAACCCAAGTGCCCATCGATACATGAGTGGATTAGTAAAATGTGGTATATGTATACCATAGAGTACTATTCAGCTGTAAGAAACAATGGTGATATAGCACCTCTTGTATTTTCCTGGGTAGAGCTGGAACCCATTCTACTAAGTGAAGTATCTCAAGAATAGAAAAACCAGCACCAGATGTACTCACCAGCAAATTGGTATTAATGGATCAACACCTAAGTGGATATATAGGAGAAACATTTATCGGGTGTCAGGTGGGTGGGAAGGGGGAGGAGGGGATAGGAATATACAAACATAATGAGTGAGATGTGCAACGTTTGGGGGATGGTCACGCTTGAAGCTCTGACTCAAGGTGGGGGACATGGGCAATATACATAACCTTAACATTTGTACCCCCATAATATGCTGAAATAAAAAAAAATTAAAAATAAAAATAATAATAAATTTCTGTCATGTAGCTGACTCCTTTTAATCAATGAGGTCAGAAACATTAAATTCAATGCCGTTCATTAAAGCAGTCACCATTCTAAACCACCAATAGTTTTTAAAAATGTCAGATGGGCAGCAGCTAGGAAAAAGATCACTAATGACAACATAACCTCTTGTGTATTGGCCACACCTTAACCCTCAAGGTCAAAGTCCAATTACATCAATTAAAGCTCACAAATTCAGTGAGAAGCATGGGGCTTACCTTCTTCACAGAAATGGTACCCAGTTCCGATCAGCTGATGTGGCTTTTTTTTTTTTTTTTTTTTGAGACAGAGTCTCGCTTTGTTGCACAGGCTAGAGTGAGTGCCGTGGCGTCAGCCTAGCTCACAGCAACCTCAAACTCCTGGGCTCAAGCGATCCTTCTGCCTCAGCCTCCCGAGTAGCTGGGACTACAGGCATGCGCCACCACGCCCGGCTAATTTTATATATATATTAGTTGGCCAATTAATTTCTTTCTATTTATAGTAGAGACGGGGTCTCGCTCTTGCTCAGGCTGGTTTCGAACTCCTGACCTCGAGCAATCCGCCCGCCTCAGCCTCCCAGAGTGCTAGGATTACAGGCTTGAGCCACCGCGCCCGGCCTGATGTGGCTTTTTAACCCCACATGTTTTCCCAGCTTCTAGAACAGAGAATCCTGCTTGACCTATGTGCTTACATATTTCATGGCAAAGGCTCTGATTAGTTGTATTTTTGAGCTGTAACCCATTACCAATGGTGTTTTTTCCAACCTACAAGAAAAGACTAGGCAATTAATTTTGTTGATGCCATTGAAAAAGGCTTTTACATACTCTTGCATGATGTGTAGTGCCAATATAATACAACTCCATTACCCCTTACCCACAGAGGCAAAACATAGAAACTCTGAAAATCAAAAATTTTGATTTTGCTTTCTAAATTAGCACCATATTTATTTAATGGCAAAACCTGACTTGAACTGATAATGAGACTATTTTGGAGTCCATTTATCTCACTTAGTGTAAATATTGATGCTTTTTGTTGTAGAAATCTTAACGGGTTTGATTAGGGGGAGCGGCCCTAGACCCCACTGAGGGCCATTACATAATGTAAAATGTGTGCATGTGTGTGTGCGCACTGTGTTATCTTTGTCAAGTATGGAGAAAAAAGTAAATCCCCAAACCCAATTGGCCTAATCAGTTTTAGATAAGGATGAACCAGAAAAAGTAACATTTTGATATTTTCTAAGATTGTAGAAAGTGATTTTTGAAAATTGTCTCTATTTATAAGTAAGCAATTCCCATTGTTGTAGTTCATACATTCAGACTCTTTTTACCCCCGGAAGATTTTGTTTGGGGGTTTTTGATGCTTTTACTCTTCAATTCATGTATCCCTGGAAAACCAGCAGATAGACAGCACTAGAGACTGTCACACATCAAACCTGCAGTGGACAGTGGTCACACAACACAGCCTTTCTGATGCTATTAGGACAGTGCCTTATGGCTGTTTACCTGGTTACTTTTTGTGATGAGAGACGTATTTAATCAAACAACATTTAACATTTGGCCTCTTTGCTGAGACTTTCAGCAAGGACCTAATTATGAAAAGAAATACTGTTTATTTGACCTATGCCCCATGCACAGCCCAACACCTTCTTTCTCATTCATTCCCATTGCAATCACAAAACTATGCATGAGTCTTACCAACTCTTGGCAATAACCACTTTGAAAAGAAAAAAAAATCTCATATCTTCTCAGGTGTGTTCTAAAAATAAAGTCTTTTTTGCTGGTAATTACTTTTTATAATTTTGGTGGGAATCAGAGCCGTATTTAAAAATCAATATATTAGTTTTTAGTTGCCTTTCAGAAGGACAGTGGTTTTATTTTTTTGAAAAGTAGTACCGAAATATATGTTAGGTTTCTGGATAAAGAATGTTAAGTAGATACGATCCCTTATGAGACTGTGATATTGAATTTCAGAAGGGTGAGAGAGAGAGAAAGAGAGAAAGAGGGAATGTACACGACTATAATATTGAAAGGCACTGTTTTGGCAAGAAAGTTTTCAAAGTATTCATTATGTACAAGAGTATCTGTTCACGAAAATCATCTTGGGCATGTAACTTCCTGTTAGAATGAGAGAGACAAAGAGAGAGAGTGTGTGTTCTATGGGCTGGGAATATTCAACTTGGGTTTTGTTCAGTAAGAGAAGAGAAATGGAGTATAAAATCCAAATGTATTGGTTTTATTGTCCTCATTGAAAATAGAAAAGAAGGAAGAATTTTAACTCAGTATATTTTCAGGCTGCAGACTGGAAACCAGCTGAAGTTAATTTACAAGTCAACACAGAGGAAAACAAGTGGGTTAAGTATGAAACCTACACATATTCATCTGGGTGCATTTAAAATGCATTTCATTTCAAAAAGAGCTCTTTGGAAGTCCACCAGCAGCGTGTATTTCGTGTATGTAGTCATGCGCTTTCAATAAATGGCTATTTCTTATGAATTCAATGGAAACTTCGGTGGGGAGGAAAGCAGAAACCACGAAGCCACAGGGATGTCACAACTCCCACGAATTAATGCTACTTCAGAGAAACAACCACCAACCTTTGAACAGTGTATGCAAAATGTCAAGTAAATCGAGTACCTACCATATGCTAAGACTGTGTTACGAAAATGTTAACAAATAGTTAGGTATTATTACAGTGAAGAAAAGAAAACACATTGCCATTGATGGCAGCTGGGCAAATTATTAAACAGCCATATAAACCAGGCATAAAAAATGATTTGGCAATATGGGAGAGAATTTTATGCCTCTCCTTATCGTAGTCACAACATTTTTAAGGATATTTCTGTTAATCCTTTAGGTATAACTGTGTTCTTTTAACCCAATGTGAGGAATAGGAATGAGTTACATGAAAAGTGAGCTAGCTAGCGAGACGAGTGAACATATCACCTGCCCGGAGATACTGTGAAACACTCTAGATGTCCGGATTCGAAAGTAACGTGCACCCTGGATGTTCATCTATCTACTCATTCTTCCCGTAATTTCCCTTTGATATATTTAAGCTGAATGTTATCCCTACTTTTCTTAGAAGGATATTAAAAAACCTATCTACGGTGCTCAGACTACCTATTCTGACATGGCACACTATATACTTATTCTCAGCTAAATTTCATAATTAAAGTAAGAAGTGTACGTGCAAAATAGAAAAATGGGTAAATAGTGAAAATAATTATTCTTCCCATCCCATACCATCCCACAGAGAACAACAGTTTAAAGGTTCTTGTGTACATTTTCTGGAATTTCTATGTATTAATAGATCACTGTGTCCTATGTTCCCCTCTTCCACAACTTTCTTTTTTTTTTTCTCTTAATAATATATCTTGGAGAAAATTCTATCAGCATGTCAGGACATAAGGAGAAGCCACATTTAAAAAATGACCACAAAGTAATCCATTATATGAATATAGCATAATCTTTTCAATCAGTTTCCTATTAATGAGCATTTTAGAATATTTCTAGATTCTTACTACTAATAACAATGGATACATATTTTTGCTTATACATGTTGGGCATATCCATAAGAGAGATTCCTAGAAATGGAATAGCGAGATCAAATAGTACATAAATTTAAAATTTGAAAGACATTTCTAAATTGTGCTTCAAAGTGGATGTTCTAATGTACATTCCTGTTAATGTTGTTTGAAATTGTTTATTTCCCCACATCTTTACCAATGACGTTTTTGGTTGAATAGAAAGTTAAAATGCTATTTCATAGTTGTTTTAAATTTTAATATGAAGTTATAGATAAAATTGAACATTTGTTAATATATTTCTAAGCTATTTGTATTTTCTTTTTTGTCATACTATTCACAATCTTTCTCTTTTTTCTACAAATTTCTTTACTCTTTCCTTGATTTATAATAGTTGCTTAAATGATAAAGAGTTTAATTCTTAACACAATCATATGTGCTGCAAATATTTTTTCTTTTCTTTTTCTTTTTTTGACATTAGGGTATTTGATGCTAACCAGTTTTTAGGTGGGAAAGTTTATCAATTTTCCTCTTGGATCAGTGTTTAATTGCTTTTCCTCAAAAGACAGAGAAATTTTTACAGAAAAACAAATGATGGTATCATTTTAAGTAATTACAAACATAGAATGAAGTACCAGTTGCCTTTCTTTTAAGAAGAAAAACATTTTAGAAGAAAATACTAATAGATTAGAAACATGAACAGATGTTCAATTTCAGCCATACTTTAATATTAAAATTTTAAAATTTTCATTAAAAGATTAGATCATCATGATTTTCATCTATAATATGTAAGGAAACCTTAGTTCTTATTTTTTGAGAGTATTAATGTAAGATTCTTCAATGAGAAATTTGTTTCTACTGGTTTCCTCCTAGATTGAAAAGTAGCAGTCACCTCTGGAATCTTTGAGCTGTCTGGTACATGGGAGAGATTTTGTAACTCAGAGAGTCTTTCATCTAAGAAGCCCTGTGGGTTTCAGATTGCTCAGCTGCAGGGACCTAGTGGAATCAGTAGGGCCTAGAATATACTATGTCACGAGGCAGCTTTTGTCATGGCTCATTTTGAAGTTTAACTTGCCCTTTGCATCTTAACAAGTTGTCTTACAGCTTCCTGCTCACCTTTGACAACTTGACTAAATTGGACAACTTCTAGAGGTTCAGGGCTTTGCCTATGACAAAGACGGCAAAGGCAAAACACCAGCTGCAATTTAACTTTTTAAAAGTAACTACATAGAGCACAAGATTGTAAAACAATAATATAAGGAGATTCTCACACCAAAAGAAAGTGTCACTTGAGCCGATGAAATTCAGAAAGCCAGTTAGAGCTGACAAAGTCAGTAGTAGAAGATAGTAACTTTTAATTGCCACTTGAGGAAAAATTACATGGATTCAAGACTATAATAGCAGATAGCCCCACTACCACTTACCAAATTCAATGTATACATTCCTGTTCCCTGAGTCACCTTTCCTCCATAAATGTTTGCTGTGTAAAACTAAAACCTTCCCAAATATTAAAAATTAAACTTCTATTCTCTGATTTTTTTTCACTAAACTCCTGTTGCCTTTTATATTCAACATCATACTGATTTGTACCGCTTATATTACAGTTCTCTGCTTATATTACAGGTGCTATTTCATCTCCAGCTACGCTGTAAGAATTGCAATGGAGGGGCCACATTATTTACTTTATGTTCTCATTGTGTCGAGTGAACTACTATATAAATGGATCTCAGAGTTATTGATCAGTTGCACTTGAACTAAACACACGTTCTCATGACTGGGATCTAAAGAGCCATCACCTCAACAAAAGCTGTTGACAAGAGTGACAAGACAAAAATGGCCTAAATTCAGAAAACTAATCACCCTTCTCTTCAGTTCTAAAGAAATCTGTTGCCCGGGTTTCCTGATCCCGGAAAAGTAAACTGCAAGCAAGTGTTGGTGGCATTTCTAAACAGCATGTGGGATAAACCTCTGTAGAAATTACCATCAATAGGCACAACAGGGAAGCAGAAGTAGGAAGATTCATTTTCCTCGATTTGACTAGTTGAAATGAGTTTCTCTGCACAGAGCAATATATGTGGTTCTCCAGTAGAAATGAAATATTTGAATGCCGCTAGCTTCATCACAGTTCAAAGGAGATATTAGAACACATACTATTTTCTCTCTGCTCCCCCCAAACCTTTGTACATATGTGTGCATGCTTGTGTACATGCCAATCCTGAAAAATAACTCCATTTGTACAGGAGAACTTTGTTTTACTGAACTTCACTTTATGCGAGTGGATATTTATTCAATATTCACAAATATTGCATTTTTCACAAATTAAACTTTTGTGAGAACCCTATGCTGAGCAACCCTTTCAGCACCATTTTCCCTACAATATGTGCTTGTTTCATGTCTCTGTGTCACATTTTGATAATTCTTGAAATATTTCAAATGTTTTCATCATTATTAGTGTATCTATTATGGTGATCTGGGATCAGTTATCTTTGATGTTACTATTGTCATTGTTTGGGCACCACAAACCATGCTGATATAAGATGATGCACTTAATCTATAAATATTGCATGTGTTCTGGCTGCTCCAGACTGGCTGTGCCCCCCTCAACCCCCTCCTTGGGTTTCCTCATTCCCTGAGAAGCAACACTATTGAAATTAGGCCAATTAATAACACTGAAGTGGCCTCTAAGTGTTCAAATAAAAGGAATAGTCCCACCCCTCTCACACTAAATCAAAGCTAGACATGATTAAGCTTAGTGAGGAAGGCATGTTAAAAGCTGAAATAGGTCAGAAGTTAGGCCTCTTGTGCCAGCTAGCCAAGTTGTGATGCAAAGGAAAAGTTCTCGAAAGGAATTAAAAGTGCTACTCCAGTGAACACACGAATGATAAGAAAGCAAAACAGCCTTATTGCTGATATACAGTAAGTTTTAGTGGTCTGGATAGAAGATCAAATCAGCCACAACATTCCCTTAAGCCAAAGCCTAATCCAGAGCAAGGCCCTAACTCTGTTCAATTCTGTGAAGGCTGAAAGTGGTGATGAAGCTATAGAAGAAAAATCCTATGAAGCTAGCAGATGTTGTTTTATGAGGTTTAAGGAAAAAAGCTGACTTAATATAACATAACATAATAACATAACAAACATAACATAGCAACAACATAACAGTGCAAGGTAAAGCTGCAAGTGCTGATGGAGAAGCTGCAGCAAGTTATCCAGAAGATCAAGCTAAGATCATTGACGATGGTGGCTACGGTAAACAACAGGTATCTTTCAATGTAGATAAACAGCTTTATATTGGAATGGAATTGATGTCATCTAGGATTTTTATAGCTGGAGAGGAGAAGTCAATGCCTGATTTCAAAGCTTCAAAGGACAGGATGACTCTCTTGTTAGGGGCTAATGCAACTGGTGACTTTTTAAGTTGAAGCCAGTGCTCATTTACCATTACAAAAATCCCAGGGCCCTTAAGAATTATACTAAATGTCCTCCGCCTGTGCTCTATAAATGGAACAACAAAGAACATTGGTTTACAACATAATTTACTGAATATTTTAAGCCCACTATTGAGTTTTACTGCTCAGCAGAAAAACAAAGATTCCTTTCAAAATATCACTGTTCATTGATGATGCATCTTCTTACCCAAGAGCTCTCTGGAGACATACAAGAAGATGAATGTTGTTTGCAGGCCTGGTAACACAACAGCGATTCTGTAGCCCATGGATCAAAGAGTGATTTCAACTTTCAAATCTTAGTATTTAAAAAATATATTTTATAAAGATATAGCTACCATAAGCAGTAATTCCTCTGATGGGTCTGCAAAAAGAAAATTGTAAGCCTCCTGGAAAGGATTCACCAGTCCAGATCCTATTAATATTAAGAATATTCATGATTGGTGGGAGAATGTCAAAATATCAACATTAACAGGAATTTGGAAGAAGTTAATTCCAGCCTTCATAGATGACTTTGAAGGGTTCAAGACTTCAGTGCAGGAAGTTAAAACAGATGTGGTGGAAATACTAAAAGAACTATTATAGAGTTAGAAGTGGAGCTTGAATATGTGACTAAATTGCTACAATGTCATGATAAAACTTGAACAGATAAGGAGTTGCTTCTTAGGGATCAGCAAAAAAAGTGGTTTCTTGAGATGGAATCTACTGCTGCTGAAGATGCCGTGACCATTGTCGAAATAACAACAGAAGATTTAGAATATTACATAAACTTAGCTGAAATAGCAGAGACCAGGGTTTGAGAAGATTGACTCTAATTTTGAAAGAAATGGGTAAAATGCTATCAAATATCACTGCATACTACAGAGAAACTGTTCATGAAAGAAGATCATATGGCAAACTTCACTGCTGTCTTATTTTTAAAGATTGGCACAACCACCCCAAATTTTAGCAACCGCTTCCCTGTTCAGTCAACAGCCATCAAGATCAAGGTAGGACCCTCCACCAGTAAAAAGATTATGACTGGCTAAAGGCTTAGATGAGTTTTAGCATTTTCTAGCAATAAGTTATTTTTAGATTAAGGTATTTACATTGTGTTTTTAGATATAATACTATATTGCATGCTTACTAGGCTATATAGCATAAGATAGTATAAACAAAACTTTTAAGTACACTTGGAAACAAATAAACAAAAATATTGTGCAACTCACTTTATTGTGATGATGTGGAACCAACTGTCTCTGAGATATGCTTATATTCTCCAAACTCTGGATTCGAAGCTAGCTACCCTTGAGAGAATTATTCCCCAAATCATGTAAAAGTCTCTCCAGCCAAGACTAAATTTCACCTCTCTTTTGAGGGCCTTCCTGGTACTGCTGCCTTTACCTGCAGTCCAGATGAATTTTCTAGACAGCTAGGCTTGTATGTACATGAGGATTTAACCCACTAGGGACTAGACCCCTTATCTGTGTTACTAAGCCCTTGTTGCTCCTCCTGTTCGTCAGATGACATGGAGATGACATGGAGATGGCGGTTCAGGGCCAGGTGCCTAGAACGCCAGCCTTCAGCTCTCAGCATGAGGAGGGGTTAAGGACATGGGCCCCACAGTCACCTAGGCTGGACTTGGACCATCAAAGAGACCTTGGACAAGGTGCTTCTTCTGTTGAGCCTCAGAATCCTAATTTACAAAATGGGGGTTAACAGAGTGAGGATTCAATGAGACAATCCATTTAATACATTGTTTCTTATTTCAGTCCTTCAGCGTGAGCACTTGTGTCAGGGCAAAACTGGTGGGGCTGTGGTGAACCCCACCAGGGAGCAGTTTGCTTCAATTAGGTGGGAGGGGGGTGGCATCTAGGAACAATCCTTAGTTGGAAGAGCCTTAGATGACAGCCTCACACTTCCAAATAACCACAGCAGAGACGGAAGATGGGTATTTTTGTTTAACCAGTAATTGGAGAGGTTAGTAGAGTAAGAGGCTTCCATTAAGAAGCTCTCATGAAGTTGGACTAGAAAAGATTAGACATGCTGGCAGCTAGTTTAGAATAAAGGATAAGTGCACTTTGAGGAAGTGGGATGAGGACATGGAATAACTAAAGAGTTGCTACGATGTCCTCAGAAAACTGTCGAAGGAACCCACGATGGCTGGGATGCATGGGGCAAGTGGTGCTTACGCCTTCCAGAACAAGGGGTCTGCACACTTACTCTGTAAAGAGCCAGATAGCAATATTTTCAGTTTTGTGGGCCATATAGTCTCTGTTCGAACAACTTAATTTTGCCATTATAATGTAAAAGCAAATAAGCATGGCTGTGTTCCAATAACACTTTATTTACAAAAACGGGCAGCCTCCACATTTGGCAGACTGGCAATAATATCTTAACCCTTCCTTTAGAACAATAATTATTTTTATTGTCATTAATTAAATGCTTATTATGTGCCAGGGATTGTCCTGGCATTCTTTCCAATTTTAACTGATTTTCTCATAGCACTGTGAGAAATATACCATTACCGTCCCTATTTTACAGGTAAGGAAACACGATCAGAAAGTTTATTTTGCTTAGGGTCACACAGCTAATCATTGGCAGGCAGTATTTATGCCCAGGCCAATTGGCTCCAGAGGCTGAGTGCCCTTGATCTCTGGGCCATCATGCCTGTTAAGGGGAAGGGGACAGGGTCTATACCAAATACCTACTCATCCCCATCTTTTCTTAAATGGACATCCTAAAAGTGGCAAAGTTTAGTGGGATTCTGACTTTTTATAATAAATATGCACCTGGTGTCTATTTGCCTGGGCTACTGTCTGTGTGCTCAAAGACACTAAACTCCTTACACAGGCCAAAATTCCCTGCTGAATCTGGCTCCTGCTTCACAATCCAGTTTTGCACCAAGCTCTCCCTTTCCATCTGCATTCCCTCTAACCACCCTTCCTTCTTTTCCTTGAAGGTTTCCATGCTGCTGATTGCCTTAGGCATTTGCCTATGCTGTTTCCTCTGCCTGGACTGTTCTTCCCCTTCTCTTCTTTGGTCTACTTATCACTGATCCATTCTTCAAAAAATCGTGTTAAATCACCTTATCTCTACAGAAGCCTCCCTGACCCTGTATCTTGATAGCAGCCTGTGACCTTCTCTTATAGAATACTGCCTATGTTAACAATTGTACATTAGTTTTGTCTTAAATAACTAATAATATCTAATAAATTATCTATAAATTAATAATAGAAAAGCTCACTTTCAGCTATGACTCTTATTTTTTTTTTTCAAAAATTATGAATATAAAGCTATTCAGAGCTCCTGCCCCATTTTGGAGGACTCCTGGTTTAACAGATATTGTGACAATATTATTTGATCTGAAGTATTTCCAACCCAAGCAACATTTCACACATATTTCACAAACCCAGCTGTCCATCCCTGGAGTAAATAACATTTGTTTTTGAGAAAAAGCAAATACAGACGAGAAGCCAAGTAATTAAGAATTTATTATAAGTGCTTAGAATTTCTCCAGGACAAACTCTCAATTCCCAAGGATTTCTTTTCTTTCTTTCTTTTTTTTGTGCCTTCTTGACTCACAAATTCTGATCATCACCTTGTTCTGTCCTTCTCTTGAGAATCAACAAAAGACACAGCATAACAATGTTTTACTAAAGAGGATATATAGTTTTTCTATGTTAAGTTGGCAGGGTATATTTTTTAATTCTCTTAGTTTTCATAGCTAAAATATAATTCTTATTTAAATATATGAATGCATTTAAAATAATCCTTACATTTGCTACATATTCACAGGGCTCACAATTGTGTGTTTGTAAGGGCAAATTGTTTTACCTCTGTAGATTTTTAAGGAAATGTGGGGAAATGGGTGTAAGAAAGCCAAGCACTCCTAGATCTTTCACAGGGAAGGGAGAGGAAGCTGCCCAGTTCCTCAAAAGAGAAGTCTACACTAACTTCATATACTATAAACCCTATGCCCTAAACAAGAAGTCATTCCAGGGTAATATGCATAAAAAAATGTTATTGATATAAAGTCAAGTGTAAAAATTAGAAACCATGTAAAAGTTTAATATAAATAATGGCATAAGCAAATTATAATGTATAATAATTGAAAATAGTTGTAACATTAACATGGAAGCTTTTGGAGAGTGTCTTTCCTTTAAAAGTTTAATATATTAACAACAAATTAAAGAGAAAAGCCTAAAAGGTCTTTTCTTCTATAGGCTTTAAATTCATCATGGATATGATCTATGGTTTGGTTTTGTGGCCTTTAAACCTGGCTTATAGAGGGCTCTCCATAAACATTTTGCCAGAGATGAAATAAAAATTTTCTTGCTTCAGAAATAGTAGGATCCTTTGAATCATCAGGAACAAAGTGAATAGAGACAATAACTTCATCTCTTTTGGACTATGGGATCCTTTTATGTGTTCTACATGATAACTCAATGACCAAGAAAAATTTTTGAAATAAAGACATTAAATTAAGTTCCTTTAAAATGTTTTTGTTTGGGCTTGGGACACCCTCAGTGCCGACATGGCTACATTGACAGAAGACTAAGAGCATGACATTCAGTTCCCTTGAATACATGTAATGCCTTCTCAAGAAGGGTGGGTTCAAACAAACCCAGACTTCAAAGACTAAATAAATGCCTAACTCTTCAATTTCCAGAGAGCAAAGAATACACACAAGCATCAGGAACACCCAGAAAGACATGTTCTCACTAAACAAACTAAATAAGGTACCAGTGACCAATCCTGGAGTGACAGAGGTAGGTGACCTTTCTTACAAACAATTCAAAATGGCTGTCCTGAGAAGCGCAATGAACTTCAAGACAACACAGAGAAGGAAGTCAGAAGCCTATCAGAGATTTAACACAGAGATTGAAATAATAATAATAAAAAAAATCAAGCAGCAGAAATTCTAGAACTTAAGAATTCAATTGACAAACTGAAAATGCATTAGAGTCTCTCAACAGCAGAACTGACCAAGCAGAAGAGAGAATTAGTGAGCGTGAAGACAGGCTATTTGAGAATGCACCGTCAACACACTTTGAGCACACGCAGAGTAGCCAAGAGCAAATCCAAGAGTTATTGGCCTTAAAGAGGAGGTAGAGAGTGAGACTGTGATAAAAAGTGTATTTGATTAAATAAGAAAAGAGAACTTTCCAAACCTAGAGAAGGACATAAATATTCAGGTGCACGAAGATCATAGACCACCAAGCAGATTTAACTCAAACAAGACTACCCCAATACATTTAATTATCCAGCTCCCAAAGGTCATGGATAAAGAAAAGGTCCTCAGGGAAGCAAGAGAAAAGAGAAAAATAACTCCAGTAATTCTGGCAGCAGACTTCTAGTGCAAACCTTACAGGCTGGACAGAGTGGTATGACATATTCGAAGCACTAAAGGAAAAAACCTTACTCCTAGAATATTATATCCTGCAAAAATATCCTTCAAACATGAAGGAGGAATAAAGACTTTCCCAGACAAACAGAAGTTGAGGGATTTCATCAACATCAGATTTATCCTACAAAAAATGCTAAAAGGAGTTCTTCAATCTGAAAGAAAAGGATGTTAATAAACAACAAGAAATCATCTGAAGGTATACAACTCACTGGTAACAGTAAGGCCACAAATACACAATACTCTATTGCTGTAATTGTAGTACATAAATCACTTGTATCTTGAGTAGGAAGACTAAAAGACAAACCTGTCAAAAATAACAACTTTTTGAGAGATAGATAGTATAAAACGATATGGATGCAAACAACAAAAACTTAAAAAGCCAGGGGGATAGAGTTAAAGGGGAGAATTTCTGTTAGATTTTGCTGTGCTTATTTCTTTGTTTGTTTGTAAACAGAGTTGTCATATGTTTAAAATAATTGGCTATAAAATGTTTTTTGCAAGCCTCATTGTAACCTCAAATCAAAAATGCTTACAACAGATACACAAAAAAATAAAAAGCAAGAAATCAAAACAAATCAAAACTACCAGGGAAAATCAGTTTTAGCAAAACTAAACAGGAAGGAAGGAAGAAAGAGAGGATCACAAAAGCATCAGAAACCAAATAAAGACATGGTGGTAGTAAGTCCTTACCTATCAATAATAACAATGAATGTGAGTGTACTAAACTCTCCAATTAAAAAACATAAAATGGATAAAAAATCAAGAGCCAACTATATGTTGTCTGCAAGAAACACCCTACACCTATAAAGATACACATAGATTGAAAAATAAAGGGATGGAAAAAGATATTCCATGCAAATGGTAACCAAAAATGAGCGGTAGTAGCTATGCTTCCATCAGATAAGATAGATCTCAAGACAAAAACTGTAAAAGGAGACAAAGAAGGTAATTATATAGTGACAAAGGAGTCAATACAGCAAGAGGATATGACAATTCTAAATATATACCCAACTCGTACATACACCTAACACTGGAGCACCCAGATATATAAAGCAAATATTATCATGACTAAATAGAAAGATAGATCCCAATACAATAATCTTTGGAGACCTCAACAGTCCACTTTCAGCATTGGACTGATCATCTAGACAGAAAATCAACAAAGAAAATAAGAATTTATCTGCACAATAGACCAAATGGACCTAATAGATATTTACAGAATGTTTCATCCAACATCTGCAGAACACACATTCTTCTCCTTAGCTCATGAATCATTCTCAAGGATACATCATGTCAGGCCACCAAAACAGTCTCAGAAAATTCGAAAGAACCTGAAATCATAAGAAGTATTTTCTCTGACCAAAATGGAATAAAACTAGAAATCGATAGCAAGAGGAACTATACAAACACATGGAAATTAAACAATATGCTCCTCAATGACCAAGGGGGTCAATGAAGAGATTAAGAAGGAAATTTAAAAATTTCTTGAAACAAATGAAAATGAAAACACAACATATCAAAACCTATGGGATACAGTAAAAGCAGTAATAAGAGGAAAGTTTATAGCAATTGTCTACATCAAAAAAGTAGAAAAGCTTCAAAAAAGAACTTAACAATGCATCTCAAAGAACTAGAAAAACAAAAGCAAACCAAACTCAAAATTAGTAGCAGAAAAGAAATAATAAAGATCAGCAGAAATAAGTGAAATTGAAACCAAAACCAAAAAATAGGAAAGAAAAGATCAAATAAACAAAAAAGTATAATCAACAATAAGTTAGGGCTGGGCACGGTGGCTCATGCTTGTAATCCTAGCACTCTGGGAGGCCGAGACGGGCGGATTGCTCAAGGTCAGGAGTTCAAAACCAGCCTGAGCAAGAGTGAGACCCCGTCTCTACTAAAAATAGAAAGAAATTGGCCAAATAAATAGAAAATAGAAAAAATTAGCCGGGCATGGTGGTGCATGCCTGTAGTCCTAGCTACTCAGGAGGCTGAGGCAGGAGGATTGCTTGAGCCCACGACTTTGAGGTTGCTGTGAGCTAGGCTGATGCCATAGCACTCTAGCCTAGTCAACAGAGTGAGACTCTGTCTCAAAAATAAAAAAAATTAAAAAACCAATAAGTTAGGGTATACTTTAAAATAGCTAAAAGAGTGGGATTAGAATGCTCCTAACACAAAGAAATGTTAAATACCTGAGGTGATGGAGACCCCAATTACCCTGATTTGATTAATTTATATTGTATATCTGTATTAAAACATCACATGTATCCTATAAAGGTATACAACAATTATATACCCATAACAACTAAAAAGTTTAAAACTATAAAAATAGGAAAAAAATTTGAATAGATATTGCTTCAAAGAAAGACCCAATGTTCATCAAATGATGACTTAATAAGTACCACAAAATATATTCATATTATGGAATAGTATTCAGCAATAAAAATGAGTGAACTACTGATCAAATAGCTACAATATAGATGAGCTTCAAAAATATTATACTAAGTAAAAGAAGCTAGAGACAAAAGGCCATATGTTGTATGATTGCATTTATAACAAATGACCAAAAAAGGCAAATCTATAGAGGCAGAAAGTAGATTAGTGGTTGCCTAGAACTAGGGGTAGGAATAAAAATAACTGCAAAATTGGTGTGAGAAATATTTTTAAGATGATGAAAATGTTCTAAAATTAGATTTTGGCGATAGCTGCAAAAACTCTGTAAATTTACTAGAAATCATTGAGGTTTACATTCAAAATGGGTGAATTTTATGATATGTAAATTATACATCAATAAAGCTGCTTTAAAAAAAATAAAAATGTTTCCACAGAAAAAAACCCTGCAGGTCCAGATGGTTTCCCTGTGAATTCCACCAAATATTTGAGAAACAAATACTACCAATATTACAAAAACTCTTATGAAGAATAGAAACATAGAAAAGACTTTCAAAATATTTTTTTTGTTGGCCAACAGAACTTTGGTACCAAATTTGGAAAGAGATAACAAAAAGGAAAAATTACAGGCTGATTTCATGAACATGAATATGAAATTCCTATACTAAAAATTAGCAAACTAACTCCAACATTATATAAAAAATAATAATACATCACAATCTAGATGGGCTTATGTTGGGTAATAACTGAAAATCATCCTGTTTTTGAGGATGAAAAAAATTAATAAAATTCAATATCTTTTCGTGATAAATGAAGAAAGACTTCTTAGCAAACTAGTAATAGAATGTGCCTTAATATGTTAATCACCCATCTCTAAAAACTTTATAGCAAACATAGTGCTTAATGGTGAAATATTGAAAGGTAATTGCCTGAGATTAGGAAGGAGACAGGGGCTCTTGGTATTGTCATTTCTATCTAACATTGTTCTAGAGTTTGTAGCTGATGATGTCAGACAACAAAAGAAATAAAAATTATAAATAAAGGTATAAATGAAGGAAGATGGAAAAATGTCATTATTAATAAATGATTGTGTATGTAGAAAAACCAAAGAATGTGTAAAGAATTAGAACTAAATTATGAATTTATCAAGGACACTAGATAGATAAAAATCAGTATATAGAATGAGCATGAGTTATATTTCTGTACACCAGTAACCAACAACTGGAGGATTGATTGTAAAAATGATAGCATTTTGTGGGGCAGGGTGGAGTTTCCAATGAAAATCAGAAAACCAGGTGAACAAATTCCAAAAGAATGGCTAGGCTCAGTGGCTCACGCCTGTAATCCTAGCACGCTGGGAGGCTGAGGCGGGACAATCACTCAAGATCAGGAGTTCGAGGCAAGCCTGAGCAAGAGCGAAACACCATTTCTAGTAAAAAAAATAGTAGGAAAATTAGCAGGGTGTTGTGGTGTGTGCCTGTTGTCCAAGCTACTCAGGAAGCTGAGGCAGGAGAATCGCTTGAGCCCAGGAGTTCGAGGGTGCAGTGAGCTACGATGATGCCACTGCACTCTACCCAGGGCAACAAAGAGAGACTCTGTCTCAAAAAAAAAATAAAAAATAAAAAAATCCAAAAGAACTGTAACACTAAAAAAAGATATCATTTATAATAGCAAAGATTTCAAGGTACCTTGGATGATAGCCAAAATAAACGGCAGATAGCAGAATCAGATTAAGCAGGACTTTAGATATGAGAATTATCAAATGAAACTAAAGTAACCAGAGTTCTGCATTAAAAGTAAAAATGACTTAAAATGTAAGAAAGGAAAAAAAAAACACTAAGGAGATATGAAAAAGAAAACAAATATATATTCTCGAAATTAAGAAATAGATATAAAAATTTTAAAGGATAAATTAAATAGCAGATTAAATAGATTAAGAGAGATTTAATTATACCAAGATGGATATACTTGTTTTCTAAAATGTCACACAAAAAAATAAAGTGATGGAAAATACTAAAAAGAAGTTAAGAGACATGGAGGCTACGAGGAAGAATTCTAGAATGAAGAATGTAAGCTGGTACTTGAGAATTTTCCAGAACATTTGAAAGACACTAACATTCAAGTAGAGACATGGATGGATATTATAAAACTGTTTTTGAGTGAGAAAAAAAAAATCAAGACACAAATATATACATATAGTTTGATTTCATATGTAGAAACTTGAAAAGCATAAAAAGCTAAAGGATCTAAAATTTAGGGATTCCATCAGATATCATAAAACTGCTGAGAAATGCAAGAGAATGGAAGATGCAATTCAGTCATAGTCTTTAAGTGGTAAGGAGGAAATAAGAATAATCCACAAATTTTTGTTTGTTTGTTTGTTTTAGGGAATGATTTATGTTCTACATATGAAGCTAGGTGGTAGACAAATGACTATTTGCATTGTTATTTATCTTTATACACTTCACAAATATATGGGCAGGTTCAGGCAATTCACAGAAAAAGAAAATATAAGTTGCTTTCTAAAATATGAATGCAGAGTCAGTATTACTCAACACACGAAGTATAAATTAGAATAATTGGGAAGTATTTTTCACCTATTAGATTTAGATAAAAAATTTTAAGTGTGAGAATACAGAGCTGACCAAAGTGTTTACTGGCCGAAGTGTAAGTTGGTTCAAACACTTCATAGAGCATGCGGTACTATTGTTTATAACATCAAGAAATTTACAACTCATAAATATCCACCAGTGGGTACTGATTAAATAAATATGGTGCATGCATAAAATGTAACACAATGTAGTCACTAAAAATAATGAAGTAGATCTATATGTGCTTATAGTTAATGACCTTAAATATTAGCCAGTGAAAATAGCAAGATACAGAATTATGAATTTACAGTGTGTGGCTATTTATGTGAAAAGGTAAATATATGTCTTTTATGTTTACAGAGTCAAAAAGTATTGCTAAAAGGATTGTCACACAAACAAAATAAAAATATGGTAAAAATGGTTAACTCTGGGGATGAGTAGGGCATTGGTTCTAGGCTAGCAATTGCACTGTCTTTTCACTATTATCCCCTTTTTTTTTAACCTCTGTATTTTCTATCATACACAAAAACTACCATTCAATCAACAAAAAAAGACATTTTGTACAAAGATTCATATATGTGCAGGACTGTAGCATGATCACAATATGAGAACAGTCATGCTTGTCTCAGTCACTGTAACAATACCTTCTGTATTTGGAATTTATTTATACCCAAAGTAATAATTCAAAATCGCTTAACAAAAGTGGGTATGTGTTTTATCCACATTTTGCACTTCTCAAGTGTTATCATCAGGAAGAAAAACCTATTGCATGAAATTTCTAGTGCTTCCTGGGTTTATCTTGCTCAGAAATAATGGGGGAAAAAATGCTGCTTCAAACATTAAAAAATAAAGGTTGGCCGAATCTCTCCTTTGAAATGTATAAATATAAAAGCAAACAATGGAAATCATTTTAAGATACCTATTCTGGGATCCCCTCTCTAAAATCGGGTATGTTATTTAATTTCACTTTTCATCGGTTGTTCATTTGGGGTCAAACTTTCTGCAGTTCCATAATGGAAATTGCCACTCTATTTTCAGAGGCGCAGATGGTGGAAAAACGCTTCACAAGTAAACCATTTTATTTGAGTGGAACTGAATTAGCTTTTCCAACCCACAATTTCCAAATACGATGTCAGAAATGAAATACACCCTTCTACACCCTAGTGATGTGGCTCTGGGAAGAATCATGCCATCGCTTGGAAATACAGTCTCCTCTGCAAAATGAGCCCCCGCCCCCATGCCTTTGTTGTAGTGTCGTGAGGATTAAATCATGTGGCACATTCCTTTGAAAGTAAATGCAGGTTGCCCGGCACACCTTGGCACCCCTGGCCCTGGATACTTCTCAGCATCCCTGGACAGCATCTCAAAGCACTAATGCCCAGGCCCCAGGGAGACCAGTTAAATCCATGTCTCTGGCCCTGGGCCCTGGCATCTGCATTTTTCCAAGTTCCCTGGGTGATTCTCATGTGCAGCCCGAGTTGAGAACCGCGGACTAACGCTGTACCAGCTCCTGTCATGTCCTCCAGCTGTTAAAGATACTGACATTTTTATTGACAAAACACCGATGAAGTTGTGAGGATCCACAAGCAAACAAATGGAGCAGCCATCCATTTGCGGTGGCACATGTGCGAGTTTGACTCAAGACACGAGAACGGAGAACTGCCTACGCTAACCTGCGCGGTTGCCACCTTAGCAGCCTCAGGCTGTGTAGCAGGTAGAAGTGACATTTTAACAGAAGAGAAGGAAGAGGAGTAGGTGGAAAGAGGCTTGTGTTTTAAAAGCAGAAAATCTGCTGTTGTTTTAGTACAGCAGACAAGACATGGAACAAACGAGCATGCCACAGGTATCTGCTGTTGCAGGTCAAAATCAAGCCTAACCTGCCATATTTCTTCCTATCACAATGACAGTGACTCTTAAAATTGCTACCTGTCCCCTCTCCCAGCCTCACTTGGAACTCTCATTTTCCCTTTACTTGCTATTTTTTCTACAGTACACAGTTTACTAATTACGTTTTTTTTTTAATTGACTGTATATTCGCATTAGAATCTGAACTCCATGAGAGTAGCTCTAAGGCCCCAGTTATCTCTTACAACATTGAATTTTTTCCCTAAACTTCTCCAAAATAAGAGACCTACCCCTAAGGCAAGAACATTTTTTTTAATAAAAAGAGATTATGCCATGTATCCTAGTGTGAGAGGAAGAATACAAACTGGAGGATAGTAAAGTATTTTGAATCAATAATTTAGAAAAGGAAAAAAAAATATATGCGCTCTCCTCAATTACATTATTTTCCAGACATGAGGCATTCTTCCCCATATGTTGGCCTATTTTGATTAAACAAATTTTTTTTTTTTTTCCCAATTTTGCTGGATCCTCCAAAATATTTTCTCTGGCCATTCCTTAGAGATCAGTATTGCAAACTGGTCTCTAATTCTCTGGCATGGCTTAGATTCCTTTCTTTAATAATTGGATTCTGCCAGCTGTTTTCTAGCCTTCAGCGTTTCCTCCAAAACTGAGTCAACTTGTAACAATATAAGATAAAGCTTGTCGTCCTTTCATCTTTACTTTCTTTAGAGTCTTCCCAAAAATCTGATTTATTCCTGGGGGCTACAACAAATTATCCTTTCCTGTTGTTATAGGAGAAATCACACGTGTGTGTTGTGTAACCTTAAGCAGCGCAACATGTCATTCCTCTAGTAAAAGGTGAGCTTGACCTTGCTCAAGAAAAGCCTGTACACCGTGCAGTGTTCTATTAAACTGTGTGTACCACTTTGGCCAAGCAACTTCATCTGCACGGATCTCTCAGTACAAACACTCACTTATAAAACGTTACCCAAATCCACATCAAACTTTTTTCCTTTATGTTCATGACTGTTTTATTTTATTTATTTATTTATTTATTTATTTATTTATTTATTTATTTATTTTGAAGCAGACTCTCACTCTGTTGCCCAGGCTAGAGTGCCGTGGCGTCAGCCTAGCTCACAGCAACCTCAAACTCCTGGGCTCAAGCAATCCTTCTGCCTCAGGCTCCCGAGTAGCTGGGACTACAGGCATGCACCACCATGCCTGGCTAATTTTTTCTATATATATTAGTTGGCCAATTAGTTTCTTTCTATTTATAGTAGAGACAGGGTCTCACTCTTGCTCAGGCTGGTTTTGAACTTTTAACCTCAAGCAATGAACTTGCCTCGGCCACCCAGAGTGCCAGGATTACAGGTGTGAGCCACAATGCCTGGCCATGTTCATGACTGTTTTATAAAAATAAATTTGTTAAATGTAAATAATTTAGTACACTTGCTGGACTTGGTAGGATACAAATAGCATTAGTCTGAATGATCTCCCACAAGTACTTTGAAACATTCTCTGTAGGAGGCAACATTTTCTCTTCCAGACAACATCTCCAGCAGGCCCAATAGATTTGGAAAGTCTCATTTTCTGTGTTAAAAAGTCTGCTCCAGTCTAAACCTAGGCTTTCACATCATAGCCTACATAGACTGTCTTCTCTGCTCCCCAAGTTCAAGGCTGACCTGAGGTTTGATAAGTATTACACTATCACAGACGGATAACTGAAACCCACTTTTGCACACTGTTATTCTTCCAGGTCACTCCAGGCCTGGAAGGCATCCTTTCTGGTTAGTCAGCATTATGCAAGCCCTGCTAATTGTAAAATAGTTTGAATATTCACCCCACTAATTGCAAAATAGTTTGAATATCACCCCTGGCTTTTTCACTCTCCTTTCTCTCCAACCTCTTCCACTGCTTCTGCCAGAGCTTTTGGTAATTCTTTCTTGGATACCAAATGTCTTCTGTCTATCACAGTAAATATCCAAAAGACAACCCTGCTATACAGCACATGAATTGGTTTTTGGAGATGCACATACCCTGCTTGGTCAAGATCCTTTCAAGACTTTCCAGGCCTGGCAACCTCCTACAGTGTCTTATAGCAAAACATGTATCCTGGCTCTCTTCCAAATTAGGGAAGTACAGCTTGATCCACCACTGATCTTCAGTCTTCTCTTTTTTATTTTCCTCTGCAGTCACCTTCATCCAGCCTCAGGTTTGTAGACTTCTCAAAGTGAGAGGCAGATGCCTGGCTCTATGCCCCTCTCCAAACCCAGAGGATACACTTCAAACTCTTCCAAGGATTATTGTATCCTTCATCCAGGAGCAGCTCTGGGTGACCTAAAAGGCTCAGAGCTCTTCGAGCCACAGTGAGATGCCAGTTTACCTCTTATGGACACCCTAATATTTGGTTGTGGGCCCTACTTTGGCATAGAGGAAGGAAGCAACCCCTCCCCTTCCTAAGGGAGAGAAGCAAGAACCAGCATTTTTATTCAAAGGATATTTCCTTCGCCAAATCTACTTTGAAATGTCTGATCTTCTCTTACCTGGGCTGTTTGAGTGATGGTGGCCGAACTGGGTTTCCACTTCTAGCAGACTCTATGGGGTTAGGTTCAGCACTTTTCTTTAGTATAAGGAAAAACTTTGTCACCCTTTATACACTTCACAGCTTTGGAACTTTTGCTGAAATTCCAAGATAACAGAAAACAGTCCCATTCAGTTACATTTTATAATCTTTTCTCTTGCATCTAGTCCTTTTTTTTTTTTTTTTTTTTTTTTTACAAAAAATGCTTAAAGGATACTTGGGAACCTTAGAATTGTTCATTTCATCATTGAGTGAACTCAGAAAAATAGTTATTCTCTCTAAGTCTCAGCACATTAGATGAAAAATGAGCTAATATGAAATTACCTGACATGGTAATTATGAGATCAAATGAGATAATCTGTGGGAATTCTAGGTAAACTTTTTAGTGCTATTCAAAGATTAGTTAGTATGTTTAATATAACCTGAGTAAAGTAGAAATTAAAGGCAGTTATTAAAGTGATTCAGGCTTACAAAATGTCTGCCAGTAGGTAATGTAGAAGAAACACACCTTAATAAAATCTGAAGAATACAGACACCACCGCATACCCCAGCCTTCAACCTAATTCTTAGATGAGTCCTAAAGTGTTTTAAAATTCATACACAGCACAGAAGAAGAAGGAGGAGAAGGAAGGGAGGAAGAAAAAGAGAGGAAAAAGAAGATGAATTATTATATTAAAGAAAAGAAAAAAATAAAACCACTGTAAAATGCTTTTTAAGACTATACACACACACACACACACACACACACAAACCTTCTCTTGGCAAATGCTGGCCACTTTTCAAGCAATTGGTCTAATATTACCACCCAGTTTCCCTCTTGCCCTACCATCTCTAAAATATTTCTTTCCAAAATGCCATATTCCACTGCCATATTCCACTCACAGTTTTCCAGCTATCTCACACTTTGTTTTTTTTTTGTTTCTCCAAAGTTTGAGATGAAGACTGGTTTTTATATTTTGCAGCTTTTGCAAAATGCATGACAGAATGTTAAATCCACAGGTGACACTTAATACATACATTAAGATTTACTCAATAAATGTATATTCATTTGCCTCCATTCAAATCAAAGTGTGACACAAACCCAGATTGAGAAACCTCAAGGTAAATTAATGTCTATAGCAGATTTGATGAATTCTACACAAGATGCTAAAATGATTTAAAAAAAAATACAGATTGGATAAAGAGCTAATATAAATGACCCCAGCCAACTATGTCAATATAGGAGCCTATGAGATTCTTGAAACTTACAGTAAAACTGGAAATACTGTGTGATATTTTCGTACTTCTGTTTTTGTACCAGCACTTAAGAGGAAACAAAGCATAATATTTACATACACACACAAATATCTGCCAAATGCAGGTAGCTATGTCACTATTTATATGAAGAATTATTTTTTTCAAAACCAGAAAAACTCACTTTACTTTCAGGTTTAGTCTTGATTTGTATCAATCACTTCATTCTTGTCTCCTTTGAAACAGACATATGTTGTGATTTCTGTTTGGTACAATGTGAGTTCCTAAATGTGCAGGGTGATAAACCAGTGGGGGAAAAAAAAGTTAAACCAAACTAAGCATTTAAGAGATTACCATGAATCAGGGAGTCCTCTCCCAGTTTCCATCTTTTACCTCTTAAAATTATAAGAAGCCTGCAAAATAGCCACAATAGATCTTGAGGAAATAGGTTCAGAGAAGGTTAATTAATTTTCCCGAGAATACACAAGTCTTTCTGAATGTCTACGTCTGTTTTCTGATCACTGTTGCATTTTGCGTCCCCGAACCAACTACACGGAGTCAAATGAGCGTTGGCCATTAATATCCTGCGTCTGTATGAGAGGAAAGAAAACAGTAGGATTGTGAATGAGGCTGAGAAATGACGAATCTACAACTGAGCCTAATCTACACCTTGGTTTCAATTTATCTGCCCTCACCCTTGTTTTTAGGCCACTTAGACTGTGTGGTTATCCCCTCCACAGGGCTCCAAAATCTAGTGGAAGGCCCCAGAAGAGAATCACATTGTAGCAAGTGCTCCGAGCGCCTTGGGCATGGCAGGAATGCAGGCGGGAGGAGGGAAGCACAAAAACCCAGAGTTTTAAAGACTCATGAATAAAGAGGGCAACAGTGGTGGGTCAGCTAGTCCATACACTGTAGTCAGAGGTAAGACATGGGTGATATGGACAAAAGGACGGAGCAGCATGTGACAAGGAGCTCTCTTTTGTTCTCCTTCAGCGGATGCTGTTCCACTGGCTTCCTGTTTCCCAGACATCCTGCATGACCCCTCAACTCTGACCTCTCTAAATGTCCACGTGACTTTCCTCCCTCCTTTTCCCTTTTTCTTATGCTGTGTGGCTGTCCTTTTGTTTCTCCATCTGTACCCTCCTCAGTCCTAACTTTCCTTCATGTTCTTCTGATTCCTCTACACCCGGGTTTTCCTTTACTGGCCACAAAATGCAATTCCATGCTAATAACAGCTGCTGCTCCTGCCACCAACATTTATGAAGAATCTATTGCACCTCAAATATTTTATAAGAAGTACCTTTAATTCTCACAACTCTGAATGGGGGATATGATTGTTCATATTTTGAAAATGAGGAAACTGGGAGTTGGGAAGGAAACTGATGTTACCAAAGTCATCCAATTAAAACGTTCAGAGTCACGATGTGCACCTAAGTTTCTCTTTTTTTAAAACAACTTTTTGAGATACCATTCACATATAATACAGTTGACCAGAGCTGTTCAATCATCACCACGATCGATTTTACAACATTTTTACCGTCCCAAAACAAACCCTGTACCCCTTAGCAATCACCTCCCAATTCTCCCATCCCTCCACCCCTAGGTAATCACTAGTCTCTCAGTCTCTGTAGATTTTTCCTATTCTGGACATTTCATATAAAATAATCATATAACATATGGCGTTTGTGACTACTACTTTCACTTAGCATAATGTTTTCAAGATTCATCTATGTTGTAGCATGTGTCAGTACTTCATTCACTTTTATGACTGAATAATATTTCATTGTACCCATTTTGTTTTTGTGTGGATGTATGTTTTTATTTCTCTTTTTATTTCACCTAGGAGTGGAATTGCTGGGTCATATAACAATTATGTTTAACCTTTCAAAAAACTGCCAGACTGTTTTCCAAAGGGGCAGCACCAATTTACATTTCCACCAGCAGTATATGAGAGTTCCAGTTTTTCCACATCCTCACCAACACTTGTTATTACCTGTCTCTTTGATTATACAGAGCCTTGACTAATGTACCATCCTAGTGGTTGTGAAGTAATATCTAAATGTGGCTTCTATTTGCATTTCCCAGATGGCTAATCCTAGGCTTTTTTTGGAAGTTCGTCTTAAAATATTTATTACAACTATGAAATTCAATGTTAAAATCCTTGATCTTATAGCCATTCAAAATCACTAAGATAGAAAAAGGAGCAGATATAGCAGACACACTAAGCTGATATGAATGTGTATATATGTGTGTATACATACATGTTTGTACATGCTTATATATGCATATGTATATGTCCCAGAACTATTGAAAGCATTGGTTCTTGGGTTAAATTGCTTGAGGTCAAACTCAGACATTGCCACAAAATACCTGAGTAACCTGCAGCAAGTTGCGTAATTGCTCTACATTCATTTTCCCTATCTGGGAGTGGGGACAAGAAAAGTAGCATACATAACTTGCTTATCACACTGCCTGCTATATAGCTTATTTATAAATATCAGCTCAATATTTCTATATTTATTGATTCTTTTACAATAAGGAGATGTTTCATGTACTGTGTGATTACAGAAAACAATGAATTAATACATTTTATATTTGTACATACTATTTGTTTCTAAACATTTCCAGCCAATATTTTGGTTTAGGCTTTAATAGATTCCTCCTCCTGGATCAATGTCCCTCTGTACCTAATTGCTCACCCCATCTTTCAGAATAATACTAAAATTTCTCCATGCCAAAAGAAAATAATTTTAAACATTTTGTTGCAAAATAATATCATCAGTTTCCATAGCAAACGCATCCCATTCAATACGGCTCCAAGAAAGGTCCCAACCCAACCGAAAGCAGCAGAGCTGTGACAGTGTGTGCCCTTGAAGGGCAGCAGAACCCGCCTGCCTGTCTCCTCCACAGCCTCCTGATTTAGGCCTTGCACTCCCCAATCCTCAAACCTGGGAGCAGCAGAAATAAGCAGCACAAATTGGCAGATAATGCACCTTATTTCCATGTAGAAGCAGGTGCATTTTCCTCTGGATAAGTGGCGCGATGACACTGATCCGCTCTGACAGGCAAGCTGATCTAAAATTACTCAGCACACATCGCCACTGGCTGGGGGAGATTCTCCCAGGAGCTTATTCCGAAACTCTTCAATCCCTCGGGTGCTAATTAAAATTTACTGGATAATATTTGCAAAGCTCAATGGCCCTAGTTACAGCAATTATCAGTTACTAAATGTTCGTGCCGGAGATGTCGCCTGATGATTGGCTTTTTTATCCAAGTGGATTTTCCTCTTCCCCTCCCCTGATTCTTTTCCTTCACTTCTTCAGGAAACTGAATGAACCAATGTCTCAATTGGCTTTGGGAATGGGGGAGGGGCAGGGATTTGCCATCCTACACTTAAACAATTCTTTTCTCATTGAACCACTCACTATTCACTGAGGAATCTGGGTTTTAAGCACAAGCGCCAGATGCCACTATAGAAGTACGGAGCTAAATTGGAGGCCCCCCTCAGAGCCAGGACCAAGGAGAAAGAAAGGGTACGCCTCACTCATCCATTTGCCCTGGCGACTGCATCAGCTTACACAGGTAGAAAAAGGGCCTGGCCAACATCTGCTCATCTCATCATGTCATTGCAAATGATTGCTCTTGAAGTGAGAGGTGATATTTTTATACAAAGGAAATTCAGCCAATTTCTGGAAATGTCTGCCAAATCAGCCATAGGTAAAGGGCCCAACCACCTTGTGCCATGCTGTGATTCTAGTTTCCACAGACCACAGGAGGAGTCAATTGTTGCTATGAGGTGCAGATGCATTGGCTGTTTTTAATTGAGTTCATAGTGCACTTGATGGCCTTCATTAAGCAGATATAATCTGTGGTTAGAAATAAGATGGTCCAGATTCTCTTTAAATAAATGACTTTAAAATTAATGACAAACTTCTTTTAAGTTCTCATTCAGGAAAGGCAACAGATCCAAGGGTAGTACCGCCAAACTCCATTCTCTGTGGCAGCAGCAGCTTTTGCTCTATGCTCATATACCAATGACAAATTTTTGCCGAGACACAATGTTCTCAATTGTTTGTTTGTTTATTTCCAGAGGAACATTTTTCCAGAGTTCTCTTGCAAGAGGAAGAGCACTAATAGTTGTAGAATATCTGCTATTCGCCAGACATTAATGATTGGCACTTAAAAAAAAAAAAGAGACATATCTTTCTTTGCCTTGGCCCATCTATAATGTTGGCTCTTCCTTTCCCTTTTTAAATAAATCTCTCCTATATGTACAATGGCATATAAGAACAAACTTACATTCTCCTTAAGACCTTTATATTAAATACGTTTCCGATAAAATTTCAAAAGGATGTGATGTATCAGGTGAATTCCAAAGAAGGCTTATGGTCTAACTTGCCTGATTTTCCATCAGGATAAAATACTTTTAATGAGTATGTCCAATACATACTAAATCAAATAATAATTTTAAAAATTGTACAAAGAAGCAAATTCATCTGTATCATCAATAGCTATTTCCCTGGGCTAAACTGAGGATGAAACACTTTGCATGAGTGTTATCCTCACCACCACAAAACATTTACTAAGTGTCAAACATTTATTGAGAACTTCTCAGTACTGATCTACAAATCTTTTCAAATACACAGAGACCTTAAGGATGAGAGGGAGGAACTAGGTAAGAGTATGAGGAAGAACATTGCAGGCCAAGGAAGCAGCACATGCCCTTGAGTGGGAAATATTGTGGTTGGAATATAGAGTGAAACGTGGGCGTGGTAGGCAAGGGTTAGATCATACAGGGCTTTGTAACCTCAGCCTGGGTCTAGGTTCCAGGAACAAACAAAAATAACTCGGATGATTTAATAAAGAGATTTTGATAAAAGGGATCCTTATAGATGTGTAGTCAGTAGTTAGGAAACAAACAAGGGTTGAGATCCAGACACCCAGAGAATAGCAGTAACAGGAAGCTGTCACCCTCACCTTCACCCCCACCTTCAGGAGTAAGGGGAGGGAATTGAGCTATTGGAGTCCAGTGGTAGCTGGACCTGTCCAGGGTAGGCTGCCCACATCACTGGCAGAGAGGCAAACCAGAAACAGAGAGGCAGCAGGAAAGAAACACCTCCCAACGCTCTGTCCTCATGCCTGGTGAAGGCATCCCATCCAATGTCTTTCTTTGAACACAGAGCAGAGCAGAGAAGGACAGAGAAACTGGGGGAGGATGAAATGGCAAACAGAGAATCACTAGCATATCCTATTTTGTATTCCATCCTAAGGAAAATGAGAAGGCTTTGAAAGATTTTAATTAAGAGAGTTAAGTGTTAAAATTGGGCAGTTAGGTCTTTTCTGTTCTAGGTTTTAGGAGAAGACCACAGCATTTAAATGTACATTTTCTTCCATATTGACATTTATTCACCGAGTTAAAAAAAAAAAAAAAGTGAGATGCTTCAGGTTTGTTGTAAGTTTTAAATGAATGGAAAAAGAATATCAAGACTTAAGACAAATTTGGATACTCTGGTAATAACCCTAAAAGACACTGTAAAACCCTGTGGGTGATTCACAAGGCTTAGAGAATGGCAATGAACCCTGTCAATGACCATATGGAAGATGGGGGCTTAGTTTATGTTGTCTGAGGAGTTAGTTTTGCAAAAGTTTTCATCAAAGGATTTGTTAAAGCTCAGATGTTTCCTGTTTTTGACAATGAGAGTTACAAAAGTTGTTCTTTTGGGTATTTTTTTTCACTGTGGGATGGTGTTTTCAACATTTGTTGGTAGATAAAAAAGAGAGACACTCTTTAAAACCATTTAGGTGACATGGAGATAGGTTGATTTTCTGCTAAATTTAATTTCTGTGCCACCATTTACCTAAAATTGAGATCTGGGAGCATTTTGAGGAAAATTCTAGAACTTTTAGTTAAAAAAAATAAAAACTACATAGGATGCATATTCTATGAGCAAAGGAACATTGAAGAATTCAGGAAGTTTTCTAAATCAGTGATTTTGATACCTTACTGCATGTCATGTATGATCTAGGGAGATTTTTAAATTATAAATTCCCAAGGTCCCCTGAAAACCAACTGAAACAAAATCTGAGTAAGACCCAGGGCTCCGCATTTTTAAATGCCCCCTCTGAGATCTTAACATGCAGCCATGCTTGGCAGTCACCATAGATATAATTCAAGCTCTCAACCATGTTTACTTTAAAATTTTAGATAATTAAAATGCTGCTGACATTAGCCTATGAGTTTCTAGCTCCTTCTACCTACATTCTATTACTCTCATACTCAAGTTTCAAAGTTAAACATACACAGATGGACTCAAACTTCTAAAATTCCTAAAATTGAGCTGACCTCAATAGATTGCTTCCACATTGTGCAATGCCAGCATGTGCACCTTTGGTAATGGCCTTTCTAAAATAGCATATAACACATAATTTTAAATGTGCTGAAAATTTGTTTCATTATTAATATATTTTGAGTGGCTTCTAAAGTGCTCTGAGTACCTAGGCTGGGGGTGGATACATTGAAGGAAGTTAAGAAATAAAAATATCATTATTATTTACATACCATAGAAAATTCTTGGTCTAGTGCTTTGGTTCAGAGGTAATTGCAGTCTCCTTCAGTGATGGCTGCAATAAAATGTCAATCACTGTCAATAAACAGTATCCTGAAATCAACCAAAATCTTGCACTTCAATATGGCTATTGCTTTCAAACTTCTTTCCTGCCATCAAATACTCACTTGTGTCCTGCATTTTGGGAAGAGGATTTATGTGAGACCTGCCTTGACTTATTCCAAAGCATTCCTCTGATTTGTGTTCTAGCTCAGCATTTATTATACTGTTCTTTCTTTTTTTGGGGGGGGAGAGGTGGGGGTAACCATGGACCAAATATTCAATCATACTCAATTTGGAATACAAATAAATCCCTGGAAATTTCATGGTTATCCTCCTACCCCCATCCTCTCCATATAATAGCAACCCTAAAAGTAGATATGAACCATCATCATGTGTTTCTGTGTAAACTACTTCTGAGCTTTTTGCTCTACAATTTATACCACTACAACATTGTGGTTTTCATTACAAAGCTATTAAAGCAGAGTGGACTGAGCATAAGCAACCACTTTCACTCCAGTCTAAAATCCATTGAAATGAGACAAAAGCTGTTTAAAAATATTCTACAATGTTACTGGAAAATAAAAAACATTGTCTTAGATGAACACAAAATTTTGATGAATTTCTGAAGAATAGAAAGCTAATGGGGCTGAAACAGAAACTATATCAAATTGTAATGAATAAAACACTAATACAGAGTAAAGAAATGGTATTGAAATCAGAATGGCTTGGGAGAATACTCAAGGTCAAAGAAGCCAGATAATGATGATGAGATATTAGGTAATTGTCAGGTCATGCCATCACTTTGTACAAATGTTTTGAGAGGAGAGAGTAACTTGAGTTTGCCCCCAAAAAATATAAGTTCAAAAAAGCCAGAGAATTCCAGGTTGCTAAAAGTCCAGAGAGAGAAGGCAGTACCTTCAATACTACAAAGCATGTGAGCTTTGATTTTCGATAAAAATGATAATAATAATAATAATAAAAGAAAAAGAGAAAAAAAACTGCAAAGCAGGCTGCAGTACACCATGTTCTGCAGTATTTCTATCCCTTCAAAGACCAGGTTTAATCAAAATACTCATCTACAAACAAGTAAACAGGAAATGTTTCTAAGAAATATTAGCAGATAAACTAAGAATCAACAAATGCCTGAGGAAAACCAAAACTACAAAAGAAAGATCCTCAGTTTAATAAGTAGAATACTAACGTGGAAATAGACTTAATGGAACAAGTAGACTAAATTCTAATGAGATTATAATGATATATTTATCATATCTATAAAAGTATTTACTGAAAAAATAATCTGAAAAACTTGTAAATAAAAACACTGTACATTCAAAAGATGAGTTGAATAGCAAAATGAATTAGGCTGAAGAGTAACTTAGTGACCTAGACAATCATGCAAATTATTTCACGGAACACCATGTGAAAGGAAAAAAATGATGGAACTTACAATGAAATACAGAGTTGTAGAGAATAGATTCAGTAGACCTGAAATCCATTTAATAGGAACATCATGAAAAGGAAACCTAGAGAACAGAAAACATATATATATAATCAATGAAATAATAGAAAATTTTTTCCGAGCATATGAAATAAATTCATTGAAAAGAAACAAAGTTGTCAACCTGGAGAATGAATACAAATCCAAAGCTAAATATATTCAAGGTGTGACTCCACAAGCAAAGACTAAAAAAACAACACTTCTAAAATATTCCAAAAAGGAAGAAATTTGCAGGTGCCCTACAAAAGAAAAAGTAGCATATTTATTAGCATCGGGCTGCTTCTGGACAACGTTACATACCACAAGAAAATAAAACAAAAATGGCAGAGTTCCAAGAAAAAAACTCCATCTGAAATATATTTGATTTTTACATATTTTGAAAAGTTTTAAGTAACCTCAATTTTCTTCAAGATAGTAATAATAAGTGATGATGAATAAATATTAAGGAATATTACTCTATGACTTGATAAAGGACAGCAATAAGCATTAGTTGCTTCCCTCAAGGTGATTGGCAATTCCAACAACAGCAGATATAACTTGAGAAACTGAGCAGAGCTTTCAATAGATTCATAGATCTGAGACCCGAAAGCAGAACTCAGGTCCTACCAAGTGGGAGGGTCCTTGTGAAAACCCACACTTTCAGGTGGTACAGCAAGTAACATTGAAGCAGAAACAGGCCAGCGCCAAACAGGGAACAAAGTCTAGGTACAAATAATTTAAACTTTTTGGAATTGAGACAATCTGGAATTGTTAGTGACCCTACCCTAGAAAGTCAGAAGCAAAGTGAAGCCTCTTTAGAGGAATAAAACATCATCCTGAGCCTCAAATTATTTCTGTGGCTTTTCGTACACAAGCTTTGGCTTTCTGAAAAAGACAAAAAACAAAAAGAAATAAACAAACAAAATTAAAAAAAAAAATTACCAGGCATACAAAAAGAAAAGAAGTGACTAAAATCAAAGGGAAACAAAAAAAAAGGAGAGAGAGAAAATATAATTAGACACACAGGGCAGTCACATAATGACATTATCAAACATGAACTCTAAAATAGCTATCATCTCTATGTTCAAGAAAACTAGAGGTTAAAGACACACCTAGCAACCCTCACTCAATAAGAAATAGGTAACTTGAACAATCTTGTACCTATTTAAGAAATGAATTGATGGTTAAAACCCTCCCAGATTTTCCAATATAGACAATTGCTGGCTCATTAATATCTCACCGTTCTCTAGTGCAGAATTTTAGGCACAGTGGGCTAGAATTCTCCACTCAGGGGCTCACAAGTCTAAAATAAGGTGTTGGCAAAGATGCGTTCTTATCAGGAGCTCCAGATTCCCTCTGAGTTCACACGGTTGTGGCAAAATTCTGTTCCTGGTGATTGTTGTCTCCGGTCCCCATTTCCTTGCTGGCTCCTCAGCAGTGGTTACTTTCAGCACCCAGAGGCCACTCACAGTCTTTTCCTCTTGGCCCTCTTCATCTCCAAAGCCAGCAGTGAAAAATCGCCCTTGCATCAAATCCTTCTCATTCTTCAACTCTCTTGCATCAGGAAGAGCCCAGTCTCTTTTGAGGGTTTACTAGATTAGCCCACCAAGGATAATCTCCAACTCAAATAATTTGGGATCTTAATTATATTTGCAAAGTCCTTTTACATCACTAGATCTGTGCTTTATAGGCTCACTGCAAAGTCCCTGGACACCAGGGGTAGCAGTCCCAGGGGCCATTTCAGATCTCTGGCTACCACAGCCATTGTCATCCATTTCTAAGTATTATATGTTTTTTTTCTTTCAACACAATGGTTATCTAGTAATTTTTCTTTTAGCATACAAATAAACAAGATATTTGAGTTCTCGTTTTGTTTCCCAACTTCATTGCACTCTGTAAAAGAACTAATGCTGTACAATATTGATGGTTTTTGATTGATTGTTAATTCATTTATGGCTTAATAGATAAGTCTTATTTTATAAAAATCCCCAATATTGTGCATTCTCTGTTTGCGAATTATGGAATTATATGTCTACATAGTTTAAACCAAGTCTTTAATATCTATTTTTGTTTATCTGTTTGTGTAATCTATCTGTCTCTAAGAAGGATGTCTTTGATATATCTCTTTTCTCTAGAGTACTGTCAGTTATTGTGAATATACTCTGAAGCTTTATGTTTGGAGAGTATATTAAATTTAGTATAGAAATCATTTATTTTATCAGTCTATAAAGTTTTTTTGCCCTTAATAAATTGTTTACCTTAAGTTATATATTATCAGATATTATAATTCCCACACCAGTGTACCCTTGTCCACTCTTTTACTTTCAAACATTCTTTGTGTCTTTAAGTGTGTTTTTTGAGCATATGCATTCATTATTCATCCCTTCAGGTTTGTTCTTTTTTCCTTTTTTTTTTTTTTTTTGTTAGAGATAGGGGCTCACTCTGTCACCCAGGCTAGAGGACAATGGTGGCATCATATCTCCCTGCAACCTCCAATTCCTGAGATCAAGCGATGCTCCTACCTCAGCCTCCTGAGTAGTTGGGACTACAGGCGTGCACCAGCATGCTAATTTTTTTTTTTTTTTCCATAGAGCGAAGGCTTCGCTATATTGCCCAGGTTGGTCTCGAACTCTTGGGCTCAAGTGATACTCCTGCCTTGGCCTCCCAAATACTGGGATTACAGGAGTGAGCCACCCTGCAAGCTCTAATTCTCAATATCCATTAAATAGACCAAGTTTTCTTTTGCTTGTGTAAAAGCTATGCATTCTTTTTTTGCGCCCATGTTTGTTCCCTTAAGACTAAGACTCAAACTCATGTTTACCTTCTCTGGTTAGTTCCTCACATTGATGTTCTGTCACTTTCATGAGACAGGAAGTTCAGCTTGCTTACGTGTATGTCCCTGTGGTCTGTTAACCTCCTCCTCTACTCTATCACCCCCATCTTGTGGACATGTTCTAAAATTTTACTTCAAAAGTTTACTACAATGGACATACCTTGTCTTTTCCTTTTCACTGGTTCTGTGCTTTCCTCTTTTTTTTTTTTTTAACAACATAAACTTCCAAGATATTTAATCACTCTGATTCTCCATGCCTTTTGTATCATCCTTGGCATATATCGCTGTTCTTGTTTGAATACATTCTTTGAAATAAGTTTCAATGTTGGTGTTTATGTAGAAAGCTTCTAAATCCCTGCATATCTGATAGGATGTTTGTTATTCCTTCATATTTCAATGATAAATTGACTATATATAAAATTCTGCATTAAAAATGATTTTCCCTCAATACTTTAAAACTGTTTCTGCAGCATTGCTATTGAAAAGTATAATATCAATTCAATTCTTCTTTTGTAGATGATCTGCTCGTACTCTCTGAAGAGTTTTAGAGTTTTCTCACTGACTTTTCTAATCCTAAAGTTAACCAAAGTGTAGGTTTTTCGTTATATTTCTGTTTGGAAGTCACAATTGGAAGTCACCATTTTCTTCAATTGTGGAATATTTATTTCCATTATTTCTTCAAATATTTCCCTCTTTATTTTTATTTCTTCCTGGGCTCCATTAAAAAGGTTGGACTCCATTAAAAAGGTGGGAACCCCTTTTTGTAATCTTTAATAAATCCTACTTTTATCATATATATGCTTTTTATCTCCTTATTCTCTTTTGCTGGCTTTTGTGAGCAAACTATCCACTATCTGAGCTTGCACCTACATATTCCCACTTCAGCTAAATCAATGCTACTATTTATCCTGTCTACTTTGTATCTTCTTTGAATGCCTAAATTACTAAAACTGTATGATTGCTTGTTTTGTTGCAAATTGCTAATATCCCTCCCTTATTTGTGTACTAATATATCACAGCTACTTTACATGATTGTTCTAAATCAAACGTAGAGGAGAAACGAGAAATGAGTAGGAAGGTGAGGGCTCTCTTCTTCACTCTCCTTTCATGACCACCACAGTCAGCTTCCTGTCACAGCCATCCCTTGTCTCACACAAGTTCAAGGTAGACTTGAAAATGTTTATAAATAAAACCCATGAGAAGGTGTTGTTTAAATAATTGACTAATTATAAGAAGATACGAACGATACATATAATATATAAGGAATTACTATTCAGAATATTTGGATAGTTCCTGAAAAAAAGCAGTAAAAAAGAAGACACCTTGTTAGAAATTTGAACAAAAGATACGAGCTAGAAATTTTCCTAAAATTAAATGCACATGACCAATAAATACTTAGGGATAAAATGCTCATCCTTAGTAACAATCAGGGAAGTGAAAATCTAAATCGCAACAAAATACCATCCTTCACATTAAATTGGAAAATCTAGTGAGAATGACAACATTTAATATTGTTACAATAAGTATCAACATTTAATATTGATACTTTTAGGAAACATACATCTAGCATTCTTTATGGTATCATATTAGACAAGATTATTTGGAGGAAAATTTGGCAATGTCTATGAAAATTTACAATATGAATGGCTTATTAACTCAATGACTCCATGTCCAGGACTCTATCCTATGATAAAAATATCACATGTGCACAAAGGCACATATGTAACAATTATTCATTTATAACATTATTTAAAATAGAAAATTTGGAGAAAGAAACTAAATGGCCATCAGAGAAATAGTTATGTCAACATATAGCAATAACACTAATATATTTCATATAATTAAAAGTGCTATAGACCTATGTGTACTAACATGTAAAGATTTCTATAAGTATAAAAAGCAAGTTACATAATAATTCAAATATTGTGATAATGGTGCAAAACAAAATATATACACATGCATACATTCATATTTGAACTTATTTGGAGAAAGACTAGAAATATTTACACCAAAATTGAAACTGCCATGATCCTTGAAGAGAGATGAAAGACAAAACAATTGTGTTGAATTATTCTGTTATTATGTTTCTGTGTCTCTTTTATGTCTCTATTGATATACTGTTGTATAGTTATGTTTCTTTCATATAATTTTGAGATAATTTACATCCTACAAAACTGTTCAGAAGTTATAATTCTTAAATCTGCCTATTATTAATTAGACTACCAGACCCCTATGATCTTCAACTTAATTGGAAGATCTTACTTCATTTAACTGTAAATATTTACAGCAATCCGTAATATGGAAAGACGGTAAAAGGGAGGGTGAAAACTATAAAAGAACAGACTTAAATTGTAATACAAAGTTGGTAAAATAAAATAAAAATTATGTATCATCATCAATCCATATAAAAGTATATGTGATAGTGAATAAAACCAAGAAGAAAACAAAATGAGAAAAATTTTGATAACAGGCAAATAAGACAATTAATTATTTTTTCCCAAAATAAGTTACAGTTTTCCCTCTGGTCTATTCTTCTTAAGATTCCATGGAAACAAAATGTATAACGTTTTTATGAGAGAAAAATAATTAAGTCCTCCATTTTTGCACTATTCTTCTGAAATTCGGGTGTGAGAATCAGGAAATTAAGTTACGTAGCCAACTTCACACAGATGGTTATTAGTGAAGAACAAGAATTAGTCATAGATCTAATTAGCTCATATGTCCAGAAAAATCCACTGTTTCTCCTAGTCATGCCAAGCAAGATCTATCTTGGCTTATCCTGCTTCATGCTACCTCATAATCTAATAATAGATTTTCTTTAATCAATCATGGCTAGAAGCTACTACAAATGTTCCTGATTTTTCTTTGTATTTTCCTGTATGTTCCCTGTATTTTCTAGTCCCCATCAAACACGCATTCTCACTATGGACAACTCTCTATTTTGCTGCTCATTCTTCACATTGCAGTTAAATAGCTCCTTTTCCTCCTCCCATAGATAGTCTGAAATGTTTGCACTTCTCTGGTAAATTTCTTGGTTATTGTCACATTACCAGTACTAAGGAAGGAAGTTATGCACTCAATGTATATTTTAGGGCCTATTCACTTCTCTTTCTCATTTGGCTTTGAACGTGTCTTTGAGGTAAGCAAACCACAAAATTATAAAGGATGAGATAGTGAAGAAGTTGATGGTAAGTTTTGTTTTTTGTTTTTTTTTTTTTTTTTTGGAACTGTTGAAAAGAGTAAAAATCAAAATATGTTTAATAATATGTGGGAAATGTCTCAATGTCATATTATTTGTCATGGTTTTCATTTATAGAATAGTTGAATGAAAGGAAGATATAGATAATATAAGATACAGATAAATGTAATGACTGACCTTTTGATTGCTTTTTAATTTTCATGAATATGCATATGGATTTTTGATCTAGCCAGAAAGAACATAGTAGCTTATGGAGGGAAGAGCTGAAAGGTAGAATCACAGGTTTGGAAATGTTCATATCAGGTTCAAGGAGGAAATTTCCTGTAATGAAGATGATTTTCTGAGCCAATATTGTGATAGCCTTTAGTGACATGAGCGTCTGGAATTATATATATGGTGGGGGTAGGAAACCAAAATAAGAAGGTATTTGTGCTTTGTCTAATGATTGAAGACAGGGAGCTACTGTTATGTTGTCCACGTAGCATGCTTCTTATTCGTAAGTGTAATGTACTAATGTATAGATTCATTGTAATCTACACCCAAGGAACTGTTAACATCTGAAGAAACCTACTCTGGAATTCCCATTTCAATGATTACCTAGTGTTTGAAGAACTCTAGTTAATAGCCAATACTTAGAGACTGCTGCTATGTAAGAATTTCAAGTATCATTAATGAAACCTACACTAGTGGTTTCATTCATCAGTAGAAGGGATAATTTTTTACTGATGAAATGAGTGGTCAAAATATATGATTGGACAAAAAGACTATTCAGCCCCCCAGACTCTTGCATAAGAAAGATATGAGAATGCTGCAGGCCCTTGCTCTATTTGGAACTTTCTGGAGAACACTGTGACTGACCCAACTAGAAATTGGCTGAGACCGAGTTCTTAGAATTCTGGCTTCCACACTCACATGAGTCCTTCACCGCAAGTACTTGTGGGAAAGCCTGAGGACAGAATGGAGATTTCACACCTGCTAGGGTGGGTTGTGCCTACTTACTAGAGGATTATTGTAGTTTCGTCTAAGATCTGATTTCACTGTAAATTAGCATCCAGTGAAAAGACCTTATAACTTCTACATATTTCTAATCTCTTGTGATATTCACCAAAATCCTTTAAAAATGCAGAAGGGCCAAATTGACTTAGGTCAATTTCTAACATTCTTTATCTGGAGAAGAATAAAAATCTGTTCCAGAACATCTGTTGTGAGAGCTTTAGCATTTTATCATTATTTTCCTTCTTTTTCCTTTTTTCTATGTTAAATTTGGTGTAATGGGAAGACTACCCTCACATGGAGGTATGAAAGGCTAACTACTGAATTGCTGGTTCAGTGGTAAAAAGGCTCCCATGCCAAAAAAAATTTTCCTGAATCAATTTTAAGGTTGATTCTTAGAATTTCCACAGATTGTTAAAATTCCATTATGGCACTAGGTAATGAGGTTTCTTCTCCTTCACATATTGTCTTTGTTATTGTTCTTTTTAAGCAGGAAATCTTATTACCAAGAAATATTTTCTTGGTAATAAGTTTATCTGGAAGTTTATCATGATTGCTAGAAAATTCTTTATTATTTGTGGATACACACAGTTTGCTCTTGGGAGAGATGTGTTGTTCCACAGACATGTGTACATGAGTGTGTGTGTGTGTGTATGTTTTTACTTTCACTATATTTGAAAACTATTTGAAACAGTTAGTGAATACTTAAATTTTGGGAAATTTCACATAAAAATTCAGACTTTCATTCCTACCTTAGAATCACTCATCATTACAGTCTCACATCTTTTATTTGTTTAAACTCCCCCTGCCTCCCAGGTGGGTCTACTAATTCTTCAACATTCTATACATCTAAAACTACAATCCTTGCTTTAATTTTTTTTCCAAAAGAGGTGACCCCACAGAGAGTTCAACTAAATGACCTATAACGTGGAAGTGACCAAAGTACAGATGTGTTCTACCGCAGAAATTAGCACATGGCTTTCCAACTTCCATCCTGCCTGTTCCTTTTCTAATGTCATCCTGAGACTGAATGCTCCTGAACCAGTTTCTTTCAGCCTGGAAATAAAGGATTCCCCCATCTGTGTTAATTTTGTTTATCTTTTTTTTTTCTTTTCTTAATTCAAATTAAATCAGCAGAGTTTGATGGAGCTTGTCAAGAGAAAATAGCTCTGGTGCCCTTTCTCCTTTCTACTGTGGAATACAAGCCCAAAACAAAATAGTTCATTGGTACCAGAAGAGCCATCTTCAGACACATAAAATTAACCTTTCTTTACCCCCCATAACTTACACTGTTTTAAGCCTCGTGCTCAGCATCTGGTAGGAATGAAATGAAAAGGCAGGCCCAGATGAAACAGCCAGAGAGCTGGAGTAGAAAACAATTAGCAATAGGAAACGAGAAGAGTGTCTTGGGTAAGGCTCTCAGGGGTGGTGTATCACCCAGGAGATGCTTCTCGAATGTGATCATACCCTAAGAGGGAAAGCAGTGTACAGTGTGCTTTGCTTGTCCTTCTTCATCTCCAGGTTCTTAAATCAGAGTGTCCCAGGACTCAGTCGTTGGACCTCTTCTCTTCTTTTTATACACCCTTTTCCTTGATTGCCTCATCTAATCTCATGACCTTAAATGTCATCTCTACACTGTGTATCTGCAAATTTAGAACTTCAACCCTGACCTTTCCAGTGAACTCAGGAGTCACATGCTTGCTCTTACTCAGCATCTCCCACTGGAGGTCAATTGGCATCTCAAATTTATTCTGTCAAAAAGTAAATGCATGGTCATCACCCCTAACCCTGCTCCAGTATTTTCCTTCCTATCAGTTAATGTCAACTTCATCCTTCATTCCTCTTTAACACTCTACATTCATCCACCAGGAAAACATGTTTTCTTTGACTTCAAAGTCTATATGAAACCCCTCCACGTCTTGCTACGTCTGGTATGAGCCACTGTCATGTCTCCCCTGCATGATTGCAATGGCTTTTCTAACTGGTCTCCTTACTCTGTCTTTTGACAGATCTCCAGCTGTTCTGTATTCTCAACACAGACCTAGAGTGACCATGTTGTCTGTCTTCTGCTCAAGAACTTTTAGTTTGCATAAAAGGCAAATTTTTACATCACTTTATGAGGCCATACACAATTGTATCTTCTACCCTTCTACTGTCCATGACCTCTCTCTGACCTCACAACCTTTTTTCCAACCAACTCCTCCTGCTTTCACTCTGCTCCAAGCCACAGAGCTGCTTTCTTGTTCCTTGGACACAATGATCATCCTCCCAATGCAGGGCCTGTGCACTGCTGTTCCCTGTGTCTGGAAGGCTCTTCCCTTGGATATCTACGTGCCAGCTCTGTGGCCTCCTTCAACTCATTAATCAGATGTTGCCTTCTCAGTGGGTCCTTCTTGACTAACACATGTAAAATCGTAATCTGCACCTCCTTCTCTATTCTCTATTTTTGATTTATTTTTCTCCAAAACATGTATTGATTTTTAACTTGTCAAATAATTAATTTTTAATTGTTTTATTGTCTGTTTTCCTCTGAAAAGAATGCAAGTTCCATGAAGGTGCATAGTTTTGCCTGACATATAGGAGACGCTCAATAAATATTTGTAGAATAAAGAAAAAAGTCAGAAGATCTCTAATCTCAATTTGTCTAAAACTAACTGTGTTGTTACGACAAGTGTACAGCTAGTGTTACAGCTCTTGACTGGGGAAAGAACCGAGTGGCACACAAAGCTTCCGAGAACAGTCTTTATTCTTCCGACAGGCTCACCCCAGCAAGTGTTACAGCTCTCTTCACACCTTCTGATCTTCTGACCTCCTCCCTTCCTTCTTCTCCTCCTGGTTTTATTTCTTTGGTAGGAGTCAAAAAGCGTCCAATCAACAACAGGCTTTAACATCCAATCAGCAACAAGCTCTAACATCCAATCAACAACAAACTTTAACATCCAATCAGCAACGACCTCTAACATCCAATCAACAACAAGCTTTAACATCCAATTGGTAACAGTGGGATTCAAAAAGCACCCAATCAGGATCACGCAAGCAGCGTGGCTGGAGGGTGGGAGCAGGCGGCTGGCATATGCAAGGCCAGGCCCCAGCCCCAGCAGCACGCACCGGCCATGGCCTCCAGTGGGCCCCACACAACACTGTCCCTGGGGGATGCGGAGCGGCCGGGAGGTGGCAAGCGGCCACCTCAGTGGCCATGTCAGTGTGACCTCAGGTAAGTCACCTGTTCACTCTGGGCCTCATTGTGTTCCTCTGTAAAAATGAGACGATTAGAATAGATTCGTTCTACTCGAATTGTTTTGTGCATATAAATCGCCTGGGGCTGTTTTTGGAGTGCTGCCCTAGGGTCTCCATTTCAAATCTCTCCCCCGTGATGGCAATGCTGAGCGCCCAGTGAGCTGCACTTTGAGCAGCAAGCATTAGACAGTCATGAAGGCTCCTTTCCTCTCTTTAGCTGTGATGCAGGCATTGGCAAACCACAACTGGCAGTGAGGTCTTGTAAATAAAGTTTTATTGTAACACAGCCATGCTCTCTCTAATTTATGTGGGGAGTGGGCTCTGTGGCCAGCGAGTGCGCTGGAGCGGGCTTCTGGGAGTTGAAATAAGAAGCAGTGGCAGAGAGCAGATGAGGCATGCTCTTTATTGTCAGGGGAATGTAGCTGTGACGAGAGCATGGCCAGGAACATGGCAGGCACTTATATATGGCAACGTGGCAGAACAATAGTGGCAACGTGCCATGGGAAAGCATGATCATACGGGCTCGCACGGGAGATAACACCTTGGTTACGTAACCGTGCTGACTCACGTCTCCCCGGAAGGCCAGGGAAGACACGCCGGCAATTACTTTAGTCTGGCCTAAGAAACCTATTGCCTATACAACTGGATTTCCCTTACTATTTATTATGTTTTCACACTGTTTTCGCACTACTATAGCAGTGTGGAGTAGTGTGACAGAGACCCTGTGTGACTTCAAATTGCAAAATTATGTGTTATTTGTCCATTTAAAGGAAAAATTCCTGACCCCTGCCCTGTATAGATGGAGTTGCCTCTGGCAATTATTTTGGAATTTGAGTGTATCGACTGCTTTTTATTCTAATTGTTTGTTGTTCTTAGTTCTTTCCTAATTGCCTTATTTTGCCTACTTAACAAAGTTTCAGTACCCTCCAAGACACAGATAATATCATTGGCTTTTCCCACGTCAGCATGATCACATTGTTGGAGAAATCCAAAACTGAAAAATGACCTTAGAAACTGGCTAGTGGAAATCTGCATTTAAGAGATAAGACCTGGAAGGGTGGAGTAATTGTTCAGTGTCACCTAAGAGGTGAAACAGGCAGAGGGGAACTCAGGTCTCACATGCTTGGTGTTACGCAAGCTTCCTGCCTTGCTTTCTGGGAATTGAAGGAGGCATATTTTGATTTTCTTATGGTAGTGGTCCAAGTATGAGCATTAGCGATCATTTACCCAAGGGCTCAAAGAGGACTGAGGGAAAAGGGCTTGCCAAAGTTTGAGGATCTTCTTTAGAAATAATTCGGATGAAAGAAAGGTGTTGAGCCAAAGTCAGCAAAGTTTATAGGTAAAAGGAGAGGCCGAGAGATCAAATGTGCACCAGCCAGATTCCCCTTGAAGACCAAGGCACTCATTCCCAGAGCTGCACAAAGAGTCAGCTACAAACCACTGCCAGCTGAATCCTTTTGTTGGGACTTGCCCTCATTGAAAAGGACCACTGCACTCAAGGTTACGTTCCCTGCCTGAGTCGACCCACATCCAACAACTGAGTGATGTGAGGGTAAAAATCCAAGCTCCTTGCCTCAATTGTGAACAACTCTGAGGAGCCAGTCAGCTCCAGATCTCCCCACGCACTTGGAGAAGGTGCTGGTTGCAACTGCAATACCACTGACCTTCTTTGACCTTCTTCCTCCGCCCAATCACACCCCCTCACTCTTCCCACCGGTGTTCCTCTGCTTCTCCTCACCTCCCCTCTCACAGTCATGGTCTTGAGCGCACTGCCAATGCACACGCCGCACACAACTCTCCTTCCCAGTCTGTTTCGGGAAAACCTGAACCGGGGCAGTATCAATTACTCAGACTGTCCTCTGAACCAGTCGCTGTGGATTGATGCCTATGGCTTGCAAGTGGGGGGCAGCAGTCAGAAGGAAGTAGACGCACAAAGATCGATTCCATTAAAGTCACCGTGGCACTGCATTTGCTTTGAGTCTAAAAAGAACCAAGTTAGATGAAGAGTGTTGGTGCCTGGCGCTTGAGCACTAAATTGAGACTCTGTGGGATTACAGGTGACAGGGCAGTGCCAGCAGCATCACAGTGGCAACGGTGCCCTTTGCATTTGGCATCAGGGACTAGCCCAGGAGTTGGCAGCCTCCCCTGATAGACATCACCGCCGTGAGCAGAAGGGGAGGAGGAGAACCTCAGCTATGGTAGCCAAGAAGACTGTGTTCAAAAGCATGGGAAGCATCCCTTGAGGTCTCCTAGAAATAGTTGGCCAGGTGGAGAAAAAGGAAGGGAGGGTAGAGTCCCCGCCGTTTTAGATAGAGCTGAGCCAGAGAAATACGATTTGGGTAGGAGCATGACCTTATTTCTACTTCTCAGGTGGTGTGGAAGGGGAGACACTGGCTAAGACCCGCAGCTTCCTTCATTATACCCCATTTCTCTATTAAATTCTATTCCCTGCATCTTCAGAGCAAATCATTCCACATAACACTGTCTGCTTTCTTTGATCCTTGTGACAAGAAGGATGAATCGCCTGCGCCCCTCCCCCACCAAGGCTGCCATAGCCCCAGGCACAATCAATTTCAATATGCAGGGGAAATAGACCACACAGGATCTATGGCCTCCCAACAGGGACCTGACATATTAACTGTTGTAATGCCTCTAATTCAGTCTATTTACTTTGGGATCTGCCTGTCTCCCCTGCTCATCATTTTAACCCATACATTGGCTGTGTCATGACTGTTTAGAGTGATGGGGGTGATCCTCGGGGCATAGTCAGGAGAAGCCTGGTGAGGGAACAGCTACAGCCAGCCCCTGTCGCTTCAGGGTAATGATGACTAATTCCATTCACGTCCCTCACCCCTGCGTTGAAATCTTCTCTTGCCTTTTAAACTGACGTCTGTCAGAGGGAATGAGACTCTGCCGGTGTCACGGCTTGATGTATTGGCCCGGTGGAGGCACTCCTCCGTGTCAGGAGCAGAGAGGAGCGAGAGGAGTAAAGACTAGCAGAGGAGGGGAGATGCGGGGAGAGGGAGGGCCCTCCGGGAAGATGAAAAATGAGCAGAGAGAGAAAGAAAACATCTTCCACCAAATGCCACTATTTTTATTTGAACACTTTTCTGGCTTTTCCAACATAGAAGCAGGCTATGGAGGTGATCTTACCACATGCACGTGTTAAAGAAAAGAATTATTCAGTGGTACTTGTGAAAGCACAGTAAGGTGGATCTTCACAGACCGTCACTGTTGGTATAGTGACCTCTGCAATGACATTTTGCAGTGGTGGTGGGGGGATTGGGCTCTAGGATGATCAGATTTTGAGGGTGGAGGATCTTTTTAAACTGACTTAGGGTTCTCTGCGAAGACGGGATTTTTACAAGGAAGTGCATAGACAGGCCTAGGGGAAGGTTCAGGAGGCTGCCTGAAGTTTGGTCCTGTGTGGAATGTTGTCTGTCACAGCACTGAATAGCTTAGGTTGGTGTACTTTTCAGAAAGTGTCACCATGAGAAGCAAGTCAGTAGGAGCTATGTTGTGGCAGGAGATGCCAAACAGACAACCCTTCTCTCTTAAACCACTTAGAACCTGTAACAGGATGCTTACTCTTGATGAATTTTTAATTATCTACAGTACAAGATCCTTTAAATCTCCAGACCATCAATGTGGAGCTGACAGTGATGGAGTTGATTGTCTTTGGATAACAAATAAACGGGCATGTTTAAGGTCAGGCTTGGAAACAGAAAAATAAAACACATACAAAATGTTTCTTCCACTTTTAAGTTATGATTCAGTTTTTCTCCTTTAGTAGAGAGGATATTTTTTCTTGGTTTTCCTTTTGCTTTTGTTTAAACCACAAACACCTGTAGGTTTTCGCACACGGCAGATTTAAGCTCTAACTTGGCAGAATCTTCCGATAACACAATAGCACGCCATTCATTAATGTCAGTAAGCTAGGAATGATTATGGTCTCCTTTAAAATGAGGGGTCAGAGTTAAGATTTGTTTATTACATAGATAAATCTCTGTGATTCAAAAAAAATATGTTTCATTAATTTTGATATAATGAACCTACAAAAGAAAGCCACGGTTGGGACAGCTGGTTCATCTTTGGCAAGCCTCTGCTCACCTCTCATCTTGGAATAGGTTCTGGCCCCAAACTGATTCCCCAGCAAAGACCAGAAAAGGCCTGAAGGAGTCTGGACCAGCTCCCAGGAATTTTGGTTGGGCAGATTCTCAGGAGGCAAAGGTGTTTCTGAGGATAACCCAGGCAGCTCCCTGCCAGCCAGGATAAGTTCTGAAATCGTGATCTGGAATCGTGCCCTGTCAGTCCTGGAGAAAACCCAGGGCCGTAGGTTGGCTTTAGAATAAGTCCAATAGCAGGGATGGCTGAGGTCAAGGGCAGGCTTTTCAAGGCCTCTTTGTACTCAGAGAAAGTCCCTGCTCTCCTTCAGCCCAGACAGAGCTCAGCCAGGGGCAGGGAAGTGCAGATAAACTGAGTTTGGCCCCACCTGCTTAGGCTGAGGGCTTGGATTCATATCCCTTGGCTGTGCCTCTGGCGTGCCCAAGACAAGGGATAATGACAATATTCCTTACCAATTACTGGTGACAGCTTCTCTGCCAGTCACTGGGCTGGCTTAATTACAAACCAACACTGAAGGTAAACATCACTGCACCTTTGTTTCCTGGTCTTCCCTTTTGGAATATCCGTTCTTTGAGGAGGAACTTTTAAAAAGTATTATTATTATTATTTTGAAACTGGTCTTCTCTGCTTTAATCAAAGTGTCTGGTAATAGACTCAATAAAGATTTAATAAGCTCAAAGGGTCACGTGACTTACCCAAGTTCACACAACCAGCAAACAGTAGAGTCAAGAATCAAATCTAGGTCCATCTAAACGCAAAGTGTGAAGTAGCTGCCTGTGCCCCACCTCTGTCCTGCCTCTGCCCTCTGTAGCGTCTGCCCGTAGGTGCACAGTCCTTAAAGAAATAAAGACCTAGAGGAAAATGGAAAGGATCAGCCCCCGAAGGCAGCAGCAATTCTGACAATAGTGATCCACTTCCACTGTGACCTAAATGGAGCCAAGGAATGATAATTTGTCAAAATGTTGGAATGCTTTTTTTTTTTTTGTACAAATATGAAACATCTGAGTGGGAGAAGCTGTCTACCAGCAAAGTCACTCCATTTGGATTTTTAGTTATATCTTGGGCGCTGACACTCAGGTGGATAATTTACTAACATTAACTTGGTTCGTACTATTCCGATAAAATGATTAGAAGTGGGAATGAATCATGTCTATGAGTCCATGGTAATAAGGAAAATATATTTCTGCTCTTCATAATTTTTACTCTTCATAATTTTCATTCTTCATAATTTACAAAGCACTTCTATATATTTTTTTCCTAATATCAAAACTGTACTTGAAACAAGACAGAGAGAGCAGTATTATACTTATCATAGGTGTAAGAAAACCAAAATCCAGAGAGACACCATGGTTTGTCTGAAGTTACCCAGCTAATAAAAAGACAGAGCATCAGAACTCAGATTCTGACTCTACATTACACTTCTTACTTCTTGTTCACTTCACTAGTAGTTCCTAACCATAGCTGGATATTAGAATGACTCGGAAATTCTTATTCAGTTGCTCTGGGATCAGGCCCAGGCAACAGTATTTTTAAAACAAAGTCAGATATATGTGCAACTAGCACCGAGAAGCAGCCATGCAGCCTAATTCTGTCTGTTAATGAATGTGGCATACTTGGCCAGGCATGCACTGGGATTAACCATTTTGTCGCCCTAATAGAAGCATCTCAATTATGACCTAATATTTGCAGAATTATTGATATAAGCTATTAGTTTCACAAGGGCTATTGATTTTTAAAGACATCTTACAGGTACTTTAGCATTTGCAAAACTGAAAATTTAATTATTGAGTTTATGACCATTCTCTCTATTACTAACCACACACAGAAAAATTTCCTGAGGCTAGAAACCATGTCTAATTAACCTAAGGGTTATTTAGACTAAAGAAAAGAAGACTGAAAAGCAACTTAATGAGCCCAATTATTTCCTTCGGGCTCAAAAAGGCATTAAAACAACACACTCCCCTTGGACACAAAGTAGGTAGACCTCCTCCCCCTCAGCCTTCTTGTAGTTTTTCCCTTAACAAACTGAGGCTTGGCTCAGAGGGAGTGATTTAATAGCTACCAATACTTGTTATTGTTGTTATTGCTGCTGTTATTTTGCATGACTTCCAAAAAGTCAAAAGGTTATGCAGAATGAGAATGATTTAATGCAGAGAAGAGTCAGGATTAGGCAAGGTTACATTGTAGTGGATCACAGTACTAATATTAGTTGATTGCATTTGTCGAAATAACCAGGCTATGCTGCAGTAGCAAAAACACAAAATGCTCAGTGGTTTGCTATTTCTCAGGCACACTGTATTACCCCTGTTGGTTGGTTAGGAGCAGAGGGAGGCCTCTGCTTCAGTCTCCCTGACACGCATAGGCCCTCCTTCCTTGTAGCTGTCTATCTGTAACAGGTAGCCTTTTTAGTTGTCATGTTAGGGGAAGAGAGAGATTGGAAATGGGAAACTGTTCATGGGCCTTTCACTCCTTCACTCTGCAGTCGACACACATATATTCACATTTTTCTAGATCAAAACTACTTACATGACCCTTTCCTTACTGCAAGAAGACTGGGAAATATGGGGCAATTAGTGCAGGATTTGATGGGTGATATCTGTCTGCCACAAATGCCATATCTATCACACTTTCTGATATTTTGACTTAGGTTTTTCTCCCTGAGACACCCCAGAGTAGAGCTTTTCTGCCTTTTCTTGGAAAGGGGTACAAGTGCTCATGCTTTAGATGGACTCATAGAGGAGCCATTGAGAAGCTATTGTTTCTTTTTACAAGGAATAGGATAAGTAATGAAATACTTATCCAATTGGGAAAGGTTATTACCTAGTGGTCCTAGTGTCTTTCATATCTATTTCTTCATTTATTTATTCCTTCATTTATTTATTCCTTCTTTGGGATTATTTCCCAAAATTTTAAAAAATAGAGTGGACTGGCTTTGCATGTCTTATGCACAATTGTGCCCAGATTTGGGGGTTTCTTGAGTGCCTTTCCAATTTCACTAAAGAATTGAGATTAGAAAGTTCTCTAATTGAGCCAGGTTTTGCACAGTTGAAGAAAATCCATAGCAAAGAATAAACTAGACAATTTCAAAAAGAGCATTCCATTAGTTTCTCCAGAGTGGTAAAGGCTGAGTTCTCAGGAAGCTATCTGCTTAATGAGGAGCCCTTAGGAGAAAATAAGAGCTCCTTTTCATAGTGTCTCCATTTGACAACACTTGTTCCCAGCATCCAAGTTTCTCTTCAGAGAAGTAATCGGGCCAACAGAAAGCAAGCAAGCCAATTTGATAACTTAAAGATGGTTTTTGAAATAGTCTACCATTATAATGAACAAGTTTCAGGATAGCTCCTCTTCAAAAGCTCTTTATGGTAGCTATTCTATTATGAAAATTAGTCCTAAGATCTTTGTTAAATGGCAGAAGATTCTATATGGAAGAAAAAGTAGAGTTGAACAAAATTCAAATGACATTGGTCAATTTTTAGAATATTGACGAAATATCTGAAACTTTCTTTACCAATTCACACTTAAAAGTAAATAAAATCTGTATCTACTGTGAATAAGAAGTTTTAAAAAAAATTCCATGTCAATGTGCTAATGAATGTTTTATCGTTGCAAGTAGAACCCTGTGAGAACCAAGTCTGATTACTATAATTTGTTAAAATACATGTTGAAACATTTTCACATTTGTTTGATGAAACATTTGAAATGAATTGATCCATATCAACACTGAGAATATACAAAATCTATGTACCATTTTCCATCAAGACATTTTTTTTTTAATTGAAAATATGATGTCTTGAAAATTCTCAAAGCCACCCAGTTCTTAATGACAAGTATTCAGAACACTGGTTTTCATCCCTGGCTGCACATTAAAAATCATTTAGGGAGGTTTCTAAAAATAGTGATGATCAAGCCCCACCTAAACCACTTGAGTCTGAGAGTGAGGCCCAGACCCTGGGGTTTTTCAGTTCTCCCCCAATAATTCTAATCTGCAATCAGGGCTGGCGACAACTAATATAGAACACTTTCTTATCTTGCCAGCTGCTAGCAATATTCGGTTCTCCAAACTCCTTATTTTTACACTTTCTACCCTTTATAAAAAGTAGATGTGTCCATATTGCCTCTCCTTTATTAAAGAGTGAGTATTTGGAGGGCAGAGCCTCTTTCTGGTGGGTCTTCATATTCCCACTGCTTTTAGCCAGTACTCGTGACTGGCGTTCCACTCTGCATGTGCAAATATACAGCTTTACGTTCTACTTAGTGACATTTTTATATACCTCTTACAGCAGCCCCCAAACCTATACTTTCTCCTACTCACAACTTCCCACGGCCCTTCCCTTGCCCACCTGTAAAATGCTCACCTGCCAGCCGTCTATGGTAGCTCACTTCTCTGCTCAGGCAAGCTCCTGCCAGCACCTGGGGCCCCAGATCTGAGAGTCTCGGGGAGGGGGGGGGAGCATGCCATGGGAGGGGGTGATAACTGTAAGATACCTTTTGTCATCTTCCTTTATAATCCCCAGCAGCACAAAGCGCAGGAATGGCCTGACTTTCTGATGTCAAGGAATAAAAATGATAGAAGACCTGGCAAGCATCCTAAGTGATTTAGCAAGGAGTTTCCACTGCTGAAACAGTATCTTCTACGTTTTTTCCCCCACCCTCTTTCCATTCATCCTGTTCTGTCATCACTAGCATCACCCTAACAAAGAATCTAGGGAAACTAGGGCAAAGAAGAAGCAGTAACAGAGAGAGAGAGAGAGAGAGAAAGAGGGGGGTGGGTAGGAACATCCTGCTATCCAATACCCATAAAAAATTTGTTTTTAATTCCCTGGCTATCACAGATAGAGGCTGCTGCTAGCATTTAAGATAAGATTAGTTGGTGTTGTGCTATCAGCACCTCCACATTTTCCCTGCAGGGATTCCTTCTGACAGGCTGAAGCTGGAGGCATGTCTCAGGATTAACACGAGCTAATGATTATACACTAAAGCTTTGGAACTGTCGGACTAATAGGATTAAGCAATAGCAGATGCAGGTCCCCGTTCAGGTTAAAAATGCACTTTTTACATTACAAAGTCAGACGGATCCCTTTGAACATGCAATGAATATGGATGTTTTCAATTATCACAGTCTTCCAGGGCTATACGATATGGTAAATTAATCCCTTTAGAACATCGGAAACAGGACAAAATAGCCTTCTTGAAGCTGAAATCCCTCGTTTTAGATTTTCTTTCATGGGGATAAGCAGCGGTGCACCTCACATAATTAATCTTATTACAAACAGAGAGAAAGGGGAAATTTTTTAAAAAGTGTGTAAAAAATTGTTTAAATATTTGAGAAACTTAGGAAAAGGCACTTTGAAATCAACATCTCTTAATTAATTTTCAAACCGTCAAAAATACAAACATAAGGCCTGACAAGCAAATGTCTGGATGTGTTTTCGGATGGGTTTGTATTTCTCTATGCCTCAGGCTGTTAGTGCAACAAAGAGGAGGGGGAAAAAAATTAAGGTCACTTAAAAAAAATGAACAAAATAATAACTGCCAGACGAAAGCACCATTTCTAAGATATTTGAGCTGATCTGATCTTATGCTCTGGGCTCTGGGAGGAAAGGAGGAGGAAAAGGGCATACAGGGTTGTTTATATTTTGCTGCTGCATGAAAGGATCTCTGCTGTCCAGCAGATAAAACCATCCCTCAGAATAGCTCAGCAGTAAATCTCCATTATTGCAATTAGATGAGATTGGACATGGACATTAGTAGGGGATGGACATCAGAAGTCCACGTGTTTGACTTAGGGGCAAGGAGGCGGAGGGAAGAAGAAGTAAGTGTTTATCTAGAGGACTTCTCAGAAAAAGCTGTTTGAGAGTCCAGCAGGAAATGGAAGTAGTTTTGCAACAATCAGAATAAAGCTGGTTTACCATCACTGGTTTGATTCCTTTGAAAAATCTAAAGCCAAGTATCTATACATATGGGCTGAACAATTGGTATTAACCCTCATTAACAGGCCCCAGAATCTTACAGCCTAATATTGCTCCTTATTTCATAATAGAGACAAATAGATCACATGAGACATTTCTACAACAGAGTCTCATTTTTTAAAAAAATCAAAATGAAAGAGAGAAAGAAAGTAGAGTGCTTCATTTAGTCCACTATTTCGTTTTTATTATCTAACATGGTTTTTGTCTAGGAAACTACACGGATACCCTCCACCCAGGATTTGAATAAAATCTAAATGAAGTAGTTATGACAATAGAAGTGTTATATTCGAGATTCACAAGGCCGCAGGACAGAGAGACAGACTCGCCGAGGCTGTAATTATCAAAAGGAGTTTTATTGTCTAGCTCGAGCTAGGGTCCGAGCCCCCAGAGTGCCAGCGCAGTGGCCTCTTTTCCGGGCAGGGACCCTCCTTTGTGTGTTAGTCCCCTTTTTATAACTCAGTTGTTTACACACTGGTCATGCATCCGCCCCCACAGTGATTCTTACTTCATCCTGCCCCTGATAGGCTCTAATCTGTTCCTGGTCCTAGCTGAGAGACTCCGGTTTCTGTGTTGTCTTTTTCCTCTGCATTCCATAATGTACTCATAATGCCTTGCGGTTAGCAAACAAGCAGTAAACAGAAGCTGGAAGGTTCTGGAAGGTCCATTGTCCTTATAGCCCAGTATCTTACAGAAGAAACACTATGTAACTGTAAGCCATCCCCTTGAGTTTTAACATTATCAGTCAATCAAAAATACTCATTTGTCCAAGTGAAATTTAACTCCTTCAGTTTCCCCAATGGTCCAGTATATCTGGATACCCCTTGAGCAGGATCTTCTATTATAACACAAGTCTAATGTTCCTGCTCTAAAAACACTGAGTAGGCAGACTAAAAATACCTAAACTAAAGATGCTGGCAAACTCTCATAAAGAATTCTACTTTTTACAAATGTTGTTAAGGTTAAAAAAAGAAAAAAATAAAAATAAAATAAAATAAAAAGAATTCTAATTTTTTAAACGTTTAGTTGAAAACATCACTTCTTGACAGAATGAAATGAAAGAAATTGTTATTTTAACTGTACTATTTGGTATTCCTTTTTTTTTCTTCTGTTAGTTGCACAATAAATTTTAGAAGATAAAAACTGATTTTCATATAAAAACTGCTAACCTAGTAAAAGGCATTCAGAAAGCTGTTGTGTTATATATGTGTATCCTGCTCCTTTCTTGGAAGAAAGTGGCAATTGATTGTTTGTTCAAATGGACTTAATCTTCTGTAATCATCGTGCACATTTCAATGACATACTTTACAACAAGCACTGCACAGTCTTAATGTACATGCGAATCGCCTGGGACTTTTGTTAAAATGGAGCCACTGATGCAAAGTAGCTCTAGAGTCTGTTTTCAACAAGCTCCCAGGTAATACAAACTCTGATGATCCAGAAGACCACAATGAGTAGCAACAAGTCACTAGGACACTAAAGCCACTTAATGAATGACATGCAGACTTGAGAGAATCAAGGAAGCCAACTCTAGGCATTGTTTTGCTAACAAAGTATAAAGTTATCAACTTAGGAGTGAATTTAAGGATAATCAAAATACCCATTTCTTAGTCTTTTGCCTAAGCATCAATTTATTATCCATTCTACAGGGCTTATTTTCCATGGGTTTAATTATTCATCCTCCAACCCAACTTTGTGATAGATTTATCATATGAGTAGCATCTAAACCATCATCTTAATTAATTACAAGTCCATTATTATTTTTGTTATTCCTCAATTATCTTAAAAACTGACAATATTCTATCATTTTCAAATGGAATGTATTACAATAGTGTCACATTTAGAGGCATTTTGTATCTTATGTTAGTCGATCTGCAATACACTCGTTAAAATTTCCCATTAACTGTTAGATTAACTTCAACACAGAAACTGTAAATTTGGTATCAATACAAAATGATGTTTCCTGTGAAATTTTTAAAGAAAATCTTATTTTTCTCCCAAATTCATTATATGTAACAATGCTTATTGAGTATTATGTGTCTCTGTGTATATTCCTAGAGCTGACAAGAAGGAGAGTGAAGGAAAAAGCTTCGATAGAACAATTGCAGACCCCATTTTTGCCTTCAAATAGTTCACATATAAGTAAGAGAAACAGATAAACTAACACACATTTACAAACCAATGGTGCATTTACAATAGTAAAATTAAAACCAAAGTTTAATCAGAACACAAGCAAGTAATTGAACAATTGTTGAATAGAGCTAGAGAAAGGTATCACAAAGAGAACAAAATATGTGAAAAGTTTAGAAGGATGAATAGAAGTCCAGGGAAAGGAAAATTGAAAATATTCTGTTAGTACAGAAAAGAAAACACAGAAATTCATTAAATGGCATTGCATATTAAGATCAGGGTGACTTCAAAAGATATAAGGCTCCATACTTCAGCCCAGCATAGAGTCCCTGCTGCAGCACAAGCAGAGTTAAGAAGGGACAAAATAGTCAAGAAAATGATCTGCTTCATGTCTTCCACCTGATTCCCTAGGGAAAGCAGTATGACTAGAATTAGGGGTTTATCTCCTTACTCCTTTGGTTTCCCTATGAGTCTCTGGTTAAAGCACTCACTTTGTAGAAATTTTAGCTTACAGAAATTCTAAACCAGTTTGTCAACTCAGAGAACCTCGAGAAGACAGAGGCCTGCTAAAGGATGGCACATCCATGGGAACTCACAGGATACGCGCTTTCTACACCAACGCCTCCTTGTCCATACGTAGGATGGGTGGAGGTTGAGAACAGTCACAGTCTCCTCTTTCTGCCTTAAACTTTGGGCTGTATGGCAAGCAGCAATAATATTAATAATTTAATTAAATATTAGTAATTTCATTCTATGCCTAAAGGAGCTCAAAAGCGATTTAAAAAATTCATTTATCAGGCACTGGCCATGTTCTCATCACACTCTGTAGCAGGGTGAGGGTATATAGCAGTTAAAAAAAAAAAATGCTGCCTTCCAAGGAAGTACAGATCATCTGTGAAGGTAAGACATGAATATATAAAAGAGAATACTCAATAACAGATTTGACCATTATAATTTAGAAAGATTAAACACAAGAAATTAATTCCACAGATGAAAATCTTTGCATACTTTGCACTAACATCAGCACAAAATTGAATAAAAAAATCAGAAATATGTTATTACGTTTGGTGTAATAGGCACGCATTGGATATAATGACAATCACCGAATAGTGAAAAGAAAGGTTATGTCACAAAAAGGGCTATTAGAATCCTTGATGTAGATTGAGGCACACAATTAGAAGTGCTACACTCAACGACTTGAAACTCTGCAGTTACACAGAGTATGTTCTTCTGGCATAGCCACTTTAAAGTATGCATTTTTAAACAAAGTTTTATTATTAACCAGTGTGTCATATTCCATTTCCCTAATTGCCATCCCATTGTACTCTCACACTTTTTGTTACAATCTGTTTTGGCCGTTGTCTTTGAACTATGTGCCTTTTCAACGTGAATTTTATGAAGCTGGAAATTCCTCAGTCCTTGGTGATTTGAACACTGTGAACCTTATCTTTTCTAGTGCCTAAATCACCCTTAGGTGGCTGGCAGACACTTATTTCCTATTGGAGATGTTCATTAAAGAAGTGATTAGAAAGCATGGTAGATGTGGCTAATTGTTGAAGGCCCAGGGAAAGGACATTAAATGTATCTTCTCTGAAGCTTTAGTCAATTGTTAGTAATGTATTAAATGGTGCCCTGGTGTCTTGAACTAGTTAATGGTATTAAGCTTATAAGTAGAGTGACTTTGACTCTGGGGAGAAACTAACTCAATATTATTTTTCCACAGGGCTCAAAACCTTTACACAAAAGCCAGCCAAATGTTCCTAATTCTAGAGAACATGTTATTTTAGCCTTCGTGATGATGACTCAACGCTGAGCCTCACTGCTACGTAGGATTCCAACAGAGATGACATTTTGCAATCCACAGCAGCAACATGTCCCCTGTCTGGAGGCGAACCGAGAAATAGTCACTTCAAATGAGCCTCTAAACAGCTGTCAGGTCAGAATAACTTTAAGTCATTACCTATCTGAGCCATGTCGAGCCAGTGACTTGTAAAGGGTGAAAATCTTTGTATCATGTTACTAATCTCACTGGCCAGCAGTGGCTATGTCAGCAACCAACCTTCCCTCTTAGTAAGTAGGCAAAAATAATACATGGCTCATTATTTGGAAATTAAGGGAGCAGTTGAGAGGTTGAAAAGTTCAGGAAGTGAGGAAGTTGAAAATAGGTCTCCTCAGAGCTTTGCTTCCAGAATGATTCGTGATAGCCTTTAAATCACAACGTGCCACGAAAGCATTCACTCCACCTTCTGATCTGCTCATGTTTAGCAATGCAGACCTTCCCCACAAACACCCATATACTGCCTTCCTCTAGTCACCACTCGAGAGCTTGGGCCCAATTTCCTGACCAATTAGCAGCTCAAGAGTCTAAAATTAAAAAATGGAGAGCAGCTGTAGGTCTCTAACAATGATTACTTACAAACCCTTCAAATCTAGGCCAAAATAGCTTCCCTATAGTTTTGCTCAATTGATTAACTCCAACTGGTTTATCACTAAAACATTCATTCATTTTAACAATCCACTAAAGCCTCAGATAAAATGCATTTCATGTCCCTTCTTGGGCCTTTAATAATTAGCTGTGTCTACTATGTCTTTTAATCTCTTAATGAGTGCCTCGAATCTTTAATAATTTAAAAGGATATCAAGCCAAGTATCAATTAAAGACAACGTTCTAGGCAGTATAAACAATAAGTGTTAAGTTTGTGGAGAAAAGCACATAGAGCCCTGTTGCTTTCCATTGCTCAAGAGCACTTGAAAACTATGGGGTTATTTCAAAACATTACATTTCACTGCTATTAATTTTACTTAGCTTACAGGCAAAATTAAATATGAAAAATAAGCATGAAGCATTTTGTACAGATTCAGAAGAAAATCATGCATGGCAATATCCAGCCTAACTCTTATTTATGAATATATTGTGACTTGCTCAACTCATTCCTCCTGCTCAAGAATACTAGCTGGGTTCAGCTACAATTTAACTGATAATTTTTGACTCTTCCAATTTCCTGACCCATCTTAAAACACTTGATTATTCCAAAATATCTAACTCATGGAACTGTTTCATACTACCTCAAAGGACATGCCTCTGGACCTATTAATGGGTTCTGTAAGAGATCAATATTGGACCACTGGTATTTCCTCATTCCTGGAAGATCATTAGAATAAAGTTAGCTCAAAAGAGTGGTTATTTTTTAATAGACCTGAAAAGAACCCAGGTATCATAAACCAAACTAAACTTCAGTCACTTGAAGAACTCTTTGATAGACTGTAAAAGTGGCTACACTCTTCTCCTCCCTAAACCACACTCTATATGATGTGACTATGCAGCAGTATCTTTCATTTTGAGGCAAAGTCTAGTTCCACACCTCTTGAATCCGGGATGGCCTCATGATTTTCTTTGATGAATAACATATGGCAGAAGAGATGATGTGCCTATTCCAAGCCCAGGACACAAGAAGTCTTGTACACATCTGTTTGCTCCCATGGAAACTTGCCCAGGTGCTTTGTGAACAAACCTGAGCGACCTTGCTGGAGGATGAGAAACTGTGTAGAGGAATTAACTGTCACAGCTTAAAGTCAGTCCTCAGGGAGCCAACCTCAGCTAACCTAGCAGGTGAACATAACTGTATGATAGAGCAGAAGAACCACCCAGTGCAGCCCAGCCCAAATTATTAGCCAAATAATTGGTTATTGTTGTCATAAGCATTTGAGTTTTGAGGTAATCTATTATCTAGCAAAATCTAGTTGATATAATGCCCCAAATTTTATTACTTGGCCTTCTAGAATTTTCTGTATAAACCAACGGCCCAAACCAACCAGCACTAACAAAATCAAAAAGATTTTCAAAGCTAGACCCCAAATTTCCAAGTTACTCTTTTCTGAGAGGGCATTAAATCACCTCCTCAAATAATTTCTCAACTACTTCCAAATGTGATTATTATAAACATCTCTATATGTCCCAAGATATCGTATTCAAAATAATTAATTCAACCCTTATTGTTACGAAATCTGAAATCTTAATATTTCCCACACATCAAATTTCCTCCATTAATTGACAAACATGTGCATTAGAAAGAAATTTTGATTCAAAACATTCACCATCATTATCAATAATATTAATACTCCACATATATTTGGACATTTCAATAACAGTCAGAGGACCCTTCTGGAACTTTCAAAGCAAAAGCCTTTCCAGCATTATTCAGGTACACATGCAGATCACGCCATCAATGTCTTCATAAGCAATCAATTCACAGGATAATAATGGCAGTAATTCATATGCCTCTTCCCTAATACTTCCACGGATAACTACCCACAGAGTTCTGACACTTTCTGATGACACCAAGAGATATGGTTCAACACGCTCTGGGTGCAGCCGCACCACCGACGTCACATGGCTTTGCTCACTGGTGGAGATAACGATGTTGAGATGTCAGCCTTGATGTCTGTATCTTAATATGTTTAAGCACTGATATCCTTGGGCATGGGTCAGAAAAGGAGACCGCAGGAACAGGAGGGAAAAGTGGAAAAAATAAAAGCCTGTTTCTTTGTTTCCCTCAGCCCTGTGAGTCCAGTGGAAGAAAGACCGTGCCTTTGTTTCCCTTATCTCTGAATCAGCAGCCATGGGTCAGCACTGCCACAATAGCCCAGCGGCTCCTTCGCCTGTATATTCTCCCTCGTCTGCATATCATTCAATCAATTGCAAAAGACTAATTCGGATAAAATAGACCCTGGATTCGTATTTTTTACTGTAAGCCAGTTAGAATACAAATTTCCAAAACTGTCAAGAGTCCCTAAACACTGTTTTACCTAAAAGGCTAGTCACCATTTAGAGAATCCAAAATACCAATTTCTTTTGAATACAGATATTAAATCGCACAGTCCAACTTTGTTTTGATTCCTTGTTACATTTTCTAAGAAATAAATAGCAATTTTCTATTTGTTTGGAAAAATAATACCTCCTAATAACTTATTTTTTTTTTCTAAAACAGAATTAGTCCTCTGGATATTTTCACAAGAGTTTAAAGAACAGGCATTGTTAATCTCATTGTAAAGGTGAGAATGTGGAAGGATGCATGCGGCCATGTGTAAATTAGATGAGCTAGAATGCAGATTCATTTTGAAATTTGATCTTACAATAATCATTAGCTATTCAATAAGCCAAATTAAGGCAAGAAAAATGTGAAATTTACTGCTCTGGAATTAAAGATAAGCCTATGTTTGAAACAGGAAAAAGACTCAGATCTCCTGAAAATTGCATCTTCACTCTTAGTTTTGTAAAAATGGGTGTCTTTTACATAATAAAAACTATAATATTAGTAAAAAAAAACATTCACTGAGCACTTACTAGGACATACCCAAGCTATGTTATGCACATCAAGCACATTGTATCTTTTAAAGTTTATAACAACCCTGTGATGTAACCACCATTATTTGCATATTCTAGGCAAAATAATAATGATAATAATAATAACCCAGAGTTTGCCCACTGCAACACTTTCAGATATTTGACTCCAAACGTGTCTTTTTTAATGGTGAGCACACTGAGCACATAGGAACATCAGAGCTTTTGAAAGTAGACAATATAGATTGGAGCAAGATGGATGATCAGAGACACCAGCTGCTAGAGTGTCTCAGTAAGAAGGGGAAGTTTCAGATGAAAGAGAAAAAAATGAACAAACAGACACACAGAGATCAGGTGCAGATCTGAGGCAAGAGTGCCAGAACCTTCAGGAGACTCCGTGGGAAGAAGTTGCAGAGCAGAGCAGGAAGGAGCAAGGTACTGGCAGAGATCAACCCCTGAGTGGCTTGGAGTCCAGTGACAAGGGTAGAAGAAGTGGTTTGCTTCTCCCTCCCTTGCATCTCTGACAGTTGGTGGGTTCTGGAGCTGCTGAAGAGACTTTCTGCCCACATGAGCCCAGAGACAGCTGCCACCAGTGAGCTGGAAGCTTCTTGTGGACAGAGTACCAGGCTCCCAGCCCCCAGGGGGGCCTCCTGTCTCCACAGACCTGAGCTGGGTTGGAAGGCACCATATTGTTTCTCTCCCCACCATGCACCTTTGTCCTACCCAGGGGACTTCAACTCCTTGGGTTTCATCTTGCTGACTCCCACACAGACATTTCTCACCTCTGGCCCAGACTGTGGGAGCCACAGGGATCAGTGGGTCCCTGGTGATCTGCATGACTCCAGTGCCTGGACATTCTGGGTGGGCAGCCTCCCAGAGTAAGGGATGGACACAACCAGAGTGCTGGCTTTCCTCCATTCAGACTGGTTTTTTCCCTTTCCCCTCCCCCACCCATGGCCTCTGAGAGAGACAATTGAGCCATCACACCAAGGCTTCTACAGAGAATGGGACTCAGACCTTTCCCTTTGGGGTCCTGCAGTGGACTGAGGGGTGCTCAGACTATGAGCTCCCTGCCAGCCCTAACCTGGTGCTACTTGTCCAGAGACTCCACCAGAGCAGGGCAAACACCTAGATGGAGGGACATTGAACCTGGTTGGGCATCCTGTGGGCAACTTGGGACCTGCACACTTCTCCCTGGCATGGTCAGGGATTGATCTTCAGGGACGTAGGGATGGGCCTGCATGCCAGACTACATACCCTCAGGTCTTGATTGCTCATGGGCAAGGAACAGAGATTTGTGAATTAGTCTGGGTAGGCAAGGGAGCCCACATGGGCAGATCAGGGGGGAATAGTGCAGTGTGGGTCTAGCTGTGTGTGCTTGTGGGGCACCCCTTCCCCCACAGGAGGGCTGCACTCTCAGCTCAGGCCAGGGATCCTGAGCAGGGAACCTCCCAGCCTGCATCACAATCATTGGGAACTCAGCTGGTTTGCGCTCCTGCTTGCTGGCAGATACCAGGGTGATACCACAGAGCAGGGGAAGGTGGAGAAGAGCAAGGCTACTACCATCCTTGTTGATGGCCCCACCTCCACAAGAAGAATTGCTGGTTGGGTAGGGACACTTTAGCATCCCCACACACTTGGAAACTGGGAGCAGCCCTTCCACCCTTGCTAAAGCATATCCCTTGCCAGCATTTGTGGAGCTTGAGGGCAGGATCATCCAACCCAGCCCTGCCCAGCCACCTTTCTCATCCACCTCTGCTGTGTTGGAGAATAAGGACTCACCTGGAAGTTCCAGGGCCCTACCCAATACCTGGGGCATTAGAGTGTTTCTCCTGAGGAACAAGAGCTGGTCACAGGACCCAAAAACAATATTGCAGCTTGTTCCTTCTGGCAAGCACCATCTACTGACAGGGAGGTCAATCTGCACACCCTTTACAGCATTTACTGACTCAATCATACAGGGTGTGGTTGATTTTCACCCACAAGCACCACCTACTGTCACAGAGATTAAACTGGGCATGCTATTACACCTCACACTGTTAAAAAGACTACAGAGCTAGGGAAAGAAAAAGGATTTCAAAGACCTCCATCCTCCCTTGTCAAAGAGAGGCAGAGAATCACCCCACTCACACAGCTCACCACTCCTACAGCCTACAAACAACTAGCAACTGAGAAAACCACCACACTGAGGACATTTATAACCAAGGCATCCATCCAGAACCTAGACTACATCAACATACCCACAAGCAAAGCCAAAGGTTCTCACTCACCATATGCTACAAACACACCCATACAAGTGAGGTGAGGGGGAAAAGCCCTATCTAAACAAAAAAAAACCCTCCAAAAATAAGAAGCAACAGCTGCTCCAGATGGAATCAGTGAAAGAACTCTGGAACTATGAAGAATCAGAGTGAAAGGTCACCCCCAAAAGGGAACACTAGCTCTCTAGCAATGGAAACCAACCAGAATCAGAATATTGAAATGACAGATAAAGAATTCCAAATATGGATTATAAGTAAACTCAATGAAATACAAGAGAAAATGGGAAACCAACACAAAGAAACCACAAAAAAAATCCAGGGAATGAATGAAAAATTCACTAAAGAAATTGAATTATTGAAATAAATAGAACTTCTGGAAATGAAAAATTCATTCAAGGAAATACAAAACACAGTAGAAAGTCTTAAGAATAGACTAGACCAGGAAGAAGAAAAAATCTCAGAGCTTGAAGACAACACTTTCAAATTAAACAAGTCAGTCAAGATAAAGAACAGAGAATTAAGAAGAAGGAACAAAACCTACAAGAATTATGGGATTATGTAAAGAAGCCAAACATAAGAATTAGACATACTAATTTAATTTCCTCTGTGTGTGTGTGTGTGTATGGAGAGAGAGAGAGAGAGAGAGAGAGAGAGAGAGAGAGAGAATTGTGAGACTGCTAAATCGTGAGATAATTCTACTATATTTTTAATTTTTTGAGGAATCTCTGTGCTGTTTTCTATAATGGCTATGTCAATTTACATTCCAAATAATAGCAAACAGAGATTTCCTTTTCTCCACCCCCTCACTAAGACTTATCTTTTGTCATTTTGATACTTGCCATCCTAACAGGTGTGAAGTGATATCTAATTGCAGTTTTGATTTGTAATTCACTGATGATTAGTGATTTTGAGCTTTTATTTTCATATACCTGTTGGCCATTTGGATGTCTTCTTTGGAGAAACATCTACTCAAGTCCTTTGTACATCTTTTAATTGGGTTATTTATTTTATTTATATTTGTTTGAGTCCTTTATATATTGTAGATTTTAACCTTTTCTTAGATGTATGGTTTGCAAATATTTTCTTCTATTTCATAGGATTCTCTTCATTCTGTTGATTCTTTCCTTTATGATGCAGAAACATTTTAGATGATTCACTCCAATTTGTCTATTTTTGCTTTTGTTGTCTGTGCTTTTGTGGCTGTATCCAAAAAATCATTGTCCAAACCAATGTTATGGAGCTTTTTTCCTGTGTTTTCTTCTGGTAGTTTTAGATACAGATCCCACATTTAAGTCTTTAATCCATTTTGAGTTTATTTTTATGTTTGGTATGAGACAAGGGTTCAAGTTCATTCTTCTGCATGTGAATATCCAGTTTTCCCAGCACCATTTATTGAAGAGACTGTCCTTTTCCTGTTGTGTGTTTATGGTATCTTTGTCAAAGATCAGTTGATCATAAATGCATGGATTTATTTCTGAGCTCTCTATTCTGTCTCATTGGTTTTATACGTCTGTTTTTGTGCTGCTACTGTATTATTTTGATTACTTTAGCTTAATATATATTTTGAAATCAGGTAGTATGAGGACTCCAGATTTTTTCTTTTTGTTCAAGATTAACTTATATATTTAGGGACTTTTTGGTTCCGAGAGAATTTAGTACCTTTTCTTCTATTTCTGTAAAAAATGTCATTGGAATTTGAAAGGGATTGCATTAGATATGTAGATTACTTTGACTAGTAGGGACATTTTAACCATATTAATTATTCTAATTCTTGAACACAGGTATCTTTGTATTTATTTATATCTTCTTCAATTTCTTTCATCAGTGTTTTATGATTTTTATTGTACAGATTTTTTACCTCCTTGGTTAAATTTATTCCTAAGAATATTTTATGCTAGTGTAAATGGTATAGTTTTCTTTATTTTTTGAATAGCTTGTCATTAATGCATAGCAACACAACTTTTTGGATGTTGATTTTTTATCCTACAACTTTACTAAATTTGTTTATTGGTCCTAAGAGTTTCTTGGTGGTATCTTCAGGGTTTCTATATGTAAGATAATGTCATTTGCAAACAGAGACAATTTTACTTCTTTCTTTCCTGTTTGGATATCTCTTATTTCCTTTTCTTTTCTAATTGCTCTGGCTAAGACTTTCAGTACTATATTGACTAGAAGTGGCAAAATTAAGCATACTTACCTTGTTCCTCATCTCAGAAGAAAAGATTTTAGGTTTCACTAATGAGTACAATGTTAGTTATGGGTTTGTCATATAATATGGCCTTTATTATGTTGAGGTACATTTATTCTATACCTAGTTTGTTGAGCATTTTTATGATGAAATAAATGTTGAATTTTGTCAAATACCTTTTCTGCATTTATTGAGGTGACATTTTTATCCTTCATTCTGTTAATGTAATGTATTATATGTGTTGATTTGTGTATGTTGAGTCTTTTGCATTCTAGGGATAAATTCCACTTGATCGTGGTCTATAATCCTTTTAATTTGGTTTGCTTACATTTAATTGAAAATTTTTACATCTATGCTCATCAGGGATATTTGCCTGTAATTTTCTTCTCTTGTGTTCTTATCTGGCTTTGGTTTCAGGGTAATTCTGGCCTCATAAAATGAGTTTGGAAGGGTTCTCTTCTCTTTAATTTTTTGGAAGTTTGTGAAGAATTGGCATTAGTCCTTTTCTAAATGTTTTATGAATTCACCAGTGAAGCCATCAGGTCCTGGGCTTTTTTTTCTTTGAGAGATTTTTATTACTGATTCAATCTCCTTACTTCTTGTTGGTTGTTCAGATTCTTTATTTCTTCATTATTCTGTCTCGGTAGATTTTATTTATCCATTTCTTGTATGCTATGCAATTTTTGGCATATAATTGTTATAGTAGTCTCTTTTCTGCAGTATTATAATATTTCTTCTTTCATTTATAGTTTTCTTTGATTGTTCTCTCATTTATTAAAAAAATCTCAGTTTTATTGATGTTTTCTACTGTTTTTCTAATCTCTATTTCATGTATTTAGGCTCTAATCATTAGTATTTCCTTCCTTCTGTAACTCTATGGTTAATTTGTTCTTTTTTTCAGTTCTTTCATATATAAAGTTAGATTGTTTATTTGAGATCCTTTGTTTTGTTAATATAGGTGTTTATCAATGTAAATTTTCCTCTAAGCACTGATTTTGCTGCATTTCATAAATTTTGGTATGTTGTGTTTCCATTTTTACTTGTCCAAAGATATTTTGTATTTTCCTTTTAATTTCTTTTTTGACCCATTGGTTGTTAAGGGATGTGTGGTTTAATTTCCACATATTTGTGAATTTTCTAATTTTTTACTATTTATTATAATTTTTATTATTGATTTCTAGTTTCATACCATTGCAATTGAAAGAGATACCTGATATAATTTTCATCTAAAAAATTTTTTTAAGACTTGCATTGTCACCTAAGATGTTATCTGTGAGAATGTTCCATATGTACTTGAAATGAATGTATTTTTTGTTGCTATTGGATGGAATGTGTGTTAGGCCCATTTGGTCCATAATGTTCTAATCCACCATTTTCTTATTGATTTTTCTGTCAGATGATCTACCCATTGTTGAAATTGGGATATTGAAGATTTCTAGAATTATTGTATTACTACTTGTCCCATAAGTTCTGTTAATATTTGTTTTATATATTTAGTTGTTTCGATGTTGGGTGCATAATATATTTACAATTATTATATCACCTTGATGAATTGATCCCTTTATCATTACATAATTACTTCTTTTGACAATCTTTGACTTAAAGTCTAATATATATATATATATATATATATATATATATATATATATGAATCCATCCTTGCTCTATTTGGGTTACTGCTTACATAGAGTAAATTTTTTCATCCATTTATTTTCAACCTATGTGTCCTGAAATCTAAAGTGAGTCTTACGGGCAGAATATAGTTGTATCGTGTTTGTATCCATTCAGTCACTCTGTCTTTCACATAGTTCAGGAAAAAAATATATCTAGAGAGACACGTATGTACAAAGTTGATTGTATACATAAGAAATATGACAAAATATTAATAGCTAATGAATCTAGGTAAAGAGAATGAGACTATTGATTGTACTATTTTTTTTCAACTTTCTATAGGTTTGAAATTTTCTGAAATAAAGTGATGGGGGCAAAAAGAGAGTGGATAACCAAGGTGCTATGTTATGTACTTTCCATTCTAAGTACTTCCCACCACTTCTAATCCCCAAGACATACACACACACACATATATTACCCGTACACACACAAAGAAAATAATTGAAGATATTTATATGGCAATAATAGTTGAGATTTTACCAAAGCCACTCATTTCAGAAAATGCAACATTATCATACATCTTCTGTTTCTCCCTGGGTTTGATTTCTTAAGGAAGAAGGAGGATTCCTCATTCAAAGACATCAAGGGAAATATAGAAAAGAACAATCAATGGTACACTCTCATTAGGTAGCTCCAACCCTTCAGCATAATCTGTTAGCAACATCCTTGAAATGGCACATTGCATTCATGCATTTCTACATGACCCCAGAGCACAGTGCACACCTCTTGCTTGACTGCTTCTACTCTCAAGGGAGCCATCCAGCTGCTCATCTGGCTTATTTGAAGGCAATAGCTATAAATTATTGTATTCATTCATTCATTTACCCACTTATTCAAAAATTATTCATTGAGTACCTAGTGTACATCAAGCACCGTTCTGTGCACTAGGGATATTGCAGTAAACAGAATAGGGAAAATTCCCTGGTCCCAAAAGCTTTGTATTTTAGTAAGGGGGAGAAAGAGATAATAAACAGTTCAAAAAATTATAGGCTATCTGATGGTGCTGAGTGTTATGAAGAACTCACTAAAAACTATGTTAGAAAAATTCATTAAGTAAGTGATGTTTCTGAAGGAAGGGAGAGAGTGAATAAATGTGGATATCTGAGGAAGAATGCAGAGGAAAAGAGCAGGTGCAAAAACCCTGAATTGTGAGTGCACCTAGTGTATTCAAGGGACAGGAAGGAGGTTGGTTTGGCTAAAATGGTATAAATAAAGTCAGAATCAAGGTTTTTGTGCAGAGAAGTAACATGATCTGTGTCACTTATAAAAATATCACTCTGGCTGCTGTGTCAAGAATAAATTCTGAGAGTGGGCAGATGTTGGGAATGTAGAAAGGAAGGTGTTGCCATATTCCAGGTGACATCTCTTGGTGGCAAGGACCATAGTAGGAGAATTGAATATGGTAAGAAGTGGTCAGATTCTGGAAAAATTCTGAAGACTGAGTTGGATTTGCTGGCGCAGTGAATGTGGAATGTGAGAAAAAGGAATCAAGGGTGGCTCATGTTTTTGGTCTAACTACAGACTGGGGTGACTATCTACGGAGATAGGACAGAGTGTGTAAGGAGAAGATTTTTGTGAGGAAGATCAAATCTGTCAATACATGTTAAATTTGAGGTTTCTATTGTGTCCTGGAGTAGAGATTTTGAGCAAGTGGTTACATGTACAAGTCTTGGGTGTAGAAGAGCAGACCTAGGATGGATACATAAATTTGGGATTCATTGGTTTAGAGACAGTATGAAATCCATGAGATTGGAAGAGATAAACAAGGGGTGAATGTTAGTAGAGAAATAGTGAGGTCCAAGGACTTAGCTCTGGGGCAGCCCAGTGTTAAGAGGTCTGGGAGACAGTTTGACTAATGAGATAGAACAGCCAGCAGAGACTTTTTGTGCTGGAAGCCTAATGAAGAAGGTATTTCAGAGAGCAGAAAATGACCAATTTTGTCCATATTGCTAATGGGACAAATAAGTAAAGATTGAGAGTTTACCTTTGGATGCAGAGATATACCAACATCACTGGTGACCTTTACCAGAACACTTTTATTGAATGATTGAGTAGAAGTCCAATTTGGGCAGGAATAAGACACCATGTAAGAAGTAAACACAGCAAGAATGGATACTTTTTTGATATGTTTTATGGTAAAATGGAGGGGATAAATAGGGCTACAGTAGGAGTGGGATGAACAAGAGCACTTTTAAGCTGTTGGCAATGAGCAACTCAAAGGAGAAAAACTGTTAGTCCAGAAGAGGGAAGAGAATCATCCTTGAGCAAGCAGAAGAGATGACAATTGGCATAAAATTAGAGATGTTGGACTTAGCTTGGGGCAAGGACAGTTTATCTACAATAACAGAAGGGAAGTTGGTGAATAAGCAAAGACACAGCAAAGTTATAAAAACTTGCTGAAGTTCTTCAAGTTGTTTCTGATCGATTTGGTCGTTATTTTTTTGTTTTTTGTTTTTTGTTTTTGCAATAAAATAGCAATGCATCAGCCAAAAGTAGATTAGAAGTACTAGAAGATTGAGGAGGAAGAATGTAGGAAACATCGCCTAAAGTAGTGGAAGAACACGAGAAGGCAAATTCTATTAATGTAATAGAATTTCAGATCAGAACTAAATGCTCACTTGAGGACCGTCATTTAACATGAGACTAACCAGGATGGTTGTGCGTTTTCTCTCTACCACATTTAGCTATGCAGATGCAACCACAGTGTAGGCAGAGTTACATTTAAGTAGTGCATTAATTTCCTATGGCTATTATAACAAATTGTCACTTAGTAGCTCATAACAATACAAATTTATTCTCTTACAGTTCTGTAAGCCAGAAATCCAAAGTTAGTTTTACTGGGCTAGAGTCAAGGTGTTGGCAGGGCCAGTCTCTTTCTGGAGGGTCTAGGGGAGAATCTATTTCCTTGCTTTTTCCAGCTTCCAGAGAGGCAATTCTTGGCTCATGGTACCTTCTCCATCTTTTAAGCCAGTAACATAGCATCTTCAAATGGTTTATGCTTCCATCATCATATTGTCTTCTTCTGCCTTCTGTGTCAAATTCACTTCTCCTCTGTCTCATTGGGACACTTGTAATTGCACTTACCACCCATTCAGACAATACAGGGTAATCTCCCTCTCCCAAAATCCACAACTTAATCACATATGCAAAGTCTGTCATGTCATATTAAAATGACAAGTAAAGAATCCTGGAATCAGTACTTGTATGTCTTTGGGAGCCATTATTCAGCCTACCCCAGGCAGCATTATGGTATTGTGAAGCCAGAGTAATGAAGCAAGAGAGGAGAGAGGGGACTGAGAGAGAATATGTGAGGGGATGATTCTATGGTAGACTATTGGAGTAAACCTGATAACTGAGAGTGAGAAGAGGAGAAGGATGTGAAAGTGAGGTGTAGGTCCCCCTAGACTGCAAGATATGGGGCATCAATAGACTATTGCTGCTAAGTGGAAAGTAGGAGGTGGTAGTTAGAGAATGAGATGACTGAAAATGATCTTATGGAAGGATGAGACTGATGTATAATGGAGGAGAGGGTGATTGGAGAGGTCAAGGAGCTAAAATCATTTAGGTCGGTCAGGAAAATCAGTAAGACTTATGAAAGGGGTAGTGTTGGGAAGACTTATAATGAGCCAGAAGCTAAAATTTTTTGAGAAAAAAAATGTATTTCTCTTTATAGCTACAGAACATGGACTAGAGTGATATATTTAAATTATATTGAAGTTTAGGGACTTCAGACTCTTTCTTGTACATCCATCTCACATCACAGATGAGTTCTATTAAAATTAAAGTACTTCCACTGCTAGTCATGTTCTACATTTTAATACCATTACACTATATATATAGAATTGAATCCACTGTAAGCCTAGACCCTCTCCAAAATAATTTATATTAAAAATATCAAAGGCACAATAGACAGCATTTATAATGGACTATTATCTCTAGACAATTGCCCTTGAAATGGGATCCACAGCCCAGCAGCACTGGTGTCACCCAGGAGCTTGCTAGAAATGCAGGATCTCAAGTCCTACCCACATCTCCTAAATGAAAATCTCCATATTGACAAGATTCCTAGGCATTGCACTTGCAAGATTGAGAAACATTAGTCTAGACACTAGAGCTGAGGAACACAATGGCAACAAGGACTCACTATATTTTGGGGTCAAATCTGTAGGAGAAAGGAATGAAAATGTTAGATTTTTTCCCCTCCCACACTACAACCAATAAAAATGATATAATTCCAATAATTGTGGGAAACTGAAGCGTATGAGTTTAATATTTGCCTGAGTCAAGTTTCAATAATAAAACTAGAGCTCAGATATCTACTAGTTAAGGTGTTTTAAAGTGAAAGATTGAACAATCTGCCTGCCAGTGCCTGCCTCTGTGGTCTCCCTGAGGTTTCTGAGAATCTGTTAAAATGATGGACATCCCCCACATGCACACACACCACACGTCTAGGAAGGGACATGTTCCTTCTCACACAAGTCATTCATTTTCCAGTTGTATAATTTATTCATCTCTAGATGAACTTGGGCATCTGCTGTTTATTTCTTGTTGTGTGGTTCCAATAGATTTACAAGTCTTTAAATATGCATTCTGGAAGAATAAAAAGCATGCAAAGTTGAGAAAAAATGTTGGTGTATTGCAAAGTTGGAGAGAGCATTTACCAAATAAGGCAGTAGTGGTGGTATGTGGAAAATATAATATTATAAGGACTTCACATGTTTTCAAGAACATTTGTATATTTATAATGTATAATGATTATATAAACAACTAAAACTTGAGTTCCTGTAGTCAAACTTGGTTGCAATTCTCTCTGTGGATTATAGCCCTAAAATATTTTACTTAAATATTGTCAAGCACAGATATTTGTCCCCAAGTTGAAGACCTGGCTTTCTTTCATCCACCATTCTGAAGTACTGTAACATAAGCCTAATATGAAAGCTATAAATTAATTTCTATACAGTTTGTGTTTTAATGTTGTTGTCATAAAATTTGGAAGCATATATTTTAACAATATTGGGAGAGAACTTTTAAATTACAAAAAGAAAATGAAAAATTACTCACATAAACTCACTTCTTTAGTGTTCTCTTTATCAGCATGAATATCACAAATTACACTACATGTCTTTGCTAAGACAGGTTATTTGTGGTTCAAATCCAGTCTATTATCCAAAATGCTATGAGTGATTATAACAAATACTAGGTGTATAGAAATATCATTAAATGTGGAATGGAATATTAAAGTATCAAAAACCTTGGAGAGGAAAGGGAAAATAGGTATGCTAAAAATATAAACTTAATAATTTATTCAAAGGGAGAATTAATTCTCATTTGGGGGCTTTCTGGAAACTAAAATATAATGGGAAACACAATGGGTCAAATAGGGTTTTTTTTAAAATTGTCTTATATCTGATCATTAGCCCCCTAAATCTTTTTAATTTATTATATAAGTCTTCGTAATATTGTGCAATGTCTCTAATAATGTCTCTTACAAGAATAAAAAGGATGTAAAAAACTTTTCTCATAGACTGGTACCAGGATGGCCCACATGATGGGTCATTTGATTTTGTGGCAATTCTGTATCTCTTTAAAAGCCACCTATAACCCCTAGGGCTTAATGTACTTCAAGGCTACAGCTGCTTCTGAGAGGATGCTTTGGAAAGAGCATGTTTAGAGATTTGGTAACTGACATGACCGTCTCCATGAATAAATTGGAGGAAGAGAATGAAAATAGGGTGTGTTTTGAGTCACATTGTTTCAAATATGGTCAAATTTGACCTCTTATGGAACAGAGATTTTTAAAATGTTTTCACTTAAAAATATTCTTTCTTGAAATCTTTTCAAAGCTATTGAATAATGTTGCTTAATGCTTGTATTAATAAAATATTCATCAAATAATGTTTCATACTTAAGAAACAAGTAAAAATGATTGGAAAGAAATCTGCTTGTATAATTTGCATAATTGGTTTAAAGACTTTTTTTTATTTCATTCTAAGCATTTTTAGACTTATTAGAACTAGCCACCCAATAAAAATCTATAAATCATAGAACCTGTACTCAATCCCACTACTATTCAAAAATTACTGAAAACATAAAATAATTTAAGCAACATATGTAGAATAATTGCTGGGGCATAGTTTAAGTGGGTTGATGGAACTTTTAAATTCATAACAGAATCCGTAACAGAAACATTTGCCATTTCAAATTGAGTTTCTACTGGGTCATCGCCTCCATTATCATGGCACTAAAGACACATCAATCTTTTGTAACCAGCTTAGAAACCATGTTCCTCACCTTAACATCCTCTTAGGAAGTTGTGTTTGTCTTACCTTGAACCTCCTCTCCAATTCTCTGCCCAAAGCTAGCTCCTATCCAGCTCCACAAGAAAAATGGTAGCCAATGTTAGAGCAACCATCTAACAGGAGATTCCACTCATAGCCAGGCTTAATTCCACTTCTTCATTTAAAAATAATAAATGGTATTAAAAAATAATGAGGAAGGCTGGGTGTGGTGGCTCACATTTGTAATCCCAGCACTTTGGGAGGCTGAGGTAGGAGGATGGCTTGAGGCCAGGAACTCATACCAAGATCCTGTTTCTACAAAAACTAGAAAAATCTGGGCATGGTTGCATGCATCTGTGGTCCCAGCTGCTAGGGAGGCTGAGGCAGGAGGATCTCTTGAACCCAGGAGTTTGAGGTTGCTGTGAGCTATGATGACACCACTGTATTCTAGCCCAGGCAACAATTTGGTATGTTGTTATATAGATTCACTCAGGCTGCTAGGACTTCAAATAGTGGAAAATGAATGAGTTCTGGGAAGCATTTATATCCCTATAGGCCCATAAAGCACCAACTGGTAAGTCACAGAGACCACGGAGACCACAGGAGGCAGCCTGTCTGGTTCTTGGTCTCCTTTGCAGCAAAGATTGATGCCTTTCACCTCAAACAGAGAGGGAACACGAGTCCTCCTGGCCCTTAGCTCCTCTGGGGTGAGGCAGATCAGCAGGTATTTCCAGAACCACAAGGGGACAGAAGCCACCCTTGCTCTCCACAAAACCTGAGAGCCACTGGCCCAGACATCTGCTGTTGGCCTTTAGGCTGACCACTATTCCAAGAGGGAAATAGGATCCTGGAGGTCTGCTCTGTGCCTGTCTCCCCTTCTCTCCCTCTAACTCACTATGGGAGCTGGAAGATTCTCACAATCAGCTTGTGAATTGTTGTTGATTGGATGGAAGCTGAGAAGAGAGGAAGGACAGCAGTAATGCATACATGGATGGCTAGCACCCCACAATCACCTCCCAGCCCTTGCCCCAAAACCAGCATTCCCTGGAGAAGAGTCTGCTCTCTAATTCCCCAACAACCGGTGTAGGTTTGAACTTACAACTTCCTAATTTTTGGTCATTTCTGCAACACTCCCATCCCTGCAAAAGTATTATATAGCTCATATCCCTAGAATGCTTGAAGTGAATTAAATTCAGCCCTCTAGTGTAGATCACAGGGAATAGTCACGGTAGGGAATTGGAGAGTCTAGGAACTAGCTCCAGCCCCTGATTCTCTCAAAAACAAACCAAAAATGCCCACAGCGTTAGGGTACTAGACAGTGGTTTCTAGGGGTACCTTCCTAGCGATTCTGATTGAATATAAACAAATCGGAGTTGCGTCACCTTACAAAACCTTCAGACACATGGCTGTTGATTTCTTAGATTAATCTGATTGATTACACTCGTCCCATTATAGAAACAGGAAACTAAACATCTCATCCAAAAATCCACCCTGCCTTCCCAAACGCTCACACATGGTAATACCAGAAAGGCAGGAAGATACGGATCACAGTTGCTTTCAGAGCTTTGAGAAATCTGTGGAAATTCATAGCCATGGTTTCCAGATCATATTTTTAACCTGATTCTGAGAACTTTAAGTCATTCTTATTCAGAATTGATGTGGGAATAAAAACACTTCTAACTTTCTAAACTTGGAAAAGTTTTTTGTTTTTTTTTTTTAATTTAAATGATCCAACTTTTTCCCCACTTGGAAGGGCCTAATTTACATAAAGCCCCCTCACCCTCACCTTACCTCTGACAGTGGGATTCTAAACAAAGCAATCAGGCTGGCAGATGAGTCAGATTTGCTTATTGTATTGTACGCATGCATGTTAAAGAATGGTACTAGCTCTCTCTCTCGTTATTTATTGGTGTCAAGAGGTACAATTTAAAAATTCTGCTCTTTAATTTTTTTCCTCTCCTCTGACAGGCAGATTGCTTCCCCCCATGCCTACCTCCTTGAGAGCTTACTAAATATTTCAGCACCAAGAAACCCTAATTTCTTCTCTTAAAACTAACTAGAAACATTTATTTTGATTTAACTTTTTAGATAAAGAGAACCCTTTGATTTGGGGGCTTTCAGGTTTGGGAATAAAATGATTTTAGGTAAATTAGCTGCTAAAATTACTATTATTATGCTCATAAAAGCTGCTAAAAATAATCAGTTCATAGGGCAAAAAATTCATATATATATATATAGTTTTTTTTCTTCCTGACAGATATTTCAGAAATTTGGCCTAGAATAGAAGTTGTATATGTTTTTTTAACTTGTAACAGAATTAAATTACCAAGAAAATGACTATTACATCTATAAATCTTTAATAGCTCTGGTACTTACATGCAAGCTGGGCTTTCCAAACATTTAAAATAATAAATGCTCCAAAACAATTTGAGCCATATCTGTTTGTCTTTCTGATCCAACTCAAGAAATATAGGTAAGCAATAGAAGATACCACATTACAAATTGCTTTCTTTTTCCTCCTAAACATTTTGGGTTTTGTTGAGCAAATGTGTCCATTGGATTGTGGCAGTGCCCCCATCTCTTCTCAGTCCCCATTAGAACACCAGCTATTTAAACATGAGAAGTAGAGCGCTTCACAAATCTTTGCTCATGTTTTCAAGCATGGAGGCAAACATTGGCAGCAAACATGAATGGCAATGAAAACAAAAAATCATTTGGAATTTACTTTATTTTCTCCTAGTTAGAATCAGCAGCACTTGGATTGGTGCAGTCACGACAGAGGCAACCACAGCAAAGAAGAGCATCCTGGTGACTAATACAGTGGCTTTTGCCTCTGAAAGGGATTCTCAGAGGTTGTTCACCCTACCTGTGAGGTACCGGGTGACCCAAAGACTCTTCCCTTCCAAAACATCAGCTATTTGCCTTTTGCTTTTAAATATACAAAAAAAGGAAATAATGAAACCTTACTTTATACTTTGTATCAGCATTTCCTAAGTCAAAGTTTGAAGAAACTCTAATATCTTACCTAATTTCCATTTTTTGGCAATTTCGGATTTTTCCCTTCTGTCTACTGAATGAAAATGTAAGCTTGGTGCTATATAACACTCAAGTTATTTTTTAAGAAGCATCCAACGGTCTAAGTTAAATGTAATTCCTTTGCATCATTAAAGGTTGCCTTATCTTTGAACAACACTTTATAGCTTATAAAAATTGTTTCATATACAATCTCATTAGACTCTACTAACAGCCTCCCAAGTAAAGCAGAAGAGATAATGTCCCTGAATGCAAGTAACCGTCCTGAGGCTCTGAGAAGACCAATAACTTACCTGGAGAAAGTAACCACGCATGATCAGAGTCAAAACTAGTATCGATTCTTACCTGATTCTCAATCTAGTGCTGTCTACTCCAGCAAATTTTCTTTCTTCTCAAGTTTCATTTGGTATTTATTTCCTTTGAATCTTCTGAAACTTCTCTCACTTCAGGGAGAAAGCCTGGAGCAGAATATGGCAGTTTTATAATATGGCTGTTTTATAATATGGCAGTTTTATATAAAGGCACTTATGTAGAACGAACATACTGCTAAATAATGTCTTTATATAGTATTTTAGCATTTCAATGGTGATGTGGATATAAGTGGAAAACCATGATGCCTGTAGATAATTTTCTACATTATCTACATAGTATTAGTCCTTAAGTAATCAACAATCCCTCAAATTTGATTGGCTTGTTTGTTTACAATAAATTGTCTTGGTTTGGATAAGAATGACAGTTTCAGGAGAATGAAAGAGCTGACATGGAGAGGACTAGTTTGGATACAATTTTATCACGTGTGATCAGAAAACATATATGCGACTAGCTAGCAAGATACCTCTCTTCGAAAGTATATGTTTTTACATACTCCCTTGCAATACCCCACAAAGAGCAGGGATCCTTTAATGAAATGGAGGTCCATCCTGTACCTTTGCAGCTGCCTTTCCATTTGGTGTGCAGTCAACTGTGTATCTAATACAAATATTGCTTCAGGATTTCCATAGCAGATAAGAAGGCTGCCGATATTAGAATGCAGTACAGATGGAATCTGCACACAGGTAGCCCAGTGAAATTTAGCTTGGTGAATAATTACCATGATGATCATAATTAATAATTATCTTGTGCCAGTGGAGAATTGTACTAATTGGTACTCTCTTCTCTTAAAAGTCCTAATATTTTATTTCTGCTTATTGCTAACTATCAAGTGGAATGCTAATGGAAATGTGGATGACTGGTATTGTAATAATTATAACTGTAATCACATTCAGCAGCTAACCTCTAATTAAAATAAATCAGATGATGTAGCGAATTGGCTACATAGACTTGTGTTTCCAATAATATATCTTATTGGGAAAAATGATTTTCTCTCACAGAAAGTCTTTGAAGATCAGATTTAAAATTATGTGGATGTGTTGTATTTCTAAGGAGATGTTTTCTGTGGTAATAAGTAGGTTAATTGCATATTCATCAGGTGATGGAGTTTCAGAGTAAACACAAGTTAGCATATAATAAGTACCACTGTTTCAAATGGAATTATTATATTGTTGCTTTGCAATTATATGCAGGTCACTCTTGGATATTCAGCCAGTAATGAACTGAACTCTCTCTGAAAAGCACTCAGATAAAACCATCCATGTGATTTTTAAAACTTTGAGCTATGTGATTGGGGGTGATCATGTTTTCTTCATTTTTTAGCTTTTTCCAAAATGATACCTATGATTAACAATTATATATGTCACATATATCTATGTGTGTGGATGGTTGGTTGGATGGGTAGATGGATAGGTAGATATCCCAAATATCAGTCCAAGCTATGTTGGACTGATGTCTCATCATCATTCACCATGAAATAAAGGCATAAAAGCTGACAACAGATGCATATGTGCCTATCTTCATGTGGATAGAAATGGGGGGGGGACATTATCCTGAAATGACAAATCTGAGTGATAATTAAGTGCAATAGTTTTATAAACATTTTGTGCTGCTCTCTGATCTTGCATCTTCCTGCTACACAGCCCATTCTCCTTCATTTGGTCAGAAGACTTTTTGTGGAAAGGGCCAGACAGTAAATATTTAGGCTCTGTGGACCATGCAGTATCTACTGCAGTCATTCAACTCTGCTGTTGTATGAATATTCCAAAGTAATATGCCAATGAATGCATGGCTGTGGTCCAACAAATCTTTATTTATAAAAATGGAGGGGGAGCTACAGAGCTGAAAAAATGGGTATTGAGCTGGATTTGGTTCACATATCATAGTTTACCAACTGATATATTAAAAAATATTTGTGAATATTTCTTATATGTCAAATGCTATTCTAAGTGCAAGAGGTAAAAGTCCGGAATATGAGATAAGACTCATTTCTCATCTAGCTTCCACTCTATTAAATGAATGCCCCCTACATTCATGGCAGTTGGCTAGGGGGATCCAATAGGGAATGAGATATATTTTCCTTGCCTTCCAGAAGTTTAGAGTTTGAGGAGTTAGGTAGGTACATACATCAATGGCAATAACTGGAAGGTAAATTGTATATGAATCATATGTGTCTACAAAGTTTTAGAAGGGTTCAAGTAAGGAAGATATAAATTGTTATTGAGTAAGATTTTAGCAGGGTGGTATCATTCGAAGATTTTTAACACTCCTCATATCAAAGGCAAAGAGCTGTGAGAGACAAGGTTATGTTTGAGGCCCAGTGAGTGTCCAGGAAGAACACTAATTATGGAAGTAAGAATTAACACCTACAATGAGCTTGGAAAGTTAATTTGGACTGGATTGTGGAGGCCCTCTATCCATATTTAAGGCTTTGGACTTCATCCATGGGGAATAATGTGGGAGAAGGTGAACCATCACAGGATGGCTGTAAGTGTTAATCAGTGTTAAAGGGTACGATAAGATCTGAGTATCAGAAGAATGAGTGAGGGGACAGTATGAAAAGTAGATTGGGAGGGGCTCTGTGGAACTACAGATTAAGGCCACAATTCAGAGTGTAATAAAATAGTCTTTTAAGTATAATGAGGGCCTGAGATAGCTTGCTGTCCAGGGTGGTGGAGAAGGAGATGGCTTCTAGGGGCTTCTTCTGGAGGGCGTTAGATGATGGTGGCCTAAAGCAACTCATGTTGATGTGACCACAGCCTATCTATAATGCCCATCCTTGAGTTCAGCTGTCTTAGCACACTTATTGCTAGATTTCAATGAGAGAAAACGAGGAAGGAGGAAGCGATGACAAACAGCCCTTAGAGACAGGTGCAGAGCTTAATGCACCTTTTTTTCCAGTCTGATTGGGAGCAGGAGAAGGGGGTCACAAAAGCTAGCAAAGGAGATTCATTTTGTATGTTTACTTGCTTCCTAAATATGCCTGAGTTCATCTTCACCATCTTTTCTTTTTTAAAGAAACCAAGTTTAAAAAAAGAGAAAAGAAAAGATAAAACCTCTCTGGATGCTCTTGCCAGTTGAGGAGAAAGCCACATGATCTGGGGTCATTGAATCCAAAGATTAGCTTCAAGGACCCTGGCATCTGGACCTGCAGAATTGTAATCTTTAAACTTCTGCAGGCTTTGAGTGGCTGCTGAGTTCTAGAAGGATGATAAAGATGTCTGAGAATCATTGATAAAATATATCACTTCAAAAAAGTAACTCAATTGGACTGATAAACTACGGAAAACTATTTAAGTGATACAATATTTCAACAGACTTAAGTTAATATTTTCAACAGACTTAAGTTCAGGTATTGTTTTTAATTGCATCTATTCACATTATCAGATAATTTTTATTTCTTCTCTTTTTTTTTCCTAGGAGCCAAAAAAACCCAAAGTGTTACAGCAACATGAAAAATTTTCCAAAAAGGGTATAAATCATGTTCTACAAATATATAGGGAAATTTCTCCTATATAGACACATACTTGAATGTTCATACAATCTTGGCTTGTATGAGAGAAAAACTGGAAACCACCTAAATTTTAATCAACAGAGTAACAAAGAAATAAAATATAGCAGGATTATCAAATCTAATAGTATATAGTAGTTGAAAGAAATGAACCATGTATCAACAAGGATAGATTTCAAAAAGCATAGTATTAAATAAAAAAAGACAAATTACAGAATGGCATATTATATTTGACATCATTTATATGGCTTTCAAAACACAATAATAAGGCTCTATTATTATCCAGACATATAGATAAAGTGTATGTAAATTATTTATCACTTACTAAAGCAATTACCTTAGAAATGAGAGAAGGTAACGAAACTATGAGGACTTAACTTCATCTGTAATATTGTATAACTTCTTATTCTAAAAAGACTTGAAGGAAATGTTAAAAATTAGCAGGTCTGTGTGGGATTATTCTTTGATCACAGTCAGATTTCTTGGAGGCAAGAAATACATTTTCAATCATTTTAAAAATAGTTATGTTTTAAGGGCATACAGGTTTATTTCAAGCCAACTTTGTGTCACATGCTCTTCTAACTTTGTATTTATTCAATTTGTGCCAGTCTACTCCCATATTTTACTTAAATACTATTGATTAAATTACAAGTTTTTTCAATAAAGATTGATTTTAAAATAACACTTCTATATAATGAAAAACTTTTAAGGTCAATTTTTGACCAGCAGCAGTATTTATCTGGAAATTTGCCCCAAGTTTGGCTTAATAATATAAACAGTGTTTTGGAATCTACAGAGTTAGAGTTTACTGGTAAAATCAAGGTACATTTTGCACTCAGCTGAAAAACGCACACCAGAGCTAAGGAGTAAATTAAACAGGCTGAGTGTACCTAAAGCTCCAGCCAAAGAAAAGCACTAAAGCATTACATCTGAGAAAAAAAATACACACACACACACACACACACACACACACACACACACAAATTATTAAAATATATATATGTATATCTTAAAGAAAAGGGAATGGGAAATATAATATATACAAGTGTATGTGTGTATACACATATATATGGAAAAAGTTAGAACACTGTTGAACTTCCTTATACAAATTTCACTATTTAGATGTTTTTTTTAACTTTGAACTTCATATGGTTGGTTGCTCCCTTACAGCTTTTCAATGTTTAGGGCATCTTAATGCAGTCCCATACACATCTTCTGTCTTTTCAATTCTGCTTAGGGAGAGACTCTTCTGGACTTTTTCAGAGCTCTTTGCAAAATGTTCTCTTATCAGGGATCAACTAGCTCTGTCTTATATCAGTTTGAACTTTTTGGAATCCAAAATGAACACAGGAACCTGGGACATCTTGTGCCCAGAGACATGGCAGAAATGACCTCCAATTCATAGAGCTGAAGGGATGTCTGCTGCCCAAAGCCAAAAGGATTGTGGGAATGATGAACACAGGCCCAAAAGCCCAGGCAGATGCCAATCAAAGGCAAAGAAGCTCTTCACCAAATGATGCAACCCAGGAAAACACCAGACCCTTGAGCGGTTTGACTCCAGCACGCCTGTTTTCCACTTTGCCTGATATCTCGTGGAGGCTGCTCTTTGTTTTTCCCTTGGAGATCATGCAGGAATCAACTGCCAAGCATGCCTTACACCTCCATGCCATCTAATTATAGCCTGTAACACTCAGGAGTGCTGACAGTGCTGAGCTATTGACTCTTGACACTCTCTAAAGCTCTTAATTATCTTTTCACATAAGCCCCTTTCAGACCTGTCAACTTCTTTGTATTGTTTATGGAGGGAAAAAAAAAGTAGCATATGAAGATTTGAGTCCTATGCACTCAGAAGCAAACTTGCATTTACACTTGTGAGGCTCTTGACTGTCTGTGGTTATACACACACAGACAAGTAAAAAGTGTGGCATACACCTGCATAATGACAATTCTGATGCCACTTACAATAAAGATAAGTAAACTTAATCAGACAAAATGAAATTAATGCAAACTTTAATCAATGTCTTTGAAGTTATTTTTAACATTTCTTCATTCAAATATGTATGCACATATATATATACACAAAAATGGATATATGTATATATACACACATTTGACTGAACTTATAAATAGTGACTGGAAAAGTTTTAAAAAATTCACTCAAAACCTCACTAAGCTTTTAGCTCATTATGGGATTAGGCAATTTCAAAAAGGATACCCGTGCTTTACACTATTTTAAAAATTATTTTTATATAACTTAAATGTTTAAGTACTTAAAAACTACTCACGCTTATTTTATCTTGTTGAAAATTCAAATAATCATGAAAGACAGACAACTGGGCATTACTGCTAACTCTGATGCCTGCAGGCGAAAAAAGTATAGTTCAAAGATCTGGAGTGATTTGCCCAGAGTCCTCTAATAAATGGAGAAATAAGAGTACATTTCAACTTAAAAGGGTTTAGTTTCTAAAGTAAGCATGTATGGGCAAAAAATCATAAATAATTAAAATTATCATTGAAAATCTTTTTTATATCATCCATAAAATGGAATGAACAGATACACTATATCCCAGTAAATCCAACATAATCTGTGTTGTCTTGTATGTGGCTGCTGGTGCTATTTGTTTCTCCCAGCACTGGAATCAGCTGCTGCCTCCTTGGCAGAGAATCAAATGATGTAGTTGGCTGACATTTAGGTACTTTGTTGTATAGAAAATATAAATGCAAGCCCCAGAGCCACTCTCCAAATGCTGAGGTGTTTACGTCAGGAGAGGTAGCAAGAAGCCAGGTGGGTTAAAGAAGCAGGAGAGTCACATTCCTGAGTGCATTTTCTCTCTGAGGCATACTGTCACCCTCCAGCATCACTGAAATTATTACATTCTCCTCTCTTTCTCTTTTTTTTTCTTTGCTGATGTGTATGGTTGAAGTCAAGTAAGTTTAATGGACCTAAATCATGACCCTGTTCCAGACGAGGCCTTGGACGCTAATTTCAGTCCTTTCCCCATATGCTCTGTCATTCATCTCCACCTCGTTGAGCTATGGAGGCAAATGGAATAGAGTCCGACACTAAAAGAACACAGACTTTTTGTGTTTCCATATTGAACAGAAAACTATTAATAGTGAGACTTATTAGCATTCAGCAACAAGCATATCAAATGATTTAGACCTAGAAGCAAAAGTGAGCATAAGAGAGAAAAGACACCAGTGACTATGTAGTGGGGAAGAAACATTCATTTAAAACTCAGGATTATCCTTTTTGAATTGGAGGAAACAGAAAGGGTTATCACTTAGTTGATGGTTTAAACTCCACTTACTAGAGCCAATGTGAATGAAGAGTGAGGAGCTTTAACTAAGATAACAATGTTAGTGAAGCACCTAATGATAAAGTCCAGGTCCTTGGACGGCCAAATTGAGTCACTGTGCACCAAAACAGCACAGTGTAAAGTGAAGAGTGCCCAGAAAAACTAGGAGTAAGCAAAGCTCAGACTCCTACCATGTGCTGTTAAACAAATTATCTAACTCCCTGTGCACTGGTTTTCTAATCTGTAAATTTAGAATGATGGTACTTAGATCACAAGGTTGCTGTAGCGATCAAATGTGGACATATGTATACAGTGTCTATAACACAAGGTTTGGTGTGTCAAGTCTCATCTGCTTTCACTAAAATCTTGCTGGGGTTAAAGGAACACAGAAATTCACAACAAAGTCATCAAATGGGAAAATATAACAACTCTAATGGTACAGTTGTATTGTAACACTTATTAAGGATAAAGGTAATTTCATCAACAAAATAATGACCACAGTCACTCATAGTATATTATAATGGGATTGAAACTATAGGAATCTTAAGAATGGGATATACAATTATAAGGTTTTTTATGTTGTTTACATACAAAAAGGCTCTTTTATGAAAAGGAGAGCCATCATTTTTCAAGAAACAATACCAGACTGAATTATCAATTATCCCATTTGTAACTTGGTGAAAGAATCTATTTTCAGACCTTTTTTTGTTTCTGTTTTGGTTGTTTTATGAAATGCTACTTCGTAGCATGAGAAGACTTGTAGGTTTAAAATCTGAAAAGCTTAATATAGGCCAGGTATGGTGGTTCATGCCTATAATCCTAGCACTTTGGGAGGCTGAGGTGGGAAGATCACCCAAGTCCAGGAATTCAAGACCAGCCTAGGCAACATAATGAGATCTTGTCCCTACAAAAAGTAAGGCAAACTAGAGAAACTTCCGGGGGCCGGGGGGACAAGATGGCTGACTAGAGACATCAGTTACCAGATCATCTCAGAAAGAAAGAAAAGTTTTATATTAAAGAAAAACAACAACAACAACAAACATAGCTCAGGTGTAACTCTGAGGGAAAATTACCAGAATCTACCAGAGATCCATGGAAAGAAGTCACAGAGCAGAGCAAGAAGGAACAAGCTTTAGGCAGAGATAACCCCCCAAAGAACTTGAAGTCCCGTGAAAAGGGTAGCTGGCGGTTTTGTTTCTCTTCCCCTCACACCTCTGGCAGACCGCAGGCTCCTGACCTGCTGGAGAGCTTCTCTACCCTCACAAGCCCAACAGTGGCTGCTGCCAGTGAACTGGGAGCTTCTTGAGAACAAGTCACTGGGTTGCCACTCCCTTGGGGTCATTACCCCTTACCACAGACCCCCAAGGCATTGGGTGCCATACTGCTTCTCTACCCAGTGTGTTCCTTTGTCCTCCCCAAGGAGCTTCAGTCCTTCAGTTTTCATGTCACTGAAACCCACATAAACATTCCCAACTCCTCCCCATCCTGTGATAGCCACAGGGGGCCAGTGGGTCCTGGGGGAACTGTGTGATCCCAGAGTTTGGGTATTCTAGGTGGGCTGCCTTCTGGGGAAAGGGACAAAGGGAACCAGAGTGCTAGCTTTCCTCCATTCAGACTCTTTTCCACTGCTGCCAAGTGGCAGTTCCCATAAGAGTCAACACAGGTGCCCCAAAGGACGATTGCCCAGAGCTCTTAGGAGTGGCTGCTTTCCCTCTGTTGTTGTGTCCACCACACTGTGGCTTCCAAAGAGAGTGGGCTTTACACTTTTCTTTTTAAAGAACTGCAATGGACAAAGGAGTGCTCAGACTGTGAGTTCCCTGCCTACTGGCCTTCCCTGGTGCTACCCACCTGGCTGCTCCAGCAGAACAGGACATAACCTAAGGTGGAGAGAAATTGAACCTGCTTAAGCACTCTATTGGCAATTTAGGACCACCATGCTTCTCCTCAGCACAGGCAGGGATTGAACTTGGGGGACCAAGGGACAGGCCTGCAGGCCAGATCCTGTACCTCCAGGACATAATAGTGTTGCTGAGGGGCACAGAGGTGAGATATGGGAACTAATCTCAGCAGGCAAGGGAGCCCACATGGGCAGAACTGAAAGGAGAGTGCAATGTGGATCTGAGCCACAGCACACTCACAGAGTACTCCTCCCCCCACAGGGAAGCCATGCTCTCAGCCTGGGATGAAGTTTTGGGTAGGGAAGCTCCCAGCCTGTAACACCCTTGCTAGTGAGCTCAGATAGTTTGGGCTGCTGCTTGTGGCCATACACTAGAAGATCTGCAGGGCAGGGGGAAAGGGAGAGGAAACCAAACTCCCATCAACCAGTTTGTGAATCCCAGATAGGGAATTCACCAGCAAAATTTCTGGTTTGGTAGGGCTGCTTCGGCTCCTCCCTGTAGCCTTCCCTAGTAACCTGAGACCTGACCCTCGACCCCTGTCCAAACAGCTCTTGTACCTGCCCTTGTAGAGCCTGAACGTAGGCATGCCTGACCCAGCCCCACTCAGCCTTGCTCCACCACCTTTTTATGGTGGAGAACAAGAAGTCCCCTGGGAGCTCAAGGGCCCCATCCACCACCTGGGGCATTAGAGTGCTTCTCCTGATCAACTAGAGCTGGTCTTTAAATAGATTCTTTAAATCAACAATGGTGGAACAAAAGACGAAGATAGTCATTATATAACGGTAAAGGGAGAAATTCAACAAGACATAATAATTGTACATATATATGAACCTAACACAGGAGCTTCCACATTCATAAAGCAGATTATTCTAGACATAAGCAAAGAAATAAACAGTAGCATCTTAATTGTCAGGGACTTTACCTATACATTTTATAGATCATCTATCAATGATCAATTGATAGATCATTGAAGCAGATAATGAATAAACACTGGACAACCAACTGATCTTTGACCAAGCAGACAGCATACACTGGGGAAAGGAAGCCCTATTCAATAAATGATGCTAGGAAATTAGATAGCCACATGCAGAATGGTGACACAGGACCCCTTATCTCTTGTCATATACAAAAATTAATTCAAGATACATTAAAGACTTAAATGTAAGGCATGAAACCATAAAACTTCTAGAAGAAAACATACAAAAAATTCTTCTAGACATTGGCCTAAGAATTTATGACTAAGATGCCAGAAGCAAATATAACAACAAAAATAGATAAATGGGACTTAATTAAATTAAAAGGTCTCTGCACCACAAAGGATATAATCAACAGAGTGAATAGATAACCTACGCAGTGGGAGAAAATATGAACTACATATCCAACAAAGGACTAATATCCAGAATCTACAAAGAACTCTAACACATCAGCAAGAAAAAAACAAACAACCTGATCAAAAAATGAGCAAAAGACATGAACAGAAGCTTTTTAAAAAAACCAAGCACCATATGCTCTCACTAATAAATGGGAACTGATAGATGGATACACATGGACATAGAGCAATATAAAGCACATGAGAAGCCAAGAGAGGAGAGAGTGTGGGAGTGGAGTGTGGTATAAAAACTTTCCTGTTGGGTGCAATGAACATTATTGTGGTGACAGGTACACCAGAAGCCCTGACTTAAGCATTATACAAGGTATCCAAGTAGCAAAAGCACTTGTACTCCCTTAATTAATATTTTGAAAATTTTTTTTAAAAACATAAAAAATTAGCAGAGCATGCTGGTGCATTCCTGTAGTCCCAGTATTAAGTGGCTGAGGCAAGAGTATCTATGGAGCCCAGGAGTTCAAGGTTACTGTCAGCTACAATTACACCACTGCACTACACCCTGGGCAAAGGAGTGAGACCCTGTCTCCAAAAAAAAAAAAAAAAAAAGAGAAAAAGAAAAAATGAAAAAAAAAAGAAACAAGTAAATGATAGAGTCCCATTGTATAAAAATAAAAATGGGCCCATAGGATGGATATGAGCATGTGTCCATGATCAGGTCTCTGACCACCATGTGTGTTACTGTTCAATCTAACCTTTGTACATTGCTGCAGATTTCTCCTTCCTCCTGAGAGAGATAGCATAGAGTGGACTTCAAAGAGGAAAGCCCTACTGTAGCTCTTCCCAGAAAACAAATTCACTATTAGGTGCAATTTTCTATTCTGGATTAGAAAAGAAGAGGAGGCTTCAGGCAGGAGTTTGCAGTAAGGGCTAAAGTAAAGAGACAGTAAAGCTCAAAGGACCAAAGGGTTGAGCAGACATCTCAGCTTTAAGTTTATATCTACCACTTAGATATTAGCTCCTGCCAGTTCTCACTGGTTGTAAAATGAGGCCCTTTCTGGAACCACTTCCTAGCAGGGTTGCATTCTCTCCAACAGTCTCGTCTTCAACAAACTGCTTTAATAATTCATTAGGTAATTTAACTTTATTGGGAATTCTATATGGAAATATTTGACAGAATTTATGTGATATTCAGAATAAGTGAGAAGACAACATGTACCAGTCGGGGTAATTGTCAACATAGGTAAAAGGTTTACTCTTCATCTCACAAACAAGATATATGAAAATATTTCTGCAAAACAATATTTCAGAATTGAGAATATTTTTCTCAAAGAAACAAGATCACCAATAACGGTCATTTTTGACACTAGTCTCCACATACCTATTTAACCCACAATCTAATAAACATAGTTTGCAATGCACACAATAGAGGTGACAGTGTAAGAAAATAGGATATGAGGATTGGCTTGGCTTACTTCAAAGGTTTTGTTAGCTAAGTCAAAACTTGTTAAATTGTACATTTTAAACTTGTGCAATTTATTGCATGTTAATTAAAGTTCAGTAAAGCCGTTTTGTTAAAAAGTCCAAGAAGAGTTAAAGGACCCCTTTTCTCCTCCTCCTGTCTCAGATATCACATAATAGGAGAAAGATGATAGTAAATTTCAGTGTCCCTTATCAGTCTGAAGCTCAACTAAATGAAATTTACAGAGGTCTTTTTGAGCTGACCTCAAATCAAAATAGAATTTAAATTGTCATCTTTATCTAAAAACTTGGTCTAATCTACAATCAACATATTTGCCAATGAATTAGGCTTATGCAGAATTTGAAAACTAACTGCCTCTGTTTATCAACAACTATCTCCTTTAAGTTATTTACCAGTCTGTGTTAATTGTAGAACAATCAGAAAACAAGGATGTGCAGGAAAAAAAAAATCACATTTAATCCCACCTCCAGAGATCCTCTTACAATCTTGACTTTTGATTTTTTAAATCCTAATTAAAGTGTATGGATATAAATTATTCAAAGTGGTGTGAAAGCCAGAAATAATCTATATTTGGTTTTAGAAACTCCCTTGGATTTGATTTTTAAATATTGAGAAATTATTCCATATCAAATGACTACTATCTTCCTGCCTTGAAAAAGTAATTATTTCACGATAAAGGACTTCTTCACTAACTCCTTATGAATTAGAATAAGTACTAGTTTCATGCCACTATTATTAATTCACACAAATAAGATACAATTGCAATATCATAATTTTCTCAATTCAAAGTTTATTTCCCACATCCATACTGATCTGTACAAAGATGCCCTCCGTGCCTCACACAGACAAACACTCAAACAGGATGTCCTGCAGTCTAGTTTGTTAACATTATCATACTTGTGAGATTTAAAAAAAAAAAAGAAAACTGAATTCTGATTGTTTTTATTACAAATTACATAGAATAAATATGGAATATATGCATTTTTGGGATATATATATATATGTATTTGGAAGCAGATGTTGTCAATACTCCTTCAAAAATGCTACTGCCATGATTTTTTTAAATCTTCCGATATATGAGAATGGTAGTGCTGGCTGAGTACAGTGGCTCATGCCTATAATCCTAGCACTCTGGGAGGCTGAGGCGGATGGATCGCTCACGGTCAGGAGTTCGAGACCAGCCTGAGCAAGAGCGAGACCACGTCTCTACTAAAAATAGAAAGAAATAAATTGGCCAACTAAAAATATATAGAAAAAAATTAGCCAGATGTGGTGGTGCATGCCTGTAGTCCCAGCCACTTGAGAGGTTGAGGAAGTAGGATGGCTTGAGCCCAGGAGTTTAAGGTTGGTGTGAGCTAGGTTGATGCCACGGCACTCTAGCCCAGGCAACAGAGCAAGACTCTGACTAAAAAATAAATAAATAAATAAATAAAATCATGGTAGTGCTAATAAAGCAAAAGGATAACAAATTATCTCTGTTTCCCCCTTAACTTGTCTTTGGCTCCTCTTATTATCTTTTCCTTGCCTTATCCATTTGTCTGTCCTCATTATTTTCTTTTTTTCTTTCCTTCACAAGAACACAACCCATTGGCGAAAAATCTCAGTTCCTTCACATAATCAATTATCTGGTCTTTTCTGACTATTGCTTCTAATTCACCACCACCAGCAGCATTTATTGCAGGCATTCTCCAATCTTATCTCCTGTTAATCTCACAGAATAAACAAGTTTGGAGAACATTGATTTAGGTTCTGTTAGGGAAAGAATATTGTGAATTGGAAAGAGTGGACTCTGAGATCAAACACGCTTAGATTATAGTCCCACTCTTCCATTAACTGATTAGGTGACTCAGTGAATAGTTTGAATGCACTGATCTTAAGATTCCTCGTCTGTACAATGGTATAATAATGTATACCTTATAGACTTACTGTTTTTTTCCATCATTCATCAAAACAGAAAGTAGGGCCGGGCGCGGTGGCTCACGCCTGTAATCCTAGCTCTTGGGAGGCCGAGGCGGGCGGATTGCTCAAGGTCAGGAGTTCAAAACCAGCCTGAGCAAGAGCGAGACCCCGTCTCTACTATAAATAGAAAGAAATTAATTGGCCAACTGATATATATAGAAAAAATTAGCCGGGCATGGTGGCGCATGCCTGTAGTCCCAGCTACTCGGGAGGCTGAGGCAGAAGGATCACTCAAGCCCAGGAGTTTGAGGTTGCTGTGAGCTAGGCTGACGCCACGGCACTCACTCTAGCCTGGACAACAAAGCGAGACTCTGTCTCAAAAAAAAAAAAAAACAGAAAGTAGAATTGGAACCTGAGACAGTTCTCTCAGAAGAATCTTCCCTTTGACCAGCAATGGTCACCAGAACTTCTGGATAAGTTACTTGTCTTCCTTGTTGGTTGCTCTTCTGATGTCCCCAACCTTCTCTGCTACCTCCACCATCTACTAGGCTCCACCACACATCTCCTGCTCTCCCCTCCTTTCAAGCTACCACTGTCCTATCCAGAAGCTCTGATTTGACCTAGAGCAGATGAAATGGCAGGGAACTGGAGTCAAAGACAGCAGGATCCAAATCTGGACTCTGCCACTTACCAGCTGTCTAATGTAGCAAGTTACTTCAGCTCTTGGAGTTTGCAAATTTCTCAACTATAAAATGGAGTCCATGACAGAAACTTCTCAGGGCCATTTTGAGATTTAGACATGTTGAATACAAAGAGCCTGGTACAGTATCTGGAACACGGTAGATGCCAAATCATTGGGGTTATGTCAGAATATCTCTTACAATGCCCACAAGTTATTTTACCCAGGGTTTGAACAATATTTGGTTGATGTGGGCACACTTATATCCCTGACTAAAGCATGATAAGTCTAGCCATGTAACAAAACCATTTGTACTCACTTAATATTTTGAAATTAAATAAAAATTTTAAAAATTTTACCCATTTGATCCAAATCTATTGTACCCTTGCTGACTTCCTGAAATAAATTTTTTTAAAAAATGTTCGCTTGACAATGATAATCATTTAACAGTTTTCAGGTTAAGGGTTACAGAAAACTCTTTGTGCATACTTTTGCACAAACATGAGCAAATCATATTAAATCATTAAGTCTATATATTCTAAAGTGTAAGGACTAGCTACATCAGAATTATTTTGTATGAGGTTGGTATTAAAATTCAGATTCCCGGGTCTCATACTTAATAAGATTTCTTGCAGAGGCCAGGGAGCCAGAAATCTAGAATCTTAACATACTTTTGTACTGACTTTAATTTTTACTAAAGTTTATGAGCTGCTGCTAAGAGAAGGTCACTTACTGAGCATGAGCAATGGATTTAATATGAAAGATTCCTAGTGCACAGAATTGTTTTCTGATCACATATATATGGGTTTTATTTTTTTGAAAATAAAATAGTTATGAGAATGAGAATATATGAGAGCTTGAAGCTAGCAAACCCATAGTTGACATTGTTATACGTGTTTATAAAAATCTTGGTTGAAATGCAATTATGTAGTACTTGGAGGTGTTGATAATTCAATGGTTGGTAGCCTTTCATTCTTGTGTCCACCATCAACCCAGTGGGTCAATTTCCCTTAGTGCATGATCCTTTTACATCATGAGTTCTCATATCCACATACCTTCAGTGACCATAGAATTATTTATTCATTAACAAAGATTAGTTTTGGGGGCTAACCCTTTACTGTGAAATCTCTCTTGCCTGAAAGTTAGACCATGAGATTGCTAGCCACATACAAATGGTTTTATGATTCACATTTCCCCCCAAAAGAACTAGGAGCGTTCACCAAGAGAGTGCAATCAGCAGAATCTGTGCTTTCTTACAGATCTTTTCATCATGATCCTAGAGAGAGCAATTGTCCAATCCTGGAGCATGTTTGTGTTGCCGGCTGCAGATCAGGGCTCTCCATCTGCACAGAGCTAAACCAGCTCAGCCAGCCCTGATGAGAAGACCAAGGGGAGAGATATTACGTCTCAGTTGGGACTACCCCCATCCATGCTTCTCACAAACACACGTATGTCCACTGCTGCTGAAAGCAACATTTCTGAATGTCCTCTGGGAATTTCTGAAAACCCTGGTCTTCTTATTCTCATTAACTAATACTTTAATCCAAATGATCAACTTTATTGTCTATAGTCCAAATACTGTGTGAGTTGTTGTTCTGACCCTAAATTTTAGCACATACTGATACTACTAGCTGTTTACCAATCTTGTTTCATCTTTTCCTCAGGCACAAAAGTCAACTGTATTTCCCAGCCTTCCTTGCAGAGAGCTGTGTCTGTGAGTCTGAGTTTCCTACATAGGCATTGTTGGAAGCCACATGTTAACAATGATAAAGCCAAAACATAGAAGAAATCAGGTCCTTGAATCACCACTTGGAGGAGAATAGCCCACCAATCCAGAACATCTAGCTTATACATGCAAGAAATAAACTTCTATTGTGTTAAAACACTTCAGTTTTGGTTTTATTTTTTATGGAGGCTAGCACTACCCTAACATATAAAGCTACTGCGGGAGTATGTCATGGGCTAAAAACAAACCAGTTACATTCCTAAACATACTTCTAACTCAACTGCCAAAAAAAGAGGTTTTACACAGTTCTCCCATTAAGGATGATTTGCCCATAGTTTACCTAATTATCACTGATAAGGGAGTTCAGCTTTAAAATAATGGTAATTCTTGACAAGAGTTTACAAAACATTTTCACATTGTCCTCAGATAAGGATGACAGATAACATTCCCATTTTCCAGGTAAAAGAAAACTAAAGGAGGAGGTGAAGTGACATTTCCAAAATAACCCTGAGGACTGAAGGAACTAGAATGCAGACCCGGGTGTTCTGACTGTAGGTCAAACCAATGTTGTAGAATTCGGGCCTTGGTCTTCTGACTCTTACCCCTAACCTAATGGTGCCCTTTGCACTTTTGATGAAAACTCATAGCCACTTCTCATGACAGCAAAATCAGGCCAACCTTGTTTGCCATAAGGCAAATACAGCAGAGAGTACCCCTACTTAGTTTCAGGGTCTATTTTCAACTTGAATAGAAAAAGCAGTACATTGGGAATTTCCTGCCTCCCCCTAAAAGTGGACAAGACCCTATTTCTGGTTCTCATGTACATTTTCAAGTTTCCAACGCTGTCTTAAAAACCATCTGCTCTGACTCAAGGCTCCTAGACCCAAACTCTGACTCTCAAATCATACTGCACATGGCTCAGACTGACATCCTGGTTCTCAAGCTATTTCATTCCACTCAACCGAGTTTTCTGAGTTGAAATGATCAGATCTGGAACTGCCTTTCTCATGTAAGAGGTTAGAACAAATGTAAACAACCAAATTCCTTTTATGAAGAATGTAGAATGACCAGAGCTGGATTTGTTCCCTGATTCTCTACTTAGTAGGATGTCTCTCTTGGTCTGTCACTGATTTTGCGCTTTCCTTTAAAACTTCTGCTGGCAAAGAATTAGATGTCAGTTTGTGTTGTTTCACAGGCAGTTTCCTTTGCAGTCCAATAGGCTTTCTCTCCCTGAGTGGCATGGCCTTCACAGCCGACGCCAGGGACAACCCAACCAGCGTCTCGTGTGAGAGCAGCCCTAGCACGCAGCTCGCGAGCACAGTCACAATGGCAGTCTGCAGCTGAGGTTGCTGCATGCCAGCCTCTTTAATGCGACTGTGTGTACAAGCACAAATAGACCCAGAGAAGAGGGAAATATGTTCAATTATCTTACTGCATTATTCTGCGATGTACATCATGTCTCCCCAGGCATTGAAAATTGCCCAAGTAAACAACAAATAAGATAAATGAGGACAAAATCCAAAATATGGCCCTGGTTTGTGGTCGAATATGTTTGAGTGGAAGATTATTGTCTTTTTCATGTTGAGTCTGTTTCTCTTATGTTATATTTAAATTAATTACACATGGAAATACTTCTACAGTGAGATATGGTGATGATTTCCAGAGAACAAAGTGCGGCGGAAATCCCAGGATTTATTTGGGGAGACATTTGATGTGAAATTGCTCCACCTTTTCTTTAGTTATAACCCTGAAATCTAACAACAACTAAATGTTGCATGTGGAAATTCTTCCTGGCAATCTTGTTTTCTCTTGTTCAAGGAAAAAAAGAAAAGGAAAAAAGAAAATAAACAAAAATCATTTCTGTAATGATGTAAAGACTGAATTAAAAAAAAATATTGTAAGACTCAGGGAATTGGGTTTGTCAATCATAGTTTCCTTTCTCATATATTATTTAGCATCTATTAAGCATCTTTAGCTCACAACATGTTATTTACAATGTAAGAAAGGCATGAATAGTTGCCACTCCTAAGTGGAATACAAATTCCTACATTATTCTTTGTAAATAGACTTTTTAAAGTATTGGGTACCACTTTGAAATGCTGACTGAAGCCATACAAGAGGTGAACATTTCATTTCTAAGACAAAGAGACATTGTACCTCACAAAACTTGTCCAGAAACGATGTTCAGAGAACCAGCACGGACACTCACCCAGTAGGAAACCATTGAAGTATTTTATTAATGTATTTCCTCAATTATTATAAACAAAAAAGAGACTAATAAGAATTGCTAGAAGGTTTAGAGCATAGCTATATGGTATTATAGCACGTACAATAACTAACTGTTGAACGAATGCAAAGAAGGATGAATTAAGGAATGATTGAATGAAAAATGTATTCTTCCTACTGGATAAGTCCACATCTAAGCTAAGGTCAAATGTGGTGATAGAAAGAAGTATGATGACAATTCCTATGGAGATCTTGTTGAGGGGGAAGGAGCCCATAGTGATGGAGCTCTCACAAATCTAAATAAATTTCTTTCCACAAAAAATGCCTGCTATTCTTCCCTACATGACTCTTTAGAATGACATTCTAAGAAAAGGATCCTTCATGGGGGAAAAGTATTGGCATGGAAGTCTGGAAAAGGGGTGAGACTTGGTAGGTTTGACCATCAGAAATATCCATGGTAACAAAATGAGATGCCACTCCACACTCATTATGACGGTTATTAAAAACAACAACAATGACAACAGAAAATAACAAGTGTTGATGAAATTGTGGAAAAATCGGAACCTGTGTGCCCTGCTGATGGGAATATAAAATGGTGTAGCCACTTTGGAAAAAGGGATAGCAATTCCTTAAAAAGTTAAATATATAATTACTGTACCATCCAGGAATTCTACTTCTGGGTATATAGGGAGAAGATTCAAAAGCAAGGACTCAAACAGATATTTGTACACCCATTTTTATAGCAGCAAGATTCACAATGGCCACAAGATGGAAGCAACCTGAGTGTCCATTGATAGATGAAGGGATAAACAAAATGCAGTAAGTACATACAAAGGTATATTATTTAGCCTTGAAAAGGAAGAAAATCCTGACACATACTACAACATAGCTGAACTTTGAGGACTTTATGTTAAGCAAAATAAGCCAGTAACAGAAAGACAAATGCTACATGATTCCACTTATATGAAATTCCTAGAATAGTCAAATTTATAGAGACTGATGGTTTACAGGAGTTGGGAAGTGCAGGAAGGGGAAAGGAATGGAAAGTTATTGTTTAATGGATACAGATCTTCATTTGGAGAAGATGAAAAAGTTTTAAAAATGGACGATGGTGATGGTTGCATAACAATGTGAATGTACTTAATGCCACAAAACCACTTAAACATGGTTAAAATGATAAATGTTGTGTTATGTGTATTATATCGTAACACAAATAAATACATTAGAGCAGAAGTACAATAAGCCAACCAAATATTTTCCCAGAAGAAATATAGGAACTATGGGTAGAAGACTAGGATTTGACGACTTTTGTAAGAGTCTGTCACCATTGCATCTTTCTGAGTTTTCTTCTTATGTTAACACTTTTTCTCTCTGACCTCACTTATTAACTGAAAAACTTTAAAATTCTAATGCCTTGTGTGTTGATTTTTTTAAAAAATTTTAATACATTTAGGAGGTACAAATGATTTTTGTTACATGGATGAATTGTATAAGGTAAAGTCAGGGCTTTTAGTGTACTTGTCACTAGTATAGTGTACATTGTACCCAAATAGGTACAATGGTACATTTTTATTTCATACTCTCCTCCCACCTTCCTCCTTCTTAGTTTTCAATGTCCATTGCACAACTTTATAGCCATATATACCCCTCATTTAGCTCCTGCATATAAGTGAGTATATGTGGTACTGTTTTTCCATTCCTGAGGATAATGGTCCATTCACTTAGGATAATGGTCTCTAGTTTCATCCAAGTCACTGCAAAAGACAGTATTTCATTCCCTTTATGGCTGAGTAGTACTCTATGGTGTGTGTGTGTGTGTTTAGTGTGTGTGTATGTGTGTATATATCACATTTTCTTTATCCACTCATCAGTTGATAGACATTTAGGTTGATTCCACATCTTCGCAATTGTGAATTTTGCTGTGAGAAACACTTGAGTACAGGTGTCTCTTTTATAAAATGACTTATTTTTCTTTGGGTATATACCTAGTAGTGGATTTGCTATCGCTGGATTAAATGGTAGATCTACTTTTAGTTCTTTGATGAATTTCCATACTGTTTTTCATAGAGGTTATAATAGTTTATATTCCCACAATGTATAAGAGTTCCCTTTTCACTGCATCCATGCCAACATCCATTGTGTTTTGACTTTTTAATAATGGCCATTTCTGACAGGGGTAAAGTGATATCTCATTGTGTTTTAATTCGTATTCCTCTGATGATCAGTGATGGTAAGCATATTTTCTTATGTTTGTTGGCTGTTTGTATATCTTCTTTTGAAAAGAATCTGTTCATGTCTTTTGCCCACTTTTTGATGGGGTTATTTATTTTTTTCTTGGTGATTTGAGTTTTTCATAGATTCTGCATAATAGTCCTTTGTCAGATATATAGTTTGCAAATATTTTCTCCCACTCTGCAATTTGTCTATTTACTCTGTTGATTATTTCTATTGTGTGCAGGAACATTTAATTAAGTCCCATTTATTTATTCTTTTTGTTGCTATATTTGCTTTTAGTGTCTTACTTATAAATCCTTTGCCTAGACCAATGTCCAGGAGAGTTTTTCATAGGTTTTCTTCTACAATTTTATTGTTTCAATTCTTACATTTAAGTCTTTAATCTATCTTGAATTAACTTTTGTATATGGTGAGAGTTAGGGATCCAGTTTCTTTCTTCTGCATGTGGCTATCCAATTTTCCCAGCACCATTTATTGAATAGGGTATCCTTTCTCCAGTGTATTTTTTTGTCTGCTTTGTCAAAACTCAGTTGGTTGTAAGTATATGGCTTTATTTCTGGGTTCTCTATTCTGTTCCATTGATCTATCTGTCTACATTTATACCTGTAACAAGCTCTTTTGGTTACTATAGCCTTTTAGTTTAATTTTAAGTCAGGTAATGTGATGCCTCCAGATTATTTGTTTTGTTTTGTTTTGTTCAATTAGGATTGCTTTATCTATTCAGGCTCCTTTTTGGTTCCATGTGAAATTTAGGATTGTTTTATCTAGATTTTTGAAAACTGATGTTGGTATTTTAATGAGAATTGCACTGAATCTGTAAATCACTTTAGGCCTTGAGTATTGCTCTTTAAGAAGGAGGAATCCAAAAGGCTATCTTTAACTCTGAAGCAAGCAAAAAAGAGGTATAAAATGCTGAAGGAATCAATAGTTGTTATGACCAAAAAGGAAAGGAAAATTAAGATGAAAGTACTTTGACAAGAAAGAAGCAATGCCGGACTACATCATATGACTTTTCAGTAACAGTAGAGGTAGAGCTTACAAGAGACTAAAGCTTAAATGATAAAGAAAAGTGGAAGCAGATAGAAAAGACAGGCAGGATGCACAACAAAAAGTGAAGTTATGGTAGATCCTCCATCTTTTTTCTATGTCTTAATTATGGTATTCTCCTACGTTTAATTCTACTTGGATGTGTTTGCGCCAATCTCCCCCACTATGCTTGGAATTCTCTCAGTTGGCATGTAGTAGTCATTCAATAAACATATGTTGAAGGAATACAAATAAATAAATACATTAATAAACTAACATCAGTTGGGATTCAATTCAATCCATAAGACCTTTCAAGTGCCTATGGTGTGCAGTGAACATCCTTCTCCAGGAATTGCAGTGTATCGGGAAAGTCAAATACGTAAATAATTAACAGTGGCTTACTCTGATAAATATATAATGGAGTTGAAAAAAAGTAAAAAAAAAAAATTGGGGATCACAGCAAGGCTTTTCAGAGAAGGTTGATGTTAATGAGAATTTAAAAAATGAGAAGATTCTGGTAGGTAACTAAGAAACAATTAGAATTCTAGAAAGAGGGAAACAACAGTGTGCTTAAGGACACAGAAGCAAGAAAAATACAAGCTGTAGTCAGAGAACAGAAAATATAGTTCCTAGTCTTGTAGAATTGAGAATATATTTAGTGAAGGTCTTTTGGGAGTCTGGGGGAAATTGTAGAAGTCAAATTGGAAGCCAGAGAAGCTGTATATTATTTTCCATATAATGGGAGACTTTGGGAAAGTTTTGAGTAGAAAATAAACTTGGTCTGCTTTAAGTTTAGGGAGGATATCCCTGGAAGCAACTTGGATTATGAATCTGCATGAGGGAGTGACTGGAGCAATAGGGAGCAATAAGGAGGGTATTTCAAACATCCAGGAAAAACATGAAGGGCTCATTTATGTTGATGGCAATGGAGATAAAGATGCATGTTAGAGACCCCTGCAATTCTGTGTTCTGAATGATTTTGGAACTATGCAAAATGGAAATATACTCAGCATGACCACCTAGTAAGATGGGAAATAAAGCACACAAGAGGAAACGTTTGAAATGTTTTTTTTTATTATGTAACAATTTCATCCTTAAGAAAGTCCTTTAATGTCACCCCTTGTGGTGTTCTGCTGATTTTTTTTCACCTCCTGTTGTCTCTGGTCTTGTCTTATGTAAGCAATTATCAGTTTATCAGCACTGTCTTTCTGAGAGAGCATAATCCATCTGTACTGATCAAAAATATCTATGGTCCCTTGTTTCATTCCTGGGCACCATGAACATCATCATAAGCTGCAACAGAGCCTGAGATGCTGAGTGGATGTTGGCACTGACTTATATGAGGAAAAATTGACAAAAAATAGGAACAATTCACCACGAAATGGAGAGAGGTTTGGCGAAAAGAATCTTAATAAATGGCCCAGAGGAATCTTGATTTCGACTCCTTTATTTTTGCTGAGCCCCATTTCCTTGCCTGTAAACACTTAACTCTCCTTACCTCGGAGGGCATTTCAAACAAGATTTTTCTCATTTCAAACAAGATTTTTCTAAGTGCTGCATAAAATTAAAACTGAAAAACATGGTTATTTTCACCGTTATGAGAGGGGTCATGAAGTTTCTGAAAGATCTCCACATGGAATAAACATGATACATTTTCATATCCTCTTAGAAGGCACAGGTAAGACCAAAAGCTTTGAACCCAATATTAGAACCACTTTAGTGAAATGAGAAAATGCTCTAAAAATGGGTGTGGGTTGTTTCAGGCTACGGACAGTGGTCTGTTGTGACTATAATAAAGCATGCCAGTCTCTTGGCTGGGGAGATTGAAGCATCCTATTGGGAGGTAAAATAAATACTTGTTAGAGGTCACATTCTACAGTTGTAAGAAAAGTTTCTCTCTCATGACCGAGCCATGCTAGATGGCACTTTAAAGTGAGATGCCACACAGGTTTCCAACAAACTAAAAAATAATGTGAAAGCAACTGTTTTCTTGACAGTAAAGCATACAAATAAATTTCTCTGTGTGAAGCTAAAGGAAGAGGAAAGAAGTCTAGCTTCCTAGTGATTTCTTCAATCTGAAGAACTCGAATGTGACCCACTTCTTGATAAATGAGAGAATAAGTGAACATAATTGAGATTTCTCCTGCCTTCTTTCAGAATAGTTTTCCCTATGAAAGGGTATGATTTTTATGCCACAGTTAGATGCAGTACAAGTGGTCTGGCTTTGGAATCTGTACTACTTCTCACTAGGTGTGAAGCCCTGAGCAAGTCCCTTAAACTTTTTAAGGCCAACCTCAACTAACCGTAAAAATCAGGTAACAATTCATAACCTGCAGGCCTAGTTTAAATGTGGGCAAGTGGAGGAAGTGCCCAGATTTGAGTCCTGATGGGATTTATGCGTAACTTGCCACATCTAGCAGACAGTTGGCCAAGCCTTCCGTGAGCAGATTGAAGTAGAGATTCAGGAGCTGCTTGAGAGAACCCAAGTTCAGTTCATCCCTGGCTTCAGATACACATGGACATGTCTGGCAAGCTGGTGAGTTTTGTGCCATCAAAGCCAAGAATATTTCTTGAGAATAAAAGACTCATGCTAAGTGAGAATAGAGCCAAGGCTCAAAATAATAAAATGACAACAACAAAAATAAACAAACAAATTAAACAAAAAATAAAACTTCAGTTTATGAAATACAGGGATGAGAAGTGGGTGCCAAAATCTATTTGTAGCAGCAATGAAGAGCCTCTTAGGGGGAAAAGTCACCTTAAGCAGCAATAGAGCAAAGGGCTATGAGCTGACCACTATCAAAATTCAGTGTTCCACATGATATCTGATATATTCATGGTGTCTCTTGACTCAAGTAGAGGAGTGGTGAGAGGGATGAAAACTGAAATAATCATTTATTTTAAAACTCTAGTATATATCTAGCTGCAACCACACTATGTGATGTTTTCAACACTAATAGCTAACAAAGGAGAAGCATCCACTTTGCCATGCATGGCCAGGTAGCTTTATCATCACAAAACTTCCAAGGAACCAGTTTGGTGGCTCCTAGTGGGAGAGTATGGACACATTCGATGGGGGAGGGAGGGTCCCTAGCAGGTATTCAGTAGACAGGTGCTCAATAAGAGAGTATGGTACCAAGAGGGCAGTGCCCAGCAGGAGGCTGTAGGGCCTGCTAGAGGAGTGGAGTGCCAGTAGGGGTACAATGTCCATGACAGAGGAAGGCAATGTCCTGTATCAGAGTGAAGAAGTCTCTGTTTAATGAAAGCACTCTTTCAAACTCTAAATGCATAATAGTTAACTATTTTGAAAACAAAAACAAAAACGTTACATATTGGAGATGAAAAGCCACAAAATGTTCACCCATCATTTCTTAAAGAATTTTGCAATTTTACTAATGTAAGTAGAAGTTGACTGACAGACTAGAGGTCTTCTCATAATGCAATGTTCCAAAGGAAGTTGGACCAGTCACACAGAACTGACAGAACCAGAATAGCTAACACATTAAGAAACCCCAGGGTTTCCAGTTCTTATATTTTGTGTGACCTTCAAGTTTAACTTCCAGTTTCAGATTTATTTGAGCTTTAAAACAGATTCATGAGTTTCATTTTAAGTCACTGTGATTTTTTTCATGGGTTTCTTAAAAAGGCATTAACAACAGATCACTCAGGGCGCATTTCAATCACACCCCACTCTTTTGATACCTCTGAAACCTAAGGAAGCAAGGGAAGTTTGTGGAACTGTATTTTAATGTATTTATGTTTTTGCCTGCGGACATGAAATGGGCTAGGAGAAAGGAATCAAGTTCAGGGCTGTGTGTGACAATGGTTTTGAAGGACTCTGGCTCTGATTACAGTAGTGTGGGAGATTTATGGGTTGATAAGACTTGACTGATCAAAAGCATACTTTAATTTAGTATTTAGTGTGAGAATTTGCAAATGAAATCCAGCTGTGTTTACGTAAGCCAGACACCATGGTAACCAGACTATGAAATAAACCAGCTTAGGCAATGTCTGGGTGAGGCCAAAACAACTAGTTGATTCAGAATTTTCAATTATCAGACAAGACATTGAAAAAAAGAAAAGCTATCAATTGGTTGCTAAATTTAGCTGGTCAATTTGGTCAAAAAGATCATTTTGTTAGACATGGCCTTTGAATTATAAATAGCTTATAAGAAAAATAGTGGTACAATAAAATATTAAATTTCTTGGGTAGCCAAAGAATTGCCTACAATGTAGACAGTTTTGAAACAGAAAATGTAAAATAGATAGCCATCTTCAGAAATAGCATCAACAATTTCTAGAGGAGTAAATTAAATTAAAAGGACTTTAAAAAAATGTTTAGTTAAATTCAGAAACCATGTTGTATCACTTTTTTTTTTTTTTTGAGACAGAGTCTCACTTTTGTTGCCCTGGCTAGAGTGAGTGCCGTGGCGTCAGCCTAGCTCACAGCAACCTCAAACTCCTGGGCTCAAGCGATCCTCCTGCCTCAGCCTCCCAAGTAGCTGGGACTACAGGCATGCACCACCATGCCCGGCTAATTTTTTATATATATATTTTTAGTTGGTCAATTAATTTCTTTCTATTTTTAGTAGAGACGGGGTCTTGCTCAGGATGGTTTCGAACTCCCAACCTCGAGCAATCCACCCGCCTCGGCCTCACAGAGTGCTAGGATTACAGGCGTGAGCCACCGCGCCCGGCCTGTAGCACTTTTTGATTAAACAGCATTCCATAGCATAGGGCTAATAGGAGAATGCATTTTTCTAGTACTGGGTATCTCTCCCAGTCCTAGTTCTGGAGATTTAATGTACAGAAAGAAGATAGCTGCTGCAGCAAAAGGAATCTCCATTTAACTGACTTTCCATTCACTTACAAAGAGATTCTTCACTCTGTGGGTAACATGCAGTCCAGGGTATGCTCATACTAGTGGCTCTAGTTCATTTGCTGGGAGAGACCTACCACCTGTTGGGCTGAATGCTTAACAAGGGCCAGTTGTGTTTGTTTCTAAAACTATTTAAGCTAGTTTTAAAAGGATGAAAAATAAAGACAATAAATGAATTATTTTGGAGAAATTGTCACTTCTCTGAAAGCTAAGTTAAATTCTTAGCAATAACCCAGTAAAACTGAGTTGTTAAAAAATGCTGTAACATGAACTCTGAAGAAGAAAAAATTATAAGGTGTCTTGTTTTAAATTGTTGTGCAAGTATCTTTAAATTCTCATTAATTTTTAAATAAGCCAAATTTGGAAAATCTATGTAATGGATTGTGGGCATAGTTTATACAATAAATATAACATTGTAACTGATGATGCCAAATTCTAATCATTGAAATAAAAGAGGTTTGCTTGATGCCAAATAAAAATTCAAAGTGTACTGGTTGATTGGCAAAAACTCTACATGTATATATTTCAAATTAAAATAAAACGTACAAAGTATGTGAGTACATTGCACAATAAGGTATCTGTGTACATATGCATATGTACCAATGTATGAATCATATTGTATGATTCCCTACTTTAATTGGAATTTCTGCATAACTGGCCAAATACTTAGGGAAATCATTTTCAATAAGAGGACTTCTACAGAATAATCATGCACCCTCTTAAACTATCAGCCTAAAATTGATAGAAATTCAAGAAACCCTTGAGACGTAAGACAATTTATGTCACTCAAGTGAATTTTTCCACTTAAAGGAAAAAATGGAAGTTGCATGGAAAAGTACAACTTCACCCAGACTTTTTCCAACATATTGTAGAGTAGAACTTTGTTCAAAAATACAAAACAAGTAACAAAATACAAAATTGTGAGAAATTGCAAGATCAGAAAAAAATGTGAATGCAAAACAACTGGACAGAGTGAATTACAGTATGATTGAGTGGACAAGAGTGAGCTCAGAACTAAAGAATAGAGTTTGAATATCAAATCTCCTGGCTATGTGATTTTAGACAAATTACCTTCTCTGTCTTAATTTCCTCATCTGTTAAATAGCAAAAAAAATTACCTAATCTATAAGTATGTTGTAAGTATTAAATAAAATATTGCATGCAAGGTACATAACAAAATACATGGCGTGTTATGTATTGAATAAATGCTGTTATTAGCAATAAAAAAACATTGTGTTATCATAGTGCCAGTAGCTACCAGTATGTTGTGCTGTTGAAATCCTCTTTTAGTTATGGAAAATTTTCCCTGGAAGATCAATGTACTTATTTTATATTTTTCATCATATAGTGCATATGTATATATGTATATATACATATATAATAAAGGTTATGTACAATTAAATTTATTATAAATGTATATTATATAATTTCTCATATTTCTCATACATTCCATTATATACACATATACAGAGTATGTGTATGTGTAAAGTATCTTCTACAGGCCTTAGAGCCCCCAAACATATTTTGCCTAGGATGATGCAGTCCTTAAAGAGCACTGTTTTGCTATGCATTCACAGACATATCAGCCTCTGGAATGGGATATACAAAGAATCTGGAAGTCACTCAAGTCAGAGTCTCATAAGAGCTTTGTGCCCATAGAACCAACAAAAGAAAACAATGAAAGACACATGAGAACAAAATATATCTTGCTTCCAATAGCAAAAATCTCACACTTTTCTTATTTTACAAATTACTGTGTCTACCAAAAATTGATGAAACTCTGTCCACAATATTTAGATGCTCATTGGATAATTTATTTAGAAAGTTATTAAAATAAATTAGTACAGTGACTACACTGTTGTTTTTTTGACAATGCATATATGTATATAAGTGCATATGTATATATAAAGGTAAGTGTAGATATATACACATGCTATATATATTTAGTATAATGATTTTAAATTCATGTTCTGAAACCATAATTACTTTTTCACCAACCATATATATAAAATCTACACACACACATATACATACATACACACACACGTATACACAGAACATTGGCTATTTCAAGAGGCAGAGACTGGTCAAGGATGTGAGAAAATAAGGAAGAGGGAAATTATTGCTTTTTATTAGTATATTTCTATATTATTTAATATATCAGAATAGATATATATAACATAATTTTAAACTTTGACATAATGAAATGAATAGAATCTAGATTATTTTCTGCAATGATTAACTTAAGTAGATTAATTTCACATTATAAGGTGGCAAGAAAAAATAACTTATATTCCCACCTAAATAATTCTTAAGGTGTTTTATTGCAGTAATGACAAGCTATTTCCTGCCAAATATCCCATTGAAAACAACTTGAAAATATGGACAAAATATTAAAAATCTCTTTGAAGGCAATGGAGAAATAACATATCAGTGAAGAATTAAAAGTGCCAAGATCCAAGAGAAAAAGAAAATCTAGAATGTTGAACTCAGCATTTGAGGCTGCTTTTCTTCTAGAAGTATCTGCCAATTCCAAAAAGATAGCTAAGAAGCCAAGCCAAGCTGTTCAGCTGAGTGACCAAACCCTTTACAAGTCTAGGGAGACAAAAATTAGAATTTGGGCTTTGGCAGTGTAGAAAATGGATCCCTGGAAAACCCTTCCAGCTTTCAGTTAGGATTTTTAAGGGCTGCATACTCCCTACAGGCAAGGGAAAACCAGATAAACAAACAATCCTAGTAAAGTCTAAGCCTATCTTGGCATCATCTCAGTTCTTGATTGGATTAATGTGACCTGGAATGGCTAGTTCTCTTATCAAAAAAAAAAAAAAAATTCATTTTCCGATGCAAACATAATTCTTCTCAGAAGAAAGTTACCATCAATGAAGGTTTGATTTACCTCTTCATTTTTTCATATACAGTGTCCAGTATTCAATCAGAACTAAATAGTGTAGGAGAAAACAAGTGTGATTGAAAATCCAGAGGAAAAGATAAACTACAGAAACAGACCTACAAGGGATGCTAATCAAATAGAGACATCAGACACAAGTTTTCAAATAGCTGTGCTTAATATATTCAAGTATATCAAAGGAAACACTTAGAATTTCAGTGGAGAACTGAAAACTAATAAAAAGAACTATCCATAAAATAAATTACTTTCTTCTATATTATAAAATCTTGTATGATTTTTTGAATTCTTTGAAATAAGCATGTCAGTAGCTAAGACATCAATTAACCCAAACTTGATGATCGTTGGAATGTTTTTTAATCACAATATCTGTTTTCTAAGATATTTTTCAATTTGAAGGACCCCCAATTTTTTTAACAATATTAATTTCATTCTTTCCAAACATTGTGGTTATTTCTGATCACTTTATAGTTTGGAAAAACTGTTTTACTCGCCTTAATAAGTGACTCATTTCATCCAATTGTTAGTATCTTCCTTCTTATTCCCATATAATTTTCCATTTGTTCCCCCTTCCATTGAAAAATCCTTCTAACAATTTCCTAATTATAAGTATTATGAATGTAGATGAGTAGTTACAGGAAAAGAGCTCTGTAATACATGCAGTACAGATAATATACTGTTAAGCTATAAAAACTGAGAATTTAATGACAGAATAAGGAAGTGTTGAAAAGCATAAAATTACATGGAATTAAATTAAAAATTAAAATCAAGCTTATTGTTTCTTCTATTTAGAGAACAGCAGCTGCTTCTGTGTTATATTTATTTTTAAAAGTTTAATTCTGTATTGATATCTCAGCTTTCTATATATATGTATGCACACATACACATTCATCATATTTACAAACCATGAAATACATAAATTGACATAGATTTTTGTTCTAAAATATCTTCCTTGGCCCCAAACTAAAGATGAAGAATTCCATCCAAGAAAGATAAATTCTAAAATTATGAAGTTAAGACATGTTTGGAAGTATAGGTTTCCTCTTTTCAAACAACTTAAATGGGTAAATTTTAGTAATAATCATACTTGAAAGAAAGTATCCTTTGATAATAAATCATATGTTAAAAAGTCGACCAGGAGAATTCTGCTGCTTTTTGATACTGTAGCTCATAGTACACTAGTGCTCACACTAAGAAAATCTTTAAAATCCCCCCAAAATACAAAACATCAGTTTGTAGGCATTTGCATACTACTGTGATAAAAAGGACTGAAGGAACCAGATTGTAAAGAGAAAAAATGTGCCTTGAAGTGAGCTTAAATTTCTGACTGTTGATATATACTAGGGCATTTGTTTAACTCTGGCATGGGAAGATGGCCTAGGAAGGCAGGCAAAGGGTAGTTGCTAAAAAGTATAAAATGTCTAGGCAATCTCATGAGCCCAAGGAGACCAAACTTGGAGTTCAGGCTGCCAAGGCAGCCAGGTATTGAGGATCCAAAACCCAGGAGAGAAATGAGATACATAGAACTAAGCCTAACACTTGAAACTCATTTTCTTCTTGACCCATTTGCTAATTAATCCCAGAAAGGCAAAAGGCTAAAAAGCAGAGATGAAAATGGTTGAAAGGCATAAGAGAATTTTAGTTATCCCATTTTTCTAGGGAGACAAAAATTGTCCATGACTTGTAAAGTTGAAAAGGACTTAGGAAGCTACAGGCTGTGGGTTGAAACCACTTAAGGTGGATGAGTGGAAGAAAAACAGAAGTAGAATGATTCTTACAAAGATGGCAAACCAGCCTTTGTTCAGCACAGACTGAAAGTAGGTAGAGTTGATCCAATTTTTTGCTGTCTACCAGAGGAAATGATGAATTCTCTCTGGAGGAAGATGACATAATTCAAAGCCTCCACAATTTTTCATTATGATGTTCAACATTTAATCAAAATTACCAGAACACCAAGAAATAAGACTAAGAGAAAATAAAGATAACACAAATAAACTCAAAGGAGACCTAGATATTTATATAATCAGATATATATTTTAAAATAATAAATTCATATGTTTCAGACAATAGAAAATAATATAAGAAATCTCAAAAAGAACTTTAATATGAGAAAAAGAATTGAGTGGATATTAAAGAAATGAAAAAAATACTGTAACAGTAAGTAGGACTCAATATAGTCATCCCTCTGTATCCATGGGTTCCATATCAACAGATTCAGCCAATCACAGATCAAAATTATTTGAAAATATAAAAAATAACAGTACAATAAGAAAAATAATGCAAATAAAAATATAGTACAACCATGTATTTAGTATTTACATTGTATTAGGTATTACAAGTCACCTAGAGATAATTTAAAGTATACAGGAAGATGTGTATATGTTATATACAAATACTATGCCATTTTATATAAGGGAGTTGAACATGCATGGATTTTGGTACACATGGGAGGTCCTGGAACCAAACTCTTATGGATACTTAGGGATGAGTATACAAGGTTATATAAGCAAATTAACTGTAGTTAAAGATAGCTTTAGTGAGCTCAAGATAGAAAGAAATAATAGAAAATATTTAGACTCAAGCATACAAACAAAATATATGGAAAGTACAGAAAAGAACATAAAAGATATATAGGATATTATGCAAGGGATTAATATGAAGAAAATTAAGGACCCAGATGGAAAAGAGGAAGACAAAATATTAGAAACAATAGCTCAAGTGGTGGTGGGTGAAAATTTCTAAAACAGGTAGAAAGCATCAAACCTCAGATTTTAAAAGTTCCACAAATACTAATCACCAAGAAAAGCACACCTAGGCTTAATGAAGCTACTGAAAACTAAAGACATGTAAAAATTTCAAAATCACCCAGAAAAAAAGATATATGACCATCAAAGGAGCAAAATTAAAAATAAAACAATGAAATAAAAAACAAAGGAACTAAATTTTCTATTGAAACAACAAAAGACAGATGTAAAGAAAATGATATATTTAACAAGGTAAATGGAAATAACTACCAATCCAAAATTTTATATCCTTCCAGTGAAATGCCATTTATTAATAAAAGTAAAAGCCAAAAGGACATTTGCAATGTGAAGTAAGGACCTCCAAAAATCCTCTCCTCCATAAAATCAACAAGAACACTGGCAAAAGTGTCAAAATCAACTTTTTCAGAACTCTGGAAATTAACCTAAGGCTTACAACAATCACAGAGTGTTTATGCAAAAAAACACAGCTGAATATAGTAAGAAAAGACAGCTTTGTGGTATTTAATTTGACCTGTTCCCAACTGTTTCCCTCTATGGTAGGCTTGAAAATCAACAGCTGACAATTACCGTGAAAACCGGCAGCGTAGGAGCCATAGAAAGGTTAGAAAGGGGTCAAAACATTTTCAAAGCACTGTTTCCAGAGAATCATTGTTAGACATGGATCACAGTTCTATAGAAAACTCCACTTGCAAGTCTTGTCTTCATTTAACCTAATAGAGCTCATTTGGTGTGAGCATCCTTTTCCCCAGGGAGCATTTATTAAAAATAATCAGCGATTGAAGCATTGATAACAGTTGGGGCAAACAACAAGTTAAGCAAAAATTTTAAAGGAAAATCTGAGGAAAAAAAATATGTCCATAGATAACTTTAAAAAGTGTTATTATATTCTGGTTATATAGAAGGTTGTGTGCATGCTTAGGGTTGTGTGCATAAACAGGGCTTGGATGTGCAAAGGAAATACCTATGAGGACCCTAAGTGCTCACCTCTAGCAAATGTTGAGATTTTGCACAAATAAGAAGTGAAGGCTCAGGCAGATTTGTAAATTGATGGATTTTCAAGTTATGCCCCAACATAGACATAAAGCTCATCAGCAAAGAATGGGAGAAATTTCAATTTTGGTCATTCAAGGAAATCTGTTCAATCCTTATCTGAACACTAAGCTAACTCAGAAGATATTTCAGTAGCCACACATGACAAAAAATACAAACTTTCTGGAATCAGTTCAGGAAAGTCACTAGACAAAAAAGCAGCAGTAACAAAAACAAATAACAATAAACTCTGGGGGAACAGGAGAATTCGATTTCCAGAGTTATATTAACTTACATTAATATTAATATATTAATAATGTCCATGATATTAATTAGAATGTTCAATTTTCAACTAAATTAAGAGAGACACAAAAGCAAGAAAGTATGGCCCATATAGAGGGGAAAAAAATAAATCAATAGAAACTGTCTCTGAGGAAAAACAGTCATTATAATCACTAGGCAAAGACTTTAATCCAGCTATTTAAACCACATTAAAAGAATTAAACCATTTCATGAACCAAAGGAAAGTATTAAAATAAATTCTCATCAAAAAGAGGTATTAATAAATTTGAAGAAAGTATAAAAATAGAACCAAATAGAAATTCTGGAGTTAAAAAGTGTAATAACTAAAACAAAAAATTTGCTAAAAATTTACTAGGTAAGTTCAACAGCAGATTTGAGCATGTAGAATAAAGAATCAGCAAACATGAAGATAAGCAAACTGACATTATCTAGTCTGAGGCATAAAAAGATAAAATGAACAGAGCCTCAGAGACCTATGAGACACCATTAAACATACTAACATACACAAAATGGAAGAGAAAAGGGGCAGAAAGAATATTGAAGAAATAATGTCCAAAAACTTCTCAAATTTGTTGTAAGACATGAATATTCACATCCAAGAGGTTCAACAAAGTTTAAACAGGATAAATTTGAAGACATTCACACCTAGACACATCATCTAAACTGCCAAAAGACAGAAACAAATAGAGAATCTTGAGCAGCAAGAGAGAAGTGACTCATCCCATACAAAGTATCTTCATAATGATTTACAGCTGATTTCTCATCAGACACCATGAGTGCCAGCTGGCAATGGGGTGGCAAACCTAAAGTGCTGAAATAAAGTGGTTATTAATCAAGAATTCTATATCCAGCAAAAATACTTCTTAAAAATGAAGGATACATTCAGATAGTCTCACATAAACAAAAACTGAGAAATTTTTTTACTGGGAGATCTATGCTGCAAGAAATCTTAAAGAAAGAATTTAAGGCTGAAATGAAAAAGCACTGAAGAATAACTCAAGTCCACATGAAGAATTAAGAACATTGGTAAAGGTAACTGCATAGGTAAATATAAAATATAGCATACATGTATTTTTTATTTGTAAATCTTTTTTAGCCCCTCTGTAGATAATTGTGTAAATAAAAAATTATACAACTGTGTTGATGAGTATACATAAAGACTTATTTTATATGACAATAGCAGCACATAGAAGATGAGAGACAAGGGAACTACCTATACAGGTAGTTCTTGTATAGGTTTTTTACAAAAACACTAGGTTTATGTAAGCTGTTAATTGGAAGCCACAGGATGACTACTAAAAATATATCTCAAAAAATGCAGTAAAAGAAACAATAAGGAAATAAAAATTATATAATAGAAAATATCTATTCACAAAAGAGATGGAACTAATGGATAGAGGACAAAAACAGATATAAGGTGTATAGAAAACAAATAGCAAAATTGCATAGGTAAATTCTATTTACCAATAATTACATTAAATATAAATAAATACTCCAATACCAAGGGAAAGATAAAAAATGGCATATACCTCTGTATGCTGTCTATGGGAGATACACCTTACTTTCAAAAACACAAATAGGTTGAAACTAAAAGTATACCATGCAAATAATAGCTAAAATACAGCTGCAAAGGCTACAGTAATATGAAATGAAATAGACTGTAAGAAAAGAGGGTTTTATAGAGACAAGGAAAGATGTATTATAATGATGAAAGAGTCAATGTATCAGAAAATATAACAATTATAAGCATATATGTACCTAACAACAGAGTTCCAAACTACATGTAGCAAAAACTGACAGAGTTAAAGGAAGAGATAGATGGAAACTTCAAAACCCATTTTCAATAAAGGAGAAAACAACCAGATGGAAGATCAATAAGGAAATAGGGGATTTGAACAACATCATAAACTAATTCAGACTAACAGTTATCTATAGAACATTCTACCCAGTAAGAGCAGAATATATGTTTTTTTTTCAAGTGTACATAGACTATTCTCCAAAATAAATCATATGTTATATGTTCTCAATATATATTATGAAACAATCTTAATATGTTTGTAAAATACTGAAATCATGCAAAATATATTCTCTAACCAAAATGGAATGAAATTAGAAAGCAGTAACAGAAGGAAATTTAGGAAATGCACAAATATATGTATTTTAAACAAAAAATTCCTAAGTAGCCAATGGATGAAAGCTATCATAAATGAAATTAGAGAATACTTTGAAATTAATGAAAACAAAACCAAAACATACCAAAATTTATGGAATGTAGTAAAAAGAGTGCACTGAGGGAAATGTATGACAATAAATACCTACAATAAAAAGAAGAAAATTTTTAACTCAGTAACCTGAACTCCACCTTAAGAAACTAGAAAAAGGAGAGTAAATTAGACTTCAAATAAGCAGACGGAAGAAAATAATAAGAATTAGAGGGAAATAAATTAAGTAAAGACTACAAAGACAATAGAAAAAAATCAATATAACCGAAGTTGATTCTTTGAAAATATCAAAAAACTTGGCAAAACTTTAGCTATACTGACCAAAAAAAAAAGAGGATGGTGATTAAAATTACTAAAATCAGAAATGAAAGAGGGGTCATTGCTGCCAAGCTTATAGATATATATTGATATATCCCCCCTATTTGATTTATTTCACTAGAAAACTCTTACTAATACATAGACTTATAACAAATAAAGATGCATAGTAATCAAAATAACTTCCTACAAAGAAAATTCTTGGTTTGGATGGCTTCCTTAGCAAATTCTACCAAATATTTAAAGAAGAATGCTTCAAAGGACACTATCAAAAAAGTAAAAAGACAATACACAGAATAGGGAAAAAATATTTGTAAATATTGTATCTAATAAGGGACTAGTATTCAGAATATTTAAAGAACCTTTATAACTCAACAATAAGAAAACAAACAACCTAATTTAAAAATGGGCCAAATATCTGAACAGACATCTCACCAAAGAAGATATACAAATGGGCAATAAGCACATAGAGATAAGCACATTAATCTTTAGGGACATGCAAATACAAATCACAGTGAGATACCACTTCATAGTACCAGGATGGCTATAATTTAAATAAAAAGAAAAATCCCTGACACTCATTAACAGTAGAATGAATAAATAAATTTCTATAATGAAGCAATGGGAATGAAGAAATTATTGCTAGACAAAGTAACGTGAATATTTTTCGTGATATAATAGGGACGGAAAGAAGGAAGACATAAAAAATGGAATATAGTGTTTGATAACATAAACTCATAAATAGGCAACACTAATACTGACAGACATTAAGACTGTGGTTACTTCTGCAGGTATAGTGACTGGGATGGTACAAGATGGGACTTCTGGGGTGCCAATATAATATTTTTTTACTCGGAGTCATATTTATAAAATAATATTCATTTCATAAAAATGCATCAAGCTATGCACTTAAAAGTTATGAGCCTTTGAGCATGTATCTTATTCTTCAATAGAAATATCTTTTAAAGTTGGATGTTTTAAAAATTATGAGTAAGCATCCAGTATAAAATTCTTAATTTCCCCCCAAAATATCTTCAAATCCCAATGGAAAAGCACTGTAGTTTATACTTTTTCCCAAGACTTGAAATTTGGATCTCTCCTTTAACCTGCCCATCTCCCACTGAACAACAAAATCAAGTCCTCAACAATATTGTCACAGAACTGATGACACAGTATAGTCCTTGTATAATCAAAATATGTATACTATGGTTCCTTATTTACATTCAGCTGACATTATTTGCCAGGCACTGGGCTAGTTACATTCACATATCATCAATTACATCTTCATCGCAGCTTTGTGAAGAAATCGATCTAGTCATTTTGGCAATGAGAAAATGGAAGCTCAGAAAGATGTAGGGTCAAAATTCATTCCTAGGGCTTGGGGCTTTAATTTCTGTGACTGTTATTCCAATTCACAGAGCCTTACATATTATTAGTTACAATTAACTGTTGAAAATTACAGTAATAAAATATGAAATTTATCCTCATTGTCTATTTAAAATCACTCTGCTAGCAACTCTGTATCAACTAGATCTCTGTGTGTTGTACCAAAGCCAACAAGCTATCACCTAAATCACTTTGCTTATTTGTGTCATTATTTAGACTATGCTTCTCAGTGACAGTAACTAAATACATTGCAAGCTTGGAAGAGCAAGTTAAAGAAATTATAGAGATTATTGACTAGCCAGAGACAAAATGAAAATTGGTTGATGCAGAAAGAGACTTAAACTATGGGTTCCTAAGGTTAAACGTTTCTTTAAAAAGACTTGGCTACAGCACTGCAAAGTTAATCAGAATCATTTTACACTTTGCAATCAATAGTTCTCCCTATTTACACTGAGTATTAAAAAAAGAAGAAGAAGAGGAAAATATTCTAAAATTTATCTAGGTGAAATAAAATAAACTTCAAAATGCCGAGTGGAACCTTTTTTGTTAAAGTGGAACATAACATATTATAAAAGGATTCTGCTTCTCACCTAACATTCTACTTATTGATATTTAAAATGAGTATTAAGTAAAATTTGGTAAGTGGGCTAAATTAACTTCTTCCTCAGACTGCTCCTTTCTTTTTCCATGGTATTGACTGCACCAAATAGCCAATCTTCTTTCCTCTTCTATGTTTCTATGCAGTCTTTAAATGATCTGAAATTAGTCATTTATACCTAAGAAAGAACATATTTATGCTATTAGCGTCAGATGCCCCATCGTATAGCTTAGTTTTTTCCTCAGTGGAAATATCTGCAAGAAGCTCTTTGTGTAAATAGAAATAAAGTATTACCTTGAAGTATATCACAGGTAGTACCATTTGACAAAGGGATGTACACAGAACAGGCCCCGGCCTGGGGAAGAGCAACATTAATTTGCATTAGCAAACAAAAGCATGTATTGTGAAATGAAGGTGTCTGGTGAAGGCAAAAGAAAATTTTGTCAAAGGAAGTCAAGCGTGTTTCCAGGAGAGAAGAGAGTTATATGAAGCCAATCTTTCTTCTCCCTAAGATGGAGAATTAATGAGATAAGGTAGGACCGGCAAGGCCCAACAAATGGCAGGTGGAAAAAAATGAGGCATTCAAAATAAAGCCACTATGTAAATTGTGTGTATGGAGAGACATGGTACCAGTGGCCTTCTCTCTGATCATTTCTGCAACCTGAAGAACATTCCACATCTGCTTTAGCAGAAGCTACCTATGCTAGTGACTAGAACAAAGGAGTCAACTCCAGATGTGGCATGGAGACATGACCTTCTGGTCAGCTGACATGACCTTCAAGCTGACATGACCTTCATGGCCAGCTCCACCATTGCGAACAGGGCTGTCTTACCAAACCTCCAACTGAGGATCTAGACAGTGCAGCTGCCCTTCTTCTCATTGCATAGCTTTGCTACAGAGGCTCTGCTACCTGCTGGAGATAATTCAGGCTCCTCTGCATCCTATGTAGCTGCTTCTTCCCAAGGCAGGGGCATACCCAGTGTGTTTGCTAAACATCAAGGATGACAAATAGTAAAGAGGGACAATAGGATATTTAAAAAGAAAAAGAAAAAAAAAAGAGCCAGATCTTGTATGGCTTTGTAGTTACTACCTGGATTTTAGCTTTTATTTTGAGTGAGATGAGAAACCATGGCAGTTTGTGCATAGAAGTGACATCATCTGATTTATATTTTAACAGGATTATTCTAGCAGCTGGGCTGAGAATAAATGGCAGGGAGAATAATGGAAGGAGAAATTCCAGTTAAGATGGTAATGCATTAATAGCAGGAAAATATGATGTAGTATGGATTAAAGTGCTACCAGTGAAGATGCCAAACCCAATATTCACATGGTTTAATGACTATAGCTTTTTGGTATATTATTATATCTTCTCTACATTCTTACTCTCAATTCTTTCTAGATTTTTGTTGATGCATTTTTCTTCCAGATGAACACAAGGGTCAGCTAGGCAATTTTAAATGCAAAAACTCATATCTAGACTTTGATTATAGTTATCATGAATTTGATTAATTGGGGAAAAACATACATCTTTACAATAGTGATGCATCTTATTCAAAAATAATATTATATCTTAATGTATGTCAATGAAAATTTATAATTTAAAAAAGTCTTATACGTTTTTACTTGAGTTTATTTTTCCAAGAAAGGTATTTATTATTGTATGTTCATTATATATCCAACTCATTAAATTTTTCTTACTAGTTTTAAGGTTGATTCTCTAGGCAAATATAGATTATCTGTAAGCAATAATGTTTTTTTACAACATCAAGATGACTCTTAACACTGAGTAATAGGCTGGGAGTGGTGGCTTGCATCTGTAATCCTAGCACACTGGGAGGCCAAGGTAGGAGGATCACTTGAGGTCAGGAGTTTGAGACTAGCCTGAGTAAGAGCGAGACTCCCCTCTCTACTAAAAATAGAAAAAATTAGCCAGGCGTGGTGGTACACGTCTGCAGTCCCAGCTACTCAGGAGGCTGAGGCAGGAGGGTCACCTGAGGCCAGGAGTTTGAGGTTGCTGTGAGCTAGGTTGTTGCCTTGGCACTCTAGCCTGGGACACAGAGTGAGACATACAAAAAATATATATTGAGTAATAGAAAAAGAACTTAGAGAAATTATAATAGACATATTTAAGGACTTAAAAAGTAAGCTTAATAAATGAACAGATGGAGAATACCAGCAGAGAATTAAAAACTGTTTAAAAAAATGAAATCTAGAACTAAATAGTGTAACATTAAAATGAAAAATGTACTGGATAAGCATGGCACATTGGAAATAACAGAAGAATGGATCAGTACATCTAAAGATAAAGCCATGAAAAGTATCCAATCCAAAGAAAAGAGAAAAAGTTAAATAAAGTAAATTTTAAAAAATTAAATGAAATAAACAGTCTTATTATTACCCATGAGCTATTATATCTATTAATACACTACATGTGTACTTGAATTCTCAAGAGGACAGAGAGAAAATGTAGAAGAAATAAATAGTCAAAGAAATAATTACCAAAAAATCTCAAATTTTGTTTCAAAAAATATAAACAAAAAGATCCAAGAATTTCAGTCATCCCAAAGTATGACAAACACAAAGAAAATCATAAATAGGCGCATCAAACTCAAACTAATAAAATCAAAGAAAAATCTTGAAAACAGCTATAAGGGAAAAAAAGACACATTATATACATGAAATGATATGAATGACAGCTGATTCCTCATCAGAAACAGTGGGAGGCAGAATACAGTGAAACAATGTCTGGAACAACAACAACAAAAGAACTATCTCAAGAGAATGAGAAGACAAGCCAGAGACTGGGAGAAAATATTTGCAAAGGTTATATCTGAAAAAGGACTGTTATTCAAAATATACAATGAACTCTTAAATTTCAACATTAAGAAAATGAATACCTCAATTAAAAATGGGTGAAGACCTGAACAACTCACTGAAATAGATATACAAATGGCAAATAAGCATATGAATAGTCTACAAGGTGGGCTTTGCTTGTCAGTGTTTTCTATATTTTATTCATTTTTTAAAATTATTTTAAAATAACTTTTAGTTCTCTTAATCAAATCTTTATTTTATTTTAAATTTCACTATTTTTTATTTTTATTTAGTCATTGTTTCCTCATGATTTAGGGTTGTTTGCCCCTAATTTCTTCAGTTAAATTATTAAAAGCTTTTTTTTCAAGATTTCTCATTGTCTTAAACAACAATATAATGCTATCTAATAAAATAATTCATTTGAATAATGCTTTCATTGCAACACATAGCTTTGTTATATAGTGTCCTTTCTAACCCAATAGTTATTTGGAAGACTGGTTTATAATTTCCAAGTGGAGAGACTTTGTCTTGTTATCTAATTTATTGTACTATACTCACAGAATTAACTTTTTACATTTTATCTTCTTGGAATTTGTTGAGATTTTTTTTTTGTGATCTAACATATGGTTATTTTTTAAAACAAATGTTTCCCCATAATTATGTAAACTGATTATATTTGATTTTTTTGCTTGTTACCAGTTTTTTTTTTTCTTTCTTTACTCATGCTTTGGACTGAAATGCAGTTTTTTTCTTATAATCAGAAATATTTCTCTAGAAATAACCCTTTGATTTTTCTTTTCCCCCTACATTATGTTCCTTAGTGAACACTTTAGGTCATAAAGATTGAAAATCTGTAATTCAAAAGTCTAAAATTCAAAAACTTTTGAGTACCCACACCACAACTGGAAAATTCCACACCTGACCTCATGTGGTGGGTCACAGTCAAAAGAGTCAAAATTTTGTTTCATGCACAAAAATTAATAAAAATTATCTTCAAGCTGTATGTATTAGATGTATATGAAACATAAATGAATTCTGTGTTCAGACTTGGGTCCTATCCCCAAAATATCTCATTGTGTATATGTCAATAATCTAAAATGTAAAAGAATCTGAAACACTTCTGACTTCAAGCATTTTAACCAAGGGATACTCAACATGTATCTGTGAGTTGTAAACAATTCTGAAAATGCACTGTCCTCCCTTGTGAATCATAGTTTTATGACTGAAGAATCCTATTCTTAAAAACCATTCCCTTAGAACTTTGAGAATATTGTCTTATAGTAGTATATGTCCAATAAAACTTTTTTGATAATGGAAATTTTCTATATTTTCAAAGTCCAATATGATAGCCAATAACTACATGCTACTATTGAGCAATTGAAATGAGGCTAGTATGACAGAAGAATTGAATTTTTCTATTTTGTTTAATTTTAATTCATTTAAATTTGCAAAGCCACATGTGGCTAATGACTAATAAGTTGGACAACACAGTTCTATAGTATTCTATTATCTAGAATTGTTTTGATATTGACAACACATGAGCATGCTTGGTGATGGACTGAGTGTTGGGGTCAAAGGATTGGGCAGAGTCTAACATGATGGCTGAGCTTTTGATTGTTGAGACAATTTTAAAAATGCAGCTTTAGTGGGATGGAGCAAGCAATGAATATGAGATGCCCACAGAACATTCAAGGGAGTGAACTAATACCTTCCTCTATAAACAGATCCTGGATTTCAAGAAGGAGATCTGTGTTAAAGCATACATTTTGCTTTATGAGAAGAATAACCTGAATTGCTTATTTAAAATGCAGGTTCTAAGGTCCTCTCCATTTAGAGAGTATTATGCAATCAGACTCAGATGGGGCACAGGAATCTGCAATTCCATGCTGGGTAGGTGATTCTGCTGAAGGTGGTCCTCTGAACACCTTGTAGAAAATACTGATCTAAACACACAAAGGCAATAATCTTTTCTAAAAGGAATCTCTCCTACATGACACTAGCATGCACAATAAAGTTTGTGACTCCATGAATAGTTATTGATTTAAATGCCCCCTCACACCTCTTTTTCACACCAGTATTTGTAACATTTAGAAACAAACAACAGTAAATAAGCATATCACCTTTGAACAGAATCAGGAAAATAAAGTAAATAATGGCTGGACAGGACTTTAAAAAAAAAAAAAGAGTTACTCCCAATTTATTATTTTTTTTAGAGACAAATTCCAGATCACTTGGCTCTGCCTTAAAGCTGTGTCCCATCCTACTAGAAATCCTGGGATGAGATCCTTAAAGCATGGGAGGTAAGCACACTGAGATAAAATAAAACAGAACTCAAAGACCTAAATATAAGACCCAAAACTATAAAACTCCTAGAAGAAAACATAGTGGGAAAACTTTAGGATGTGGACTTGGCAGTGATTTCTTAAATATGGCAACAAAAGCAGAAATAGATAAATGGGACCACGGCAAACTTTAAAACTTTGTGCATCAAAGGACACAATCAATACAGTAAAAAGGCAACCTACAGAATGGAAGAAAATATTTGCAAATCATTTATATAATATGTTACTATTCAGAATATATAAAGAACTTCTACAACTCAACAATAAAAATATCAAATAACTCTAGTAAAAAATGGGCAAAGGTCTTGAATTGACATTCCTCTAAAGATGACACACAAATAGCCAACGAGCAAATGAAAAGATGCACAATATCATTAATCATCAGAGATACAGAAATCAAACAGACAATGAGATATCATCTCATACCCATTAGGATGGCTACTATCACAAAAGAAAAAAAAAATGAAAGTAACAAGTATTGATGAGTGGATGGAGAAATTGGAACCCTGTGTCCTGTTGGTGGGATTGTAAAATGGTGCAACTACTTTGGAAAACTGTATGGCAGTTCCTCAAAAAATTAAAAATAGACCTACCATATAATCCAGCAATGCCATTTCTGGGTATATACCCGAAAGAATTGAAAGGAGTATCTCAAAGAGATATCTGTACTCTTTCGTTCGTAGCTGCAGTATTCACCATAGCCAAGATGTGGAAGCAACACAAATGTCCATTGGCAGATGAAGAGATAAACACAATGTGATATATACATGCAATGGAATATTATTCAGCCTTAAAAAGGAAAGAAAACCTGTCACATGCTACAAAATGGATGAACCTTGAAGACATTATGCTAAGTGAAACAAGCTAGTCACAAAAGGACAAATACTGCATGAGTCCACTCGTATGAGGTACTTAGAGTAGTCAAAATCATAGAGACAGAAAGTAGAATGCATGAATGATAATGAGGGGAGCGGAAAGGGGGAGTTGTTTAATGGGTATAGAGTTTCAGATTTGCAGCATGAAAAATCTATGGAGATCTGTTTTTACAAAAATGTGAACATTCTTACTACTACAGAACTGTATGCTTAAAAATGGTTAAGATGGCAAATTTTGTTATGCGCGTTTTACCACAACAAAGGAAAAAAAGTCAGGCCTAATGATTGCTACTATCAGTGTGGTACCATTGATATGTCAACATACAATCAAAACGAAGGTTGAAAGATAGGATGGGTCCGTCTAGACCCATTTTACCTTTTGAAAAAGAAATGTAAAAATCAGTACAAAGTTAATCCCAGGAAAAAAATCTCTCTAAATTCACATTAAACAGGTAGTAACCACCACTTCCCAGCTCCATCTGTAGGCGAGAGCAAAGGTGACCATATTTATGCTGCTACCACAAAATCAGGAGCAAGCAAACTTGATTGGAATTTTACACAGCCTCGTTACAAAGAGCAAACGCTCAGCTAAATATTTGCTGCACTGAATCCAAAATAACTTATGTGAAAGGACATCCTTAGCTGGCACCAAAGAAGTTTATAAAACTGGGTTATAGATGTCTCTAGGACAAAATGCGGCAACCCTGAGTCATCGAACTATAGTTGAGATGCCATAATCTGACATTTGAAGACATTTATATCTCTGTGGAGAAACAGGCTGAGTTATGTCATGCATCTAGCAGCTAGGTGCCACTGAGTCCGACCTAACAAAGTCACATCTTCCAGGACAAGTTTGAGAATTTAGTGTGAGAAGGAAGCCCGTTATGTGAGAAGTGGACCTTGCACTATTCCACAAGTCAGATCTCCTGCAATGCTTCACTGGGGTGACACTACCTTGCATTGCATTCTGCCAGTGCCCCTAGGAATCACACAGCTGTTAACCTGGCATCAGTAATTACCCATCTTGGGCAAGTGGCTACTTACCAAGAAGTTCATTTTTATTCAGGTATGAGGAAGAAGACACACTGTTCATTTATTAATCTAGCAGTGGTTTGTGGACTTCATAAATAGATTTTATCCGCACATGTGATTACTGCTTAAATTCTCTGGCATTTGAACACATCTCAAGGAGAAAAACCAAGTCAGCTCTGGCATCCCAGCTGGAATCGCAGCTTTCACACTTGGCAGCAGTATGACCCGGAGCAAGTCATTCGTGTTTAAACCTTAGATTCCTAGTCTATAAAGTAGGACCAATGACAGCTCTTCCACAGGGTTGTTACGAAAATTAGATGAAAGGATCTACTTCAGAACCTGATACACAGTAGATGCTGATCAGAAATTATTTCCCTTCCTTCATCCTTACCCAAGTGCAGGGGCCAGAAAATTTGTTCCGTAAAGGGGAAGAGAGCAAATCTTTTAGTCCTCGTATGCCATACAGTCTCTGTGGCAATTACTCAACTCTGTCATTATAACACAAAAGCAGCCATAGACAATAAGTATGGCTGTGTTACAATAAAGCATTGTTTTAAAAAGCAAGCATTGGGCCAGATTTGGCCCATGGGATATAATTTGTCAACCCCTATTTCTTATACCATATATGCCCAGATAGCAGGCTAAATTAATTTTTCACCATTCTGTTTGAATCCATCTATTTCAGACATGTTCTTCCCTCCTTTCTCCTCATTGCTTTTACTCTACTTCTGGAATATATCAGAACAAATGAGTCTGGTTCAATGACTTAATTAACTTCTTCGCTTTAAATTTTAGGCCTTGAGAAGCTCCTGTAGATAGCAAGCACTCAGACATAAGATGCTCAATTAATTTATCCACACAAAGGTTCTGAGTCAATCAGCCAGAGTTGAGCAAAATCTCCTCAACCCCCACAGAGAGATTTGGAAAGGGAACAGGGCTTGGGAACTCACAGAGTTTACTTAGTAGCTTTTATTGGTAGAGGAGGAAATGTTGCAATTTGTTTCCTGGTTTTTAAAACATTGCTTACTAAATGTGTTTGCATTTGCTTACATATGTACTAAAAACACATAAGAACTAAACAACAGTGATCATGTATGGTGGGGTAGGAACCCAAGATGGGGGATAAGGACAGGAGGAAGATTCAGTGGATATTTTTAAATGTCTATGTTTTTAAACCATGTGATACATGATATACTCCTAAAAATTCATTTTCCCAAAGAATTAAGAATGTACATTAAAAAGAAAAAAACCAGAAAAATATACTTACATTATTGATATTATTCATAAACTAAATATTTGCACACCTTAAATAAAGTCAAAATACATGTTATCAAGAGTTCAGAAGGCTAATATAGTTACCTTACTTTCACACAAACAGAAAAGAGTGGGGTGTACAAGATATTTGAAAAAATGAAGGAAACATTTTTGGGAAATTTGGGAGAGAAAATGAGGATTTTAGGGGCAGTATCTTGAAATGATGTGCAGGATTGAAAATGAGAATGCCAGTATTTTAGCTTTTTTATGTATTGCTATAAATTCTTTGCAAGAACAATTTGAATTGCCTAGAAATAAAATAACTTATGCCCTTTCATTTCCCTCTACAAATATCTATAATGTCTCCATGATGAGAGATCCCAAAGAGTTGCTGCTACACAGAAAAGAGATGAATATTGCCACTGACAGGAATTTGATACACTGTTTTTATTTTCTCAAACACCTATTAAAATTATCAATGGATCAATTTCTTTACTGTAGATTCAAAACAGTAATGTTAAGTAGCAGGGTTTGTAAGCTGTTGGAATCTTCTCTGTTTATCATTTCTGTGCTACCTGGGATAATATGTTCCTTTGTCCCATGAAATTGCAGTACTGGAGTTAGTCTCTAAATTGAAAAGAAACCAACAATGTGGGGGGAGGAGCTTGAGAATGTATTTCAAGGAGCTATTTACATATTCTCCAAAGCAATTGCCAATGTCTGGCAAAGAAGGGAAAAAGTATTTTTATTATTTTTGGAGGGATTAATGGGAGGCTTTATTTGTTGCATATCAAACTGACCTTACATAAAATATGTAGCACTATTTAAAGAAGTTTAAAAAGAATTCTTTCCGGCTACATAAATAAGACTAGAACTTGTAGGAAATACAATATGCTCATCCATTATCTGAATGCTGCTTGGTTTTGATTTCGTTTTTTCTTTACAAGAGAACTGTTTCTGATTCTTGCCTCTTCAATTAAAATAACATATAGACAAATTGAAGCGGGACCAGAAAAATAGTATCACTGAAGTTGGTATACGTATATAATGTCCTTGAAGAAAACTTCATGGAATGGGAAAATTTAGTTCTAAGAATAGAAGACTAAAAAAGGTTCTCTCCCCAAATACCTTTAGGGAGAGAAATAGAGGTAATGCCTTAGTGATTTATTAATATCTGTTCTCAATTTATATTCAAGGAAATGGACCAAATAGAAATGAGGGCCCAGAGTTATCCATGTGGAATGATTTAGTAACAAAATGATCATTAGGTATTCAAATATTTTATCCAGGGAAGTTATTAAAAATAGGACAAACTATAAACTTTGCATTACCTGTTGTTAATGCCTAAGGGATGTTTTTTGGAGGCAGTAAAAAACCTCAATTACCTGCTATATTCCTTCTAGACCCACCATTTTGTGATTATTTATGGCAGTTTGTTACATACAGCAAACGTTAATGTTTGTTCCAGAGGCCTTCCCTGGCCTCTATCATGGTAACAGGCCACAGGCCTTCCCTCATCGCCGTGATTTCTAAATTCCTTTTGCCTCATTCATCATGTCCAGTCCATAGCCAAGTGCCATTGGCCCTCCCTTCAGAGAATTCCTCCAGTCCAGTTATCCTTTTCTACTCCACAGATGTATTCTAGTCTCAGCCGCTGTGCTGTCCCTCGCAGAATTCAACATCATTTCCCTACCTCACAGGCTACCTGCCGCTGGCAATGGTATCAACATTCTTCCAGTCACTTGAAAACGACATATTGAGTGAGTTTTGATGCCTTCCTTTTTGTCTACTCACCATCTCCATATATCATCAGCGACCAAGTCAATATTTCCTTCCTCATGTGCCTTGAATCTGCTATTGTGTGACAGTTTCTCTCTATACAAGTTGAACTTCTGTTTCTCTAGTATGAACTTTCTTGAAATTGCTGCTTAATGGATTACAGCTAAATCTCATTAAAATAAATGTCATTGAAACTCATAGCCACAAACAATGGTCTACTTATTTCAAACTATGTATGATGGCAAAAAAAAAAAAAAATGCTGGATCCCCAAATAATTTCAAAGTGAAAAATAATAAGCTCAAAGTCAGAAGTACTAGCTTCCAGTCTCCTTTCTGCCACAACCCAGCTTTGTGACCTTGGACTTTAGGAACTAAAAAAAAGAGAACAAACCAAACCCAAAGCTAGCAGAGGACAAGAAATAAGAAAGATCAGAGCAGAAATTGAAACCAAAAAATTACGAAAGATCAATTAAACAAAAAGTTGGTTCTCTGAAAAGATAAACAAGATTGATAGACCACTAGCTTGATTAACCAAGGAAAGAAGACAGAATTTCTAAATAAATACAATAAGAAATGAAAAGTGAGACATTACCACTGATACCACAGAAATACAAAAGATCATGCAAGACTACTATGAATACTTCTATGCACACAATCTAGAAAATCTGGAGGAAATGAATAAATTACCAGAAACACACAACCTCCCAAGCTTGAAAGAGGAAGAAATAGAAATCCTGAACAAACCAATAATGAGTAAATTCTCAGGTTACAAAATCAACATACACAAACCAGTAGCATTTCTACACACTAACAACAACCAGGCTGAGAATCAAAGGAAAAACTCAATTCCATTTATAATAGCTGCAAAAAAAAACCTTGGAATATACTTAACCAAGGAGGTTAACTATACAGAGAGAACTGCAAAACATTGATGAAAGAAATCACTGATGACACAAGCAAATGGAAAAGTATTCCATGCTTGTGGATTAGAACAACCAATATTGTTAAAACGTCCATACTGCCCAAAGTAATCTACAAATTCAACAGAATTCTTATCAAAATACCAATGTAATTTTTCACAGAATTAGAAAAAAACAATCCTAAAATTCATATGGAACCAGAAAAAAGCACAAATAGCCAAAGCAATCTTAAGCAAAAAGAACAAATCTGAAGGTATTACATTATCCAACTTCAAATTATACTACAAGGCAATAGTAACCAAAACAGCATGAGAATGGTGATATCAAAGTAGACACATATACCAATAAAACAGAATAGAGAACCTGGATATAAAGCAAAATACCTACAACCAACTGATCTTCAACAAAGAAGACAAAAAGCATACACTGGAGAAAGGATGCCCTATTCAATAAATGATTTGGGGAAATTGGATAACCATATGTGGAAAAATGAAACTGATTCTGTTTCTCACCATATACAAAAATTAACTCAAGATGGATTAAGGACTTAAATGTGAGGCCAGGGGTGGTTGCTTATGCCAACATCACTAATCATTAGAGAAACACAAATTAAAACCACTATGAGATACCACCTTACCCCTGTGAGAATGGCCATTATCAAAAAGTCAAAAAACAATAGATGATGGCATGGATGTTGTGAAAAGGGAGCACTTATCCACAGTCAGTGGGAATATAAATTGGTACAATTTCTATGGAAAACAATATGGAGATTTCTCAATGAAGTAAAAGTAGATCTACCATTCAATCCAGCAATCCCACGACTGGGGATCTATTCAAAGGAAAACAAGTCATTGTATAAAAAAGACACCTGTACCTGTTTATCACAGTATGATTTATAATCACAAAGATATGAAACCAACCTAAGTGCCCACCAATGTATTAGTAGATAAAGAAAATGTGGTATGTACATATACTATACATGTACAATAGTACTCAGCCATCAAAAAGAATGAAGTAATGTCATTTGCAGGAACTTGGTTGGAACTGGAGACCACTGTCCTAAGTGAAGTAACCCAGAAACAAAAAACAAAGTCTGCAAATTCTCACTTATAAGTAGGACCTAAGGAATACATATGCATGGTCATTCAGAGTGACAAAATAAACACTGGAAAATCAGAGTGGGGACAGTAGTAGGAGACTATGAGATAAAAAATTACCTATTGTGTATGATATAGACTATTCAGGTGACAGGTACACTAAAAGCCTAGACTTCTCCACTATGCAATTCATCCATATTCATCCATGTAGCAAAAACCATCTTAAAGATGGTCAACAATTTGTAATATTGGAAAAACAATAAGATAACTCTAAGTAATATTTTATACACATGTGTATACTTATACATGGTGTAAATGAATCTGTTCCATTCCTATCTTTTAAGATACAATTTTTTAATTTTTAAATAGATAAAATGTCAATTAAAATTGTTTTGATTATATAAGCAAATTGGAATCTGTGGTATTTTCTAATCTCACACAGATTTGTTTATTGTTTTGTATTGTGTTGTGCAGGATAAACCAATTAATTTACGGTTTTTACAATACTCTTTGGAGACAAAATACCAGTCTAGTCAAATTTTGAGTTCAATAATGGCATGTGGTTTGAGGCAGCTTCCTACTCTAAACTTGAATTTGCATCAAATTTTCCAAATGTGAATATTTACAAAATGGAATCATGATGGCTTATTACCAGGAGTTTAAAAAATAAATAAAGTTACACTTTATCTTTCCAATGGCAGAATGCTTAAAGCCCATTAACAAGGAGGGAAAACACATTGCACAGTTCAAGGTAAATGTATAAAAATTTAGCAACAAAAATGACTTCTGCTCCTCTATGGCTTGCAGAAATCTGGAAAACAAGTCAAGATACCTCCTGAGCCTTTCACTCCACTGTGTATAGGAGAGAGTTTACATGAATGCTTTTAAGTCTTCCACATTTAAATAAAGAAAATAAAATGTAAGGAATAGAGACTCATAGAATCTCATGTCTTGAAGAAAACATAGAATGAATATTTGCCGTCTTGATAATAATACTTTCCAATAAGGTAAAAGTACCAATATCTATTGAAATATGTTCAGTCAAATATTTTATTTAAAAAAAAAAAAAAAAAAAAAACAACACCCATTCCTTGGTGTGGAATCTGGCTAGACTAAAATGTATATATTGGCCAAAATCTTGAAGTCAGACAGACTCATCCAAATAGAGTGGGGTGAGGTAGGGATACGGGGAGCCCTTTCTAGGGACAGTGCCTCAAATGTCACACATCACTCATATATTCATTCATCTAAGAAACACATATTGAACATTGTCTAGGTGCTCAGTTTGAAAGCTTATATTAAACAAATATTTACTGAGAGAGCAGTATGTGCCAGACAATATTCTAGGTGTTAGAGATTCAGCAGAGATGCAAACAAACAAGGTCCCTGTTCTAAAAGAGCTTACATTCCGCCAGGAGAGATATTCCATAAGCAATCTCAGGCCATGGGAAGTGCTGTGAAGAAAATAAGAGAATGATGCAGTAGGTGGTTGAAAAAGGACCAAGAGATGGCACCTGAAATGACAACTAAATGACATGAAGAATTTCATCCACAAAGGATCTAGAGGAAAGACATTCCAGGCAAAAAAGGATGGCAGATGCAAATGATCTAAAGCAAGAGCTAAGTTGAGTTGTGCTCCAGGGACAAATCAAGGCTACCAGGAGGGAAGTGCACTGAGCAGGCAGGAGGGAGGTGCAGGAGGAGGTGGGTGAGGGGGGTGGGGTAGGCAGGGCCAGATTATGCAGGGCATTAAGTAGTGAGATTTTATACTATGAAGATATCGGATGATTTTATGCAGAGGGGTGGCATGATCAAACTTACCTTTTTAAAAAGACCACTTTGGATACTGTATGGGACATTGATTGTAGGCAGCAAAAGAAGTAAGGAAAACAGTCTGAAGCTAGTGGCATAATCCATTTGAAATGGAAGCTTACCGGTTTAGACTCAGGTGTTAATAGTAAAAATAGGAAGAGGGAGATAGATTCCAGATATATTTTAGAGATTGAATTGCCTGGACATGCTGATAGAATCGATTTGAGGGGGAGTAAAAGAGAAAATAAGAAATGTCTTCTAGATATTTGGCTTCAACAATGTGTGTGGGAAGGAGTTTTTCCTAATACAGGTTGGCCAAGAAGAGGAAGGTGTGTGTGTGTGTGTGTGTGTGTGTGTGTGTGTGTGTGTGTGTGTGTGTGTGTGTGTTGATGGGGAGAAGTTGTTCAAGTGATTTTTTTTTTAATATGTTAAGTTTAAGATGCCTAGCAGCACTTAAAAGAAGATGTCAAGTGGCACTTAGATCTAGGAGCCTGGAATTTATAAGAGAAATCTGGTTTGGAGATATGAATTTGGAAGTTATTAGCATATAGATAGATATTTAAAGCCATACACCTAAAAGCATTCACCCAAGGAAATGGTGAAAGCAAGAGGGCTCCTTATGAAGCCCCAGAGCACCAAAACATTTGAGCAATCAGGAAGGTGAAAAGAAAGCGATACAAAAGACTAAGAAAAATAGTATTGTGCACCGAAAGTTTGACCAGTCAACAGAAGCGTGTTTTTCTTCAGCAGTGCTCACAGCATGGGTTTTTGTCTTTCTGTGCAGTCTTCTATGTCCTTTCTGGAGTAGATGCTCTTGGATTTCAGCTTATTACATAGCCTTGGAATAAAGAGGGTCTCATGGATAGAACTCCGTGGACCAATCTAAACCGGACTAGACAATTTGGACTCTTTTTTAGGTCCACCTGGGGAAAATCACCAAAAGTGGCTGATCCCTGCAAGAGGGAAGAGGAGAGAGAGGGGAGGAGAGAGAAAGGGAGCAAGGAAAAGTTCAAGGTTAGAGGATCTCACTGAACTGACCTTTCTAGTGGCACTGGACTTCTTCCTCAATGTCTTACTCTCTGGTTTCTCTTAAGCTGGTTACTTCTAGACACAACAACTATATGAAGGACCCTTTTTTGTCACAAAGACAAAGATAATTGCCATTTTCATGTGACATGTTGTCGTTGTATTTTAAGTTCTGGTGTTCTTGGGTCTATTTTCTTATGACAAATTAGCATCTCTTTCAAAGTTCAGAAGCCTTGGAAAGATGATTAGTGGGGGTCGGCTATAGTGAAGTAGTTATTATAATTTCCGTCTTTTGATTTTCAATACACACATCTGCTATCTCATAGCCTATCAAGATTTCATGCAGTCTCAGATGTGATTTAACTAACAAGTATTCAAGCAAGAAGGTATTTTATTCCTGTTCTCAGCTATGACATTTGAGGAAGAGAGTATGATTAGAATGTTATGATCAGACTGATGCTGGGTTAATGCTCTACAACTGTTTATGAGGTAAAGGTTTATGAAAATAATCCTTTAGCTTTGGCTGCCTCCTTTTCTTTAAGGTTCTTTGGAGGACTGTCATGAATATTAATGTTGGTTGTTACTACTTAATTCTATATCCCGCAGCATTTTTTTTTTTCTCTGCAGCATCCTTTTTGAAATCCACAGGGTAGTTAGTCTCTTCTCACCAAATTCACCTAGAAAAATTGTGATCTTCAGGTCAACAGACACATTCTATTTAATTGAATTTTCTTATTGACAAGGGGCTAACCCAAAACAAAGCAAATAAAATGGTGAAATGCCCACCCTTCCTAGTTAAACCAGTAATCCAACAGTGATATTCCTGGCTGCCTAAGGAAAGCCTTTGTGTTTGATGCTAAACAACAAAGACAACAGGGAGAGAAAGGCTCAGTCCCCAGATAAGCTAGCCTTCAGGGTTGGAGCATAAAGGAATTATGATCCCATATAGCAGAATACCCCACCAGAATAGTTTGAACATTTAGGAGTTTACTTTTCTTACACGGCGAGAAGTCAAGAGTTAGGTAACTGCTGCTGTTGGTTTTAGGTCTGGGCTAGAAGAGATCTTGCAGCTGCCATTTTGCCCTCTTGGGATATAATCATCATGGAAAGTCCTGTTATCTCAATGAAGAAGAGATCACCGAAGAAGTCCCTGGAGGATGAGAAACAGTGTGGAGAGAGAAGCCATCCCAGGAGAGCGAAGGCTCCAAGCCAACAGCCAGCACCTACTCCCCGATGCGTGAGGGAGACCCTCTTGGATCCTTAAGCCCAGCTGAGCTGCCCCCGTAGACACTGTGTGAAGCAGAGATGAGCAAACCCCCACCAGACTATGCCATCATTCCTCACTCACAGAATCATAAGCAATAAAATGGTTGTTGTTTGGGGCTACTACATATGAGGCTGGTTCATTATGCAGTAAGAGAAAACAAAAACAGAAGGTTTAAGTAAATTCTTACGGTGATATATTTCCCCAGGTAGAGAGCACAGTCCTTTATAGAACTCTGTTTCTACCTCTTTACATTAATCATGGCTCTTTAGATTGTGTCTTTTGTGTTATCAGACTCCACCAATTGCTAGAAATCCTTTGTGTGTGTGTGTAGTTTTGTGTACAAGGCAATGATATGTTTTGAATAAAGACCAAATACCTATTGATCTAACAATGAATGCTAATGGCAGGGAAAGAATGATGATAAAATTCATGTATTTATTTCACTTTGTCTAACTTCCTAGTCTCAGAAACAAATTATTTACTTAAGGATTACAATCTTGTTTATATTAGTAGTAATAGCTGGCGTGTTTCTTCGAAATTCCTTTTCCTAAGGCTCTGCTCATCATGAGGTAGCACTCTATAAATAACACAAATGTTGACAATCAGCCTTTCATACTCTACTTGAACTTTTTCAACATTTTTTCAAGACACTAGCTAATGTTATTTGTTTTTTAAAAGAATATCAGGTAGATAGCACATATTTTATTATCCCCATTTCACATACAAAGCAACTAAGATATTGAACATAATATGAAAAATCTAAGCACATGTAGAAACTTCACAACAAAGCTTTGCAAAGCAAAGTTAGTCAAAACTAATTCAGATCTCCCTCTTTTAGTGTGATGTTCTTTTCACACCGTAATTGGGAAACTTATAGCATCTAAGTATACTGACCTCTCATGGTCCTCTCTGTGTTTCCAGGAGAATAAAATATTTTAAAGAACCTTTGAAAAGTAACATTGTGATTATGTTACACAACATATGTCCCATATGATTAATTTACCTCAATGGAAATAAATCTAAAACAATTATCTACGTCTCACCGCTCAAAGTCTAAGATTGTTTTAGTAACAAACAAAATCAGTTCAGCCTTACAAAAAGCTTCCCAAAACCATTAGGCTTGCCTAAATGCTGAGCAGCCTTCTATCAACAAATTCCTAGTTTATCTACTTACATTCATCCAATCTTCTACACTTCCATTCTATCCCACCAAACATCGATAAACTGTAAGAGAAAATTCTGACTCTAAGACAAACTCTAACACAGATTCCCACCCCTCCCATCCCCCCCCCCCAAAAAAAGAAAGAGAGTGTCTCTATTAAATTTCTATTAAATTTCCACTTGGCCCATTGCCTAATTTCCTGAGCCCCACCACGGCCACATGATACAGAACAAGGAATACATAAAAGTTCAGTTTTCATTTTACAACCATGGGGAAGAAACATAGCATTACGTTTTGTAACCCAGATGTAATTAAGAAGATTACTGCTTAAATGTAAAACTGAAGCTTGGTTCTTCACATCTTTATTAGTCATATGAAAGAAAATGATTAGGTTTGCTTTGATTTCTTTTAGGCGCTGGGAACATGGACTCGTGTTTGTTTTCATGGCTGCCAACGTTTAAACCTTCCAAGCAGTTTTGGATTGAACGACTGAACACATTAAACAGCTAATGCATAACACACACTATGTCCTCATTCAAAAACCCACAGCAACTTCTAAAACATTTTAAGCCACAGCTTTTGTCATGAACAGTAAATCTATGTTCAAAAACTTGTTTAAATTTTGTTTAAACCTTTCTGGAAGAGGACGCCCTTTGAGAAAATGGTTTCTGGAAGTGTTTATATCAGAGGCACTTATTAAAGTCTCAACTGCAGCTATTGCTGGAGATTTAGTAAGGCTAATCACTTTATTTCAGTTTTGGAGTCAATATTCCTCGATGCACTAACTAGAGTGCTAAGTGAAAAATAAGTCTCCTGATTAAAGAGAATGGAAAGGGATCCTCAAGTTTTCAATAGAATGACTTTTCTCTTATTCTTCTTCTACTGCTCTTCTTCTTTTCTTCCTTCTCTTCCAATTTGTGCCATGTGGTTCAGATAAAAGTGCCCAGAAGGAAATCTACTCATGGGAAAGGCTGATCATAAGATTGATTCCTTGGGAAAAAAAATGACTGAATGCTGGTAATTGTTGAAATTGGCTAAAGGGTACCCGGGAGGGGTGCATTATACTAATGTCCTACTCTATATATTTTTGAAACAATATGTAATAAAGAATAAAAAGAAATGTTTTCTTAGGCAAAAAGCAGTAACCAATTAACTAAAACAGTTAATACTGGTAATGATTTCTGAGTAGAAGAATTAATGCAAGTTTTCTATTTTCTACTTGAAGAAAACAGATGCTAAATTCTTAATGCTCCTTACTCTGTACTGTCAAAAGCCCTAAAACATGTTCATGTCAAATGACTTAAAGATTTGGTAACCTTAGGGTATTTGGAGGATAATTTGGCTCCAAGGGTCTCAGTTAAAAGTAGGTGATAAAGTACATTTGTGTTGATTTTTTTAAGAAGATTTCCTTTTTAGTTTTGTCAGCAAAGACTGTGCTAATTTCTGAGCTCTAGTTGTCTATTGCTTGCATAACTAACTACCTCAAAATGTAGTGATTTAAAATAACAACTATTTCACCTCCTCATGAATCTGTAAATCAGGAATTTGGACAGCAAGAGTGTTTCCAGTACTTGATCTCTGGGGTCTTCGCTGGTATGATGGAAAGGATCAGGAACCGGCTGGGTAGCTCCACTGGGGTCTCGGGTCTAGGGCCTCAATCTTCCTGTTGGTGGGGCTTCCCAGTGCTCCTCCCATGGCCTCGCCACCTGCTAACTGGACACATTCACAGCCCGCGGGTCTCAGGAGTAGTGGGCTTTCTCCCATGGCAACAGAATTCCCAAGAAAAATAGAGGAAGCTGTCAGGCTTTGTAAAGGCTAGGCCCAGAACTGGTACAGTGTGGATTCTGCTGCATTCTGTTACTCACACCAAATCACAGTGTCCAGCCCAGATTTAAAGAGAGGAGAAATGGATGGATCAGCATGCCCCACAGAGAAAGGTAAGGCATTATTGGGGGCCATCTTTGAAAACTATCTATCTCATATTGCTTACTTTTCCTGACATTAAAATAGCTTTATATTTGAGACGTCTCTAGGATTTTGAATCTTAAGCACATTGGAAAGTACCATCACCCGATGGCAACATAGTCTCAGTTTTGAAAGGTATCTAGAAGGGGAAAAGAGCTTTTGGGTGGTGAAATGGCAAATAAATGTCTTTGAACTATAAAATAATACCCTTTCCCACAGATTAAATAAAAATGACTAACATAGTTAAGGACACAGTGTTTAAAGTCATATTATAATAGAGATGTAGGAGAAAATGCAATGCCTTTATTCAGTGTCTAATCCGATTTGCTCGCCAAATGCCTACCCACTGGTGACCGGGGGGGAAAAATGTATTGAATATACAAAGTCTGTCCAAAAAGTATCCAGCCACTGTTAATATAACGAGAATTATTTGCATGACATCAATGTAACCTGGCAGCCAAGGAGAGTGGACTGGAATGTGCATGAGTGAGCAATGATGATTTCACTGTACCAGTCTGTGGGGTGCTAGACACCGTTGAATGAGCATGTGTACTGTGTGGCCATCACATTTAAAATGACTGAGCGAGTAGAGCAACGAATCTGCATCAGATTTTGCATTAAGCTTGAATATTCCTCTGTGAAAACTAGTAGGATGGGCCGGGCGCAGTGGCTCACGCCTGTAACCCTAGCACTCTGGGAGGCCGAGGTGGGCGGATTGCTTGAGGTCAGGAGTTCGAAACCACCCTGAGCAAGAGTGAGACCCTGTCTCTACTATAAATAGAAAGAAATTAATTGGCCAACTAATATATATATAGAGAGAGAGAGAAAAAAAATTAGCCGGGCATGGTGGTGCATGCCTGTAGTCCCAGCTACTAGGGAGGCAGAAGGATCGCTTGAGCCCAGGAGTTTGAGGTTGCTGTGAGCTAGGCTGATGCCATGGCACTGTTCTGGAAAGCCTGCAACATGTAGAACACCTGAGAATATTGAACGTGAGCAGGTTAGGTTAATAGATGCTGGGAGAACTGTTGTGAGGTCCCAAGGTACCTACTTTGAAGGGGTCATTGTCCAATGTACAATGTTTCTTGTATCTTCAATAAATGTCTCTATTTTTCATATCACATGGATAGATACTTTCTGGACAGACCTCGTACAATCTAGCTTAAAGCAATGATCCACAAACTAAACAGCCCACTGGTAATGTTCAGTTGCTCCCCCCGTCTCTGTTTATCTTCCAAAGAGAGCATCTGAGTGCATGGGAAGAGAAAGGTACCTTATGTGTTCCCTTGACATTGAGAGAAAAGGGCTTCTGGGCTTGTGCGAGCCCTTGAATATTTACTTCCTGGAGAAATATCCCTTCTCTGCCTGGTCATCACGCCTCCCATTGGCCTTTGGTGCTGTTTTCTGTGGCTAATGAACTTATGGCCCATTCTGGATGCTCTGGATGGTGTTCTCTGGACACGTTAGCCTCTCCTTGTTAGGGACAGAAAGACAAGTGAGAGGTAATGGAAATCAGAAAAACAGAAAGGAGAAAACAGTTATAGAAAAACAATAAGGAGGAAATGGTTGCCGAAAAATAAAAAGAGGGAACAGTTATTTCAGTCTTAAAGAATGGGGTAATTGGGCCATGGAACACTGACCACCAGTCAGAGAATGGAAATGGAACTTTCCTCAGTGTTTATAACGTTACTTTTAAGTCATGTCCAAACATAGAAAGGAATTCAGTCCTAATTAGAACTAACCTTTGCCTAAACATAAAGTACTAGCATATAAAAAGAAAAACATACAAGTAGAGAGGGTCTTCTCCACTCACAGAGACAGATCCATTTCCCCTTAGGAAATGTACTTTCGCATTGCATCCTTAAACTTTACTCACAATAAATTCTTCATGCATACTTGCTGAGTGTCTGTCATCTCTCTCCATCACGTGGACCAAGGCTTGTGATGCCTCCAAGCTAGAAGCCCAAGAACTAGGGCAACATTTCAACGTCCAGCCGTGGACTCAACCATGACACCCTTACTCCTGGTGGCTGCAGACCCTGACTCTGCTGAGTCCTCCGTCTGGACAAGTGAACCCTATGCAATCGCCCACCCCCTTGCACAGCAGACCCCATGGCAGTCCCCTGGTCTTTTAAGGCAGCACTCACACCACTTGAGAAATGAAGGATGACAGAAAAATCTAGCCTCGGAACCTCTCTGCTTGATTACTGCCTGTGCAGTAAAAAGTCACGGCAAGTCTGAGACTGCTGTCCTTAGGCTTCCAAGGTTGGTCCATGGGAGACATCTGGGACTTGGGTTTGGGAAGGGCTCCCACCATACTGACTAATAAGAATATATCATTGTCTCAACTATTTATGCAAAAAATGTTGTTGATAGTGGACACCTGCTTTCCTTCTGGGAGCCTGGAATGTTGGCACCTGCCAGGAAGAGGGTAGTTTCATGACCAGCTCCCAGTAAAAACTCCAGGTACTGAGTCTCTAATGAGCTTCCTGGGAGACAACATTTTACATGTGTTGTCACACCTCTTTGCTGGGAGAATCAAGTGCATCTGATGTGACTCCACCAAGAGAGGATTCTGGAAGCTTGCAGCTTGCTCCTCCAGACCTTGTCCCAGAGCTTTTGCTGATTTTACTTTGTATCCTTTCACTGTAATAAACCATAACCATGAGTCTGATTAGATGCTGAGCCCTGCGAGTCCTTCTAGCACATCATCAAGGCAGTCTTGGGGAACCTTGTACACCTGCCATTGTGGTTACTTTGACATGGTGGCACCTCAGATTCAGAATGCATGGGACGGCCTGCAAGATGAGGTTGGAGGAAAGCCTGGAAGAAGTGAAAATCAGAACCAACTTACCTTCACTACTCTCTTCTTTGTCTCTTTCTCTTCTCCTCCCTTCCATTGCCCAAGTGTAGAAAGGGGATCAGATTATTTACACATCCACTATATCAAAAGTACACTACCTAAGGCAAGTCAGCCTGTCGTGGACTAACTGGAAGTATCTTCACTACACTGGAATGGAAAATTCTCTTTCAGATCAATAGCCTGGCTTACAAGTTCTTGTCTCACTGCATAGTCCCTGTTTGCATACTGAATATCATCCATCTCCTTTTATCCACAGTCCTTGTGCAGACTGATGGGGTAAAACAGGATTGAAAGCATATAATTGCAAAGGTAAAGGACTAAATCACAATAATAAATTTTGAAAACATTATCCTCATCATATTAGCTTAAATAAAACTTTAATATGAACAAAAAGCTAAATGTTTATGTGTATACTATACATACATGCATATATATGCATATGCACACATGTACACATATCCCCTTGGGCCACTAATATATTAATTTTTCAATTTTCATGTGTTTGTAATTCTATTTCATAATTTTTGTCTTTTGTTTTCAATCTAGAAAAAGATAAATGAGCCTAATTGGAAGCAAACTCACTGGCAAATTTTCCTTTGTAAAGAAGTTTTTAATAAAATACTGGATTCAGAACACCACTAAAAGGTAATGTTTAACGTTGTACATGCTCCAACAAATTTTTTTAAATATATTGAGCCAGAAGTAAATTTTATAGATGATGCCAAAAATAACAATCAGGCTAGGTGATCGTTGTCACCTAGTCTGGGGAGACTGAATGATGATCGTGAACATGAAGAAGAAAACACAAAATAAAGCAACTAATGACAAGCACATTCCCATGATGGCTAGTGCTGGGTCCCTAGGAGAACACATTTTCCTATAATAATTCCTTCTTGTAACTCATTCTCTGCATGCCTTCTTTGCTTCCAAAGCAACCTTTTCCTCTACATATTTACCAAAATAAATAAGTGAATAAATACCACTCGACCAAGTAGGCATTACCTGAATTCCCACTAGAGTTAGCCAACCCTAAATTTCACTAAGAACATGAAGTTAAAAATAGCTTGATGAGCATCTTTTGGAGGAAAGTAGTTGTTCTCACGTGGCATAGTCTGATTTTTAGTATCACCTGCTTTTATTTGGAATTAAGGGGAATCCAAAAATAAATGAACTGGCTCAGAAACACTTGATGAAAATAGTGTTGAAAGGTTCTGTCCGCAGCTGGCCCCCATGCCTCAGAAGTGTGACTGGGGCCCCCAACCCCGCCTCAGTTTCCCCTCCTATGTGAGAGCAGCTCATTCTTGCTGCCAGTGCGTATTTAACATGAAATTCTTCAAGTACCACTGCAAAGCATCCAGCAAACACACCAACTCTAAACTTAGTCTTACATATGTAGCCAGGGACATGGATAAATATAGAGACCTAGAAATACATACAGAATGCCAGGAAAACGTGCTCTGGGCCAGAAACATATTGTGAATATGCAAATATCTCAGTGTCTGGGACTGACGCTCTGCCCTTTAGCACTTGCCTAACTACATCTTTCTCTCTTTCTCTCTCCGTTCCATGTCCCCCCTCCGCCAGTATCTTCCCATCTGTTTATTTTTTCCAAACTTTCATTTAGAAAAAATATGGTACCAACGCTTAAAAATAAGAAAAATATGGTGCTACAAATACCACTGCCAGGTGTAACATATGATGCTGCTTCTGGGAGTTGGGGAACAAAATGTGTAAAGGAGGCTGCATTCAAATTCTCTTACAAAGGTTACCGGAAATGGATTTTATCCATTTTATTTGAACTCTGTTCGCTCCTGGTTAGATTTCAGATCTGCTTTGTACTTTAAAGAAATTGTATAATCCAGGCCTTGTCATCAGCTTTCTTAATTTATTTCCCTGAAATGACAGGCCTGGCAGAAGCAAGCCTGCCTCTCAAATGTCTGGATTACAGTGTAGCTATGGAAACAGGTGTTAAGGGGCCACGGATGTCAAGTTACACGGGTACTGCCGCACATCGCGTTCCATACGAACAGCATGTTGTTTTACATGCTGACCAATGCAACCGCATCCGTCCACTTGATTTACAGGAAGCTATAGCAGAGGAGATCTGCCTCGAGGAACCTAGCAAACTTCCTCAGGGTGGAGAATGAAGACAGCAAATTTGTTGTATCTTCTAAAGCTCTGATTCACGTTCTCTATTCTGCCAAAAAAAAAAAAAAAATTAAATTAACATAAAATAAATTCACAAATCAATAAAATAAAAATAAGAAAGAAGAAGGGGAAACAGAACAAATTTCTTTTCCATGGGCTAATATTTCCTTCTCTTGTCTAAAAAGGAGAAAAATGAGAAGAATAGTATAAGAAAGGATTCTGCTCTAATTCATAAACTCTCTCTATAAATTGCATAAATGTCTCTGTTCACAGCACTAAACATCTAGTGAATGTCAGCAGCATTATATAGAAGTTGCTATTTTCAATAATTTGCTACAGAAATGTGCAGCATTCATTTGACCTACTGAGGAAAAAGAAAAAAGGAATAAAGGAAAGGATAGTTTTGGAGTAGCCACCGCGTGCTGGCCCGGTGATCAGACATGAGTTATTGTATTTCATTTCATCTTTACAAACAGCACTGCAGGGAAGGTATAATCCCTGTTTTATGGGAAAGGAAACTGAGACTCAGAGAGGTTAAGTAATATGCTCTAGGCCTCAAGGTTATAAGTGCAACAGCCAGAATTCAATCTGAGGTTTGTCTACAAAGCCCATGTTCTTTCCACTAATCAACCTAGACAGCGAGTTTAGGGCATGTAAGGCCACACTGGCACGCCCTCTCCCTGACAGTCTTGGTTTCAAAAGACAAGGCGTCACATCTCCAGTTGGGTCACAATAATTAGGTGTGGTCCCTTGGCACTCAAATTCTGTTGGCCTGGCTCCAACTTTTTTGTATATTAGCATTACTCAAACTGAAATTATAACCAATCCTTGATGAGTTAGTAAATCAAAGTTGGATTTAAATTGATGTTGACAAACTATACTTTTAAAAAACAGTGGCATAAAACCTAGTGGGTCTTATCTGCTCCCATTATAAATACTTATTGTGATTTTTCAGGCCTCATTGATCTTATGACAGGCAAAAACAAGAATTAGAGCAGAGATATTCCTAAACCCACATGTATATAAATTAAGAAGATTATTTTCTTAAGTTTATGCTACTGAAAGGGTGTGGTGACATACAATTACATTCGACTTAATGTAATCATTTACATGCACGAAATGTTAAATACAGATGACGCTAAATAAGTACAGGTAAGTGTCTATCTATGTGATCTCATAAGCAGAAAAGCAAAAAGCCTAAAAATAAAACAACCAAAGAATAGGGAAAGATGTTGTGAATTGACTCTTGAAACTAGCAGCAATTGGAAAATTATAGCAAATTCTGCTGCCATACTTATAGTTTCTTTTTAAAATCTGTACTAATTCATAGGAAAGATGTAAAGCAATATTACCCATGATGCATTTGGGCCTCATATTCCAATATTCAAATCTTGCTTCTTTTAATCCTGAGGAGTTGCTGCCACAATCCAGGCAATGTGGATCTAGTTCAAAGATGCAGCTGGACCTCTCCAGCAAGATCCATCTTCTCCTTCCCTGGAGTAGGGGTGGTTCTAGAGAGGCTAACCAGCAAGTCTGAATGAGTGGTGTTGATTGAAGTAAGAGAAAAATGCATCTCACTTCTCTAGATAGGGATCTTCCTTCAGTGTATTATTTCAGATATAATTTATATTGCTTGGGGGAGAGGCATTGAATAAGTATGTGTGTTATGTCATGGGATAAATGGAAACTCAGTAATTGTAATGACACCATTGGAATAGAAGGACTGCTAAGTCTTCCGGCAAATTCTCGCAGGCTCTGCTTTGCAGAATAGGGTCTTGGTGGAACAGAGAAGGATAATGTGTGGAGCACTCAGAGCACATGACATAATCCAAACCACCTTCTGAGATATGGTGGGTGGTGGGAACTAATATTCTGACATCCATTTTCCTCTTGAACGTTTAAAATACCATGGAAGATTGGTCATATTATTCTCATTATCCAAAATCCCTGAGTTAGTAGGTGTTGATGTCAGGATTTGAACCCAGGGATTCCTGCTACCTTCATGGTTCCTGCTTTGTTTTAAGACCATGGGGTTTATCCATCCTGCCTTGCCTCAATTGAGGCTATTCCAAGCCTTTCTTTGAGAGTTGAATTGGTCAAATGCACAAATGAGTCTAGATTCCAAGTCTATACCAGGCATAATTAGCAGAATTCTACAGTTGCAGACTCCTGTTGAACACCCTATTTTCTATCATTCATCAAGTAGAACGATATTCCAGCTTAATAAATATGATTTCCTTTACTTTTTCACCTCTGCTTTGGAATAACCCTTTTATACCAATTTAGGAAACATCAATATTGGTGGGTGTGGGGGAGTGGAAACAATAAACTTTTCATTTGAACTTCAGAGGGATTTCTTTATAGACATCCAACATTCAACATTAAGTGAACACCTGCTAGGTGCTCGTATGTTCAATGCTGTGGAATGCAAATGATTTCGAGAAATTCACAGTCTAGTTGAAAAGACAAACAAGTTATTATATGAACAGTACATCATTGTGTACTATCATTAGGGGCATTCACAAAGTGTTTTGAAAATAGGAGAAAGGAGCAACATTCAAGACGGGGGAAGGTGGTTGAAGGTGTCAGAGGTTTCTTAGGGGAGGTCACATGTGATTCATAATTAGGCATTTTCCATTTAGGTTGATTATTGCAGAAAATGTGTTGATGATTCAGTTCCAGGTTGTACTGTCCCATCATCTTAGGATAAGAGCAAGTAATTCTGAGGTTATATATTTTTTTCATCAGTTTCAAGTTCACGGAAAAAGCCATAGTTATAGGAAACTTTAAAACATACACACACACACACACACACACACACACACACACCCTGGATGGAGCAGCATCCTGCTGTGATTACTCCAATCTCATGCCAACTCACATAGAGCCCTGGGAGGATAAACCCTAATTTCCTGGGTTTTTTCAGTAACGATCAAACACTTTATGTTTCAGTTAGGTGAGGCAGCACTGGTCTGCTACTGACCAAAGCCAGCCTGAGAAATAACTGATCATCATACCTAGCAGTTCTCTTGAGCACAAACTTAAATGAACTCTTTTGCTCATAACCCATGAGCCCATGTCTTAGCCTTTGGTCTGTGGCACAAAACTTCCCAAAATTCCTCCCCGGACCATCCCCCAAAGTGGAGCTAGCTAGACCACAGCTGGGCTCCACCTGTAATTAGCATTTACTCAGATGTACTTTGTCTGAATAATTTTTTTTTTAATTTTGGCTCATAATATTAGCTTTTTCATAAAGTATGGCCCCAGTGCTCAAACAATGAGAAAATGTACATTTTGACAAACACGGACTCGCTCAGCAACTCGACTAAATTCCAAGTGAGTTCTGTTCTTTCCTCATGTCTTTGCTAACAAGAATACAAAAATTCTCTGGTCTTTCCTCCCTATTTTGTCTCTTTGCCCAAAGTTTTTGGTGATGGCACATGCTCCCTGGAGGTACTGATTTCACACTTTCCATTGTGCTGTATTGCTCTGAGACATTTCTCTTCTTTCCATGTAGCAGACATGCTGCCCCACTGGTATAAGCCATTCAACATACGTAGGTGCTCATATGTCAGTGAGTGATGAACACAGGCCATATATGTGTCTGTATAATACTAGATTATGAAAAACCTATTTACAATTATAATCCCCTTGCCACTTGGTATATGAAAATCAGTTGGTGTCTAGAATGAATTTTCATTCAATCCACTGATACATATAATTGGTGTATGTGCCAAAAAGTTGTATGTTTTTTTCATATCTCAGAAAATAAATACCTTGTGATACTCCTGATAGCATTTAAATTCATATGTTTCTCTTTGTTATTCTTGAAAAATAATATGCTCCAAAATGATTTCAACTGGCTGTGAGTACAAAGATAAAGAAGATTTTAAACTCAGCCCAGACATAGAATTGTTACGCCCTGTTCCCTAGATTCGTTTCTGTGTTTTAAATTGACGACGCTGGATTTACTAGCCTGAATTACAGAGTGCTTTGTACCTGGCCCCTACCTTTCCGTCCCCCTAAGGTGAAACTGCGCAAACCTTGTCCTTTAAACAGAAAAACACTACGCTGTCCTGCTCAAATGGAAGGCTGCACTGCATACTTCGGATGGCTGAAGTTTTCTCTTAAATAAAATATAGGAGCCATAACTCAGTTTCTCTGGCAATGAACCATTGAGACCATTCATCAGGATGTGGCAGACATTTATCTCCTCAAATACTCCAAGGCAGATGGAAATAGCATCCAGCCTGCTGTCAGAATAAATAACCCAAATACTGCCCCCTCCCCCCTTGCCCCGAAAAGACCCAAACAGATCAGCGGCCATAGATCAGCGAGAGCAAAACCAAACCAGTCAGCCATAAACCTTTGCTCCTCTCCCGCCCGTTCCTCGTGGCCATGGCAGTCTCATTTCACAATGGCTGGGCACTTCACAGCCACGGCCTTTGTTCTGACCCTCTTAGTAAGGAGTCCAAAGCCAATGTGTTATTTTTTACTGTAAAGTTCCCATTTTGCCCTCTTTGGACTTTATAAGAAAAAGGACTTTTTTTTCATTTTTTTTTCAAACTAAATATAAACATTTAAAAATGACCTCCTTCAAGGAACAGTTTGGGACAATAAGGTTTTTCCCTTACTTTGAAGCAAAGGAGGCCTGTACACTTAAAAATGATTCAGACGATAAATTCTGTGCTATGTGTATTTTACCACAATTTTTAAAAAATTTTTTTAATTTAAAAAAAAATAAAATTGGTCTTAAAGAAACTCAGGAACAGATGAAATTAATAAAAGTGCTAGGTTTTAAAATATTCACTTTTCCTAATTTTATCATATTTATAATGCATTTAAGTCCTCTGGAAGACAGGCACAATGGCAGTCTAGCTTTATTCCCCTGTAATTCTGGCGTTATATTAAAATTACTTATTAAATTTCTGAGGCAGTCAAAGATACACAGTGATACTTTAATTCAGGAAGTTAATAAGCATGGCCAACTCCATACCCTGAAGAACCTAACCTCAGCCTACCCAGACTAGCCTAAGAACTCTACCTAGTTCTTCCTCACTCCACTTCCAAAGAGAACTTATGATTTAAATTTTGCAATTATATATATATAATTGCAAAATTATATCTTAGCTAAGAAAATCTCTGATTTTAGAATTGAAAAGTTACAAACAACTGAGTCATTTTCTTTTGTTTTGTGTAAAAATATGGATTTTTTTCCCCAAAGTTTCCCTTACTCTTTGTGTGTGTGTGTGTTGCCCGGGCTACAGTGCCATGGCATCAGCCTAGCTCACAGCAACCTCAAACTCCTGGGCTTAAGCGATCCTCCTGCCTCAGCCTCCCGAGTAGCTGGGACTACAGGCACATGCCACCATGCCTGGATAATTTTTTTCTATTTTTAGTTGTTTGACTAATTTCTTTCTATTTATAGTAGAGACTGAGTCTCACTCTTGCTCAGGGTAGTCTCAAACTCCTGAGCTCAAGCAATCCTCCTGCCTCGGCCTCCCAGAGTGCTAGGATTACAGGTGTGAGCCACCGTGCCCGGCCTCCCCTACTCTCTTTTAAGTAGCCCTATCAATATTCCTGAGAGATTATAAACTCTTTAAGAAAAGAAGACGATGGCATACCCTCTGTAATTCCACCTTACATAGCACATTGCCATGTCCTTAGTATGTGTTCAAAGTGCTTTGGATCGATTCTAATTGGCAGGAAAATTGAACATTCCCCCAAAAATATTTTAGAAATAACAAAAGTAAAAACTTGGTCTTCAATGAGTTGGTATCCCTTAAACAGTATCTCTTAAATGGCCCATCCTTTGAATGCATTCAGAAAGATGATTGATCAGAGAGCTTTGTCTGGTCTAGGCTCAGGTGCTTGGCCAGAGAGAGAAAACTTTTGGCATTATCTTTGTGTATCTCCTTATGAAGGGAATTAAAGGGTCTGAAAACCAGCTTAAGCACATCTTCTACAAGTGAACTAGAAGAGCATCTGTAGGTACCCAACTATTAAATTAAGGAATCCTAGATTGTGCTCTTGGAGATTAGGTGCCGGGATATTTACTAAAATATTTTCAGCAGTGTGGTTTTCATGCAATGATAAATACATACACAAAGGTTCTCAGAAAAGCAGAACGTTTACTGTGGAATTTGGAATCTAAATAATCATTAGCAGCTGGTTTTCTCCTGAAGAGCTAGGTAATTCTTGAATATGACACGAAAACTGCAAACCCTTCAATGATTCTCTAGTACCTGTTAGATAAAGTCCAAGCTTTGGGCTTTAATTCGAGTCCACCTCTCTAGCCTTCCACCTGCAATTTCTCTTACCTATAGCCATGCTTGTTCCTTTCCAAGGAAGCCATGCTCTCACACCCTCGTGCCTTTGCCCAAGCTGTCTAGCTATGTGGAGTATTCTTCTCAACACTGTCTGCCTAGCAAACACCTACACACAACTCACACACACGCAAAGGTCATCTGTGAGCAGCACCAGGGACCCCTGCTTTCTTCTCCCTCTGGCCTCTGTGCGTGGTGCAGCTAGAGCACCTGCCCACTGTGTTACAACTGCGTGTATAAATGTCTTTGCACTACTCTCTTTAGATCAGGTAGTGTGTACAATGCAGAAGCTATTCTTGCTTATCTTTGTACATGCAGAAAGGAAGGGAGAACAGAAGAAGCAAAGGAAGGAAGGAAGAAGGGAGGGAAAAGACTCACACACACTGATGTGGTTTTCAGTTTGCCGCAGTTCCCACCATTCCGTAATACTTCATCCAGCTAGATTCATTCAATTACATTACCAATCTAGATTCCGTAGGTGTTTGGGTTGTGGACACATGACCTAAGGGATTCATTTAACAAATGATTTTCTGGAACTCATCTGATCCACTGGTTTGGGTGCCAAGAATTTAGACACTTCTAAAAGAAAAACAGCTTATTACTGACAATGTTTTTAAACTACAAAGCCATAACGCCTTTGGTAATATCTCTAGCTTCATTCATCAAGCCAGGCATTCTAATAGTTGCTTGAGGGCAAGGAGCACTTGATGACAAATGACTAACAAAATACGTAAACACACACACACACACACACTGCCACCACCACTGTCACCACCACCACCACAGTAAGAACAAAATACACAGGACCTTTTTCCCAGGATGCTGATTTTCTGCATTCTACTCCCCTCCAATGAAAACTTTGTAATTTTGCATGCTTTATAAAGCTCCTGGACAATACTAGAAACAGCCTTTTTTTTTAGTTCTCTCCTAATAAGAATTATGATCCCATCATTCAACACAAAAGTACAGCTGCTATCACAGGAGGGTTGTTCATTTTCCAGCAAAGCTGAAAGGTAGCTGTGTTTAGTTCATAATATATTTTTTTAATGAGGTGGTGTCTATTTTTGCCTCCTTGAGGGGCAGGGCTAGAGGAGAGATGGCAGGGAGCAGGAAGTCCTTGAAATCAATTGGCTCCGTAGAAAACCAAGGGTCTAAGACATTCTTCATTTGCTCTAACTATAATCCATTGGACTTGCATTTTGTGCTCTATCAAATCAAACCTTCCCCAAGGAAAACCTGATTCTTTTAGGCTCCCTCTGTGCTCTGAGAGCACGAGCCACATGGTCTCTTTCAATAAGTCTCCGTTACTGCGGACTGCATTGGTTTCGGAGCCAAATCCCAAGGGCTCCAAAGATGGATCATTCAATCTTCTGAGTAATCAATCCCAAGAGCTTGCCACGCCGGCCTCGCCTGGCTGAGCTGCCGGCAGCCGGCCTTGCGGCCAGGGCAGCTTTGGGTTTGGGGAAGCAGCAACAAACGCAAAACCTCCTCTTTAGAAAAGCCTCTCCGCGGATACTTGGAAAGGACAGCAGGAAGGTGCGAAAACAGAAGCAGGGGCTGGAGTGGGAGGCTGGGAGATTTGATCCTAAACAGGTTTAACTTCAGAAAAAAACTAACCGGTTACTTGACCCTTCGCAGAAAGCCTCAGGCCCCGCAGTGCCCTTTGGGAAACTTGAACCACCCGGCTATGTTGTCACATATTGAACCCACACCCAGAGTGTTAAGTATCACTGGCTCTCGGACAGAAAAATATCATCATTCCCTCCTCCTGGCTGGTGTCTTTAAATAGCTCCTCTTATTTACGGTGTACATAGTGTTAATGTCCTTCAGTTGCTCTATTTTCAAGGATGGAAAAGCCGTTGCTAAGCATTTCTAAATGACAGCCCCAGGGTTCATTAAAAATATGGCAAACATTTGCTAAGCTCATTAAGTGCAATTTTTGTGTGTGTGTATCAGATTCCTCCTCTGCATGTTCTGCGTGACCAAACATCTATTAACCCTAATCCCATTGATGAGTCTGATACATTCAAACCGGCAATTAGACAAAACAAAAGGGATATTTATGGAGAGACTCCTAAATGGGCTTTCATATTGGTCTAAGCTGTTTCAAAACGACAGTTTAATTCCCCTCTGTTAATCCCTGGCTTCCAAGAGCACTCCCTTTGTTTGATTATAGGCTGTCAGGTTCGGGGGATTCTGATTGAATCAAAATTCGAAGCAAACTAGAAACACATAATAATTACGCTATTTAAGCACCGTTGCCTACTGTATAAGCAAACGAAATGCTCTACAAATGAAGACTCCTCGGTACAAAAGGTTTCTAAAATGTACTGCTCGCACAATTAGAAGCCATAGAATATGAATTAGGTGGTTGTTTTCCCAGAGCCTTTAAAAAATTCTCCGGTTGACGAGTTTGGTGGTAAAACACCATGCATGAAATCTGTTGACTAGGCAAAAATATTTTCAGATGGGCTCCCTCTGCCCTTCCTCCAGGCTACCCCCTCGCCGCCCTCCCGCCCGGCCGACCGCAGCTGTGGACTGGTCTGACCCGCAGTGGTTAATCTGAGCACCAGCTCTCATTCGACCATTCCAGCTTTCCATTAACTCAGGGCCACGGTGGTGTTATTATTAGAGGCGGAAAGGATTCTGCATCACTTACATGGTGTAAAGCTGGACAAATAAACAAGTACTGACTATGGATGTCTCCCAATCGCACTGGGCCTCTGTTTCTGAATGCGCCCTTTCAGATAGCAAAATGACCCTTCTCTAGCTTGTAAAACCTCTCTTTGTTTTCCCTCAAAGAAAAGGAAACTCACCGAGAGGAGTGGACTTTTGACAGAGTTCCCCAGCAGCCAAATCATCTTCAAGTGGCTCTTGACCAGCTGAGCTTTTTCACAGTGTAACTTTTATAGCCACAAAGGATCATGTCTTATTTGGGTTCATTAAATTTCCTCTTACTTTGCAAAGGGCTGACCAAAACTCACAGCTGCCCAGAGAGAGAAGCCAACCTTTCATCATTCTTCAAGTCAGTGCAGCCCTGGTCAGGGCTCTATTTGAAAGCCCTGCCCAGATTTAGACCTCATAATTTAGTCTCTGTTGGAAGAAAAAAGAAAAAAAAAAGAAAAGAAAAAGAAATACAAGAGAAAAATAGGGAGAAAAAAAAAAGAATTCCCTTGTTCTGGTTAGAAATGGATCTTTTTTTTTTTTGTTACCGGCAAAAGTTCTGGCCTTTGCCAGTGTTAGCATGGCAACAAGATACAAGTTGATTTACAAAAGAGTTGCCGAGTGAGGCGGCCGGGACCCAGAGGGCTGGGTGAGAAACATTACCTGAGCAGCAAAGAGAGGCGAAAGTGCATTCGCCAAATGCCAGACTGTCTGCTGTGGGCAGAGTCATCCTCCCCTCCCTCTGCTTGCTCACCGATGAACTACCTTTCCCAGCATTCCCTTCCCCAGGATTCCAGGTGAGATGCTCCAAGGAAAGGGTCTCACTCAGGGTTTGGAAAGCAAAGAGAAGGAGAAGCCACTCTTCTCCAGCAGGAGTTGGGACCCGACTTGCAGGTCCCAGTGTACTGTCAAAAACCACCTTGAGGCTGCCAGAGCTTCCCTCTGCTCCATGTACTGCCAGATTTCTTGAACGCCAGCAGTTCCCTGCTACCTTGGCCCCAGCTCTCTTCATGGACTTGTGAGACTCTAATTCCCTGTGTTTAGATACTTCCTGCTTCATGTACCCAGCTGAACCCCATACAGGTAATAGGTGCCCAGAACTGGGAAAGAGAGCTGAGATGACAAAAGCCAGAGCACTTTGAAGGTTACTATCTGAAATTGAATGTGAGGAGTCTTCTATTTCATTCGTTCATGCAAGCATCCTTTAGATAAATCCTTATTGCGCACCTGCAGTATCCTAAACCTTCCAGTATAAACTAGTGATAAAGAGATCTCTCCCTAACCCATGGATCTTATAGTATAATAAAGGCGTGAAAAAATAAGCTACAGCTGCCATATATGGGGAGATTGACAAAGAATAACAAGAAATGTAATTTACCAATAACAACAACAACAACAAAAAAGGTTAGTTGGGACCAGACTATGTAATCTTTCTAACCCTGTGGCTTTGAGGCAATCAAATCAGTTTACTCTCTGAGCATCACTTCCTAGTTGCTGTCTTACAGGATTGTTATGCAATTAGAGACAGTGAAGGTAAAATACCCAGTACAGTAACTAAAACCTAGCAGCTCCTCAGCAAATGGTCTTTGTCCCTTTTTTTCCCCACTAGGCATGGAGCTTCCTAAAGGCAGCTGCCAGGTTTTGCTATCTTGGTGTCCCAAGCATCTATTTAGCATCGTGTCTCAGGTTTAAAAGATGTTCAATGATTCATGAATGAATGATGAACGCTGGGATAAATGAATAATTAAATAAACTGTGTGGTACGTAATATATGATTGGAAATTGAGCTATCCATGTTCTAATTAAGTATAATTAGTATCCCGTAGATATGTACTAAGCCCAGTAAGAGCAAAGGGGAAGGGAGTCTTGGTTGAGTCAAGGAAGAAAAGGATCATGAAAGCTGAGACTTGAAGGAAAGGAAGGACCAAAAGGTCCTACCATTTGGACACAATGATGTCACATCAATTCAATCCACTGCAAAGGGTACCTTGGGTGCTGACAATTTTCTTGCCTGGGCATCTTCAGTCCTCTTATTCTGAATGATGGGGCTAAACCTCCCCCCACCCTCATCCCCGGGGCCAGGGTGAGCCTCTTGTGACCTGTTAACTCTGAGTTCTGTAGTTCTATGAGCTCTCAGGCAGGGAAACCCACACATCACACAAGAATGCCCCATGAGTGACGCAGGCTCTCATTTCTGCTGAAGGAAATGAATTCAGAAAGAAAATGATAATCTAGAGGGAGTAACACCCACACAGTTATCACTCAAATGATCCCAAAAGGCTCTGAACCTGATTGGAGCAGTGCATCATAAACTTCCTTTCAAGGGGTTTCTTTGTCATCTTAGTAATTATGAAAGACTTTTATAGTCTGATTAAATATGTTCAATCTCCGTTCAATTTTATACTTATTTTTAAACTATATCCATTGTTTCTCTTTTTCTAATTTTCTTTCATTTTTACCCATGCATCTTTAATTTAATGTAATTTCCCCTTTTTACCTCCTATGCCACCTCCTTCTTCTCACGCCCCCTCCCCAAACGTCAACAGAGATATTGCAGAATCATTTCTGAATGACCTCTGTATTCATGGGGGATTTTTCCTCGTCTTCTCCTGGGTAAGTCTCAGATCAGGCCTTGCTAGTTTCTGTGCTCACTCAATCATGTAAGCATTTCTTTATTAATTCCATAAATAGCTACTGAGCCACTACTATGTGCTCAGCAGTGCCCTGGGCACTAAAGATAGGTCAGGCAAGGTCCCTGTGTATTGAGCTTACCTTCTGATGGGAGCACACAGGTGCCCTAGAAATATTGGAAAATAAGTGAGGGAAGTAAGTAAAGTTTGTGGCTGGGGCCTTCTCACATCCTTTTTTCAACCACTTTTTTTGGTCCTGTGTAGCTTCCTTTACTCTGCCCACTGGCAAAACTTCTCTCCTCCGGACTCCCCTCAGCTGGGGGCCCACAGTCAAGCATGCCCATTTCATGTTTGGACCTCACCAGACTAAATCAAGCTACTCCATATCCCAGTGCTTCTCGGATTAGGCTGTGTACACAGTATTCCACAGGAGAACCACAGGAAAATCCAGTGGAGCTTCCTAGCGCGTGAAGTCCCCTGGATGATTAATAGCAATATCGCAAAGCGTAGAATGTAAAGTAAAACTGGGGGAAAGAGTGGTCGCAACTGGGGTTGGTTGCTTTGAACTATGCCCCAGCGTCCCCAAGAGCAGTTAGAGAGAGACAGAGAGACAAATGGGACAGAAAGAGAAAACAAGGCAAGAGCTGAAGAGTGGGGAAGGTACTTATTCACACTCTAGAAGAACGATGTCAGGAAGCCCTTGAGAATGATGCCTGGATGTCCAGTCTTAGGGCCATGCTGCTTTCCTGCTGAAAACCCTGCAGGGCTTCCCATGGCAATGCACCCCACTTCGCCATGCACCATCTGCCCTTCCTCGCCTACCTCTCTGAGCTCACCCAGTACCTTTTTCTCCTATATGTATTTCATCAAACACTGAAGCCTTTGTTTTTGTCCCACATGCAATCGTTTGGTTCCCTCCTTAAGGTTTTTGAGTAGCTTCTGCCTTTGCTTACAATACTCCCTAACCCACCCTCACCCATGTCTTGTCTTCGCAGGGTTAGAAGATTCTTTCCTTCTTATCACTGGCTCTTTGCTTAAATGACACCTCCTCAGAGAAGTCCTCTCTGACAACAGGTGATCTTGTGGGAAGGGGCCTACAGTCAAATGCTCTAAAGCCTTCCTGTTTTGATTCTCTGCATAGCACTTTGCACTATCTGAAACTGTCTCTCATTTGTGTATTTGCATATTTAATGTCTGCCTTGCCCAACCTGGATTACAAATCCCACGAAAGCAGGGATCTTGCCTGTCTTATTTCTTGACATATGACTTCTCCAGAAGTGTCAAGGATATAGTAGGCACTCCTTTAATATTTCTTTTGTAATCAAAGATTGCATGAGCCTTTCCTAAAATAAAATGAAGGGAATTTTATATATATATATATATAATATATATAATATATAATATATATAATATATATAGTATATATTATATAATATATATAATTATATATAATATTAATATATTATATATTATATAACATATAATATAATATATATTAATATAATATATATTATATTTATATATATTATATATTATATTAATATATTATATTAATATAATATATAAAATATAATATATATTATATATTATATTTTATATTAATAATATATTAATATATTATATATAATATATATAATTATATATATGATATGTATGCATATCATATATATATAGAGAGAGAGAGGAAACGAAGTTATACAAATAAAGATTCATCTCTCTTACTTTATAGTTTGCCATAGGGCTACATCAACAGAGCTATTGATACAGACAACTGGATATACCTACTAATTCCCAAGAATGGTTTCTGTATTCAGTCAGTCAGTTCTTTAATTTACATTTATTATTCTAGACACAATGTCGGCACTGAATGCTTAGAGATGAATGCCACATCATTGATATCTTTGAGAAAGTAGGCAGAGAATTACTAACAGGATGGAAATTGCTTTGATGGAGGTATGTACAAATTATTTTGAGCAGAAAAGAGACCAAATGAGTTTTTTCTGGAAGAGAGTTACAGGAGCAGCACTAATATATGATCTGGGTTTTGGAGGATAAGAAGAAATTTTACGAGTAGAGAAGAAGGGAAAGTTCAGTGTAGGTAGAAGAGTAACAAGTGTGATTAAACTGAAGTTGTAAAAGTTATTTTTTTTTTACAATCAGGGGAAATGTGTTATTCATACGGTGAGAAGCCACAGAGTTAGAGAGAGAGGTGTAAGAGGAGGGCCTTTGCTATCAGACGCCAAGACTGGGACAATCCTGTGGGCATGAGGAGTTATGGAGAGGTTTCAAGGGGCACGGTGGCAAGCTCGGACCTGTGTTTTAGAAAGGCTAATGTGGGCAGCGTGAAGAATGCATGCCCAGTAGCTGCAGCAAAAGCCCATGAGGCCACTGCACTGACACAGGCAAGAGATGGTCACGGCAGTGCCCTGGGAGGAGAAAAATCAATCCGGAGATAGAGCGACAAGACTCACTTACTAATTAGATGTGTGTGGTAAGGAAGTGAGAGAAACCACAGACAAATGGGGGGATTGTCAGGATGTATGGCAGGAACAGACTAGGGACATGGGAGAGAGACAGCTTTGAAGGGAATTCTCTCAGTGCTAACACAGCTTAATGCCCGACTCATTTCAGCAGCCCTGGCATCTTATTGGTTGTTGAAGACCTTTAAGCCTTAGCCAGTGGGAATTTAAAGACTGAGATAAAAGCATCATGACAGGCCAGCAGGAAAGGTATTTTTAAGACAGGGTGTCTGTCCCCAAATCCTCTCTCTGGTCACCCACAAAGACCGCTGCCTTCATTAACTAAACATGGGCCAAGCCTGCTGCCAGCCACCACTAACGTCGCCCCCGCCAGCCTCCCCATTGTCGTACATTATAAGTTGTTTCAATCCATCTAACATAATGAGACCACTTTGCAATTCCATTATGATTCACTCTCAGGTTTAAAAGCTATAGCCAAACCACAATGGAGGAAAAGCATTAGGGAAGTGCTGCGCCATCCTTTGGGGTTCCACATGCTTCCCTGGCAGCCAAGCCAACGTTTTGAGCATATAGAACTCTCCGAGCCTACTTGCCAATCGCTTTCTCCATGAGTATTAGCAAAAATCTATAGCTCCCTCTTGGATACCAAATGCAGCTGCCACATTCCGAGTTGGTGCCAGCAAAGTACTTCACATAGACAGACAGCTCTCTGAGGCTGCTTTATTTCTTGTCAGCTTTTCAAACCTCACTCCAACAAAAATCTTTTGTGTTTGAGCTAGTGGCCACAAAACCAGAATGTGTCTTCTGGTCAAATGTGCCTTTTTATATGTCATGGCACGTTTCTTCTTCTCTCTGTTTTTTTTTTTTTTTTTTTTTTTTTTAAAGATGGAAAAAACACAGTTGGCTCTTCTTGATACTACTTTCATTATGGTCACAAACATCCTCACAGAAGCATATCTGTTCACATCGAGCCTCCTTGTGCCCAGAGAAATACCATTCACAATTCAATGAATGTATCAGCCTTATCGCTTTTGGATACAGGCTTCCTTGGTTTAAATTTTCTGTGAAGCCACTGACACTTTGTTAGAGTTTGATTAGTTAAATGAAGCAATAAATTTCTTCTTTTTTTTTTGACAGCACTTTGTGTAGTCCAATTCTCAGCCTCTCCAGGGTCATGTTTGCACAGTTTTGAAAGAAGAGCCTAGAGCATTCTCCTTCAGCCCAACACCTTCTTCCACCACCATATTGAAACTGAAGGTTATGGGTTTCCAGATCAAAGCTCCGAACTGGCACGAAGCCCAGCTAATTACTCTGCTGGCACTGCGCCCCTTGGGAGATCAGATAGGCCTCTCTCACCTTCAATACAGCTCAGAAATGGGGAATTAAATACTGGATAAGGAACTGAGAGGAATAATTCACTGCAGACAAAGTTGAACAGAAGTATCTGTTGGAGGACAAGGGCTGCTTGGCACCATATCTGAGGCTTACGAATGACAAAGCAGATGCAAAACACCACTGGGGGCAAATGGACTGGGAAAGACCTGAAGGAGCTTTCCCATAATGCTACCATCCCTGACAGAGGATGTAGTCCAGAGAATGAAGAGACTTTCCTCCCAGCCAGAAAACCTACAAATCAAAATATGCAAAACTTTTGTGTTGGAGTCACAATGCACCCTTAAAAAAAATTATTTTAAGGGCATCTCTATAAATTCTTCAGCTATCCTTTAAAGAAAATTCTCAAATATGCAATAAAACTAATATCTGTTCACATTCTCTAATGAGCAACGTTGTGTTAAGTGCTATGAGGTCTTGGAAAATCAACAAATGGGTCCTCCCCATCAGAGCTGCATGGTCTGTGGAGACAAACAATCACCCCCATGAATGCATGCAGAGGTCTTTAGAAGAAAAAGAGATGGTAAAAAAAATATGTGGACACTGGAAGTATCCAGATGTCACAGAAGAGGAGAGTTTTGACTTGAGCCCTGAGTAATTATTTGAACCTCAGCTAATAAGATATGGAAATGGGGGGTTGGGGTGGTAACTAGTCCCTTCTTTACTGAAAGGACACTAAAAGCATAAAGAAATATTTGTAGAAGTTCAGGGCATGTTGAAGGAATCTTGAGTAGAGTGGATACCTGGAGTGCATGCTACATGATTGAACCCTGTGGAAGGGTGTAAAATGGGGAAAAGCAGCATTAAATTCTGAGGTTTTAGAGTCTTCTTCTGTGTTCAGTGAGAAGCCACTGAATGGCTTGGATGAAGAAAGAGATGTGAGCAGATCCCAGCTGTAGGATGATGATGGGAAGCAGCATGTATGTTGGATAAGAGGGGTAAGGTAATAGAGGCTGGGAATCTGGTTGTGAGGCTATTATAGTATTCCAGGCATGAGGGAAGGCAAGCCTGATGCCAACTAGTATGAGAGGAATGATGATGGGTGCAGTAAGCTAAACAATGGCCCTCCAGAGATGTTTATGTTCTATTGTTCCAGAACCTGTTACCTTACATGGTAAATGGGGCTTTGCAGGTATGATTAAGTTAAGGAGGAGCTTGAGAAGAGGTGATTATCCTGGATTATCAGGGGAATCCCAATCTAATCATGAGAGGTCTTATATGACAGAGGAAGAAGGATCAGAGTGAGAGAGAGAAAATGTAAAGAAGCAAGCAGAAGTCAGAGAGGAGAGAAGATGCTACCCTCCTGGCTTTGAAGATGAAGGAAGAGGCCATGAGCCAAGGGGTGCAGGCGGCCTTTGGAACCGGAGAAGGCAAGGAAACACACTCTCCCCTAGAGTCTCCTGAAGGAACTCAGCCCAGCTGACACCTTGATTTGAGCCCAGGACTCATTGTGAACTTCTAACCTCTGGAACTGTAAGATAATGAATTGGGGTTGTTTTAAGTCAATTGGTTCATGGTAATTTGTTATAGCAGCCATAGGAAACTAGTACAATGTGAGACAAATTCCCCAGGTAGTATTGATAGTACACATCAATTGATTAAATAGGAAGAATGAGTGGAATGAAAAGTTGAAAATGGTTTAGTGAAATCATTGATAATGAACCGTTAACAGAGAGAAAATTTGGGCAGAGGAGAGCATGGTGGAAGAGAACGAAATTCAAAGGGAAAGAAGACAGAAAAAAGATAAGAGCTTAGAACAGAACCTTGGAGAGTGGTACACCAGTCCTCTAGAATGAGACTGACAGATGTCTCAGAGGAGGGTAGGTAGGTGAACTGATATCCTGAATGTCACTCTAAGCCCAACGCTATGCCAGGCAATTCACACTATTCATCTTATTAAAGAGCTTATGATAATCATTTCTGCATTTTATAACACTTATACTAGAACCATCCACAGCTTGGTTTGAAGTAGACTTTTCTACATTCTATGTGTCCCTTTTCTAGAAGATATGTTCTGATTTAGATTAACCCTGCTGTGTATGTAACTTAGATTCCAATTTCCTCTTTGTCCTTCTCTTCAAGGTCACCAGAAAAAACCCACAACAACAACTTGGTAGTTCTTTTCAAACTCATCTGCTCTCCAGTCTCTGCACTACACTAGGCCATCTTGGCCAGGTCCAGCTCCCCTGACACCTGTTCCCTGCTACTTGGATATTCCCATAAGAATTTGTAATCTTCACCCTTCTGTTAGGTACAGTGGCATCCCAACCTCTGAGACCTGGCATCAGTTAGCACTTGGGCCCTTGGAGTCTTTGCTTCATTTCCAACAGCTCCTCAAAGAATTTTCCAAACAAAGATCTCTTCTTTTAATGAGGTATAAGAGAATAATGTTTCCACCAGAGCATCACACATGTATTTCTGATACACAATCTCAAATTTTTGTGGAACAAGGTAGTGTGCAAATAGATAAACACTGTCTTGCCTTGACAAGTCAGTGCCAAGAACTTCCAAGTGTCTCTTAGGGCAAACATCTATTCATCCAGAGATGAGAAAGTACGCAACCCAGTCCCTTCTCTTCAGTTGGAAATGCAATTAAGTAAACCTTAGAAACAACACACCATTCTAAAATTGAAGATAAGATAGTAAGTCATTTGTTCATATCTTCCAAGACTCTTCCTTGCAAATTGTGCTCAACTATCTAACCTAGCTGAGAAGCTGCCTTCCTTGTAGTGGGCTCAGCTGGGAACAGTGGCCTTATCCAACTGCCATGATAGGCACAGTGACAAGAGTAGGTGAACTCTTCAGGAACCTATGAAAATGCTGGAGATTTGAAAGAGAAAGTTATTGCCTCTAAAATACAAAAGGAAGGCTAAAATTCAAAATTGATAAGTGTTTAATCAAATGCCTATAATAATATTACACCCTTCAGATTTACCAGTCATCAAATTTAATATTTGTAAAATATTACCACAACCTAAAAAAAACAGTAGCGTATATTGTTATTTACATGGTGAGAATTTTGAATGCACAATGATTTCAGAAAGATCACAGCCGATCATAAAATAAATGAGTTATTTGATATCAAGTAATTTTGAAAATCAATTATAAAAATCTTGTCACTTCACAGCAAAACTGATATTTCATTTTGGATGTGGGTATATATTTTATGTTTGATTCTGTGTAGCATAGAAACTCTGAAATAAGATTTCCAATGGTTTACTAATACTGAAGTGGCCCCGACTAAAGGTATTCTAGGGAAGACCCTCTCTACCATCACCCTCTCCTCTAGTGATGTTTCCAAGGGCTGCACTCTTCATTCACGCACTCAGACTTGTCTATGCCTTACTTAAAACCCTTTTGGATCTTTCACTTGCTCCCAGGAACATAGCTCTTCAGACATTCATTTAGCCTTGCTTTGATTTTTGGAGGCATCTTGAACTCTCCTTTGAAAGCTGCCTGAGATAGGTAACAGGCTGTACTCTAGACTCTTCAAAAGAACCTGACAAAGGCATTGAGGCTGCTGCAGAGTTCCAGAACCACTCTCCTGTGAGATTCTCACTTAAGCTACAGGTGCAGTCTGTGCCCAATGGCACAACTATAAAATGTGGATTGTGACCTGAACTCAGAATTTAGCATGTTCCATCACCATCAGCACCAGCAGAGAACTACTCGAAGAGGAGTTCATCTGTAGTGCTAAGCTTTCACTGGTTGGCCCTCGACTCCAGGTCCCCTGGATAGGATGTCCTTGGTGGGAAAGGCAAAAGCCAAGAGATGGCCAATACCCCTCCTCCACCAAGCTCTCCTGGGTCTAAGATTGCTAACAGCATGAAGACCCATGTCTGGCAGGTTTGTACATTCATATAAAGGCTTAGTCAAATGTCACACATGATACTGAGCAAAATTTCACCTCTTCTGCAATGTAAGGACTCCTGTTTAATCAAAGATAACCAACAGTTCTGAGATTGGGTAGAGATTACAATGACTTACTCTCTACCTACCTGCCCAGATCCCAAAGCAAACCCCAAATTTTTCTCATAAAAGGTCAAGAACTTTCCTAGTCCTTTGAGTTTAGGATGTAAGTTGTAATAGAGAATCTATCAGTAGATACCCTTCTTTATGGAATTTGAGAACGAGGAATTAGGAGCCACAGAAACATCCTAGGAAACCTTTCCACCATTCAGATACGTGAGCAGATGACTGTGATGATGTGATAGGGACAGCATACTGATACCCCATGCAGAGGACTTCAAGTACAGCCAACAGTGGGCCAAGGACCAATAAAGGACACATACCTTTAGCACCAGAACCCAGAAGAGACCATCCACATGGGTGACCCCATCTGGCTCACATTCCATCATGCCCACATTATGCACTCATATTAAAAGTTGGAGAACTAGGCCTTGGACCTCTTCAAATGGAGCAAGGTCAACAACCCCATCTTTTTGGAATCCTGTGACTTCTCTATATGCAAATTCCCGATTCTGTCTGGTTTTCCAAATCCCTCCCCTTGACCCAGGTTCCAGCAGCATGACCCACCCATAGTTGGGAAGCTGAAGTCTTTAGTCATGGATAGCTGAGTGCACAGCGGTACTTGGACTAACTTCTTCAGTTCCCTAGAAAAAAAAGTCAGGCCCAGGCAACATCATGATAACCCATTTCCCATATTTAGAAAAATCCTGAGAGGGCTAAAGCTTTCCAGAAGAAGCTTTGAGACAACTCCTGCCCTTTAAACAGAGAGAGAAAGAGAGAGATGTCCAGGATTTGGAAAGTCCACACCCTCATTTCATTACTTAGCTTTGGAGGCTATAATCACTACATTATCTTATATTAAAACTTTCTATTGTCTAAGAGCACACAGGTGAGTGAAATGTGTGATTTGAAAATGGACTCATTATCATTCCCAATTTTAACCTTCCTTGGACTTTTATCCAGCACTCTAAGGACATATAAATGCGCAGTCTGGATTTTTGAATAATTCCATAAATCCCAGGGCCTCCCCGACTAAGTGAAGCACTAAGTATATTGCTCGCTCCCATTCAGGGCACCCTGGCACCTGGAAATGCATTCTATTTGGGATTTATTGGTCTGCTTTGCAGCCTTCTAGAACCAGCCTTACTTGTTGTTGCTGCTTTTATTTTGCCGCCTTACTGGCCTCAAGCCCTTTGTGGAGGGAATGTTAAGTCACAGCAGCCTGGAAACCTCTACCTGGATATTCGGCCAGCTTCTGTAAAGTGGCTGGCAGATCTTCTTACAACCTCATCCCCTTTCGGATACCTATTTCTCAACACCAAGAACAGCAGAGCTGTTGCCCTTCTAAATCTATCTTCCTTCTCATAACCTGCCCTGCATTCCTGAGATTGTTAGAAAATGCCTGTCAGAGGTTTCATATTATAGTCAGGGGCTTGTCCGGCTCTTAAAATGTAGATTGTCAGCCCCTTGATTCAGTGGGGGAGCACCTGCAATCTGGGCTGAGGAAAATAGCCTTGGGAATCCTGGACTGGCTTCTAGCTTTGTGGGTCCTTCAGTCCGTGAGGGGGTTTGAGTTAACAGGACTCAGGCATTGTCATTTCTGTGCAGATTCCTAAGCTGGAGATATTAAACTAACTGTGGCATGAAAGAAAGAGTTGCCATCTTGGCCTCTCTTCCCCCTCTTCTCTTGCCCTTGGTCTGCACCTCACATACGGGGGAAAGACACAAAAAGGGAGAGGAGGCAGCCATGTTGGTCTTCTGGGACCGACCTATTGTCAAGTGGAGAAAGTCAGAAGGCTGTTGCACATGACTCCCCCATTGAAGGACAAGAGAGTCATAAATCAGGTACGAATATCTGTATGCAGCAAGGGAGTGCTACATTAATACTACGGAGCATTTTATCATAAATGAGGCAATTACTAGCAGCTCCAGAAATGGCCTGAAGTGTTCTCCATTTACCTGGTCCACTGCTAGAGCCGGCCACAGCTTCCCGGTTGCATAATCTTGGTGAACCACAGGAGATGGTAATTACTTAGAGGTCTTATTCTTCCAGTGCTATTGATATGGATGCTTGTCTCTTCGGCTTGAATAATGTTTTCCTCAGCCTTCCATATCCCTGATAGTCTCATCTTTTCTTTAAGTATTTGGAAGCTTGTGAGCCTCACTTTCTATAGGCAATCTATTCATCCCTACAGGGCTTTTCAGAAGTGCGATTAGGACAAGTGAATGGATAATATAAAATATGCCACTAATTTTATGCAGTGTTATATTTAGAAATATAGGCGGGCTCTCCAAATTATACTCATTTGCATGAAAATGTGAAATGGGCCTTTGTTTAAAGAGTTTCTGTGCTCTTTCCACAGAAAATCTTTAGTGCTCATTTAAATACTTAAATTGAAAAACTTTTAGAGATTTCTCCTAATACCACCAAAAGATTTTAACAACATCTTAAATAAGAGCATCCTAAAACCTTTCCCAAACCATCACTGCAGTTACCAGGGCCCAACTCAATATTATGCTCTTTTGCTCATTTTTGTGAACCCCAATATTAGAGACTAAAAAGAAAAAAAGATGCATTTAGAAACTGAATTGTGCAACAAAACAATTGATGTTTTTAAGTTCTGAATTTCATAATAAAGAAACTCCTCTTTTATGAGGAAATAAAAATACAACATGGTGGCAGGTGTCATAGAAGAAATTTTAGCCCTATACCCAAAGCTTGGAAACAAGATCTTCCTAAAATCCTAAGTGTGGAAATCTTGTTAGAAGGGAAGAGAACCAATAGTAGGACTTATTTGCAATGTTTTACTGCCAGCAGTGAAGCAGAAACAAAACATCTACATTAAAAGCATGGAGCCATCCTGCCCCCATCCCCGCAGGCCTTCGGGCTCAGTGATTCCAGAGGACTTGGTAGATTTTCCCACTGGCTTGCTGAATCTGATGCTAGCACCAGTGTCCCTCAACTTGCATAACTCTCATTTAAATGCATATCCTATTACAATGGAACAGCAAGTTTCTAGATCTTGACCAGGCTGGCATTTTGTTCCTAAGAAAAACAGAACAAAACGGTCTACAAAGGGGCCATTCATGTTAAACTGGCTCTAGCTAAAATCACAAGCAGCTTGTTAGGAGCCAAGCAGATGATTTGCCTTGGTTTTTTGAGCATGTGTCAGCACCAATCTGTAAAGAACCTGGGGACAAAAGGGAGGGGGGATGAATGGCAGCCCCTTGTCCATGACACCCTATACAAAAGAGAGGCCCCTGTGTCAACCTTTGCTCTTGCCTTGAGAAAAACTAAATTACTCTGGGGAATTAAAAAAAAAAAATTAGTCTTCAATTTTTCAGCCTCATTGCTAACATGGAATAACATTTTCTGTAGCATTTGTTTTTGCTATTTGCCAAGCATTCAGGTTGAACTAGCATTTATTGAGCACTGTTATGTGCTAGCAGCTTCGCAAATATTATCTTGTGTCATCAGCAAATAAAACTATAAAATAGGTACTCATATTCCTGCTGTGTAGATGAAATATAGAATTTCAGAAAGATTAAATGACCTGCCCAATGTTCAGCACTAGTAAATGATGGGATCGGGGTGGATCTCTTGTCCTTAAGGTCAAGTCTCATGTCCTTTCATCAACAGCCCAACTAACTACCTCTTGAGGTCAGTGTACCAGAACATATTAAGCTGCATCAGCAATATTTGAGTCCCACCAGTCCTGCAGGTTGTAAACTATCCAGAATTTTTATGAGTCTTTTTCCCCAGAGCTCCCATGGATATCTCATGCTGTCACAGAAAACATGAAAAAGCCTCGGATTAGAATTCCAACCATGGCACTAGCCATTCATAGGACCTTGCACAAGTGCTTATTTTTTATGCACTTCAGTTCTGTTGCCTTCAAATTGGGGATAATAACTGTGACTTGATGCGGTCCTCAATTCTCTTCACCCCTCTGTCCTTTTTCCATTCTCACCTGGTGTAGATAGGGTTTGCAATATACACGTCCACATTAGGCTGAGTAAAGCAGCAAATATTACTAAGACAGAGTTTTGTTTGCATTGTCCTTAATAATGCAAGCGTCCCCCTGACCATAACAAAGCATCTGGGAAAATATTATGAGACAACACAGGAATTTGAACAGTAACTTCATATTTAATATTATTAAAAGAATTATGGTTAAAACTGTTAGTGTGTGATAGATTACATCAATGTCAATTTCCTGGTTGTGATGATGTACCATAGTTTAGTGAGATGTTACTATCGGGAAAAACTGGGTAAAGGTTATACAGAATCCCTTTGGTTTTATTTCTTATAACAGCATATGGACTTATAATTATCTCAAAATAAGAATTTTAAAAATTGGGGATGTGATAATATTATTTTGGTTATCCTAAAACAAATCTTTCCCTATTAGAGATAAACAATGAGATATTTATGTAGGAAATAAATAATTTTAGAAATACATATTTAGCCAGAAAAATACATTGAGATGTTGTTTTCACATGCTCTAACATAATAAGATCAGACTTTTAAAAGAAGAATTAAAGAAAATTACTGCTATAAATGTCTATTAAATTACTGAAAGTTGTGTCATAACCCTAAAAATAATTCATGCCTTTAATGTAAGTGTTCCCATATTTGTGAATCAATTAAAGAAAACATTATGAATATATATGCATTCATGACAAATGTATATAGCACAAATATAGGATCAATATACAATCATTTGCTAATGTGTCAAAATGAAAAGAAAAATAAGTGATATGAGAATAAGAACAGCATACAAAATCTTATTGATAGTATAATTAGAAAGGTTGAAAGGTGAGTGTATAAAAATAAATTCCAACAAATTACAAACAAGAATTCAGAGAAAATAAAATGAGACTTGCTGGCTCAGCCAGGACATGGTGGTGACGAGCACTTAAGGTCCCAGGAAAGAGCAAAGAAAAAAATTTTTTAAAGCCCAGGCTTTATATGAAAGCATTTAGTTCTTTCATGTAAATAAGAACTTTTCTTTCTTGCATGAAATTTTATTTATGTAAGATTATTCTCACTTAATACTCACAACAATCCCATATGGTAAATAAATGCTGCCATGGTTATACCCATTTCACAGATAAAGAAACTGAGACATCAAGAGATGAAGTCACCAGTCCAAGGTTACAAAGGTAGCAAGTGACAGGTCTAGGATTCAACCTAGGCAGTCTGGTTTTGGAGCCTGCACTACAAGTCAGGGTAACTAATACAGGTAAAAGAAAGGTTTGCTTGTTTTGTAGATTCTCCTCTCAGGTATTTGAAAGACTTAAAGCCTCATCCTACAAATGCACATAAGGATGTTGCATTGTAATTTAACCTAGAATCTATTTATCAGGTGAAGTAGAAATTTCCAATGGGAAGAGGAAGCACGCATACAATTAAGGACCCTGTGTCTCCCAAATCAATAAGAATTGATCGAAAAATAAGCAATTGCCCTTTATCTGTTACAGTCAACTGCAGTCCCTCTTTTGCTAAATGGTAATGAGAAATGTAGATTGAACTCAATGGTTTCTCAGAAAATAGACACATTTCCAATGCGGATTGGGCCGACTCAAACTCAGGCGACCTGATTTCTCTGAATGCTGAGTGTCTGGCTAAATTTCCACTGCAGAGGAAATCAGATAAAGCCTTTCCTGAGGAAGGCAGACACAAATTCCTGCTTCCTTGCATCACTCATCTTATTCCTTCTGCCTGGATCCTAACAAGAGGGTGAAGTAGGTTAAGTTCATCCCAAAATGGTAGCAAGCAAAGTGACTTTGCCCTCTGTCTTTTTTCACTGCTTTATACGGGGCCCTGACCTTTAACTTGTTGTGCGGACACTTGGTTTTATTTAATTTCTTGGTCCAGAACCTTCCTTTTCTTTACTTCTTTAGAAATCACCCCTTACTCAGATAGAAACGCAAAGTTCCCCAACTTGATATTCTCTCCTCCTTGCCACTACTAAAAACCTTCTCACAGGAAATTTTCTGACCACACCATTTACGCTAAACCATAGCTGGCTAAGAATCTCTATCATTCCCTCATTTATACTGTTTGCATTTTTAGTCATTCCATTAGTCAATCAACAAGTATTTACTGAGCATATATTGTATGTTAGGTTCTGTTATGGGCACAGACTTGAATTTAGACCCACAACAAATCATTAAATGTGATATTTTGTTTTCAGTGACTTTGTCAAGACTTTCAGTTGCAAATATCAGAAATTTATTGAGCTAACTTGAATAAATAATAGAATTTATTAAAAAATATTATATTATTATATTTAAATGAAAAATGTTATGAAAACTAAGAAAGAAATGTAGCCAAGTCCTTGGAAAGTCCAAAATGAGGCAACCATCAAAAATAGGCAACTGTTCTCCATTTGCCCTTGATAAGACGTATCTGTTTTTCTAAGTCTGCATTAGTCTTTTGGCAAACTGGCTTTCTCTTCTTTCCCCATGCTGATGTTTGTACAGAGCTTCAGAATTTTAGGTTCTTAGATGAATAATCTGCTTTCCCCAAAGGGGTGAGGTATCCACTCCCCCAATAAGCAGGGGAGTAGAATCACGTGGTACGAAGAGGGCCACAGGGCCTTGCATGAGTGGGGTTGGTGGTAGGCAGCTGATAAGAGAAGTGTTATGGCTCACACCTGTGATAGACCTTCAGCAAGCAAAAGACATGGAAAAACGTGTATAAGAATATGCATAAAAGCTTTACTCATTATGAGCAAAAACTAGAAATATTCTGGTATTCATCAATTAGAAAGTGGATAAACAAATAATGGTATGTCTGTACAATGGAATTTTATTCAACAATTAAAAGGAATGAATTACTGATAACAACGTGATGAATCTTGAAAACATGCTGAGTGAAAAGGACCCTATGAAAGAGTATCTAATTTGTGATTCTATTTATATCAAGTTTTGAAGAAATAAATCTAATCTATAGGAAGTTGGGGACAGTGGTTACTTCAAAAGAAGCAGTAGGAAGCTCTTTCTAAGGTGATGAAAATATTCTACATCATCAGAGGGATTTGATTTATACAGATATCTGCATTTGTCCAGACTCTTTTATTGGCACACTTAATACTTGTGCATTTCCTAGTATTTAATTTTACATAAAAATTGAACTCTAAACAAATATTTAACTCTAGATATTGATATGCAAGCTAAAGAGTTTTGGAGTATGGTATAGTTATGTCTATAGTATACGTCACCGTATCAAAAAAGATAGGATAGATTGATGGGTAGATAATTATAAAGGAAATATAGAAAAGTACAAATTGTAGAATCCATGTGGTAGTATGGGTTCTATAATTTATATGCCGTATAATTCTTTCATCATTTTGTGTTTGAAAATTTTAATAATAAAATTATGGGGAAAAAATCTAAAAGAGATTTCCAGTTGAAACCATTATGCAAACAGGAGACAACTATAAGGAGTTCTCAGTGTTCAAATCTGGATCAATTTGAGTGACAAAATAAATAATGATTGTAATGAATATACATGAGTATATACTGATGTAAATAAAGAGTTGTATAAATAATTATAGAGCGGGAAAGTGAAAATTCTTGCTACAGTAAAATTCCAATGAACAATAACAGATAAAGTGATGGAAATAGAAAATCACCAATTTAGTAAACACCACTGTAATAGTCTGTGAGCAAGAATAATCAACTAAAACTGCTAAAACTGGTGTTGGTACCATCACTGATGAATGGTAACATTAGCAGGCAAAGATGAGAAGCAGGATCAAGAAAAACAGGAGAAAGAAAAGCTAGCAGTTCCTTACAGCCCACTTCAATGGTCCACCAAAATGCCCATGAAAAAGAAAAAAAAAAAAAAATGAAAACACCACAAGGAAAACTAAGACTGGCAGCCTGGAGATTGGTTTTGAAGACAGAATGTTATGATATTTGTAAGATGTTCCTTTTAATGTCTGATCAACAATAATAATGAAAGTCATAATATTCATAATAATCATAATAAAAATAGTAAATGCTAACCTTGACTATGTACTTATATTGCAGCAGACACCAAACATGGGTTATCAACTCTATGGAGTAAGATACGCTCAGTAAATGCTGACGTTCAGAAATGCTAACTTATTTTCTGCAACTGGGAAAAAATGTAATGGTGTTAGGGGTCATGACTTTCCTGTTTAGGTATGTGTTATCAGGAGCAAGCAAAGTGCCTTGCACATGACAGTGATCCAATATACATATCTGTTGTATCAGTGAGTTAATAAATAAAGTAAAAAATAATAATAATATGTGATCTACTACCCTTTGCATCATGGATAAGCAGTTATGCCCATCTCCCAAAATACAGGTGGACAATTTTTACCCTCCCACAATTGACTGGCAATCTTTGTTAATCTTTTGAAGAATTTAGATAGTCATCTCTATGCTGTTAGAACTTTGCTTAACCTCCCTGCCTCATCTCTTTTACATCTACCCAGAAACCATTGATCTCAGAAAACAGGTAGAGAAACATGGGAGAATAATGGCATATTGCTCTGTGAGAAGTATAGTCACATGGAGAATTGTTGTGGGTGGATATAGGAAGAAATATGGATGGGGTTCATATTAAGGAAGTCTCTTTTTTTATACACTGCATTATTTGGAATCCCAAGAAACTGAGCAGTGATGCAGAACAGGAGGGCATTTCACTTTTTTCAACACCAACAGTAGATGAAAGCCCACTCAGCGTTGGAAAGCAAGCTGAAAGTCTATAGGTATTTCATCTGTGGATGCAGTAAGGGGTCTCAATCAGTGCCCAAAGGAATGGGGAAGTAAGTCAAAGTAACTCCCCCCTGGCCTGAGTGCTGGTTAACTATCTGGATAGAACACTTCACACTTGAGGATATGTTAAGAGACAAAACAAAATTGGGCGTATTCAAAACAAAAAGTACTAAAAAATAAGGGAATGATAATTTCATAGTAAATAAATTTTTGAAAACAATTAACTATAGGACCCAGAAGAATACGCTGCACAACTTTTGGCATTCTCAATACAATATAACCAGGCCTCAGAAGAGAGTTGAATTGCAAATCCTCAAAACCAAAGCAGTTGATCTCCTTGCATTTCCCTCTTTGCAGCAGCATGGACTTCTTCCTACTTTTCTCTTTGTATCTACTTTATATTACTATTTTCTTTATGACTTTCTGCTCTATGAAACTTGAGCATATAATGAAAAGGAGACAATGGGCTGAGAAGTAATCACAGTGTATGCAATGTGTACATTGTACAATGTGTACAATGTTACAAGCTAAGATAAAATGATAGATAAGAAAGTGTTGCATGAACACCAAATTTAGATCAGAAAAATTTTTAATTTTTAATGTTGGTGTTAAAGAAGAGAATGACATTGCAGATAATAAAAAATCGAGATGGAAGACAAACAGAAGAAACACTCTAAATGTATAGGGTGTAAAAAAAGAAAATATTTGAAAGAATGTGACAAATAAGAAAATAAGACAATGGAGATAAAACCTATTAATTTTATATGTTCCCAAGGGGGAAAAATATGAATGACTGGAATAGAACCAGAAGTCATAGATGAAAAATGCATTCCAGTGCTAGTTTAAAAAAAATAGTTGAATATACTTATCAAAAGTGCCATCATGAAACACTGTCACAAATTGGAGGATATCAGGGAAGCATGAAAACAAAATGCTTTGGATTCTGAAAGAGAAAAATAATAATGGGAAAACTGGTGAAATCCAAATCAACTGTGTGGTTTAGCTAATAATATTGCATTAATGATAATTTCTTAATTTTAATAAATATACTATGATTATATAAGATGTTAGCATTATGTAAATTTGCATAAAGAGTATATAGGAGCTCTCTGTACTATTTTTGCAATCCTATAAATATAAAAATATTTCAAACCAAAATTTTTTTAAGTAATTGAATGGTCAATTTGATTGTTGTTAGTTATCTTAGAAAAATTATTGAAAAAACCTCACATCTGTATACATTCAAGCAAATTTTGGAATTATTTTATTAAAGGAATTAAAAATAAAAAACTATAAACATCCACAAAAAATAAGGCAATTAGCACCAAAAACCAACTAATAAAGCATCAAAATACTATAGATAAAAACTAACAGAAGTTCCAGGAAAAGTGATAGGAAAATAATTGTTGTGAAAAAATTTTACATACTGCTTTTTCAAGCCTATTATATTTAAAGTCAATTTTTAAAAAATAAATGAAGACATAATTTGAAGAATATAGCTTTAAAAAGCAACTGAGTATCCTGATTTCTCTTAAGAGCATATAAATATTTCATCTTTTAAAAAGCAACTGTATATACATAATGAGTGAGATGTGCACCATCTGGGGGATGGTCATGCTGGAAACTCAGACTTGTGAGGGGTGGGGGGGGGAAAGGGCATTTATTGAAACCTTAAAATCTGTATCCCCATACCCCCATAATATGCCGAAATAAAAAAATAAAAATACAAAATAAATAAATAAATAAAAAGCAACTGTTGTACATGTATACATGTAAAACACCTAAAATATGTATCTATATACTCATATATATATAAAACTTTAGATTATAAAATGCACGTTTTCATTGTTTATGAGATAATTTATTTATAAAAGTAAAATAATAATAAAGTTGAAAAGTAAAAGAAACTCATGAGTCCCAAATGAAATCAAGAGTATGATTACAGACTGTTAGAAGAGTGAAAATGGGAAAACTGTATAAAAATTTATATTCTTAATTCATTATTCTTAATTTTGATAGAAATTCTCTGAAAATGGTAGTCAGAAGTAAATTTATGATCCTTAATATATGTATTATAGGTAAGAATAAAAGTACATAAAACAACATTGAATTTAAGAGGTTAAATATTTTTTCAAAATCTTATAATAATCAAGATAAAAGAAATAATTTTTTAAACAGAAAAAATGAATTATAATACTATAAAAGAGCTAAATAAATTCAAGCATTAGCTTTTTTGAGAAAAAATGCAACAAAATATTTTTTAAAATGTAAATGAAATATAGCAAATAATGAGTGCAACAAGTAATAAAGTATATATTTTCATAATAAAAATTAAAATAGAGATTAATAGAAAATACCATATGATTCTAAAAATAAACACATTTTGATAGAATATTTGTGTTTATGGGAAGCTATTATAGTATATTATGTAAAGTGATTCAATTAAAAAGTGAAAAACATCAAAGGACTCTCAGGAAAATAGAAAGTAAATCTAAAAACTACTTTTAAAAGTAGTTTATCTACAAATTATAGAGACTTTCAAAAAGCAGATCATTGTTGTGCTACAAAAACTACTCAATTTTTTTCATAAGTTAACAAACCCTAAGGCCAAAAGTAGATATTAAGAGCACACACAAAAAAATCTCATTCATTAATATGAATACTTCAAGCTGAATTCATTAGTACAAAAGAATTAGCTGGCATGACTAAGTAGGGTTTATCCCAAGAATTTAGGCATAGGATTGGGAAATCTCTTAATACAATTATTCAAAAAATAGGCCTAATAAGAAAAAATATAAATAATTTAATTTAATCATTCAGATGTTTCAAATGTGTTCAACAGCATTCACCATCCATTTTTTATTTAAATTTTTTAAAAACCTTAGAAAATTCAAAATAGAATATTTTCAACATGATAAACTTGGTAGACCATTCAATAATATAAAAATTAGACAAAAGGAAAGAGATGATTATTTTATTCAGACAGCCTGATAAATATATACTCTACAATTATTAAGATTAATATAGTATAATAAAGTGATCAGATATAAGATAAATATATATGGCTCAATTGTTTTTCAGTGGAAATATCAATAATAACACATCAATACAACAGACACATACACAATTTTAGAAAAATCTTAATTAGAACCTTGGAGTTTCAAGGTGAAGAAAATAATAAATTTTTTCAGAAATATAAAACTACTTGTGTAACCGGACTGGATATTGTAAATGTTTTAATTCTTATTTGTGTTAATTGGGCTCTCTCTTATTCTAGTCCCACCATGATAACATGTAGCAGACAGTAAGAACATAGTACAGACCTCAAGGAGGTATCCTGACTGAGGGAAGGTATTTCCATGCCCATGGTCCTGGAAACCTAGTTGGTCTCTGAGATTCAATCTACAAACTTGACCACCAACACCATTTTCTTCAAACTGTAGAGCCCAGCAACTGGCTCAGGGATTAAGCAGGAATATGTGGTATATCTTTCCTGAAGTATGAGTTTTACTCATTATTTTGAAACACTATTATTAGTGTAGTGGATCGTGGAGAGCTGTCCTTGGTTAAGAAAAACCATACCAGACCTCTCTGATTTTGACAGCGGAGTCTTGAAGATGTGATGTGGACGCAGACGTGGAGAAGGAGAAAGTCAAACTCTTCCATGACTCAGAATGTTCCTACTCACTCAAAGATGAATCATTAGGAAAAGTCCAAGAAGGAGTACCATGATATGGCAGGACTTTGAGTCTATGGAGGAAGATAAATAGCCATGGAGAAATTCAACTTAACAGGGTAGGATGCTGAAGCACTTTTAGGACACAAATACATAATATTCCATTCTGAATGGTTTGCTGTACAATGCTGTATTTTAAAACTTCACACCTCCTGCCCTCCCATCTACCACTCAACACTCCTATCCCATCATTAGCCTAAACTTTCAGTAAAAATCTACTATAAAAAAATGTTTTGGTAAGCAGTGTTGATAAAAATTAAGAAAAATGTCTTGGGTCCATATGCATGTCAGTGTGCAGTAGAGACACCCTCAAAAAAAGAGAAACCCTTCAGAAAAACAAGCAAACAAATAACAAAGAAAAACAAGAAATCAGAACCACTATCTAAATAGAAGAATATAAGCCTTTCAGAATAATACAGTTCTTGAAGAGACCTTAGACTCTCATGTGGTCCAGGGAAGTTAACTCAATTTCATACAAACCTCAATGGACAAGGGTTCAAGAATTGGTAGTGGATTGCAGTCTTTTATGGAGAAAGATCTAAGGATTTTGAATTATGAAGAATAAAAATTTAACTTCGAGTAAATATTGAACTTCTCACGTAGTCTGTTTAGAGGAATGTCCACAGAGGACAGTTAACTTCCCTTTATTATTAAGTGTGGTGGACATCTCTGTGATATCCCAAAGTAGATAGGTAGAGCTATGTATTAATACACAACAGAATAACTCAGTGTCCAGACCAAGCTCTGCTTGCAACTTGTCTGACTATCTTTTTTTTTTTTTTTTTTTTTTTTTTTTTTTGAGACAGAGTCTCGCTTGTTGCCCAGGCTAGAGTGAGTGCCGTGGCGTCAGCCTAGCTCACAGCAACCTCAAACTCCTGGGCTCAAGCAATCCTTCTGCCTCAGCCTCCCAAGTAGCTGGGACTACAGGCATGCACCACCATGCCCAGCTAATTTTATATATATATATATTAGTTGGCCAATTAATTTCTTTCTATTTATAGTAGAGACGGGGTCTTGCTCTTGCTCAGGCTGGTTTCGAACTCCTGACCTCGAGCAATCCGCCCGCCTCGGCCTCCCAGAGTGCTAGGATTACAGACTTGAGCCACCGCGCCCGGCCTTGTCTGACTATCTTAACATATTCTGGAAGCCATCTGGTCAATTTGGTTTGTAAAAACCAAGTCAAGCAAGCAGATTTTAGCAGTGTATGTCCAGCACCACTTAGAGAGAGCTAAGAGAACTGGTAAAAGGGTGAGAGTACTCATGTCCCTTAAAGAAAGCTATCTTCAAACAGAGATGAGTGCATCATACCAACCTATGGCCACTATTCCTCAAATTAGACTAATGATTCTTACTCTGGGGCCATACTCCCTAGGCAATCTTGTGATGTGATCTGGCAACATTTTGGTTTTTATAGCAGCTTGCCTACTGTAAAAGAAAATGTGCCTACTGACATGAGAGTAATAGTTCTCTTATCTGTTATATTACTCATTGGACATTAATAAATCTGCATTTAGACTTATTTTCAGTCCCCTGGGAATTCACACTATCCCTGAAAGACCAATTCCCACTCAATGAAATAATAAAGTTAAGTTTCTGGGCTGGGAAAACTAAGAGCCACAATAAAATTAACAGTGATTAAATGTCTCTTTGTTTTCTTACTTGTGAATGACACATTCGACTGCCATATGCATTATGTCAAATATTTTAAAGGGCTCATACTAGCATGAGTCTTGGTTAGAAGGGTTAAAAAGAAAAAATGTGACAACTATGGGAAATATTGAGGGAGCATTTGGAACAACTTCCTTTCTTCTTTCCATCATAGCCTCAAAAAGTTAACCTCAACTATGCATCTCTGTTAACATTTCCCACCAATTCCCTGTAAGTGAGGACTCCTTAACAGTCCATCCCTGATATACAGTGTGGCCTCCAGACCTTCGACATCAGCATCACATTGGAAATTGTTAGAAATGCAAATTTGTGGGCCCCACCCCAGATTTACTTAATCCAGAACCCTGGAGACAAGGCCCAGTAATCTGTGTTTTCACTGGAGTGTGAGAAGTTGTGATGGCCTTTGAATTTTTTTCATTAACTTTACTAATTGCAAGTGGCAAGAATACCACTGTCTCCACAATATTAGAGTGAACTTTCCCTCCCTGAGGTGTTTTGCAAGTGTAGGGTCATTAATTTAAACTGATTTGTCTCTTAATGTCATTTGTCACCATTAGCAAACTAAGTTGTGTGCCCCAATGGGAGACAAAAAATAATCAATCCCCACTGTTTGGTCTTAAGCTGAGTTAGCATTGTAACAAACTGTGATCTAGGCACCCAACTGATCCCTGCAGCTCAATGACATATCAAAATCTAACTAGAATATGAAAATGAGGAGTTGCAGTTTTGAGAGGCTAAGAAAGTATATTATAAAGGCTACTGAACAAAAAGCCCAGAGAACTGGACCAATTTTACCTTATATCTTTTGGCTTCAGTGCCCTCATCTCCTTAACATTATAAATTGAGCAGAAAATTAATCTGAAAATAATAATTATTTTTTAAAATAATTAAAATAATTAAAAATAAAGCATCGGCTCTTGGTTCCTAAATATCTTGAGCTTGTAATTGTTAAACGCACTTTAAATGAGTGCTTCAACACCTGAACTATTATGTGGTGCTGATGAATATCAGAGAAAGTAGAACAAAGAAATACCGTGCGAGGAACTCTAGGTCTAGCTTTACTTTCTACATTTCACAAAAGACGTGTGACCAAGAGTAAGTGTCAACTTCCATGGACCTTAGCCACCTCTTATTTATGCACAGAATTCTTTAGTTGCAAATAAACAGAAACGTGTGTCAAACTGGCATGAATATAAAAGAAATGTAGGGCTGTGTGTGTGTGTAGTTATTTATTGACTATGTACCTAGAAACCTAGGAGAAATCAGTCATACCTAGATCCAGTGCTGAAACAATTCATTCGTTTGAAGGTAGCCCTTCTCCACCCTTGAGTCGGCTTGCCTCTGCTATGGATCTGTTCTCCTGCTGGCTGCTCCACATCATGGTCCCCGCATTTCTAGACTTCCTCCATCTTCCCTGTTCCAAATGTACCAAAAAGAGCTTGCTTCCCCAAGAAGTCTAATAAAAGTCTCAGGATAGAACCTCATTGGTTCTGCTTGTGTCACACAGCTGCAGCTCAATTTAATCACTGTGGCCAGAGAAAGGAAACCTCTTTCGCCAGGCTTGGGTCAAATGTCCATCTCCAGAGACCGAATTGAGTAAGTTCCACTTGTCCTGAATAGGGATGGAACTAGGGTGAGGCAAGCAAGGCACCTAGGGGACAATCTTAAAAAGGCACTCTTTTGGCTCTGTACTTGTACAACTCTGAAGGTGAACACTTCCTTAAAGTTTGCCCCCTACGTACCTCGCCCTACTCCCATCAGCCCTGCCAATGAGAGTTAGGTAGGAATAGTTTCTCCAAAGGAAAATCAGGGTTCTACTCACCCCTAAAGAAAAGGAATGAATGATACAGAGTCCAAAAGGTAACCGATGCCCACAATAGGTTATTTATGTGTGGAGGGCAGGGGACTTAACCAGATAATCACATGAAGTCCTTCCTTGCTCTAAGAAATGTGGTTCCCTGATCTGTTTCTAAGGGCAAGAAACAAACAAAATCAAAGAGAAGAGAAGAGAAGAGAAGAGAAGAGAAGAGAAGAGAAGAGAAGAGAAGAGAAGAGAAGAGAAGAGAAGAGAAGAGAAGAGAGAAAAGAGAAGAGAAAGAGAAAAAGAAAGAGAGAGAGAGAGAGAGAGAGAGAGAGAGAGATGAAAAAGAGAAAGGGAAAGGAAAGGAAAAGAAAAGAGAAGAGAACAGCAAATGCCTAAAGATGTAAGTCATTTAACCTCAGGCTTACTTATAAAACTCACTATGTGAGTTTTCTACTCATATGGAAATGAGATAAAATTTACCAGTTTCCTTAACTGATGGTCATGAATGCAACAGAAAAAGATAGTCTGGCCATTGGACAATACAAAGATGACCCTTGGTCCAGTGAGAACATAAGCATATCTAACTCCAACAGAAGGCAGAAATGTAACTGTTACAATTAGCATGACCATTATAAAGTAATAATGAAGCTGAGACCACAGGCATAATCAGAGACTGTCCAGGGAAAACTAGGACTTAGCTCATCCTAGCTTAACAGAGGTTTAGGTACAGTTTCATGAGAGCACAGAACAAGGGGCTTTAAAGGTGGCCCCTAGAACTCAAGAAAGGCAGTTTTAATCAAGTCCTTGACTAATGAGCAAAGTGTCTACAAAGATGGGGAAAAGAGTTGATACCAATAAAGCAAATAAGTGGTAAAGAATAAAAGAACAGGGTATGCTTAAGAAAATATGAGTAGGTGAGGTTAGCATAAATTTAAGGAGGACAGAGGAAACATATGGACATAAAAACAGGTTGGGTCCAGGCACTGTGGCTCATGCCTATCATCCTAGCACTCTGGGAGGATTCCTTGAGTTTAGGAGCTCAAGACCAGCTTGAGCACAATAGAGACCCCATCTCTACCACAAATAGAAAAAAGTAGCAGGATATGGAGGCACACACCTGTAGATCCAGCTACTTAGGAGGCTTGAGCCCTGGAGTTGGAGGTTGCTGTGAGCTAGGCTGATGCTATAGCACTCTACTCAGGGTGACAGAGTGAGACCCTATCTCAAAAAAAAAAAAAAAAAAAATAGGTTGGGGCCAGATAAGGGAGACTGTTAAATGCTATAACTTATTCTAAAAACAATGAAGATCCCTGAAGAGTGACATGACTAGCAGTGTGGTGAGAGATACCATTATCTTATATAAGTTATTACAAGAAAAGCATCAGATTCACCAGATAAATGGAATAAAATAGAAGTGACGGTTACCTAAAGCAATGGTTGAAAACATAATGCCCTGGCATCCAGTTGGGTCAGAAAACATATTTTGAGTGGCCGGTATGATGGTAAAACAAACAAACAAACAAACAAACAAATTAAAAAAAAAAAACTAAATTTGAATGATTTTAGGCATGGCATTCCAGTTCAGCCACAGACTCCACCGTTCCCAATTGCCTCACACTGACTAGACAAACGCATTTACCCAAAAGCCTTGAAGGCTTTGTGTTTGAGAGAACAACTCAAAATGGATATTTCTTGCTCTATCCTCAGGTTATGTTGAAATTACTATGTGCTTGAAATAGTTTTTTTTCATTTGCCCCAGATATAAACAAACTTCACAACGTCTTCTTCATGAGAAAGTATAACATATTAAATATAAGATGATAACAATAAAGAAATATACATTCATGAAATTTATTTCTACTAATATATTTACTGTGCTCTCCTCTCACAGAATGTGATACAAAGGAAAGCATTTCAATGGAAAAAGAGAATAAAAAGATGTGAGAGGAAGAAATTGGGAAGAGGGAAGAAGAGAGAAGAAAATCTGAAAGTAAATTCAGTAGCTGGGACATCTAAAACGGCTATCTTATAATTGCCAGCTAGAAATCTCTACACAAATAAAGTTTGGAAGGCCTCAAATACACAATATCTGTGTCACAGTGTCCCTACAAAACACGTTAAAATAGATGCACGTATGAGCATAAACAGAGAGAGGTGGAGGTGGGAAGCAATCCTGTCTCCCAGATTGAAGAATGGAATGAACATAATAAGCTTTTTATTTCAGATTCTCAATCTAGGAAAAATAAAAAAGATGTCAACCCCACAGTGTAGCGGATGGATGCAGAGAGTAATTGGTCAAAGAAACAAACATATGTCATCAAAAAGACCCTGTGAGCTTGCCAAGAAAAGTCTGAGCACAGCCCTGGGTATGGACAATGCGGGTAATGACAGCCCAAGAAGCATCCTTGTGTGCTGAGAGATTGCAGCAGGAATCCTACACGCACTGGCCACTACCCAAGGGCCTCCGCACACAGGCCTAGGGGCAGATAGCTGAGGAAATGCTTCCAGGCTGCGGTAGCCTAGGCATTTGGGGTTAGAAAGGGATAGATCCCTCTGGTTCAGGCACACTCTTATGCTCCTGTTGAAACAGCCATAAAGGAAGCCTTCTAGTGCCCTGAAATAGCTATTGAGATTCCCAACTCCGCTCAACATTTATTTTTCTTTCCCCAGCCATCTGACAATTGTTTGGTTTTGGATGCTGGCTGCTGGCCATTTTCCCTGTCAAAGCACTGTTCCGAGAAAGCTCCACACGATTAGTCTTCTTGGGTGGGCCCTAGGACGGTTGCCTACACAGTCTAAGAATCTCACAAGGTCCATTTTTAAAGCCTACAAGGATGGTGAATGGATGTAGAGACTGGAAGGAAAGAGACAGGTTTAGTGGAGAAATTTCCAACTGGGTCGCTGCATGTTAAGAAGCAAAAGAACTTTAGAAATCTAATCCCTATGCAAGTGGATAAAGTGATTTGCCCAATGTGGTCTGCAGCCCATCGGCAACAGATCTGATATTCAAGCTGAAGACCCTTGTCTCTACATTTAAAGGGGGACAGTGTTTTGGAAAAGGACATAATTCTGGGCATCAGGGTGGGCCACTCTATGGCTGTGTGAGTTCTGTCAAGTCATTAAACCCTCCAGCCTTCCAGTCCTTCAGTTTCTAGGTCTTGAAAATAAGAGACTTAAGGTAGATGATTTCCATGACTGCTTTCAGCCCCCAAATTCCAGTACATCTCACTGGATGCACCGGATCTTACAGGATGCACTTTGCTTCTCCTAACTTTTCCCAGGACCTGCCACACATATATACACACTTTCATCTGGGTATTTTCAAATAGAGTCCCCTGCTTGATTTTGGTTTTCTTTTCTTTTCTTTTTTTTGGACTGAGTTTTATCAGCAGCATGTGACATTTGCTCAGTGGATCGTGGGGAACCATGAACTTTGTACACTTTTAAAGGGAGGTCAACAGGGACCTGCTTTCTGAGGAAATGGCCTTCTGTGAGCTTCATCAGTTTATTCTGAAGCTAAAGGGCTTGAATTATCTCAAGCCTCTTGCGGGTTGAGTTGTTGTAGAGTTTGCCCATTGGCATTAAACTCCTCTATTATATTTCTGAGTAGGTAAACTCAGTGCCCTCCCTTATTAAAAAGATCAGAATGGGATGTTTGCTCTAAGCCTTAAGTGCACATTTGCTAGCTTTTGCTTCCTTTTTCTCTACCTCCTCTTCCTTATCTACCTGCCTCTAAAAGTACTACTACTACAGTTAATAGTAAATGGATGCTGGTGATACTAGTAGTGATTAGTATCTAATTCATTTAGTGGTTGAAATGAAAACATAAGTTCACACATATCAAGAGCTGAGAAAAGTGCCCTGTCTTTAGTAAGCATTCAATCAACATTATATATTATACTTACTGTGCCACAACTAGAGAGGTAAATGATATTTTTAAAAGAAAGCAAATGATAAGGAGAAGTGGGCTATGTGATCAGAGAAATTCCCCTAGGCATTTAGGAATTCTGGTGGAGCTGTGACTCTGAATCAAGAGATTTTATAGGAAAATGTGAATCACCTCTTCCTGTCTAGAAGGTGACAAAAGGACACCAACTAGTTCACTGAAGGAGTCAAGTTTGCAGACAGATGCAATGAGCCAGAAAGCGAGGACTTCGACAGCCTAAGAGATTTAGAAAAAGAAAACAGCATCATGTCCTAAAACTGGTCAGAGAGCTAAGGCACAACGAATGGAAGCTAGAGAGATCAAGGCAACAATAACTATGGTGGAAACTCATAAACTAAGTCTGAGTATTAGCAGGATTGTCCTACACAGATGTGTAGGTTGAGCACTGCACAATCCTACAGAGTTCTATTAATCATTCACACTATAGGTATCATGGATTTGTTTATCTGTAATGGCAATTCTCTGGTAGATGGCAGTAAAGTGTCATGAGGAAGGAATACCTTTTTCTAATCCTCTCAAGATGTAGTATGTGCTGGTGACAGTCCCCGGTATTAGACAGGAAATAGGTGAGAATTCCTATCCTTAATTAACAATTAGCACCCTTGCCATAATCAATGGGCAATAAGCACAGAAAGAAATATTCAGCCTAACTAAAAAGAATAGAAATGCAAATTATAATAAAGAGAAGATGTAATTTTTATTTATCATATCACAAAAATGTAAATGTACTTTAATGTTGGTGAGAGTATCAGAAAACAGGAACTCTCATACAGTGTGGTGGGAATATAAATTAGCATAACCTTTTTGTAAGGCACTTCAGCAATGTATGTCATAATTAGAAAAGTGCATACCATTTGACCTATCATTCAGACTTGAGGATTAGCAAGAAATACTTGCACTGCTATATACCGACACACACATACATATTAACAATGTACCCCAATGTTCATCACAGTATTATTTTTAATAGTAAAAATGTTGGAAACGCACACAAAGTTTGTTTACCAAAGACCGGTTGAATCAATTTTGATCATTCATACCAGAGCACGCTTACCATAGAATGAGGCTACTCCGCAGGTGAGGTTGCTAAAATGAAAGATACTGAAGAAATATTAATCTGAAACTTTTAAAACACTGCAAAGAAGTGTGTACAGTATGTTTTCATTTTAAAAGAGAAGAGAGATAGTAGGAAGAAAGGAGGGAGAAAATGTAGAAAGGGAGGGAAGAAGAGAAGAAAGGAGAAGGTCAATCAAGGATATACGGTTTTATATGCACAGGAAAACATCTGGAAGAAAATATAACCACTGGTATGAGTGACCATCCCTGAGTAATAGGACTACAGGAGACTCCTATGTTCTGCGCTTTATATTGTCTTATTTTGATCTTTCCCAACATGAATGTGATAATTTCCCTAACACATGTCACCTGTGCTCTTGCTATAGCTAACCCTCTCCACCACAAACTTCTTGGATGGTTTGCCTAACCCCATCCAACCTTCCCATTATCTATTCCAAAGAACCATGAAATTTTCCATAACCAAATTGGCTTAGGGCAGTTTACAAGATCCTACCACATAGCTGGAAGGCAGGAAGTATGCATCAAGAAGAGGACACATTTGCTGTAAAGCCAAAGAAATTTAATTCTTAGGGCAACTCATGCAATTGCATGGGCTGCTACCAATGCCCTTGCAGAATTGTGAGCTGTAACTCTGTAATGTTTCTTAAAGAGGATGCTCCCTTTGTATAAACTTCAGACCCCTTCAAGCTTGGATTCATCCCCAAGCCATGGACATACCCATTCCTAAGCAAACCAATAGTTGAACATTCAGATTTACAAGCATAATAATTTATAGAGATTATTTACTTTACTCACTCTTCATGGTGACAGGTGCCATTGGATCCTGGTGATACTTTCTCCACCTTTGCCCTTCAAGCACTAACGGCTTTCAGCTGCTGCCACTGTCTGGGTGCCCCAAGACCCATCATACAGTATGTGTTCCAAGCCCTTCCTACACCTCCTTAAGCAGTCCTATCTTTTGTGTTTCCTTGTTTTAACCATCTGAGTGGATTCTGTTTTATGCTGGAACCCTGACTAATACAGCATAATAAATTACTTTAAAAGGTTTAAACAAATACAAATTGGAGGGTGAAAATAAATAACAATACGATGAGTTAGGCTTATATGGAAAGTACCAAGAAAACATCAGTCACAGCAGAGTGTCATTGGTGAGCCCTTTTACTACTGCATGTTCCATTTAAAAGCTGGCATTCCACACTTGAGGGCCTCCCCTTAGCTCCAACTGTTTTCATTATGATTTTGAGCTTAATTGTGAACATCCACTGTGGGCTGAACTCTGGCCATGCCAAATCCACATCTATCCTTCATTTAATTTACCCTTCAAAGAATATTGAAAAAAAAATATTTTAGGAAGTTATGACAGCGTTAAACCAATACCTACCAACTTAAAAGCTATTGTGCCAATTTTAACCAATGTATTAAACACTTTAATAATCTGTCATGTGTGGGAGGAAGAATATTTACAAATCATGAAACTCCATTAAAGTACTTAACATTTATAATTGCCTCTTGTAAAAAAGTTGACTAAATGTCCTTGAAAGTGTTTCCTTTTTAATATTATTGACCTCCAATATTAAATAACCAAACAAGAGATGAAACACCCCAAATAAGAAAACTTTTCTTCCATTCAATGAGGTATAATTGACTATGAATTCTTAATTATAAAATATATATAATTCTCAATACCATACTTACTTTAGAGGCAGAATTTGTATCTTGATAAGAGCGTCATTATTTGGAATACTAACGTTTCTCTATTTTAATGAAGTCTATAGCATTGCCACAAATTTGCCTTTAAAAATTTATGGAACTTTTCCTCATCTATGAGTATGGTCTATATACAGTCCTGTAAATGTGTTATATTTACATTTTATAAATTATACAAATAGAATTATATAATTATACACAGGGGTACCTCCCTTTTCCACCTGTCTGGTGGCTGGGCCTAGACAATCAAAATGTATTACTGAGAGGATAACTCAATACATGTGAAGTTCTTGCAACAGTGGTCCATGGGAAACTAGTGCTCAATAGTGTCCACTGTGATTGTTTTCTGTTGGTAAAATTCATTCATTCACTGGAACAGTGGCAAATTTACCCTGCAGTTAATGAGCTTACACTTTAGGGCATCTCTTATCCTCACATCTAAGAGTGCCATGGTTCAACAGGAGTTGTGGAATGTTCTAGGTGACAAGGAAACCAGGCTGTAAAAGAAAGCACTCTATGAAGTCTTTTCTGGCCAGTTGCTTAAAAGGATGTCAGAAGAAAGGGGCCTGAATCTCAGACTGCAATCATTTGTTGGAGTCCAAAGAAATATTCATTTTCTTATCTACTGTTATCTGGAATTTTACATTCTTTTTCTTAAAGACAGTCCACTAAATTGTCAAAACTTCAAGGGAGAGATTGCCCCAATCACATTGCCCAAATATAGTCTGGTCCAGAAATGTGGGTCTTACAAATTACTTTTATGGACATAGAAAAAATCTTGGTGCCAAGAAGTAATAACTTAAAGACATTATCAGCATTTATCAAGAAAACACATTTGACAGCAAAAGAAACATGATTCAGGAGCTTTGGCTTTTCAGAGAAGCACTCTTGGCAGTAAGAGGAGCAACAGCTAAAGCCAGCGGGTAGCGTGAGGATCAGACCTGTAGAGGCAACAGGAAACTGCAAAATGGAAATTTCTACCAAAATATTCTTAAGAAATATTCTTCTCCACTAATGATTCACTTTTCCGTCACATTCAGTTCATGACAGGCCTGATGGCATTTTACAATTTCTAATTTCACAAATGAGGCTGAGGCAAGAAGAGGTAACACGATGTTCTTGAAGACCCAACAAATATGGTGAAAAATGCTACTCATTTTCCTCCTCTACTTCATTATTTCGGACCCACGTTAAATAAAGAAATGCAAACAGTTCATTCACTTTGTAAAATAACTGTATGCCTGTCAAAACTTTCAGTTAGTCATTTCTTCTGTGTACATACTCTGCAATATTGATTTCTTTGTGTTACTTTATCCCTAGCTTTTAAAAGATAATTGTGATGAAAATGATTTTGTTTATTTCCAAATAAATATTCAAGCATATGCATGTACTTCAAAAATAATGAACATATGTGTTTAAATTAAAACGAGATGTGCAGGGAGTCCATGAAAATACATACGCTAGCAGCCATTGTAAGGTCTATCTCAGTACGTTTGCCAAACTTTGAAGTCTGGGCGACCGTCCCATTTCTGTGCCCGCTGGAAATCCTGCAAGTAGCTGATTCGTGAGACATTGCCAAGTCATCCAAAAGCGGAGGGATGAGATTAGGTTCTGTGTAACACAAATACCGTGATCCTATCAATATAATCTAGCTGCAATCCCTTTGTTTGTATGTCTAACAAATGATTAATATTGTATTTCAAATCTGAAAGAGGAGAGAGATAACAATAACACACAAATAAAGAAGCTATTACAAAGAGGAGTAGGAAGTCCAAGATTTGTTAATTAATCATCTGGACAAACAAGACGTTGTCTCCTTACATTTGAGCTAGTTTTCCGATTCAAATGTGTATTTCCAAACAATTATCTTTTGATGAGACAGGGACATACACAGAAGATCCAGAAGGCATACTGGCCTATGTTTTTAAAGACATGGCTCCTTTCCTAATTTAGAAGAAGAATGAAAAGGAAAAGACAGTTTTAACTACTCTGCAATTGGAAGGAAAATGAATTAAAGTATGCACACTTGCTCTTCCTTTTTACAAAGAGAATGCAATTGAAAAAAACTATATAAATACATTTGTCTATGTTTTATTCCTGAGTTAGTGATCTGCAAGGGGTTATTGTTTTAGCATCACATTTTTCTGCCTCATATTTGTCACTAGCCATGGTTAATATTCTGATGCTCCAGTATTCTATCACAGCATGACAAAGCATCCCAAACTTGGTGGCATAAGGTGACAATCATTTCATTACGTTTATGGATTCTGTGGTTCAGGAATTTCGACAGGACACAGTGGAATAATTTCTCTGCTCAGTAATGTCTACAGTCTCATCTGGCAATACTCAAGTGGCTTTGGATGACTGAAACAGGGAGGGGTAGAGTCATTTGGAGGCTTCTTCACTAGCGTGTCTGGTACCTAAAATGGAATGACTCAAAGATTAGGCTTGGATGGGGCTATCCACCGGAGTGTCTGCACGTGACCTATCCATGAGGCCTGGGTTTCTTCAGAGCATGGAAGAATCAGGGTAGGCGCTTTTTACTTGGGAGCTCAGGGGTCTAGGAGTGAGCGTCTCAGCAAACAAGTCCTTTTTTAACCTATCTTTGGAACACACATAGCATCCTCTCTGCTGTATTCCATTAGTTGAAGCATTACCAACCTACGTAGACTCAGAGGGAGTGGACATAGACATCATCTCTTGATGAGGTTAAGTGTCAACAAATTTGTGGCCATAATTTAAAATTGCCACAACTATATACTCTTAAATGTCAATAAAGTAAGGGAAGAAACTACTATTTATTAAATGCCCATTATATACCACGCATTATTAGGAGCTTTCAATACATAGTCTTATGGCTTTAGCCATTGCACATTAGCTTATATAGCAATCAAAACCTCATCCAACACCAAAAAGTAAATAATTTAAGGCATTTAGGACACTAATTATTAAATAATTAAAAAAGACTATATTCGTTTCCCATTACTGCTGTAACAAATTAGCACAAATTTAGTGGCTTAAAATCCCAAAGGTTTATTATTTTATAGTTCTGGAAATCAAGCCCAAAATGGATCTCACAGGGCTAAAAATCAAGGTGTGAGCAGGGTTGAGTTCCTTCTGGAAGCTCTGGGAGAGTGTGTGTCCTTGCCCCGCCCAGCTTCTCCAGGCTGCCCACATTCCTTGGCTCATGGGCCCTTCCATCTCCAAAGCCAACAAAGGCATCTCTTCAACCTCTGCTCTGTCCTCACCTCTCCTCTGACTGATTCTTCTGTCTCCCTCTTTTCTTTACAAGGACATTTGCGACGGCATCGAGCCATGCAGATAATCCAGGATATTCTCTGCGTCTCAAGACTCCTAACTTAATCACACCTGCAGAATCCCCACTGTCATATAAGGTATCATATTCACGGGATCAGGGGATGAGGGTGTGGACATCTTCAGGGCACCTTCGTTCTGCCTACCACGAAGACTGTCACACAAATACAGCCCCGGTGCGCACCTCCTCTACATTTGCAATGCAGCAGCCTCCATATTCCGTCACCCGTTCATATGATGTGTTATGTTTACCAATTATCAGGCTGTTAATTACAGCATTTCCTCTCCTACATCCAAATTAACTATCTTATCAAGCTTACTAAAGGCATTCACTCTTGAGGGCTAGAGGCTGCAGAAAGTCTCCCCCAGCTCCACACTTCCAGCACCCAGGAGGGCAACAGTATGAGATGCTTTGCAGAACTCAGTATTCCCACTGCTTCTCCCCTCAAAGCCCTTGACAGACACCTGCGTGCCCAAACAGTCTTCCCAACTCACGGAGTTCAGCCCAGATTTGAAGAGGCGAATTAACACCTCCTCCCGCAGTGTGGAGCGCGTCTGATTATGCCCAAAAGGCGGTGAGGCAATGCGAGATTTCAAGCACAGTGTCACGTCTAAACACGACAGGTAGGTTTTTGCCCTTTCTCACACTCACCGCCATCGCTTGTCAGGTGCTGTTTTTCACCCCCGCCCCCACCCCCGGCTCCAAGGAGAATAAAAATGCGGTAAAAAGTCAAAAGGTTGAACCTGAGAGTCTCGATTTTCGTGCAGACATTCTCATTTGTTCAAGCTTAGCATGTAGCCATGGGCCATGACTGGAATTTATTAACTTGCTCAAATGGATGCTATGAGGTCTTCAACCATTGTATGGCCACTGTTTGCTTAATTATCCATATCTAAAGAGTGGCTCTGGCTGATTTGTGATTCTTGCAGCTTTCTAGGCCCGTGCAGCCCTCTGCTCTGTCACAGCACAGGTCATTGAGTACCTACTGAAAAGCGACCTTCAGAAATACCTGAAGGGCCCTGGGCCACCGTGAGCCTGGTGCACTGAACGTGTGTTCGCTGGTGCAAAACCAGGAATCCACTCTGGGTGGGCAGCGAAGGACTCAGAAACGCTGGCAAATGCCAAAGAGAAGCTGGGTAATTTTATTCCAATTATACTCTTAGTGCCATGATGTCACAGCATAAATTTGTACTTTTGCATGCAGCTCATGCTGGTGTGATGACAGCTCTTAAAATATTGAGTGATTGTGGGCCCGTCAGCATAAAATTATTCTAACATGGTGCCTTTATTAGTGCTTCAATAAATGCCATTCTTCTTGTGTTCTGAGGTGGCATTTGCAAATGAGCTAATTTCTCTGCAGTAAAATAATTGTGTTGCATTTATTTTGCGGGGGAAAAAAACAGTGCTATTACATAAAGGGGGCTCTTTTTCCATCAAAACCACATACGCAGTAGTTAGTCAAGTTTAAAAAAGAATGCATTAACTAAATGACTGGGTAATTATTTAAATGAACTCGCTTGCTTTAAAAAGCCGCGGATGGGATAAACACCTTAAAAATCCCTTGTTATTACAAAAAGATGTGGCAAATTAGTCACAGGGGCATCCATGCTCCAAGTCAGGGGGAAAAGGTGTTTGCCGATTGGTGACAGACATTTCAGGGGTTCGTTATGGGTCTCGACTTCATGCCACACTAACTTTATGCTCCAGAAATAGTTGAAATGGAAAGGGGAGAGGAGAATGGGTACTATCTGAATTTTGCCCTGTGTGCTTGTTGGCTACATCCTCTGGCCTGGAATTCTAGAATCCTCTTAGAAGTCACCTGTCCTAAGCCTCACCAGCAGGAGGGCTCTCCTGTGTGTCGTGCGTACATGCTGACCATGAGAAGGGAGCAGTGAGCACCACACTCAGTGAGGCTTCCTGATGCCATGCAGCAACTCCTTTTCCCCTAAGTTAGAAGACTGTGCATCAAGATTTGGAAACAACTAGCTGCCTGCCCAAAGTGTTCTTAAGCTATTCCAATGTCACTTTCCCATTCAACTTGCAAAAATAAAAAGAAGAGAGGGAAAGAAAAAAAAAAACGAAGTGAAGGGGAGGAATGGGTAAGTGCAAAAACATCCTAAGGATGAATTATGAAACGCATTCGGGTTTGTACTTCCTGAATCAAATGATGATTTGGTTCCTCCTCACCTCCACAGCACTGTGAAGGCCTCTGAGTTTTTTCCTTTCTAAGACATTGTTCCTCCTTCAACATTGCCCATGAGTTTAAAAAAATACTAAAAGGGCATTTAGTTTTAAGAAGAGTTTAATTGCTTAAAGAAAAACAATACATCATAACATTTTAAATGACAATTAAGTAATATCGGATACTTGCCATGTAATCAGGCACCAGGCTGGGCAATTTGCACACTGATCCTTTCATTTACCCATCACTAGTATCTTATGCAGTAGTTCTAAGCTCTGCTGAGGTTCATAAAGCCCTAAATAAAACTTCTTTTGCAACCTGAATTGGGAACCAGCTACGAGGTCAGACATATCAAAATGTCAGATTTCAACTGGATGGCAGAGCTAGGCTTAATGTGAGCTATCAACAGGTTTCCTAATAGTTCACCCTAAGTCGTACCTGGCTCCCAGGAGAAAAGCACAGACCTCCAAGGCAGAGGCAGGTGAGGGCAGAAAACCTGGCAAGTAGGCAGAAAGCACTTGAGCGGGACACACTCAGCTCCTCCTTCGAATTCCCTAACCACCTACACGCCCTTTCTTCCCTGGGGAAGCCTGAGTGAAGGATGAGGAGAATCGAAAAGTGTTTATTCTTTCATCTGACAATTTTCCCCCCCTGGGCAGTAGAGCGGCAATCATACCCCTTTTACAGAAGCCTGAGAAGCCCCAAGGAAAATTCCCATTTTACACATATGAAAACAAAGATCTATAAAAGTTGATTTTGCCCAAGCCTATGTAGCCAGTAAATAGAGAGTGAATCGCTGGTCTTAGTCTCTGACTTTAAGGAATATTTTCTACCACAGCGCACTGCATTTTTAAAAGCAGAACTAACATTTATAAGAAAGCATGAATAGAAAGTCAAGCCTTGACTGAGAAAAAAAAAAAGTATTTACTTTTTAACATCTACACTTCAGTCAAGTTGTAGGCTTAACAAGGTGTAGGTGAACAGTCTAAGAAGTATTAGGAATGGGCTTCCTCACAAAAGGCTAAGTGCTGCTTATATAATCACTTTAAACAGAGCTCAACTTTTGTGTAGAGCGATGGTTCTTAACCAGCATTTATTTTGCCCCCGGGGTACATTTATGAACATCTAGAGACAAACCCCCTATACACACAAAAGAATTATGTAGCCAAAAACAGTAGTAGTTCTGAGGCTGAAAAACTCTGGTGTAGAGAAAGTAGGTAGATAACTACAAGGTATGATTTGGAAGGGCAGGAAGATCTTTAAGCCAATCTTCTCCAATGGGTGACCAGGCCAAAAATTCCACAGTCAGAGAATCTTTGGGGTTTGCACTCTAATGTCTTCAACAGCCTACATTTAAAATAAAATTCCCTCTGGGAATAAACGCAAGCAAACATTGCTTTTTAACACGATAGCTAGCTGAGAGAAAATGAGATATCCAAAATATAAGAGGAGAGGGAAGGAAGAGGCCTAAGCAGGCCCAGATGGGAAGCTGCCATGGGTCTTCTGAGGAGCAGCACAGGATTCTGTGTCACTTGAGCAACAGAAGGAGCAAGTGACAGAGAGACAGATGGGAGAAAGGTGTCTATTTCACTACTTTGCTCAGGGCTAACCTTAAGTCCAACAACAAAAATAACAACAATCACCAAAAAAAAAAAAAAAAAAGAAGAAGAAGAAGAGAAAGGAAGGAAGGAAGAAAGAAAAGTTTGTCTATGAGGTTCCCATAGAACTAAAGCTACTTTTAGCCAAATGTTAGGTAGCAAGGCACAATGCCTTGCAATCTGGCAGATCTGAGTTCGAATCTCAGTACTGCCATCTTCTGTACTGTTTGACCTTAGCAACGGTTACTTAAGCTCCCTGGGCTCTAATTTTCTCATCTCGGAATGTACAGTAACAATACTAAGTGAATCAGATTGTATGGATTCAATAAGGTATGTTGAGCCTCTGGCCCTTAGCAGAGGCTTAGAAATTATTACTATAGCGTCTACTGCTCTGACAAGACAAATTCTAGAGCAACTAATTAAGCCCCTTGCTAAAATAAGCACATCAATGGCCTCAAAGACTCTATGAAATCAGAGGAGGTATAAATGAGTAAATAGGCAGAATGAACCTATCTCTGGGCAAGTGTCAGACCTAAAACCACACAAACATTATGTGGTTTCCATCAATGGTTTTCCTCAAAGGTACATGATGCATCAGAATAGCTTTGCAAATAGCCTCACTAGAGAAAACCATATATTAATATTATAACTTCCAAAGCTGAAACTCTACTTAGCGGTTTCTAAATAAAGTGGCTAAAATGGAGGAAAAAGTATTCTCAAAATAATGGCAATATTAATGGGTTCAAGACTGAAATGCCTTAATCCAAGTCCACAGCATAAATGTTAATCTTTAGAGGTTGGATTTCCTAGTCACTGATCTGCATACACTTAGTGAGGGTGACTTCAATGCCAAAGGGGTAGAAGAACTTGGGGCTAAACTTACTTTACACTCCAGGTATTGCACAACTCATTGAATAGGCTTTAAGTAAGTCATTTTTCTTCCCTGTGCCTCATTTCACTTTATTGTAAGTAGAAGAGTAAAATCCCATGAAGATGTCATAGGTTTAATGAGAGGGCCCCTTTTACTTGATGTAAAACTTATATATCTTTTTTGATCTGTTTTTTTTATCTTAATATGGGCAAGTTTTTGAACACTTCTTGGCCTGATTGCTTTTACTTTCAAAATACAGGAGTTGACACAAAGAACTCCAAGGCTTTGCGATCCAGAAGCTTGTTAGAAATGCAACACCCAGACCTGCAGAGTCAAAATCTTCCCCAGATGCCGGGGGCAAATTATATGCAGTTTTAAGTTAAAGAAGCACTGTACTAAGGCCCACTCCAGCCTCATAATTATATGAACCCATGACTTGGTAAGGAAAACTAGCAAATTTGAGGACAAACATTGGCCATTACAGAAGAGTTGGAACGTATTCCACCCCTTACTGGGATTTCCTTGATCCCTCCGTCTGATCTTCACCTTAGGGTTGAGAACCCACTGGTGGCTGAGTCAGTAGGGATAAGCAAGGAGAAATGTCTGTAAGTTGCTGCTGCTTTTATTCTTCTGTGATCAAAGGTATATGTGTCCTGGTAAAATATTCTGCTCAATGAGTCCAATATTCAAATACTGAGAAAGGCAGCATGATGTGGGGGCTGCTGTTTGAATTCCAGTCCTACCATTGACCGGCTACGTCATTTGGAGCCATTACTTCATCTGCTATATTTCAGGGCCCTCATCTAACACATGGAATGATAAGGACCCCATTCCCACTTAAATAAATAAGCTAATATTGGCTGAATCTCCAACCAGAAACTGGCCCTTGGTAAGCATTACATAAACCTTTGTCCAATTAAATCCACCAAAATATAAGAAATGTTTCCATTTTCCTATATTTCCTCTAACAATAGGAAAGCCAAGTTCAGCCAACACTATCTTGTGGTAATATCTTTGATCAAGGCACAAGACTTTTATAATTGGCACCCTGGCAATAAACTTGTTGTGATTTTGCAACTAATTTCCCCTTCAGATCCACTAAATGTATATAATATACAAATAATACAGATAGTTTGCTTCAAAATAAAATGTACCACATGTATACATATTTAATAAGCACAATGATCTTATGAGATGGATTTTATTAGCATCCTCATATTATAGATGAGAAAAAGGAAGTTTTAAGTGACTTACTTAAGGTCAGACAGCTACATGGAGCGTGGGGCTTTGAAATCAGGCAGTCTGGCTTTAAAATCTATGTTCTTAAACACTATACTAGAACATACTGTACCCTATACACTAAATGCTGTACTGTACTGTCTATCTCAGAGGGGCCTCATCCTTTCTGGCTTTAATTAATATTTAGGTCAATGTTATTTGTCTTAAATTCATTTTAAATAGCACATCTCTTAGAAACAAACTATTTCTCTACTTTTCTCTGTGTAAAGCCAACCGAAGCAACTTGTGCAGTTAATCGCTTACTAAACTCCTAGTAATAACAATGACATAATATATTACCAAACTCTAATAACATCACAGAAAATAAACCAACGCTGCAAACATCCCTTCCCTCTGAAGTTGCCTTAAATGTGACTGGTGCATTTACACTACAGTTTTCATAAGATGTTTTCATTAAGTTTGTACAAAATATTTGGAAATCTACTTGGATAAATTATCCCCAACGCTAAGCAAATGACCCTTTTAGGTTTCTTTGAAAAGATCCCAGCCAGTAGCCAGTCTTTACTATCGTAGAGAGAAAGGGAAGAGCAACAAACTGACGCTGAAATGGCACACAGGGCCTCTAAAGTTATATTAGAGATGTTTCCCATCTTGTTATTCATACTCCGTCGGAGACAAATGGCTTAAAAGCAGGCAAGGGAGCATTCAGGCTTCTTTCTAACACAGGTGGGTCGAGCCTCCATCCACGCTGGCTGCAAATGGCAAACTAGGCAGGAGGAGGGGAGTGGAAGGAAGTTCGGAGCACAAAAGCCACAGGGCAGAGGGGACAGCAACCCGACTCCTCCATGGCACTCACTACACCTCCCCCTGCCCAAAGACCCCAACTCCCAATCCTGGTGGCCTTCCCTGTGATGTTTACCCCCCCCCAACACACAGGGCACTTAGAATCTGAGCTCCCACGTGGCCTGACCACAGCCATCTCCTTCTGTAGGAGAAAACAGAATTTATTTAAAATGCAGCCCCGGAGACGAACTGTGTGTTCTGATTCCAGCCCTGCCATTTGTCACTTGTGTGATGCTGACAAACTCCCTAACCCTTTCTCAACCTCTGTTTCCCCATTGGTAGAGGAGGGAAAATAATCCTTTCCTCATCCTAAGGTTACTGTGAGTGGCATTGCAGCTAATGTGTGTGCAGCGCCGAGGGAAGTGCACTGGGTAAACGTTAACTATTTTTGCGCAAAATCTTTTCTGCCTAAGTAGGGTGTACATTTCTCCCCTTGTACTCCTTTCTAGCCTGCACAGAAGCACAGTCACAGCAGAGCAATTTGCATAAAGTAGGTGCTTAAAAAATGTTAGAAAGACACATTGGCACATTTCTTTTTTCAGGTCTTGTTCTCAGACTCATGATTTGCAAATAACTGTCAGAGATCCAAGGGCCAGCTGCACTCCGATCACTCGGAAGCTTTTTTAAAATACCTTCTGCTTCAGAGCTTCTAAGACTGAATGCCCAAGACCAGAGCCAAGAAAATGCCCTGCAGCAAAACCAGCCAAGAACCAAGCAAACTCCCCATGTTCTTGAACTTGAACTCTGGGCCGAGCTGCCCCTCTTGTCTGGGTCTTATCCTTTCTGGTTTTCTGTAACTAGATGCTGGCTTGTAGCCTAACTCGGAGAAGTGAAGACTGTAAGGGCTGGGAATGGCGGGGGAATAATATGGGGTGAGGAGATTATGGAGGAGGGGAACAGGAAGGTGATATTGACACCCCTCTAGTGACACCTAAAGCACTTCTCATCTGGAGGCCATGCCAAGCCTAGAGCCGGTATGGGGGTATTCCTCTTGGTTCAAATGGTCCTGGCAGACAGATTTGGTGAAGGGTAGGAGCAAAGATACCATAGGTCTTAAAGACTGTGGTTTTGCCACACAATAGCAGGAGCCCTGCCCCAGAAAAATCCTGTCTGCATGCCAAACACAAAACAGCAATTCTGGGCAAAGTTCCCAGGTATACCTGCCTCCAAAGCTCTTCTCCAGCTCTAGCTTTGGCTTCTGCTCTGTGTCCATTCCCCACAGGCTGAAAGATCTTTGAGCTGGCAAAATGAAACCAAATACTGTCCTTTACCCTTCATCTGGGCATAAAAACTGCAAACAATATCTCATACCCATGCCTGATAGATCCTTTCTCAATTCCCAATCCCTGACAAGCCTAGCTATTCCTTTGCAAGATTGAACAACTAAGAAAAAAAAAATGTACAAGGCATATATAAAAAAGATATGGTAGTTCAAAAGAAAGGAATCACCATGAGAATTCAGAGCAAATGTCTTCCTATAAAATAATAAACTTACTGCAAGGAACAGGAAAGTGCTTTGGAACATCTGTATTATGTGCTTATAATAGGAATCAAAAAGACCTGTTTCTATGAAATTATACCAGACATGGTGTTAAAAAGCATAAATAACAAGCTTAATAAAATTAATGGAGGCTTACCAATGAGTTAATTATCTTAAAAATTCCAATTTGTATCTAGAAATTCACCCCAAACTTAGGAAAAGCAGATAAAGAGATTTAAATGGTTACAGAAAACTAAAAGACATGGAAGGCAAATGTAGGAATTCAATAAAGTTGAAAAGGGAGCCTAGGAAGAATAAAGTAGAGAGCACTGAAGCAATGATTAAAAGAACAATAGAAGAAAACTTTTTCCCTTAAAAAACTGATTTTGATGATTGAAATATTTTGCAAAAAAAACAATGTTTAATGGGAAAAAACCCAATACCCTGACATATGCCAACTTTTTTTTTTTCAATTTTCTCTTTTAAAATACCCCTCAAGAATTCAAGCCTGGGAGCACAAATACATAGCAGTAACCCACACACACAAACACATACACATACACATACAAACACATACACACAAACCCATACACATGCACACAAACACATGCACATACACATATACAAAAACATACACGTACACATACACATACTTGCATACACATAAACACACATATACATATATAAACACATACACAAACACAGCTACACACATACACACAAATACAGATACACACACAAACACATACACATGCACATACATATATAAAAACACATACACAATACACACAAACACATACACATGCACATACACATACAAAAACACATGTACACATACACACAAACACATAACACACATACACATACTAACACATACACACACACATACATATACACACACAAAGGAGCAAAGCTCAGGCAGACATTTGGCTTCTCTATAATGTGACAAAAGACAATGAAGCAAAGTTTACTACATTTTGAGAGAAAGAGACTTCAACTCAACACGTTCTTTTTTTTGGTTTTTTGGTTTTATCAAGTCTAAAGGAAACAGAAGGACAGAAACATGCAAGAGATCAGGCAATGCGCCACGGTGCATTGCTAATTTAAAAAATTACTCAAAGATATATTCCAGCTGCCAACAGTGGAATTAAAATAAACTTATTTGACTCATAATTTCAAAAGACTCAATCTAGTGACAGTCCCAGATATTTTGAATTTTTCTGAATACCAAGTTCCCATAAACCCTGACTTTAGCTCAAGATTCCCAAATTTCTGTACCCTAATAATAATAATAACAAAAATATCCTAATTAAAATAACTGCTTACTATTTTCTAGGTATATTACATTCTATAATATATGAGGTAAAAGAAAACAAAAAACAATAGAGTGTTTTCCCTACTCTCACACTCCACTCACCACTCTCAATACAATATGTTACTTCTGGCCACCAAACAACCAGTTCTCCAGTGGACACTAACTGGCTGTCCAATAATTAGATTTAATTCTGACCTACCTACCTGGAGACAGTGGCAGATCCCACAGGTTAAGGACTCAGCCTTGCAAGACTGCCCCCACTTCAGATGCCAACAGCAAGTTGGGGGCTCCTCTACTTCCGATCCCCTCATCAGGTTTGATTAATTTGCTAGAGCCACTCACAGAACTCAGGGAAACCCTTTATGTTTACCAGTTTATTATTATATAAACGATATTATAAATAACACAGATGAACAGCCAGACGGAAGAGATGCGTAGGGCAAGGTGTGGACAGGGGGACGCAGAAGTTCCATGCCGGCTCAGGGATCACCACCCTCCCAGCAGCTCCATGTGTTCAGCAACCTGAAGCTCTCCAAACCCTGTCATTTTTCATTTTCAAGTAGGTTTTGTTACCTAGGAATGACTAATTACATCATTGGCTGTTGGTGATCAACTCAACCTTCAGCCCCTTGCCCCTCCCCAGAGGTCAGGAGGTAGTTCCAACCCCCTGGCAACCAGCCCCCATCCTGAGGCTTTCCAGAAACCACCAAGAGGCACCTCAATAGAAGAAGACATATTCCTATCACTCAGGAAATGACACAGATCTTAGGAGTTCTATATCAGGAATTGAGGTCAAAGACCAAATATTAAAATTGATGGGGAGCAGGAAATCCCAAAATATGGCACCTGGGCATTTGAGAAAACTGCAGAAGCTAGAAGGTCTTTCTGGCCACCTCCCTCCCTCTCTCTTTGGAAGTAGCCCATAGACACCCAAATTCCCCTCAGTGCTTCTCCCCTGAGGCAGGCTGCAAAATCTAGGAAGGTCTCTCTCTGACCTTCCTCTTCCCTGCTCCCCTGAAGACCTTCAGGTGACAGGAGTCTTGCCTTTTACCCAGAGGGGAAAATGTCACACAGAATCTGAATAAACAGGTCTTGCTAGGTGCCCCCAGCTTAGGACCATTAGATCATACCCTTTGTCCTCCAATCATACTTCTGCAAAATAGTCCATCAAAATACAATTTCCCATTTTTTTGAGTCTTCATTTCCGAAGGCACCTGTGTCACATAAAGCTTATATTAAATAACTTTGGGTGCCTTCCTGTTTCTTGTTAATCTGTATTTTGTTATAGGAGTCTCAGTCATGAACCTTGTGGTGGGTGAGAAAAAAAAAAATATTTACAGAACAAAAGATTTTCTTAGCACCCTTATCTACAAAGGGTTTCAGGAGCTCTGTCTCAGGAACTGAGGGCAGAGAACAAATACATAGTTCTTATTACATCACGACATCACACATTCATTATGCCAAATCTTTACATAACCTTGCAAGATAAATTCTATTTTCTACCTTTCATCATGACAAAATCAAGCCTTAGGGAGATTAAATTGCTTTTCAAAGATATTCTGTTAATAAGCGGCAGGGTCTGTATTCAATCACAAGTTTTCTCATCTTCAAGAAAATGCCTGTGCGTTGGAGATGAGAAAACTAGCTCTAAGACCCTCAAGTCTGTAAGGTGGGCAAGAGCAGGTCCGTGGCTCAGCTTTGGTTAGAGAGAGAAAGAGAATGCATGTGACGGGTGCTGACTCTTGCAGTAGAAACAGATGGGCTGTGCACCACAGGGTGTATTAATCTTGTTTCTAGCTTCCATAAGCTTGATGTTAAACATCCACTCTACATGCATATGCCAGATATGCCTAGTTTGGGACAACCTAATAATATACCTAAGTCACCTTGTCTAAGCCTCCTGCCTCCCTCATTACCTCCCCCGTTGCCCAGGAGGAATCTTCTTTCCAGGGTGCACTTTTTAACTACAAACTAACAAACCTAAATTCTGTACCTCCAAATGCCTTTCTTATCTGGCTTTCACACCTTGGTCCACTATACACCTGCCCTAAGCACCCTAGGGCCATGTACTAGACAACTAGGGACAACCCCTATGCCCCAGAGCCCGTTAAAATCATTCAAACTACCCAATCCTAAACCTGTTTACCCTGCCTTACCTGTTCCTTCCCGTGGAAACCACAGTGGAGACTCTTGCCTAGTTTGCCCCTCCCTCTGCCCTGTGACCAAATCTAGTACTTTCCTGTGAGGCCCATGTTATGGTTAATTTTACATGTCAACTTAACTAGGTATGAGGTGCCCAGGTATTTGAGCAAGCATTATTCTGGGTGTGTCTCTGATGGTGTTCTCTGTTCTTGGTTGAAATTAACATTTGAATTAGTACACTGGGCAAGGTCAGTTGTCCTCCATAATGTGAGTGGCCTTCGCACAATCAGTTGAAGACCTGAATACTCACGCCTGTAATCCTAGCACTCTGGGAGGCCAAGTCAGGCAGATGGCTCAAAGTCAGGAGTTCAAAACCAACCTGAGCAAGAGCAAGACCCCCCCCCCCCGGCCTCTACTAAAAATAGAAAGAAATTAATTGGACAACTAAAAATATATAGTAAAAATTTACCTGGCCATGGTGGCGCATGCCTGTAGTCCCAGCTACTCGGGAGGCTGAGGCAGGAGGATCGCTTGAGCCCAGGAGTATGAGGTTGCTGTGAGCTAGACTGATGCCATGGCACTCTAGCCAGGGCAACAGAGTGAGACTCTGTCTCAAACAAACAAAGTCAGATGATGAAGACCGGAATAGAATAGAAAGGTCAACCCTCCTGTGAATAAGGAGGACTTCCTGCTCTCTGACTGCTTTACCTGAGACAGGGGTCTTTTGCCTTTGGACTCAAATTGAAATATCAGCTCCTCTTGGCACTGAACACCTTTTGGCTTTCAGTCTGGAACTTACACCATCAGCCTTCTTGGTTTTCAGGCCTTTGGGCTCAGACTGGGACTACATATCAGGTCTCCTGGGTCTCAGCTTGCCAACTGCAGATTTTGGGACTTGTCAGCCTCCATAATTGTGTGAGCCGATCCCTCATAATCTCCCCCTCTTTCCCTCTCTTTCCTATTGGCTCTGTTTCTCGGAAGAACCCTGACTAACACACCTCACCACCACCACCTCCCAACAGTGTGCCAAGCTCTTTCCTCTTAGGAACTGTGGGCAATAAACTATCTTTCCATTTCCTGATCTGTTGGCCTTACAATACCTCAATTTGTCTATTACTACATTATATTTTAAAACAAGGGGTGAGACAGCATTAGCTACCATTTGTCTATATTAATTTTTCATAGTTAAATTTGTATACACTAGAAATAGTATATGATTTCTATCTGCTAACTGGATCACATTTAAGGCATTTAATCAGAAGTGGGTGTTTTCTCTTTATAGTTTCACGTTCACAACTAGATCTATGGAATGAATATTAATGAACTAAATGCTACATATGGGTTCACCTTCCTAATTTACCTTGGCACAATCTACACATCAGAGGGAAAGTTAAAAGGCACTAAATCAGCAACAATTATTCAAATGATTGGGAGATAATTTCATCAGTGAATGTTTCTGTGACTGGCTGCCCCCACCCAGGGAACAGTAAAACTAGAGGCAAATCTCATATGACCAAAACCAGAAAAAATAAGGGTGACACTCCACTGAATCAAATTGGAAGTCTTAGAAACCAGAATGAGAAAGGGAAGACAGGAGAATTTGTGCAACTGCACTACTGTCTTATAACACTCTATGAGTCTCAAGTCTCATCAGCCTCTGCCTTATTGTTCCAAATGCCCAGGAATGGAAAAGACGCCTTGCAAAGCCAAGATGTGGAGCAATTGATTCATTTTAAGCCTAGGCCACCCTCTGAAAGCCCAAGGAAAGACCATTTACTTGACTAAGTCAACACTGAGTGATGAGTTCTAAGAACTGTTTTGTTGCAGCTTTTGCTACTTTCTCACTCTAAGATTGTAGACAAGCATCTTCTTATTGTACTTATAGTTGAGAGCCTCCTACAAATATGAGGGTTTTTTTTTAAGTAAAAAGAAAGTATTAGAATGTCAATACTATTGTATCAATCTAGTTGCAGTCAGGAAAACAGAAGACACACCAGTTATTTTAAAAGAAAGAATTAACATAAGAAACCGTAGGGGGGAAGGGCAAAAAAGTGACACTGAAGTACTCATTTCTAGGGAGTGAATACTGACTCCATCCTTCATGAACTATGGGGCACTGGGCAAGTTACTTAGCCTCCTAAAGTGGCCTGATATACCCAGAGTTACCCAAACTTGTGAGGTTTGAGGGCACAGTCCTCAAGACATCCTCCCTTCTGACACCAACTACAAGTTTGGGGTATTTCCAGCATGACTCTCAGCTTCAAAATTCTCTAGAAGAATGCGCAGAGCTCCCTGAAGCTACTGTACTTATGGTTATGATTTTTTATGGAGAGAGGCTACAGATCAGCATCAGCCAAAGGAAGAGATGTGTGGGGCAGAGTCTGGAAGGATTCTAAATGTGAAGGTTCCATTGTCCTAGGGGCACATTAGGCTCCTGGCATCAATGCATCACAGTAAGTACGCAGCACTGCCGATCAAGGAAGCCTGCCTGAGCATCAGTGTCCAGAGTTTTTATTGGGGCTTCATTATATAGCCATAATTCATTTATTCATTGCCCATATGGTTGAATTCAGTATCCAGGTCGACTGACACCCTGCATTCCAAAGTTCCCACCCTAAATCACATGATCAGCCTTTCTGGCATGACAGGTCCCCATGCTAAGGTTATCAAGTGTGGCCTTCATCTTAAGATCCAGAATGTCCAGCCCCTGGCCTAAGCAAATCATTCCAATCAGGTATGATATAGATTACCTTCTATAAGCTGAAGGAAAAGGCCATATCTCTCTTTAAACAAGGTCAAATTCTTTACTACACAGAATACCTGCTAAGTAGAGTGATCACATGTGTTGGTTTGCCTGGGACAGTCTCGGTTGATTCTTGATGTCCTGGAGTAGTATCCCTAAAAATGCCACACTTCCTTTCACTCTCAAAAGTGCCTGAATTTGGACAATAAACTATGAGGTCATTCTACTTATTAGAATGGGTAATGTTGGAACTATCTATCAACTAGTATAGCACAAGCATTGATCAAACTAAATGGACACTTCCAGCAAACAAGTGGCGCTACAATAACTATTACGCACTGGTGAATATTATGCCTTTGCTCATCAAGCTGTTAGGAGTATTAAACCAAGATGTGCCTATACATCTTAAAAATGGTAAGTGGCAAATCTCTTTTAGAGCAAATAATATTTAATGCCTACCAAGCATCCCCACGTCCATGTTTCTAGCAAAATCCTAATTTTATTCTGAATCCATGACCCTTCTACACCCAGGACTTTTGACCCAGGGGAAACTGCTACATCAGTGGGTGAATCTCAGTTAGTCTAAGCCAGTGCTTCTCAAATTTTACAATCACCTGAGAAGAACTTAAAACACCCTGATATTCAGGTCCCCCATCCAGAGATTCTGACTTAGTTGGCCTGGGAAAAGCGTAAGTATTAGTACTTTTTAAAAGCCCCCCTTACAATTCTAATGAGCAGTAAGTGCTGAGAACCAACAGTTGATCTCTATCAGAGTTTCACACTCCTTCGTGGCGAAGGATCATCTGGAAATGGGCATGTGACACAACTGCAGTCCAAGGAGATAGAGTTGTGGCAAAATTTCTCCTCCCACTTCTAGAAGAGTTTCCTGCAATGTCTCTTTGTCTACCCCCAGACAAGAATTAGCAATGTTGTCGCCTAATTGCTTCTGACAATCATCTTAAAGCCACCAGAAATCACTCTTAGGATGAAGTTGATCATTTGGATATCAGACCAGAAAGAAAGAAGCCGGGTCCCTGAGGACACGGGTGAGCCACTGTATCAGCTATTCCAGAAACCCCTCCTTTCTTAGACTCACAGTTCTATGAGCCAAAACATTCCCTAACTGATCTTGATTTTCTGAGACTTGCAGCTGAAAGTCTCCCAACTTCTCACTGTCTAATGCTTTAGTCTATATGGATGCAATTATTCTCTAATTACTTCACTAATGATAAACTCAGATTAATATGATGACTATAAAACATATTTTATTCTCTTTTAAAATTGTCCATGTTTTCCATTTTTTTCAACTTTTATCACACATTATAGGGTACACTATTCATAATCCCTGATATAGTCCCAAGGTGTAGTAAGAATTGAGACCAGAAACAGACCATCAATACCAAACAGTACAGGAAACTATTAACATTTTTATATTCTTATGTTCATTTGACAAATGAGGAGATTGAGCCTTGGGGCAGGAATTACCAAAGCATATGGCTGCCAACTCACAAAACTTGGACTGTAACTAACATCTACTAATTCTACCTCTTAGTATCTGTTCACTATGTACATATGAACTTCTTTTTTGCAATGTGTACCTAACTTGCTTCAGACCTTTGGCAGTTGTGTTATGGTTAGGAATGGGAATTCTGGAAGCTTATCTATCTACGTGTGAAACCTGTTTTCACCACTTATTGGCCATGCATTTTAGAGATGGTCACTTAACCTCTTTACTCCAATGCCCTCATTTGTAAAGTGGCAATAATATGTACTTCACAGGAGTGTTGTGAGGGTTAAATGACCCTATAGGAATAAAAGACCTAGAATAATAGTGCTTAGAATGTGTGTTAGCTATGCTGTTGTTATTGTTAATCTTAATTCAAGGACTTAATTTTTCAACGAAAAATACACAATTGCAAATATTATCAGGAAACTTTGTTCCCTATCTCCCTCAGCCTTTACTTTTTATCTCGGGAAAGAAATATTTAAGTTTTTCATTTCCCAGAAATCTCAGGCATGTTTCAGGAGTTCTAGGAGCCATATTCTCCCTTGCACTTTTATTTTTTAATCAAGAATAAAAAGGTCAAAGTATAAAATAAGAAGAATTGGGAATGTGTACAGGAAAGTACTCTATAGAGCAGCAGTCCCCAACCTTTTTGGCACCAGGGACCGGTTTCGAGGAAGACAGTTTTTTCCATGGATGGGGTGGGGGTAAGAAAGGCTGAGCTCAGGTGGTGACGCGAGCAATGGGGAGAAGCTGTAAGTACAGATGAAGCTTTTCTTGCTCACCCACTGCTGTGCACTTCCCCCCCCCCCTAAATTTCATAGAAGACAATTTTTCCACTGACAGTGGCCGGTGTGGCAGAGCTCTGCGGCCCGGTCCCTAACAGTGGGGACTGCAGCTATAGTGAACATGGCTTATAGTGGATGCTCAATACGTTAGTTTCCTCCTCAACTCCATTGATATTTTCCTACACAGTACTTTGTAAGCTTTTCAGAGAACTTTCTTTCCCCTCATTGGATTCCTATTGAGCTTGAAGCTGTGTGAGCCAGAAGTCAACCTCTCCCGTGTGGAAATTGGGACTGTGTGGGTTCTCGCAGTGGCGGCCAGGGCTGCCGTCCATCGAAGAATCATTCTCTGGGTTCAGGCACTGCATCACCAGGAAACCCCCCCTGGGAACTTGAAAAAATCACAGGTCTGGTCAGAAGATAAAGCCATTGTCAGCAACTAACACTTTGTATAAATCAGTGTTATTCTCCCTACACGAACACTTCTTCCCTAGTGTCCTGGGAATGGGACAAAGCATGCCACAAAAATACAAAGTATTATAAATATTTTGTAATAAGGAATAACAAAACATAACGCTAGAATGCATACACATGGTATATGAGTAAGGCAGGCAGGCAGGAAGGAGACAGTGCATACTAAGACAAAAGTGGAAAAGGACACATCATACACACTTTAGCAGTTTGTCTGAGAACTCAGACACGGTTCCTAATCATGAAGTGATATATCAGCGCGTGAATTAACAAAGTCCATAGGCAGGTCCCTGCTCATTGGGACAGCTCCTTAGAGTCTCATTTCTGGCTGGCATGTCATCATTTTTCTAATGCTCTCCAAGTCCACTCCAGCCCACGCGGCCCTTCACCATAGATGCCTGCCTCCTGTGTTCATCCTCACTCTGAAGCCTTCGTGATTCACTTATCCTCTTTTCATTGCTCTCTGAGCCCTGTCCCCAGAGAACTCTGCCCTGAAATGGACAGGGCTTTCTTGCTCATCATCTTGAAATACCGTTATGTATCAGTAGGCAGGCTTCACCTTCGGTGGGCTGGGCCGACCTGATCTAGCTAAAACATAAAAATGTGTTCCATGCACTTCACTCCTTTCTTCCTGGGAAAGCAGTGACATCTGCCAGGTATGCTACTTGCATTGAGAACTGTTTCCTGACAAGCCCTTCGACTCAGCTGAGCTCATATAGAAAGAGCACTAGGCTTGGAGGCAGAGAGGCCTGAGTTCCATGACAAAGCCAGCACTCTTGGGAGAGCCATAGACCCTCAGATGCCCCATCTGTAAATGAGAATAAATATACCTCCATCTCAGGGTAATTGTGAGGATTAAATGAGACGATGTTTATAGCCCAATTGGGGGAATTGGCTGGCATTCAATATGCATAAAGCTTATGTAGGTAGATATGATAAAAAACATTTTAGCCACATGGAGATCAATTCTGCAGCCACCAAGAGAATGTTCTCAGACTGGCAACTCCTATTGAGTAAGCAGCACCATTCCACCAGTCAGTCGTACCAGGGATGGTCTCTTGGCTCCATCTGGGCAAATCATATTCCCTCTCCCAGGGACTGGCTAGCAGAACACAGAAACCAACTCATTTATTTGTAAGAAGCCGGGCTGAAAGGTCATAAAAATATGGACACTGAAGTCACTGTCATGGAAACAGATGAGTCAGTAGGAAAGGCAGCAGGTAGAAGGAGAGGAAGCAAATCAGAAACACAGACAGGAACAGAAGTGAATGGTATATGTAGAAATTGAGGAGGGAGAGGGCCGACAAAGCCCAGATCTACGACCTGAATCCATAACATAAATGCACTTAGATTTTAAGTTTCCTTAAAATCATTCCTATTGCAACAAACAAACTCCAAGGCAAACGTCGAGACGAAGTTTAAGTCACGCACACAAAAGGAGAGATGAGAGAGAGAGACAGAGGAGGGAGAGACAGAGAGAGTCACGCACAGATTCAACTCTCCAGCCCTGTAGCTTTCCCAGGCCAGTGTCACTTTGCCACCACAGACAGACACATCACCGTTGCCCCAGGGACTGTGAGGGAAGAAGTTAAATTGGGTGGTGGAGGAGAGTGGGCTATTTTGAGACTGCACCCAAAGAGCAAACAGGGGAGGCTTGGTGAAGCCCCACAGGCCCTGCAGTCTAAACGCATCCCTCATATTCTCCTGCTCCCAGTCATCGCTCTCCAAAGAGCAAGCCTTGGGCTCGAAGCCTCAACTTCTCATGCAGAGGCAGACAAGTCTGAAGGGCTTGGGGGGAAATACATCAATCAAGTCATTCTTCGGTACATGTGAGGAACATTAAGATGTTGGTGAGGCCGGTGGCCTGTTATTACCATCAACGGTAATATGTGCTTCCACGGAAGTTCTCAGATTAGGGGAATTTTATAAAAACAGCACCATATTATTATATATTATAATGAGGAAGGAAGTGTATGGGAGAAGCAATTTTTAGAAAGTAGGATGACAGAGAGATTAAATATTTTCCTCATCGGATGCCAGAAGGAACAAAATTGATCAGAAAGTGGTAAAAAGGGATAAGAATGAAGCAAGGTGAGGGTCCCATGGATTCCAGGCTCTGCCATTTACTAGCGGGGTGACCATAAGGAAATTACTCCACCACCCTGTGCCTTGTTTATTGCACATGTAAATGGGGACAATAATAATGAAATGCTTACCTCATAGGATTGTTTTAGCAATTAAATGAGGATCACACAGGGCCTGGCACCCAGCACACCCTTAGTAAATTTAGCTGTGATTATTGTCTTCAGTTGGGCTTTCCCAGAAAGTGACAATGAGACTAGGATTTTTGTGCAAGTGGTTTATTGGGGAGGTGATCTCAAGAAGTGAGATAGAAAAAATTTAAGGACCACTCATGAGCAGTTATCACTGTTGAGTACCCGGTTCAACCATAGTAAAAGGCAAAATGACTCTCCATCATGGTATTTCAGACAGTGTGAAGGAAAGATATTCAAGGAGTGTTAGAGCCATCTTTTTGGCTATAGGGCAAAAAAAAAAAAAAAAAAAAGACAATAGGGCATAGACCAGCCTATATTTGGTTAACCTTGGCCAGTATTTTTGTTGAAAAAACTGTAATATCTAAATTTACAGCTTTTAGGTTTGAAAGTATAACTAATAAAAATTCTGAGAAACACAGTTGTTTCGCCGAAGCATATCCACCCATTGGGAATGAAATCACTATACGAACCCTCAAACGAAAATTAATATCTCTTAACCTTCTAAATACTTTCATGCAAGGACCTAGTCAATGTAACCTGAGGTTCCACAGGCCTTTTAGCCGGGCTTCAAGGATAATAAGTCACCCTAACATCTACTGACCCATATTTCACTGGACCTTCTTCTCCCCTCTCAAGGTTTTGTTCTGTTGTTCATCCTACTATTTCTGAGTGGGGAGGTGATCCCACATTTGTTTCTGACTGCGTCTTTCAGCTGACCACTCAAACCCACTGCAGAGCACCTCTCTTCGGACACTGTGGCTTTTTACCACTGGACGAATGTTGATGTCCCTTTCAAAGTAAATGTCTCCGGATGTTCCCAAATGTCTTTTTGTCCAGGCTCCAGTGCAGCACTGTGTTCCCTAAACACTCTCTGCTGCGAAATCCTACTGCGTCCTGGGAAAGATATGGTGACGTCCCCTCTACCAGCTCTGTAACTCTCTCTACAGCTTGAGCATGAAAGCAGAAAAGTTTGGGCCGAGTCCCTCTTTCTAAGCAGCTCCATCGGCTTTCTGTGCACAAACACTTTATCCACAGGGCTCGGACACAAGCCACTCAGGCACATGGACCCCTAATGGACCTACTATATCGTCTAGGACGACACACGATTGGGTCCCTGGTTACCTCCCCTTCACCATCTATCACTCTTCCTCTCATGCACTCAGATCCAGCCACGATGGCCTCCTTGCTGCTTCCGGAAAACACAAGAAGCTCTTTCCAGCTTCAGTGTCTTTGTGCTGGCTGTTCCCTCTGCCTGGAACATTCTTCCTTGTGATCTTTGGAAAGCGGGCCCCTGCTTGTTATTCAGAGCTCAGCTTAAATGTCATTCTCATCGTTGGTGCTAAATTGTCTGCTGTCAGCTCGGCACCGAGTCACCACCCCCATCTAAGGCTGAGCACTGTGTCTCCTGGAATTCCCCTTTCGGCATGCTTCTGGACGAGGGTTTGCTAGGGAAGGAGTCCCAGCAAGATATGGAAGGCAGAAGTCGTTATTCTTGGAAGGTTGTGAGAGTCAGACAGGGCTACTTTCATGGCCCCACTGCACAGTCCTCATTTGAGAGCTAGTCTTGCACTACTTCTGGAACTTCGCTTTGAGTTCCAGCTTTTCCGGATGAGCGTGCAGAGATTTCTCTCTCTCTCTCTCAATCTCTCTCTCCCTCTCTCTCTCTCTCTCAACCTCTCTCTCTCTCATTCTCTCTCTCTCTCTCTGTTCCTCTCTTTCTTGCTTTGTTTTTAAAGAGAGAGATTGTATGACTTTATTTTTCAAAAGGTAAAATCCAAGAATATGCTTTAATTACACTAATTGTACATATGCAAATTGTAATTTCCAAAGCTGAATCTTTCCAGGCCTTCACGCCCAAGCCCCTCCCACATTCACACACCGCTCCCTCCTAAAATACTGGCTTCCCTCTGTTTCTCTGCCTGGACCCCAGGTTGCTCCACCATCTATCTGAAGTAGCTCCCCATTCTCAACCACCTCTCTATTTATTACATCTCAGTGATATTTTCTTTGTTCATTTATTTATTTGTTCTCTGTCCCCATTGCCACCCCACTCCTACACTATGGGAACACAAATGGGAACTTTTGGCTGCTTTGTTCACTGTTGTATCTCCAGTGCATGGCTTAGAACAAAGGCCTATCTTTGAATAGAAGTGTTAATAGCTTCCTAATTATAAAATTGGTCAGATAGAAGTACAGAAGTAGGAAGGATATTGTTATCTGAGAATCTCACTAAATACTATTCACTTGTACCCTCCAGTGTAATTTTTACTTCCTTTGCAAAGTAAGTACAGATGCGTTAATTGAGCACCTACTATAGCCATGCCAGGAACTAGGCTAGGCTCTTTCACATAAATTAGTTCTTTCACTTGCCTATAAAATAAAGTTTCTTTATTACAAGTGCCTAGATTAATGTAGGATTCAATAGCTCAGCAAAGTCAGACCAGATGTCTCTGTCTTGAATTTCAAAATCTTACTTGGCCCTGGTCCTGTTCTTTCTAGCCAGAACACAACAGCAGGCTCCTAGAAGGAAAAATGAACTATTTAAGGATTTCCTGATGGAAGCAGAGAATCACAGTTTGACACAAACTCAGAGAGCAGCTCCGTGGTCAGTTCACAGTCTTATATTTGAGGTTAGTGTTTGTGTCTATGCCAATTGGTTATGCCAATGACTCATCTTAAAACCCGAGGTTGTTTCTGGTTGGCCATGTACCAATTAGAAGCAAAACAAGAGTGAAATAACACAAAACACTACTATAGTGATGTACCTGAGGTAAGTAATAAAGGTCCACCTCATTTGTGAATGGCTTCCTTTTGATGAGGTCCTTTGCACATTTCAATCACTGAATTTCAGTGCAGTAGAGTTAAGAGTACAGTGTTCACCTATCTGTGGTTTTCTGCTCCTTCCCGGGCACAAGGGGCTACAGTTTCCAGGCCTCTTGCAGGTATGTGGAGTCATATGGCTATCTCTAACCAATGGACAATGAGTGGACATGATATGTTCTACTTTTAGTCAAGGCACTTAAAAGTAGGCATGAGTGCTCCATGTTCCTCTATCTTTCTCATGCAGACCCTGGAAACCATGTTTTGGAGCTTGTAACAACATGTGATACTAGGGCTTCTTCAGCCTGGGTCTGAGTATTTGCAGCAAAGCCTTCCACTGAAGGATATGTTGAAGGAATACAAATTAAATCCTATTGTTGTTGTTGTTAAGCCACTGAGATGTGGGGATTAATTTGTTACTGCAACACAACCTAACCTGTCCTGACTAATCAACTCCAAGATGCTCTTTCTTCATGATAATTTCTACCTGTATAAGTGAATATTTAGTAAGATTCTGGGTAATGATTTCGAAGGACACTGTACTTTTCTCTCAGGTATACAAAAGTACTTTGCATAGATTGCCTTTTTTATGCATATAGCATTTCTTTAATAAAAACTGGAATGATCATTTCCATGTGGAAACTATGGTAAAAAGAAGTGAGTTGATTATCCATGGATAATCACAATTCACTGAAAAGCGCTAAAAAGAAAAATCCATATGGACTTATTCCCAGCATCAGGCTTTTTTCATTCACAAAACAATCTCTTGGGCTTTTCTGGGCTAGCATCCATTTCTTGCCTCTCATAAAGCCCCTTACCAGAATACCACGGTGATAAAAGAATGAAAAAAAAATGTATAATAGCTTTTTGGATATAAAACCTGAAGTAATTGTATTGTATGGCATGTCTGTGGCCTTAATGTTAATTATTTTTTTTCTTTTGATTCCTTCCCACTCTGCTAATAGCATGCCCTCCAGAGTAATCAAGTTACCCAGCCAACTAAGCTCTTGCATTACTAAAAAGTATTACCCGAGAACAGCATGCAACCACTAAAGCTTTTTCCCCCATCCTGTGAAAAATGTAACACTGGCTAAAAAGGAAAGTCATTCTTGGAACCAGTTTGGTGTTTGTTGGGTTTTTTCCTTCCCCTCGGCTCATACTAACAATTTAAAGACTGAATAAGAGTCAAGGATTATATTCAATTCATTGGCAACACTAACTATTTTACTTATTGTTACACTTCAGAATATATTTTCAGATATAGACAGATATTTAAGTGGCTGTAAAATTTCCAACTGGAGCCTTTTCTTTAAAATATAATCAAATCGAATTTTTAAAAGTTGAAGCAAAGTAAATAATAAATAATAAGAGGGTAAAATAAAATAAACTTATTTTTAATAATTATTCTATTCCCCTATGAGGTTTTGGTCTTAATCTAATATAGAAGAGATTCATCCAAACAATAATAAAGAAGAGTGGCATTCTCAGAAATCATTAGCTGTAATTTCTTAGTATTTATTCACTCTAACCAACCCAGCTGTCTTTTTTTCTCCTGACTTAGGCTTCATCTCTTGCTTCTGGAATCATGCTTATCTTTTGGACCATAATGATTGTCTGGTAAGCTTTTGTTTTGGTTTGGTAGTTTTGTTTGCTCTCTGATCCATCTCTCTTCTTTTCCCTGTTTGGCTTTATTTCCAAGGTCCCTGGACAACAGACTTTGACTTAGGTCCAGCAAGGTAGTCTCTGGCAGGAGATTAAAGGTGGAATAGTGGAGAAGCCATAGTTCCCTTTCTTTTATGAGAGCATGCACCCTCCCCTCCACCTCCCACCCATTCCCCCATCTCCCCAGCCCCCCACCTCCCCTGACACCCGCCATTTCCCTCCCTCTCTTGGGCAGTCTTCAGAAGGGAATGCATCTCTCTGGGGAGTTCCAGATATCATGAAGAAGTTCCAGCCTCTACAGTTTGCATAGTGCTTTCTAGAATGTTGTTTTGCCTTCCATGTTTAGACCTATGATTAGACATAGAAGTGTGTGTGTGATTAACTCAGCACTATATTGACAAGACCATCCTTTTCCGCCAGCACTCTTCCCCATAGTACTGCAGTATAATCTTTGTCATAAATCAAGTGACCTTATGTATGTGGGTCACTTTTGGACTCTATTTTGTTTTATTGATTTCGTCTTTATATCACCACTACACTATCTTAAGTATAGCAGTTTTATGACAAATCTTGATATCTCATGACATAGTGCTTCCAACTTTGTTCCTCTTCTGCAAGATCATCTTATTCTTGCCCCTTTGGATTTGCATGCATATTTTACATATCAGTATGCCACTTCCCATGGTAGACAGGTAGGTATATATAGAGAGAGATAGATAATAAATAAAGCTGGAATTACATTAAATCTGTAAATGCATGTAGGAAAACTAATATATTTTTAATACTGAGACTTCCAATCTATGAATATGGTTTATCTCTACATTATTCTGATCTTTAACTTTTTTCAATAGAATTATCTAGTTTTCAGTGTAGAGAATTTGCAGATCTTCCATTAGAAGATATTTGATGTTTTTTCATGCTACTGTAAATAATATGTTTTTAAATATTTTATTTCCTAATTATTTTGCTAATATATAGAAAACCAATTTATATTTGTATATCGACGTTTTATCCAGTGTTGTCCAAATTCACTTTTTAATTGTGTCTATATTCTCTTGGATTTTCTATGCTCATATTCATGTCATGAAGGAACAAGGAAAATTTTATTTTATAATTTTCAATATTTGTGTGGCTTTTTTTTCTTTTCTTTTCCTTCTTGCAGGAGCTAGGACTCTATCTTATTCCTAATGAAAGAGGGGAATCATTAATATTCCACCATTAAATATAATGTTGGCTGTAAATACATTGAAGAATACCTTTCATCAGACTGAGAATTTCTCCTTTATTATTAGTTTACTGGTTAGTATTAAGTGTTTCTGTTCATATTTCTATCATGAATAATTTTTAATCTTATGAAATATTTTTCTGGCTCTACTGAGATAAATATATGGTCTTCTTTATGTGGTTTATTAATTTCAATGACTTTCAAATGTTAAGTTAATCTTGTATTTTTTGGAAAACAAAACTTGATCATGATGTGTTAGCATTTCCATGTATCACTGGATTTACTAATTAAATATTTTTCTTTAGGATTTTTATAACTATGTTCCAGACATTGGCTTGTAATTTTTATGTATTTTGTTGTCTTTGGTTAGGTATCAGTATTATATATTGGACACATGAAAAGTGTAGGGAGTGTTTCTTGGGTTTTTTTTTTTTTTTTTTTTGGTTTTTTTTTTTTTGGAAAAGCTTATCTAACATTGATGTTATATTTTCCTTAAATATTTGGTAAAATTTGGAAGTGAAGCCATAAGGACTAGAGACTTATTTATGAAAAGTGTTCAATTGTGGATTCCATTTTCTTAATAGATATAGAGCTTTTCAAACATTCTGTCTTTTCTTGAATTGATTTTGGTAAGTTGTGGTTTTCTACAGATTTATACATTTAACCTGAATTTGTATATATATTTGGATAAAAGTGTTCATAATACACTGCTATGAATTTTAATGACTGTATGATCTATAATGATGTCTCCCATTTTACTTCTAATATTGATAATTTGAGTTTCTCTCTTTTTTATTTATCAGTCTTGCCACAAGATTATAAAAGTTTTGGTCTTTTTAAAGAGCCAAATTTGGTTTTGTAGATATTTTCTATTTTAAATATGAATTCTATTTTATTAATTTCCCCTTATCTTTTTATTTATTTTATCTCTTTTATTATTTCAGTTTTAATTTGCTGTTTGTATTTTAATATCTTCATATGGATTCCCAGATCATTAACTTTCTAGACTCTCTTCTTGTCTAATGTATGTATACACTGAAAGTTATAATTTCTCTCCTAAGTATGGTTTTAGCTTTATCCCTCAGGTTTTCATGTGTAATGTTTTTATTAACAATCCATTCAAAATATTTTCTAATTTGCATTGTAATAACTTTTTTGACTTTTGGATTATTTCAAAAGAGAATTGCTTAGTTTCCAAATATTTGGGGATTGTCATGTTATCTTTTTATAATTAATTTCTACCTTAATTCTATTGTGATCAGAGAATACACTCATCATTTCAATACTTTGATTCTTGTTAAGACTTGTTTTATGGCCCAGGATCTAGTAATTTTTGATACTGTTCCCTGTGTACCAGCAAAATATTTATTTCTAGTTATTGGGTACAGTGTCATATGTTTGCTAATTAGATCAAATTAGAAAATAATGTTGTTCGTATCTTCTCTATTCTTATGGAATTGTGTTCATGTTTGTATCAGTTAAAATATTCCAATATGATAGTCGACTTGTCTATTTTCTATTCTAGCTCTTTAAGTTTTGCTTTATATATTTTTAGGTGTTGTTATTTGGTGCATAAAAAATTAGATTTCTTATAACTTCTTGATGGTTTGACATTTTTTATCACTGTGAAATGCCCCTCTTTTTCTAGTGATACTTATTCTTTAAAATATCCTTTGCCTATTTCTAGATGCACTAATATTAGCAGGAGTGTAGCTCACCAACTTTCTTTGGTTAGTGTTTACACAGTATGCTTCCTCCATACTTTAAGTTCATCCTTTCTGTATCGTATAATAAAGACATGTATCTTGCAAATGTATTTTTATTTATTTTTGATCCAGTCTCACTATTATAGTCTTTTAGAGTATTTTCCCCATTTTTTTAAAAGACAACTATTCAAATATTTCAGTTTAAACCTCTCTTGTTTCCTAGTTGTCCAATCTGTTCTTTGCTTTGTTTTCTCTTGTTCATGTTTCTTTTGGATTTACCAAGTAGTTTTTATTAATCAGTTTTTCCCTTTTGTTAGCTTTTGGTATTGCCTCCTTTTATGATTCTTTTAGTGATCATAATAATTCTCTTGCCTGCTTTTCTAATCTTTTGTTAAAGCAATCTATTGAGTTCTTAATTTCAGTGCTTAAACTTGTCAGTTATAGAATTTCCTCTGATACAGTTTTATAGATTCTAATTCTCTGGTGAAATTCTCTGTCCACCTCTTCCTAAAGATGTTGATGTCAATACCTGAATCCTCTATGGGCCTGTACCTTATATAGATTTTTTCTTGGTTTTCAGTAAGTTAAACCTATCTCTTGATATATCAGGTATTTTTTGAATGCCAGATATAATGTATAAAACAATGTCAATGCTCTGAATGGTGATATACTCCTTTAGAGATGATTTCCTTTTCTTTAGGAAGATAGTTAGATGAAGGGTTGATTAACTTTATCTGATCAAGAGTTGAGCTGATTTGAGGTTAGGTATCTATTTTCAGAAGGTCTAGTCTGTTTTCAGTTTATCCTTATTCTTTGGGTTTAGCCCTTCAGGAGACTCAAATTAAAGCTTGGGGTGTTTATCAGAGTCCCTCATCTTTGGAGAGCTATCAAATCCAATTCTTGTCTTCTTAGCACCATGAAAATGTCAAAAATTTCTGTGCTTCTTTCTGGTTGAGTTCTTGACCTCTTTCCCCATGTGGCTTACAAATTAGCAAATACCTCTGGGGAAAATAGTATAGATTTTTGGGCTCATTTCACAGCAGTTCTCCCCTTCCAAGATTGCGGCCCCTAGAATCCTGGATGCTGGGGTAAACTTGAACTCCAATCTTATATCTTCAGCCCTGTAAGAATGCAGATAGCACTGAGCAGCCACTCAGCTTTTTCATCCTGTGCAGTCCACAAATAACCCAAGAGTATTACTGATAGACAAAGCAGAACTCTTCTTCAATGTATCTCTTTTCCCTCTGGAATCCCAGCCCCTCAAGTCCTGGCTGCTTAGTTTCACTATAATTCATTCAAAGAGAAGTATTTTTTAAACTCAGATTTCATAATTGTTCTCAACAAAAACATTGTTCTGATACAAAATATTCCATCATAGCCAGAAGTGAAAACTTTAGATTTCTTTTTATTTATCCTGTTTTGGATTGATTAAGCTTCCTATATTTGATAATAGTTTTCTTTCATCAATTTCAGAAAATATTTAGTCATTATATTTGTATATCAACTCTTCACCATTCAGTCTATTTTCTTGTTCTGCCACTGAGATTAGACATATTTTAGAATTTATTACCTATCCTCAATGACTAAAACTCTATTTCATAATTTCTATCTGCTGATAGTTTTGTTTTACACCCTTGGGTTATTTTGTTTTAGAGCTATTTCCAGTGCACTAATTTTCACTTCAGCTGTGTCTAATGTATTGTTTAAACTAGCTATTGAGTTTTTAATCATGATTAGTACATTTCTTATTTCTAGAAATTTAACCTGGTTCAACCTATTTGCCTGCCCAGATTTTATGATTCCTGGTTCCTTGATTATGCTTTCCTTCTTTGTTTTCATTCCTCTAGAAAACAAACACTTGAATGTTTACTCTCAAATAATTCCAATATTTACAGTATTTGCTGGTCTGATTCTGTGTCATGTGATTTCTGCCAATACTCACTTATCTCAAATGTTTGGTGGAGTTTTAGTACGAACTCATGCTCCTTGAAAGTTCATCTATGAGAATTCTTTAACCTAGCATTTAAAATACATCTCTCCAGAAAGAAACAATATTTGTTTGCTTGTTTGTTTCTTTCTGGCAGCACTAACAACCTGGAATTTATCTAAACTGATATGTTTGTCCTAGGCATATTGGTTATTGTACCTTTTTTTCAAATTCTTTGAGAAGATTTTTTTTTCCTTGTCAAAGCCAAAACATGTTAGTACCAAGTAAGAGTGTTGACTTCAGCTTTATATATGGAGTGCAGGGCCAGTGGGGAGACCCTGATCTGCCATCCCATTTTCTTTGGGTTACAGATTTTGCCTCCTATTCCCTACATATAAACCTTTATAACCAGCCTAGTTTACAGGGTTCTGCAGATGTCCTCAAGGCAAAAACATGCTCCAGTTCTTTCTTATCTCCCTTCCTTCTCGCAGATTCTGGACTTCAGTTATTACCTATATTTTAACCCCAGTTCGGTAATATGCCTTTAAAATAAATTTTTAAAAAAGCATGCTCTACTGTGGAATGGACTAGTGCACACAAGATATTAATACAGGTTATGGGAATGGGAAGAGAAAGAGAGTAGAGGGAAAGATTACAAAATGTTTCCTATGTTGCTTTCTATTTTCTCAGATACATGTTTTAAATTTGGGAGAAAAAGTTAATGGAACTTTTGTGAAATAACTGTAATATAGAGAAACATTTCAAAAAATATTTATGTCATCCATTAACTTCTCTAGATACTTAAATCCTTGAAGTGATCTAAAATACCAGAAAGTTACATATTTGGTACACATTGGGGTTATCCCGAAGAGTGTAATGTTTACGTATAGCTTTTATCAAATGTCATCATATAGTCAAGCCATATGAAATTTAATGTTTTATCAGTTATAAAAACATGATTGAGGTCAGTTTTTATTACATCACTCACTGCCCTCAAGGAATTGTATAATGGCTTAAAGCCAAATTTGAAAGCCAGCTGTGGCAACAAGGTTTGAGCCTTATGATGTGTATAATTGTTCTTTCCTTTTTATTTGATCCTGATATTTTCTTTTTTGTCACTTTCATTTTGGTTTGCTTTGTTATAAGCTGCCTGAAATCCACAAAGGAAAAAAAGGCAAATAGATTTTTCTTAGATGAATGTATATTGGACAGAGGAGAATTCTGAATTTCCAAGTTCAATTTTTCAAAGATATTATAGAACTGAGAAATAATGATAGAACTACTTGTCCTGTGAGTCTTTGTAGGTCACAGAGAGTGGCCATAAAATCCAAGAAAAATGTGTTGATAGGGTTTCTAATGAAAGATACAATTCTGTATAGGAAAGTGAAGAAATACTATGACCGAATCTATAATAATTAAATTTAGATTTGTAAACAAAGTTATACTTAATCTCCCAGTTTATAATAAAATAAATATAATCTCAGATACAAAAGGCAGATCATCTATAACATCGCATTTTACTGACCATGCTATTCAATTTTGTATCAAGGTTTTTATTTACTAAATAAAAGAGTAAAACTAAATAATAAAAACAAAAATGTATTTCTAAATATTATAATTATGTTAAAATGAGCATTAATTGAGTTCCTTGAAATTTTTCCGTTTTCTTAATAAACTTTGAAGTTGAACCTCAAGGAAAGTCAAAATTACAAACACTCAGACATTATTCCTACTTTTATGATAACTAATTTTATATAAGTGATCACATAGCAAAATCTATACATTAAATAATAAGAATCCTGGTCACATTTCCTGTGTTTGAGAAGCCGCTTCACTTCCTGGGACTTTTGTATTATGTACTTAACCTTTCTGTGCCTTTGTTTCTTCAACTGTAAAATGGAGATACTAACAGTATCAATATCATGAAATTGTTGTGAGAAATAAAAAAGTTAATATTTGTATAACATATAACACAGTTTCTGATGTTTGGTTAGCCCAAAATAACTATTAGCTATTATAATAATTAAACACATTTTTTTCTATTAAAAAGTATGTAAATCACTAAATATAACATCAGTAAGTAATCTTTGAAACATTTTCCTCCCTCCTTTTAAATTAACCCATAACCCTTAGCATAACGCCAAAGTTTCACTGAAATAATTAGGAATGAGGTAATTATTATTTAATTTGTACTTCTTACAGAGTAATACAAAAAGCAGTATATACTCATGGAAACAGTGTGAAAGAGACAATATGTAGACTCAAGTTTCAATTTGGAAGGGGGTAGAGCAAAATGGCCAAATAGAAACCTCCAGCGATTGTCCCTCTGCACAAACACCCAAATTCAACAAGTATCCATGCAAGCAGGCACCTTCAGAAGAACCGAAAATCAGGTGAGCGATCATATATACCTGGAATCAATCTTACATCAAGGAAAGAGGCACTGAAGAGGGTAGAAAAGACATGTCTTCCTGGATATTCCTGATGCTTGTATATATTGTTTGGTCTCTGGAAATTGAAGAGTTAGGTATTTATTTTAATCTCTGCAATCTGGGTTTGTTTGAATCCATCCTTCTTAAGAAAGCTTTCCACATATTCAAGGGAATTGAGTGTCATGATCTAAGTCTTTGGTCACTGTAGCCATGTCAGCACTGAGGGTGTCCCAAGCCTAGTAATGACTCTTGCAGACTCCTGGTGGTACTGCCTCAGTGGTCTTGGGTAAAATACAGGAGAATTTCCTGGATTACCAGACAAAGTGTCTCACTCTCTTCCCTCACTCTCCATGCTGGGATGCTGGGGTTGTGGGGAGGAGTGACATAGGCACTGCCTCATGGCCACCAGCGCCAGGTCACACCCAAAGCCAGCCCAGGCTCACCCAAAGTCTGTGGTGACTGCTGCCTGGCTCCCTCTGATGTTTATTCAGAGTCAAAGGCCTCTTTGGTCAGCAAGTGATGGATCCTGCCAGGACTGGGTCCTTCCCTTCAGGGCAGTCTCGCATTGCCTACACCACCCCACCCCACCCCATCCCACCAGCACACTGAGTGGAGAGAGAATCTGTGCACTTGGGGAGAGAGAGTGAAGTGACTATGAGGCTTTGCATTGAAACTCAGGGCCGCCCTGCCACAGGGGAACACGGAATTCTGCCAGTGCTCATGGAGAGGGTTTTTAGACCAGCCCAACCGGAGAGAAATTCTCTCTTGTGAAACCCAAGTTCCAGCTCGCCACACCACCAGCTGACAAAAAGCAGGCTAGGGCCTGGACCAGGAAGACAGTCAGGCCACAAAGGCTGCAATACTTGGGCAATTGCTGGGGTTGTGCTGGCTTGGAGCCAGGGGATTTGGGGTGCATATGACCCAGTAAGACATCAGCAGTAATGGCCAAGCCAATATCTGTGTCAACAGTCCCTTCCCTCTGGCCCCGCCAACTATAAGCACTATGGCTCTGGGAGTCTTCTTCCACATGCGGAAAGGAAAGGGAAAAGTTCAGAGGACTGTGTTTTGCAACTCTGTTACCAGCTCAGCCACACTAAAGTAAAGTACCAAGCAGACTCCTGAAGCCCCTGAGTCTAGGTCTTAGTTCCTAGAAAGCATTGCTGGACTCACCCTGGGCCAGAAAAAAAAACATTCTGCCCTAAAGGGAAGGACCCAGTCTTGAAAGAATTCGCCTGCTGATTAAAGCCCCCTTGGGCTTTGAATAAACATCAGAGGTAGCCAGGCAAAAGTCACCGCGGGCTTTGGGTGAGACTGGGCTGACTTCAGGTGTGACCTTCAGGTGGCCATGAAGGAGCACCTACTTCACTCCTTGTTAAACTCTGGCAGCCCAGCACAGAATGAGGGAAGAGGGTGAGAGACTTTTCCTGGTAATTAAGGGAATTCTCCCATATCTTACCCAAGTCCACCAAGAAGGTACCAACAAGAGTCTGCCAGAGTCATTACTGGGCTTGGGACACCCCCAGTGCTGATATGGCTACAGGGCCAAAGACTTAGATCATGGCACTCAATTCACTTTGAATACCTGGAAAGCCTTCTCAAGAAGGACAGGTTCAAATAAGCCCAGGCTGTAAAGATTTTATTAAATACCTAACTCTTTAATGCCCAGACATCAGGGAACATCCACAAGCATCAAGAACACCCAGGAAAATATAACTTCCCCCCAAAAACTAAATAAGGCACCAGTGGCCAATCCTGGAACAATGGAGATACATGGTCTTTCAGACAAAGGATTCAAAATAGCTGTCCTGAAGAAGCTCAATAAACTTTAAGACAACACAGAGAAGGAATTCAGAAGCCTATCAGAGAGATTTAACAAAGCGATTGAAATAACAAAAAAAAACAAGCAAAAACTCTGGAGTTTAAGAATTTAATTGACAAACTGAGCAATGTACCAGAGTCTCTCAACAGCAGAATTGACCAAGCAGAAGAAAGAATTAGTGAGCTTGAAGATAGGCTATTTGAAAATACACAGTCAGAAGAGAAAAAGAAAAAAAAAAAAACAATTAAAGAAAAGAAGCATACCTATGAGATCTAAAAAATAGCTTCAAAATGGCAAATCTAAGAGTTATTGGTCTTAAAGAGGAGACAGAGGGAGAAATTTAGGTTAAAAGTTTATTCAAAGAAACTATAACAGAGAACATTTAAAACCTAGAGAGAGGTATCAATATTCAGGTACAAGAAGGCCATGAGACACCAAGCAGATTTAACCCAAACAAGTCTACCTCCAGGCATTTAATAATCAAGCTCTCAAAGGTCACAGATAAAGAAAAGGTCCTAAGGGAAGCAACAAAAAATAATATATAAGGAGCCCCAATACATCAGCCAGCAGACTTCTCAGGGTAAACCTCACAGGCCAGGAGAGAGTGGCATGACATATTCAAAGTGCTGAAGATAAAAGCCTTACCCTTAGAATATTATATCTTGCAAATTATTCTTCAAACATGAAGGAGAACTAAAGCCTTTCTAGACAAATAAAAGCTGAGGGATTTCATCAGCACCAGACCTGTCCTTCAAGAAATGTTAAAAGGACTTCTTCCATCTAAAAGGAAAGGATGTTCATGGATAGTAAGAAATCATCTGAGGGTATACAATCCACTGATAACAGTAAGTACACAAATAAAGAATACTCTATTGCTGTAATTGTGGTGTATAAACCACTTATATCTTGAGTAGGAAGACTAAAAGACAACCCTATCAAAAATAACTACAACAACTTTTTGAGAGATAGACAGTATAAAAATCTATGAATGGAAACACCAAAAATTAAAAAATGAGGGGAAGGGTGATACAGTTAAACAGTAGAATTTCTGTTAGATTTCTCTTTGCTTGTTTATTTGTTGGTAAATACAGTTGCCATATGTTTAAAATAATCAGTTATAAAATGTTTTTTGCAGGCCTCATGGTAACTGCAAATCAAAAAACCTACAACAGATGCACAAAAAATAAAAAACAAGAAATTAAAACACACTACTGAAGAAAATCATTTTTAAAAAGAACATGAGAAGGAAGAAAGAGAGGCTCATAAAACAACCAGAAATCAAATGATAACATGGTAGTAGTAAGTCCTTACCTATCAATAACATTGAATGTGAGTGGACTAAACTCTCCAGTCAAAAGGCATAGAGTGGTTGAATGGATTGAAAAAACCAAGAACCAACCATATGTTATTTAATCCACAGTGCAACCCTATTACATAGTATAAACCCCCTATTGGCGGTAAATACTATTATCCCCAATTTGTAGACAAGTAAACAAAGGCTCAAAATTACAGTTATAAATCAACAGTGCAGGATTTCAAACTACATCTGACATAAATGCTTAATACATTCCCTGTACCTGGTGAAGTTTTTATAGATGAAAAGTACTAGATAGACATTTTTGGCTTTATTTATTGCTCAATACAGAAGATGCCTTCCATGTTAAGCAATATATGGAATCAGTCATTAAATTTTTGTGTTTCTACTCTACATTTTGCAAATCTTCTTGAAACTTAAGTCTTTTATTGACAGCTCATGAGGCTAAGAGTTCAATGAAGAGGTATGGACTTGAGCAAATGTAACAAGTTTCTGGCTATTGCCATAACTGCAGTTTAAAGGAAAGGGAAACAAGCTCATTGCTAATAAGGTCAGAGATTTAGTTATTTTTCTAACTATCCCTGAGATAAACCAATTCTTAGTGCTGCAATTTAGGAAGCCAAGCAAAGGTTTGTAATATTGGACACCACCATAGATAGCTTCACATTTAGAAGTTGGCTTGTGAGAGCTAACAAAAAAAAAAAAACTTCATGTCAAAAGAACCATTTCCCAAACCAGAGAAAACTCCGAGTCCACACGCCTTCATTGTTCTTTGTAAGGGTGGCATAACAATTAAAAACCTTGAAATGGAAAACATAAAAGGGAGCTTAATCATTGACAAGTGGTTGGAACATCAGCCATGAGCTCACAGCCCCTTGAGACCTCTTTTGAAGCAAAACCAGGTGAGAAAAGCAGTTGGTACCAGCCAGAGAACCTACCAAGTTCCCATCTTCTTAGTCTCCTGTGTGAGGGAGCTCTTTGCTAAATCTTTCTAATAACATAAAGCCTGAATTTTTATTCTTCCCATACAAGAGCTTGAAATCAAGTCATTGTCAGGCAGCAGTGGTAGTATTTGTCCCTTATTTCCTCAGGAAAATGCTGAATACCTAAAGATGTTGATAGCTTCTACTTTTAATGGAAAGGCTTAATAAATGCAATTTTATGTACCTGGAGGAAGGAGGACGATGAATTCTGAAGGAGGCCAGCCCTGTCATGAGCAACATAACTTCTAATCCTGCCCAAGCAGACAACGTGATTGTATATCCTCATTAATGCCATAATTGGTATCTGGAATCTGTTCAAAAATGCCGATTTACTGTGTAACAGAAGATTATGGCTGAATTTGGAGTTCTTTATGGTCCGCAGATGCTTGTGAAATTCAAATATAAAAACTGTCAGTTAAACATCTCATGAAAAGCTGTACCTTCTACTAATCCAAAGGAACATGAACAAGTGCTTGAGGGCATGAAAATCCACAATGTGTTTCGGTAGCTAACCACTTACAGAAACATTAACATTCCTGGACAGGGTTGCTCGCTGAGTTTCTAAAGTAACTTAGGAGCTATCAGGATTCAGTTCTTAACAGACTTCAACACAGTAGGGGAAAAATTGTCAGTCACAAGCCTCCAGTATTTATGAATTATTAATGTTGGCTTTCTGGGTATTTTTTTTTCCAGTTTTGCTTTTGTGTGCATGTTCAGCTGAGTAATTCAATAGACTGATGGAGACATGAATAGATATGCTAACTAGCGCCAGGGTTAACCTTTAAAGTTCGTTAAAGCTGTCAGCTTTCAATGAAATATTTTCATGTTCCCTTTTTTTTTCTGTGAACTGGAATATAAACATTATTTGTACACTGGGATCAGAGGTGCTTAGGAGAAAAAGAGGCTCCACCTTGGCGTCATTTTTTTAAAAACCAAGACATCACTAATAGATTCATCAAGAAAGGCATCTGTAAAAACATTTCTCATTTACAAACCATGCCATCAGAATACATTAGCAGCCCACCTTTATTACAGTGGTTTTCAACCAAAAATAATAATAATAATGGTATGTCCCTATTGCTACAAAAACAGTAGGGAAAAAGGGATTTGGAGAAGGAAAATGGAGAGCTTAGTACTGAGCTACATCATCAGTGTGTGGGTTGCAAAAGGAACAAAAAGTACATCTTATGAGCATGGTAAAGATGAAGTATAATGCTGGAAACAACCTTTTGTCTAAACAGGGATTCTTTGTGGAAAAACAGGGTAATAAAGGTACTCCCAATTAAATCAATGATAAAGTTTTCAAAATCTTCAAGGATTTTGTATCTACATATGCTTGCTAACAAGCCTAAACAATCGAACCCATAATAGAAACCTTTCTGCTTGGAAATTTTTCCCATTACTCTTTAACCATTAAGTTCTCTGCTATCCTTTGCTATGAAATCATTTATCACCTAATATCATCCACTGGGGCTATTCCACTGCCAAGTCTAAGGCCTCCTTTCATCTCAGTCCCTATCAAGACAAGAAATGAGGTCACGTGAAGTGAAATAGGAAGACATGCTGTTTTGGGAAGATTTAAACTCCCCACCAGTTTGCAATGATTCCGTTATTAAGGATACAGAATAAGAAAGCTGGCCGGGCGCTGTGGCTCACGCCTGTAATCCTAGCTCTTGGGAGGCCGAGGCGGGCGGATTGCTCAAGGTCAGGAGTTCAAAACCAGCCTGAGCAAGAGCGAGACCCCGTCTCTACTATAAATAGAAAGAAATTAATTGGCCAACTGATATATATATAAAAAATTAGCCGGGCATGGTGGCGCATGCCTGTAGTCCCAGCTACTCGGGAGGCTGAGGCAGAAGGATCACTCAAGCCCAGGAGTTTGAGGTTGCTGTGAGCTAGGCTGACGCCACGGCACTCATTCTAGCCTGGGCAACAAAGTGAGACTCTGTCTCAAAAAAAAAAAAAAAAAAAAGAATAAGAAAGCTGTCCATTCTCGATGTGGAGCAATAAATGATGCAATAAACTTAGTATCTCAACCTTACTGTAGACGGATCTCTATTCTTCTTCAATTTTTTTTCTCTACCACATTCCTTTGAGGTCAGCAAGAAAGATAAAAGAAATGGTTTGATCAGCTACATAAAAGTGAAGAAAAAAACGAAAGCAAAGAAAATTTGGATTACCTGCTATGGTTTAATCCTCTTAGAGATACTTAAATTTAACTCTTTAGTCCCTTACCAGATCAGACCCAACTAACTCTATCTTTAATTTTCAAAGTAATTTATGTCCAAAATAGATGATCCAAACCAAGAGCCCCAACATGTGGCCCAGGTACCAATTGTTCTTTCTCAGTATCTGTCATTAGAACTGTTCTTGCCACCAGGACTGGAAAAAAAAAAAAAAGACAGTTTTAAACACTTAAAAGTTTATTATTTATTCTTCCTCCTCTCCTTCAAAGCCATTTCTTTTTGTCTCTTCTATTTTCTGGTATCTATCTTTTATTATGCTTTATAATATAGCAGCATATATTAGAGATGGTATTTTAAATTATTAATGTGCTTTATTTGTTTTGCATTTGCAAGTACATGTCCTAGAACATCCATCTGCTTGGGGAGATGTGTTCAGGAAAGAAAAATAAAAATAAAGACTGATGTAATATTCAGCATCTGACATACAAAATAGGATTTAGCAGAAAGTCAATGAGCTTAAGATCCACGCATTTTTTTAGAGAACAAGGATTTCCCAAATGCTTTAATTTCCTCTTTTAGGATATCAACAGCCAATCCTGGAGGACTCATGCCCATAGACTTCTTTTTAGTGTTAAGAAAATTCCATTTGCACCTGAGAATGCAATAGCAGGAAATCTCTTGCCTGTTTGTAGAAGGAGGACAAAATGTAAGTTAAGAAAAACAAAACCTCCCCATTTCTGGACTGGGGACTCACAGAGCAGAAGGGGAAGAAAGAAAATGAGGTTCAAGTGTTTAGTCTTGAGTGTCCTGATTCTCTCCCTTAGGCTTTGGCCAAGAGGGGCTGATTTGTGCTATATTGAGAAAGAATCTTCCAAGAGAAGTGGCGCTGGCTCCTTCTTCCCCATTTGAGAATGAAGGAGGTGATGACTCTGTGAAGAACCTGGCGCCAACACAGGGCCACTCAGCCGATGAAGAAAGCAAGCTGTGTGGGTTAAATGGAGGGTTGTTATGCATGGCCCGTTTGCAGGATGGAGGATGAACACAGAACACAAAACACAAACGCAGAACACAAAGAAAAAGACAGACACACATACAGACAGTTGACTCAAGTAATAGCACACTGGGTCAGTTTTATTTTTATACTCTAAAAAATTTAAGTTATTTCCTTGTACATAACCACCCAGGCATTGCAGCAATGGCCATAAATTCTGGAATACGTAGTCTTAGGGAAGCAGATATCCACTGGCTCAAGGTTTTCAGGTGGTTGCTCTAGGCGCTAGGCATAGATCATGGACCGAGATTAGCAAGGATGGGCAAGGTGAGCCACAGGGGACATTTTTCATCCCCAGCTTCTCTTAGGGTGACCTCTAAGATTCTCGGCTGAACCCCGGCAGCTGTGCCTGGCTTAGGTGGCCCCTCCTTTGAGGGATCTTACCCGTCATTGACTAACCAGCCATCTTATGGGGTGTACGCAGCAATCACAGGAACAATGTGTTTATTGTGTGGCTTCCAGACCCCCAATGCCATGGGGCAGGATAGCTCTTGCTTACTTGCAACTCAGGTCCTTTGTTATGCCTCTAGGCAACAGCTTTGTTTATCACAGGGAGGCTGTTCGGAACACATTACTTTTAAATGCTCTGAGCAGAGCAAGTACATTACTAAATTTAATTCTTAAACTAGGAAAATATATGCCAGTCCCCTACAGAGGGTGATCTGAGTTAGGGTGTAAGCATCTGAGCTGAGAACCAGACAGGCTGATGTGGGGCCTGCTCTGCCGAAGCAAGATGACACAGCAGGGGAAGGTGGGACCAAGAAGTCTGTTCAGAGGCCTGGGTGTGAGGCATGGGAGAAAAAGGGGTTCAATACCAGCAAACACCCAAGAACCAGGAAATGCCAGGGACCCCTCCAACCAGCTACCATGGAGACACCTAAGGTGCCACCCTAGGAAGGAAAATAAGAGAAGACAGGATCTCAGCAATGTTGCCTGGTAGGAGTTGAACATTACTTGGAGACACACTGTAAATGTTTTGATCATACCAAGCTTTATACTATATTGAGTATTTTACTACATTTTCCTGACTCACTCTCCAAAACAGTTTCAGAATTAGCTCCTCAGGTGACTCTTGTGCGCATAAAGCTTAAAAACCATTACCCAACTTTCTAGCCATTCTTGCAAAAAGAAAAACTATGTTAATCTCTGGATTAATTGATCACGAGAAAAACAGATATTCTTGGTACTTAAGTTAGTCTGAAATTTCTCCCTAGGGTCCTCCTAGCAAAAATCGCCTGCAATGTTTTCAGCAGCTACCTTTCCATAGACATACAAATGTGCTTCCTCAGGCTCCTCTAGAAAATTCTTTGCTCAATGATGAATACACCTCAACAAACAGCAATTTATTAAAGACAAGCTAATACTGAAATACCCCTATATAGCTGAGGAATTCAGCTTATTGGTAGAGCCTGGTCGAGAGATAAGCTTTCAAATATCTGGTGGAATTGATTAAATGAATGACTTTGAGCAATCTTCCCTTCATAAATGTTTTAGTTTGATTTTTGCTAAATGGTAGGTGGCCCCCAAGTTCAAGTAGGTGCTTGTTATAGGGCTATTTTATGTCACTTTTTAAATATAGACATATATCTAAACAGACAATAGAGATTGGTTTGCTATCCTTTAATAAATATTGAGTCATTTAATGAGGGCTAACAACACTGTGTTTGTTTGATAGGGCTGACATAACAAAGTACTACTGCTTAGATGGCTTAAGCATTAGAAATTTGTTTTCTCACAAGTCTAGAGACTGGAAGTCAGAGAACAAGATGTTGGAAACTCCTTTCTTGTCTTGTAGCTGGCTGCCTTCTCCCTGTCTTCACCTGGTCTTCCCTCCAAGCATGTCTGTGTCCTAACCCCCTCTCTTACAGACACCCGTCATATTGAATTAGGACCCACCCATATGACCTCATTTTACCTTAATTATCTCTTTAATTTCCTTATCTCCAAATACAGTCATATCCTGAGGTACTGGGGGTTAGGACTTTCAGCGTACAAATTTTGAGGGGGTGCAGTTCAGCCCATAAAAAAAAACAATGCCTGAATAGGAGATCACACTGCTGACCACAGAGATGGGTTCAGAGATGCACACTTTTCTCACAGTTATGCTAACAAGATTCTATTTCTCTGGAGGGGGGTGGGGGGGAGGAAGGATCTCTTTATCCATTGGGATTATCAGATGTGGAAATACAGCCAGGAGTTGGTCAAATGCCCATTCCCATCTCTAGGCTGGGCTGGAGTCATTCCACCTGAACCACATGGACGAGGGTGGGGAAGCACGGCACACAGTTGTCCATGTTCACGGCACCAGTTGTGTGTTCAGGTGGGAGGAAAAAGCTCGGCTGTGTTCCTCTCTTCAGGCCAGGGGCTCCGGTCTGGGGCATCTGCATGGAGGGAGCATCTTTTGTAAGTTCGCAGAGAATTGCCATATGCATTGACAGCCTGGTAGCCTTGTCAGGCAGATTGGGGGGTGTTTTCCAGGCAGGCAAAACTACCCGATGTCCACTACTCTTCTCCATAACCCTTATGTCCCAGTTCCATACACCTTCCTACATTTCCCTACATGCATTTTCTATGAATTCTGTGGGTCCCAGATCTGTAAACTCTGGTTCACTGATTGCATATATATAGAGTTCAAACTATGTTAAACTGTATAAAGCCCTTGTGTCTGGAACTGTTTCCCATGTTCCTAGGTCCATAGGATCATTCCCAATCGTGCCTCTTAGGTGACTCCCACCATCTCTTTCACATCTTTCTCGTCTCATACAGCTCTCACACACAGGTGCCCTGAGCTAAAGATGCCTCCAATCTCCACCCCAATCCCATCCCTCAATGCCAGAGGCCTTGCTGCTATGTGCATCTTCCTAAAACCTCCTTTCAGGTTCATTGTGTGTGTGTTTGCATGTGTGGCGGGGGATGACTTTATTGTTTGCTCTTGTTGTTTATTGTAACAGAGTTTGATCAGAGAAGTAGAACTAGCACATGTGGTCTTGCACAAGGATATTACAGTGGGTTTTACAGTAGGGAATTGCAGGAACTGCTGAAGCAGTCTGTGAAGTTACCATAGGTTAGCCAGACTGCAGTAAGGAAGGAAGCTGATGAAGAGAAGATCAAGGACAAACTGGAGCCTGGCCGAACACACTGGAACTTGCATCTGCTTTTCACCACCTCCAACCCTGGTGATGTGCAGGAAAAGCTGTATCCTTCACCAAGGAGCTGCATGCACATGTGACCCAGGATTCCAAGAAGCTGAAGGAGCAGATCCAGTGGGAGGTGGGGGTGGATGGGTGTGGGTGCTTCCCACAACAACCAGGGGAGCTTGCAGGAGGGTAACAACATGCATGCATTGCCACCGTCCCTGACGTTCTGTGCCAACCTTCCAAAAATTAAACAATGACTTTGGCTTTGCTTTGGCTTTCCAAATCTTGTAGGGATTTTTCTAGTGTCCAGCTTTAATCAGATACCAAATAGGAAAGAGTATCCTGGGATGTGTAATTCCAGGTACCTATACTGGCATAGTACAAGGCATGAGACTTAATAAATCTAAATATATTTTTTACTTATAAAACTGTGTCCACTTTTTAAACTGTACTATACAAAAGTTCGTATTAAGACTCTTCTAAGAAAGAGGTATCCAAAATGAAATTAAACCATATAAACCTTATCTAATGATTAAATATATATAGGCTAATGTCTTTGGCCAGAAATAATCATGGAAAGATAGTCATTTCTTAGCCTAAATATGCCATTGTGCATGTCTATAGTTTATACAATGATTTCACATGGTATACTCATACATACAGTTCTCCTTCAAGTTCTATAGGGGTCAAGCCCCTCTAACCCACTGTCTAATACCTCAAATGGTTTCTGGCCCTACCCCCTTGCACCTTCCATCCATTTTATTTTTTACTAACAGTTTTAGGAAACTGAAAAAGTCAAATAGAAGCTTCTTCCATGTTCGTATGTCACCAACAGTGGAGGTTTCTAATACATAATATAAATGCCTAATTATTGGCCAGCTCAGTGGATCATGTCTGTAATCCTAGTACTCTAGGAGGCTCAGGTAGGAGGATTTCTTGAGGTCAGGAGCTTGAGACCAGCCTGAGCAAGAGCGAGACCCCATCTCTACTAAAAATAGAAAAAAATTAGCTGGGCAACTAAACAATAGAAAAAAATTAGCCAAGCATGGTGGAGAGCAGCTGTAGTCCCAACTAGTTGGGAGGCTGAGGATCACTCGAGCCCAGGAGTTTGAGGTTGCTGTGAGCTACACTAACGCCACAGCACTCTAACCCAGGCAACAGAGCAAGACTCTGTCTCCAATATATATATCCCTAATTATAGAGGATTGGTTAAATATATTTTTATTTCCTCTATATTATGGAGAACTATTTTGCTATTACAACTGATATTGTGGAAAATCATATTCAATTACTCATCTCTATGTTAATTAAAAGAAAGCAAGTTACATAAGAAGATAGCCTCATTTTTGGAATCCATAGCCCCTATATGTGATAGAATTGTCCACATGCAGATAAGCTGCCTTTAGGCGCTTGGCTGTAATATTTGTTGCTGGCAGTGGGATTTGTATGAAGGAGAGACACTAAGTACATACAGGATACGAACTAACTTAGGAACTTGGTTTGTCTTTTATCCTTCCACTCTATTTGGCTTTAGAAACTTCAAAAGCTGCAAGATGCGTAAAGTTTATCTGGATTATCTTGTCATTTGGAGCACTCAAGTGTCTGCTTCAATATGCCTTAGAATCACGATTGCCAAATGAAAGCGATACTTTGTGCTTCTCACATAGCTGCTTACCAGCGATCCCAAAGCACAGGCAAAATGTTAGTTTTGCCTCCCATGATTTCTTTGAAGAAACTCGGGAGAAAGTCCGGGACAATTTGACTTATAAAACTCACCAGTTAATCCAAAGATAAACTGTCAAGGGCATGCTTTTACAAAAAGATATGCTGTTATTCCTAGTCCATTCTCTGAAAAGAGATGAATCCCACAGAGTTAGAAAAGGAGTATGGAAACTAATAAAAAGAAAAGCTTACCCCATCCTTAAAGAGTGCATATACACATAGAAGAATAATAACTGGTATCTGAAAAAAATGCCAAACTTCTTGGCCTCCTATGGAACATACTGTACTTTTTTTTTTTTTTTGCATCTTGATGCTGGCCTTTCCACTTTTCAAATCGAACAGTAATCCCTTACTATGTAAATTTACAAATAGGAATGCAACCAGGGATAATGAATTTCCTTAAATACAGGTCTGTAGCTGTGTGGTGCGGATTTCTAGCAGCTGTAGTGATCACTGGGTGGGAGCCGTTCTTTCCAGCCCCATGCTCCAATTACTGGCACGAGGCATCATGTGGCTCACGTCTTAACTGAGCTCGTTCTGCAATCGGTGGCAGCGACTGACATAAAGACCTTGGTCTCCTCACTCGCACTCCATCCTACTACATCCCAAACTTTTTTTCTTCATCATTTTAATTCCAAAATTATGATTAGATCACACAGATTTCATAAATATAAATTTATTTTATGTCAAAATCCAGGATATTTTGAAAGAATGAATCACCTTCATTAATATTCCAACATTTTAAAGCCATTTATTTGATAACTGTCGCAATATATCTATTTTGGCTTCTATGAAAAAAGTTGCCTTATACGTTTATTTATTCATATGCATAATTTTAAGAGCCTGGGTGTTCTAAACAGCCAAGGGCTGTGTTCTCCAGACATGTTTTAGAGACCTACTCACGAATTTAGTGAAACAAATTACAAAAGGATTTATAGATAAGAACGAATGTGGGTTATATTTTAAAAACTGGGATTTTTTTTCTTCCCCTAGAATGTGGAATTGTTTGGTTTTATTTTCATTCCACACACTTAGCTTTGAAATAAATAGGTAGCTACATACCATAGTAATTGTGGATGGACAGGGGTCACCAGGAAACAATAAAACTGTCAACACAAACTAATGACAACTGAGCACAGGGTAGCGAATAGGACATGAGTGTTTTATGAGAAAAGGTCAGGAGGTTCAAGTCACGGGAAAGAAAGATGGGTCTTGCCATCCAAACCGAACACACTTCACAAGTTAATTAGGCTTCTAGAACTTGTTCCAGATGGTGGAGAAACAGCGTGGGAGATTGATATATGCCAGCGATTGAGGAGTCAGGGATGAAACACAAAGTGGAGTCTGGTCTGATGTTGAGATCAGGGAACAAGCAGAAGATTAGGGGCAGAGGAAAACAGAGATAAGGGACCCGGGGCAATAAGAAAAGATCAGAGCAACATGAAGCCAGAGGGGAGGGGCTAGGAGATTGCAAGGAGGACCGTGAGGCGGGAAACAGCAGTGGCCGCAGGCATGCAGCCCCTCAAAGGTTCTGGACCACATGGTCGGCAGTCTTCACCGGCTCTTTGCCACCACCCAGGACAGATGTAGACAGCAACTAAATATGAAACCTAGATGTGGCACCGTGCAGTAGGATTTCCCAGCTAAGCCACGAGGTGTTGAGTCAAAACACGATGCATGTATGTTCCATGTCTGTGTCTCAGTTTGCTGACTCTTAAACACTGTACGTTTTTTAAAGATGCAATGAGGTCAAATTAGTTTTACATATATATATATATATATATATATATATACACACACACCATGCAAAATATTTGTTATGAGTATGCTTCCTATATGCACTAAATTATAAAAATGATACATTGCAAACTTCTTAACAGAGTGCTGTGACTTGTCACTACAGTATGAGGCAGGGCTGGGTTAGGGTGAGACGAATGAAACTCTGACTTCGGTCACAAAATTTAAGGAAGCATCAAAAATCTCAGCGATCAGGAAAAATAATGTACATCTTCATGCAATATTTTCAAAAGATCAGAATTAATAGAATGAACAATATTTGATAGCACAATAAAGGGACTATAATCATCAATAAGTTAGAGTAGTATACTTTAACTAAAAGTTGGAATGTTCCTAACACAAAGAAATGATAGATGCCTAAGGTAACGGACACCCCAATTACCCTGATTTGATTAATTCACATTGTATGCCTGTATGAAAACATCATATGTACCCTATATATACATATAACTACTATGTACCCATAATAATTAAAAATAAAACATCAACTTATCTATGATGAACAAAATATCAAAATTTTAAATAAAGATAAGATCCCACACTGCACCTTCATGACTCACCTCGTTCTCCCACTCTAATCCTGGCCCTGTTGGATCCTGACTATACAGGTTTATTTTGGAGTCTCCATAAGTTTTCCACCTGAGAGCCAAGTGTCTCACTCACCCTCACCGCAGTGTGGGATATTCGATACAAGGAGAGGGCAGAGGCATGCTTAACCATCCTCGGTCCTTCTAAGCCTCTCTCCCTGTGAAGCCTCTAGCATTTCTGCAAAGCTGCAACAGATATAGGGGCAGACTATACATCACCAGGTGCCAGAGTTTCCTCCAAACTCGTCTCTGGCTGCTCTGAGTCCTACAGATCTAGTGCCTTCATCCTAGAGATAGAACTGACATTATTAGATCTGCTGACTTAACATTACCTGAGTCTTATGTTCTCCCACCAGACCAGAAATTCGAGGAGGACCAAGACCCTCTCTCTTTACTCTCATTATATCACTATCAACTTCTCCAATTTCTGATACACAGCATGCACCCAATAAATATTTGTTGAATAAACAAGGAACTCTTCCTTAGGGTATACCCAGAATGAACAAAATCAGAGACAAAGCAATCCACTAAATAAAAAGTTAATTGCAGCTGACAAAAGGAGTTAGCAGTGTTGCCTAAACTGCAATTTAAAGAATTTTAATTCAGAAAGATCCAAACAGCTTAAAAATAAATATGCAAATACACATTTGACACATTTGTCTAGAGGAAAAGCTCTTTGCCTGAGGTCCGGTAGGGAAATGGCTTTGAAAAGACAGAATGTTGAAATTCATTGTAAACTGTGTACGTACATTCAAGAGGGGAGGTCCAAGGCTCATGCATTTTCATTTGTCTTCAGATGTGGTGAAAAATCACTGTTCTGAAGACTGTTATAAATGGCAAAGCTCATCCCTGACTTGGCTCAGTAAAACATTTTCCATAAAACAAAATAGCACTAATTGTGGTGCATTCAACTTGAACCTGGTGGACTTTTCACTCATTTGTGGAATATTTTTAGTAGCTCCAATGGGATATTGCTCTTTAAATTCTGTTACTACCATCACACCCGAAGTATACATCTCTCCATAAGTGTCCCAAAGTCCATTATTCAGCACGTGTACTTGACCGCCTGGAGCCCTGCCAGAGACAGATAGAGAAATCACATAAAGTATCCCAACATTAAAGCTCTTTACAAGCAGCCCTCGCCTCTGGTCATTTGGCAACTTCAACAGCGCTTGATGGAGAAATGTCCGCGTGTGACCTCTGACTGTGTTTTCTTTTTCTATTAGTGCAATTTCCCCCTCACTCTGCTCTCCGCTTTGCTTCCAAAGTTCCTACATGCTCAGACCTACAAGCGTTCAAGTACGTAAAACTTAATAATTCTAGGGATTGGCAGGAAACTTTGGATCATCTAACCCAGTGGTTTCCACACAGAACCAGGGGATCCGAGGAACGTCAAAGGGGTTAGATTGTATTTCCCATGCTCACCCCTGCCTCCTGCCACATACACAGAAGTATAAAGTACTGGTGTTCTATATAATATGGAATCTGGGGGAAAATAGTTTTCATTATAAAGGGTACACTTGTTTTGCAGAGGAAGAGACAAAGCATTATGAAGTCGTTCCATAACACAGGACTCTTTCAGTAGCAATGACAGAAATGCAAGGGAAACTGCCAAAAGGGGAAACAAAAGGAAGGGATTTACCAATGTATTCATGAAAACTGCAGGGTCCCCAGGAATCACCGGCTTCAGGCAAGGCTGGATCAGGGACTCACACAGGGTCCTTGTACTGGATCTTTCTCCATCTGGTGGTTCAGTTCTCTCTGTGTGGGCTTCACCCTCAGCCTGACCTTTCAATGTGGCCAAAAGGCAGCTGGCACAAGCCCCAGGTGTTCGTCCTCACACCTGAGCAGCTTCAGCAAACAGAGCCTGACTGCTCAATTGTTCCAAATGAAGTCCTGAAATCGAGTCTCAGTGTCCAGGTCTCTGTCACGTGCCCATTCTTGAGCCAGGCATGTGAGCAGAGACACACTGATTGGCCAGAACGGAATGATAATGCTCATATCTAGAGCTAGAACATTAGACTGTGAGGACTGAGGGTGAAGGACAAGTGTTTTCTCAGAGCAAACTCAGGGGGCAATGAACAGAAGAAAAGAATACGCTGCTGGGTGGCTTAAGTAAACAAACATAGAAAAACTAGACCCTACTGCAAATGGGAAGACTAAATGGCCTGGCCAAGTCAAATGTCACTCAGGAGTGATAGAGACAGGACAGAGGCCTGTGTTTCTTTATTTCCCATCTAGGTGGATAATATTAGGGCTTCCATAGTTTCCATAGTTTATTAGGGCTTCCATAATAAAATACTACGAACTCCAATTTAAAAGAAATTTTTTCTCACAGTCTGGAGGCCAGAACTCCACCATCAAGATTATTGGCAGGGTTGGTTTCTTCTTTTTTTTTTTTTTTTTTTCAGGCTACAGGGAGGTGGTACGGGTTGGTTTCTTCTGACAGAGGCCTCTCTCCTTGTCTTATAGATGAGCGTCATCTACCTGTGTCTCCACATGGTCTTCCCTCTGTGTATGTCTCTGTTCTAATTCCTTCTTCTTATAAGGATACCAGTCACATTGGATTAGGGACAACCCACATGATTTCATTTTAACTTAACTACCTCTTAAAGCCTTATCTGCAAATACAGTCACATTCTGAGGTACTGGGGGTCAGACCACAAACATATAGATATGGAAGGTACATGATTCAGTTTCTAACAGTGGGTTTCATTACACCGAAAAGGTGGTTTACATAAATAAGTGAATGTAACACAAAAACAGTCCATACATACAGATAGGGCATGAATGCACACTTCCCTGCCAATATATGCACAGAGAAACACACATGTGCCATATGTATACACCAAACATGACCGGAACAAGTTCATCACCTTTTTCCTTCACAAATTCCACAAATTAGAGATTGCATGAGCCTTACTTGCGACAACTCTTAACATTTTTTTTCCAAATAAACTACAAAGTAGCAAGTTCTCATATGAAATTTTTATCAAATAAGATAGATCTTTTATACCTTTTATACAAATGTCGGTTTTAACATTATCTTTTTCGCACTCCTTATGCACATGGCAATAAGGAATGGAAAGTACAGAGATTAATTTGGGTAACAATTACCATAATTCACAATTGCATTAGCACCTATTAAGGCTCATTGTTCTGTGGAAATTTTAATGATATATTCCAGAGTGAACAAAAGCAGAAGATGATTGGAAATAAAATTGTTTCTATGTATGCTGACAGGACTGCTGAGTGTAATTATACATTTTGGAGGCGACCTGTTTGGAGTTTACTCCATAATTTTATGTAAATGTTAAATAACTTCATGTGTTCTTCCTCCCGGGTTAAATGCCAATCTGTGTTATTTCAACAAGGGGAGTGCTGTGGAGTTATTAACGGACTTGCTCTGCCAACGAAGCCTACTTCTGAAAAGCAGCTCACATACTCCAAAATGATAGTGGAATCTTTTTTTTTTTTCCTTCATTTTACATCTGATCAGTGGGTTGCTGAACTTTTACTTTGAAAACAGCTCTTCATTCTTAACATTTGTAGCAAAAACCCAAAAAGTAATAAATTGTTCTCCTTAATACAGTTGAGCTCATCCATAATGTTGGTTTGTATCAACTTCTTTAGTCTCAAAAGAAACCAGGTAGATAGAAAGCCTTGAAATACTTGTAGATAGAATAGTTTTAGGATGTAGATGAAAATAGCTCTGTATGTCCAGATTTTTCCCAGTTTCTAGAGACTAAAATTAGGAGCCAGCACGTAGTAGGTACTCTTAAGTGTGTGCTGACTGTAGGAACACCCCCAATCTTTCCAAACCCTCATTAAGCAAATGGGAATCCAATCTGTTGGAGCATGGCAGGCCTGCTTGCTTTCTGCAGAAATGCTCACTCTTACGGCCTACATACACAGTCCCCTAAATTGACAAGAAACCAAAACAGGCATAAATGATGGGAAAGGAAGGAGGACATGAAAATCAATACATCACTAAAGAATGGAAAACAAATTATAATTTCTCCTACAATTTCATTATCGTATCCCAAAGTGAGACAATCAAAACATCCTGCTTTCATATTACAAGATACTTTGGAGATGATGCTAAAAAGTGGCCAAAGCATGTGGTTTGGCCTCTGATACGACAGGCAGGAATTGTGTGATATGAACATCTGAAGGAGACTCTGAGGTCATCTGGTAAGAAAGCACACCCAAAGATGTGACAAGTGCAGCCAGAACCACAGAGCCAGCCCTGGCTGCTGGGTTGCCTAACTCCTAGGGCCATGTCCTCCTTGTTCCTTGCAAAGCCCAACCCAAGGGTGAGCAGGCCATAACACCTTTTTTGCTTCCTCTGCTCAACACAGAGCAGTGTTACGGGGTGAGAAGAAGATTGGCCTTCGATTCAGACAGAATAAGAATGAGTTTCAGCTCTTCTGCTCACAGGCGGTGCAATGTGGACCAAGGACGGATTTTCTGAACTATGCTACCTCCCTAACAAGGACGTGTGACCACTCAATATGCTTTACTATTATGAAATAGCAGCAAGGATATGGGTGGCCTAAAATGGACTGAAAATGCACAAACAGGAGGAAAAAAATAAAAAACATTATCTGCTGAGGATCTCCAGGGACAGGTTGATCTTTTGGTAATGGAAGAAATTGGTAGGATGGAGAATTATTAAATGGCCCAACATTTATTTGAGTTCTTAAAAATAATTAGTAGCAATGCATTATAGCAATCTCACCAATACCCATCCGAACATTATGTGTAAACATAACCATATTGTTCAATGTTGTGATAATCTAGACTCTGAATTTCTTTATTCATTTTCACAATTTTTAGTCTCACAAATCTCTGGAGATTATGCCATACTTCATTATTACTTGGTAATATCAATTATTTCTCTCTCAGATATCTGTCAATATCTAAGGTGTCAGTCAGAGAGTACTGATTTTTCTATTGGTGTAACAGTTTGTCAGGTCAAGTCTCACTCTGAAAAAGATTCCTCAAATAGAATATTATCATGAATGATGATGATGATGATATTGATGATGATGATGATGATGAAATGATATCATGAATATCATCCCTGAAATCACAATCAACACACATTATCTGCTTTCTTCCACTAGGCAAAGGCTTTATTCCAAATGGAGTTTGTAATCTAGCTGGTAGACACCAAAACCATAATAAAAGTCCACAATTATCAGTATGGCAAAGGTTATTGGCTGAATTGCATTTAAGTTCCCGACTTGCATTTGACTTTCCTTTGTGAGATCCTATTTCTCCAATATCTCTTCGCCTTCTCTGTTCTTCTTTCTATTCCAAACGTGCTTATGCCTCCTGTTCTACTAACGCAAAACATGTTTCATAGATAGTTTCCTCTAACTCAAGTTTTGCCAACTTTATCCCAGTTTCACAAACACATATACAGAGATGTCACATGTAGTGATAACATGGCCTAGAGTAAGATAAAACATAAGCCAATAGTGGATAAATTTTAAAACAAGGCACTATTTTGGTGATTCAGATAGCAGATGTCAACTCGGAATATATAGTGACACATATCAGGAGACAACTGCTGCTGAGAATTTAGGAACTACAAATAACTATTGAATCATTTCCCAAACAACTCACCATGCTAAGGAAAAAATCAAAAATAGAAGTACATTCAGTACTTCAGTTTGTCTCCAAAGTTAGGGATATTGATATACTTATTTTTATTCTTACACACTCTTTCACAGATACGAGTTAAGTCTGTGTTCATTGCCACCAGAACTAGAAGTGCCCTTCCTGTCACTATCTATCTTCTTATCCAGTTTTATTTTCCAATAAAGTACTTAAATTCTTAAAAATGTAATGTAAATTTATTTTTTAATTTATCTGTCTTTCCCATTAGGACCAAGCTGAATGAGAAGAGGGACTGTCTCTGTCTTGTTCATTGCTACATCTCCAGGACTAGAAGAGTTTCTGGCATATAGTAGATGTTGATAAATTTTTTTGAAAGAATAACTGAAGCGTGCATAGTATTTAGTGGCTAAAGAGTTACCTAGATGATCATCTGCAGACATCTAGAATCAACTGCTTATAGAAAGCAGGGTTTAGGATGACCAAGTAGTTGACACCACACAACATGTTAGTGGAACTAAGGACTGTAATGGGATTGGTTATTTGCTTCTAAGTAAACTAGAGAATTTAGGGAAAGATGAACTCAGGACTTTCAATTCCCAGCTCAAGGTCTGGATAAGGGATCAGCATGCTTCTATGAATGCCTGAAAAAATAATCTTTTTCTCCTGTAGATGCAGGGCCAAGATTTCCAAAAAATAAATTCAAAATCTGATCTTTCTGGTGGCTGGATTACAAGGCAAATTGAGTTCATAAGTCTAAAGTGTTTCTTATGTTGAAGTTGGGGCACTGATTAAGAAAGAGAGGGACCCTAAAAATTGGAATGAGACTCCTGGACAATCCCAGTGAAGCAGGAGACTGAATACCTAAATTCCTCAGAGCCCCCCTTGCAGGTAGAAGCTTTCCTTCCTGACTAACGTTGGTATCCTCTTGCCTAGAGACTGTAATAACTTCTCCTAAGACAGTTGCTTTGCAGGGGGGTGCTGGTCCTCCTGAAAATGCTCCCTGCCTCTTGCTTCCAGACTTGTACGCAGACTCAAGTCTCACCAGGCCCCACAATGTGAGTTACAAAGTGTGAACCACGAGAATATGCAAGGCACACTAAAATATTGCAGGATTTTGTCAATGTACACAGATAGACAGAAACCTCAGAAACAGGCATAAAGATGGATTCTAAAAGTCTGGATGAAAATGGAATGAACATAATGTTGGACAAGGGTGACATCATTGATATGAGAGCTCTAAGCCAAGACTCTGGATTCTGTGTGTCAGTATGAGTGGCTCTAAGAGTTCGCTTGGTTGTCTGACTGATAAATCTGGTAGCCTAGACCAAATGAAGGTGAAATACCAGAACTCTATTAGTATGTTGTAGAAGGTACCCAAGGCCCAGGGAAATAGGAATGTTAAAGAGGATACATCATCCAAGAACCACTCACCAATCCCCTAAACTGTACCCAAGTAGGGTCCAGAAGACCCTTTATCAAGACAGTGAGAAATATATTAATAATTGCAAAGGGAGCCATAGATTCTTGGAGAAGATCCTCAGTATCTACTCTGTGGGTCGGTAATGACAGTGAGAACAGCTTCTACAGAACTGGGCTCCCTGAATTCAGTGCAGATGCTGGAATCCAGGGTGAACAAAGATAAGCTGAGTATGGTTAGTGTTCCAGGCAGTGAGCTGAAGCAGTCATCAGATAGTTTCGCCCACAGAGATCTTTGTTGCTGGTTAATTTATCATGTATCCTTAGAACTGATTCCATTAAGCAAAAAAGCTCTTGGTGTGGTGAGTAGAAGTCTAACATCAATCACTGCAAATCATTTGCAGTCCCCAAACCAATTCCCAGACTTGAGCTTCTTGCACTTTTCTTCTATTCCATGTCTCCAAATCTTGAGTCTGCTGGGGTTCTGTGGAATTTAAAAAACAAAAACAAAAACACACACACAAAAATATTTTATTTAGAAGTAATTACAAAGTTATAGCAAAATTGAAAGAAAGATAAAGAAGAATCCTATAAGCTTTACCCAGATTCTCATATTTTTAACATTTTGTCAGATTTGCTCTCCCTGTATACATAAAATGACGATTCCTTTTCCTTAAACTTTGAGAATAAGTTAGATACAACATGGCCCTTTACTTCCAAGTACTTCAGAGTGTATTCCCAAGGTAAATATTTCTTTACATACTGAAGTTATTAACTTCAGCAAATTTAACATTAATATAGAAATATTATTTAATCTTCTTTCTGTATTTCAATTCTGTCAATTTACCCAGTAATGTCCTTTATAGTATTATTTTCCCTGGAGTATAGATCCAGCAAAAGATCAAAGATTATATTCAGATATCATGTCTCTATGGTCTCCTTTAATATTTGAAATTCTCTAGTAACTTTTTGCATTTTAGAACATTGATTTTTTTTTTAAGAAATATACTTGCAGGTCATTTGTATAGCCCATTTTCTCACCTGGAACTTCTCTTTCTAGAGCATATCTGTATTTAAACTTCGAAGGGTATTTTTAGATATGAGAGTCCGAGGTCTTTAGGGTCAGTCAGGGCCAGAATCTGGCCACAAATGCCAAAGTGAGAGATGTTAGAATGTGTTGAAGGTATTTGCCAAGGAATCTACCATCTGGCAGTGGAAGAAGATCTTTTTTTTAATTTTATTTTACTTATTTTTTATCCTTTATTTTTAATTATGGGGACACAAACATTTTCATTACATATAATGCCTTTGCCTCACCCAAGCCCTAGCTACAAGCATAAACATCCCCCATATAGTACGCTCTGCACCCATTAGTTGAGAGTTTACCCCCACCCCCACTACCCCCTTCCCACCTGCCCGGCACCCGATGAATATTATTTCCATGTAAGCCCCTAAGTGTAGATCTGTTAGTATCAATTTGATGGCGAGTACATGTGGTGCTTGTTTTTCCATTCTTGTGATACTTCTTCAAAGGATGGGCTCCAGCTCCACCCAGTATAACAAAAGAGGTGCTAGTTCACCATTTTTTATGGTTGAGTAGTATTCCATGGTATACATAGACCACATGTTATTAATCCACTCATGTATTGACGGGCACTTGGGTTGTTTCCACATCTTTGCAATTGTGAATTGTGCTGCCATAAACATTCAAGTGTAGATGACTTTATTATAAAATGTCTTTTTTTTCCTTTAGGTAGATGCCTACTAGTAGGATTGCTGAATCAAATGGTAGTTCTACTTTTAGCTCTTTGAGGTATCTCCATGTTACTTTCCATAGAGGTTGCACTACTTTGTACTGGGATACTCCCTATGGATAAAAAGAAAAGTCCTTATTTGTACCATTTTCTGGTTGTCCATAGTGTATTTACTCCCACCAATGCCCTTTTCAAGATACCGACATGACAGCACTGCTATGGAGTACCGGGAAGACAGAAACCAGCATGCAAATGAACAGCGACGATTTTTAGCCAAGTCAATCTATCGTATTAATACAGACAAATAAAACACAGGAGCACGTGTGTGTGTACATGTGTGTATGTATATAGATGTGTGTGTATATATGTGTATGTGAATATGTGTGTATATATGTGTACATATATGTACATCTGGAAGATGTTAGCAGAAATGCTGGAGTAGGTAGCTCCAAGAGCCTGTCAATCCATAGAAACATTGAAAAATCAAGGAAAAAGTGGAAAAAATCAACTTTGTCAGAATTCTGGGATATAGTTTAAGGAGGTTTATGTCAACCCAGTGAAGGCCGAACCGAGACAAAGGCAACTTAAAAGTGACAGGACAGCTGTGAGGCGTGTTCACTGGCCCAGGCCCACCCGTCCCAGCTTGGCAGTGGTCTTGAAGAAGGCAGACACCTTCCTGGGTGGGAGCTTGGTCCCTGGTTCCAGAGGAGGTGGAGAAGACCACATTCTCAAAGGACTGTGTGGCCCGTTCTCACTGGCCTGGGGGTTACCTGGAGGACTGACAGGCATTTGCCTTTGTTTTGCCTAACTTGGAACTGGCTCAGAGCAGAAAGGCAGCAATGGTGTAGACAGGCATGCAGGGGGGATGTGAACGTTACCAGCATCCTGTCACCTGCAGTGCTCCTGGTTACAGCTGCTACCACCTGTCTCCTACAGCCACCCGGGGACCTCCCACAGAAATCAAACTTTGCCTTGTGCAAACTTTCTGTCAAGATCGCTGCAGGTGGGGGGTGGGGGGCAAAACAGTCAGGAGAGTTGAACATTCTGAGTTGTGGGAGCTGAGGGAGGAAGGTGCTCCCTCTGTCTCCCCATGGAGTACCGCATTTTCCCTGCCAGGCCCCTCTCTAACCCTGGCCTCGTCATCTCTTGGCCTCTACCCTCTCCCATGACCCAGCCATCTTATCACCACCCTCTTCTTCCCCTCTTACTACAGGGTGTCTTTCTGCCACCAGACACAACCTCTTAACAGTCTGTTTCTCACCTCGATGATGGGACGTTTCCTTTCTAGCCCCAAAGCACACTCAGACTCCAGATTCTATGACCCAACCAAAACTCACATTGTCCCTGACCCCACGCTCTGTCAGGGGATCATCTCCCACCTACCTCGACTCACCCCGTGGGAACCTCTGATTCACTGGACTGTCATGGGCACCACCCTGACCTCGAGCAGACTCCACTTCAACTCTGCCTCACGGACCCAATCCCAAAGGCACCGCACGCTGTCCCAGAGCTCCTCTCCAGATGGCCCCGGTGGGTGGGCCCCTTCTGCCCCTGCGCTCTGAGGCTCAGTCTGCGCGTTGCTGCAGCCTCCCCTGGACTCGGCGTCTCGCAGGGACATGTTCCACCCCCCTCTCCCTTCCATGTTCCTTCCCTGCACTCACCGGAGCCCCTCTCTGGGAGGCCCCGCAAGCAGGCGTGTGGAAGCTGCCAGACCCTCCTCTGCGATGTCCAGGAGCACCTGGAGACAACAGTCGTGCGGGGGGGATTTCTAGACTTAGGAGGAGAACACGTACAGTGGGGACATTTACAAAACTCCGGAGGTCGGCCTACCAAGTGAAGAACCCCTGGGAGCCCCTTGTTGACAAGCAGGACGCCACTGTCACCCAAACCTTCAGGAGCAACCCAGGCAAACAGGAGCAGCACAGGGTGGGCAGCCTGGTGTCCCACAGCCACGGGCACCAACGGCAGCGGGGTGGAGCCAGTTCTTCAGGTGCCAGTGAGCCTGGGCAGCAACTGTCTTTGTCTCTGGTGGCTCTTCCCTGCCAGGGTCCCCTCTGTCTTGCTCTGGAGGGACAGCTCCTGCTCCTCAGTCCTAACGCAGGCCGAGGGATCCCCACCCTTCCCCTGCCCGGAGCCTTCCCCACCCAGGGCCACGCCACAGCTCTGGGCTGGAGCCCTGCCAGCTCCCACCCCGCATCCCGCCCAGCTGCAGCCCCAGGCCCAGCTCACCCCTCCCCTCCCTTCCCCATCGCAGATTAGGGACTGTGGGGGTCCCTGTTTCTAGAGCACTGGACAAGATGCCATCTGTCAGTCTGGCCGAATTGAGCATCTCAGTGGTTCCTGTTGCAAAAGAAACTGCAAAGTTTCTGGAGTTACTTCCTATAGCCCCAAAACCTCAGGAGTTCTCCAGTCCTCCTGCTGCAAACCTTCCCCAGCGCAGCCCTGCCTCCTAGCTGCTTGCCCGTCTCCAGCTCCCTGGACATTTTACTCCCAACACTGAGCCCAGGAAGCAACTCTAGCTCCATCTTCTAAAGAGGCACACACCCAACACTGGCGGGGCCTTGCCCACAGGAGCCGAGAGTCACATTAGGGTGAATTACCAGGGACCTCTCAGCCACGGAGCTGTGATGCAGTCTACATATTTGTGTCTCCCCAAAATTCATATATTGAAATTCTAACCCCCAAGGGGATGGCATTAAGGGATAAAAGCTTTGGGTGGTGATTAGATCCCCTACAAATGGGATTTGCTTTTTTTGTTTTATTGTGTTTTTTTTTTTTTTTTTTTTGGAAGTATAATTCACGCACAGAGAATGCTCAGATCTTAAGAGCACCTTTCAACCAGCTGTAGTGAATGCGAAGCATGACATAGAACTTTTCCATCACCTCAAAGTTACCTGTGCCCCTTCCTAGTTAACCCCCCAACCCCCTCAGAAGCAACCACTGATATGATTTCTCTCACTGTTGGCTAGATTTCCCTACCATAAAATTTCATATAAATGGAATGTAACAATATGTGATTTCTAGATTTGGCTTGTGTCACTCAACATAATATTTTAGAGATTCATTCACTTTTTGTGTGTATCAATGGTTCATTCCTTCTTATTGTTGAGTAGCGTCCCATTGTACAACTACACCACGGTGTGCTTATCCCGATGGATATACAAACTGTTTCCTGGTTTGGCAATTATGAATAAAGTTGATCTCCGACATTTGTTATTCTTAGTCATTTTGGGCGAACTGTCTGTTCAATTCTTTGGCCCATTTTTATCAGGTTGTTTAGCTGGGGTTTTCCTTTTTTTTTAGTGGGGTTTTGGTTTTGGCTTTTTTGAACAGAAGTGCTTTTTATTTTGATGAAGTCCAATTTCTCTTTTGTTCTTTTTTGTATCATTTATGCCTTCTGTGTCTTCTCTGATAAATATTCCCCAAGGTAGGCCACATATATATATATATATATATATATATATATGTGTGTGTGTGTGTGTATATATATATATATAGATATATATATATATATGCTTGTGTTTTCTTCTAGTAGAATTATTGTTTTGGGGTTTTTTTTTTTAGGTCTATGATCCATCTCAAATTGATTTCTGTGTATGGTGTGAGGTAGAGATAGAGGTACCCTTTTTTGCACACAGAAGCCCAGCTGTTCCAAAAGCCTTTATGGAAGGGACTTTCCTTTCCTCATTAAGTTGCTTTGTCACCCTTGATTACTACATTCTTGTAATAAGTCTTGTAATCAGATAGAAAGAGTCTTCTAATTTTGTTCTTCCCTTATAAGACGGTTTTGGCATCTGTATCACTCAGGGGTCTCCAGAGAAACAGAACCAGCAGGATATGTACACAAAGAAATTAACTTCAAGAAATTGGCTTCTACAATTGTGGAGGATGGCAAGTCCGAAATCTATAGGGCAGGTTGACAGGCTAGACTCTCAGGCAGGAGGTGATGCCGCTGTCTTAAAGCAGAATTTCTTCTTCCTCAGGAAACCTCACTTTTGCTCTTAAAGCCTTTCAGCTGATGATATGAGGTCCACCAACATTATCAAGGATGACTTCCTTTAATAAGGTCAACTGATTGTAGATGTTAACCACATCTACAAAATACCTTCACAGAAACACCTAAGTTAGTGTTTGCTTTAATAACTGGGGATTACAGACAGCTAGCCTAGTTGACACAGAAAACTAACCATCATACCATCCGTGGTCTTTGCCCTTCCAAATCAACTTATCAATTTCCATTTAAAAACTTGCTGGGATTTAGGTTGAGATTATACTGAATCAATAGATCAATTTAAGGAGAATTGACACATTAGTATTGAGTGTTCACCTCCATAAGCATGATACAACTCTCCTTTATCTAGAGTTTATTTTCTCTCACCAGTGATTTGCAGTTTTCAAGGCAGAGGTCCTACACATATTTTGTAATATAAGTTCATCTCTAGATATTTGATGTGTTTGATAATATTTTTAAATTTTATTTTCTACTTATTTGTTGCTAATATACAGAATTTTTGTGTGTTCAATTTGTGTCCTATGATATTGTCAAATTCAAGTATTATTTCTAATAATTTTCTTTTAGATTCCATAGAATTTCTAACTATAAAATCATATCATCTGCAGAGAAAGATTTTATCCTTTCCTTTCAAATCTGCATGTCTTTCATTTATTTTTAGTTTTTGTACTGGCTAAGCATTCCAGCGCAATGCTGAATAGAAGTGGTAAGAATGGACATCCTTGTCTTATTGCCAGTCTTGGAGGAAATCATTCAATCTTTCATTATCAACTATGATATTTACTACAGGATTTCTATGGGTGCCATTTATCACAGTGATGAAGTTTCCCTCTCTTCCCAGTTTGCTGGCAGCTTTTATGAGAAATAGGTGATATATTTTGTCAAATGCTTTTTCTACATTTATTAGAATGATTATATAATTCACCTCCCTTAAGCTGTTAGTGTGGTGAATTATATTAATTTCTTTTCATATATTAAATCAACCTTGCATTCTTGGGACAAACCCAACTTGATCATAGGGTACGATACTTTCAGTATACTATCGGAGGATGTGCTTTGCTAATATTATGTGAAATTATTTTTTTAATTTCTAATAAGAAATTAAAGTCTTATTCTATGAAAAATGCCTTCAATTGAGAATTATCATTGTAAAAAATTTTGTATTTATTAATAGTAAAAGTATTTAAAATGGGTACAATGACAGACATGAGGTAGTTATTGTCATTTTAATATTATGATTGCTATTCACTTAATGGCAGCCAGGCATGTTTAACAACATATTAAAAGTTAAATGTGTTCATCTTGAGGGCTTACTTAGCAAAAGCATAGTTGTAAATATGAACACAAATTAGATCCCTGAGGTTCAGAGGCAGTATCCAGTTATAAGATGGCTATTCAGATAATGATTTAATAAAAAGTAAATACATTGTTTATAAATTCTCATTTAAATAAGAATATAGTATTTTAAATTTCTCAGAAAGAACTCTTGGACATCTGAGAACATATCTGTGGTTGAATCCCCCAAGGATCTCTAGAACCCAATTTGAGAAATGCCATCTTAAAGAAATTTAGTAATTTCAAGGAAAGTATTTAACAAATACCCATTTAAGTGATGGAAAAATAGTATATCATATATGAATGTCTTGTTGGTTAGTTAAATTATTGAACTATTTTTATGGCATAAGATGATTATTTAAAAAAAAAGCCTCTCTTCTCTGAAACCTAACTACCAATCAAATAAATTTATGACCATTGATTCCTACTCTGTCTTTGTTATTCTCTTTAAAATGTTATGAATAACAATGTTATTCTCTTTAAAATGATAACAGAAGTCAGGGTCTACATTAAAAAACACACACCTGTCATTTCAGAGGCTGGGGTAGGAGGATCGCTGGAGCCCAGGAGTTCTGGGCCGTAGTGCACTGTGCCATGAGGTGTCTGAACTGAGTTCATCATTGATATGGTGACTTCCAGGGATGGAGGAACAGTAGGCTGCCCAAGGAGAGGCAAATCAGCCCGGGTCAGAAACAGAGTATGTCAAAAGTTGGGGGGATCACAGCAATCCCATTACTGGACATCTATCCAAAAGAACAAAAAACACTGTATAAAAAAAGACACCTGCACTCGAATGTTTATAGCAGCACAATTCACAATTGCAAAGATGCAGAAACAACCCAAGTTCCCACCAATATATGAGTGGATTAATAAAATGTGGTATATGTATACCATGGAGTACTATTCAGCTATAAGAAACAATGGTGATATAGCACTTCTTGTATTTTCCTGGATAGAGCTGGAACCCATTCTACTAAGTGAAGTATCCCAAGAATGGAAAAATAAGCACCACATGTACTCACCAGCAAATTGATATTAACTGATCAACACCTAAGTGGACATATAGGAATAACATTTATTGGGCGTCACACAGATGGGAGTGGGGAGGAGGGGATGGGTATATACATACATAATGAGTGTGATGCACCCCGTCTGTGGGATGGACACGCTTGAAGCTCTGACTTGGGGGGGGGAGGAGGGGAAAGGCAACACATGTAACCTAAACATTTGTACCTCCATAATATGCTGAAATAAAAAAAAAATTTTAATTAAAAAAAGAGGATTAAAAGGAAAAAAAAACTTGATGGGATCAGTACTGTCACCATGCCTGTGAATAGCCACTGCACTCCAGCTTGGGCAAAATAGCAAAACCCTATTTCTATCTTTTTAAGAAAAAGAGAGAGAGAGAGGACAGAAAGGATAGGAGAGGACAAGACAGGATAGAAGAGGAGGGCTTTGACAGGTGGCTACAGTTTGTGTGGGGAAAAATAAAAGGATGGGGAGAATATTCGAAAGTTCGAGGATTTCTAGAAATATAGATAAGGGAAACTAAAATCTCCAAAGCAGGCAGACAGACAAAGATCGGAAGAATACTCTGCCCTGATGATGATGATGATGGTGGTGATGAAGATGATAAAGAACACAGGTGATTTCCATGAAGAACATTTTCACATAACTGGTCTTCGATGTAATTTTTCTTGCCTTGCTCACATTATTTCAGTTTGTTTTTTAAAAAATCTATTTTACCTTCAACACTGGTGAAGAATATGTTGTTTTTCTTAATGGCTTGCTCAAGAGCAATTGTCCTTCCATCTTAACCTCATTCTGTGTACATCTGACTGCACTACTAGATAAGAATGCACAATCATACACAATCAAAAGTGAAGTTTACAAACTGCTGCGATTTGTCACATTCCATAGAATGTATGTAAAATAAAACTCCCTAAGGTCAGCCACTTGTGGTCCAAAAAAAGTCATTTTAATGATAATCCCCAAGGTCTGGGAAATTACTCATTTCAAAGAATTCTTACATCCCTTCTTTATCTCTTGAATAGTCTCTGAATTGGGGGTCTTGAGGATCGGAAATGTCACAAACCATGTTTTTGCCTCTGCTTTCACACCACAACACTCACCAGTGAAGACGATTTCTGTGGCCAAATGTGAAGTGTTTTCCCCACACACCAAACAAGCACTTGGTTTTGCAGCTAACACCAGCTGGGTGCTCTCCAATTCTGACAGTGTCTACCTGGAGATTGCGTTAGATCCCATAGATTCAGGACTCAGTCCCACAAGACCTCCCCAACCCCAGACATCAGTCACAAGCTCAAGCCTCTAAAACTTCTGACCCAGAGGCTTCAAGTTGAGGTTCCCACTATCCCCACTTTGGGTTTGATTTTAACTTCCTCCAGCGGCTCACTGAACTCAAGGAAACACCTACGTAAGTTTACTGGTTTATTATAAAGGATATTACAAAGGATGCAGATGTTATACTAAGTGAAATATCTAAAGGATGAAAAAACAAACATCACATGTACTCACTATTAAATTGGAACTAACTGATGAGCACACATGCGCCCAGAGGGAAGTATATAACTCAATAGAAATCAAGCAGGGGGGAGGGGAGAGGGGAAATGGGTGAAAACCTACCTAACAGGTACAATGAACACTATCTGGGTGATGTGCACACTTATAACCCTGACTCAAGCATTACGAAAGTGATCCATGTTACCAAAAATATGTGTACCCCCGTAATACTTTTAAATTTTTTTTAAAAAGGATACAGATAAAGAGATGCATAGGGTGAGGTACGCAGGAAGGGCTATGAAGCTTCCATGCTCTCTCTGGGCCATCACCCTTCAGGAACCTCTACGTAGTCAGCTATCCAGAAGCTCTTGAAACCATGTCTTTTTGGTCTTCATGGAGGTTTCAGTACACAGGCATGATTGAATAAACCATTGGGAACTGGTGATCACTTAATGTTCAGCTCCTCTCCCCTCCCTGGAGGTTGGAAGTGGGGCTGAAAGTCCCAACCCTTTCATCCTGCCTTGGCCTTTCCAGAAGCTACCTAGGGGCTGCCAGCCACCAGTCAACTCATTAGCATACTAGCAGACAACACTTTGATGAGTCTAAGGATTTTAGAAGTTGTATGTCAGGAAATGGGGACAAAGAACAAATATATATTTCACAATATCACACCTGGGTACTCAATTTGGTGTTGACAGTTATTTTTTTATCTTCTAATTTCTATTGTTGATATTGAGATGTCAACTGTCAAGTAACTTTCATAATTTGATCAGTTACCTGTCTTTTCTCTCTGGCTGCTTTTAACATCTTCTCTTTGTCTTTGATATTTCATAGTTTCTCTACAATGGATATAGGTCTAGATTTCTTTTTTCTTACATCTACGAATTCACATCTTTAATCATTTCTGGAAAATATTCTTCAAATATTTCCTCTTTTCTCTCTTTCTACAACTCTGATTAGATGTATGGTGGACCTGGCGGTTCTATCTTTCATGCCTGTTAGCTTTTTTTCATATTCTCTATCTCCTTGTCCCTTGTTACTGTATTCTGTGTGATTTCTTCTGGTCTAACTTCCAGTTCACTAATTTTTTCTTCAATGTGCTAATCTGTTGTTCACATAAGTCCTTGAGACTTTTTTTATTTTGACAAGTAATGCATTTTTATTTCAAAACATAGTACATGGTTCCTTTTAATATCTGCTTGACTATGTTTACAGTCTCTTGTTGCTCATTTAAGTTTTTGATTACTTCTTTTATTTATTAACAGTTAATCCAAGCTATTTTGATACTCTGTACTGCAATATTTAAAACCAGTAGTCCTTGGGGGTTTTTTTCTGCAAATTTTTACTCTTGGTGGCTTATTTTGGTATATTTGATGACCTTTGGGTGTGAGTTTATATGTGCTTGGTTCTCTGTGGTTTTTTTTTTTTTGTTTCTGCTGGGAAATAGAGGAGACTTCCTATCTTAGACTACTTCCCCTTTCAGAGTTGCTGGTTTTATACAAACAACTATGGGTCAGATTTATTACTCTGCCATTAGCCTGAGGCTTAATTCACATGACCTACTTCTGATATTAGTATTTTCCCTTAGAAAAATCTACCTTTTATTTGTTTGCCCTTCACTGCTCTGGTTTCAGTACACAGATTTTTTTTTTTCTGCTTATTTACAGGTGCTTAGAGATTTCTTTTATGTCTTGGAAGCCCGGCACTAAATCCAATAGTATACTTAATGCAGAATTCAGTTGACTTCTAGCAGAATGGCCCTTGAGGGTACTTACTTCACTATACTTGAATTTGAAGCCTGGAAACCCTCTGCCTCTTCAGCCTGTCGAACTACTACCAGTGCACTGCTTGGGCCACACCTGTAGAGACTCTGACTCCAAAGCTCCTGGAGCACCTTCGTTCATTGTTCTGACTCCCAAAATTCCACACCTCCTTAGTTCTCTTTCATTTTCTCATCTTACAGCATGTCCATAATTAAGGTCGCTATTGAAAGAGTCCAGTCTATTCCATCCAGAACCCTCTGGAAAGAAAACAGATTCCCAGTGGAATGGCTTGAGCCTTCAGTGCCACAAGTCTTTAATTTCTACCTACAATGCTCTCTTCTTAGCAGTGTTTAGGCAGTCTAGTAGGAAATAATACAGATTCTATTCAGTCACAGCCTGACCCTATACCCAAAATCATTATTCCCTTTTGAAAATTGTATCTTATTTCTGAGTCAGCCCTAGAGGACCTAATTTCTTCTACACTTTTGGAGATTTTCTTCCACTGTTACCTCTGAAATGTGACTTTCATCATGACCTTTCGAATCCACTTGTTTGTATAAATAACAATTGCAATAGTGTCCAAGTTCCTTTTCTTGAGAATAGTGACCTCTGACAGAGTCAGTGAGCATGGCTCTTTCATCAACAGTTAACAATATTACTTGTCCAATCCCAGGGAGGCTCTTTAGTAGGGTGACAGTTATTCCATAAACAGGTGTATCTAAACCTGGTTCCAGAGTTATATTTACTCCCAAGATGGGCACTGAAACTTGGCAACACAAATGCCATATTATCTGAGTATTTTTAAGCCAAATTGATTATTAGAGGATATAGATCCTAAGTGTAAAAAGATAGTACAGGTATAGATTATTTAACAGCATATTCATTTATCCCTCTTAAGATATTTTTAGATATCACAGTAAACTAAGGTTTAGAAAACAAATGGAATACTTTGGAATTTATGAAATTGCGTGTAAATTTTCTAAAATTAACAATTAATCCTTTACAATTTAATTAGCAATTGTTTAGGCATATTTTTATAGTAAACAGAAATCTAACAGGCCAATGCTCATCTTTTCTCTTTAACAGTAAAATTCTATATATAAAAATTTAATTTATTATAGTTTAACAATTCAAAAGCATTATTCAAATCTTTTTTACACATTTCTTGTATTTTTAAAACTGGTGTTTCTGTTTAAAAAAAGCATTATATTTTAACTTGAGACTTTTGCTGTAACTTCTTACTGGTTAAAAGCTTTTTAGAAAGCTTTCTCCAGTAAGAAAGGGATCTACAGATTTGGTAACTTTATAAGCAGGAATTAAAAGGCTCCATTGTGATGATATTTCAATCTAAATATCTCTTTTATCAGTTATGAAAACACAAAAATGCAACTGAAATCCCATAAAGACCTATGATACATATTTTTGCCTGCAAATTAAATTGACATAGTAGTATTCTCTTAGAAGGGTATTTTCTTTTTTCCTTTTCCTTGGTACATTAAAATTTTTTACGTTAAAATTTTAAAATGCAAAATGAATTTTAAAATGTTCTTATTTTCCCATCAGTTAATAAGTAGGTAGAACATAAGACAGTTGTAGAGTTCAGCTTTTTAGAAGGTTCCTGAGTTCATGTAATTTTTATACTTTTAACAAAAAAAATGTATAAATATAAAACCAAAAGTAATTTAAGTGTGATATCTTTGTAAAACTTTTTATATAAATAAATTCACAAAGCAAAAAATGACCCTATGACAGACCATGTCCATTAGCTTATAACTTATGATTACCTTCTACAACAGAGCCAGTTAGGGTCTCTTGTCATCACTCAGCAAATAGTTTATGCATCCATGTTTCCAATAGAATCCTTCTGCTGTATTCATGTAAAGCCTGACTTTTAATAAAAATCCTAGAACTTTTCCAAATTGAGCTTGGAAAAAAACCACTCTTGGGAATAAATAGTCAAGAATTATGCTAGGCACAGGAGGAACTTTTAAAAATATCTCTTCTTCATATATGAAAACACATATGCATGTGCATATACACACAAACATGCACTGAAATAATGAATTATTTATTTTAATTATCTTTTCTCAAACTAACTGTATCAGATGTGGGCAATCTCATACAGACACAAGTGGTGAAAACCCAAAGGCACTATTCCTTATTCCCTGTAGAAACTCTGACAATGGGACAGCCATTTAGAGGACACTAAATCATCCTCCAAGGTATGTTCCATGTAACATGTGGTCAAATGATTTAAGAAATACTGGATGAGCAATATTAAATATCTTACTGTAGGACTTCTCAGTGTCTTTTAATAGTCTAGTAAGTATTGTGGTTCTGTAAAAGTGCTTTGAAGATACAATGTTCCCTAGTTTTGTTTCACTTTAACCCCAAAGCATCTTAAGAATCTGAGAAAATCCACTTTGGGAAAGGCTGAACTGTACTGACTTTACAAGATCATTAAAACAATTAGATGAGTTAATGCATATAAGTGCTGATCACTGCACCTGGTACAATAAATGGCTTTATAATCAGAACTTTATATAACATTATAAAAAGTAGTTAGTTATGATTTAGTAAGATGTCCCACTCATCTTGACAAAGGAAATGAACTTCCCCTAAAGTCCATGAGTCAGACCATCTCTCCCATTAATGATGCCATAAGCGCAATGGCAAAGTTTTATGTTGAGAGACTCTACTTTTCCATGTGGCTATATACATTAACTTTCCTCTTAGTAGATATCATAATAGCATTGTTTGTGCTTATTTTCTTTATATAAAATAAAGAAAATATAAAATGAAAGTTGAAATCTTATACCCAACTATTGTCTCCCTTGGATTTCACTTTTTAGGTGTTGAAACAATTGCTAAAATTTCTTGTGGATCTTTTTACAGATATTTCTATGTATATAAAACACATTTTTAAATACAAATGGACTAGAACATAAATATTCTGTAGTTTGCTTTTATTAACTTATCACTATGTATCAAACATACAGGTCTATCTTGTTCTTTCTCCAGCTGTATAGTATTCTATTGTATAGATATAGCATAATGTATTTAATCAATCCCCCTTTGATGAATTATGCAAGTCACAGGAATGCCTAAATCAGCCCAGAACGGGCTTCTTGGCCAAAATAGAAAAAAAACAGGCCTGGCCTAAAGGCATTTAATCCAGACAAGAACTAAAAATAAATAAAAACCTGTCCTGAGCAAATAAAATTATTCTAATGATCAGTTTGGAATAAAATTTTCCAGCCATCAAATTCAAGCTTTTAAACAAAGACCTAGCAATCCTGAATTAGCAGTGAAGAGCAAGACATTTGAAGATCTCTCTTGCTTTCTCAGGTGGCCAAGGGGCTCAGGAGATGAGCTCTGGGTGGACCCACTCAGGGATAACCAGAAGTGGTTATACAAGGGGCAGCATTGTATATAGACAGAGTGCAGACTTGGGAGTCAGACTGATCTTGTTTCGAATCCCACTTGAATAACCACGGGCAGTTTCCTTAACCTTGTTGAACTTTAGTTCCTTCATCTGTAAAATAGGAATAATTACCCACCTCACAATATTGTTGAGAAGTTTAATAACTAAAATGTACTAAGCACTTGCTATAGATCAAGAAATTTCTTAAGCAAATTTCCTGGCATATTTTCTAATCTAATTCTCAAAACGAATTTCTCTTTCTACAGAAAAGTTAAACTGAGGCTCAGAGAAGTTAAGCAATGTGTCCGGGATCACACATTTAATAAGAAAGGTATTGGGATTAGAGCCAAAGTCATCTATTTTTTAAAAAAATTAAGAATGAGACTGAATGAAAATGAATTTGTAATACCATAAAATTCACCATTTTAAAGTATACGATTTAGCTGTTTTTAGTATATTCACAACGTTGTGCAACCATCACTATTATCTAATTTTAGAGTATTTTTTATCACCCAAAAAGAAACCCTGTACTGTTAGTAGTCATTCCCAATTCATCCTTCCTTCCAGCCTCTGGCAACCAGAAATCTACTTTCTGTCTCTAGAAGGTCATTATTCTGGATATTTTATATAATGGAATCATACAATATGTGGCCTGTGTCCGACTTATTTCATTTAGCATAATTTTTTAACATGTATCCATGTTGTAGAATGTATCAGTACTTGCCTAAATAATATTCCATTTTATGAATTAATCACATTTTGTTTATCCACTCGTCTACCTGTTCATGGACATTGGCAAAGTTTCCTCCTTTTGGCTGTTATGAACAATGCAGCTATGAAGATGCATGCACAAGTTTTGTATGAACATATGTTTTCAATCCTCTTGGATATATTCCTTGGAGTGACATCGCTGGGTCATATGGAAACTCTATGTTTAATTATTTGAGGAACTGCCAGACTATTTTCCACAGTAACTGCAGCCTTTACATTTATACCAGCGATGTAAGAAGGTTCCAATTGCTCCACATCCTCACCAACACTTGTCATTTTCTGTTCTTTTTATAAAAACTATTATTATAGCAAATCCTAGTGGGTGTGAAGTGGTATCTCATTGTGGCTTTGATATGCATTTTCCTAAGGACTCATGATGTTGAACACCTTTTCATGAGCTTTTCATCCATTTGCATATCTTCTTTAGAAAAATGTCTGTTCAAATCCTTTGACCTCTTTTTAATTGGGATCTTGTCTTTTCATTGTTGAGTTGCAAGAGTTCTTTAATTGTTCTGACTACTTATCAGATATGTGATTTACAAGTATTTTCTCCCCTTCTGCAGGTTGTCTTTTTCACTTTCTTGATAGTGTGTTAAAGCATAAAAGATTTTAATTTCGTTGAAGTCCAGTTGATCTATTTTTTTCTTTGGTCGCTTGTGCTTTTTAGAGTCATCTGATTTTATAGTTCTTCCTCTTACACTACCCAGTTGCTTCTAAATGAGATCAGTTATGCAAAGTCCCTGCCACAGCAACTGACACATCATAGAATTTCAATAAATTTTAGCTCCTTCTTTCTGTACTTGGGAAGCCAGGGAGAGAAGGAGTTTGGATGAGACTAATGACTAGATTCAAATAAATTAAGAGAAACGTCCAAAACCTAAAGTAAGGGAGGCGAGAGGGGATAGGATAGTAGAAGCAAATGAATGTGGCAGCTGATTGGACACAGGGTAAAGGGACATTCAGAGTTGTTGCCAAGTTTTCTAGACCAGACACCTAGCAGAATGGAGTTAAGGGCAAGAGACCTCAACTTGTGATACAGGTTGGGACATTCCGGCGAAGATATGTGAAAGTCAATTAGAAACAGAAGGCTAGTGCAAAAGGAATAAAGAGATCTACTTAGGAATTTGAATTTGAACATTAAGTTTCAGAGGTTAAAGCAATGTGATATTTTAAAAGCGCGAATAAAGTTGCATAATTCCCTTGCTTCAAAGCCATTCCTGTTTTCCCCCACTGCACTTAGAACAAAACCAGGCATGTAACCTCAGTCCTGCCAATCAGATATATCCATGGAAAATTGGGGAGTGAACAGGCATCCAGTGGGAAGATCGTCTGGCATCCGTGGGGGCAGGTGTGTTGGCGGGATTTCCCGGGGCGCTGTGGGGGCTCTGGCTGCCAGGCTGGCTCTCCCACACGGGTCTTCAGTGGAGGCAGTGGCAGCAGCGATGTTTCATCAGAGAAGAGAAGGTGTGCTTGGGCGTTTTTCTGGCTGCAATGTTTCTGGCGGTATCGCTCCTGGCAGTCTCCCATGGATTCCATAAGCTACCTAATATCCCTTTCTGGGAATATTTGTTATCCCTTTCTGCTTAAATAGCAAAGATACATCCTGACATTTGCAGCTAACTGCTGAAACCTCTTATATATTGTGATGCAATGTTATTCTGTTCCTGTACCTTTCTCTGTCATTAGACTTGAGAGCAGTGGTTCTCAGCTAGGGGTGATTTCGTCCCATCCCCAACAGACATTTGGCGATGTCTACAGACATTTGGGGTTGGCACAACTGGGGCAGAAGCGCAGAGAGGTGTGTGCTACTGACACCCACTGGGTAGGGGTCAGGGATGCTGCTAAACATCCCACCAGGTTCAAGACAGCCTTCTGAAATGAAGGATTATCTGGCCCGGAGCACCAACAGTGCTGAAATTAAGAAACACTGACCCTGGAGTACCTGAGGACTGAAATTGTCAGGTTTTCATCACTGTATGTACAGAAGAGTGTCTGGCACAAGAAGGAATCTGATAAATCACTGGAGAAAGACTAGTGGAGAACCAAAGGCCAAAAGTACTTTATAGAACACTGTCATTCAGGGAATTGTTGGAAAGCCCATGTACTTTCTCTCCTCTTCTGATTTTTGTGTCATTCACAAGATACTTTTACTATTCCGATTGATTAATCGTTAATGACCCTAAGGGTTTTTGCCTTGGCCCTTCTATTTTCTTTTATTCTCATACTTCCTTTTTCCCTTTGTTTTCTTTTTTTGTTTGTTTGTTTGGTTGGTTGGTTGGTTGGTTGGTTGGTTGGTTGGTTGGTTTTTTGGTGGGGGGAATCTTTTCATGCTCGCAGGCTTCCTAAATAATCTCTTCCAATTTCATGGCTCACTATGAAACATATATTAAAAGGCCACGAACGTTTATTTCCAGCTCAAACATCTCTCTAGGCTTCCAGAATTGCCTATTTGCACGTGGATGTACACAGGCCCCTCTCCAGACAGAACCCCCCATGCACTTTGCACACAAGGAGCACAGAGCACACAAACCACAGCTCCTTCCCAACTAACCATGTGACCACGCGAGTGACCAAAATCCTTGTTCGTTGCTCAGACCAGATGAATGAATGAATGACCTAATGAATGACAAAAACCTTGTCGGTTGCCCAGACCAGATATCTAGACTCTTCTCTGATTCTCTGCCCCATTTTCAATCTTTACTACACGTTTTTGTAAATTCTACTTCCTAAATAGTCTCTGTAGATAGTCTCCGACTTTATCCCTAGAAACACATTTCTTACTTTGGATCCTCAACGGGCCTTCTTGTCTCCAGTTTTGCCTCTTCCAGTCCTTTCATATAGTCACCTGCTTGATCTTTCTACAAACACATATCTTGTCAAATCCGTATCTTAAAAATCCCAAGATTTAACTGTAGGGATAAGATCCAAACTTGTTAGCTCTAAAATGCAAGGGAACTTATGATTTTGCCTCTACCTAACTTTAATTCCCCTTCTATAAACCTTTTCCTTCTTCATGCCATATTCCCTTCAATTCCTCTTTGCATGTGCTGTTCCCAGTGTCTGAAACACCCTTCCCCTCACACTCATCTAGCTATTAGAAAAGGGAGATGTTTCTCCTCACTGTTTGTGACAGTCAATTTTATACATCAACTTGGCTAAACTATAGAACCCAGTTTTTCAATCAAACACTAATCTGGGTGTTGCTCAGAAGGTGTTTTGTAGATGTGATTAACACCTATAATCAGCTGACTTTAAGCAAGGGAGATTACCCCGGATGACCTGAGCGGGTTCCATCTAAGAAGCTGGAAGGCTTTCAGAGCAAAATTGAGATTTCCATGAAGAAACAAAAACTCCCCCTGTGGACTGCACCATCAGCTTCTGCTCGAGTTGTTAGCTTGCTCTTCCTGATGGCCTGCCCTACGAATTTTAGACTCACCTAGCCGTCCCCACAATCACATAGATCTCATTTTATACACACACATATATCCTAGTGGTTCTGTTTCTCTGTTGGAACACTGACTAATATACTACTCATGCCTCTTAATATGACATTCTGCACAGAGGAGGAAGGATGGTAGTAAATACCTAGGCTCACTCTCACTTGCACTCTCCCTCTCCCCTAATTTACTCTTTTCAAAGGGAGAAGTAGTGGCCAATTTAAATAGTCAGAGCCTGGTGTACATAGCTCATGTTATACTAGTGGGTGGAGTTACTCTGTCTTGCAATCTGAAACCAGACTGCTTCCTCTTTCAATCCTTGCCCAGGCATACACACCTGGGTGGGACTCTGCCGTGGTTTGGATATGGTCTGTTTGGTCCCGCCAAGTGGTGTGTTGAAATTTGATCTCCAACGTTGGAGGTGGGGCCTGGTGGGAAGTGTTTGGGTTATGGGGGCAGGTCCCTCATGGATGGCTTGGTGCTATTCTCACAGTGGTGTGAGTCCTCTCTCTCTTTGTTCCCACCAGAGCTGATTGTTAAAAAGAGCCTGGCGTCTTCCTCCCACTCTTCCTTCCTCTCTCACCGTGGGGTCTGCACACGCTGGCTTTCCTCGCCTTCTGCCACGAGTGGAAGCAGTCTGAAGCCCTCACCAAAAGCAGATGTTGGCACCATGCTTCTTATACAGCCTGCAGACCCATGAGCCAAATAAACCTCCCTTCTTTGTAAATTACACAGCCTCAGGTATTCCTTCATAGCAATACAAATAGACTGAGACAGATGCACACCTGGGTGGGACCCATACCCTGTCTTGGACAGGCAAGCCTCTAATCCTTGCCCGTGCAGCCATTTGGGTGCAAGGACCGGCCATTCATTTGACCACATTTAGTAGTGGCAGGATCACCCTGTCGCTGGAGCAGAAACTAGGCAGTCAGTTTTCTTTTTCACTTCTCACGTGCTCAGGAGAAGAAAGTACTTCTGTCTGGTTCCATTTGTTATGGTGGGTAAGATGCAGGCCACACTCTTCCCTCTCTTCCAATTCTCTATCCGCCTAAAGGGCAGATGGTTAAGGCAGGTGCCGGGAGGCAAGGCCAAGGTGTCTAGACTTAGCGATCACGGGCCCCAGCAATGGAGAATCGTCTGCATCTGCGACAGGCACCCTAAGGTAGGCGGCCACAGGTGGAATTATCACTGAAATGGACTCATTGTTTATTTGGAACCTCAAAGGGAATGAGCCGGGGTCTGGTCTGGAGCAGAGATAGAGATTTCTCATCTGGCGTCAGGAGAGTTTTCTTGGGCCATCATCTAACTTACTGAGGGGTTCACTGTCTCATAGAGCCTTCTAGAGACCCAAGGCCTGGGAAAAAGCAGAGCTCTTAATAGAGCTAAGGAAGATGTGCCTCAAAGGGGGCATTTGAATGTTGGAGAACCTAAACGGATGAGATATTTGGAGAGCTGGGCAGGTGAGACACAAGGTTACTTCCTGGGTTTTTGCCCTTCGTCCACTGCTATGGTCTAGATGTACCAGCACACCAGGTGGTTAACAAGGGATTTTACGCCGCCTCTTGGGCAACTGAGTTTATCTAAAGCCTCGGGACGTAAGAAAAAAATTAAGAAAAGGAAAAGCTCTGGGGATCAGTATTTCTCAGGGACCACTGAGACACAGGTTTTGGGGGTTCTGTCACCCACAATGAACTAAAGAAATCCTCAGCTCCTGCAAGTCTAGAGGGAGATGCACGAGGCAAGCAGAGGTCTTCCCTTCTCTTCCGGATCCTGAAAGAGAAAGTTCTCGGCAGCGGCTCAGGCGAGGCAGCTTTGGCCTTATGTAAGGCTCGGGGAGGAGCATATGGCAGTATGTGGAACCTCACGATGGAAAATTTTTCCAATTGAGTTTAAGTGAACATGTTGTATATTCCAGACAGCTGGCAGAGAGTAACTGGCACGCAGGCAAATCCAAAGACAAGATGATTTTTCCCCTTCATACTTCTTTTCTCCGTGCTACTTCCTCCACATAATAACATCACCTCCCTGCTTTGATCCATTGCTGGCTGAAGTGAGAGGGGAACGTTGCTTCTATTTGCGAAATGCTCTTGCTGTGGGGATCGAGTATAAATGGCGTTTGTGCGGGTCTGACGCTCTGATCAATCATCTAATGAGTCAGGGGGACTTTTTGACTTTTTGGGAACCCGGGACACACTAGAGATCTGGGGTTGGATGAATCCATTCTTGGGAGGACGTAGCAGCTGCAGCACCTCCCTGGAAGGAGGAGTGACCTCCAGCAGCTGGGAGGGGCTCTTACTCCGAGCAGAATGGGGAATGGAGGAGGGAGGTACTTCAGAATTATGTTTCTATGGTTGACAAAGGAAAGAGGAATTTCCATTTTGACTTCACTTTTGACCTCTCATTTCTTCTAGGACTTTGGTAGTGGGAGAAGTGGTCTACTGTTCATATTTGGGAATCAATATTGCATTATTTGGATCCATTACATAATCCCAGGTAAGCTATCTTGGCTAATGTGCTTGGGTATAGTTGGAAGTAAGAATTCAGCCTAAAATTCAACTTGGTCCTTTCTCGACCCTTCTACATCCTGCTGGGGTAAGAGCTGGACTGCACAGCTCGCCAGTGCCTGGAGCCGATCCTCAGAGTGGTGTCGGGTGTCCGGCAGTGGCCCAGAAGGAGGAGCAGGGTGGCCCTGATGTGCTGCAGGCCCTTCTTCCCCAGGGACAGCCTTGTCCTTGGCTGACCACAGGCTTGACCTTCAGACCAAAGGTTTGAGAGCAAACAGGGAGGAGAATTCCAGAACATCCGGCCACCTCTCTCCCTCTGTTTGTGCCTCAAGCTGTCTCAGCAGGTGGGGAAGCACTGGCAGGAGACATCCTATTTCTTCTCTACTCCCATCATCCTCCACTGCCCTTCCCTGAGGAAGCGGAAGTCGTTAGCCTAATAAGTGAGGATTTGGGATACTCATCCCACCTCCCTGAGGCTTGTGGGCGCAGCTCTGGGGCTCACTCTCCCCCTCCAGCTGCCTGGGCCGAGGGAATGGGGCACCGCAGTGGGTGCTGGGAAATGGTAGGAGACATCCCTTCCCTCCATAAGGAATGTTCTGTCACTGTCCTTGTCTGGATTGTCAGAGCATGACGATAAGAAAAAGCAGAGGACTTTGGGCCGGTACTGTTACTGTCTCTAGTTCTCTACAGAAAATGCACCCTTATTGTGAGCGTCAGGACAAGTCCCTCCCACTGGCCTTTCCTGGGGAGAAGTCCCCTAGACTGCCCTCCCTTACAGCAAACCATTTCCCAATCTGTCCGCCTCTCTCTGTCTCTGTCTCGACCCTCTAGCCACCGCCATCATCTGTCCTCTCTTCTGGACTTGAAGAAGGTCTCCTCGCTGGAATTCCGGCTTCCCATTTGTCCACATCATTCCATCCTCCTCACAGCAAGTGGAGTGAGATTTCTAAACCTAACTCCTGCCCACCCCCACCTTCCCTTCACTCTTAGAACTAAATCCAGTCTCTTTACCCCAGGCCTCGAAGCCCCTGTCATCCCAACCCTTGTCTACATCCCAAACTCTGTCACCTCCGGTCACTGGGCTTCAGCCACACTGGTTGCCTTAGTCAGTTCGGGCTTCCGTAACAAAATACTACAGACTTGGTAGCTAAAAACACAGATGCTTATTTTCTCACAGTTCTGGGGGCTGCAAGTTCAAGATCAAGGTGTTGGCAGCGTTGGTTCTCCTAAGGCCCCTCTCCATGGCTTACGGACAGCTGCCTTCTCGCTGTGCCCTTACGTGGTCTTTCCTCTGTACACGCACCTCCCTGGCGTGTTTTTATTCTTCCTATAAGGACACCAGTTCTACTGGATTAGGGCTTCACCCTATGACCTCATGTAGCCTTTTTTTTTTTTTTTTTTTTGAGACAGAGTCTCACTTTGTTGCCCAGGCTAGAGTGAGTGCCGTGGCATCAGCCTAGCTCACAGCAACCTCAATCTCCTGGGCTCAAGCAATCCTCCTGCCTCAGCCTCCCAAGTAGCTGGGACTACAGGCATGTGCCATCATGCCCAGCTAATTTTTTCTATATATATTAGTTGGCCAATTAATTTATTTCTATTTATAATAGAGACGAGGGTCTCGCTCTTGCTCAGGCTGGTTTCGAACCCCTGACCTCGAGCAATCCGCCCGCCTCGGCCTCCCAGAGTGCTAGGATTACAGGGGTGAGCCACCGCGCCCGGCCTTTATGTAGCCTTAATTACCACTTTAAAGGCTCTACCTTCAAATATAGTCACATTGAGGGTTAAGGCTTGAACATATGAATTTTTGAGGGCACACAGTTCAGAACATTACACTGGTCTTCCTGCCCCAGGACCTTTGCCCATGCTGCACTCTCTGCTTGGAGGACCCATTCGACATTCAGTGTAAATGTCATCTCTTTAGAGAGATCTAAATAGTCCCCATTCACTCCCCAGCAGGTCACCTATTTTGATGCCACCAGAGCACTTGTCACCCCCTGCTATATGGGTCACATATCTGAGTGTTTGCTCGTAGCCTGCCTTCCCTCAGCAGAATCAGAATTCTGTGAGAGCAGAAGCCTTGTCCGTCACGCCCACTGCTGGTCACTACTGTGTTCCCAGAGGCACATAACAGATGCATCCCAAACATTTATTAAATAAATAAAAATAGCCTTCAGAGTTAAGCTGGTAAATGGATTCACAGTGAGGTAAGTCAGACGGTTTTCCAAACTGAAAAATACACTATAATTGGTGCCTAAAGAAGATCTTCCTCTGATCAAGCGAGCAGAGTGTGTAGCTCGAGGCCAAGTTACAGGGCATTAGAAAGTTTAAAAATGCTGGCAAAATTCTTGCCAAAGCGCCTTCCAAAACAAGTGAGAGATGGTTTACACTCAGGAAAGCACTCGAATGCTGGGTTCCCACCTTCTCACCAGTGCCATGTGGGATCAAACTCATAAATATTTATCAATTTTATGGGCAAAATGGTATCTTGTTTTAATTTTCTTTTTATTTTTTTTTTTAGTGATAAGTAAGATTGTGTATCTTTTCATTTGCTTCCTAACCAGTTGTATTTTTTCCCCTGCCACTCACCTTCTCCCCTTACCTAGTTTTATATTTTCTTATCCACCTTTTGCTGATTGATTTGTCAGAACATTTTGAACCTAAAATAAAATGCCTTATTTATGTAACTAAAAATATATGCGTGCATTCTTTAATCTAGGGATTACACTTTTAGGGAGTTAACCCACAAACAGACTTGTCTTAGTGCACAAAAATATATCGGTACAAGGATGTTCACTGCGGTTTTGTTGCAATAGCACCCAACTGAAATCCATCTAAGTGTTCATTAATGGGGACAGGTTATATTAATATAAATGTTGCAAAGCTATACACAGAACACAAAACAGCTTTAAAAAAAGATAACAGCAAATCTTCATGTCCAAAACACAGTAAGTTAAAAATGAAATTACAGAACAATATTTATAATTTGATTTCATTTGTGTTTTTTTAAAAGGGATATTTTCTACACACAGAAAGTGTCTGGAAAAGAAACTGTTTACAGTAGTTAATATAGCAATAGAGAAGGAAGTGGATGAGAGAGGGATTTCACAAAATTCCACTTTAAAAGTAAGTCCTCCTGCCCGGCGTGATAGCTCACGCCTGTAATCCTACCACTCTGGGAGGCCAAGGCGGGGAGATCGAGAGTTCGAGACCAGCCTGAGCAAGAGCGAGATCCTGTCTCTACTAAAAATAAGAAAAAATTAGCAGGCGTGGTGGCGCTTGCCTGTAGTCCCAGCTACTCAGGAGAATCGCTTGAGCCCAGGAGTTTGAGATTGCAGTGAGCTATAATGATGTCACTGCACTCTAGAACCTGTCTCAAAAAAAAAACAAAAACAAAAACAAAGTAAGTCCTCCTTAAAGATCAAAGGGGGTATTGGTTGTTGTTTTATGTTTTTTTTTTTGTTTGTTTGGTTGTTTTTTTTTAACTGACTTTTTTTTTTAGAGCTCATAGCAAAATCGAAAGGAAGACAGAGATTTGCCATATGTCCCCTGCCACCACCCAGGCACAGCCTCCTGCATTACCAACACCCCCCACTGGAGTGGTACCTTTGTTACAATTGATGAACTGACATTGACACACCATAATCACCTGAGTCCATAGTATATTTTAGGGTTCAGGGCAAATGCACAATGGCACGTATCCGCTATTGTAATATCAGAGTGTTTTCATTACCCTGAAAATTTCCTGTGCTCTACCTAGTCAATCCTCCCCCACACACACCTCAAACCCCCTGGCAACCTCTGATCTTTTTACTGTCTCCATAGTTGTGCCTTTTCCAGAATGTTCATGTAGTTGGAATCAGACAGTGGTGTTTTGTTTCTTAGTACAACCCTTGGAGAAGCAAGTCTCTTTCGATCATCTCTCCAGCTCTCTGCAGATACTCAAAGTTGCCGGCTGCTGTCCAGCGTTCCCTCCATTACCCGTTTCCTTGAAAACCCCAAACTTTTCTTTAAATTTTTCCAGAATCAACCTTGACTCATCACTAAGCATTAATTTTTGCACCACTCCCCTCCCTTGCCACACATTAAGCCTCACTGTGAGGGAGACAGCACAGAGTGCATGAAGGCTTGTCACTCTGCATGCAACATTATGCCACCAAAGGCACATTACAAGAATTCTAACTGCATTCAAGCATTTGCACACAAAGCAATGGCTCACAGTGTGAAAACAGAGTGTGCACAGCCCAGAGACCTTGGAATTCTTGCCAGAGTTGAAGAGGTTTCCACTGGCGTTAGCTGTTCTGAAAGTATTTGGCATCGAAGACAACTGCTTTGTGGTAGCCCCCCTCTCTGCATTCCAGGTGTGCATCCCCAGAAAAGTGTGCATTACTGCATCCTTGACACACTCTTCACACCCAGGGCCTGTGCTCAAGCCGCCAAACCATGCTGGGTCCTAAGAGCAAGCCTACCAACCAGATGCCTCCTCCTTTGGAATGCGCCGGCAGGATGAATGGGGCACCAGCACGGAATGAAGTGGCCTCTCCTGGCAGAAATTATACCAATGCATGCACTTGAGGCACTGCCACTGGATCTCGCAACAATGAAAGGCTCAATGGATACAAACTCCGGCTGGTTTTTGATTGTTGAAGACAGACCCCTTTTTTCTTTTTCACTTGTGAGGCTTAAAGATGGACAGGGAATAGAAAAGTGGACCTGTTGTGACCACCCTGTAACTTTCGGGGCAGGCGTGGTTGTGGGCGTTGAAATTAGAGCAGCCTTGACTCATCTCCTCAACCCATTTCCTATGCCGTTTTCCACTAGACTCTCCAAGTCTGCTGACTGGAGAGCCAGCCACACATCCCGCTGAGGAAGGTCAACCTTCCGTGGCCCCCACACTTCTCCCCGATTTCCAGGTAGCCAGGTTAAGACTGCCATCCCCGGTCCCTCATCACCAGCGTCAGGAGGAGGGAGAGGGCCTCAGAAGGCTCCTGGTGAGCTGGGCGCGGTGGCTCACGCCTGTAATCCTCGCACTCTGGGAGGCCATGGCGGGCGGATTGCTTGAGGTCAGGAGTTCGAAACCAGCCTGAGCAAGAGTGAGACCCCATCTCTACTATAAATAGAAAGAAATGAATTGGCCAACTAATATATATAGAAAAAATTAGCCAGGCATGGTGGTGCATGTCTGTAGTCCCAGCTACTTGGGAGGCTGAGGCAGGAGGATTGCTTGAGCCCAGGAGTTTGAGGTTGCTGTGAGCTAGGCTGACGCCATGGCACTCACTCTAGCCTGAGCAACAAAGCGAGACTCTGTCTCAAAAAAAAAAAAAAAGAAGAATGGTTCCTGGTGAGACCCCCACAGCTCACCAACCCGAGACACCCCCCGCCTTCCCCTCAATGCGTGCACTGAGAACGTCTAGGCAAACGTCACTCCACCATCTTCTCCGATGAGCGTCAGTCCCCACGAGAAGCCCACGACTCCCAATCAACTCCCATCTTTCTGGACTCTAGTTCTCAACTATCTCTATCTTCTCCCTTTTCTCGTCCACTCTGCAACTCATCCGCATACCTGAAACCCTTCCACCCCGCCCTCTGGATTCCAAGCCCAGTCATCAGTGCCCCCTCAGTTCTTCTCAGAACTTTCCTTTCACTCCTCGCTCTAAATGGACAGACCCTCGTTTCAGGAAACCAGGTGCTTTCCCCAGCAGTTGGAAGTGGTAGCCGTGCTGCCTCGCAAGGTTCCTGAGACGCCAGACCTGGACGGGGGCAGGAGTCCCTGTTTCATGCTGCCACGGGACCATCCTCCTTCCCACCACCAGAACGAACAACGGCAGCAGCGAGGCCCTCCTCTTCAAGTATCATGTCACTGGTCTCCATCAGTCACTGTTCTAACTCATTGCTGTCACCTACAGACCCACTTCCCTAATTCCCTGAAGATTTTAGCTCCCAACTCACTGCCACTTCAACATATTTGGTGATTTCCATATCCCTATATATGATCTGCCCAGTTTCCTGGACTTTTTAGTTTCTGATTCCCTCTCCTCCAACGCACATCTTCCACTCGGCCTCAGCCACTCACTCCGAAGGCCACACCCTAGACTGGTCATTACCAGCAAAGCCATCTGTGACCACAACTTCAAGCATTCTGTCTCTCTAGCTCACTCTCACTAACACCCCAATTCTAAAAAACTTTTAACCCCACTAAAAGTTATTAGCCATTGATTGTATAAGTTTTTCATGGGCCCTCAGTTTCTGTCCCTACCTAGCTTGGCTTGATGGTCCATCCTATCTCACCCTTGCATATATTATTAACAATCTCGTTTCACTGTTCTAACCTAGAAAATCCCAGGCCAGGTTAAATCAACTTGGTTTGCTCTGTGCACCAACAGAGATGGTCATGTCTGGAGAAAACGACACAATCTTGCTAAGTGATCTCATTTCAAATCGTGACCACTATCCTCAAAACGCTCCTGAGTTCTGCCCATCAATCATACCTTTCTATAATCCTATCACTCTCCTGTTAACCTAAACTGGTGGTTCTCAAACTTGAGACCACCACAGAATCATCCAGAGCTGTGGTCCCCAAACCCCGGGGTCATGGCCCGGTACCAGTCTGTAGACTGTTAGGAGCCAAGCCCCACATCATTGCCTGAGCTTCCACAATCCCCCACCTCTCCACCCCAGGTCCATGAAAAAATTGTCTTCCATGAAACTTAGGAGCTGGGCCACACAGCAGGAGGTGAGCTGCAGGGGAGCAAGCAAAGCTTCGTCTGTATTTACAGCTGTCATCTGTATTTACAGCTGCTACAGATGCTCCCCATTGCTCGCATCACTGGCTGAGCTCCACCTCTGCCCCAAATTGTCTTCCATGAAACCAGTCCCTGGTGCCAAAAAGGTTGGAGATCGCTGATCCTGAGGACATGTGAAGACTCAGGTTGCTGGGCCCTGACCACCAAAGTCTCCAAACCCCTTGATTTGGGGTGGAGGCTAAGACTGCATTTCTGACAAGTTCCAAGGTAATGCTAATCCTGCTGGTCTGACCCACACTTTGAGAAGCACTGCCCCCGATGATTATTTCATGACTTTTTCTTTTTCCTCAAACCTCCAACACATATTCTGCATGCTTACTTTCAGCAGCTGACTTAACTCACACACACACACACACACACACACAATTAGAAGATGGGTTCCAAAGCTCCTGACACCAAAGATCCTTTCTTCCTGGGGTCAGTGCCCAAGTGCTCTTCCTTCCCTCCTGTCACCACAGGCGAACCGTTTAGCCTCCTTCCTAAAGCCAACCCTCCACATGTGTACTAGATTCCATCCCCTCCTCTTGCTCAACCCTAACTCCTGAAACTTCTGCCCTCCTGCCCTCTCCCTACACCAAGAATTTCTCCGTCTCTATTGGGTCATCCCATCAGTGTCAAGCATCTTGGGGAGAATCCCCGTGACTGCCCCACATTTCCTTCTATATCCCCTTTAGAGCAACATTCCATGAAATTTCCTCCAGTCACTTTTGTTCAAACTCACCAGGCACAATCCTACCTTACGGCCTCTCCCTAGCTGTTGTCTCTATCCCTGAAGATTCTACAACTTGATTACCTACTGGTCCACTGACTTGATCATCTCCTTCAAGGCCTTAACCAAACATCCTTTTCTCAATGACACTTTCCCTAACCAACCCATTAAAAATTGCAACATCGGTTCCCAGCAGCCAGAAGCTTCCCCCTCATCCCGACTGACCAGCAGCCCCCACTCCTCTTCTCTCCTCTGCTCCTCAGAGTCTGAGGTACAATCTCAGTTGATTCAGGTAATAGGTGACATTAAGCAAAACTGACATCTTTCAGACCAGTCTACTGATAACTCTCTTTGACCACACCTAAATTGTTTATGGCTTTCCTAAACAAAATGTTTCAGATACATTTTCATCCTCTTTGTTTCCATATCTTGTGATGAGTTTTGAGACCAACCAGACATTTCATGGCTTTGTCCTGAGTGTTATTTAAATGCCATTGGATTCTGGAGACTGGCAGGTTTCTCCTGAGGCCACTTCAAATGTAGTTAAATTCTTAATATTCTATGTGGCTATGGTTAATTTAAAACCCGGATCTATGAGGCCTACCTCATCTTCGTTTCTGTCCACTCATCCATCTCTGCATTAAATCCTGCCTGGATAACTCAGGTAGGAAGGAAAAAAAAAATACTGGCATGTCCCTGTCCTAAAAGAATCACCATGTCAGTGGTGTAGAGAAATTCCTGTGTCACTCAAGAGGTGCTCGAGTGCTCTTAAGAAATCCAGCCTCGGCTTCCAGCAAGATCCCTGGTACATCATATCAACCTGTGACACAGTGAACCAGAGGGGATGAATTTAGCTGAATCCAGCAGAAAACATGTGGTGTGTAGTTCTTGGGAAAGAAAATAATCAGTCAAAGTGACAAGACTGATGGATCAACCTTAAGATTGAAGGACATGCAATTTCTCTCCTGCACAGTGCCCAGATAAAGGAGAGGTCATACCAAAAGCTCCAGTAATTAAAGAAGGGAAGAATGGCAATTAAAATATTTGTGAAATTTCTCTCTCACTAAAACACCACCACTTGGGCTTCTGGGGAAAGCTCAGTAATATCGGTCTTAGTGCTCAGTAACATTAAATATAAAATCTCTGTTTAAAGGATTAAAAGCAGGTGAATTTTACATATCCTGGTTTCTCTACTTGAGTGATCTAAAAAAAAAAAAATAGCAAATAAAATAAATAAATAAAGACCCACTGAGGCTGTAAGTGCAGCAAGTGTCTCAGGCAGAAAGATCAGGCTCGGTTAAGTCATTACATAGTCCATCATTTGTGCTTCACGGCATTGAAGGTGTCAGGGAGAAAAACCAATGTGTCTCTTCCTTCATGCTGGCCAAGGTGACAGAAATCAGTGTTTAGAACTGAAATGATGAACCCTTCAGATTAGAAGAATCCGTATCAGAGCATTTTGACCTTTTAGTTCTCTTGTGTTAAAATAAAATAAACAAAATAAAAACACAACATTAAAAAAAAAAAAAGGAAAAGAAAGAAAAAAAAATTGCCATGGCAATTTGTTCAGGAAGGCAAAATTTCCCCCTCTGGCAAGGTTTGGGAATATTCTACAGCAGAAGTTCCCTCACTTGCCAGGGGAATGTATTTTTCCAATTCCTTTCTGTCCGTGAGCACACATTTCCCCAGCAGATATGACAATGACCTGATTCTCCCAGGGTAGCAAACACTCAACTTAGGCTCTGTTGCAGTCGCTTGTAGAAAATTTCCTGTTTCATTATTGCACCAAATGAGCTCTGGGCTAATCAGAGCCTCTTGGGAAAGTATAAAAAACAAAAAGCACCCATCCCCTAAAGCGAGGTTCTGAGCTGCTCTGAACTGCATTTACAGCCTTAATATAGCCCAAGAGATTTTGCAATCCTCGTGGGAAGCCAAACTCTTCTTTTAATGGAATATTTACTGGGTTTATCATGGAGAAAAGCAGAACAATGTTTGATGAGCATATTCTTCTATTTATTGTATTCATTAGAAGTGCCAACGAGAGGTTTCAAGGTAATTTTTTGTATTCTTGTTCAGGATAAAACATATAATTTTCATCATAAGCAAGATGGACCATAAATAGAATACAGTGTTTGCCTGATGCTGCCCAGGTGTTTGGTAAAGAGAAGGGAAATGTGTATCAAATGCTTCTTCCCTTATCTTAACAAACGGAGGCATCCTTACCTTGCCAATCAACACTTGGTACGTGCCTTCCCCAGTCTGTAGCTTAGTGAAGGATTGTGTTAGGCCAGAATAAAATGACACACGCGAAGAAACCGAAATCTCAAAGCAAGTGACTAGTGAAAAGCACACTGAGGAGCTGGTGCTGCCGGCCCCTGGAGCCCAGGGAAGGCTGAGGGTTTGCAGCCGAGCAGACAGGAACTCAACTCACCCGTAAGAGGGAAGGAAGGGCTTAACACTCCACCTGTTTCCTGGTGCTGTCTTTTACTTAATGATCTGTGCATCTTTAACCCACACCTCGCACTGAGAAAAAGTAGAAAACTCATCACTGTGTCCCGGGCGGAGAGCCTCACCGTCCTTCGTGCTGGGGAAAAGCGTGCAGACACAGCCCTGGGCGGCCCTCCGCTTCCAACCGCCACCTCTTCTCCCGAGGGGTAAGAAAGCTGTTATCACTTCCATGCTAATAATAGAAAATTTAGCACAACTGCCTTCCAATCTTTCAAACCACTTCAATATTTTGAAAAACACACACACACAAAAAAAACAAAACCCCCTTGGCTCCAGGGGAAAAAGAAAAGAAAAATTAGGTAACAGTTGATCAGATCTCAAAGCAATTGTCTGACGTTCCTGTGCGGCAAGGAAGGGTGCTTTCTTTTCCCCTGTAATTAAAAGAAATGTTTTTGCTCTCTCATTTTTCTCCTATCGATTATAACACGAGAAAACTGAGGCACCCACATTATGCTCAACAAGTCTTTCTGCATTTCCTGCCTGTCCCACCAGGCTGTTATTTCTTTCTTTCTTTCTTTCTTAGACATCAGCTCTCACCTAGTGGGTGCTATTACAAAAAAGAAATTTGATTTATATAAACATTAATGCAATAGATAAAGAATTTGCTGAAAAGGAGATCTAAATTTTTAGTGCATCTATGTTTCACATTCCAAATAAGTACACCTCACAGGGTCACACAAATTCTTTGTCCCCTGATATTAAAATATAAGATTATATGAAATATAAAAAGATAAAAAGATAATCATAATCATGCCATCATTTAGAATGTAGATAATAGTTTTCCTCTTAAGAACTTAACATATCTGTAAATAGATGACCCTATTTGCTCTTCATTATAGTCTTGCAAGTCAGAAGAACTCTGATGTGTTAATATCCCTATATCATGAAGGGAGAAAGGAGTCTGAAAACTCACGCAGCTTACACACACAGAATGAAACGAGAGCACCAAAGTTAAAACATTGCATGAGAAATTCATAGAAGTAAGGCCACCAGTCATTCATGGAATTCAAGATTGTAATGACCCCCATGAGGTGCTGAAATCTTAAACCTCCAAAGTGCTCTCAGTCCTCCAGAACTGCACGTTTGCCTAAAACAACTGGAATTTCCTTCCCAAAGAAGGACGAACTGAACGACTGAATTAGAATTCAACCTGATCCGATTAGCTGGCCTTGGTGCTCTTTGGTTGTCCTGAGATGTGGGGCTGATTTAAGAACTCCACCCTCACTGGCAGGATGGGGCGTGGAGAGACTGAAGAATGATTAAGCTCTAAGGGTGAAACAAAAGCGCTGAATATTCACATTTCCTTTCTTTGCTTTTCAAATGTTACTGTAAATGAATTAAGTCAGAGTAAAGTATTAATGAACTAAATCGAGGTTTTTTTGTTTTTTGTTTGTTTCCTACTATAAGAGACAGCCAGACAGCTTTACTGGGCTAGATGTGATTTTCCAACCCAGAGTTTAAGAAGCAATGCAGGTATGCAGTCATTTACTTTCAGCCTGCAAGTCCTTTTGATAAAAGAAGCCCTTTGCAAGAAGCATTTCTCTCCTGTCCTTCTAAATCAAATAAATAAAAATAAAAATTTCTGCCAAGCCATATGCTTCTGTTCCTATCCTTCAATTGGCCTAAAATAAAAAGATTGCCCTTCTCTGTTCTTTTTTCCTATTCCTCTACTTGGGGGTGGAGGGGTGGGGGAAGAGCTAGAGAAAGAGAGAGAGAGAAATCAAACAACTGTCTAAACAAATCAATCCAACATTTCCAAGGGCTTTTGACCTGCAGCAATGTCAATCTCGCCTTTTTTCCCCCTTTCTTTCTTTGAATCAACATAACCTATGATTCTGATCACTCCAATATGTCAGTGCCTGCTGAGGGCACATTTTATTGCTCATAAAGCCCCAGACGATAATGAAAAATAAGCAAGAAAACGATAAATTCATCAAAGTTGCGAGAATATTCGAGGAAAAAAGGAATTTCCCGAGGTAACTGTCCTTGACCCGGCTCTTTAATCGAGTGAAATTTCATCACTTTATCTAATATCATGCTTCATGCTTCAGGCTCCCAGCAATTCTATTTTAGTGTGGTCTAATGGGCAGCTGACACATCCACTCAGCACCAGACTGCATAATATGTGCTGACACACTGTGTGGCCAGCTGCCTGGCAGGGGCTGTTTACTTGAGCCTTGCCAGGAAAAAAAATGTCATCGCAAAAATGTTCTTCATCATTTGGGGATCAGCTTTCTGGGCCTGGGTGGACTTCACATTTTAAGAGGTCCAGAAGCTTTTTCGAGAAGGCAGTGGCTGATTTGGGCGGCTGTGTGTATGTGACTTTAGGTGAGAGGTTGGGAAAGCCCCAGTTATGGTTGTCTGAAACCTGAATCGAGATGGTGTAATGAAGAGTGTCATTCTAACGGCTTTGCAGGCTGCTCTTCTCAGGACCTCTGATTCAATTTGATATTCCGAGGTTAACTTACTGTATTGGGCCTGAAAATAGGAATGCACACCAAAAGCTTTTATACTTATTCAGTTCAGTAAGCATGGCAAACTCATCAACAGCTATTTGTACACTGTAGGCATGGGGGGACTTGCTTTGATGTTCTGATTTATGCTGGCTATTTCCCCCTCAGTATTAGTTTGGAGTTGAAATGCACTTTTAAAAAAATCAGCTTTTGACATAATAGCTGAAGATATTATCATAAACGAAGAAACACACACACAAATATAGAAATGCCACAATCTCTGACTCTAAATGTCCAACATAGACAAACTTCATGTTGTCTAAAAGTACAAAGGAGAATAAAAAGACATGATAACTATGAAATGGTAACATGAAATGTGGGACCCCAGACTGAATTCAGGGCTAGAGAATGAAAAGTGCTATCAAGGATATTATTAGGACAAGTGACAGAACATGGACTGTGGATTGGAGAAAAGTATTGTATCAATGTTAAGTTTCTTGAATTTAATAACTTGCTATGGTTATGTAAGAGAACGTGTTTTCTTAGATAATTCACAGCACATTAAAGGTATTAAGAGGTATAGGGGCATGATGCATACAAATTACTTTCAAAGGGTTCAGAAAAATTTAATTAGAGAAAGGGAATGATAAAGAATATGTGGCAAAATGTTAAACATTAGTGAATCATCACAGCAATGCAAAGTAATTCTTGTCTAGAGGCAGTAAATAAATTCTGTCAAGTGGAGGTTTAGTTGTCGTCCTTACAGTACTGTGAAAAAAGCCAGTTCTGCATCCGTTTGCAAATCCATTTCAATATTCCTGATCTATAAATGAACCTTGGAACTGGCTATAATATTAATAAGTTGAAATCTTTAGCACGTGTTCCTTCAAAACCAAATTGGTGAATCTGGACCAAGTCTGTACAGGAGCTCTCTCAACCAGGCTTGTGACATTTCTTTCAAGTCTGAAATTATTGAAAAATAAAAAAATAAAAATTCTAAAATTACTATAAACAGCAAACAGCGGTGGGTGGGGACTGGTGTCAGAATGAACACCTGCTGTGCATGCACATATTAAATAGAAATTTTCCTTACAGGAGACAGTGTGCTTAAGCCACAATCGCAGCAACGATGAGGTTAAGCAAGCCGTCGTCATTCTACCATGACGCTGATCGCCATAGAGCGCCCCGATCTGTGGCCTCAGTGGAACCCTGAGATGCCTATTTATTAATAGATCTCCCGTGTGCTACGCCTTGCTTCGCCTCACATCCTTTATATTTTAGGAACTGCAGTACGGCAGCTTCACATTTCCCAGAAAGATTAAATTTAATCTCAAATGGAGTAAGATATTTCTATCTTGCAGGAGCTGAGAAGCCACACTGGGACTGGCCCATTTGCCCATCTATGGAAACACTGGTGGCTGCAGTTGGTGACATGGGGACCACGTAGCAGGGACATCAGTCAGTCAGAGGCTGAAAGCAGGGCATTTCATCAATGGTCTTTTAAATGCCAGCATTCACGCCACAAACATTTTCCACTTTAAATAGGAATACTTTAGCACCCATCAAATAAATGTTCCCTCCCCAGTGATTTCTAGCTTTGCTTTTCCTTGAAAGCAGTTAGTGCCAGTAGCAATACAATAACAGCCAGTGATAATAGCCCTTATGGTTTATAGAGCCCTTACAGTGTGCGGTACACTCTGTACACAATATGTCATCCCCTTTAATCTTCACAGTTCTCTAAACCAGATATTATTAGCTCCATTTTACAGATCAGTAAACTGTGTGTCGTTCATGAAGGCTAAGTGACTTGTCCAAGAACACCAGAGCTAAGTAGTGGCAGAGTTAGATTTCACATTAGGTTAAGTCTGGTTCCAAATCCAGAACACAACCTCTACACTAAACAACCTGTAGAACACAGACTTGATAAAAACAAGCTTAGAAATGGCTTTCTTAAAAGCTCATTGAAAGAAACAATACACGGTAGGGGCTCACAATATGGTACTGCCCATGTCATGGCCACAGGTGATCAACTGTTTTTATTTAAACTAGTTATTTCATTGGCAATCAAATACATAGACTATTTAGAGCGAAGAATGCAAATTAGGGTTATTTTCTTAGATTATCTAAAGTTACTAAGAAAAGGAAAGAAAGAAGGAACTATTCTTTAATTTTCCATTTTAAATATTTTAAAACTCTACTTGGCAAGACCCCATACTTTCTAAGACTATAAAACAAAACCGACTGCCAAATTATGAGAAATTTAAAAATACAAGCTTTAAGTGTTGTGGCTTTAGCAATGGCAATAAACTACATCAAAATTTTTCTACTAAAATCAGTATGTTTTCTAAAGACGAAAATTTTAATTTATTATGGTTTTTTTTTGCTAGTCAAATCATAGTAGAAGTATTTGAGGTCTGATATTTCAAATAAATTGATTATATCTTAAAATTAATTCTATCCACCATTTCTGTGAACCCCAGTTTCCTTTAATCACTGGAAAGTATCAAGTCTCACTCATGAGGCTTTGGAAAGGTCTGAAAGAACAGTAGTCCAATAAAATGGCAACTATGGGTGATACTTTGTCATCTGCACAATAAGTCCTTCATTCAGCTTCCATTTATTGAATTCAGCTAACGTTTATTACATGTGTGTGGATACTTGTCCTAAAGGAGCTTAGGAGTAAAGGGTTAATATACAAATGAACAGTTAGCTATGACAGAGGATAAATGAAAGGACTCCATAGAGAATGCAATGAATACAAATGACTTTCCTTTGGAAACTGTTGCTCACTCTACAGGATTCTTCTGCTACTGTCCACTGTATGGCCCCATCTCCTTCATCCTAGGAACGAGCTTATAACCTGGACTGGCCAATCAGAGAACCTGAACTTTCCAGAACTAACAACAGGACCCAAGGTGGACACATACCATGAACCCCAACAATCCAAGTCCAACGGTGGGTTGGCATAAGTGCTGTCAAAGGATTTCTCTCCTTCTGAGACTGAGAGCTAAAAATATCAAGTTAAATCTGGGGCTTCTGAGAACCACTTCCCTATCACGTATGAGTGTAGGGTCTGCTTAAGACTGCAATCAACGTGAAGAAAATCAGAGCCAAGAAATGTAAAGAGGGAAAGATCCCTGAGTACATTAGCCGGGCACTGAATTCAGCCAGCTCATTGACTAGATTTTCAGTCACATGAGCCAATAAATACTTCTATTATTTATCCTAATTTGTTTCTTTCATTGAAAACTAAATTGCCTCTCTAACAACAGGATGATCCCCGAAGGGAGACTGATTGAAGGGTAGACCTTTTCCCATCTCTGATATTATATTAATTTACTCCACACAGAGAATAGCTGGGGAATACGCTCAAGATTTCACGAGGGGAGTGGTATTAGAGTTGAGCTGGGATTCTCAAAACTGGATACGCAGAGCAAGGACCTTCCGGAAGTGGAATTAGCAAGAACAAAGAGAGAGAAATGTGAAAACATCCGATGCATTTGCATGCTTCACTGGTACAGAAATATAACAGACATAGTGGGATGAAGGAGAAGGAAGGTATATGGGAGGTGGATCATAAAAGAGCGTGAATGTTTGCCAGGTGGTCCACACTTTATTATGTAAACAAATGAAAACCACTGAAGGCTTGGAAGAAAAAAAAATATCACAATTTATCCTATTTCGTTGGAAAATAATGCTGCTAACATCCTAAAGAAATAATTAAATTAGGAAACACTGAGATAGAGGCAACCCAGGACCTAGTGATAGGCAGGGTGAGAGGTGTTAAGGACATAAACAAAGAAAGTGGCTAGAGGAATGGATAAAAGAGGATGTAGTCAAGAGACATTCTAGGAATAAAGTTAATAGGGCAAGGCGACTATTGTTAAACCTTTTGAATAGTCATATTTGCCAATAGGGAATTTAAAATAAGAAATTGTGATCTGATACAGTTTTGATGAAACAGTTTCCGATGGTTCAAAACACGATCTTTCAGGCAAAGTGGAACTAACCTTTGAGAAATGCTTAGAAATGATCCAACACAGGCAGATGTACTACGCTCACTCTAGTATCAGGAAGTGAAAGAATTTTACTTCTAAGTTTTGACTTTATAACACATTTTAAACTGCAGACAAATGAGCTGGCATAATGATAGAGTCACAAAACGAATTGCAAGTTGAATGTTAAATGATGCTTGCTTCCTTTGGGTTTTCATGTGGTTGGGCTTAATCTCAGGACAGCAACCAAATGTGGATGCAGACTGTCTTCATTTCCTTCCTTCCTCTCTTCTCTTTTCTTCCTCTCTTCTTCTCTTTCTCAGTCTTTACTTTCACTCCACCATTATAATCAAATTGTTAGCTAGATTTAGACAGAAAACTTTCTTTTTGGGGGGGGAAATAAATCACTGTGCTATTTTAAAATGGCAAAAGAAAAATTAGAAAAGTTTTAGGAGTGGGTGAACTTTTACATTTTAATGTAACAAATATTTATTGAGCCCTTATCATGTTGCAGGCACAGTGCTGAGGGGAGCCCTCGTCTCCAACGATGCAGTGCTCAGAATCTTCACACGGAGAGCTTGGACTCCTCAAATTTGATAATTAGAAATTTTCTCTTTCAGTAAGATTACACTTTTAATCTTATGAAATTTGGGGATGATTTGCTTTCCTGGATTGATTATAGTATCATTTTAATCCAAATAGGGAGTGTGGAGACACCCCAGAAATTTCCGTAATAATTTTCCTAAAGGGACAGGATATAAATGTTGATTTCAAGTTGCAACCCCTCCCTAGCAGGTTTTAATTTTCAAGTGGACAGTGATCATGAATCATTCATATTTAGTTAGATATTGAACTTAACAATAAACTGTAGTATTTAGTATTGAGTGTGAAATAGTGTATGGTCATGTCAGGGGAGAGATAGCAAGTGGTGACTACAGGATGATAGTCTTTGAAGATGAAGGTAAAGCAAAGGGAAAACAAAAGGGAAATTAAGGTGTCAATGCCAGAAATCAGTTGGCAACCATCATCCGTCATCCACAGAGTACCCTATAGATATTTTCTGACTGTACCCAAATTTAATACCATTAAAAAAAGAAATCAGAATTAGATTTTTCTTAATTTATAGCATCTTTTCAAGTAAATACCATGGACTATTATTATTACTCTAGGTAATAATCTAGGAGCTTCAATTATGCACAGATAATGTTTTTATCATCTTCAAAATACAAAGAGGAGAGAAAATGAATTGCTGTGGCAATCTCCAAATCCTCCACACACAAAGAAAGTGGGAAGCTAGGATACAAGGAAAAGAAAAATCTCATTTTAGAATTTAAAGGTCAAGTCTAAAGGCCAAGGGTGAAAATGGCATTTTTAAAGAGACCTAAGTTTTAGAAACCAGTTCTAAGGAACTTGAACATGATTGTCTGTCTTACATATAAAGTTGAACTCATTAAGCTGTCCCAGATTAACAAACAAGTTAAACTTATTAAAAACAATATCCAATAAATATAACTTCTAAACTCCAACATCACAGAGACCAATGCACTGATCAAAAAATAAATGCTATATTTCACTGAATCAAGGATTCGTGAATTTTCAGATCTTAAAGAAGAGTATGTCCTTATAATTTCCTTTTAAACCTTAGAACCAACTAAAAATCTAACAAAAGGAAGAATAAAATGTAAATCTGTAAAATATAATAAGCTTATATTTCATTAACAAAATAAACATCAAATGAATGTGCTTTTACCACACCTGCTTAACCTTGAAGACTCAGTACTTTGTCTTCTGGAAATTTTAAATGGCAAAAACATTCCTGGTTTCATTTGCAGTCTGAATGAGTAATTTCAATGATAACAGTGACATTTGAAATATTTGTGGTTTTGTGCAGCATTTCCTCCGAGAATAATAAATAAGCCAAAAATATTGAATGATGCAAAGAGGACCCTCTTTAAGAACCATAGAGGAAAACAAGATTCAGTGAAAAAGTCATTTGTTTTGGCAGTGTAGCCTCATTCACAGTGGAACTCATATTACCCGGATTCTCTTCTTGGACAATTAATTCATTAATAATAAATATAATTAAACATCAATGAATTGGCATCTAGGTCTCCATTTCTGAGCTAATAACATTTGCCCAGCAGTGGTAAAATTCAGGCTTTTTTTTTTTTTTTGGTAATTTAGACTTATATAGGTTCTATATGTTCGCAGAATACAAAATGATTATCAAACAGCTTTGTACATCCTTTATTGTCTTCTCTGTTAACCAGCATTTGAGCATGAGAGTCAGGGAGTGGTATGTAATGTTGTAATGAAAAGGATTTTCAGTCAAACTGAAGTCCACTCGTGCTATATGTAGGCATATTTTTAAGGTGTGTACGTAATATTAGCCTATCTTTCAAAGTGTATATTTTTAGATAGAAAGCATTTCTAACTACAAATCCTTTACAAACTAACCAGACCACTGACCACAATGTCAAAACACTTTAAAAGACACTTCACAAAAATACCAAGCTGAAGTTCTCTCCTTTACTTCCAGCAAAATGAAATAAACAAAGAAAAAGAAAATTTCCCGCAAGCCAACACATAGGCAGAAAGCAACAGACTTCAGAAATTCAAGAGGAAAGTCACACATTTTAAAAATAATATTGGACTTTAAATTAAAGCTTTAACTAAATGTGGTTCTAACAATCAACGTATTCTGCTTAAGGGCAAGGGGGAGAATGCCAACACAGTCCTAAGCATGGGAGGCACTCAATAAAATCACTGTCGACTGCTTTACAAAAATCGTGTTTTTCTAAAATAGAGACTGAATCGAGATTTTTTTTTCCTCTGTCTATATAGTGTGGATGTTCCAGGGAGTGTAACATTAAAAGGGCAAAGAAGGAAGAAGGAGGCACTTGTAGAGGGCAGTGAACAAGAGACTTTAGAATTAGCAAAGACAAAGACAAGATCAATTTCTCATTTTTCCAGCACCCCCACCAAAAAGAAGCAGGGGGACTAGCGTTTTAAAATTATAAAGTACATATGAATTTGAGATAACCTCATGGGGTACCATGATTTTAATAAAGGAATTGATCTAGAAGCACTCTAGGGAGAGCCATATGTGCTCCAAAGATGTCATTCAATGGGTTCTCACTATAGTGTTTTTTTAATTTTTGGAAAGAAAAAAAAACTGAAGACATTTTCTCTATTTTTCTCCAAGATAGGGAGAAAAATCTGAGCAGGACCTAAGACGTTCCTAATGAACTGGTCCTCATTGCTCCAGGAAGTTGGTGGATCAGAAAGGGATTGCTTCCAGTTTCAAAGAATTATTGAGTCATTCAATTCCTTCACCTCTCCAGATCCTTCCAATATCCAAAAGTAAATAAAATGCGGATTCAGTGGGACCATCTGGGGAAGTCTCCCACTGTTCCTTTAATCTCCAGCTGAATGGCACCATACAGTGTCCAGATAAATATTATTGCTCCATGCATGTGCTCTGACTACATGCACAGAAGGTATAATCCTAAGGACACTAAAGAACAGAGAAGCTAAATAATTACTGTTCTAGACAACACAGAAGATTACAAGTGGCATGTCCATAAAAATCAAGGACATTTTTTTTCCAAGCGCAGTGTTCAAGCAGGTAGACAATCCACACACATTCACTGGACCCTCTCCACAGCCACCAGTGTTTCTCTGTCTTAAAGTGTTAACCATTAAAAAGGAATTATCCTACTTAGGAAAGAGGGCTGTGTGTATTTAACTTGAAAACAAGATTTGACAAGGTGGCCATCTGTTTTCTCTTTCCCACTTAATTACAAAAGGAATGGTACTTGAAGCCAACCAAAATACCCAGGGAGGAATTGGGATTATGACGTATTCATTTTCTCTGCAAACTGCAAACCTAACGCCTGCTCGTACGGCCACGAAGAGCAGAGAATTAGTACTACTGCCACTGGTCTTGCCCCACATCGCTGGGCCTGAAGTTAGTCGACCTGGAAACAGGGATGTCACCCAACGTGAGCACACTGAAGGGGACCCAAACCATTGGTAAAGCCTTCCCTTGAGAGAGACAAACACTCCATTAGATAACGTCTTATTTCGCCAGCTTGCAAAGAAACTCACCTCCACCCAATATCTGAGTTCCTATCAGTAGCATTTGTTTTGTGTTTGTTTGTTTTTAAATAAAATATGTTGAATCCAAGAGTGTAGAAACAGCTCTTTATAGCAGAAAACACAAGAGACTGGAAGTCAGAAGATCTAGGTACCAGTTCCAAGTAAGTCACTCCTTACCCGTGACCTTAAGCAAGGCATAAACCTCTCTGAGTTTGAATTTCTTTATCTGTAAAATGGAAATACAAATACCAATTCTGCTTACCTTGTAGGATGTCTGGAAAAGTTTTATAAGATAATTGGAAACTGGTAGGTAAAATATAAAGTATTTTGCAAATGTTAAGTATTAAAAACACCACCAGCAAAAAATAAGGTCACAGTGGACCTAAGAAGAATCCGCGGGGAACATCTCTACATCATGAGTAAATACCCTTTGCCTTGGTAAGATAATTTTCCTAGCTGTCCCTTTTCGTTTAAGCAGAGATCTGCTGACCAGCTTCCAAAAGGCAATGAAAATAGTCAAATTGTCCCAGAGAAGTAATTACTTCAGAATATTTGCACTTGTGTAGACATGACTTTTTGCAAGAGCAAAAAGTGAACTCTGTGTCCCTAAACTCTTTGGCATTTTTCTGAGAATATAGTGACCTTCATTCTAGTGCTGTGCTATCTAGCATGGGAGCCAACAGCCACATATACCTATTTAAAATTAAATTAATTAAAATTAAATAGAATTAAAAGTTTAGTTGTTCATCACACTGACTTCATCTCAAGTGCTCAGCAGATAGCTAGTGTCACCATAAGCGGACAGAACAGATAGAGAACATTTTCACCCTGGAATGTTCTATTGGACAGTGCAGTTAGGCTCTAATGGGATGAAATTGGGGAAGGGAAGATAATATATGCTTTCAAATTCAAGTTTCGACTCAATTCTGTCTGTTACTTGGGTGAATGACTTAAAATCCCTAAGACTCAGTTTTCTTCATCAGTAAAATGGGGACAATAACAGTATTACTTCACTGAGCGATTCATACGAAGATTAAGCGAAATAACATAAGTATCAAGCATATCGTATACACTCAATAAATGTTATTTATTACTGCAGTTCATCAAGTCTAAGATGTAGAACTTTTCATATTTTAACATATCTCAAATTCATATGTAATTTGCAATCAGTGCCAAAAGAAACTTGGCAGAGGAGGGAATTGTGACTTAGATGTCAGTGCTTCACATGTGCAAATTTAGCATGTGTGTAGAAGGTTAGAGATTCATCTTGGTCTCACCTAAGCTGAGATATAAGCCTTGTTAGCACGGCAGGCATGTAGTTGAACCTTATTTTAAATTTGGATCCTAATTGTTATTTAAAATGTCTTCAAACAGAACATATTAAAATTTAACAGAGAAACAAACGATTATTGTCTTTGTAGAATATTATCATGCTCTACGCAGCACAAAAGCAGCAGAAATTGCCAAAACTCTTAGAATGGGCATGCGCTTCTCAAAACCATGAAGGTTCAATAATATCCAGTCTCAAATCTCAAAAGACTATCACTCGATACCATCCATCAGAAATTCCCAGCTGACTCCAAAAAACTGTTTAATGTCCATCAATATGTAATTCAATTAAAAGGAGAAAATGTAATGATGATTTTAACCTCCTGGGAAGTATTCAAGAAGCCTAAAATACTATAATATACCTTGAAATTAGTCTTTTGTTCCTGAACATGCTAAAGAGGAACAGATTACAAAATTCAGGGTACAAGGAGCAGTGGGGAAGTCACCATGGTACAACAGACAGCGTCCAAATAGACTCAGGAGAACATTGGAGGCTAGATACAAAACAGCTTAGGCTCAAAACAAACTTATAAACCGAAGAATATATGTCTATCAGGGAAAAAGTTGTGTAATTTTATAAGTGCTTCTCTCTCCTGAAAAGCTGTTATTAAGTTCATGATGTATCTAGCAATTTATGGTGTCTGGTATCAAGGAAATGGGGGATTATCAACAAGAAGAAACATGATGAGAGAAGAAAGAGACACATCCCCAAATCTCCCAATCTTAGCTCTAGAGGATAAAGTTTAAGTTTTTTCTTTTTTTTAGTTTTGTTGTTATTAATATATTTCCTCAAATCTGATAATACTTCATTGAAAAATATACAATTATTTTAGTAATCACAAAGGAAATAAAACAACCCTGCTAATTAAACTGATAAAATGCCTTCTTATCATTTAGATTTTTAATTTTATACTTATTGAAACAATTTCTTAAAATGTATTTTTACAAACTCCTGTGCACCCACAAGAGGGAAAAATGTTAGCTGAAATGCCATGGGTTAAGGTACTACAGAAAATTCTTCACGTGAGGAACCCAAAAAAGCCTTTCCAAACTTATCAGGAAAACATTGTACCTGAGTTATCTGGAAAAAAATTAACAAGGATGGGAGAAGATCCTTCATAAATCAGTATTAAACAGTTCCACAGTCAGGGGTGGATGGGGTGCTCCCCAAGCAGGAAGAAGGCAAGGTTGGTCCACAAAAAGACCGCTGAGGGTCTCCACAGTCAAGAAATATAGTTCACTCCACCCTGCAAGCCTAGGGACAGCCATATTTTTCTTACAGACGTCATCCCACAATCTGGCATATCAAGTTTCTGACACAATACTTTTACAAAAATATTATTTACTGGGTTTTGTGGGGGCTTTTTTCTGATTTTGAAATGTATTCTCATTTGTTATAAAGAATTGAGGAAAACAGCAATAAAATAGAAATAAAAAATAAGTGCCTTAGAATCTCACCATTGGCAGCAATTTGCCTTACTCCCTTCCAATATTTTCCATGTACATTAATTAGGTTAATGTTGATTATGCAACGATGTTTATTATAGTTTTCACGTACTATTTCCCAGAGCCAATAAATATTTTGAAAAAAGAGGAATAAGAAAAAATCCAGCAGAAATCACTTGTATACTCAGTCGTTGATTTTTGTGCTTTTCTATACTATTTTATTGAAAGGTAATATTAATATATATTTTGATATAACTTGAAAGAGTGCTCCACTATTGACTATGGAATTCTCTTCCAAAAAGCTGCCTGACACCCAGTTGGCAAGTACTGATACTGGTACTTCCTTGATCTTTTCAGACATCAGGACCATACACTCCTTCTTCAAATGTCCTCACTTAGTTTGTTGTCTCAAACATCAAGGGGTTATAGGGGTCCAGCACGAATGCATCAAATTTATACCCCTCTGTTCTGTTTCTGTGGTTTTTTTCTACATAAACACGACTTTTCCTTTCATTACATAATCATAGTGTAATCTTTTCTGAAAAAAAAAATATGGCAATTAACACAAGTAATAGCAACAATGCATGTAACTCAATGGAAGTGATAACAATATAAATAGCCAGTACAAGTTTGTGCACACTGAGGCAAGACAATGGCAACTGTATAACTGTCACCTAAGAAATAGGCAACAATGCCTTTGATGATAAGACACATCCCGATTTCAATTTGTGAAAAATACTCTTTTAAAAAACAATGTTTATCAGACCCTGGAAAGAGACAGAGGAAGGTTTGCACTGACAGCTCATTAGTAACTAATTGTGTCTGATTATGCAACAATCACCTGGGTAAGCTACGAAATAGACCTTCCCAGGTGAGGCTCGAAGTGACTGCAGCCTTGCAAGAGACCCAAATAAGCCAGATACGAAGACCTAATCGACAGAAACTGTGAAATAGTCAACGTATATTGTTTTAAGCAGTTAAATGTGGTGATGATTCATTTCATTCCAGTGGGTAACTAATAACCGTGCGAGACAAGACTGGCTATGGTTGGATGACTTTTGGGGTTAGATGGCAGAGTGTATGAGGGCTCATTTACTATTCTTCCTGCTTTTGTATATGTTTGAAATTCTCCACCATAAAGAGTCCTTAAAAAGGAGTCAGTGACTTATGGTATTAACGATTTACTGTCCTTCCTGTCCTCCACCATTTAATGGCAGTATAGCTATTTTCCATATGGCTGTTTTGTCTGTCTCCTGTCTGGATGTATTTCCTGCTCTGATTTGTCAACTAGGCTCTGTAAGACAGTAAACATTTACTGAGTGTCTACTAAGTATTAATGAAGAAATGGCCTAATGCACAGATTGATTTAAAAAAAAAAAACTAAGAGAAAAGATTCTTCTTATATTACTTTTATGTTTAGTTTGGGGGAATGGTAACAGGATAAATGAAGATAAACTGAGGGATAGCTAAAAGGCTACATAAACAACAAAGGAGAGAGAAAAGAGCTCTGGCACTGGACAAAAAAAAAAAAAAGAAGAAACCACAGATGAGGGCAAATTTGTTAATTCATTTTCCAGGCTGTGGATTAATTGGTGTCTGTTTTCATTTCATTTTGTTCAATCTTAACTTCTGAGCATTTCACCTGTTTTTAAATCTCTTCTAGCAAGGCAAGAAAGAAAAAATGTCACGCAGTAGTCAGATATTTCTCCTTGTCACCACATATAGAAAATGTTAGAGATGATGGAAACAAATAGCAAAAATTAAACATCGAGTTAATTAACACCAAGTGAATACCGAGTGGGGAGCTGGGTTTCTAGAGAGGGTGCAGCTTGCTGATACATTATAGGTCTAAGTTTATAAGGTCACAGCTCGATAAAATTTAACAAGTGTTTTAGAAGAGATATAAAATGTTTTTTATCAAACCCACAAGTAATTTTCTTATCTTCTTTTGACAGGGATAATTTTAAATTAGCTATTTGCCACTTTGTTCTCATAAAACGATTATGGGATGTGACTCACTGAGGCCTAAATTATGTGAGAGTACAAGAAAGAAATCTGCTCAGCATCGGCTCTTGAAAACAGTTAACAGTCCAGTCCATGGAGCAGGTTCCTCCTACTGTGATTCAGTCCACAGAGAGAGGATTGTGTGTATTTCCACACACAGCTCTGAGTGGGACTGTCTGGATTTAAATACAAGCTCTGCCACCTACAAAGGGTACAAGCTTGGGAAAGCACTTCAAATGCTCCAAACTTCAGTGTACTCATTGGATAAGAAAGAATGATGATAATATAGTTAACTTCCATATTGATTGTAACTATCAAGTGAAATCACACACAGAAGTGATTTAGCACAAGGCTGGATGTCTCAATAAATGAGAGCTATTATTGTTATTATCAAAATCAGCCAGAATCTTCTTACATAATGATCTTACACTCTTGGCCACCCCAACCCACACTCTTAGGATGTATGGATATGAATTATTGTATAGAGTGCAATAAACCTCCCACTCCTTCTCGGATAATATTTCGATGTTAAAACTGGGGAGGTAAAGTTAGGAGGATGGGTTTATGCATATAATTTGCTTCTTTATGATATTGCAATGTAACATATTTTTAAGATCTTAGTATTCCCCTAAGTCAGTAGTTCTCAGCCAGGGGCAATTTTGCCCCACAGGGGGCCCCAGGGAACACTCGGGATATTCAGTGTGAGACATGTGAAGATAATTTGATTGTCATGACTGGGTAGGTGCTACTGGCACCTAGTGAGTAGAGACCAGGGATGCTGCTAAACATCCTAAAATGTACAGGGTTGCCCCCAACAACAAGTATCTGATTAAAAATGTCGAGAGTACCGAGGCTGAGAAATTCTGCCCTATCGATAGCTAATTGCAGAATTCTCCTTTTAGTTGGCCGTTAAAGGTTTGGGGCAAGGGTGGGGAACCTGTGGCCTCAAGGCCACATGTGGCCCTCCAGATCCCCAAGTGCAGCCCCTCAACCAAATCCAGACTTCACAGAATAAATCCCTTTATTAAAAGAGTTTGTTCTGTAAAATGTGGATTCAGTCAAAAAGCCACACTCTGGATCCAAAAATTTGGATCCAGAAGGCCACCTGTGGCCCCGAGGTTCTTTTGGACAAGCACGTAACAATAGCTAAGACTGCTTTTAAGCTCTTACTTTCAGCCAATGGGACTATTCATGATTCTTTAATCATACTAAGACTTCAGAGGGCCTCTTCCTGATGCTGTTAGCTAAAGCAGACTTCACTCTGAGAAGAAAGAGGGGAAGAGTAAACATGCCATGAGTGAACAAAAACCTCATATTGTTCCCCAGTATCATGACCTGGGAAAACTAACACATATTATACTCTCTATGTAATAAATGTGTAAAATATAAATACATACGATGCACTATCTTACACTTTCCTGCACCTAGAGCTTGTAGCCCACCTGACCCGACACCAGTGGAAGTTAAGGTACAAGAAGGTCAGGATTGAGCACCACTAAGATCTCTTCAGTAGCTCCGATTTTCCAACCAGTCCTCTCCACTCCAACCAAAACACTTCTCACAGTCTCTGTGGATGTTTCTACACTAAGAACCAACAACAGACCCCCGCCGCCATCAGCTCCCACACCATTTTACAACGCCTATTATTTGAAGAGCTTGAAACCGGAAGCCCTATTTTTCCACGCTGAAAATATTTGAATGGGCTGTCAAAAAGCCTCTCAGAAATGCACCTCATCCAACAGCAACAAGCCCTGTGCAAACAAATCAAGTGGTGCAGAAACCCTTTGCACAAGATGATAGGGAGGCCTCCATGCTGACACTGTAGGCGAGCCAAGTTTTCATGTACTTGGATGGCTGACCTCCAACTCCTGACATATTCATTATATTCCAGCATGTCGGCTGCAGATTGCATTGAAGTGATGACAGCTACAAGACAGCCAACGAGGAATATGGCCATTCTGGCAACAGGTGGCCTTTCACTTGTACTGGGAAAGTTAATCTAGTTTATCATCAAAGTATATTGTGTTCGAGGAGTGTCATGTTTTGAGAGCTCTAGTGACAGATCAAATAGAGAAAGCATTCTTCCGTGGAACGTGACATTTTGGGGAGACCAAACCCTTTCAAACCACTTCATTGTTTATGCTTGATTCAAGTCTGTTAAGTTACTCGGTTGTTTCAAGGTTTACATTACAGGTTCCGAATTACAGTTTGTGTCCTCTGTCAAAGGCTGATGGAGGTGTCCACAGTCTCACCTGAATCAACCGCCTCTACTGCAAGTAATTTTTAACAGCCCTAATTTGTAAGCAGAATAACATACTGAAGAAAAGGCCAGCAGCAAAAGTATATTCATAGCCACACTATCATATTTCCAGAATTTTCAAATTATAGATGTTCATACCAATGCTGCTTACCCCCATTCAAAGAATAATTTTTAAAAATAATCAGTGCAATTAAATAAAATTTCCAAGGCTCATAATGGGAAGCAATGGTCCCTGAGCAGTACTGACTTCCCTTTGGGTTTAACCTTAAATTGTGGCAAGAAATCCCTCCGCAACCTTGCTCAATTCCCACTAAACCCGGAGATAAACGATGCTAGATGGTAATATTTATTCAGTCATCCCATTGCATGGCTGCCTTCCAAGTTGGATGATTATGTTTCGCTGCACTTTGGACCTCATTTAAAGAACTCTTAATACTTCTAAAACATAGGGAGACAATCAAAATGCTCATTTGCCTTGTGGAAAATAATTTTCCTTTGCTTGAAAGTCTTCTAGCCTATTGAGCCATTCCCTATGAAGATTTAATGTAGGAGGAATGGAGTAGCGTTGTCTACATTTTCATTTCTGTGCGAGCTCCTCTTTACTCAAGGATGGTCTAAGACATTGAGGCTCTGAAAGCATATTCCTCTGTCTAATCCTTTTCTGCACTTGAAAAGATGGAAACAGTCTCATAAACACGTAGAGAGAAGGCCACCCGCTCAGGACACTTCTCTCCTGTTCTTGGGCTCCACTGAAGAACCCAAGAGTAGGCAGCACCTGACTCATAGTGACGGTGATGATTCTCAAACATTAACTTCCCACTCTATCAATAGCACAAGTGCCTCCTTGGATACAGGTCAAGTTAGGACCCTTCAGGCTAACAATCTCAGATTATGCAATTCTGCCTGTTACTGAACACTTCAGAGAAAAAGAAATATTGACACATGTAAGGAAACAAGGGTGACATGAATGAGTTGGTTCTGTAATTAACTCCATTCACTTTTTGCTTAAAATATGAATAATGCATTCTATTTCATTTAAATAATCAATTATATAGTTAGACATTGTTCTCAGTACTTTCTATATTATTAAGATATTAATCCTCATAAAAATCCCAGGGGATAGATGCTATTATTATATCTTTCTTACAGATGAGAAAACTGAGGCATAAGAGGTTACATGACATTCCAAGGCCACAGAACTAGTAAGTGGCAGGCCGGGTTTGAAGCAATTAGCCTTATACCAGAGTCTACAATATTAACTATTAATACCATGTTTTATTATCTCCACCAATAGCAATAATAACAATATTAATAATATCTAAAATTTAATGAACGAGGCTGGTCACTGTGCATAATACATTTAATCCTTACCTTACCACAACCCAATGAGGCAGGTATAATTATTATCCCATATTACACATTAGGAAACTGAGGATTAGGGAGATTCAATCATTTGTCTAAAAACTCATAACCAAGAAATGATGGTGTGTGGGCTGAATATCATGGAGGTAAAGAGATGAAAAAGAAAATAATTCTGTTTAAATTTTTAATAGTTTATAAAAGAAGATGTTTGTTGGTCTGAAAGCATTGGGAACATTTTTAGAAATGTGAGTTTTACTACCCCTAGAAATGGAAAATAAAGCTGAAACTTTGTTTTTCTGGCCTTCCTGAAATATTATAAGTCATGTTATAAATATTATAAGTCATGTTCCTGAAGGACTTGCAGATTTCCTTGTTATTCCATTAAATTAATAAGACCCTGAGACTTTAAAAATATCCAAAGCTAATTCACTCATGCTAAGAAACTCAAAAAATTGAATCCTTTCACAAGGGTAAAATTATATTGCCTTTAAGAATCCCAGTACTTGTAATTCTTTTTTTTAAAGAAAAATAATTAGAAATGTGAGACATTCACTTTAGAAAATGTGATACCAAAAAATAAATCATACCAGCAAATGTCATTGTTTTATCAGAAAGAATACAAGCCTTCTAGAAAAAAAAAAAAAAACACAAGTAAAAAACAGTGGATGAAATATGAAGTTTAATGGCTACACATATGCTTACATATTATCATTTAAATTATACATGATCATTTAAAATTGTATTTACAAAGATTTTTATGAACTTGGGGTAATATTCGTTTATGTTGCAGAAAAAAGTAAACTAAAGCTCTGTATGTAGAGTGTAATTAAATTCTTTTAATAATCTTTAGTAATTTATAAGCATAGACATTTTAAGTAGGAACTGCTAACACCAAGCACCAAAATGTTGATCCCCTGAATGTTAGAAGTGGGATACCCACTGAACAAAGGACACTCACCGAATTACAAGTGCTGTTTATTTTCTTCTCTATGATCTTTTTATTTTTCACATTTCCTACAATTACTTATTATCTCTATAGAAAACTATAGACTAAGTATCCCATCCTGCATAGGTCCCGATCCCAGGCTATCCATGGTGAGCACTGTGTTGTCACAGCCCGGGTCCCTGTAGCACTGGAGACAGATTCCAGAACTGAACTGAAATGACCCAGAGAGGGCTGTTTAACTGAGGAAATACATGGTATAAAAGAAGAATATAAAGCATTGTCAAAAGAGCCAGGAAAACAAATGAAGTCAATCGATGGATAGGTCAAGGTCACATGTGGGAATAGGATAGAGTCTTCTCTATGGGGTATTAGGAGAGAAGTCAGAAGCCTGGAAGATCAGAAGCAGAACCTAAGAGCCGGAGCAGAGTAGGGGCAAGTTCAGAAAGAGGGCCAGGCATCGCAGGAAGCTGCAGGAACTCTCTGTGAATTGTTGGGACACGTGTCTGAGGGGCTTGCAGTATCTTAAAGGAGTCGTGCAAGGCCGGACCCGCTTATTTCTCATTTTCCAACAGAATCATGTGAGTCAGCTACACGTCAAGGAAGTATAAGTCCTTGACACCTAGAGCAGAATAACCCAAGGAGGTCCCTGTTTCCTGCCATGTCATTAAATTTGGGACAGCTCCAGCATCCCCAGAACCATCCAGATGCTCAGAACTCACCAGAACAAGGCTGGTAGGCCCAACAGCCATTGCTATTTTCAGAAAGCTAAAATGATGTGGATTTTAGGATGATTTTTTTAAAAAAAGAAAATCTTGGAAGATTTAGAGATTCCAAAAAATGAGTCACTCTTAAGTAAATTCTTCAAGTTATAGGGAACCCTGAGAAGACCCTGGAGAGGACCAAAATTGGCCTAGTTGAAGGAACTTCTATTCAAGAACCAGTGAAGATACAAAGACCATCCTACCCATGAGTATAACCAAAGACAGTGAACTTGTCCAGATATAGCTATAGCTTCTCAGAAATATTGTTAATAACTCTATAATCCTTTTCTTTTCATGTCTATCTTTCTTTTAGTCATCTTTTAGGTCTCTTTTGTTATTGATTTAATCCTTGACTGTGTTGTGGTTAAAGTATTTGGTTTGCAGATGACCAATTCTTTGAAATTTGTTGAGACTTGTTTTATAGCACAGTATATGGGCAGTTTTTAAAATGTGTGCATGTTTAAAGAGACACTATGGCTTACAAAAGTCTATGTATAATATTTCAATTAAATAAAACTTCTTAACTGTACTGTTCAAATCTTTTATACTACAGTTTTTGTCTACTTGATCTACCCATTAATGGGAAAAGTATATTACAATCCACACTATGATTATTATATTATCCTCTGTTCCTCGACATTATATCATTTTTTTTCTTTACTAGGTATTCATGTCCAACTTTTAATTTCCCCACCTATACCTGCTCCTTCTACGGTGTTCCCTAGCTCTCAGTAACTAATAACTGTTATTTTTTCTGCTCTCAAACTTGAAAGTATAGGGTTATTACTCTTCCTTCCTCTTTTTTGCTCACACCAAATCTCATGGATTCTACTCTGAAATCTACCCAAAGTCCAATTTCTTCTCATCAACTCCAGTAGTCTAAGCCACACCCATCTCTCATCTGAGCTACACAGAAACAGCACGCACACTGGTCTTTTTGTTTTGCTCTCCTAACAGTCTACACTCTGCACCACAACCCACGTGAGTCTCTTAAAACACAAGTCATTTCGTGTCACACTTTTGCTCAAAGGTATTCCATCTCACTCTGAAAAGAATCCTCTCAATGAATATTAAATAAATGAATGAGTGAAACTTGGGGGACCCTGTTGTGAGGGACTACTATATAAAATGATAGAATTCCTGGTAAATTAAAATGCTAATCATTATACAGTAATCTCTTTATTCCTAAAGATGCTTTTGCCCTTGATGCATATTTTGTCTGAGTTAAATATGTAGCTACACTGGCTTACTTGGGTTAAGGCTACTGTGGTGTATCTTTTCCCATTCCTTCCCATGCAGTCTTATCAGTTCTTACATTTTTAAATGCCATTTGTAACAACGCATATCTAATTTGGTATTTTTAATGCAATCAGAAAAGTCACTGACTTTTAGCTATCAAGTTTAGGCTGTTTACATTTATTTACTCATTTTTGTATTCATTTCTGATTTTGCTCTTTATACTTGCAGTGCTTTTCTTGAATGTCTTCCAGTGGTACTTTCAAGAAGTTTGCCAACTGTCATTCCCTTTTAAGTAATGTATCTTTTCTTTCTGGCTACTTTTAAGACTGTGCCTTTGAAGTTGATGGTTTCCTGTACTTCACAATGTTTTATCATGAAGTATCATGGTGTGGATTGTATTTTCGTCATTTTAAAGTTACGTATTTTAAAGTCTCCCTTTGCTAATTCTATTCCCTCAGATTCTTGAGAGTTTAATTCAGCTGTTAGTTGGATATGCTGATTCTTAATTTTTGTTTTTGGTGTGTTCTTTTCTTGTGTGTTTTATCATTTTGGATCATAAACTCATGTCCAGTTGGATTTTATAGATGGGATTACTGAGGAGATGAGTTGTCACTATGTCCTTCTACAAATATTTTGTGTTTGCTTCTGTCAGACCGCCAAGAGATAATATTGCCGGACACATCAATTTTTATCATAAATTCTTGGCTTGCAGATTATGAAATCATACAAGTAGAGGAAAAACCTATGTGAGTGTAGACCTTATGTTTTATCAAGTAGTTTCAGCTGTTTAATACCCCAAGATTTTGTTGTTACTGTTATTTTTATGTCATCTAGTCTGCCATATATTGCCAGAAATTGAAATCCCAATTATTGTTTTTAAATATATTTTATTCCCCTTTATAACCTTTTGAAACTACAAACTCATCATGTGTAGTTAAAAAATGTCCTTGTTCTTTATAATTTGGTACAGTCCACCTCTGCCTTGATTTGGCTCTATGCTTAGTGGAGATTTTCTCAGAGGTACACTCTAGTCTGAGGATATTCCAAACTGATCTTTCCCTCCTTTCTCCTTTCATAGATGGCAAACCTTTATTATGATCTGAAGGTTCTCTCCACTTACATCTGCTCCCTATATGTTTTATCATTCACAGACATTTCCCCCAATGTATCTCTAGATTGTCCAATTCTGTCCTGGCATCTGCTTCTCAGAGGATTCAAACCATCACACTCAGTGAAAATTAGGTCTGCCTTTTATGGTTGTATACTTTTGTCCTATAAATTTCATGGTACTTTTGCTTAAACTGCAATAACCTCTCTCAGATTTCTATATTTCTGTGAAGACAGTCTACTATTTCTATAATTCACTTACTCATGTGCTCCAAACTGATTTGTAGAAACCACAGATCGTAAAATACTTATTATGGTCAATGCTATACTTGTAAGATAATCCTCCTGAATATTTGTGGAACCCCCTTGTGGAATTACCAGATTGGGGCAACATTCTAGAACCTTCTATAGCTGGATGAAATGAAAAGTGATTTGGGTAGGACACCCTTCTAGTCTGTCCATGTAGGAAAGCTTTGTTTTATATATTCTTTCCATGAGTTCTCCACATATCAGGAAAGTTTTGATAGAATAACAATCTCCTTTTTTTTAGTTTTCTTGGACACACTCCCTAGCTCACTCCCCAAATAGTTAAGGTGTTTATCAAATTATATCTCATCACAGACATTTGATTAAAATTTTGGTTATTTGTATAGTATGACTTGTGACATACATATAATCCAATTCTCCAATTAAATTGAGGTTGAGATAAATTACTTTTTACATGTTCACTATTTGCCTCTTTCATCTAGATTATTCTTTGAATACAGTAAATTTACCTTGTATTTCTTTGTATTCCATACAACACAGATGATCATTAACTATTTGATGAGATGTCAAATGAAAACTCAGGAATGATTTACTTTACCTCTATCTAGACTTATTCACCAGATTTCTCAAAAATTAAACTGATTTCTTAAAAAATATGCAGATATTAAGCCCTTTCACTAAAAGTGTTCATGTATATTAAAAATTTGAAATAATAATAATTTCTTTATTTTATAGATGATTTAAAAGATAATCTTAATTTATTTCTATTTTTATATAAATTGATTCATATTTTGAAATTTCCCATTGGTGCAATCTTTTGGAAAAAAATTTAATATACTGTTAGTTCATAAGCAGTTCAACAAATATATTTAAGAAAGTAATCACATCATTCAGTTTATACCTTCAAATTAACATTTCACTATTAACCTGCCATATTAACTGACTAATTTTCAATTAAAAGTATGTACATTTAATTGAATAAACAAGATATTAAGTTTCACCAGCATGTTCTATTAAATATTAACACAAACAAATAGGAAGACAAAGTGGAGAGAATAAGTATTCATTATCCCTTGGTATTATAATGAAGTGAATATTAATTGGATTATTTTTAATAATACAACACCAAAAAATACATTATGTAGATTTTTAAAGATCAACAAAAAGATAAAAGGACTATATGTTTGCAGAATCTCTTTTTATAGAAAACTTTATTCTTCTAGGATACTCTCTTAACCTTAAATTTAAAAATACTATCTACCAAGATGTTTATAGCAGTCTTATTTACAATAATTTAATTGGCCACAACCTAATATGGTTTGAAATATTTAACAAATTATGGAAGATGAATGTAATGGAATATAATCTGAATAAAAGATGTTAATAATATTTTAACATGTAAAATACTTATGATCAGTGTTATATTAGTAGGACAATCTTCCTGAATATTCATGGAACCTCTTTTTAGAATTGCCAGGCTACAGCAGCATTCTAGAACTTCTTATGGCTCAATAAGGTGAGAAATTATTTGGGCAGGGCCCCTTTCATGGTTTGTCAGTGTAGCGAAGCTTTGTTCTTTGCATTCCCAGAGCAAGAAGAGTGCAAGCACTCTCTTATCATAGGATCAAAGTCAAGAGTTTTATTAATAGTTCACATTAAATAATGTAAAAATATTGAGAAAGAGGAAAGAAAAATTCTCAAACCACAGAGAACTATCACAATGTAGATAAATTCTAACTACAGTCCAGAGTTGAAAGCTCTACTCATCTCTTATCATCTCAGTCTTCAAGACCTCTGCAGAAATCAACAGAGGCAAAACTCTGACATGCAGTAAGCAGATAGGTTGTAAAATTGGCAAAGTACAAAAGAGTTCTCTGAATGTCATGAATATCATTATGTCTGTATTGGGGAGTGGCCTACTTCGGGAAATGCAGGAGATGAAGAAGAAAGAGAATTGAGCTGGAGGAAAGGGCTTTTATAAAGGAACCACCTGTGGGTTGTGGAAAGCAAAGAAAGGGTGAACACCAGAGAAGAAAGGAGACACAGAAACTGTGGAATGCATTTTCACTTGTTGCCTTAAGTTGACATTTGCCTTATGGTATTAAGACTGATGACCCAGAATGAACAGAGGTCAGATGTATATTGATTCTTGGGTGACAAACATAACTCAGAAGTTCCTTTTGAATCCATGCATAACAAAAGATCAAAATTTCCATGAAATTCACTTCTGCAATTTTCAGAATCTCTCCCCCTCATCCTGTCTCACCACTTAATGCTTTGGTAGTGAGGTCTCTTGTATCATGCTCGGTAACCAGACTCGGGTATGATACTTAATCCACCAACCCATCCTCATCCTGCCCTACCCTGTCTCTACAGTGTTTCAGTAATCACTATTTAAACCCTCTTTCAGAGAGATGCTGGTGAGAAATATCTGGTGGAAATATCTGGCCCATAGAGAAGAATGGGTCCTTCTTTACGGCTACTGATAGATGTTGGCCATACCCTTGGAGACTGATAAGGATGTTAAAAGCTACAGATTCCTAGGCCGGGCGCGGTGGCTCACGCCTGTAATCCTAGCTCTTGGGAGGCCGAGGCGGGCGGATTGCTCAAGGTCAGGAGTTCAAAAACCAGCCTGAGCAAGAGCGAGACCCCGTCTCTACTATAAATAGAAAGAAATTAATTGGCCAACTGATATATATATAAAAAAAATTAGCCAGGCATGGTGGCGCATGCCTGTAGTCCCAGCTACTCGGGAGGCTGAGGCAGAAGGATCACTCGAGCCCAGGAGTTTGAGGTTGCTGTGAGCTAGGCTGACGCCACGGCACTCACTCTAGCCTGGACAACAAAGCGAGACTCTGTCTCAAAAAAAAAAAAAAAAAAAAAAAAAGCTACAGATTCCTGAGTGTTGAGAATTTTCTATCCATCGCTGATGGACAAACTCATAGCAACTACAGTAAATTCAACATTTCTAGACTTCTTACCACCTTTCCATATCTCAGAGTAGCTAGAAATAATCTTGAGGGATAAAAGAGGTTAGGAGAGTACATGAATTAAAAATGCCAACAAAAACAAAATTCACACTATGTTCAATGACATCATGTCATGTTTGAATTAAGTAACAAAATATTTTTACTTATCATAAGCATATGATGTCTTCCCACATATATTTCCACACCCTTCTTGAATCAATGCACAATTTTCTCTTTCCTTTTGTGTAATGTCAGGCTAGTCAACTTCATGGTCAATGCCACTGTGGAAATGCTAGGAGAAGGTATAGAACAGTAAAGCCTGTTCTATACCTTAGAACAGGTATAGAACTCTCTTATAGAACAGGGTTTACTGTTCTATAAGAGAATTCTGTAATAGAATATGTATATATCTTTGTTGGCTTATATAGATAAATGGTTAATCATGTCATTTCCCCTTAATTCCTCCTGAGTCAACTGGCTGGGGAACAGAAACACAGTAGCAGAATTCAATGTCACCTTCTAGGCAAACTAGAACTGCTACTTTCTCTCCTTATTCTCTTACTTAAGATAAGGAGTATAAGATGAATGGTGCAGAATCCCAGGAAATGCTATGTAGAACTCTTTTCTCTTTTTAAATAGAACAGTATATGATGTAGTGAGTAAGAAGACAAAAAATTAAAAAAAAAAAACTCTTTGGAAAAACAATATGGCTCTGTTTACACGTTATTTTAAAATTCCTTACCTAGGGGAAAATAAAAGACAAGACTGGAAGGAAATAGTCCCAAATAACATTAAATTCTTCTATTCCTTTGGGTTTTAAAACTCTGGGTGATCCTTTTTATCTTCTTTTCGCTGTTTTGTTTGCTCCAAATTCCCTGTGATGAGCAAATATTATTCAAAACTTTTGTTAATAACATATTTAATAAAATTTAATCAATACTTTAGGAAGCAACTTGTGCGGGGATTTCAATAGACTTTAAAACTGGTGTTTTAAAAAATGTTCTTTCTTAATAAGGAATATAATTTTTATCTCAATTTTGTACATTCATTGTAAGAAAATGAGAAGAAGTCTGCCTTTTGGGATGAACATCTTGTAGCTGAAGCTGGGTACTTCTGAGTGGAATACACTCTGAGTGGGATTGTTTTAGCACACTTGTTCTTCTTAAGCCCAGCGTTAGAAAGACCCCAGCCAGCCCTTGGCAGCACAGCCTCTCCCTTTACAGATGCTGTAGGTCCACTTCCCCCAAGGTCCAAAAGGATTAACATACACCCAACAGCACCCAGAGGTTGCAAAATGTTGTCTTTACTTTGCAACATTCAGAAGGTGGAATGGGAGGATATTTCCAATTATTTCAAGTCATTTTGTGTAATTTTCAACAAATTTTCAAAACAAAAAGTGTTAGTGTGATATCCCGGAAGGCATTTTTAAGTGGGGCAGTCAAAGAAGCATCATAAAATTAAGTAGATGTCGGGAGACTAAATATACAGATGATGGCCGGACCACATATAGAAATAGAATTCTGACCCACAACCTGCCAGCCACTGCCCAGGAAACCAACTCTTACGATGAGCAGCCCAGGAAGCCAGCCTGCTGTAAGTCAGATTTCTGGGAAGTCAGACTGCTATCTCTGGTAACAACCCAGAAAGCTAAACAATACATTCTATAATGATTAGTCCAAAATGGTCAGGAATTGATTAGCAACTGACAGCCTCTCTCATTTTTTTCCACATTTCCAACTTAGGACCAATCAGAAAAAGCCAAATATGCACCCCTAACCAATCCCATAGGATGCCCCACTTCTACTTAGCCACCCAACACCCTCCAATAAGGACATACCCGAAGCCTTCCCTTTTGTCCACTATAAAGCTTTCCCAGTATAAAGCTTTCCCTCTGCCTGCCTTTGAGTCTCCACCAAAATGCAAGCGATGATAGCTGACTCCCTTGCTATCACAAGCTCTGAGTAAACAGTCTTTGCTTTTTGCTTTTTGTTGGTCTTTTTCTTTACTTCCATGCCATGGACGAGCAGAGAAAATGATGTAACCAACTTGTACAAGAATTCATTAAAAGGCACAGGAACTTAGTATCCACAAACTGTATATCATGAAATTTATACCTAAATATGACATACAGGGTAATAAACACGCCTAAACTTTATAGAGCCCTCCTTGGAGAATCACTGTAGTATCTCTTTTTAATGTAAGATCACATACAGTGGTCTCCAAGCATTTTTAATTCTGTAAGCCACCAATGAATTTTTACCAAGCATTCCCAAAATATACTTATTTAGACATATTATAAATGAAACAAATTTAGAAAACTTAAAGGATGAGATAAAGTGAAATAAAACTACTTATAAACATTACACAAATCATGATGACTTCATATTATCAGACAAGTAAATTTACTTGTCAAAAAGCCTCCTCTGGCCAGGGACAGTGGCTAACACCTGTAATCCTAGCACTTTGGGAGGTCGAGGCATGAAGATTGCTTAAGGCCAAGAATTCAAGACCAGCCTAAGCAAGAGCAAGATCCCATCTCTACAAGTATAGAAAAAAATTAGCAAGGCATGGTGTCATGCTGCTGTAGTCCCAGCTACTTGAGAGGCTGAGGCAGGAGGATAGCTTGAGCCTAGGAGTTAGAGGTTGCAATGAGCTGTGATGGTGCCACTGCACTCTAGCCTGGGTGACAGAGCAAGAAACTATCTCCAACAACAACAACAACAACAACAACAAAGCCTTCTGAATAATTTTCAAGCTTTATGTCCAAGAACTAGATAATTAGATTGTCACTGTTCTTACTTCCTAAGTGGCTAAGCATAAACTCATATTAGGGGTGAGTAAAAATGCTAGCTCTGCCATTGCCTGTGCTTAAATCATTGCTATTAATATATTTTATCCGCAGTATCTTTGAAAGATTCTTTCTAGCCCACTTACCATGTGAGGGTTGAGAGGCAAACAGGGTAATACTTTCTAGAAAACCACTTAAAAGGTTGATTATAAAAGGTTGCAAGATGCTAAAAGCAAGCAAATGGTCAACCCTCTACGAACATCTCCTCTTTTGTGGAACACTCCAAAACAAGGATAATATTAGTAAGCTTAATTTATTTCTCATGTTTAAAAATATATTAATAGAATTAGAATATGAAGAGATAAATAGAATCTCTACTGTTTTTCTCTCATTATCTCAATAGATCTTTCTGTGGAGATATGCTTTGGAGGCTAGACAATCTACCATATTATTTCCCTGAATTTAATAAAGAAACACCTCTTTTTTTGTAAATAAAGATGAGGAGGAACTGAGATGTAGACTGTGCCTACATTTTCTTAGCTTAAATTCATCAGATAAGGGATTATGCATACATAACCTTTTTTGACTATGGGTTGGCCTTCTGAGGTAAAGTGGGAAGGGTTCAATCTGAAGAATGAAACCTTAGAGCATGTGCCTCAGATATTTGTTATTTCAGTTTCTCTGTTTTCCTTCCTTGAAAATTGGCAGCTCCAGAGTGCAATGCATTCAGATATTTAGTTCATGTTAAATCAGCACAATTATCTTATAAAAATTATGCATCATAAGTGGTTTGGTAAACACATTAGCTAATTCTCGTATTACCCAAGAGGAGGCATGTCAACCAGATGTGCTGATATATCTAAGTTCAAATTTTCCAAGTACGGGACAATCACTAATCTGCATTTTTAATAGCTATGTTTGCAATTTTCTTCATTATCCATTAGTGATTTAAACTTCCCTTCTTTCTTTCTTTTTGTAATGACAGAATTTAAACACCAGCATCTCAGCCATTTTAGAGGCATTCATGTTATGCCCATCTCTACTGATTACTGAACTTTTTAAAAAAACTTTTATCTACTTCTTCCCTGATATATTTGTAAAAGCCTCATTATCATTATCTCCGTCTGCTAACAAACTCCATTTACGATTTGGGTATTATCTTTTCCTTGTCAGTCATAACTAATGGGGCAGAATATTGTTTAATTTTTTCCCATCTATTCTGTTCCTGTCATGCATTTATTTCCCCCTACATATAGATCTTAAAATAAGTCAAAGGAATCAGTTCATTAAAAAATTATTTGAATGCTTCCCACAGCACACAGGCTTTCATTTTGGTGTCAGTTTAGATTCTTTATCTTATTCTTATTCTCCCAGTTGGGTCTTTCTTCTAGCAGCGAATACAAGGAAACTCTTTAAAATAATCTTTCTTAAAGTCTGATACCCAGTGTCATGATCTGTAAAGCCAATCTGTGTGATAGTTAGCTTTGAGTTAGCGGAAACACTGGCCTGTTATAATTAATTGAAAGCTTTCAAAAGAAGCCAGAATCCACACAGGGCATAGCTGTTTACCCAAACCTGTTCCACCATGCACATAAACATATGCATTCAAGAGGAATCTTTCTACATGTGTGCATCTAGTTTCTAGTAGGCATGCTAATAAATATTAAATTAATTGAAAGGAGAAAGTCAGAAACAATAGCCAAAAAGGAAGTATAGGCCACTGACACCAATTCTTAAAAGTGATTACTTCTGGGAAAGAGAATGTGTGATTGAGAAGTGGAAGAGGAGATACAAGGGGATGTTCAATTTCTACTGCATCCCCTTCTGTAGCAATTTAATATTTTACAGAAAGCATGTATTTGCTATACTTTGAAAATAATATAAAGAAAGAGAAGGGAGCATATGAAAAATAATTACCTGTTTAACAATAACATTAAAATATATTCTAATTATTAGTTTTGTTTTGTTTTGTTTTGTTTTTTTCAGACAGAGTCTTGTTCTGTTGCCCAGGCTGGAGTACAGTGGCATCATCATAACTCACTGCAACTTCAAACTTCTGGGCTCAAGCGATCCTCCTGCCTTAGGCTACTAAGTAGCTGGGACTACAGGGGAACACCACCATGCCCAGCTAATTTTTGTATTTTTTTTTTTTTTTAGAAATGGGGTCTCACTCTTGCTCAGGCTGGTCTCAAACTCCTGGCCTCAAGCAATCCTCCTGCCTCGACTTCCCAGAGTGCTAGGATTATAGATCTGAGCCACCACCACGCCTGACCTAATTATTAGCTATTTCTAACAAAGAATATATTAATACTACGGTGTGGCCAAGCATAGTCCACTTTTAATAGGACCTACGGACAGCGAGGCACCATGAGCAGCCTGGGGCAGACATAAGTGGGGTTGGGTTCAGGATAGAGAAAAGAATGCTACAGTAATAACCAAAATGAACCTGCGTCAAATTTTTGTGACTCAGGCGTTTTGCTAAGGGCCATATTTATTTGCCATTAAATATGTCCTCACACCGTCACCCAAATAGACGTGTCACTTCCCGGACTTCCTCTCTGCATCAGAGGGAACAGGCACATATCTGGATGAAGCCTGGTGGGAGAAGTGCTGTGGCTGGTGTTAATGAGACTGCATATTCATGGAATTAAAGACAGGATGTGCATAGTTCCTCTGTACATGTTTTATAGGAAATTGGTATAATCACCAGTATCACAGAAGAAAAATTTTTTAATGATTCCCCAAATGTGACTATAATCCTTTGGGGAGAGATTTTACACAATATATTCGGGTGGAAGAGATAATGGCCGAAGTGGAAGTGGGGAAAGACGTGCTCCTATTGATAGCTGAGTTTTGGGGAAACGTTGTTGTTAAGTCACATTTGGCCATAGTCCCCAGACAGAATTCTTTGTTTACACCTATTTCTCAGCAATATAAACACACAAGAACAAAGCCTAACTCAGAAGCACTGTGGAGCAAAGAGGGAGGCGTCTTCCGCTTCCCTCGGAAAAAATTAAGTTCTGGCAATTTTATAAATTCATCCTAAAAATGACATCTTTATTTTGATTGAGTGACAAATAACATCTTATGACATTAAGCAGAAATTTACATACAAGCTCTTGGGATTCAATTGTTCAGGGTGAAGCATTTGAGAACAAAAAAACTGTGCATCTCAGCCCCATCCTCCTTGCTAACAGTGTTGCTAAGCTTCGTAGAAATATCCTTGATGTTCTTAGGTAACAAAGGCGAGATCACGTAGTGGGGCATCAGGAAAAGATTCTGGGGAGAGTGTTGGGCTACTCTGATGGATATAAAATAGAAATTAAAACAGTGTCATCCAAACCACAGTCAAAAATATCCTGCATATCTACTTGACTTAGCTGAGGAAAAGACACTCACGATTAGGACAGTATTTAAAGTAGGAGTGTCTGGAAGGTTGGGAGGTGGCCACATTCGATAATGATCATTAATCTGAGTTGAGATCACTCAAGGAGTAAAAATATCTGTCCAATGGGTTGGCCATGAAGTTAAAAACAGCCCTCACAGGAGCAAATCTGCACCTCCATTCTCTCTTTTGGTCAGTCAACATACACCTCACCAAGCATTTCATTGAATCCTTATAAATAAACTGTAAGTTTAGTATCCCCATCTTAAAGACAAGAAAAATAAAACCAGAGAAGTTAGTAACTGCTGTAACTGGTTTATTGAATACGACAAACTCAGGAAAGACCCCTTAAATACTGTCAGCTTTTGCTTCCCTTTCCTTTCATATTACCTGTGCAGATTCTACAACTTTCCAGTTGTTTTTAGGCACTAAAAAGAGTTTTATTTTCGGCCTGGCGTGGTGGCTCATGCCTGTAATCCTAGTACTCTGGGAGGCCGAGGCGGGCAGATCGCTCAAGGTCAGGAGTTCGAAGCCAGCCTGAACGAGACCCTGTCTCTACCAAAAATAGAAAGAAATTAATTGACCAACTAAAAATATATATACCAAAAAAAAATTAGCTGGACATGGTGGCTCATGCCTGTAGTTCCAGTTACTCTGGAGGCTGAGGCAGGAGGATTGCTTGAGCCCAGGAGTTTGAGGTTGCTGTGAGCTAGGCTGACGCCACAGCACTCACTCTAGCCTGGGCAACAAAGCAAGACTCTGTCTCAAAAAAAAAAAAAGAGTTTCATTTTTAGATGTTGAAAAGTCCAATCCAGTCCAAATCAAAACTTTAATCTCTCAACCAATTAACAGCTTCTCCCCTCCTGCAACTCTAATCTGAACCCATAATTTTTCAGACTGTGCATCAAGAGTGGAGGTGGGGTGGTCTCTCCTCTTCCTACCCTAAAATCAACCCCACCCCAACTCATTTTGGTGCTCTGTTTCCTCCATCGTTCAGAGCACTAAGGGGAATAAGCAATAAAGGCATGAAAGTTTCTTTTCCTAGCTGATGCTTTTTATAGTGCTTTTATATATGTCTCATAGCTCTTGCAAAGCAGCCATTTGAATTCTGGCTCTTCTGTGAGATTCACTATAAATTTCCTAGCTCCTCCTCCTCAGAGACCTCTCCATTGCATCATTTCCCCAGGGTGAGGGATACAATGTCAAGCTGACTTCCTTTATTCCACCTCACTTCTTGCCTTCTGTTTGCTGGAATCCCATATCATCTCAGCAAATATTCCTCCAAGACGAGTTTTCCAATAGAGTTCCCACTCCTGGCTGTCCCGCTCAGGGTCAACTTGGCCTCCAGGAAACATTGAGAATGTTTGTCCCAGCCAACAATTCAAGTGCAGGCCTCTCCATGTCTTACCCTGGGTTCCCTAAAAGTAGGGCCTGAGACAGAGGCTTGCATGCAGGTAGTTCATTGGAGTTATAATCCGGGAAGCAAGAGAGCAAGTGAGGGGGATAAAACACAGCCAAGACAGGCATGCTCTACGAAGTTGGCCCCAGTGAAGGACAGGGGTGCTCATCGTGTCATGATGGACAGTGGACCTTTATGAAATGCATCTCTAAGCCAGGGTTCATGGGGTGGAGGGAGTGAGCAGAGGAAAGTAGAAAGCATTTATCTTTCATCTCCCATCCCTGGTTGACCAAGTGTGGCCCCGCTGGTGTTAACTCCCCACAATTCCAAGTTGAGTATAAAAGAGTTCAGGGTCGCTGTATCAGAGGAACCCTCTGCCAGGAAGGGAAGGCTACACACATGGGCCTGAGGCCAGGCCTGTCTCACTGTACCTGCAGAAAACAACAGCAGTGGCTGCGGTGAGAGGTAGGTGGCCAAGGAAATTTCAAAGTGATGCACAGGAGTTGCCCAAACCACTTTCTCTAATGCCCTGTGTCTCCTTTCGTGGCTGTTAAAGAATAATTGCTTTTACAAGGATAAAATGGTGATTCTCATGCAAACATAAAGTGAACATGCATCGAGATTATTTTTAAGGCCAGGCATAGTGGCTCACGCCTGTAATCCTAGCACTCTGGGAGGCCAAGGCGAAAGGATCTCTCAAGGTCAGGAGTTCAAGACCAGCCTGAGCGAGAGTGAGAATCCATCTCTACTAAAAAAAATAGAAAGAAATTAGCTGGACAACTAAAAATATACAGAAAAAATTAGCCAGGCATGGTGGCACATGCCTTTAGTACCAACTGCTTGGGAGGCTGAGGCGGGCGGATTGTTTGAACTCAGGAGTTCGAGACCAGCCTGAGCAAGAGCGAGACCCCTTCTCTACTAAAAATAGAAAGAAATTAATTGGCCAACTGAAAATATATAGAAAAAATTAGCTGGGCATGGTGCTGCATGTCTGTAGTCCCAGCTACTCGGGAGGCTGAGGCAGAAGGATTGCTTCAGCCCAGGAATTTGAGGTTGCTGTGAGCTAGGCTGTCACCACGGCACTCTAACCTGGGCAACAGAGTGAGAGCCTCAAAAAAAAAAAAAAAGAATTTGCTTAATAGATATAAAACTGGCTTCTTAGGAGGAGAAGTGGGAGGAACCAATTGCATCTCTGTTAGACAAAATTCACTTGCATCTCTATGGACAGGAATAATTTGCCTTGCTATCAGTTTTGTGCAATTTTTAGAATTATAAAGTAACCCAAAGAAAATGAAATATGCAGACTCCAGAGAATCTTATAACCATGGAGAGTGTTCTAGATAATGGACAATGTCTAGCTTTCCACTAAAAAGACCCCGTTATCTTTTCTGCTCATTTCAGACTTTCACAATTTTTTCCTGACAAGGCCATCATGGAATACTCTAGACTTTATTTTCCCATATTCCCATCAGACATTCTTCCAGGAATTCACTTGTGATCCAACCCAAAGATTTACTTTTTATTTAAAGGGTAAAATCTGAAAGTCAGGGGTCAGCAAACTACAGCCCACAGGCCAAATCTGACCAGTCTGTTTTTGAAGATAAAATTGTATTGGACGGCAGCCATACTCACGTACTGTCTGTGTTGCTCTACAACAGCACAGCTGAATAGTTGTGACAAGCACCTATGGCCGGCGATACCTAAAATATTTACTAGTGGGCTCTTGACTCAGAAAAAGTTTGCTGAGCTCTGCTCTAGGTCACCAAGCGCGCAGCGGGATTGTGAAATGTTGATTTTGCTTCCTGTCGGATGGCCTGTGTCTCCAAGAATGGTTTTCCAGAGATCGAGCTCAAGAAAGGAATATGGGAGAAACATTCTGGCATTTTCTAACCCTGTTCATACCCTTCAAAGAATCCTCCTTTTCTCTCCTTTACCATCCAACTTTCTCTTAGAATGGAGCTGGGCAACCGGGGAGAACTGTGAAAAGACTAGTTTGACCTCTTCCTAATAAAGTCTTCATGGAAACGTCTAGCACCTCTCCTTGCAAAGTATGTGCATTCACCACCCACTGTCTTCAATTTACAAGCTTTAATTGAAATTCCAAGATCTCAGGGAAAGGTCTTACGCTGTTCCGTAACTACCCAAAGACAAAGCTGCTTAATAAGCTATTAGAACTGAGATTCAAATCCAGGTCTGACCTGGTTCAAAGCTTGTCCCGCTCTCAGTATGGGCATGACTCACAAGTTTGCAGTCTGGAGGGACCTACCTCAGGCTGACGTCATCTCCTTCCAGAGCCATTTTACTGCTATTTTAAAAAACATTGGACGTGGCAAGAGCATTAGGGTGAGAAAAAATGTTTTGGGTGGAATGCTTGATACCTCCTTTTCTGCTCCCCCCCCCGCCCCCCCCCCGCTGTGCAGATGGGGGAGGAGACATGGGTCGGCTTCCACACCAGCCTGGCAGAGGAAACAGACATCTGTCTCAGGACGGTATTTCTTACTATCGATAGCAGCCAGGAGTGCTTTCGGATCCAAGAGAAAAAAAATGTGCCTCAGCTAAGAAATGTGAGATTAAAATTCAAGCATACTGAAACTAAACTTTGAATTAAGTTTCTTTCCTTCTTTCTTTCTTTTAAGAACTGCTTAACAGCAACAATAAGAAGAATCTTCACATGTCTAAAGCACCAGGTAGGATGCTTCTATTAATCACTAGGACTTGGAGGAAAAGCATTCACAAGCCAATCGGCATAAGGCAACGGGCAAACCGCACGGGCAAGGTGCATCACAATCCTTTATCTCATCCCTTCCTTTCAACACACAGGAAAACTCCCTCACTCACCTCCCCCCCCCCCCCCCCGCCCCTTGTTTTTGTTTTGGTTGTAATAGAATAGAAGACCTGGGTTTTAAGGTGATTATTTTATAGTGCAGATAGGGACTCTAAATCCGAATGTAAAGACTGTTTCTTGGGCTGACATTTGAAGACCTTAACTTGTTTTCTCCATTTTCCGCAAAAGCATTTTCTCTGGTTATTTTTACTTACGGAAGTCAATCGTCACATTTGAAGCAACTGTGGGGATGCTTTAACCCACTCATGCTTGAGACATGGTGAAATAAAATAGTCAATGGATACCATCTAAAGTATGATATTTATAATGTAGGGGCAGAAAGGTGGGATTCCCTTTCCTTATGCATCATATTGGCCATAACCGACACTCCTATAATAAAAGTCAGGTTAACAAGAAAAAAGCATGAGAAATTTATTTAATCAAAGTTTTATGTGACAAGGGAGATTTTAGAAGTGAAGACTCAAAGGCACAGGGAAAACTGTCTATTTTTATGCTTTGGTTCAAAATGAATGGACAGCCATATAGAAATGTGATTGGACAGAACGGTATGATCTAATGCCAACAGAGAGAGGAAAGAAACCCAGCAAGGCCTGTCTGTTCAGATTCTGCTCAGCTCTCTGTGTAGCTTCCCAGGTATGGGGCAAAGTCCTCTGGGACACAGGCTTTCAGGGGAGAAGGGAGAAGAAAGGGCATGACCTTTCCAGGTTTTATGGCTTTTAGGAAAAGGGGTTCTAGTTTCTATAAATCACCTTCGGGAAGAGGAATTCTGATTTCTATGACTCACTTCAGAAGAGAAAGAGGAGTGGGAAGAGAACCTTGCTTCTGATAATGCTTCTGAGGTCTTCCGTCTCCTTCGGTTCAAATTACCCAGCATGCCACAGTGCTGTACCAAACTTGGGATGTTGGTGTCTGACCCCAAAGTTAGTATACCAGAAAAAAGCAAAGCTTTTACAAGGAATTTGGGTTCAAATCCTGGCTCTGCCATTTGCTAGCTGTGTGATTTGGCACAAATTGCTTCACATCTTTGAACTTTAGTTTTCTCATCTGTAAGTTAGGGATAGGAATTACTATCTATTTTTGTCTTGAGATTTAAATGAGAAAGATTAGGAAAATCTTAGCACCAAGACTGCTACATGGTAGGTATTTCAATAAGTGTTTGCTCCCCCTCTCTCTACTCTGCTACACTCGGCAGTTATGCTTCAGGGAAATTAGATAAGTTCAGATATTGCCATCAGCACTCCACAGTATTAATTTCTCCTATTTTTCTATCCCATCCTTATCACAGATGCATTTGTGTTTCCAACTTCTTGACCGAGCAAAACAAAACAAACAAAAAAATGAAATAAAAATTAACTTCCTATACCAAAACCCATCACCAGGGTTGGGTCTGACTGAGTAATTGGCCTGTAGGTTTTAATACTAAAGGACACCTAAAGAAACACAGTTACACAGTTGAGATACTTAACAATAACTGGCATTCTAGAACAGTGGAGAACATGGATGTAAGAAGAGGATGCTAAGCTTCATAAAGTTAAATGTTCTTTATGAGTGTAACAGAACACCAGTTGCTTTCATGGAAGGTAGTTTCAGAACAAAGCTCTTGGGAACCTTGAATTCAAAAGGAAAAGGAGTCCTAAAGAGCATGATAATAAAAGTATAAAACCCCCAGAAAGTCTACAAGCAAACAGTCTACGAGAATATATTGGTTTTTATTTTTGGTTTAGATGGATTTTTTTCCAAGAGGAAAAGTCACATAGTCAAAATAGATAAATAAATAAATAACCACACTGATGGAGTGTGGCTTTATGCTGTTGATTTTTAAACTTTTCAGTGGATTGGAAATAAAAGCTACATGACCATTTAAAATGTGCTTTTCCACATCTTTCCAAACCAAGTAATTTTACAAATTATATTATGGTTAGAATTTGCTGGAGGCCAAGAATGTCCTTGTATATAACCCAAAATAAAGCATAGTCTCTACCCAATATAAATAACACCAAAGATGTCTGCTTTCAACTGCATGAATGGTTTTATGATCTTTTTCCTAGTTATTCCTCTGGAAAGTCTCTATTAACATTACCAAATAACTCTAGTCCAAGAAAGAAGTCAATCAAGATAATCCAAAGTCCAGGAACCTGGCTCACTGTGATCCAGTTTAATCAGCAATGTGTGGGTGAGAGCCAAGTAGACCAACCAGAGTAAGACGATACTTCCTGGTTCTTTTCTCTTGGCATCTGCCTCAAGCAGGTTTTCTGCCATTAATAGCTGTCATCATAGAGGACTTCCCGATTGCATCCTACCCAGAGTAATATGCGTCAGAAGGGAAAATTATTTTCTCATCAATCGTGCTCGCCTAATACCAAGAACAGCTACTCCTTCCAAGTTAAGGGAGGTAGGAAACGTCTGCAGGCTCAGGCCACAAACCAGTTGCTCACACTTTCCTAAACACCCATCATCTTCAGCACACAAATTTTGCGTGAATGTAAATGTATGCAATAATATTTGAATTTCTGTGGTGATTACTGCCAGTTGAAAATAAAATTCACAAGCATAAAACCACTAAATCATTTAAGCTATCACTGTATCCCCAGCTCTTAGAAGAATGCCTGGCACACAGAGCATTCAATAAATGTTTGCAGAGTTAGTGACTGTGTACAATAAATAGAAACTGAGCCAAAGAAGGAGGATAAGCTTACCGTTGGAAAGTGCAGAGAAAGAGGAAGGAGGGGAATTATGGGAACAAAAAGGAAAGGAAAGAGGGCCTTCAAAGTAACCATAGGAATCGCATGGGTGGTTCAGTGGTAGGATTCTCTCCTGCCAAAGTAACCATTGAAACCACTAAAAAATAAGGGCTAGTCAGAGCAAAAATGGGCCACCAGAAAAAAAAAAAATTAAGTAGAAGAAGCCAAAGAGATAGAGAAAACCTTCTAAAAACAAGAAGTTGTAGAAGAGTAAACATTAGACTATTTTAGGACAGGGTACAATATTTCCCCTTTTTTTTGTCACCAGCCTTTTCCTTTCTCTTTTGTCTTCTAAATAAACAAATATATCCATTTTCAACTTCAACTTTCATTCTGATCCTTTGTCCAAAAATTTTCAGACATCCATAATTTTACTCCAACAGTAAAACAACAAATTGTAAAATAGACTAATTGCGATAGAGACTCTTTTTCTCACATGGGGAGAGAGAGAGAAAGAGAGAATGAATGGATAGCTAAGTTATATAGCTAGATGGGATGCATAAATGGATTAGCTTATCCTTGACAGTATCAATTTCATTTTTATAGAAAGCATTCTGAATTAATAAAGCAAGAGTGTTCTAGAAACAATACAGAAGCTGCCTCACCTTTCATGACCAGCCGTGGAAATCACACAGTTCCCTTCTACACACTGTTGGTTGAAACACTCACAAGCCCACCCAAAGTGGAGAGAATTAGAATCAACTCTTGAAAGAGTAAAAGGTCACATGGTAGAAGAGTATGGGAGGCAAAAGAGATTGCCTTTGGAAAACACCATCTGTCAAAATGACTTTCTGAAACTCCAGGTGGGATCAAAGGTCTGGAAACATCTTTTACTACAGGACTTAACCCTGCTGCTTTTCCTTGGGAATGCCATTACTCTCAAACCAAGAATTCTTCAATTGCCACAGACTTTTTTTTTCTTTTTGAGACAGGGTCTTGCTCTGTCACCCAGGCTGGAGTTCAGTGACCTGATCATAGCTTACTATGACCTCAAACTCCTGAGTTGATGTGATCCTCCCTCCCTCAGCCTCCCAAGTAGCTGGGACTACAGGTATGAGCCACCATGCCCAGCTAATTTTTTTTATTTTTTGTTGAAACAGGGTCTTAATATTTTCCCCAGGCTGGTCTCAAACTCCAGTCCTCAAGTGATCGTCTCATGTTAGCCTCCCAAAGTGCAGGGATTATAGGCATGAGCCACTGCACCCAGCTACCACACACTGTCTTGCTTAGCTAGAGTTGCTGTATTCAGCACCATCGACTTAATTGCTCAATCACTCAGTCTTGTGACCATAGAAAGAAAACTGCCTTATTTTTTTTTATGTACAAGGCTTGTGGAAGAGAAATATTGCTATGGACCAAAACTCCTCCTAAACACAAGAGCCTGAACTCCTTCCCCCTCCCAGTCCTCCTCCTCCTCATAGAATTATGTCCTCCTTCCCTTAGTGTCTCATTCTATAGCTCTTATATTAATGATTACTCTTACCAAATTGTATTGCCAATGTTTCTTGGCTTTCCTATCTCCCAAATGAGCCCCTTGACCAGCCCTTGAAAACAAGGAAGGTGTCTCATTCATCTTTTTTACTGATACATAACAATCGTACATATTTATGGGGCACATGTGAGATTATGATAGTACATACAATGTGTAATGATCAAAGCAGGGTATTTAGTATATCCATCACCTCAAACATTGATCATTTATTTGGCAACATTTCAAATCTTCTCTCCTGGCTCTTTTGAAATATACAACAAATTATTTTAACTCTAGCCACCCTACTGTGCTAGCTGACACTAGAACTTATTCCTTCTATCTAACTGCATGTTTGTACCCATTAGCCAACCTTGACCTCATGAAGGTTAAGAGTAAAATAATGTCTCATTCGTCTTTGTACATCCAGGCCTAACTAATCAATTCTGTCTTGAAAATCACAATGCTGTAATGCAAAAATCAAGACTTGAATCCAGAAAACCGAGGTTCCTATCCTAGTTCTTCACTATACCAGCAGGGTGGTACTGGAAAATTCATTGACCCTTTTCTCATCATTAACATGGGAATAGGAAAACCTCACCTGCCTACATCATACAGGGTAATTGATGAGAATCAACTCAAAGGATAAACTATGAAGTTACAACGTATTGTTTTCTCACACTAGTTTCTAAGTGAATATAGATCTTTACCCTTTGTTGCCAAAGCTTGTAAAATTTTAGTACTTTCACTAAATATTCTCTCTGTTCTATAAACCATATTAGACTTGATACACTGTTGACTTTAAGTGTTTAGGGCCATCAATCTAAGCTGCACAGAATATAACTCTTAAATATGCATTTTACAGTACTAAGTAAGAGTTTAAAACAAAGAAAGTGGTTTCTCCATTAAGTATTTCAATTCAAAAAAACAAAATCCTAAATAGATAAAGAAAAGATTTCTAAGTTGCACAGAGTGAATGAAAAGGGCGTAGTGGAGGGCAATGAATTTACTAAAGAAATATCCAGATAGTCTTCTCAGGATTTTGCTTGGCATTTTGCATTTAGAAATAGTCTTCTTAAAAGTACTTGTCCAAAAAATACATCATCAGCCCTCATTCATTGTAAACTATATTTTTTCAGAGAAATAAAACAATTCACCCTCAAGTCCATGAATATTTGCTACTTCAAAAGCAGTAAAAATTAAGTCACGCTAATAGCTGCCCTCTATTCTTTCAATCCTCAAGTCTTATTCTTTTCATGAAACAAATATTTATATATCAACAATTTTTAAGGTTACTTCATTTAACAAAAGCAGAATCCAAATTCCAAATATTCTATGGTAATATAGAAGTGGTTTGATATCTGTGGGGAGATTTGCAACTCAGGAATGTAAATAAGAGAATATATGATGAGTCAAATACAATGTTTTTATTCATTATATCTAAATTTTGTCTATAAAATTAAAATATAGTTGATAAAATAAGACATTAATTAATATTTATGTACAATTAACTTGCACAAAGGAAAGTTTTCCCATCCACCTTCATTCCATCATGGGGAGCTATACCACTCATGCTAACAGGTATCCAAACCTGTAAGGGAACCAGCTAAGGGACGGGATTGCTATTAATATCTCTGTGTCAATATGGACCAGGAGTTCCCCAGTCCTCACTGGGAACTTAGGAATTCAGAATATTGCCAGGTGAGTCAGATGACTAAGCAGGCTTGGAAACCAGGAACCACATTCTGTTTGCCACCTTCTTCCTGCCATTCCTCCTGTCTGTCTTCCCAGGTCTCTAACCCCACTTGGGTCTCGGCCTCCTTCTTCCAACTCATGTTGTGTCTCTCTCTTCCACTCACATGTGATTGGACACCATAGTACTCTGATATTCTCAGAATTGACATTTACAGCTTTGACTCTTCAAAACCATGAGGGGCCAAGAGGTAAATACATGTGTCATGTAGTCAAAATAGGAATTTGAATCCTCTGTATTGCAAAGCTGCTATGAGAGCAGAAGTCACTTTAACAAGGGACTGTGATCACTTAGCTTCTCTGCATGGCTCTCAACACATCCTGTGTGCAATAACCCTGGTCCTCAAAATAAAGCCAATGTCTGCCACTAGTGATGCAAGTAAAGACATGAGGAAGATCCCTACGAATGTGATGGTCCTTAGCCCGAAAACAGAAGCTCACAAAACAGTTCATGTGGTAGATTAGATCCTTGCCCTTTGCCATGTAACTTTGCACAGCCTTTTATGGTGACTAGGGTGATCTTGCTCAACTTTACTCTGAGTTCAGCCACATGACTTCTTCTGACCAGTAATTGGAAGTGTAGGGTTACCAGATTTAGCAAATAAAAAATAAAAGGACATCCAGGTGGAAATGAGATGTGTCTGTTCCACGCCTGGACCTCAAAAGTTCTTGCATGTTTCTACTCACGTCTGTGCCTCTATCTGCCTGAGCTAGTCTGTTACAGCAGAAGATATACATGGAGCAGAGCCAGATGTCCTGTCGCTCCAGCTGAGATCAGCCTGATCAGCCAACAGCCACCTCACCTTCATCCAAGTGAGAGAGCCCAGCCAGATCAGCAGAGCCATCTGGTTGATCCCCAACCAACCCCCTGAATCACAAGTAACAGACATTGCTTATTATATGCCACTACAGTTATTTGCAATGTAGCCTTATTATATTAACAGATAGCCAATATAGCCCATAAGGGAAAATATGCTACAGTGGAACTTGTGAGCTTATTGATTAGAGAAGAAATCTAGTGATTTCCCCCTAAATGCCTATGAATATGCATTTCTCCCTTCCTACCTCATCCTGTACATTGAAACACTAGGGGTGGGGGAAAGCCCTCTGGTTTTTTTATTCTTCCTCTCACAACAATGAGCAAAAACTCCTTCTATGTGTCCATTACCCTCCCCACCTCTACCTCCAGGAATTGGATAGAAATATTGGCATTCCCTCAGGCTCTTACTAAAAAAAACTGGTCACCAGCGACTTATTCTTCTGTGGCTTCTGAAGTTAGCAAGCCCAAATGGCTTGCCTAATATTCCTGGGCAGGCCAGATTACAGGCACATAACCATCTAATCAGAGCTATTTTGGGTAATATATATACAGCAGCATGCTAGAACTGAATTGTTTCAGCCTCAGCTTTGACTGGGATAAAACAAGAAATATATATCAAAGTGAAAATAAGGCAAGACCTTCACTTCCATATTCAAATGGACAAAGAACATGGCCTGAAAACCTTGTCCTACAAATCTTGAAACTTCTAGACACACCATAATTATAAAAGGAGACGAGAGAGGGTGGAAAAAGAAAATTGGCAAAGGTTTTTTTGTTTGTTTGCAAGGTGTTGCTATACTGTGAACCCTCATTGTCCCTTTTGTGGGAGAATGATGGAGGTATCACCTTCTATCTCCAAGGGTATAGGATGAGAAGCTGGTGAAGAGGGTTTCAAAAACCCCTCAGAACATTTCAAAATATGTTTCCTGCAGTCGGTAGAGGACTGGTTTCTGACTGATGACTGAGAAAGCCTCAGACAATGAAGCATTGTCTGAGGTCTGCCTTCTACTGGGGCGCACAGAGCTGTCCAGGGAGCAAAGAGCTGCCTCATTCTTTCAGCGATGGTGCCAGAAACGCGCTCTCTGGTAGGGCGAGCCTGCACACCCAGGGTTTGTCAGTCAAAGGACCCTGTGGGCTGGTGTGAGTCGTGCTAGAGTGGGACCCAGTTCATCTTAGCTTGAGTCCTGGCCAAGATTATGCATAAGAGGGAGAAGACCTCAGCAGAAGGTACCTGGACCTCAGGAACGGTATCACTGCATATCTACAGGCTTGGGAAGGAACTGCAAATGGCCACCTGAAACAGAGATAAATCCACCATATAGGTAAAGGAAGCTGCATGAGGAGGTCAGCAGGTACCTTACAGAGCCCAAGAAAGCACGCATGGAGAAAGTCTGTTCAAATCACTTGCAACCTAACTAGTGACAGCAGCTTTAGGCCAAGATAATAAAGCTACCCAACTTCGTGAAAACCATAATGTTCCCTTATCTCTCCTCCTCCCACCTTTGACCCTGGCAAGGAACAGGAAGGGGGAAAGGATGGGTGGGCAGGGAGAGGAGGTCAGGAAAGAATCAACCAGAGGACCACGCCCGAAGCATGTCGGCGGTGAAGAAATGGAATTGATCAAATGCTGTCACATTCAAAGTTTTGATTAACATCTTTACCATGACATTCTAAGTAATGAATTGAGATTGTGTTTGCAACCAAAGTGACCTTAGAATAGCTAAAGTGTTATGATCTGCCAGTGTTGACATCCCAGGGCAGAAGAAAATTAATCCCACCGAATCAAGCTTCAGGGTATGTGGAATGAAAGACTATCAGGCTGTGTTTTGTTTATGTTGTAAGTGTGGCTTGCTTAACTCACCGGTTACAGACTGTTGAAATTGTGTTTTCTACTCTTGATGATGCATACACATTCTTTTCCAGTGTCTTGTCTGCACTTAGGAATGGGTGAGATTCTTTTTCTTTCACTCACTGGATCTTGGTTGTGATCAGAGATCAGAGACTATAAACAATGAAAATTCTTAGACATCAAAGAACATTGTGGCCTGAAATACCCAAGGTGGACCGGAAGGAGGAGGAGACACTTCATGCCTCCTTCCTTGTCTTTAATGGTCCCATAGTCTGAATGAGATGTGCTAGATCACTCCAGCCATCGACTTCCAAAGACCCCTCTCCTCTCATGTCTTCCACAGCCCAGATGGACCAGCAGAGTCACAAGGAGCCACAAAGAAACCCCTTCTCAGACTTTGCCTCTCTCCATGTATATATTTTAAGACTTACCATAAGAATACTGTTAAATAGCCAAAAGCCAGACTCACTTGAGAAGGTAAAGATGGGAATTCGTATTAAGATCCAGAGACTGTCTAATACTTCAGCCAGGAGGTATTAGAGCAGATACAGAACATTCCCTAAGTTTTAAAACAAATGGCCCAAAATAAAACGAAAACATTACAGTAGGAAGAGAAGAAGGATCTCTGTATTCACTTTTCGTTTGTGAACTTTTGCTCCCTTTCCTTAAGATACACAAAAGTGAGCACAGATTATTATTTTAAAACAGCAAAGGCAAACTTTGCCTTGGGGCTGGTGAGGCTAATCCTCCTCCAGCTGGTATTAAAGGAAACTTCTTGCTTACATTATCCCTTCTTCTCCTGGCGCCACACAAGTCCAAGCCTGGTGGCCAGATGAGATCCTCCTCCACGGGGGAAGGGGGTCAGCGCCGGACTCTGGACTAAGCCTAAGAGAGAGGAGAGGACAAGGGAAGAAGGGAGGGGAGGGAAGGGAAGGGGAGGGGGAGGGCAGCCCCCCTGCTGGAGCTTAGAGAGCCCTTCCCCTCTGCTGATAAACCAAGCTCTGTTATAAAGCAAAGAGAATGCCAGAAAAAAAAAAAAAAAAAAAGAATGCTATATTTAGTTAATCTCTGAAAAAGCAAGAAGGACAAAGAGACCATACAGGAGAAAACAACGAAAAGGATAAATTGCTTAGGGAGGAAATAGATCTAGACTGGCTTGGTGTAGAAATCAAACCTGCCAATGTTTTCTCTTCCCTTGGAGGGCTCATCTATTTCTGCCTCAGCTCACCACACAAATCCACACATTTTCAAAAACATTCGCTGTTCTCAGTTCGACCTGGACTATGGGCAGATTTTCCATCTACTTCAACAAGAAGTTATTAAGCACCCACTTTGTACAAGGCACTAGGAGGCAGCAACGACAAAGGAAACACGAATCCCACCCTCAGGGAGCTTTCGGTCGAGGTAAGACATGAACGCAAATAATAAATTCAAGGTAGTCTTTGGTGTAAGCTGTAATGCAGGAAGCACAAAGGAGAGAAAGATTAAACTTCATTCCTCAAGGAGGAAACAGAATGTAGCCTCGGAGATGCACATTGAAGGTGCAAAGGATTTTAAGAGGTCGAGAGAGAGAGAGAGAGAAGTAGGATGGAAGAGGCTGTTAGACTGCCTGACAATAACTGAAATACTAATATTGCCAACCTGCATCAGACTAACCAGTCCTAAGAGGCCAATTGGACAGAGTTTCTAAAGATCAAGGCATTGGGGGAAAACTGGAAACAGACTAGGGTCATGGAATAAGAACAGAGCAGAAAATCAAGCTCTGCTCCTCTCCCATTCTTAAAAATGCCAGTTGCCATAGATAACTAAGCATTTCCTTGGCTCACAGATGAGCGAATCCAGTGCTGTCCAGGCCAGCTCCCCTGCAGCCTCTGGCCATCTACTGTAACAGCTGTGCCATCTACTAGAACAAAGAGCACGGTGACAACATTTGGGATTAACAGCCTAAAGTCTCAACTCTGTGCCTTAATCAATTTCACCTGCCCTCCACATTCTTTCTTTACTCCAATTTTCCAGTATTTTCTGCCAGCATCCTGACAGTAATCCCAGCTCATCATTCCACTGCAGGATCTCAGGTGTTTTGATAACACCATCGCAGTTCAACCAGAACCTAGCTCTGGGCATCCTACCCCAGTCACGCTGGCCAGCAAATCTGAACCACATTCTTCTGAGTTCAAAAGGCAGGAATGAATCCTAAATGCAGTGTGAGTGTTGTTACTATTTTGCCCAAATTATTCCTGATTGCCATTGGAGTAATTGGATGCTTAATTCCATTTTTTAAAAAATTTTTCCCTTATTTGTTTTAAGGTAACCATACCAGAAGATAAAATAGGATATTTAGAATTTGCCCCACAATTGTATTCAGACTGAATGGGCTTTCAAGACTCCTTTAAAAAGTCATATGAGAAGAGATGCATGTGGATATCCTTGTTTTGGAAGGAGATGTGAGAGGTTTTAAAGAACCATGAACATAAGGTCAGGGACTGAGAAAAGATCTGAAAATTACAGGAGTCCTCTATAAACACGACTGTCCAGACCACCTGCTCCACGCCATTGACAGTCTAATATCAGTAATGTCCGACCCCCTACGGTAACCTCCCCTACTGTTGAATTGTCTGTCATTGTGCGAAACAAACACACTAATTGCTTAGTGAGCAAATGGCTCGGGCTATGTAATTCAGGAAAAATTCTCTGGAAATTGCTACCTTCAAGTCAATAGCTGTAAAAACGGACATGATTCCTGGCAATCGAAGGGCACTAAGAAAGTTTTGCCTCCCTCTGCCTCAGTTTCTTTTTTGCAGTGGGAATAAAAAAAAAAGAGTGCCCACCTCATGGAGATGTTGTGAGGAATAAATGAGTTAAGACCTGCAGGGCGCTTAAAAAACAAAATGTGGCACATTATAAGCACTCAGTAAATGTGCACAAAAGACGAATGAATAAAAGGTCAGCAGCCACCCAGCTCTCTGTGCCTGCTGTAGTTCCGGAATTACCACCAAACAGTAATTCCAACATGAAGGAAGAATGCCTTGTCTGAGCGGCACTGGAGCGACCAAAGCTGAGCAGAATCCGAGTCCCACCTCTCTTGTGCTTCAAAGCCACACGCCAAGAGCAATGGGAAGCCTTTCTAAAGAAAAAATTCCCTTTAAATAGCAGCCTCAGGTCTCCCCTTCACATCCAAAGCCACCCCTGGGTGCTGCTGCAGCCTCAACCACAGTGTGGCTGGGTATGTGGCTCTTCAGGTGACCACAGGCCCTGGGAATCCCTCCCTTGGCTTGTCAGGAACCTTCTGCAGACTCAGGCTGTGCCACCTGCGATCGCAGTCGGTGAGGAGACATGGGGAGTTTAGAGAAGCCTCAGCTCAAGGCACTTGCAAATCTTCAGCGATCACTCCTGAACAGACTCAGATAAGTGGTGTTTAGCTTTACCGTGTCTGCTTTACGGGAACACACCAGTAAGTCCGCTCTGTAAAAGAAAACTCAACAATGCCAAATGTCTTGATATTTTTGCCTTCTCTTCTTTCCAGAGTTTAGAGATGAAAACATCCATCAGGCTCTGTAGGACTGCTCGAAGGGGAACGTGAACTAAGCTTATAAGCCTCCACGAGACTCCACTGAGTTCTTTTTTTTCCCCCAGAGCTAGCAACTTGCTCCCTTAACCCGGGCTAGTGCAGTGGCATCATCATAGCTCACTCTCACTGCAGCCTCAAACTCTCGGGCTCAAGAGATGCTCAGCCTCCCGAGTAACTAGGACTAGAAGCATGTGCCACCACGCCTGGCTAATCGTTTTCTATTTTTTGTAGAGAGGTGCGGGGGCGGGGGGGGGGGGGTTGTCTCACTCTTGCTCAGGCTGGTCTAGAACTCCTGGCCTCAAGTGATCCTCCCCTGGCCTTGGCCTCCCAAAATGCTAGGATTACAGGTGTGAGCCACCATGCCGGGCCTGCTGAGTTCTTTTCTAATCAATCGATTCAACTAAACTTCACAACAACACACTGCTGGAAAATCTCTAGGATTCGATACTAGCTTCCATTTCTGCTTTCTCAAGTGAGTCCGGCTATTAAATAGAACACCTATGGTTAATCTTTATAAAATGATGCGGCGACTAAGTCTGAGGGCCTGGGGAAAGGGTTTCTGTTGGCTCTTGCTGATTCAGCAGGGGCTTTTGTATGTCCATTTTACAGATGAAGAAACTGAGTTTCAATGAGATTAAAAGACATCTGAAGGTCACACTGATACTAAGCTCGCACGCCAGGAAGATTGACACTGCTATCTGTCCCCTTCAAGTTCAGCGCTCCCTCTCCGTTCCACTCCACCGTCCTCCCTCCACTGAGTATCTATGGTTCACACAGGAACAAAACAAAAGGCAGAACAGAAAGTGGTCACCAGAGCTCATCTGCAGGGGTCTGTCATGCAGAAAGAAGAATGCAGCCTGGAAGCACCTGGGCTGTGGTTAGGCGGAGTTCTGCTGGTGATTTCTGAAGCGGGGAGAGGAATTGTTTGAATTTTTCTGGTGTCTGTTTTGTCTGGTGTCAAGAGAGGTGGAGGTAGGCAATGGCCAGAAACACAGAGACAAGGAGAAAAAGTGAGGCAATGCTTCAGGAATGAATCTGAGGGGCTTTTCTCTGCTTTCCTCCTCCAAGTGGAGTTCAGCAACCAACATGGGCAACCCAGAAACCAGAAAAGCAAAACTCCTAACTGGAGTTTAATGCCATGCATGCCACTGGAGTCTCAGAGAGGTCTCAAGGGGACTCAGAGCTCATTGACCTGGTCACAGCGTAAATCCCCGGATGAGGCAGGCTTGAAGGGAGAGCCCTGCAGAGGGAGTTGGGCCATAGGGCAGAAATTCCAGGCAGAAACATCCTATAAGAGATGTTTACGGAATGATGTATTGTGTACCTATGTATTGTTTTCCCTCTGCTCCTACAATTACTTTCTATAGACTTGCATCTAGAGTGCTGATAAAAAGATTTGCCAATCCCTAACTATCTGAAGGAGGCATTCCCTGAAAACGGAAGGGGAGATAATAAAACTAGGGCCCTGATAGCGGTTCTGAATGGCACACGTGTGGCATAATCCCATAGGGATGGCACTTGACATTTCTCAAACTTTGGTTTTCCAGCCTGGTATGTGGACTTGGACACCTGCCAGGGCCTCTCCTCCCCATGAAGTGGCAGCAGGAGCTACAAATGGAACTGGGGCTGCAGAGTTGATGAGTTACTTAATGGATTGTTCACGAAAAGGGGACTTCTCCATGGATTCATGAGTAAAGAAAGATGCTACATGTAAACCCAGAAAAGTTTATTCCTGCTAAGAAAGGCAAGAGAATAGATAATTAAAGCAGCCCTTTTTAAGAACTCAGAAGGAAAAGACAGCCCAGATGAAAGCCTGGCTTCTCATCATGGGCTCTTTTTCTATCCCTCTGTGTTATTAGAGGTTAAAGCTGTTAGGCATGAAGTCTGGCCGACTTCAAAAGCTGGAGGTCTTGCCTTAAGGGATCATAATTATTTTAGTTCCAACCTTCTGTAGTTTCATAGCTACCACAGAAGAAGGGAAAATGCCTAGAGTTGAGATATTTTTTTAATGACATTAAAAATATACAAGGTATAAAACTATAAAGTACACAAGGCATGAACTCTAAAAGGTTTAAAAAAAAGTGTCAGAACTATGATAAAATGTAATGGGGAAGAAACATGGAAGGCTTGATCTTGTGTAAACCGGAGCACTATTTTAATTCCTTTACTATTTCTTTAGAAATTGTTTCAGTACTATTCCTTCAGGTTATTCATAGTATTCATGTCAAAGCAGCAACACTGAAAAAAAAAAGGTTACATTGATAAAATTCCATCTATTTCATTCAGACCAGGATGGGTGTTTGAGCTCTTATAACTCACTTTTTGGAACAGATAGGTGATGTGAAAATTTGAAGTGGATGGAATTTGACCACAGTACGAGAAATGTGTGTAAGGAAAATCCCTACTTACAGGTATTTAAGTTTGCTGCCAAGTATCAGGTGTTTAGTAAATGATCTCGTAAAGAGATCAATCTTTTTGCAGAAGCATCATCGCTCTGAACACATGAATTTTCACATACTGAGATTTCCTACAGCGAGGTAGAACTGGGCTTTATCATCTCATTACTTCTGATTGGCTTGATTTTTTTTTTTTCCTTGAAAAGAGTCTTGTACAATTTGCACTGCTAGTATAAAACCTAAGTATACGGGGCCTGACCCTGTGAGTGAGAAGAGAATAAATTGGAGGCCACTGGGGTACAATTTGGTATATTAACTCGCCCCTGATTTAAATTTCAGCCTAATAGAATGAAGTCACAGCTGGGTGGAGAGAAGCACGGTTTTCTGCCAGTCGGTGGGGAGCGAGGGACCAGCGCCTCCCGCGGGGAGCTGAAGGCTGAGCATGCGCAGAAGGACGAGAGCCCCAACCCACACCAACCCACACAGACACCCATGCACACCAGCCCGATTGCTCCATTTAGGACACAGGTTTAGTTGTGGACAACAAAGATCCAAAATGATAGGACTTTTAAGAAAGGAATTTATTTCTTACACATAAACAAGCAAGTCAACTGTGGGGCAGCTCCACCTTTATCTGGGACTCAGGATGCTAGACTTCCTCTCTTCCATCTCTGGGAAGTGGTTACCGTCCTCACGGGCCAGGAGGGGATACCAGCAATTACTCCACCTTCCAAGCGGTGTCATATAATAGAAGAAAACATGTGGAAGGAACTCCAGATTGTTCTATCTGTTCTCCTTTTCCAAATTGAGGGAAGCCACACGGCCACCTGGAATAAAAATCACATTTCCAGTCTCTGTTGCAGCTAGAACTTCTGGCTAAGGGGACGTGAGGGAAGGAGGTGAGTGCAGCTTCCTGGTTGTGTCATTAGAGGCGTGTCAACATGCCGCTTCTTAGAACCTGCCTTTCCTCCATCTTGCACAATGAGGTCAAAGGCCACTGGCACCTCCAGTGGAGCCACCACAGCTGCCCTGCCTACATTAAGGCTTTTATGTGAGCACGAGATAGACTTCTATCTTTTCAGCTTCTGTCCTTTGGGTCTTTCTTAAATGCTGTGGAAACTAAATCTTATACATACACATCTTAAGGGAAATTTCATGAAGGAAAAAAGGTCAATATTTTAATTTACTAGGATCCAATGGTTTTGCCCCAAGGTCTGACCACCAGCAATTTCATGTGTGCATTTATCTAGTATCCTCTGCAATGTACACATTTATCTAGTATCCTCTGCAATGTACACATTTCTAGTATCTGCAACGGACCAGGTCCTTAGGGCAGTGCAAAATGAATGTGCCCTGATCCCTTCCCTCAAGGAACTTCATATCCAATGGAGGATGGAATGAAGGGAGCAATGTGATTGAATGCTAGTAACATGCCAGGCACTGCTGCAGTGGTTTTCATATGTTTTACATCATTTGCATCTCACAAAATATCTGTGGAGTCCTTACCTGATTGAAATGGACACTGACGCTCTAAAGAGTTATAGAATTTGCCCAAGGCTACAGCTATAACAAGGACGGAATCAAAATTTGGGTTTAGATTTTGGACTCATGAGGCAACTGTTACACCAAATGGGTACATGGAAAGCAAGAATGCAAGGCTGTGTGTGACAAATGCCAAGCACATCGAATGCTTCTGCTGATGTGTAACTAACTCCTCTTGAGAGGCCACCCAGCCGTTAGTTTCCCCAGTGTCACTATGTGTCCTACATCAAGCACGAGCTTATTCCTACCCTGTCTGTAAGGAGGAACACACCCACTTAGGGTCACTACACCTACATCATGGGCACGAAAGTGTCACCGCACAGGTTCTATTACTATAGCTACTACAATCTACATTTTATCTTTTTTTTAATCACCACTACGGAAAAAAAATTTTTTCCCCTGAACAACTCCCTTCCTGACCATAATTTTTGTCTGCCCATCTACTTTGGTCACTAGCCTTTTTCCCTCTGGGCATTTCTCTCCCCACATTCAACATACGTAAAATAGCATTTGTAGCCTGTATCTTCCTTTCATCCAATTGGTTTATTATGCTTAACTGCCCTAAAGTATAAAAAGTAGCCTGTCCAGACTTTCATAAAATTATTATATCATTTCCTAGAGCACGTCACAATTTCTGCTAAAATACCCAGCTCTTATTCTATCATTTGCAAAGGTAAACCAATGTTCAAATTTCCAGACATCCTGAAAATTTAAGTGGCATACATTTTTTAAAAATCAATTGAAGCATTGTGCTCAAATTATAATGCCAACTTTAAAGGGTCACTCAACACATGGCCAGGGCCTGGCTTGCCTACCCACTTTAAGGGTAGTAAGAAAAGATGACAAGCCTCTCTTATACACCAGGAGTTCTTGTCCTAGGGAATTATGTGCATCCTACCTGTAAAGAGTTCCTTGCCAAAAGTAGCTTTGAAGAAAAGGGCTGTGTCCCTTTATATGTTTTATGGTTGATAATAACACTACCTGATGAAACTAACAACCCCATGATTTCACTGTGTTCACAAAATAAAGACTTTTTTCTTGCTCACATCATTGTGTGATTGGGTTTTCAGTGGCCAGCCTTCAATCTGGTGATTTGGGGACCCAGGCTTCTAATATCTGGTGTTTCCTCAGAGTGGATCCTCTACATTGGACCAAAAGACAAGGGACATGAGAAAGTATGAAATATTGTGCTGCTGTTCTGTGGTCAGGCATGGACATCACATTGTGTCTGCCATGTTCCATTATTCCTAACCTAGACTCCATGGCCCTAACCTAAGTAGTCTTCCAGTGTGCCTTGGACAAGGAGATGGGGCTGGAGAGCATGGGGACAGGACACTGGAGGTTGACTTCACCACCCAGGTCAGATGATTAAAGTGTATTTTCTCAATGTTTGCTCACGCCCTCGATTGCCTGGATGCAGGTGAGTCCAACAAAGATGAGAGGCCAGCACCCTTTCAGAGACAGAAAGAGGGGGGAGATTTTGGCCATGATTCGTGACCTCCAGTGGCTGTGTTTTCCAGTAAGCTTTGATTTCTGTTAGTATCCCTTCCAGCTATCCCCTGCTTACCCTCAATGCCATTCCAAAATACCTTTCCCCAGTTCTGGGAAGTGGAACAGTGAGCTTTTCACTGCCACAGATAAGAGAAAACCCATGAACCTTTATCCTAATTAAAGGCTTTTACATCCAGAAGATGGCTTTTGTTTGGAGTAAAAGTGTCCCATCTTTAGAAGGGAACCTCCCTTAAGACCATCAAGAAAGAAGTCTTTTCAATCAGCACTTGGCATCCTTTATCAGAGTTGTAATGGCAGATTACCATACACGTGTGTTCTTCTGGAACTTGAGACAGAAGAAGCAGCAATGAACTCAAAATTTGGCTATGGTTATATGGTGTCATAGTGGCCATCAGGTCTGTTCACAAATACTCAAATTCTCTTTCTGGAGACATAGTGGGATTGCACTTCCCTGAGACCTTTGAAGCTTGCAGGGCCTTAGGGCTTGACTTGGCCAATGCAAAGGGAGTGGAAGTGGCATATCCTTTCCAGATACAAACCTGAGGAGCCAGCGCTTAACTCATCATGTTCCTCCCCTCCTTCCCCTGCCCATCCCCGTGATGATCTGGCCATAATTTTTCCCTCAGGCAGTAGTCACAGAAGCTCTTTTCTACAGAATCTCTGTGAATCTGGGTCCCTGAGTTGCTACGCTACCCAGAGGCCCCCAATGACTCTCACTGGACGTGTAGCATGGGAGAAAACTAAACTTGGTTTCTTTAAGCCACAGAGGATTTGCAGAATGACCTAATGGGACCTAGTAAACAGATACAGGTTTCTTGTGATTTCTTTTTAGGACATACTATTTTTTTCCATGTACTTTTATTATGAAAAATTTCATGCTTTCAAATTACATGTAACATATCTGATTTTTAAAATGTACCATGTCCTCACCACCCAGCTTCAGAAGTAGAACATGACCAGTTCCTTCCAACTCCACTGTGTGACTAGCCTCTGTCAATCACTCCCTCTTCCTCCCTAAAAGATGGCCACTGTCTTATTTTGTGTTAGTAATCCACTTGTATTATATGATCAATTTTATCTCACATATAGAATCTCTTATAGTTTTGCACATTGTTTAACTTTAGGTAAATGGAATCTTCTTATATGTGTTCTTCTTTTGCTGCAGCAGGATATTCTGTTGTATGAATATAACAAAATGAAATCATTTTTTTTTTCTCCTGTTAGATGGTCATCTGGATTTCTTGTTGGGATTTTTGCTATAAGAAACTACACTAATAATAATATTTTGGTATATATTCTAGTGCACATATGCAGTAGTCTCTTTAAGGTGTATACCTAGGAGGGGAAATAGTGAGTTGTATAGTATTCACATGCTCTACTTTATTACATAAGATCAAACTATTTTCCAAAGTGGCTGTACTAATCACACTACCACTAGCTTGTATGAGAGTTCTCTTTGTAGCACCTCCTCACCAACACTTGGCTTTCTTGACCTTTTCTTTTCTTTTTTTTCTTTTCCTTTTTCTTCTTTCTTTCTTTTTCTTTCTTTCTTTCTTTCTTTCTTTCTTTCTTTCTTCTTTCTTTCTTTCTTCTTTCTTCTGTCTTTCTTTCTTTCTCTCTCTCTCTTTTTTTTTTTTGCCACTCTGGTGGGTGTAAAACGGTTATCTTATTGTGATTATTGCATTTTCTTTAGGGCATACTTTCATCATATGTGAATTCAAGAAACCATTCACAACGATTTGCCACAGGTATCTGTAAGAACTGGATAAAATTCACAAATTAGGCTCCTTCTTAGAAAAGAGGCTGAGTAACTGGGAAAGGCACAATTATTCATTTTTTGGACATTAGAAAATACCAAAGGGCTTCTGCTACTGTTTGTGTTGCAGGTTAAACAGCTATTTCTTAAATGGCTCCTTTTAGGGGGTTAACAGTATTATTGAAAGCCATGGGAAAAGCAAATACCGTTCAGGGAAATCATAAACAGTCCTTTTATCTTACCAGATAAAGAGATTTAGCATAAATCCTAATGCACCCACTCAACTGCAGACAATTCATAGCAGAGGAAGAGTTTGAAACACTTTCATGTAAACAATCATAGATTTTTTTCCCCAGAAGGTTGCTAAAAGGCTGTTTGACACTCTGTAAGTGGGGAGTACCTCAGAGCAAGAACCAGTTCTGGTTAATATCAGAATTCATTTCCCACTAGCAAAGCTGCTCCATTAAGCACTGTTTTCATCTCTGCAGCCTTTACTTTTATGTAATATTTACATCCTTGACACCTTCTCTTAGTGAATTCCTAATATAAACAAGGGGCCTAATAAGCCCTAATGTATTTTAACAAGATTTAAAAGGATGTGGCCATGGGATGAGGACAGGCAAATGGAGCACAGATTAAAGCAAAAGTTGTATAACACCTCAATCTCCTGTGACAAAGGCAACTCCATGATTTAAGTCCGGGATAGAAATAGTCTCCCTGTGTTTATTCATCAGTTAGAATTTGATGGACTCCAAATGTCATCTGACCAGCCAAATCCCACAACATAGCCTTTTAGCAGAAAATTATAAACTCAGTGCTATGTGGAAGAGAGACATGAAAATAAATTTGCTTTGCTCCATAATATCTATGGACTCATGGGAACTGTGAGTTTCATGAACCACAGCAGTAATACATGAAGAGCAAATCTTTGTAATTTACCATCTTAATGCAATAAGAGGCAAACCATCCATGACCAAAACTTTGCTTGATCTATTTCAGCTGAAAAGGGTCATTTGAAAGTGTGCTTCGTAACTGTCTGGCCAATCTAGATGGAGGAAGTGGTTTCTGATTAACTCGATGTCCATGTTTTTATTCTCTGTAAGGCTCAGTGGTGTCCTGTGGCGGAGATACACGAGTTCTAGGCAGTGACAGTGACCATTCTGGACCAAAAAGGCCAGTGAACTGGAGAGGTAAATGCCGCTCAAAGGTGGTCATGGACTGGTGTCAGCCAATGGCCTCTTTGTTCCCAGCCTCCAATTAGAAAAGTACACAAGTTAAAGTGCTTACAAATTTTATAGCAATTGGACATTGCTGCAGCACGCCTGTGAGTGACCACGGGAGTTGTCTTGCGGAATAGGATGTTTTACAAATGAATGGGTCAGTGACAAACCAAGAAAACCCAAAACTTGCCTTCTTCTCCACAGATAGTTTGGAAGCACTGGTCTAGAGAGCTTGTCAAAATGCAGATGGTTTGTTTAACTGATGAATAATAATTGTATATATTTATGGGGTACAATGTGATGTTTTAATAAAGGTTGACGTTGTGGAATGACTAAATCAAACTAATTACCATACCCATCAACTCACATACTTACCTTTTTTTTTGTGATGAGACATTTAAAATCTACTCTTAGCAATTTTGAAATATACAATATTATTAACGAAAGTCATCATACTGTGCAATAGATCTCTAAAACTTATTCCTCCTGTCTAACTGAAACTTTGTATCTTTTAAACAACATCGCCCCTTCCCTCCCTCCTCCTCCCCGCCCCAGCCTACGACCTCTGGTAACCACCATTCTACTCTCTACTTCTATGAGCTTGACTTTCTTAGATTCTGAATGTAAGTGAGATCATGCACTATTTTTCCTTCTGTGCCTGGCTTATTTCACTTAACATAATGTCTTCCAGGTTTATACATGTTGTTGAAAAGGACAACAGCTCTTTTTTAGAGCTGGATAGTATTCCATTGTGGGTATAAATCACATTTTCTTTATCCATTTATCTACTGATAGACACTTAGGTTGGTTCCATGTCTTGGCTATTGTGGACAATGCTGCAATAAACATGAGGGGGAAGCTCTCTCTTCAACATGTAGATTTTTCAAGACTTTAGCCTCCTCTGCAACCTCATTCCTGCCACATTTGTCAAATCACACCTCATCTCTGTTTTATGAGCTGTGCAATATGCTCTTTCACATCTCCCTACATTTTCATGTTGCTCTTCACCTAGTAGGTTTCTTATTTTTCAATCCTCAGCATAGGCAGTACTTTCTTCAGGAAGCTTTGCCCTGCCTGGGGCAGCACCCTCCTCTCTGGTGGGGTCCTCTGCTATAGAGCTGGCCACACTACGACATAATCACTAGCCTGCCAGCTCAGGGTCAGGAACTTGGATCTTTTTACCCTTTTATCCCCATGAATGAATGAATACAAATTGTTTCATATTAGTTAGAAGATCTAGTTGGCAAAATTTTTATCTTTAATAAGATATAAGAAGTAAATTGTTAAAAGAAATGCATATTTTTTTTTTGAGACACAGTCTCATTCTGTTGCCCCAGCTAGAGTGCAGTGGCATCAGCCTAGCTCACAGCAACCTCAAACTCCTGGGCTCAAGCAATCCTCCAGCCTCAGCCTCCCGAGTAGCTGGGACTATAGGTGTGCACCACCATGCCCAGATAATTTTTTCTATCTTTAGTAGAGACAGCGTCTCGACCTTGCTCAGGCTGGTCTTGAACTCCTGACCTCAAAGATCCTCCCACTTTGCCCTCCCAGAGTGCTAGGATTACAGGCGTGAGCCACCACACCTGGCCAACTGTGGCTATTTTTAATCAAGGGAACTCATGATGTGACCGACCCCCCCAAACAGCCCATTCTATTCTCTCACAGCACAAAAACTTCTTCATCCTGTCAATCTAACTTGGATCTTCCTAAAGTTTCCAGGTTTTGATGCTAGCTCAACTCCTTAGTATCAATGAAGAGAAAGTACTTTTCATAGGACATCCTTTAAAATTTACATACAGTAAGTTCTTCTGAGCCTTCTATGAAGAAGACAAAAATCCTCATAATTCCTTTAGTCCTTCTGTACATGACTATGTTCTAGCTTTCAGCTTCCTGATCATTGTCTTTACTGGTTTACTCTCTTAACACAATTTGTTATTTATATCTATTTGTTTTCTTGTTTATTAAATATTTCCCCCACTAGGCTGTAAGTTCCATAGGACAACACCATGTCTATTTTATGCACCAGTGTACACCCAGAACCTAGTACAGTGCCTTGCAATGAAAAGGCCTTCAACAAATATTTGTCGAATGAATAAGTGAATATATGAAGTAAGGAACGGACTCAGCTGTCAGCATGTTTAACTGTGTCGGTATGATAAGGTTATGGTATGGGGCAGCAGGCAGGTGTTCCAGGGGAAAGTGTCTGGAGTTTGTAGCAAACCCTAATTCCCAAGAGATACACCTTAGGGAATGAATGCACCAACCACATGCCTTGACTTCATTCCTGGCCAGAAGTATAACCTTGAGTCGCTGTTTCCATACCTTTTCCACTGAGCTGAATGGATAGCCTGGAACAAAACCTGAAATGTCCTTTAAAAATCTAATCATAATTAGCTGGGCCCCTGCTTTTATACTTCCAACACCCTCAGGTCTCCAGAATTAAACAGACGTTGCCCTCTTCCTCTCATGCCCCAAGTCCAATTGTGTAAGACAATTTTTAAAAATATTGTTTTGTCCTTCTTGTATTTCTCTTCCCCCTCTTCCCAGCAGATATTCAGGCCTTTGTGTTCACTTACTTGTTTTGGAGTAGTTTGTGATCCACAAAAGCAGAAATGGGTTTAGACAATTGGACTCCCAGCTTTATTTTTCCAGAAGCATGGGATTCCTGAAGGAATTATCCTAGGGATGGGGGTGGGAGCAAATGTGAAGGCAGCTAAAGGAAGCAGAGATATTTGCCCAGACTGGGGAGGGGCTGGCAGTGGCCATATTCCTCAAACAGTGTGGCCCTCACCCACCTTTCCCAGCACCTTAGCGGGTGGCAGGACCTCCGGAGGTTAAGGGAGTGGGGTCTGGGAGAATCTGGGCTCCGGCCACCAGGCTCCTAATAGCAGCAACCAGTGAGACTGAGTCCCATGAGTATCTAGAGCCATGTTCAGAAGACTAATACTTCTCATATCATGTTTAGATCTGCAACCGCAAAGATTTAGGAGTAATCTGGATTATTTAATTTTAGAGAATGTTCCTCAGACTCCATGTGCTCGTGTTCTGACTACCACACCTTCCATGAGGCACCTGGCCTGAGACCCAGGATTCCAGTGCTCAGTCGGACATCCTGAGATGAGAGGGCCATCTCCTGATGTCCGTGTGAGCTTTCTGATTTCTTATACAGCCCTAGTGAAGAAGGAAGAGGAAGAGAATCCCATCCTCACGCCCTCCTCTGTAATGACCCAGATGGAAATATATTGCCATAGGAGAGAGATGGGGACTCAGAGATGAATTTCACTTAACAAAAATAAGGAAATATTACATTATTAAGCACTTGAGATTATGGAGTAAGATTTAGGAATACAAGGGGGAAATAAAGCCATTTCGAAGAAAGGAGAAAGGAAAAGAAAGGAATATGAGGGGAGGAAAGAAGGTGGCATGTTGCAAGGGTAGAAATGGATGATGCCCACACACCACAGATCAAAATAATTATAAGATATAAAACAAGCTAATAAACTACTAAGTAATAGCTATTCTATCCTCTACCTTGCCAAATATATAGATTCATAATGATAAAATGAAAAACTTGGTTTAATGCTGTGGTTTTTGCATGACTAAAAGTCAGCAAACTCCCAAAGATGACTGGATTTATTTACATTGAGTATGTCTGAGTGTTTTCTTGATGGGCCAGTAAAATTTGATAAGTAATAAAATAACTCTCATTAATTCACAAGTATAGTTCACACAATTTTTTTTCTTGCCTTTGTTTTAGCAAAACACTAATTATGTTGTAATCAACACTTTCACACGCTTTGTATTCTATTGACAGTAATGCCAAAATAGATACTTTTCTTAAAATATGACTGTCCTGAGGTAGGCTTTTTATCACTAATTTCTATTTGGAGAACATTTACTCACTAAAGCAGTAGCAACCAGAGTTGCCAATAAAATTCCTCTACGTATCATGTTCAAACATTGTATTTGGATTGCACATAATAGATTTTTACCATAGACAAAATTTCAAATATTTTCGATATATAAATTGCCATATCATGATTTTCACCATCTCTTAAAGCAATATCTAGAGCCATGTTCAGAAGACTAATACTTCTCATATCATGTTTAGATCTGCAACCACAAAGATTTAGGAGTAATCTGGATTATTTAATTTTAGAGAATGTTCCTCAGACTCCATGTGCTCGTGTTCTGACTACCACACTAATTTGTAAATACCTGTGGCAACACAGAGAGAATTGGGAAATGGATGTTCCCTCATACGAGACTCTATTGCATTCATGCTATCGGACAAAAATGATTTGACAAGTTAATTAATTTGTCTTTTCTCTTACCTAAGCACTTCTGCCACTCAAATCTTTTCATGCACTTCAAAGTACTGTTCATCTGGCCGGGCGCGGTGGCTCACGCCTGTAATCCTAGCACTCTGGGAGGCCGAGGCGGGTGGATTGCTCAAGGTCAGGAGTTCAAAACCAGCCTGAGCGAGACCCTGTCTCTACTATAAAAATAGAAAGAAATTAATTGGCCAACTAATATATATAGAAAAAAAAATTAGCCGGGCATGGTGGCGCATGCCTGTAGTCCCAGCTACTCGGGAGGCTGAGGCAGGAGGATCGCTTGAGCCCAGGAGTTTGAGGTTGGTGTGAGCTAGGCTGACGCCACGGCACTCACTCTAGCCTGGGCAACAAAGCGAGACTCTGTCTCAAAAAAAAAAAAAAAAAAAAAAAAAAAAAAGTACTGTTCATCTCGGATGTAAGTAGCATTCATGGCATTGAGGGTGGGCACGGACAGACAGGTACTTCCCTGGAGCCTAAATGGTGTCAGTCATGAAGGTGGATGTTTAGGGTCACACTGGCCCAGCACTGAACACTGGTTCCCAAGGGACAGAGGTGCCCACGTGTTCTTTAATTAATTCACTTGTGTCTGTGTGATGTGTAGGGCTCGCTAAAGTATGAGGCTAGCGCAGGGCCCCTCTTGCCTAGACTAAGCTTAGTACTGACAGAAGGAGAAGCAAGAATGAAGAGAGACAAAAAAAAGGACAATGGATGAGACAGAACCTGAAACTACCTTCCACACACCCAGGGAAGTAAAACCTTCAGCACTAGATAATCCCTGAAAAATCTTCCGTTCTCCTGCATTCAAAGAGTTTCTACAAATATACATAAATATGTAAATATTAAATATATCTTTGCTAAGATAAGTTCTTTAATAAAATATTTTTATTTTTTTTTAAATATTTAAAAATATTTTAAAAAAATATTTAATAAAATATTTTGATCAAAGGCATATGTCCTCTTCTGGTTTTCCTATAGCAAATGAGGTAACTTTCTTCTCCCTAATTCTTTCTGCTTTACCGTTCTTAGAATCTCTCCACTGATGAGTTTGGGAACACAGGTGCATGATGGTAGAGACAACAAACATCATATTTGGCATTACTGGTTCGCAGATTTAGTATTTTAGGAAACAGCAGACATTTTCTGGTAATTTTGGGAATCCACCTGGAATTGATCATTTGCAGAGGGAGGAGGGTAAAAGAGGTCGTTGAAAATAAACATCAACCATCAGTAATTTCTATCAGTTCATGAAAGACGTTTCATATATATATATATATATATATATATATATATACACATGCAATCATGAAAACAAACTTAGACAAAAGACTATTTCTTTAAATTGATTCATTTTTTTTAATGTCCTTATTGCATTCATTTTATGCATTTGCTTGCTTATCTGTTCATTTGTTTGTTGCCACAACTTGGTGAAAGCTTCATCAGAAACATGACCCTGTCCCTGGTCCAACTGCTGGGATCCAGCGCCCAGGTGTGACCAGCCAAACTGAGCCAGTGAAGCTCCTACAAGTTCTTCACCAGAAGACGAGGCAATAGCTTTGATACTGAAGGACACGTTCTTTTTTTGTGAGCAAGTTGGTAAGGAATTTGTTGCCAAAACTGATAGAAGCCTAGAAATCATTAAATATTACTCACTGCATTGGCTTTAAAACATCCCTATGACGGTGATCCTGCAACATGAAGCCATCAGGATGTTCTGTTTTATTTAGACATTAAGCATAAGGAAAACAGTAGTCTATACCTCTAAACGGAACCAGAGTCCAGGCAAGGAGGGAGGGAGGAACACAGATGTCACCGTGAGACATACGATCAGACGAATGGCACAGACTCTCACACTCTAAAGGCCTAAATGACAGCTAGATGACAACAATCCTTGGAGAATGAATAAGGACTTTTTGCTCGCCCTGAAAATTGAAGGGCTCATGGAGCGTTGACAAATGGCTGATAATCCCCTCAGTAAAGCTGGCCTGGTGCTGAACTTAATACGTGGTCTCTCAACAGAACTGCTGCTCCCACCGCTCCTCAGTGGAAGGACAGAGAGACATGGGAGACCCCAGGCACAGGGCAGAGGCTCCCTGGCCCCCTCAAACAATGAGGCGCTTGGTGCGGCTCACAGGTGCACTTTCTCACCCCGGGAGGAAAAGGTGAAGCAGCTGATCACGGGCAGTCCAGATCCTGCTGGGTAGACTGATCATTCCACTCACTGGTTATCGACTCTGGGCCCATCGCTTGGCTTCCCTGGGCCTCCATTTCCACGCATTTAAGTAGGGCTAGCACCACCTACATAGATGTGTTACCCTGGGGATTCCCCAAAACGCAGTGACCTACTCAGCAGGCACTGCTATCCCTTTTCTTAAAATTTATTTTTCAAATTGGCAAATAAAAAGTATATATATTTATGGGGCACAACATGATGTTTTGATATATATATATACACATGTTGGTATGGTTAAATCGAGCTCATAATATATGTATCACCTCAGACTCTTGCGTTTTTTTGTGTGGTGAGAACATTTAAAACCTATTCTCTTAGCAATTTTCAAGTATACAATACATTGCTATCAACCATAGTCAGAATGTTATACAGTAGATCTCTTGAACTTATCCCTCCACTCACTGAAATTTTGTGCCCTTTGGCCAACGTCTCTCAATCTCATCAGCCCCCCACCCCCACCCCCACCCCAGTGCCTGGTAACCACCGTGCTCCTCTGTGCTTCTCTGAGTTTGACCTTTTTTTCCACATATAAGTGAGATCATGCAGTGTTTGCCTTTCTGTGTCTGGCTTATTTCACTTAGCATGGTGTCCTTCAGGCTCATTCGTGTTGTTGCAAATGACAGGATTTCATTCTTTTTATGCCCGAAGCATATTCCATTGTTGTGTGTGTGTGTAGATATACACAGGCCACATTTTCTTTATTCCATTCATCCATTGATGGACACTTGGGTTGATCCCCTATCTTGGCTATTATGAATAAACATGGCAGTGTAGATATCTTTTTGACATATTGACTGCATATCATTTGGATATACACCCAGTAGTGGGATTGCTGAATCATATGGTAGTTCTATTTTTAATTTTTTGAGGAAACTTCACGCTGTTTTCCATAATGGCTGTACTGTTATCTTGTTTCTAATATTATTTTCCTATCTAAATATAAACATCCCATAAACCTCTCAAAATTTCTATAAGACTATCATCTTATAAAATAACTACCATTATCAAAAAAAGAGGAAGAGAATGCCCACCATTTGGGAGGAAGAGTCATGGCCAAATAGCTATGGGCACATTCTAGAACTCCCGAAGCCTTCACGAGAGACACCTTTCACCCCTCCAAGTCCAGACCCAAGCATGAGGATTCCATAAGAAACATCCCAACTCCTCAAAGAACACACTCACGGAATGGCTATTTGCTGGGCCTTCTTTCTTCCTTCTGCCACTACTTGCTGGCTCACGAGAGCTGAGCTATCCTGTCAAATACACACGAGCTGCCTTCACACATATGCAAAAAATCAAATGGAAGCTCCCCCTCTATGGCACCAACCAGATTCCTTCTATTTATAAGCAGCAGCCCAACAGACAGGCTTCGTTCTGTAACTTGCAGTTCTCAGCAAGCTGCACCAGAATAGAGATGTGTTCATACTTTCCAGTCACCCAGATTGCCACTTCAAAAAGAGAGTGATAGACAAATACGCTGCAACCCGTTTCTAACATTTTCCCATGTTTAACTTCCAAATTTCAGAGTCTTAAGCACAGTTGCCAAAAGCAATTTTTTTTTTTTTTTCTAAATGCAATATATTTTTTTTCTTGGTCTCTTAGTAAATGGTAACTGAATATTTTTCCCCCTACTGTTTCTTTTCAGAGGCCAAGAGTTTTTCACTCCTGGTCTGCAATACCCTGCCTGGGCTATCACCCAAATGGCTTTCACACTTAAAGTGAGAAAGAATTAAGTGCTTCTGCAGTTGAAAAATGGTTCTGTCTGCCTTGGAGTCACAAGGCTCTCTTTACTGAACTATTGCTGTTAGGCTCCAAAGCTAAGTGTACCAATGAGTCTACGCTGGTGCCAAGAAAGAAACTAGAGAATGAAGAAAATCCCATCCTTTTTCTTGCTGGAGTCCATCTAGATGCATTCACCTAGTTTTTACCCCCAGATGTTTTGGGGGTGGGGACTTCACAGCTGTTCTCTGGTTTTTGTACAGTGAGTTCGGTACATCAAAGGTTGTCGTCTTTATATGATTTCCACACAATAACAGTCTAAGCCGGTTGCAGATCACATTTTCATAATAAATTGGTTAGAAGGAGATTTCACCTGTGCTTCTAATACAACATTAAATCTAGTCTAATGGTAGGAGAAAGCAGGTAAGCTGATCTCTATTGGTGATTATTCTCTTTGGAGGGCTAAACAAATCTCTTTACATCTCAAGTGCATATTATCCTGTAATCTGTGAATATCGTACAAAGCAAGCTTGTAAAGGGGAGGACATATTTGAATCAATTTGCCTTAAACATCTTCAAGTATCTCGCTAAACATTTACTTATTGTTCTGCCCTTACAAGAATGGCAATTGTATACCTTCCAGCTGTCATTTAAGGCTATCTTTAGAGCTGTGGATGATGGCCTAGTCTTTCAGGAGTTTGCCCATTTGCAAGAAACTCTGGATTACAATGATTTGTTACCGTATTTTCTTTTTAAAAGTTAACTGTAGATGTTCAAGTCATTGTTTCCTTTAAGTGCTTCTCCTTACAAAACTTTGAAGGAATGCTAACAATATTATTCAAAAGCAATTGAAAAAATTCGACAGAGATCAGTGAGGCCACTGCAAACCAGTAAAAAGTAGAGAGAAGATCTATATTTGAAACAGACAAAAGGACAGCCCTGAAAATCATAGAGCAGTCAGTTTAGTTTTCATACCAGGAAAATACTAGAACAAATCATCAAAAAATCAATTTGCAAACACCCATAGGATCACAGAATACTAGGTAATAATCAACATTGCTTTGTGAAGAACAGTCTTGTCAGAGCCATCTAATTTCCTTCTAAAACAGAGTGACAGGCCTGGTAGATCAGAGGGATGAAATAGATGTAACAGAGCTTGAATTTTACAAAGCTCTTGATTCTCTCTTCCGTGATATGCTCATCAACAGATGACTTCAGACCAAAAGAAATTTGCTGCAAAGGTTTACTAAAAAGTACAGGCCTCAGTGTTTCAGCATTAAACTGTCAGTAGGGGTGTGGGTAGGAGGAGATGTGGTATGATACTTGGCACAGGAATGAGTGGCTCCTGGCCCTTTTAATTTGTCCGTCGGCCCCAAACGCAGTCCTAGCAACATACCATGTGCTCAGTTAACACTTGTTCAATGAAAGAAGGATCCATAGGCTAGCAGCTGCTTGGTGAACTAGCAAGACTCTAAAATGAATGGATGGGCAGAGACCATCACTTTGAAGAGTGTCCCTCCTCTGTGAAAAGCCAGCTCACTAAGGGGAGCTGAGACTCTATGAGGTGAGGGATTTATATTGTTTAGGATAGATTTAGTTACAGATTACTTCAACAGGTTTTATAAATAGGCAGACATCACGGTATAAAATTCATATTGGAGGAAAACTCAAGCTCAAGCTGTATAAAATGCAAAAAGAATGGTATATGAACAGTTGGTTAAGTGAAAGACATGTCATGTCTTTAATACATCTTGGGGTGAAAATGCTAAGATTAGATGATATAAGGAGCCAGCATATTGAACTTGGAGTTTCAAACTCAGCTTGGCCACTTACTAGCTGTGTGACTTTAAGTTATTAAACTTTTCTCAGCCTTCTGTGCCCTTGTATGTATAATGGGTCTCACAAATCTTACGGAATTGAAGTCACAAATAAATGGGATTTCACATGTATGTATTTAGGTAAGTAGGTATATTGGCACCTCCTCCAGAGTCAGGCATACTGTAGGCATGCAATAAATATTAGTTCCTCACATCCATTCACATGCAGGTAAGTCCACCTCAGGTGACTTAATTGGTAGATTCAGAGACACACCTACCCAGTTCCTGTCTTCTGTCATTAATGTGAAGTCACCAATGGCTGTCTGCTATTCAGAAGGTTTCTCAACCCCCATCCCAGTTTCCACATTTTGGACACCATCTAGTGTTTGGCTTATTATGTGAAAAAGCAAAATTTTCCTGTGGGTATCTATGAGGTTCCCTGCCCTGTCACTACACCCCCTCCCTTTCTCCCAGACCACAGGGCTCTGACAGAGATTCCATGTTTTTTCATATCCTCACCACCTGGGCCACAATCAAGTCATCTGAAGTGGGTACCTGAGCGAATCTAGGCCGGTCAACACCATGACTGACTGTTCCAGGGTTGACCATCTGATCCAGGCTGGGCCTTTCAGTCTTTTCATAGAATTGCTTTTGAACTAGAACTCAGAATTTGAGACGAGTCAGCCTCTCCTTTGTTGATAAACGTCCATTGAGCCAATGGCAATGTTTCCCATCACAGAGAAAATCCAGTCTGTTGTAAAAATAAGACTGTTCAGAAACCAGCAGGTAAGAGTGATGGATAAGACCTGGCAACATTCAAACCCTGATTCCATTTGTTCCCCAAATGCATCCCTGGCCTCCTGCAGCTCAGGTCTGTGGATTCCCCTAGCCAGTCAACTGTTTTTGCTTGAGCCTTTTCATGTTGGGTTTCTGACATTTGTAACCAGATTTCAAAAAAATTAATTAAAATTATTTTTTTTAAAAAAAATCTTTGATCATATCTCAGATATTTACTCAGAGTAAAATAATAGAAATAGTATTGTTGAGTCAAAGGTTCTGCACATTAAGATGATTCAAACATATTTCCCAAGTCTCTCAGAAAAGGTTTTTCCACTCTCATCTGCAGTATATGATAGTGCCTGTTACCTACTCATCTCTCACATTGCATTAACAAATTGTTTTTGCCCATTTGATAGGTGGAACATGCTTTCTGTAGTTTGTATTCATTTGGTTATAAGTTTTTACAACAGAGGTAGTATCTGTTTCTCCAGTTTGCTAAATAGTCCATTTATATCATTTGATCAATTCTCCATTGACATATTTCCTATTGATATGTGAAAGCTATTTATAAAAATACTAAAACTTTGCTTGTCATATATACTGGAAATATTTCATGTGATTTTGTTATTTGTATGGTTACTGTGCTCTTCTGCTTAACAGTCAATTGAAGGTTCAAGAACAATGCCCTTCCTTTTTCGAAAATTAGTACTATAATCGTTCTTTCACAGAATTTCCAAAGCAATATTACTAATTCTTAAATATTTGAACATGATAGGAATTATTTGAATATAACAGGAATATAATCAACACTTTAAAGTTTTAACCATCTAGAATCTCCAGATTTCATTTAGCTTTCCAGCCTTCCAGGGAAAAATAGTGTAGTTGTCCTTTAAGAGTTCACCACTTTTGCATGGAGGAAATGCTCAAGTACTATCAGCAGTTCTGTCAGATCTTGCTATTATTCTATTTTGACAACTTTTCTTCCTTCTTTCTGGCAGGTCAATTTCATTGGTCCTCTCTTTACTATAACTTAAAGTGTTCTTTGTATAGCTTACTCCTTAGATGTTAAAAAAAATCTATTTAACCAATAAAAATGACAGGAAGTTACAATTATATTTATGTAAGAGAAAAATAACTAAAATATCTAAAATTTCTAGATATGGCTAGAAAGGAACATTAAGTGACTCTGTAAGTAATTACTGGTAAAATTCAGAGGGAGATCAGAAATAAAATTGATGCAAAGAGAACTAAATAGATTTCTCTTAGTGTTAAAGTCAACAAGACTTGAGTTATAGGTAACCTGTTTATTAGCTATTGCTGTATTAACAAATTACTCAAAGAAATCTTTGTTCCTAGTTCCTTTGAGTCAGAAATCTAGCAGCAGTTCAGCCAGGTGTTATGGTTCAGGGTTTCCAGTGAATCTACGGACCACCTGGAATAGGAGGATCTATTAATACTTCCAAGCTCACTTGCATGGTGGAGTGGCTAAAGGGCCGAGCTCCTTATCACATGGGCCTCTCCACAGGATGCTCACAATATGGCAGGTAGCTTCCGCAGAATGAGTGATCCAAGAGGGAAAGTGGCAGGATGGAAGCCACAGTGTCTTTTAGAATCTAACATCCCCTCGTGTCTGCTACAGTCTATTGGTTTTATGGACCAGTGCTGGTACGGTGGGGAGGGGCTGCACACAGGTGAGAAGACCAGGAGGTGGGTATCACTGGCGGCCATCTGAGAGGCTTGGCCAACAGCAGGCCCACTTAGCTCAGCTCTATTGTGTCTCAGATCTACCCATCTGATTCCGTCCAGGCCTCTCTTCCCCTCGCTACATACTGTTAGGCCATCTCCTCCATTCCCATGGAAATACTGACCACTATCTCCTCAGCCTAGATGTTCCTTTCTTGGTTCCAGACTTGTACTTTCACTTTCCTCTGAGACCTCTCTTCCCGTGCACATCTCATGGCAAATGCCACCTCCCACCCTGTCTCAGGATGACACCACCACCACCCACCCAGCTGCCCATTCCAGAGACTTGGGCCTAACACTTGACTTTAATGTTGGTAGCCACACATATCTGATGGTATGGGAATTTGCTTAAAATTAAGATAAAGTCTTTTTTAGAAAGCATTATTTCTAAAAATTTCCCTGTTTAAAGTCCCCACCTCAATTCTCCATGTAAAGTTATGCAACTTTTTTCCTTAACACAGTGCCAACCTGCTTGATGACTGTCACACTTTACATGGCAACTTTTATACATGTAAGCTAGTCAAATAATAATAGCTCCAAGAACAAATACCCACTAAAATGCTGTCTTATCTAACAGCTTGAGAGGAGTGGGATAAAGTGGGAAGAGATAACGTGTATTACTGCCTGCACTGCCAGCCACGGGCATCGCATGCAACCGTTACCGCCGAAGAGAGAGTGAAGTGAGCAAGGGGTCAGCATTCAATTCTGGATATAAGCGATCTCTCCCTGGATTGCTGGAAATTTCAGGAAAGATTTTTCAGGGACCACAGATGAATAGGACTATATTAATAGTTTTGCAACATCCCTAAAAGACGATGCCACTTAAAACATTCATAGCTGCCCAATTCTCCTCTAGGGAGCCAATTATGCACTCGTCTAAATTGCTATGCATCCTGTACTGGCTCTGGCAGCCCTTGTTTTTCACAGAAAAGCAATTCAGACAGTAACTTAACTGGTCCAAGTTCTGTGATGAGATCTTAATTAAAACTCTACAAAGTCATCTCTCTGAATTCCCTAAGAGTTCCTTTCTTGGCAGTGGAGAGATTCGAGCTTCTTTAACACAGGTGTGTGATACTGAACCCTCAGGGTACATAAGCAGATTGCCCCCCAAACTTGAGCAATAGATTAAAATGCCTTTGTGTCCCCAGAATAGTGGCACTCGGGATTTTAAGCAACCTGTGTCTTTTGCCTTGAGCCGCATCAATCTATCCTGCCAGCAGGCCCTCCTGTTATCTTAGTGCAATTTTAACATGACTGTAAACAATTCTGTTTTAACCACCAAGGCTGGGCCTTTATGAGCTCGTGAATCAAAACACACAATAGTAATCAAAGAAAAGCTTCCCGTGTGACCCATCTTTCAAACAAGAATATTGTACATGTTACAAAGGGCTTTTTCAAAAAAGAAAGACAGGCAGCCAGAACAGAACACACCCTTTTACCAAAGATTAATACAAAATTAAAAAAAAAAAAAAGTTAACTGTTTTTTGAAGTTTAGGAGAGGAAAAACAAATAAAACATAGATTAGGACATTTCCAATATTTTAAAGATATTTTTGATGCCACGTGATTTTTGATGATGTTTTCATCACCTTGCAGTATACAGCTTTTACCAAAGCCTTGTCTAAAGATTAGATTTTTGTCACAAAGAAAATAGCATCAAATCAAAATGCAAGCTTCTCCAGGCTGAGAATACACTGTAGCAAAGCCCATGCCACTTTTTTTTTAAGTAGGAATTTTCCTAATTTTTGGTAACTGATTAGAAGACATGGCAAAGAACATATGGTAGTAGTATATGGGAGTGAAATAATACAACAGAGGGAACCAAACTGCATTAAGCAGCCTCATTCCAGTCACTGGGGGAGCACACGCTTCCACGGGCAGAAGCAAAGGACACCAGCTCTGACATCAGAGTGTCTGTCACCTTCCTTTGATCAAGTCACTTAACCCCTGTGAATCTGATTCCTCAGCTGCAAAATGGGAACAAGAACACAGGTCCACAAACCCCTTAGTTTCACTTCCAAGATCAAAAAAAAAAAAAAAAAACCAAGAAGTTTTTTTCCTGATGCATTTGGGGGTAAAACTAACCTAAAAGGAGCTGTAGATGTTTATAGTCATTATTTAATCCACTTAGCATGAACATTCAGATATTCTGCCCCAGAAATACTACTGTGCTTGATTATGGGGTGCTGGTGAATGGGATATAATGTATGGTGTGTGCACTGTATAATCTTTTAACTAAAATCTAAAAACAATGTACCAACCTGAGTGACAGAGAAAGACCCTGGCTCTAAAAAAATAAATTAAATAAAAATAAAAAACAATCTGCATTCCTAACTACATGTGGGCCCAAAGATTTCAAGAGGGTTTTGAGGACCCGTACCTTTACTTCACAGGGGGGTTGTGAGGAAAAAAGGTTTTATGGGAGTGGTGCATTTAGTTGTGGTTGGCATGTGGTAAGAGATGACTATATTCCATTTGTTCTGATTAGTAGTAATGAAGATAATAATGAAATCATGCTGTTAAACAGAGCACAATCAAATAATTGTTATTTTGACTTTTTACCAGGAGGAGGTTTACAGTTTCTTTTGAAAGGAATTAAGGGCAGAAAGGAGTTCAATACATTTGGACAGTTTTCAGTCAAAAAGTCTAAGTTTTAGCTCTTCAAGGAGTAAATGCCAGCTATCTGGAAAATTAAATAACATGGAGTTTTTCACTTCCTGAAGATGCCAGATGACTGAGATGAATTATGATGTAACAAAATCATTCACAATCAAAATGAGAAAATGTTAAAAAACTTAGATAAACCTTTATAAGCTTGAGCAACACTCACTTGCCATATCTTATTCTCCCCTGCAGGTCTGTGGTCAGGTTCTAAGTTTACATGAGTCTTACAATCCTAATGGCACACAATACGAAAAACACACCACAGTGCTGAGCTCTGTAATTTGCATAAAAAATCTTTGGCAAGAAAAAGATATATTCAAACACACACACACACACACACACACACAGTGCTGTGAGGTGAAAATGCTGTCTGCTGGAGTTGAAAGGTGCTGAGCCTGATGTCTGGTTGGCAGTAGCTCCTGCCGGAAGCTAGAGCTGCACACAAAAGAAGGATGTCTGCAAATTCCAGCCCAACCACCTCAGGCCAACCCTCTCAAGGTAAAAGCAAAGGCAAGGGACTCACAAACATGGGAGTCAGTCCACCCTTCAGGGATTGGAGCTAAATTCTTTCACTTTTAGTCAATGTGAGCTGCCACTACAACTCTCACTATGGGCCTTTTATGCTTTTTTTCCCAAGACTATCACTGAGGAAGTGTCTGCAAAATCAAGGCCTTTGTTCTCAAAGGACAACCTTCTTGTGCCCAGAGAGCTGTTCTTGTTGGTGCTGAAACTCTGCCGTCTGAAGATGCACATACATGTGGTAGGGGTGACTGACCATCAGCGTGGAAACTACTACTTTGAATTTTCTGACTCGGCCATAAAACCTGAAATCACATTTCATTAACACTGATTGTCTAACTCAGAAGAAACAGGATGAGGGGCTATGAACACCTGACAGATTTAAGAACAAGGTTTAAGCAGCTGATATCTTCAATTAATCCAGAAACAAAGTCTTATTTTCAGTGACCTGGGAAGGACTAACAGACTTCTGAAAGTAGTGCTTTATCCTCAGCTGTACTCAAACTTGACCTAGCAGGTGTTTACGGGAATAGGTATTTGTTTAAAGCTAAACACTTTTGGGGCAAAGAGGCTTAAACAGGCGCTCGCTCAACAGAAGTTCTTCCAATAATGGGACGTTGCCCTAAGGAAAACTCTTCGGTGCTTGAAGCACAGTGGTGCTGGAGTCTCACTCCACCCCTTTGGGTGTATCCTGCTGGTGTCTCTCCCAGTTCCTATGCTGCCAACCCTCAAGGAGGAAGGGCCCAAGTTTAGCCTGATAGTTCTCCTTCCTGGAGCCCTCACAATCACGCCTGCAGCGTTCCACTCAACTCAATTTTACCACTAACCGCTCATTCTGCAACTTCCCGCCTCCAGGGAGGAAAAAAATTCTCAGCTCAACTCACTTTGTCACATGATGCAAGATACGGCCAGGGTACCAAGTACGGGAGTTTCTAAGAGGCAGGGAGGAGTCCAGTAAAGGTTGGGTAAGGGCCACCTGTCACTTAAGTCCAGGGAGAAATGCTGGACTGTTCGAATACTAGTAGTCAGACCCTGCCTAGCAGTCCAAAAACTCTGCTGCCTAAATTTTCAAGACCCACATACTTTGCAAGTATCTTCGTGTATGTGTTTGTGTGTACGCGTGTGTGTTCTGCCAGGCCCACGTCAAATAAAGTATGGTATTTACGTGAGCTTAAGTCTTCTTCCTAAATAACGTAGAACTTGTTGGTTCCCAATGTTCTTAGCAACCCCACAAGGGGAAGTTAATGGTATAGGCTTCCTGCCTGTGGCAGTAAGATGCAAGGATCACACACAGGGGACACCTACTCATACAAAAGTGGATACCTGCATTGTATGTGTGGCATTCAGTCCATGACAGGCACGCACAGCAAAGGAACTACTTAAAATACAATTTGTGATTGACCTAAGGGATTTTCAAAAGGTTCTGTGATGCTGACACCTCAGGTCAGTTAATTTATGTGAAACTGAGGGACGAGTAATGAGGTAGAGGCATCTTGAACCCTCCCTTTCCACTTCTGTTCCAAGCTGCCACACTGGACAGATGGCAAAGAAGTCAGGAGCTTTGGGTTCCAAGATGGCTTGTCCCCACAGGAGACACGGATTTGGGTAAATCACTTCTTCTCTGATCCTTGATGCCCTTTTGTGTAATTCAGGAGTCTAGTGTCCACTCTGTCTAGGCCTGCAGTGAGATCAAATGAGACAACTTTCATGAAAACACTTGAGCTCATCATTTTTCTCTGAACTAAAGGCAGCCCTGTGGGAATTCTCCTTCTCTGCAGACCAAATACCTAAGGTCCCAGTTGAGAATTTCCTTTCTCTGGAGAGAAGTAAACTAGAGCCCAGCTCCCCTGCTAATTTCTATCTGGGACTCATAAGATTAAGTCACCTGCTGCCAAAAACCCAAACAAAACTAAAATAGAAAGAAAACAGCAGCTTATAAGGGAAGAGTTCTTTCTACCTTAGGATAAATGCTCTACCATGGAAGGTTTTCTGACACAGGATCCGGTCATCAAAAATAAGCCATCTCCATTATCAGTTCTGAATGTAAGTTTGAAATGAAAGGCAAATAAATGCTATTGTCTCAAAGAATGAGGATGGTTACGAGGTACTCTGCTCCTGCTGATGCCCCAGTGAGAAACTGATGGGCATATGACCCAGACTCTTGTTGATAGCCTCTCTGCAAGCTGCAGAAGCTAGGTAGCTTCAGAAATAAGAGCATCCAAGAATATCAAAGAAATAACTTTTTTGTACTGACATCTTTATAATTTTGTAATTGCTTACTCAATGCTGGACAAAGAATCTCAGAACAAATTCCCTTAAAAGTGCCAAAAGAATCAATTGACAAATGCCCTAAACTGGACATTTGTCCCTAGGAAGAGCACCACTGCAGTGATGTCCAGGTTGAGGCATGCAGGAACTAGCAGAGTCCACAGGTAAGGCTATTACTGAGGGTCTGGCAGTTCAAGAGGCTGGCATGTGCATGGCACCTCCATCCAGAATGCCACCTTCTGGCTGAGGGACATCAGCTGCCCCTGCTCTTGGCTGCAGGATCGCAAATTTCGTGGCTGTGTGTGATGGTTTGAAACCGAGTTTCTGGATACCGTATGACTGTGTAATTCCAACCACTTGCAGGTGTAATGGGGCTGCAGCTAAAGTTTCAGTACACACCATTCCAGAACAAGGCTGGATCTCCTGCAGGCTAACTATGAAGCCACCTTGCTAAAGCAGTGGCCCAAAGTGGGGTGTGTATCCATAAAACTTCTAAAGTCTTAGAGTTCACCACTCTGCAGTTGATCAGCCAGTCTTAGGAAGGTCTTGATGGCTTCTGTAATCTGGGTTTCCTTATCTTGAGAGTTCTATTTAAATAAATTTTCTGCACCACTCTGTTCTCTCATCGGAATTAAGTTTTCCTGGATTCAGAGTGATTTTCCTATCTTTGTTGTTCTTCAGACTCTGCAAGTCCACACGTGAAGAAAAATTATGGTAAACCTAAGAACAGAGTTGAAGCAATTATTTTTAAAATTATAATTACAACATCAAGAACATCAAGACTTCTGTGAAAATCAAGCCAGACCTGAGACTTATATATATATATATATAAAAATTTAAACTGATAAAACCTTGGCTATGAGAGGAAATAGACGCCCACTTGTTTTAAAAAGTTAAGTCTACTTACACATTCATCTCAATTTTTTATCCAGTTCAACAGCCCGTATTTTGGATTTCTTAAGAGAACTAAAGGGCATCACAGATTTGACCCGTCAGACACTAAACAGGAATTCCAACTCCCTGAGGCAGACATTTCCTCCATCTATAGGTGAAAACACATTGTGTACATGTTGTACTTTTTGTGCCAAAGCTATTTTTTACTCCAAAGCTCTATCACCTTTTAAAAGTTTTTAGTAAGAATATACGCAAACTGATTGAAGAATATTTAAAAAATTATAATTACTACATTTCTATGCTTACCACCCTCCCAATCCCAATTCAGCAAACATTACTATAAGCCTGGTACCAAGCTGAGCACTAAAGGAAAAAAGTTGAATATAATCTCTGCTCTGGAGAAGGGGACACAGCAACCAATGGGAGGAGGGGAAATAAAGCTCTCAGTGGAGGCCACACAATGCTGCTGTCCAGACCGTGAGGATGCCACTCTATGAGGGATTGCTACTTTCTCCTCTTCAAAGCCACCCATAAACCAGATGCTCCAGTTAGGGTGACATATGCTCCACCATGTCAGTCCACAAAGCCAACTCTGCTCTGTGTGCCTTACTTGGCTAACCACACCCCCCTTGCCTCCTAGATGCCATTAGTTTTCTGGTGTGTACAGATACACTCAATGCATTGTAGTACCTTCCTCAGACCTGCTTTTGCCTTCAGCTTTCTAAATCTTTGGAATCAACCAGGGACACAAGCTGAGAAAAATCCGAGCTCATGTATAGTTGACTAACATATGTAACAGAAGCCAGCACAGTGCTCTGCAAATAGTAGATATTCAACATTATTCCCTCCCAAGCCAACAAAAAATCCACCATCCTGCCCAGAGACATACCTTTGAAGATGATCACTTACCCCTGTATGTTCTATAGATTTCAATTTTCCAGCTGGCCTTGTCTGACTTGCCTGTAGTCATCCAATGCAGCCCATTCATGGTACTCATACTGCAAGTGCTGCTTCCACTATAGCTGACAAATCCTGCTGAACTCTACTTACTGAGCACTAAAGAGTTAGCTTCTCCTATTTACAGCTGATCACTCCAGACCACTGTGGGGGCTCCCAATCCCTAGCCTTCTATGCTACAGATTCTTAAAATGTCAGATTTTGAATCTCAGGACTTTAGAATTCTTAATTTATGCTCCTCCTTATACCAAATCTTCACACACCCAACCAGCAGCAGCTCAAGAAGCTTGGTGTAAAGATTTCAGTGCATCACATTGGAAATGTTTCCCAAACCCAAATGGCTGGCAATGGTCTATATGGTCTAATGTAAAAGCACTGTTGGTCCCACAGAACTATCTACTATGATGGAACTGTTCTATAAATTTGTGCAGTCCAATGCAGTAGCCATTAGCCACATGTGGCCACTCAACACTTGAAATGTAGTCAGTGTGACTGGTAAACTAGATTTCTAATTTTAATGGAGTTAAATTTAAATATAATAACTACATATGGCTAGTGGTAACCATATTGAACGGTATAGTTTTAAAGTATCAAGATTTTGAGGGACATGATCACTTTCTGTAGACAGTATTTTTACAAACCAAAGAGGTGCTCAATAAATAATTTGAGAGCAATGGGTCACTGATAGTTTCTCTACCACCTATCTTTTCTAGCTCCTCTCAAGTGAAAATAAAACCATAACAAAAAGAGAAACAATTAAAAAAAATCCCACATTACTTTAAAACCAATCTCCCTTGAACAAAATTAGTCATTTTTAATATATGAGTGGTGTAGTCAAAGATTAAAAATAAACTAAAGCCAGCAAAACAAAGAATTAGAAAAATAAGCATACTAGAAGTTATGTATGTTTAATGCTTAAAAGTCTGAATGCACAAACAATCTACCATTATAGAAGTACTGGTGGTCAATACAATGCATTAGAACTATGTACAATGCACAGTTTAGTATCAAAATCTTTCTACACTGTAGAGTTTTACGAAACTGTTAATGACATCAAACACTAAGCACTTAAGACACCATTTTTTTTTTCTGCTACCACATTAGGAACGTCAATGGACAGTCCATTTCAACTTGCAGCATCCATCCATTTCTAGTATGAAATTAAGTAATTTTCTACTTATACAATAAAGTTTATCTACACGGTTCTTTTGATTTTGATCCATAGCAGCAAAGGCACTGTACATCAGCAGATCCACAGACTTAAAAGATTTTTAAAGCATTCAAACAAAAAAAAAATAATAATAAAAAAAGGAGTCACATATTATAGTTTTAACAGCAACAACAACAACATAAAAGATAACACAATGTTTCTGGCACAATGGCACAGCCTGTGTCCATTTCAGGGACATCCAACTAAGACATGGAAAGAACCGGAGGTAAAGAAAGCAAGTCCTCATCCCAGGAGAGTCCGTTCTTTGTGTTTTTCAGAGGGAGGTCTCTGCAAACCCTCCTCTACTGTCCTTGTTTTGTAAAAGACTTGACTTGCCCAGCGGTGGGAGTCCTTCCCCGTATCTGTGCAGCTCCCAAAGAGCATGCCACAAAATAGCCATAATTTCTGTAATAACAAAACTGCCCAAAGATATATATCTCCCTTTGCAAAGAAACGTGGCAAAAATATCCAGAAGGGATTAAGTTCTCTCTTTGAGGCCAATTTAATTTGTTCATCTGTCTATAATACAATAAAAAAGGGAACTAAAAACATATTACAAAGACACTTGTCAACAAGTCAAAAAAAGAAAAAAGAAAAAAGTCCAATGACTTTTATCAAATATCATCTAAAGCTATAGATATACTGGTTAAAGTTGTCTAAATAGACCCAAATGAATATGACTTGGCCTGTCATGTTCTAATTGTTCAGCCAAATTTCCAAACATCTTTGAAATAAGTAGAAAACAAAAACAAAAAACCTAATAACAACACAGCAACATATTGCTTCCATGTATAATTATACATTTCACATCTCTATATAGTTATTAGTCTACATTTAGTGACATTTTTAATCAATTATTTTAAACCTTCCTTTCCCCTCCTTTGCCAAAAAAAGGGGGGAGGGGTATCAAATACAACGCACCTTCATTATCAATGCAGGAGCAGACAGCTTTATTTAGTCAGTCATTGTTAGAAAGCCTTCTTTAAACAAAATAAATATATTACAGATATAATACATAATTAAAGATTCCGTTCACTGTTAAGTATGCTTATTCCATGTTCTTCCAAGTAGATAGCTGAAGATTTGGTATCACAGGTTTTAATGAGTATTCACAATTCAACAGCAAGTAGGAAGTTGGGTCAAGGGAGGGGATTAAACTTCACAACTGCAATGAGTATTTGAAATCCTTGGTTTTAGATGCGAGGGCAGGGGGTGAACAAAAAAAAAAATGATAGAGCAAAGTGCTACAAGGAGAAGGAGTCCAGTTTGCATGAAGATTTGTCCTTAATAAATAACTTCATAAACCGTGGCCTTCTTATCCCCAGAGCCAGTGACAATATATTTGTCATCCACAGAGATGTCACAGCTAAGCACCGATGAGGATTCTTTGGACTAGGAAAGAAACAGATAATCAAAAACGTTAAATATTGGAAGAAAATCCCACGAGTACGGAGAGGCAGGTCTGGAGGACTTGGGAGCAAATGCAAATAGAACATGCTCACTGACTAATAGAAGCCACCATTGGGGAAAGGCAAGCACAGCACTGCCTTAAAATGACAGAGCTGTATGGGATCCACTGTGGGCATCACCCTCACCAGGTTAGCCTAGAAGCTCTGGCACTGGGGACATCAGGTAGGCAGGCAGGTCAATGACAGGAGCACCTCTGCTGGTGAAGCAGGGCCCTATTTCAAACCATATTCTCCAGGAAGTAAAGAGCGTGCGATTAGTGTGAAAAGCCCTCAACTTCAGTCAGACGGCTTGGATTTAGGCTGAGCTGTGGAATGCTGGACAGGTCACTTAACCCGTCTGAGCCTCAGTTTCCTTACAATGGCAAATAGGTTAAGACATTTTACCTGCCTACTGCCTCAGAGACATGCAGCTGAGTTCAGATGGGATAATAGATGAGAAGCAAGAAACAGCATTGAAAACACCACATTTAAAAAAATGAAGAAGGGAAAAATATTCCTAGTAAAAAGCCTATGTTCTTACTGTAGAAACATGATACAAACTTGCAAGAGGAAAGAGGTTCAATAGTTGGAAAGAAAAATGTACCACACTTAGAGAATTTGTATAAAATGTTCAATTATACTATGAAGTAGTCAATGTTAACTTTTAACTGAATTGTACTCATTAAAAAAAAAAAAACACAAGATTTTAATCAGGACTCTGAATACTTTAAACACTTAAAAATATATGTATGACATGCAGTTGCAAACCCACTTCCAGTGTTTCTCAAACTTTTAAAATCACAATTAATAAACAATTTGAATTCACAACCTAGTACACACATAAGATATATACTTATGCTTACTATAAAAGATACTCTCTAATTTAAAAAAATATATATTTTTAAATGGCAAGTAGGGACCATCTAAAAGGCTGTGATCCACAACATGAAAAACAGTTTATTAAATTATAAGCCTATGACAGCAACAATCAGCTATTTTTGTCCTACTGATTATCTTGCATATTTCCAGTCTATATACATGTTTCAGATTTAACTAATCTACTTTATGACTTAATACCTCTTGGTCAAGAAAACTGCAAATCTATTATTTATGAAAAAACAACACTAGAAGATAACATCCTTAATTATATAAGGCTAAAAAAGCCAAGTCTTTATTTAGCTTGCTTATGAAATTCTCACATATCAGTAAGAGAGAGAAGAGACTGTGTATTTATATGCGTGTTTATGTGTACTGTGTCTACAATTTGGTCCTTCTACAGATAATTACATAAAAGAAATAAAGTTCCACCAAATCAACAGGTAGAATAAAAGTTTATAAAATTAATTAGGATTTGTCAAACTATTCCTGAATAACTTCTTCAGAAAAAAAAATAAAAAAACTAATACTAACAAGAGTATATTATAGCTAAATGCTCAACTTTTAAAATAAGACATTTAAAAAGACACACACACAGTTTACAGAAGACATAAAACCTCTACTCTAACATGTAAAAAGGAACCTAGGATGAAGAGGTGAACAGTGCACTGGGCAGCCCCAGCTCTGGCCTCAGAGAACGAGGGAGACTTTCCCCCGCTCCAGTGCTGTGACTCTTAACCTCCCTCGTACAGTTTTCTTCTCTGCACAATGGGAATAATACCGGCTCCGACTTCCCAAGCCACTTACGTACATTATTAATCTGAGAGAATGCACAGAGGGAGTTTGGTTGAACAACTGCCATGCAGCGAGCACATGGTAAGCAGAAGCTAAACAAGCTCAGTGTTACCTGGAATATACTGGCCCCATAAGGTGTTCTCCAGGCATTCAGAAGGTTGTCCTTTCCAGTGCTTACAAACCATTTGCCTATAAGAAAATGGTTTTGAAAAAGGCAGTGTTTGTGTTACTTTGTCAGACACTCAAGAATTAGCTTTACAGAGCACCAAACTACTCACAGAGAAATCATCCATTTGTAAGAAACATCCATTTGTAAGCAACAAAAGTGATCATTTATTTTATTTTAGAATCTTAAAGAGTTCAGTCCTTCAAAATAACAGACAGGCCTCTTCTTTTTACACACTCAACTTGTAGCTAGATTTAATTACAACCTTCTCACACCCTTTTGCTGATCATACTTTTCACATATTCTTTTCACTTCAAAAATAAAGCATACCTTCCAGGATTTAATGAGCATTTATACTTATGATAGGGATAAAATGGAATAATGCCAGAAAACTGCATGGCATTAGAAAAGCAGGCAGGTATAAGGACGTAACACAGTTCTGAAGAGGGCCACGTTAACAAACGAACTAAAGGACCTGACTTGGAATGAAACCACAGGAAGGTGGAAGGAACAATTCTGGATGACAGAAAATGGACAGAAGCAGCTTACTTACCACAGTGGGCAAACTTCAGCGACAGCACACAGCTCTCATGAAGATGTAGCTGGTATTTGTCTGGCTTGGTGACATGCAACACTTCCACGTTACTGTTCTCCATCCCCACTGCGAGCCACTCTCCGGTTGGGCAGTAGCCCAGAGAAAAGATCTAGAATTAAAACAGGTTAACGGTGACTATGGTGGACATGCTTCATTTAACCAGTAGGTACTGTCTCTACTTAAATTATGAAGGAGATCAAGATAATTTGAATCAAACAGAAAGAAATTAAAGTCAAAAGGGTGATCCCAAAATAGTAAGATCTCAAAGTGATTAATCCAGAGTCAAAAGTGACATCACCACATGGTAAGTGAACTGCGCCTTCTTCTAGTATATCATATGTTTCCTCAAACTATGTCTCGAAAGTGTCACGGGCGCACAGACCGTACCTGGGAGGTGAAGTCGTGCTGCTGCAGCTGGCGCCCTTCTCGCAGGTCCCAGGACCTGACAGTGTTGTCCAAACCGCCCGTCCAGAGCTTGGTGCCATCATTAGAAATGTCAATACAGCTGGCTCCGTCTGTGTGGCCCTGGAATTGCCTGAAAATGTCAAAATGGAGGGAAAGCCCTTGAAAAGTTAGTTTTTAATTGAACTCAAATTACAATTCCCTGATGATTCAATTGCAATACAGGCCTTATTTGTAGATTTCATTTTGATTTATTATGTTTTCAAATTATTCAAAGTAATAACAAAGCATATATGAGGAATTAAAGTTTAATTTAGATGCTAAATTTCCTGTACTTTCTGTTTATTTTTAAATATTTAGGAAGTGCTTCAAATTACTCTTCCATTAAAACATGATTGATATTACTGATGGAAAAAAAATCTCTAAATAAGTTAACAAAAGAAAACATACACCTACACATATAGAATATGAACTAATCAAAGATGTTCTGAGACCTATTCTATCACTGTGATATGAAAGAGAGAATTTAATTTTCCCTTCTGCAAAGAACTGGGGACAGCACAGGAAGCAGATCAAGTCCTGCAGTGAGCAGCAACATGCCTGTGGGTGGCTGTGCAGGACAGAAAGGCATGCTCTCAAGTAAGGCACGTGGAAAGACACTGGGTGTGAGCTACTGCCCCAGGAATCACTCCTGGTAAAATGTACAAAAGACACTGGAGGAAGAAGGGGTCTGAAGCAGCTCTTCATCAAAGAAAGCCCTACCCATAAGCAACAAAAGCGATCATTTATTTTATTTTAGAATCTTAAGAGTTCAGTCCTTCAAAATAACAGACAGGCCTATTCTTTTTACACACTCAACTTGTAGCTAGATTTAATTACAACCTTCTCATACCCTTTTGCTGATCATACTACCCCTTTCTTGCTGATCTCTTAGAGTGTTTGACATTTGGAGACTTGTTTCAGGGCTTTACCTGCCAACACCGACCTACCAATACTGATCCTTTACAATCTCATTTGTTATGTCTATCCATTCTGAAAAGTGGAACTAGATAATCTACACCCAACACAGTGCCTGGGCCCCATGGTAATTGCTAAATACTTTACTGAAGGAATGGACATGTCAGATCCATATGGCATCCAGGATAGCACTATGCACCATGAATCTTCTCATTGAGAATCTCTCAACAGTAATGGCTAGCAAGCAGATGGCAAACAATGTCTAACGAGCTCGAGGTCATGGGAACCTTATGGATGCTGATCTATATCAAACTGACCTCATTTTTTAAAAAACAGAAATTGGTGGTGCTTAGTATAATGTTAAAAAGAAAGAAGAAAAAAAAAACTCTTATAAAGTTCAAATAGTCAAAAGAAGGAAGATTTCACATTCATAATTTGTTTGTGACATCTTAAAATAGACCTGTTCTTAACAATTTTTAGTAAGATAATTTATATTTCATCTATTTTCTCTCTCTTCTCTCTCTTATATACACACACACACACACACACACATGAACACGCACGCACTTTGGCACAATTTGGTAAAATCAGCTCCTCCTCACAACCCATAATGGGTCCTGCCTACCTACCTCACCAGCGTCTGGTTGTGCAGATCCCACACGGCGATGTTGCCGTCGCTGCAGCACGAGAAGCAGACCTTGGAATCGGGGCTGATGGCCAGGGCGTAGCAGGCGGGGGCCGAGGACGTCAGCTCTGCCTTGATGCGCGGGGTCGGAGCCGCCAGGTCCCAGATGGACAGAGTGCTGGCCTCCCCGCCAACAATTAGGGTGCGACCATCAGGGAGCAATCTGCAGGAGCGGATGTAGTTATCCCTGTTCTGTAGAGACAAAAACCATCAAGAGATTACTCATGAGGAAAGGAAAACAGCATTAACATGAGAGCAGAAATCCATAAAAGTATTGTGTTCCCTCCTGGTTTAATGAGCCATTTATACTTACGACAATGATAAAGTGGATTAATGTTAGAAAATTACATGAAATTAGGGAAGTACTTAAACTTGATCTACAAACCTTAGTACTGAGCTATTTAATCTTAATTAGCATCAAAATGCAAAGATCTAGACCCACTCTCACCACGACCAAATTAACCAACTTGCCTGTGTCATCTGCACACACAGATACACATGTACACTAATGTAGGAGCTCTCCCAGTCCTGGAGGACCCACACCTGAAAGCCTGGCCTTCTCAGACTCAGCTCTGCTACTGAAAGGTCCCATTACTACTGCCAAGAAAGTGTCAGGAAGGTAAAGACACCTGGCAGTCTGTTCCTTTTGCCTGGCCTTGCATTATACAACTAAAGGGCATCATGGGTTTGATGAAGCTGCACCATTCAGAAGCCAGACTCCATTCAAGGGATGTTAAGTAACAGGAAAAAAAAATCCTCCCAGCTCATGAGGTTACAAGAATCTTATGTACATTTAATTATGTTAAATTGATCTAGCCTTATGCTACTGCAAAAATTCTACTACTGGTATAAGGGAAGAAAACCAAACTGAAATTTCCTAAGTAACTCAAGGATAAAGGCCAATGAAGCAGCTAACGGGCTATCCTGGCACTTGCCACATGAAGTAGCAGGTTACTCTTTACATGTGACAGATAATGATATCTGAAACTATCCTCTGGGCTCTTAATTTTCTTAACTATTAGATAGGAAAACAACTGGTTTGGCCTTTACACATGGGAGGCAGGGTTAATGAAAACTGGTTCATGTGCCACACATGAAGAACCAGATCATTCTGCCTCAAGGGATTGAAAGAAGACACACCTCCAAGTGAAAGACCACAAACCACCTATGACCAACTACCCTCCTGGGATCAATACTGTGTGGATTTGCTTGTATATACAGTTCTCCCACTATCTCTTCCTGTCCTCTGAATGAAAGCCTAAGTCTTATTCATCCATGTTCACTCACCAGACAGTCGAGCTGAGAGACAGGACTCTTATTGCCAGGGTGGCTGATGTCCCAGACCTTGACGCAGCCCTTCCCGCCCGTGTACACGTGTCTCGTGGGGTTGCTGATGGTCACCGCACACACCACCTCCCCGTGGTTGAGCGTGTTGATCTGGCGAGCGTGGCGGGGGATGCCGGGTCCGATGAGGGCGTCAGGGGGAAAGGGGACGGGCTGCATCTGGCCGTCTGCACTAACGTGGAAGGAGTACGCTCTAAGGCAAGGGAGAGGAGAAAAGGTAGGAAGAGAAAGATGCAAAAAAATGTTACTTAACTGTTCAGTGTAATGAGATGAAAAATAAAATATTTTCAGTGTCACCTGTGATTTGTAAACAAGTCAAATTTACCCATACAGTGGGAAAAAACGTGATTTTCAGAGTCATACAGCTAAATTTATGATCAAATCTCAGACTGACTCTTTATACTAGCTGCTGTGTGACACCAGTAGTTATTTAGCTTCCTCTGATCTTTAGTTCTAATCTCTAAAATGAAGAGAATGCTTTCTACAAATCAGAGAATTAAATGAGGCAACCAGTATCAAGTACAGCTCCGGCCTTTTCAGGGGCACTCTGCGAACTTGCATTGCCTTCTACTTGGGTGAATCACAGGCCTGTAATGAAATTTTGCCTCTAGCTCACTCTAAGCAAGTGACTTACTAGTGGAGATAGATAAGCCAAGGTTTCTAGGCTTACATTTTGAAATGGCAGATGCGCCCCCTCCCCCAAAAGATAAAACTTTATGTTAATACCTTGATCAGACCTGACAATTACAAATCCAAGTAAATCCAAGTAAAGCCAAATGGAATGAGAACCTGAAAAAACATCCCAGGTGATAGCCCCAAATTTCCCTGAGAATGAGTAGCTATCAGCTGCTTCTTCTCTCGTTCATCTCCAGGGAAAGCCCTCAGGTTGTGGAAGCATTTGGTTCTAACACACAGCTTAAGTCAGAGTACATCTCTCAACAGACTCATCTTTATTTTAAGGGCACTAAAGTCAGGGAGGGACTAGTGAGGCTGCTGTGATGCACACTGGGTTTCTGGAAGCAGGAGATGCCAGCGGCGGGTGGGAGGCAGCTTGGCCTGTCCTGGGGGCTACCGCAGGCAATAGCCCATTTTCAAAATTATGTCATTCTATGTTGGCATGGAGGTTGGGAATGTGCTCTGCTTATGGGAAGAAGTTTACAACAGACAGACGTACCAAGAAGAAAGTACTATGGATGCACAAAGAACAGGAACTTAGATCAAATCGCAGAAAAGATTGTGGATCAAACTAAAACAGTTTATGATTCCTTAATGTAAAAATCTACAGGCTGGTCACATTCATCAAAATTCAGCCCATTACTGAGGGGGCTGATCAACCACCTGAGTGTTCCCCAGAAAAGATGAAGTGTGCGCTGTGGCTGCGGAAGATGTGAGCACAGATAGTAGAGAGCTTTTGTTTTCTCTGTACACTACAGAGAGCTGTAGAAAAAAGTAATGTCAGACTTGCTGAGGAGGAAGGAGGTGGGCAGCTGGGAAGCCAATGGGTAGAAGACATTCTTTGGGTCAAAATAACAGGACTGAAAGACACACTGGACATATGACCTGAGAAAGGGATAACGAGTAGGACTTTAGGGCTTAGAACCTGGGTAACTACCAGACCACACTAACTAGTGAAATGACAGGGACCAATAACTCAGGGGTGCACGGGGACATATGTGAGGAGGTAAAGGATTTGGTTTTCTTGGACTTGAGGGAAGATGGAAATCCAAACAGCTATGATTCAGGAGAAAGATCAGATTAGAAATCATCCAAAAAGAATAGAAATTGAAGCTAAGGGGGGAGAAAAAATAATCCTGAAGCAGATTATGTTGTGGGAAGTGTACTAGATGTGGAATCTAAGAGAATGCTGACATCAGGAATTCCTGGCAAGAGCAGTCAGGGAAGGAAATTACCAATAGAGACAAGGAAGTGGAGGGGTGGGGGGAGACACAGTCAATCACATGACAGTTTACTAAGAGTTCATCCAGTTAACATGTATTTCTTGAGCATCCCAGCATGCCAAGCACTATAGTGAGGACTGGGCAAGAAAGAAACCCACACACCCTGTTCTGAAGTCACAGCGTGGGGTGGAGGGCACATTCATGAGTGAGAGGCTCACTTAAAAAACTATTGAAATATCAGATGGTCAGTGCTATCAACAATTCCACTATACTCTGGGAATTTAAAGTGAAGAAGACAGGGAAAATGGCAATGGGGGCTGCATTTTCTAATGGGCATTAATTATCTAAAGACAGAATGATGATAAGGAGTATGGCAAATATGAAGGCGACATGAAAGAGCATGTTTATTATCCATTTATTCAGCAAATATTTAAATGTATCATATGTTCTAGGTAAGGGGTAGGGGATGTGACCTTCTAGGTTCTCAAGTGTAGCCTGAATTCAAATTTTACAAAACAAAACCTTTTGTTTTAATTAATACCTTTTTATTCATCTTTTATATTTTTATTTTTAAAATGAACGTATTTAAAATACCAAAGAATTAAGTTTCAATGAAATAATCCTCCCAGATTGACTGGCACAATTAGAACATTAGTAAGCCATAAGGGCTAAACTGATGGCTGCTATGCTCACCATCTAGTTCTAACTTCCCCCGCCTGACTGGCACCACGACTGCACGAGGCTGGTTAGTGAGTCGAGTATGTCTGTCTGTTACCAGCTTTTGACAACAGTGCGCTGTGTTTCTGTTTGTGGAATTTGTAAATAGTTGCACAGATCAACAGTATTTTTAAATTCTGTCTGCTTAACAGCCCATTATGTCAAAGAAGACCAAGAGAACACTGAAGGAAGAAAACAGATTTTATAATGAGGATTGGAAATTGCAATATTATCTTGTTTCTGCTAAAGATGATTTGCTTGCTCTGTGATACTGAAATATCAACAACAAAAAAATTCAATGCTCATCAGCATTATAACACTCATAAGGACCACAAATATTTTAAATTAGAGGGAGAGGCACGAAAGGCTGTATAGCAGAAATTAAAGGATGAAAGCAAAAGCAAAGACAATTCTTTCAAGCAGCAGTAAGACCTGGAAATAATGCAACAGAAGCAACTTATAAAGTAGATTATATACTTGGCAGAAAAAAGGGAAGCCATCCCGTGATGCAGAAATTGTGAAAGAATGCATTCTCTAAGTTGTGTAGGATGCTGAGACCCCAATGACATTTCAAAGTACAAATAACTGCCTCTTTTCAAGGAGAACCATAACTCATCAGCCGTATGAAATAGGCTCAATAGAACAACTTCATGCAATACTTCAAAAGGAAAATATTATTCGATTGCTTTGGATGAATCAACTAATATTACTGACTTGGCACAGGTTTTATACTTCATTTGGGACATAACAGAAGAATTTCTTCTTTATGAAGAGTTACTCGCTTTGGGCACTCTTGTGAACAGAACACACTGCGAATAGGTATCTTCAACAATTTCCAACATAAGTATCATGAAGTTGGACTGAATTTGGTAAATTTAGTGAGAATACGTACAGATGGTGTACCTTCCATGACAGGAAAATATGAAGGCTTTATTGCACAGATAAAAAGAATATTAACAGATCCAGATGCTCTCATTTTTCTTCATTGTTATCTTGTGTCAGCAAAATCTCTGTGCTAAAGCTACTATTTTAAGTGACACTTTGCTACAAGTTTTAAGTATTGTTAACTATATTTATGCAAATGCAACACAGCATCATCAGTTTCATAACATGTTAAAGTTGAACAATAAGGTATTCAGTGTGGATTTGTTATATCATACTAAAGTGTGTTGACTACGGCACAGGCAGGTTTTAGTCAAAATTTTCTCTACGAGATCAGATAGTTAAATCTTACAAAGAACAGAATCAGCAATGTGAATTATTAAAAGATGATTTCTATTGGAATGCACCATTTCTGTGTGAGATGTAAATCAAAACAACTTGAATATTTCCTTGCAAGGTAAAACTAAGGCTACATATGATACAGACCATGCTGCAACCAAAATGCAAAAAATCCAAGCATTTTGAAAAATGCTTTTGAAAAAAGCTATTTTTTATCAAAATACTTGTTCAAAAGGAGATTTTGGATGATATATGTGAATCGTTTGAAGAATATGCAGTTGTTGGCTGGCCACGGTGGCTCATGCCTGTAATCCTAGCACTCAGGGAGGCCGAGGCGAGCGTCACAAATGACAGCTGAAACTGTGGGCCTTCATGCTGCAACCAAATATTCAAATATTTTCCAACAAAAAATAGGCACAATAAAGTCATTAAAAGGTTAGTTAACTTTAAAATTAACACATACTTTTCATTTGTTAAAATTACTAAGTACACAGATTTTTTACAAAATAATGCATATTTTAAAGTATGTCTAATTGAAGTTTCTTGAATGTTGCCTTATTTTATTATAGCTAAATTAATGAGGCCTTCCAACATGAAACATGTCCCCACGCCTGAACCCCTAGGTGTTCAGGTGCTGTAGAATTCAAGGTGAACAACAGAGACAAAGTCCCTGCCCTTACACTAGTCTACATCCTAAAAGAGAAAACAGATTAATAAATAAATAGGTTAAGTAACCTTAGACAGTGGTAAATGCTGTCACACACACACACAGAGTTTCAGATAAAAAAGAGTAAAAGTGCATTAAGAGTGGTGGTTGGGGATTGCTCTCTGAGGAGACAGCACAGGAGCTGAGACCTGGAGGAAGGACACGGGCCTTAAACACATGGAGAGAGGAATATGTCAACGAGTGGGAATAGCAAATGCAAAGACCTTGAAGCGGAACAAGCAAGGAGGCCAGAGTGCACCCAGTAGCGAGTGACAGGATATGAGACTGAAGGGAGAGGTAGGGGCCAGACTATAAAGGGCCTTGTAGACTGTGATGAGGAATGTGGATATTATTTGGAGTAAAACAAGAAGCCATTTGAGACTTGTGTAAGGGAGTGACATGATTCATTTAACATTCTGAAATAATCTTCTGGTTGTTAGGTGAATAAATTGTAGGTGGCAGAATAAAGAACAACTAGTCAGGCGGCTATTGCAGCTATCTGGGGAGAAGCCAGTGACTAGGGACTGGGAGACAGAATTAGAAACAGAATTTGGAATTGAAAGGATCATTCTGGCTGGGTGGAGGCACAGAAGTTGCATTGTATGGAATGCTTGGATTCTGGAGGTGACACAGTTAGGGGTGATTAACAAGCTCTTCTTTGTGAGCCTGTAAATACAGGTAACTAAAGTCAAGTAGAGCAGATATTCACTAGAGATGAGATGGTCCAAGAACCAAGATGAGGTTACTGGGGGAGGGATATGGGTACCAGAGTCAACCAGGATGATGGCAGGCTCTGAATGAAAGACTCTTAAGCCATGTGTCAAGTCTTTAACATATTGGAGAAATATCCCCAATCAAGGTAGAAGGGGGGCAGTCAAATGGCACAAGCCTGAAAGGAACAGGGTTTTCACAAAAGGGTAGAGGAGTTCTCTTTTAGAAGAGGCTGGGGAAGGTGGGACAACCATAGCCCTTATCGACGCCCACACTGGCTCTGAGGCCAGTGAATGAAATGCAATGTCACCCCTTAAAGGGCTGCAGGTGAAGGGGTGACCGCAGGAGAAAGCCAGGTTTCAGTCTAAGTAAGGATGGGGAGGCAATAATGCTCATAAAGAAAGGCTGAGATTCTAAGGGATGACAACTGAGAAAAAGGCTAATCGATTTAGCAATTAAGAGGTCATGAAGACTAAATCTTAAAGGAAAGGAAAAAAAGGTTATTCCAAGTTTAGATGGTGTTATACATTCTTAATGATAATTTATTTGAAAAGACATTCGGTACTCCCCTCCAGAATCACTAAATGGTTTTTTAAAGAGCCTTGAGAATTTAAATAGTTAAGAAACCAGGCACACAATTCTTTCAAGGTCTTCAAAAGGACATTCTTCAACTCAACCACAACCACTCTGTGAGCACCTACTATGTTCCTGGAACTTCCTTTTAAAGAGTTCAGGTGATTTTCAAGAGCTTGCTTTATTAAGGACATAATATGGCCTTCTGTTTGCTATTAGTATATGTAAAAGACATTCAGATTAGAAAGAATAAAGCTCTAGTACATACTTATTATCAGATTTCAACAAGCTCTGTGCTTGTTAACTAGCAAAGAGTCCGGGAATGTGCATGGTCATGTGAATGGTCAACATTTCTAGGAATCAGAGAAACAGACTCAAAGACTATTCTCTTTCTATCCCATTAAATGCATCACTATGTACCAAGTACCTCCTAGCCATATACCCTGACATAAAGTCAAGCTAACGATACAAAATTAGCTGAGGCACCTGGCCTTGCCCACAACTGGCTTATAATCTAGGAAGTATGATGAGACAAATATAGAAGTGACTATGTGGTTTAAAAAGAAAATGAAAAGTTTCTGTTTCATGACAGACATGGTACTAGAGATGGGTTTTAAAGAATGAAAGGATTTCACCAAGGAGTGAGGAACATGGAAGACACAATATAGATGCTCAGAATAGAAGAGAACGAGGACTCCAAAAAATGAGGTGAAATGATCCAGGAAATCCCTGGACTGGTTTTAATCCAAGAATTTATTTACTTAACAACCCCATAATAAGTGGGTAGAGGAGCTGGCTAAGCACAGTCTGATGAAATAAATATACAAGATCTATATATCAATATAATACTCAGTATATCACTATATCAATATAATGCTACAAAAGGGAGGGCTGGGGAGAATGCCAGGCTGAGAACTTCCCAGAATTTGCTGAAGGGTTGTTTTTTTTTTTTTTGGGGGGGGGGGGGAAGAGGTGTGACATTACTGGGCAAAGCCATTCATAAAATAAACTTGGTAGCAAGAAGTAGCATGGACAGGAGGAATCGTAAATAATTATTCCAATAATCTAGGAAAGAGGTCCAATAATCTAGGGGAGACTTGTACTAGGCAAGGGCAATGATGACAATCTAGAAGGAAGAGTGGACATAACATTCTGTAGGACTTAATTTACAAGCTGTGAGAAGGGAGTCAAAAGTAACTGAGTTTCTGAGCTCAGGAGACAAGAAACAGGGTACTTAACAAAAAACAGGTGGGGGAAGGGCAAATTGGGAGGACGACTTAGTCTACAAACGTACTTTCTGAATATAATCAATTTGAGATCCAAGTAACACACACTTTCTAGTTATCTGAGATGTCGAACAAATAATGAGAAACACGGGCTAAAGGGAGAGGGTACAGGGAGTCAGAGAAAAACAATGACCTACACTCCCCCCAACACACACACACCACATGGTGACAAGAACAGAAGACAGTTGAGGAAAATGTTAAGTTTGGACTTCTGATAAAACATCATTTTGTGCAGTCCCAGCACCTGCAATTCCCTCTTTTTAAAACATGTGCACTGAAGTCATTATTTTAACTCGATCATTTGATGAACACCTAGAATATCTGAAGAAGGTCCTTGGGTTTCCCATTTTATCCCTCTCTAACAGGCCCCGTTCTGTTATGCTGCACTCATCTCTCTCATGATGCAGAACACCTCCAGATTTTCAGTGTCTCACAAAATGGGATTAGACCTTGAATTCACAATTAAAGGCCTGGCTATTGTACTTTATGAAGTATAATAGAAAGCTAGGTTCTAAGTAGCATAGGAACACAAGTTAGTAAAAACCATCAACAAGTATTTGTTGCCGACTATGTTATCAAGTATTATTCCCATCTTGAAAATCTTGCTTTATAAAAACAAACAAATGTAACAGAAAGATTTCTGAATTGTGAGCAGCCTGGGACTCATTAACTTGAGAGCTTTTGCTTGTGCTGCATTCACATGTGGTAACACATACAATTAGTACTGTGGTTTTCATCAAATACTTATACACCATTCACAGAAGTCTCATTTTTAGTAGTCGGTGAGGGAGAAAGTCCATTTTTGGCTTATGTTGAAATTAAACTACATTGTCATTCCAATTACATATGGAGTGGAACCTCTGCTAATTCACCTGAATAGACAAGAGGATCCAATGTGAATTATCAAATAAATGCTACTTTATTCATTAGTTTGGAACAAGCGTTTAATTATAATTTTTGATACTATCTAGCAATTCATTTTGTAAAAATAATTAGGACAGAGATGCACAACTGTTATAAGTCTTCCTGGAGAAAGGCAGTTACTTTGAGTGTATGCAGTAGAAGAAGCCACTAGGTGATTTATAATGTTTTATGTTTTAACATACTTTAAAGTTTTCTGTTGAAAAATATGCACAAGACAAAGTCTCACAATTCTGTATCTTATGATCTGGAGAGCCACATAATCATTATAATCATTCTGCTATAAAAATCTATAATAAAAGTATATTACCTCTATATGCATACAAATGACTGTGAACTTAGATGTCTTGATGGCCTCTTACATAAAGACATGCCAGTGACAGAAAACATGGAATCTAATTACTCAATCAAATCTTCTTCCTCACATCCCTGGTTCACGGATGTGTTGAGAGCCTAGCACAGCTCACAAAGTTAAGAAACTATGTGAAGTCACTCCTCCGTGGTCCACTGGCAGAGTCAAAATTCAAACTTCAATCTGTCACACTTCTGAACCCATATTCCGTTGACCACATCACATGTTTTTTGGTATTCCTTGTGAACTGTCATTTGCCAATAGCATCACATGTGACTCTATCACTCCCATGTACAAAATTCTCAATAATCTTCTAATTTGTTAACCTACCCAAAAGGATCTTAGGCATTTTATAAAGCCAAAAGTCAAGACTGGAGGAAGGAAGGGAGCTCAGTTCCAGGCTCAGCAGCACCACCTGAGTCAGACCAGCTGTAATTCTACAGCAGTTTAACTGGCCAGAACCCCCAAACGAAGACCGTCATTGCTTCCCTAAATATATCTAACAAACACACTTAGACTCCTTGTCGCCTCGGAGCAGCAGCTGAGGCAAAAAGCATCACCTCATTCTCTCTAATTATGCTATAGCTCTGGGTACAACTGCTGGTTACCTAAGTGGTAACTCGGAAAAGGGGATGGTACTTCTTCCCTTAAGGAACTCTTTTATCTCCCCTACAAATTGATATGAAACTCATAGGTATTTGAATCATTATTTGATTAATCCCTATGATCTTGTTATTTAGTCACTGCTTGAAATACACTCAACTTTCACCTTCAAATATAGCAGAGTTCTTGGTCAACAAGACTTGTCAGTCAACAACTATTTGCTGAACACACACAGGTACACAGAATTTTATGCTAATTGGTATTTATACCTTCAACTCTCAAGGAACTCAAAATCTAATTTGTCTTGTCTTCCTTATTAATCAGTCAAATATTTACTGAGCAACTTGACTATGGAGCCTGCATTGTGTTTGATGCAATGAGGAAGTTTAGTTAGGGTAGAGTCTACAGAGAAGTTACAAAAGGAGGAACCAAGAATCTGATTCATCAGATGGAAAGTAAAGAAAGGGTCAAGGTCAGGCCATGTTCAACACCGAGGGGACAGGGAACATGGGAAGAAAAAGAGGATACACAAGCAGCACCAGGGTGACAACTGCCTGAGTATGAGGTAGTGAATATATAAGCAGGGAGGTCAGAGAAGACATGGCATATGTCCATTCATTCATTCAATGAACAAATATATATTGTGAGTACCACGAATCAGGTGCCACTATAGGCAGTGGAGTAACTTCTATAACTGAATAGTAGAAAGTTCTGCTCTGCTCCCACATAGTCAAGTGGGGAGAGACAGATGATGCTACAAATAAGCATAAAAAATGTAGAGGAATAGGAAAGAATAATAGTGAGGAAGGGAGAGAGGGACGATAGGGTTGTCAGGGCACAATATTCTTGTAAGATGACACCTTAGAGAACTAAGACAATAAGACATTGAAAAATGTTATAGGAATAAGGACTTTTGAGAACAAATGACTTAAAGCAGGCAAACCTCTAGGAGACAGGGCCTTTAACTGCTCTTGAGGGTCAAGTGTGGATATTACTGAAACTAGGAGGTGGTATGTGTATGCACATATAGTGACAGAGGATATACCCATGAAAAAAGTGATGCAAATAAACATATGCATGTGACTAACAAAGCAAGGAGGGTCTGCAGGGGATGCTTCCCAAAAGAGGAGAGAGAAAGCCAGCTGGAATTTTTAAGGAAGGGCCAGCGTTACTTTATAGTAAAAGTCTTCCTATCTGGGAAGATGAAGCCAATAAGCAGAGAGCTTAGGAAGCAATAAAAAAGTGTACTGGATTAAAACGAAGGATGTGAAATGAGATACAGTGAGAGATCAGAATGTACAAGAGGAGGCTGGAATGACTGGTGTGTTGTGTTCCGTCTGTCATGACTCAAGGGGACTGTGAATACAGAGTCTAGATGCCCAGCACAAAGTACAAGAGGCCGATTGAGCAAGTCACTTTTTCTGAAAACAGAATTGAGCATAACTGCACTTATTTCCTTTCAGCTTTTGAAGTTTGGCATGTCTTCTCCCAATGTATTCAAATTTTGAGCATCCAAATTCACACATAATAATCAGACTTTTTGAACAAAGAATTGCCTTGAAATCAGCAATAGATATAGAGAAGACCTGACTGCTGGAGATACCTCTGCAATTTGCATTTCCATATTAAAGCTCAAGATTTTAAACTGAACATACAAAACCCCATTTCATTACCTCTTTTCTTGTGCTAAGCAAAATGAAAAACACTTTGCAAGGTAAAAAATGCAAACCACCCCCAATACTGTCTAGCAGGGCTCAAAGTCAGGGGCCAGCAAGGGACCAGGGCTTGGCATGCAGAGTACAAAGACACAAAAGTACTTACGGTTTTCCTCCTGGAATGCCTGTCAGGTTTGGAGGTATTGCTGGCACACGCATGTGATGATGCGGATCAAACCCCACCTAGAATTTTTCCAAGCAAAAACAACAGAAACACACAAAGTTACATTAACCTATTTCATCCTACTTAAAATCTATTCTAAAATTTGGGAGAACATATCCCTTAAAAATAAGATTTTAGATATATATATAAAAGTATTTAATGATGAAATGCCAGGCTGTTTAGGATGGAAATGTACTTAAGAGATGTACATGAAAAAATATTATACTAATAATTATTGAAGCTCAAGATAGAAACAGAGGGTTCATTATATTCCTTATACTACGTGATCTAATTTTGTAGGTTTAAAATTTCCAAAATAATAGTAATTTTTTTAAAGGACATACAATAAAGAAAAAAACTCCCTTACCTTACAAAACAAATGGATTTCAACATGTAATTACCTGTAACTTAATTTATAAAAACACACAAATCCCTCTCTAAATACCTCATATTATATAAACTACATTCAAACAATATGTATGACAAGTCTCCGTGCTCTGAAATATCATTTTGCAAAAGCCCACAAACATACCACCGGTGACCTCCCGTAGGCGGCAGCAGCGGCGGCGGCGGCTGCAGCCGCGCTCATCTGAGGGGAGATGTTGTGCAGCCCAGCGTAGGCAGCTCCGGGGCTGGTTAGCTCTCCATTCATGCCAGCATGGGGCACAATCCCAAATGGGGTTGGATATGGACAAGGTACTGCCATCGGGGTCCTTAGGCTCGAGGCTGCAGACCAACATGGAAGGAAGAAAGAAAAAAATCCAAGAACATAGGAAACAGTGTTGAAGACATTCTTAAATACATTAAAAATTAGAATCCACAGTTCAAATGAGCTTATTTTAATATTCTCAAAAGTCACTCAAGGCTTCAGAGGAATTCTTTCATTTGCCTTATTTTATTGAACACCCACCACGTGCCAGACAGGGTTGGTGACAGGCACTTGGTTCAGGTTAAACAACTTTGTCTAATCATCATTCAATACTGGTCATTAGTACTTTTAATGTATTACTCTCTTTCAATTGCTTTAAATTCTTTAAAGACAGAAGAATAATATATAGAAATGATTTTTTTTCCTTACTAACCCAAGGGGTCGACTCCTGGTGGTTTTCCAGGTACAGGCCTCAATCCAGGAGTGGAGTTACTGCCTGGGGTAGGTGCATCAGTTCGTGGAGTAGGGGTATTGGACTTTGAAACAGGAGTAGTAGATTTTTCATTCTAACAAGAGATATAAAGAAATGTATCAGTAATTAGAACATGGTTTTAACAATGATATTAAACATTAAAAAAGGTAAAGAAAAGAAAAAGGAAAAGAAAAACAGGAGAGAAAGAAGAGAAATGGAGAAGGTTCTTCAGCTTGGGTCATTCATTTCTAGGAAGCTGTTCTGAATCAGAGGCAGAAGGAGGCTGGCAAAGCATGATTCCCTGACTGTGACTGACCATTTGCTGGTGGCTTTGGTAAAGACTGAGTGGTTTAACCTTGGGCTCCTGGTGGATTGCTCACATCACAAACGACTTCCTGGTTAACAGGTCCCCTTAGAAAAAAGACTCAATCCTGAATCATCAGACAGACTCAGTGCACAGAAGGCCAACAGAAAACAACAGGAAAAAAAAAAAACTTAATCTAGCCCTCTGTCTGACATATCCCCCTAATTTGCAGACAAATTGAGGGATTTCCTTTCCTTTAGCTGTGAATTCCAGAAGTTATTTGAAAACTAGTTCGCCCTTTTTTTTTTAGATGTTATGTTACAAGGAAATAACTGGTGAGGATAAAAGACGATACACCATGCAAAAATGCAATTAACTACACAGACACAGAAGAAAAGGGTGCAGAGATTATCCTGACTCATGAACAAGTTCATTTCTGCATTTGAGATTTGTGGTGTGAGTCAAGGTAGATGTTTGTAAATGACAGATTGCTTTTTAGATAGGAAGGGAAAATTATTACAGTGATATGTAGCCCGGTAATTCAAACAAAGGTAGCAACAAAATCACATCCAAGCCCTAAACTAAATTTACCATAAAAACTGAGCCAACAAAACCATCCCTGTAACCCCAGTGTACATTTTTCATCTTCATTAAGAAAGATCCCTCTCCTATCTTTGCAAAAAGAATCACAAAACAAACACCCATTGCTGATAAAGTTAGTAAACTTACTCTGCTCCAAACATGACTTTTGTCAATACTGAACATACATGTATATTTAGAAATAAAAGTCTTAGAGAAAAATGTGAAAAATATAAAAATTTAAAAAAAAATCAAACACAAATATCACCTAGAAACTGACACCACTGAGAAAGATGGTAAAGAGCTGCTTACAAGGCTAAGTTCTTTGGATTTGGAGGAAGGAGTACTGCTGGAAGATGCAATAGAGGCTGGACTAATCGGGGCATCTTTCTTGAGCAGGCGTGTCTTGTCCAGGCCATTCTCTCTTGGGGAATGTGCTGGGCTCCCTCGAGGGGAAGATGGATCCTACAAAGGAACATCATGGGTAGTAATGCAGCATAGCACATTCACAATGCTGGGGTCCTTGAGTGTGGACATTTCTAGCCAAGAGCATTTAATAGCTTAAAAGTGCAAGATGTTCTGGAATAGATAACAAGCCTCACTGAAAGTGCCAAATAAAAGATTCAGTATAGAGGCCAAAGAAGCAACTACAATATTTATAGTACTTATTTAAAACCAAAACCCCACCAATCTGCAAGTTATTTGTCAATGAGATCAGTAGGCTGACCACAGGTATCTGGTGTGCATTCACTGTGGTAGAAAAAGACACTTAATACTTCATAGAAAAGAACAGCAACAAAAAAAGGACCAGTAACATATATAATCAGCAATAGATAATTTTTCATTTAAATAAAAAGTGAGTCCCTTTAGAAAGTAAGAAAACATTTTAAATACTAATTGTTTGGCCACTATTCTTTGTTATGGCTGGATAAGATTAGGAAATTAAAGTAGTCACAAACATACCTCATTGGAAACGTCAACCACCAAGTTGTCATCACTCTTCTCACCATCGCTGTCCTGCATTGAGAAGTGAGAAGCATTAATTCCTCCCCCAGCAAAATATACCACATTTTTAGCTAGATTTACCCTAGATAAGTCCAGATTAATTCCTCATAGATTGTAAAAATGAACTGTAGTAAACTATGTTAAGCACTTTACAATGTACTATTTTCTTCTTTAATCCTCATGATGATTTTATGAGCTGAGAAATATGATTCCATTTTCCAGTTTCAAAAACTGGAGTTGATGCCTTGCTTACTATTCTAGAATAGAGGCTGCAAACTGGCATGCCTGGGATAGTCCAGCCTACAGATGGGCATGGTTTGGTCTGTCAGTGTTTTAAAAAATCTAAGTAGCCACAATGTTAAAATTAGGAGGTAAAAATTCAGATTTCCAGTTTCTCATGAAGCCTGCAGCCCCGCAGGAGACTCCAGCAGGGGAAGCAGAACAGGGGCCACCTGTCTCCACACCACTCCCACCCAGCTTGCTCCCTTTTGCTCAGGGACCTGTCCAGACACTAGCACAATATGAGCTTCATCCCATGTTAGGGACAATCTGGATGTCTTTGCAAGTTATATTCCACAAAACTTGACGCACATGAATCTATCTAGGCATTTTAATAAATTTTTCATGATTTTACATTTTTCCTTAACATATCTAGCTAACAACAGGAAATTCAACTATCTTGAAATATATGGGGGAAAGCAAATACACTTATAGAAATAACATGTAACACCCAAGTCTTCTATTAGCTACTAGATGACGCACTCTATCCTCCCACATACACACGTGCATGCACCTGTATACACACTGGCCTTCGGCTCGCCAATGAGACAGAGCTATAAATGCAACAAATATGTTCTTTCTCCTAAAGGATGTTGTTATTCTGTGTTCTAGTGTTGGCTGGTAATAGTTAAGGGTGAAAGGACTGCTGATAAAAAGCAAGGCCAGCTGGCCTTCCCTAAAGCAAAGGTGAATGAACTTACATAACGAGCTGCAATCTCCTTTTCTTCAGTTTTCTGCTTTTTGCTCTCAGAGGAGTAGTCTGTGGAGTTTCTGTGCTTTTCAGCACCTCGGAAACTGGCTGATGGGGATACCGAAGAGCTCTGGAATTAGAAGGAGAAACGGTTGAGAAATGACCACCCCTTAATAGAGCAACTTTTTTAGTTACTTGAGTCTCTCTCCTTTTTGTTCTTTAGTGCACACTTGCAAAGCTGTTAAGGAGATAGCAGAGAGGGAAGGAGATCAAAATAAGAAGAGAACAGAAGAGGTACAGAGAGAAAGGTAAGGGAAAAAAGACAAGATAGAAAGGAATGGAAAAAAAATGAACAAGCAAGAGAAGGCAAAGAGGTAGATAGAGGAATGAGAGTAATAAAAAATGGGTGGCAGGGAATAGTGTAAGCTCAAAAGAGAATGGGTTTGGTCCAAATGGTATGTTTAGATTAATATTACACTGTTGAAGCACCATTAAAAAGCTGGGAAAGGAAGCAGATACAAGAGAAAAGGGAAGAAGAAAAGGAAGGAGATTTTTTGGTTTTTTGGGGGGTTATTTTTTACAGTTTGCTGGTTAATCAGGGAAACAGGATTTCAAGTTTCTATAGATAAACTATGAATAAAGTGAGCTTCAGAGAGTACACAGTAATTCTTCAATGAAAAAAGAAGAGAGATAATCTTTGGAGATTCGAGCACCCAAATATGGTGATCACATGACATGAAGGTCATATTTACAGAATTTTGCTCAGTCCCATTATGTTAAAGGTCTATTGCTGAGTGGCAGGAAAGACAACACCTCCAAAAATGCACATTATTCCTTTCTGACTGCTAGAGGTTTTTTTCATGAGCTTGCTCTTTTTAATTTCTAGAAACCCAGGAAATTAAATTATAGGGCCAGGGAGTGGAGAAAGACAGGTCACGCCTCTTGAGATCACAGTCAGGCTCAGGCCCAGGCCACATGTTTTACCTCTGCTTTCAAGGAACCCTCAACTGGAAGAGTCCCCCCAACCCCACCCCCCACACACACACAAAAGCACCACCAGTGGCCTAATCTGAAGTGCAGAGAAGGAATTTGTCTGCCACAAAGGCCAGGTGGTAACTGGGCACATTTAGATGGTACAAGAGCTCAGTATCATGGATAACAATAGAAAGAAATCACCACTGAAAATTGGGACTAACCGTGGCTAGTAACTGTTACGGGCAAGCCAAAGAAAGACCGAAATACAGCTGAAGTGTGAGAGAGGGTGCTGGGCTGAGCTCGGCTGCCCTGTTGAGGAGTGGATGGCAAAGACCTGAGTAGCAAAGTCACTATGTGGGGCACCAGGGCAGGACTCCCAAGTGTGAAATGAACCTAGCCCAGGGTAAGAAAGGGTTTGTCTTGGAGGGCAGTAGAGAGAATACCTGAAGATAAAATGTCTAAGGAAAAAAGTTCTAGGAAGAACAAAGAATTACTATCAGAACACCCTTTGCCTACCATCCAAATCAATTTTCTTCCTCATTTATAACTTTATTCATCTAAGACTAACTCTTTGAGCTTTTATTTGCTTTATCTTTCTCTTTTGTTAATAATTAAAATTTATAAAGATATACAAAATGTACAAGGGCCTCTTAATGAACTATGGGAGACAGTATAATATCCAGAACTTCTGGTTCTATGTTCCATTTTATTTCCAGTCAATCATAATGCCACATTTTCTTTCATGGCACATCTAAATTTACAAAGCACACTATTAGAGGAAAATTGATAGACTTCTTCCCCACTCTGATCAGTAGGGCTACCAAGGCATCAGTGGTCAGCTCCAAGGGTATACAGGTGAGAGTTCAGTGGGGGAGAAAGATGGAACCAGTGAGTGGCTGCCCACTGGTAGGGATGGGGGTCTCTGTAAACCTTTGCCCGCTGTACCAGCTCGTTTTATAGGAATACCCTGTAAAACGTATGTGCCAAGCCCTATAACTATCCCTAGCAAACATTTAACCTTAAGCTTAGAGGCAAAAAAGATCACAGATACTATTCGATAAGGCCGAAGACTGAAGCAAAACATTTTTTAAACAATGTTTAAAAACACTGACCTACTTCTTGATTTCTATATGTTTCCATTGAGTTCCCAACCTCATTCCCAAGCCACAACACTCAGTTCAACACTTCTGCTTCACTTTAAGATCATAACCCAAGGCAACTAGGTTTTTATGATCACTGAAACCATGCATCCAAACATTATCTATGGGCTACCACCTACCATATTTCATGTCAGAACCCCATTTCTAGTTTCTCCCTTCTCCAATCTATCTTCCTCACTTCTGTAATTCATATTTCCCAAAGAGAGTTTCAGCCACTTCTCACTCCTCTTCAACAAGGACAGTTTTCTAATGTCCATAGGAAAAAAAAGTCCAAACTTCTGAGTATGGCTGTTTTTCAAAGTCCTTATTCCATGCTCCAATCTAGAGCCCTGGCCTTATTCTCCCATATCAGTGCTATGAGCTAGTGTGTGCTCCGTGTATTTTCATTGTATCTGTAGCCTTTTCCCTGGCCTATGGCAATGCCTGTTAATTCTTAAGATTTATCTTTTGCAATCCTCCTCATTCCTTCTTAAGAACAAACTCTAATGTCAACCTTCAGAGCTTCTTCAGATGCCATTTGGCAAAATTAACCACTCATTCCTCTTTTTCCCTTAACATTTTGTTCCTCCACTGAGTAGTAATAAATTTATTGCTATGTTTATATGGCTACTTCCCACTCCAGGCTGTGGGTTCCCTGAGAGTAGGGGCACACAATATAGTGAGCAGCAGAGAACTGCCCAGAAATGTTTTTGAACACAAATGGCTGAGCATTCCCTCTGCACTCCTCAATCTGCCTCCAAAATTCACATGATACATTTCTTTTCAGAGTATCACTAGGATGACCAATTCCATAAGAAACTATTCCCTAGAGTTACAGTTTGTGGTGGTATCCTTTAAATTGGTAATATGACAGGCTCAGCACTTTCTTCACCTTTATTCCTTTACCTGCCTCTAGATGTCTTCAATCTAATTTCATATTTTACAAGAAGAAGAAAAACTGTATATATATGATTAACAACTATCTGAGCATTTTGATTCTGATACACTCTACTGAAAGTTATTTCCACTCTGTTCAAAAGTAATAATCTTTAAACAACGAAGAAACAATTTCTGAAAATTAATACTAAATGGTAATGCCTATTTACATTCTTATGCTTATTTACTGGCACACATGCACAACCAAATAGCTTTATTTTTCTTCAACTGACTATTTCTGGTTGTGCAGGCATTTTATTTTTAAATTTTACTGTAGAACAGAGCTGCATGTTAGAGTTTCCTGGTAGAATGATAAAGTAGTTAATTATCACTAGCATTTAAAGGTTAAGCTGCACAATGGGCACTGGGGCAATCAGCAATGCTCTAATAACATAATTGCTCTGGAATCAAATTGGAGTTGGCACTGACTCTCATCATGAATCTTCGAAGTCCACCATTCTGCCACTGGAAGGCCACTTGGATCTCTGCTGAGTATGTGAATAGGAGGAATTAAATAAATACTGATAAAGCCATGCTTTTACTAGAAAAGCTTTATTTCTATTATTTTAAAAGCTCAGCCAGGTTAGATATTTCTCAAGCTTAGTACATAAGAAACTTACTGGAGCTGCATCAGGACCCTGTAAATGTACAAATTTAGAAACTCTAAACACAAGTCTTTTCTCATTTCAGTTTGATCGTGTGTGTGTATGTGTGTCTTAGCAGATCTGTTATGAATGGAGAGTCAGAGTCAAAAGCAATGGCTGATCCTGAGAAGACAAGATATCCTGGTATGTGAACGGTTAGTAAAACTCTATTTTTAAAATGTATTTTTAAAAGTAAGCACTTATACTGGCATATTAAAAAAAGAACAGGGAAGATGTGTTTAAAGAAAAAAGGGGGAAAACAAATGAGAGAAAACCAAGGAGAAAAATAATAAAAGTTTATAAATCTTATTACATGGAAACCCCAACTGCTTTGGTAGCAAAAAGTAAGCTTTAAAGACAGATATTCCTAATATTACAAATTAGATTCTAATTTCAAAATGAAAAAATTCTACATCCTAGCTTGACATTCACCCAGACTTTACTGAGGCTGTTGACTGAGTCAGAAGGAAAACTGACACCTCTAGCAACTTGAAAAGGACGGCCCTGCCCCTCTACCTTTATTCCTTAGCCACCTCAAGATCAAAGATGACCACATATGTAAAAGATTCTATAAAGTAGAATCTTCCCCTCAAAGAAGGTAGTGTTGTTATAATTAGCTAATCTTAATAACAGGGAGCACAGATTTTAATAGCAGGCAAGAGCATCTCTCTGGAGTCAGACTGCCTGGGTTTGAGTCTAGAGTCTTCCACTTAATAGCTGTGTAGCCATAGGGATGTTGCCTAGTCTGGGATAACAACACCCTGTCCCCACCCACATGGGGCTGCTCTGAGGACAAAGAAATATAATCCGCATAGACCACAAGGCACAGTCCCAGGCACACAGCCTACCCCTTCCATAAGAGCAACTCTGTTCCACTGCTCTACGCTGTACTTTAGCCCATTCTATTTACTACAGAGATTGGGATGGTGAGCTCCCTGGGATTTTCTATTTTAAACCTCAGGTAAAGACTATTCTAGGCATTTGCAGTGCTTCCCCACAGCATAGATATTCAGATGGTCCATAATGATAGGGCTTCAACAGGCAGTTATTAACCAAAACAAGGTTTTGGTTTAATATAGCACTGAGACAGGACTATAAATACCACTTCCACAATGGACTTTTAAATCTTATTTCAAATGCAAATCATGTTAATTCTGCTTTCCATTTGCAAAGGTGCAGTGACAAGACTCCCCTGCCCTCTTAGAAGATAACAACCAGGAAGAACATGCTAAAGGTCAAGTGGACAACTATGATCAAGAAGCCTAAGACTCATTTGCTATGGCTTGTTTACTCTTCAGCTGTGCTGTGGCCTTCAAAAACCCTATCTACTTGGTACCAAAGCATAAATCAGTTTTCAAAAATATAAAAGGGATAATGAGGAGGCAGAGGGCACCATGAAAACCTGGCTAGGGAGACTGCAAGTCCTGGTTTGCCCTTTCTACACATGTTGTTCAAGCTTCTCTTCACTCTCAAAAACAGCCCAGTTTAGATGATAAATTATACTGTTACTCTAACTTCAGTTCATTCAGCACAAGAATTCTCCAACAGTCTGAGTCAGGGACAGTTCAGTTGTTTGTTTATGGCAGTGGGAAGGACAGAGACAGACAGCTGAAGAAGACCACTGAAGATCCTTTATCGATCCCCTGACCAAAGCCTTCAATCATAATTTCCTCTGCAACCCTTTAGAAAAGTAAAAGACCTATGTCTAAAACAGAAATGAATACTGGCAACTTTCTTGAATTCAGAAAGTCAAAGATAAGCAGAGACTCTACACATTCCTCCTACTAGGAAAACGTACTTTCAGAAGAATGAGCTCTACAATCATGAATTACCCAGAGTCAGTCATGTCCACTAGTCCTTAAAGCACTGCATATTTTATAAATACCTTCAACAAGTTTTGATGTAAAAGTAATAAATATCCTGAGTAAACCTATGTACACCAAACTAAACATAGTACCATATCACAGAAGCATTTCTGGTTAGATTTTACTGTACTGCGTATTAAGTCAAATGTTTATATTTCCATTCATAGAACTCTTTAAAATTGAAAAAAACCCACAAAAAACAAAAAAACACATTTTAACATGTATTACCTCATTTATAAGGAAACAACCAGGATAGATGGAAAATTTAATTCTCAATTGGAAAAAATTAAATATAAGAACTTTAAAGTGGAAATTATCTGGTCAAAATCTACATAGGGACCCATAACACATGAAAATTTATGTAAATTAACTTAAAACTTACATATGGTAGGACTTTTAGCTAATCACTGTTATCAGTTTGTTGCTTATTACAATAAGACTTTTTTTTACATAACCTGCTTGACTAAGGAAGTCATTAAAACCACAATCTGTAAATAAACCTCATGAAACTTGCATTTTTCAAATTAGCATAAATCAAAACTCACCTCCAAAAATGACTGGGACTTTTTGAAGACTTGCCCTTATTAAAAGAAGAGTTAATATAATCTCCATATAAAGTAACGAATCTAATCATAGTAATTGTTTTATCTTCTATAACATTTCCTGAAAAACATATTCTTTAAAATGTTCTATTGTTTTTGTCTCTCTGCTTTTCTCCTGGTAAGAAAACCTTGGGTAAAGACAGATTTATTTTGCAGGTAATCAAAATATTTTCAAACCAGAGGAACTGACAGTCTATAATGGTCATGCTATATGACAGTCAGACAGGCCTGGGTTCAGTATCAGGATGTAACACTTGCTGTGTAGCCTTGGACAAGTTGATGAACCTCTCTAAACTTCCATTTCCACTCAAGAACTTATTCAACAAATATTCAACCCACTAAGTACAGAAACACATGAAATGTATTTCATGAAACATATACATTGAAGAATGAAATATACACCTTATTTTTCAGTAGGGCTTTGTGAGTCAAAATACTCAGAATACAAAAGTCCTCCATATTTTTTTCTTCACGAGGTAGAAAATATAGTACTTCAATATTCAGTTATCCACGTTTTGTTTTCATGGCCTCAGCATTATATATTACTTGGTTAGGATAAAATGCCCTAATAATTTATAAGGTATCAATAAAATTGATTTTAAATTAGAACATTATCTTAATGTCCTCTTGGGGTTGGCTTGACTGTTATTTCCTCTTCCTGGAATAAAGCCGTTGGCTCTTCCCCAGAAATTTCATTAAATACAGTTACTTTAGCTGGCAAGCTGAGCTGCTGGAACATGATGCTTTGATGCCAAAGATATAGGGTTGATTCTTGTGTAGACAGCTTAGCTTCCCTCCCTTGATAGCCAGTCTGCAAGTGGTCCAAGCTGTGGGCCACACAGGAAACAACTAGGTGAATGAGAGGGGACAAGAACCCAAAGCACAAGCTAAATTAATCAAGTAATCTCATTCTTAATTCCTGATGATTAGAGATTGCACAGTCTATCAAAAACTATAGTAAAAATTGTCAAGTGCACACAACTTTGTATTGCATACATCTTTTAAACTATTTAAACTGCCCCAAAGCCATTTCATGCCCTTCGATCCAATGAACTTCCTCAAAGTTTGCAAAGCCTAATACTCCCATGTGCATTTGTCCTCTACCAAGAATTCCCTGAACTCATTAATATAGATTCTATAAATCTTATTATGTTGACCCAGTATAAATTACAGTCACATGTACCAGCCACCTTCTTCTGGGATTTTCTTTTTCAATACAGCACCTATAAAATATATCCTAACCACTCATTCACCTACTGCCTTATAACCAATGTTACTAAGTCTCACTGGCAAATATGATGCAGTACATTAGTTTGCCCTAAAAACAAAGAGGGGCAGGGGTGGGGGGTGAACTGGCAAAAATTTCTTTCCTGGATTTTCTGGGAAGGTGAATTGACTTTAAACCTATTCCTGTTCTGTGCTGTTTTGGAATCAAATTATCAACACAATCCTAACAGCTGCTTTGAAAGAAGCTGAAGTAGGGTAGCGGCTCAAAGAAAATAAGTGACTAAGCTTTAAGACTTGGCAAGCTATATCTTAATGGACCAGAATCCTCATTTTAGTAACTATTAAAATTTATTGGAAAAGAAAGTCTTTTCACGTTGCTATTTTTTCTCCAGTAAACTGTTTTAATGTATTTGAAAGGCTAAACATTTTTTTCTTCCAAAGAGTGTTAACTCCACAGAGTCTGATATACAATCTTATGTATTATGTATGCAAATATACTCTATACAACATCTGACTGAGGCTAATTCAGCAGAAATACAGAAGAACATGACAACGTATGAATTTTAAAGGGAGGCTGCCTAATAGTTTTTGAGTTGCTAATCAGGAACTCCTGGTCTTCTTCATATCACTACAAAATGGTTAAACAGTTTTCAATGATCAATTACGTAACCTATTGGTCCTGAGGTTTTTCATTAAAATATTTAAGTGAGTTCTTTAGACTGGCACTGATAAACAAATATAAATATTTGAGTCAAATAAATATGTGAGTCATATATGTATTTTACATTTTTCTAATAACCAGATATAGTAAAGTTAATTTTAATCACATTTAATCCATTGTTTCAAAAAATGGCATGTCAACATGTAATCAATATTTACATTTTTTAGTACTAAGTCTTTATCGAAATCTGGTGTACATTTTATATGTACAGCACATCTCAATTGGACTAGCCATGTTGCTGGTGCTGAAAGGCCACATGTGGCTTGTGGTTATCATATTAGACAATGCAGGTCTAAAAGTTCTCAAAGTTACAACAGAAATCAACATTCACTAAGACAAGCATCTAGCACTTTATAAAAGTAACAGGCCTGATCTGGCCCCTCCATACCCTCTATAATCTCATCTGAAAGTCTCCTCAGAGTGTTGGACACACGAACTTTTCCACCTCTCAAGAGTCTTTGTGCAGGCTTCTGCCAAGTATGCTCTTTTCCAGCCTCTGAATGTCTATCATCTTTTCATCTTTTATGTCTCAGTTTAAATGTCCTATTCTCAGAAAGGTCTTTTCTGTGATGCTATCCAAGGGGTTCCCTCCTGTAAATGTCTATCACAGCCCCCCTGTGCGTCCTTCCTAGCATCGTTATTGTGGCCATTATTTTGATGATTTGCTTGACTTATCTACTTGACTAGAAGTTCCATGAAGGCAGGGACTATGCCTGTTTTGATCATCACGTAAATCCAGCACTTCATTGGTATCTCAATTAATAGTTGCTGAACAAAAGAATGAGCACAAAACTGATTTACTCATGCATGACTTGTTCCCATAATTTTCATTGTACTGACATTCCTAAAAGGCATGATATTTCTTATTAAAATTTATTTGTGGATCTTCAGCACTCAATATAACCACTGTCACAGTCAGAAGAACAGGTTGTGTATGTGAGTGAGTGGGGAGGGGAGAGATTGAGAGAGAGGTGTAGGTATGTGTAGGAATATCAAATGAGGAAAGCAGCCTTCAAAAATGGGAATTTTGAAAGTGATAGGCTAACAAGACAATTTTCAGGACTATGCTGAAAAGGCATTACGAGGATGCAGCACAAAAACCGAAACTGAAACAAAAGTCAGAATGGTGTCAGGTAATGAAAGAGTTTTTAAAGGTGGTCCCTTTTCACTGTTGCTCCTCCTACCAATCAAGGATGCAAGTCCCTCCCTAAGGTCAGTGCCAGAGTTAGCCCCTAGGTGGGCATGCAATGAATATCTGTTGTTGAATAAATGTATCAAGGCCACCAATTTTTTCTTTATTCAAAAAGAAATAAATCTTCCACATAAGGGAGAGTTTTCAACTGGTTATCCTCTTCCTTGTCTCTCATCACATACTCCTCTGCTGTCTGTGATCAAGAGAAACAAATCTTAGTGAAGTCTGGCCACTGACAAGGTAGGATTTAAAGGAATTCTGTTGGACACACTCACAAGGGAGGAATACAGGCATCAGCAGTTTTTCTGTGCCACTCACTTAGAGAATAGTGACCCTGGGGATCTCCTTGAAATGTTATCCCCCAAGGTGAAATGTGGTGAAAGAAAAAACATCCTCAGTACTTGTATTTTTTTTCCTGAGGAATAAGTCACTACACACAGGTGATAAAAGAGAAAGCCAAATATAAGGCAGACAAACCTTGGTCTGAAGGTTCTTCATTAAATATTTAAATTGTTCTTTATAAAGGTACTTGTTTTAAAAAGAAAAAAAAAGAAAAGAAGTTTTCATTGTTTGATTTTGAAGTCACAGATGACTACTTAGAGCTTTAGGTAAATTTTTATTAATTGTATGCAAAGCAACATGAAGTATTAATATCACTTGTGACTGATAGTGACTTTAGTACACTGAGGAATGAAAACAAATGAGATACAGATACTCAGTGATACAATTTCAATTCATTCTAAAGAAATGATTTCAAGCAGTAGCTTTCATAGGACAACTGGATCTAACAATCTAAGGGTTTTTGACAAAATATATAAAACACTGGAAGAACACGTTGATCCACCAAGCATATGTCAAAATTAACTCTGGTCTAACCAGAGCACTCCCCCAACCAACACTGTAATGTTGAAACGTAAGGCAAGTTGTGATCTAATCACTCCCCACCCCCAACAAATTATCACATGTCAGAGGGCTAAATTATAAGAGAATGATAAAAACTATCTCAGACCCTGTTCTAGCTGCCATCCCAGACAACCGTGAGCACTGGTCTGTGGCTTCCTGCTCCTCTGACCCTTCCCACTGCCCTTTCCTCCTTCCATTTGCTTCTCTCCTTCCCCTTCTCCAGTCCCCCCTCCACCCCACCCACACTGCCCTGCCAGCAATACCTCTGTCAATACTCTGTCTTGCTGGTGGCCTTATGGGCTAAAGAGGTTGTTGACCCTTATTCTAACATGTCCTTTTAGGTTAATTACTTTTGTATACTCAGTGTACCCAGTGACATTTAATCACTACAGCGCTACTCGGTAAACAGAAATGAATGGAGCCAACTGCAATTTGGCATCGAGCTAAATGGTGTGGTAACAGCAACATGCTGAAAATGGACTGGAAGAAAATATTCTCACTCACCACAAAGAAAAATGAAATAACATTCGATCAATCAGTATTTTATTAAAAAGAAAAAAACACTAGCTCAGTGGTATGTTTTTGCTATTTAATGCTAAATATGGCTTGAAGGACATCCTGTACTTTGTAATGCAAGGACAATTCATAAGTGTTTGCCAAATGAATGAAGATAAAAAAATAACTCAAAGCACAGGTATGACTTTTGTGGTCTGGTCTCTCTCTCTGCATGCATGTGCAGTCCCATCACAGGACAGCCCTCTGCCAAGGCAGCCAACAATCTACCCTCTTGTGGTTTGTAAGCTTCCAGGACACAGTAATCGAGATGCAGAAGATCCCACAAACTAGTGTGTGCGAGAAAGCAACAAGGAGCTTGGGATTAATCAAATGCCATCTCACAGACATTTGAGCCATTGACAAAGTTTGCTAAAACAGACACCCACTGACTTCCCTCTACTGGGAACAGAGAGTAGGTTGGAGCCAAGGGCTTTCAATGCTAGCTGGCAGAAGAAAAATGCGGCTGTGCTCCTTCATCTGGAGTATAACAAAGACTTTACAAGGAGTCTCCTGTTGTAATACCAGTCGTCCTCCAATTTTAGCTGAATGGCTACTCTGTGTTGGCAATGTGCTACACACTCGGGACACAAAGATGAGTAAGGCACTAGCTATCCAGCAAGTGTTGTGACTTCTAGAGGAAGGGTATGGAATGGAATAAGCCTGGGCTCTAGGGTAAGAGTACTCTGGTTTTAACCCTCAGCTCCAGCATTTATCAGTTGTTGTGAGACTCCAGGCAAGTTACCCCCTGAAGGCCTCAATTTTCATACCTATAAAATGGAGATAAGGATACTTACCTTACAGGATTATCATTGTTATGGCCTGAATGGCTGTGTCCCCTTCATTCCCCACATTCCTGTGTTGAAACCTAAACCCCCAAAGGTTACTTGGAGGTGGTGCCTTAAAGAAGTGATTGGGGTCATAAGGATGGAGCCTTCAAGAATGGCTAGCTAGTGTCCTTATAAAAGAGGCCCAAAGGAATTTCTCCACCCCCTTCCATGAAGGACCATCTATGAACCAGGAAACAGGCCCTCACCAGACACCTAATTAGCGACTCCTAGATCCTGGACTTCCTAGTCTCTAGAACTGTGAGAAAATAAATTTCTGTTTAAATTGTCCAGTTTATGGTATCTTGTTATAGCAACCCAAACAAACTAAGGCAGCTATGACAATTAAATGCAGTAACTACATGAAGTGTCTGGCATACCACTCTTTCTTTCATGCTTATTTCTGCAATCTGTCTAAAAGTCAATGGCCAAGCCTCTGCAGCAACCCAATCTGGGCAGCTGGAGGCCCAGAGAGCTGCCACAAATGTTTCCTCTGGGCATGCCTTTGAAAGAGGGTGGCAGGCACTTCCTCAAGCCTCTGGGGAAAAGTTACTTCACTTCTCCATAGTCAAACATTTTAAGTCTGGGCGTTTTCCTGCCCTCTTGGATTAGTGGCCTCTTTAGAAGTTCTGCTCTTTCTCCAGTTTGTAGAAACCATGTCAAATGTGCCTTCTAGAAACCTGGAGTTACAATGATAGAAGTGAAGACTAGGACTTGTAAGCCTGATTTCACTGAAATTAGACAAATGACTCTAAATGACTGCAGTCTTCAGACTGACATGGGGGAGGGGGCACGCAGCACACAGTCCCCTGTTAATAACAAAGCACGTGGGTTATTACACTGAGTTTCCATGATCTGCCAGGTACTCTGCTGGGCCCTAAGGCACTAGAAATACAATAAAAAGGGCAGATGAGAACCCTGACCTCACAAAGCACTGGTTCTAGTTAGAAGACATAAAAATAAAGTAAGTTATTAACAATAAAAAATAATAAAGTAAGTGTGAATACCAATGTAGTACAGAGGAGATAACCAAAATGCTAAGACTGAGACTAACTAGTGACAGGGCGGTCAGGAAAGGCCTCTTCAAAAAGATAACATTCTGGCTGAAACCAGGAGCAACAGCTGGAGCCAACTGTGTTAACAGCCAGAAGAATGTTCTAGACAGACGGAATAACATGCACCGGCACTATAAGAAGGGAAAAGCTGGCAGTGACACTAGAGCAAACAAGAGGGCTGGGTGCCTGATGTGGAGAAAGCACAGAGGGACAACCCTGGAGGAGGGGGCCCAGGGTGCAGCCCCTGAAGGCCATGATGAGAAGGGCTGTGTTTTAGTCTAAGTGCCACTGAAGGGGAGCAATGAGATGACAAACACACATTCTAAAAACTGCTCAGAGATCTTTGAGAAGTTCTCTTAGAGGGAGGCTAGAATCAGAATAAGAATTTTAAAAGCCCTTAAGAAAAATGATATTATGTACCTCCCATCCTTTGCAATTAAAGATAAAAACAATAGTAAGTATCCAATACAAAGCTTGCATGTATGCTAAAATTAAAATTGCAAAATTTTGAATTGAAGATGAGCTTTCACTTTTGGTGCCCCTGCTTTACTCCGTGCTGTTGGTGTTGGTTTAAGTGAGCCAGGCAGGCAACAGAGCTTGGAAGGGAAAGCAGGGACACAGTCAGGAACCACTGCTGTGGTCCAGGGGGTGACACTGGTGGTTCAGACTGAAGGGGTACTGGGGAATGGGGAAGAGGATGGATCTGAGGGAGATGTCAGAGGTATAACTGAGTGACTCACTTCACTTCACCTGTGTATATGCCTGTGCATATTAAGTTAGAATAGAATCAAGTCTGTCCAACATAATAACGATGCCATTTTCATGCATCTGCAATCTCAAATTGGTTCTTAACTTTAAAAGGGCAGGAGTCTTAGGTATCCCACAAGAATGTTCCTAACCTTAAGGGTCTCATAGGACTGCACGATGCATGTGAACTCTATCCCCCAGGTTTAGCACTGAAGGGGGAAAAACAACTCGGAGGTTTATAACTACAGATCTAATCAACCAGAATTAAATTTCCACAAAGTGTTATATCAAATATTGGAGATAGATGCTAAAAAATAAATGCTGATCCTTATTTTAAAAAACTTAGAAAAAAGGAAAGACATATTTATGTGATCAACAGAAAGCTGAACTATAAGAGCATACTGAGATGTTAATAAGAAACAGTGGTCTCAGGTTTATGAAGGGGTGGGATTTATCCACCGAGACTTCCTATGGGATAGGTAGATCTGGAACCGCTTGGAAGAAAGAGTGAGCATTATCAGGATCCAAACCTGGATTTGAGGCTATTTCAGGCATGGGAGGTAGCTGGGCTAAATCTGGGAGGAAACAGAGGGAGTGTAAGGCACAAAGCAATTAAGACTACAAAAGGTGTCCTAGCATTTGGGTCATGGCTGGAATGCAAAAATGTCACAGGTAGCAAACAATTCAAAGGAAGGGGCAGTGGTTCTCAGCCCTGGCTGTATATTAGAATCATCTGTGGGGCTTGCCTCACCTGGGCCCCACCCTAGAACAATTAAACCAGACTCCCTCTAGAGGGGTGGGCCTGAGTGAGTGCCAGAGTGTGGGCAACTTTAAAAGCTCCCAGGTGATTCTAAGTTGACTACCTCTGACCTAAGGCATATTCAGATCTTCAGCAAGCCACTGTAGCAGCGGTCAATTAGAACTATCAATTAGAACTCCTACTCAACAAGGCCTGCCTACCTATCAGCACCTAGTCACCTTCAGCCCCTTCCCAGAGCACAACTGACTCTGCCTGCAGTTGTTCCCAGATTTTATCTCCCTACAGCTGATCATGCTAGGATGAACCACATTTCAAAATGCTGGGAGTTGGAAGAGAGAAAAAACTCAATCACAACCATGTCGTAAGATGAGGTTAGATGTTCTTTACACATTTCTGAATGTTGAACGCAGTGTTCTAATGTGTGACTCTACAATGCTGACACAGTGATGTATTTTGAGTGCCATAATTAAAACAATAATCTCAATAAAGTGGGCATTATGAGATAATTGGCCATTCTCAGGTATTAAGCAAACTATGGTAAAAGCCAAGGATACTCATCACCAGGGTCAATTACAATAATTGCTTATCTGAATTACATGATTGCTATTGTAAACCCTGCTTGATTTTAAAAAACAATAAAAATTGATACAACACACACCACAAGGAAATGACCTGAGAAGGAGTTTTTGTTGTTTTGATTGCTCAACTACTGGCCATTTAAGAATTCTTATAATCAACTTTGCAGAGCCCCCACTTACATACACCTTTAAAATGCACACATATATATGCCTTTAAATACACACACATTTCCTTGGCTTTACAGTCTGAATTCATTAAGGAAGTATGTCTATCAGACATTAGAAGTGGTTCGAAGAGCAACATGGAAACATAGGAAAACGGAGTGGCTCTAAGTAACAAAATTAGATGGTACAAGAGAAAAACATTAGTCTGAGTTGCATTTATTTCCCACTGGCAATCACTGCCTTTTGCAGAGACTGAGTCTCTCAGTTATACTGGTTTACAGCTTGTGGGAAGATATTTGTTCTCCACATGCCACTGTCAGCTTGTCCAGATTAACATTGAGGCTCAAGTAACCAATGGTCAACTAGAAGAGTCTGGAAAGGCTTTGAAGACCAAAAGGGGGAAAACAGAATTTCTGACCTTCCTTCAGCTAATTGGAATGTATTTGGCAATCGAAGAGTATAAAACTTCTTTTTAAGTCGTGATTAAACATCAAGACTTTGATGTTTTATACAGCATTCTTCCCCACAATTAACTTCATTAGTGCAGTTAATTAGTGGGGAAGAATACCATATAAAACATCAAAGCCTCGATGTTTAGTGTCACCACCAGTTCAACTAAACAGTAATAAAGAAATAATTTCTTAAAACGCATTTATGCATACTCAGCACTTCTATTTACAAGCTGAAATTGCATGATAGGAACATTTTTCAAAATATCCAAAGATGCTATCCACACTGCAATCCAACTGCACTGACAGCAACAACATACCATTTAATGTAGTGTAATTAAGTGACCAAGAACGCCACATAAAGCTAAAGAACTGAGGCATTTAATCATAGTTATGAGGATTGTTTTCAATCTACCATTACTATGAGATGAAGGAATGGGAGATACCCAAGGCAAATAGCCACAAGAACTATGTAACCTGAAGGCTAATTCTAATTATGCATTAGAGAGTGGGTTAGGCTTCAATCTGGAGGAGGCGGAGCTACAAAACAAGAACAGCAGATAGCAGGTCCTTTCAAGCACTATCAGACAGCACCAAGTGTACTTTGCCCTTTCCTTTGGTACACAGTGTGCACGGATGGTGAGAATAATGGAATGTGAAGACCAGCAGCTACCCACAGGCTCTAATGAATAAGGCAGGGAAGTTTTCACCTTTAGCTGGGAGAGACCAGAGAAATCATCTAGCCCCTGCTACTACTCTAAGTGTGGTCCATGTCCAGCAGCAGCATCTCCTAAGAGCTTGTTAGAAATAAGGAATCCCAGTCCTGTCCCCAGACCTACTCAGAATCAAAACCTGCTAACCAACACATGTGCTTTTTATACTCATTAAGTTTGAGAAGCACTTGTCTACCCAACCTCCTCATTTTATATAGGAGGAAACCTGAATCCAAAGGGAAGAAGTAACTCACTCAAGGTCACCAAGGGCTGATACTTGAAGACAAGCCTTTGATTTTTAAAGATTGCCTATGAGAGACACAGGAAATGATGCCGGAGTATTGTGGAAAGAAACCAACCTATACATAGAGCAGTGAGGCAAAATCAAGAGAACAAAAGAGGGGCTGAGAAGATGACAAGGGGCTTGCTTAATTAGGGCTGATAGTTCTGGGTTGAAATCTATTTGATGTATGCCAAAAACTCTATCAAACACGTATGAAGTGAAAACTTACAAGTTCTCTAAACATGAAAGATGAAAAGAACATTAAAATGTTAAAAAAAAAAAGCTTCAAGGTCTCCACTTGGGAGATTTTTTTAAATTTAGCATCTGTGGGGCCACCACATATAACTGCACAGGATACAGGCTGCACAATTTTGGAGAGCGATATCCATGTAAACATCATATGAAATATGAATTATGCGTCTGCGTACATGGCCACACTGACTCAAGCCCACAAGGGAGTAAGGAGCGTGGGCACACTCCCTAGATCACCATGGTTGGATCCAAAGGTCAATTAGGATTCGGGAGGAAAATAAGAATGTAGGAACCCAAACGCAAACTGAGGCAATCCTATCTTCATTGTTAATCATTTAATTAATGTGTCTCTTGCCCAGTGAAGCATGTGCTCCATGAGGGCAGACATTTCTTCGTTGTTTTTTTTTTTTTTTGAGACAGAGTCTCACTTTGTTGCCCAGGCTAGAGTGAGTGCCGTGGCGTCAGCCTGGCTCACAGCAACCTCAATCTCCGGGACTCAGCGATCCTACTGCCTCAGCCTCCCGAGTAGCTGGGACTACAGGCATGCGCCACCATGCCCGGCTAATTTTTTGTATATATATTTTTAGTTGGTCAATTAATTTATTTCTATCTTTGGTAGAGACGAGGTCTCGCTCAGGCTGGTTTCGAACTCCTGACCTTGAGCAATCCGCCCGCCTCAGCCTCCCAAAGTGCTAGGATTACAGGCGTGAGCCACCGCGCCCGGCCTTCTTCGTTGTTTTCACTGTTTTATCCTCAGAGCCTAAGTGTCTGTACCAGAGTAGGCACCATATGACAAATTTTTTAAAGCTTTTAACATGTAACAGTTTTGAGATTTATTACATGTAGATGCTCACCATATCTAGCATCATACAACAAGTACTTAACTGATGATGAAACAAAATCGACCGCTAAACTTCACTCTTGGGAGCTGTATTAGTTTCCTAGGGCTGCCGTAACAAATTATCACAAACCAGGTGGCTTAACAACAGAAATTTATTCTCTTGTGGTTGTGGAGGACAGAAGTCTGAAATCAAGGCATTGGTGGTGGGGCCATGCTCCCATAAAGGCTGTAGGGAAGAATTCTTCCTTGCCACTTCCTCTTCCAGTGTCTGGTTGTTGCTGGCAATCCCTCGCCAGCAATTCCTGGGCTTAGGGAAGCTTAACTCCACACTCTCCCTCTTTGCCTTCACGAGGCCTACTTTCCTATGAGTTTTCCCTGTCTTCTAATTTCTCTCTCCTTATAAGGACATCAAGTTATTGGCTTTAGGACCAAATCCATCCCAATAGCTTCATCTTAACTACATATGATTACATATGCCATATGTGATTACATATGCCAAAACCCTATTTCCAAATAAGGTCACATTCCCAGGTAGTGGGGGATCAGAACTTTATCACATCTTTTTGAGAGACATAATTCAACCCACAACAGGAGCTAACATTACAAATGTTTTGATAATGTTTAGCAACTAGTTGGGTCAAAGCTTTGGTAATCAGCCATTAACAGTGTGTTCTTGCCCATAAGGAGACACAACTGGAAAAACGTTCTCTCTCAGTTTATACACTTCCCTGCTGCCACCCCCACCTCCAGGAAGGATGACAATGTTACTGAAGTGCTTGGCAACTATTCATTCTTGATGACTTTCTCGCCACATCCATGTTAAGCCTCAGTATCATGGTAGAGGCACTGGCTTTTAAAAGCTAGGACTCGATACCAAAGTTCCCCTACCCCTTCTTATTTATGCTGGAGTCTTGCCTCCTATCTCCCTCCACCTTTGGAAGTACTAACAGAATTCAACCTATAGCACTTCTCCAAAGGAACAATATTTTTATTGAAAAATGATGAATTTGACTCTCCAAAACGTTCTCTGCATCAAGATCTTGAATGAGTGAAGACAGCAATAGGATGTGACAGACCCACAAGCCTCCTTATACAATGTATGGTCCCTTGAGAGACAGAGTACGGGGATGAGGATGAACTGAAAATACATGAGCTTTTTCCTTAAAAAAAAAAAAAGGTTTTAAAAAATTAATATGCCTAAGTGATATGACTGATATAAATTTTCTTAATTACAGTCGCCTGCAGCATCTGTATGGGATTAGTTCCACCCCTTCCCCTCCTGATACCAAGATCTGGGGATAATCAAGTCCCTAATATAAAATGGCAGAGTATTTGCATATAGCCTATGCACAGCCTCCCATAGACTTGAAATCATCTCTAACTAAGATTACTCATAATATCTAAAACAATGTAAATGCTGTGCAAACAGTTGTTACACTGTATCTTTTATTGTATTGTTATTTTTAATTGTTTTTTCCCCCACGTATTTTCAATCCCTGCTTGGTTAAATACAGGGATGTGGAACCCAGGGATGCATAAGACCAACTGTACTTGGGAGTCAATTTCTGAAATCAATGATGTCTCAATCATGAAGTTACTTCTGACTTGAAAATACTTCTTGGGTATGTAATAAGCAAACTCAACACATTTTTAATGCAAGCCAAACTGGCTAAAAAACAGAAATTGTGTTCTCCTACATCCTAATATTCTGCCAAGTAGTTAAGTATGATAACTGACATTCAGACATATGACCTTCTGTTCAATTCAAATGAGTTAACTTTAGATATTTTGCAATGACTATTCTTGTGATTTAAGTATCTATAATAAAATCTATGTTTCATTTTGCTTTGGTTTAGGAAAGGCTTGAATAATCCCCCTACAACATTGTTCTGGCAAACACTCTTAAATTATGTAATTCACCAGGTTCAACTCTGCTGCTACAATCACTTTCAAAGAAGATGGTTATAATACATTATCATTACAGCTATACAATCCAAGTTAAATTTTCCTTGGCTGAATTCCTAACATTTTAATGCTGAAATTGATCTGTTTTAAAAACATCATGTGAAGGGTTTTTAAATACCATACATGCCCAAGCTCTTTATTTTAAATGCTTTAGAAATGAACTTGCATAAACAGAAAAAAAAAAATCTCTAATCTAGCATTAAGCATATTTTAAAGAACAACAGGCATGTTTCCAAACAAACTACTAGAGTATACAAATTACCCAGCAGGAATGAGGATAACAATGTTTCTTATATGGGTTTAGAACCCAGAGAAAGCTGAAATTTCATCAAAGTTGTCTTGGAAACAATTTTCTTTGTGTTATTTTAAACCCCAGAGGTGCATACTTGGGCGTGGGCTATTTCTTATGAAGTAGTAAGATGGTGAGGCTGCCAAGGCTCTGGTACACTGATGAGGAATGAGAGGGATGTACACACTGCAATTATACAAGGCATTCACGTGAACATGGGCCCACCATGATGCACATACCAGGCTCTAGACTTTCTGGTTGAGCAGACTTTCTTTTCTTTACTTCGAAAGCCCACTTTGTTAAATTGATTGCAACAATTTTTCACACCTCCCTGGATCCACATATGGTAGTGCCTTGTCACATTACTGCTAGATTTGGTGATATGACTTGCTTTGGCCAATGGTACAGTAGCAAACATGATGCAAAGAGAGGCTCTTTGACTCTGTGCTAGTGCCAACAAAATAAGCCTTGGCCATCTTGCTAGAGGAATATAGGAGATACATGAGGGAAAGCCAGATCACTCAAGCTAAAAACCTTCTACCAGGGGTCCTCAAACTTTTTAACAGGGGGCCAGTTCACTGTCCCTCAGACCGTTGGAGAGTGCAGTGCATATTCCACACATGCGCACTGTGGGCCTGGGACAAGTCGGCTGCTAAGCAGGACAGGCAGCGGTGGCAAAAACACCTGGCAGGCTGGATAAATGTCGTTGGTGGGCCACATGTGGCCCGCAAGCCATAGTTTGAGGACCCCTGTTAGACCACCCAGCTGACTGTAGACATATGTCCAACCCATATCAAGCCCTGCCCAGAGGGAAGAACTTCCCTCACAGCCACACAGAGAATAAGGTATAATAAATGCTTTTCATTTTATACTACTAACTTTTAGAAAAGGTTATTACATAGAAATTACTAAGCCATATAGCCATTTAATTGAGAATATGAATTATAGGAATAAATGCTCCTTTCCCTTTAAGTCATCCATATCAGCAATAGATGAAAAAAAATGTAAATTAAAAGGCAATCTTAACTACTACCGGTTCTCAGTCTTTCTATGGAATTATGACTTTGGATATCCTAAGGTCATACTGCTAGAAAGGAATGAACCCAGTATTAGAATATGGGATTTTTGACTCTAGACTTCAACTGATTTTCACTAATACCTTAATATAAAATATGGAGAATATGACAAGTGAGATTACACTCTACCAATTCATGAATTACAAGGTAAGATATAAAAAACTATATATTGATGTAACTAAAATAATTTAGAAAAAACAGAATGGCTCACAATATGATCCCTAAATCACAATGATATGCCAGAATGATGTAATTTAGATATGTATCATTATAAAAATATCATTTCTTTATAGAGTAATATTTTCCCAAGTCATTTTTGAAATAATTCTCAGTATTTAAAAAGCATAAACGATTCTGTGAATCAAAGAAATTTTGAAGATAAAGGGACCAGAGTAATGGTACGTTCATAAAATTAGGATAGGTATGACGGAAGCTCTATAATTAACTCTCTCCACAACTCTCAACTTTATGTTTACGCTCAACTTAATTGTACACCTCCATCTTCATTTAAGTTTCCTCCTGAGCACATTTTAAAAGGGGGATATCTTTCATTTCATGGGGAAATAAAAAGGCACCATGTAAGCCCTATAAGAATGACCATGGGGGGAACAGGGAAAGAATGGCCATGAAGTCAGCAGACTCTTAAAGACAAAGGCTAACAGAGATGGAGAATGAAAAAATTAGGATAATAGGGATAGAGAAGGAAAGAATTAATCTTAAAGATAGGAGGAATAAGGTTAGGAATAAAGTGATGGTCTACATCAAAAGTTGACACACTTTTTCTATAAAGGGCATGACAGTAACTATTTTAGGCTTTGCAGGCCACATATGATCTTTGTTGCGTATTCTTTTCTTTATTTGTTTACGCCCCTTTTAAAAATGTAAAATGTAATCTTTCCTCATAGGCCACACAAAAACAACTGAGAAACAGATTTGGCCTATGGACTATAGTTTGTCTATCCCCCCTTGTCTATGTAAGTGCAAGGAAATGTGTATTTTTAATAATCTAAAGGCTAACACCACAATGATTATATCAAGTTTTTGGCATTCTCTTCTCAGGATGCACTCAATAGGACCCAAAAAAGGTGAGATGAGGTTGTGGGCACAGTGTGATCTGCTACTCCACCCAAGAGTCATCTTACCACCCTGAGATGGTTGAGCATTTTGATTTCATGATTTTAAATGCAGGGGGAAAGTCCTAACTTGTTGCTTGATAACTTCAGTTATCAGGCAACTGAGTTTCATGGCTTAATTTATGCCTAGGACACTGAACATGAAATTGCTGGCTGGCTGGCTTGAAGCAGTTGCCTGAAAATTCCTCCCTCCCTTCAGTAATCTATTTAATAGTGTAACAAATGACTACAACAACACAGGCACCCTCACAGGAATACAGAAAAGTTCAAAGCTGAAAAGGACAAGGTTTTTGACCTCTTTGCCTCTTCAATGCAAGAATCAGAGATAAGATAAGCACACTTTCCAAGGCTAGACTTAGAGAAGGCATGTCAAGAAATCCCTCAGAGCCAGATGTGCTTTGGAATTAAGTCAGTATTTCAGGAACAGCAGAAAGGCAATATGATACATTTACTTTAGTAGGGTCTTAGACAATAGCCTATTATTAAACATTAATATTTTTATAGTTAATTCAGACCAAGTTCAGTTTTGTTACCAAAGGAGATACAAAACAAATACACACACACACACTATTTAAGGATACATATATACACACACACACACACACACATACACATATATCTTAAAGCTAGTTAAGGAATTCTTAGAAAGCATGTAGCATATTTTTCTTAGTAAGTTACCCACTGAATCACTGAACATCTGTGTCTAGGTGACTAGAAAAGTCAGTATGTCATTAGAATAAGTACTTAGAATGTCCTTAATGTGGACATTAGATCTCCAATTCCTGAGAGAACATGTCTCAGCACCCCAAAAATATGAAAACTAGAGATCTTCTGACCTTCTCAGGATGTATGTCCTGTCATTCTGTGAAGAAAGAGCCTGTATCCAGCTGACCTTTGCTTCTGCTACAGCACCATATATGAAGCTCTTTATCATACAAAGCAAGCTCTTTATCAAACTCTAACAAATATATAAAAGCTATTTTTACTTGTACACCTAAAGAACAAAATAACATTGTTGAGTTGACTGATAGTGACTTCCTTTCACCAAAGTATATCCAAGACTCATTCTAATTCATCAATATATAATTTCCCTCAAATTGAGGGAATCTTAATTTTTAGACGTACACACAAGCTTAGAGAGCTCCTAGTCCAAACACTTTGGTGTTAACTACTAAGTAAAAACAGGTGAAGGGACTTGTTCATGGTCCTGCTGCTGGTAAGAGGTGAAGCTAGCATTAGAATAAGGTCTGTATATGGTTTCTAATTCAAGCTTATAATGGGATTCTGCTAATAAACATGGACATTTACCCAATATAATGTATACAGATTCAAGTTTAGACATTATTTTTGGACTTAATGCATTAGGCACATCACAGAGTCAGGGTACAAGGAAAGAAAGATACTAATTACTGAACAGGCAAGTTTTACACATATCCTGATAAAGATCATTATCCATGGACTTTACCATCCTAGATGCTTGATAAGACTGTGCACGATTTCTTTTCTGCCTCATCTCATAAATTAAATATTTTACAATCACATATCTACTAAATTCTGTAACATAGAGATTGCATACAGTATAAAATAGTTTACTGAATTTGTTTATCAACTACATCAATCACTACTTGCCTGCTAACAAGCTACTTGATTTGATACTCATCTTTATATACAAATATCATTCAAAAGAAAAACTATATACCAAGAGCACCTGGGGTAAGGTTAACCTTTCAGTAATCTTCCTCCTGAAGTTTCACAGTTTGACAAATGTAAAGAAACTCTTATGCTACCCACTTTTGATTCTGTAAGTAAAAGAACATCCACAATTTGACCACATTTTTATAGGTGTAAAAATAATGACAAGCCTGCAAGCTTCAGAAACAGAACAGCTGTGAGGATGCCATACATTAAAACTTCTGGGACAGTGCAGGATCAGTGTTTATTTCTAGAAAAGGAAAAAGACTGAATCTATCTTTGATTATACATAAATTCAAAAGACAGAAATGCTATCTTACAAAAGCTTAATGAAGAAAACAACTGTACAGCAAATTATCAGGACCATGACTACCAATTTTTTAAAAAAAATTTTAAAGTTTCTACCATGGCATCTTGTCCCTGTTATCATAGTTTAATATTTACAGGTAATTAAAATTAACATCTTAAAGAAAAAAGGAAAGGATACCCTAATATGAGACACGGCATGCAAAGCACATGGCCCAGTACCTGGCCCACAACACATGCTCAAGATGCTCTAGCAGTCTGGCTATTATTATTACTTCTATCATGGATACATCTTTAAAAGACAGAAAATCAAGAAGAGGCCACAAGCTAATTAATGCTAGGGACAAGTTTTATCATGCACTGCTTTGAATTAGCCAGAATTACTATTTTGAATATATAATACATTTACTGAGAGTTGACTATAATGCTAGGTACTACAAGGTATTTTATATACATTTTCTCATTTAATCTTGTAATGAATGACCCAATGAGATAGCTATTATTTGTTGTTGTTGTTCTTACTAAAGACTCTAATTGAGTAACTTGCTAAATCATCTATCCCTAGTCTATGAAAGACTGTGATTTAACCCAAATCGATTCATGGGTAAAACCATGGATTTGTTGGGGGTGGGAGTGGGGAGTGAGGGGGAATGTACCTTTAAACATATGAACTAAATTAAAATTATTGAACAAATCTTTATTTATATGTTTGAGGCAGCTCCAATATTTCATTCAGAATACTTGAATGTACAGAATAACATTTAGCTCAAACTAATACACAAAGTCTTGTACACAGTAAAGTGCTATTAAAATATTAAATAAACAAAATACTTTATAGGGTTCATGATATAATACATCATAAACTCTAAGTTCAGAAGAACCTAAATGGTCACACAATCTCAGCTCCTTATTTACAGAGGAGGAAACTGAGGTTCAGTGAGAAGAGAGGGTCAGAGGATGGTGGCAAATCCCCAGAATCCCAGCCCAGTGCTTTTTCTGTGATATCCCTGGTTGGATTTTTTTCTTTCTACATATTTTATTTTAAAAAATAAAACACCCTGAATGAGTTACTGTATTGAACACCAAAATACTTTAGGTGGTAGCAAAAGCAATAATTTATTTATCTGTTGTGCCCTTTGCCAGAAAGGCCTTGGGGGAGCAAAAACAGTAATGAATCCCATTAATTAGACTATCTAAAACAAACATTAGTGGCAATTAACAGACCTTCAAATATGGCGGGAATATAAAATGAGCATAAAATAGCAATTCTTTACTGCCACTCTACCTGGACAATCTAGCTTCAAGGATCTTGAATGATGCCTGTTATTCAATCAGATTAAAGTGGCTGGTACAGATTGAGTAGCCAATATCTGAAAATCTGAAATCTGAAATCTGATTTTGAGAGCTGACATGATGCTCAAAGGAAATGTTCACTGGAACATTTAAGACTTCAGATTTTCAGATTTAGGGTACTCAACCAGTAAGTGTAATGAAAATATTCCAAAATCTGAAAAAATCCAAAATCCAGAACACTTCTCGTCCCAAGCCTTTTGAATAAAGGAGAATCAAAGACATGTCTCTCACCTCACTTTAGCTCCCTAATGGAAAGCTGAGAATTGTGTTTAAAATGACTGATCAGAGTTGCACTGACAGTGCTTAGTGAATGAAAGAGGGATCTTAAAAATGATTTACCCTCTAGTCACAGGTAACTATTAATGACTATACATTCAGGATATAAAGCATAGCCTGATTTCATGCTTTACTTTTGTTTTAAATAAAGGCAGTTGGTTAAACGAAGAATAAATGAGATTTGATTTCTGTGTCTTAATTCTTCTCGAGTGGATTCACAAATCAACTCAAAGATGCTTCTGTGAAGCCATGGACTACAATTTGGTATTCTAAAAGTACAAGTCACCATCATATGCAGCCCTCAACTTAATTCCTTAAATTGCCCTCAATGAATGATATAGCACTGGAATTAAGAATTCCTTTGTGATTGCCACCCAACTATCCCATTTTTTCTACTCTAAAGGTACTAAGATGTTCTTTTCTGATGGGGCAGGAGGCAGCAGCAGCAGCAGGAAAGAATGGAAGGACTAGAAAAACTCAAAACAGTATGATAAACAAGTGGTCCCTACTCAATCAATGCCATAAATCTCCAAAAGTCAGCTGAGAGGGAATAATAGCCAAAACATTGAAAGCATGAGTATGTGTTTATCACTTAAGGAACAACAGAAAGGATAAACCCATTTCAAATTATAATTATAGATACTTATAAAGTATTATCAATAAATACAGTGTGTGGTTATTAAATAAGACAAAAAAACAACTCTTGCTTTTCCATGAAATGAAAATGACATGAAACTGTAAAACCCAAATTAGGGAGTTTGATTATTCCAAGAGTACTCCTACTAACCTCTAGCAAACCGATGAGGCTACAAATCAAAGTGTTTGTCAAATTTTTCACCTGCATATATTTTAATTAATCAGATAACAGATTTTGAGCTGGCAGAGGAGGCTATGTCTGCTGGATATGAGAAATTTAACACAAAAATATATACAGGATACACCAAAATGTGAAATACAATGGCCTTGAACTACCATTTTGAAGGTCCGCAAAACATTAAGTATTAAAACACCCCCACCTCAAGTGACAAGTTTACACTCTAAAGGCATATCACAGATACGTCACACAAAAAGAACACAACACAATAGCACTACTTACAAATATACAAAATCAGCATCCATTTAGTCTGCATTTTTCTTAACTTGACAAGAAAGGGAAAAAGTTCATATAATATTGATTAGGTGCCACCCTAAGTGGCAGGCACTTTGCTCGGGCTCCTTGTGTCTCTACTCCTTATACTTTTGCTTACACCAAATAAGGTACATTTAGATGAGAATTTAAACTGACCCCAGAGTACAGATGACAAGAATGGACTCTGGAGACCACCTGGGTTCTAATCAGCACATCACTTATGTTCTGGGTGACCATGAGCAAGTCAGTCTCACTGTGTCTTACTTTCTTCATCTGCAACATGGAGATGTTTGCAACATGGATCTGTAAACTCCATCTTAGTGAGCTGTTATGACAAAACGATGATGGCTATAAGGAGCTGGCCAGCACAGAATGAATGTACCCATGGTGCTAATTATTCTTTTTTTAAATTATTATTATTTGGATGAGGTTCTGGGGCCCCAAGAGAGGGAGACCCCAGAAGTCACCCTTGTACTAATTATTATTGTTATTATTATTGTCCAAGGTCATAAAGATAGCAGGTGGCAGAGCTGTCTCTAGAACTGATGGCAGTGGCCCAAGAGCACATGCTTTTCACTCTATATTAAGCAGCTTTCTGGTGATCTTCATATACAGTGAAAAGCAATAGGGCACCTCTGAATTCCTCTATCTGGGAAGAGCTGACTATGAGGGTGGGGTTGGGGAAAGCCTGAGGTGTATGTCATATGAAAAGACGAGGGCAATTAAGAGAAAGAAAATGTCAAGGCGATGGGCCCAGGGACGGCCAGAAGCAGAAGCCTAGAACACTGTACAGCCTAGAACTAGCCAGAACACTGTATAAATTAACCCTGATGAGGAAAGCATGTACAGGCAGGACTGGAAGCAACTGCCACTAGGGGTCAGGGCAAAAATCACTCGCATGTGGCAATGACCATTCACTCTGTATTTCCAGCCTGTGTTTTGTTTCACATTAACTACATTTGAGCAAGTTGTGGCCTGTGGTTTTGGTGGCTGACAGTGAGTAAAATGTAAATTATGCTACTACTTTAATGCTTTTTTTGGGGGAAAAACTATTCTCTTAAATACATGAAAAACTTTCTAGGTATAAAAATAAGAGAAACTAAAACATGCAACATAGGGAATCAGACAGTAGCATTTCACTTGGGGTAAATTCTTCCCATAAAAGCAAATACTTCAATATGGACCTATGCAGAAAATAACTTGAAAGGTAAGCTACACTTTTAAAAGCATATATTAGTGGTATATACCAAAGGTAAACATTTTTGTAATCACTTATTGCCAATCTGCCTACATGGATTCTAAGAGGTAAGTAAATCATGAAAGAAAAACCAGCAAGATTAATTCATATTATTTTGACTTAATGGAATTGGGTTACATTCAATATTGTTTTAAGTGGACCACTGGTTGGGGTCTAGGAAATTGTTTGATTATAGGGATATTTTTGATATAAAGGTATTTGTTATAATCAGATTTGATCCATACATCTCCTCAAACAAATGTTGTAACAACTATAAAAAAATTTCAGGATCTTAGGCCAAACAAAACTGGCTCTTTCATTCCTTGTAGAATGGAAACACTGCACAATTCTTTCTGATATTTATTCTGAATATTTCAATGATATATCCGCCACGTTCTTAAAAGCCAAAGGCACATAATTTATAGCAGGGTTTCTGAAACGGTGCCCTTTTCATTGGTTGCTGGCATTTAAAGCATGTTTTCACACATCTTGCAATGTTCTGAGACTATCCACATTGATTGGAATTACATTTTAAAAGCATTTTTAATTGAGTCCCTGGGCTGAGAGTTTTCTACACCCTGCCTGCCCTCACTTGTCCTCATTTCTTTAACAGAACTCTTTAACTGTGATTGTAGAAAGTTTCCACTTAATCTAGTCTTTCCTCTTAGAGTTTTCTAAGCTAGAGAAGTTTATGTTCCTTTCCCTTACCTTTTTAAATAAATGTCTACAAAGGAACACATGTGGTATTTATTTCAGATAGCTAGAAAAATGTGAATCCCTCTTAATCAAATTCTAAACCTGAGCTAAGCACACAGAAGTGGCTTCTCAGGTAGGTGAGCAAGTAAAAAGTAACAAAGACTAAAAATCCTCAAGCACAGCTGACCCCATGTAGCTTCTTGGGCCTCAGGTGGAGATACTGCTTTTCTGAAAACAAAGGTCTGGTGGTTGGTAAGTGGGCTGCCCCATATATGGCCTGATGGTCCCCAAGTCCTGTTTCACGTGAACAGATCACCCAAGAAGAAGGTTCTCTATATCCAGATGAGGTAATTCTCTAGAAATCAGATCCACTTGCCTCTCTCATTTTGTAGCTCTGGAAGACAGTTATGTAGCAGAGCTACTGACCACTGAAAGGGTACACACCAACAAAATATAAGCAAAGGAAGGCAAAGTATTATTTCAATGGCCTAAAAAGCATAGGCCATATAAAATCTTCCAGACTGACAATTTTATAAAGAAATTGAGGCCAATCTCTACTGAAAACACAGGAACCAGGGGTCACACTATGAGATTTGTTCACTTCTTGAATAGGGATCTGGGTACAGTCCTTAGCCTCCCCTGCTGGACCCAGGTCTGCTGTTTCCCAGCATCCTGAATGTTGCAAACACCCTTTCCCCTTTAGATGCACCTCTGCCAAAGCCCATATCAAGACTGACTCTCACTGCCTCGTGAGATTCCCAAGTTAACTCAGCCCGAAGAAAAGGAACTGCAAATAAATCAGTATTATAGTGCAGGGATGTGTGTTCTTTCCCCAAACAGCCAACCTTATTGACAGGGATTAGGTGTATGAGTAGTAAAATAATGAAAAGTGGCAAGTCTCTCTCCTGCTCGACAAGCATCTGTTGGGTATACTCCCTCTCCCCACACAATTAGAGGAATGCCGGAATTGTTATGGTTTACAACACTGGAGGGAGAAGTCCATTTTACAGATAATCTGACATGAAAATAAAAGAGGCTCTCTGCAAAACACAAAGTAAACCGTGAGACCACAGTCCTCGGGCCACTCATTCAGTGCTTGTCAAGGTAGTTATTAGCTTCTACTACCAACAGAAGCATATAGCACTACCACAGCAGGTCAATGTCTTTTAAAACCAGGATTTAGACTGACATGCACCCACAGGGTTCTTCCTCTTTGGTCTCCAATTCCATCCATCTATTATGCGCAGAAAGTGACTTTGCTATAAAATACATAAAAGTCACGTTCTTAGCCGAGGTTGAACTACCCCTAAACACAAAATCCCCAATGGAATTAAATGCGTACTCAGATCAGCTAAAGTTAATTCTCAACCATCTGCATTGTACAAGATCCATTTTGTAGATTTTCTACAGCAAAATTTTAATCCCAGAATAATTTTCCCCATGGCCTGGCGCATTTCTATAGTTTGCTTCTTTCTGTTGTCAGTCTCTTGTTTGCTTGTGGAATGCAAGTTAATATAAATATTACCCGCTCCCAAAGACTAAACTAAACCAAATCATTTTCAAATTTTCCATATTGTACACTGAAAAAAGAAAGGTAATAAGTACCTACTAAGTGCTGGGCACTTTTACTACACCCAGATAAAGAAGTAGTTTGCCCTAAGTCACAAAGCTGGCAAATGGCAGGATTTGAACCCAGGCCATCTGCCTCTCGAGCATCAGTGTCCGATACTCCTGCACTGCCTTCTGCCTACAGTCTGTCTAGAGTTCACAGCATGTTACATGTACACAAGTAGACAGGTCCCAACACATGCCAGCTTCCCAATCTTAAGAAATGCAGTTGAAACACAGTATGCAAAGAGCCACCTGAGTCACCCTTTACAAGGGTGCTACTTTAGCTTTAAAAGCATGGCAAACATGAATACCTGCTCTAGTAGTGGGAAAGGAGGGGGAAGGAAGACTGAGGCAGATCTGTCTGTAAAACAGGTCTCTTCCAAAATATGCTTACTCTTGCATCCCTGGCCAATGCCCGAGGGTGCAGTATACCAATCTATTTGTCTTGGCCCAAGTAAATTTCTCTTGAACTCATTCCTTTCGTGTGTGAGCCTTTTATTGTATTTTTGCTCAGGGTAGCTCCTGATTTTGGAGTCATGCTGAGTCATGTCCACCAGTAGAGTCTCAGACTCTCTCATTTCTTCTGGCTTGTTAACGATGATAAACTTCTTGCCTTATTACTTACTGTCTTTTCAACTTTTCTAATTTGCATTGCCCCAGCTCCTTTCTCCTGAGTAATAAACCCTGGAAGAACTATCAAATTCTTAATCACATAAATCCATTTATCCCCACTAAGTACTAGTCATTTCAGGGGTTTCTTCCTTATGAAGCTCTGATCCAGGCCTCTAACACTTGACCATCTTTTAACACTAATAAGCACTGAAACAAGGAAAATATTACTTGACACTTGAAATGTGGAGGGCATTCATCTTATGCTTCTTTTTAGTAAACTTTGGAACACAGCCACATAATACCCCATTTCCAATAAAGTCCCAACCTCCCAACTGACTATTAGTCTCTAGGACCACAAATGCTGCAAAAATTAAAACAATTGACCATGACCACTTTTAACATACACTCAAGTAAATTCCTATTCTTTCTGACTGCAGTTCCTTAAGATTTTGTCACATTAAGTATTGGAAACAAAGAACAATTACACAAAGGTATAATCATTCTTTTTGTCACCAGTGGAGGAGGGAAATCCAATGGATGAGTTTGGAGAACAGAACACTGAAAAGGAAGTCACAGCCTCTTCCTTGGTCCAACACTGGGTGAGGTAATACCAGCAAAAGAAAGTCTTAGTGATAACAGCCCCCAGAGTGCTTTGAGCCCAAACTGGAGCCCAAACACAATGACATGGCTTAATTTTTCTGACCATTCAAATACACTTTTAGTAAACTCTTCAATTTTCATCTCACTGAAAGGCACTGTCCCAGAGGGCATTTTAACTGCCTAATATTTCTATCTATCTTTGCCCATGTTTTAAAAAAATTTTTTGGCCCCACTATTTGTTCCAAATCTTTTACTTGCCAAAGAAGGCAAATTCTATGACAACTTCCCTCTATTGTACTGCGGAGAGTTTTGCTGGCTTTCAGACAACTGCCAAAGACCTGTTTATTTTTTTTTTCATCTTTTTTTATTTCAGCATATTATCGGGGTACAAATGTTAAGGTTACATATATTGTCCATGCTCCCCCTCCCACCTCAAACATAGATCTGTTTAGATAAACTACTCAGAGGGACCTTTCACTGAAGCCTACTCAACCCCACTGACCATCTGTGACCAAAAAACAAAACTCCTCAGCTTCTGAATCAATATTCAAAGGAAACTTTCCTTTAGAGACATTTTAAAGGGAGAAATATGCATATAATCCTCAGCCAAGAGGACTTTACATTTTGGTTTGTGATAGGGAAAATACATGTACAAATGAAGCTTGGGGAAGACTAAATGCAAAATGAAATCATCTAGCAGAAGGACGGCAGCTTCCCCGACACTCAATCATTTTCAGTCACACACTGTTGTCCAGTAACCTGCATTGATAATTCCTCATGAATAATATGCCAGCATTATCATCTGCAGCTATGTTGTTGACATGCTTTTGCTATTTCACTAAAAATACCATTAATTTTCTGGCTTCACAACAGCTGAGCTACTCCCCACTTGAATATACAAAAGAGTATTTTGTTTAAACCAAATTAAAAGCGTTCCAGTAGATGACTTCCATTTTGCTAGCTATACTATTTTAGAATATACTATTCTTCCTAAGCCTCCCCACCCCAACATCATACCTGTCATCTCCTCAGTCCAAAATACTTCCATTATTAAAAATGTTTTTTAAGTTGAGGAAGGAGAATCCAGAAGCTGACTATTTCTGCTGTAACATTTCTGGCCAGCAATCTACCTGTCAGGCATGATAAATAGAGTGTGGCTCTTTGAGGGTTATAAGACCGGGTGGCCTCCTTGATTCCCTCACCTCTTTGAGCCGAGGTATGTAAGCAGCAAACCATTTTCCACTTTGATATTGGAAAAGAAAACTGCCACACACACACAAAATACACCTTCCATTTCCCTCCTCGGTAAGTTCCAACATCCCCCATTTAAGTCAGAATGAAACCACTACTCCTGCCAAGCCCTCCTGGCATCTCACCACTTTATTTGTTCCCATTTGTATCTAATGCTTTTGTCAACAGTTCAACAAAAGTCAAAGCAAACAACCCACTGCAAACACTGGGGGTAACAGCAACAAGCATGAATCCTTCACAATTATCCAGCCCAGCTGCTCAGAGCTTGTCTGGGCTGCTTTCATTTACAACAATGTCAACAAAAGGCTGAAACCCAATAACTAGATGGGTCAATTCCGCCACTGTATACCCTCTGGAGGAGGAAACGCTGTTCTCCTTCTTTGTTGCTTCGGCAAACACAGAGAATAATTCAGTCAGATGGACAAGTGCTTGTCTAATCATTTGTCATGTGAATTATTCAACAACTTTCCACGTAAACTACTAAACAGGGCTCTTCAAATATTTCTGCGGCACTTCCAGCTGTCCAACTGTGGAAGTGCATAAAAGGAACAAAGGCAGATGAAAACAGAAATCATGACCTGAGTTAGTTCCCAGTGATAATCTCTAGTCTAAGAAAACCGAATCTTCACTATTAATCCTTTCAGGTCTAACCCTTTCCTGGCATTTTCACTAGCGCCCAAGCTTTACTATGGACAAGGCAGGGGGTGAGTGCAAAGCTCCAGTGTTCACTAATCGTTACCTTGTTCAACTTTAAAAGTTTCCCCCTCCCTTTCACAAGTACTTCCAATAGCTATAATATACACTTAGAATTTTTAATGGATTATTTTAAAACCACAGACATGAGTAAACAGGCTACAAAGCACAGTTTAAAAGTAGCTGTTCTTATATATGTATATTATATTTTAGAATTCCCCAGCCTGATTTTGATTAAAAATGTTGACATTATGGCCTGGCACGGTGGCTCACGCCTGTAAGCCTACCACTCTGGGAGGCCAAGGCAGGAAGACTGCTTGAGGTAAGGTACAAGCATCGACTGTAGTCAATAACCACAGATGAACGTGCACAGCGACTGCAGCCGACAGCCGTGATATGAAGGCGCACAGCCGAGCGATGACTTTAGCCAACAGCCATGATATGACTTTTCTAATTATTCATTTATCAAAATAAAATTGTGAACATTTAAAAATAACGTGATGAAAACACACATGTATATGTTACCTATTCTGATTTACATTACAAGTAAAGCTGCCTGTAAAGTAAAACAGCTTTTGGTGCTTTAAAGCTTTCCTCATCACACAAGAACAAAATGGATTCATCGTCAATGCACAGCACAAACTATCGTCCGGACTATGAGTGCCGGCTGAGGGCAAGGTTTCGTGGCCCGTGAGTGCTGTACCAAAGTGGTTAAAGACCAGCCTGAGCAAGAGCGAGATCTCGTCTCTATTAAAAATAGAAAAAAATTAGCTAGGTGTGGTGGTGTGTGCCTATAGTCCCAGTACCTGGAAGGCTGAGGCAGGAGGACTGCTTGAGCCCTGGGGTTTGAGGTTGCTGTGAGTCTAGGCTGACATCACAGCACTCTATGTAGCCCAGGCAACAGAGTGAGATTCCAAAAAAAAAAAGTTGACATTTATTTAACAAAGAATTATCTTGAAATGTTAACAATTGCAAGTTTCTACTTCCCTTTCTTTCCTCTTAAAAGAATGGCTTGTAAAATCAGATACAAACAAAGCACTCTGGCAAGATGGCCCTCTGACTTGGGCCTGGGCCCTCAGAGAGCTAAGTCCCTCCCCCTGGGACCAAGGGGACATGCCTACATGTAGCCTTTGCCTTTGCCCTTCTCTACACCATGAGCTGGGTACCCAGGACCCTGAAATTCCCTGCCTAAAGCCCACAGGCCTACTTCCAGAGTTTACCTAGTTCTCTTCCTGGGGCCTCCCAGGGTTAGTCCAGGCTGCTGGTTTGAATGCACCTAGAACTGAGGGCAGCTGTTTGAGGGTTCATGATGAAGCTTTGGAGTAAGAACTCTTCTAGACTTTCTTGTCTACAAGAAAATATGCAAGGGCCCACATAGTTTCAGCAATGAACTCCAAGAGCCTGCTAATTTTAAATTCAAACCTGGTCTTTCAAGGTCATCATGAACATGTATTTATTAATTGGATTTATAAGTTTTAAATATTTAGGCATATAATATGAGGGCCTCCATTTTGCCTCTTTCACCGACACTGCAAATGGTAGGAGCAGACCCAAAGGAAGACTGGTTATCAGGTCCAGTTTTCAGTAGATCTGTCCTAAAATATTGAAAACACTCTGACAACCAAACGTTTCACTGCACTATTTATTGTGTGTATATGAAAATGACCAAGAATTTTTTTCACTTAAGCATTTTCACTTTTACAAATATACATATCTATAACAGTAAGTGATGATTTTATTTGTTTCTACTTTTAAAACACAGTAAGAGTTAAAAAATTAAAAATAAAACTCAAGAATTATTGCTGTTTGCTGGACTAGTACATAGGGACATGACAGGGCTAAAGTAAACGCTAGTGACCTGTTCCCTTCTAGATTGTGTTCCGTTTCCTTTTCTAGCCCACAAACATCCAGATTACGAAATGATTGCTTGTAACATATTTAGTGTCAAGCACACATGAAGGAAACAGCAGAGATTCGTACTCATTCCCTCTTCTCACTACAGCCAGTTTACTCACTGCCACTTGTGACTGTGTAATTTTTACTTCATCACAAGTCTAAGACTTTTTAGTTCTTGGCATAAAAAACTGTGCTTTCAAAAAAACAAATGATAGCCCAGAACATGAATAACACAATTTGAGAGTCCCCTAACTCCTTTTAAAAGTCTCTACTGATCCCTGTAAATATTCTATTTCTGAGGCTGGCTTCAAGTAACTAGAAAGTTGGTAACTTTAAAAAAGATCCTTGTAAGAATAAAATACCATTTGAACTGAATGGGAACCAGCAAAAATAAGCAAATAAAATGTTTATCTATTTATTTTTGGATCAGAGAAACTACCTGAAAAGTGAGGGTGTTTAAATACTGAGAAGTTGGATGATACTTTTTTTAAGGTCTATGGTCCAACTGTTTTGCTGATTCCTACAAAACACTCTTGAATTAGAGTAAAAGGCATATATCAAGATCGGGAGCCTACAGTATGTTGCCACTAGCATTACTGTCAGTGTTTGCTAAAGGTTCCATGTTTGCATGTATTTGCACATTAGCCCTGGCAGCTTCCTGGGAAGACTGCTTTCAGAGCTAGTCCTCCAATCATCAAAAACCAGTTTTATATGCACATTTTTAAAGAATTCAGGGCTCACTGGAAGCTCTGAGAAATGAAGAGGAACGATCCATTAATATATTTTATTCTACTCATAAGACAGCATATCTCAGCTCCATACTTTAATAGGAAAATGATTTGAGGGAAGGGATTGTATCTAATCTTTACTATGCACCCCCAACCCAGTAAGGCCCGTTTGCCCTCCTGCTACCAAATCAATACCTACTAACTTTAAATATTTTATTTACACTGCATTGCTCAATTTTCAAGTTCATCTATCAACATCAACAGGTTTCGAAGTCAGGAACTATTGAAATAATTTTTGGTTAGTTGTGTAACAGAAAAATCAAGTAAATCTTTCAGCTATAGAGGTATATCTGTGCCTTTTTAACATCCAAAAGAAAACATATACGAACTGACAAATCGTTCTATTTAAATGCCCTTCAATATTAATGACAATCAAACAATTCAAATAGACTATCACGTAGCACAGATTTTTGTCTACATAAATTTGTTAAAGAAATTTTTTACCCTAAATACCACACAGACTACATCCGTTGTGAAACATTTCATATGTAATATTCTTTCATTCCTCCTCAGGAAGCAAAGAGGGTTGACCCATAAGGAAGAATGAGGGAGAGGGTAAAAAAGGGCAGAAAGAGAGAAAAAGGAAGGAGAGAGAAGGGAATTGAAAATGACAAGGGTGAGCAAAGCAGTTTACAAGTGAGCATCTGGTATAGACAGGAGGAACTGAACACAAAGTTTGTAGTCATGCTAATGTCTAGAACCTGGGTGGGCAAAGAAAAGAGGAAGTTAGGGGTGGGGTGGGGAGGGGAGGGGAGGGGAGGGGGGAGAATCAAAGTGATCAGGGGTAGAGGAATAACTAATCAACATCTTGTTCTTGAATGCTTATGTATTTAGTCATAATTTGCTCTATTCCCCAAGGGCAAAAATGTCAGCTTAGTTTAAAATTTCCCTAAACAAGGTCAGAGTAGGTTACTATCAGATTTTATTATCAAAACAGATTCCAGCCTATGCATCCAATTCAGGAGTCTCATTCAGAGCAGTGACAGTACAATATGGTTTGCTTATAATCCTCTGGGCTGGGCCGGGGCCTGGGCCTGGGGTAAGGATGTGGAATAACTCAGAAAGCTTTCAAGTCCTGATAACTGTAGTACAAACACAAGTGATTATTTCAATTTTCTCTGCAGATTATTTTTTCAGGGCAGCCCAATAAACCCAATAATGCCCAGATTTACTAGAAAATTTTTTATTCATTTCCCCATGCACCAGAAAGTAAGCTAATAACGTCCCGCCGAGAGTACTGTCAGGCTAAATCCTTCCACCGCTGAATGCACTACCGGGATAAATCTCCCCTCACTTTCCATTCCACCATCCACTTTAGGGCAAGCCCCTAGGGACTGCTCCAGATTACCCCTCTGCACGCAGTGTCACAGGCACAAGCCCGAGTGGCCCAATCAGTGCCAAGAAAAGAACAAACTAAAAAAGATTAATTCACAGATGTTCATGCATTTCACATACACTGTGCCCCATGGTCCGTTGCTAGGGCAACGGGAGACCACCAGTGCGCGCTTTATTGGCTTTATGAAGTGCGTCTTGGGGACTATAGTCCAAGAAATGCTGCATAATAATAGTGTGGCTTTTCTGAAGCCTTGTTTTGTGTTTATCCACATTTAACCTTCTGAGTATTATAAAGAGCGCGGTTATGCATAGCCTTCAGACACTCCTCCCTCCCCCACAAACTGCCACAACTTTCTGCCTAATAATGTTACAATGCATCTCCTGGGGGTCCATTTTGGGAAGACCCATGTTAAACTGCTCAACCAGTTCCATGATCAAAAAAAAACCAAAAAGCAAAACCCTACAACCATTTAGAGATTAGTATATTAGTGTAGGTGACCATACCAACCACCCATGGGCAGTACAGAAGCTACAAAACTGACATACATGGCCCTGTTTTCTATGCATTGGGAAGAACCTTGTGAATATCAGGAACCTTTTGAATATCAGGAGTTGGTTTTAACCAGATGGACAGCAGAACCAGCAAGCCTCATCAGGCCAGAGTCTCTCAGAAGAGCAGTGCCATCTAATAGAACTTTCTGTGGTGGTAGGAATATTCTGTATCTCCATTGCTATGGTAGTTTCTTTAGCCATATGTGGCTACCGAGCGCTTGATATGTGGCTAATGCAATGGAGAAACTAGATTTTAAAATTTTGTTTCATTTGAACTAATTTCACTTTGAATAGCTTCATGTGGCTACCATATTGAACAGTACAGCCTTAGAGGCTTACCAGACAACTATGTATGTTTATAAAAATTCCCAAATAAGCAGTCTCTTCATGCTTTTAGTTTCTGCTTCATTCATAAAACTTCAAGTAAATGTACAGAGAATGGGCTTCATGACTGTCGCTAATGCTTGCTGTGCCAGTTCCAATCAATCAGCCAGTCTTTATAAAACAGGGCAAGGGAACAAGACTAACTTCCCCTCCTCCCCCATCCCCACCCAGGTTGGGAGGTTAAAATCACAAATGTCACAACTCTCAGAGCAGCAGCACAGATCAAGTGTTAATCTAAAGGGAAGGGGTGGATGAGGGGGAGAATACAGGCTGGAGGGGGCCAGGGAGGATCTGGAATGAAGAGGAGAAAAATAAAGCCAGTGAATAGATCAATAGAAGCAACAGCTTACATTCAGATTCACAGGAGAAAGAACACACGGAGACAATCATTTCCTGGGAAAAGCTCAAGCCTAATGAGAATTTACTCTGCTCCTTTATGTGACAACCAGCCCTTTTGTGGCACAGGCTTCCTGACTGACAGGAACCCAGGGCCCCTTAATAGGATTTCCATATTATTTCCAACACCTGCCCAGAAGTTATTTGTTTACATTGAAGGAGGCAAGATTCTCAAATCAGACATCTGCTTCTAGTTCAGGCATATCTTAGGAAACCATCTAGAAAGCAGCTTTGTTACCATGGTGACATTTTTATTTTCCTCCTTTAGTTGGCTCAAAACATTAGCATTTCCAATTTTATTTTGTTGTTCAAAAGGCCAAATGTCGCTCAAGAAAACAGAAGATGAAAAAAAAGATAAATGAATAGAATTTTCTAATTTTTTCTGGAATAAATAAAAAGGGGGTGTTATTAAACTGCCTACTGGCTTCTCTCATTGGGTGGCATCACTAAGTTGTTTACCTCCTTTCCCCCACCCAGTCCTCTCCTCTTCCCCTCAAATTTGAACAGTCAGCAACTAGAAAAGTAGCCATTTAAAAAGAAGATTCAAGAATCTTTCAGGATACGGTATAATTAAATAATGAGCCCACTTCTATGAAAAACAATTCCTCATACTCACCTTCATCACCGTATCTTAGAAAGTTCACTTACAACAAGAACACTTAAGACATTTTAACTTCTACCTCAGTGCCTGCAATTCAATAAAAGGGGAGGGTTCTGAGGGAAAGTGTAAGCTTTTCATGAACATTTAGTGGTTGCAGAGGAGATGGAATATTAAACAGTGTGAGGGAAGAAAGGCAGACTGCACATGAGCGGATTACATGTATGCGTATGTTGTTATTCTCCAGTTTCTAGTGAAGCAAAACTAGAAGCCTCATTGAATCCAGGGGTAAGGGGAGGAGGGTACTTAACTACCAATTACAACTATCAAAAATAAATAGGAATTTCTTAAGATACAATACCAGTACTGGCATAGCCTCAAATGTTTTTCAAAGCAGCATAATTTATTATATACAAAAATAATTGGATTGGTTCTGAATAATGGATAACCAGATAAAGTTAAAGCAATGTAACTTATTTTGTTCAATATTTAGATTCAAAGAACTAAGTACTCATTTAACTCTAACATTTTGAGTTTTGATTTGTCAAATCTAACCTGCATTATTTAGTCTTGAAATGATCTTATTTTCATTTAACAGCAAGCTTATTTAAAAGAATCAAAAACTCTTTCAGAAAGTACTACTCAGCCCACAGCAGACTTTCTTTCTACTACTTTTTTCATGAAGCCCAAATTCTGTTCAGTCTTGTCACAAGGTAGTTGCCATGGTAGTAATTAGAGATAACTCTTCAAGCCCGAAATTACAGCCCTTATTAGTGGTAACCCCTAAGTATAGAGAGCCCTTGAACCTAGAAGATATCTGAGTTACTTTAAACCAGTATAGAACAAAATACCTAAGCTGGAGAGAGCTAAGTGTTATAGAAATAATTCAAGAAACCAAGTAGTAAGAGTATTAAACTTCCCCCGGAATAATTTTTAAAATTTTCCAGAATGGGTTAATGTTACTGTAAGAATACAAAAAAGATGATGGAATAGTTCTTTAGAATAATTCTATTGGAAGAATTAATTATCTACATTTTCAGAAACAAATGCTTTTGAAATTCAAGTGCCAGTTATAACACTTAAATAAATCTTAGGCCCCTCTAAAATTTTTTTAAATATTAAATACAAACTTTATGGCGTAATATTTTTGGAAGAGAAGAAATGCATCCTAATTAAGAAAATTAAAGTCATTAAACATCAGGATGAAAATGTCTGTCTAGTAAGGAGGAGGGTTGGTTTATAGAGGAGAAGAATTAAACCACTTTTGCCAAATCAGCTGGAGAAGGCCAACCTGACAACCAGCCCGGCCCTGTTAATTAATATTTGTTCTGCTTCAGTAATCGGTGGAGGAGGGTGCAGCAAAACAAGCATGTCTCCTTGAGTCACATCATTAATCCATTCATGCTCACCACCTGAGGACCGGCTATGCCCTAAAGATATTTATTCATCTGTTCAACAAACAAACAATTAAAACATTTTCTGGAATAAAAGCACCTGTTACATTTCACACAGTTTACACGCCTAAAGGCAGGTATCAATTAATACTGAACAAATTACTGCATCATAAATCACAACTTCATAACAAAAGTTCCTGATTGTTCTTTGATAAGATAACTCTAAATAGTAAAATACATGGTAAAAATAAAAATCTTTACAAAGAATTAATAGACAAGCAATAGTAATATGAAAACACTTAATTTCAAATTACCATCTTATTTTGGGAAATTGAAAGAGTTACAGCATTAAATGCTTAAAAGGCATGCTTTCAACATTAAACTATGCCCCAAACTCCCAACTTTCCAAATTAAATACAACTGCTACTGTGTTTACTTGACTAATGGTATGGTCACCTGTACTGGTGAAACATACCGTATGGTACAAGATTTTTATTTCAAAATTCATTTCTAGGACAGGACTGAATAACATGTAAGAAACCGTCTACGTTCCAAATGCTTGAAAGAATGCCTAGAGTTACATCCTTGATCCATGAAGGTTAAGAGACTAGACCACTGATACACAGCTTATCTAGTGGTAGAGAGGATTGCTAAAGAACCTGGGCAGCCTTCTTGCAGAATGGCTTTCTAGATGTGTCCGTGTGCTTCCTTGTGGTGTCAAGAACACTTCATGATGAATCACACCAGAAAGTCTTTTTCTTATGATGGGAGAATGGGATAGAAGAATGAAGTCTAGGTTTACATGTACATGTTGGTGATGAGCAGTAAATTTTACCAATAACCAGAGGAGTAAAGTACCTAAAAATGTATGCTGATTATCAATAGAGTTGTATTTCTATCCTTTAAACCTTAAACATAGATTATGATGTATTTGAAATACAAATCCACTGTCCAAATAAGTATTGCTTAAGACAGGCTTTTTAAAGTATGATTTTAAAAATATATTAAGCACATCTATTTCCTTTGGTTTGTATACCTGATTCTCTCTGCCACAACAAAGTAAAGTTCTTCCCACTAAATTCTTAGCTGCGTGAAGGTAAGAATTTTAATCTTTGTGGAACTGTATAAGAGAACAAATCAAGAATTAGTGTGAGAAGGGAATTAGAGTGGAGTTAGGCAGTCGCATAGCAAAATTTCTAAAAAGTGAGGCAGACTCTTTTAGATTAACAGAAACCTTAGAAAGATAACAATGCACTGTAATGGAACCTATTCAAATCCCACTTCAAGCAAATCAACTATTTAAAATAATCAAAGAAGTTTGATTATAGACTGGGTATTAGAAGCTATCAAAGAACTATTTTTATTAAATGATTAAAAATATTATGGTTATCTAAAAAAAAAAGCACATTATTTAGAGAAATGTGGCCATCTTACATATTGAAGTATGTAAGAACAAAATGCATGCTATCTGGGAATTGCTTTAAAATAATTCAGCAAAGAAAAAAGGAACAGATAAAAATGTGGCTAGATATTCGTAACTTCTGTACCTAGTTGTTGTGTGTATGGGGGTTCTTTGTACTATTCTTCATACTTTGTAGTATGGCTCAAATTTTTAATAACAAAGAATGAAACTGGGTCACCCAAAGAGCCTTCCATTGAGGATAGCACTAGCTTTGTACCCTTTGACAGGGCCTTCACACCTCTAAACCTTTCCTTAGGTGTGAAATAAAGGTAAGCATAACAACACCTATCTTCATATGTAAAAATCCAAATTAGGAGCTATACATGCAGTGGGAGTTGGCTCAAAATATATCAGTAGGATTGAGTGGATACTAAGGATCCACCTTATTTTTCCCTAAGTCAGGGTGGATAAAACTGGAGTGTCCAAGTCACTGCCATTAATTAGCTTATTTTCTCAGATTGCTAATGACTGAAAGGAAAATATGAGATAACACAAATCCACTATTGTTCTGTTTGCTTAGACACTCTTTTTAGTGTTTTATGGATTTCATCTAATCCTCCCTTTTTAATCTAGCCTTCTATTTATTTTATACCTTTGTCTTTTTACAATGTGTGCTTCTAAAGTCTGCAGTAATGCAAATTTATCCCTCCAAGCTTTCTCCCAAAGGGTAACATTCCTATTTAAAAGGGTATTTACAGGAGGGTGAAAAACAAAACTGCCTGGCCCATATGGTTCTTCTCTCTCTTCCTGGCCCCTTCTTCCTCAAGTGGTGTCTTCTCTGCTATTCTCAGACATGGGACATTCCAAAGGGGTAAATGTATTAAAGGCACATTCCCTTCAGACTAATATTCCTTTGAGACAGGAAAAACAGGTGGGGGGTGGGGAGTCACACAGGCTACACAAAACCCTGGAATAGAACCCTGACCATTAAGTCTTAACATGCAAAGTGAAGTGGCAAATAGGGTGGCAAATAGGAAGTAATCATTCTGTTAATTCAGGCTAAAAACCCACTTTCACTGTAACACCCAACTAATGAGGCAAAAGTGCTTTCTTGGCCTGAATCATATATTTCAATGTGAACATAAAAACAACTAAACCTTTATTGCCAATAGAATAACTGGGAGAGAAAAGAGAAAAGCAATGTATGATGTTTTAGTCATCTACGCAGGACACCAAAATATATAGATAAGAAAGAATAAAAAGGCATTGCCTTAAACACAGATAACGAACAGATCATTATAGGAAAACCTTTAGACAAAAATCAAATTTACAAAGAAAAAAATATAGCATATATACCTACAGAAAATCATTTAGCTTGAAATTATATGTAAATTAAATAAAACTCACCATCCATCCTCATTACACTAGCAAAAAGTATTAGAACTATGAAGTTCAATATTGTTAGATTGTGTGGAAATATACTCAAACATTGCATTTGGCATTTTAAATTGGTACAGAGTTTTTGGAGATCAATTTGGCAAGGCACAAGTCACTAAAAACGATGATACTCGATGATACAGCACTTTGGGGAAGACATTCCAATGGAATAACAAAAATAAAAACACGACCACTTAAAAGGGGAAAAATGTTGTACTTCTGCTATATTTTTCAGATGAAAAATGACAAATCCCTCAAAGATATGAGTTTAGAACGTTATTGCACTCAGGACAAAACACAGGAGGACCATGTAGATACATAAAAAGGACACTTAAAGTAATAAAGAATGCAGATTGCAACTTAGGAGAGGCCCATGAAGCTAATCAGTATCTGGTAATAGTGAATTTTGCTATTTATATTTAAGCTGGTCTTGATTTTGGTGCCTGTTTTTTTGGTACATGATACTGGAATATGTAGACATTTGGGGATGGGTGGTAAATTAGGCTAATTTCTCAACCTCAGATTCCTACCAAGTTTAAGGAAAGCTGGTCTTCATAGCCTGAGTCATTACCATCATTTCAGTAACTCAGACAAAAACTGCAGAGTGATGTGAGGAGCCTAATAACGCAAGGCAACTGACTCCTCTTCATGAATTGGAACCTACAGCAAGTGGGAAGCTCCTGGCAGCAAGTAGCAATGTCTTCTCTGCCACTGCTTTAGGGCCATCCACTTTTACTGCTCGGCCCTACGTGGGAAGGATGAGCAGTGGAAGGTTCCATCATCTCAGAAAACATTTCCTTGATTTTACTTACACCTTTTCTAGGAATGAGACAAATGGTTCTAAACACTCCAGAAAGATGGTGAGAAAGCCCCCCACCGAGGAAACAGAAGGAAGAACCTCATCTGGGGGGCCTTTTGGAAAGCTAACTTTGGGCTTTTCTACTTTGCCATTAGGGTGAGAGCAGATCATGGGCTGGGTTTCTTGCTGTTTTCAAGCCTCAAATGTGAGACTTAGTGGTGGGCACATGGAGTCACTGGACAGCCAAGTGACAAGCAAGAATAGCTGCAGGTATCCTGGCCCCTTACTTCAACAGCCCTACAATACACACTGTTCTAGTTTCTCATAATCAAGAAAATGGATTCTTGGGCTCCTACAGTGCTTTCTCCTTTAGATCCATATTTATATTCTCCACCCTTGTTGAAAAACTTCAGATACAAGTCTACAAATAACAGGCTTAGGAATCAACTCAGCTACAGGAGCTATAGAAAACAAGATCAATAAAGCCAATACCATGTGATTTAGTGGCCACACCATCCAGGAAGAGAAAGAAAAAAGAAGAAAAAGGCTTGACACTTTAACAAGTGAATTTCTTTCATTTTACTTGGCATCTAAAGGTAAAGCACCTTAATTACCTGAATCTTTACAGTAAGTTTAAATTTATATTTTATAAGCTATTCTGAAATCTGCCCTGTTTAATAATCTGTAACGTCAAGAAAACATTTTAAAGTGTCTCTCACAATTAAACCCATCCACAACCTTGTATAAATCAAAATTTTGCTACCATATCAAAATGTTACACTGGGGCTGTATAACATTGCCCACATCCTCATTACATGCAACACTAATTACTACCAGCAGATTCAGAATTTTCTGCACATTAGAGGCTTTTAGAGGAGCTATAAAAAATTTCAGGCACCATTAATTTAAATTTGTATTGAAATTTCCTTTTGACAGATGGCCAAAAATTACTTATTATTTAGAGTACCAGAGCTGCCTGTTTGCACATTAGAAGAGGAAAGGGAAAAATTAAAAGCAAGAAGGAAATTTATGTCACGTTCATTACCTGTTAAATGTTAGGGAGCATTATCTTGCATGAATAAATTATTTCATACAAGCCTGACTCCAGCTGCAGGCAACTGGCACACTATGACTGATAAAAACCATCCAGAGTCACACAGCAGACAATCATAAAAAGCCCCTCTTAACCAGGAACCACTTACGAGAGGACGATCGATGGAACAAGCAACTATTTCTCTGAGTATCACAGAACATTTAGAAAAATTAGCAAACTATTTCACCGTGCAAAGCTATAGGACAGCCCCAGACCTGCCACAAAGCAACTTCAAATCTGAGAATGGTACCCAACAAAAACATCTAATTATAGCCTACCAATCCATAATAAATCAAGGCAAAATCATCTGCCTCTAATTCTTCTTTGTTTTTCCCCTGGCTTCTGGCTATACAGATACTCACTTCCAGTTCACCCTGAATAGTTATAGATGATTTCAAAATATACCCTACTCTTGGGTGAGGGAATAAAAAAAATGTAATTGACACAAAAGTGTGCACTGAGGTATAAATAGTCACAATCTTCTGGGAGTAGGGCATGAGAGGAGCCTTTTGTTTAGTTCACGGGGCTGCCTAAAGGTATGTATTCATAATATGGAGGCAGGGAATGTTTATCTTATGACCTCAGAATACCTAGACAGGCTTTCCTAGAGCTGCTATCAGTTAATGTTGGTCACTGCATTTACTTACTACTTCCTAAGTACACATTGTGAAATACTTACTATACTCTGATCAAGAATGCTTTCTAATCTAGGTATTGATATGCGTATTATATAACATACAAAATTCTAAGTGCATAATTAAATAATTCAATGTGTGCAGTTCCAATTGTAAATGTTGACATTTATGTGGAAGTGCAAATGCCCTTTCAAATTACAAAGATTCTTTAAAGGTAAAATAGATGTATTCAATTTTTCTTTTCCATATTTATGGGCATTGGGGAAAAAAATCCCAATTCTCTTTTATTGTATTATGAAAGGACAAGGAGTAAAAAGACATTCAAAGTTATAGCACAGGTGGTTTCAGGGGAAGATTTTAGTCTTCATATATACATAGCTTCATTAAAAACTGCAAGAAAAGTAACTACCTACGATCTGAAACATTCAATTGTTGTAAAATACAATAATAAGAGAACTGACAGCACCTGTACTTTGGCCAATGCTTGAGAACTGTCCTTTCCTTCTAATCAATAAGTAATACAATGGTATATGTATTATGATTATGAATAACACAATAGCATATTTACATTGTGCCTGGCTCAAAAGTGATCACAGTAATTTTCATATTTTATTCATTCTCTGCCATGGCAGCCAGTTTTTCTTGTTTGCTTACTAACTAAACTCAGGTATCCTTAGCATATTCCACCCTGGTGTTACAAAAATATATCCAAATTATTAGGCCCTCAATACTTTTCCTCCTTCCCTACAACTTGTCTATAAAGATACACAGAGGGCAGATAAGACAGACAGATGTAAAGCCTAAAGAGAATTAACTTGCTATACTGGAAACTAATATGTTAATTAAAAAAAAAATTCTTTCTGGTGAAGAAATATGCACTTAAATGTTTATGATAGAGTTTTGCAGGATGGAACTGTTTCCCCAAATATGAAATTAATGCATTTCCTTATAAACCAATTGATTTACTTAATTTCATTATTATCTTACAGGCAAAGCCTAAGTGAAGAAAAGCAGTTATTCTTTTCCACATGGTAAGACATAATAATTGAGCAATGGAAGCCAGATCTTATAATGCCACCTTGCTCTACAAATCTGATTCTGATAGAGAAATGGGACCATATTTCCCAAAATCTCAACCAAAAGATCTAAAAGTAATAAAAAAAAATGCAGTTAACCACTATTTATTAAAGCCCACAAAATCATTCTCTAAATCTCAAAGACTCCATTACTTGATTTATTCAAATCATTTATATAACCCTTTTAATCCATTTCTGTTCATTTTGATTCCTACCTTGATGGAGTCTCTGTCTATAGGCAAAACAGCAGCAACATAAGCAGATTAAAGTGGTGGGAAGAAGAAAAAAAGAAAAGTACCAGTTAGTTTACACAAAATTATATATTTATCAAACTTAATCTCTGCTAAATAATAAATTGCACAGATGTTACCTTTGCTATAAAGTTAATTATTAATACAACTCTATCAGATTCACAAAAGCACCAGTCTATCTTTGACACAATTTCAGAAGAATCAAAGCTGGACATTCATAATTTTTATGCTCCTTACAGACTTTTCCCACTTATAAAAGTGTTTATAATCATACATTAACTCTGTACCACTGCATTAAGATAAATGGATGACAAATACTACAGTCTTTCTCTAATTTCCCATTACAGATGGGAAATTTATGCTTATGTGATAAAAATCATTGACCCAAGATTATAATTCATAGTAATGACACTGAAACAGGAATAGATATGAGCTTTTAATTATGAGCCACACCCTCAAACCAATGAACCATCCATGTGCTAAGTAAATTCCCACAAAGGAATGAGTGCTGGGAGAAATGTCTTCATTTGCTTTTCTGTTATTAACTAATAAAAATGATTAGTAAGCACCATACAAACATACAGTCATTTCAGAATGTCTCTGCACTATCATCTACCTTAGTAGGGGAAGAAAACCAACCTAGAAAAAGCACAACTGGCCTTTAAATCAATTAACTGCATAAACAATTGTGCTGGTCTTATAGGAAGAAATTAGTTAATTTCATGCTTCTAAACATACTGGGTGAAAGAAGTAGTTAAACCAATAGATTTCATTAATTTGGTCTGTACCTTCTCAATTACTAAGACTATTGAAATTGCTTTTTTACCTGTGAGATTTTTAGTGCCTTGTATAGGCTCATCTGATTTATAAATAACAATAGAGTTGGCCACATATCAAGTGAGCCTTTATCAGTAAATCTTTCTCTAAAATAAATTCAGTCAAAATTAGCTATTCATGCAACACACTATTTCAAACACAGAGCACTATGGGATTTTGTTACTGATTTAGACTTGGGGAACACAGGAGGGAACAAAGAATCAAAGGCAATACCCAGGAAATAGGCCCCCTTGCCTCTGGAGAGTGCATTAACTCTTGCCAACCACTATGGTATCATTTGGCAAATGATTGCTTCCAATAATTAATTTACCTTCCAGTGGAAATCCTTTGTTTAGTCACTGGTAAAATTAAATTCAGAGACAATAAACAATGGCATCCAAGACCAACCATCAGCAAGCAGGCAGACAATCTCAGATTGACATCCCAAGAGGATCACTCACCTCTTTGATGATCATTGTCATGGTGCTTCTTCTCATCTTTAATTGGAAGGTGGGACTGACCTCCCAGGGCACTGGAGAGGGCCAGAAGCCCGGCACTACTACCAATGGGTGGAATGGCAGGGGGCTGAAGCCCCGAAGGGTGTGGAGTCAGAGGCACCGGCAGACCATGTCCATGTGATAAATGCTGGGCCTGGAGTTGTTGCTGCTGTGAAAAATTAGACACAGATATTGAATTTGTCCCCTATATGTATACCCCATGCCTCCCACCAAAAGAAGCTCAAATAGATAATAAAAAAATCCAGCATCCATAAAGAAAAATATATCCTTAACATATATGTTTTTAAAGAAGGGTAGGGAGGAAAGGAGAAATACTGTCAATAAATGCTACCTTTCTTACTTAGATTTGGGGGCTTTGCAATATGCACTACAACTTAATTTTTAAATAATGAAATTATCTAAGTAATTTAGTTGAAATTCAGATTTCTTTAACAAAGCCACAAAAAAGCTTTTTTTATCTCAAAAATAAAATAAGGCCTCGCTATCATACATTTCTAATCAAAACATATATGTGAATAACTGTTAAAGCAGTTATGTTGAACAAAAAAAGCTGAAAATTGAGAAAATTAGTGTTAAACAGTTCTCCCAGAACCGCTGCACAGCATGCAGTGGGAGTTAATTTGAAAGAGAAAACCTGAATTAACAACCCAGAAAAGGAAACTGGTTGCAGCCACCGTTTTAAGCCCTTTAAGTGTCCTCAGCGGTACTTGAGCAAATTACTAAAGAAAATCTAATGTAGCAAGGCTTGGGTCCTCCTGTAGGCTTGCTCAATAATGCTGAAATAATTGGGCACTCTGTGCACGTTTAGTGATGCTTGAATGAAAAGCTAGAGGCCTGCCCTTGTACTCTTCTCTAGCGGCCGACTCTGTGTTGTGACAGGTTTATTTGAGTGGGACTGTGATGCATGCACCAGTAACTGCACTGACAAGAGTTTAAAGTCATTTTTACCAGTACACTGGCAACACATAGAGAGAGAAAGCCCTCAAGAGGCTGGAATGGGAGTGCTTGACCTCAGCCGAGGCTGCATCAAGCTCTGCTACAGGAACCGCTGCGGGCAGGCCTTGTTGTCTCTTCAGAGTGGGAAGAGGGGAGAAGGTGGCGATGGGAGGATGGGAAGTCAGATTATTCCTCAACAGGAATCCCTTCAACTCAAACCCTGCTTACAAACAGTCCACGAAAACAAGTACGGAGTAATTCCCAGACTAACTTTTGTAGTGACTGAATTTTAGTTGCCGCCTTTAAATCAATCACTTTTCAGGCCTAACCTAGGACCAAGTAGTCCCTTTCATAATTTTCTTTCCAAGCAGGATTTCACAATACAGCTTAAAAAAAAAAAGAAAACAAAATGAAATAAAAAAGAAATTATTCTAGTAAGAAGGATCCTAAAATGAGTTTTTAAATACTTCAAAGAAAAAGAGTGAACTTTTTTCTCCTCTCCAAATTACATTTTTCTTCCTCTTCTACATGTCTTATTGTGTTTGATTGTAAAAGTCAAAGTATAGTATTAATATAATTATAGCTATTTTCTCCTATTTCCTGGCTACATGTAGTTAAAATATAGTCGATAAAGTACAAACACTGTGAAAGAAGTTTACATACGTAAAATGGAAAATGGGTGTAGTATCCAGATATTTCACCAACCAGGCCCTACCCTCCCAGTTCTATCAAAACTTTTCCTAACTGGGTAGTTTTTAAGTAAGGTTGTTTTTCAGTTAAGTGGCCAAAATCATGTTCATAATTCTTTACATACTGTGAATTAGTTGTGATCAAAAAATATGAGCACACAATTATTTTTTCTAAATATATTATAGAAAATGTCTATGAATAAGACAAAACAGGGACTTTAGGTAAATATAAGGCAAATTCATTTCAAAATCTTGTTCAACTAAACAGAAAACTGTTCCGATTCTCTTTCTCCTCTAAATTCCCCTAATATTTCACATGCACAGTTTGCACACATAGCCATTTCCTACCTCAGGTAAGAGTTCAATGGGTAAGCAATTCTTAAGAACCTGCATAAATGTCTCTCATCTTCTTTCCTTGACTCTTAGCTCTGTGAGTCTACATTTGATAAATCCTAGCTAACCGTAGGCACTGAAACATTCACACATCATCTTGATAAATTAAAAAATATATCTATTTCATTAGACATTAAAAAATCCTCAGCCAAAAATCAGTATCTTCAATGATCCAAGTGTTTCACTTTTATTCTTTTTCTCTTACAAAATAAAAAATAAGCACTAACTGCTTTACTTTTCCATTAGACAAGGAACTTTTCAAAGGCAGAAAATATATTTATTCCTCGTCTGTCTGTTGCACATAATGTTTGTAAGTAAACACTTCCTGGGATCCTCATTTGCTTCTATTTTATCTCAAAACAGCTATAAAAGGACCTTATCTCCTCCTCCTCCTTAAGCCCATCTCAGAAGAAGGGTCCTTTTCCTTCTGAAGGCCAACTCCTCCCACCTGCATAGGCATCATCTTTTCTTTCATTCTTTGTTTCATTGCTCCTTCAATTCTCCAACCTCTCCCTCTTCTTCAGTTGTTGTCTGTCATTGATTTTGTTGTTCTGAGCTTAACACCAGAGTCTCTTAACATTTTGTTTAAGATGAATTGCCCATCTAAAGTCAAAAGAACTTGAAGCAGTACCTTTTTGGGGGTATAAAAATCCCACTATATTTTAATCACTTTGTGTGTCCTCCACTGCCCCCACATAGTGCCTTACACATATCAGCACTTGATAAATGCCTGTTAAATTTAATTAAAATAAATTTCTTTTGCCCTCTTTTCTACTACCTTGTTTATATATATCCCTGTATTTGCACAGCCAATCTTCTCTATAACTAGGGTGTATCTGCTGCTTCCACTTTCAACAACACCCACCTCTAAGCACACACCTACACACATGCACACTCTTAATACAAACTCACTCACTCATTCTCTCACTCCTTACACTCTGCCATCTGGACTCCAGGCCACCATTCTCTTAAAACTGAGGACCATTCAGACAAGACTGACTCAAGATTTCAGTTACCTTTTTATCTAACATAGCTGCAGCCACAGACAACATGTCCTCCTTGTTAAAACTCTCTTCTACCTGCTCCAACAACTCTAAAATGATCACTATGGCCATCTTCTATTTAGCTCTCTGAATGTTCCACTTATATTTTTTCTTGGCTTTTTCTCCTTTTGCTCCTCTGCTCCTCTCTAGCCTTACCTACCTTTAAGCAAATGACTCCCACATCTGTCTCCCAAGCTTCTGTACCCCTGCTCTAACTTCCTGCCAGACAATTCTACTTGGCAGTCAGCAGTACCTGGAAACAAAAATGTCAGCACAAAACACATAAGCAACTTCTACTGGCTCCAGTTATTGGTCACCATCAATTTTTCTTCTATGCTCCTACATCCATAATCACTGAGTCCTGTTAATTCTCAAATAATTCCTTATGTTTCTACTGCCAACCTACTAGTCAGACTCTTATCACCCCATATACTAATTACTCTAAGTCTCGATTAGCTCATTTCGGTTCCAGCAAATCCATGCTTCTTAACCACTGGCAATTTTTCTAAATTCATGTCATTCTGTGCCTTTTAGAACAACCTCCTTCCTCACTGCTCATCTAAGTTGTACTCATCCATTTTCACCTGTTCTCTAAATGCTTTTTCAAACATCCCAAGTGTCTACTATCTTATACAACTATTATTGGTTGGCCTATGTTGTTTCATAAAGGTATTGTTATTCAACTTTTTACAAATAAGAAGATCCTGACTTACCTGAAATTGTGAGACTCTGGAGAGAAGACACCGGCCTCAGAACCCTTTGTACCCTTGGCACCTAGCTCAGTTCCCCACACAGTACTGAGGAGATTCAATTAAAAATTCTGATACTAATGACAATAAAAAGCCTCTTTTGACAATTAGGCCTTGGTTCCAAAAACAACAGACCCTTTTTATCTATAAGTTCAAATTTCTTATCAAGATCTTCCATAAACTAACATCAGCCTCACTTTGCACCCTACTGTATAACACCACCCAGGGAACTCTTTGCCCGTAACACCGTTTATTTAGTAAGGCATCTAAACACCTAGAGCTCAGCTTTACTAATAATCAACATGCATACACAGAGTCTTCTCTCATTTGTCTCTACATGTTTAAATTCTACTCATCCTTTTGTGCTAAACTCCTGCCTACCTTCTGTGTGAAGACATCCCTAATGACCCTGGCTCAAAGTAATCTCCACCACTGCCTCTTAAATTCCGACAGCACTTGAGTCCAATACCATTTATATGACACTTAACAACCCAAGCCAATAAAAGACTTTTTTCCATACACACACATACATACACACACACACTATATTATGCCATAATCCTCTAATTAGAGCTCTTTCTTTTAAATTTCCCACAATGCCTAGATATTTTTTGCATTTAGTAGCTATTCAAACTATTATCAGCACCAATTTTATAAACTGATGAAGTTTGGCTCTATTTTCTTTCAGATGATATTTCAATCTTCAGAATTTAAAATGAAACCAGAAGAAATAAAAACATAACCTGCTTATACTATAATCCTTCATTTGGATACTTTAAATAAGCAGCAATAATCTAAAATAAGGATTGATATCCTAGTGATCAAACAGAGCTTGGTACCCCCATATAAAAAGCACACATTTATTTTTATTGTTCATCTTTTAACTTTTTAATTTCTAATATTATGATTTATAAATGGGCTTAAATATAACTACCACTAAACTTTTTCTAAACTAATGAACTCAAACTCTCATCATGTGTCCATATGGATATATTTTAAAGCTTTTGGTGAGGTAAGTTTCTACTACATTTAAAGAGAGTTCCCATATATTCGTTACCTGTCTTCCACTAATGTTAACATTTTACATAACCACAGAATTTATCAAAATCAAAAAATAACATCAGTATATTACTATCAACCAAACTAGAGACTTTATTCAGATTTCTCTAGTTTTCCACTAACGCCATCTTTCTGTTCCAGAATTCAAACCAGGATACCACACTGCATTTAGAGAGGTTTTAATTTTTCATTTGGTATATCAAAATTATCAACTCCTCTCAAAAATCTTATGATTGGCAATAACCAAACTGTAAGCACATTATTTAATAGAATATGCCTTGAATTTAGGAAGTAAGAAAATGAGAGGGGGCTACCATAAACTCATTTTTATAAGTCATCCATTGTGTGTGTGTGTGTATATATATATATATATAAATATAAAATATCAAACAGAAAAAGCATACTCAGTTGGAGATCCTTTAAAAAAAAGCAATTTTTATCAAGTGTTTTTAAAAACAAAACTATAAGATAAAATGAGATTAAATAATTCCCCAAAAGGCATAAGATAAAAATGTAAGACAGATATACTGAAATACTATAGTGGGTTTTTAAAACATTTACATTAATAAATCAGACCACTTTTTATATTTTTAAGCTTCCTTGCAAGTTTCCACCTTAGGAACTATCCTAGAACTTGAGTGGCAGATGTACTTATAACTGATAATGATTAGTCATTAAAACATATGAGAGATCATCTTTAAACAAAAGCAGTAAGTCACTAATGGCTAAGGTGAACTTCACCCTTTTCTCCATTAAAAAAAAGCTTAAATTTATCAATTTCAAATAACATTAAAAAATTCCTTTAAAAAATTATTTCTATCAAGTCTTTTTATTAACAGAGGAAAACTCAAAGCAGACTCCCTAGAAAAGGTGTAAGGTTTCTCTAGATATTATTCAAGGTGCTCAGAGTAGCATAATCTAAAGGACTGCCTTACAATAGGGCGAAGGCTTGCTGGTGTTTCCCAATAGGTTAACATGGTCCTCTGAACTCTGCCCTATCTGTGTGAATTATAGAGCAATTAACCTGCAAAGGTTTACTACTTTATCTTACAGTCACACTAAGAAACATAAAACCTCTTGCTTTTTAAAGACTAAAGGAAGGGAAATGTATATTCAGAGTACATAGTTCAACACAGATTTGTTACTAAAACAATTTAAGATAAATCACCACTATAGATAACTACAAACTAGCAGGTTAAAAAATATTGACTTTAGATGGGGAAAAGAAAACACAGAAAGAACAATCAAGACAAATAATCAATTAAGAGGGCACAGACTGTAGCACCAATTAAACACTAAAGTAAATGTACTTTATATAACCATAACTGAGAAAAACTTAATGAGAAAAATATGTGTTGGGGAAAATTCTTCTCAATGACCTTCCTAGGTTATTATTATTTTTCTGGTGCCTTATTTCATTGAAAAAACAAAAACAAACAAACAAAAAAATCCCTCTCATGTCAAACCACACTACAAAATAAACTATTTCTTCCTTCTGTTCCCTTGATGAGCCATTCAAGAAAGTAAACATTAAAATGGAGTGAACTTTAAACTTAGGCAAATGCTCCATTAATTAATTTAATTCTGAAAAATAGCAATTATGTTTGAAAATATACGGCAATGAGGTGGCAGACACAGCTTCAATTCTCTTAATGGCTTTTTTACTGGATTTTCTGTAACAAAGAATTATTTCCTTGCAGTTTTAAGTTTGGCACAAAGGGCAGAAAAAGATGACTAGAAAATCGAGTTCATAGGAAATATCTTTTGAAATGTTGTCTGTCAGCAAAAAGAGGAATTCTTTTTAATTGAGAGTCCCCAACTGCTTGTTGACCAGGGACTGACTGATCAATGACTGAGCAGGAGCTGGTGAGGGTACAGCTGCGGCCCCACATGTCCCTAGGAATTCTGGGCATCTCTAATTTAAAGCCAGGCAGAAGTTTTCTTGTTTATGACCTCCTCCCAACTCTATTGTGTTCTCAACAGAACAAGAATCCTCAAAAAACATGCATCTTCCTTAGAAGCAGTAACATCCCAATATCAATGAGCACACTTAGTGCCCTTATCTTGGTCTCTAAAAAAAAAAAAAAAAAAAAACAAACTGCAAGGTGAACCTGCTCCATCTAGTGCTAGAAAGCAAGAAAGTTACCTAAACTAATGGGTAGTGCCAAAAGGACAATGAGCCAACTTGAAAGGGATCCAAGTAGCAAAACTTAAGATAATTTCAGTATCATAAAGAATGACTATAGTAAATTATAACACATTTTTAAAAGTTCCCAGGAGTAGAGTTCTTGGTACCCCAAGAAAACAGGTGGAACTATGGAGCATTCTGGAGCCAAGGACTAGAGAACGGCTCACAGGCCAGGGCCAGCTGGCTCCCAAGTATACAACCTACCCTTTCACCGACTAGCTAGACTGTGTGAACTGAGCATGTGTGCCTTGACCCAACCAGGAGACATCATTCTAAGAGAGCAGTAAGAGAGGATCTAGCAGACCTTGAGAGGAGCCAGGAAAGAAGAGGCAACAGACTCTAAAATGGAACAGCAAGCACAGGAGAGGGCCCAGGACCTGGCGGGTATCCACTTCACATCCCTTAGCATGTGAAGGCACTGTTTTGTATAAACACTACCGCTGGCCTGGCTCTCTGTGGGTTGGTCTGAGTCTGCAAAATGAGATGCTGGGTGACATTCAGGAAGCATCACAATGAAATGACATCAGAGCCACTGAGCTAGAATCTTTACCATCTATAGGAGCAAGAGCCAGTCACTTAACATTTCTGAGCCTCCCTTCCTTCGTGTGAAAAGTGAAAACAGTTATAAAATTTACCTCCCAAGGTTATATGACATTGTGCATAAAAAATCCTTAGCACAGTGTTTGGCATATAACAGGCGTCCTCAAAATATGGCCTGTGGGCCACATGCGGGTGTTTTTGCCCTTTTTTTTTTACTTCAAAATAAGATATGTGCAGTGTGCATAGGAATCTGTTCATAGTTTTTTTTTAAACTATAGTCCGGCCCTCCAATGGTCTGAGGGATAGTGAACTGGCCCCCCCTGTTTAAAAAGTTTGAGGACCCCTGGCATATAACATGATTCAATAAATGGTGGCTGCAATTAGGAAGAGATATCAGAAGTCCACATTCTCATACAGAGACAGACAGAAAGAGGGAGTAAAAGACAGGAAAAGCTCTTTACAGAATATCAATTTAAAAGGAAAGAAATAATTTAAAATTTACCACTTCACCACTCCAAAATGTATCAACTGATCCAAGACAGACTCATCAGTACATGCTAAAACCACTGGGTGAATAGTTGCTGTGGGGAATAGGCTGTTCACAGTGTCAAAGTATTGTCCCAGAGATTACCTAGCTTCATCAATAATGTGATTAGATTGGAAACACTACATCACCTAGATAGTATTCCTGCTAAAAATACTTAACCTGAATCTAAACTTGAGAAACCAATAAAACAATCAGACAAATCCAGATTATGTAATCTTCTACAAAACTGGCCAGGAATCCTCAAAATGCCAACACCATAAAGCAAAATGGTTTGGGGACTGCTGTAGATTAAAGAAGAGTAAAGAATATAAGAAAAATGATAACAAAGGCAATTTTTGAATATGAATCCTGTATTGGAGGAGAAATGCTACAAAGCAAAAAGTGCTATCAAGGACATTTTGTGGACAACTGGAGAAATATGATTATGAACTGTACCACTGGATACAGAGATGTGTTCATAGTATTGTGCTTACACAGGAAGATGCCCTTGGTGATAGATGATGCATACTGAAATATTAAGGGGTGAAATATCATGACTTCCTCTTACTTTCAGACAGTTCAGTACATTCACAATACATGTGTATTTGTATGCAAGTATACATAGACAGCAAGCATAACAAAATGTTAATTGGTAAATCTAGGTGATGAGTATACACTTTTTTACTATTCCTTTGACTTCCCTGTAGTTATAGGAGCAGGTAAAAGAAGATGTGCCCATCTTGCCAAAACATAGGAGTTCTTGGATTTCTTCTTTTAATAAATATCTCCAGCAGAAGCTAAAGGTTAAGTGAGTACATGGAAAGAAACAAGAATAAAAAGAACAAAGAAAGAAATTTTTCAAGCTAAGCTTATCTGTAACTCATTCCTGATGACTTATGACAGGGGAAAGCTGCATTTGTAGCAACCAAAGAAAGATTATCACTGAAAGGATTTTCTCAAGCTAAACAATCCACATATTTCTGTAGTCCTCAAGATCTCTGTACTGGGGAAAGCAAGTTAACTAGCAAAGCAAGCAAATCTCATGAGACCTGTGCCAAGGGTTCCAATGTCCTAATTTGCAGTTTAACACATGAAATAATAAGAAAGAAGGGGAAAAAAAACTAATTTATTAACCTTCCCAGTAGTGATCCTGTTAGCATTTTATCTGAACTGGTCTAAAGTTTACTAGAAAAGGTACTTCTAAGTAAATTAACCCTTTGCACCCACTTGCTTTTTTCTTGATTCCTTTATGCTGTTTGGGATTTAATTTTTTAAATACCCCAGATTTTACAAAGCGTGGCAGTAGAATAAAAAACTGGAGTTTCTTTTCATACAAACTTATTTATTTGGATTTTTTTTATGTTTCAAATTATTGATACATTCAAAGAGTAATTTTAATCTCTGTAATTTTTGCTAACCATGTCGAGTCACACGAGACATCTGAGTGCAAAGGGTTAATAATGAAAATACAATTTCCTGTAGGCTTATTTAAGTTACATAAGGAAAATTTTTAAAGACTTTATACATCTTACACCAATGATTCTATGTTGTGAGTTTGAGTCATTAAAGGCACCAAGGTAAGGGGGCATGATTAAAAAATCTTTCTTTAGTTACTTCTGAGTACTTTTAAAAAGCTGCTCTGAGCAGGGTGGAACAAGCCTATACTTCCAGCTACTTGGGAGGCTGAGGCAAGTGGATTGCTTAAGCCCAGGAGTTTGAGGCTGTAGTGAATGCACTATGATCATACCTGTAAATAGCCACTGCACTCCAGCCTGGGCAACGTAACAAGACCCAGCCTCTAAAATAAAAAAAAAAAGTAATGCATTTAAAAAGCCTATCTACTTTAGGTTCTTCAGTAACCCTGCATTTGATCTTAGAACTTTAGAGGTGGAATGAACTTCACATGTCATCTACATGAGTTGCTTTCCAACACTTTGACTATACCTTATGTAGTATGTGCTGTACATGTGTGTGCATGCATTTGAGTATATGCATAATGTACATGTAAATGAAAAAAACTTAATATACAATACCAAACACTACTGTGTGCAAAAACACTCTAATATTTTCTATTCTCTTCTATATCTTTTTTTTAATAAAAAAAAAAAGTGGACTATGACCTACTGAATTGCTTTTACTGTATACTCATGAGTCTGTAAGCTGCAATTTGAAGAACACTAATGCAGGCCAACACCCTCATGTGTAGGGTCAAAGGTGAGAGTCAGTGGGAGCCAGCATTAAAGCACCAAGAAATGGAGCACAAACCCCATCACCCATCCAGAGGGTGCAGTAATGCACCCTGCTGCCCCATCAGGACTCTTTCTCAACTGGGGAGATTATACCATAAGAAGTAAGCAATTATTCATTCATATGAATAAAAGGAGGCAGGTCCTCTGAGCAGGTGACCTATGAATTGAGACCTGCAGGATGCAAATGAGAGCACCTTGCAGAGAGCTGCAAGGAGAAAGACAATCAGAAGCAAGAGAAAGGCAACTGCAAAGACCCAGAACAAAACCAGCACCTGCTGTGACCAGCCATGAAAGAGGAAGCCTGGTGGGAACCCAGGGAACAAGGGGGAAGTCAGGTAGAATGTGAGTATTCTGGGAATTAGATCATGTACACTAACGGGTTTTGACTTTTATTTAAGAATAAGGAGAGCTCTAGGTTGTGGTGGCATTTCTTGGTTTTGTTTTATAAACTCATCTTTTAGTTGCTCTTTAACTGGTATACATTCTGGATCATACTCCCTTTGTTGGGTTGTATGTGTTGCAAACATCTCTCAGTTTCTGGCTTGTCTTAAGATGTCTTTTGACAAACACGCTTTTCATTTCAACTAAGTAATACATACTTATGAATCTTTTTTTTATGGTTTGAGCTCTCTGTGACCCTTTTAAGAAATCCAACCTTTACCAAGACAAAACATAAGAAGATTCTTCCTGTTTGGTTTTGTTTGAAAGTTTTAAAGTTCTGTCTTTTTAGGCATCTGAGATTGACTTCTGCATGTGATGAGATGCATGAATCCAATTTCATTTCTTCCACAAGAATAACCAACTATCCCCCCAGTAATATTTCCTGGCATCCATCTTTCTCCCCACTGATGTGCTTGCACAGTCTGGCATGAGTGGATCTATTTATGAGTCTTTATTCTTTTTCACTGGCCTATATAAAGACTAATATGTCTTTTTAGCTAGGATATTTTAAAAATTAAATTTTTTTAAAGTTTAAAATGCTGTGTGGAGACTTGATCTGAGAATGGCAAGAATGAAAGGCAGGAGATCAGCTAGGAGGTAATGCAGGGGGGTTTAAACCAAAAAACAATTAATGATTTCTTGGATTAGGGTTTTGGCAGGACAAGCTGAGAAAAGTAAAATTTGAGCAATATTTTGGAGACAAAACTGAAAAGACATGGTTATAGAAGGAGAAGGGGGAGTGAGAATAACTGAAGAAATTCAGGGAATCTTCTAAAATTAGGCCTCAAGTATTAGGTAGATGGCTGTACCATTTACTCAGGTAGGGCAGAAGAAAGAAGGAATGGCCATATAAATACAATTTCATATTTTTTTTTTCCAAATTAGAAAAGTTGTATACTCAATGAAGAAAAGCAGAGTGGAAATAAATTAAAAGTCAAGCACAATCTTGCCACCCAAAGAAAAGTACTAATACAATGTTGAGGGGTCTATCCAGTATTATTTCAAAGGATATGTAGGCATTTTTTAAGAAAAATAACATCCACCTATCTTGTAGTTTAACCTGCCACTTATTTACTACGTATCAAGAACATTTTCCCATATACATGAATAATTCCTTGACTGCATCATTTGTTAATGGCAACATAGTATGCCACTGCATAGATATTCAAAGTTCATTTAAGTGGTCCCCTAAATACTGGGTGTTCAGATTATTTCCAATGTTTTGATATATATAAAGAAAGTCACCATGGCATTATAAACAAATACATATATGGTCACACATATCACTTCACAATAGAATCCGTTCTGAGAATTGCATCATTAGGCAAAGGCAATCTCCTCACCGTGCTAACATCATAAGGTGTGCTTAAACAAACCTAGATTGTACAGTCGGTATAGCCTATTGCTCCTAGGCTATAAACCTGTACAGCAAGTTACTGTACTGAATACTACAGGTCACTGTGACACAAGGGTAAGTATTTGTGTATCTAAACATAGAAAAGGTAGAGTAAAAATACAGCTTAAAAGATGAAAAATGGTACACCTGCACACGGCACTTACGATAGATAACTGAAGCTTGTCGGATTGGAAGTTGCTGAGTCAGTAATGAGTGAATGTGAAGGCCTAGGACATTACTGAACACTACTACCATAGATTTTATAAACACTACACTTAGGCTACACTAAATTTATTTTTTAAAAAACAAGTAATTGTGCTATGAAGTTACGACAGCTACAGTGTCACTAGGCAATAAAAATTTTCCACTTCCATCTCTTGGGACTACTGTTATACTTGCATATCATTATGTGGCACATGACTGTATATACATATCTCTCAGTTAAGATAGTTCTTCTGCAAGGTATAGAATACCTAAATGAAAGTGGCCTGAATAATAGGGATTTCTATTTCTTACAAAAGTCCAGGGTTGGATGGATAACTTGGCCCCATCAATACTCTAGGTCAATTTCTCTCTGATTCTTATGGCTTCCTTCCCATCCCATTCTCCTATCACAAGATAGCTGCTGAAGCTCTACACATTACTTCCTATCCTCACACAATCATGTTAAAAGGCAGAAAGGAGGACAATTCTAATTGGGTCTTTCTGTTAAGGAGAAAAACACATCTCCTTATATCTTATTGACCTGGATAGGGTCCCATGCCCATGGCTCATCCGTAAGGAAGGCTGGAAAGAGCATCTAGAATGTTTTAGCCTTCACAGAAGGCAGACTCTGCCTACAAAAGAGAAGCAACAAAGCCTGCTTTAAAACCTACCTTTGCTCATAGGCCAATCTGAAGCTATTAGTTGAAAGAAACCCAAGAACAACTTCTGAGCTTTCCATCCAAGCAGACAATAACTTAAAACTGTTTTATTCCCATCAACAGTTTCTTCTCCCAGTTATTAATTTGTGCAGAGCTGAGACTTGTCTACAAATTTTTTTTGAGTCAACCCAGAAACACCCTAGGGAAATAAAAACATACAACATTACTGTCACTTTGCTCTGGGACCACAGTGGCACTGTCCTTATTGGTCACAGAAGACAACCTTGGCCCAAGATAAACTCTTCCCCTTTTTTATGAATCTACCAAGAAAAACAAACAAACAAACAAACAAACAAACAAACAAAAAAGCACGAGACTCACAAGGGACAGAATTAGCCATGAAAAAGGGTTCCAGAATGTGCCACTTTGTTTTTATTAAGAGGTTTGTGTGTAGTGCCTCAGCTCTAATTCTTGCTTGTTAGGTCAACATCACTTTTTAAGTTTGTAATATTACTATATCCGATGAAAATAGTTGTTATTCACAAGTAGGATGGACAAATTTTCTCAAAATGGAGAAATGGAAGCAGAGAAAAAGTATGCAACTTATCATACAGCAATGAAATAATTTCAAAGATGGGACTTTTCACAACATAATTATAATCCTCATGGATTCAAACTTACTTATGTCCCCTCTGAAGGGTCACTGGCCTGGCAAGGGCCCTTTGTTGTCTTCCTCCCCAAGTCATACCCTCTGCAATTAGCTTATCACCAGCTGGGCTCACGCCTGTAATCCTAGCACTCTGGGAGGCCAAGATGGTGTATCCTTTGAGCTCAGGAGACTAGCCTGAGCAAGAGTGAGACCCAGTCTCTACTAAAAATAGAAAAAATTAGCCAGGCATGGTAGCACATGCCTGTAGTCCCAGCTACTCAGGAGGCTGCTGCAGAAGGATTGCTTGAACTCAGGAGTTTGAGGTTGCAGTGAGCTAGGCTGACGTCACGGCACTCTAACCCAGGCAACAGAGTGAGACTCTGTCTCAAAAAATAAAAGGCTTATCACCAATAGTTCTTAATCAAGAAACCACCCACCCACAACCCCCTGAGCAATATTTAAAACAAATACATTGTAAACTCATGATTTCTAGGTTTCTAAACAACCATCCAGCACTGTGTCTTTTTTTTTTGAGACAGAGTCTCACTTTGTTGCCCAGGATAGAGTGAGTGCCATGGCGTCAGCCTAGCTCCAGCAATCTCAAACTCCTGGGCTCAAGCAATCCTCCTGCCTCAGCCTCCCGAGTAGCTGGGACGACAGGCATGCGCCACCATGCCCAGCTCATTTTTTCTATATATATTTTAGTTGGCCAATTAATTTCTTTCTATTTATAGTAGAGACGGGGGTCTTGCTCTTGCTCAGGCTGGTTTCGAACTCCTGGCCTTGAGCAATCTGTCCGCCTTGGCCTCCCAGAGTGCTAGGATTACAGGCGTGAGCCACCTCACCCGGCCAGCACTGTGTCTTTATACTGCTACAGACAAATGCTTTCTGTCTACAAGTCTCACACAAAACATTTTACTATTTCAAAACGGGGTCTCGCACAATCCTGTTCAAGGCATAGATTCAAACTTGTTTGTGTCATGGTACACTTTTTGAATCTGAAAGACCACAAACTCTCTTCTCCCAAAACTGTACATACTCCATTCCCACCCCCACCCCCAACACACACACAATTCTAGGAATACTTCAGGGAGCTAGTAAACAGCCCAAAGCCCAAGCATGAAATCCTAGAAGATCCAAGGACCTAGGGCTAAAACACCTGCCTTAAGAGAGGTGTTTATGAAAACTTTTGGTTCTTATCCATAAAAGTAAGATACGACAGACAAAGAGAAACACATTATGATTCAGGAATATCCAAGTGATCTATGGAACTAATATAATTCAGACAATTTAGGCTAACCAATTAGTATTATAACATTAGTATGTGCATCAGACACAGACAATTTCCATTTTCTTCCCAATCCTGAGCTCTGAACACCAAACATTGGGCAATCCTCTCAGTGGACCTCAGGATAAAGAGAATATTGATCCCAGTGTATGACAAAAAAGAACCTGGAGTCGAGAACAAGTAAGAGACAAGTGTTGCATAATGGTTTAATGTGTGAGCATCATGATGTCAGTCTCAGTTTGGATGCCACTTCCTCCTGTGTGGCCTTCAGAAAACTACTTACTTCTTCAGGGCCTTGGTCCATTTTTTTGTAAAGTTGGGATAATATTTCCTTCTACAGGGGTTGATGTGAAGATTAAATAAAATAATGCATATAAATGCTTAGCACGGTACTTGACAGAGCGTGGATACTCAATAAGCGTTTGCTATTTTTAGTTACTCTTTTAGGGAAAAGAATATATGCCTAGGATAATGATAAATCTAGAAAAATAACTGACAGAAAAAGATACCAAGTTTTAAAATAAAAATTCCATAATCATCAAAACAGACTTACAAAAACCATACAATGTTAGACTAGACAGTACTTTAGTGGGTATCAGCTCCAGCTTTGCATTTTACAGATGAAGAAACAAATGCAATTCCTAATATCATACTACAAGCAACACCCAGGATGACTGCATTTTCTACCAGTCCATGCTTCCCTTCTCTAATCTTGGCTCAAAATAATAGGGGGGAAAATCCCAATGAGAAAATAGCCCAGAGTACAGTACTGGTTCATTTAACAAACATTTATTGCACAATATTATAAACAAATTACTGCACATTTGTTAATGAACAGTTACTGTATATTTATTGTATAAATATCTATTGAAAATGATGAGCTACTACCCATCGTTCTAGGCATCATGGCTATAAAAGTGAACCTGATCTCACTGGCTAGTGAAGAAGGGAAAGTGACACACAAATCAATGGTAAGTGCTATGAGGAAAATAAAAGAGTAATCGGACAAAGAATGAACTAGATGAAGCCCTATATAAAAAGAGAGTGCCAGTCAGGGAAGTCTTTTCTCAGGAGATAACATCTAAGCGAGACTTAGAAGAGATGTTCAAGGAAGACTATGTCAGGACACAGCAGAAGGGCACTCCAGAGGACAGAACTGGTGAACAAGTCCTCAGATGTGAACATACTTGGGGTGATCCAAGGACAGAACAGAGAGGTCAATGTGGCTGAAAGACAGCTGAATGAAGAGCATGAGCAGTATGTGGAGTCAGAAAGGTGGGTGAAGGGTCAGTTCACAAAGAATCTTGTAGGTCACAGGTAGAAATTCAGGCTTTTTTTCTAAGCAAAGGAGACAGCCATAACATTTTGTGAGGTTTTTTGTTTTTGTTTTTTTAATTTTTTTAGAGATGAGGTCTTGGTATGTTACCGAGGCAGGCCTTCGACTCCTGGGCTCAAGTGATCCTCCCACCTTGGCTTCCCAAGTAGCTGGGATTATAGGTGCCCAACATCACACCTGGCCTGGTTTTAAGCAGAGGAGCAAAAGAATCCAATTTATAATTTAGAAAAAGATCACTCTGGCTGCTGTGTACAGGATGAAGTATAGAAAGACAAATACAGAAACAATGTGCCCTATTAGAAGGAGTTGCAGGAGACAAAAGGAGTGCTTTGGACCACAGGGAGATGGAAGATGCACTTACCCACAGTCTGGCACCAGAATAGATACCATTTCTGATGAGAGAAAGTTTTTATATTGAGTTTAGATTATTTCTCTCCATCAGCTAGTCTTTAGGATACTGACAATAAAGACCCAAAGTTCTGAGGGGTATTGAAAAGGTAAGAACAGGAAAGAACAAGTGCAAAATGGACCAGAGAGTATCAATAACGAAAGCTACAATAATAAATACAGTGTGGCACTGGCGAAAGAAGAGACAAACAGTTTAATGGAACAGAACAGAGGCTAGAAATAGACCCACACATGTATGGTTAATTGATTTTCAACAATGGTGCAAAGGCATTCAGTGGAGAAAGAATAGTCTTTTCAACAGATAGTGCTGGAACAACTGTATGGATGTCCAACTGGAAAAAAAAGAAGAAACTCAACCCATTATCTCACAATATAAACAAAAATGAAATTTGATCATAGGCCTCAATGTTAAACTTCTACCAAAAAAAAACAAGGGGAAATTCCATCTTTCCTTAGGCAAAGATTACTTAGAGATAACACCAAAAGTAATATCTATAAAGGAAAAAAAAATCATCAGCATTAAACTACATACTGGGAAAGTGTATTTTCAAAATACATAAAGGACTTACATCTAGGATATTAAAGAATTCTCCAAACTCAATAAAAAAGTGACTCTAGGAAAAAAAGGCAAAGATTTGAACACTTTATCTAGTGTTTAAACATATAGAGATGGTAAATAAGCATGAAGACACTTAACATCCTTATTTGTTACATAAATGCATAAAAACACAATGAATACCACCATGCACCCATTAGAATGGCTAAAAGAACCCCCAAAACTTACAAATCCAAGTGCCGGCCAAGATGTTCTCTCATATATGTTAGTGAGACTGCAAAATAGTATGGTTGCTTTACCATACAACTCAGCAGTCCCACTTCTAGGTAATCACCCAAAAGAAATATATATAACTTACAGTCACTTAAAAAAAAAAAAAAAACCTATAGGTGAATATTTCTTGTGGCTTTATTCACATTCACCCCCAAAAGGAGATAACCCAACAGTCCCTCAAGATGTGAATCCATAAACAAACTGGTGTGTCCAAACAATAGAGTATCATTTAGCAATACAAAGAATCTAACTATTGATATGGGCAACCACATGGAAATATCAAATGCCTTAGGCTGAATGAAGGAAGAAAAGCCAAGAAGCTATATAATGTATAATTCTATTTATATGACATTCTCAAAAAGGCTTCACTTTGGGAGAAGAAAACCGTTTTCAGTGGTTGCCAAAGGTTGGGGTAGGAAAAATAACTGACTACAAAGAGGTAAAAGAAATTAAGGCTGGAGGAGAACTATTCTGTATTTTGATTGTGGTGGCAGTTACACAACTATATTTGGTTATCAAAACTCGACTGTACACTAGAAAGCATAAATTTTACTTTATGTAAATTACACCTCAATAAATCTGACTTAAAGGAATACAGAACATCAATAATGAATGTGTATTTCTGGATTCCTAATTCCAGATACCTGAAAGTATATCCGCAAACATAAAAAAAAAAAAAACATTTGTAAATATATGCAGCTTCATTTTTATCATGTTTTCTATTAACTGTTTCTTTTTATCCTATCATTCTTGGAAAGTAACATTTTACTGAAATTAAAATGTGTTGATTAAAAGTTGATTATGTATAGTAAAATGTAAAATCACAAAGCTTATGACTACCAAAACCTTAATAAGATGATTTAAACATAACTTGGGAATGTTTCAAAATATATTTCAGAAAAATTTTTAAATATCATTCAAAATAAAAATAAAATGTTCTCGTTTAATAGGATTTGGTGAAAGTACTCCAGTATTTGCTGAATGAATGAGTAAATATAATCATTAAATCATTCTTCCTATACACTAAAGAGTTTTCTAACCTTTTCAAAAAGGTCCTTAAGGAGAACACACTTAAGAACACAAATATATTTCTGGGTAGAAGGATTCCCAAATTAATTTCCTAGGGAGCTTTGAGAAGATGCAAAAATCTTTAAAACTTCATGTAAGGGCTTAACAGTCAGGTGCAGTCATTAACCTTTTAGTTCCCTGTTTGGAGAGAGCCCATGCTTCCTCCTTCCCCTTCCTTTTTGTACAAGGAAAAAGGTCTCTGACTAAATACAAGTTGGTGATGCTACTTGTATGAACACTACTGGGAAGAAGTCATCAGAGAATTACAAAAGTAGAAGCAAAAAAAAAAAAAAGATAAGAAGAGGTTAACAATCTGGAAATCTGGATCTGCAAGCTTGAAAGCTACCTTGAGTGGAACCTGTTTTTCTGTGTTAACAGTTCCTGGGACCCCTGCACAGGCTCAGCCCGCTGAGCTAAACACAACAGATCTGGGAAGCTACTTTCTCCTCAGTGGAAACCAACATCTTACGTGCCTTAAGTTATGTCAGTTCACCCAGACACATCTCTAACTCTTTTAACACTATGTACTCAACTCTAAAGCTATGGAAGTGCATTCACTGGGGGGAAGGCCAGAAGGACAGCACCTCTCTAAACAGAAAGAAAAACGTGGTACTTCAGGTTAGCATCATTAGTTTGGAGGATGAATGGATTGACTGGCTTCTACAAATTTCTTTCAGAGAAGCTTTATAATACAAATTAGATGACTACACACCACAAACACAAATGAGAAGTCCTGTTCCTTACCCAGTGTTTTCTTGGGAGCTCTAAAGTAGAGGCAGACCTGAGAAATTACTTAAATATATGAGTCTTTGGTATAAGAAGGGAAATTACTGCCTCTTAGTGCCTCATCAAACTATAGCAGAAAGATTAGATTATGACTGCATCACTCAATAACATAGTTCCCTGCTTCACAATAAATGAATCTTTTTTTTTTAAAGGGTGAAGGGCAGCTATACCACATAAGACAAAGACAGGTGTGATGTAAAGCTGCTTTGGGGCCATCACACCTGAGAGCAGGTGAGCAAAGCCCTATGTGCCAAAGCCAGAGTATACCTTCAAGTCAGCCTTTTTCCCCAACCCCCTTGGCAAAAGCTATGCACATGACACAACCAGTGTCCAGCATATTTCATAAAGCCTTTAAGTCCCAGGCACACTGTTCAGTTAAAGCGGTAAACAAAGCTGAAATAACAATCTAATAAAACACAAATCTATTTCATAGCTCATTTTTTTATTTCATTCCATCTTACATACATTTAGAAAATACCAATAGTAATCAGCTGGGAAAAGAGAAGTTCGCCTGTTAGTTTACTGAAAAGTATTTAAAAAATAACATGAAAGCTGAGTTATAAAAAGCTGAGCTGTTAAAGAGTATGTTTTACGCACAGAACTTGCATCAGCAAACAAGCCATGATTATAACATGTGACTATAATTACCTATCTGTACCATAAAGCCCCTTTAAAAGAGCTTGAGGTCTATTAAATAAAATCCTGAGTGTCTTAGTTCCCCTGGAAAGGTGGAGGGACAGGGCTTGGCTGCAGGTTATCTTGAAATGATCCCAAAATAGGACTATGGGCCTAGGGAAAGTGAAACAGGGAAGGAGGGAAACTCAAACAAGGATGTATTCCTCTGTCAGATCCATTCCTACAGGAGGCAGATGAAGCTCCATCCTGCTGGGACCCTCTATGCAGGAGTGTAGAAAGCACTTCAAAATCATCCACCCTCGAGACAAGCAGGGAGCAGTTCACTGATTCTGTTTCTTTGTGGTGTCAGGGTTACCCAAGGACACTGTAATCCCCTCACTCTTCCAGACTGTGCACACCTAAGTGAAATGAGGGTTCCCACAAAGGATGGGGTGATGGGAGGGGAAGTAAGCATTTCACCACAATGTGGCTGAGGGGAGGTGCTGTCAAGCCGTGGGACACATGTTATAGTGGCAAGTGCTAGAGAGAAAGGGACTGAGTGGTACAAGGTGGGCCCAAGAAAGACAACACTGCTTCAAGCACTGCAGAACAGCTGTGCCCAGAAAGAGATAATAGCAGAATTCCCACAAAATTCACCATACTTTTGGAAAGTCCTTTATTAGAAAATATTTCATATAAAAAATATATGAAAATATGGTTCTTATATATTTAATATTTTTGCTTTTGTTAAAAATGTGAAGTATTATTTCCAGTTTTGTGTTCCTGGAAGCCATGTGTTCACGGGAGTGAGTACACAATCATACACTTGTAAGGGAGGGGAAAACACACACGCTTGTTTTTATATATACCAACATATTTATATCCTTTAGGTTTTGCCTAATGGCTAATAATGAAGACAAGGGAAATTACCAAAATGGCTCATCCAAATGCCTTTGAAACTTAAAATTGCAATTTTAAAATTTATAATGGAAAAGGAAGGACATACATTTTAAAACAGTCACACTGCAAGACCCTCTGCCAGAATGTCAATCTGGAAGAAATATATAATTTAAGTTTCAAGCATATGACAAGGACAATAAACAAAATGTAAAGAGAGGGGGGAAAACCCCTGAAGGTATTGTCTTTCTTTTTTTTTTTTCTAAACTAACTCAAACACATAGAATGGTAAAGGCAAAGTCATTTAAATCATTTTCTTAGTAATACAAGTAATATTTAAATAGATTTAATAGTGCTGCTCCAAACCAATGAATTATGGGTTTAAAACCTATTAAAATGTAATGTTTTTTTCCTGAGCTGAGAGGAAAGAGATTTAAATCCACTGAATTTTAATATTTCAGCTTGAGCTGCAGGAGGTAGAGAAAGTCCAAATGAACTATTCCATCAGCACCATTCAAGCATGAACATTTTAATCAGTTTTACTTCCTTGGAGTTCTCTAACACAGTTTACGCTGTCATTCTGAAAGCACTTAACACAGAGAGTGTGAAAAACCACCAAGGCTTGTTATTGCCTTCACAATTGATGGCAAATAATTTTGCAGACTTCCTATCATTAAAATGTCACTGCTAAAAATTGAAGTTCAGCATTTCTTGTGCTAAACTGCATTTTCCTATAACACCATGGCATACCTGTTTCTTAAGGGTTTTTTTGGGGGGTGCTTTTTTTTTTTAAATGCATAAATTTCTATCATTTTTCCTCCTCAAAGAATTAGCTTTAAAAAGTAGGTTGGGGGGTTTCCAAAGGAGCCATATTTTCTATTTTTACAAGCCAAACATTTTCTTTTCTAATATTCACACTGACAAAACTTTTTTTCTTAATGGTAGTTTCTTTAGTGAAATTCTTATGAGGTTCCAAGTTTGCCTCCTTTATTAAGCATAACCACATTCACACAGCATGCACTGATTATATAGTGTAATGGATTTAAAAAGCATTTTAAGATAGTCAGATGACTCAATTTAATAATACAGGAAATGAAAACATCATTTCTAATTAGATCATATTACTGATTTAAAACTACAATTTGTGTGTTGTTCCAACAGCGTGATCTCGCAGAGATTCTAATTTAAAAACACAGTGGCTAGTACGACACATGACAAAATCAAACTAGATACAAAACATTCCCCCAGCCCATTTTGGGGGAACTTGAGGAAAACATCAAGGAAATGTGAAATACCACCAATTCAAAACAAAACACAAAATAATAACTATAAAAAACAACACAGAAATTTTCCTAGTTTTCTTCCTTATAAATAAAAGATAAATGGTATTTAACTTATTTCAATCTATCAACAGTTTTAAACTGAACATGACCTGTGAAAGAAATCATTATAACTGTGTTTCATTCCATTAAACACAACTAGCTTATTGTCAGGAGAACAGCCGCCTCTCCAGGTTTCGGGCTCACTTCAGCATTTTGCATTTAAACTGCATGGATCACTGGTTTGGCTCATTTACCAATGAAGGTAGAATAATATTGCAGAGTTAAAAAGGTGCTTCATCAGATTTCATTAAATCTGGGAACATTTGCTCTTGTCTGGATGGTACGCATACATATAAAACAGATACATTATGTAGTGATAAATAAATGAAGGTCTGCAGGGGCTTAGATGGGTTTTTGCCTCTCAGAGGAAAACTGTCATTCCCTCAGTGCAGAAAATCACTGCCAACTACATTCTAAAAATCAAGTAACAAAAATCTAAAACTAACCCCTCAACCATTTTTGGTAGCAGTTCAAAACACCACCACCTCCCAACACAACCATGCCCAAGGGGACACAGAACAGATGGTACATTTAAAACGCCACAATGTAACAACACCAAAAACTGGACACAAGGCACTACCTGGATGGAAAAAGACAAAGAGAAGCTCAGCAGCAGAAAGTCAAGTGACTTGTAACTGGGCCCTTTCCTTCTCACTTGGTTCATGGTTCTCTAAAAGTTTTGGGTTGGTTTTCCTATTTCTGCAACCTATTCTTCATAATAGTCAGATTATGGGATTTTTGACTCCATTTTCTGCTCAGACACAAATAGTTTGGAACTCCCACCAGATCCACCAACTATATAGCACATGCTGCTTTGACAGCAGCAGCTCTATTAAGTTAGTTCTTCAAATAAGTTTTTAGGCCACAAAATTAAATAAGCTTTATTTTAATAATTAAATCCATATATACATAATATGTCTCCTCAGTAACTCAGCTCAGTCTAATAAATCATCGTTTTCCTGAGAAAAAGCAATCTGCCATCCTATTCAAAACAAATTATATGGAAATGAAATAGATATAAAACAGTATTAAAAATATTCTTGATGTGATGAAGGTAAGGGAACTTGTTCTGATTTTAGATCTTCCCTCATATTTTTAGGCTATATCCAACACAAAACAGTATGTTCTTATTTAAGCTTAATCTTGCCACTGTACACAGAGAGTCACTAAAAGACTCCAAAAAGAAATAAAAAACCTATTCTGTTCTCCTAGAAAAGGCTGCTAATCAGACATAAGGTAGGATGGCTATCTGTATTTTAGCTGTTCCTACAAACCACAAACTAAGCTAGAAATGAAGCATCAAGCACTCCTATTACATGTCACTCTGCACAGATCTCTCCATAAACAGCAGACAGAATAGTGGTGACAAATGTACCATGGGAGATTTGGTAACAAAAATATATATACAGTCCAATGTGAATACAACACATACACATGCTGCACATGTGCATACTTCAAGCAAGCACAGCTGGTGTATACGTATATACTTAACTTTAAAATTAAAGCTTTCTCAACTTTTAAAAGCTTAATACACTACTATTTTCTCAAGTTTTAGGAAATAAAAACTAACCATGAAATGTATCCATCTCTAGTATCACCCATACCCCCAACTCAGAACAAAAAATATACAATAAAAGTTATTCATGATTCTGCATGGTGTGTTCTGATTCAGCCTCTTCTTTACAAGGGGCACTTTTGGAGGAAATAAAAGTTACTCTTTTCCATTAATTACATCTGCTCATTTACTACCAGTTTTTTTCTTGTGGTCAGAAGGAAACAAAATAGAGCTCCAAAGAGCCTGTTAAAAAATAAGCTACAATCAGACTATTGGGCCCTCACTATCAGCAGTGATCCCAGAGTTCTGATTTCCTTGTTAAAAGACAGAGGCATAATTGAAGCAATATCTTCACTTCAGATTGATTATCAGGCGACCCTTATCAGCATCTTCACTCAGCAATTTGAATTTTAATGAAAGTAAATGAAATAATTAGCATTTCAAAGTGTGTTTGATATACTGAATGAAAAAAAAGAAAAGACTTTTGTGTATAATTTATACACAAAAGTATTTGGGGGGGGCGCAGAAAGAGGAATGGTACAGTTGTAGTGTCTTCATTAGAATAACCTAAGGAATCACTTAAAACTATCTGCATAACGAGGTGAATATTGTGCTCTTCATGGCTAAAATTTCTTGCCTTTATTATTTCTATTTTGGCATGTTATTTTATTACATGTTACCTTTAACTGAGAGAACAAATATGTAAGTGGAGGTGGAGCAACTGCCCAAACCCATGAATTCCAGCAGGTTGTCTACGCAACATCGATGCCACTATTGCCAGGAAGGATTTTCTAAGTGGGCCACTGGTTTTTTCGAGAAAGTATAGCTCATCTATTATTTCTACTTCAAATGGACACTAACCCATAAGAACCATTCATCACAGGGGAGGAAGAGTTAGTAGCAGGGGAGATGTGAAAATACACATTTCACTAAAAATGATAGATACTCTATATAATCATTTGAGGAAAGATAAAAGAAATCAGGTCATTTTAACATCAGGGCAATCTGTTATCTTTTTTCTGGCCTAGGTTAGCAACAGAAGCTGGCTTCAAAGGAAAGAAATATTATGAAAAAGAGCTATCCAGCCTCCTTAAGGGAGAGTTTTCAGGAACACATCAACTTAAATTGGTGAGAATGTGATCCAAAGTTTCTGAGGCAGCCATCAAATTTCACATAAGATTGAAGGCAAAGTGCTTAATTTCACTTTGTGGGCATCTAATGCTTTTTGTCCCTTTGGTGGAACAAAATTTAAAAAGAGAGAGCGAGAGAGCTGATGACAAACACTAAGATCAGAGCTAAAATGGAAAGGCCACGTACCCCAATGATGGCGTTCAGTTCTGCCATGGTCACCTGCTTGGCCCGTTCCACAGCCTGCACCACTTGTTGCTGGTGCTATAAATGAAGATCAGAAACAGAATACAATTATTTGTTTTCTACTCAGTCAAACAGCTTTTCCTAACATGTCCTCTAACTTCAGTTACATGCAAAACAGTATGGGTGGGTCTCCAGATTTCCAAATACAAGCCCCAGTCAGTAGTGGGGAACCCATGGTCTTAAGGCCACATGTGGCCTTCTAGGTCCTTAAATGCGGCCTTTTGACTGAATATAGATTTTACAGGATAAACCTAAACTTTTATTAAAAGGGGTGCATAGAAAGATGAAGCTTTTCTTGCCTCCTTTGGTGCTTAGAAAAGAACACTCATGCAATCAGAAGGCCACAGGTTCCCCACCCCTGCGCAGGTGGTCATTTGGGTCCATAACACTGAGGAGTACTGGGCATCTAACTGCAGGCACCATCTCTGTAGCCCCATGAAGGATGGTTCCCTACAACAGCTTAAATTTCACTTTTAAATCAGTGGTGCACTTTGACCAAACATCTTCCACTAATACTAACAAAGAAAATACAACCCATTCCACCTGCTTTCTCTGTATCTACCCCCTTTTGTCTTTGCCATCTACATAAAAGTTTTTAAAATTATTTCCCAAGAGTACTTATTTTTAAATTTTCTCCTGATATTTGTGAGAGCAGACCCTGCAAGGACATAAAGAACTCTTATGTTTGTTCTGAAAATGTGCAAAGTGTTCGTGTCATGAAGGGTCACATATTTAAGAGATCAAAAATGTACAACTCAAAGGACTTCAGGTACTTCTTTTAAATGCAATAGAAAAACTAAAACCTGGGAGTTATTTTTCTTTAGAAAAATTAGGATGAATAGTACAAGAAAATCCCCCCCCCATCCACCAAGATTCAGTTCTAAGAAGAATGAGCAAGAATTGATGTTAGTAATTTTTGTTATATTGGAAAAATTAGGCAGCACAAAAGTCTCTGCAAGGGAGGACTCATTTTTATCTGGACGTACACAAGTGCATATACAAGTACCTCACCAAAATGTAAATATATTCCCAACTAAATATACTTGAACACTCTAGCATCTATAGACTCAAATTTGGTTTAAAATGGGTCTCTTTGGGCTTCTTTCAACTAGGTTTAGTGAATGAAGAACCAAAGCGATGGTGCTGTGAAATAGCACTCCTGTATGGCTGAAACAGTCTTATTTGGATGATCTCAGTTGAGAAATTTAGCTAACTTTCTTCATTATTTAAAGTGAATATGAAGCTTAATTATCATACTGCTTAAAACGTACAATGAGCTATCAGTTAACTGTGGAACTCCCCTTGAACCACCCAGTCCCCTTTCCAAAACCATCACATATATAGTTACTGAGATTAATCAGGGTGACTGCTATTTCCACCTCTGAGCTATGTAGGGGGAGTGGGGAGGTGATGTGAGAAATGAACTGTTTTAAATTAGCTATCTACAGTGTGGTATTTTCACACTTGGTTTCCTAATGGAAATGTGTATTTTGTGCCTATGACTAACAGGAAAAAAAAAAGGTCAAATAATAGATCACTGCATTTTAAGCTTTTAGTAGACTCTGAACATTAAACTATATACTTTTTAATTTTTTTTTTCAAAATAGGGTCTTAAGAAACAATCCCAAAGTCTGTTTCTAGATCTCTCCATCCACTCTCTTACTCCTTACTAAAATATTTGTTAAAGTAAAATAATTCATTTCTTTCTCTGAACAAAGTAAAAAATCCTAAGAGATTATGAAACACTAGAAGGAACAGAGAAAGAGGCACAGTCAATAAAATAGCTAGTAATAGTAACTTTAGATTCCCGTAAAGCTAGCATGACCATGTAAAATGTTTACTGAGCATTTACACCATGTGACAAACCCAGAGCTCGTGTTTAGATTTAAGAACAATCTGATTCTCTGAGTAGTAAATGGCAGTACTTGGAAAACAGAAAAAGAGAACAGGCAGAACTCTGGGATTTATTTTATACTCAAAGTGAGATTATGGACAGAAATTTTTATGGGACTTCCCACCTATTACTCTCCAATACTCAACAATGGCTACTCAAAACTTCCAAAAAACCAAAAAAAAAAGACCACATGTACTCAAATCCAACATGCATATCATTCAATCACTCATGCAGTCATTCAACAAAAGTTTTAAGCTCTTACTCTACCCTTTCTCCATACTACTGAAATAGTTCCATGTTACTGAAATATTATCTATTTTATATTAAGTATTCAAAGAGCAGTTTCATGAGACAGAGATATAGAAAATACATCTACTAAGGGCCTTTCTACCATGAAGATTGTTCAACATTCACTTCACAAAATAGATACCAATTGCTAAAAGAAGCAAAGATGCCTTAGGCGGTAGAGATATCTTTCTGGTTTGGCATTAAAATCAGTGTATTTTTTTTTTTTTTTGAGAAAACTAGAAACACACACCAGTGAGCCATAACTATGACATCAGATGCTCCTGAAGAACTGTTGCTAAAAAGCTAAAATGACAATGGAAGTCATGATTCAGTTTCTCCTTTTTGATGGTAATGGCCCTGAGCTAAAACAGCAACTGAACTTTACCTGAAGTTCATAATTCTACTTCCCTATTTCTGCTTACAAGCCATGAATCATTTGCTGTTTAAAGACCTTTTGAACAGAAGCTCCATAAGGCAAACAACATCTCCTCCTCTGTGTGCTCTGAAAGCACTAGAAACGCCCTAATATTGCTCACTCAGTCACATAGTAACATTGACACCACAAAGCAGGTAAGGTGTGAAAATTAAAACTCAAGACAGGAAGAAGGGGCAAAAGATCACAAAAGAGAAAAATGAACACTCAAGGAAGCCCAAAGTACTCTCATAAACTGCCCCAGGAGGCATTTTTTTTCCATCTTCAGATTTTCCCAAATCAGCTCTCTGACTCAGAAAATATAGCAAGTTTTTTACATCTTGTTAGAACTATGAGAGCTTTCCCATTATGTGTGTCTTCTCTTCCCCTTCCCTATGTGTCCTCTCTTCCCACTCCACCCACATCTCATTTCCTCTCCCACTTCCTGCTTACTCCTCTGCCACTGTACCAAGAGTGGTGGCCACCACCCAGGCCCAGCCTATCTGCAGAAGGCAAGTGCCGGCACCTTTCTGACTGCTCAGGCTGCTAACTCAGATATGGCACCCTGTTCGAATATTCCACCAGCACCACCAAACAAAATGCCACTAAGGACATATTAATAAGCCAAGAGAAAGAGTAAGAGAGGGAGGTTTCTAACTGGAATTTGGAAGAGACAAATATTACCCAATTAAAAAATGAAAACAAAACAAAACCCCTAGATTGTGGTGATGGTTGCACAACTCTATAAATTTACTGAAAATTATTGAACTGTACTCTTAAAATGAGTGAATTTTATGGTGTGTAAATAATACCTCAATAAAAATGACTTTTAAAAAATACTGTGATTTAAGGAATGCAAGCGTGATTGTGGAAAAAAGCCAGTAAAATGAAATTCTGTATGTTAAATCACCTGCCTACTTACTTTTATCATCATCAATTTGTGGCATTTGTTCAGGAAAAGTACGCAAAATATTTTTTCCTACAAGAAAGAGATCAAAATAATTAAGCTCATGGTAAGTCAAACAAAGCCTGCTGAGAAACAGACCTTAGTAAATCACTGATGTGTATAACAAGTGTTTTAATGTATGTTTCTCGGAAGGGATTATGATGACAATATCGGCCATGCCAATACTTTGGGGCATGGCAATACATGTGGTACTTCCAATATAAAACAGTAATAAAAAAACTATATTACGACTTAGAATTTTTTAAAGAAAACTCCCCCTATTGATAGGGGTAGTGAAGAAGTAAGTAGCAAAGGTAGAAATACAAAATGAATTAGGATTCCTATACTGAACAACATGAATTAATGTCCCCAACACATGGAGATAACAAAGATAAGACCTAATGGCTCTGGCTTCTCATAGACATAAAGCACATCTTATAACACAGAAATACAGAACATGAAATACTGGGAGAGATTTTAGGAAGAAATCACCAGCACACTTCCTGGGGCATCAGGGAAGTCTTTTTTTAATTAATTCACTGAAATATTTATCAAGCACCTACTGTGCACCAGGCACTCTGGTAGACAGGTACTGAGGTTAGAACAAGGAATAGTCCCTGATCTCACAGAGTTCAAGAAAAAACCAGTAAATTAATAATACTTAAAAGGTTCCATAATTACAAACTGGAGGATAATTTCCATAAGAAAATTACAGGATGTTTTGCGATGATTTATCAGGGAAATATCTGAATCTAATCTTGGGGCCAAGGGAAGATTGGCTAAGGAAGATGAACTGACAACTGAGATCTGAAGGATCTGTAGGAGTTCTGTAGATGAAGAATGAGGAGAAAAGAATTCCAGGCAGAGGAAAGAGACTGGATAAGGTTCCTGAAGGAGAAAGAGCTTGCCTCTATGGAGGAAGGAAAAAATGTCTATGTGGCTAAAAGAGGAGAGCAAGTAGGAGATATAGTAGGGACAGGCAGGATAGGATTTTGTAAGGTCTTCTTGAGTATGGTAAGACATACCAGCAAAAAAACTATTTTTTGTTTTTAAGACAGGGTCTTGGTCTGTTGCTGGGGCTCGAGTACAGTGGCATCATCATAGCTCACTGAACCTCAAACTCCTGGGGATCAAGTGATCCTCCTCCCTGAGGCTCCTGAATAGCTGGGACTACAGGCACATGACACTATGTCAGGCTAATTTTTCTACTTTTTGTAGACATGGGGGTCTCACTATGTTGCTCAGGCTTGTCTCAAACTCCCAGCCTCAAGCAGTCCTCCTGCCTTGTGGCCTCCCAAAGTGCTAGGATTATAGGCATGAGCCACCATGCCTGGCCCCAAAAAACGCTTTAAAGTAGAAGTACTATTTACAAAAAGAACAAAGGCAAATGCATGAAGACACATGAGTGAGTATGGTATGGGAATACTCTACAGAACCATGTATTAGTGGAAAATGAAATCTGGCAAGGCAGGAAGAGGCCAAAGAATGAAGGGCTTTGCATGGCATGCAAATTTGGACTTTATCCTTGTAGGAAATGAGACATTATTAAAAATTCTTAAGCAACTGAGCGTTACCAGTTCTGCATTTCAGTAAGATGGATCTGGGAACAGTAAGAAGTTGGACGGCTAGGAGGTAAACCATATTGAGGGAGAGCAGTTAGAGAGCTGCAACACTCTAGAATGAAAGATACTTTAGCCTGAACTTGGACCAAATACCCACCCCACTAATAGGAACCATTAGCCATATGTACCTAAAAAGCCACTCAGAGAAACTATGAACTGGAAAGGGCCTGTACAGACCCAGATTCCAGTGGTATCCTAGGCACTGTTAATAACCAACCAACAAATTTTCATATTTCTGTATGCATACAACAGATTTCAAAATGCTGTCTGAGCTGAGGGGACTGGGATGATGGAACTGCAGTACCAACCACAGGCCAAAGGTCACTAATCTATCCAATGGCAAACATAAATCTCCCTTCTCACACTGTAACCCATCAGTCTGCTTGATCACCTCCTGTGAAAAAGGAATTCACTACCTCATGGACAAGCTTTTTCCATTTTGGGATAATGAGCCCTAATACTAAGTTAAAATCTACCTCTCCGAAACTTCACTGGACCCCGTTTTATCTCTGAATTTTCCTCTATAAACTGACACTTCAAAGTATTTGAGAATGGCAGAAGGTATGTTTCTAATTTTCTTCCCTTCCAGGTTAAGTACCCTCAGGTCACTCAATAATTTCTCTATGTCACTAGCTCTAGGCCACTCATCCTTCTGGCTACTCTCCTGATCATACACAATGTGTCCAAAACACAATATTCCATGTCAAATTCAAGTAAAAGTATCACTCCATTTCTAGTAAGTCAAGCTAAAATCCTACTAAGACTTTTTCAGCAACTCTATTAAAGTTTATTGGCACAGATCAACTTTAAATTTACCCCAAATTCCCTAAGTCAGCCTTTCCTAAACAATATTTCAAGAAATGTTAGTCCCACAAGAAATTAGATATTACTTAAAAAGCAAACACAAAAACAACAATAGAAAAACCCACAGGTTTAATCTGGCAAACACCCAGTAAATTGCAGGACTTCTTAGAGCTGCAAAGCTTAGAGAAGGTAAATATATATACATGGCTTCCCAAACAACTTTAGCTGTAGAACACGGGACTGAAATTCTTAAGAGCACACTTTGGGAAGTGCTGCCCAAGTCTTTCCTACTGACCGTCAGGCCTTGCTTTCTTCATTCGCACTTACATGGGGACAGAGCATCATTCATTGATATGTCCAACAAGGTCTATAAGATCAGTGCTGCCTAGGAGAACTTTTGGCAATGTTGGACATGTTCTATATCTGTGTTCATAATATGGCAGCCACTAGCCACTTATGGGTGGATACTGAGTACTTAAAATGTGGCTAGAGTGACTGAGAAACTGAATTTTTAATTTTATCTTAGTTTTAATTGAAATCTGCATAGCCACTACTATATTGGACAACGCAGCTCTATATAATCACAGTACTTTAAAGCCTGGCTTCAGTAATGATCTAATCACCACCTAACTGTAAGTCCAAGAAATGAGTTAGTTCCTCAAATACACATTAATTTGTTGAGATACATACAGATACGGATAGACATTGCTGACTTTGGATGGTGGCCCACATTTAAGCCTGCAGGAAAAAAGTTCCACCTCCTGAGAATCATCTTGAGGTCAAAGAGGCCATGATGCTACTATATTGATCTCACCAAACAGCTAATTATCACCAAACACATGGTCACATAGAACAAGACAATCAGTCAACCGAGGAACATGGAAAAGTTATATTCTCTGATGGCTCACTCCATATTATGAGAAAAACATATATATTTTTTAAATGAAAGGTTATCCATGTCCACACCTAATGTGAAAATTAGAAAATTGGACTAAAACCTTTGAAGCCCTAATCCATGCATATTATTCACTTTGGGACATTCTTTCAATACACAAGTGCTTTCATAACACATTACCAAGACTGAAAAAAATGTCCCCAACTGGGAAGCAGACGTGCCCTGTGCAGGCTGTTGGCACTTAATGAATGCTCTATGAAGATGGTCTTAGGGGTGTCACCGCATGCTTATAAGGGGATCTCTGATTTCAGCCAGGCTCTCCTACATCAAACCATGTTACCACAAGCCACTGATTCCTTACAAAGTTAATAAACAATAAAACAAGTTAATCTGATGCCATTATTAGGTGATAATACTGCCACCAGTGCAGATAACCAATGTATTTTGTTCATTTCCTCCCTGAAGCACAATATTAAAGTGACTGATCACATTTTCAACTTCCATTTCATAATTATTATATACATGCAAAATATGGTTCAGAGTAATTCAGTACCAAATTAACCCAAGTGCCCAAAAAACAGCATCTGAAATATACCCATATCTCATCATAATGTAGTAGAGGGGGGTTATTTTCCATCAAATTACAAGGACCAAATTTAGAGCATGTCAAAAACAGAAGTTTATGTATCATTTGCTATCACTAGCTAATCTAGTTTATTGGAATTACAATTCAAAAAAAAACCTCATATTATCACTACTATGTAATTATGTATTATTTTCTACCATTTAAATGCAATGTAGACTGCCCCAAATACAACTTAGTACTATTCATTAGAAAAGCTAACAGGGCAATAAAAACCAAGTTTTAGGTTTACATTTGCACCAGAAAGCCTTCAAGTCAGAAGGTTCCCTTTTCTCGAGGTAAACATAACAATAAAAACAGAAGGCTTAAATTTTTCATTCCCAATTTCCCTTTTATACTCTAAAAATTCTAAAGATTGGAGAACTATTGTTAAATCTTGTAAAAAGGATGATTTGAATTGTTTATTTCATTTGTTAAACTAATATTTTCTTAAAACAACCAAGGGATTCAAGGGAAAAAAAAAGCTCTGTTTACTTTCAAGTCTGAGCCCCCAAGTGTGATCCACAGGGTGAAGACTAGCCTACAGGGCTCTGCCATCACTAAGCAGTTCTGTTTTTGTTTTAAGTAACTCAAAGAACAAAGAGACCTAGCCGAATTAAAGGAGTGGAGGGGGAATGTCCCTTATCCTTGGCACTGAATGACTAGAAACAAATTACAACAATCTGCTGACAAGGTTAAAAATGAATGCCACTTCGCCAAAGGTAAAAATGACCATGGGTTTAATAAATGGGAATTAGGAAGCCACTGGTCATTAAGGAGCCATTTTCTGTGGTTCTTTACTCTCACCCTCTCTCTAGTAAGGTACACATAGTTTAGGTTACTTCAGGCTTTGGTGTGGAAATGGTCAGAGGTCCAAGCCATTAAAACAGATCTAGTTTGAAGCTGCAAAATAATCAACTTGAGCTACTTTCTCTGAGATATCTTAAAATTCCACAAAACCAAGAGTGACATATCCAAGGTATCTTCCATGATTTCTTGGGGCAGGAGACTACCAAAAATTTTGAGCCATTGTCTCCAGTTCAAGGGCAATACATATTTACAAAAGTATGTCTTAGATAGGTGAGGAAAGAAAAACCACTGATGATAAGAGATTTGCCTTAACAATAACTTTTCTGGCTTCAAGTACCATTTTCCTTCCAGCAAATCTATAAAATATGACAGGCCATACCTCATCCTTCAATTGAGGTGTCTTCAAGAATCCTTGATTTTTTTAAGATGAGCATAAATATGAATAGTTATAGGCCCTGCGATAACTCTAAATATAGACAGCCCACAGAGTCCACAACTGTTCATGTGGGTTCCTTTCCATCCCCTGTGCATGTATGAATGATAAATAATTCCTGATTTGTGACTCTTCACCCAAATTTGGATGGTAAGGAAGAGATTTCTATAACAAGAACTAGGCATTATTTCATATTTTATGTGATAAAATACAAGTTGTGCTAGTTACATATAGTCAGAGCTATAGTTTGTCATGTAAAGCTACACCAATGATAATAACAAAACCATTATTTTTATCTTGTGCATGGCACCATGCCTGCAAGCAACTGCTAGTTGTGTCCCAATATCCCTTCTATTACATTAGTGTAAGTTTTAGGTGGACATAATGGTCACTCAGCTAAGACTACATTTCCACATCTCCTTTGCAGCTAGCTATGGGCAGGTAAATAGGTGTTGGCCACAGCAAAGGGAGCAAAAATGTAAGCATTGTCCACATTATGCCCCCAAAAGGAAAGTAACTTGCCCTCTCCTATCTCCTTCCTCCTTCCTGCTAGCTGGGGCTGGGGTAGGACAAGATGATGCTAATGATAATGAATATCAACGTGAAAGAAACCTAAGTTCACAATATTCTGGAGTCACCAAATTTGATAATTTGAGCCAAAGATGCTTCTTTGCCAACTGTTATTCGGAAAGGAAACAAGCTTTTATCTTAATTAACCTACTGTTCCTTTGATCTCAGCTAAAGCAGCCAAATGTTTAGGTTGGTCCTTTACCTTATCACTAATCCTCATATTACAGCCTTACAGTACAAGTATCCCAATATATGGATAAGGAAACTGCAGCCCTAAAAAGCTAAGTATTTTGCTCAACATTATAAAGCAAGCAAGTGGCTGAGCCAGGATTTGGCCTGGAGTCTGGCGGACCTCCAGTTCTTATCACACTGCTTCTTGCCTGACATGGCTCTTCCAATGAATTCTGCTCCTTGTTACTGGAGCAACAAGTTTCTGAAAAATACAACTGTACCCTGGTGGAAGATTTTCAACTGTTAATATAATAAAATTTTCACCTACTAACCTAAGCCTATTAAGAGTTTGAGGTTCTCAAAGATCTTAGGAATACCTTGTTGATTATCATAAAACAGGGGTCCCCAACCTTTTTGGCCAGGGACCAGTTTCATAGAAGATAAATTTTCCACAGAAAGTGGGGAGAAGAAAGGGGAGCTTATGTGGTGATGGAGAGATGGGGAGGGCCTGTAAATACAGATGAAACTTCACTGGCTCGTATCATTTTTCCACGTAGACGGTGGAGGTGGGGGGGACCAGAGCTCGGGCGGTGATGCACAGCTCCTAACAGGCCTCTGCCCAGTCCTAACATACTCTGCCTGTCTTAGAAATGACCCTTATAGGAAAATAGGAGCACCAAAAAACACAACTGCAAAACTGTCCTCCAACAGGTCCTCAACTAAGTAACTGATATTTAACACTTAATCTAATAGGTTAAGACAAATACTTACTGGCTTACCAAAAGAATAAAATACTTCCTTACTTCTGAAAGATAAATTGTGTGAAGCTAGATGCCCACTGTTAGAAGCAGCCACTGACACTGCAAGGCCTAGCTAACTCACAGGAAGACTGCCAGCCAGCCAGCCTATTCCAAAATATTACCTTTAACTCTTTCCAGTGTTTACTAAGATTCTCTTAAGACTCTCCAAATGTTTCAGGACCCAATATAACCTGAAATAGACTCCATTTCCCTGGAAGTATAATAGGAAATAAGGGGGGAGGAGGAATAGCATTTACTTTGCCAAGTGCTTTACATTTTAATACATACAATACACATTATAAAGATGGGGTTATTCTCCCCATTCCATAGGAACACTAAGGCTTAGAGAGAGCAACTTTCCTAACACAAAGCCAGTAAAGAGGCAGAGCAGATCCAATTCCAAGTAAGCAGAAATGCTGCCCCTTATTGCCAGGTTGTAATAGTGATACATAGTTTTCAATCCACATTAAAGTCTCCTGTATGTAGGTTATGTTCCTGGAATGGGGGGAGGCGGGGTAGGTAGGGCTGTTACTGGGACACCAGAAGCAAGACAGCATTTACTGGTAACTTTTAGTGTTACTGAAAACACATAAGGTCTAAAGGTCTATAAGCCATATCCAGAAACTGCCAATGGCGGGGGTGGAGGAGGATGGGACCACTAAGATTTTTAGCTAGTTCAGAGCCCTGGGTTTAGGTTTTTTTTTGAGACAAGGTCTTGCTCTGCCTGGCCAGAGTGTAATGGGATCATCAAGCTCACTATAATCTCCAACTCCTGGGCTGAAGTGATTCTTCTGCCTCAGCCTCCCTAGCAGTTGGGATAACACCATGCCCAGCTAATTTCTCTATTTCATATAGAAACAGGGTCTCACTCTTGCACAGGCTGGTCTTGTACTCCTGGCCTCAAGCAATCCTCCCACCTTGGGCTCCCAAAGTACTAGGATTACAGGTGTGAGCCACCACACCTGGCCTCGGTTAAGGTTTTAATTTATACTTTTTTCCTCTCTAAGAAGGACCTTAGAGAAGATAACCAATTCACATTCTTCAAAAATGTAATGATTAAAAAGGGCAAGAAGGGCTGGTTGGTTCCAGGTCCACCCAAGAGGAAACTGAGAGCTCCATTTCCACTGCTGCAGATACTAGTTAACAGCAAGAGGTGCTTACTATGTGTTAAACTGAATTCCATGCTATTATTAACCTCCTCATACAAATGAGGAAACTGAGGCTTAGACAGGCAAATTACTGCTAAAGGTCACCCAGCTTAAGCTCGGTTAGAGTAAGCCGCATAATTTGTAACAGGGAGGCCAGGACTCTTCCCAGATCCAACTGTCATCATCCTGGCATCTCTTTTTTATGGAACTGCCAACTCAGAGTTGATTATTTATAGTTCTTCCCCTGCAAATAAGATCCAAATCAGGAAAGGAAAGAGCCTCCCACTTACTACCCTGAGATCTGCCTTTTGAAGAAGAAATTTGAGGGCAGGAGAATATACATCAGTCTTGCCCATTCCTAAAAGCCAAAAAGTTAAGTGGGAGAAAAGAACATGTTGGACATATGTGGATTCACAAGGTTTCTCTAAATTCTGATATTAAGGATCCTGGGAAAGTCTAAGATCCATAAGAGATAGTTACTCACTTTTAGTGACAAGAGTTGGCAATATCTTTGTCAAATGCCTAGGACTCTGGAAGTAGTTGTATGTGAATGCAATAGCACATCATTAAAATATATACTGGCTATAATTTTTTTAAATGTTTTAGTAAAATCTAATAAGAAAATACTTTTTCTAGGATTTGTATATACAGACATACTTCACGTACAATTATACAACTCATTTCTTAAAAAAGAAAAAAGCCTTCCAGTTAAAACTAAATTTATTTAATTGTTGTCATTTAGTACTATACATATATATATTTTTAATTTTAGATAACATGATAAACTAGACACAAGCAATATTCAGCAGGTATATTAATCATAACATGGGGGCCGAATTAAAAAGAGATTTCATCTAAATGTATGTAAATTTACCTCTTGTTCCTATTAAATTCTAAAAAGCCTGACCTCAGATGCTCACAATACCTCTAATCACTGTCCTGTGGCTTATGTACTAGTTTTCATGGAATGGTTTTCTCTTTTCTAAACACAATCATTTAATTTTTAAATAAAAGCATTTTAAAATAAATTCTAATGCTGCAGCTGCCGTTTTGGCAGTGAGACTATCACACAGAGAGCCGGTGTTAAAAGATCAGATTAAGAGCCTTCAGTCCTGGCACAGAGTGATGCTCACAGCCATGCAAGAGTGATTTTCCATGCCTCTGAAGAGACAGGAAATAGAATTCATCTTCCTCTAATAACCTGCTCCTCCCCTCCCTCCAGATTATGGTCCATCTGGCCTCAGGGCAGAAGCAAGGAGTCTGATGCTCACAGAATGCCCAGAAGAGGAAACAAGGTGGGCAATGCTCAGACACAAAACATAAGAGAGGCCCTGATGTGAAGGGAACAAACATGTTTGCCGCCCACACATTAAAAGATATACACACACTTTAGGAAACTAGAAGAACAAATTAAATCCGAATAATAAATACAGAATTAGCATTTAGAAAGGATTTCAAACAAGAAACGTCCAAGTGTTAGGGAAATAAATAGTTAAGTGGTGAAGAGTATGAGGCCTATCTCCCCATGGCTTTCCTCGGCAGGGTAGAAACCACTTCCTTAGCCAATTAATTCCAGCCCAGTCTTGCTTAGCACCACTACCATTACACATTCTGTTCCTACTGGGTCTGCTCACACAGACAACATAACTCATGTGGGAAAATGATTTATTGGCAAATCAGCTCCACCAACGCCAAGACCTCCTTCCACTTCTGAACATAACCCACAGATCCCACAGAAATGCCATGGGAACAAAGCTGTCCCAGTGATTATATACAGGGATCTGTGCCTACAGAAGCCCAAACTCTACCACCACCCCAGGGATAATTCAAACTTTTCCCTGCCACCATAGGGTACAACATCCCAGCCTGCTTACAGCTCTACGGGTCACACATTCTTCCCATTCTCCATCTGTGTAAAGCAGAGCTGCTTGAACTAATAAATACACACTGGTCTGGATCAGGCAAGGAGCTTCCTAAAGAAATACAAATACACCCCTTGACTCTTGTTCACCAAGCCATCTAATCTAATCACAAGCAAATCTTACAGGTAAATGGGGATATGACTAGTGGCGGTTTCATGGTCACAACTAAAGAAGGAGAAAGACAATACATCCTTTGTTTTTTGTGATCTAGAAGAAGAGCCTGTGAATTCAGGATGTTAACCAGGTTTGTGAATATGAGTGTCCCTCCCCACCATATACCAATGAAAGGTACTCATGGTTACTCAAGTTCAACCTGACAGTTCGACCAAATAAGAAGTCATATATGGCAATCTGCATATCTATAATACACATTCAAATGCTGGCTGCATGCTAAATCAGCACATGACCTTTGGCAGGCAGGTAAATGAACTGCTCCTCTGAAAAGCTGTGACACAACACACTCACAGAACTAAAAGGGTGAGAAGAAAGCACCTCTATGCCTTCTCAGACCACAAAACAAAGTATTGGGGCTATAAGACATGCAAACATTCCATTAGCTTCTTCCCTTCATACAGCTGATCTTATCTGAGCAAATGAATGATTCAGTAATCTATAAGCAAAAATTTATCTTTTCCTAGTATTCTCACTCAAACTTTATAATTACCAAAAGCAAGCAGGCAAACGTGGGGGTGGGAGTGGTGTACATGGCATAAGGATGCCACCAAACACTAGAAATGCATCTCCTCATTCCAATTTGTGTGCATTTATTGACAACGTACACTTTCCCTGGTGGTGAGCAAGAGAAAACTAGTGAGCTACACACCAGGCCTTGGCAATGTGTGAAAGCCCTTGTCACCAAAGCCTAATTTTAACAAAACTAACACTCAGAGAAATGAATCCACTGAGTCCAATCTTTTCCCAAATGCATAGACAATATAGAGACTTAATCAGGTAATAATAAGTAACTTTCTGAAAGTGGCTAGCCAAAAGTTACATTAGTTTGTTTACTATGTAAAGCCATGCTATTTGACATGTCTTCTGCCAACTCTTAATGCCCAGTGACAAAAATATAGAACAAGCTCTTGTTTTCCCAGCAATTTTTCAATCTACCCTGTTAGATGCCATTATGACAAACAGGCATAATTTTGAGCAACACTACACCGTACAAGGACAGCAAAATGTTCTAACAATTAAATTTTGCTTTGCCAATTAGAAAATATTTCATTATATTTATATAAACACATTTAAATTATATTTCACTGAAAGGTAACAAAGCGTCAAAGTTGGAAAGAGAACACTGTTTCTTAGAAATGTAAAATACAAACACCAAGAGACTGACAAGGCCAGAGAGTCAGCTCCACAATCCCTTTCCTGCAAAACTACTAAAATGGTAACTTCTAGCCCAGTACCTGAAATCAACTACCTTACCTCTTGGGACAGGAAAGGAATGACTTGTGCACAGATAGCATTCAGCCTCTTGACAATCTCTGCCTGCAAAGAAAAAAAACAAAAGAAAAAAAGCAATAAAGAAAACAGTCAGCTGATTATGGATTCCCAAAATATTAACAGGATGATATTTAAAATATGCTTTAGAATCTGGTTAATGTATTTCCTAAGGAAGAGGGAAACTATCTTATCAGCAAGCCCATTAAAAGGAGGCACTGAAAACAGTGCCACATTTAACAGCACAATTTATTAACCAGCGTTCATCTTCAAAAGTTAACCTTCAAGCACCAGGGCAATATAAAAAAATTTAATCTTCATGACTGGAAATCAGTTTTCAAAAGCTTTCACCATGACCCTTGCCTATGCTGATGTTGTTTTTCATAAAACCCTCAATCACCTAAGTCTTTAAGAGTTTAGATAAGTAAAAATACATTCTTCCCTACAACCCAACTCCTTCAACTAATAACTTAGGATTTTTATATTTGTGGTCTTTGCTTGAAAAACACTGGGACTGGGATTTTACACTCAAGTTCCCAACATCCTGAAATAATAGCACCGAACCAATCCAAATAATTTGGCTAATTCAAATTCTTAGACAAAACTGTTGGCAAATAGGAGGTTTTCAATGTGTAGAAGTTGAGACATACTAAAATCTTTACTATACTTAGCAGAAAGCAACCTGTATGTACCTGGAGACTATCCTTGGGAACATTATCTTTCTAGTAAAGATATGCAAAAGTCACAACAATGTCAGATAACAATCTATTCTCTAATAATTTTTGGAAGTACACAAATTTTATACCAGTAGAATGCTACAGTAAGTTTTAAAAAAAAGAAAAACTACTAATACATGTTTTCTTTAAAAAGCTACCCAGAGCTTTACCAATATTTATCTTTTTATTTTTAGATGGTGCCTTGTATACTCTGTCAAATGTAAACATTCAGCTTTTTATACATATACATATAAAATAGCTCACATTTTAATGATTGGATGGGGGAAAGGAGAGTTCAGAGTGTTGAAAGGCAGAAAACATAAAGCAATTATAATTCTTGAGACAATCTTAAAATATATTCCATCCAGGGTCAGTTCCTCATTTTATGAGAGGATAAAAATGCTCTTTTTCTTGCTAAGTCATTACCAGAATGACAGCGACAATCTACTTGTGCAATCTAGGCTTCCTTCTTTCATCAGCAACCCTCTTGACTTTGTAGCTATGCAATCTTTCAAATGCCAGCACCTTAAAAACTTTGCCAGCCAACAGAAAACACAAATTCACCATGAAGTTTCAAACCTAAGCTTTTCATTCTGGCCTGCATTCCTAACAAGATGGACAAAAACCCTGCACCAATAAGCAGCAGTGAATAAGGACCCACTGTGCTGACCTGATTTAATTTACTGCACTGGCCCCACGGAGCATTTAGCCATCCTTTAAGAATGCTTAAACCACCATGAAAAGCTGCAATGGGAATCACCAAACCACTCTCCACCTGGACGAACATACCACAGTGGTTATGGGGTGAAATTCCAGGGTGAGCTAGGAAAACAGAGTAGCATTCACCAGGCTGAAAGTACTGTGTCTCAAAGGCATTTGGTTGTTAAGCTTTTTGCAGGGAGAGGTGGAGGGGGAGAGAATAAAAGATAATGAGACACTTCGGGGCAGACCAAACTGATGATTCTAATGCTTAGAACCATCTGCCAAGCATATTTTCCTCATTATGTTGTTTACATAAATAAAATAGTCCCTTGCTAGGAGGGTTGAAAAATGTGTGGGCACATAAGAAAACTGAGTTTTTTAGTTTGCCTACATAATCTAGGCAATAAAAACTACTCTAAGGAAACTTATTCATCTGGCAAAATAAAGACCAAAATTTTAAACCTCAGCTATTCTAAGTCTGAGCAATTATTTTTAAAAGAATTCTACATTTTCTTAAAAATAATTGTAAAAAAGAGAAAAGCCTTTTTACTGACTCATGTATGTTAACACAAACAGAAAAAGGAGGGTAGGAATCTTTCAAACTTTTTCTTTAAAGGTCTCCTTTTGTTTAAAAGACTTCTTAATTTCTTTAAGTTGTCATGCCAATGGATTTTCATGGTCAAGCTAATTGGCAGCAGGGGAGGTGGGACATGTGTGTGATTTCATAAAATTAAGCAGGTCATTCCTCACTTTGAAAGCTAAAGTTGCCTCGGAAACACTGCTGCTTCTATGGTCATCTAATTTTGCCTCTTTTGTCCCATAGGACCCAGCTTTGGGGAGGCATCATTTATTTACAGGCCTTTTCCCCTAGGCTCCAGCCATCAGCCAATAACACTGTGGACACACACTTCCAATGGCCTATGTTTTGAAACTGAGTCTAATCTAATGGCGGGGGCCCAAACTCCTTTTCCAGCACAGCCATTAAAGGATGTAGGTTATTGCTGTTGTCACCATTGATATTTGTCATTGTAATGTAATTAGGGCCCTAAAATGATGCATTACAGCCCTTGGCACAGCTTCTATTAAAATCTTTTCTTCTGCTCACTGAACTGCGACCTGCTTTCTGATGAATAACAGACAGACAGCTTTAGGGTAAGGAGCAGATTCATCAAAGAAGTATTTTTCAGCTTTGGGGAAAGAAGGGGAAAAAAAGCAGCCTAGGAGGAAAAGCACTAGGGGAAGAAAGCCACAATACACATTTGAATTTCATCTGACCACTTGAAATTCTGATTGCATCTGATGAATCTTGCTTAGACAATATATTCCCAGTCTTCAAATCACATGGTTAATCAGGGCTCTAATCTGCTATCCATCAGCCTATGCCAGCACTATAGCTTCCAATCAAATTTATAGGTGATGTGGGTCATGCATCCCTGAGCAAGTACATTCACAGATAGCCCATTTAAACAGGCAGCGATTCTGAAATATTGCTGTTAGGGTTACTAGATGTTATAATAGTATTCGATGCTTTATGGACACTGCTAAACTATTGCCTTTAGAAGCCTATGATGTTCCAAAACAGCATTAATGGCCCCAATAAAAGGACAACTGTTCATGTCAAAATATAACAAAAAGGTCATTTTGGCAGCCATACTTTGTCAAATACATTAGCAATTGTATTTAACATTTCTATTCCCCTATCCATCAAGATATTCATTTAAAAAAAATAAAAAGTTGCACATGTGATATTCTCCTACCCTCAACCCACTGTGCCATTCTATTTCCTCTCTCTATAATTTCCCACATTTATACTCTTCTCCAATAAAAAGAACCAATAAGAATGATGACCATCCCTGCTACAAAATAAACTTGGTTTGGGAAAATATCTTAGAAAAAGGTTAATTTACAAAAGGCATTCTAGAAAAATCCCTTGAATATGCACTCAATACATGACACATGAATGCCAACAAGCTAACTATAAAGTGGTGACAGACAGTGAGCTAGTAAGATGATCAGTTAGTAATAAAATAGAAAAACACCAAGAAAGAATCTTTCATCCCTATTTTCTTCACATTCCAACACTCAAGAATCACTGGAAAATGTATTAACTACCTTACATCATGGGAAAGCAATGTCATACACTGAAAAGGACACCCTAACTTAATCACTAGATGAAAAAATAACAAATACTAAAGAACACAGTATCAAATACATATTTTCTTTATCACTTATAACAAATTATATGAGCCATTTAAATAAGTCAAAAAACTAGTTAAGCCAATACTTGAATTTAATTACATTCCCTCATATTGACCTGATCGAATAAAAACCTAATTTTTATTTAGATTCCTGCCTATATAGCTTTCCTTTAAAAAAATTTCATTTTAACAACATATAAACTTCAGAGAAAGTACAACAGCTTTATTTTCGTAATCAAAGAGAAGTATCAAAAGCAATTCTTAGTTTAAAAAAGTGTTTTGTGGGGTTTTCAGACTCTCATCAAAATAGGAACAACATTACTACATATGTATTGTTGAAATAAAACAGAGTAACAAAGCGTCATTAGGAAATCATTTCGGCAGTCAACTCGAAAAAAGCAATTACAGTTTCAGGAAAACATTCTTAAAAAATAACTTTTCACTGTTAGTTTTCTATAACACTTTCTTTGCCAAAATTTTTTAAAAAGATGAATCTATTTTATTAAATGTTTATCAAGAGCATACACTCACTTATAGTTTATATAAACACTTTTAAAAAGTGACAAAAAAAATTTCTACTTATTTTGCCTGAAATCCCTTTTGGAAAAACACAAATCTGCAACCTTCTCTCTCACTTCACCACTACAGAACCAGGACTGTAATTTTTAATACATTAACTACTACATAAGTTGTATGTAACTCATACTAGTTTTGAGCACAGGGCCTCAAGCAACTCATGCAGCTCTTTATCTTGAGCAGCACGAACTATTTTTCAAGTTGCATACAACTCACACACAGAAAACAATAAAAAATAACAAATTTGTCATTAAATTAGAAAGGATCATTTCATTTTTGAAGTTTTTATTCTATCTCTGTAATAAAACACCATGGCCACAAGGAAAAAATTTTTTCTAGTGTGCCAGTCAATGTGTTAAATAAATTATCTTGATTTATTCATTGATTTGCTCCAAATTTTCTGAAGAAACTACAACTTTTGGAACTGATCCTGCCTTACCCCAGATTAAAAAGAGGACTAATGAGAAATTCTTTCTGACTTAAACAAAAATACCCAGACTAAACATAATGAAAAATATCCAAGTAGTACTATTTCTTTAAACCAGCAACTCAGTTTTTATCCAGTTTTCAAACATCAACTTTTTTGTAAAAGAGATAGGAACATGTAATGTATAAAATTAATTTAACATTTTTTTTAAAGCCAGAGTGGAAAAAACACTTAGAGGTTTGTGCCAAAGGTATTGTCAGCATTGCTAGCAAGTTGGTAAACCAGATGCCTAAGTTTTATTGTAGTGGCTGTTTTCAAAAACTCTGTCCATCCCACATCCTCCAATGAGAAAAAGGTACTGCCCACAGGGTATTCAATGCATATTATCTTGAACAATATGAAAGTGTCACTATTCAACCATTTTTGACACACTAGCCCCCATTTGCCCTGGGGAGTTTAACAATGATTCTACTGATGATAATAAAACAAGCAATGTCATTCTGGTGTGTGCTTTGAACTCATATTTGTGTTATTTTACTGCATGTTAAGTATGCTGTAAAGTACCCAGTGTGCAGCTCAGTTAACTGAATACACTCAAGTACTCCATTTGTTTGTCCTAACAAGATAAATAGTGCTGCTATTTGTGGTGCTCATGCAGGAATATGCAGAACAATGTCACTCCTAAAGATTGTCACAGTATACCTACATTTCATGAAACTATTCCAATCTGTCTGCAAAGGTAAAGCTGTATTTTACTGAAGCATGTTTACAATCATTAAAAAACAAAGAGTGCCTGTTCCTATCACTATTAGAGCTTCTTAGAAGGCATTTCTTTAACCACTTCGGTGCGAGCGTTGACTATAGTCAACAGCCACAGATGAACCAAGCATCGATTTTAGCCAACAGCCGTGACATGACTTTTCTAATTTTTCATTTATCAAAATAAAATTGTGATCATTTAAAAATAACATAATAAAAAGATATATGTATATGTTACCTATTCTGATTTACATTACAAGTAAAGCTGCCTGTAAAGTACAAAAAGCTTTCAGTGCTTTAAAGCTTTCCTCATCACACAAGAGCAAAATGGATTCGACCTCAATGCATAGCACAAACTATCGTGCGGACTATGGGTGCTGGCTGTGGGCAAGGTTTCGCAGCCAGTGAGCGCTGTACCAAAGTGGTTAAGGGAAATCTTATAGGTGCCTACTATCCTATATACATCTTCTGGGCTCTGGTTACTGTGTTTAAATAGTGCTCCAACATTAAGAGTGATCAAGAGAGCAATATATTATCAAGGTTGAGAATGATGATCATTGTACCAGACATCCAATTACCTGCACAAGGTCAAATTGTTTCAATTCTCAAGCCTGGAAAACACTGTAACCAATGTTCTCACAGTCATACACAGCTCCATCAGAGAGGAGAGGCAGGGAAAATGGAAAAAAGATGGGAGGGAAAAGTGGGATGTCAGTGGGCGTAGGGAATTACCTTCTCTGGAGAGCTTAGCTTCAGCCTTCACAGAGCAAGGTAGAACTGCTTAGAGAACCTGATTACTCTGATTACTAAGACACTCAAGTTCTGCAAATGCTTCTTTCCTCAACACTACTCAGCCAGCGTCAGAGTAAGCCTTGCGTGATACTTTCTATATTGTTTCTCTTCTGTCTCCCTTCCCTCCTTTTCTCTCTCCATCTCTCTCTCTCTCAATTCTTTCCTACTGACATAAATGTACAGGTGCCTTTGAATGCTAATTTAGAATTAAGTGCTCAGCCATTGTAGATGGGGAAAATACTCTTTGTGCCCATAGTATTACAGATGGAGATCATTCATCTTGATTTTTCCCCAACATAATCTATATGATCAAAATGATATGAGAAATACGTAAAGACAAAAAACTTTGGATAAGAGAATAAAACAAAACAAGACAGACTAAGGGTCCTCACCAAGTTCTCATCAAGGATGCCTATCTTCAGGAAAGCAACAAGCCACCTTTTACACTGAAAGCCATGTTATATTTTTTGGTCTTTCCCCTTAGGTTAGGCTAAAGCTTCCTTGTCTGATTACTTCTTGTTTATCTCTGTTTTTCATTAAATCTCCATTTGCCTCACATTCCTCAGTATTTTTACCCCTTCCTCCTTCTAATTCTAGCATAGCCTCTCATGGTTTCCTCTCCCTCTCAATTATATAAAATTTCAATGAAGCTATCACTGCCAAAACATCCTTATGATCCTTTCGATTGTTTCTTGCTATGATGAGTAGCCAGCTCTTATCAAAACTCAAGTTTTGATCTTTTCCTGTTTGTTCAGATACCGCTCTGCCACATGCTTCCATTATACTTCCAGGTCTAGGCACCATGAGCAAGTGAATCCACAGGCCCCCATCTGGCTAAACTAGAAGGCACAGCAAGGATGGAGGAGAAAGTCCCTCTTCCTGGCTTTTGTACTTGCTGTTCCCTCCACCTGGAACCACTTTCCCTAGATCTTCCTGTGGCTCACTCCCTATCCATCATTTAAGTCAGAGTACACAGGACACCTCCTCATATGCCTTTACTTACCATTCTTGATTACTCACTCTCCTCCCACTCTCTAGCCCATTATAGTCTTGTCTTTTCTTGACACTGTTTGTACTCGTGTATGCTTTTGTTTACATGGGCTAGACTACTGCTTCTCAAACTTTAATGTGCATACTAATTACCTGGGAATCATGTTAAAACTCAGATTGGAATAGCACCTGAGAGTCTACACTTTTAACAAACTCCAAGGTGATGCTGACATTGCTGGTCTACAGACCAGACCCCAAGTAGCAAGGTTTTAGAGAACACAGGCTCCATGAGGGCCAGACATTTCTGTCTGTAGCCCCAGTGCCTGGTATGCAGAAGACACTCTAATATACACTTCTTGAATGAATAGAAGAAGCTACTGTTCAGTTTAGGTGGCTGGAATCTTGTGAATTCTTTCACAGGAATGCTAAAATTATTTTGAAATACAAGCAATATCTCACAGATATTGTGGGTTGGATTCTAGACCTACCACAATAAACATTATTGCAATAAATTCTATTGCACACAAATTCTTTGGTTTCCCAGTGCATATAAAAGTTACATTTATACTATACTGTAGTCTATTAAGTGTGCAATAGCTTTAAGTCTTAAAAAATAAAAATGTATATATACCTTAATTTTAAAATACTTTATTGCTAAAAAATACTAATGATCATCTGAGCCTTCAGCGAGTTGTGATCTTTTTGTTGGTTAAGGGTCTTGCCTGAGTGTTGATGGCTGCTGACTGATCAAAGTCGTGGCTGCTGAAGGCTGAGGTATAGCTATGGCAATTTCTCAAAAGGACAATTAATTTTGCTGCATCAACTGACTCTTGCTTCATGGAAGATTTCTCTGTAGCATGCGATGCTGTTTGTTAGCATTTTACCCACAGCAGAACTTCTTTCAAAATTGGCGTCAATCCTCTCAAACCCTGCCACTGCTTTATCAACTAGGTTTATGTAATATTCTAAATCCTTTGTTGTCATTTCAACAATGTTCACAGCATCTTTACCAGAAATAGATATCATCTCAAGAAACCGCTTTCTTTGCTAATCCGTAAGAAGCAATTCCTCATCTGTTCAAGTTTTATCATGAGACTGCAGCAATTCAGTCACATCTTCAGGTTTCACTTCTAATTTTAGTTCTGTTGCTATTTCCACCATATCTGCGTTACTTTCTCCACCAAGACTTTGAACCCCTCAAAGGCAACCATGAGGGCTGGAATCAACTTCTTCCAAACTCTTGTTAATGTTGGTATTTTGACCTTCTCCCATAAATCACCAATATTCTTAGTGGCACCTAGAATGCCAAATCCTTTTCAAAAGGTTTTCAATTTACCTTGCTCAGATCCATCAGAGGAATAACTATTACAGCACCTAGAGCCTTACAAAATGTGTTTCTTAAAAAATAAGACAAGTCAAAATCACTCCTTGATCCACAGGGTACAGAATGAATGTTGTGTTAGTAGGCATGAAAACAACACTAATCTCCTCATACATCTCCATCAGAGCTCTTGAGGGACAAGGTACATTGTCAAAGTGTAGTAATAATTTGAAAAGAATCTTTGTTTCTGAGCAGTAGATCTCAACAGTGGGCTTAAAATATTCAGTAAACCATGCTGTCAACAGGTGTGCTATCATCCAGGTCTTGATGCTCCATTTATAGAGCACAGGCAGAGTACACGTAACATAATTCTTAACGGTCCAAGGATTTTCAGAATGGTAAATGAGCACTGGCTTCAACTTAAAAGTCACTAGCTGCATTAGCCCCAAATAAGAGATTTGGTCTGTCCTTTGAAGCCAGGAATTGACTTCTCTCTAGCTATGAAAGCGTGATAGCATCTTCTTCCAAGAGAAGGCTGTTTTTGTCTATATCGAAAGTCTATTAAGCGTAGCTACCTTTATCAATTATCATAGCTAGATAAACTTGTTGCAGCTTCTTCATCAGCACTTTTTGCTTCACTTTGCACCTGTATGTTATGGAGATAGTTTCTTTCCTTAAACCTCATGCACCAACTTCTGCTAGCTTCAAACTTTCCTTCTGCAGCTTCATCACTTCTCTCAGCCTTCACAGAACTGGAGAGAGTTAGGGCCTTGCTCTGGCTGAAGGAAATGTTGTGGCTGGTTTGACCTTTCTATCCAGACCACTAAAACTCCCTCCATATCAGCAATAAGGCTGCTTTGCTTTCTTATCATTCATGTGTTCACTGGAAAAGCACTTATAATTTCCTTCAAGAACTTTTCCTTTGCTTACTGTGGTGCAAGAGGCATAGCTTTTGGCCTGTCTCAGCTTTCAACATGCCTTCCTCACTAAGCCTAATCATTTAAAGCTTTTGCTTTAAAGTGAGAGATGTTCAACTCTTCCTTTTGCTTGAACACTTAGAAGCCACTGTAGGGCTAATTGGTCTATTTTGATACTGTTAATGCTCAGGGAATAGGGAGGCCTGAGGTGAAGGAATGGCCAGTCAGTGGTGTAGTCAGAACACATACAACATTTTGCCATCTTCTGTGGGTATGGGTCACGGTGCCCTAAAACAGTTACACTAGTAACATCAAAGATGACTGACCACAGATCACAATAACAAATATGAGAAAGTTTGAAATATTGTGAGAATTATTAAAATGTGACAGAGACATGAGGTGAGCACACGCTGTTGGAAAAACAGCTCAACATAGGGTTACCACAACTTCCAATTTGTAAAAAACACAGTATCTGCAAAGCCCAATAAAGCAAAGCACAATAAAATAAGGTATGCCTAAAGTTAGAGCACATCAACATATCAACCATAAAGAAATATCCATTGGAAAATCTGCTTGCATTCTGATCTGGTTAATTTAGCTTCCCATCACACATCTTTTCTGGCATTTAGGACACCATGCTGTTCAAAAAAGAATAAGTAATCACAGTGGGCAACAAAAGGAAATGCAAATTCATTCTGGACAATTCCTGACTGGTGAGTAAATGATTAAAGATTACATTCTGAAACCTTGGCAGGATACATGTTTTTAGGATTATTTTAAAATGCAATAAAAGGAGATGCAGCTCAACCTCCTTCCTGAGATTACTTACACCAGATTGATAATCACCTGACCCACTGGAACTTGTTTAGATGGAACATGGGAAGAGCACCTTGCATATACAGTTCATGATAAATCTCTACAATAGTATCTCCTGAGTAAACCAACGTGATGATTTTAATATCCCAAGGAAAGGCTCTGTTCATGTAATGATATCACCGGACTCACAGGAAGTAAAAGAGCAGTTCCTAATAATTCAAGGCATAGTGGGTCACAGGATTTATAGATGCTACAATATGTGCAGACCAGTTCATACGTAGCATGCTAAAAACTTACAGCCAGAATTGGGGAGCCATGGGCATAGCTGTACCATGAGGACACCTAAAGAGAACAGGCCATTTGAATCCCTTCCAAACAAGGTGCAAGAGTTATTACAACATCACTTGTTGCTTCATCCCTGGGCAACAGGCAACCTGACTTAGGATGCTACATATGGATTCTGATACACATATCCCCTTCCCACTGGCCTTGACAAACTTGTATACTGTCACAGTAAAAAGGTGCTAGTAATTAGCAAAAAAACCTTAAACTATTCCTTGCCTGTTTTTCTGAGTTTTGATGTTTTGTTTTCCTTTGTCATTGCAGTTGTGTACCCCACACAAAAGTCTACCATCATTCACTGAGTCCTCACCCAAGCTTCCTTCAATGGCTCACACAAATGTGATCCCTGAACACTGAAGGAACCCATCTAGGACAGGCTGGCTCAGTAATTAGAAAGAAAAAAGAAATCCCATACCAGACTGAGAGCTCCCTATAACTGTAAAAATAATAGCATTTTCCCTATAACCAGGCTCACATCAACTTTTGCTTGTTTTCTTCTTTTTTAATACTTTACTAGGCAGGTTGAGAAAATTAAAAATAAAGAAAATTACTGTCATCTATTTGTGATCCTATATTCCTATTTACTTTTAAAATTTCAAGTTGCTTTTAAATTATGTAAGCAGTTTAAAATATATAAACATATGTACCTCAGAAAAAGCCCAAACCACAAATGTATTACTGCCTTTTTGTCCATTCAACACTGTTAGGACTATTTTAGGTGTTGAATGTAGACACAGGGGTGAATAAGACAAATAAATCCCTGCTGTCTTGGAGTTCACATCATAGGAGCAGGGAGACAGAAGCAAACATATAAGTATATGAAGAAGAATTTCAGATACTGAGAAGTGGTATGAAAAAGATAAAACAGGTGGTCTTAGAGAGAGCCCTGGGATGGGAGTGTCTGATTTGGATGAGATGACCAGGGCAGGCCAAATAAAGAAGTGACTTAGAAGTTGAGATGTGACTGAAATCATCATCTCCCAAAGCACATTCTATATAACATTTTGCAGATATTATTAGTAAGCATGATATAAATAAAGGGCTCCCTGATCAGATGACCTCACACAGCTTGAAGAAAGTTAAATAGCTTTCTTTTCTATTGAACATCTCAGAGCCTTTCATATAATAGTGTTAGTTCTACATCTTTGGAAAGGAACACATTAAAAGCAATGTTACTCAAACTTTTTGACCATGAGACCCTTCCTGCTCATAACACTAAGAAGGGATGATACTCTGTGGGAAACACTGAGCTAGCAGGGTCAGTGGTTTCTAGCTCCAGCTTTACTAGCAGACATTTCACAAACATCAACACCCAGGACTCACCCCTGGCCCATTAACTCATAATCTCCAAGAGCAGGACCCAGGCTTCAGTATCTTAAGGCTCCCCAGGTGATTCTAATGTGCAGGCAAGACTGAAAAGCATTAAGCTAGAGCTCAGGATGTGTGCAATAAAAAAGTAGTGGAAAATACAGACAGAAAGGGTTCACTAGGGTCATACTGTGGAAGGTCTTGAATATCACACTAAAGAGGAGTTTGAACTTCATTTGGAAGGTGGCAAGGGCCTATCAAGGGCAACTCCTAGGACATAAATACCAGACAGGTCAAGACACTACAGTGCATTTCCGTCCTCCACCTCCTTCTTGCCACTGATTTTATTTAAATGACTGTGGAAGGAAAGAATAGATTTATAACCACAAAACATACCACAAGAGGAAAGATGGAGGACAAGAGATAATTTCAGAATAGGAACAAAATGAATTCCCCAAAGCACCCTTAGACTTAGAAATTCAATAAGACGTTTTCAGGTATTGGCTTCTACCCTAAGCTAAAAGCTATGGTAGAAGGAGCAGTGAATGTAGAATTGGTCTGAACCCTTGAAGTGCTCATAATCCAGTAGAGGAGAAGACCAAATAGAAATAAACACAGTAACAGACATCATGTGGTAAGCGCCCTAGGTGGTACACAGAGAAGCCCTAGAAATGTAAGGGTGGGGGCAAAAGAAACCCATCCTGGCTCTGGAAAGTAATGTGAACCATATTAATCTCACAATTTTCAATAATTATCTACTACTCTGCCAGGTACTGTGACATAGTCTGAGAAAACAGTATGGGGAAAAGATAGGATTTACAGAGCCCATAATCTAGCAAAAGAGGGAGATATTGAAACAAATATAGAATGCACAGTATCTTAAAATGCTTGAGAGGACTGTTTTCCCTGAGTAACTGAGGGTGAAAGGAGTCTAACAAAGGAGAGGTGGGCAGGGAAAAAGGCAAGACCATTCCAAAGAGGGTCTGCCTGCTGCACTAGCATGGGACATTCAGGTTTAAAGAATATAAACAGTGAAATGGACAGTAGCAGCACAAAAAGAGGGTGGAGAATTAGATGCAGAAGAGCCTAGTGGACCAGGATTATCCATAGCCTGGTTTCACTGGTTAGGAGACTATTGCATTACTCATTTATTACTCATTTTAAATATGGTGGCAAAATATGTTAGATCACAATCATCATCCTAACATACATAGAGAGCTTACTCTGTGCCAGATATTTCACTTAATGCTCAGTATAATTTTAAGAGGATTATTCTTGCCCCCATTTTACAGATAAAGTAAAACAAAAAAAAAGTGGTTAAATAATTCACCATGATCAGACAGCCAGAGAGAAGTAAACAAAGGCAAGACTAACTGGGAGTAGATTCCGGAAGACCTCATGATTGACAGGGTGTGGTTAATGAATAAGAGGGAAGGGCAATAATCACCTGTCACCCAGCAGGTTTCTGGCTTGAGAAATTGGGTGGACAGTGCTACCATTTCCTCTGATAGGATCACTGAGCAGGCTTGTGTAAGAGGATATCATTTTGGGACCTGCTGAATTCAAGTCCCTATGAGACATTCAGGGGAAATGAGGACATATCATATTCTCAGAGGAGAAGTCCAGACTATAGAAAAAATTGAGATTCATCTACTCAATGGAGTGAATAAGATCACCTAAATAAAAGTACAGGAAATGAACAGAGAAGAGCCATGCTGAAAATACTGGTAGAATTTTCAGGAGTAGAGAAGGGTCCCTAAAAATGACCCAACACCAAATCAGATACAGAAGTGTACCCTAAGCTCCAAAGAAGACAAAGACTGTGGGCAAAAAGATAGCCTGGAGGCCAGCACAGCCTCCAGTATGACAAGAGTCTGATGGACAGTGATGGTGACAGGTTACAGAGGGAGAACCAGCAGCACGTCCAGCTTCACGAGATTTAGATAACCAGAGTAAGGAATCCATGATTCTATCATTTAAGTAGTGGATATGACGCTATTAAAACAGGGAAATCACGGGCTTGGGTCAAGGTTTTTTTTGGAGGACAATTATGGAAAAGCATGGGAAGAATTTAGACTGAAGTGACAAAACATACTGAAAAGCACACCAGATACTGTGAATGATATAACTGTGCAGCCCAAATCCCAGGATGACTTCCTAGTTATTAATCTAATTAAACCATGACTTTAGGCAAACCCCCAAGTGCATCTGGACTCTACTGCTACAACCATGAAATAGGAAGAATAGCTGCCCCGTATTTGGTTGGCAGAAATATTTATGAGGGTAGACTTATGAATAAAATCCCTTAAAGTAAGCAGTTCTCTTTTAAGACAACTGAGATTAGATAGTGCTACAAATTGAGTAGCTGTATTGTTAGGTATTGATTCAAGCTTAGGGCTCTTTCTGTCTCTCAATTAAGAAAGCATCCTTGACTAATTTATATTATGCAGGAGAAGGGCTACAAGGTTCATGAGGTGGCTAGGGACAGATCTAAGGGGGGAAATGCATGATAGACTCACTGGCACAGTAACAGAAGACAAGTGCCTCCCACTGATTGGAAGAAGTGAGGTCACAGGCCCAGTCCCAGAAAATTTGCTGTTTCTCCACTTTCTTGCACTGTGACCCAGAAAAGACATTCTCAGTACTTAGTTTTGCTACTAGTAAAGGATCTCTCTTCCTCTTTTCTTGGTAAACAGTTAGTTGCCCTGGATGCAGTAAATTTTATATATAGTAATAAAAACTATTAGCAGGCAGCGGGTGAGGAGTCAGGCTTAATCTTAAAGCTTCTCTGATAATAACATGGTCCTAAAATTTAAGACTACAGAATAAAAGTTATTTGAGACTTACAGAAATATGTTTTTTCCATTAGGTAGATGATAAAAAATGAAAAACAAAAATTCACTCTTACAAAAGCGTTTAAAAGCACTCAGAAGAATTTAAAATTCTGCATTTACCAAAAGTATGAACTGCAGTGCTTCTTATAGCTTCCTGCTTGTGAATCTGTGTCAAATGCCTTAACTATGATACACATGTCCGTACCACCTTGAATTTGACTCTTACCTTTAACCTAACTTGCCTTTAAACTTACCTTTTTATTTTTTAGGTTATAGTTTCCTTTATTTTATAAACTTCAATTTCAGTCTATTCCTAACTTATAAAACATCCCTGTGACCATGCTTCTGACTACTTAATATTCTGAAGCAGTGCTACAGAAAATAGCCAGTCCACAAACTGTTACCAATCAGTAAGATAATGGGCTTATGCCTGAATGTAAATCATCTAGTAGAGCTCGGTAGGTTTTTTTTATTTTGTTTGGCCATGAATGAAGTAGCATATTGACTTATATTCTGATATAAGCGCCTTATTTCATCACTCATCTTTACCACATAGTTCACAGATCTGCACCAGTCCATGAACCACTCTGAGAGGCACTGCTCCAAAGCGACATTCTTAAATCACAAACTGTAATTTCTTATTGCCTTAGACTTTAGACTAGGTGATAGGTATGTTCCTCCATGGCAATAAAATTCTCCAACTCAGGCCTAAGATATGGAGCACTCCTTAATCTACTTCTTGGTTTACTTACAGAAGTGTGCACAGTTGTAAAACTACGTAAGGGTGGGTGAAGGCCTAGAAATCAGTTCTTCGAACTCCTCATTCAAGGGGTCTTCCCACTAGGTCATGATGCCTGCTCATCTGAGGCTGTGCTGCAGCCAACAAAAATAAAGGACCATAAATTATAAATAGTATTTTCTTATTTCTAAAAACAATTCCAAAGTATAGGGTTAAACAAATGTTATAGCTGAAGTATGTTTGAGCTTCTTCTACAACAAAATATACTTCCATGTTGGAATTTTCCTTGCTTCAAACTTATGTGCTCACATGAGAAACCAAATGAAAACAAAATGCACTTCGTGATTCTTTTTGCCCATTCACTCTAAAATATTGCTCAAGAATTAAAGGTCAATATGGTTTGGGTACCTGTTGAAGAGAAGAAAGGAGACAACTTGAAAGTATAAGTATCTATTAGAGTGGGGTCTCAGTGATCAAAGGAGGGAAAAATGAAAAAAAATCTCTATAGCAACGTTAACAACCCACCAGCCACCAGCTGGAGCTGTCAGGCTACCTAAAAGCAAGGTACTATTAAAATTATTTCAATAGGCTGAATTGTTCCAAAGATTCATGACTCTAGAACAGAAGCAATGAGAAGTTATGCAGACACCACACCAATCTTAACATCTTAAATCTGGGGTTTCATCCAAGTGGCACACAGACTTCCACGAACTACATAAACTGTAACCTGGAGATAAGAAATAACAGAAATGAAAGACATTCTGGAGATACTTTGGCTCCTTGCTACTCTAAATGTGGTCAGCAAACCAGGAGCATCAGCATCATCTGAGTTTTTTGTTGGAAATGGAGAGTACTGGGCACCAACCCAGAACTGCAGAAAAAGAATCTGATTTCTACATGCTCCCCAGTGGTTTGTATGCACATTAAGGTTTGAGAAGCAGTGTTCTATACCTCACTGGTCCTCAGCCCAGCTGTGCATCAGAATCACCTCTATTTAGAAAACTACTGATGCCCAGGTCCTAGATTAGGGGGCCTGGGACCCCAAGTGTTACAAAAAGGACTGATCTAGTCCCATACTCTTGTTTTATGGAGAAGGAACTGAGATTCAGAGAAGTTAAACGATTTACCAAGGTCACAGGAAGTTACCGGCTGAATTAGGATTAGATTCTAAAAAATATTTAGGACTGTGTTGCCCATAAGAAGTTGAAGAGAAACCATCAAGTCACAAAAATCAAAATTAATTTTAAAGACCTAAGGTTTCACTTTATCACATACTTTTTTGTCCTATTCATTTTATGTATTACCCTTTGAACCTCCATCAGTATTTTTCAATGGGGGATGGGGGGACATAATCTCCATCAGCCACAGCACCATGGTGGAGACAGTGAAAGCCTCTGCCTTTGGTCTCCAGTTAGCAGTTAGGGTATAGTGGCAGGACCATGAGTGATTCTATTTCTTTCTTATGCTTTCTAAAATTTCTTTTTAATTTTCTTTGATATTACTTTTTTAGCAAAAAAAAAAAAGTGCTTCAAAATCACCTTTTAAAAACCTAAATCTTAAACTGAAAAGTCCAAGAACAAGGACAATTGCTGTGTTCTGATTGTAAGAGTTTCCAGAAGCACAGAACTGATAATTAGCATACCCAAGAAAGAAACTTTTGCCACAAGTGCTGACCCTTGTGCTGGCTGATGATTATGTCATTACATTCAAATTGCCCATAAATTAGCACTAGATACATGGGGGTGCGGTAGGAGGTGTGGGTGGAATGAAGGAAATTAAAAGCTGCGGTCAGACTTGAAAAAAACATCCCATAAAGCAACGTATGCTTCTGACAGTTGAAACAGACTGCATGACAGACAGCAAAACCACATTTCCGCATTTTTTTTTTTGGAATGGATCTGTGGCTTTATGCCACCAAGTAATATTTTGGTTTACCAAAATGTACTCTATGGCCTTTTTAATTTCATGTTTACTTAACTTTCCTTACTATCACTGCCGTTCTCACTCAACCAAGACAGCTTAAGACAAGTGTCTAAAAGGGGTAAAGGTTTAAAATACAGAATATGCTTCACATGAGGACAAAAAAGATGATTAACCACACATAAATAATTGACTAAAGCATCTATTGTAATTTCAGTGTTTAGCTCATCAGGGACATAATGAACAATGAGAATAATTATTTCTTTTGAAACATAGTAGTTTCTCAAGACAATTATAGACTCAGCCTTGTGTTTACATGACATTTCTCAACACAAAAAGGAAACAGAATCACCAACCTATCCAGAGTTGTTGGCCAAATGATACAGGAATTTAACACAAACAGAAGGAAGAAAAGAATGGAAGAGTTATAGTGATGGATGAATATTTTAGAGGATTCTGCATTATTTATAATGCTAAATATCATTTAAAGAGGAAAAAGTCAAAATTCAAATAACTGACAAACTCCATTGTATCTATATAAAGGTAATGGCAGTAACCAAGCAAAATGATTCAGAGAAACTCTCCCAACCCACGACAAGGTTGAAATGCCTTCCTTAAAATGAGAAGTTCCTAAAATCATTGCCCACAAAGGGCTGCCTGGCAAAGTCCACTGTGGTCTGGGTATAGAATACAAGCACGAATAGAGGACTTGTTGAAAAGAATCCTTGAGCTTCTTGGCAGGAGTATAGATTTGGCAGGAGAGATGAAAAGAAGGTTATGGTATGAAGGCGAAAGAAGCAACAAACTCATTCATTCCCTCATCCTCCTTTCATTCCCTCCTCCCTCAGCACTGTACCCACAGCACAATCAACACCAAGTTCTCCCCCTAATGTCTCTTTTTCTATTAACAAATGATACCATGATTCTGCCATTTTGCAGAGGTCAACATCTTAGGGTTTTTCTCCTGCGCATTTCCATTCCACTCATCCAGTGAACTGCTGGGTCACCAGGGGTCCTCCTTTCCAGTCCTACTGCTGCTTCCTTACTTCAGAATTCATTTCCTCAACTCTGTCCCTCTCCAGTCATGTCCCTCTCCACTCAATTCATTTCAAGGCCCCATGCTAGCTACTGGGTGAATTTAGCAAGACAGATATGGTCCCTGCCCTACTATCTGATTAATCTTCCCTTTGCTTTCCTTCAATAGCCCAAATACCACAGCTAGCATTCAAGGCCTTCTACAATGCAATCCAAACCTACCTTCCCAATTATTCTCTCATCCATCACTCAACAAAGCTGGAAACCACAGCCTGAACATGCATAGCAGCTTCCTGTCTGTGTGGCTTCCACTTGGAATCCTCCCATTTCCTTTTATCTTGCCCTAAGTGGCCCCACCATGCTTCACAAAACTGTCACATCTCCTCTGAACAGCATCCTTAATCACCCAAAAGCCAAAAAGACTCCCTTCTCTTCTGCATGTCACAACACTGTCATCACTACAAACTGCCTTGTATTGTTCACACTGGTCCAAATGACATAAAAAGATTAGATTCTCCATGGAGACAAGCCTTCTACGTCTCATAACTCCCTAGCCCTCAAACATTCTGCATATAGTATGAATTTAACTGACATTTGTTCGATGAAAGAATAAAAGCCATCATAGCCTTTGCCTTCCATCTAAAGTGTCCAACACTACTCTTAATGAGTAACACTCAAAATGAAGGAAAAATAAAACAATCTCATGAGGACTAAGTTATTTTTCATGTTTAAGTACTTAGCTTATAATCTTCTTAACCTTTAAGTCCAGTTCTAGATATTTCAGTTTGAGAAGCTAAATATTTAAATTTAGAAAGTTAATTTTTGGGGTGAGCCTCAAATAAGCAAAAAGAAAATGGTAAAAGCATGACCCCAAAATGTAAAATCAAATAGCCAAGAAAAAGTGGGATTTATAAATCCAATATGGGAAGCAGGTATGCCCACCATCTCACAAATATGCATTCTAAACTGATACAAAATAACCTAAAAATCCTTGCTTAAATTGTAAGAAACCCCTCCACTTAGATCTCATTAAAGTAGGTCCTTGCTATGAACCTCCTAGGCCAGCTGTATCGAACATTTAGAAACGATCTTCCATATTATTCATACAAAATGAAAGTTTCTGTATATAAATGTACTGACCCAGTACATTTATATACAGCCTCTGCCTGACCCAGCCTCTCCCAAATCTGACATCTCTCAAATGTAAGAAGACTTATAAAGAGGTAGAGCTGCCAAAGTATTACCTCCACATTCCCAGAACCTACCGAAGGGTGAAGCACACATTGAAATTTTTAGTACACAATTTCTCTATTAAAAAGCCCAAACAAGCAATTTCTCTTCCCCAACTCACCCAAAAAATGTTCGATCAAGTCAGTAACCATGGAATTGCCACTGTGTTTTTTTTATTGGCCACTTTAGGTTAACTATAATTTCTTTTGAGGTTAACCAAAGTAGACATACTTAGAGGTAAAAAGCCACATTACAAAACAGTTTTATGTCCCAAAAAATCAAAAGCCTTTAAAACAGTCACCCATATTCATACAGCACAGCACAGTGAAATCTGTAGGGGAAAAAAGTAAGCCCAAGTAAAACTAAGATTCACTGATCAGTGTCCATGCATTCAAAAATAAAAACAAACCCACATTTTGGACTCAGGCTACCTAAAAACTCAAGGTTCCATTTTGTTTCCTACAATGTGATTAGGACTGGACAAAGACAAGTACAATGTACTTTGTCTTAACCAAGAGGATAAATAAAACAGAAGACGACTATTTTTGTAGTAAGATATGCCCTGATCCCTCACCTGAGGTGGATGAGGCCAAGGTGTCATGCTGAATTCTCAGAAGGCCCAGTCTACAATACATATCTTGAACCAATTTCCCAGGAAAATGGCTGCAATGACTGAGAATGCTCAGCATGGACAAAGAAAGGCTAATGAAGGACAACACTTCCGAAAAACTCAGACAAGGAGTAAGGCAAATTCTAGTTCCTTGAATAGGTAGACAAGACAAATGGGCCTCACATAAAGAAATCTCTCCCAGTCCAGTACTTCCAATGAAAAAGTTCCGTCCTATGTAATATAGCATCACAACAATCTGGATGTTTTCAGTGGAAATCAAGGTGATTTCCAATGGGGAGTTGAACTTATGCGTGAAAAGTCCCTCCCACGTGGAAGGACCCTTATCATAGCCCTTTCCTTAGGAAAAAGATGATTACAAAAGACCATGTAATATATCCTCATTCAGAATTTAACATAACTACCACCAACCCTACTCTGCTTATGACCACAAAAAGTGAAGACCAAATCTGAAAGACAACTATGTCTTGAAGGATCCTCTCACACTGACTTAACCAGAGAAGCCAGACAAGGCTGATTCGTGGCCTATCTCTTCTCAGAGAAGTAATAATGCCCCAAATTGTAGAACTCACCCTAGCCATAAAAAGGCAACAAAATTTAATGATATCTTCCTCTTTCTAGAGCAGAATTTCTCAATCTTAGCACTACTGAAATTATAGGCCACCTAATTCTCTGTCCCAGGGGGTTGTACTGTGCATACATGATATCCAACAGCATCCCACCCTCTACCTAATAGGTGCCAGTAGCACCTCCAAGTTGTGACAACTGCAAATATCAGACATTGCCAAATGTCTTCTGGGGAAAGGGGCTGTCCTGGTTTGAGACCGCTCATATAGCACAGTAGCTCCTAAACTCTTATTTGGGTCCCAGTTTCCACAATGGATCAGTATATGCTATATGAATCCTGTTCCCACTGAAAAAGGTACACAATTGTGCATATAAATTCAAGGACTATGTAGATCCTTTCAAACTCAGCCAAGAACTCCTATCCCACCCACAACCCAGGCAGGCACTCAAAAGTTTACAGCTCTCTGGACATTCCCATGTGGTTATAAAAGAAGGTACCGTGCCTGTTTCAGAAATCTCACAGTCAGAAGTACAAAACTATCTAGAGGCCTATGGTCATCAGGCAATGGACCAACAGTACAATCTGTGATAAAAGATAAACCGATGGGTCCACTAACCTAGTAAGCTTGTTGGGGGGGGGAATCATACCCAAATAAGACCCATGAGACCCACTAATATTCGTAACAAAAACCAGACTAGGTGCATATAAAAGCAAAAACAAAAATCTTACCATATTACAATGGTCACTTATAAGGCCAGTGGTTCAGAATCTGGGCTTGACTCCCCACTCTGCAACCTACCAGCTGTATCACTCTAGGCAAATTTCTTAGCTTCTCTTTACCTTAGTTTCCTCATATACAAAGAGGATAAATCCCTCAAAAGGTTACAAATTAAATGAATTAACACATCCAAAGCACTTAGCGCATCACCTGGTCTCCAGCAAGTGCTCAGTAAATCTTAACTGTTATTATCATCACTAACATTTGCCCAAGATATACATATGGAAAATCTGTAACTGTATGTAGTCATTGATACCCTCTTAGTATAGAGAAGGACTGGTAAGATTTGACCCTAAATGCAAAAAAACCACCACCATAGATGGTTCTAGGTGGTGAAACACTGGCAATATTTTAGCTATCTACAACAGCCTAACACTGCTCAAAGTGAGGTTCTTCAAAATGAACTAAAACACCTATAAATCTCTTACAAAAATTATCTTAAAACTTAATGGAATAGAATGCCTCTAGTATCAAGCCATGAAAATAGAGTTGGATCTTTTGCTAAAACTGATCATTTTAAAATCATAGGATGTTAGAATTTTAAGATATCTTAGAAATAAATCATCTGGCAATGAATCCAACCAATCCTAAATTTAAAAAATGCCAATTACCAGCTCAAGGACCTGTAGCAGACGGGGTAAGAACTCCCAACCTCTGATTGCCCTTTTTTGCTCATTATAAAGCCAGGTCCTCCCTAAGGGCTGGGAAACATTGTTCATTGTAAGGCACAGTTTGCAGACATGCTTTACTTCAAGCTAGAGAAACTGACATCTACAATGGATTCTGGAAGGGTAACTAATCCCAGGTGCTAATTACACAACAGGTAATAAACAACTACATATCCCCTCCCACATCTTTGGAAGGAAATTATTGGATCACATTATAATTCATACAATTTCAGAAGTCATATGATTAAATTTTTAATACATGCCAAAGTACAAAAACTGATTATACATATCATTTCACATATATATATAAAACTGATCATATTATATAATATAAAATACCAGTGATACTACTTTATTTTTTATACACATTTATTTTTATATTACACATTTTCCAATAACTGCTCTTGTTCTGTGTCAACATAATTTTAGCCTGAGTGCTGGCCCCAAGAGAATCAGTGAACTGTGGATGAACTACTAATTAACTGTGAAACTTTGTCATTTAACATCTGTGTCTCATTGTATTCATCCACAGGATGGGGAGAATGCTTTATCAACATTATAGGGGCTTACATGAAAAAAATGGATGAGAAAGTACCTTGTAAAATATAAAGTACTTTATAAATACACATTTTTACTCCTAGCTCAATTAGGTAATTTTGGATTTAAAAACTCTGAAAATAAGTGTTAACAGGGGCTTTCTGAGACTAAAAAAGAAACTGACAGTAAGTAAGTCTCAATTTCTGTTTACTGGATCACAGACGGCAACAAACCAACCCCCAAAAGTCATTTTAGACCAAATGAGCTAAAAGACATTGGAGCCTAATTAGCTAATTTTAAGCTGAGAAAAAAGTGTGGCCTTTAGAAGGTAAGGTACGGTAGTCAGTACTCAGCAGTATCACACAGCTGGTTGCTATTAACGCCAGAACTAGAATCTGAGGCACTAGACAAATATCTTGGGGGGAGGCAGTAGATGATGCTGGTAGTGGAGTATTCCAAACACAGCCTTGGAATAAGGCAGAAATAAATCTATCATACCAGCATTTTGACCTTGAGTCAAACCCAGGATCTATTTTACTGGCTGGCTAATCAAGTTGTTTAAGCTCTGTTTCAGCCTCATGTAAAATGGAAATGATGATACTACTACAAACTCATAAGGTTGTTGTAAGAATAAGTGAAATATTACCTGCAGGATAAATTAAAATTGCTTACTGTTGGCCGGGCGCGGTGGCTCACGCCTGTAATCCTAGCTCTCTGGGAGGCCGAGGCGGGCGGATTGCTCGAGGTCAGGAGTTCAAAACCAGCCTGAGCAAGAGCGAGACCCCGTCTCCACTATAAATAGAAAGAAATTAATTGGCCAACTAATATATACAAAAAATTAGCCGGGCATGGTGGCGAATGCCTGTAGTCCCAGCTACTTGGGAGGCTGAGGCAGGAGGATTGCTTGAGCCAGGAGTTTGAGGTTGCTGTGAGCTAGGCTGACGCCACGGCACTCACTCTAGCCTGGGCAACAAAGCGAGACTCTGTCTCAAAAAAAAAAAAAAAAATTGCTTACTGTTATGATTTCACTTTTAACATTGTACCTTCTCCACTAATAAAAAAAACTAAGATATCTTCAAAGTTCCTTTTCCCTTGAAAAGAACTAGAAGCTTGCATTTTTTTTTTACTGATCTGGAGGGAAATTAGCTAAACACACCACAGTACACTTAAGATCAGTATCTCCTCACACACTTTCAAACCACATGTACACAGACCTATTAATAGTAAAAAAGGTTTTCAGATATACACTGATTAGTGATAGAATGATGTTCAAACTGAATTTTAAATTTAGTTAGGAAGAATTCATGTTTTCATCTTTAAAAAGGCAGACTCACCATGCTAAAATACCTATCTTCTATTTTATCCAAACTTGTTCCTGAAAGGTATACCAAGTTCAGTTCCTTCTGTGTGTAATTTTTCTACAGACTTAGCTAGGAGACAACATGGGCCTACTAGTATGCTTGAAGTTTCAGTATTTGTTATCTACCCTGCAACCCAAATATACCCTCAAAAATATTAAATCACAAATATTCTTAGCTCTGACTGCAAGTATTCCGTCATTCACCAAGCATTTCATGAGCACTAGCACCTACTATGTGACAAGCACAGTTCTCAACATCAGAAAATAAAAGCTCCTGTTTTCACAGAGCTTGCATTCTAGCAGGAGAGGGGAGACAAGAAATAAGTATGTATCTAGTATAGCACAGTGCGCCTGCATAGCATAGTTTAGGAATGCAGGATAGCCAGTTTTATTAAGCGCTATGCTAAAAGTGGATCTTGGCTTTGTATTTCAATTTGCTGATCCTAAACTCCCTTTGGGCAGGACACCGGCACTGGAAGGAAAGAAGGGAAGAGAGGGAGGAGCTGTACTCAAACACAAACACACAGATCAGATCTCTCGCTAGGGATAACTGTGTGACACCCTTGGGCTGCCAGTAGCATCACCATGCTCCTCATGTTGTACAAAGCCAAGAGCCTCACAGAAATAAGCATATTATTTGCTGTTTGGAAACAGCATGGTCAGTGAAGAGAGCCCTGGAAAGGAAGTCAAGAAACCTACTATTTCCTCTTCTGCCAGTGACTCTCACTATGCCACCTCTGGGTGCATTCGCTGACCCGAGTGAACTCTGGTATCCCCACCCGAGTGCTGATCCTCCCTGACTGTGACACTGGGCTAGTCTCTTAAGCCCTTAAGCCTCAGTGTCATCTGTTAAAGGAGGCCAGTGGAATGACACTGCTTGGCAAACTGTTGGGTACTCCACTGACAGAAGCTATTTAAATAAATACATGGATCCAAGCTTACTACCTGCTTTACAGAACATCAGGAAGATTAAGGAGAACATATAAAATGCCTAAAGCTCTGTGCAAAGAAAGGGTGTTACAGAGTACTAGTGCTTATAATTTGCACTATAAGTATTCTTTCCAGTTATATTCCTTGCATTTTCAGATTCTGTAACCAAAATCATCCATAGACCTTCAGAAGCACAGTAGTTAGAAAGAAAGAATGAACAGAATGCTAATTATAATAATAATAATGAGTGAAATAAGCCTAAGAAATAAGAATGCCAACATCCCTCTTCCTGCCCCCAACCTTTCAGTTGCCTAGGTGGCTGTAAGCGACAGGGCCCTGGAAAGGTCCAAGTGCACCATGGCCTGCCCAGGCTGCAGATGAAGCCTGGTCCTGCACTAGGAGAAAAGTTCTCCTTTCATTTCACAAAACGCAGAAGCTCTCTCCACACATAATTCTTGAGGTATGTGTGGGCAAATCCTCAAAAAGATTGACAAGGTGACCCACTCACCTCGACCCACTCACACCATTAGGGTGTTTTCTGCTTCTTTGACAAGCCAGCTAAGAAAAGCCACACCTTGCCCATTGTCCCCCCAGATGGAGTAAGGGTTACACACTGCAGCTCTCTCAGGGTTCATTTTGGCTCTGTGATATAGAAACAGCAACAGCTTGGCATAAATGCTGGGTCAATTCCAATGAAAACAGAGAGGGTATATAGATTTGTGGTGAAGAATGCCAGCTAAATCCCTCTTTACAGATAGAAAACAACTATCACTAACAGCTGTTACTAAGGCAAAGTCAAAACAGTTCTAACTTTCACTTTTGACTACAACTTCTGAGGCCCTCTGCTCCCCCCAGTAATAATTTCATAAACTGTTTGCAGTGTACTTACTTCAAACAAGTCCTAAACCTTGCAAACTGTCATTATCAGCATAGTCAGCTGCCCACGCCTAAATGTGCTGCCTCCTACTTCTCTCCAACGGCCCAGCTTACAAAAATGATAACTTAGCATGTACAAAAAGACTACTTACTGGATCTGCCACCATTGCTGCAGTGCTGGAGAGTTTTTTTAAGCGAGTATGGAGAGGGATCAAGGAAGGTGTCTTTTAGAAATCACATCCCTTTCACTCTTTCTCCAGCCACCAAACACTTTATTATTATCCTGAAGCGATAAACCAGACTATCAAGTCACATCAAAGGCAATAAAAATTTCTTCATTAAAAACCAACACATTGAAACCTTAAAATCTGTACCCCCATAATATGCCAAAATAAAAAAAAAAAAAAAAACCAACACAACTTCTAAATGCACTATTTACCATTTAACTCCCAACTGGTTTCCCTCTACTTATTCTATACTGCAAAAGAAAAATAAAAAAGTAAAATTCTAGGAAAGGAAAGACCAAATGAAGAATGTGAAGAAAAATGGGCTGGTGCCTATACTATCTCCTTCACTGAGGCTGCAATAGCACCTAAATAAAGATGCATCTCATTCATCTGGTCTGTTAGTCCAACCCAGCTTGAAACGATACTACCTAGAGTACAAAGAACTCTGCCCATCAAAACAACAAATAAATAAAAATAAATCATATCCAGCAGGGATTAAGGGGCAGTGAGAAGAAACTATCCCTTTGTTTGAATGCTGCAAAGAAATTCTTTTAACAGTAAAAACAAAACATCTGCCTTCATTTAAAAGTTTGAGTTGTGTGTGATTTCCTGCATCTAAGAACCTCTTTCTGAACTACAAAGAGGCCACAAAACATCACATTTTCCCCTCTCAGCTTCCCCCTTCAAAAGCTCACAAGATGGTGATTAACAAACAGCCCCTTGTGTTGAGGCATAGTCTTACAAGCCACAAGGAAAAGATAAAAGTTTAAACAGAAGAGCAAGTTTGTAAACAAATGAGAAATAGGTTGTCTAGGGAGGAAGCACATTCCATCTTGATAAGCAAGCAGCTCTGCTGGCCCATATGTGGGAGACTCCAAGTGAAAGCGACCCTTACTCTCTCACCCACTGAAAGCAATCTGGATGGAGAGTCCAGGCTAAGCCTCACAGCCCTGGACTCCAGGGCAGCTGCAGAGAATCCCCTCCAACCTCAATGGGTTCTGGATATCAGCCTAAATAAAGTTCAGGGACTGAAGGACAAACTCAAAGATATCCCAGCCTCGCAGGGCTTCTCCATTCCAGGAATGAGCTGGGTCAATTGAATCTCTAGCTCATGGCAGACCTATCTCCCAGGAGACATCCTCCCTGGTAAATTTATCCAGAGTCCTGAATCCACCACCTATCACCTTTATCACTTTGTGCAGAGCTGACCCTATTTAATTACCTTTTGACTGGACATAATTCCTTTCTTAGGATCATTGTGAGAAAGAAACATAAAAATTTTGGCAATGCGCCCACATCAGTGGTAAGTACATGCCAGATATATATGTTCGCTTCTATCACAAGGAAATTCCAATTAGACTCTATAGTCACTGCTTTAGGTGAAAAATCTATAGATATTCTCCTATAGTACCTCAAAAGAAAAATTAAGAATCTAACATGTGAAAAGAGAAAAAGGAAAAGCACACAGTATTCAGAAAACACTCCCTCAACACATACCTAACACACGGGTCCCCAACCTATGGTGAGTTGTGTAATTATTTCATTATATATTACAATGTAATAATAATAGGAATAAAGTGCACAATAAATGTAATGGGCTTGAATCATCCTAAAACCATCCCACCACTTCCTGGTCCGTGGAAAAATTGTCTTTCATGAAAACAGTGCCTGGTGCCAAAAAAACTGGGGACTGCTGCCCTCTAAGAGGTTAAATTTCACCCTCCTGATCTGCCTCTCTTGCAGGTGCTCTGACAAGTAGAAAGACAGCTCACTGGGTCCTGCCCAAGGTGCTGCCACCTGATCATTAACTGCCCTAATGTTAGACTCTCAGACAGTTTTGGAAAAAATGTAATTTAAAGTCTACATGCATCTAACTTTAATCAATAGGAGTAAAGTGAGGCTGAGAGCTAAAGATAAAAAACTCAAAAAAAAAAAAAAACTAACTCCATTGTTTTTAATATTAATTATGGAATATCATCAGAGGATAAGTAATCTTAAATTAGAAAAGGTGGCTTTAAACCTTAGTGAAAAACAAAAACACAAAGACCCCAAACACACAATCTCCTTCTAATTGTATCTGAAGTTTATGTAGTCTTCAAAATTCCACTTATAATCATTCTTTGAGATTTTCCAGTCCAGTAGTAGCCACACACTACTCAGCTCCTTTAGATTATTATTTCCTAATGTTTACAGAGCAAAAGAAAGTTCTGTCAGCAAAATTTTCGTTGTTTTATTAGTTACTTTCTGTTAGAAAACCCCACCTTTGATTATGGTTCCCTTTCACTATTATACAAGAGTTCAATCACACCCATTTCTGGAAAAAAAAAGTCACCGTAAAAGAATACAACAGACACATTTTTGACTACCTATTCAAACACTTACTCCTCCATCTACTCTTCCAAATCTAAGCATATACAATAAGACAGAAGATGTGCAAGAAATTGGAAATGTTCCAAAAAAAGTTATCTTAAGGGAAATCTGGTCTAAACAGAACTTTAAACAAATCCTACTGCAAGCAGTATCCTCTGATAAATTTACTGCACCCTAGAATCAAGTACACTCAAGGCTAGAATGTCATGCCAGTCATATATTACTTCAACCTCAATAAATCTCTTCTTACTCTCCAAATCCTAGGCTGCTTTCTAAAATAGTTCACTAAAAAGCACCAACCTAATTAACAACAGCTTCCTCTGCAACAGTGGCCTTGATTTCACTTATTTACACATTAACTGCAGCCTCCTTTTGGCCAATCCAGTCTATTCTCTGTACCATGCCGAGCCTTTTATCTGCCCTGGACAGCATTTTCTCCAGCAGATGAAGTAGATGCCGATTGATTTGCTGTCGAGCATGGTAAATTAATAGCAACAAATTGCTGAGGGCCCGTCTCGCTGCTCCACCATGCTTCGGCAGTTTTGCTTTATTTGCTCCATGATGGGCAGCAGTCGGCCTCTTCAAGTCAATTTCTTCTTAACAACCTGCAATACTTTTCAATGGTGAAAATAGAGCTGTTCCTTGTAAGTCAGAAATCAATATCCTATTGCCCTTAGAAAATGCTAAACAAGCAGTATTGGCAATCCACTTGGTACTAGAGGGTATCAGATATAATGCAAATCCATACTGCTTCCCTCCTTGTAGTTATTACAGTTTGCTAAAAGGTTCCTAATGTCATTTATCATCATTTACCATCGACCAAAGAGGCTATGATTATGATATCCTATCAGTTGGCAAGGCCCTTTCATTTCTATTCAATTAATATTTTAGCAGCACTCAAATGGTTGTGGCCAAAATCTCATAATAGAATTTACATGGCTTAGAGTGAAACTGAAGTTTTCCTGCTTTGATTAAAAATATATATATATATATGTACACACACACATATAAATATACAATTTTATATAAATGTTCAGTACTCACTTTTGGATTCTGTGTTGCAGATTTCTAAAATTTTCTAACAATTTCTAAAATTCAAATACTAAAGCTAAATTTTTTTAGAGGCAAAGAGACTTTCAGATTATAGAATATTAACTATGAGAAAGTCACAGAATGTTCTCATTCTCCTCTTTTCAAAATGTGGTATATTCACCTCCATTTATAGTTCCTACAGGTTGAATTCACATACCTAATGCTCCTAATCTACATCCAATATTCACTTTTTAAAGTGGTAACTTCTGCTGATAGATTCCATCAGGGAGGACTTCTCTAATTGCAGCAATACAAGTGACGGACAGGAACAAGCAGCATTTAGTAATGGTATCAACTGCATACATCATCCCACACTGCCCTTGGTCACTGGCCCATTTAGAAGCCACACTGTATTTTTAAAGAACAATCAGCAAGAAAAAATAACAACTAAACCCTGGGCCAACTGTCCCATCCAAAACAAAAAAACAAAAACTCCACACTTGAAAAAATCCTTAGGGAATAAAGGCCAATGTTCTTACATTTTTAAAAATTCCATTTTGAAGACATCATAGTAAAATATGTGCCATTTCTAACCATGTCCTATTTGTCATCTTTACTTTTGTACTGGAACTTGAGACACAGTAGCAAAGCATTATTTCCCATTATAGCCTAGAACACTTCATCCTAAGTTCTCTGGGCTTTTTTTCTAGCTTCATCTGCTCACCTCAATCAATCCTACTAAATATTATCAGAAATTAGATTCATATTTTATGCTCCAATTCCATGTCATGTCACCAAATTCCCCTTTAAAAAAAATCCACTAATTCTACCAGACTAATGCTATTTACTCAGTTACCAAAATTTAAATTAATTATGTTCTCAAACATAATTGTTAAAAATTGGCAACATTATGCAGGCTTAATTAAGATTAAATCCAATTTACTAAATGTACTTTAATTGGTACTAATTACATTAGCTTTCATTTCGGAATGACAAATTCCCCATAGGTTTCACTTTATAGTTCTCCATCAGCATCAACACAGGGTGAGTGATGATGAGCATCACACAGAAAGGGGAGGAGGGAGAACAGCTCCCCCCCACCCCCGTTTGTCACTGCTTCATACTTTTATCCTTTTATCAATTTGCTAAGTCACAGAGTCATGACTCCATCACAACCATCATTTTCTGTTCCAATGAAAAATTTCTCTAAAAATAAATACTCTGTGGCTGGCAGCAGCCAAGAAGAACAGGAGCATTAACCAAAAAATACACAAAGGTTTCAAATATCAGGGCCACCAATTACTAAGGTACTTCCAAGGACTCCGGGGACTCCTACTCTTGAACCCTTTGAGACACAAATCTAATAAGTGAATAAGCCTAACCCGATCTTGAGAACTAGGCCCAATTATGCCGCAGGGCAACTTCCCTGCATTATTGCTGCTTTCCATTACAAGGGTATCCAGCGACTGCATCTGGAAGACAGGCTAAGAGGAACTAAGGCCAGCTGCCTAGGAAAACAAATAAAGACAGATATGCCTCTGTGCTTAAGGGGGAGAAAGAAAGAAAATATAATAAGTAGGTGGTTTGCAGGGCTGTCTGTATTTCATAATGTGATAAACTGCCCTCAGGATTCTTGATATGATTGAATTTAAAAGCAAGAGAAAAAAAGAGAAAATGTACTCTTCTCAATTTTAAATGGATGGCGTTTGAGGCCAGCTGGACAAGAAGATGACAGAATTATAGAGGTATAAAATGTATAAAATTAAGGGATCTCACATATCCCCTCCCAGAAAAAGAAATCTACACCTAAATATGAGCTATGTGCTTCTGAGAAATGTAGACGGTACAAGGAGAATTGGAAACTAAGTGGTTAGGGTAAACAAAATACAGAAGGAAAAATAAAGGGACATTAGTCATCTGGTCCAATCTTTAAAAAGACACTAATTAATCTTGGGAGGTGGGGTGAGGACACACACACAAAAAAAAGCTATGTACAAGATCCAGACCTAAAATGAAATGTAATAAGGATAATTAACAAGCAGTATCATTCATGTAATCTATTCCTATAAGGTAGAGTTAAAGGGAGTCCATCCATAAGCTTGAGAGGATTTTGTTTAAGCGGAAGATATTTACATTACTAAACTAAACAGAAATAGTAAAGATGCCAAAATAAGAATTAAATTTTAACAGGTGGCATTCAAACCATAGTATAATACTAATACTGATGTAAGCAAATAGCATACGAAGTAAAACAAACAGTATCTGAAATAAAAAGTCAATGTAAGTAATGTCTTATTTTTTCCAACTTTTTGTTTTCAAATACTATCTATCCAATTGCCTTTATTGTCTAACAGTTATGTTTTAAAGATCTACTAACTGGCTATGTTCTGAGCATGTGGTGAATAACTATACCCAAAAACGAACCTTTAAATACTAATAGCCTAATAATATGGGCTCATTTCACACTTTCTCAACTTAGAAAGTAATGACATCTACCTTAAACATAAATAAAAGATGAAAAGCAGTGAGTTTTCCCTTGTCTTTTTCCCAACAGGAAAACATATACACACACCTATTCTGAAATGGTTGATGAGACCTGAACTACTTCCACTAGGAGATCACTAAAAATAAATGTTTCCTAGAGGAATTACTATTGCCAAACAATATATATAGCATATATATATGCTATTCTTCTGTCTAGGAAACTTAAGCCAATCCATTTTACTCAGACTTTTGCAAAAAACTAAGGCTGCTTGAGTCATACCTCCCAATGCTTTCTAACTAATCATTATCTTTTTTTTCTTTTTTTTTTTTTCTGCTGAACTAATTGCTAGATTTCAAGACCCAGTGTTGAACCTTATCACAGCTTCTAACAGGCTCATTTACTCTGTACAAATTTTGGAAGTAATGGTTACAGTTCCTGGTAAGACCCAACTAAGTAGCCTCAGGGGACCAGTACAAGGATTTTACATCAATTTCTTTTGTAGCTCCACAGATTTCATTTTGATCCTCCCAGCTCACCCACTATCTATTCTTTCACACCAAGCCAACGAAGGCTCCACACAATCTACAGTTTTGCTTTTTAATATTTTCCAAGAAAAGCTTTCATGAGACAAGTTCAAAATGCCTGCAATACCTAAAGCAACTCTTTAAAAAGGAAAACAAGATATCTTTTAAAATTTAGCATCCTGCTTTTGAAAGTGAACAAAGTTTAATATGCATATAGACTTCTTAAAACAAAATTTTTAAATTATTAAAATTAGGATAATATGAAAGAAAGATGAGGAGCCACACATGAAAATAACAGCATTCTCTCCATTACCCTGTCTTTCAAAATACAGGTAGCCACAACAATGTGCAGAATAAAATTGCAAAACACTGTTCTTTTCAAACTGTACCAGTATTACTGTCATTTAAAATGGTTATAAAGAAATAACTTACCTGCTTGTGCATTTCTATATTCAACCCATAGGACATTTCATAATACTGTCAAAGAAGGAAAAGCAATTAAATTCATGCCTTTCATCAAACAATCTCCTAGTTTGTTCAAAATGCCCCAAGTATATTTAAAACAAACAAACATAAAAGCCTCACCTAAACCAAAATATCCATAATACCTATGCCAATGAATCAAGAGGAACTATATTAAGCCTAATAAACTAGAAGCCTCCTTAAGACACAGATTCTAAAAGAATAACTCAAAAACTAAGAAAAATTAAGTGCAAACACAGTACTCTTAACATCTCCAGTTGTCTTTATGAATCACAAACAGATAAATCAAGAGTCTGATAAAAATTCGGTACCATATGGACTCTAATTCCTAGGCACAGTGGGCAAGTTAATGGCAAAAAACGTGTCTTATACAAATGCTGATGTTTTGAAAGAACAGTTGGGAAAGGTGATGCTACTTAAGAATTCAGTTTCTCATCTGTAGTGTACAGCTCATGCTCACATATTCAAAGCAAAAAAGCTTGATAGAAAAATGAATGAATGAGTTACTCTGGAGCCTCTTTGAAAAATCAAAATATGTTCCATAATACTTCCATAAAAGCAGACTGGGCTTTTTAACCACGAAGTATAACTGGCATTATAGGAATTCTGGCGGAACAAATCAGTTATACAGGAGACTACAACACTCCTCAAACCAATATAACAATATAGAAATTGAAAACACACACACAAATATAAATGTAATAGTAACGTAAAGAGTGAGGAAAAAATATGAAAAAGGGTCTGGTGTCTTCTTATCCATTCTTTAAAAGAAATAGAACACATTCAAATTTTAATAGTATACAAAAAAATTATCTGGTTAAAACTGGAGCAACAGCAACAAAACAAAGAAAACCACTAACAAAAACATTTTGCTTGTGACTAAACAAAACATAAATGAGTTTTTTTTTTCTTTTGTCAATCTGTAAAACAAAGCACAGAAAATCATACCCTATGTGGCTGAACTTTCGGAAAATTCAAATCAAAGCTGGTTGTCAAAGGCAAGTTATAACATCCTAGGAATTACAGGTTGCTAATAGACACATTCCCACAACCTCAACTACACTGGCAGAGTGACTGTGATCTATCCTGCAGCCTCCAGCAATTTGAATGCATTCTTGTTTTTTGTATCCCAAACTAATAGGCACTTTGAATCTGGGACCCGTTTTCTTACCATGACATAATGCCGCTGCATCTCCGTCTTCTCACTGGCGAGTTTCTCACATTCCAGCTTCAGACTGTTTGAGACATAAGATAATCTAAGTACAGTGCAGATCTTAACTTACATTCTTCAATTCAAAACACATATTCTCTCCTCTAAATCTCACCTACAAAAAACAACCCAAATCTATAATACAATCTTCAATAACACCCTCATTATGGAAAGAGAGAAGAGAGAAAGGAGTGACTGGAACCACTGGACTTGCCCTTTCAATGTGGATCAAATGTGAGGTTTTTTGTTTTTTGGGGTTTTCTTTTTAAGTTTTAAGTAAATAAACCCTCTAGTTGATTTAATGACGGGATGTCATCCAGAATTGAGTATTCATTGAATTCACTTAATAAAACAAAGAAATAAACATCAATAATGACTACACATACAAGCACAGATAAGTCCCCCAAAATGTCACAAGGGAGTTTGTTTCTTTAATGATGTGGGAAGAGACTGATGAAAATGTGAATCAAGCATGTCTTATGAATGATGTCTTGTTTTTTTCCCCCCCCCTCCAAACACACAAGTTGAATACCACCACCCAGGGGCAAAGTGTCGATCAGGTTCAGAGGGTCGTGGTTCTTGCATTTATGAAATAAAAAATACGCATCATTAAAAAGCCAAAGAAAAATGTTTCAAAGGCACTCTAAGAATCGCTCCTAAGACGAAAACATTTTTTCAGCATAAAAGTAATGAAAACGCTCACTTGGACTTCCCAGGGCTTTTCAGCTCTTCAGTGGAATGGCAGAAAGAAGTGAGAAGGAATCATGCCCGGAGTAATAAAGAACCAAGGAAGTCAAAAGGCCTCAGAATCTTCCCAACCTTCCATTCTCCTGGCCCCGATAAATCAGTATGTCAAGTTTGGCCTCAGCGTTTCCCAAGTCTCCCCAGTTCCGATTATTCTGCCTCCTTTTTATTTTAATTTACGGGAGAAAAAGAAATGCTTGATTTCTTTACACCTGCCTGAAGGAAAAGAGGCCTTGACTTGTCCTTTCTGCCCACAGGAAAAAAAAAAAATACCTTTGTGGTGGTCCCCCCCAAAAAGGGGGGGAGGGTAGGTGTTTGTGTGTGTATGCGGGGGAGAGACAAGAGCTAAGCAAACAGGAGGATCAGCTAAAGTCAATATCGTTACCTGTGGTACTGAGCCTGTAAAAACTGAAACTCTTCCTTAATCCGATCACAGGATTCGGAAATTGTAAATTTAAAGGGTTGAGCAGGCTGATGTGGTGCCTAAAAAACAACAATAAAATATTTAATTAGCCCACATCACAGGCGTAGCAGGGAGACGAGGAAAACACACCACGCGGCGTCAGCGGGGGCGGGGGAGTGGGGGGTCATCGCGCACGCAGGCGAGGAGCGATTAAAACTCTCCTCCAGCCCCCTCCTCTCGCCCCTCAGCCCGAGCAGGGGATGGTTTCGCGGGGCCCGGGGCCCGGCGTGCTCCCGCCCGCAGCCCCGCGCGCCCCGGACCCCGCGGGTTCGAGCCCCAGCTCCCGGCCCTGGCCGACGGCGGGCACCCAGGGGCCGGCGCGCCGCGCCCACTCCCTCCTCACCCGGAATCGAAACTGGCCCGTCGGGGGGACCCGCGCCATGGTGTCGGGCTGCGGTCAGGCGGGGGGAGGGGGCGCGGCCGCCACCCTCCCGGCTCGCTCCAGCGCTCGCTCGCTCGCCCCGGGGGCTGGCGGCGCGAGGGGCCGGCGCCCCGCACTTCCCAGCCGCAGCCAGCCCAGCAGCGCCGCCGCCGAGGGCGCCCTCCCCGCCCCGGCGCGGAGTCGCGCCGCCTTCATCGCTCGCCACCCCCCCTGGAGGAGTCGCGGCGCGGGGACCGCAAACGGCTCCACTTGGCTTCCAGGGGCTTCAAAGACAACAATAAGAAAATGGCTACAACTCAATTGCCTCTCGCACCCCCTCCGAGAGTGCCACCGCGCCGGGGGGGAGGGGTGGGGGCCGATGGCGGGCGGCGGCTCCCGGAGTCGGGCGCCGATTTTGGGCCGCTCTCCACGCCCCTCCGGCCAAAAGACACAACTCGGCGCGCAGGGGGGCGACGCGGGGAATCCCCCGGCGCCCGGCGAGCCCGCGCCCGCGCCGCTCGCACTCACCGGGTGTCTGGTCTGCGGGTACATCTTGCTCAGGTCGCGAATCATCCAAACCGATTTAGTTGGCTGCGCTAGGCAGAAGCGCGCGGCTCATTGGCTTTAATGGCCCCGAGGAGGAGGCGGCGGCGGAGGCGGCCGGCAGGGTCCGAGGGGAGGCTCGGGCGGTCCCGGCCCCCGCCGGGTCTCGCGTGACGCGGGCAGCAGGAACGCGCGGCGGCGGCGGCGGCTGGGTGCCGGCGGCCGGGCCGCTCCGCATTCCCCGCGGGCGTCACTGGCCCGCCGCGGGCATTGTCCGGCGCGCGTCTCCCGCGGCAACGCTCCGCCGTTCGCTCCGCCGAGGCGCGCCCGCCGAGCCCGGCACCGCGGCCGCCGCTCACCCGGCCGGGAAAGTGCGAGCTCCGCGCCCCGCCGCCCGCCGCTCGCTCGCTCTCGTCCCACTCCAAACTTTTTTTTATTTGTCTTTTAATTGGTTGTTATTCCTCCGAATGAATAATCTTTCTTCTTCCCTAAAAGCAAACACAAACTCCTTTGGTTCGGAAGAGGTCTCGACGGTGCTTTTTGGTTTCTCTGGAGATTTTTTCACTTCACGGCAACGATCTTTTAAAAGGCACCTTTTAGCTTCTTTTACCACATCTCATTTCCTTATTTTTCTTCCTTCCTGTTTTCTTGTCTTTTTTTTAACCCCAAATTGAAGGGGATTATAAAAATAAAAGAGTGAAACGCTTGCGGCTTTTTTTTTTAATTCTCTCTCCTTTCAAACTCTGCGAACACCACCTCAAAATAATATACAAGTGTGTGAGAGGGGGAAGAAAGCAGCCAACAGCCCAAACACCCGCTCAGAACAGCTCTAACAACACGCTCTGTGTAGGTGACTTCTTTGACCAAATTTAGCAGCAGCTAATCATTAACATTCTGATACATATTCACAACCGTTCGCGGAGGGACCGCGGAGCATCCCGGGAGATGTAGTACACCCCCGGCGACCGTGGCTGGGGGCGACCGTGAGAATACGGCCAGATTGACTACAATCACCAGCGGGCCACGCGACCGCTCTGGGGCGCTCTCCAAGCGCCCCGCCCACCCTCGGCGCGGTAGGCGTCTCCAGCAACCAATCAGAGATGGCTGAACATTAATCGCCGTTCTGTGTTACTGCCCATCATTTCACTGCTGACAAATGGCAAGCTAGGGGGGAGGAGCCAACCGGGCTGAAACCCACGTGGGGGCCGGGCGTCGCCCGTGGCTCCGACCAATGAACGAAACGGAATGGGGTTGGCGGAGGCGGGGCGGAGATGGCCCGCCCAAGGCGGAGCGTTGCCTTGGCTGACGTTCCTTAGCGGGAGCGTTCGAACCGGGGAAACATTTGTTCAGCTGTCAATCAAAGTAACGTGGGGTTGGGAGAAGCGGCGGCTGCTGCTGCTGCTGTTGCTGCTGCCCTGGCTGCATCTTCAGAACTAGGTGTTGGTGGCGGTGGTGGCGGCAAAATAAAGACGGTGGAGGGGGCGGTGAGCCTGGAGGCCGGTCAGAAGATCTTCCGAGTCTCGTCCTCCCACCCATCCCCCTCCCGCCCCTAACACCCACGGCCCCCTCGCTCGGCGGCGGCCGCGCCAGGAATGCGGACTAATTAGGGTCCAATGTCTCCTTAAAGAGACAAGCTCGGCCTTGTGTAACGCGCCGAAACCCCTGTTGAGACAAGAGAGGGAGGATCACGCTGATCCCACTTCGTTCGGTTCACATCAATTTTACGCGCCGCTGGAGCCGGCATAATTTTCCGTGTGAACGCGGACTCGGGCCCCTGTTCCTGTTTAGAGCCGTAGAAGGAGTCGCGAGGTGCCCGCCGGGGCTGAGGCCGCCGGGGTGGGCGGGGAGCACGTCCCTCCGAGCCCCGAGGGGACTGTGATTGCCATTTAACTCCGAAGGGAGGCCGCCTCCCCCCAGGTAACTCGTGAGGAAAGCCCTCCGGACGCTGCAGCTGGGGGTCGTGGGGGCGTCACCGTGGGGTCTGGGCGGGTGGGGGGCTGAGGGCCCGGGGGCGGGAGTCGCTGGATTTCCAAAGAAACTTTGCGGAGGGGGCCGCGCCAACTCCGCAGACCGTCGGGCCCTTATGCAGAACGGGCCAGCAGGGTGCGGGTCCCCCCCGCACGGGGAGGAAAACGCCCCTGCGCGAGCCGGGACGCCCCCTGCCCCAGATCAGTAGGAAAACGGCCCCTCTTTCCCGCCCTTTGGAGGAACGAGTCGAGTTATCCTGGTGGGATATCCCGAGAGACGGGTGGAAGGTGGGGCGGCCCCGGCGGCAGTGGCTGGGGGCGGAGGGATGGGGCAGCATAGCGGGGTGGGGGTACCCCTAGGGAAGGGGCCCGGGGTGGGGGCGACCGAGCAGTCAGCAGCCTCTCTGTCCCAGTGCCAATGCAGCTGGGGGCAACTCTTCAATTCAAGGGGAGGCGGCTGGGGCTCGCAGCCTGCGCTAGCGAGCCTCTTACCTTTGGGGACGGGGGAAAAAATCGGGAAAAATCAAAAAGAGGGTCGGCTAACGTAAAGGTCTGGGACTGGGTTTTAGACATTCATCTCTAAGCGTCTTTTGCCTCCTCTAACTTGAGATGTTGGCCGAGTTGCTGCTGTTGGTTCAGCAGCGTTAGTTGAAAACTGTTCTTAATGCTATATCCCTTTCAGTGGACGAATCAATAACCTGTCTATAAACCTCCTTCCGTCTGGCCACTGTGGAGGGCTGGTGCGAAGAAAGAGTGCGGTGGTCTTCACCTGCCTCTAGTTTCATACTAAAAACCCAGAACTAGAGTTCACGGAATGTTCCAATTCAGGAAATATTTTCACCTCCATCCCCAAAATAAGAGGATGGAGAACTATTTCCGCAGTTTTCTAAACCTCTGCTGTCCATACCTAGCCACATGTGGGTGTTGAGTGCTAGAAATGTGGCCAATCCAAAATGAGATAAACTGTAAGTACACACACACATGAGATTTCAAAGAATTGATATGAAAAAAAAAAGTGAAGTAGCTCAATAATTTTATAATGATTACATGTTGAAATTATATTTTGAATAAATCAGTTGAACAAAATATATTACTAAAATTAATTTTGCCTGTTTTTATTTATTTATTTATAAGAAGAGGGTCTCCCTATATTGCCCAGGCTGGCCTCAAACTCCTGAGCTCAAGCAATTCTCCCACCTCAACCTCCCCAGTACTGGAACTACAGGCAGATACCACTACATCCAGCTTCTTTTTACTTTTTTAGCCTGGTTCCTGGAAAATTTAAAATCACATGAGTCACATATTTCCATTGGACAGCACTGTTCTGAAGTATTCCTAAGAATCAAAAGTTTTCCCTTGAGTGATACAATTTCTACCCTAGAATAGTGAATTCTCTAAGAGCACCAACAACCACCACGTTTTATTCTAAGGTAGGTTATTTGCTCCCACTGGAGCTTTTCAATAGTTTGTGACATTACCAAGAGTGTCACTCTCTGTAGGAAGTTCCATGTTATCTATTTTAGCCAGAATGTTAGCAGGTTCCCTAAGAACAGTTTGTTGTGTTCACAGTTGTACTCCAAATGCCCAGAACGTCTGGCATCATTGTCTAATAGTTGGTGCTCAGTAAATATTTTTTGATGGCACTAATCAATGAATACCACATTGCATTCATATATTAATAGAAAGTTTCTATATCATTTAGGTCATATTTATTGAAATTCTATGCAGTTTTTTCTCAGGACAGAAAATGAGAATTCTAACCATAGAACCTGAAGAGCTATTGAAAGAGTGGACAAAGAGGAAACTTTACTCTGTTAGGTAATATCAAATAGCTTGTAGCAGGGACCTTTCTTCTAATCTCTCTTGACAGTTTGTGTCAACAGAAAAGTGGCTAAAGAAATCAAGATGTTTATTTTTATTAAGTATAGTTTTAAAGTATAGCTCTTGGATATGTTTCACATTCTGGCCACGTGGCAGATCTCCATAATGCACAGCAATGTCTCAGGAAGATCCCAAGTTAAGCAACTGGTAGCCCAGCTCTGGCCTCAACACAGGAAGTGGGAGGGGCTCATGGCTGCTTTTGTTTTCTCTTCTCTCTGCCTGTGCTTCTCTCATCACACTTCTCACAAACTGTTGAACCAAGCTGTGATGTTATTTGGGACCTCATCTAGCACAGAGGGCTCCAGAGTTCATGTGGGGCGGGTTCCGCAACAGCATTCATGTTGGATGCTAGGCCTGGAATGTCCAATTTTAAAGTGACACATGCCAAGCACACTTTCCACTTAGGTTAGTTATAAATTATTTATTACTTCCAATATTTATTGAATACCTACTATCTGCCAGAATATGGCAACTTAGCAATAAATGTGGCTATTATTGATTAATTGCCTCTTAGTTCCAAATTCATACCTCTTTGCCTGCTCAGTGAAAATGAATCTGGGCCCTTAAATATTTTCCCACTGATAGGAAACTTTGTCTGTAGATGGCAGCAAGCTGCAGCACCCAGCAGCCAGCACCTTCCTCCAGAACCCCACTTAGGTGGTTTGGGAGCAAGTGCCTCTAATGAGGCACCTCCTTGAACAGATTTCCCTGGACCACCAGAGAATAGATTTCCAGCCAGTTCTGAAGTGGGGATTGCTGGCAAGTTTCAGAAGGCAGATTTTCAGGAGGGAAGGTCCATCTGCTATTCAGAGAGCTACAGCTGTGCCCTCTCCATAAGGTCTGGATCACAGTATTATGAAGATGTGATTGGAATGATACAACTAGTTCAGATGGGAGGTCCTAGAAAGCTTCTCAGAGGAAGTGACGCTTAAGCCCAGGCCTGAAAGCCAAAAAAGAGCCAGCCAAGGCAAAAATCACTGAAAAGCAAATTTCAAGTGGATGCAAATGCCCCATTTTGGGAAGTATTGGTGAATATGATTTTTAAAAGACTCATACATGCTAAAGTAAATATGAGATTAAATCATGGCTATACCCATGGGTGCTAGTCACATCGAACTTCTTATGCATAATAAAGGCATTCATTTTCTGTTCTGAGTGCAATGGAAAGCCATTGTAGAGGGAGAAAGACTCATGAGCAGACAGTGACAAGATCATTATAAATATCAAAGTGGTCCTAAGGTGCCCACATTCACACTTGACCTAAAATTAAGAAAGCATCCTTTTCCATATTAAAGAATAATCTATTGTTTCTATTTGGAGACAGCTGATAAAGAGTATAGAGACACACACCCTACCCTTCCCACACAGCCTCCCCTTGGTACCGCCACTGCCTCACTCCCACTAATAAGTGATAGTTAAATTTTGAGTAAAGTCTGACTATGCAGCTCAAAAATACCAAGCTATGCTTTGAATATACAACCAGCACAGCAACAATCATAGAGAATCAAGGACACATAGATCCATTTCTAGATCAACAGTTGACTTGCTCCGTAAGTCAACTTGCCATCACCCTCCCCTCTATGATGAGATGGAGATAGTTGTACAGCATACTCCTTATTTTTGAATATTTAGTATATGTGTCAGAAAACAACATTTCTAAACTTGTCTGGTGAGACAGAGCTTTATCTTTGCCAGCTGCCTCTGCTGAGTGGTAGAGACTGCCAACCCTTTGTGCTGGGATGTCCCTTCTTGGTGGATAAAAAGCAAGTGGGCACACACTGCTTTTTTTTGGGGGGGAAGGGACTTGGCTTGGGAGCAGGGTAGAAAAAGTTTCATAGGTACTAGGGAGACTTCTAGGACTCTCCATGTTGCAATGCTACTTTATTTGAAACTCTTGAAATGGCCCCTAATTAAGTCTTCAGGCAAGTAGGAACACTGAGGCCTTTCTCTTCCTGCCCAGGCATGGTAGTGGGAGGTGAGGAGGGGGTATCTAGAACTTACCTAATGTCAACAGGTGAATGAACCAGTGAGCCAGGTTTACTAGCTGTGACTCAAAAGTGGGAAGTATGGGTCTTTCTTGTTCTGAAAGAACTCTTGATTAAAGATAGGAATCTCCTTTTTGCTTAGTCATCCTAGTACTAATGGGGTGCTTTGGGAGAAATAGCTGAGTGTGTGAGAAAAGAAAGGTCTGTATAGGAACCCCTGTCTTCAATAGTCACACCCTATGTCAAAAATAATTATGGGGGTCTGAGGGAGACCCTAGACTTCTCACTTGTCTGAACAATAGTCTTAAATAGTTTAAAAGAACTGTGAATGTATTAATATTTATACTATAAGCTGATGAAGCAAATCATATCTAAGAAATTCACTATGAAAAATGACTCCCTCACTTGGGAAAAGCTCATGTTATCTTTACTTTCCTTGAATCTAGAGGGACCTTAAAGAGACTTCTCTATTCCCTTCCTCTGCCTTTAAGTGAATAAGGTATCATTATCCCCACTTTAAAGATTAGTCAGCTGAGGCTCAGAAAGAAGTTATTTGCCCAAGGTTATACAGCTTCTAAGTAGTGAAGCAGAGATCAGAACTCCTGTCTCCTTCTTCATTTAATACCTTGCATAACCCCAAATTCTACAAGTTGAGTATTCAATTAAAGTATGTAATTTAAGCACTACCCAACCCACCTGCCTGGTTTACTCCTTTTCAAGCAGATGTTTTATTGCTAAAATGGGGGTGGAAGGTTAAAGTGGGGAGATGACTGTGTTGCAGCTGCCACTGGGCAAAAGCTGAAACTGAGATTCCCACGGCTGCAGGAAGCAAAGCCCACTTCCTCCAGGCCCGGACCTTCGGAGTTCCTGCAGGCTGGATGAGGAAGCTCGGGAGAGATGAACAGTGCTGAAGCTCTAGTTCTTTTACTTTCAACTAACAGCAGGGTTCACACCTGTGCAGCTGCTCTTGCTGTGCCTTCACACAGGCTCCCACTCTTGCTAACTATCACAACAGCCTGCAGGGCAGATATTACAGGAGAGACACTGCACATTTACTTTCTGAAATGGGTGGCATGGGAATGGGGTAGGTGTAGGAAAGTATAACTAGATACCATACTGCTTTGTATGAGAAAAGAGTTCCAGAAAGTCCAGTATTATTTTTACCAGAACTGCGGTTCAGTTCACAATCTACCATGATCTGGTTAACTTTGGTTAGTCGCTTTAACCTTTCTAGTCTCATCTATATGGTGTTTCATCCACCATAGGAGGTAAGTATAATCTCTAAACCTTTTACCCCTAAATGCAAACATTTGTGGCTCTAAAAATGTTTCATCATCTCAGAGATGAATTGGTTATATGGAATGGATTTTGGTTCAGGATCATCTGCAAAGCTTGACTGTGTTTTCTTTCCTCCCTTTTTAATACTTCCAAAGAAATGAACTCCTGGATTGAAGATTTTTGGGGGGGGGGATGAGGCTACAGACATATTTTGTTGAAAATTAATTAGTTGTCTTACACAATGATCTAAACAATAATAATATAAGGGGCTATAGTCTTAATGCTAGTATGTGGGCTCCCACTGCTATAATTCAATTCAGGACTTGTCCTCAATATTACGTAGCCTGAAACAATTCTGGTAAATCACATGACTTCCTTTAATAGCAATCCCTGTCAAATAATGTGAATGAGCCATCATTCACAGTGTAATATCTAGTCCAGTGCACTACTACTTTTAGAAAAGTATGATATTATGAAAACTAATATTCTGGGAAATTTTCATTCATGGAGACACCCTCTGCCTCCACTCCTTGGTTTTATATACAATAAAATTTGAGTGCTTTTATTATAGATTTTTTTTTTTTTTTGAGACAGAGTCTCACTTTGTTGCTCAGGCTAGAGTGAGTGCTGTGGTGTCAGCCTACCTCACAGCAACCTCAAACTCCTGGGCTCAAGCAATCCTCCTGCCTCAGCCTCCCAAGTAGCTGGGACTACAGGCATGCACCACCATGCCCGGCTAATTTTTTCTATATATATATATATATATATGTATATATATATATATATATTAGTTGGCCAATTAATTCCTTTCTATTTACAGTAGAGACAGGGTCTCACTCTTGCTCAGGCTGGTTTCGAACTCTTGACCTCGAGCAATCCACCTGCCTCTGCCTCTCAGAGTGTTAGGATTACAGGTGGGAGCCACTGTGCCTGGCCTTTATTATAGATTTTTATTAAATATGTCTGCAAGAGAGACCATTTGATACCTTATGTCTGCATGGAGTGTGTTTACATAGAGCTGTTACATATTATTACATCTGATAATGCGGAAGGGCACCAAGAGATAAGGATTAGTATTATAATGCCCATTTTACAGACTAAGAAACTGAGGTTCAGAGAAACCAATGGCCTCTTGTAGATTATACAACTATTAGTAGTAAGCAAACAAGTTGGAAATCAAGTTTGAATTTTCAGATTCCACTTCTTTTTATTCCACTAGAGCTGCCTTTTAATGCCTCACAATAATCATAATGCTTTGTGCTTTACAAAGTGCTTCCAGGTGCTGCTTCCTTCCTTACAAAACCTGTTAGGTGGAAGAACAGGTATTGTTATGATCGTCTGACAAATGTGAAAACTGTAACTCAGAGAAAAATAACTGGCTTGGCTCATGTATATGTATAAATATAGGTATATATCAACTCTACAATATAAATGTGTGTGTGTGTGTGTATATATATATAGTCATACATAATCATAATTTAATATATCCTAGAATATTTACATTTGGAAAATATAGAGAAAGTTATTATCAGTATAACCTATGTCAGGAAATTATATGTCTTCATCTTCCAGGCTGCTGGATTCCTTGTTTTTATAACTTTAAATAAGAATGACTCACCATCAACCTGTGTACAGTCAGAAACTCAACATCCTTCCCAGTAGCTCCTTATTTCTGATGAAAGCCTGATCTCCATTATATGCTTCCTGCTCATCTGTCTATGTTCCATGCTCCATTTGGGGACATCCTTAACTCTTCTGAAGTATCCTAGACACAAGTTGTGTGTTTTCAACACTTTTGCTGAAGTTTTGGATGATGGAGGGAATTAAGTCAGAAGGACACACAAAGAAAGTAGAATATTAACCACCCCTGTCCCTTGGTTATATCCTCCCCTTTGAACTGCTCCATGGCAGAGGCCACCCAGCCACTGTGCAGTCTAGTAACGACTCTCCTTCTCTCATCTACTCTCACCTCATGGAAAATCTGTGATTAGCATGATTGGCATACTCTTCCCCAGTACAGCTGCTGCTGTGTAGTGTTTTTATAGCTTAGGGTAGATTTCTGAATCTGACTAATTTTTGCAACATTTATATGAAAGAGAGAAATGAAAAAATAACTCATTCTTGATTTGTAATCCAAACTGAGGCACCTTTTATAATTTATCCAGTGAAAATTTAAAGAGAAATTAAGGTTTTTAAAAGGAAAGCTGAAATAACCTGAAAATAATCTTAAAGTCTCTTGGAATGATTTTCATCAAAGACTTAAATAGTGGTATAGACTATTTTTCATTTACAAGGTTAAGAAATTTGGTACTTACACCTTTTTGAAAGGAAACCATTTATTTTTAAATCCTTGGAGGATCTTTGAAATTTTTAAATTATAATTAATCATTTGGAAAATTATTTATCATGATGACAATTGTCATATACATTTATTTTAATAAGACATTGAAAATGTAAAAGAATTGTCAGATATTTATTGCAAATTGAATTTGGAAACATTTTTACAACATTTAGATTGCTACCCAGCAATCACTCTCTAGCAACTTGCTCTGAGAACAGTAAACACGTGAATCATGTAATAAAAATTAGCCAGATTCAGAAAACTCCTCTAAGCTATAAAAACATAATAACAACTCCATTGGCAAAAGGTATAGTATTGTACATTTTCTATTAGTTCTAAAGCAGAATGTTTACAATAGCCTAACATAACCACATTTGACACTTAGCTTTTGAAAATTTGGGAGAACTTTAGATATTTGTTGAAGGAAGTATGTTAGTCACATACATTTTTGAATTATTTATGCAATGCTTAGGAAAATTTATAATCAAAGTTGCATCAAAGTAAGTTTAATTAAATTTTTATTATCTGTAAAGCTACTGCATGCACAACTAGAACTTTACTAATTATTAAAATCAAATATATACAAAGTCATAGCTTAGGGAGGAAGAATTGCCAAGTAGAGTACTAACTACTCTACTCAATTTAACTGGAAATTTAAATAGTGATAAAAAGGGATGTGTAATTTTGTTTTTGACATTATAAATATAAAGACAGAGTACTGGAAAGGCTCTGATTTCTGTTATGAACCTTCCACACCCAGTTCTGTTATATCCTGGAAAGGACCTGTATTTATTCCATAGCTATATTATATAATCAACCCCATCAGTTCCTAACACTTATTGAATATGCCAGGTACCCTCATATAAAATGATTGATTGAATATAATACCTTAATCTCCATTTCATTTTATAGGAAAGTCCATGGAGTCTCAGACAGGTTCCCTAACTTGCCCAGGGTTGCCTGACCAGCAAATGACAGAGTAAAACTCAAACCCAGGACTTTTCTCTAGAAGGTTTTTTTTTTTTTGCTGTTTTCCAAACCACCTTCTTTCACATCAAAAAGGAATAAGACATTCAGATACATAATTTTGAAATAAAATAACTTTTGTTTTCCTCATTTTGTTTTCAGGGAATAAGTTGTGGTTAATAATACATTTCATATATCTATGCCATGAGATCTTCTTTAGAAGAATCTTGATATGAACCAGTGAGTCAACAAATGGTTGCTAAATTTACATTTCCTCCATTGAACACGATTAAATTCTAATTCATTCAAATTGTTTTCATGTTCTTATGAATAATCAAATGACCCATTCTCTAAGCCTATCTTTTTGTTTTTTAATGCTCAACAGAGAAATATTCACTAAAATTAGTATTTAAAATATAGAACTGTGAAACATACTTAAGCAACTATCCAAAGTCTTTATTTACCATGATATCCTGGAAATTTAGAAATATTTTAAGTTTCAAGCATGGTAACATGCAAAAAATTCAATCACAAAGGAAGTTATCATGAAAAGCAGATACACGCACACATACCCCTATGAGCGTCAGCAGTTGATTTCATAGATAATTTCCTGACCACTATGACTGCTTCCAAATCTTTCCTTAATTACAGAGGAAAACTGAGAGTACTTAATAATATATGCTTAATTAGTTGTATTTATTATATTTACACTAATAAACTGTTCTAATGTACTAGTTTTGATAAGATTAAGAAAAAACAAAACAAGGCAAGCTAGAACAAGGCACTGTATTGTTTGATAAGATCCTTGATACATTTTAGGTTGACTGTTTCATAAAGATCCTTTTTACTCAGAAAGGTTCACATGAGATAGTAGTCTCACATAAAAAAAAAGAACATAATATTCATAACTGGTTTTTGCTAACAAACTTAGATTTATGAGAGACGCAAATGTTAGAGAAATCAAAATTTCATATCAAAGTTGAGGACAGAAATAAGCCAAATTCAAGTGTTTGTTTTCTGAAGCCCTGCTGAATACATTGTCTAGATTGTACCACAGAAGGCTGAAAGCAAAACACGGGTGGGTCTATCTAACAATCCCTGACTCTGTTTATAACAGCTGAAGCTGTGCCTTTCATATCGCAGTCCCATCAGAAAGGGAGGGGGGAGGAAGAGATAAGCTCATCAGTGAAATAGTATCCTTTAACAACAACCAGTCACTTCCTGCAATCAAAACCATGCTAGCATGTGGCTTGTTCAAATAAAAATTACTGGACTGGAGCCAAACAAGGAAAAAGTAATTGATAATGTGGTTTTTCAGAAACCATCCATCCATCAAATGTGTCAGTCCTTCATAATACTTTATTTCCCTTCTGAACAAAGATCTTTAAAATTCATTGTGTGCACTTAAAAACAAAGTGTCCTTGTGCTGGTTTATAAAGATTCTCTTTTAGTTTGGGTTTGTTTTGTTATTTGATTACATTCCCTCCCATCCTGCTTTTTCTTTTTCTTTTTCTTTTTTTTTTTTTTTTCCAGATAGTTGCTGGAAATTTCTGCCATTCTTAAACAAAGCATCTTTGTGCTGTATCAGCTTGCATTTTCCTTGGATTGTGTTTGGATGATGCCTTTTTCACTGACTTCAGCACTGGAGTATTGTAGCCATAGCTTTAGTAAGTAGACTGTAACAAACAGATTCACTGGCCGTTTTTGTGCGTTGCATCCTATTAACCTGCTGGTGAGAAATGCTTCTCAGAGGAAGGCACAGGACCTATTACAAACAGAAGAAAAAACTGATGGGGAAATAGCAGATCATACTTGCAGCTAGCAAAGGCCATTAACAGTTAACAGTTAGTTACTGCAAAAAGAAATGTTCCCCTTCCAGTAATTCCTCTGATACCTATGGATATCTTTTAACTAAAACTTTTCATTTATTTTAGGATCCTTGAATCAGTTTGCAAAACTGATAATAGGTTAACTCACCATCAGTTTCCAAAAGTAACATCTGCAAAGTGAATTTCAGCAATACTCACTCACTTCTACACTTGATGACTTCCACATTAAAGCCAGGCTTGCTAGAGATTTGGTGCTAGACACACACACACACACACACACACACACACACACAAAATTCTGCCCAAATACGGTAAAAATCACATTTCAAAATGCATAAAGATATATGACAGTTTCCCAAAAATTATATTTTAAGTTACAGTTAAATGATGAAGACATTGCAATGGAAAATATGAGAAATAATGAGGTTTGGTGAAGAAAAATGTGCAGGAAAAATTCTGTGTGGTTCTGAAAGTTTTTTCACTTCTTTCAGCTACCTATTTACAAGTCAATGCAATCATAGTATGATCTCTTTTGAATACTTCTAGTACTATCAACTATTGGCCTACCAATTACTTTAGAATTATATTTAAATTTTGTCACCTGCGTCTTAGAACATGCTAGCAAGGAGCTTGGCCCTTGTGAGATAGTTCTTCCCCGTACAGACAGCTAAGTCCTGCATAAAGACATATGGCCAGAGAAGCCACTCCTGTTACCTCACCAGGCATCTCAGTAAAGCTTCTTTCTAAAGAACACCAGGAGGCCAGCCAAGGTGACTCACACCTGTAATCCTAGCATTCTGGGAGGCCGAGGCAGGTGGATCACTCAAGGTCAGGAGTTCGAAACCAGCCTGAGCAAGAGCGATACCCCGTCTCTTCTAAAAATAGAAAAAATTAATTGGCCAACTAAAAATACATAGAAAAAATTAGCCAGCCATGGTGGCACATGCCTGTAGTCCCAGCTACTCGGATGGCTGAGGCAGAAGGATGGCTTGAGGTTGAGCCCAGGAATTTGAGGTTGCTGTGAGCTAGGCTAATGCCACAGCACTCTAGTTCGGGCAACAGAGTGAGACTCTGTCTCAAAAAAAAAAGAAAAAAAAAAAGAACACCAGGAAGAAAAAGCTTTAGTAATAGCACAAAACCTCTATGTGACAAGTCCTGCTCCTGGAATTTCTCTTTTTGACTGCCCCAAAATAATACTAAAAAAGTCATATTCATATAAGATAATAATAACAATTTTCCCATATAATCTCTTTTCTGCCTATGAGATATTAATACTAGAATAACAAAAAGAAGCAAATGTTCACTCCTCAGCCAAAGATTGCAACACAAAGAAGTACAAAAGTATATAGGGCTTCAGGGTTATTTTTGGTGAGAGAGATATTATCAATTTGGAAATAGCAAAAAGGCCAACTGCTATTAGGTGGGTCCCTTAAAAACAAGACCTACAAATTATCAAGAAAGTCAATGATACAAATTCCACCTGCAGAGGTATTCAAAAAAAGGAACTGGAAAACAAGTAGAAATATTTTCATCCTATGTTTTTTAACTAGAATTTACTATATGCCAGTTCTGCCCATTGTTCTACACTAGGCCTTATGGGAGGATAAGAATGAAAAAGGATCATTTTTTTGTAATATTTTAATATGCTTTGATTTTTTTGTTTGTTTTATATTTTCTTAAACTGAACTCCTTTGCATTCTGCTGGAGGCGTCTAAAAACCATGCTTCAGGGAATTTTAGGATTGTTATAGAAATGACTCAAAATGGAAAAAAAAAAAAGGATCATATTCAATTTCTGATATCCAAAAGGGGATTTTGTCACTAGTCAATGTTGTCTCGAAAGCTGGTCTTTGTCAAAACAAAAAGGACTTTCCAGAATCATCATATCATGAGCTAGGCATAACTAACTCAATGTTTCTTCCATGGGGAGGAAAAGGTACAATGAAGCTTGCTGCATGGGATAGTAAGAATATACAATGAGAAGAAATGAAAAGCTCAAAGTCTGTTCTTGGCCTGAGGGACCGTGGCAAGAAGGAAGTGAGAGAAAGGCCAGTGGTGATCAGACTACCATCTTTCCTCTGGGGCTGATGTTCTTTGGGTAGGAATGTATGTTAGACACATAAATCATTTCACTGATTTAATATGCATGTATTTTCATACTTTTCCATCTCTGAAATCAGGATATATCAACATGTGTCATAGCTTCCTATTGTTGTTATTATTCTTAGAGAATGGGTCATTTGATTATTCATAAGAACATGAAAACAATTTGAATGAATTAGAATTTAATACATAGAACAATAGAACAATCTTAAAATCAATGGCATCTTAGATTCAATGACCTGTGCTAAATTGAGGAGAAAGGGGAAGGGAGTGGCTTCTGCCCTGCTTTCCACCTGGGGCTCTGTGAGCACAGAGCCTTGTAGCCTTGCCTGCAGCAACCAGGAATGCCCACATGAAAGTAAACTCACACATATCCCAAGGGGAGGGCCGACCTCCTGAACTCTTATCTGCTTCTCTGTAGCATGAATGAGATCTAGAATATCCAAGGAGGGTCTGGAAAGTTAAGGGGGAGAGTCTGGCAGGAACTTTCTAGAAGGAGGGCAGTCGCTGAGTTAGGGGCAGCAGTTAAGGACTGCCAGGCAGACTGGCTGGGCCCAGATCCACTGGGAGTCCTCAGCACCAGAACTAAGACGCTCGTGAGATGATCAAGCAGAAAGAGAAAACTGACCACCACCTAGATTAGCCCCAGGTTCTAGGATCGGTTCCCCGGAAAACCTCCTGGTGGAAAAGCTGTCATCTGTTGTCATTAGTTCCCCGGCCCAGGGGTCTTCTGGAGTAGACCCCAGGAGGATCCAGAGTTGACCCCTCTGTTGAGGACCTGTCTCCCTACTACCACCTAAAGCCACCCAAGCCCCACCTCTTCGAATGTACCCAGAGGCCATCATGGGGAAGAACAGTGAGCAAAAGCAGAAATCTAAGAGGCTGAGCATTTTTTCCAAAATAGACTGAGTGTTTAGGTAGAAAAACTATAAAAATTAAGGAAGATGATGAAATTTTCTGAGTTGTTAAAATAAATGTAGCGATTTCTTTTTTCCTTGCTGTCTAGTCAAATGAATATTTACCAATTTATAGAAAAATAAAAGAAACTGAGTTTTCTATCAATGTGTGATTGGTAATAGAAGTGAATGCCTGACTCTAGGATCCCAAATAATGAAGATACTCCTCTAAAGAACTCTAGAATCCAAAAAGTGATAATATGAGAACTTATATAACATAAGGTACCTTAACATAAAATCTGTGAGAAATAGACCAACTTTCAATCATGCATAAATTAGCAAATTGTGATTCTGTGACCTGTATTATAATGTTAATGGTGTTTAAATGGAACCAAAGGATACTATTGTTATAAAGATTGTCACTACATCTCAATAGTATTTCTTGATCCTGGTTTAGGAAAAAGGCAGATCCTATGAGTGGATTATAAGCCTTTAATGGTAGCAGTCAAATACACATGAAAACAGAAGTATCAGCAATGGGAAAAATTATTGTCTGTGTGTTGATGGGTGTTTTCAAGAAATAATGTAAAACAGTACAAGAAAAATAAAAGATGTCAGAAATGTACAGGTAAGTGCATTTTGAGGATCTGATGGGACAAGCATAGAAGGATGCTATTGGAGGACACAAACAGGATTGGAAGAGGGATAGAAATGGCACTTTGGGTCCTTCTTGGACATGTCAGCTCAGTGGTCTACCCCAGCACCTGGGTGCCCCCTCCCATCTGTGTTTTGAGGAGAGGAAGGCAATGGCACCATAGCCTTCCAGTCTTGACCTAGAGTTGATTGTCAAGGTCTCCCCATCATTGGCTACTGGGAAATGCTTCCTTGGGCACCAAATATAGTGCTTTATTCTTCATTCAGCCCAGGACTCAGGATTCCTACAGCCTTCCTCCCACCCTAGAATGTGTGTGTGTGCAGGGGGAGGCCTACTAGCTTAACAGAGTAGACAACACCAAGCGGATGAACCACTCTGTCATAATGACACAGAGCACATCGGAACATCTTTTTAATTCAAATGGGTCACCTTTTTATAAAGCTGGGCTTATTGACTAAAGACCATTATTATGGTGAGACTAAATGACAGGAGACAGTTAAACATGCTCTTTCCCCCCTTTTGTGTTTATGGCTACCCAGAAATGAACATCAATATTTAAATATCTGGATTATTTTAGGCTTGTAAAAAACCAATTAGCTACTCCTCAGGCCTAGTGTTTGGAGCCTTAGTGGGGCAGAGGATGGGAGTGTTTAGTTCTTGCAGTCAGAGTCAGGGAGCTTAGAGGAAGGTTAGAGTGACAAGGTCATTGCTGGGTTAGTGGGGTCTCATGGGATGTTCTATCCTGAAGAGGCCGGCCAGGGCCAGGTCTGGAGTCTGCAGCAGCCCTTGTAAGGCAGTCAGAGAAGGATTCCACAGGACGGTTGGCAGCACATGGAGCACTTGGCCGGATGAGCTGCATGCTCAAAAATACATCACAGACTGCAGCCTTTTAGTCTGGGCAGTTTAGGACCATCACTGCTTTCAGGTAGAAACTTTTAGGGTTATAAGACTTTGGTCAGCTATAGTAATTCTGATTCCTCTGAATAAATAAGTCCTCCTCTCCAGTCAGAGCTTACATGTTTGTATCTGAAATTAAGTCCCCATCCTCAGACTTAGCAGGTCCTCTGCAGAGACATCTGTGCTTGGCCTGGGGCAGGAAGGGTGGACCATGGGGACAGGGGTCATGTTCATTAGGAAGTGTTCCTGTTTCCTTCATGGTCCACATTCCCATAGTCTCCATCTTAGTCCATTTTGTGTTGCTAGTAACAAATACCCGAGACTGGATAATTTATAAAGAAAAAAAAGGTTATTTAGCTCATGGTTCTGCAGGCTGAGACATTCAAGGGCATGGCCTTTGCTTCCAGCAAGGGCTTTCATGCTGCGTCATAAATTGATGGAGAAGGCAAAAGAGGAAGTGGGCTGTGTAACAACCCACTGTCGTCAGAACTAATCCAGTCTCATGAGAGCGAGAACTCACTACCTTGAGAATTGCAGCAAACCATGAATGAGGGATCCACCCCTATAACCCAAACATGTACCACCAGGCTTTACCTCTGCTGGGGATGAAATTTCAGCATGAGTTTTGGTGAGAACAAACACACTATATGCAAACCACAGCAGTGTCTAACTCTCAGAGGGCCAGAATTATTGTCTATTTCTTATTTCTTTTTTTATTCTTACAGGCATCATTAGTTGTCTACCCAATATCTATTTCTCTATTTCTGCTTCATAGAACCTCATATCTATTTGTGGCAAGAAAGGCACCACTCCAGGTGAGGCACATGGTTTCCCAGCCTCCTTGGCAGCTGAGAGGGGTCAAAGAAGAGTAAACAAAAGTTTTCTTGGTGATAGTTTCTGGGGAAGATTTTGCCTCCAAAAGGACAAATTTATCTGGCATGGTCTTTCCTGCCTTGAAGTCACACATTGTGTGGAGCTGTACTGGGATCAACATGTGGCTAATTGGATGAGTACAGAGATCTAAGGCCAGTTGTATTCCACACTTGCATTTATTCAACAATTATTTATTGAGCACCTGCTACCATTTCAGGCCTGGTAATCAAGATATAGGCACAAAGTCCATGTTCATTACTCTTATTAGATATAGTATTGCTCAGGGCTCCTGTCTGTAATAGAAATTACTGCTGGTTTAAGCAATAAATGCATTAAAACCTAAAATAAAATGGGGAAGGGGATTCATGGAAGATACTGGATAGGAAGAGTTTCTCTGTGAGATAGAAAAATGTGACTTGGACAACAAAAGACAAGGAGGCCAGGCATCAGGAGGCATAGCATAGCACCCCCAGGGATGGTCACATCAGAATGAGGACACTGCCACCATCACGGCCCCCAACTAAGCCTGCAACCACATCTATTGCTGCAGCTGACTTTTGCCATAGAGCCAATCTCTTGGGAGCAAGGGGAGCAAGCGTCAAATTCTGCTGAGCTTTCTCACATGCCTACACATTAGCAATTTCAGAAAGTGGGTGCAAGAAGGATCTGATGCCTCCACTCTCACCCTATATTTTGTGGATGGGGGTGCTGTAATCATCATTCTGCCAAGGTCACATTCACAGTGCTTGAAGGCAATCCCCAAAGGAGATTGGAGCACTCAGGGAAAAAGGATCAATGCTAAGTAGCCAGGAAAAAAAAAAGTGCATGATGGTGAAAATAATTTACATAGAGTATTACAGTTTTCAAAGTAGAAAGAGCAGTAAAAATAACTTTTGTACAGTATTTTAATGTTTTCAAAGTCTGTCTGATCTTCACAAGACTGAGATGTAGGCAGAGCAGGTATTATATCTGAGCCTCAAAAAGTCAGGATTATTTTTACAGAATATGAAGTGTTCACTTATTATATGACTTTGTATTTAAAAAGAAAGAGATACATAACCTTAAGTACGCAATAATTTCAATTGGGGATGACTAACATTCGAAGTGCAAACAAAATCCTCGGTGGGCAATGTTGATTTATATATACAAGTGAACTAGTTTTTGAAAAGTGAAGGTATTCTACTGGGATGTTAAGGTGATTATTTTTCATATTAAACTCTCCTTAAATTTCATCTCAAATGCTTATCAAATTCTCAAATTCTTATTTTATAAAGAAAAGGCCACATAACAGAACTGATCTTAAGCTTAATTGGTAGAGAACAAGGATGGCAAAACATGACATATATCTTATTACTCTCCTATCTCTTGACCTTGGCAGACATAACTAATTAATCATGGCATTCTTTCCCACACAGTCCAGACTTGGCCTCAGAATCCTTCTCAGTGCAGCACTGCACGCAGCCTCTACCAATCCACCAGAGTGGGCAACTCTAGAGCCGTGTTTGACATGGAGTTGTAGTTGTCAGGGATTTGCTTTGTTTGTCCAGAATGATGACATTCTGGGAAGAGCACCCCTCTTCTGGTGCTCTTCCTAGAGCCAAGATTATGGTTCAAATCCTGAGTAGTTGTGCAGCTTTGGTTACCCTGTAACCTGTGAGAAACAGTTTTATTAAGCAAATCCATTTCTGCCCTTCAGGAGCAGTCCTATGCTGTGGAATGTCTGACATTCATGCACTGGAAAATGATTATAAAAGTCTATTTCTCAGCCCAAGCTGAATTGGGATACTTGGAAAACCCAGGGGAATTGGGGAGTCAGATTACCTGGGCCCCTCTCAAGCATTGCCTGGGTTAGGGTCAGATTAGTTTTGCCTCCCTTCTCTACCCACCCTCCCAACCACAAGACCAAGGCAGAGATCTAATTCTTCAAGACCTAAGCAGATAGAGGATAGGAGAAAAAAAAAAATGAGGATGATGTTTATTTCAAATATCAGGCTGGACCATATTTCTGGCACTGATGACTAGGCAGTTGGGATGTTGTAGGAGAAATCTCAAACCTGAATAGACAGAAGCCTGTGATTGTTTATGCCCCCAAGGAAATGCTTAGGCCTCTGGGATTTCCTGAACCAATTGTAGGTAAGCTGGATGGTTGAAGTGTTTGAACTTCTCAAAGCCTCTTTCCCTTCTCCCAGGGTTGCTGCTGAAGAGAATCACCCAGCTGGCAGAACCTGAGCTACCAGATTGGCCAATTAAAGAACTCAATATATTGCCAGGGAAATGATTCAACACACAGAGGCCACTAAAGCTATCATTTATCTTATTATCCCTGGCCAGCAAGATAGTTCTTTGTATTTTTTTTCTTTTTCATGAAACTGGAATCACCCTCCTGCCAAGGCCACACACAAAGGGCATAAGAGCAACTCCCAAAGAAAATTTGCACACTCTGGGGCAAGGATCAATAACATGGATCAATGCTAGGTAGCATTTGCCCCACACAGAGCATCTCTTTTCCCCATTTATAAGCGGGAAGTTTGGGTTGGTGTTATCCTAATTTTCTGCCATCATTAAATATTACTCTCAGAAAAGTCACATTTGTACCTAATGAACCCTGTCCTACTGGACACTAAGCTATTGACATTGAGGTGGCCTGATTATATCTTGTGGTTTTATGTGGGATTATAGCATTTTGTAAACTGGTGGCTATATTGGTTATCTGTTTCCACAAAAATTCTGCTAACATGCAACCACAAAATCCAGTAGCTTCAAACTACCGTTTATTTAGATCATGAGTTTGTGGCTTGGTTGGGCAGTTCTAGTCTTGGCTAGGCTTAGCTGATCTTGGCTGAGCTTATTCATGTATCTACGACTCAGCTGGTGGCTGGCTGGTCTAGAATGGACTCACCTAAAATAATCTGGTTCTGCCTGAAGGGTCTTTCATCCTCAGTCAGACTAGCCTGGTCATCTTCTAACATTGGTGACAGAAGAACATAGGGCTTCTTGAAGACTTCGGCCCCATTTTATTGGCCATAGCAAGTCAAAGGGCCAATCCAGATTCAAGGGGTGGGGAAATAAGCTCCACCTCTTGCTGGAAGTTGCTGCAAAGTCACATTGCTAAGGGCATAGATAGAGGGAAAAGTGGAGAATTGGAGCAATTTTTGCAATCAGTCACCCACAGAGGCATTTGGGAAATTATTTAAGTAGGAAGAAGAGAGTATTGAGAGAGCTGGGTGGCCAAGAGATGAGCAGTGGTGGAGATTCATCTCTAAGATCTGCCCAACACTCTTTCATTCTTTTATAAGCAATACTTGCCTCATCTTTTCTAAGAAAGGCTTATCTTAACTACAGGACTTACTTGAATGGAAACTGACAATTTCCCATAGACTCTGCATCCTCGGCCGTAATGATTGGCCAGAGATAGGCACCTCACTCAGCCTTGGTTAATCAAAGTACCCAGCACCTTAGTTCTTGGTCTAGGAATGAACAAGGCTTAATTCAGGCCACTCAAAATGCTTCCACATGCGAGAGAGGTGAGAATCTGTGAATCTAAGAACAAATATCAGCCATAGTAGTATGGATAAAGCAAGCCTATGACAATGAAATTGACATCCAGAGAGAAGCAGCCTCTGAACAGGGGGAGAACAGAGCCTTGGGGCATTCAGTTCCTGGTACAGTTATCCCTGAACCTGGTCACATCCTTCCTTCCTATAAACTGCTTTTGGAAGGCAGCTCTTTTATTCTTTTTTTTTTTTTTTTTTTTTGAGACAGGGTCTGGCTCTGTTGTCCAGGCTGGAGTATAGTGACATCATCATAACTCACTGCAACCTCAAATTCCTGGGCTCAAATGATTCTCCTGCCTCAGCCTCCTGAGTAGATGGGAATACAGGTACATGCCACTGTGCCGGGCTAATTTTTCTATTTTTGGTAGAGACCACTCTTGCTTGGGCTGGTGTCTAACTCCAGACCTCAAGCAGTCCTCTTGCCTTGACCTCCCAGAGTGCTAGGATTACAGGTGTGAGCCACTCCACCCATCCTCTTTCATTCTTTTTTAAAAAATAAAAATTTTTAAAAATTCTTTGTTAAAAATAGCTCAAGCTGGGAGTTGATTTATTGTAACCAGTCAAAATGCTATAATCCCACATAAAACCATAAGATATAATCAGCCCACATCAATGGGTGTGATTGGGGAAATAGCCCTCCTACCCCAAAACATCCTCTCACTGTGTTTGCAATGCCCCCTACTAACGATTTATTCTATGGGTTAGGAAGACATATGAACTGGAACAAGCCATGCACTTTGAATTTCCACATATGGCCTGGAAAGCATTATGACCCTTGACCTTGCAAACCGGTTGTCACCTTTCAACACTCAGCTCAATGTCATTCACATTTTGAAGCCCCTTTTCCTCTTCTTTTTCTGCCACCTCCAAATAAGTGAGCTTTTCCTTTTTATGCTTCTAAAATATTTTTGACACATTTCTATGGAGCCACTCATATATCATGTTCTATTGCTTATAACTCTATATGCATCTCCCTAGTTAAATTGCGATTCCTTCCTTTAGCCTAGACATTTAAAAAATCTTATTTACCTTTGTATTCTTGGAGCATAGTATTGCATTGCTTTTAATAAAAATGCAAGTATTCTAAAGGTTAGTCTATTAAAACTTTAAGCCATTAATATCTTAGCCTAATTTCACTGATAAACATTATTTAAGAACATGCTCATTCACCCATCAGTAGTTCTAAATCTTGGCTGAACAGTAGAATCACCTGGGGAGCCTTTTAAATATATTGATGCTTAAGCCTCACCCCAGATCAATTAAATCAGAATTTCTGGGATTGGGGCCCAGGCATCAATATTTTTAATAGATTTCCAAGTGGTTTTAATATGTAGCCAGGATTAAGAACTACTGCTCTATATGCAGTTTCTGTATGTTACAAAGAGCTAGCTGACGGAAAGATTTCATCTAGCTGGGAGGAAGGTGTCATGAAAGTGGTGCTTTTGAATTAAATCTTCATGGATGGGGAGAATTTCAGTGGGGAAACATGAGGGGAGAAAATGGAATGTGCACCAATGGGGAGTACCAGCGAGGTAGACAACATGGTGCATCCAGCTTCTCTGCAGTGTAGGGGTGTAATGACAAATGGCATTTACTGAGTATCTACTCTGTGCTGAGTATTTTTCACACGTTTATCATTTAATCATCACAATTAACTTCCGAGGGAATAACGATTTTGTGTATGAAAATACTGAGGCATAGATAATTTACACATTTGCTTAAGGTCATACAACTAGCAGGTGGTGGATCTGGGACTTAAGACCAGATCTAGGTTGGTCTCTAAGCCAGTGCATGCAATGCCACCCCAGGGCTGGAAGCTGGGTTGCCTCTGTTGGCAACTACCTTGTTTCCCTGACTACCTTGTTTCTTCTCCAGCTGAAGCTACCAAAGGCTTATGGGGGCAGCCTCGGGACCGCCTGACTTCTTGAGTAAATATCGACAGAGTTAGTACATTTGGCAGTGGTCTGTGGTCCCCTGTCAGCCAGGTGGGGCTTAGTATGGTTGCTCTCCAGAGTGAGCTCTGGTGACCCAACTACATGGCTAGCTGCCTGCCTGCCTCCAGTTGATGTAAGAACCAAAGGACTGAGAGAAACTCATCTTGCCCTTGAGCTGCAGTATCCTGATTGCTTTTGATGACCCAGACTTCCCAGAATTATGTCTCTGAAATATTTTTTTTTTTTTGTCTCCAATCTTCCATTTTACTCCTGATTTCAGAACTGACCGCAGGGCATTATTCCCAGACACCACAAATGCCCTCTCCCAAGAAGGCCACAGCACCCTGACCGCTTCCCATCCAAGTCCTATTTTTTCTCCCTTCCAGTTGGCCTCATGCTGTTAAGCCACATGCCTGAGCCAGCCAAGTTAAGGCAGAGGCCAGACTGTGCCTGTCAAGCTAAGCACTGAAGATTTATTGCTAAATGTTCTTTAACAGGAGAGTGCTAGATCAAAAGGGAGATCAATAGGGAGATTTTTCCAGAAGAACTAGAAGGTGAGACTAAATGTGGTTAGGAAATATATTATTTAGAACTCTCTTATTGCATGTGATAGAAAACCCAGTTCAAACTCATGTAAGCAAATAGAAGGTTGAATTGGGTAAGATAACTGAAAGTTCAATACCCATATCTTCAGGCAAGTTTTGATTCAGGGGCTTAATCAATGTTATCAGGCCTCAGTTTCTCAATTTTCTCTGTATTACATTTATTGGCTTCATTCTTGAACTCCATATGGGTGTCCTATAGCTCTAGTTATCCCAACAGAAATGACTCTGGTACACATTTCTAATAATCAGAATTAACTATGATTGGATTACCTTGGGTTTATGCCCATCTCTGAATTAATCAATGTGCTCAGAGGGCTGTAATTTTGATGCTAGGTTTGCCTGACTCATGTACCTAACTCTGAACAAATCAACATGGCTAAGGAAATTCAGGGCTTTGGTAGCCTAAGTAGGGATTACATGATCCATCTTAAACCACATGATCTGAGATTGGGGATGGGGTCACTTCCCAAAGGAAATTTGAAGTATTGTAACCTGGGAGGCCGGGGGTGGGGGTGGGGGTGGGGGAAGAGAATAAATATCAGAGAGGCAAAAACAACAAGTGGCCAATATAGAAAGCTATTTTGGAGTCCATGCTTGGTCCAGATAAAGCCTCTTCTATCATGTGGCAAAGACAAGGGACATAACAGCTTTGTCTTCGGCAGTCTACAATTCTCACATCTGCAACAACACAACTGACACACAGCCACCAGGCAAATCACACTAGTTTGGAGCCAACGATTTCTTTCTCATCTCTTCTGCTAAATATGGTTTAAGCTATGAGGCAGCCTAAGCTTTAGGAAAATTACAGCAACTTCTCAGCCTTCATGCTAATGGATACCATGGATAATTTGAATCCTACTGGGAATCTCAATATGTCATTGTACATACATATTTTAATTTTGTCACCAACCTTTTTGTGAAAGCTGTTAACAAATTATTAAATTAACTTATTGAAGGGTTTCATTTTCATTTTCACATATTTTTGAACTATCATCTGATAAATAGAAAAATGAGCCAAGCAGTCCAGAGATGGAGAAGCATCAAGCCTGAGTAATCTATAATTAGCTATTTATCCCTTGATATTCCAAAGCAGAGCGAGAATTATTAATATCCTTATAATGTTTTAATGTTTGAAGCATTGATGTTAGATAATATGGATAACCCCTGAGTTTGGTTGATCTGAATGTTTCACAAAAATCAGCTTAACATGTTAGTATAGTGGTTTTACACTGACAGATGCAATGTGGCCATATGCACATTACACAATTCCATCATATTTCTTGGAATCTCACTGAACAAAACTGAAATGTGATAAATTTAAGACCTCTGGCAAAACCATCCTATTAGAGCTTTGTGTAGGACTTTAATATAAATTCAACAAAATGATCAAACTTAGCTCTCAAGTGTTCACAGCTGTCATTTAGGAAGGGGAAGGACAGTATCCAGTTCCCATGGAAAGACCCGGAAGAGAGAACGTTTGTGAATGGCAGGAGACGGCAAGTAGATTGAAATCCGTTAGAACCTTCCTCATCTGTTACCTCCCTCCATTCATCCTCTCTCTGATGTCCTTTTCTGGCTCTTCCTCCATCTTCAGCAGTTTTGTATTTTTTTATTTGATAATCTTTCAAGAAAAAGTTTTAAAGACCACCAATCATATTTTTCAATATTAAAACGTATAATGCACTTTTCCAAGAGAAAGGCAATAGAGTATTTAAAATTGAAGGCCCTGTAGACTGACTTCCTCCAAAACCCCAATAATTTCTGGTGATATGATCTGAAGAAGTTAATGTCTTCTTTTTAGCCCTAGTTTTTAACAGAATGTTAAAAAGGAGACAATTATAGTACATTCCTCCTAGGTACTTTGGCACATAGTACCTAGTAAATATTCAATGAGTGAATCAATATCATCATAATCATTGCCATCATCACCAATTTATGCTTCTAGCAAGAAAAAAGAAAGTAATTCTTTGGGCAGGGGGAAATTTGGAAATCAAGAAAACCTCCATGAGGGCATAAGAGTGATTTATTAATTATATATATTATATATATATATATAATATCTATATGAGATCTGTCCTCATATGGAGAGTATCCAGCTATGTAATATGAAAAACAGAGACTTTTATTGAAGGAGATATAAAATACAAGAAACATTGTACGTAGGACAGTGATGCCTCAGTCCTCTTCAAAGTAGGCACCTTGGACCTCCCACAGTTCTCCCAGGGTCTCTTCGCTGTTCACAACACCCTGCAAAATCTTTTGTTGGAATCACCATTTGTTGCCTTGCCATATTTTCCTGAATCTCATCAGCAGTCTGACATCTCTTCCCTTTCAAAGGTGATTTTAGCTTTGAGAAAAGCCAGAAGTCGCAGGGCACTAAATCTAGGCTATAGGGGGGCTGACTCACCAGGGTGATTTGATGTTTCACCAAAAACTCTGCATGAGACATGATCTAAGGGCCAGCGCATTGTCATGATGAAGCTGCCAATCACCAGTTGCCCAGTTGTGGCCTTTTCCCTTGCATTGCATCTCTCAACCAATGAAGAACATTAAGGTAGTACTCCTTATTAATTGTTTGGCCTAGAGGAGCATACTTGTGATGGACAACACCTTCCCAATCAAAAAACACAGTTAACATGGTCTTGATCTTGCTGTGGGGCCTTCTTCCGGCATGGAGAACCAAGTGACTTCAGTTGGGACACTGGGCCTTCATTTTGGATCATAGAGTAGACCCACCATTCATCTCCAGTTATGACCTTCTTCAGGAAATCTGGTTCATTGGTAGCAGTTTGAAGCAAGTCATTAACAAATGCAGCATGATGCTCCTTTTGTTTCTTCTGTTTCATGCCAAGATCCCACGTGAAAATCTCAGACAGGGTAGTTTCGGGAATCCCCAGATCAGCTTCTAGTTCTTCCACTGTCAGTCACTGATCTTTGTTGATTGCAGCCTGTACACATTCAACATTCTCAGCTGTTCTGCTCGTTGCAGGCCTTCCAGAACGTGGATCATTTTCAACAGATTCCCAACCATCTTTGAAGTGTTTGTGCCACACTTTTATTTGCACTGCACTCATTGCATTGTCCGAGAAAGCCTTCTGAATCATCTGAATAATTTTCGCGGAGGAATGGTCAAGCTTAATGCAAAATTGGACGCAGATTCATTGCTCTACTCACTCAGTCATTTTGAATGCCACTGCCACACAGTACACATGCTCGCTCAATGGCAACTAGCGCCCCACTGACTAGTACAGTAATGGCGTCCTTGTTCATGCATGCGCATCCCAGTCCACTTGCCTTAGCTGCCAGGTTACATCGATGTCGCAAACCCGTTCTTGTTATATTAACAATGGCTGGATGCTTTCCAGACATACCTCGTGTGTGTGTGTGTGTGTGTGTGTGTGTGTGTGTATGTGTGTGTCCATGTAAAATCTGCCACAAGAAAGTGTGACCAGGAGAGATTTTTAAACAAATGTTTGATAAGATTCTTTCTAAGATCCATTAGCTATTACTGCAGAGGAGTGTGCAGAATGTCTTGGAACATTGGATTTCAGCCAAGCAAACGCAGCATGGGCACTCTTGCACGTGAGGAAAAAGAAACATGGGTATGCAATGCTCTAGGTTTTCAGAAGGGCCTTTAGTCCCATTTTTCTCCATTAGCATTAGTCCCAAGCCCTTAGCATGAGTCTGTGTGAACCCCTGTGTAAAGGCACAGATCCTCATCCTACACTCCTATATCGCCCACGTTCTGCTTGTCACCCATGGGTCTCTCCCCATCTACATGTCACCCTCCTCTATCCCTGCTCTGGGACTGGGAAGCTGATCTGTACCAACCTGCTCCTTTGTCCTGGGGCTTTGGTTGGGACCTATGATTAGGATGCATCAGGAATGTGAGGGTAGGGTACCTGTTCCTTAGGCTGCCCCGTCAGGATGCTATTCCTTAGCTGCTTCCCTTCCTTCAGTAGCCTTTCCATTCAGCAGCCCCACCTGGGTTCCACTGACTGCTTTATCCTTGGCCCCTTTAGGCTCAAGAGTGACAACAGCTCACTGCGTGCTAGCCCCTCACCCTAGAAATGCCCTATTTCTTGCTGATGTCCTAAATCCTGCCCATACCTTTGTAGATAGTCTATTAAACTCCCTTCAACTGTTTAGTTTGGGTTCGCCATCTGTCTCCTGCTGGGTTTCTTGTCTGTTCCCTGTGTATAGCTTAGTCTTATACACTACAGACAGAAGGTTGACAAAGTTTTGATCAATAACATGTCTTCTGCTCCAACATGCTAAAAAAAAGCCAACAAAACAAATATGGTATTTTTCCAAGTCCCATTGTCATAACTAGTAACTGTGTTTCCACAGACCCATTATTAGCAAGAGTTATTTTAATTAATAGGCTTATTTTAAATATTGCAATGTACACTAATAGTTGAAATATGGCATTAACACAAATCTAAGTGAAAGGGAAATTTACTCATGATTTTATATCCCCACATACTGACCTTCCTTCATTTTCTTGTTGTCTACTTATAAGAAAGATATACTTTCTTTTATTTTTATTTCATGTAATTTATTTTTTTGAGACATAGTCTTGCTCTGTTGCCCAGCAGAGTGCCGTGGCATCAGGCTAGCTCACAGCAACCTCAAACTCCTGTGCTCAAGCGATCCTCCTGCGTCAGCCTCCTGAGTAGCTGGGACTACAGGTGTATGCCACTACAACCAGCTAATTTTTTAAAAAATATTTTTCGTTGCCTGGCCAAATTTCTTTCTATTTTTTTTTTTTTAGTAGAGATGGGGGTCTCACTCTTGCTCAGGCTGGTCTCGAACTCCTGAGCTCAAGCAATCCTCCTGCCTCGGCCTCCCAGAGTGCTAGGATTACAGGTGTGAGCCACCATGCCCAGCCTTCATGTAATGTTATATCATAAAATTTCCCCAGATGTTTACAATTTTAAATGTTTTTAATTTTTCCTTTGTGTACCTTTGACATTTTCCTCTCATGTATCATAAAGGTTGCAAATTATTTTTATTTAGGTGTAGGGGTGAGGGGCAACTTGTCCTTTTTCCTAAAAGTTCAACTCACAATTAAGGCAGATTAAAAAGAGAAAGGTTTATTTACCAATACCATGTGCATGGGGAGAATCACAGAGTGATTACCTAATATGCCAGGGAAGTTCACATATTTTTATACACATTTTTATATGCATTTTAAAGGGGAGGGGGGAAATGAGGAGTATAGATAGATTAGGGGTTGTTAGGGAGGATGAATGAATGGGGAAACAGATTGACTTGTAAATTAACCTGAGAGACAGGTATTTGGGCTAGGTCTGGTTGCATTCTTGATCTTATTTCTTGCAATACATTGAGGTAATAGGGAGAGGAAGGGAAGTTAGTTGCCCCCTTTGATCCTTTGCTCAGGTCAGTCTGGTTTATGCAAATAGAGGGAAAGCCCCCTCCAATGCTTGGTTGATCTCCATGGCCTGTAAATTAAAATATTCTTTTTACCAAGCAGTCATATTTTGGGGTGAAATTTTCTTACCTCCTTCATAGAGATTGGTATGAGGTTTTCTATATAACCAAATGTGTTACTTTGGAAACAGGTTCAAAGAGTTCATTATTGGACTCAGATCTCATAATTGGAAACAAATTCACACATATCAAACTCTTTAATTAGCACATGCCAACCTTTCTCTCATTTTTATTGTTGGAAGTAACTTCATTGATATTATGTTTTTATGCTCTTGGAAGCACATCTCCTTATATAACCTTTCTTCCTGACCTCATATGCCTTTAAATTTTTGTTGGAAAAAACATGCTACAGAACTGTTAGTGCAAACAGGAGAAGATGATTCTGGAAACATGGGCCGAGGAAGTTCAAATCTGAGCTAGTGGAAAACAAAACAAAGAAAAAAAAAAAAACTTTTTTTCTGGAGAGAAAAAGTTTTAGTCATCTTTAGTCTAGAGCATATAGATAACAATCTGGCCAGATTAATGACCTCCGCTGGGTTGAATCACAAACTATGTTTCAGTCTCTTTATTGAAGATCCTCAAACTCCTAAAATGGGAACAGGCTTCCTGATGATTGAGAATCCCAAACTGATTCCCAAACATTTTTCTGCTACTAAACACGTTCCTGATTTCATCAGGCAACACTGAGAAATTCTGAAATCAACACCAAGTTGGCTAATGTGAAGCAACAAATTAGAGCCATGTTTCTTTAAATACATAATTAAAACTTATCTCCAATAACATACCCTTATCTATCATTTTGCTGAATGTCTTAAAGCAATCATCACAATTGTGACTATTGTTTTTTTAGACCCTATATTGTCTAGATCCTCAATACTCAAAGAATGGTTTGTGGGCCAGCAGTATTGATATCACCTGGAAACTTGTTAGAAATGTGGAATTTCAAGCCCTACACAAGTTTTCTGAATCAGAATCTGCATTTTTAACTAGATTTAACCAGGTGATCTGTTTATACATTAAACTTTAGGAAGCACTGAGTATATTCACATTTGTCTAATAAATGAACAAATGTGGTTCTTATTGTCAGATATTTGGATCATAGATGCATAAAGGGATTTTAGCAATGATCTAACCCTGCATCTCCCCATGGAACAATCATTTCATAGATTGTTGATAGGGGTTATACTGAAAAAGTGTAGGAAATTATGCTGGTTAAATAATGCAAATAGTTTTCTTTTCTACAGGATTTCTCAGAATCTTTTTTTTTTTTTTTTTTTTTTTTGAGACAGTGTCTCACTTTGTTGCCCAGGCTAGAGTGAGTGCTGTGGCATCAGCCTAGCTCACAGCAACCTCAAACTCCTGGGCTCAAGCAATCCTGCTGCCTCAGCCTCCTGAATAGCTGGGACTACAGGCATGCGCCACCGTGCCTGGCCAATTTTTTCTATATATATTAGTTGGCCAATTAATTTCTTTCTATTTATAGTAGAGACGGTGTCTTGCTCTTGCTCAGGCTGGTTTCGAACTCCTGACCTCGAGCAATCTGCCCGCCTCTGCCTCCCAGAGTACTAGGATTACAAGTGTGAGTCACTGTGCCCAGCCTCTCAGAATCTTTAATAAACTAATGTGCATTTTGACTCTCCAGGGAGGAGAATGAGATATAAAACAGTGACTGTATTTCAAAATATCTGAACATAGGACTTTATTTTCACCAGATATCTTATAGGTCTAATGTGCCTCTCTTAGGTCTGTTTGGGCTGCTATAACAAAATACTTCAGACTAGGTAATTTATAAACAATATAAATTTATTTCTCACTGTTCTGGAGGCTGGAAAGTATAAATCAAGGCACCAGAGGATCTGGTGTCTGATGAGGGAGCTCTGCTTGCAAGATGACACCTTGTTGCTATATCCTTTGGTGGAAGGACAAAAGGGGAAAAAGGATCAAACAGGTTCCCTCAAGCCCTTTTATAAAGGCACCAATTTCATTCATGAGAGTGTAACCCTCATGACCTAATTACCTTCTAAGGGCCCCACCTTTTAATACTATTGCATTAGGGATTAAGTTTCAACATATGAATGTTGAAGGTACACACACTTTTGAACCATAGCAATACCCTCTGACACATTTTGAAAACTATTCATTTAATTCAATTACCTTATTTAATAGAATGATATCCTTTATCTTCATCTCCCTAATTGACAAATATAAGGCAATTTACTCTAATTTCTTATTAATTTTAAAAATAGCAATGTGGCTCCTGCTGTACTGGTTGTAGAAACAGACCCAAAATGTAATGGGTCATTCATATAAGAGTCCAGGGATTTTATGGCGTGGGAAAGTGAGTGGGTGTCAAGAATTGTGAATGTCTGAGATCTAAGCCTACTTGCAAGCCTACTACAAGTTAGCCTCCCACAGTTTCAAAGAAGTTGGCAGAAGACATGAAACTCTTGGGTCAGAGACAAATGACTTTATTACTCATGCCATAGTAAGCAACATAAGCTTCCAGTTGTGTCAGTTCTCCATGTCCCCCAAGTTCCACTGGGGTGATATGGAGTGTCTGTGGTGAATACTGCTCATAGAGAGGGTTTGAGTCAAAGCTAAGGACCCTTGAGGTTAGAGAACCCAAAATTTTTATAATGAGCTTCAAGCATATTTTGCCCCAAAGGAAGATATTATTTTTATTATACTGGACAATAAACAAATTGGAGCTTTGCTTCTAAGGCAGTCTCTATCTGTCTTTCAAGGCTGTTTCCTGTACAAGCACCCTTGAAAAGACAGTCCAGAGCAAAGGCATATCATAGGATGTGCAGAAAAATGAGAGAGGGAGAATTGTCTCCCAAATTTTCTGGGGTAAGAGAGGGGGTGTTTGACTGCACAAAGTTATTCAGGAATTCAGAATGATGGTGACTCTACCATATTCAACACATGGCTTCTAAAGTCACTCTGGTGTGTGTATGTGTGTGGGAGGATCATTATTCCAGAAAGCTGGAAAGGCAAGAGTTTGGAGGAATATATATGCGATATTTTATGGGGGCCAGACTTGGAAGTGGTGCATACCTCTTGCTAACATTCCATTCCCTGGAACATGGACACATGGCCAAACCTTACTGCAAAGGAGGATGGGAAATGTAGCTTAGCTCTGTGCACAGGAAGAGGGGAGAACAGGTTTTGAAGAACACCCAGGAGTCTCTACCACATTGCCAATTCTGAGTGATTTAGCTACAAGTTTCTCTATTTTCATCTCAAGTAAAAATGAGTAAACATACACATAAATGCCTTGGGAGTGGGGCTTTATATTTCACACCATAATAGAATTTTGGAACTATAAGAGCCCTAAAACCATAAGTTTCAGCCATCACTACCTTCCCCCACCCTTGATCATTTTAGTGGTGAAAAAGAAACCGAAACTCAGAGAGGTTAAATAGCATAACTATGTGGCTTACTAAGCACAGCTGGTTGGTTAGCTGAGTTGAGATTTTTAGATCTCTGTTTCACTGCACTTTGACCTGGTCCAAACTTGCAAGCCCACAGAACTATTTTGTATTTTAAATTATCATTCCCCAGTGACCTAGTTTTTATATTTGGAATTTTAACTATTGGGAATTCTTAGATCACTGGATATCTACATATATTGCTCATTCATTTAAGAGGCGTTTATTGAGCCCTACTATGACAAACATTTTTCTAGTTGCTGAGACTATAGCTGTGAATTGGCCAGACAAGGTCCCTACTCTCGTAGAGCTAATGCTAGGGTGAGATTCCATGATATTTAGAATATGGTTGACTTTTCAGCATAAGAAACATGATGCATGTTATAAGTAGTTGCATATGGATTCCAAACAATTTACACTTATTGCCAGCTTAAATCAGATAGCACGGACTTTAACCACTTTTAAATTTCTTTACTATTAGTTGATAGCAAGATTCCCTTTGCATTTTATATACCTAACCTTTTAAATTAAGCCTATGTATTACTTCTATATGAAATAAGTTATTATTATTTTGTGTTGCCTTTAGGTTAACAGGCTTTATTATGCTAAAGACAGAGCTTTATTTCAAGTCTCAAAACAGATTGGAACATTTTTTAACGGAAATTTCATTCACATGTTTTGATTTATCAAAGCATTTTATGTTTACTTAAAATTTTTTTTTCTGTTCCCTAGAGAAGTCCATAATATACTCAGTGCAAATTGAACATCAGAAATATAATGTAGTCAAATGACAGAATAAAATTCAAGAGAAACTGCTAAAGCTTTGCTCTTTAAAGGAAAAAATCTATGTTTCTATGTTACATTGTGTGTATATATTATGGAAATATCTGAAAGATACGTGGCACCCATGCACAAAAATATTGTTTATGAACAAGTATATATAATGCAGTTTATTGAAAACGGGTTCAATTTAAAGTAATAGTGCATGAAATAAGCACAGTGTGGCATGTTGCAAAGTGGTCTGGATTTCGAGCCTCAAGAACCAGGACCTAATCGTGGTGGTGCTAAAAAATAAATTACACAATATAAATATTTGTATAGCATTTTATGGGTGACAAAACAATTTTTTTTTCCATTTAACAAAAGCTAATGTTTATTGAGCACTTACCAGGTACCAGATGCGGTGATGTCATTAATTCTTACGACACCTCTATGAGGTCAACGTCTACTCTTCCTTCAACAGTCAACTCCCCAACCCCACCCTCCCAGATGATTACGAGGTCGGATTGACCCAGACTCCCCTCATCCCAAACAGGGATACTAAGCAGTGTCTCTCTCTCCTTCCTGTACACAGTTCCTTCCTCCTGGGACTCAGTTCCAGTATACAACTAGCAGACTAGTTGGTGGAATAGTGAAGGCAATCTGGCCACACAGCCATGTTATTTTTTAATATCTCTCTCTCTCTTTTTTTTTTTTGGTACAGACAAGGTCTTGCTGAGTTGCCCAGGCTGGTCTCAAACTCCTGGCCTCAAGTGATCATCCCACCTTGGCCTCCCAAAGTGCTGGGATCACAGGCACAAGTCACCGCAGGTGGACTTATTTTTAAATTTCAATATCTCCCCAGGGGCAGTAGGAGAATTAAACAGGCCCACAGAGTTCTCAGGCCTTCGTGCTTAGGTTTACATGTTTTACAGACCTCCCCAAACCCCTTCTTATTTTTTGACTCTTTTGTTGACTCTTTTGACTTGGCCCAGGTGTTAGTCCTGAGGCAGTCCGTACCCCGGCACACCTGGCCGTCCCCAGGGCTGCCTGCCTCTATACTCTACTTAGAACTGCACATCCTACTTGGTCCTGGTGAGGACTTTGGGAAACTTTCATTCATGGCAGAAGGTGAAGGGGACCAGGCCTGTCACATGGCACGAGAAGGAGAAAGAGCAAGGAGGAGGTCCGAGGCTCTTTTCAACAGAAGGGCACCAAGCCATTCAGGAGGGATCGTCCCAAGACCCCAACACCTGCCACCAGGACTCACCTCCCACGATGGGGATCAATTTCAACATGAGCTTGGCAGGGGCCAAATAGCCAAACTGCATCACATTGGGGTAGGTGAAGCTGGGCAGGACTCACCCTTAGGCAGGCTGACTGCAGAGCCCTTGCTTTGAGCTCTGTGCTGTGGCGGGAAAAGTGGGAGAAAGTGAGGTTCAGACAGGCAAGTGACCTGCCCGAGAGCACTGTGCAGTCAGTGATAGAGTCAGAATTTGAATGCAGAGTCCTTTCTCTTGCCACTGTAACTGACTACTGTAGATGGTTCTGCAACCTCGAGGGTTCAGGAATTTGGCCTGGGAAATATCTAAGGTCCCTGCTACTTCTAATATTCTGATTTGAAATAGAGCCAATTTTGTTTTTTAAAAAATATCTAAATATTTAAAAAAAATATCTTACAGTGCAAGCAATGTGAACATGTGGCACAGCATTTAAAAAGTAGCAAAGGAAATAGAAAAGTAATTTTTGCATCCCGTGCCCCAGCCACTCAATTTTATTCCCTAGAGGTAAACACCACTATGACTGTCTTGTGCACATTCTAGAGACATTCTATGTGTACAAAGCAAATATAGACAGATGACATTCCAAAGTTATCAGCCATGTGTTATCCAAATCCAATCCCATAGAATAAGTCTCATTCTAGTTTTCTCTCATTCCAAATTCGTAATTCTCATCTTCAAGATTATCATCAGTATATTTTCCTACTTGATCAATTCCCTTGTATATGAGCAATCTCCTGGGCCATTGTCCCTCTCTTCTGGGGCCATCCTTGTTATCTCAATTGGATGTGGCATCCTGTGCCAACCTGCTGTCCCAGGTGCTCCCTGACCCATGTGAGTTTCCCTCTCATCTAGACTGGGCTTAGATGTAGAGTTGGCAAAATAAAATACAAGACATCCAGTTAAATTTGAATTTCAGATAAATAATAATTTTTGGATTATAAGTATGTCCCAAATATTGCATGGGATATACTTGTACTAAAAAAAATTATTCACTGTTTGAAATTCAAATTTAAATGGGTTTTCTGTATTTGTATTTGCTAAAATTGGCAAGCTTGCCTGCTGGGCCACCCCTAACCACCACCATCCCCCCCCCCCGTGCCGAACCCTCTCATCCCGCTGGAGTTTTAACACTCGAAGCTGAGCAGCCTCCTCCCTGCCTTGTCTTGCTTAGTCCTGCCTAAAAGCTTTAGGGCTGAGGCACTAGGGAAGGGAATAAAAGGGCAGAGAAAAGGGAGAAGGAGGAAGGAGGAGTAGGAAGGAGAAAAGAGAGAAGGAGACAAGGAGAAAAGGGAGGAGAAGAGGAGAAATGCGTTAAATTTTTTAAATCTACATTTATGAAAATATAATTTTTTACGTACCTAAACTATATACATGGTGATGATTAAAAAAAACCTACATGAACAAAAATGCCATCTAAACTCAGCGAATGCTAACCTATGTCAAGTCTTAGTTAACTAGTACTAAGTTAAAGAGTCAAAGAGGACTATGCTAGTGTGGTAAGTCTGAAAGATCAAGAGGATTATTAAATTCTGCTTTGGGCAAAATTAGGTGGGCAAAACTTAACTATCGATGTTTACTACCTTCCTATTCAGAAAAACCCAATAACTTCCTACGTAGAAAAAAATCTCAGGGGAGCTAGCCTTCTTTTCATTATTCTAATGTGCATTATAAACAACACAGAAAGACTTTAAAAGACTCCTCAAGCAAACCTTGCCCACTTTAGAAGTTGAATATTACCTTTTAGAAGCAACAACAATTAAACATTGGGTTAAAATGTTTCCTTTAGTCAAAAACAGGCATTTTTGCTTTTTACTTACTTATTACCTATAGAGAAAATAATTCCAAAGCACAGGTATATTCAAAGTAAATGTTTTTCCTAGGGTGGTTTTTTTTTTTTTTTGGTGGGGGGAGGGGTTGTTTTCTTTTTCTTCTAGGCCAAAGTCAACAAAAGTGAGCGAAGACAAACAAATGATCCAAAGTTGGAAGCAGGCTTTGGAGGGACATCCACAGCATGCAGAAATATCTATGAAAATAGGAGAAAGACCTGCAGGCAGCACAGTGGGGTGATTCTGTATGAGACTACCTGGAAATGCCGTGAGGAATTAATGTTAAGCATCGAGGAGGCTGGAAGTCGCTGGGAAAGGCATCTAAGGCCGGATGGATGTGGGAAGATCACGTGCTTCCAGGCATTATGTTGCTGGTGGAAAAGTTGGAGGTTCGTTTTGTGCCTCTCTCAGAGGAGATAGTATATGAACACATGCAATATCTGGATATCACCTTTCGGGGCAGAGTTGGGAACTATAGTTCAAGGAATTGAAATGGTTTCTGGAGAAAAAGAAATGCTCAGAGGTGCAAGATGTTCATTTCAACTCCACCATCACATTTTTAGTGCTTTGGACACTGATGGGAAAGAAATAGCTGGGAGCTCCCTCAGGAAAGCAGTAGAGGAAAGGGGAGGTGGAGGTAGAACAAACGTGGGCTTTTGAGCCCAGCAGAATCTGGCTCGCAAGTTTTGTTTCCTACCACTAGTTAACCTAGGGCAGGTTACTTACCTGTCCGATAACTATGTCTTCTTCTGTTGAAACAATACCACCTTGCCAGGTCATTGAGAGAGTCAAAAGAGAAAATATAGGACAATGGTGCTGAAAATGTGGTCCTTGGACCAGCAGGAGCAGCCTCTCAAGGGATCTTGTTAGAAATGCAAATTACTGGCCCCATGCCAGACCTGCAGAGTCAGAATCATTGGTTCTATGGTTTAATGAGCCCTACAGATGATTCCAGTGCTTGCTAAAAGTTTAGAAGCACTGACATAGGAAAAGCATGGAGTCAATGTACAAAAGTGGTGACTACCTTTATAAGCATGTTTCTTCTTTATGTGCTGTCTTCCTCTGTTCTCCAACTCTCCCTCTACTCTTTATCGTTATTAAGATATATCATTGTTGCTCTCTATCTTCTCTGTTATAAAGAGAGGGGAGCTGAGAGTGGACCCTGGGGAAAGGCTGGACTGCCACAGTTAGACTCACATCTTGAGCACTATGATGACCTTGATGTTCACCCACACTGAGCCCATGCACAAACCCACTAACGCCTGGAAACCCTGAAGGAGAAGAGAAGAAAACTTAGAGGAGAATTTTTCTCATTGTCTGGCAGGCCACTTTTAGAAATGTTACATTTTCTTTTTCTCCAATCTATATTCCTCATTGCAGCTAGATCATCTTCCTGAAGAAAAAATATTTGATCCTTCTCACTCCTCTGCTGGAAACTTCTGTGGCCTCTAAAGAATTTTGCCAATAATATTTGGCCAAACTCCTTAGCATAACATGTAAGGCCCTTCTGAATCTGGCACCAAAGGACCTCTTCAGTCCTGTCGTAATCTGTTCACTGCTGCTGTAACAGAATACCACAGACTGGGTAATTTATAAAGAACAGAAGTTTATTTGGCTCATGGTTCTGGAGTCTGCAAAGTCCAAGAACATGGCACTGGCATCTGGTCAGGGTGTTCTTGATGCATTATCTTGTGAGGAGGGACAAGTGAGCATGTGAGACAGAGATAAATGGAGTCGAATTTGTCCTTTCTTTAGGAGTCCACACCCTTAATAATTAACCCACTCCCACGATGGCATTACTCTAATCCTGAGGGCTTTGCCCTCATGGCTTCATCACCTCTTAAGTGTTCTCACCTGTTAGTACTATTACAATGGCAATTAAGTCTCTAGCACATGAACTTTTGGGTTTTGGAGGACACATTCAAACCATAGCAAGCCTCAACGCCCATTTCCTACATGATCTTCCTCTCCCTAACCCCCCACCCCCCGCCGCCATTTTCTCTTCCCACTCTCAGTACACACACAGGCACACATGAACATGCCTGACCTGATGCACTGGGAAAGCCAGTGGCAAGGAAAACATCACTTCCTGGTGGGTGTTACCCTTTAGCTGATCATGAAGAAAAAAAGAGAAGGTATTTGAGGCAAGAAGAACAGAGATGTGAAACTGCTTTAGGAACTATAATACAATGGGGCATTAAGGGGATTTTTTTCTAAAGTGTAATTTACTAGGTAAGGTGTGAAGACAAGTGGTGCCGGAAGAGCAGGCTTGAGTCAGGTCTGGGAAAGACTGTAATGATATGCTAACCAAGGCTTGCAACAAAAATCAACCCGCACACTCATATGCAAGTTTCAACACATTGCAGACTGTCTGGTGATTACATTAGATTCTTTTGGTTCAGGTCTTGGATAAAAGTAGACGTATTATCTCCATCAAATAGTTGAAGAAAATGAGATGAAGGTAAATCATTCACTAATGGGATGCTTCCACTACATAACAGTGAGGATATAATCCAAAGCCATAATGATTGATGCTCCCAACCACTACACTGCTCTGCAGCCAGGGTTTGCTCTGGCCCTTTATTTATTTATTTATTTTTTGAGACAGAGTCTCGCTTTGTTGCCCAGGCTAGAGTGAGTGCCATGGCGTCAGCATGGCTCACAGCAACCTCAAACTCCTGGGCTCAAGCAATCCTGCTGCCTCAGGCTCCCGAGTAGCTGGGACTATGGGCATGTGCCACCATGCCCGGCTAATTTTTTCTATATATATTAGTTGGCCAATTAATTTCTTTCTATTTATAGTAGAGATGGGGTCTCGCTCTTGCTCAAGCTGGTTTCAAACCCCTGACCTTGAGCAATCCACCCGTCTCAGCCTCCCAGAGTGCTAGGATTACAGGTGTGAGCCACCGCACCCGGCCTGCTCTGGCCCTTTAAAAACTAGAGATTGACTTCAGGTTTGGACTTCCACTCTTGATCCAACCACACTCTTTATGTGGAGGCCCTCATTGTAGAGGAATTACTTTGTTAACCTTAAGAGATTTGTTTTCTTATAATTGGCATCTTAATTGTTTGTTACTATTTTTCCTTAACAATGCTGGCTAGGATTATTCTGAAATTTGCACAATTAGTTATTTTGTAGGTATCCTTGATAAACTCTTGGTGGAGAGCCTTCTCTCTGCACAGCTGCTATCAATAGCCATAAAAGGCCATTTACGTAATTTGTCAACTCCATAAGTGTCAATTTCCTGAAGTGGGTGTCTTTAGTGGTCTTCACTTATGTTTGAAATTTTTCATGAATGTTTTTACTTCTTAATTTTTTTCTGCAAATACATGGAAAAAACAACCTTGAAAATAATGTTTTGCTCTTTAAGAGATGAGCTATTGTTCTCTATTTTTCAGTGGCTAGTTGACAAAACTTATTTCCAAGGAAGCACAGTGAAACCTTAAAGTGCAGGAAAAAAGACAAAGGAATCAGTGTGTCAAACTGCAAACTGGACTTATTTAAAATCACCATAGAAATTACAAAATTAACATATTAATGATAGCAACACTAAGGCTGATAAGTGATTTTAGTGAAGTATCTAAAAGTTTTTAAGAGTTTCTTTTCCATGTTGGAAAATGCCTTATATATGCCTTTGGGGGAGGGGAGGTTCTATTAATTGCCTCCATTTGAAAATCTTCAGTATTAAGACATATGTTGGAAAAGTTTTAAGTTAATTAACTTCAGCCTACTGAATTCTCAAACTTTTATGTCTTTTCAAGGCAAAGATTATGGTTGTATTCCTTAAACTAATACAGAGCTTGCTCTACAGTAGCACACCAAAAACTATTTGTTGAATCAACAAATGAAAATATTATTAAGCCAGATCAATCAAACTAAAAATAATGTTTGTAAATCTTTCATTATGTTGCATTGTGCACTATGTATCTTGGAATATGGTTTCCATTTAAAATCAGTTAAAATAATAATTTCTACTTCTAGATATTTATTTTATAAATAAATTAGCACATGTACAATATAGCACTAATACAGAAATATTTATTGCAGCATAGGTTGTAATAGCATAAGATCGAAAACAATCTAAATATCTGTCTCTAGTTATCTCTGTACAATAGAATACTATGTAGCCATTACAAAGAATTGGTGTCCCTATATCATTAAATAAACAGAAGAAGAGTGTTTTTATTTTGGATCAGTCTCACACTTACAGAAAACATGCAAGAATAATACAAAACCCTTTTTCTCCTGAACCATGTGAGAGTAAGTTGTTGGTATGATGCCCCGCCACCTCTGAATACATTAGTGGGTATTTCCTACAAAGAAAGGCATTCTTCTACATAATACCGATACAAACAATAAAATCAGGAAATTAACATTGTTACATTCCTGGCGTGTAATCGTGAGACTCCTATCAAGTTTTGTTAATTTGTTCATTTTGTCCTAATAATGTTCTTTCTAGCAAAAAGATCCAGTCCAGAATCAGGCAATCATATTTAGGGGCCACTGGATTTCAGTCTCCTTCCCCACTCTGGAACAGTTCCTCTGTCTTTTCCTGACTTTTCTGATCTTTACACTTTTGATGATTGCAGGCCAGTTGGTTTGTAGAATGTCCCTCATTTGGGCTTGTCTCATGTTTCCTCATGATTAGATATAGGTTATTCCTATTTGGCAAGACGTTTTTCTCATAGCATTTTATCAGGTGGCACACGGGTTCAATTTATCTCGTACCTGACGATGTACACCTTGATTTCTTCATTAAGGGATATATGCCACTTTTCTCCACTGTAAAGTTGTTTTTTTCCTTTGTAATTGGTAAATATTAATAAAGACAGAACTAGAATATATATATATTTATTTAAACCTACATCTATATTTATTTAGTTAATTTTTTAGAGACAGTCTCATTCTTGTTGCTTAGGCTGGAGTGCAATGGCATGCTAATAGCTCCCTGTAGCCTCTTAACCTCCTGGGTCCGAGCAATCCTCCTGCCTCAGCCTCCTGAGTAGCTGCAACTACAGGCACGCACCACCACGCCTGGCTAATTTCTCTTATTTTTTTAAGAGACAGATTCTCATTATGTTGCCTAGGCAGCTCTCAAACTCCTGGCCTCAAGTGATCCTCCTACCTCAGCCTCCCAAGTCTCCAGATTACAGACATGAGCTAGCACTCCTGACTACCTCTATATTTATGGTGTAGTTTGGTGTAGTCTTCACTGATGTTATGTATTCTGACATAATCTCAAACTAGCCAGGTATGGAAGCCCTGTTTTCCTTTCCTCTCCTCACATAAAGTATCTAAGAAATTGCACACACACCCAAAATCTTTATTTTCTTGTGTTAATATATTTTTTCCTCTGTGTTCTTTAAATAATTATTAAAGCAAAGGTACCTAATGAAACGAGTGTGCTATAAGTAGATGTAATATGTCCTCAACAGCTAATAGAACCCTCACATTTCTCAAGATACACAAATTTATAATATCAGACATAGTCTCCATTCCTCATAGTTTCTAGCACATAGTGGCTGTTGCTCACTTAATAGTTATTCCTGATCTTCTTTCTTGCTAAAAGAACCCTGTTTTGTTCAGCTAGAGGGTGAAGATCCCTGGCTATCTAGAAGGATCAAATCCTACCTCAGCCCCTAGGGCTGATTGGTTTTTACCCTCACAGTAATTTTGTTCCTATTGGCCTGTGATTGGCCTAAGAGTGGGCACGTGACTCAGCTCTGGGCAGTGGGGTGTAATGAGAGGACTTTCCTTCCTGAATAACAATGCAAAGCTGCTCAAGGAGGAGGCCTTTTAATCCACTCCCCTCCCAACCCACCCAATGTAGATAATGTCAAAAGATGCAACCGCCTTTTACAATTTCCAGGAACAGCAAAGGGATAAAAGCCAACTTTCAAGAAAGGTAGCATGACAAAACAAGATCCATGTCCCTGATTTATCACTGAACTGCTGACTCAATGCCAGCAACCACTGACCTGGGGGTGCTGTTATAAGAGAAGAATAAAATGCCTATTTGTTTGAGCCTCTGTAAGGCAGGTTTTCTCTTATCTGTGGTCAAACTGCAGCCTTTCTAACTGAAACCCTGATTAAAGAACTCTGTCCCATAGCCCCGTTCTCTGCTAAGAAAAGATCATTGCTAGTATTATATCCTTCACTGCAGGATAGAAACTGGAGAATCTAGGGGAATAGGTAAGGGATCACTTAAAAAAAGACAACTAAATAAATGAAAGTACAGGGCAATGTCTACGTGTTATTTTTGTGTTGAAAAGGGATTAGATAATGTATTCCTATTTTCTTATACTTGTATAAAGAAAGACCTAAAAGATTCACACAGACACATACACACACAACCAAATAACTAAGGAGCAGGGCAGGGAGGAACAGGGGGATTTGGGAATGGTGTGGGAATGAGGAATAAAAAGTAAACAGGAAACAGAAAAGTCAATTTATATAAAAATTGAAATTTGGGTTTACAAAAAATACTTTTTTTGATAAAACTATGTTTTAGTTCTCTTTTCTATTTACCGCCTTGGTGATGTTGGGAAAATCACTTAAACACTCAAGGGGGTAGTTTTCTTACCTATGGGATGAGAAATTAACAGTTTTCTAATTAGATTTTGTCATTTCTAAAACTATATTATTCTATGATGTTTCACTCAATTGTGTCATCCTATACAATGTTAAATGATTACATTTAATAACTCAAATTATTCCAGTAAAATTATTCTGATTGGAAATTCTTATCTGGACAGTTTTATACTGGGTTATTGGTGATGCACTGGGAGACAGCCTGGGAATGGGTCAGATTAAACAATTCTGACCTGTTTCTATTCATACTACTTAATACTTCAAGCTTGATACTTCAACCCTTGTCTGCCATTTTTGGATTCCCTTGCTCTGCTCCACCTTTTCTTTTCTCCATAGCCCTTGTACCTTCTAACATCCCAAATAATTAACTTATTAATTATGCATTGTGTTAATGATCTCTCTCCCTGCACTCTAAACTCCACAAGGGTGAGGGATCTTGGCTTTGTGTGTATCAAGCAATTGGCACAGAGTAAGCACTCAGCCGATATTTGCTGAATGAGTGAATGAATGAAGTCCCAGTAGTGTCCCAGATCATTCGAATGTCTACACAAGCTTCCACTAATGTGTAGGAAGAGCAGCCTGAAAGATAGCAAATCATCAGTTTTCACATTTGGGTGGTTGAAAGGCTCGTCAGAAAAATACACAGAATCATAGTTCGCTTTTTCCTGGCTCATCTTTTACAACAGACAGGAAGTAAAAGTAGGGATTTAAGATTTCAATAATTGAAAGCAAATCTAGATTATTTATTAAAAATAGAGTAGGCTCTTCAATGTTAATGATAACCCAGGTATGCTTGGGTGCCAAGCACGTGTAGATCTGAGAATAGATCACTTTAAGACTTTACTTCTAAGTTGCAGAACTCAAGAGCTGTCACCACTCAAATAGAGAAAATCAGTCTTTCTGTTTTCTTGGGGCTAAGTTAAGGTTTCCAAGAAAGGTTTCCTGGTGTGAGATGCACTCCTCAGCCTACCTGCTCCTCTGCCTGCCTTGGCTACATTTCTTGCTCAGCCTGTCCCTCTTGGTGGCCTAGTGCTGGGCTGCTCTGATGCCAGCTGGCTCCTGACGTCACCTCAGGCTGGCTGGGCAATGGTGCTGACCGCCCAGTACCTTGAACACATTGTGGTGACTGCTTTTCCACTGTGCTCTGGGCAGTGCCTTTTCCCTCTAATGTCACTCCCATTCAGTGGCAATGGGCATGAGAGAAGGCCACCCAGCAGAGTTGCTCAAATCGTTAGTTGCTTTTCTTTCAGATTTGCAATTTAGTTTTCCTCTTCCCAGGGCAGCCAGACACAGCTCTCTCTGACTTTAATTGCTCAATCTCTCTCTCTCCCCCTATCCTTTTCTCTCTCTCACACACATATACACACAGGGGCCTCTCTGTTGCCATCTATAATCTTGCTTCCATAGTCCCCCTATATATCAGACATGTCTGCATGTATATAACTACAGCAGTGGACAAGTTTAAAGTATTTTCCATAAAACTTCTAGGTTCTATGAAATTTCAGGGAGTATAGTTGCTGTGCGTTGGCAGAGGGGGCCTGGAAGGAGAGGGACAACTCCTAATTCTACATGTCAGTGTGAGACAGACATAGTGACTTGGGTTTGGAGCTTGACTCCACCTTTTATTTGTTCTGTGACCTTTGGCAACATACCTGGTCTCTCGAAAACTCAAGTTTTTTTCACTTGCAAAATGGACATAATGATAATGTCTACCTCCGAGTTATTTAACGATTAGATATGCTAAGGACATGTGGGGAACTTAAAGCAGGACCTAAATAAGCCCTCAAAATTTTTAGCACATGTAATCATTAACATCATCATTCTATCTGCCTCTTCCTCCTTCTTCGTCACCATCATCACAACTACCACTCCTATCATCACCATCATCATCATCATCATTTTGGATCTAGCTGGGACTTTAGTCACACTAGATTTATGTCAATTATTCTATCTTCCCAACACAGCAAACACAGCATTTAGTTTCTTTAGGGGAAGAAGTTTTTAACTTTCTAAAACACAACTGTTAATCGATCAAAAATTTTAAAACTTGGAAGACTATGACACAGAGAATTGCTTATTGCAGTTCATAACTCAAATAAATATTGAGCCCAAGGTTCCCTTTCAAAAAAAGCATACTTAAAAGATAGTCTTAAACTTTAATCATGAAACTCAATATCTAGACTTAGAGAAAATCACAGAGAAATAACATGAAATTTATTGATTATAAAACCTCTATGCTGAAAAGAAACACCTCTGATAATATCCCTCTTCTCTGCCTCCATCCAAGGTCTCCCCCACCTTAGGTACAAATACTAGGGGGAAGAAAGTTAATTTTCAGGCACAATGCCTCAAATTAAAATACTAGGTATTGTCTAGAAATCTTTAAAAAACCTCTTCCTACGTGGGAGAGATGATATTGGTTGAGAACATTTATAAAGATTTAGATAGGCTATTTGGAAGGTGGCCTCATTGAGAAATATGGGAAGGGGTGCAACCTGCCAGAATGATTCTCTAAGAAACTGGAAATCAATACATTGAAATAGAGAAAAGTGGACATAAATTTGGAACCCAAGTTTTGAGATCCATCTCCTGGGAGACAGAACTGGGTGAAATAGACAACTATTTTTTCTTATTATATTTTGATAGTTTCCTACAACCTTGAATTATTTTTTGGAGACTTTCTGAGCCATTGCTTCTTATGTGTGTGTGTGTGCGTGTGTGTGTGTGCGCACACACGCACACATTTTTGTTTTTTGTTTTTTTAAAAAAATTATAGTTTCTTGCTTTTTTATTGAGAGGTGGGGAAAATTGATTTTTTTCCCTTAACTTTTTATTTTGAAATGATTTGCAATTTATACAAAAGGTACAAAAACAGTACAAAGATCTCTGATATAACCTTCAATCAAGTTCCCAAATATTGGCATTTTAGTACATTTATTTTACTATTTTAGAGCTCTTCCTCTGTCTTTGTCATTCTCTGTCTCTCTGTCTCTGCCTCTCTTATACACACACAAACACGTAATACGCATATATATGTATTTTACTATATATTTTTTGAGTAAGTTTCAGACATGATATCTCATTACCTTCAATGTATATTTCCTGAAAACAAGGAAACTCTCCTATGTAATCACAGAAAAACTTCAAAATCAAGGAGTTGACAATAATAAGATATTACCATTTAATCCATAGATTAAATGGTAATATCCCTTCAAATTTTGTCAATTGTCCTAATAACATTCTTTACCAAGTCCAGGATCCAATCCAAGATCACATATTGCATTTAGTTGACAACTTTCTCCAGTATTCTTCAATGTGGAACAGTTCCTCAGTCTTTCCTTGTCTTTATTACCTTGGTATTTTTGAAAAATACAAGCCAATTATTTTGCAGAATGTCCTAGAATTTAGGTTCATCTAATGCTTTCTTGTGATTTATGTATTTTTGGTAGAAGTACCACAGAAATGATACTGTCTACTTGTGGCATTATTTCTGGAGGTACATGATGTCAACATGTCTAATTCTTTCTACTATTTAACATTTATCACTTGATTTCAATGGTATTTTCCAGGTTTCTCCATTTTAAGTCTGTTTAATGTGTATTTTTTACCTATTAATTAATGAAAAATTAACAATTTGGGGGGAACAGTTTGAGACTGTAAATATACTCTTCCTTATCAAACTCTTACCCACTACTTTTACCATCCTTTGATGACTCTTGCCTGAAACAATTATTTCTATAATGGGTAACAAAAGGTGATTTTGCAAAATCTACCATTCCTTTTACATTTATGTCATGGTATTGTAAGATAGGCCTTTCCTTTATCTATCTATCTATCTATCTATCTATCTATCTATCTATCTATCTATCTATCTATCATCTATCTAATCTACCTACCGTCTATACCAGTATTGACTCGGGATCCTGTTTCACTCAATGGGATAAATTCAATGTTATTATTATAATTTTCAATGACCAAATTGTGCTGACCTTTGCCAATGAAAGCCCCTTTAAGCTGGCTCTTATGTTCTTTGACTTGTTCTCATAATTCACTGAACATATTTTTACTCTCTGGCATAAGATGTTCCAGGCTCATTTTGCTGTTTCCTTGCCCCAGTCCTGGATTCAGCCATTTCCCAAGACCCTTCATGGATTTTTTTTTTTTTTAAAGTAGAAAACGCTACTTAGAAATCAAGACCTGAGTACCTTGGATCCTTGCTTCTACCAAGGTGCCACTGTTAGGGCCCTTCATGCAGACAGAGCTGGAAAATACATACATGTATACACACACCCACACATGCACACATATAGCTTTATTTCTGTTTATGTACATTTAAAAACCATGAGTCAATACTGACACTTCCAATTCCTACTCAGGACAAGGAGTTAATTCCATCACTCACTCTTTCCATGCTTGTAACTCCTCCAGTGGTGAGAAACTTGCTTGCCATTATCCTCAATTTATTCATTTATTTGTTCACTAACATTAAGTAACCAATATTTTGATTTCACAGGATTTTCCTTCAGCTGCAACCCAGCCAACCCTTCCTCCCCCATTGAATGTGCCAACTGATTGCTCAGCTTCAACCAAGGGGAAAGAAAAAAAAGTCACATACTTTATGTCCTCTACATTGTCCATTAGCAACATTACCTAGAGATAGGACGGAGAAAGAAAAACTTGAAATGCTCATGAAAAATGTTCAGATGCATCAAATGTTAAACATATGAGGTCCCAAATATTTTGTTTGATTTATGCTAAGCATAATATTTTCCTTGTTGTATATTATCTAGTACCAGCTACATTAATATAAATCTCCATCAACTGTACAAATGGTAATTTAAATACATTTAACTATGTTCTAATAATCTGATAATCCAATTTACCATGTAAGATTGACAGATGAATTTGGGGCAAAATCTATGACTTGTTGTAAGTGATGATGAATGCTGCACAGTGTAGGGCATGCCACTTGCTACTATTTCCCAGAAATGTATAAGGGCTGTTGGAGATGCCTGGTTCTTCTTTTTTCTCTGATATAAGCAAAAGTAAAGCTGAAACTTGAAATTTCACCTTTGTCTACTTTTTTTTCCCTCGGAAAGTGACTTTCTTTTTAAGCATATCATGCACTTAAGGATAGGAGGTGTCTCCTTTGGACATCTATGTCCCAAATATACTTTGTAAGTCACTTTTTTTTTTCTTTTGATAAAACCAGTGGTGAAGTTCTCAACAGTGTTTGCTCAGGATGCCAGAAAATTTAAGAACAAAAAGTGTTTTCATATCTTCCTCTCTCCATTTCTTCATTTTAGAGTGATACTAACAGGGAAATGAAGATGGGACATACAAACTTTGGTGAATAAAGGATTCTACCATACACAAGCAAATACATGAAGTAAGTATCTTCTGAAGACCTCTATTTTTCTAAATAATAATCATAATATGCTGAAAAATTTAAGAATGTTAAAGGGATATGATGACCAAGGACCTCTAAGTAAATGATCACTTTATAGAAGGTTTTATAAAATTCTATTGACAAAATTTGTACTTATGAGTTCATAGTCTCTAAAAATAGAATAATTATATTGCAATAGTTTCATCTTACAATGTCATGATGTCTTTTAAACTATTATTAGCAATCTATTTTGAAGAAATATAATCATTCCACATCCTCAAATTCATTGAGTGTCATTTTTCTTTTTTCTAGTCAAATCTGTTCAAACAAATTGAGTCTTCAAAACAAGAATAACAATTATTATGAGTTTGCTATTTTAAGGCTTGAGTTTTCATATTTTTATTTTTTTCCTAAATTCTGAGAACCTGTTTGCTGTCTGAATTGAAAATATCTAGCTCTGGAGGATGTTATCATTGCACTTAAAGAAATTAGTGTAAATAATTACAAACATAATAGTAAAGTCTGATTATTGTCTATTATAATATCTACAAATCATTATTTTTGTTTCAGTACTCAGGTAGGTAGGAGAATGCATATTGTAGAACTTTGCTAATGGAGAAGCTTTCTGGAATAGGGTAATTAGTATCCAAGAAGCACTTGGAGATCTTTAAACAAAAATGGCTGCAGTTACAGATTGATTACTTGGTGGCATATAGACTCTAACAGGTCAGTGTAGAAATGTTTTATTAATCAATTAAAAAAGAGTGTTTAAATTTGGTAAGGCATTCTTACAGACTGATAGAAGGTGATTAGATAGGAATAATGTGAACAGTTTTTACTTAAAAAGATCATATTTTATTTTGTTTTCTTTACTTACAATAATAATCTAATATATTAGTGTATATATCTATAGTGTAAAGCACTTTCATATATATTACCTTGTATAAATCTGCATGGACATATTTACAATAGGAAAAGTAGGCTAGAACTTTGTAAAAGATTAAGTTCTAAGAGAAGAATTTTCAAAGTAATATGATAATTTCTGTTTGCAAAATCTGGTGGAAATACAAGTGTTTCTTAGGGTAAAGCACAGTAAACAAGTCTATAAAACTTTAATAAGAATAGTAGAATATTCATAAAAATCTACCAATTTAATGTATTCTGCTACTTTCATTTTTTTTTTTGGTGGGATTTTTTATTGTTGTTTTCTTTTTGATAGGCGTCTAGTTTAGTTTCAGATAAAGTGTAAAATATATATGATTTTACAAGGAAAAATAAATAGATTTTTTTTAATAAAAGAAGAATGAAGTTAGTTTTCTTTTTAAATGAATGTTGAAGACGCTTTTTTTTTGTAACTGATATCTTATGGTTGGGAGTCCCATTAAATATAGTTTTGCCAATAAGAGTAAAAATTAGACTAAAATGTGATGGGGTACGGTGCTCATGGTACCCAGACAGCAGGCCAAGGTGTGGAATGATTGAATAGTCCATAGAGTATGGCTCAGGATTGATCATTTTGAGCAGTGACTGAGCAGTCTTAACGCAGAACAATTGGGTGGAGAGAACTGTGGTCAACATTTCAAAGAAAAGATTCCAAAAGTTTAAATTGAAGAGTTGGTTTTATTTTTATTTCATGTAAGGATGCCTGGTAAAGGAAAAAAGAAATGATGCCCGGTTTCCTATCTCTTATGCTATAAACAAGAGGCTGCAAAATTTTCCAATTAAAATGGAAAGCACTCAGTCTGAATCTATAGAGCACTAAATAATTTCCTTCTAATGGAGCTCTGACCATGTTCACTCAAATACCCAGAATATTTTGTCCATAACCTTCTAAACTTTGGACTTTTTGGAACATTGGAGATGTTTGACAGAATGTTTTAATTTTCAGGCAGATGCTTTCAATTTGTGTCCAAAGTTGTAAGGTTAGCAGGGATCATTTTATATACGTTATTTTGGGTGTCTTCAGTGATAATTTTTCTAGTGATCATTATTCTTTCTACATGATATTAATTCTACCAGCTCAACCAGAATTTCACAAATTTTCAGTCTCAGGACCCATTTATATCCTAAAATTTTTTGAGAATGCAAAAGAGCTCTTGTTTATTTGTACATTACCTATGGATATTTCCCATATTGGAAATTAAAACTGGCAAGTTTTTAAAGTAATTATTAAATTATTGTAAATCAGCAATAATAAATTCTTTATGTGTTAACATAAATATTTTTATCAATATAACTAATTGTCTAAAATAAAAATTGAATGAGAAGGAGAGCCTTGTTATATTTTTTTGCAAATCTCTTTAATATCTGGTTTCATAAGGGACAACTTCTGCATTCAATCTAATGTGACATCATATGTCATATAGCCTCTGAAAATTGCTACCATACCCTTGTGAGATAATGAGGGTGGAAGAGACAGGATAATGTTAGAATTATAGTTTTGACCTCATAGCTTCTCTAAAAGGGTTTTAGAACCCCTTCTGGTCTCTGGACAATACTTTGAGAACTGCTGAGGTAAACCAACCTGAAAATGATTATAATCTGGTTAAGTACCCTGGTTCAGAACTGTGTAAGGGTAAGAGTTTTGATTTGCTCTGCATTTTTCAGAAGTCAACTTAATAGTCACCACCTCAAAGTGGCTGCCCGAAGATTATCTCTGACATAAGCAGTCCCCATTCCTTATGTTCTGGAACTCAGTGACCTGTTTTTCCCTTTATAGAACTTATTTCAATTTGTAATTTTAAATTTTAACTCTTTTTTTCCTCATTATATTAACTTGACTGTCTTCCTCCCTAGACTATAAACTTTTTGAGTTTTTCTGCCTTACCACACTGTCTATATCTAGCATAGTGCTTAGCAAGAAATACACAAAATATCAAAAACACATAATAATCAACTTAAGGTTGAATTATTGAAAGTTTTTACCCTGAATTTTGAAAGCACAAAGATGTCAGTTATTAAGATTCAATAATCATTTGCTGACTTAATTAATGAATAAATTAGTGGTATTATTGCTTTTATCACTTATCTTTTGGTCCTTAGTTCTTACACTGAGAGGATCAGTGGACACAGGAGAATTATAGTAAATATATTCTCATTCATTCATTCATTCATTTCAAATAAATACTTCTTTCAAGTGTCTCTTATATGTTGGCCAAGTTTACAGAATAAAAAGATTAGTAAGACATAGTAGCTATCCTCAGTGATATCCTTGTATAATTAAGTATACCAAGAGAGAAAACTATAGTAGAATCCTAAGTAGAAAAAGTAGGTGCTATCAGAAGAGAAATAGGTCACAGTCTCCAAGATGAGTGAAAGCTTGATATATTTAAGGAAGCACAAAGATGCCTTTACATCTGAGCCACATAGATTATAAGAAGATTGCAGGGGGGAACTAGGGAACAGAGTGAGATATGAGGCTAGAGAAGTATGTAGATCCCAGGACACACAGGCCCTAGGTTCTGTATTAAGGAGGTAGGAATTTGTCCTAAAGGCAGACCATTATAGGGATTCATCATACTTGTCTACAAGAGAAAGCTGTGTGCTCAGAGACGTGTCCACAAAGTGCAGAGCTTGCACCCCCATTCCTCTGCTTGCTATTCAGATCCATGGCATGGGAGAGCTCATAAAACTCTTAGCTATTTTTGCTCATGGATGTCTAAGCCATAGTTTAGTTTTTCATATTATTTTATAATAGACACAGCACTGAATGCCAATTTTTTTGTTGAAAGAGTTTATGGCCCTTTAAAATAATCATAAAAGTCACTTGATACTACGAATTCAGAAGCAGCTACTATTTTGCCAACATATATTTCTCATTAACATAGTGGCAAAATTTCTAAGAAGAATCTTTGTAAATTAAATCCAGAAACACATAAAAAGAATAATGAAAAGTTAGAGTTTTCCAGGAATGCAAGGTTGGTTTAACATTTAAAAAATCAATCAATGAAATTCACTTCATTTATAGAATAAGAAAGAAAAAGCATATGATCATTTCAATAGATGTATGAATGGCATTTGATGAAAGTCAACACTTATTCATAATAAAAACTTGTAGTAAAATAGAAATAAAAATAAATTTCTTCATTCTGATAATTAATATCTTCAAAAATATATGGAAGTAACTTTATAATAATATACACAAATAATTTAATTTCAGGTTGAATTATTGAAAGTTTTTACCCTGAATTTTTGAAAAGCTTACTTATATAAGTTATCATCACATTGATTCAACATTTTACAGGATTTCATAGTAAGCAAGAAAAATAGAAAATATGAGAATTGAAAAGAGAGGGGAAAATTCATCTTATTTTCAGATGATGGAATTGTGTACATAGAAAATCTAAAAACTCTGTGGATAAATATAAGACCAAACTAAAAGAAAATTATTATATTTCTATATATTAACAATAAATTTATTTCACATTAAAATTGAAAAAAGATACAACAGTATAAAAAAATCAAATACCCAGGGATACATTTAACAAAGGATGTACAAAATTTCTTTGCAGACAACTAAAAAAAAATTTCTGAGGTAAAAATGTAAATATCTACATAAAGAGGAATATCATTTTTTAGGATTAAAAGACTCATTATGGTTAATATTCAAATTCTCCCTAAATTTATCTAGAGATTAAATAAAGTCCCCCAAAACATCAGATTTTTTTGTGGAAATTGACAGCCTGATTCTAAAATTCATATGGATATGCAAAGGGCCAAGAATAGCAAAGACACAATATCTGTACCCCCATAATATAATAAAATAAAAAAAAAAGAATAGCAAAGACAATCTTGAAGAAGAGGAAGAATGTTAGAGATCTTATGTAGGTAGTTATTATTAAGACTATGTTAATTAAAATAGTATTGATGCCAAGATGGACAGATAGATGAATAGAAGGAATGGAGTTCAGAAACACATACACATGAATACTCATTTATAATAAATGTGCCACTGTAATGTAAACATTTAAAAATAATAGTGCTAGATTTATTTGATATCCCAACTTAAAAACAAAAAGAATCTTGACCCCTAACTCATATCATACACAAAAATCAGTTCCCAAAAGATCATAAAACTAAATGAGAAAGTTAAAACCATACAGCTTCTTAGAAGATATAGGAGAACTTTCTGTTTGTGTTTTTTGAGCTTGAATTAGGCGATTTTCTTAGTGGAATGCAAAGAACTCTAGCCATAGAAGGGAAGACTGATAAATTGGAATGCATTAAAATTCAGAACTTTATTTAATCAGATGATATCAGTCAGATAGTGAAAAGACTAGTGAGAGAATGGAAGAAGACATTTGCTGTACAGCTTCAACAAAGAACTCCTATGATTTTATATATATATATGAAGATATATATATATCTTATCCATCAATGTAGTTATATCTTCTGTATATCAATAAGAAAGAAATAGCCAACAATGAAATTGCTAATAATTTGAACTAGCATTTTATTAAAAAGAATATCCAGATGATCAATAAGCATATAGAAAAGTGTTCAGCCACATTAGGTATCTGGGAAATGAAAATAAAGCTACACTGCAATACCACTACACATCCACAAGAATAATTAAAACAAACCCAAACCAAAAAACTCCAGAATATACCAAGCATTTGATGGATGTAGAGTAATTGGAATTCCCATACACTCTGGGAAACTATTTGGCAGTATCTTTAAACATTAAAAATATGCTTATCCTGTAACCTAATAATTTCTCTCCTACACATACAGTCATGCATCACTGAACAATGAGGATATATCTGAGAAATGCTTTGTTAGGTGATTTCATCCTTGTGTGAACATCGTAGAGTGTACTTACAGAAACCTAGATAGTGTAGCCTACAGCATACCTAGGCTATATGGCATAGCCTATTGCTCCTAGGCTACAAACTTGTACAGCATGTTACTGTACTGTACTGAATACTGAATACTGTATGCACAGTACAGTATTGCACTGTACAGATTGTACCACAGGGGTAAGTATTTGCATATCTAAACATATCCAAATGTAGAACAGTAGAGTAAAAATGCTGTATTATGACTGTATGAGACCACTCTTGTATAGGGAGTCAATTGCTGACCAAAATGTCTTCATGCGGAGCATGACCATGTATCCAACAGAAATGTTACATATGTGCACTAAAACATGTACAAGAATGTTCATAACAGCATTATTCATAATAGCCTCAAATTGGAAAAAGTCTAAATGTGAGATAGAGCGAAAGAAGACACAGATGAATCCATGCTCTATGAAGAGTCTACACTATAATCATACATTTATATTAAGTAAAACAATAGAAAAACCTATCTTTGGTAAGAGATTCCAGAGTTCCTTTGCTATGGGGTGGGAAAGGGGTAAATAATGACTAGCAGCAGGTATGAGAGAGGCTTCTGGCTTGCTAGTAATAATCTACATCTGGGTTGTGTGGTGGTCGTGTTTCTTTTGCAAAATTCATTGAAATGTATACTTTAGATTTGTGTACACTATGGTATGCATAATAAAGAGTAAAACAAAACAAATCTGTGGTTTTCTATCGATGGAATGCAGGCATATATTTAAGACTTCCTCCTATACTACTGGTTTGTTGTATTACTCTTTGTCTCAAAAGTACTTTTTTTGAAGATCTGTATACTGAATGATGTAATTAATTCACGATTCTCATATGACAGGGCAGCCAGTACGGAGTAAGAGAGTAGTGGCGTGCTGGACTCTGTGGATGGGAAACAGATCATGAGATACTTTCCTCAAATTGAAATGTGTTTGCCTGCTTGTTGACCCTCTTGCATCTCTAAATTTGCTGTTGCTTTGTGTTCAACCGAACAATTCTGACTCATAATAGCTGATAAATAGTGTGTTAGTAAGCAGGCCAGAGGTGGGGCAACAGTGCAAGTAAAACTAGCTAGTGGGATTTTAAAATTCAAGGGTGATGGTGGCTTGATGTACCCTCAAGGGAAAAGCTTGCAGGTGGGGAAAGAGGGTAAAGATCAGGCCACCATTGGGATAGGCAGAAGACAGATTAACACCCTTAAAGACAGGGGGATGGACTACCATGGTGTGGCTAGTATTCAGGAGAAATAATGTCCAAAGGCTTGTGATAATTCCAAGGGAATTGAAATGAATGGATAATCCATTCATTCATTCAACAAATATTTACCTTTTTGAATGGGGACTATTTTAGGCACAGTTAATGATTGCACATGTCATATGTTCAATATGTAGAGACCATAGCGTCACAGGAGCTATGCCTTAATGAACATATATGGTGCTGATTCATTTAGCATTCCCATTCCTGGGAATGCATTTCCTGTGCTAATGAGGATGTGCCTATGCTTTATTTTTTTAAAAGCATAGTTTTTATTTGTAAACATCATTATTGCTGACTTGTGCAGAAACCCTGGTAAGGGAGTAAGAGAATCTTGACTGATCCATCTACAATCCTGTCTGACCCCTCTATCAGCAACGTTCTGCATTGTAAGAAATTTAGATAATAAATAGTGACAATGAGTTATAGTAAAATGCACCAGCTTATGTCACCAAGTACCAGTGCCTACTGAAAGCAAGATTTGCCTATATAGCTCCACATGAATTAATCAGCAATTCCGTGTTCAATGGCCATTTTTTGGATTCTAGTCTGTATATTTGAAGTTTTCGCAGTTCAAGTGATAGCCCATATTTGTGCTTATCTTGACACTATAAGTGTCATTCCGACATGCTGCCTTTAGCAAAGCATGTATTCTTATGCATGAGAAGTGTATTTTAGAATGATAGCATGACTCTTTGAAACACACACATGCACACACAATACATACATCACACTAATCGATACCATAATTATATTGTGGCAATCCTGTGCACGCTGCATACTTTGAAATATTTTCATCATACCTGAAGACCCAGAGATTTTACAAATAAAATATAGGCTATGGTTGGTTTCTTTTTCATTTCAATATAAAATGAATGTGCATGCAAGTGATGTGTAGAAGTGACTCCCAATTGAAACAGTCAAAAACTAGTACTATAAAGTGGTGCCCATAGGCTGGGCTCATAGTCAGATAGAGCTGAATGTGGAACTGGACTTAACTACTTATTAGCTGTGTGGTTTTGGGAAAATTACCTAACTTTGCTCAGTTAGGCTCAAAAAGAAGCCTCAGTTTCCTGCAATGTAAAACAGGGATTATAATATTGCTTATCTCCTAGGGTTATTATAAAACTGAAATGAGATAATATATATAAAATTCTAGCCTCACCTTAAATATTTAAAATAAAAAGGGACTATTAATTTTTAGGAGAAGCTTATATACCAATCAGATTTATTTTAATACTAACTGCTAATTGTAAGTGTCTCCCCTTATTCAAGATCTAGTTATACTGAAATCTTTCTGAAACACTGCATTTCCCAGAAGGAATGAAAGCTCTTGCTACCACATCCCTGCTCCTAGACTGTATCATCTCTATTATGTCTCTATGAGGTTTATATGAAAAGAGAAGACATTTTGTGCCATTATACAGTTTATTTAATCATCGAGTGAACTGATAAAATAGGTTAAAGGGGATAAAGACATTGAGAATGACCATTAGTCAAAACATACTCCCCATCATCAAGCCTTGAACTTCTTAGAAGCCAGTTTTATATATACTTTAAAACTTAACAATTCATTTCTGATTCACAGTCCATAGTTGAACATATATGTAAAATTTAGTTAAATCTCTTTTTTGGAGGGCTTAATTGTATAGCCCCAATATTCCACCCCATCTCATATTCTTCCATTCATTTTGCATGCATCATTTGATTTATTGTATCAAAGATAAGTATTTCAATGCTAAGTGAAAGCAGAAGTCCATCTTTAAAATGAATTCTCCCAAATTTATGTAAGCACTTCTATCTCTACTCTTTGTTCAGTCTTTTCAGTCTAATTCCTCTATTCCTGCTGTAGGAATCAGGCAAAGCCTTCTCTTCCAAGGTGAAGATTGCTCTTCATTAAGGAGTCCTTAGACCCTCCCCTGGTAGTTGGTTGAAATCTGAAAACATTATAGCAATCTCCCTTCCAATCAAAAACTGGGAGGGCAACTCAGTAATTTATTTCCAGCTTCTCCCAGAGTATCTCAGTGCTAGCAAAAAGTGCTATTGCTAGGAGCATTGTCACTCTCCTTAACTTTCCTCAAGTTTCCACTTCTTTCTAGTAAAATAACCAAGCTATTAAGCCACTCCACCACTAATACCACTTATACCACAGCAAAAAAGAATACAATTATTAGTGACACTTGTTTACCATTTACTATACAGCTTGTTAGAAAGTGAGGAATGAAGGAGGGGGCACATTGGTAAATTATTTTGAAATAAAACTGACTTTTGTTTATCCAAGATTTGTCAAGTTTGGTATAGTCTTTCTCTTGCTCTTACCCCAAGTTTCTGTTGCAGTCTGAAGATCACCGTTTGAAATGCTCTTTATGTTATGTAAAGTCAATCCCCAGATCCAAGGTAGCTTTGATGTTTGTCAGGAAAATGCTGGAGTTCTATACACTATAGTTTACACAGAGCATGAACAATTCCAACTCCAGATAACCTGTGAAAAAACCTCAGAAATTAAATATAAAAAGAAATTCCTCTGGTAAGACAAAAAGAATTAGTGTCTTTCTTGAGGGTTCATCTGGAAGTTTTTCCAACCCTTCTTCGAGAAGAAATATGTAGGCATTAAATTTAGTTATTATTTCAAACAGAACATTTATATGTCAATTGAAAGAAATATGTAGAGGGGTGAAGTTGACTTTAATATCTTATTGAGCAATGTGACAAGAATTTGAAAATGTATAAACTAACCATGGGATGACCTTTCAAAACTGAAATACATAGGTGTAGATGACATTTTCTCATTCAATTACTTATTTTGAAATCTAAATTAAAGCACACATAACATCAAATTAAATGTCTCCTCCCCAGAGTGAATATCTCAATCATTTATAACTAAACAACTTAAACATCCAGTAATCAAGAAACATTAACATGTAAATACTTTGTTTTAATAAGCCATAAACATTAATAAGCACATGGCTGAAATTACTCCTGCTGAAATTATTCATCTGCAACCCAAAATATCAAATAAGGGCTGCAGAAGAAATAAAACTGTTAAATTTGATTCTGAAAACATTCATGTGAGTTTGCATAAATCCTCTTTATTTTCCAGTGGATTTTTTTCAAGACTTTTTTTTTTTTTTTTTTTTGCCTCCCCCTGCCAGGAGCCTTATGAAACTGAAATGTCAAGTGAGGGTTGCTTTATATCATGTTCTGTCAATCAAAGGAAGGGAGGCTTTATGCATCTGTTGCTAGTATATTGGCACTTTTTGAAGAGTGTTTCGGTGGGAGCGAGAATAAATAAAGATCCTTCAGGCACTTTCTCATTTATGGATGAGGAATCAAAGCAGTCTGAAACTTCATTTTCAGCCTGATACCCTGAAGATTGTTGGCTGATAATTCTGGATGGAACAGCTTATCTTGGAGGATTAGGGAGAACATGGCCTTCCTATTACTTCTGGCTTCAGCCTATTCAGCTGGGTAGACTTTGTCACACAGTATCAGGGCCTTTACATATGTCGCTAATCTTATCTATATCTTTTCAGCTCCTTCTGTTGGAGCTGCGGTTTCCCCTGCCTAACCCTCCCATTTCTTCATTACACCAGCTGTATAGGCATTAGCCTTTCCTAACAGCCTTTCTGCACCATGTCATTCAGTAACAGTGAGTTTTGCAGACGCCTGGCTTTCATGAGCAGGTTGGGGTAGGATTTTATCCCAAATCTTGAGACTCTCACATCAGTTATATTAAAAAGCTCCCTGTAGTCCCCAAACAAACTCATTTTTCCCCTTTACCAAATCCGCTTAACAAAATGAAATAATCTCCACAATATATTATCTTTGCAACCATTAAAGATAACGTGGACATCTCCCTCGTGAGCCTCTGTGCGCGTGCCAGGCTGTCACTTCTTGTCACTTCTGTCCCTTAGGTCTGAGACAGTCATTCACCCACGAAACAAATACTGAGCCCCTAGTGCATGTGAGACATCAAGAGGCCACAGAAATGATTTCAAAACTGACTCTGTCCCCAAGATGTCTACAATCTAGTGGGTGAAATATGAACTCCCACTAATAACTACGATGCAAGGAGAAAATGGTGCATATCCAAGAAAGGCACATCGAGGGCTTGGATATTTCATAAGGGGCAGATAAGCAAAAGGAAGAACCTGAGAAGGCTGAGTAAAGGAGGTGGCATTTGAAAACAGCAAGGATTTGAATGCTTGCAATGGGGCTTGGGAATTTTTCCTGTGTCTGTTTCCCAGTTATTTTTCTGAATGAAAAATGTAAGCCAAAAATGGTAATGGAGTTAGTGACTGAGGACTGAAGAGCTCTGCATCCAGACAGCTCCTTTCTCATCAAATAGCCATTCTCCACTTTACTCTCACATTGACCTCCCATTTAGCTGAGCACATTTCTTTCCTGAATAAAGACCATATTTGGCAGCCGCCCTTGCAGCTGTGTGTGGTCATGTATCTATGTTCTAGTCAATGAGATGCAAGTGGAGGAAATAGTTTTTAAGGCAGAGAGGGATCCTTTCTTCTTCTCTTTTGTCCTTTTTGTTTATGGGCTATGGATATGAGGGCTGGATTTCTAGCAGCCATTTGGAACATGAGGATGAAGGCTACATCTTAGGGGTGCTAGAACGAAAAATAGGGAAAGGCCGGGGTCTGTGGCCATGAAAATTCCACATTTTCTGCCATGTTGATCTCCAGTCTGCTTTTATACAAGAAAGGAGCAAATTTCTGTCTTTTTTTAAAGATTCTTTTTTTTTGGTTTCTGGTATTCACAGCCAAGCTTTCCTAACCGATATAGTTTATACCTACTGCTAAAATCCTAGTTTTATAAGCACCTATCACATAATGAATGATGCCTGATAAAGTTTCTAATTTCCCAGTATAGCATTAAAATGACATGATGCATCATCCACAAATATTTTGTGGATGTCCAGGCCATTTTTTTAGGCAGAAAGAACAAAAACATGGGTCCTGATCTCACTCTCGTGAAACTTAGATTTTACTAGGAGGATTAAAACATGTTTTCTAATAGATAATTAATCATATGCAGTCATTAAACATGAGTATAGAAGGAGGAATGTAGCTATAATATCATAGGTATAGAGAGGAAATAGCAGACACTTAAAACTGGAGTAAGATTGCCAGATAAAATTCCCAGTTAATGTTAAATTTCAGATTTAAAAAATGAATAATTTTTTATACAACTACATCCCAAATATTGCATGAGATATATTTTAAAAAGTTATTCATTGTTTATCTGGAATTTAAATCTCAAATTCAAATTTAAATTCTAAACTTCAATTGTCCCAAATTTTGCATGGGATATATTTGTACTAAAAATTATTTACTGATTCTCTGAAATTCAGATTTTAGCCAGGCATCTGTATTTTTATTTGCTAAATCTGCCGCCACTGAGCTGTGAGTCTCTGGAATGTCTTCCAGAGGAGCTGGGAACTGAGCTATGGGACAAGTGGAATCGACGGACCATCCTTTTCAAAGCATGCTGTGTAGCTATGGACCGGACCCCAGGACAGGGCACCAGACAGACATGGCCCATTTTCTCGTAGTGTCAATTTTACTCAAAGGAAAAAAAAACAACATCTAAAATAATATTATATTGAAAATTCAGTGGCATACAAAATTTTCATGAATATTAAGGTAAAGCAGGGCTTCTCAACCTCAGCACTTGACATTTTGAGCTGGATAATTCTCTGTTGTAGGGGAATGTCCTGTGCATTGTAGGGTGTTTAGCAGCATCTCTGGCCTCTACCCACTAGATGCCTACTCCCGATTATGATAACTAAAATGTCTCCAGACATCGCCAAATGTCCCCTGCTGGTGGTGGGTCAAACACAATTGATTGAAGACCATCAGTATAAGGCATGACACTTCCAAAAAAATTTGTGATTGTGATGGACCATTTGGGGCTTTGTCCCCAGAGTGCCAACTAGAGGTGCTCATTCTCCTTGGAACTGAGGTTCTTCTGTGGACAATTTTGAGGTGTGCCTGAAGAAAAGGTTTCTAATGGTTTAAGAGAAATAAGCACCTTACTGTCCATTGAATCCTGGATGTTACTCCCCCCCCCCCTAATTTATTAGTTCTTTTTTTCTCTAATTTTCTAGATTGTAAACTGCTTGAGACAAGCACAATTCAATCTCCCAGAACACCTAGACCTAGGACATCACAGGTGGTCTATTGACGTGAACCGAATTAGGGAATAAAGTTTTTAGCTTCTGTTGTAAGAATCCCAGGCATCAAGGGACACGAGGCGGGGAGTGGATGGTGGGGGTGGGAAGCTGAGCAGGAATAAGGAGGCCTTTAAAATGACCTCAGGTCAATTGCTAGGTGAAGGCAACACAGTCAATATTAGGAATATATAGGATTTATTTCAAGAGCAGAACTTTAACTCAAATATAATCTTGCAAATAGATTCCCCAGATGCTTTAACGCTTGCTGTTTGGAGTCACTGACCATTGTCTATATTTCTATTTCCACTAGAAAATTTCTAACCTCTCCCCACCTCATCAGCAGCAATATTTCCTCCAAGCCGTGTGCCACAGTGGGTGCACCAGCCCTCAATTACAACCGCCTAAGGTTTCTGTTTGCAATCTGCCACCCACTCTGCTTTCCGGGCAATACACACACCTAAAATGAAAATAAGCCTCTGGGCCAGTACAGTGAACAGATAAGAAAACAGCCAAAGCTTTTGACTCCGGGCTGCACAACCAATTCCTTGTTGGTGACAGGAGAACCCAAGAGAAGGATGATGCTCTTAAGAGCTATGAAGATTCAAGCTGGAGCAACTTGAATGGTAGAAAAAGATAAGACAGTGTGTGTCTGTACTCATGTTTCAGCGAGTGCATATGCACATCCATGCTTCTGTGTGTGCGTGCATGGGTATGTGTAGGACTGTTCTTGTGCACATTGACAGAACAGTGCAGTCACTAGATATTTTTTTTTTCCTAGTTTGCTTAAGACCTATTCCCGTAAAGATAGTGGGCATAGAAAGTGGATTTTGCAGGCATAAGAGGTTATGCCTGAAAAACAGTTCTCTTGCTCTTTCTTTTCATCTGCTTCTTTCTTTCTCAACTCCTTTCTTTCGGTGGCTATTCTTTCTGCCCATGTGTGCTTGCAGGCCATTCTTTGTCCATTCTCTTCCTCTCTCTCCAGACTGAAAGGATGTTCTTGCTGACCTGGGCCACATGGTTTCATGCCCTTACTTCTGGCTGTCTGAAATTCTTTAGTGGCTATGACTGAGGGCTGACTCTCCTTAGGTATGGGGAGGATTAAGCAATACCTTTGAAGAACTGCTGAGGTGAGGAAGCACAGACACACCCAGCTCTCTTTACACCCTTGGCCCAAAGTAGGCATTGCTCATCATTTTTCTAAACACAGCTCCCTCAGCAACCAGTGCGGTTCATTCAGAGATGGGGCTCTAGATGAAACTCCTTTGCCATTCCTGTCTAGGTAATGGGAGATGGGAAGGAGTGGGAGGGGGGAAGGACTAAACAAGAACACGAGGGAAGAGTGGAACAAGGGGCCTTAGTAGCCCTGAGGCTAAGAGGATGAAGCACTTAGGAAACTCCAGCTAGGAAGGAAGCAGACCTCAGAAAGTTGTAAATGATCATGTGACTCATGGTATGAATGTGTGTGTACCTGTGTCCTTACATGTGATGAGAAAATAAAACTATACAAAATGTTAGGGGATATAATATACAATGACATGGGTACAGATAACGATAAACTCATAAAAAAAAGACAAATTATGAAATCTTGACTTTCCTACATAATATTAATTATAATTGTAGCCCTGTATATGAACTATTTACTTTGTCTTTTTACCATGCGGCGTGACAAATCATAATTGTATTATTAATGATATAACAGAATAACTTTGTTGTACATTTTATATGATGACAACATTGAATTCACAATACATGATCTCAAAAAAATTGGACATCAATTTCTCTTTATTTTGCTAGTGACATAGCTTTACTTACTCACTGGGGTGTTGCCATCTGTTTGGAGTACATGGTCACCAGTTAAAAAGTTAGAAGACACTATAACACATTCTTACATATCTCTCATAAAACAAAGGAACAGAAGATGAAATACCTAATTTTCTGTAGTTGGCAATGTATCTTCCAATTGTTTCTGATAAAGTGCCTGTATTTATGCATCCACCTTCTTATTTTTACTGAAATTTCTTTTTAATGTATTCAGATTTTCCTTACCCCTTTTCACTGAGTCACTGATAACTTTTTTTTTTTGGCTAACTCACTGTGATGTAAAAAGACTGGATGCAACAATACCAGGAGGCATGGGAGAGGAGTAGGCATTGTTCTCAGGAGGGCTTCGATCCTTTCCACAGGGAAAATAAAGGTAAGGTAGCATGTGTTTCAATCCATAAACATTCCCTTGTTCTTACTCCATTTCTTCTACTACCTCTACAATTCAGATGCTCAACAAAGCAAAAACAAAAACAACCTCCCCCTCCCAAAAACAACAAATAACAACAACAAAAACAAAACAAAACAAAAAGTTTTACTTAGCTCTGTCTACAAGCCCTAACATTTCAAATTGTCAAGTATTCTCAATGTCTAAAGAATTGAAAACGTATTCGGACAGAGAGCACCAAAATGAATAAGATATAGGCTTGGCCTTCAGCAATCTTTTGGGCCGTTTAGAAAATGAAAGTATTAATATTTTCTATATTACATGGTAAATGGTAAGATGGAAACTCTTGTGGGAATCCAAAAATGTCATCCTACCTCAACTTCGCTTCTAGCACTATTTCCCCTAAAACATTACTTCTTCCATTGAGGCAGATCCTGTCAATAGACATTGCTTGACTCCCTCCTTGCTAATGGAATACTAGTTTTGCCTAGCCCAACATGATAAATGATGATTGATCTAAGCCAATCATGACAGTTTCATTTTCCTTTGCAATGCAAAGATGTGGTCACCTGGCCAAATTTTAGCAAAGTGATAGTCTGCCATGGGGTTTCTGGGAAAGCATTTGTTTTCTGACAAAAGAGACTGATACTGGGCAGAGGGAGGGGTGAGCGGGGGTGAGTTTGTTGCTGAACAATCTTCCATTTCTTTTTCTTTTGTCTGGGGATGCTATTGTGAGGGCATGCTGCATGGGGCTATGGCAGAAATCTTCAGAAAGTGCAGCATCGAGCATGAATGTGGAAAGCCAACATGCTGAGAATGGAGGACCAAGAGGATGGAAGGAGTCTGGATCCCTGACGACATTATTAAACTCCTGAATAGATCGTGGAAGCTTTACATTCAGATTCTTGTTATTAACGCTGTAAATGTCCTTATAGTCCAAACAGATATTAATCAAGTTTCTTGGTTTCTTGCAGCTCAAAGCGCCCCAAACTTATGTAGCCTTATACTCACTCTTCTTGCTCATGAACTTTAGTGACATTGCATTGCCCATCAAACATTATCCAAATGAGTCCACAACTTTATCATTTTTCACTGCTCACTAGCAGGGATCTGTGCCATGTGGGCCAAATCTGGCCCACTGCCTGTTTATGGAAGGCCTTTGAGATAAAAATGGTTCTCACATTTTAAGGGACTAAAATAAAAATCAAAAGAAACTTAATGTTTTATGATGCATGAAGATGATAGGAAATTCAAATGTCAGTGTCCATAAATAAAGTTTAATTGGAATTCAGCCTTGCTCATTTATTTACATATTCTCTGTGGCCGCTTTCATGCAGAGTGGAGTATTTGAGACAGAACACATAGGTCACAAAGCCTAAAATATTTACCTTCTGGCCCTTTACAGAAAAAGTTTGCCAACTTCAACCCTACCACACAAATCTCTGTTCTAGTTAGTGTGATCTCTACTACATTGTAGGTATGACGCTCCGTCTTAGCCCTTCTTCTGTTGCTATCAAAGAACACATGGCACTGGGCAATTTGTAAGGAAAAAAGGATTGTTTAGCTCACGGTTCTGGAGGCTGGGAAGTTCAAGGGGCATGGTGCCAGCATCTACTCAGCTTCTGGTGAAGGCCTCATGCTGTTTCCACTCATAGCAGAAAGTGGAAGGGGTGTGGGTGTGTGCAAAGAGATCACATGTTAAGGGAAGAAGGAAGAGAGAGAAATTCGGACTCTTTTAAACAATACGCTCTCTTGGGAATCAATCCGTTCCTGTAAGAGTGAGAACTTAACTCACCCCAGCAGAAGGGCATTCGTCTATTCATGGCAGGTGTGCCCTGTGACCCAGACACCTCCCCCTAAGTCCACGTCCCAACACTGCCACACTGGAGATGAAATTTCAACATGAGCCTTGGCAGGGACAAACCACATCCAAACCATAGCATACTCTCACTTCTCTCCATGCTCTTGGCCATGTGGCTTCTTCCCTGCAATTGTCCTTCTTTTATTCTCTTTGAAACATTCACACTCATTTATTGCTATATTGAGTTTATAAAACATTTTTACAAATATCAGTTCATGTGATTCTTACAAAAAATTCTGTGAGAAGGAAGAGCTGAGACTATTATTATTATTTATTATTATTATTTTTACAGGGAGGAAACTAATGCCAAGATACAGCCCAGTATTGAGCATTTGGCACTAGACTGAGCTGACTCAAATGTTCAAAACTCCACTCAATGGCCATGTGACTTCAGGTTAGTCACTTAATTTCTCTAAGCCTCAGATTTTTATCTGTCAAATGTGGATACAATACTTAATGCATTCTGTGTTAAACCATTATGTGGCTGGCATGAGTTCCCAGAACTAGAAAGAGCTAAGGCTAGAGTTGAAATCCAGCCTATAATCTCAATCTATGTGCAAATTCACAGTTTGAAGTAAGAAACAAAGCATCAGGAAGATAAACACCTGTTCAAAGATGAATAGGAAAGTATCTTGGAGTCTCCATGTCTTAGACTGGAACTGACAAGGCAGCTAGAAAGCTACTTGCTTGTCTGGAAAAATAGTGTCTTAAGAAAAAGAGAAAGGGGAGAATATAAAATGTTTTCCTTTAATCAAAACACATATGTCAGATCAATCAATCACTGGTCTTTAATCAGCGGGTTTCAAAATGGTAAGCATGGGCCGGGGGCGGTGGCTGACGCCTGTAATCCTAGCACTCTGGGAGGCTGAGGTGGGCGGATTGCTTGAGGTCAGGAGTTCAAAACCAGCCTGCGCAAGAGTGAGACCCCGTCTCTACTATAAATAGAAAGAAATTAATTGGCCAACTAATATATACAGAAAAAATTAGCTGGGCATGGTGGCACATGCCTGTAGTACCAGGTACTCAGGAGGCTGAGGCAGGAGGATTGCTTGAGTCCAGGAGTTTGAGGTTGCTGTGAGCTAGGCTGACGCCATAGCACTCACTCTAGCCTGGGCAACAAAGTGAGACTTTGTCTCAAAAAAAAAAAAAAAAAAAAAGGTAAGCATGTAAGATCCTCCAAGGCTTTTAAGATTCCTTCTTATGTGGTTATTTTAGTTAAAAATGTAGCAAAAATAAAGGAGCTGACTTTTTCCCTGAACCCTGTGGCCTTGAAACCTCTTTTTTCTTGCCCAAACTACTTCTCTGTCAGTTGCTGGCACTCTTCTAACTCCCACAGCATATTTTGAAATTGCATATTTCAATCACCTATACGTGCTAACTGAAGCTGAGTAATGAGTGTCTGGAAGGTTTGCACAAGGTTATTAAAAGTTTCTTAATCTGCCACCAACTTCTTTTTTAATATTGTTTGTAGATTTCCTAAAGCACAGGAATAAATTCCCCTGACTCTCTTACTCATTAACTTGGAGAGTATGGCAGAAAATCAAAGGTACAAGGCTGTTAGGGTATTTGGTCCCTTTTAATAACCTTATGACTGTAGCCCCAAGAAGATAAGGCTATCAGTGCTGTTGATCAAAAAGACAAGAAAAGGCAACTACAGCAACAGATACATCATTATCCTAATAGTAGGTTTAAAACCATTGCCTGACAATTCATTCTCCTAATAGTATCTTTTAATTAGGTGGCATTTTTTGTAGAAAGAAAAAAAAAAAAACAGAGAAAATGGCAGCTTTAGAATGTCTTTATATGAGGAGCTTTGTGTTGACAATCTAACAGAGGGTAACAAGGGACTCCTCCTAAAGTGATGTGTGTACCAGCAGCACAGAGTTTTTACTTACTTACATGTTTCTCTTATCTGATGAAAATAGGAAGAAGTGAATGTTAAGGCAAAAGAATAGAGTTTGTTTCTAAATCCTATTACTTCTAAGCCATGAGTACTAAAGTCATTTTACTTCTCTGGGATCCAATTACCTCATTTGTAAATTGGAAAAAAAGCAACACCACAAATAAAAATAGTATCCATTTTTTCTTGAACACCTACATGTGCTTTAAGCATTTAAACCTCTCAATAATACTTTAAGCTATTATTTTCATTTTATAGATGAGGAAAATGAAACTCCAGGTTTAGCTATTGTGCCCAAGGTTGTACAACCAGTTAATGTTGGAGTTCAGAAAGAAACCCCCAAGCCTGCAAAACAGGGCGTTGGTGAGGGTCTGGTGAAATCACTTAAAGTGTGCTTTTCCAAATTGAAATTGCCAAGTTACAGCCCTTTTTTCAGAAGCACCCTCCAGAGGGTTTTGCCTAGAATGTTAAAAGGGAAGGTGGGTTAAGAAGTGTGTTCTAAACACACCCATGTTTTGGGAAGTCAGGGAAGGAAGGTCTGTGTGTTCTTTTAAGTGTGTAAGTAATAAAGAATAAATAGAACATGTCCTTTTGGTTTGTTTGGTTTTCAAGTCATTCCAGAGCAATTTGCAGTAAAAACTGCTTTCATTTTTAAGTGATCAAAGCAGCGCATGATCCAATCAGGTCAACAACTGCAACAAGCCAGAACAATGCAAACACGCCTAAGCTCCCTGTTTACTAGAGATGTCCACAGGAGATAATAACGTGCACATCCCAGGATATTTAAAGAAAAATAAATACATACAGAGGAAACCAGTTTGAAGATGACTCTGATGCAGGCAAATATCTAAAACGTGCAATTGGCATTTACTGTCTTGGTTGTTTTGATCATAATTTGGAGGAGTAGTTGAAATGTATTGTTTCTTTTTTTTCTTTCTCTCCTCTGGAATTTCTCTTCCTTTCCCCTAAAGGGCAGTTTACTGCTGAGGAACCTAATTTCCTTTGAGTCCTAGAGGCCTTTCATGGCCCTTAGAAGAAACTCCTGCATATTCACAAAATGCCCTGGCTTCTCACGTGTCCATTTGGGTGTCAGCAGGGCAATAAGACTCAGCCAAAAGGTTAAGCAGGCCACCGGGAGCTCAGCTCTAAGCATTTTATTTCTTAGTCACACCAAATTCATTGGTTGCTGCCCCAGCACAAGGATAATAGCTGCAGTGTGTATGCTTGCCAAGGCCAAACAATGCTGCCCTGTGAAGAATAAAAGTAAAAATTAACTTTCAGGAGGCTGTATTATTCAGAATTTTTAATCAAACTCTTTCAACCCATTGCATTTTTGTATTATCATGTCCCTTTCAAAAACATTTTAATTCACAGAGAGACTATAATCACCGAAGGTGTAGATCTAAAAAGAGGGATTGCTTAAGAGCTGACGGAGGCAAGGAAACAGTAGAATTCCCAGAACCCAGTGGGCTCTCAATCAATGGTCACCATAATCATGACACTCTACTGCAGCCGCTTCTATTTGCAGTGGAGGAAACCGAGACTCAGAGAGATAAGTGATTGAAAAAATTAGCCTGACAATTACAAGAGCCATCGAGGCGGCAGGTGTCTTTCGCAAGGGTATCACCTGCCGTATTTTTCACCTGTACATCTTTTGGTTTAAAATTGTTCCCTGTAGATGCCGTAACAGAATCGCTTTATGAATGAACACCCCAGGGAAGATGAATAAGGGTGCCTACCGAGGAGTCCCTTCCCGGCCTGCTGTGAAACCTGGCTGCAAGGGCCCTCAGTGGTGAGCACTCTTGAGAAGTAGGAGAGAGCAATGATTTAGGCCACAGGGTATGGAGTCTGATCTAATTCTCAGGATGGCCACTTCCTGCTAACTTTATAACCTCTGACACACTGTCCAACTTCTCTCTGTTTCCAATCCCTCCTCTGTAACGTGGGGAAAACAAAGGCTGCATTGCAGGCTTAGTGGGAGGATTAAATGAGATCATATAGAGGGCACCTAGCATAATATGTGAAAAGCAGTAAAATGCTAATTAGCGGTATAGCTTATTAAAACTAGTGGGGTTTTTTTGGGTTATTTTAGTCCTTGTTGTAGAATAGCATTTGGTGAGTCTTTCCAAGGGTTTGGTCAGGTAAAGTGCCAAGATCACATCTTTATACGATGTTTTACTCATCACCCTGTACGTGACATCGACTTACTCGTGGCTATCAGAGCAGCCAGTGACCAGTAGCAAATGTTTTCAAATGCAACCGAAGCATTTAAACAAAGGAAATCAAAAGGAGAATCAAGAGACTATACTTTGGGAAGACAATAGGTCCTTTGTAAGTATCTAGAATTGGGAGGAATTATTTTATTTAGGCTCAGATTGAGACGGTAAGTCCAGTGTTCATGTCTTTGTTACCCAAGACTTCTCTGTTATAAAGTTGTTTTGTTTTGTTTTTTTAAAGGTGGGTGGGGGTGGAATTTATTGGCTCATGTAACTGATAAATCCAACATTTAGTAACGATTGGATCTCAGTGATTATACCATTAGGACCTGGGTTCTTTTTTTCCATCTCTTGGCTCTTTAAAAATTGCATATGTTTCTATTTCATACGTTCTGTTTATGGCAGCTCAAGGCTAACATACTCATAGCCCCACGTTGAGCAGCAATCAAAGTTATTTGTCTCCAGTTAGCTCCAGCGACGTCCTGGCGTCGGTTTGGCTCTGATCTGGGCTTGTGCTCACTGCTGATTTATGCGCTGAGGCCCAGGGGAGTCAAAGCTGTCACAGGCCATGTCTCTGCCTCATGCCTGCCCCTGGCCAGGAATGGAGTTGGCCCACGTGGACTAAGATTGTAACAAAGGTGGTTCCATGAGGAAAGTGTGGGTTCAGTTGTAAAAAGGTGGATTCTGGACATACAGAAATAACACATGTCCACTTCAGTGTCCAAGTTGGGGACAGGTATGCCAGTAGGCATACCCCAAATGAGTACCATGTATATGTATTTTGTTTTTATTCATGATCAATCTTCCATTTTTAATAAATGAGTTCTTCAATTTTCCTGCCTCTATTAGACCTTAATCTTTTCAACTGTCAGACTTTTCGCATTCACTGCTGAAACCATCACCATTCCAACTAGCAGAGCTGGTGTGAAGAAGGAAGATCTTAGGTAGTCAGTAACCTCAGCTGGCCAAGAGGCATGCAAACCTCATGCTGTCTTTGTTATAATTTTGGAGCTTGAGAGAACCCCCAAAATAGTAACCTTTCCTGCCCATGTTTAGAATGAATTAGGAGAAAGAGATTCAGGACTTACGTGAAGGGGGATTAAAATGTCATTTTTTAAATTAATAAGATATAGGGAGTGCAGATGTATGAGCTTGCTACCACTCTCCAGAATTAAACTTTAAAGCCTCGAAAGTCTTTTCTATGGGTGGTAGAGCCTGTCCCACTAAACTTACTCCATAAAATAGTACAAACAGATGCAAATGTGTTCTCTGTAGGCAGAAACGGAAAGGACTAGAGATTGGTTTAAGAATCCTTAACTACTCCTAAGCTTACTATTACTCTAATTCTCCCTAGATCAGGGTTTCTTATACTTGGCACTATTGACAGGTGAGGTCAGATTATTCTTTGTTGTGGGAGACTGTCCTGTGCATTGCAAGTTGTTTAGGAGCACCCCTGGCCTCTACCCACCTAACAGCACCCCTTTCGTCCCCCAGGGATGATTAATGTCTCCAGACATCACCGAGGCAAAAATCACCATTGATTGAGAACCACTTCCCTACAGTAAAAGGGAGAGGCCAAAAGTGTGTTATTCTGTGATTTTCCTCATAGAAGGAAACATCAGAGGTGAGAATAATATATAGTAACTCTCATGAAATGAGTAAAACAAGTCAAACAAACCCACTTCATTTCTTTTGGCAAAATTACCCACCCTGCCCCGCCCCACCCCCAACTCTTGGTACTGGTATGGAAGTGAAGACATGAGAGAAAGTATTCAGCAAATATTTCTTGAGTATATGCAGACACTTGCATAGCTTTCAGGTTTGTAATGGTTGAAAGAAAGAAAGAGAGAGAAAAAGAAATGAAAGAAAAGGACGTAAGCAAGCAAGAAAGAAAAAGAAAAAAATATAGAAACAATGGACTCTTCTTCACTTATATGAAGTTTCTAAAATAGTAAGACTTACAGAAGCAAGGAAATAGAATGGTAGTTGCCAGGAGATGGGAGAAGGGGAGTTGTGGTTCAATGGGTACAAAGTTATAGCTATACAAGGTGAATAAGTTCTAGAGATCTGCTGTGGTGTTGTGCTCTTAAATATTTGTTAAGAGGCTAGGTTTCATGTAAAGTGTTCTTACCACACACACACACACACACACACACACACACACACAGACACACAACACACAGACACACAAAGCAAAGGGACATAAGGAAACTCTTGGTGGTGATGAATATGGTTACCACCTTGATTGTGCTGATGCTATCATGAGTGTATGCCTGTGTCCAAATGCATCAAATTTTATACATTAAATATTTACAGTTTTTTTGTATATCAATTATACCTTATAAAGGTATAACAAAATAAAAAATAAATAGTTACTCCTGGAGAGTAACTAAGAGTTTTGGGAAAATAAATGAGTATAGTATCTATTTGGCAGTGACGTAAGTAAATAACACATAAGACCATCATAAACTCTACATGGAAACCAAAAAATTATATTCATGAGACTGTTTAGAAAAGTGTATCGGCCACTGCCAAAATTATTACTTGAGAAATATCTGAATTTCAAAGTTTGGAACAATATTATAGTTAATTTGATGTGAAGTCGTGCCCAAGACATTTATGACTCTCAGCAAGAATGCCTGTACTAAAATTTCAGAATTCACGAATTTGGGGAATCCAAAGGTCTCAGTCTGTATCTCTCATGAATGTTAGTGTCTAATTCAGTGATATGATTATCACTGAATTTTCATTTATTTATTATTTAGGTTTATCACACTGCTATCATTTCCCTCTCACCTTTATTTATGTTGCTTTTTAATCAGGGTTCAAAGCATTTTACAAGATCATGTCAATTAAAACCCAATGAAAGCAGTATTAGGAAAAAAGTCTAGGATAAAGGATATATATAATCCCAGTTGTCAACAATATATTTCTTTTAAGTCAGCAAATTACTCTGAGATCTGCTGCTTCTAGCAACTTCTGAGGAATCTGGAAATCCCAGCAAGGGGGAAGACTTTTGTTCTTCTAGGAAAAACATTGGTGTTATCTTTAGGCCTGCCACCTGAAGGAAAAAAAATGCCTAGGACTTACATTGCCTTTTCTCTTTAATCTACAAACATCTAACACTCCAATCTCTAGGCTTTCCCACTGTAGGGCACTGTGGAGTTGGTAAAAATAATATTAATTATACCTTATATTTTCAGGAAGGTACTAACTTTTCAAAGTGCTTTTGTATCTATTTGAGCTTCAAGGCACTCAAGAAAGGATATTATTGTTTTTTATTATTATTATTTTCTATATGAAAAAAATTGAAACCCAGAGAATTCTAAGATTTGCCAAAGTGGTCATAATAGCTAGCAAAGGGCTTGTACTCCCAAGGCTTGATGTTCTCATCATTCCTTGAATAAGCATTTTCAAATACCTAAACAGGCTGCCGTCAGCCATGATGGAGTTCCATGGCAAATCTGGATTTTCCATGGTTTCAAGCATTGGCTAAGTGGTCTATGGTGAGGCCCATGGTGAGGGAATTATGGGTAAAATGGAGGCTATCTGAAGATAGCTGGGCAGAAGGAAACATTTTGTGGGTGCACATTCATACATTTAGTCATTCCTTTATATAGTAAACCTTCACTGAGCATATGCCATGTGTCATCTCCTTTCTAGGTATCTCAAAAACACACCATGACAATCTTCAGCCTCTTTATGACCTACAGAAAATACTCTTAACCTACAATCTGACTATACAGTAGTCAGAAGTAGGTAGCTTACTTTGAGGCTCAAAAATCCATAAGTCTCACAGGGTATATACATCAGCAGACTAACCAGTGTGTGTGTCTAGAATAGGGTAGAAATATATTGCTGATTGTAACTTGGTTGGTTTCTCATCCAAACCCAAATCTAAAAGCAGCAGTAATTAATTGTCCATACTATCATATTGACTGTTTGGACTGATGTTATATCTGCCAAAAGGATATTTAATACACTGGTGAGGCAATTGGAAAACAAATTTGGCAATATGTTTCAAAGATTTTAAAAATAGACAAACACTTTCAGGTTTATTCTAACCTGAGAAGCGATTCTCAGGAAATATTTATAAATATAAGAAAGTCAGCTTGGATATAATTTTAAAAAATTATTTGTTATTTACTATATTATAGTGAAAAATTTATTACAATCTAGGTATCCAACAATAAGAAATGGTCAAGTCATTGATTTCCAAATTGTGCGCTGGGGAACTTCAATGTTGTACAATGTTCATGGTGAAAATGGTTCCATGTTTAATTAAATTTGAGAAAAGAACATACTAAGCTCCTCTCGTAGAGCTTCTCAGCACATAATAGTGTAGCAGAGTTGTGATAGAGTGACATCATTAACTTTCTCCAACTTGGTGTATTCTAATCTATTTATTTTTGAATGCCAGTTTTTGAAGTAATGCATATTAACATTCTATGGACTTACTATCAGGTTAAATAAATTATAACCCACTTGGAAATAACATGCAGTCATTAAATTTTATTTTTTAAAACCTATAATAACATAAGAATGATGAAAATACAATGCTATGGAGAATAGATAAAATAGAAAATTTGTATATATGTGTGAATAATTATGATTATGTAAAAATACAAAGTAAAAAGAGAATAACAAAAAAGACAAAAGGCACATATCAACATTTTTATGGTATTCATGGGTTATATTATGGATACTTTTTAATTTTCATTTTCTCTATTTTACAAATTTTTAGTAACATGGTTATATTACTTTTATTGATAAAAGTTATTTTTTGACTCAGGAATAAAACAATAAAAAGAAGCTACAATAAATAGCTTGGTCAATCTCAAAATGTAATTTTGTGATGTGAATATATTCCAACATCTGTAGATAGTAAGCAAATAAGTAGACTAAAAATTTAAATACTCATATAGGTAAGATACATTAATTTTTCTTATTCCTGCTTGAAGATCAGCTGATAACAACAGATGAAATTTAGAAAAGATGTATACATAAAACAGTTGACCAGCTATATGTTGAGTTAGGGTGTTTTATTCACTCCCACCTAAGGGAAAATGCTCTTAATTGTTTAATTTAGTCTCTCTTCTCTTCTCATTCCTCCTCCTCCTCTTCTTTACCCATCTCTTCCCCCAATTCTTTCTGAATCAACAAGCATTTCCTACCAAATGCCCACAACATGGTATTCTCATTAGGATCCACTTGACTATACTTATCCAGTTCCTTGGAAACATGCAGCCTTTGTTTTAACTTTGCACATGCTTAGTACTTATAATAGAAAGAGACAGGAACCGAGATGTTTGCTTTTTTCTAGTGAGAGAAAATAAAACAAGAAGACAATCCAAAGGAAGCCATAGTGAGATCATCAGTAGATAAACATTTCACAAGAGAAATGATAACCACTATTATGAGAAGCAAATGCAGCTTTTTTTTTCTTGGCCATAGAACTTTAAAACAGTCTCTGAAAACATCCCGTTATCCCTCAGCTAGCAGACACACATCTTCCAATATTTGACAAATACCATCTTGAATCTTTCTTAGTGCAGGTGGTGCTAACTATGTCATGCTGTTACTCTCTTCTCAGTTAAAGTCGCATTTCTTTTTCAAATTCCTTCTGCACAGCAGAAGAAAACCTTAGCAGATGGATTAGGGTAAAGGAAATGGAACATAATGAATCACATTTGAAACCCCAGCATGAAGATCAATATATAAATATATATAGTCTTCCTTCTCATCTGCGTTTGGTGAATTTGAGTGTTTCGGAGATTCAAGAGGCCAGACTCCTGCTATGTGCTGAGAAAGCTTCTCTCTGCAGTTGTGCCTGTCTTCTTCAGAATGACTTTTTGCCCCTGCCACCATTATGCCAGGAATGTACTGGAAGCTCCTAGCTCAAGCTCTCTGAGCACTTGCAGATATAAAGGCCAGAATTTACATCTTCTGGAACTTTATGGAAAATTTCCAATGATGCATTATTTTCCCTTTTTCAGAAATATGACAATGGATGAGTTAAAGTGACTTGGCCAAAGTCACATACTATATAAGCAGTGGAAAGCCAAACTCCAGAATGGAAATAACTCATTCAACCAAAATGGATTACATCAACGCACATTGTTAATATTTTTTCTCCTAAAAGTTTACAGCATGCAGTCTCTGCTTATTTATTTATTTTTCCAGTTCAACCCTAAGGTAAGTGAGCTAGAGACTCTTTATAAAATAGTATGGAAGGTCAAATCTTCAGGCATCTCAGTACCTATGTTCCCAGCTTCCTGTTACCTGACTAGAATTTTGACATATTGGATTTAAATACCAGAAGACATTGTCATTTCCAACCCTATGTGAGGTCTAACCTTGCATTTTTGTGTTAATATGACAAACTTTTAGGTGGGAGCAGCTGCTTAATGGGTCAATTTTTGGAATCCCACAACTTCTAAAGTCAGCTAGTAGACTAGTGTTTTCGAGTACCTACTGTTTGCTTGCATAATACTTTAGTCCAACTGAGAACGAAAATGTATACTTGTATATGGGGCAAAGAGTCCTGTAGTACATTTTAATAAGAGAGAATGAAAAAAGAATCTCAACAATTGACAAAATTTGGGGATTAGCTATCTTCAGTTCTTTAGGTTTTAGGTTTTACAGTTAAACAAATTGTTTGTTACCTTCTGTACTTGCCGTTGCTTTTGCATAGAAATTTTGCAACTGCTTAAAGAGTTTTGCTATCTTTTTTTTTTTTTTTTTTTGAGTGTTAGAACGAAACTTCTTGGAAAGTTCGAATATAATTTGTGTACAACTGCGACACACCAAATAATTTCCATTATGTATTTAAGGGCCTCTCTAAATCAGGAGTGAGACAGAAACTTGTCAGTTTCTTTCCATCAGAAGCTACTAAACCGGCAACCATGTTGATGATGGTACACATGAGAAAAGTATTTGCTGTGACTAATAGTTTTGAAGAAACAATCTTCATGCTTTAGTAGATAAAGTTGTGAGACAGCAAAGAGTTCCAGGGTCAGCAGTAAAGCTGAAGGTGATTCTTGCTGTGTATGGTACCAATAAAGAAAAGAAAGACTGAAATGTGTCAGAAGGTCAGATTTTTGTATCACCATTTAAAGACATTTGGGGATGAGGGTGAGGCTAGATTATCCCATTAGAGAGGTGCCACTAATAGAGCACGTGTGCTTTTTATTCTCACCCCAAACAAAATTTGAGTATCAAAGCTGGTGAGATGTTTAGACACACAGACACACACAGAGTAACATAGTAGTACTTCTTTTGTCAGTATCCTCACAAAGAATGCTACGGAAATCTGAAACAGAAGTGGGAAGCCCAGTATAATTTTATTAGACTTGTAGTCTTTGTCTTTCAGCTACTGTGCTACTCATTTCCTTCACTCTACATCAGCCATGTAGTATTTGGTTGAAAAATGACCCTGAGTTTTTCCATAGAGAGGTTGTTTTCTCCAGGAAAGCAAATTAATAGTGGCATAGAAAAGAAGACAGGCTCAGTTAGTCCAATACCTGCTTCTTTCAAAGCCACTAAGCCTGGACACCTGAGCTGGTACTTCTTTGCCTGCCTGGGCCGCTGCCTCCTTTTCACATTTCTGATTCTGTCGGCTTCACGTTGCTCACGTGTTAAAACCAATTGGGAGTGTTTGGGGGAAAATGCCAGAAAACTAAGTTGGTGGCTGTAATGATAAGTCTTAATCAGTGGTTGAAGAAAAGCAGTGATAGTTCTGACAATTTGTAAATTCTAGTAATTGGGATTTTAATTCCTTAAACAGAAATAATACTTGTTTTTTTTTTTTCCAGGAAGTACTTTGTAGTATGTTCTCGGGTTAGGAGAGGATACAGCCAGTAGGCAATGAATATGTGGAAGTCAAAGATACCATTGCTGCCGTTTAAGCCTGGGGTTAAATTTATTTCACTCGAAACTCCAATTCTGGAAAGTTAAGTATTGGTAAATGTATTACCGGCTCTTTGAAAAAAAATGCACACTTAAAGTGCACTTAGTCAAGAAACACAACGAGTACACCCACTAAACACTAGTTAATGCCACTAAGAATTTTTATGAGTGTATATGGTACAGTAGCAGGAAAAGGCTACTAAAAAGGAGATGTAGAACATAAGACTTAAGAGGACGGAGTTTGAAGTCAGGAAACCCCACAGTGGAATCCAGGGGCCAAATCATTTTACTGAACTTTGCTGAGATTTAGTAATGTTCTGGTAGGTAAAATAAAATAGTACCTCCCTCCCACTCAAGGGAGAGGCAAAACAATAAATCAAGTCCTGGTTTGTAGCATTTGTGATTTCCACGATGCGAATACTGTGGCTGCCTATCTGACAACACTGAAGGTAGAGCTGGGAGGAGATGTGCACACCCACCCTCTAGCATTCCGGCCGTATAGACGCGAATACCCCAAGAGCGTAGAGGATAGCACGGTGTAATAGAATATGGGGGGAAGTGATGAGTTTGGGGGTATTTATTATGATTAAAAAGTAATTTATTACATTAAAAGTTCATATACTTCGATTTAAAATAATATCTGGATTTAAGAACCAGCTCATAAAATTTCTAAAAAATTGACAATTGGATTCCGTGAGGCAGGAGCAGGCTGAGTGTTTTGTCCGGCGACCTGGTGTCCACAGAGCGCCACTAGGAAGCTGCTCAGGAACGAGGCTTGTCAGGCCCGGTTCACATATGTTAATACTTATGCAATTAGCTTCTTCAGCTTAAAAACAACAATCCCTGTAATTCTCTCAGGCTGTACTTAAAATTCAAGGTCTGCCAAACCCTGCCCAGATGCCAACAGCCAATAATTTATGATGGGATTTGGAATGAGAGTGAAGAAAGGTTACTTGTTAATTATGATTGTGAAGACCACACACACTATATGAAAAGAAACATTATGTGCAAGTGAAAGGATTGCCAGTTAGCCCAATTTGGTGATATGCAAGGCAAGAGGCGTTTCCTCTGCTCTCTGCAGCTCCACCTAGGGGCCTCCTGTTTGCTTTTTTTTCTGATCAAAAGCCCATCAATGAAATGTCTTCTCAAAAACCCTAGCAACTGTGGAGTTCTTGGGAACCAGCAGTTGACAAAGGCATTACAGTACCGTGTCATGCCGGCTGTTAAAGAAATCCAGCCCTGGTGATAATGTGTATATTCATTCCGTGTAAATTATTAAGTTCAAAAAATCATACAATGAATCATGGTGGCAAGGCCAGACTTGCTTTGATTAACTACAGTGGTATAATGAAACCCAACAGAGCAATCACTGAAACATTTAGCTCCAAATGTAAATCTTCTTGAACTCTGGAAAAAAAAAAAATCATGTTAGGCAATGCGAGGTGTTGTATAATACAGCCATATTTCATAAAATGAAAGTGGCGGTTGTAAAGAAAAGGGAATGTTAAAAAGTTGTTATGCCGTGTTTGGCAAAAGAATGAGTCATTTTAAAAGTGTCAATCATGATAATCCAACATATTTTTAATCTAAAGGTCAATAGAAGCAGTTTCTAAGGTGGTACAATAGTTATGCCAAATATGAAAGCAAGCAGTTATAAGATGATTTCACGTGTTAATACTGTACCATACTGTGTCTTGGAGAATTAATCTCGGCTCTAAATTGAAGCCCATGGATTGATCAAGGTGAAAGAATTTTTATTAAAAATGTACCGAAATAGCGAGTGACAGGGTCATTCCAGCCAAACTGCTCTCTGGAGTTCTAATTCAGACATGGCTTGGTGACGGCAGCGTAGGGTCTTCTATGGTGCAGTCGTTATTTTTTTGGTGTGTATGTGGGGGTGGGGGAGGCGGGGAATTGAGTCTTCATCTCCTGGTGCTAGAATGAAAACCCTTTCCTTACAATAGCATGCAAGTCATTTTCTTGAAAGCAAGAGAAACATATGCCAATGAGACATAAAGTCAGTGTGCCGTGATGGAATGGCCAGCCCTTCATGAATACATAGAACTGTTTGCATCCTGGCATATTTTCAGTTTTGTCCTTGAACAGCTTTCAAATCTACCTCAAATATGCCTGGGTCAGGTTGTACACTTCAGTATTAGAAATATTCCACGAGAGAAGAGTTAAATTATGTCCTGTCTTTAAAGTTTATGGGAATATGTGGTCTTCCTTATAGGGAAAGCAATTGCTACCTCAGCAATATTGGACTTTCATCTCGTGGGTTTCATATGTATAGGTTAAACATATGAGAAGTTTTATAAGGCTATAGAAATTGTGTCAGAGAAAACAATCTATAAGAGGTCTGAGCCATATAAAAACCACTGGACACATTGAGTTTCATGATAAAGCTCTTTCCAAAGTTATTAGATTGCATAATTCAATCTATGTTATTATGGGGGAACTTGAGTCCAACCATTGCTGTAGATTATAGTAATAATTCTACACAGACATGCTCATGTTACACAAAAGCTCTCTCAGAACTGGTTGTAGACTAGCACAAGCATATTCTCTTCTGTTAATCCTCATAAATCTAACTAATAATTTGTTTCTGTTACCTTACCGCATGAATTAAAATCACTTTCATATTTAGAAATGGCTAGCATAAGCATATACTATATGTGTATATAATTTTTCTGGTAATGTCTCAAGAGCATATTCTACATAATTTATCAGTTAACAAATATATATGAACCTTCAATTGTGCTTCCAGAAGGCTTTTGGTGGTTCAAAGAAAATGGAAGAAATCAAAGATGAAGAAACCATTCTATCACATTCTTTTGTTTTCCACCGACCTCTGTCTAGGAGAAAATGATTACGAAGAGATTATTATAAATGCTTTAGGAGATAGACATTTGGACCCTCTGATATTTTTTATTACTCCTCTTTTCCCTTTACTTCTTTCCTCTCTAAATTCTTAAAGCATGTCATGTATCTTCAGAGTGTGAACTTCCCAACCATTACTCAAAGTAGCTAAACATGGTATGGCATAGTTTACCTACCAGTACATTGTATAATAGTGGTGTGGACACATGATGAATTCTGTTGTTTTTATTTTAATTTTTTTTGTTGGTGTAAAATGCTGATATTAGAAAAAATGGAAAAATCAGAGAAATAAAGAAGAAATAAAAATAATACATAGCCTCACCTCACAGAGGAAATCACTATTCAAATTTTGGAATACATTTTTCTGGTGTTTTAAATATGAACACGTATATACTACACACATTAAAAATAAGTTTGAGATCATATTGTACAGGATGTCCATAAAATCTGGAAACATAGGTGAAAAAAGATGTTAGATATTATCTGTGTTAGTATTACTATTAACATTATTAGATTTACTGACATTAGCAAAAATGTATTAATATTATTTCATGTTATTTCACTTTTCATACAGATTGGAGATGACCTTGATGGCATTATACATAATTCACCTATGTTTCTAGACTTTTATGGACACCTCTATATGAATGGCATATATTTCTTCACAGTTTTTTTTGTTTTTTTTTTTTGCACTACAGCCAATTTCAATCCTGGCGTGACCATTGAAGGTCCTCGAATGGGCAAAGTTCGCAAATGTAGAATATTCAAACTTGTGGTGTCAGTAAAGAAACATTTCACAAATATCTTAAATTGTTTTTCCAAAAGGCCAATTCACAAACTCTCTGCAGATTTATCTGTTTCAAGCTTACTGACCAGACTATAGAAATATATCTGGCAAAATTCCAAGAACTAGAGACATTTGAAAGTAGCATACTTTCTTAAATCCCTTACCTTTCCCAAACACCACTCCTTGTAGAAAAATTAGAAGGGTGGTGGTTAAGAAGGTAGGGAAAAAAGTGTCAGCCTCGGCCTTAGCTTACATCGTCCAAACAGGGACAGGGGAATAACAAAGGAGAGGCGCTCTGAAACCAATTCCTAGTCAGGGGTTAAGTTATATTGACTTCCACAAAGCATGTCTGCCTTGTCATGCCAATGAAGTTACTGAAATTGAAATTGAAATTTATTCCAGCCTCTTATAAAACAGCTGCAGGACAAGGCCAGCCTCCATAACCTTCTGCAGAAAGACTTCCCTTGCATTGAGCCAAACTCCACTGATCGGAACAATTACAGATGTAGCGCATAAGTGCTTCAGAGCCACGACTGTCCTAAAGTTTCTCTTTGGCAGAAGCTTCCCTTTCAAAAAAAAATGATATTACTCTCTGAGTGGCTGCAGTTGTAGTTATGACCTTTTGTGTGATGTTTCCATTTGACCTGACGTGTAAGCGTTACAAATTGGATATTGGGAAAATGCTTTAGCACGAATTGGATTCAAATGTTTGTTGTTCTCCTATTCATCTGGCATATATTTCATATGGTGGATCCCATCACTGCTAAAAAAAAAAAACAGGCACATTTCACAAAAATATGAACCTGTTTCCATCTATTGTTCTGGAGCCAAAAACCTGGAACAATGAGAGTAGAAGTATCTTGGCTATAGATTGATTATCTGAAATGTGAACAAGATGCAAATTTGGCCTAGGCCCCTCTGTAGTGCTGAAAGAGGAATTTTTTAAAGTGCTTTGAAGTCAGACATATAAGAACTCTGTTTTATTTGCATGATTTTGAAGTAGATATAATGTTTTTGAATGACTTCTCAATTTATATTTTTTGATGGGTAAGTCAGTTCTCTCTCACTATATTTCATGAACATGTATATCTTCAGAAAACAGGGAGGATGGATATTAATCTGTGAAAGAAAAGACTATGACCACCTCAGGCAAGACTCTTCCTTCCAGCCTGCTGATTTGAGAAGGGGAGAGAGGAGAGAGACTGAGGCAGTGGAGGGATAAAATCAGAACTGTTTCTGGCCCTCCTATCTTCAGGTATTTATTGGATGGACTGAAAAGTCTAATTTGCCACTTATGAGAAGGGAAACTCTCAATCAAAAGTCAAAAGTTCTCTGTGGTGGAGCAAAGGAATTGTACATCAGAAGCTAGGGAAGGAGAGAAGAAAGGAAGAGTATTCTGGAAGACTGATCCATGATCACAAAGTGCCTGAGTCAAACCTAAAGAGGCTGCTGAAATACTGGATTGGACTAGGTTTTAAACTAGTTAACCTTCCTCCAGTTACTACCCATGACAATTATAACAGCTTTAGAGAAGAAAGAATATGCCTTTTCTCTGCACATCTGTTTAGTGTGAATTCACTCACAAGCCTTGGTGCACTTTCTTTCAGTGAAGTCGGGAAGAATTTTTCAACTTCTTCCAAAAATTTGTCTTCCTTTGCTCTCATTCTTCTCAGGACCTCAAATGTCATCCTCTCATCCTCCATCTACTTTTCGGGTATTTTTCCTTTTATCAACTGAGACCCACTTGTTATATGAGTTCCTTTTTGGAAGGATGTCTTCTTACCTGCAGTTCCATCACTAGTTTTGAGCATGCAGAATTCTCTGATTTGGATTCTCTTTAAAGTTTCAAATTCTATCTAACATCCAATGTATCAGTTAGTGTTGGAGATATTTATTTAGAGATGTTCCTCCCTGGCTATTGAGTGATCCCCCTGGCAGCATGACCTAAGAACCTTCTTTCCATCAGCAGAGACCCAGGCATGAAGCAGATTCTCAACAACCACTCGAGTGAACCAATGATGAAGGGAGGGCTGTTAGAGAAGTTATCCATACTTCGCTTCTGGTAGTTCATATTTCTTGGTTCAAATGTCCTTCTTCTTCTACCACAGTCTGATAGCTAAGAAGACATAGCTTAATCGATAGCTTTCAAACCAAAGAATATATGAACGATTTTGACAGTAGAGGACTGGCACTGTTCTAAGCTTGAGCACATGCCCTGTCCTATGTTCAAAGGAGTGGGGAAAGTGTCACAGAGCCCAGTAAATAAAAATCTCTGATATGCTCTCTCTAATGAGCCCAAAGCTTCATTTTTGCTACCGAAGTCCCTTACCAATTTTTAAAATAGTATTCTTAGCCTTCCTATTGATCGGATCAGATCAATGACAAAAAAAGGAGGAGAAAAGGAATAAATTGTCATTGAGTATGATTCAGGGAGATTATATATACATTATCTTACTTAAGCTTTGGGACAGTCCTGAGAGGTAAGTCTTATTCTGCCCATGTCAAAAAGAACTAAGCAGGATCAGAGAAGTTAAGTAACTCAAAATCACACAGAGAGTGAAAGGTGGAATTGGCAGTAGAACACAGGTCTCCTAATGCCCAGTCCAGTTTTCTTTCCACTGGATGGGGTTTCCTGAGACTAGAAGCATATTTGTAATTGAAACTTGTTGTGCAACCTTTAAATATAAAGCCCTCATATCTCCACTGATATATACCTGAAGTAATTGCTTCTCTGGGTTGCAAAGCCACTGAAGTACTTCAAACAAAAATGTGTTGGTAGCAAGCACTCTTTGCTTTGGAGAACACATCTATACACCTTCCTTCCTGCTTTGGTGACAGTTTTCATCTCCAGTACATTTCCCAGTTTTGATCACTCACTTGAATCTGTTGCATATGAGATCACACACACACAAAAGCTCTCTATTATTCCCAAGGACCATAAATTTGTGCTGGTGAAAGCCTGCAGAGCAAAGCGGATGGCCTCACGGCAGACAATGAGGTGAGTGTTCGTTTCAGGTTCCCTGGAGAAGGAAGGTAGCACACAGGGTTGTAGTTTATGTAGGGGGATGTAACAGGGAAAGTAACCCTCTCTTCCTCAGTAGAATGAGTGGACCCTTTGGACTTTGTTGAGTGATCTAAATAGAAATGAGGCTCTGAAGCCAACAGTGTAAACTGGAACACAAGTACAACCATTGCCAGATTGCCTCTTTCAATTTTAAAATTTTTGGACAAAAATATACATTTAGCAAATAGGCTACGTTCAGTCCAAAAGGGCTGGCACCCTCCCAAGGGGGCATGAATATTTCACTGTGATAAGTAAGTCTAACAGAGACATCTACTGGCTGCGTCCTGGGCTTCCAGACTAATTTCTGCTGGTCCCTGTGATTGAACAAATACCCCCTACTCATCTCTGACAAGCTTATAAATTAATGAAAACGAGAACAATAATTATTATATTTGTTCATACAGGATTCCAAATTGCACACTTGGTGTGCGTGCAAAGAATGAAAAATTCACAGAGGTTTGGATGAATAGGATTGGTAAAAAGTCAGCAATTTGCATGTTTGCTTTAAAAAATTTTCTTACTACATTTGACTCAGGAATGGTAAAGGTGCTTTAGTTCTTCTATCTAAACAAAGTCATGAGTTCAAATTAACGGTAGAGACTCATGAATAACTATTTTTCTGACCAGCAGATGAGAGGAATTGAAGCATGCATGAAAAATATGAATTCCAGCAAGATAAATCTTGCAATAAATCCTAAAGTACCCACATGGTGGCATATTTTCATGTTAAGCGCCAATTTATGGGGCGAATTTAAGATACTGATGGATCTGTCTTGGTGGGAGAAATAGTTCCCATGAGCAGAACCCATCAGATAACATAGTCTCCTGGCATCTGTGCTATTTGTCTGCTCCTTTGCTGCCTCTGGCAGGATTGGGCCAATATCTGCAACTTTAGGATCAGGCTCCTATTAATCAGCATGAACAAACCTTTTGATCTTTACTGGGAGAAAGCATGAATTGGAGGACTAAATATGGGCAAACAAATCCAATAACTAAACCCTTGCAGCCAAGACATAAGCAAATATAAATCCCACTTGTGTTATTATAACGCCTACCAACCTAATTGAGAACACATTCATTTTAAGCTAAATAAATTACTGCCACAATTATATAACCTTGAGGTCACCTCCTTTAGGAGATGGCCAACACTTGTATTAACTTCTCCACACTTTACTGTAAGTGGCTTCAGCCAATCAATGCCAATAAATGCTGTTAAAATATGCATTTGATTAACTCAGCCCTTCATTTATTTGCTATTTTAGCCTGGGGATGAAAAAGAAAGTGAAGTTAAATTGTGTGCATTCTCAAACAAGACTTCAGAATGGAGAGCTTTTCCTTTCCAGTCAAAGCGCTCTCTTCCTCATTAATCTGGCCCAGAGAGAGCATTCCTCAGACTTCAACAGACTAGTACAACCATCCGAAGAGTGAGGCTTTGCTTGCATATTTATAACCCCACACTCAGGGAAGCAACTCCTTCCATCTTCCTTAGAGAGATGCATTTCCTTAGAGAAATGTCTTTTCTACTGATGGTTTCAGCCCTCTTGGGCTCTAAGCAATCGTTACAGTACCTTCACAGTCACATGGATACAAGGACAATGTTTATATCACTCACTTGTGGATTCACGAATTACTTTATTGTTTCAAGGTACAGAGCTGACCTTTGGCTGTGTTTTGCAATATTCTGCTCTCTCAGCCCTCCCAATGTTATGCAAATCATCCTAGCAGTACCTACCTAGCAGGTAATAAGCATTTTACTAGTCCTCTTCTTTTGGCTTTGATACTGCTGCTGTAGGCACATTATTATCCACTGAATATCCATCTGCTTCCTCACATATCCCAGCTGTGTTAGTCAAACCCATGTGGCACTGGTTTGTGAACAGAAGAGATGTGTGTTGCTTCAGGCTGAAGCATTCAAGAGCTGACATACAAGTTCCTACCTCTCTTTGCTCCACAGCAATCCTGAAAATTGAAATGGTGGAGGCATAAAAATGGAAGCAGCTCGGCTTGCTGAGTCATTGTATAGAGAAGGGTGCTTTGAGGGGTCTGATGACTTACGTTGGTTTTTGCGCAAGTGGGAGAGAAACCTTCGTTTTATTAAACCACTGAGATATCAGGATTTGTTTATCATAGCCTAATCTAGCCTATGCTGACAAATGTAATTGGCTTCCATGGTAATAAACAAATCCATAATCTGTAGTACTAAGTAACCACCTAAACTGTAGTAATTTGGATCTAATTTGCATGAGTATTAATTCTTTTAAACAAGAAAGAAAAATTATGATATTCCACAGACTTCATACCTTCAGAATCAGCCACTTATTCATTAATTTTTAATGAAAAACATTCATTATTATGAATTCTTTGACAAGACTTTGATTTTTTCTTGGTAAATGATGACCATAATTAAGCTCCTCATAATGAACACAGCAATTTTTAAACAGTACAATTTATATAATGTTTCTCCTCTGGGAGACTTAGCTTTCTTAATAAAAAGCAACAGCAGATATATGACTAAGTTTTCTTTATGCATGAGGGTTGGTAGTTATTGGTCCATTCATCTCTCCTTTCATTCATTCATTCATTCATTCATCCCGGTGACATCTATCCTTTCTGCACTTTTTGCAGAACTGGGTTTTACTCAGTCCAAGACTGAATTTTGAAAAAGGAAACTTTAAATACCTTATATTATAGGGTGCTGGGTTACTGGCAATATAACATTTACCCCCCAAAGGGCTTTCCTGTTATTATTTGCTTAATGGCTTCATTTATCTATGTAGTTCGAAATCTTTTTAATTCTATCGTTCACTTCTGTAATGCACAACTGTATTCACATATACCATAAAGTCGATTATTAATTAAAATAAAAATATTTTTCAGGAGCATTCGATATCAGAAAAAAAGGATAAAAATAGAAATCTGTCTTATCTGTTTGGACCATTGGGGAAGACCTAATTGATTACATCTCACCCCAGATCACAGTAGAAAAAGTTTTCTAGACAATGTTTGTCTACACAAAACAAATTTTCTGTAGTTCCTTACTATGATATTTTGGAAACTATTAGCACCTCTGCCTTGCTTATCTCATCTGTAATAAAGACGAATGGGAAGAGACAAGTTTGAAGGTAAAGAGGCCCAAATTGGGTAGGATCCAGCTGACATTAACCCAATGTTCCCCTTTTGTTCTACCAAGTCCACAGGTCAGGTGCCAAATAGCATTCTGAATTCCAATACATTTTTACACAGTCATTGTTTTCATTGACTGTTCCTCATAGGTAATCTTGGTCCCTTCTAAGGACTTTTACCAGTTGAATCCTTCACTATTTTGCAATATAATATTGCAATCCTTCTTCCACTGCCCTAGGTATATTCCTGATGCCCCTAAGCCTACTCTATTTTTACTCCTAGCACTTTTCACTTTTTAAAATACTATATACTTATTATGTTTGCTATCCATTGTCACTAGAATATAAGTTCCATAAAAACAACAAGTTTTTTATACCTTTGGTTCATTGATGTAAATACTGGCACATGGAATATACTTAATAAATATTTTTCAGTGAATAAATAAATGAATGAAAGTTTACTTGGTCCAATAAAAGCATTCTGAGACATATTTTCCTAATAGTCCCTTTTATTTATCCAAATTCTGGTTTGCCTCTGGTCATCTTGTTCTTGAATCTCATTAATTCTTCCACGGATCCTGTCAGCTTGCCATGTGGCTGACCTGCTTCACAATTCTCCAACTTTATTTATTGGACCCTAGCCAGTGTCTTTTCTCCTAGCATGATTTTTTATGGGCAGAAGATCTAGATAATTCCCTATGTGTGTTCCCATGGGCAGCCCTGACTTGAAATGTTACAGTCCTATAGATGGATTTTGGTGAACATTGTAAGTTTTACTTAAATTAAGTTATTTAAAATCTAATTTAAAAATTATTTTTAAAAGAATTTGTTTTGTTAAAGTAATACATACATAGTATAATTTAGAAAATAGGAAATAAAATCCCCTGTAATTTTACTATGAGATAAATCCACAGTTTATATTTTATTTTATTTTATTTTATTTTATTTTATTTTAAGACAGAGTCTTGCTTCTGTTGCCCCGGCTAGAGTGCCGTGGCATCAGCTTAACTTACAGCAACCTCAAACTCTTGGGCTCAAACAATCCTCCTGCCTCAGCCTCCCGAGTAACTGGGACTACAGGCATGAGCCACCATGCCCGGCTAATTTTATATATATATATATTTATTTTTTATTTGTTTATTTATTTATTTATTTATTTATTTTTGAGACAGAGTCTTGTTTGTTGCCCAAGCTAGAGTGAGTACCGTGGTATCAGCCTAGCTTACAGCAACCTCACACTCCTGGACTCAAGCAATCCTACTGCCTCAGCCTCCCGAGTAGCTGGGATCACAGGCATGCGCCACCATGCCCGGCTAACTTTTTCTATATATATTAGTTGGCCAATTAATTTCTTTCTATGTATAATAGGGACGGGGTCTCGTTCTTGCTCAGGCTGGTCTCGAACTCCTGACTTTGAGCAATTCACCTGCCTGGCCTCCCAGAGTGCTAGGATTACAGGCATGAGCCACTGCTCCTGGCCCACAGTTTATATTTTAAATAGAATTATTTGTTATTTTTATTTTAAAATATTATTGTTATTAATAACAATTATTATTATTCTTTTAGCCAAACTGATTTCTTAAGTTAAAATCAATCAAATTAATTCATAAAAACAGAGTACAATGTGTTCACATTTTATAAAACCCTCCAAAGCTTATAAATAGATAAAACAACAACAACAAAAATAAAAGTAGGATGCTGGGAATTAGGAAAAAAAAAAAAGAAAATGTTTTAAATGGAGGATATACTTTCAAAGAGTTCTCTGAACTCAAGTCATTAGTAAGCAAGTTTAACTTTCCTAATAAAGAGCTCCTATCTGTGAAAGGGGCTTTGTGTGAAAATGGTTTTAGAGAAAGTTACGGTCTCGACAAAGGAGAATTTTGACCAAATTAATTGCACTGTTCAGTTGTGCTAGGGCAACCAACTACCCCAGTTTGCCCAAAACTGAGAGGTTTCTTGGGTTGCTGGTCTTTCAGTGCTAAAAAGAAGAAAGTCTCAAGCAAACTGGGGAACATTGGTCACCTAAGCAGTAGCCCAAGCTGAGTGGGCATGTAGGAAAAGAATCTATACATATTTCTTTGTATGTAAGGCTTGCCTTAAAAAATTGTTCAGTATTTGATCAATAAAAATGCTGTTAGGAAATTCTTTATGATTTAAATTTAAAAATAAAATAAAATTAAAAGGAAAAAAAAGAAAACCCAACTACCACACAGGATACAAGAAGGACCATTCATCAAAACTAAATCAAAAGCTAAAGTGGGCCCAAGCTGTTGTTAAGAGTACAGAAGCACCTTCATTTCATTCAACAGGAAATCAGTCCTTATCAATGTCTTTGCATCTTCCAGGCAGAGTCAGCAATAAGGGAAGAATGTAATTCAAGTGATTTGGCTTAACTGACAAGCAGGAAAAGCCTCCTTTTCTCAAGACCCAGACAGGAACAGAATGATCCTCTGGGGCATCCAAAGCAGATCTCAGATTGAGTCAATCTTGAGTCAATTAAAAAAAAAAAGGATTGGACATTTTCTCCTGAAATTGATTAAGGCAACTGTTTATTTCTGGGTGGTGCGTAAGAACAAGGCAAGTGGAAAGGGAAAATTCTGAGCATGCAGAATACCTCCCTCTTTGCTTTTGTTTACTAACATCCTTAAAGAAAGTAATTTTCAGAATGTTCTACCCATGAAACCAAGTTGAGAGCAACTAAGGATAAAATAAAGGTAGGAAAAAAAATTCCTCCAACTTTTAGGAGAAACACATAGAACTGAAAATTGGAATTTAAATTGAGAAGAGATTTTATAGAAGTCAAATTTCAAGGGTTAAAAGAAAAGAAGGTTATGGTGTGATAGCCCTGTCATTATGGAAAGCTTTACGAGAAGTATAAAGTATTTGAAATAATCTAAACACTAGCTGTATGTTACATACTACTGAGGTACCAAAGGGGTACTTCTAAGGAAATGGGTACTTGCCTATTGTGTTATGGAGGTGGTGAACACACCTGCCTTTGACAGCAGCACTTTACTACTAAAAATGTTCTTGAGCTATCACAGTTAAACCAGTAACTGTTACAATCAGTAAAATACTAACAAACTTAAACAATAAAAATGCTAAAATCAAATTACTCAGTTTTTCCCCTGAATAATTATAACTCATTTGAATATCACTTTCAAATGTAGTCTCTCAAGCACTCTGTGATTTAAGTGTTCATATCATTCCCATTTTACACAGAAGAAAACTAATATCAAGGATATTTGTAGCTTACTCAAGCTCTTACTGCTATGAAGTTCAAGGGCTACGACTGCACTTATGTCCTTTGAATTTAGATGTTATCCTATTAACATAAAGCAAGCTCTCCATTTAATCTCATAATCTTTTGAGACAGCACCTGTTTTCAGGATTATCTCTGCATTATATTAAAAAGCATAGAAATTTCTGGCCACTCTCTTCAGCAGTTGCAGTGGCCAGAGACATATTACTTGCTTCATGTTGAGACAGTCATGAAACCTCCGGGATTGTAGCTGAAAAGTCAATGCCAGATGGCTATAGGGTAGAGACTCCTGAAGATTCTGCTACTGTCAAGTCACCCCAACAGAAATGTCCTCGATGCTGATAAAGATGGAGGTAACACATGCAGGCCATCTGTTCTAGCCACATGGCTTTTAACAAGGAAAATCTCTTAGGATATAATGAATGAAGACTAGATACAAGCAAAGGAACATCTATGATACATTCTTATCTGTCAGTGGGTCATTAGCTAATTGTAGAAGGAGGTAATTAAGATGAGTCTCCAAAAGTTGCCTCATAGTTCAGCTACAATTGCTAAACATATAGGAACATGTTGAATGATGAGAAACAAATTTTGTTGGCAAAATTGCTTCAAGAAAGGCCAATTAAGCTTCATTATGATTTTTTTTTACCAGAATTCATTTCTCCACTTTTTTCTAATATATAATAGTTGAGGTGTCTCCTAGTAAAATACATAAGTGAGTAAAATTGGACTAGAAAGGCAAAACCTGAACATGGTCAGAAATGATCACAGCCTGTAGCCCATGTGTCGTAACCAATGGGTATGGGATTGGGATTGTAACAGGGGGTGTTTTAAATCAAATTAGGGGCATTTGAAGCATTTAAGTCTATTTCATAATCAAGAAACTGCTTAATAATATTATACCAGAAAGTCTCAAATCACTTTTTTTTATTTTTTGCTTTGATAGTGACATATAAAGCCAAACATGACTTCTTCCCATGGATTTTATTATGACATTATAATCACACCGGGAAACCTGAAAATCTGCTTTCCAGGCAAATGTGTAAGGTAATGAAAACTCCTACCTGAAGTTGCCTGCCTGAAAACACCCCTCGGTGAGAGATGATGTTCATTCACTGATGCATTTTGCAAGGTCAGGAATGTCAAGGCTGAATGGTAATTTGTTTAGGGTTCCTGTACTTTGTTTGTTTAAGATAGAGTGAGAGTTTCTCAGTATGTGATTCCATGAAGGGCAGCAACTGATAGCTGACTCTTCAATGTGCTTTAGAACCATCATTTAAACAATGAATCTATTCAAATTTCAGATTGGAGGCCATATTCAATCACTTAGCAGTGGTATTTCTGAGTTGATTTTCATTCCCTGCTGTTGTCCAACTTTTTTTTTTTTGTAATGAGATTCTTCCTTTTGATTATTGTTAGAAGGTGTGTTGGGGCATCAATAATCTGCCACAAAACAAAACAGTCATTCCACAATAGTTCTTTGCAGGGACTCAAACCACTTCAAATTACCACAATATCAACTCTACGTCCTCCTAGAGCAGAAGTTCCTAAAATTTTCCACTCCATGGTAAAATTTTTTCATGGTGTTCTCGGGGCAAAAGAAATATCTAACAGCTGTTTATTAAGTATGTAAGTCCAAACAAATCACTACATATTTATGTACTAACAACTTTAGTAATCACCTCAAAAAATAATAAACTTATATTGAAAAAAATACTATAGATACTATAGTTATTTTATTCTTAAGTAACTATAGCAACTCACTAATGGGATATGTGTATCTGTTGCACCCTATACAATTTTTCAAAACTTGGAATCAAATTGGGCACTGCTACCATCATTTCTTGGTCCACATTAAGTTTTGCCCAGTACTTGACTTTTATCACAATAGCTACTGAATACCCACATACACAAAAATATGATGCCATCAAAGAAATGCAGTGTGACTTAATGTTGAAACTACCAACTCCCTGGAGCTAGTTTGTGTGGCATTCAAATTTCCTGTGACAGAGTATTTCAGTGCCCTCTCAATGATTTAAAATATCCCTCTGAGATCCCTGGAGCATATTCAGATCACTTAGGTGGACAGGTGGGGAGCTGCAGTTGTAAGGAGTTGTAACAATACCTGTGAGCAAAAATAATAACATTATTACTGAAATATTGTACTCAAGAGACTGACCAAATTAAAAGCAAAAGCCACGATGAGCACGTTTTCAGAAATCACAATTCATCTGTACTAGAAAGAAGACGTGAGCATTGTGGACAACACTTATTATGAACTCTGGGAATTTTTGCTGCTGTTTTCAATGAGAGAAAAGGAATTAGAAAAGAATTGTGTTTATTGGCAGCAAGGTGAGCCTGGCTTTCTGGAGGGGTAGGTGGGAAGTGCAGTGGAAATAGATTAAGGAATATGAATGTATCATCTGAAAATTCTAAATAATGAGGAGGAAGCTCGAATAGTACATGCTCCATCTCCTTATCTCTTTCTTTGCATTTTTTTCCCTCAATCTCTTTAGGGAGGTATTCTATACAAATAATTATGCTTAATTGACCAATCTTGATACCTCATATAAGTGGAATCATATAGTATTTGTCTTTTTATGATTGGCTTGTTTTACTTAGCATAATGTCCTCAAGGTTCATCTAAGTTGTAGCATGTGTCAGAATTTCCTTCCTTTTTAAGGCTGAATAATATTCCTAATGTGTACAGATCACGTTTCATATATTCATTCATCCATCGATGGATACTGTGTTGCTTCTACCTTGATTATTGTGAAGAGTCTGCTGTGAACATGGGTGTAACTAGTGCTGAGTTTTAAAGGAGAGGAATGCATATTTATTTTCCTCAAACCCCAAGGGAATCTCAGCACTGTCAATAATCTTCTGATTTCATCCAGAGAGTTTCCAGAGGTAAGGGAAGTAGGTCACCAGGGTGCTTAAACTCCATTCTGGGAGAAGCATAGGAGGATTATTTGAAATATCATTTCCAGATGTGTCTCAGGGCTAAAATGTGTTTCCTTCTGTTTTATTACCAGTCATTAAAGGAAACAACAGGGAAAGAGAAAAACAAAGTTTTGTCTTCCAAAATATCTTCACTATCAGGACAGTTTTATTGTGAACCTGAATCTTCACAGACATGTCTCATTTTAGTTAGCTTTGGATCCAAACCTTTGTGAAAAATGTCTCTTAGAAATTTAAAGATTTTAGCCTGCATATTAGCATTTTTGTCCTACTTCAAAAGTGTTATACAAAAGGTTATTAATGTACTTGAATAATTTATATGCCTAAGTCAAGCCAGAACATTTTTTAAGCAATAGGTTCAGAGGTTTTCAAAGAAAAGTTTTTTTTTTATAAAAGAAAGTCACTCTTTGAGCCAGATTACGACTCCTACCTCTAGGTATTCAGTCTCTAATTAAATACATAGCATGTATATTTTTGACTTTAGAAGCAGCAAAGCATTGCCTAATAACCGAAGGCACTTCCATGCTTCCCATATTTGCATTTTGTTTGTTTGTTTTTGTACTTTCTGCTACCTCAAGCACTTTCTTTTCTAAGCAGGCTATATAAAGCTCATGTTGAGTGCAGCTAGAAAATCTTTTAATGAAGAAAGGCTTTCAACATCACTGACAATATTTTTTATCTTATTCACATATAAAATTTTGGGGTAAATGTCATCAGGAGAATCCATTCCAAATTAGATGTTCAGTTTGAAATAGGAAAAACAAGTTCTATTTAAATAGAAAAATAAATCACTCAGAATACATCATTTCCATCTTCCTATACCTGTGATGAATAGGGGTGCAGAGGTCCCAGGCATGTATTACTCTAAGTAGAACTCCATTTAAGGTCTTTGGATCACCATTGTCCATAGAAATGTAATGCAAACCCTATATGTAAAACTTTAATTTTTCTACTAGCCATATTAAAAAATAAACAGGTAAAATTAATTTTAATAATATATTTTATTAACCCAATATACTGAAATTATCATTTTGAGATATAATCAATACAAAATTATTAATGAGGTGTTTTACTTTTCTTGTTATTAAGTCTTCACTGTCCTCTGTAGATGCTATACTGAACAATACATCTCAATTTGGACTAGTCATATTTCAAGGCCCAAAAGGCACATGTGGTTAGTGGCTACCATATTGGACAGCATGTGCAACATTAGAGCAGTGGATGACTATTTTCATTTGACCTGTTCTGCCTTTCATGATAGCTTACATACATTTATATTTATATGTGTGACTTATTTTATTAGCACTTATATTTATATATGGATTTCTAGATGTTCTAAACTTTTAAAAAGCCCAGTGATTTCTCTGTATCAGAAGAATAAAAGATAAAAAAAAAAAAAAAAAAAAAGAACAAACAGCCCAGTGTACAGACACTGATGAGTATCCATCTTACCAAAAGTTTCCTTAACTTCACAAAGCAAGTCAACAGGTTTCCTTTGCAGAGTGAGAGCTTCTGGTTTACTTCAGATGATTTAATTTATAGAAATGTAATTTTCAAACAACTTTTAAGAGTAACACAAGTACCACATAAAACAAAAAACACCTGTATATCCTTACAATAAAATAATCTAATTGGAATGGCAATCCCAGTCCTCCTGTGTAATAGAGAAGAGGTGAAAAGTCAGGATAACTCAACATCTGGAATATCTATTTGTCACAGTTCTCTCTTCACTGTGAGGGGACAATTGCTTTACCTTTACTCATATACTTAAATGGCACTTTTACAATTTAGATAAGTATAGAGAGTTTCTTATGTTTAAAGTGTAAAGGATGTATGTATTTTTTCTTTGATTCCAGAATTAAACACACACACATACACACACACAGAGTAGGCTGAAGTTGAACAACATAAATGTAAACGTGTGTAAGTTTTGTTTCATTGCAGAGACAAGGCTATTTGGGCCTTGTCTCATTGTCTCATTCTATCTCATGTGATAGAACATCAACACTTGAATCTCATATATTTTCAGTTTTGGCCCCCTTAATTTTACAGATGAGGAAAAATGAAGAATCACTGAATGACTTGCAGATCATCACACATCTAGGGTTTTTAACACCTACCCTTCAATAGTTTCATTTTAATAGAGGCAGTCTTTTCTTTGCCCTTCTTTGTTCTTCTCCCCATCTCTTGTCTTTCTCTTACTAGCTTCCTCTGGTTCTAGCTTCCTCTGGTTTCACAGTAAATGTCAATCCCTCTGCATAGTGATCATATTAACCTGGAAGGCTTTAGGCTTAGTGATTTTCTCAGCTTAAGTCTCATAAAAATTCACCATTTGTCTAGTCACAATTGGCAAGTTTTGATGTCTTCCAAGATATCCAAAGCACATGCTAATGTTTTTACTCCTATTTCTACTAGACACACTCTAGGAATATTAAGTACTCAACAAGCACAAACAGTTGGATTTTGTTGGGGAGGGGGGAAGGAAAGCAGAGGAAGGGAATTCCCAAAAGAGATAAAGAAGGACATGTAAAAATTCTTGGAACACTGAAGAAAGGACAGAGTCTGGTGCCAATGGACTACCAGTGACCTGTCAACAAGTGGTGTCATAGTAGTCTGAGAAAGTGGGAAGGCCAGTTTGTGAATGGTCTTGATTGCTGGGTTAGCTACTGAGTTTGTTTTGTAGACAATGGGAAACTAACCACTGATCTGTGTGTATATGTATACGTGTGTGCGTGAACAATTGTGTGTTTTAATCAGGACAGTGACACGTGTAGGCTGTGTTCTAGATAAATAATTCTGTTAACAGACTCCATATAGCAGAGGGATTTGAAACAGGAAAGCCTGATAAGAAATGGTTTTAGTAAAGCACAGGAGAGCTAATTTGGATATTAATTGGTTGTAATAGTATGTAACATTGATTGAGACCCAATAGAGTATTTTAACATATACATTAACATATTCATCACTGTCTATCCATATATTAAATATTAATAAAGTTGCTTATTTTATTGCAGGCCAGTGGATCATATGGCATACCCACTGGGTTATATTTATTCCACTTTGGAGACTGCTGGCCTATATAATTGAATATGCATGTTTTTAAACATTGCAAGAGTCTTAAGTTGACAACAGATCCTACACAGATGCTCCTTGGTTTACAATGGGGTTACATTCTGATAAACCTATTATAAGTTGACAACATCATAAGACAAAAATGTATTTAATGCCCCTAACATACCTAACATCATATAGCCTACCTTAAACTTGCTCAGAACACTTGCAATAGCCCACAGATGGGAAAAGTAATCTAATACAAAGCCTATTTTATAATAAGATGTTGAATAGCTCATGTAATTTATTGAATACTGTACTGAAAATGAAAACCAAAATGATTGCATGGGTACTCAAAATACAGTTTCTACTGCATGTGCGTCACTTTCGCACCACATTAAGTTGAAAAACCCTAAGTTGAGCCATCACAAGTTGAGGACTATCTGTACTTCTTGGACCTGGCTGTTTCACAAATTGATGTTAACTTTTTGGACCCCGAAGCCATCTGAGTTTTGAGACTCTGTATTAAACCTCACCATTAAGCTAAGCAGGACTTGTATACCTGCATATAACCTCTGTTTTTATTTGTTTTGTTTGCTTTAGAACTTCCTCTTATGTATTACTGCTGTAGAAATGTTTTAAAATGTTTGAGCTTAAAGTCTCTCCTAGTGATAATTTAGTTCATCTTAACAGATGCCACAAGTGAGAAAAACTACAAGGCACAGAGGAGTGTAACAAAACAGCTGCACAAGTTGGGGGTGCAGCCTGTTAGAGATTCAGGATTAGAAATCAGATTTCCAAAGCTCAGTGTTTTCTTCTCAGAAACATAGTCTACTTTGATGGCAGCTTAATATGCAAATATTTGGGGCATCCAGATAGCATTTTACCCCCTCATTAATCTGATTGGTTGTATGATTATTTAGTAAATTTTATATGATTATGATAATTATTTAGGATAGTGGTTTTAAACTCTGGTTCCTTAGAATCATTTAAGGGACCTTTTAAAAAATACTAAGTCCCAGCCATCACTTGCAGAGGTTCTTTCTAAATCATTCTGGAATGTGAGATCAGACATTCATATTTTCAGAAAGCTACTCCGATGATTATAATGTGTGGCCATAGTTCAGGTCTCTGATTAAGACCTACCTTGATTTAATGTCTGCCTCAGAGCAACTAGGAGACACACATAGCCATAAATATCAGGCCCAAAATTGTTATGAAATCATTTTTGAACCATATTATGTAGATAAAGGATAGATAAGACACAGAGAATTTGAGAACTATAACTCAAAAGATTGATTTAATAGATACACATCCAATCTTGCACTTTGTAACCAAAGAACACATATTTGGTTTTGAAATGATTAGGGAACATATAAAAGTTATTATATTCTAGGCTTTCAAAACATAAATATAAACCACTTAGTAACAAATCCAAGAAGAACTATGTGGAATCAGCAATGAAGATAACCAAAAAATTTTCCAATGAACATTAAATAAGAGTCTAATAAAAGAAATATTTCATGTGCCTGGATAGAATTGTTTAGTATTTCCTAAGTTACCAACTGTCCCCAGTTCATTTTAAAATTTTAATTCCATTCAAAGTAGAAAATTATTAAATTGATTTTAAAGTTAATATAGAGAAATACATGGGCAGGAACATCAAAAAAATTTGGATATGGAAGAAAAGGATTGCAGTTGTTAAAAAGCACTACATAATTAATTGTAATAAAACAGTGGGTTCTGGTATAGGAACAAACATACAGTAGATTTGCAGAATGGAATAGATATTAAATATGAAATTTATACATAAGAATATAGTGTATTAAAAAGTCACCACTTCAAATCAGAGGAGAAAGGAAAGATTATTTAATATCAATTCTTAGGAAATCAGTTAATAATTTAGAAAAAAATATAGGCCTACATTGTATGTTACACCAAAATACGTTAAAGAGATATTAGGCAGTTATTAAACTACTAGATGATTAGAGGAAGCAGTAGTGACAATCCATTATTAGTAAATATATAGACATTTTGGAAGCACAAAAGGAAATTAAAAAATAATTTTGACTACATAAAATATAAAAGCCACTGTATATCCAAAACACACCATAAATGAAATTAAGAAACCATAAGCAAACTATGAATAGCCTTTGCAATGAGATGTCAGAGGGCATATAAAGAGTTTTTATGAATCAATGAGTAAAAGAAAGCATCTTACCAGGAAAATGGGCAATAGACAATAAATCTGCAGTTCTCATACTAGGGATACCAATTGGTGGGCAAAGTCCTCAGATATGTAAAGAATATAACAACTCACTAGTAATGAATCTAGCAAACAAAAATATAAAACAAATAACTAGACACTATGTCTATCAAATGTTCAAATATTTAAAATAAATAAAATGTTTATTGTTGGGAATATGGAGATTAAAATTAGAAAGGGCATTATTGCAATCCCCTGTGATTGAGAGGATTAATTGGTACAATCCTCTTGAAGGACAATTTAGCAAAATAAATAAAAACATTAAGATTGTTCCTTGATTCAGAAATTCTACTTCTAGGAATCTATCTCAAAGAAATTTCAGAAATGAGTAAATTATGTATTTTTAAATAAAAATTATATATTTTTTATAGATAAAGTTAGGTTCATCACAATGCTATTTCTGATAGCAAATGTGAGAAAAACCTAATGCTCAACAACTTAGGGAATAGTTACATAAATGATGTAAAATCAAGAATCTCATGCAAATATTAAATGAATGCATGGTAAAGATTTTATTTGACTCATTAATTAATGAGGAAATCAGTTCGATGTTAAGACTGGCTCAAAGAGCATTTGAGGAGTTAGTATTTATTAGCAATTTAATACATGAATATTAGTGTAATAATGTTGATTCAGTTATAAAAATGGTTAATATCCTAAAGAGCAATAAACCCTAAACTTCGGAGTTGTGTTTCCCTTTGGTAAGAAAATATTTGCATCTTAATTAAAAAAGAAATCTACAGGTTAACATGTAACTCTACTAATTCTGGAATCTTTATTAAATAGTAAAGAGTAAGTTGAATAAATTTTATCCTTATTGATAATCTTTTGGGGATGCATCTGCCTTATTTAACATTGAGAAGGATGTGCCACTCAACTTTTTGCCATATTTTCAAGATTCGTGTATTTTTTTTAACAAGCCACATGTGGAATACTAGAAACTATTAAAATTTGTAGCATAAATGAATACCTAGGTACATAGAAAAATGTTGACAAAATTTTGTTAAATGGGTATAAAAACAGGTTAATAAAGGATTATGTATAGTTTGATTCTGGTTTCAAAACCATGGGTAAAATTTGCAAAATATGCACATAAAAAACACAAATTATATTCATCAAAATATTAATAGTGGGCCTTCTGGTTTCAGCTCTGATATGTAAACTGCTGGAAATTGTCACTCCCATTTTACAAGAAAAAGCTGAACAAACTGACCCAGCTGATAACTGGGGTTACAACTGAGGTTGCAGGGCAAACCACTGCCCTAAAATCTAGAGAAAAGGGAAAAATCTAGAGTCACAGCTGATATTTGCTTACCTGGAATGTATCCTCTAGAGCCATAAGCTGGTAAAACATCTAATTGGTAGTTTTAAGAGATTGCTGGAGGCTGAGTGTGGGCTAATGTAAGAGTAAGAAACTCCAGCAGGGTCAGGTGGGCATAGTCTTGGAGGGCCCCACATTGCAGTGAGTTTTACTTCTAGGAGACCCATAAGATTCTCATGGTGAAGATTCAAGAATAATCCACTTCATGGCCCTGGCAATAGAGGGAAAGGCTAGTCACTGGGTAACATACCCAGAGGATTCTCCATAACAAAGGCCTACTATTCAGGGAAATGTTATTTACCAGACATTTATTCCAACTGGAAGAAGGGATTTCTTCTCACTTTAGTCCCTTCTAGACATCCTGTCTCTCCTAAGGCAGGCCAAAGAAAACAAAAAAAAGCAAGAACAATAACAATAACAACAAAACCCTGTATCATCGGAGGAACACTTAAGGTCATAGACCAGAGAGAGACACCCAATGAAAGACTGAGATTTAATTTTAAAATTATAGAATACTTCTCTTCCTCACCTTACCATGACCCACAAGGACTTTAGTATAATATCAGTAAACCACAATGGAAGGAGCTGCAGGATACAGACTCTTTCTGAGGAGGAGTACTTAGGGAAGCCTACAGTCAAGAGGGGAAATGGAAACAAAGACACAAGAGGAATTTGAAGACTCTGGAATCTACAGATACAATTAATATCAAACACAGCTCAATCTCTAGTCAGATTAAAATAAAGCCTCACTCTAATAGCCTGTTTACCTTAATTTCTATTATATAATACAACATATCTGGCTTTCAACAAAATACTTCAAGGCATGCCAAAAGGCAAGGAAAAACACAATCTGAAGAGACAACACAAGCATCAGAGCCAAACTTAGGCATGACATAGGAGTTGGAATTATCACACAAGGAATTTAAAATAACTATGACTAATATGTTAAAAATTCTATTGGAAAAAGTAGCCAACATACAAGAACAGATGGGTAATGTAAGCAAAAAGACAAAACTCTAAGAAGAACAGAAATGAAGAATGAACTTAATGGAACTCATCAGTAGACTTGACACAGCTGATGAAAGAATCTGTGAGCTTTAAGATAGGTCAATAGAAACTTACCAACAAAACAGAACATATAAGAACTATGGGATAATTTCAATAGGTATAACATATACACATGTATTGGCATATCCAAAGGAGAGGAAAAAGAGACTGGAAAACAAGAAATAGTTGAAGCAATTATGGCCCAGAATTTTCAAAATTCATGACAGACACCAAACCATAGATCCAGGAAGTATGGGGAGCATCAAGTAGGATAAATGCTAAAAAACAAACAAACAAAAACCCCTATACCTATGGCTATTCAAACTGTAGAAAACCAAAGACAGTGATACAATCTTGACAGAAGCCAGAGAGTAGAAGAACTTATCTACAGAGGAACAAGAGTAAGAATTATAATGGACTTATTATCAGAAGTTATGCAAGCAAGAATATGTAAAAAGAATTATACACCATGACTAAATTGGACTTATTGCAGGTACATAAAGCTAGTTTAACATTTGAAAAATCAATCTACCTCATCAACAGATTAAAGACAAATCATATGACCCATATCAATTGATTAAAAAAAGAATTTGACAAAATCCAATACCCATTCATGATAAAAAAAAAAAAAAAAAAACTCTCAGCAAGCTAGGAATAAAAAGGAACTTTCTCAACTTGTTCATGAACATCTACAAAAATCATACAGATAACATGAAACTATTGATGAAAAACTGATGAAAAACTAAATGTTTTCCCCCTAAGATCAGGAAGACAAGGAAGTCCCCTGTCAGCACTCTTATTCAACATTGTACTGGAAGCACTAGCTAGTGCAATAAGACAAGAAAGGGAAATAAAAATATACAGAAATAAAAATATACAGGAAATAAAAATATACAGGTTGGGAAGGAAGAAATAAAATGTCTTTTTATCTGTGTATGACATGATTATTTATATAGAAAATCACAAAGAACTGACAAAAACAAAATAAAACAAAACAAAAACTCTTCTAGAACTAATAAGCAAATACAGCAAAGTCTCAGGAGACAAGGTTAATATATGTCAATTGTTTTTCTGTATATGAATAATAATCAATTGAAATTTCAAACAAAAAAATACCACACACAATTACACCAAAAAAAAAAAAGGAAGAAAGAAATACTTAGGTACAAATCTAACAAAATATTACAGTATTTACATGTAGACAACTATAAAACTTTGATGAAAGAATTATTTCATCAAGAATTATTTCATTTGTTTAGATAAAACATCTAAACAAATGGAGAGATACTTCATATTCATGCTTCAGAAGACTAAATATTGTTAAGATGTCAATTTTTCCAACCTGGTCTATAGTTCACTGCAATCCCAATAAAAATTCCATTAAGCTCTTTTGCAGATATTGATAAACTAATTCTAAAGTTTATATTAATATAAAACAAAAAATCAAGAATAGCCAAAGTAGGACTAAAGAAGAAAAAATTGGGGGACACTTCACCAACAAATATATACGAATAACAAATAAGAATATTAAAAGATGCTCAACATCATTTGTCATTAGGAAATTGCAAATAAAACAATATCCATTATACACATATTAGAATGACTGAAATCTAAAAAACTGACAATACCAACTACTGGTAAAAATATGACACCAACAAGAACTCTCATTTATTGTTGGTGGAAATGCAAAGTAGTACAGTCACTTTGGAAGACAGATTGACAATTTCTTACAAAGCTAAACATAGTTTTACCACATAAGTTGCTCCTAGATATTTACTGATCCACACAAACCTAGATCCACATAAAAATCTGTGCGTCAATGTTTATAGTAATCTTTTTTCATATTTGCCAAAAACTGGAAGACAGATGAATGGGTAAGTGAATTTGTTAGAAGAATGAGTAAACAAGCTGTGGTACATTCTAACAATGGAATAATTTTCAATGATAAAAGGAAATGAACTGTTAAGCCCTAGAAAGACATAGAAAAATTTTACATACATGATGCTCAGTGAAAGAAACCAGTATGAAAAGACTACATACTGTATTAGTCCAGTTATATGATAATCTAGAAAAGGCAAAACTATAAAGGTAATAAATTATCAGTAGTGGCCAAGGGCTTGAGGGAAGAGAGGAAGAGTTGAATGGGTGAAACACGGCCGGCATTTTTTAGGGTGGAACAATTATTTTGTGATACTGTAATTGTGGATACACAACACTATGCCTTTGTCGAAATCCATAAAACTTTATAGCACAAAGAGTCAACTTTAATGAATGCAAATTAAAAAAATAATTTAGGAAGTCAGGAGTTCCCAGGATGGAATGCAGAATATGACAAAACAATCTAACTGCATTGTATGTGTATGACACAACCCTCCTGAATTTGGTGGAAGGAAAAAGTGTTGCCTAAAGTAACTTTGGAAATGAGTGCATTCTATAAGACTAAATTCAAAAGAAGCTGTATATAAGCAATGCACTTTGTTTGATAATGTTGTCTCCCAAGGGGGTATAAGTTAACAATCTGATACCATTTGATACCACTATCTATGTGCACTACAACTGAACTATTAAACAGATGGATGGTGGGAGTCTTTATTTCTTACTGTTGGAGTGAGAGGTTACAGATAATCAAGGGAAAGAGGCTGGAATGATCTCTATGATAATGGATTAGAGTTGAAAACATCCTTATGAACTCATGTTTAGCTTAATATAGATATAGTTGTTACATGTAGAGATATTTAGATATATGTTTATATACACTGTCTAGAACACACACATAATCCTTATTCTGCCAGCTGAGATGGCCCTAGAAGCAAAGACATTTCTTTAGCAACAAGCACGTTTAGCACCAAGATCTTGGTTTCTAATACCATGCTCCAATAAAAGGAACCGGGATAGCTTAGAGAAATGGCTGACTCTAGGACTGGTCTGGAAATACACAAGATGAGCCTGGAGCCAGGAAAATGAAAGTTGGCCAAAAAAAAAAAAAAAAAAAAAAGAAAAGAAAAAAGAAAGAAAAAAAGAAAAAGGAAAAAAAACAATCCACAATGATGGTAATATTTAAAGGGACATAGGAGCCAATTGAAAGAGCTCCCAGTGGCCAAAGCTAGAACAATTTGAGCAAAAAACTAAAATAGTATAAGATTATTACCTAAAGTATAAAATAAATATTTATGAGTCCGTTTATATCAAGATGGATATCAATAAATTGTTGAATAAATTAAAAGATGGGTTGAATATATACATTTCCTATGCAGAGTAAGTTCAACTAATTTATGTAGATACTGTGCCCTCAAGGAGGTATACATAAAGAGATAAATCAATAAAACACAAATAACTCAAGAAGTCCAGCATGGTCAATTATTGGATATCTGTAGACCTGGCTTTTGTTTAAAGAAGGGCATCTAATTGTTTGAAGGTTTATATAAATGCCGGTTGGTTTGGCCAAGTTGAGCTGTCTGGTGAATTATATCAAAAATTATAAAGAAAGACCCCTACTGTTTTGGCAAGAGCTAGCTTTCTAGTCTTCAGATGAGCCAATCCTATAGCGGGCACTGAAAAGATTATTCAAGCTTGAATCTATTTTCCTTACAAGAAAAATTCTCAGAAACTTGCCCTAGGAGCGAAGTCCTTTTGCCCCAGGGCAGTGCTAACTTCTTTGTCCCTTTTCTGAGGACAGAAAGTTTGTGCAAAACAGGCTGGCCCTGTTTCAGTTATGTAATGGGGCCAAACTCAACTTCAGCCACAGTTGTCTTTATTTTACAAAGATTTAAAGGCAGAGCTGCCCTCATGCCCTTCATCAGCCTCTACAGGAAAGATTGCAGGCCACAGTGGGAGGTTGAAACTCAGCAAGGCCACCCAAATTCTACCGGCTGCCTAGAGGGGCGAGAGCACACTTAAGAAGTCCTTCAAGATTTGCTTCACACCCAACGGCATAATGGGAATGCCTCGGGTCCAGGATGGTGCTTTGTGTGTGGATATGTAAAGTAGTGTGTGGCCCATCTGCCCCAGAAATGACCCTCTGCAGCATCTCTTTATTTGTAGAAGCAAAATGCAAACAGGCAGGCTGTTCTCAGTTAGGCTACAGGCACATGTTTATGAGGCTTGGATAATTGCTCGCACCTGTTTGGGAAAGAGATTTTTAAGCATTGCCTAGGTGTGCTGGGAACTTCAAGTTTGGTTCCATTGCTGCCTTTGCATCCTCAAACCTGGCATTTGAAAATAATAGTTGTTAATGATCCTGGGATCTTTTCCTTTTTCTTGGGGGCCTTGGTAGAACTAGGATTCAGTTGGTTGACATAAAACACCCCTATTTCCAACTGATGAAGAAAGGAAACTGACTAAATATGTCTTTATCTTTTTATGTTATAAATAGAGATATAATATGAGAATACAAAGTAATATGCTGTAATAAAACAGTATAGAGTAAATGTCCATGTGTGCTATGTTCAAATCGCTCCTTATACAAAGCACCTCACAGGCATTCCAGTTTGTCAACCCACTGCAATATTCTTTTCTTTGATTGCAACATGACTCATCTCACTTTGAGTCGTGTGCCTTTCTGTTAATTTTCTCCCCCATTCAGCTTTGGAATTAACTTGTTAAATTAATCTCATCTTCATTTATTTTACAGTGTCTTCATGTTTAAATGCTGATTTTATGAACATCTGTTTCAATCACAGTTGCAAACCCATTACTTTTATGAGCTGTACATATTTTAGAGAGATTTACTGCTGACCTTTGTTGGTGAATTGAATGTTTTTGTTGTCAGTAACATTTCTGTAATTGATGCCATTGTTACTGCCACCCAGATAGTGGTTTCAAATGAGATATGTTTGGGGGAAATCTTTTTGCTTAAACACTATGGAAATTAAGTCAGGCAGACATCACTTTAAAACTGTGTGGCTTTGGAAAAAAGAAGTTAAGTGTGTTAAATCTTGCATCATGAGACCAGGCTAAACTGTCACTCAATTTTCGAAACCGTTTAAAAGTTTCATATTTGCTACAAATGATGTTTCTTCTCCCTCGGTACTTGTCATTTAGTAATACAATTGGGAGAACTGTACCACTTACATAACTGCTATGTGACTATTGATAAATCCGTCAATCAAAAATAAGGTGAATTGTGCATTCAGCTTTCCACCTTTAAAAAAAATTGTCGTTTTTCAGAGTCAGATTGTAGAGCAAAACACCACCCACATGTTGGACCTCCAGTCTTCAGGGACAGGTTTTGAATTTCTTCTGTGTGTTATGGATCTAGTAAAAAGTGAAAGAAATTTTGTTTTTCATAACAAGCTGAGGAAAGTGGTAAGATGTTCAAATTATCTCCCAGTTTAATGAGCATGTAGGCTGAATCTTACTTTCAGCTGGGAGAAGGTAATCAGAGTTGGAGTACCTTGGAGGAAGGAGGTACAAAAGCCACACCCGCAACGATGACAAATTTATTTTCTAATCCATTGTAGAAAGAATGTTCCTCTGGTATGATCATTCCAGTTTTGTACACAGTGGTGGAATCTTGATTCTAATACTAAAAGGATTTGGTTTATTTTAAAAATTATCTATAATTACATGCCAATTTATCTATATTCTGAATCAGAAGAAAATGTCTAGACTCTTCTGGTAAAAATGCATTTTCTTTATTCCTATTTGGGTGCTTCCTTAACCTTTAGATAATGGAAGAGTCTTTGATTAGCATTAATAGGCTGCTAATTGTCATTGCAAGCCCTTGCATTAAGGTTGGCCAGACACAGTGGCTCTGTTTGGGAAGTCTAGTTGGGCAGATTGCTTGAAGCCAGGGGTCTGAGACCAGCCTGGGCAACATAGTGAGACCCTGTCTCTAAAACAAACAAAAAAGGCCTTAGATTATGAAATAATGTTATTAAAGTTCAAAAGTACATAGTAGTTATAATGTAAAGTCATACACATATAATATTTAAATTGAATTTCCCCTTACCAATAAAATAGCCTTTTTATGCTTCATAATCCAAAACATGGAGTTATAATATTCTCATCTTTTCAAGCACAGAAAACAATTGTAAATCACAATTATTACAGTGTCTGTGATATGTCTTTTAGAATCTGCATTATCCGATAACGAAAAAAGAAGAGTGCTTTGCTCTCCCCTCTTTATTATATTGACCAAAGTGCTCTCTTTTTCTTACTTCCTGTTTATAAAAACAATACATACTTATTGTAGAAGTCTTAAGACATAGAAGAGTATCAGAAATAAATCAAAATTATTTGCCATATGGTGTAATTACTTCCAAAGTTAAAAATATTTCCTTTTGAATATGATTTTATGCCTTGATTTTATTACTAAATATCAAATAATGTTTCTGTCATTGTAAAGTCTACAAAAAGACAAGCTTCGATGCTTTATACATTATTCCATCAGAGGGGCTTACAATAATAGTTTTAACTCTTCACCTAGTTTTACAGATAAATATTGCTTCTGACATTTTATAGCATTATAAATAATATCATGATAAATATATATGCATGTAAATATCTTTGCACATAGCTAAATTTTTGTTCAGGATAAGTTCTGCCAAAGGAAATACATACATTTGAAAATTCTCTAAATTTCTCTTGAGAAAAGTTTATAGTTTTATAGCCCTACAGCAAAGTATGAGAGCCACTTATGGTGGATGTTTAAGAAAAATACTTTGATAGACAAAAATATTAACCATTGTTTTAACTTGAATTTAAAAAATTCTTAAGATTTAACTTTTTTATTGATTATTACCATTAGTGTGCTTCTTTTGTGAATTTGTTGTTTATTTCTTTGGTCCATTGTTCTATGGGTTATTTGTTTATTGTTACATTGTAAGATCTCTTTATATATTAAAGATATTAACCTATTTTTATGTTTATGTGGCAAATATGTTTTCTATCTGTCACTTGCCTTTTACTATATACAGAAGCATTTAATATTTATGTCACCAAGTCTTTCTCTTTTTTTGCTGATATGCTTAGAGAGCTTCTGGTACCCACAGATCATCTATTTTATGATTTACTTCTTTTCATATTAATCTTTAATCTAGCATTAGTTTACTTTGGAGTATGGTAGGAAATGATGATTTTAGTTGATTTTTCCCTAACAATAAACTCATTTTTCCAGCTCAATTGTCTACTACTTTCCCTTCATGATTTTATCTTTAATATTTATATAATTCTTACATGAACCAGGGTTTGTTTGGGGGTTTTCCCTGTTTCATTGACTATTCTTACTTAATGTTATTGCATTTTAATAGCCATAATATTATAATATAATGTAATTGCTTTTTCTTCCTCATTCTCAGGAATATTGCTCCCAAAGTAGCTAACAAACAGTACTATCTGACATGGAGAATTTCACATTCTGCCACAAAAATTTTTATTTCATTAGTTATGAAGTGCACTTATTATAAATTTTACATCTGAAATTGAAATGTGTCCTGCAGTCAATGTTAGTAGACAGCACTCACGAAGGGAGTTATTAGTATATGTGCTAATATTAGCATATTTATAAATGCAGTAATGTCATAGCTGTTCCTATTTTGTTACACCAATTGCATTTTGTGCATTGCTGACCTTACATATGTTAAATTTGTACAACTTAAGATGTCCTCAAGATTACACTATGTTCCTTGAGAAGAAAAGTTGTGTATACAAAATGGTATGAAAATTGAACAGAAGGGCATATTTGTTGTTGAACAAGGAACTTCAATTTTATATTTTCTGGAAGAAATACCTATGTGTTTTATCTGAGTTAAGCAAGAGAGATACTTATAAATAGATGAAAGTGTGTTATGTTTTGTTACTAAGAAACAAGAAAAGGATTGCCTATCTAATGCAACTAAAGACAGGAGAAATTGTCAAATCCCATGGAACAGATCAAAGAAATGTCAAAGTAATAACAGACATATGTGAACCAGTTTATGCATTGTATAGGCTAACATACATTATCAGAAACATTTTTTTGAGACAGATCTCTGTCACCCTAGGTAGAGTGCAGTGGCATCATTGTAGCTCACTGCAACCTCAAATTCCTGGGGCTCTTGGCTCAGCCTCCTGAGTAGCTAGAACTACAGGCACACACCACCATGCCCGGCTAATTTTTTCTATTTTTAGTTGCCCAGCTAATTTTTTCTATTTTTAGTAGAGACAGGGTCTTGCTCTTGCTCAGGCTGGTCTCAAACTCCTGACCTCAAGTGGTCCTCCCATCTCAGCTTTCCAGAGTGCTAGGATTACAGGCCTGAGCCATTGCATCTGACCCAGAAACTTCTTGCTGACTTTGAACAGGAGCTGCATAGCTTCCAGCCTCAATGTAATAAAATGGAGTAAAAAAATGTTGGCATCAAAATTTGCAAAGGGGGTACATAAAAGTGAGTTGGAAGAAAATACTGGAGACGGTAGTGGAACACTTTTTCTGAATCATCAATCCTCTTGAAGGCCCCAGGGATGATATAGTGACAAAATCTCTCTAAATAAGTCTAAAACAGTTGTTTCAATAAATATGTTTCTTTAAGTGAAAAGAAAAGATTGCAGTAAAATTTATTTGCTACCATTGGTGCTATGTAAAATAATGGCACATCTTATGATCAATACATGATAGATTGGATGGAAAACTGCAGTGATTCTCTTGTTTAGCATAGTAGTGTACTCATAGTGCTAATCCACCTCCTTTGATCCGTAGAACTCAATGAACAGAATTTTGGGCCCAACAACCAGAGTTTTGCTGAAGTTCTTGATGGGAATAATGGCACCGCAACTTCCATATAGAAAAACCTCAGTATCAATTACTAAGCCTTAAAACTTAAAAGTGGTTCTTCCAAATCCAACTCATATCTAGGGCTCAACTTTCGAAGTTCTTTTCACTTACAGTAATTTTTCTAGATAATTCTGAGTCCATTTGTGCATGACTCCCACCTATACTTTCTAACAAGGTCTTCATTATCTTAGTTCCCAAAGCTCCACCCTTCTATGATACCTTCTCAGTACACCAGGAGAGAATTGATGACTTCTACTCTTTTATCCTGAGAAGTGTTTCAACTTGAATGTCTTCATGTATGTACTTAAAAGTAGATTCTAAATGCAAATTTTCTCTTTGTTGTTTCATGTTTATCTATCTCTCTTGTTCTCAACATTTGGATAGTTTTCCTCTGCCTCGTTGTCTTCTTATAGGGACCTCCTATGTATATATATCTTTTTAGACCTACCCAGGGTTTCTTTTTTTCCCCTTTCTTTGTTGTCTGGTACTTTTGGTACTCATAACAGAGTGTAAAATGCCTCTTTCACCTTTTGATTTTTCTACTCTATCTTCCTTGTACTAAGCCTGCAATGTCTGAAACATGGCCATTACCCAGAATGCCAAATGTAGTCAAGCGAAAAGCACTATGAAAAAGGGAAGTATACAGATTCTTCATGCTTATTAAAAAGAAAATATACAATATATGATGCTGTTTTGAGAAAAAAGATGATGGTATGCTCTAGCTCTTACTCTGTAGTATCACTGTAAAAAAGTATTGGGTAAGAAAATAAAAGTTTAATAAACTACACATAATGTATCTAACATATTTACAAAATACTTAAAAATAATCCTTTCTTTTTTTCTACTGACTTGTGATACCAACTTCTTCGTACACACAATTCTTATATTAGGTCATTAAATGTGAAATGTCTGATTTCAAATTATAAGTTTAGTTCATTATATCTCAAACAAGAAGCAGGACAATTTATCAAAGTATGCGCCTAAGCTGTTGACACAGTTTTGCCATCTTAACTGTAGCTTGCTTATGCCAGCAGTGAAGCCTGGAGAGTGAGTGAATATGAAAGCATGAAAGGTGTTTTCCGCAGCTTGTTGAGAATTGAATATTTTTTTTCTTGAAAGAAATGGTCCAGAACTTGGAAGAAGTGGTGGTCAGTTGGTGCAAGGTCTGGTGAATATGGTGGATGACAAAGAGTTTCCAAGTCCAGCCTTTGTAGTTTCAGTAGCATTGTTTGTGCGACATGTGGCCCAGCGTTGTCTTGCAAGAGGATTGGCCTGTCTCTAGTGATCAATCTTGGCTGCTTAATCACAAGCATCTTCATTGTTTCATCCAATTGGTTGCAGTAGACAACCTCTGTAACCTATTGACCAGGATTCATGAAGCTGTAGTAGATAATACCAATGCTAGAACACCAGACACCGTAAGCTTTTTTGGAAGAATATTCTGTTTGGGACTGGGTTTTGGCACTTCTTCTTTATCCAACCATTCTGCTGAATGCTTGCAATAGTCAAAAACAAATCCAGGCTGGGCGAGGTGGCTCACGCCTGTAATCCTAGCACTCTGGGAGGCTGAGGCGGGTGGATTGCTTGAGGTCAGGAGTTCGAAACAAGCCTGAGCAAGAGTGAGACCCCGTCTCTACTATAAATAGAAAGAAATTAATTGGCCAACTAATATATATATATATATGTGTGTGTGTACATATATATATATATATATATATATATATATATATATAAATTAGCCGTGCATGGTGGCTCATGCCTGTAGTTCCAGCTACTTGGGAGGCTGAGGCAGCAGGATTGCTTGAGCCCAGGAGTTTGAGGTTGCTGTGAGCTAGGCTGATGCCATGGCACTCACTCTAGCCTGGGCAATAAATCGAGACTCTGTCTCAAAAAAAAAATCCATTTTTCATATGTAGCAATACAGTATAGAAGCTGTTTGCCTTTATGTCATGACAGTAAAGAAAGACAAGCTTCAAGACAATTTGTCTTCTGACATTCATTTAATTTACACAGAACCCATCTATCCAGCTTCTTTACTTTGCTGATTTGTTTCAAATGGTTCAATATTGTTGGAATAGTAGTGTCAAACCTTTCTGCTAATTCACGTGTAGGTTGAGATGGATTCGCTTCCACTACAGCTTTCAGCTCATCATTGTCCACCTTGGTCTCAGGTCTCCCACGTGGCTCATTTTCAAGATTGAAATCACCAATGGAATGGAATTCCTCAATCCATTGACATAATATGCATTCATTAGCCACATCCTTCCCAAACACTTCACTGATATTTTGACCTGTCTGTGCTGCATTAGTTCCATGACCAAACTCATTAAAAAATAACACAAATTTTTGACTTATCCATGTTTTCACAAAAATTGCTCCAAAAAATTTTGAAAGGTAATCACAAACCAAAACTTGTGTACTTGAAAAAACAAGGATGTACCTTTACAGTAAAAATAAAACAAGAAGTATCAAAGTGAAAATGTCAGAGATATGAACTGTCAAACTTAGTACTTAAGGAAATTGGACATCTCATACTTAAGGACCTATAGTTCTACCATATGTTTCTGTATTCTGTTTTATAATTCTATCTTTGATGAAATCCTAGACCATGTGTAGAGAGCACAGAATTAGGAATTACTTAAGGGAGGACAGGAAAATTATTGATTCTTTGTAGGCTTGGTGGTTTAAAAATATATCCATAAAATTTTTCATTATTCTTAAAATTTAATGTGAAGCCTGATTCTTTTCTTCTTGAGTAGGGGCTAGATTTAGTGACTTGCTTCTAATAGATAGAACATAGCAGAAGTAATGGTTTATGACTTCTAAAAGTAGGTCATAAAAGTCATTGCATCCTATACCTTGCTCTGTCTCTGTTTATCACTCTCTCTAGGGAAATCGAGCTGCCACCTTGTGAGTATACCCATGAAGCTCTAAAGAGAGGCGAGGAGCTAGCAATAGCCAGATAGGAACTTAGTCCTCCTGCTAACAGCTGTGTGAGTGATCATCTTGGAAGCAGATTCTCCAGTCCCAATTAAGCCTTCAGATGACTAGAGCCTCAGCTGATCTTGATTGCAACCTTAAGAAGGTCTGTGAGCCAGAAATGCCCAGCTAAGCCTCCCTGAATTTCTGACCCACAGAAACTGTGACATAATAAATACTTGTTGATTTAAATGCTAAGTTTTGGGGTAATTCACAATAATGAACTAAATAGAAACAGATGGTTGCAGCCATGGTAGATTATACCTCCAAAACATTTGCCAGTGGTAACAGCTGTAGTCCCAGTGGGCAGGCCTCTGGCATGAGGTCAGCGATAGCCTACCATGGTGACACTAGTCTATCCATCCTATTTCCAACATCTCTATTTCCTCTTATCACTTGGTGTGGGAGTAGCAGATGGAATAGGAAAGATTATCTGTTGTATTCCAAAAAATCACACTGCAAGCACCATAAAATAATGTATGGTTCTGGCCAGTGATTATCCATATTGAAAGATAAAGAAGGAAGCTTAGACTTATGCTGCTACACAGCACTGTCAGAACTATAATTTGATTTTTGAAATTTATAATTTAAATTGTATGTACTTTGAGCTAGGAATCAATTAATGCATACACATCATCAGTGGTAATTAATTCCTTAAGTATAGAAATAAATGCAGAAACTGAGAAGGAGGAAGAAAAATGAACTTACAGTTATTAAGGAACCACTATATTTTAGACATTAGGTAGGCAAAATTAACATACCAAAAAGAAAGATTGAGATAGTTACTGGAATTGCTGTACATCGTTTGCTCCTGACTTTGATGTTGGTGGTGCTTATGCCCTTAATTTGCCCCTCTCATCGTCCACACAACCAAATTTCTCTTGCTCATAGACCTTGCCTACTTTTTGCCTATACTTTTCTTTTCTTCTCTTGGGTTTGCTGATTACACAATGATTAGATAAATTGCAATAAGGAAGAAACAGATCACAGGTAGAAATGCAAAATAAATGATCCCTGTTAAAGCTCATTAATTCTCAAATATTCTTACCACACTTTTGCACATGATCTATCTGATTTAGGATTACCACTTCTCATCACTCAAGTGACTATAATTTCCTCTTTACCTGCACTTAAAATGTGCTGCCAGTAGTTGGACCCAATTAGGAGTCTGTGGTCCAAACAAGATGTTAGGTACATAAAACACTGAGATAAAAGAGTAATTTTGCCCACTTGATAATTGTTAAGTCAAATAAAAATATTTTTTTATAAAAGGTAAAATTGTCAATGTAAAAAAAGGTCACTGAAAAAAATATAAACACCCAGATCTGCTCTAAGTTGCTGTGAAGTCTAACCCTGGTTAATCCCTGAACTTGATTTTACTGTTGTTTTTCAACTTGAATTTGTAAAGTTGGATTCAAAGTCTCCTTGGCGTAAACACATGGTAAAGAACTTTGGCCTTTCTTGTCTTTCAAATGAAAGCTTTGCTTGTATTCTGTAAATCAAAGACAAAGTCTTCATTTCTCTTTTCAAGCTTACTACTTAAACTGTTGCATTAAAATGAAAGACTATGTATGCTATTGTAGAGATAGGATAGAAGAAATGTTACAAATGTTATCGACCTCTCCCCACTTGTCTTGGAAAACAGGGAGAGGAATTTCTTTGCTTGTTGTTTGAGTTCCTAAGCATTCTTTTGCTGCACAAAATCTTGGTAAAGGAGGAACAGAGAATTTGAAAGAAATCAGAGATTAAAATGAGCCACGTATTGAAGAAGCTACAACAGAGACAGATGAGACTGGGGGAGTATTTGGAGGGAATTTGAAATATGAGGAGATGCAGGGACTTTGGGGCAGCTGCCACATGTGGAAGGAGTCGACAAGATTGGAAAGATAATATTTCCAAAGATTTTTCTGGATCTATTCCTCCTTTGGTGTTTTTATTTAAGGTTTTAGTAAGAAATTTACACTGTTTTTGAATTATTTTGGATGCTGGACTGATGCTTCTTAAACATGACATTATGCCCACAAGGACCCATGAAATGCCTGGGCTTTATATGGATAATATATTTTTAAACCTTTTTTATTTTATTTTTTTTTTGTGTGTGTGTGTGTGAGGAAAAGGTAGAATTGATGCCAAATAGCTTCTCATCTTTAAATATCTTAGACTTATTTATGATGTTCCATTTAGCAACGAGCTATATATATATAACATGCAGTAAGCTCTTCAAATTCGTTTTGTGAGACTGAAACTCACAAAGTAACCAGTGAAACACAATAAGCAGATGTACGGAGGGGGGCAAAGCTCACCTTTCCAGGGTGGCTCCATCTGACTTTTCCATTCTGCTGTGTTCTGTGCACTCCACTCCATCCTCAGCTGTCTCCAGTGGTCTGGCCCACGGCTTCAGTGACCAGACACTGCTACTCTGTTTCGCTCCATTTGTGACGTTTCTGGTTACCTCTTCACTCTGCTAGACTGTAACTTTGGAGATTGCTACCGAATTCCAGCTCCCTCATAGCTGATCACTTCCAGCTGAATTTACAGCCAGTTTCTCTGTATTATAGTTTGGCTGTATTATTAGGTGGTAGGCCTCATAGGCTTCCTTGGAATACAACTACTTTCTGTTTCTAAGCAGCCTTTTGAAAGTGCTTGTGGTAAAAAGCAACAAAGACAGTACTTATTTTTTACAGAAAAGGCAATGCAGTAAGCTCTGTTCTCTCTTAGAACATTTTATCTGGGAACAACAAATAAACAGAACTTTATAAGGCTTAAAAATAGAGATGCACAGTATTGTCGATCATTTATTTTTAAAGATAAACTATCAATGAACAAATAATTTGATATATATTTGTATATTAAGTTAAGAGCTAATATTTATATTACTTCTCAGAAGGCTCAGTTAACCATTGGCCTAGGACCAAAGCTCCCATTGCAATCACATAAACTTGGCAGCTGCACAATGACTATGGCCAAGTGGATTAGGTTATGATGAAAGGAATGAGGAAAGTGTTTTAGTTTGTTAACATAAGGTATCTACTGAGCTAAAATAAATACTAACTTCTTAGTAAAAAGTGCTACTTGATGATTAGAATTTAATTGTGAAAGCTGAGTCTCTCATTAATAGGCAAATGAAATCATGCTTAAAGTTTTCTCAGGAACGTTTTCAACAAAAATTGAGGAGGAACATATGCATGTACATTTCATAATTGTTTTTATTGAGTTTCAAAGTTTGTGAGAAACATATCATAATGTATGGTTAAGTGTGTCATGGAAATAGTGCCAGTTACATATCTGAGAAACCTTCACCAGGACTTTTTGTGAGTGGGGTTGGGACGGGGGTGAGGGCTGATGATATGACATATTCCTCATGTCTCAAGTGCGTATACAGGAGAGATGATTGGTAAACTTAGCCTCTAACATCTTCATTGTGAATAAAACTATTTGGTTTCTAAAGACTGTAAGTTGTAGCAATTAAAAAATAACAAATGAGCCCCTGACGAACATAAACATATGCATGCATATAATTTAATTCATCGAGACCCGCAAAATTTCCAGGTGAAAAAAAATGTCATTGAACTTGACCACCTTTCTCTGCATCCCTAACTCAAGTATAATAGTTGTCTAGTGGTTCCTCACTAACAGGGATGTTTAGATTATTTTATACTTTTAGATGAAATATGGGCAGACTGTGGGAGAGTAAAAAGATTGTGTGTGTGTGTGTGTGTGTGGTAGAGAAAAAGCGAGAGAGGATGAAAAGCATCAGAACATCGGTAGGAGAGGGAAACAGAGTCAACTCTCAATTAACTGTCAATTACCTCTCTGTATCTAATTGGAGTATAGATTATAAAAATGGCATATGATCAGCCAGTCAACCCGAGGGGTTTTCTCACCACAACAAACACTTCTTACTCTCACAGATAGGAAACTCATCAGGAGAGAGGTAGGACTAGGAGGCCATCTGGAGAAAGATTTCTAGGATAGTGATCGGGAATCAGATTTTTTTATTGGACCCCTTTAAAGATCGCTCGATGAATTTCTTCCTTTAGCAGAAAAGGAAATGCAATTGTTTCCTTTAATCTTATTCCCATAACACATTTACATGACTGTTCCATCCCTATCAAGTATGACAGAAAGGAAGGAATGGGGCTAGCTGACATGCTGGCTCTATCTCCCTCAATAACAACATAACTGCCATGATTGTCAGTTCCCTTCAGTAAGACATTTGGAGGAATATAGGGGAAACACATAAAATTGACTTCAGAAGCTAAGCCTAAAAATGTAATCCTAATCATATAATTCTAAATAGGCCAACGAGAAAGGGAAGGGGGAAGCAATTATAAAAATCAATATGATGGCACAGGAATTCTCTGGGAGATTCAGCTTTGAAACCAACTATAGACAAGAGAGGATGGCCAGATAACCAACAGAGGATTACAAGAGGGCAGCATGAACCTATAGAAAAACCGTCATTGAAGTAAAAGACAGTCAAGAATTGCTTTATTTTATTTGGAGGAAAAAAAAATGAACTCATATAGTGAACATTTATTTGTTGTCTGTCTAGCTCTCCTGCCAATAGTATCCCAGTTTTCCTTTGTTGAATTCACTCTCACATATGAGGTTCATGTGGAAATGATCCCATTTTTAGCTCCTGAGTTGGGCCCTGAATCACTTAATCCAATCAACTTATCCTTCTAACCACCATATTTACTTCAGGGATGGATATCTGACCCAGGTGGGCCAATGAGAAAGTGTGAGTCCCAGTACCTGTGTGGGAGCTCTCAGACACTCCTCCTCTTACCTGAGTTGGTGTGAAGACAATGTGACATCTTGAACTGTTCTAACCATTTTTTGATACCACAGTGGGGAAAGCCTTGAAATTGAATGGAAGACCCTAAAAGACAGAGGAGAAGGAGAAGAGAGAAAATGTGTCCAGTGAGTTATTAGGTTATTCCTCTCAGGAAGCCAGAACCGCCCCTGGAATTTTAAGTTGTATGAAATATTAATGATAAATATTCTTCATTATTAAAGATTGAATTGAGTTGAATCTTATAGTTACTTGCAACCAAAATATACCAAATTAACAAGAAAATAGGGAAGATTATATAAAATTATCTGGGAACTGAGTTTTTTGAGTAAATTTTATTTTTTGAATACTTTCACATTTTAATCCTTACAGTATTTCCAAGAGTAGAAACGATAGAAGTACATTTCAGCAGAGCGAAAGCCTTAACCTGAGAGGGTATATCCAATTGGGAAATTGACCCCGAAAGGCAGAACTTCCATCAACTCACTCTTTCAGGAATCTGTTTGAGTGTCACCAATTACTAGCACCTAATGAATAAGAAGGATTAGAGAAGCCATAAGAATCAAAAGAAAAGAAAAACTGAGTGATAATGGCAAAGGAAGCTGCTTTAAGAACTTGAAAGTATCTTCTCAGTGATCAGGAGATATCTTGGGGGTAGAGTGTCTTTCCCTAGTTTTGAAGATCAGGGGAGCTGATCCCTGATCTTGAAGAAAGGGGATCAATCCCCTTTGCCTTTCTAAAGGGGATTGATGCTATTTCTTCTGATGTGAGAAGATATTTAGGAGTAGTTGTATTTATTCTTTAGCAACGCTAAAGGAAATTTTATTTGTTGTCTGTTGGTATCTTTTTGTTAATCACCATTGTTCTGATTAAACGTTGCACTGTTCACTATTATTAAATTCCACTTTATGGTGGGGAACCTACAGATCAAAGGGGATGAGCAACTTGCCAAAGATCATACAATGAGTTAATGGAAGTTCCAGGGCTTGAAATTTTAACTCTGTATCTTCAAAGTCCATGTGTTTTCCAGAACATAATTTTGCTTCTGTCTTCTCCTGAGGGAGAACAATTTTCAAACTGGGGAGGATAGATAAAGCATTTCTAAGAGGAAATTAACATACTCCATAGAAGAGTAGACCAAGGAAGCACCTGGATATGCTAATTGAGTTTCAGACTTCCAGGCCCAGTTGAATTGTATATTATGAGGCAGACAAACTTATAGATGACTTAAACATTTGCAAACTTACAGAATAGAGATGATAAATATTGTTCTCCAAAGGGGGAAAAGGTGAATTCTGGAACTACTGATGATTTATAATCTCTGGCCCAGACTGCTTCTCTACATTTAAGAGCTATATATCTTACATCCGTGACATTGTAATTAAGGCTCATTTGGAGGTGGTTAAGCAAATATTTTCTAAAAGAGTTAAATTTTGAGTGGCTAGTATCTGTGCCATGCCACACTTTTTTTAAAAAAGAAATTGTAGATGTCAGCAAGGCAACCAATTAGAGGTGCCTAGTGCTCATCTCCCCCACAAAAAAATATCAAAACAACTAAACAACTAAAATTTGACTGGAGTGTCTGAAGGAAGGCATTGGAGTACAACAAAAGGCTGTCAAGATCCCTTTTTGGTACAGAAGCCAAGAATGGCAGCACAGAGGGGGGCCTGAGGCTCCCTGCCTCTGCCACTCTGTCTTCCCTACTGAGATCATCTCTGAGCCAGGAAGGAGTTCCCTTTGCAGGGAAAAGGTAAACAGAAGGCACCTGTGGGTTCCCATTCCCACTGCAGACACCTGTAGTCCTTACTACAGGAAAATTCCATGGTCCTCACAAGCCCTGAGTCCAGTTTGGGGAACTGTCTGGAATCCACACAGCTGTGTTATTACATAGTAGGAGCACATGTTGTGCATTCACCACCACACCCCATGTCCTAAGCTGGTGCAGCAGAACACCATCTTGAAAGCAGAGCCACTGCTGGAGTGCTTCCTATTCTGGGGGCAAGTAGCCACTGCACCTCTCCAACCTTGAGGCTCCTCCAACATTCCAGCAGGGTTACATGGGTAACTGTCATGCCATGCCCCCAGCTGCTCAGACCCTGAGTCCAGGCATGATTGTGACTTTGATATAACAGGGAAGTCAACTACAGGCCAGCTGAGCTGCCACATGCTCATGCCCCTCTCTGGAGAATCAGCACAGTGGATCTACCCCTGGTGAGCTAGTCAGGTGCTTCTAGCCACAGAAACAACTCGGTGACCTTGCCGCTGATGAGCCAATCCCTTAGCCACTGACCCACCTTGCGCACACACCTGATATCTGAAAAACACCCTGGAGGTGCTGCTCCTGGTGAGCCAGTTTCTAAGCTGACTGACCTACTGCTTACATGAACTGAGAATCAACCCAGTGAGCCCACCGCCAGCAAAGCTGCTTCTTCACCACTGAAAACTCCCACAGCCTAGGCCACTTAGACACTTGCTGACTAGCCAATGTGGATTACAGCAGAGAAAATTGCATGGAGACTACTCTATTGTGTTCACCCAGAACTCAAATTGATGCACCCCACCCAGGTGACACCCTAGGACCCATCTACCGGAATAAGTCTTTTGCTATGAAAGCTACTCCATAAAATTGGAAGAGTAAACTATTCTACTAAATGCATGGATATCAATGTAGGGACAAAAGAAACACAAAAAAGCATGGAAACATGAAGCCTCCAAAGGAACACAATAATTCATCATACCCCAAAGAAAAGGAAATTTATGAAATGTCAGAATGCAAATTCAAAATAATAATCTTAAGGAAACTCAGTGAGATATAAGAGAATACAAATAGACAGTTCTACAAAACCAGGAAAAACTCAATAATCTGAATGAGAAATTAAACAAAGAGATAGATATAAAAAAGAACCAAATGGAAATCTTGGAGATGAAGAATTCAACAAATAAAATAAAAAAATATAATTAAGAGCTTTAACAACAGACTAAATCAGGCAAAAGAAAGAATTTCTAAACTTGAAGACAGGTGTTTTTTTTTTATTTCAGCATATTATGGGGGTACAAATGTTAAGGTTACATATGTTGCCCTTGCCCCGCCCCCTGGAGTCAGAGCTTCAAGTGTGTCCATCCCCCAGATGGTGTGCATCACGCTCATTATGTATGTATATACCCATCCCTCCTCTACCCTCCCACCTGCCCAACACCTGATAAATGTTATTCCTATATGCCCACTTAGGTGTTGATCAGTGAAACCAATTTGCTGGTGAGTACATGTGGTGCTTATTTTTCCATTCTTGAGATACTTCACTTAGTAGAATGGGTTCCAGCTCTGTCCAGGAAAATACAAGAGGTGCTGTTGTTTCTTAAGACTAATGCAGACTGAAAAAAAAAATAAAAAGAATAAAAAATAAAAAAGAATCAAGAAAGACCACAGGACATATGGGACACCACAAGTGAATAAATTTTTGTATTATGGAAGTTACAGAAGGACAAAACATGGAAAAATTCTTAGAAAAACTTACTTAATGAAATGATAGCTGAAAACTTTCCTAGTCTTGGGAGAGAGAATAATAATACTGTATTATTCCAACTATTATCACATTCTGGAAAGGCAAAACCATGGAGGAGATCAGTGGTTGCCAGTCATTAGTGGAGAGAGAGGCAAAAATAGGCAGAGAATAAGGCCTTTTAAGGTGATGAAACTAGTCTGTATGATATAATTATAGTGGATACATATCATTACACATTGGTCATAACCAACAGAATGTACAACATCAAGAATAAACCCTAATGTAAACTATGGACTTTGGATAATAATGATGTATCAATATTATTTCATAGATGGTAACAAATGTACCACACTGGTGCTGAATGTTGATAGTTGGTGAAGCTATGAGTGTGTGGGGTCTGAAGGCATATGGGAACTCTGTACTTCATGCCATTTTGCTGTGAACCTAAAACTGCTCTAAAAAATAAAGTGCATATTTTAAGAACCTACATTTTCATCACCCCCAAAGAAAATCTCATACCTGTTAATAAGTCACTTCCCATATCCCTCTCCCCAGCCCCTGGCAACCACCAATCTGCCTTCTGTCTCTATGGATTTACCTATTCTGGATATTTTATAGAAATTGAATCATACAATGTGTGGCCTTTTGTGTCTGGCTTCTTTCATTTGTAATGTTTTTGAGGTTTATCCATACTGTAGCATCTATCAGTAATTAATTTTTGTCACTGAAATGAATGTACATTCATTGTATGTATATAAAAAAATAAAATAGCAAGATAAAAGTGTCAATTCACACATAAAGGAATCCTCATTGGACTAACAGCAAATTTCTCAGCAGAAACCTTATGAGTCAGGAAAAAATTAGATGATATATTTAAAGAGCTAAAGGAAAAAAGCCGTTAGCTACGAAAACCTATACCCAGCAAAACTATCCTTCAGAAATGAAGGTGAAAAAAAAGTCTTTTCCAGATGACTAAATACCAAGGGAATTTATCACCACTAGACCAGCCTTACAAGAAATGCTTAAAGGACTCTTATATCTGGAAGCAAAAGGACAATAACTATCATCATGAAAAGGTGCAAAATTATAAAACTCACTGATAGAGCAGGTATATAAATGAGAAAGAGAAAGAAATCAAATTGTATCATGACAGAAAACCACCACAAAGAATAAATAACAAGAGAAGAAAGAAGGGACATAGGGGATACAAAACAACCAGAAAACAATTAACAAAATAACAAAAGTTAGTTCTCACCTATCAACAATAACCTTGAAGGTAAATGGATAAAACTTCCCAACTGAATAATATGGACTGGCTGAATAGATTTGCTGCCTACAAGATTTGCTGCTTATGTGTTGCCTATAAGAAACTCACCTTACCTGTAAAAATACACATAGACTAAAAAGTGAGGAGATGGAAAAATGATATTTCATCCAAACAGAAAACAAAAGCAAGCATAAGTAGCTGTACTTAGATAGATAAAACAAACATTAAGTCAAAAACTGATAAAAAGAAAGAAAGAAAAAAATATTATTTTAGAATGATACAGAGATCAATTAAGAGGATATAACAATTATAAATATATATGAACCCAACATTGGAACACCCATATATATAAAGCGAATATTATATGATAAAAAGGGAAAGATAGACTCTAATACAATAATAGTTGTAGACTTCAACATCCCACTTTCAGCATTGGACAGTTCATATAGACAGAAAGTCAACAAAGAAACATCAGATTTACAATGCACTGTACATCAAATGAATCTAACTGACATTTACTGAACATTTTATTGAACTGCAGAATACATATTATTTTCATCATCATTTTAAAAATTCTTCAGGTTTGGCCATATGTTAGGTCAAAAAAACAAGTTTCAACAAATTAAATAAAATTAGAACATAATAGAATAAACTAGAAATCAATTAGAAGAGAAACTTTGGAAACTGTAGAACAACATGGAAATTAAACAACATTCTCATGAACAATCACTGGGTCAATGAAGAAATTTAGAAAGAAATAAAAAAGTTTCTTGAGACACATGAAAATTAAAACACAAAATACCAAAACATGTGGGATACAGCAAAAGCACTGCTAGGAGGGAAGTTTATAGCAACAAATAACTCATCAAAAAAGTAGAAATATTTCAAATAAACAACATAAGGATGCACCTCTGGGAATTAGAAAAGCAAGAACAAATTAAGCCTGAAATTAGTAGAAGGGAGGAAATAATGAAGATCAGAGCAGAAATAAATAAAAATTGAGATTAACAAACAATACAACAGATCAATAAAACAAAAAGTTTTTTAATTGAAAAACTATAAGACAGACTATCCATAATAAAGAGAAAAGACCTCAATAAATAAAATCAGAATCAGAAAAGGAGACAATACAACCAATACCACAGAAATACAAAGGATCATTAGAGACTATTATGAATAACTATATGCCAACAAATTGGAAAACCTAGAAGAAATGGATAAATTCCTGAACACATATAACTTCCCAAGATTAAACCAAGAAGAAATAGAAAACCTGAACAGACTAATAAGTAGTAATAATATTGAATCAACAATAAATTTGTCTCCCAACAAAAAAAAGCCCAGGACCAAATCATTTCACTGCTGAATTCTACCAAATTTTTAAGGAAGAGCTAAGAACTCTTCTCAAACTATTCCAAAAAATTCAAGAGGAGTACATTTTTCCAAACTCATTCTATGAGGCCAGCATTACCTTGATAACTAGACATGGACACAACAAAAAAGAAGACCACAGGCCAATATCACTGATGAAATAGATGCAAAAATTCTCACAAAATATTAGCAAAGCAAATTCAACAGCACATCAGAAAGATTATACATCATGTTCAAATATCAGATTCATCCCAGGAATACCAAGATTGTTCAACATATGCAAATCAACATATGTGATACATCTCATCAAGAAAATAAAGGACCAAAACCATATAATCATCTCAATAGACACAGAACAAGCATTTGGTAAAATTTAACATCCCTTCATGACAAAGACTCTCAACAAACTAGGCATAAAAATAACATACCTCAATACATTAAAGACCATATATAACAAACTCACAGCTAACATCATACTGAAGAACTGGAACAAGACAAGGATGTCAACTCTCATAACTCTTATTCAACACAGTACTGGAAATCCTAGCCAGAATAATTAGGCAAGGGAAAGAAATAAAGGACATCCAGATTGGAAGGGAGGAAGTCAAATTATCCCTGTTTGCATATTACATAATCTTTTATATAGAAAACCCTAACAGCTCCACCAAAAAAAACTTATAACTGATAAATAAATTTAGAAAAGTTACAGGATAGAAAATTAATATGCAAAAATCAGTAGAATTTTTATACATAAACAATGAACTAGCTGAAAAGAAATCAAGAACGTAATCCCATTTACAATAACTATAAAAAAATACCTAGGAATAAATTTAACCAACAAGATGAATTATCTCTACAAAATAAAACCTATATGACACCAATAAAAGAAATTCAAAGGCTGGGCAGAGTGGCTCATGCCTGTAATCCCTGAACTTTAGGAGGCTGAGGTGGGAGGATCATTGAGGCCGTGTGCTCGTGACTAGCCTGGGAAACATAGTGAGACTCCATCTTTAAAAAGAAAGAAAGAAATGAAGCAATTGAAGAGGACACACAAAAATGAAAAGATATCCTATGTTCATGGATTAGAAGAATTAATATTGATGAATGATCATATTAGGCAAAATGGTCTACATATTCAACAAAATCCAAAATGCCAGTGATCTTCTTCACAGAAATAGAAAAAAAAATCCTAAAATTTGTGTGGAATTACAAAAGATCCTGAATAGCCAACACAATCCTGAGCAAAAAGAATTATTCTGGTCACACTATTTGTCTTGTGACTTATCTTGTGACTAACTAGTCACACTACCTGACTTCAAAATATACTACAAAGCTACAATAACCAAAACATTATGGTACTGCCATAAAAACACATAGATCAATGGAATAGAATAGAGAACCCAGATGTTAATCCACTTATTTACAGCTAACTGATTTTTAATAAAAGCACTAAGAACATTCACTGGGAAAAGGACAGCCTATGCAATAAATGGTACTGGGAAAACTGGATATTCATGTGCAGAAGAATGAAAGTGGACCTCTATTTCTTTTTCTTTTTTTTATTTCAGCATATTATGGAGGTACAAATGTTTAGGTTACATGTGTTGCCTTTTTCCCCTTTCCCCTGGAGTCAGAGCTTCAAGTATGCCCATCCCCCAGATAGTGCACATTGCATTCATTATGTATGTACCTGCCCAACACCCAATAAATATTACTCCTATATGCCCACTTAGGTGTTGATCAGTGAAACCAATTTGCTGGTGAGTACATGTGGTGCTTATTTTTCCATTCTTGGGATACTTCACTTAATAGAATGGGTTCCAGCTCTATCTAGGAAAATACAAGAGGTGCTATATCACCATTGTTTCTGATAGCTAAATAGTACTCCATGGTATACATATACCACATTTCAACTCAAAATACATTGAAAACTTAAGTGTAAGACTCAAAACTATAAAATTACTAAAAGAAAACATAGCAGAAATCCTTCAAAACTTTGGTATAGGAAAAGATTTTATGCATAAGACCTTAAAATCAGCACAGGAAACATAATTAAAAATAGATAAATAGGATTATATCAACTTTAGTTGATATAAGAAGACTTTTAAGTTTTCTGTATAGCAAAGGAAATGATCAACAGAGTTAAGAGGCAACCAAGAGAGAGAGAAAATATTTGCAAACTATTCATCTGATAAGTGATTAATATCCCAATATACAAAGAATTCAAACAACTGAACAACAAGAAAACAAATAATCTGATTTAAAAATGAGCAAATGATCTGAATAGAAACTTCTCAAAAGCAGACATGCAAATGGCTTTTGAGAAATAGAAAACATGAACACACTAATAAGTAGTAATAAGATAGTAACAGCTATATGGAAAAAAGCTCAACATCATTAATCATCAGGGAAATGCAAATTAAAACTACAGTAAGATATCATCTCACCTGTTAGAATGGCAGTTATCAAAAGACAAAAAAATAAGAAACATTGGTGAGGATATAGAGAAAGGGAAACTATTATATTTCATAGTGCTAATGGGAATGTAAGTTAAAGTAGCCATTATAGAAAACAGTACGGAGTTTCTTCAAAAAACTAAAAATAGAACTACCATATGATCCAGCAATCCTACTACTGAGTATATATGCAGAGGAAAGGAAATCATTATGTTGAAGATATATCTGCACTCCCGTGTGTATTGTAGCACTATTCACAATAGCCAAGATATGGAATCAACCTAAGTGTCCATCGACAGGTGAGTATATAAAGAAAATGTGTTACATATGCACAATGGAATATTATTCAGCCATAAAAACAGTGAAATCCTGTCATTTCTGGTAACATGAATGAGCCCGGAGCATGTTATGTTGAGTGCAATAAGCTAGGCACAGAGAGATAAATGCCATATGCTCTTACTAATATACAGTAGCTAAAATAGTTGATCTCATCGAAGTAGAGAATAGAATGGGAGGATGGGAGGAGTAGAAGGGAGGGGAGGATAAGGAAGGTTTGGTTAACAGATACCAAATTACAGCTAGATTGGAGGAATAAGTTCTAGTGTTCTCCTCCATTGTAGGGTGACTACAGTTAACAACAATTTAGTGTATATTTTCCAATAGCTAGAAGAGAGAATTTTGAATGTTCCTAATACAAAGAAATGATAAATATTTGAGGTGATGGATATGCTAATTATCCTGACTTGATCTTTACCCATTGTACACATGCATGAAAGTATATTTATACCCTATATATTGGGGCATATGGGGTATACTCCATATATGGAGTATATTTATACCCCATAAATATGTACAATTATTATGTGTCAATTAAAAAATAATAAAAGGAGGAATTGTATTAGTCAGGATTTTACAGAGAAACAAAACCAATAGGTTATCCATCTATCTATCTATCTATCTATCTATCTATCTATCTATCTATCTATGTATCTATCTATCAAGAGAAATTCATTACAAGGAATTGGCTCATGTAGTTATAGAGGCTGACAAGTCCCCAAATCTGTAGTCAGCAAACTGGAGACCCAGGAGAGCCAATAGGCAAGAAAAACTAATGTCCCAGCTTGAAGGCAGCCACCCAGATTAAATTCCCTTTTACTCAGCCTTTTTGTTCTATCCAGGTCTTTGACTGATTGGATGAGGCCCATCCACATTAGGGAGGACTATCTGCTTTACTTAGTCTACCAATTCAAATGTTAATCTTATCCAGAAATACCCTCACAGACACACCTAGAATAATGTTTGATTAACTATCTGGACACCACATAGCCCATTCAGGTAGACATATAAAATTAACCATTATAGGAATATTTATCACATTTAAGGATGTCACATAGGTGAAAGTAATAGCTAATAGATTAGATGAAACAATCAGTGTTCACAGTGATTTTGAGAAAGTTTGGGTAAAGATATTTGAGAAGGCTGATCTACAAAATTAGTCTTTCTTAGCATTGAGTGAAATAAATTAAAAAATAAGAAGAAACAAACCTACAGAATCCATATAAATGGATAGCAAAACAGTAAAAAAGTCACAAGCAGCAACCAAACAAGGAAAGAGGACAAACTTCATGTTATAAAATTTAAAAGTGGTAGCCAAGGAAAGAAGCCAATCTTTCTTTTGCAACATAGGGTAGCTCCTAATCCTGTCTTGAGAGGTGGAAGAGAAGGAAAAAAGAGAGCTTATAAAATTCTAAGAAATTTTACTAAAGCCCTCAAATAAGAAGAGAAGCAGGCTGAGGAATAAGATTGGAGTAGAGTACAGGAAAATTTTTCCTATAGTATTAATAGATATCTGCAGATATAACCACGCAGTCTTGGAGTGAGCAGTAGGGGTGCTAGAGCATGGCATGATTCAGAGAACTGTGATCCGTTAGGGCAAGGAGACTACAGGAGTGGAATATGCCCGTAGATGGGTGAAGAGGGCTCTAATATAGGTGCTCTAATGAGATTCAAGCCAGCTCTTCCACCTCCCATTTCACCATACAGAATACAGAAAATTAAAGGGAGAGCAACATCTAATTTGGAAAAGATATCAGATGCCTGGCAGAATTGGAAGATGTTAAGGATGACTCACCCTCTCTATAACAGAGTCAACCAAAACTCTGAACAGAATTGCTAATATTAAATACAACACAGAACGGCTATAAAAGTTGAAAGGAAGGAACGTAGCATGCAAAGTCAAATTAAAAATATAAACTGGAAAAAATATAATCTGGGAAATAAAAGATAACTCCTCATAGATATTTTATACCATAGATGAAGTCGATTAGAATATAAATTTAATAAAACAAAATCTGAAGAAAGTGATGAAACAGGCTAATGGTATGAAAAGGGAGTTTGCAGAGCTAAAAACCAAATTGAGATAAAACCGATATGGCTATTTACGGAAATGAAAAATGAATAAATTGTAAGCAGCAGGAAACAGAACAGACAAGAAATGAAAATGAAATATGTCAAGGAGAGAGAACTTGAGGATAATTCTGGTGAATTCAAAGGAGAAAGGCTACAACTATATAATTCAGGAGTCATTGATACATATGGAGGACAAAGATCATTCAACATAAGCATAATTGCCACCCTGCAGGTAGAAAGCCAAATGGATAACAGTAAAAATTTTCAGAATAGTAATTAAAGAAAATGAAGAAACACTTGTATGTGCGCATCAAAAGACTCTTTGCATATCATGAAATATTTTAAACAGAATGATTAATGTTGAAGCATATCTTGGCAAAGCTAATGAATTTAAGGTTAAAAAAAATTAGGCATCCATAACAAAAAAAAATCAGATATGAGTAGCGTAAGACTGGCTTCAATATTCTCCACAGTGGTGATCAGTACCAAAACTGCTGCAGATCTCTGAGTGAAGGTGTGAGTGACTTGAGAATATTATACTCAGCTAAGCTGTAGGTCTAGCAAGAAAGTCACTGGAAGATATTTGCAAGCATAAAAGAGCTTGGGAATACAGAACCCATGAGTTTTTCTTCAAAATACTTTGCAATGATGTTTCCCATCCCATGGAATTGAGATTCAAAATAAGGAAATCAAGAATATAGATTATGTGGTAAAGTTACCAGGGAGCCATAACACGGGGACCATTGGGACTTAGGTGGTAGAGAAGAGAGATGTGGAATAAATGTAGGAGTTAGCTTCTATTTCATGGTTTGGACTCAATTAGTTAAAAAATTATTTTAAAAACACTTATTCTAATTTCTTATGGTTTCCCATAATCTACTTTTATATGTGAAAATAGACTTTAATTTTTAGAACAATTTTAGGTTCAAAGCAATATTGAATGGAAAGTAGATAGTTCCCGTGAACCTCCTGCCCCCAGCCCCATGCACAACTTCCTATCAACATCCTGCACTGCAGTGATACATTCAATGAACCTACACGGAGATATCATTATCACCTAAAGTCTGTAGTTGACATTAGGGCTCAGTCTTGGTGGTGTGCATCCTATGGGTTTAGACAAATAGTATAAGACAGAATCATTGTACTGTCCTAAAACTCCTGCATGTGCTGCTTATTTAATCCCTTCCTCCTGCTAACCTCTGGCAAACATAGATCATTTTACTGTCTACATAGTTTTGCTTTTTCTCAGAATGTCATATAGTTGGGAACACACAGTATGTAGCCTTTACAGATTGGTTTCTTTCCCTTAGTAATATGCATTTAAGATTTCTCTGTGTCTTTTTGTGTCATGGTGGCTTGTTTCTTTATAGTGCTGACTAATCTTCCATTGTCTGGCTGTACCACAGTTTATCTCTCCATTCACCTATTGAGGATATCTTGGTTGCTTCTAAATGTTGGAAATTATGAATAAAGGAGCTATAAACATCTGTGTGCAAGTGTTTGTGTGGACATAAATTTTCAGCTCCTTTGGGTAGATACCAAGGAGCATGACTGTTAGATCATGTGGTAAGAATATGTTTAGTTTTGTAAGAAAATATCAAACTGTTTTTTCAAAGTGTCTATACCATTTTGCATTCCTACCAGCAATGAATGAAAGTTTCTGTTGTTCCACATCCTCATCAGCATCTGGTGTTGTCAGTGTTTTGGATTTTTGCCATTCTAATAAGTGTGTAGTGGTCTACACTTATTGTTTAATCTACAATTCCTTAATGACATACGGTGTTGAACAGCCCTTCATATGCTTATTTGCCAACTGCTTATCTTCTTTGATGAAGTGTCTGTTCAGGTCTTTTGCCCATTTTTAATTGGGTCCTTATTTTCTGACAGATTTAAGGACTTGTTGATTTTTCAATTTGTTCAACTTTTTAATTCTACCTGGAGTGAAGTGGCAACTTCTAACCTGCTTACATGCTGGACTGGAAGGTGGAAGTTTATAATCTGTTTTTTAAGCTAGAGCAATAGCATAGAATTGTCTCTTGTAAAAAGACCCACTTATTAGAAGGTTGTCAATTCCTTCAGTTGTATTACACTTTCTTTGTTTCTTATGTAGAATTAAATTATATATTTCTTGAAAGTGAAACTATGTTGTGTTTTTTTTTCTTTTTTTGGAGACAGGTCTCACTATGTTGCCCAGGCTGGACTTGAACTCCTGAGCTCAAGGATTCTTCCTTCTCAGCCTTCCATGGTGCTGGGACTACAGGCACACACTAGAGCACTCAGCAAACCCCTATATTTAATATTGACTTTTCATGAAATTTTCCTTATCCATTAGAACATCTGTTTTACCTTTCTATTTAAATTTGTGAATGAAAATGTGTGTGAATAATGTCTTTGTTTCTGGAAGGTGGCATTTTCAGTAAGTTCTAGCTTTCTTTTTTTTTTTTAATATTGCTTATTTTAAAAGATTATGTGTGCATCAATCTTATATAAAGAACAAATGTTGTAAGCATATCTCAATAGGCTAGATTTGTGGGCTTCTAGGGTAAAGGTTCACAACAATATCTGTAAATTTCTGCTTTTAGTTGCAAAGAATATACATTTAGCTCGTAAATGGCACTCTTAAAGCTAAGATTTCTGTTTTCATGTTCAGTGTCAGCTTTTGTCCATCACATGCTACCAGCAAAGATCCTTGCAAAGTCCTTGACTAGAGTCCTGAAGCTTCCTTAAGGCAGAAACCAATCTATGTGTATGATTCTATTCATTTCACAATTAAGTTTTATAAATAGTACTATTATTATAAAAACTTTATTTTTATTTCAAACATATAGAAAAGAATAAAATAATATAGTGAATATCCATTTATTTGCCACTTATAAAACCTTAGCATTTTGCCTTATTTGCTTTGGATTTTCATTGCTTAAAAAAAATTGCACATTATGGATACAATTGCAGACCCTTGTGTGTCCCTCCCTGAACACACCCACCTTTCATTCTCTCCAGAACTAGATCCTATTCATTGTGTCCCTACTAAATTTTGGTAGAAATCTCACCCATATAGTGTCATGACTTAGTGGTGTTTTGAACCTTCTAGGATACATGGAAATTGTTTGATCCCTTCTCGCTCCTAGTAAAAAAGTGTTTTGTCCATTTATTCAATATAGCTGTGGTGTGTGACATATGGCATTATCTGTTGTAAACACTGAAAATCCTAGAGAGATTAATGCTTGAGTCCAACCTTGAAAAACTCCACTGTTTTCATTAAAATTCAAAATTCTCCATTAAGTATTAATAATATTCATTCCTGTAAGCATGAAAACAATGAATTTCATTTGAAGAGGAAAGGGCGCTAGAACCTATTCTCAGATTTTAACTGTCCTGTAGAACTATATCACTTTTAGTTATGAACAAAGACATCCCACACATAGAAATAAAGCAATTGATAGATGTTAATTTGTCTTTGCTAATACTATATGAAAAATAAACCTGGACAGAAATGATAGTTTTATGGACACTTAAGGCACTAGACCACAAGAGAAGCAAGAAAGTTAGAAATTTGTGTTCAATTTAGAAGAACATCATCACAATCGTAATGACTTGTCAATTATTTTTAAACCAAGGAGGCCCAAAAGATTTAGAGAATTGTGTAAATGTGATAGGAGCAAATAATCAATAATCTGCCTTTCCTTGATTAGAATCCAACTGGTGCCCATTAAAGTTGAAAGTTCAAGGGAGTACTTGGAAAGACGAAGCTCTCTTCACTGTCTGAAACTTCCTCTGACCAAAGTGCATAAGGTGAGTGAAAGAAATCCATCAGAAGGTTTAATAAATAAGTAGCCAGAGGGAGGCTGCATGGAATCCAAAGCACCAGGCATCACGGGATGGGGGAAATGAACAAGAGGCTGACTCTTCCTGTTAAGAAGGATCAAGGATATATGGAGAGAAAATGCCAAGGTTCTGAGCTAAAGGGGACTGACTTGTAGCTAAATCAGAGAAGGAAGATGAATAATAAGAGCTCTGTAACTTGTATTTATATGCTGTCTTCCTCTGAGAAGTTCATAGTGCTTTATGGATAACATCTAATTAAACTTTACAACATGCCTGGAAGTGAGGAATCAAGTGTTATGGCTCCTGTTTTATAGATAGGAAACCGCATTATTCTGGGACTTGGCTCGCATTGTTAGTAGCACATTAGAAAGCGGGTTTTACATCCGTCTTCTATATCAGTGCTGTATCCATTGTCCTTTCTTACTGAACACATCAAGAATTCTAACGGTGTTGTAAGATGGCAAGAAATTGGATGAGTCATTATTTCCATTCACTCATTATTTCCATTCACTTCCTCCCCAAGTGGATGGCTTCCCTTTCCATGCAGGCGATATTCCAATTCAAAAAATAACCATGAAATGTAGGAAAAGAATTCCCATTTCTCAGAGGGAAAATTGAGGCTCAGAGACTTTGAGGAATCACCCACCTTCATCCAGTAAGTGGTAGAGCCAGGATATAAACCAGCTCTTCTCCACCCTAAAACTCATGCTGTTTTAATACAATATGGAAGGGGATTTCTATCCTCTGTACCCTAAGTTTGAAAGTGCGAGGGTGGGCTACAATGCATAGATTAAGCATCTTCTTTGGCATTCTTAGAAAGCCCTTGGATATCTCTCCTACCACATCTCTGAAGACTTTCTACCTCCCACTCCAGGGTGACTTTTGGTTCTCCCTGGCACTGCACAGTCTAGCTGCCTCATTCTAAAACCTACGTTTTCTTTTCTCTTCAACACTACACTCACCCTTTCATCTGCTGAACTCACTATCCCCAGATCTCAGCTTAGGAATCACTTCTGGAGAATATTCAATTCCCCCACATTAGACTGGGGACCCTTCCACGTTTCCATCAAGCCTTGGACCCTTACCATCACAGCACTTTTCACCTTGCTTTTGAAATTGCTTTTTACTTATAAACTCCCCCTCAAAATGACCGTTTATGTTTTGTCCACAACTGAAACCTCAGCATGTGACCCAAAGCTTGGCAATAGTAGGTGTTCAACAAATTTGTATTAAATCAATGAATCCTGGGGCTCCAGTTATTTGCATTATCCACTCCCTTCCTCCAATCTGCCCCAGATTCTCGCCTCCTTTCCTGGAACCAACTGGCCATGATCACCTTCTCTCTGTGAGTCTGAGAAGTTTGGAGATAGTCTTAGCTTCTCCATGCTAAAAAAGAGAATCCAGGTTTCCCTGGAGTGCTACCATGCACTCAAAGGCAGGCAAGACTGTCTGTGGGGTTCCTGTGCTTAGATTTTTTTGATGCCCCATTAGGTCCCTGTCACCCCCCACCTCTGGTCACCCCAATTCTGGATAGTAGGTGAGTCTGCACAGCACCACTTCTTGGGTTGCCTGAATGGCTCCAAATCAGTAAAATTCGCATTAGTCTTGATTTATTTTCATACATTCCTTTTTATGACTCGTTGGGAATTGGAATCTCACTCTCTCCTATGCTGTTCATGGCATCCTGCCCCATCAGACTGGCTGAGGACCTCCACATCACCTGAAATGGTAGAATTTATCTCCCATTGTCACTGCCAGTCCTCCCTCTAACCGCATTCTCAGACTGTTGTTTCTGCCCTAATTTTACTGTTTCTTCTGGCTGACTTCCTACTAAAGACTCTTTCTGTGAAATCTCCCTCTGACTAAAGCTACCACCAGTCACTGCAACTTCCTCCTGAATCTTCCCACTTCAGCAGCTCCTGCACTGTTCTTAACATCCACCAGAGAGGGGTTAATCCAACCTCAATTTGGGAATCAAGGCCAACAGCTTCCTTTGGATAAACAGCCTGTACAGCATGTACAGCGAAGAATGTAATCACAGGCGTATGTGTGTGTGTGTGTGTGTGTGTGTGTGTGTGTGTGTGTGTGTGTGTGTATGTATGGAGTCCAGGGTGAAGAGAACAGACTTCACAATGGATCATGCCTCCCTTTCTTGACTGCTTTAATTGTCATTTCCTAGTAATTGGAACAGCCAAAGCAAACTAACATTTTCATTTGGGAGAAAAGAAAATCCCCAAGAACTCAGCAGTCACAGTCTTAATAAAGTATATTTAACAACATGTAGTTTTTACATAATGTATTAGCATTATTCATAAGGGGAGAAAGGCTACAAAAGCAGTGGTGAAAGGAAATGAATATTTTAAAAGAAGATTTTCCGAACATAAAAAGTAAAATCATGAATGTTAAAACATTTTATTGTCTTTTAAAAAAATTTTTTTAGAGATGGCATTATTCCCTTTTAATAACTGTGTTAATCTAGCCCTTCAACAATAATTTACTGAGTCCCTACTATGCATTTGGAATATCTTTAGTGCTATAAAATATCAAACCCTTAAAAAAGTAAGTGAATCCAAACATTTATATTTGTATCTAACTCATCTAAGTATTCTCTGTTGCCCAAATGGTCAGTTTTCACAATCATCTACAACATTCTCTTCTTCCTCTTTATCACTTATCACCCCACTGCAGGACGCTAACACATACATCAGAGAATTTCTTTTGATGTCAGAAAACATTCTTCAACCAGGTGGGATGGAGTGGGGATGCAAGTATTCTTCCACCACGTGAGAGAGAGGATTCCTCTCGGACAATCCAGAAGCATATAATAATTGAGAGCTCTTAACAGAAGCACAAACCAACTTCAAAATTGCCCTATGCAAAATAGCAGACTTCTGAAAACAGGAGGAGTTGAGTTTTGTGTTGCAAAGTGCTGAAGCAGTTAGAAAGAACTCAGAATTAGACTACCTCTGCAGAGCTCAGAGAGAGACAGGATGGCTTTTCTTCCACATTTGATTTGTTGGAAACCAAATCCAAGGAGATTTTATAGCCTTTTAGTACTCATAAGCCCTTTCATTTTATTCCCGTTTTATAGCGCTCCTCACTGAGACCATAATGCACAGGGGAGATCAGCCAGGGCACCTGAACTCATCTATTCCATTTGTGCCTGTTGACAGGAATCCATTCGGTTGTCAGCTGCCACTTCTCTGCATGGAGGAGGGGCCCTTGACTTCATAATGTGAGATGGCACAAGGAGATGAGAACAGACTTCGGAGCCAGGAAGATCTGGGATCAAAGTGACCTAGCCTTTACCTGCCAAAGATGATAAAGGTTTTATGAGACTTGGTTTCCTCTTAGGCAAAATGGGGAGATGATAACATGCATCTCATAGATTGCTGTGGGGACTGAGTGAGGCAGCACATGTCTTTGCTCGAATCTTGCTGGCTATGCACCTTTGCATTGGTTTATGTGGAATGAAGTTAATAGTGTATGTACTCCACAGAGTAATTGTGAGTGTGTTAAATGAGTTATTGTGTGTTAAGTGCATAGAATAATCCCCCGGAACATAATAGACCCCCCACAGATTTTATTCTTATTGTGAGTGGTAGCATTATATGTAAAGTCTCTAACTCAGGGTCTGCCACATATGGGTGTCAGTATATATTAGTGTCATCCTACTCCTCCTTTATTTTGGGTACATACTTTTATTTTAGGTAGGTTTTCTTATTTTTAGAATTACATACAGCCTAGCACATTGCAGAACTTTTGTTATATCTCTACAGAGTGACCTGACTGATTTAGAAAGGTAGGTGAGTTCCAAATCAGTTCACGGAACCCGCACCTTTTTGAACCAAGCCCATCTGAGTATGAACATTCATCAATACTGAAAGTCTTCAAGCATCTCATTTTGCTTTGAATCAGTAGCTGTGGCTTTGGCTATTTATGGGCTGTTGACAGCAGATTGAACTTTCACATAAACCGTAAAGATGGTCATCTCTACCAGTGGGGTCCCAAGGTACTGAATGCCTAAAAATATCTCCCTAAGCTCTGCAAAATGGCCAAAATTCTCATGGCAAAACTTCTTTCTGAGAGAGAATGCTATGCCTTGGTCCATAAGGGCTGGAACACAAGATAGCTAAATGTCGATAGGAAGGAGAGATCCATGTATTGATCAGGAAGGCCATACTTAGGTGGATACTGGATCGCTAGAGGGGGCACAGGAGCATGAGGGGACAATTGACGATGGGGAACACCAAAAACAGTCAGGAAGGTAATACAAAGCCAACTTTTGAAACTTCACTGTGGCCCTGTTAGCCATGTTAATCATGGATAGAATCTATTCAGTTGGGGATGGCTGCCATTAATTCTGCGTATCAGCAAGTGAACACAGGAAACTTAGCCAATCTTGACAAATCCAGATCCTCTCTTCTCCTGGTTTCACCCCATGTGCTTCTCTGCTGACTTCTTCATAGTTTTTTACAAATCCTAGGGCTAGCTATCTTGGAAAGAGACCAGGAAAAGTGAAAGAAACAAAGAATACGAGGCTATCTGATTAGGCCCAAATTGTTGTTGGGTTTCACCACTTCCTTCTGTGCCTTCTGTCTTTTTGAGGGTAGATTCCTAGTGTTAGAAACTTTACTTGGGCCAGACTTAAGCAAAGGCAATGTTGGCAGCTGTCTAACATTCAATTTCCATGTTCTGCTTTGACCACATTCCAAGCACTGGATGATGTACTTTCACAAATCTCATTTTGTTTCATTCTCAAAATAGGCCTAAGACTGGCAGGAAGTGAACGGACTTCCCTAAGGCTACACAGTTACTTCATGTGGAGGTCTCAGCTCTGCCTGACCACAAAGGCCTTGAACTTCCTTTAAAGTTGTAAGTAAGGCCATTTCCTGGGTGTGGGGAGTGAATCTTGGTGAGAAACTGAGAGTTTAAGGATGTGAAAAAAATTAAAAAATTTGTTGTGGGGTTTGTAATATACTGAAATGAGACATTAAACAATGAGGGCTGTTTGAAGCACGGAGTTTCTGTTTAATCACAGGAGTGGAGGAATTAGCTGGTGTGAGACTAAATATTGAGGATTTGTACAGAAACGAGGTGTTATAGACTGAGGTGGGTCCCCTGCCACATTTAAATGTTGAAGCTCTAACCATCAATGTGACTGAACTTAGAGATAGGGCTTATAAGGAGGTAACTGAGATGAACTAATTTCATAAGGTTAGGGCCCTAAATCTGATGGGACTGGTGCCCACAAGAGGAAGAGACACAAGAATTCTGGCTCCACCATGTGGGGACACAGTCAGAAGGTGGCCATCTGCAAGTCAGGAAGAGAGCACTTGCTGGAAAGGGAATCAGCTGACACCTTGATTTTAGACTGTCCAGCTTCCAAAACTGTGAGAAATTAATTTCTGCTGCTTAAGCCAGCTTGTGTGTGGTATTTGGTTATAGCAGCCCATGCAGACTAAGACACATCGGGTCAAGGGAGGCTTTGTAAGCAAACAAAGCAGGTGATTTTCAAGGAATTGGATGTTCCTTAATCATGAGAGAATGGACAAGATAGAAGTTTAGAAGGTAGTGGTTAGAGAAGTCTAGAGAATTTTGAATGGGTGCTGGATTCTGAGTGTGGCTTTACCAGAGACTAACTTTAGTGGACAGCAATTGGAGTTTAGAGAACAAGCCACTGAGAAGCCAGAATGCCAGCTGAATTGGCAACTTGCATACATTGAAATTGCTGAGAATGATGAGAGAAGAGGAAACACAGTCAGAAACTAAAGATATTGCCTCATATTTCTATCACACATGTCACTAGCTCTAAGAAATCATTTTCTTCAAGAAAAGACATGGTGGAGGAAGGGTATAACAACTCATTTAATTTTGAGATTCTTCACTGCCTATTATTTAGGATTATGTGATAACCACAGTCAAACTTATTCCCATCGAATAAGATTGGTGTCATCTTCCATGTGTCTGAGGGGAACAACGGGTGGCATTATTTGTATAACCACTTTGGTGGGTAGACCTAATGTCTTAGTTACTTATTACAAACCAAAGACCTAATACTTACACATCTACTAGAAATGAAAGCTGTTTACTCACGTCTTCTATTTTGAGATTTGGGATTAATGAATAGGGTATTTTCTTTTTCTTTTTCCCTGTTTTATCAGGAACCAAGTGGCCCTTTTCTCCTTCATCACAATTCAACTATATATTTGTAATATGTTCATAATTATTTAAAAAATCTATGCATAAAGACTATAAGGTGTTATTTAAAAATATTAGTAGGGTGGGTGGGGAGGGTAAACTATTATGATTTATTTTTATTTAACACTTTTCATTTTTTTTACGTTTTCCACGATGACAATGTGCTATTTTTATAAAAAGAACAAATCAACAACATAACACATAATATATATCAACTATGTAAATAAAATATTTTTTTTAATTTCCATCCAAATTCATTATTTATTGCAAATTATATTATCAAGAATTAAGATATTGCTCAAAGAAGAGTAGTTGGAACCTATTTAGGACACTTGCTGGATTAATAACTGCTCCTCAGGCCAACATTGCTTATGTGAAGAGTAGCAAATAAATCTGTTGTCACTTGGTATACAGGGCCTCATTGGAAATAGAAATGACACACCCTCATAACCAGGTGAACTATCTAAGATAGGTGTCTCTCACACAAAGATAATGCATCATCTGCCTCAGTTAGGCTCAAATCTGCTAACTTATTTTGAATGGGTGCTGGATTCTGAGTGTGGCTTTACCAGAGACTAACTTGGTATGTTAGCCACTAACTTGGCTTTACCAGAGACTAACTTAGGCAATTGGTATGTAAAATGATGTTACATGGTATCATGGGTTGAACTGTGTCCTCCTCAAAAGATACATTGAAGTCCTAACCCCTGGCACCTGAGAATGTGACCTTATTATCTTTGTAAATGTAATCAAATTAAGATGAGGTCACTAATATGAGTCCTAATCCAATATGATTGGTATCCTTATTAGAAGAAGTGGAGAAACAAAAAGCTACAGACACATGAGGGGAGAAGTCCATGCGTGAAGGAGACAGAGATCAAAGTCTTGTAGCTGCAAGCCAAGGAACACCAAGGACGACTAGCAAACCACCGTAGGTTAGGAAGAGGCCAGGAAGGCTTCTCTCTGACAGGTTTCAGAGGGAGGATAGTTCTGCCAACACTATGATTTTGGACTTCTATGCTACAGAACTGTGAGACAATAAATTTCTGTTGTTTTAAGCCATCCAATTTGTGATGCTTTGTTATTGCCAAGACACACACCAATGGAGAAGAAATTATAATCCTTAATACATTGTAAAATTAATACACTGTAAAATCTCAATTGCTTGTTTAGTACCCCCAGACATTCATTTAACAGAAATTATTTTCCATCTCTCTTCAAAACTTTGATGCTTGCAAAGGTGCCTATATGAGCTGGGAGTCTGCTATAGATATTAGTAGTGTTGCCGTAAGTTTCTATGTAGATTTAAATATTCAAAGTAAATAGGGTGAATACAAACTCTAGGTACAAAGAGCTATCAACCAAGAAGAGGCAAAGAATAGGAGAAAAATTCCTAAATTAAAATCAAACTTCTTAAATTAAAATCATATGACCAAGCCATATGGATAGAAAAGATCCAATTCATAGCAAAAGGAAACTAAAATAGTCTTGCAAAACACCTCAGGAGCACTTTTTGAGTTATTTCAAGGTATACCCTAACTTATTGTTGATTATTGTCATGTTGTTGTCCTAGAAAATATTATTCATTCTATCTATCTAATTGTATTTTTGTACCCATTAGCCATCCTCACTTTATACCCCTTCCCCACTACCCTTCCCAGCCTCTGGCAACCATCATTCTACTCTCTGTCAAATGAGATCAATTGTTTTTAATATTTAGCTCCCATATATGACAAGGACATGTGAGATTTGTCTTTATGTGCTTGGATTCTTTCACTTAACACAATGTTTTCTAGTTCCATCCATATCATTGCAAATGGTAGGATTTCATTCATTTTTGTGGCTATATAATATTTCATTGTATCTATGTACCACGATGTCTTTATCCTTTCATCTGTTGATGGGCACTTAGGCTGATTCCAAATCTTGTCTATTGTGAATATCAGTGTGATTGCTGGGTCACATGGTAGTTCTATTTCTAGTTTTCTGAGGAACCTCCATACTGCTCTCCACAGTGGTTCTTCCTCCCTTGATGCACTGTCTATCTATCCATCCAGCCAGCCCTAATTACACAACTATAACAGAATGGCTTACAAGACACTTCCCTGTATTATTTCATTTTAATCTTTCAAAAGTCTTGTGATGTAAACAGGCCGCAGAAAAGGCCTGGAGATCAGGTTGAGCCAACTGTTTGTCATTGTACAACCAATAACATAGTGGTGCAACGAATTCAAACCACATCTTCTCTGACTTCCTCTCCTCATTCTCTCCTTCCACTTGCTGACTCAAGTCCAGCCACCTTGGTTTCTAACTGTTCAAGGCTCCAGGATTCCTTTTTTTTGAGACTCTGCAGTGACTATTCCTGTTATCTGGAATGCTCTTCCCTCAGTTAGCTGACTCAATCGCCTCTCTCTACATTTTATTCAAATGTCATCTTCCCAGTGAGGCGTGATGTGTCTGCAGTTTAAATTGAAACCCCTCCTTCTCACTTTCCGTAATCTCAATTCTCCTTTATTCTCCATAGAGAATGCTTTATTCTCCATAGCACTTGTTACTGCTGAACCTACCAGATGATTCCCTAGTTTTTTTTTTTTTTTTTTTTTTTTAGTCTCTTTTCTCCCTCTCACTGGAATGTAGGGTCCACTAAGTCAGGAATTTTGCCTTTTTTCTAATTGATGCTACTACCTACAATAGTGCATAGAACATCCCAGATGCTCAAGAGATATGTTAAATTGATAAATGAGTGAATGAACTGCCTTCTGAGTAGTAACTACATCTTCCACAGGCATCTGATGCTATTAGAAGTTATATTTTTGCCAAAATCACTCATGTTCATTTATCCAAGCTAGATGGCTAGAATAGACCTTGTTTCCTTGGGGTCGCCCACTTCACTTCCCTCTTACCTCTGTATCATCAGCCACTTTTGACTCCTTTAGACCAGGGGCTCATTGTTTCACCTTTGCTTGGGTTCACTACGTTGTCACTAAACCTCCTTGACTCTCCTCTGGCACCATTTACGTCTTCCTTCTCACACAGGGGGAAATGTTTCTAAAACCTATATAAAATCTTGTCACCTTTTTGCTTACCCATACTTTCATGTTTTCCCATACTTTGAGAAAAATGGACAAATGCCTCATCGTGGTCTTTACATTTTATCCACGTTCTGCCCTGCCTTGTAGAACCCTACAGGTGCATCTCCCAGCTTTGGTTTCACTTTTCAGACACCAGACACCTGTCTGCTGTCCCACTGGCTGGTCGTCTCCCTCCCCTCCTTGTTAGAGTGCTGTTGCTTTGACCTGGAAACAGTCCTTCTGCACTTGACTGTTCCCTTCTCCCTGCTGAAGGTGTAGTTTATGGTTCATTTCCTCTGGAAATAATTTATGTTCTCCTCACCTGCTCCCTATATCTCAGTGCGTACCCATACAGTTGAACTTTTGGTCCAGTCATCTGTCTTTCCCGCTATGTTATAAATTTTTCTCAGGCAAGAGATGTCTTTCAACTCCACATCTCTAGGGCTTAGCACAGAGTCTAGTGCAGAGTCATCACTAAAATAAATGTTTAATGAGTTAGAAGCTGAGGGAAATGCTGTCCTTTCCTCTTGTCCCCATCTCCAGATGGTTTTCCTGGGTTGGGAAATGCCTTAGGAAAGATGGAATTTTCAGCAATTAAGTCTAGTGGAGACACAGTAGAAATGAAGGATCAGCCGCAGCTGGCTGTGATTGTAACTGTTGTTGATATCCCAGTGTTTACACCAGAGCCAGGCCAGGTATCAAAGAGAATCTTTTCTGATATTTTTAAGCAGCACGGGAAACCCTAAGTAAGGTTAAGTTTTCAATAATGGCAGAGCAGACACGAGCTCTTCCTTGCTTTGTTCCTCTAGAAGCGAGAAGCTGGATGCCAAGCCCGGCCCTCTGGGGGGAGTGGGAATGTGTGAGCACGACTGGCCTGAGTCTCACCTAAACACAGACACGCAACAAAAAGGCATTCATGCATTTTTAAAGACTAAAATCAGAAAGTGAGTTTTCCACACACATCGGGGAGGATCTGGCCTCCATTGAGGTCAGGGTGGTTGGAGACAAGAACAGGGGGAAGAGGCGAGGGTGGTGCAGGGTGGCTACCCCCACGTGCTATTCCCTGGGAATCGGGAAGTCCGTGAAAAGTCTGGCTCAACACGTCACCCCTCATACACGTCAATTCCTCCTCCACAGTTGACTCAAAGGACAAAGACACACGAGCAGAGGCAGATTAGCAGAAGAAGGGTTTTATATACACTGTGGGAAAGAAAAGGGCCCACTGAGGAAAGTGGGAGAGGGGAAGGGAGAACCTGCACACAGCAGGGGCCTGGGGCAGACACATGGGGCCCAGAGCTCCCCCCACTCGTAGGGGCTGCAGGTCTCATCAACACCAGTTGGCCTGGACTGGCTGGCCAGCAAAGCAGTGCGGTCCCCAGTGCCGGGCATCCTGTGGCAACTCCAAGCCGGATGTCTTGGCTGTGTGAAAGGCGAAAGCACCTGAGTTGCTGGCTGGGTGTTGATAGGCCAATGAGCAGAACCGATGGCATCAGGTGGGCACTGGGTGTCTGGGCTGCAGGAGAGGCCAGGCCTATAGCTTGTTCTTGCGTTGCTTCCTTCCCCACATGAGAGATTGGCGAGACTGTTGCTGTCCATCAGGGGGCAGAGGGGTGACTCCTCAACTAAGACGATACTTGGACATTGCAGTTAGTCCCCTGGCTGACTGTCCAGGCATGCCCATGCCTTTAGAGACTTGTGCTGAGGCAATGCTGTCACTGGGTGGTGTGTTCCCAGGAAATCCCATTTAAAAAGGGACGTCCTTCCTGGAGACAGGAGGAGACCAGAAGCTGTCAGCCTTGGAGGGAAGGGTGGAATCCATAGCACTGGTGTCGAAGGCAGGCGCAGGTGATGCTATTGCAGAGGCGCTGCCCGCCAGAGTGGAGGTCACAGGAGGAGCCGTGATGGGACGGCTCATAAAGACAGGCGCCCTGGGAAAAGAGGCTCCCTGCTGCTGCCCATCAGGCCTCCCTAATGTGGGCTGACATGTGGTTTCTAGGCCAATGAGATGGGTACAGTTAAAATTTGAGGTGGGGCAGTGGACTATAAGTGCACATGGGCTGATGGGGACTCTGGTCTTTGCAGGGCACCTCTGTTCTGCACTATGTGAGATTGGGGAAATGGAGGAGAGCTTGCACTAGAGCTTGGGGGACAGCTGAAAATAACAGCCATAGACAGAGGGGTGGCGTCCATTTCAATGACCTCAGGGTCTAAAGTAGGCTGCCGGGTCAAATGCGCAGATGTGTTGGCCCTGGTGGTAGACATGGCTGCTATCAAAGGGGTAAACGTGGCCGTGACAAAACAAGGGTTCCTGGTAAAAGGGACTACAGGACAATGGAGGAAAGGAAGAGTAGGAGGGATAGGGAAGAAAGGAGGAGGGATAGGGAGGGGAGGAGGAGGATAGCTGGAGAAGGAGAGGATGGGACAGAAAGAAGAGGAAGGATGAAGAAGGAAGGAGGAGGAGGGGCAGGGATGGAAGGAGGAATTTTGAGGAGGGAAAGAGGAAAATAGTTGGGGAAGGATGGAGGAGATGAGAAAGTGGAAGGAGGGATGGGGATTGTAGGAGGAGGATGGTTGGGGAAGGTTGGAGGAGGAGGGGAGGGGAGGGGAGGGAGAAGAGAGAAGGGAATGAGAGGAGGCGGGAGAGGGAAGAAAGGAGGAGGCGGGATAGGGAAGGAAGGTGGAGGATGGTTCTGGAAGGAAAGGGAGGAGGGAAATCCACACACATGGGTATGGGGGGCTGAGTTCTGCACAAGGCTGGCATCAATGAGAAGGGCAGGAGGTTTGGGCAGGTCAGAAGCGGAGGCACTGCGGCAGGGACTGGATGAGCAGGGCCCCATTCTCCTTAGGCGGACCCCTCACAGTGGAACCGGCCCTAAAGGGAGGAAGAAGGTGGCAGGACAGGCAGAGGAGAGCTAGGGACTGTGAAGGTCGTGGAGGAAGGTGGAGGGACACGCAGGATCAGAGGTCCAGCGGCCAGGTCTGCCAAGTCAGGGGTGGGAGGAGGAACTGGGCCCTGGGAAGTGTAGGACGCGGCCGGGCAGGGCGTCTGCCATGCCAGCAGCGGGTGGGGGGAGGGGTGGGCTGGGTGGCGCTGCAGCTCCCCAACGCCTCCGTCTTCTCCCCCAGAGCCTCTGTTTTCTCCTGCAAGATCCTGGTCTTCCTTTGACGTGCAGTGCAGTCCGCCAAGGTGCCTCGACCTTCCTCAGCAGCTACACAGGGAAGCTTCGCAGGTGGGGGTGGCTCACCTCTGTCCCACAACAGTGGCAGTGGCAGCAGCAGCAGTGGCAGCAGCAGCAGCAGCAGCAGTGGCAGCAGCAGCAGTGGCAGGGACATTTTTCTTTTGCAGGGCCTATTCCTGGTAGCTCTGAGTGGAGAAGAGCTCGTGGGCGTCATATGTCCGTCTCTTTGCCCTGCATCTCCTTCCATGACATCGGCGCGGGAGCGTCCTGGAGAGCGGCCCTGGCCTCCCTGCCGCAGTCCCGCGGCGGCTTCTGCAGTGGCCGGGAGCGGCCTGGCCGGGCAGGGAGCGCTGCTGCGCCTGGGTCAGGCGTCCCAGGAGGCAGGACACCTTCCGCAGGGCTGCGTGAGCCAGGGACTGCGTGGCCTTCAGAGCAGGAGGTCGTGGGAGACACCTGCGCCTCCTCACTCCAGGTGTTCTCTGGGCGGCGGGGTGGAGATGTCCCTCCAGGGAAGGCCCGGGACTGCGCTCCTAGGAAGTGAGGTCTCCCTGGGTCTCCGGGGGCCTGGCTGGTGATGGTGCTTCCCCGTGGCTAGGAATGCCCTTCTCCTGTCTTCCTGCCCTAGGGTCTCCAGGAGTCCTCCTCCTCCTCCTCCTCCTCCATCACCTTCCTGAGTTTCCCTGGGCCCTCACCTCATTCCCCTCCTGGCAAGGGAGAGGAGGTGACTGGGTGGTGTCCGCTCGGTAGCCCTGACCACCTGCTTAGGTGGCGAACACAGGAGATTGATCTCGCCTCGGACAGGAGGGACGTTCATGGACCTGGACTGTCTGATCACTGGGAGTCGCCAGCGGGTGGCACAGGCCTGTTCGGGCACCCCCAGGATCTGGTGGGAGGATCCCCTGAGGGGAGTTCATCGCCTGCCGGGGGCGGGGGGATCCTGCCTCTTGCGGGTGAGGTAAAAGCTCTGCCCAAGGCAGGCGATCCCGACTGGGGTGGAGAGCCTGGGGCAGGGCAGGAGGCGGGCGCCGATCCGCGGGGTCGCCGCACGGTGGGGCAGCGTCGCAGGCAGAGGGGGGGGAGGGAGGGTGGCGCCCGGCGGAGGCCTGCGACGCCGAGACCCGGCCCGCCAAGAGCATCGCCCATGAGGCAGGCTGTGCGCCTTAGGTGCCAAGAAGAGGCGAGTAAACGGCGACACCCTCCGTGGTGCCCACCTCCCCGGAGCGCGGGCGCGCACTGGTCACGGGCTGTGTCCGTTGTTCTCGTGACAGAGAAAGGGCGCCGGGGCGGGCGCGGGAGCCCAGCAGAGGGCGCCGGGAAAGTCGCCAAAGGGCAAAGGGCAACTTGTGCCGCTGAGGCAGGCGTCTGGCCCGAGATGGGCCACCGTGTGGGGACCGCCAGGGGCTGCAGCGCCCGACCTGCCAGGGCCCTTCCCGCCCGGGCGCGGCTCTGCAGGCTCCAGGGCGCCGGTCCAGGCCGGGCGTGGGGCCCGGGGCTGTGTCCGCCTCCGGTTCCCCGGGTCGGGGGCAGAGTCTGCTCCAGGCTGAGCGAGGAAGCCACCCGATCCTGCCAGCCGTCTCCAGGGACCGCCCCAGTGCCTCTGCCCCACCAGGGCCGCGAGGGTCACCAGCCCCAGCCGGGAGAGTTTCTGCGGGGGGAACGCGGGGCCCTGACCAGCCCTGATGCTGCACCCTGCGACCGCAGCTCCCAGCCCCAGCCTGTGGATCTGTCCTGGAGCGTGGCCTGTTAGGAACCGGGGGCACAGCAAAGCCTCACCTCTATTTACAGCCACCCCCCATTGCTTGCGTGGCTGCATAAGCTACACCTCCTGTCGGATGGGCGGTTGCATTCCATTGTGATAGGAGCACAAACCACACTGTAAACTGCGCATGCGAGGGATCTAGGCTGCAGGCTCCTTGTTAGAATCTAATGCGTGAGGATCTGAGGTGGAGCTGAGGCGGTGATGCTAGCTCTGGGGAGCAGCTGCAAGTACAGATTATGGTTAACAGAGCTCTGGGGAGCAGCTGCAAGTACAGATTATGGTTAACAGAGAGGGTTGACTGCACAATAAGTGTAATGCACTTGAGTCATCCTGAAACCATCCTCCCCACCCCTAATCCATGGAAAAAATTTCCGTGAAACCAGTCCTTGGTGCCAAAAAGTCTTAGGGGACTGCTGCCCTATGACATCCCTTCTTGGCAGATAGGTTCTCTTTACTTCTTTTCACAAATTTGATAAAACCATAGTTAAGCCTTAGATGGTTCCTCAAGTCACACAGGTGGGAGTGGCCCAGCCATGGTTTGAACCCAGGAGGTGTGATTCCAGAGCTCACGTTTCCTGGTCATGTACACGTCATGTATGCATCATGTATTATCATTTTTTTCCTGTAGTTTTTAGGGTCCTAAGTATATGCACATCTAGGAGGAGGTCTTTACTTCAACTGCATTTAAGTTGACCATGGCCCACGCTGGGCTCCAGTCTCCTCAGAAGATGTAGAGCAGGCCCACCTACCGTCAGAGTAACATTAGCCCACATTTCTCTTCTAATGGAGCCTTGCAGCCCAGATTTTCTTTTTGGTTTGGTTTTAAGGATCTACATATGTAAACATTATATTCTAGATCTATTTTGTTCTATCTGGAAAGAAATTCATCCCTGGATTATTGCATATGGATAAGAAGCCAGTTTCTCTGGCCTTCCTGGAATTGTCTAGAAAGCAAATATATTCATTTACAAGTTAACATCGGAGCAATGTATTGGATTAAAATGGGATCAACACAATTTGGTCATTGTGAGCATGACAGGCGGTTCTACCCGTCACTACACATTACGGTTACCTACATGGAACTCTACATATTCTTATGCCCCAAAGAGGAGACATACTTTTGGGTGTCCAGATAAAGGAAATATGTATTATTTTCCTAGGAGCAAGAAGCTTCAGGATGACAAGAAAAATTTAGAAAATCCTACAAGTGGTTTTGTGTAGTTTTAATCTTGTTTATTTGGCTTATTTCTTTGGAGTGCAATACTTATTCATGGGGCTGATGTGTTTCAGACATATGACAGGCAGAAGTTTCAGAATCAAGAATCAGAGATCAGTAAAAATGTTTTTACACATTTTTTAATTTTAAAAAGATCTATGTAAAATAACATTAGACATAATTAATATATTACAAAATTGGTTTTAGCCATTTGCTTATAAGTGTCCTTTTATAATATTTCAGGGCAAATTTGGATTTCCATGCTAACAAGGTTGGGGTTGTTAGGACACAAGTTTTTCTCACCCCCAAATTGTGTTTGAAAGAGGAGAAAATAGCATAAGTGCTTTCTAACCTCTCCAGGAGCAGAAACGATTTATAGTTAAACAATATGAATTAATCAAAGAAGGCAAATTAGGATATCCTTCTCCTTGGGAATTTATAATGCTTGGCCATTTCTTTTGTTGAGAGATTCTGATGCATTTTTTAGCTTGTTCATTGAATTCTTAAGTTCCAGAATTTCTCCTTGATTATTTTTGTTGTTGCTGTTGTTATTTCAATCTCTGTGTTAAATTCTTCTGATAGGCTTCTGAATTATCTGTGTTGTCTTGAAGTTCATTGAGCTTCTTCGGGACAGCCATTTTGAATTTTTTTGTCTGAAAGGTCACATATCTCCATCACTCCAGGATTGCTTACTGGTACCTTATTTAGTTTGTTTGGTGTTTTTCTGGATGTTTTTGATGTTTATGGATGTTCATCGATGTTTAGGTACTGAAAAGTATTTAATCTTCACAGTCTGGACATGTTTGAACCATTCTTCTTGAGAAGGCTTTCCATGTATGCAAAAGGATTTGAATATTGTGATTTAAGTCTTTGGTCACTGCAGCCATATTAGCACTGTGAGTGCCCCAAGCCCAGTTATGCTGTGACTCTTGCAGACTTCTGGTGGTACCATCTTGGTGGACTTGGGTAAGATATGGGAGAATTCCCTGGATTACCAGGCAAAGTCTCTCCCTTTCTTCTCTCTCTCTCTCTGTACTGGGCTACTAGAGTTGGGGGAGGAGTGACACGCACACTTCATCATGGCCATTTGTGCCAAGTCACACCTGAAGCCAGCCCAGTCTCACCCAAAGCCTGTGGTAACTATTGCCTGGCTACCACTGATGTTTATTCAAAGTCTTAGGGCTCTTTAGTCAGCAGGTGGTGAATCCTGCCAGGACTGAATCCTTTCTTTCATGGTAGCATGCTTCCTTCTGGTTCAAGGTGGGTCCAGAAATGCTTTCTGGGAACTAGGGCCTGAACTCAGGGGCTTCAGGAGTCTACTTGGTACTCTATTTTACTGTGGCTAAGCTGATACTGCAGTTGCAAAACAAAGTCTTCTGAGCTCTTCCTTTTTCTTGACCCAAGTGGAAGGAAATTCTCCCTGAGCTGCACTGCTTGTAGTTGGGGTAAGGGTGACATAGGTAGTGGCTTGGCTGCAGCTGCTGGTGTCTCACTGGGTCACATACACCCCAAGTCTACTGGCTCTGAACCAGCATAGTAAGAGGAATTGCCCAAGGACTACAGCCTTTGTGGCCTAATTTCCTGATTAATTTAGTGCAGGTCCCAGGATGCTTTTTGTCAGCTGGTGGTGGGGCTACCTGGAACTCAGTTTTCAGGGCAGAAGATTTCTCTCTTCGGCTGGGCTGCGCTAAATGCTCCCTCATGCACACTGGCAGAATTCTGCCTTGTGCTGTGTCCCCTTGTGCCAGGGTGGCCCGAGTTTCAAGGCAAAGTCCCACAATCACTTCACTATCCCTCCCTAGGACACACAGATTCTCTTTCCACCTGGGAAGCTGGCACGGCCATGCCAGGGATGGGGTAGGGGTGGCGCAGGCAGTGTAAGACCGTTTTCTGCCCTCTTCGGTGCCTCTTTCCTTGACATAATCTTAAAACAAGGTAGTATGATTGCTCACGTGAGTTTTGGTTCTTCTGAAGATGTCTGTTTGTGTGGGCAGTTGAATTTGGTGTTTGTGTGGAGAGACAATTGATGGAGGTTTCTATTCGGTGATCTTGCTCTTGTCAATTTTTTATATTTATATTTTTACACAAAAAAATTGTGACAGTTTTCTTTTAACTGAAAAGTCCAAACATCCTTGTCTATCAGGAAGAGGGTGAGAGAGGGCCACACTTGCCCTTTTATAACAGCACCAATCCCACTATGAGGGTGGCGCTCTCATGGCCTAATCACTTCTCAAGGGTCCCACCCCTCTATACTGTTACAATGGCAATTACATTTCAGCATGACTTTTGTAGGGGACAAACATTCAAACCATAGCAAGGGGGTAAAATGGTGAACTCAAATTCTGTGAGGGAGGATAACTGATAAAATGGCTTTGGCACAATGGGAGATTGTGGAGAAACTCCTTGAAAAAGGAAATAAGGGCCTTTATTTGAGAGCAAAAAGTGATACACTATGGCCTTCGCACAGAACCCAAGCTGTGGAGTCCACAATGCCCTCTGCTCCATGTTCTGCAACCCCACCTTCTCATTACTAGGATTCCTTCAGCTCCTGTTTCTTCTTCCAGACAGCTTCATTCATGCTGGTAGCTGGCTCTGAAGAGGGCATGGCACATTCTAAACTCACCTTTCTTTTTTCCCCTTCTCCATTCTAGATGTGGACAACGTTGGTTTTGCAGCTCCCAGCTCACTAAGTCTATCACAATTAACAGGGCAGACCAACCTGACCTCTTGCAAACAGATTTCGAAAGGTGACAACTCCCTTTATCCCCAGTCTTCTATGCATACAGCAGTGTGCGGCCCATAAACGCAGTGATAATGGAGCTACAGACCCAAATTGGACCATAATCCCAAAGTATCCCACAGATAACATCTCCTCCCAATGACAATTAATGCAGGGAGTTATTACCCAGGCCAGCTCCTTGAGTCAAATAACTGGGGGCCATTCTAGCATCCTTAACTGGATAAAAATAATAGATTTTTATGATGCTTTTAGACAAAAATTTCTCTATTTTTACTGCTTGTTCTTCCCTCCTGTCCTCACCCTAGTCTACATACCTTTCCCTTGAAGCAGAAACATAAGTCTGCCATTTAATAAAACCCCCATAATGATCCTTCTTGAAAGGACAAGGGCTAATAATCACTCCCCATTTAACATTACGGTCACATGATGGTGAGGGAGCATAAATCAGTTAAACAGCAAGATGCAGCACAACTAATTTTCATGTAAAAGGGGGGTGATTGCTTTTTTTTTTTTTTGAAAGCCATTGTCATTTTTTAAAGCTGTTAAAGCCCAAACATCCTTGTCTATCAGTTTATGAATTATTAATAAAAAAAAGAGAAAAGAAAAGAGGCTTTCTTTTTCTAAATATCATCTGCTAAGCCACCATGGCCTGAAGAGGCTCACACTGATTCCTGATTTACATAGTCCCAGTTGGAAGTTAATGAAGACTGCTGAGCCACCTTTCAACATGCAGATAAACCTTCATGTATTTAAAAGCAGGGAATCTGTGCTTGTTCCTGGCAAATTATTCATCTAAGATCTGAAGTTTCTGACACCGCCTGCGTCAGATAAACTGTCACCCAAATTGCAAACTAATTAGTGATTCAAACATTTTCGAGCTGATTGATGACAGAATAATTTACGCTTGTTTCTCAGTTTCCAGCTGGCATGGGCTGCTGACTGGAGCCCTAATTAACGCGAGTACATCAGTCATGTTCTGCCAAGGCAGCACATACAATTAAAAGGCAGTTTAAATGGAATATCACATTAAAAAGGCCGGGAGATGCAAATGTGAGAAAACAGCGCTTTAGGAAGAAATGACAACAAAAACCCACAAACCAAAACAGAATGGAAAAAAGATTTTTTTTTTTTTTAATGGAGAAGTAAATTGTACTCTGCATTGAGTACTTAACAAAAAAATAACCAAGAGGAGTTATATTGGGCATACTATTTTTGTATTTAAGGAGTTTTATTGAGATGAGTATTTACTGCTCTTTTTAGTGCAAACAGTTTGAATAACAGATTTTAAAATATGTTTTTGAAAAAAGGGGGGGCCCTCTCTCCTAAGCAGGGTTTGGATGGATGGGATTCTTAGTAGGCCTGTGGATTGTTGCTGGGTTTATGGACTGGCCCCAGTTCTGTCTTCTGTGCTGAGCTAACCATGCCTTTCTGTTAATGGCCTTTTGTTTTTTATTTCAAAGTACCATGGACCAAATGTTTTTGGTTTCAAGAATCACTTTTGTAATGCTTGAGTCAGGGTTACAAGTGTGCCCATAACCCAGTCACCCAGATAGTGTTCATTGTACCCGTTAGGTAGGGGTAGGTTTTTGCACATCCTCTCCTCCCTCCTCCACCCCCTCTCCCCGGCTTGACTTCCATTGAATTATACTTCCCACTGTGCATTTTTGTGCTCATCGGTTAGTTCCAATTTAATCTTGAGTACATGTGGGGTTTGTTTTTCCATTCTTTAGCCCTAGTCTCTGCTCCCCTTTAACACTTTGGTCTACCCCAAACCCTCGACACTTAGAACTGCCTTGTATGCGAATTGTGTTACTTATTTTAAAATGCTTTTTAAAATAGACTTCACTTTTTGCAGCAGTTTTAGGTTCACAGCAAAAGTGAGCAAAAAGTACAGAGTTCTTATCTACCCCTCACCCCACACACATACAACCTCTCTCACTGTCAACAACCCAGTGATCTTTTTTACTGTCTCCACAGTTTTCCTTTTCCAGAATGTTCGTATAGTTGGAATCGTACAATATGTAGCCTTTTTTCAGACTGCCTTCTTTTGCTTAGTAGTATGCATTTAAGATTTTTCTGTGTCTTTTCATGGTTTGAGAGCTCATTTCTTTTTGTTTTACTTCAGCATATTAAGGATGTACAAATGTTTAGGTTACATATATTGCCTTTGCCCCACTCGAGTCAGAGCTTCAAGTATGTCCATCCCCCAGATGGTGCACACTGCACACATTATGTGAGTATATACTCATCCCCTCCTCCCCCCTCTCATCTGCCCAGCACCCGATGAATGTTATTACTACTATATGTGCACTTAAGTGTTGATCGATTAATACCAATTTGATGATGAGTACATATGGTGTTTGTTTTTCCATCCTTGTGATACTTCACTTAGTAGAATGTGCTCCAGCTCTATTCAGGATAATGCAAGAGGTGCTAGATCACCATTGTATTTTGTAGCTGAATAGAACTCCATGGTATACATATACCACATTTTATTAATCCATTTATGTATTGATGGGCACTTGGGTTGTTTTCACTTCTTTGCAATTTTGAATTGTGCTGCTATAAACATTCTAGTACAGATGTCTTTTTTTAATAGAATGTCTTTTTTTCCATTGGGTAGATGCTCAGTAATGGGATTGCTGGGTCAACTGATAGTTCTACTTGTAGCTCTTTGAGGTATCTCCATATAGCTTTCCACAGAGGTTGTACTAGTTTGCAGCCCCACCAGCAGTGTATGAGTTGTTTCTATCTCTCCACATCCACGCCAACATTTATTATTTTGTGACTTTTTGATAAAGGCTATTCTCACTGGAGATAAGTGATATCTCATTGTGGTTTTGATTTGCATTTCCCTGATGTTTGGAGATATTGAGCATTTTTTCATATGAAGAAGACCCCGAAGACAATCACAACAACAACAAAAATAAATAAATGGGACCTGAACAAATGAAAAAGCTTCTGCACAGCCAAGGAAACCATCATGAGAGCAAACAGACAACCTACAGAATGGGAGAAAATATTCACGTTACACATTCGATAAAGGGCTGATAGATAGAATCTATATAAAACTCAGGAAAATCAGCAAGAAAAAAATCAAACAACCCTATCAAAAAATGGGCAAAGGACAGGAACAGAAACTTTTTTTTTTTTTTTTGAGACAGAGTCTCGCTTTGTTGTCCAGGCTAGAGTGAGTGCCGTGGCGTCAGCCTAGCTCACAGCAACCTCAGACTCCTGGGCTTGAGTGATCCTTCTGCCTCAGCCTCCCGAGTAGCTGGGACTACAGGCATGCGCCACCATGCCCGGCTAATTTTTTATATATATATCAGTTGGCCAATTAATTTCTTTCTATTTATAGTAGAGACGGGGTCTCGCTCTTGCTCAGGCTGGTTTTGAACTCCTGACCTTGAGCAATCCGCCCGCCTCGGCCTCCCAAGAGCTAGGATTACAGGCGTGAGCCACAGCGCCCGGCCAGGAACAGAAACTTTTCAAAAGAAGACAGACTAATGGCCGAGAGCTCATTTCTTTTTGGCGCTGAGTGATAACCCATTGTTTGCATGCATTGCAGTCTATTTCATCATTCACATACTGCAGGACATCTTGGTTACTTCCAAGTTTTGGCAATTATGAATAAAGCTTCTATTAACATCTGTGTGCAAGTTTTTGTGTGGACATAAGTTTTCAACTCCTTTGCGTAAAGACCAACAAGTGTGATTGCTGGATCATTCATTCATTTTTAACATGTGCATGTTTTATCCCCTTTCTGAGATTGCAAGCTGCTTGAGGGCAAGGAACATATGGTGTATCTCTTTGCATTTCCCACAGAGAATGGCATGATGTTATGTGCAGAATAATAATATGATGTTGTATTATAATTTCTGGTTTACAAGCTTTCCTGTAGCTTCTCCTCCTCCTCCCTCTTTGATATATTTCCTGATTGTTTTATACAGTCCAGGGTCACTATGCAATGTTTTTATACTTATATACCAATGCCCATAACAACTCATACTGTGGGTACAAGTATTACTTTCTGGTTTTCGATAAGGAAACAAACTCAGAAGTTAAATAAATTTCCCAAGACCATGTAGCCGGTGAGTAAGAGAGCTGGGCCTCCTAGGACTGACTAGGTCGTTTCTCCTTTGAAGCTGCAGACTCCCTCTAGTGCTCCTCAGGGATCCAATGATCCTTAGGATCACAGAGCTAGTAAGTGACAAAGCTGGGCTTGGAAATCAGACCATCAGGGTTTCACTAGTGCATTATGTGTTATGGTGTTTATACTGAGCAGACATAGATAGATTTTGTTCATGCCCAGGCTTTGATTCCAGAAAGGACTCTTTCTGCACTTCAGAATCCTTTACAAATAATTAGCGAGCATCTCTTCTATTCTTGGCATAGAGCGTGGCTGTGGAAATACTGCTATGTGACAGTCTAAAGACCTGCCCTTTGAGCCTACAGTCTAGAGGGATCAACAGACATCAATTGTATGTTAATGCAAATGATTAATAATGTCTACCACAGATGTTAAGAAGGAAAGAGTGTGGCGATGGGGTAAAATGTGAGGGGCGTTTGGCCTACTTTCGGAAGTCTCAATATGAGAATGTGACTACGCTGCAGAAGCTTGACCAGGGCATAGACTGAGGCAGGCGTGTCTGTAGCCATCAAGCTATGGTCTCTCTGGGTTATGCTCACGGTCAGATGCAACAGAATGAAACTGTGTAATGGGAGAAGAAGGGGAGATGCTTAATCATGATTAACCTCACAAAACACGTGGAAGTGGTGACTCTGTAGAGACAGTAATCCCCTGGGGAGCAAAGAGGTAAACACCCCTTTAAGCCACAGATCATTTCCCTTCTCCAAGTAGCCTAAGGCAAGAATATAAGTCACAGGAATTGGCTTCTTTAGGTGGGCTTGAAAAAGTAATGGAAATCCCTAAGAAAATAACTTCGAAGAAACAATTCTCATGTGAATGCATAAGTTGCATGAGATTGGTTAAAAATTATATATACATATATATAAATATAGAATTATATATGCATATATATACACATCCACACCTACACAGATACACACACATACACACACGTATATGTGTGTGTGTATATATATAAAATCAAACACACAGAAAAATACAAAAACCATAATAAACAGATTTATACTTGTGCACCATCTAATAAACAGATAATATTTTGCCATACTTACTTTCACTTGCTCTGTTTTAAAGAAAGAACCATGAAATTACGGCTAAGGTACAAGAGCTTAGCTGTTCCCCTCCCTTTTCTGAGATAACCGTCATCCGAAGTTGGTCTGTATGTCTTTTTAAATTTTACTTTGTTTTTACTCTAAATTTGTATCTATAATTTTATTATATAAGTGTCTATAAAATATAATTCTATGTATTTTAAAACTTACACAAATGGTATGCTACTACACATTTCTTTTGGAATTGCTTTTTAATTCACCACTATGTTTCTCAGATTTATCTAACTAGATGTGGTTAATTCATTTTAACTCTTGTATACTTTTACAAATTGAATAATCACTAGTTCTACTATCCAGTTCCCTACAGACGATGACTGTTCCCACTTTTCTCTGTTGTAAACAGAGCTGCAATGCACATCTTTGGACATTCTACTTATGCTCATATGTGAGAATTCCTTTAAGGTACTTTTTTAGAAATGGAATTGCTGGGTTGTAAGATATGCATGCATGAGATCAGGCTGACTAGGAATTACCGAATTGCTTTCCAAAATGGTAATATAAATTACACATCCGTTAGCAATAGAGTAAAATTCCTGTTTTCCCACATTCTTGCCACTATTTAAAGTTTTCACATTCGAAAGTTTTGCTAGCCTTTTGAGGGTGAAATGGTATCTCATTATTACTTTAAGATGCATTTTCTTGATTATTGGTGAGATAGAGACCAGTTTCATAAGATCCTTGGACATTTAGATTTTTGTCTTTATTGAATCACCTGTGCATATACTTTGTCTATTATTTTTAGTATGTTTATTATTATTATTGATTTATAATTGTTCCAAATCTATTCTGAACACTAATACTTTATCAGCAAATATTTTCTTCTAGGATGTATCTTGTCTTTTAGATTTTCACATCTTTAAAAGAGTCAGGATGTGAATGACTAATTTTTGACCAATCTTGTGGAACATGTGCTTTCACATGAGAATTGTTTCTTCAAAGTTATTTTCTTAGGGAATGTCTATAATTGGTGTCTATGGTCCTATAATGCTGGCACTCTCAAAACTTTTTGGAATTTTTATTTTGGAATTGCATTAAAAGTCAGTAGGACAATTAACGAAGGAAATGAGTTTTGTTTATTTAGAGGTAGAGTTGATAAATTTTTCTATAAAGGGCCAGATAGTAGTAATAATTTAAAATGTTTGTAGGTCCAGTTTGCTGTTGTGGTATGTGCAAGCTACTGTAGACAGTATGGCAACAGTGAGCATGACTATGTTCCAATAAAACTTCATCTATATAGATGTGCTTTAGAGTCACTTATTACTTTTGATTAGTAACTTTATTGCTCAGCGTGATTAATCTTTCTTTATAAAATTTACTGTCAAATGTCATTCGGTTGTTGCCAATAATCAAATTCACTCTGAACCATGAAGAGCCACCTCTACTGAGAACATGAACATTCAACATGAAATGATATAACATATAAAGGGATTGAGAAAAATCAAACAACTGGGAACATTTGTGCCATGGCACATTGTTTTCCAATGGAATAAGTTTTGAATCTTTAGGGCTGACTAAATGCTGTGAAAACAACCCCGAATCTCAGTGACTTCTTAATAAGCTATTTCCTTCATTTCTTAAGAGTCTGTTGTAGGTTGGTAGGGGTACAGAGGGATCCAGTTTCTTTCCCTTTAGTGGCTCAGTCATCTATTAGATGGTCTCCACCAGATCATTTGTGTGTGGCTAAGAGATGAGGAAAGAGAGGGACTGTGCAGAAGGGTTATGGCAGACCTCCAGGGAACATGGTTCCCTCTGCCCACATATTTGGTCGCCAGACTCAGTCACGTGGACCCGTCTAACTGTAATGGAGACTGGGAAATGTAGTCTAATCGTAAGCTCAGGAAGAAGAGGAATTGGCTTCTTTAGGTGGGCTTGAAAAAGTAATGGAAATCCCTAAGAAAATAACTTCGAAGAAACAATTCTCATGTGAAACATGAGTGAACATCTAGCTAGTCTCTAGCACACCCTTTGAAGAGTACTGGCTCTTTTAGGGTTAAGAGTTATAGTGTGTTGATTTTTTTAAAAGGTGAGCATATTACTATATAATCACACTTTGTAACTAATAAGTGTTCAAAAGTCTGAGTCCTGACTAAGCACCAGGTTAGCCTGTAAGTCTATATTTTGTGATGCAAATAAATGCTTCATCAGTCTGACCTAATACATGCCTAATACACGATGGAAGTATTACTGGCAGGTGTTCACGTCATATGCTCCTGAAAGGGAGCCCACATTTCTAAAATGAAGACATAGTAAGTTTAATTTTAGGAAATAAGGGCATACAAAGGTCTTTAAATGACCAATGCTCCTTTATAAAGCTTGCCAGAACTATGCTAAGGGTGAGGTAGCTGTGAGATGGTTTGAGAAAACCAGCTCCTCTAAGCATTCTGTGGCTTTGAAGCTGCACACCTTCTTTTTAGAAATAGGTGAATAATGTGTGGTAGGGTAAAAGTATCCCTATTATAGGTCTTCTATTACAGAAGATTATAAAGTAGAAAAATCACATGATTCATAATTTTAGTTTTAGTTTCTGTCTTCTATAAAAAGTCCCCAAACAATAAATGCTGGCATGGATGCGGAGAGAGAGGAACACTCCTACACTGCTGGTGGGGCTGCAAACTAGTTCAACCTCTGTGGAAAGCAATATGGAGATACCTCAAAGCGATACAAGTAGATCTACCATTTGATCCAGCAATTCCACTACTGGGCATCTACCCAAAAGATCAAAAGTCACTTTATGTAAAAGACACCTGCACTCGAATGTTTATAACAGTACAATTCACAATTGCAAAGCTGTGGAAACAACCCAAGTGACCATCAATTCATGAGTGGATTAATAAAATGTGGTATATGTATACCATGGAATACTACTTAGCTTTAAGAAATAATGGCGATATAGCACCTCTTGTATATTCCTGGATACAGCTGGAACCCATTCTACTAAGTGAAGTATCTCAAGAATGGAAAAACAAGCACCACATGTACTCACCAGCAAATTGGTATTAATGGATCAACACCTAAGTGGACATATAGGAGTAACATTTATCGGGTGTCGGGAGGGTGGGAGGGAGGAGGAGGGGATGGGTATATACAACCAAACGAGTAAGATGTGCAATGTTTGGGGGATGGACATGCTTGAGGCTCTTACTGGGGGAGGGATAGGGGGAGCATGGGCAATATATGTAACCTTAACACTTGTACCCCCATAATACGCTAAAAAATTATTTGTGAGAACGTGGGTACTTTTTTACTTTCTCTGAGTTTCTGGTTTTCGTTTTGTAAAATGGAGGTAATATCTACCTTGCAGGGCTGTTGTGAGAGTTAAATTGGAAAGCGTATCTAGAAGCAGGTACTCTACAAATTATAGATCTCTTCCCCCCTCTTCTGCCAGCTCAGTCATTTGTTAGTTGTTTGAACTTGAGATTTCACTTTACTTTTCTGGGCTCAGTTTTCTCATCTGTAAAGTGTTAAGTGTTGGATTAAATAACGTCTAAATTTCTTTGAGCTCTAACATTCATAGATAATGTGTGAAAGTTTCACATACATGACCTTGGCTCAAGGCTTAATAAAAGTAGAATTTTGGGCTGGTGTGATGACTCACCCCTGTAATCCTAGCACTCTGGGAGGCTGATGTGGGAGGATTGCTTGAGGTCAGGAATTGGAGACCAGCCTGAGTAAGAGTGAGACCCTATCTCTACTAAAAAATAGAAAAACTAGACTGGGCATGGTGGTGTGTGCCAGTAGTCCCAGCTACTCAGGAGGCTAAGGCAGGAGGATCCCTGGAGCCCAGGAGTTTGAGGCTGCAGTGAGCTAGTCATTACACTCTAGCCATGGCAACAGAGCGAGACTCTGTCTCAAAAATAAATAAATAAATAAATAAAAATAGAATTTTTGAAGATAAAGCCATTCTTGAAATATCCTTTTTATGATCTTTTGTGTGTGTATGTGTATGAAGCAGAGTAAAGAAAGAGAAAAGGAACCTGGTGTGTACTAACCCTGGTTTTCAATTACTATCCAAACCAGTATGAGGATATTAGCTAGAGCAGGTCTCTATCTTCATGCCTCTTTATGTCTTCCCCTCTGAATATTCACTGACTTCAAACATCTCTTATGACCCTGGCCTATTTTTCTGGTCCTTGAGATTATTATATACATCCTATCCCTCCCCTAGACTGTACTTTCCTTGAGAACAGATTCAATGTCCTATCTTGGTCACATTTGTAGGTTCATCCATAGTGACTAGTATAACAGGGTTTGGCAAACTTTTTCTGTAAAGGGCCAGGTAGTAAGTATTTTTGGCTTTGCAGGCAGTGCAACTATTGAATTCCACTGTTGTAGCTCAAAGCCATAGACGGTACATAAATGAATGAGCATGGCCGTGTTCCAAAACTACATTTTATGGACACTAACATTTGAATTTCATATAATGCTCACAAAATAGTGTTCTTATTTTGATTTATTTTTAACCATTCAAAAATGTAAAAGCCACTCTCAGCTCATAGGTTGTACAAAAAACAGGCAGCAGGCAGGATTTGACCCGCAGGTGGTAGTTTTCTGACTCCTTTATATGTTATAAATTCTTATTAGTGTTTGCTGCTGAATTCAATTAAATATGGATTCAATTATAAATTTTTATTTTCAAAAGTGGCATGTAGGATGGTGTTCTATCTCTATCTTCTAAGATCTAGAATTCCTCATAAGAGCCTGTGATATCTGCAGATTACGACTCTAAAGAGAAATAGAAAGGATATTCATGTAACAATTTTTCAAACAATGAGAGTGATTTCCAGTGACTGCAATAAGATTTTCTCATGAATATAACAAGAGTGGGTGTTGGGGTTACTTTTCGTTTAGTTGATGAACTAAAAAATATTAAGTATTAGTGTTATGATGAAAGAGAGTAGACTTTAGCATCTAGGATAGATCCTGGTTCTATTTCTTGTGCTCTTGGGCAAATCTACTTAACTTTTTCTGCATCTCTGTTTTGTCTTCTGCCATGTGGGGATAATAATACGTTTATTGCAGGACTGATCTGAGGATTAGAGTATGTATGTGAGCACCTAGCACAGTTCCTAAAGCATGACCCGCTCTCAATAAGTATTACCTAACATCATTATACCCTCTTCCTTCTGAAGAGTGAAAAACTTGGGATCCTGACAGTTTGAAACATCTTTGACTTGAGAATTCGCATGGATATTTGAATCTGGAGTGCAAATAAGGGAAGCCTTCACAACTTTGTTTTTCTAACTTGCAGGCCATGTGTCACTCTGTCCAATTCAGGCTGGCACCTAGGTATGCCGAAAAGAAACACTGCAACCATATTGGGAAAAATTAATTTGCTGCACAAAAGCAGAAAATCTGTGTTACAAACTAAGTCTTTGTTCTCAATTATTAGGGGATTTCCTGAAGCTAAGAAATGCATGCCTTTGTATTTCTGAAAAAAATAAACAAAAAAGGAGATATAAAGAATGCATGGTTAATATAGGAAAATCCACTAGATAGAGAAATCTTTGGTGAATAGTAGGGGTAGGAAAAATTTAGAAGTCAAAGTATATTGGAAGTATAAACCAATTTTTTAAACTTAAGTGATTTAGAAAAGGCAAATGTCCACTGGACTGTGATGCAATGCCACAGCTTGCCATTTGGCTGTCTACATTGCAAATCTGGTTGCTGGGGGCTTACAGGACAGGAGTGATTCTGATGCGTGAACAGCTGCTTCAACAGCAGGCTGTGGGAAATGCCACCACAGGAGGAGGGTCAACCTACATGAATTTCTAGGTCAAAACATAAATCAGAAAAAAATGCAGGTTGACTTGTAAAAGGAGTCCACTTTCTCATTAGAATGTACGGTATTGGCTACAGCTTTAAATCATCAGTGACCCAAAAATGTGATTATTAACCGTCTAGTTACAATAGTTTCTTCCTAGACCCATTCAGAGTGCCTGGTGAATGAAAATGTTGGCTGTCTGAACTTTCTATGCCCTCTTTTGAACAGGAGAGCTATATACTACTTTTTCTATGATCACAGTTTCATATATTTGGGTAGAGACTTGCAAATTTATAAAACACAATTTTAATGCAATAGGCATTTGTTTAGCATCTGTTATAGGTTGAGTTGTGTCTCCCCAAAAGATGTTAAAGTTCTAATCCCTCCACCATGATTAGAGTGCAAAAAATATCTTGTTCTGTTACTCTTTGTCAACAACTGTCACCAACTATTACTTCCACCGCCATCTCATGAGGTGACTATGACTTTATTTGGAAATAGGGTCTTGCAGATGATCATGTTAAGATGAAGTCTTTAAGGTGGGCCCTAATCCAATATGACTGTGCCCCTAAAAGAGAGGGAAATTTGGACACAGATAGCACACAGGGAGAATGCCATGTGAACATAAAGGCCAAGATTGAGATGATGCATCTATAAGCCAAGAAGTGCCAAAGGTTGCTAGCAAACCACCAGAACCCAGGACAGATACATGGAACAGATTCTCCCTCCAAACTCTCACAAAGAACCAGTCCTGCTGACTCCTTGATCTTCAATTTCTAGCCCCCCAAACTGTGAGACAATAGATTTTTGTTTTTAAGCCACTCAATTTGTAGTACTTTGTCACAATCATCCTAGCAAATCAATATAGCATCTAAATGACAATCTTTGCAATATTTCTGTGAGGGAAGTATTGCCATTATTTCAATTTTTAAAATGAGTAAACAGAAGGCTTTAGATCCCAAATTCCCTGCTTTTTGCTATATAACCAAGGCCTTGTCCATAGAATGTCAGGGTCTTGTGTCTCAGTGAGCTTTCAGGTTCTAATGGTGAGATTGGCACAAAGTGGTCTCTCTAGGAAAAGATGATAAGGCAGTGTGTTAAGATATTTGGGCTATAAATAATGGGAAACTCAACACACAATGGCTTCAACTGTAAGGGGGATTCCATATCCCACACAGAAAGGAGTCCTGAGATAGCACAGCTCCAGGGCTGTAAATGAAGTCAAAAGATTGGTTAATGACATCATCCAGGACTATGTTTTCTTCACATTTCAGCTCTGCAATTCTTAGCATTTGGGCTTTGTCTTTAGTCTATCTTGGTTGTGTCCAATAGAAATATAATATGAGCCACATCTGAAATTAAAACATTCCTAGTAGCCACATTAAAAAAGTTAAAAAAAGCTGGTAAAATTAATTTTAATAATATATTGTATTTTATGTAACTTAATATATTCAAAATATGTATTGTTTCAGCATATATATCAATACAATTATTAGTGAGATGTTTGATATAGCATTTGAGGTTAGCAACATTTCACGAATTCAATAGCCACCTGTGGCTATAATATTAGACAGCTCAGGTCTAGTTCATTGCACTGCTGTAAGATTGATGCGACATTTTCAGGCCTCATATCTAGTCCTAACAATGATCAGAAGTCATTTCTTCTTGTACCTCTCTTTTTCAATGTAAAGAAAAGTTGCCCAGAATCCCCTTTGCATACTTCCCTCATGTCTCATTGGCCTGAATTACTTCTAGTGCCCGTGCCTATTATTAATACAATTATAAGGAATGTGAATGAGATACTAGAATTGGTGAAGACCAAACTGGACTCCCCCTGACTTCCCAGAATCAAAAATCTGTGTGGAGGAGGATGGATACCTGGCTGTTTCTTGCAGACAGGAGAAAGGTGGGGGTGGATAGCAAAATGTCTTCTAGCAAAATGTCTTCTAAAGCACTGAGATCAAGGTCAGATGGTGGTGAGCAGATCCGACCATCGCTGTGCATCCTGGTTGAAAGACAAAGGCAATGAGTTGTGCTTTTTAGTTTCCAAGGGCAAGAGGGTTTAACTACTCTGCTTGGGCACAGGTAAGTTCACAGAGAAATATCGCAGCTGAGGGTCCAACTGGTAAGACTTCATAGCTTCTTAAAGGTTTAAATTAGGTAAAGAGATAGTAGTTACCAAGTAATTGTTTCACTGGACCACATTCACGAGATGAAGGTGGAGATAGTATTTGGCAGTAGTTGTTCATAAAGAGTAAGAGAACAGGGTATTTTTTCTTCAGGTTCAATCATGAAGTAGGTACAGTTTGTGATAGATGAGTCAATTTTTATTCCCCTAGAAAATTCTACTAAATAGTACCAAAAATATTTTCATAACCAGGAAGATACTAAATGAATACATTTTAATTAAAGTGTGCTTTTCTCCTCTTTGTGTACTATGTCCACTGCATGTATGGCCTGATTCACCTTTTCACAGAAGCTAATTCTTGTTGCATTAACATGGGATCATGACTGTGGTGGTTTTCTTTTATTTTTCTTTATAACTTCTTTTTCTTTTCTTTTTCTTTTTCTTTTCCTTTCCTTTCCTTTCCTTTCCTTTCCTTTCCTTTCCTTTCCTTTCCTTTCCTTTCCTTTCCTTTCCTTTCCTTTCCTTTCCTTTCCTTTCCTTTCCTTTTCTTTCTCCTTCCTTCCTTCCTTCCTTCCTTCCTTCCTTCCTTCCTTCCTTCCTTCCTTCCTTCCTTCCTTCCTTCCTTCCTTCCTTCCTTCCTTCCTTCCTTCCTTCTTTCCTTCCTTCGCAAGAAGTTACTTGTTATTTCCAGAAGTTACTTGTTATTTCCAAGTTATATGTTATTTCCAATATATCTTTGATGAAACTCAAATCAAAAATTGGATTAGCAATTTCCAGAATCAGAAATCAAATTAGGTTAGGTCCTTGGCTACAGGAGCAGAAAGATGAACCTCTCCAGAATCAAAAGGCTATCAGAGGAGAGGATGGATTTGGCTGACTGGGTCACATCATGGGGTTTATGTTCACCAAAGGAGATGACAACCAATGTGAATTTCCAAGAGTGGATAGATTAGGTTGTCTGGGGACTGGGCATTCTTTTCTGTCACAGCCACATGAGGTAAAGCAGGACAGGAAACGGGTGGGTAGCACCGACTTTCCTTGAATTCACCCTCTGCTTACCTTCCCTCTTGTCCTCCAGCAATTCCCTTGACTAGCAAGTCTAACCTGCTTGAGTTTCTGTGCTTTTGTTTTGAGGCTCACCTTTCAGAGTCTACACTGAAACAATGACGCCTACTCAGAAGAGGGAAAAAAAAATCACTTGTGATTCTCAAGAGGCTTGTTTGTCCAAGTCTACAAGGCTGAGGAGGCGCTTGCCTCAGAAACACTCTGCTGTAGCCAAGGGGTGTGAAATGTGACTCATAACAGCACTTGAACTCTGGCTCGCCCCGCACGCGGCCAACGCGTTCGTCAAAAGAGGGAAGCGTGTGGAGTGGCTGCAGCCATGCCTCCAGCGCCAGAGCCGGATTCCGCTGCCTTACAAAGGACTTTGGCATTATCAGCTGCTTGCCTGGGCAACTCCACTTCTCTGGAGCATGCTTTAGGAATGTGGTCTTTGTGGGAAACAAAGCGGGAAGTGATGGATGAAGGTGAGGTAGAAAAACATGCAGGAAATAATCACGGACCAGCTTAACTGGCAAGCAGAGAGAAGTTTTTCCCTTGAAAGTCATGTGTATTAATGAATAGCTCTTAGGAAAGCGAGCTCTTCTTTGGGGTCCTTAGATGCCCCCCAACCTTGGTGTCCTCATTTTTCTTTGTAGCTTGCCCTGGTGTCAATTGTTTGCCACCAGAGATGATTTTAATAAAACTTGTTAAGTCACTTACCTCAAAGCCCTTTCAAATAACAGAAGCTTCCCTGACGAGCTTGGTTTTTCCTTCACCCCGCTAGTGACTTCTTGCACCCTGTGTTAGGACTCATAACTTCTCATAAATTTATCCTGAGAAATAAATTTATAAGGAGTATTTGAATGTCAACCACAGATTCTACAAATGTTTTAATGAATGTTTTAAATATGTTTTACAAGTAATAAAAGCACACACCATTTTGAAAGTTGTACCTATAAACCACTGTATCTTCTCAGAATATGTCCAGGAAAGTTTTATCTTTTCTTTTTGACAAAAATCATCTCTTCTACCTTTTGATGGCAACTGGGGGAAAAGGTATATGTGAAATGGACAAGTTCCACAAATAATTCTTAAGGGAGATAATGCAACTCACTTTATTTTACAAAGATGAAAACCAAAAGATTCTATCCTTTTACTAATACGAAAGAGAGAGTGCTATGTATAGAAGGGGATATAAGTGAATGAATGAAAGAATGAATGAGTTGATTTGAAGGAAACAGCTTGACCTACTGCATAGCTTGATTTAAGTTAATACTTTGAAGTTGCTTTAAAATTTCTCAAGTAAGTCCAGGGTCCTGGTTGATGGTACAAAGTGCCAAAATATTCTGGTGGCCCACAATCATTAGTATGATTTCTAAACACTTTATTACATGCTGTTGCCAGGAGAGAAACTCACATGCTCAGGGTAACTCCTATAATATCTCCTGTGTGAGCAGAGGTCATGAGATGATTACTCTAGGAGCCTCATGGCCTTGGAGAAGGCTTCATGTGCTTCTCACAAATATAAAAAGAATATTAAAGAATGTATCAACAAACAAAGACTGGTTCAAAGGTGTAAATAAAAGACTGTATTCCGCCAAGTTATTTAGAAAATAACTTACTAAGTTTAGATATATATATATAGTTTGTGAGCAACTGTTTATAAAATAAACAGCGTTTTGCACTTTGTTTTCCCCCCAACCAGTGTGTGTTTGTAGACACAACTGAAATGCCTGAGTATGTGGCTCTCTGAGAATGGAGTCGATGGCTGACTTTGAGAGGGTTTTAAGTGTTTATTGCTATGATGATAGACTGGCACACTTGAAGAAGTGGTTTACTAAAGAGACCCTAGTGGCTGAACATGCTGTGTGGAGCACAGCTGATCCATTCCCTCTGACCAGCTTCACAACCCATAAAGACTGTGACCTGGCTGAACTGTCTGGAATCATGGACGACTATTCTGGAAATCACAAAGGTGATGGAGGAACCCACTAAGTAGAGATTCAGGCTCTCGTATCTCTCTTTCTCCTTTCTCAGGTTCTCTTTTTCTCACTCAGACAAAAACTTATTCCATGTGTTATAGACACATAAGGAATGGCAGTCCTTAAAGTTTAGGTCTAGTGATTTTCAGATTCATTTTAGCAGCAGAAAAATTATTCCCAGATGGATTCTCAGTCAGGATCCCTAAATATGAAAGAAATAGAAGTAGAGCTCTGGTCGAAATGAGGTTTGGCCACCTTAGTCTCCTCCTATCCCCTGCCCGATCCCTTCTTTCCCTTTCCAGGTCTCTGAGGCACTTTCTGGAACTTGCATCTAAGAGAACATCTCTGTTTGGCTTTACAAGGAAATGACCACAAATCTTCTGCAGTTAATAACTTTATAGGCACACGCTTGAGTTTTTCAATGAATAAGCCCGGAGGGTGTTTTAGTTTTTGTGGCAAGTGGGAGGGTTTGACCTCTTTCTGGTTCCTGGACTCTTGGGGATATTTTTACATGGCACAAACTTTATTTCGTGTGTCTTTTTGAAGCACATAAACCATCAATTCTAAATAAAAATCTCAAGTCATATTTTCAGTTTAAATTTTTTTGTCTTACTATGTATTGCAAAATTCTAAAACAATTCTCAAAAACAAAACATGCCTGGTGTAGGGGAATCAACGTGGGCTTTGAATTATCCCCGTATCAGCTTTGTGAAAGTGGGCAAGTGGCTTCCCACTTTTGACTTTCAGTTTCCCCAGCCATAAAATGGGAACACCATCTGCGGAGGCTGAATAATACCACTCTCTAAAATATGTCCACATCCTAATCCTAGAACCTGTGAATACATTACCTTATATGGAAGAGACTTTGCAGATGTGATTAAGAATCTTGAGATAGGGAGATTGTTTTTGTGGGCCTGAAAGGTAATCACATATATCCTTATAAAAGAGAGAGGTGAATCTTGAGATAGGGAGATTGTTTTTGTGGGCCTGAAAGGTAATCACATATATCCTTATAAAAGAGAGAGGTAGAGGGAGATGCTTGGTTACAGAAGAGAATTCAATGCGATTGGAATGTTGTGGCTACAAGCCCAGGAATGCCAATAACTATTAGAAGCTGGAAGAGATGAGGGACATATTCTCCCCCAAAGCCTCCAGGAGGAACCAGCCCTGCCAACACCTTGATTTTTAGCTCAACAGGTCTCATTTTGGACTTCTGGCCTCTACAACTGTAAGAGAAAAAGAATTCTGTTCTAAGCTACTAAGTTTGCAATTTATTATAGCAGCAACAGGAAAATAATACAACATTTATCACGCATGATTTTCGTGAGTACCATAATGAAGTCACATAATCACATGTGCAAAATGTCAGTGTACACAGTAGATTTTAGCAAATAAAATCTGTTCATTCTTCCTTCTGCATGAAACATATGAAACTTGAAAAATAAAGTTTGTGAATTAAATCAATGAGTGCCTATAGAAAGGAAGATTTAACTACTTAACGGGTTTTCAAAAAGATGGTAAGGCACTAGTTAATATACAAGCAAGCCTTTAGATTTCTAGGGGAGAGACCATTATTATAGATACCTGGTTTTGTTAAGTTCATGTGTCAAGAACTCTTTTCCTTGTTGGTATTTTGGTGCCTGTTTTCTTGAATGCCATGATGTAACCTACTGGATTACAGAGGGTTTACTGTACATAACTTGCTACAGTGGATTTACTTCCCTTTTATGTTTCCCTTCCCAATTATGTTTGGCAGAGGCTAGTTTTTATACGAATTTGAATTTTTGATTGATGAAGGCAGGAGAGGGGGAAGCCAGCCCATGCTTTCTCATGACTCATGAAGTTCTCGCAGGTGTTGCCTTAAGAACTGACCGCATGTATTTTGAGTTTGAAATGGAAAGACTATATTTTCAAACATGTGTACGTGGGTAACATGGGTGAGTCCTCATTAGGTAGTTTTAAATGCGAAATCCTATGAGAAGAGGATAATATTTGAAGGATGTTAATGTTCTCTGTTTGGCAAAGCGAAAATATTGTGGGAGAAAATTAGCTATTGGAATAAATTATGATATTCTCCATTATAAAGTGGGCGGCATGTAATCATCTCTCTTGATTCCCTGAGATTGTTCAACCTTCAAGACATTTGTTTATGATTATATGGTTTTCTAGTCATCTGCATTGAAATCCTGTAAAACGGAGGTGTAGAGCTATTGGTTCTTAATGTGTGGGTTTATTCCCTCAACAGGTATTTGTAATAGCAATCAGGCCATTCTTCACTGAGAAATAGCTTCAATATTCACTTTATGGATAGATCTGTTTTCCTAAACTCATAAATATTGCAAAGAGGATATTCTTTCATCTTTACAATGTCTTACTCAGTTTAAAGGAACTCTACATAAAACACCAGTAAAGGGAGCAAAGTTTGGATGATAAACATTCTTCATCTCTTTTATAAAATTTGTTATCCCAGTGTTTGTTTAAAACAACTTAAATAATCATTTCTTTCCAAGACTAAACAGTGTTGAACATTCCGTCTTGCTTCATCACATAAGCATAATGAGGGCAGAAGAGAGCACTAAGAGAGATTATAAGTGGTTATGTTTTCCTGGGTGAAGGTATTTTTCTTCCTTTTTCTTTGGTGACACTCGAAAAAGGGCCCTCCTTATCCTTTCAAATGCAGTTTCTTTTGTAAAGAGAAATGGTCAGTTAAAATCAGACCATTGTTCTCTTCTTAGCAGAGATAGAAAATGAGTGTGTAGGTTAAGGGATAAATGAATACAAGGTCTTTAGAGGTTGTTTGAAACAACACTAAGCAACACACTGCCTATCTTGGTTTAACTCTTAATTAACTAACCAAACAAATGTTGAGGGAAGAGTTTTTAGAGAGAAAGTGTTTGAAACAGTGAAGGTATGATTCCATTGTCTTTGGGAGTACAAAGTTAACTAGTCTCATGATAAATGTAAAAAGTGAATCTTAAAATATCTACAAGACCACTTTTTTTTTCTTTTATTTTCCAAAATTTAGGAGCAAACATTCAAAGCAGTTCCTAATGGTCTCACTCCCAGTCCCAGCAGAGGTCACTTCCTGAGTGTGTGTCCAGGGACTCCAACTCTGTCATTCATGTCTTTTCTTTGCATAACTTGGGGAAGCCAAGTGACACTGAACAAATTATGAGCAATATTTAAGCTTTTAAAACATTCCCCTTATGGGGCTCAGAAAATGATACCCGGAAGGATGGTGCTTTGGCATGCTACATATTTTGAACCGAAGGAGATTGGAAAGCCCCAGAAGCAGGCTCAGAAGCAGAGTCTGTCCCTGACATTCTGCTGTAGTCCTGTACCCCACTCCTCTTTCTCCTTTTAATTAAGTCATCAAAGGCAAAATTCCTTTCCCAAGGTGGGCCATAGAAACTATTAATAGAGCCCCTCTCCTCTAAGAGCCCCTCTCCTCTAAGCAAGCCATAAAATCTAGAATGGTCACTCCCTTCCTCCTTTTTCCTTGAAGACCCTCATTTTAGAAAGGGCCTAAAGGAGGAGGAAGGAATGCTGCACTAGAAGACAAGGAAGAGTCTGAACAGACAGGCCTTGCTGGGTTTCCCCTCTCATTCTGTTACCATTAGATCATTTCCTTTTATCTAATCACATTTCTACATGGCTGGCCATTCTTCACCTAACCTAAGCATAAAAACAGTTTCCCTAGCTCTTTGAGTCCTCATTTCAGAAAGCCTCCCATGTGACTTAAACCTTCGACTGGATAAATGTGTTATGCTTTTCTGTTGTTAACCCATCTTTTGTTATAGGAACATCAGCCATGACCCTTCGGGATGAGGATCACACCTTCTCCATCTTTGCACCCTTGAAGTTCTATGATAGAATTAAAGTAAAAGCAACGATTTTCATTTATAAATTTAAAAAATTAAAAACAAACCTATTTAGAGCAATTTTATATGTTGTGTGCATTATTTTTCAAATTAATTTTGTCTTAAATTATTCAATTATTTTTGAATTACTGACACATATTCATGAAACACAATTCAAAAGATACTGGAAAGTAAATCTAACTTTTGCTCCTGTTCTCCTCCAGCCGCCTTGTTTCCCAGAAGTATATATCTTTACCTTTTCTTGGTGTAACGTTCTAGAATCATTTGATCCACATACAAACACTCCCATAAGTTACAACAAATCTGAAATTCTATTTATATCTTTTTTATCACTTAAGAATATATCTTATTCTAATCAGTATATATATATATAGAGAGAGAGAGCTATCTAATTCTTTTTAAAGATGTATAATATTTGATTATAAAGAAGTATAGCCATTCTTCAGTATTCTTGGGAGATGAGTTCCAGGCCCCCGGGAATACCAAAATACGTGGACGCTCAAATTCCTGATATAAAATGATGCAGTATTTGCATACAACCTATGCACATCCTCCTGTCTACTTTAACCATCTCTAGATTACTTTGAATACCTAATACAATGTAAATGCTATGTAAATAGTTGTTATACTGTGTTTTTTATTTGTATTATTTTTTATTGTTGTATTGTTATACACATTTTTGATATGTGGTTAATTGAATCTGTGGATACAGAACCAGTGGATATAGAGGACCGACATACCACGATTTATTTAACAGGTTCCCTGTAGACTCACCTCTAGTTATTTATAATCCTTGATATTGCAAGCAATTTTGCAATGACCTTGCAAAATACATTATCTTAGCCACACGACAGTGCATTAACAAAAGAAACACCTAGATGTGTATTTGCTAGGGTAAAAGGAATTTGTATTTTCAGTTCTGATAGATCATGACAGATTGCCATCCACAGAGATTGTATCAGTCTTTGACATATGAGAATGTCTGTTTCATATACCCTCATCAACACTGTTTTACCAAACTATTTGATATTTGACCATACTGAAAAATTATATCTTGGCAGTTCTCCATTTATGAGGAAGTTATGCATTGCCTCATGTCTTTGAGTTATTTATATTTGATTTCTTGTTATGTATCTTTTTTTTCTTTAAGAGATAGGATCTTGCTTTATTGCCCAGGCTGGAATACAGTGGAATGACCATAGCTCACGGCCCAAATAATCTACTTGCCTCAGTTTCCCGAGTAGCTAGGATTATAGGCATGTGCCACCACACCTGATTAATTAATTTATTATTATTATTTTTTTAGAGATGAGCTCTCACTATGTTGCCGAGGCTGGTCTTGAACTCCTGGCCTCAAGTGATCCTCCCACTCAACCTCCCCAGTTACTGGAATTACAGGTATGAGCTGTGCCTGGCTGTGATGTTTTGATATACATTTTCTATTGGGTTGTTAGTCTTTCAAATTTGCAGGTGTTTTTTACATATTAAAGATATTAACCTTTGCAATAAGAGTTGAAATATTTAACCCACTTTTTCATTTGTCTTTTTAAAACTTTTGATTTTTTGCTGATATTCATGATTTTCTTTTGACTTTTAGTATTTTTTGTCATACAGAAACTTCTGAGTTTTATATAGTTTAATTTATCATTTTTTTTTTCTTTTATTGGTTCAGGGTTTTGTGTATACTTAGAAATGCTGCCCAATTTGATATTGTTTAAAATAGTTTTTTATGTTTTTCTCTGAGACTTTTTTCACTATAAATATTGGATATCTATAATTTAAATTATTATAAAGAGGAACTACTTTTAGATAGTTCCATACCTGTGATTTTCTCTGTAAGGTGTGTTTACTGGATGTTTATGTGGTGGGAGGAAGAAAGATCATGTTCTAGGCTATAAGAGTCCCATTTAAAGAAGTGGGGTATTTTGCGAGTGAGCAATTTCTTTTAGCACTTACTTTTCCTAACCACATCTGACAGTGAAAACTACTCACAATTGTAAGTTTTTCTTCTTCACTAGCTTCATAAACAGACTTTTTTTCCCTGTAAATATGCCTGGCTTGAGACTTAGTACTACTTTTGCTCTAGGAAAGTTATTGTCATCTTATTATTCCAGACAAGGGATTTTTGGTTTAACTCTCAATTTGGAAAAATTATTTTGAAGGACTGTTTATTGAGGGTATCTCTGAGACCTGCATCCATAGGCATCCTCTTCCTATGGCATCCCTCTTGGACCTTCAATGCAGTTGTTAGCCCTTGCTTGAATTCATGATTCTGGGTTACAGATGCTGTGATGGTTAATTTTATGTGTCAACTTGACTGGGCAAGCAGATGCCCAGATATTGGGTTAAACATTCATTCTGGGTGTTTCTGGACCAGATTAACATTCGAATTGATAAATTGAGTAAAGCAGATTGCCCTCCCCAATATGCATGGGCCTCATCCAATCCATGGAAGGATTGAATAGAAAAAAATACTAAGAAAGAATTTTTTCTCTTTGCTTGACTGTCTTTGTGCTTGGATATTGATCTTCTGCCTTTGAACTCTGCCTCTAACTGAAACTTACATCATGGGATGTCCTGGTCCTCAGGCCTTCGGACTCACTCTGGCACTATTACCATTGGCTACCCCGATTCTCCAGCTTGATGACTGCAAAGCCCAGGACTTCTTAGCCTCCATAATCATGTGATCCAGTCAATTCCGTATGGTAAATTTATATCTCTATCTACAGAGAGCTTGGTTCTGTTTCTTTGGAGAATCCAGACTAATACAGATGAATCCTAAATTTGTCAAGGAGGGGTTTGAGTTTCTGTTTCTCAGTCTTCTTATTGCTATTGGGTGATTTTGAAGGGGAGAAAGGTAAAGCCACCATTTTACTCAGGTATTTTAAAATTGACATCAAAGATCATGTTCTAGGCTGCAAGAAACTGTTTTAAAGATACGTGGTTGTGAGGGTAATTTTTTTCAGCCTGTGGGTACCTCAAGGACCATAAAAATGCACCAACTATTATGTTATAGCCCAAGCATTAGTATATACAGAACTTATATTAAAGATGATCTGAAAGTTACTGCCACCAAGTCTGGCTTTCTGACACCTGAGTGATTTCTCCTAATAATTTATTAGAACACCCACTAGCCAACACTCTTCTTACAAACCAACATAGTATCTTTATTCTTGTTCTTATAACATAGACATCCACTCCTTATCTTCACCCCTACCTCTTCATCCTGTGAAGGAAGGGAAATTTAATATTTACAGACTTACCTGTTGTATTTTAGCTTCGGTGATTTTGAAGCAAGCTAATGTTTACTCACCAAACCACTAATTGCACCTGAAGAATCTGGTATCTTAAAGAGAAACAGTGAAACCAGGTATACCATTTTGACAAGACTGTCAAAATTTACTTTGAACAGTGATAAAAATTCGTATATATAAAGGAATGAAGAAAGATGCTTTTATACCCACAATTTTGAAGGAATGATAGGAGTGGGTGTAAGTAATTGAACATAAATTCTTGATAGTTGCATATACTGAAGCCAGTCTAGAAGTTAAGCTAACAAAAACTTGTCTGTTCTTCATGTACTGGGAGATTCTTAAGACACGACAGTGTGGTGGCAGCTCTGTCAGGAGGAGGAAGAAATGGATGACTATAGATTCCTCGCCAAGTGTCTAAAAACAGTGCTCAGAATTCCACCCATCAACCTGAGGAGATGAATAACTGAAATCACATTATACCTATATTTTCTGAAGTGAAAACTGTCAACATTGCTGTCACTGACAATGTTCTGACTGAGCTGGAAGGAGATTTTTGGCAGTTCACAATCTGTTAGCTCATATTTCCACAGCTCTGGGGAAATGGCCTCAATACTTCAAAACCCAATACTTGGATTGTCAGGGAGAAATCAGGGTCAGAAGTAGAGTCATTGATCCACTACTTTCAAAGTTCCAGAAGAAAGAAACAATACATGGTGTCAACGGATCTGATCGAGATAAAGGCAGGCAGAGGATGTTCCATGTTCACTTATTTGATATCTATTTATTAAATGCTATTCCATGCACTCTTCCAGGTGCTCCAAACATAACAGTAAGCAAGCAAGTCCCCTACCCTTAAGAAATTTACATCCCTGTTTTGGCTGTTTATGTGGGGCTGGGGAGATGATATGGACAGATGATATGGGGAGATGATATGGACATACAGTGCACAAGTAGAGAAATAAAAGACAATAAAACAGATGTGGCATAGAAGGTCATTAGTGGGATGATGGTTCTTTAGAAAGGGTAGTAGCAATGTTCCCTCTGAGGAGGTGGCATTTGAGATCCGACACAGGTCATTATATAAGTCGTGTGTATGAGTCTTTTTATAAACTGTGGTTGATCTTATCATAGTGAATCAGCCAGCAATGGGCCAGAGAGCTGAAGCAGGACATTTTGTTTGAGGAATTGAGGGTTAAAGCAGTCATTTCTCTGATCTCATTTTTGGTTTTATGCATGTTTGATACATGTACATAGAGAATTTGATGACCATGTTTGAATATGAACACAAAATTTTGTGGACATATTTTTTTATATGTAGTGATTGTATTTTTTACATAGAGAATTTAGTGTGCAAGTTTTATACTTGTACATAGAGACTGATTATTTTATATGTGTCTCCACCTAATGTGTAAAACATTCACAAAACTAAAAATCTTGGGTACTTGACAAAGCACAGACACATGTATTGTCTCATTAAATCCTCACAACACAATGCCCAAGGATAGCTTTTATTATTATTTTTGTTTCATAGAAAGAAAACTTAGGCACAGACAGGCACGTTAAACCAGCCCCAGAGGTGGGGTAAGGATGCATACAAATCATTTGACTTTAAATTTGGCCTTCTTTTCACCAAACATGCAGCTTTGTGTGGATACTACTTAAGTATTTTGGGAGAAGAATCCTGTATTAAAACATATTCAAGCTTATGTATAAAGAATTACATAATGTGTACATGTAATACTAAAATAATAAAAAAACTAAATGTTAGAAATGTTTGGATTGTGATTTAGCCACAAATTTATTTTTTAATAAATTTGTAATGGGGCTTGAGTTCAGCTAGATTATGCTTTCACTTGATAAACTTTAGCAAAATATTGCTGAGATCTTTATTCTAAGGTTTGCAGTCTAAATGAATAAATAATCTGCCTTAATACTAATATTCTGCAAAATATTACTTACTAAATTGCCAGCACATTTAAAATATTTTTTTAATCTATTTTGTAATTTTTTTTTCTTTTTCCAAGGACTCAAAATGCCTCAAGGAACTTTTCCTAACACATTCTCCAAGTAGCACATTTTTGGGCTGAGATTAAGCATTGCACATTTATTAAAAAGTGTTCTCTTTTGTTGTCTGTAGGTAGGGCTGCTGTTAGGTACAGTGATGAAGTCTCCTGGGTTTAAATTCTTTTTCCCTTGAGTGGCTTTTTTGTTCTTACACTTTCACAAATTTATCGAGCTGGTACTTCCTCTGCTCTGGCTGACATATCAAAACATATTCTTAGGAAAGAATCTGACATTTGTTAATCTTAAGGTAAAAGTGACTGATAACAGCTTAAAATACTTATTCCCCAATGGACATTTATATTTTAATAAAGATCAAAAAACAAACTCAAACAACAGAATTGAAGAACAGTAGAAACCTCTTGGAAATTATGAAAGGCAGTTTTATAATCTACTTATTTTTAAGGTCAGCTGCTTCTGAGCAATTGAAAATAGGACTCTCTGTAATCCGTCGGAGAAAGTTAACTACTCTATCTTTTAATTTTGAACAAAATAAAATGTATGTCTTCTAGATTTTCTCACAGCATTAGCTTTCTTCTCTACCGCATGACCATACAAGTTCTGACATGCACTGAAGTAATTAAATGCCACGAAGCATCCTCAAATTTTGTTCATGCTCAGCCAAATTCATATCTTCTTCCACACCTCTTAGTAGGTGTGGAGCCAGAGCCTGAAGGAAGATTGCACACATTAGTCCCTCCAAAAATGATGAGCTAGTCACCATCAAAGTAACATTTTTTCCTGCATGGGGCAATCTCCATACTCAGTCTGTGTGGGGCCTTCTCCTTCAAGATTTTATCCTAGTGATCTTTGGTTAAAATAAACATCAAAGGAAACCTTGGAATAAAAGGATGAATAATATGAATAATAATAAGAAACACAATGTTGAGCATTTGGTTACCACTATCTCATATAATCCTCACAATGAACTATGAGGCTGATGCTGTTATACCTACAGTAGTCCACCCTCATCCACAAAGGATACATTCCAAAACTCCCAGAGGACACCCGAAACCTTGGATAGTAGCAAACCCTATATATACACTGTTTTTTCCCATACACATATACCTATGAAAAAGAGATCAACAACAATCACTAATAATACAATAGAACAATTAATTATAACAATATATTGCAATAAAAGTTCTTCAAATGCCATCTCTCTTAAAATATCTTATTATACTGTACTCATCCTTTTTCTCTCGATAATGTGAGATGATAAAATACCTATATGATGAGACGAAGTGAGGTAAATGACGTAGGTTTTGCGATGTGGTGTTAGACTATTATTGACCTGGTAATATATCAGAAGGAGGACCATCTGCTTCAGGTGATCTTGGATCATCCAGCCATGAGAATGTCAATGGTCAGGTATCGAAAGCAGACCATGAAGAGGACTCAAGGGCAGACACACTGAACACAGGAATGATGCACATCCCAGGTGGGACAGAATGGGACAGTGCAAGATTTCATCATGATATTCAAGAATGGCATGGAATTTCAAACTTGCAGATCGTTTGTTTCTGAAATTTTTTATTTAATATTTTTGGGCCATGGTTGACCGCAGGAAACTGTAGACAGTGAAACCAAAGATAAGGGGGACTATTGTATCCCCATTTTACATGAGGAAATGGAGGCACAGGGTAGTTATGTGACCTGTCCCAGATCAGATAGTCATCAGAGTCGGATGTGGCTGACTCCCAAGTCCATTTCCTTAGCATCTTCACATGTGCTGAGGATGTGAGCATCGGTAGAAGGAGGTAGGAATATTTTTACCAGGTGTTCCCAAGTGGGTTCTTGCTCCTTAGTCCCCAGATAAGGCATTTTATTCTTGTTGCTTCTTTAAAGTAATTTCTTAATAAAGATAGTATCCTGAAGATGAAGATGAGGACAAAAATGATGATTAATAGTGATTCTTTTCTCCCCTGCCCCTTACCTTGTGTTTCGTTAGCATTTTTCTCATATTTTAAAATGAACACTTGTCCTGGTACTGATTCACTTACTAGTCTATGAATTCCTTGAGAGCAAGGACCATAATTTTATTTCTTTGTTTTCTTCTTTCCTTTTCCCTCTTGCTTTTTCCCCTTTCTTTTTACCTTTATCATTTTTTCCCATTTTTTCCTTACTTTCTTATACTATGGAGGCTTATAAAAATTTATGGTGGGCATGCAACTCTAGAACCAATGGGTTTTTAGTGGCAATCTTGGACTCAAAACTCACTGGTTTACACAGCACTCTTTTGTTCTTTTTGTCCCTCTAAAAGGTCCCTTGGGTAATGTTTTCATGATGGTTAATAGGCTACCTACTCACCTCTTCTCTTGACTTTTGCCTTGAATATTTTAGAGCATTTTACTATGATTATAGTACCATCTGATAAAATTGGAATTATTTGTTTTTCTTGTATTCGATATGTAAGATCTGTGTAATTTAATGTTTATTAAAGCTTAATATTGTAGACGAACATGAGTCTGACAATATTCCCGGTGCTAAGTCTTTGAGCAAATTTTGACCCTGAAGGGAGGTTTCAGCTTTTTTCAATTATGTCACATGGGCTGTTTAGAGGTGTAACATACTCTCACATCAAGATTTTGGAAAGTTCAGAGAAGTAAATCAAAACTCGCTAGCACTACATTTCAAATAGCTTCGCACAAAGGTTCTTGCATAGCTAAGGGTGATATTTTCAATGACTTCCTGGTCCTGGCCACTATTTCAATCTCATTCCAGAAAATTCAGATGTAGTTGAGGAAGATTGATGTTACTATAGGAATGACTTTGAATTCTGTCTAATAACAAATGAGTTAACTATTGATAAATTTTGGTGTTTTCACGCTTCTGATAAGAAGAAACATCCACACAGTCCTCCCCTCCCCTGAACCAACTCATTGCAACTCATCCACATGTCTGTCACACAATGGGGCTGTATTACGAACGTCTGCCTTAAATCATCGCAACATAATACTTCTGTTTGCAGATACCTCATCCGACCTTTTTTGCAAAAGGACCTGGATTGAGGAGGCGGTTAAAAAACACCATCCTCAAAAAAACCAAGCAACAACAACAACAACAAAAAACCACCATCCTCTAGGCCAGGCTGGGTGGCTCACACCTGTAATCCTAGCATTCTGAGAGGCCCAGGTGGGTGGATCGCTCAAGGTCAGAAGTTTGAAACCAGCCTGAGCAAGAGCAAGACCCCATCTCTACCAAAAATAGAAAAAAAATTAGCTGGGCATGGTGGCACATGCCTGTAGTCCCAGCTACTCAGGAGGCTGAGGCAGGAGGATCGCTTGAGACCAGGAGTTTGAGGTTGCTGTGAGCTAGGTTGATGCCAAGGCACTCTAGCCAGGGCAACAGAGACTCTGTCGCAATAAACAAATACAAATAAAAAATAAAAACATCATCCTCGTATGCTTTGAGGCATTCAGCCTGTAACGCTTACTTTTTGTTCTCTATCCTTAAAAGTAATTCCATCTATTGCAGAAGAAGTTAATATGTGACAGACTTCATGACAAATGGGATTTCTTGGTCATTTTCTTGTTGATGTGGAAAAGGTCGGGCGCCGGGATGTGGCCGATTGCCGCCTCCCTGTAGTTCCACATCTCTGGGGGCCACTGCTGCACGTGGCCAGTTAGAGGCACCCTGCTGGGGCCGTACACCCTCGGCACACAGCCACCCCGCATACCCGTGTGCCACCAGGATCCCACTAGCTGGAATGCCCCCAGGCCCACCAGCCGCTGCCAGTTTCCCGCCACGCTGTTTGCGTGATCCTGATTGGGTAATTTTTGAATCCCACAGTTTTTGATTGGATGTTAAAGCTTGTTGTTGATTGGATGTTAAAGCCTGTTGCTGATTGGATGTTAAAGCTTGTAGTTGATTGGATGCTTCTTGAGCCCTAACGAGGGTATAAAAGCAGGGGCAGAAGGGCAGGAAGGGGAGAACATCGGAAGACAGAAGAGAGGTGTAATACTAGGTTTTCTGAGTCAGCTGTAGAAGAATAAAGGCTGTTCTCCGATTCTTCGTGCTCGGTTCTTTCACAGGTCAAATGGATAAGAGCTGTAACAAGAGCTGTAACTGTACACACTGCCGCAACACTGTGAATGTAAGTAACCCCCTTTCCTTCTATCCCATCCTCGTTGGTCTCCAAAACTTATGCTGTTTTCACTGCTTGACGCCGCTTTCTCGATTCCTTTTGCACTTGCCAAAGAAGTTTATCAGCTTCTTTCTTCGAATCGTGTTATAATGGTGGCGTTGCAAAGGGGCCCTAGAGCTGTGGGGTGGGATTTGGGGAAGCAGAACGCCTGCTTTGCCCTCCACCTCTGTTGGGGACCGTGTGTGCAGCTTCTCTGAGTGTCAGGCCTTCTTCTCTCCAACCAGGACGCTGGGCAGGTCGATTCCTCCCTCTCCTTCGTCTTAATCAAACAGTGAATCAAATGGGGATGTTAATGTAAACACGGTTGTCTTATTTCATTTCAGCACCGGAGGTGTCTCTTGGCAACGCAGGGGCCCTGCGCCCTGATGGACTGAAAAACCAATGTTTATAAACCATTCTTTCCTCTAGACTTGCATAATGGAGCAGAGATTTTCTCTTATCAGTTCACAAAGTAGATAGCCCTTTCCCTTCTTTGGCCTTTTGAATGATTTGCATTTAGGAATGGAAATTTTCTCTAGGAGGATGAGTAGAAACCAACTAAATTTTGCCGTTCCCTCGCTCCCTTCTCCCTCCCTTCCTTCCCTCCCTTCCTTCCCTCCCTTCCTTCCCTCCCTTCCTTCCCTCCCTTCTCCCTCCCTCCCTTCCTTCCTCCCTTCCTTCCTCCCTTCCCTCCCTTCTCCCTCCCTCCCTTCCTTCCTCCCTTCCTTCCCTCCCTTCTCCCTCCCTCCCTTCCTTCCTCCCTTCCTTCCTCCCTTCCTTCCCTCCCTTCTCCCTCCCTCCCTCCCTTCCTTCCTCCCTTCCTTCCCTCCCTCCTCTCTGCCTTCTCCCTCCCTTCCTTCCTTCCCTTCTCCCTCCCTTCCTTCCTTCCCTTCTCCCTCCCTTCCTTCCTTCCCTTCTCCCTCCCTTCCTTCCCCACCTTCTTTCCTCTCTATCTCTCTTTCGTTCTTTCTTTTTTCTTTTTTTTGTCAAGAGTGAAAGCCTTTCTTCAAGTGAAATATTAATATGTGAAGCATTAACATTAGTTGATGGAAAGTGAACTGTTGTAATTGGAGCTGAGGTGGTGGCAGAGGCTGAAATCAACCCACTAGAAATGCTCGTCCCATCCTGACCCAACCCCTTCCCGTTAGGTTCCTCTGTGTGGATGTTCCCTGGTTCCCTGGTTCCCAGTGTCAAGAATGAGTATGGGTACCGAGTACAGCCGGTGACAGAGTGATCACAAACACAGAGCAATTTTATACAGTTAATCATATAAAGGAAAGTATGAAAGTACAGAAGGAAGCTCCACAATGCGAAAGTACGTTCCAGAGAGAGTGGAACGGGTCAGTCTCTAGCAGTGGAGAAAGATGCTGGAGGCTGAGCACATGTTGTCTTTTTTAAGCCCACTTATTTGTCCTGCCTTTCCCCTGACAGGATTGGTTGCAATTTCCTGCCTTTGGGGGTGATTGACAGGTTGACGTTATATAACGGATCATGTGACAGGTTACATAGCAGGGTAAATTATGTAATGGTTTCCCTTTCTGCTCATGGGTCTTTTCCAGAATTCTTCATTAAGCTCCACCCACATTATGCTAATTATGGTAATGAGCTCTAAGTCAGTTAAATGTTACTAGGAACTTTTTACGATGTATGTTCCTACCAGGCAACAGTTCCTAGGCACCATTTGGTTTCTAGCTACAATTCAGTTCCTGTTCTCTGCCCTTAGCTACCTTTTTGCCACCTGTTTATCCTCCACCAGATGTAGCATCCCCACTGGTCCCCAATACATCCATATTTGAACCCCGTGACTCAGTGGATGGTGGCTTGAGAACGATTCTTCTCGTATTTTCTGGCTATTTTTATACGATGGACAACATTCTCATACTGTCAGCGTTCTCTTTCTACTTACCCTCTGCCCCATCTCCCTCTTGGCAGCTTCTGTAGACTCCTGCTTACCTTTAAAATGCAAATACGTAAAATGCCTGTCAGTAGATTTGGGAACAAGATGACTCAGTCTGCTACCAAAGTCTGAGAACTGCTGAAAATGTGTCATTACCTTAAGGTAATTTGATCCAACAACTCCTAAAGATAATGCCCCAAACAAAAGAAATAGATACTTTGGTCTAACACACGTATTTATTATGTGTCAATGATGTGTTTATCATTGTACCAGAGATACCTGTGACTATAGAGTTGTTTGGCACAGTTACTCTACCTAAGAACCATTTGCCTAAAATACTTTTATAAAATGGCTAAATTAACAAAGAGAATCTGAAAAATTAAGAAAAGTATATAAAGAAAAATAAAAGTCACACTTACTCTTAGTAATCAGAAAAATTACTTCTTATTTCTTTCTAGTCTTACACTAGATAGATTTCGCTTGGTAGAATTTCAAGCAAGGTGGGAATTGAAGGAGGCATTTGGGGAAAGTGGCCTTACTTGGTGCCTTTAAAATCTATTACCAGGAGGCTACTTTCTCTCTTAACACACAGGGTGTAATAGCAGTTAACACTCATGAATCCTTCAAGCCAGTTCTTTGGGCTTCTCTACCAGTTTAGTCAGTTCCATTCAAATAATTTTTATGACAGCCATTTTTGGGTGTTTTATTAATAACTGGGCCTTCATGAGCTCTCTTTTTAGGTTATGCTTTCTATCATAATTGCATGAATTCTATATATGCTCACAACAGTGTATGTATGTCCATGTTTATGCATACATATACTCAGAGTACAGGCAATAAGTCCACCTAAATGATTTCTCAGCCGATGCATTGCCAAAATCAGACAGATTTCCCCAATGACCTTCTTTCCAGTGCTCAAGAAGAAAAGTAGAATATATATGTCTATATATCTCTCTATATATGCTTTATACATACATTGATGAAATACTCCTTGCACACCTTATGCATGGAATCAATAAATTCTTTAAAATGAATGCCAACTTCTTGCCACAGAAATGAATCAGCTTCTTCAGCCACTGATTCTTTATTAAATTTTGAGGAACTCACTTTACTCTTCTATAGATCAGTTCCCCCTCCTGATTTCAAATGCATTCTAACAACACTGCTAATACTAAGTAGAGCTGAGATTTTCCTCATCAAGGGCAAAGCTCTGGGGTAGGAGTGGACTGCACATGTAAATGAATCTCTGGTTCAACATGGAGATTTCTAAGAAGCTTTGCTACATATGCACATCATATCCAACTTACAGAAATGTGGCCTGAATTTGTATTATAGCTACAGACATCCATGAAACAGAAGGAGATGAGGATCAAGGTTAAAATTTAGTTTTCTTCCATTTTCACAGGGGTTTAGGTATCTGTGTATTAAAGGATACATATCCCCATAGTCAGTATAACTACATTTGGCCATTTATTCTGCCTAACTAATACTATTCCTCTTCCTTTTTTCCCCCTTTCTTTTCCCTCCTCCTCTGTGTTTTTCTTCTAGAGGTCTGGGATTGTAGTGAGCTACCTGGACCATAGAGAGTCCCCTAGGTTTGCTTTTGTCTTTGGCATTAAGAATATCTAAATCAATCTTGTCTCAGTTCTTACACTAAAGATACATGTCAGGTTTCTTAGCAGCTCTTCTCTTACTCTCAAAGAGAAAGAGGAGGTCCACTGGCAGTTTCATGTCCACACAAGAGTAATCACTAAGGTTAACCCTTACATCTAATTCTTTTCACTGATCTCCAGAGACAATTTTTTTTTATCATTATTCTCTTTGTGGAATTTTGTCCCTACTGTTTCTTTATATGAGTGCTTTCAATTTCCCCAGTCTCTTCTTCCTTCATATTTTTAATAGCAAAGTATCAAATTCTGGTCAACTATTGCCCTTTCTGGTTCAGGTGGAGACTTACATCCATGCAGTGTGAAGGGAATTTTGCTTTAAGACATTTCTTATAGAATCCATCATAGACATTTTTCATCTCTGTATCTCTATTATCAAGATTAAACCTTATTCACCACCCTGGAAATAGATAAATAATAGAACAGATTTTTTTTAAAAAAAAATCTTTAAATTCTTTAACTCAATATGGATTGGAAAAATTTGGAGAGGCAGAGATAAGAAATGAAAAAGCCCAAAGGATAATATGTGTGGCTTTTTCAAATTGACAGAGCATGTAATTTATATTTACAACACTACTCTATTCACCATAAACTGCTAGATGTTATCATGAGATGAGTTAAAAAATGTAAAAACAAAATGAAAGTTCACAAGGTAAATGTACATGTGAAGATTCATTATCATGTTGATGGTTTAATTATGGTATGTTACATTTTAGTGAAGGCTCTAGCTTGGGGATGTGAATGTGGAATCTCTTACCTGAGTTTTCTATTTACTTCAGTAGGCTGAATGGAAAATGGGGAGTATAATCTTTTATGTAGTTCTTTTATAGTTAGCAGATCTTTCCTTCTTCTTATCCAAGGAAGAGCTAAAGGAATGTCATTTGAGTAACAATGTAAGAGCTGCAGGACTCTGTCTGGGATGGCCATAGCCTGGTTCCATTGAGTTTCTTAAACATCTCTGGGTTTGCAGTCAATTCCATCATCACTCACTGAGACCTGAGTTGGACTTGAGAAGAATGAAAGTTAAATGAGATCAGATCCTTGTCATTAGGAAACTCACTCTTTAATACACAAAAGTAATACAAGTAAGGCTGCAACTTGGGCTTGGTAATAGAGGTATCAAAAATGCACAATGGAAACACTGGGGAAGGGATGATTGAAGATGGAGAAAGCTTTTTTTTTTTTTTTTTTGGTTGACCTGAGATATTTTAATAATACTTGATCCTTCTCCAATTTGAAGTCCTCACCTAATATTGTCAATAGGTTCTTGGAAACTGTGACTTTAAGTCCAATAATATATAATGAAACCTTTTTTTTTCTTCTCAGTATTACAACAAAGGAAGCTGAATGAAACCATGTTATTTGAGGACCTCCTGTATATACTATATCAGTTAAAGTCACAGTTTCCAAGAATTGATGACATCAGGTGAGGACTTGCTGTATTTTCATAAGCTTTTGAGAAAAGGTGGATTTATTGTATAGTTTAAAATAATTATGTGGTGTTTTCCTTTAAAAATGGGAAATGCCACTGATTTACTTTGGAGGGGAGAGTATGGGATAAGAAATAGGAATCTTTAGCTAGAGATCCTTTTTGTTGAACCAGGGTGAAGTGTTTTTTTGTTTTTCTTTTACTCGCTTCAGAAAAAAGTGATTTTGAATAGAATAACCAAATCTGGGGCTGGCTTATGTAATGTAGGGCAACTGGGTGAGTCCTTTCATCTGTGTGGTGCTGGCTGCTTCTATTTCCTGTCCCGTCAGCAAGAACCTGGGAGCTGTTTCAGAAGCACACGGAACCCTCATATTTCTAGCTGATCAGCTTCTGCTTTTCATAGCACAGCTAATTTGGAAAATCTGACAATTATCCAAACTGTATTTTCAATATGGCCTGAGATGAAGACCATGTATTTATCTTAGCAAAACTGCAAATGCATTTCAAATTCTACCTTGCACGGAGGCTCTTTCAATACCCACCTAAACAAATAAAGAAACTGGGAGATTTTTGGTTCCTCCTTTTTTTTTCCCCTCTCTGTTTTCTTTTCTTTTGAGTTCCTCTAGCAAGGCCTTTTCTTGTTAATTTTGTCAGCTAGTTGCTACTTAAAGCTGACTTACACGGAGATGTGTATATTTGCGGGTCGGCTTCATCAAACATTCGCTGTTCAATACTGTGACAGCTGGTAGCAGGCATACATACTCTTTCCTTGTTTGGTTTTCTGATAAAACCTGTCAAGTACTGGTTGACTATAACTGAATTTGTCACCCTCTCAGCAAGGTTATACTTCTTCTTACTATGAAGTAAAACAATAAAACAACATTTCGAACCCTTCTCTGCTACCCACTCTCAATTTGACAAGCAAATACATGAACGGGTTTTAACCAGACTAACACCAACAAGGTTCACTGTTGATGAAAAATTCTCACCCATCTAGAAACATAGGAATCACTCTTGTGTACGCTTGCTCCAGAGACAATGGGTGATGTAGACGAGGTCACAGCACAAGGTATTGAGCTTGTGTGCAGTTCAAACTGAACGTCTGAAATCTGTCAATTTGGGCAACAAGTCATTCCAACGAGACTGCTTGGTGCCCTGCAGACCTTCTCGATGAAATTTTTCAACTTCTCAAACTAGTTTATTGGCATGGTAAGGACAGGCGCTTAAAAGAAAACTGATAAAATCTGTCTTCTGTAGGATGGGTAGCTTCTAAAGATGAGAGCCTATAATAAAGTTTGAGTTTGAATTTCACTTTTAGATGGAAAAGGGAAGTAAAATATTTCTGTGGGCAAATATATCCTTCAGCAGCTAGTAGGCAAACCTACCGTATATGAGATTGTTGTCTGCCTTATATAGAAACTACATTATCTTTAGTCACCTATTAATATTATATGTAAAAGGGTGTACTTAGTGGTCCCTTAAAGGAACAGATGAAGGTTATATTATTTTTCAATTTAAAAAGAAGTTTTATTAGCATTCTACAAAGTTTTAGAAGGCATATAGCCTTTTTAGGTTTTGCTTCTTATTTGTATTCTTAAACGTTAGAAACATCTATGGTTATAATAATGTTTATAAAGACACTACTCTGTGAATCCCAAAGAATAATACTCATTTGGAAACCACTTTCCTCCACTGAGTCAACTAATGTTACAGCTGGGCCAAGAGACTCAGAATTTATAAAAAGGAAAATGTGTCGAACACTATTATTTCCTTTTACAACCCATATATTAATATTAGCCACCAGTGGAATCTTCCTTCCTGGGCAGCTTGCTCTACATAAAGGCTGAATTAGTTACAAAAAGTTATTGTAAAAACTGCATATATAGTTGCCAAGCAGGTATATTTCTTAACTCTTAAAATGCCTACTTTCTTTTGATCGCTTTTCCAAATTAGATAGAAGATAACATAGATTATATTAAATTTAATCTCTGTGCCATTAATACGATAGGGAAAAAGGGATGCACCCTTTTGTGTTTAGGAAGCTTTCAGTTTTCTAGCTCTTCCCTTCAAACTTTCTGGAGTTATTCCTTAAATACTCTTTCTTCTTCACTTCACTGCACACTTACTCCTCAATCCACTGGAAGCTGTCTTCTTCCCTTTACACCATCTAAGAACTCATTCACTATGCCCTCCTAATTTCCTTAAAGCATTTCTAACTACAGTTGATCCTCATTATTGGCAGATTCCATATTTGAAAATTTGTCTACTCATTACAATTCACTGGCACCCCCGAAATCATACTTGTGGCACTTTCGTAGACATTCATGACATGCACAGAATGGTAAAAAATTTAAGGCTCTGGATGGGCATGTTTCCAGCTTCTTGTTTTAGTTCTCAAGTGTAAACGAGTGTCCTTTTCTCATCAATTTAGTGGCAAATCTTTTGCATTTTTGTGCTTTTTCTTGATGGTTTCACTGCTTAAAATAGCCCCCTAATGTAGTCCCCAAATGCTATCTAATGTTCTAAGAGCAAGGAGGCTGCAATGCGCCTTCTGGAGAAAATGTGTTCTTTCGGGCATGAGTTATAGTGCTGTTGGCTATGAATTCAATGCTAATGAATCAACAATATATATTAGATAAGGTGTCTTTATACAGAAACACATCTAAAATGAGGTTATACATTTATCATTTGATGAAAATGCTGCACACAGAGGCTCCCAGGAACCTAACCCTGTACTTGCTCTAGGCGCAATGGTTCGGTATATTCTATTTCAGTTTTTGTGTTATTTTGTAGACCACGACTACCTAGAATAACAAGAATCAACTCTTATTCATTTCCTTCCCCTTTGTAGGTATTTCTTCCTTAACCAACCCTTTAAACTTACATGCTCCCTGGATGGTCTTTACACACTTATGGTTCCAAGCACAGCCCTCATCTCAAAATCTCCCAAATTCTTAATTTGCAGCTTCCTAAGCTTCAAGTGCCTATAGCCATGAGTCAGTCCAATTCCTACGTTCAGATGTCCCACAGACAATGCAAGCTCAAACTGTCTATCAACAAACATTGTTTTTCTTCCATCACCAACCTTTTTTTCACCTGTGTTCTCTATCTTTATTGATGCCACTCAGGTGTCCAAGCTGGAAATCTGAACAGCTTTAAGTTTCCTCTCTTTCTTTTACCCTCACCGTGAATCAAGTCTTGTCAAGATTACTTTATACGTTTTTCTTAAATTTATCATATTTTTGCCATTCCAACAATCACCACCGGCCATTACCATTATTTATTAGGCCCCAAATGGTAAAACATTAAAAATACCTTAAAAATTTATTTTAACAGAAACCATATAAATTCATATGAATTCATCCGTCTTTTAGTGTTGGACTCCAGCATCCAGGATTTTCTTATATTGTTATTGTTTTTAATAGAAAGCAGAGAATTGTAATTCCTTGTTATATTCCTTGCACAAACCATGCCCACAATGCATTTCTATGATTCTGATTTTCTTTTCTTTGAAGAGAAGTCATTACTTAACTGCATTTAGAAAGCACGGCCCATGCTGGCATTTGATTTTAGACCCCTGATTTAGTTTGGTTCTGAGGCTTTGTTGATTTTCTCTCTTCTGATCTAGCTGCTGGTTACAAGGTATGTTCACCTTGCGAGAATTAACTGAGTGTCATAATTACGGCTTGTACATTTTCATTATAAAAATAAAAAGAAATTTGAGGATATAGAATTTGAGGTGTGAACTGAAGAAGAGGCAGGGGTTTGGTTAGGTAGAGAAAGAGGAGGAGGAGGAGGAGGAGGAGGAGGAGGAGGAAGAGGAGGAGGAGGCATGGTGTGAAAAAGGAGGAGGGGTGGGAGTGTATGAGGCTTAAGTGGGAAAAAACAAAAAGGCCACTGGGCCCAGCAAAGAGAATGCCTGGTAAGGATAGTTCATAAATAAACTTGGGGAGGGAGGGAAGGAGGGTCATATTAAAGGCATAACATTGAAAGATAGTTTACGCTCAGAGAAAAAAATCCCAAGGAAATAGAAAACTACTTGCTCCCTAGGGAGTGTTTCTTACTTCCTGGAGCTCACAAAAAATATGTAATGGAAAAGCATTACAATGAAGGAGCATACATAAAATTTGTTGCAGATTTTTATTTCCTAAGTACAATTGCAATTTTGCAAGAAATTGGACATTCATGAAATTTGAGGTTTAGCTTTGTCCATAAATTTTTTTTATTTGCTCATAGTCAAATTTTTTCTTGAAATATAAATGAAATAAAAATAACTTTTATAACTGACATGTCAAAATAATTTTAAATCATACTATTGGGAAGTGAAAAATAAAAACAAAACAAAGGCAGCAACTTGTTAGTTGACATCACACCCTGAAAATTCATCTGGGAAGTTTTGTGCTTGTGAAAATGGGGGAAGGTTATAATGCAAGTGTTTTTGCCAACTGACTAGAGCAGCACTTACTTCCATAAATACCATATAATATAATCTGTATACTCCCCAAAGAATTCTGAGCACTCAGAAATGGCTTGCACTTTCCATGCTTTTGTCACATGAGACAGGTGATGTTTTATGAATGCGGCACCATTTTGGAACGAAAACTGCCACTTACTGGGAGTATATTTGTAATAAAAAGGGCTTTTCCCACATGAAAGCACATCTTTAAAGTCCCATTTCTCCCCAAATGTAGATGCACCGGGGTCTCATATGTGCTCTTCACAGTTGAATTACTCTATATTGTATTTACTCAAGAAAATCCCAGTTGCTCTCCTTCCCTTTCCTTCTTCAATTCCTGATATAATATTGCCCTCTGGCAATTGGTTCTGAAACTCTGAACTGCTGCCTGACTTATATTCCATAGTCATCAAAATAGTTGTATCTTCAGAGAGAAGTATTAGGGATTGATCATAAAATTACGATTAATGAAAACTGATAAATTGGCTAATTTCCACTTGGTAAGTATCTTTCTTGTCAAAAGATATTTTTCTGGATCTTAATTATCTGGATAATTGTATATTTCAGATGGCTCCCAAATAGCTATATCTGACTTCACACTCTTTGCCCACTTCCAGGATCATATACCCCAACCGTTTGCTGAACATCTCCATAAATGTTGGCTGAACACCTGCTATTTATAGAGTTCTATACTAGAATTTACAGAAGATACACGTAATAAAGTATGATTCTTGTCTGCAAGCATCTTTCAATCCATTTTATAGCATGAAAACAAATGTATACCAGAATATAAGTGCAATATTGGAAGAGTAATCAATTATTGTTGGAATCTAGATGATGAACCAACCAATAAATATACAGCATTTCAGATGCTAAACATGCAATGGAGAAAAAATGTTGCAGATTAAAGAGAAGAGAAAGGCGCAAGATTGGGGAGATTTTGATAAGATGGTCAGGACAGTACTCTCTGATGATATTTTGAGCAGGATCTTTAAGAAGTGAGAGAGTACATAATGTTGTAGTCTATGGGAAGAAGATTCCAGGCAGAGGGATCAGTTAGCACAAAAATTCCTAAGGTGAAATATACATATATATACACACACACACACAAATGCATATAAGTGTATATATAAAAATATAATATAATGTAGGTATTTAAAAAATTTAGCCAATATTAATATAGTACTTACAATATGCCATACATTGTTCTAAATGATTTACAGATATGGAGTCATTTAATCCTTCTAATAATACCTACGTTTTCTTAGGTAACCACAGCATTATTGACATTTTCAGCTAGATAATTCTTTTTGTGGGAGCTATCCTCTGGATAGCAGCGTGTCGAACAGCACTTTTAGTTCTACACACTGGATGCCAGTAGCACCTTCCAAGTGGTGGCAATCGAAAATGTCTTCAGACATTGTCAAATATCTTATAGGGGGGAAAATTGTACCCCATTGAGAACCACTGAAGTCATCCTATGGATAGGTGCTTTATCATCCCTAATTTATATATATAAAAAAAAACACGCAGAGAAGGTAAGTAGCCCAGCTAAGTTCACACATCTCTAGTAAGTTAAGTTGAGATTCGAATGCAAACATAGCAGTTCTGGTATTCACACTGTTAACTGCTACAAGGGCCTATTTTCTAGGAACAAAAATAAAGCCTGAAGTGGTTGGAGGAGGGTTAGGAGTTGGGGTGGATGTGAGGGTTAGAAGATGAGGTTAGAGAGAAATGGGGGGAGTGTGTGACCTTTTAAAGACTTTGCTTTCCACTCTAAGAGTAATGGGATGTTGTGAGAGGGTTTGAGCAGATGACTGATAGATCTGACTTACGTCTTCAGATGATCACTGTCTGTTCTTAGTAGAGAGTAGGCGGTGGGTGGGCAAAGGCTAGTGGGAGGATACTGCACCAGGCCAGAGGGCAGATGACAGTGTCGTGGAACAGTCTGGTGGAGATAGAGATGGTTGGAAATAGTCTGACTCTTGACATGGTTTGAAGGTAGACCCAAAAGCTTTTACTGATGGAGCTCATGTAATATGGGAGAAAGAGAAGAGTCAAGAAAACCACTAAAGATTTTAGCCTGAGCCACTGAAAGAATGGCTCAGAATTTATGTCTGGCTGTGCCGGGACTTGTCCTTGTTTAGCTTTCTTCCCTTTCAGATCTCGCTTTCCTAATTCCCCTATCTCTGTAAGAGCGTGCCCTCAGCAAGCTTCTTCCACAAAAATCCCCCTCTCAGCCTCTGCTTCTAGGGAACCTAATCTAAGAATTTGCTGAGCAGGGAAGACAGTGGGTCTCAGATTTGAGGTTGAGAAGGAGTTGAGGATCATGAGTTCTGTTTGGTCCATAATAATTGGAGATGGCTATCAGACATTCAGATGGAAATGTTGAGTAGATAGCTGGAAATATGAGGCTGGTGTTAGGAGATAAAATAGTTGGAGTAACCAGCATAAGATGACACTTATATCTAGGATACTGGATAAGATCACTAGTGGAATTACTGATGATACATAAGAAAAGAAGTTCACAAACGGAGCCATGAGACATTCCAATGTCCTCAGGTCGGGAAGATAAAAGAAGAAAGGTGGATACTTAAGGGATTAAACTGGATTTTCCTGTGTGGAAAGAGGAGAGCCAGGAGAGAGTGGAACTCAGCATGCCAAGTAAAGACAGTATTTCAAGGAAGAGAGAGTAATCAACTGCTTTAAATGCTGCTTCTAAGTCCTATAATATAAGGTTAAAAAATTGCCCACTAGATTTGATGATGTAGAGATCAATGGTGAACTTGACAAAAGCTATTTATACAGAGGTAGGGAGAAAGACTGATCAGCAGTGGTTCAAGAGAGAATGGAAAAAGGAAGTAGAAAAGCTGTATAGCACATATAAAAAACTCTTTCAAGAAGTTTTGCTATAAAGAATAGAAAAATAGAGTGGTAATTTAAAGGAGAAGTGTGAACAAGTTTTTTTTTTTCAATATTGGAATTACAGAATGTTTCATGATAATGAGAATGAGTCAGCAGAGAGAAAATCTGATCATATAAAAGAAAAGGAGACAACTGCTGGAGGGATGAAGTTGAATAGGTGAGGGGTTGGGATCAGTGCAGAAGGGGAGGGATTGCTCGTAGATAAGATGAGAGACAGTTTATCTCTAGTTATAGGGATGACAGGAGATGGCAGAGAAAGTAGGTACACATGCAGGAGGATTAGTAGATGTAATGGTGGGAATACATAGAACTAATTAATATTAGTTCTATTCTAGCTGCTTTTATTTTTTTCAGGGAAATAGGAAGCAAGAAAATTATCTGATTGAAGAGGGAGAAAGAAATAATGGAAGATTGAAGAAAGAAGGGAAGCTATAAAATTACTGTCTAAGCATTTGAGAGAGAGAATAAAATAAACTAATAGCATTTCTGGGCAGCATAATGGTTTTCTTCAGGTGTAAGTCATGAATTTAAAGGAAAATCCCTTAGCATAGTTATGGGTTTCTCTCCAGCCACATTAATCCATGTAGGCACATGTCCACAGTGGACAAAATAGGGATCAAGCAGAATTTTGGTTCAGACAGAAGAATAATAAGCAAGGGAAAGATTATAATGGCAGACATGGAACCTAAGGTAGGAGTCAGAAGACTTGCAGAAACATGCAGTTAGACAGGGGTACCTCTGTGAATCATAGGTCCTTTTTAGGCTGAGGAATTATTGGGATTGAGACACAAGATGGAGTGGTCTGGGAAGGTAGGAGGTAGAAGCCAGAGGTCATGGAGGTTGCAGGCTAGGGAGTGACCACTACAGAGAATGCACTCTTGGAATGATTGTGTACATGTTGAGGTGACACTGAGATACAGCAAGAATGTCAGTAGTAGTGGCAGCCAGCTTTGTCCTAGTATCTTCAGAAGCATATATCAAGATAATGAAACTGTTAGAAATTTGCCTTTCTTAGATTTTAATTTCATAGTGCTATTTGTATTTTTGTAAATGTAGATTAATTATTAAAACATGCAGAAAAGGACAAAGCATATAAAAATGTCCACTAACTTAACAACCAGATCTGAAAAATGTTCATTTTTTGCTTGAGATCTTTTTTATTTTTTATAAAGAAAACATAACACTAAAGACATAGTGGAATCCCACCCCCTACCCCTTCCAACTTCCTCTCCCCTTCCCAAGTTGATTCTTTCTTTCCTTTCCCTGGAGGTGCCAGGCATCCATCCAAACCTTTGTATATTGTCAACACATACATAACAATAGATACTGCCATCTAAAATAAATAAAAAGGTGTAATAATGCAATTATCACTAAACATCTATCAATTTTAATATAGTAGAAGTAGACTTATTAATTTCTAACTGCTGCATAATTATTTTTTAATTGAACACTATATGAGTATAGTAGTCTGTTTATCCATCTCAAAGTACATTTAGGTAGTTCCACCATTTGGTAATTACCTACAATGCTGCAACACATGCCAGTGCCCACGTTACTCTGTGAATGTGTCTCTGTAGTGTATACTTAGAAATGGAATTTATGCATTGTAAGCGATGAACATTTCCAACTTATTGGATAATGCCAAATTGAACTCTCCCCTGAAGTGTATAATTTTTTCCATTTTTCATATTCCATGCTAACACTTGGTATTTCCAGACTTCTAAATTTTGTCAATGTGATGTATGTGATGGAGGAGAGGCAATATTCAATGAGATAACTGAGAGTTTTTTGATAATGGAGAAAGATATAAATTTTGAGCCTTACTGTTAACAATGAAGCCCAAGTGGTATTAAAGAAATGAAATCCATGTATGTTGAAATTTTAGGGATATAAACTAAAAAAGCAGAAAAAAGTTGTGTAGCTAACAACCAGTATAGGGGAAATACAAGGTAATGTAATGATTTACTTTTTCAAGGTATTCAGTAACAGGGGTGAAATATGTACATTTTCAGCAGAGTAAGAATTGAAAGGGTTACCATTAACCAACCCACATTAACAGACATTCTAAAGAGTTTACTTAAAGAAAAAGGAAAATGACCCAGGAAAAAGGTCTGCAAGTTAAGAAAGAATGAAGAGCAAAGGAATTGGTAAAAATAGGGATAACTAAATATTAAATGAATACAACATATTAACTAATCTTGGGATTATAAATGCAAGATGTAGTTAAATATTGGACAACAGTAATAAGGAAAATAGAATGTAAGAGATTGGCATCCAGGTGTTCTAAAGGTCTTATATTTAATATTATTCTGTAAGAGAGGTACTGATGATTAATTTCCCTGTAAAGAGAATAGAAATAGTTTGTATAATCTCCAGAACAGAGACAGAAGAGAGTGAAATAGAAATAAAATTAATCCCAAAGAAAGTAGAAAAGAAGAAATAAAAGGAACATAGAAAAGACAGGATGAATAGTAAAATGCAAGACAGTAGAATGAACGTCAAATATTTCATTAATTACATTAAATATAAATGTAATAACATCATTTAAAAGAAAAAATTCTTAGGTTGGGTTAAAACAAGCAAAATCCAACTATATGCTATTTATATGAGATACTCAAAGCAAAATCACCAGAAAGATTGAAAGTAAAAGGATAAAAAAAGACATAAGACAAATACTAATAAAAAAAGCTATATCAATAACTAAAAAAATAAAGCTTAGGCAAAAGAAAGCATTATTTATGATTAAAAAGAAGTAAATAAGTTGAAATGGGGGTTGATAGTGGAGGAAGTTATATATATTCAGTATCATTTTCTAAAAATGCTAAGAATCCATCTTAGTTTTAAAAACTTCAACTTGATTTATTATATTTCATCATCATCATCATCATAATCATTATGAATGGCTGCTAATATTTCCCAACATTCTTACCAATTCCTTTGCTTGCCTTTGCTTGCTTGTCCTGACTTTTTTACTTCTGTGATTATTATTATTATATTATTAATAATATTATTTTGCAGAAGTACATTCTTTAATCATTCTTTGTTGAGGGTCTGTGTGTAGTTAACTCTTTGTCCTTATTTTACCGCCATTATTGAATGTTAGATTGGATGACCATAAAAGTCTATGCTGATTTTTGTTTTTCCTCAGGCTTTTGGACACATTCCATTGGTTTCTTCTACTTCGACAACTTTAATGTCATTTAACTTAGATATGGCTCCAGCTCGTATTTTTTTCTGGGTGTGACTTTGTACTCATCCACTGCCCTTAATGGATGAAAGTCTCTTTGCTATTTCCCTAGGCAAATAGGCAAAAAATTTTGAAATCCTTTTTGAGCAAAGCTCAGTCCTTTGAGATTCCAGATTTTATGTGTAGTTACTGGTACCAGCCCCTCTACTTGCAGGATCAGGGGCCATGATGTCAATGTCTGTCTTCCTGTGAGTATTTACAATCCCAGCCCTTAGCCTCATGGGCTTATATCCAAGGCCATTTCCCATATGGGCATACTGATAACAGTTTCTGCTTACTTCTTTGGCTTTTGGTTCTCTATTTCTGATTCCTGGAGATTTACTTTCTTTGTTTTGAACTTGACTACTACGGATTTACAAAAAATATATTTTATACTGTATTTTGTGTCTTTCCTTTCCTCCCCATCTAATGATGATGACACGAGGTAGTTACGCCACTTTTCTTCTAATACTTTGTATGTTCCTGTTTTGTGGCGTATAATTATACTTAATAGAGTTCAGTTAACTCTCCCTTTCTATGGGTTGATTTATTTGATACCTTATCTTATTCCCCTCATTTTCTACCACATTGCTTAACACATAGTAAGTACTCAATACATGTTTGTTGATCAAATGTATGAAACGTACTTCATTTTTTACTTACAAAGGGAAGATATATTTGGATACAGCGAGCATACACTTAGAGAAAAGAGAAAAATTGGATCCATCATGTCTTTACAGTCTCTTTTACAACCCTTAAAGTCCCATGGGTTTGTGCATGCTGTAGAATTGAGAAACAGGCCTTTCCTCATGTTGGTTCAATCTGCTTCCATTTTTCCTCTATTTTATAAGTGAGTTGTATCATTTCCATCAATTCACAAACTATATGTTTTCTTATTTCAAACATTTTGACTATTTTGTGTGACACTTAATACTGAAAAGTTCAAAAGATCCTTTTGCCAAATATAAATAAAATTTCATAAATTAATAAATTTCACTGGAAAATTTGGCTCCTCTCAAAAAGTCAGCAAGTGATTTAGGTTTTATAAAAACAATACTAGTGGGACCTAGTGATAATTTCCACAGTTTTGTGCGAGGCAGCACATTTGTTTCTGGCTGAAATTTCAAGAACAATTTGACATATGTATATGATAAACACTAACACATGTATATCATATATATGTATGTATATATATATACTTGACACACACACATCTTTCTCCTCAATATAATAAAAACTGAGCATTAAAGTCAAAGCATTTTTGTCGCCTCTGAGTTCCCTCATTTAAAGAGATGGTGAAAGTTCTTAGGCTCCCGGTATCTATCACAAGTGAACAATCAAATCAGTTCTGATTTGAACACTGTCACTTGGATTACGTTTATCTATTGCATGGTAGTGCCAAGTTAGCAGGGCTCAGAGATGAATCATAGCACTGATTGTCAACTTGACAGCCCAGAAGATGAGTAGCACTATTTTATCCCTATTTTTCCCAGCAGCATGTGTCAGGAGTTTTGAGCTGCTACAAGCTTCAAAACTTCCTACTCCTTGAATAAGTGGTAGTGTCCACCATTTGGTTCCTAGCAGATCCCTCAAGCTCCCAAATGGTCCTTATAATTCTCCAGTAGCTTTATGGTGAGCTCGTGATTGACTAAAACATGGATTTTTTTCATCATAACCACTGCTTCAAGCCATAAGAAAAAGAGCTGAATATATTGGGTGATACTATATAGTGATGTGAAATTTTTCTATAAGTATTACATATTAATAGTATAAAGGAAACAATACTTGGACTGGGAAACAGGAAACCCAGTCTATAGCCCCTGGCTAGCTGCGTGACTTGGGCAAGTCACCCATGCACCCTGCGACTGAATGTCCTCGTCTCTAAAATTTAAAATTTAGACTCAATGGTTTTTATGATCCATTGAGAGCAAACATTCTATGGCTTAAAATAAATTTAATAGCTATTACTACAAATTAGATTATATAAAATAATATCTGAGGGCCTCAGACTCACTCTGTTTTCAGATAGTTAACTTAAAGCATTTATATCTTTACATCATTCAATACATGGTCTCACCACAACTTTTGGGGCCTTGGGTAAATCTGTGTCCTTTCGTACTTTTAATCAGCCTGTCCATAGTGACATAGGGCTCACAGAATTTAAACATGGTGTTAGTTCTCTGTTTGTAACAATAGTAGCTACCCCAAATTACAGCTGTAGTAGTTAATTTGACATCCTGAGAAACTCTTAGGTGATAGAAAGATGGCAGGGGAACTTAATAATGTCACAAAGAAAGGATCTGGGGCCTGGACTATTTATAGCACACAAGAAGTGTCCCTGTACCACACAATTGGGGAATTCATCTTCTATTAGGAATCTAAGGAGAAACTAAGCTTACTATGGTGTTTAAATACCATTTCCAAATGCAAGCCCCAGTGGAAGTAAATTTAAGTCAGATACTCCAAGATGTGCTGCTTATTCCTAGGTTTAACAAGTAGAAAACAAAAATGCTGTGATCTCCAATTAGGGTCATAAAGCAAGATGCAAACAGCTCATTGTAGACCACACCATTTGGGACAAAAGCAACATATATATAGGTGAGATAGGACCAGTCTAAAGATTGCCAAGAAATAAAATTTTAACATTTGATTACCTTGTATTAGCAATTTGTGAATAGGGCTGCATTCCATCCATAAAATAAAGCTCTAATGAGCTGAGCAGAAGAGGTGGGATTTATAGGCAGAAAAGGGTGAAAGAAGCAGAAACAGGGAGCAAAAAGTGGATCGGTTGTTTCCAAGTTACTTTCTTTACAGGGTTAATTCAGAGGAGACTTCTGAATCATGGTGGGTAGGATAAAGTGGCCTTGTTCTGATTGGTTGCTGTAAATCTCCTGTTCCTTTTTTTTTTTTTTTTTTTTTGCAAACTGGCCCTTTTTAAAGTTCAACATGATTATATGGCCCCTAGCATGGGTGACTCCATTCTGGTTTGATCTGAGCTTTTGGACCTAGTGCAAGAGCTCAGTCAGGAACAACAGCCTCCCGTAATTTTTATTTAACAAGAATAATCTCATAGCTTTACTGTAAATCCATAGCCAATCTCAAAAGAAAGAAAGTAAAACCCACACATCAGAAATAGAGAGTCAAAATCCAAAGCTATAAGCAGAAAATGTCAGTGTGGTACATATGGGAACTGGACTTGATTATGAGTCTAAAAGGTTGGGATTGAGATTTGAATTTTCATAATAAATAATTTTTAAATGAAATACATTGCACACTGCAGAAAACAATATTAGAGATTTAGTGCACAATCCAGATTTTCTTCAAATAACTCAGAGGGAAAAGAAAAAAGAGATTAAAAGGTGAAAGAAAAGTATTGCTTAGAGGCAAGATACTCAGTATAATAGGAATTCCAGAAGGAGAGAAAATATTGAGGAAAAGAAATATCCGAAGATAAAACAGAAGAAAAATTTCCTAAGTTGAAGAACTCACAAGTTTAAAATGAAAGATCTCATTGAGTGTTGAAATTAATAAGTAAAACATACTACTAGATGAATCTTCATGAATTTTTCTGAGTTTCAATTTTAAGGAAAAATTTCTATGAGTATCCCAGCAAAAGAAAGAGGTTACTAACAGAGGAATAAATATGAGATTCGCCACAGAATTCTGTACACTCCCTCAAATGTCAGAAAACAATGTAGAAATATCTATGGAGTTTCAGCATAAAAATATTGCTCACAAGAAAATTCTATACCCAGTAAAGTCATCATTCATGTGTGAGGGCAATGGAGAAATTCTCAGATTCTGCAAAAACTAAAAAACAATAAAATGCAAGTATTGTTCCTGAAAAAGAGTTGAAAAATTATAAGCAACAAAAAAATGAAATAAGTTTCTAAAAACCTAAATAATGTGGAAAACATGGTCTTAAAAATAATAAATAATATTTATAATAAAACTTAGACATGTCAAAATAATTGTTACTACATTATAAAACATGGAATGCCAATATCAAGTTTTAAAAAAGAATATCCATATACACAAGAAAAAAATGACACCTAATGATTTTGGTCTAAAATGTCAGATCATTTCTATCACAAAACAGTGGTAGGCAGGAAGGTAGTGAGGCCATAAACATGATTAGTGCTGCTCCTCCCCTGGGGAGAGAAGGGGCTTCTGAGGGGACATACAGTTGAGGGTGCCATAGAGGGGCTAAGGACCTGGAGTTCTGCTTCCCACCCAAAGGCTTGCATCATTTTATTCTGCACTATGAAAGACTAATACTCAGGATTAATAAGCCCATAGCCAAATATCACATCCACTGGGAAAGTTAATGCTTTATAATTCACTGTGGTACCTTAATCATGATTCATATGAACTCTGATTAATCAGAATATTAACTGGATAAACTGGATAATAAAATGTCACTGGAGATTTGTTTTGGTAGTGATTCAGGGTTTTCTGTGACCCGGTACCTCGTATTATCCTTATTCCTCTTCAGCTGATTAATTATATTCCATTCATAAGAGTTGTACACCCAAGTGAAAATAAACAGTGAGGCTCAGAATAAAGTGTGTTAGTTTTCTAGGGCTGCCATAACAAATTAACCACAGACTGAGTGGCTTAACCAGCAGAAATGTATTGTCTCACACTTCTGGGGGTAGAAGTGTCAAGATCAAGGTGTCAGTAGGATTGATTCTTTCTGAGGGTTGTGAGGCAGAATTTGTTGCATGCCTCTCCTACCTTCTCGTGGCTTGCTGGCAGTTTTTGGTGTTTCTTGGCTTGCAGATGCATCACTCCAATCTCTGCCTTCATCTTTACATGGCATTCTTTCTGTGTGCATGTCTCTGTGTCCAAATTTCCCTGTTTTAAGGACATCAGTTATATAGTATTAGGAGTTACCTAAACCAATAACCTCATTTTAAGTAACTCCATATATACAACCCTGTTTCTAAATAAGATCTCATTCTGACTTTAACTAGTTAAGATAACCTCATCTTAACCAGCTATATATGCAACAACCTTATTTCTAAATAAGGTCACATTCTGAGGTACTACAGGCTAAGACTTCAACACATAAATTGGGGAGGGCACAATTCAACTCTTAATGAAACCGCCCTTTCACACAAATCACTAATGGGGGGTGCAAGGTGAGAATTATGGTAAAGGCCTAACTAAAAATAAAGATAATAATTACTGTCCCCCTGTTTGCTTCTCTGTAATTGCCACTCTGGAGCCATGCACCTGGTGGTCATAAAGATTCTTAACTTTTCTCCATAGCTGGTGTCCATAAAGATTCTTAACTTTCTTTGTGGATAACATCACCTTTTTGAAACCTAAAGGCAGTTTGTAAGATATGTTCCAGGGCCCGCATTCCAGTAGATTAATCTACCCGCCCAGACCAGCAACCCATACCAAGAAGCCAACTCAGCTGGAATTGTGACCCCAGGGACTGAACCAACACAAGAAGATGATTCCTACACCCCTATACTTTTGCCCTAATTATCAAACCTAATTGCCTAATTCCTTGCCTGCCAAAATATCTTTAAATACCCTGTTTCCCAAATTTTGGGGTAGGTGGATTTGAGAAATTTCTCCAGTCTCCCTGCCTACCACTGTGCAGAATAAAACTCTTTTCCTTCTGTAAAACCTGCTGACTCAGCGTATTGACTTTTTCTTGGGCAGTGGGCAAATGAACCTGGTTGGGAGGCAACAGTAACATAGAAGAACAGACAAAATGCCATCAGCAAAATTGAATTAAAAAAAAAAAAACCAGGAATGGCAATATTAATGTGAGGCAAAGTGGACTATGAAGAAAAGAACTAAACTTGAAGATGGGTCCATTTAATTAGTAAAACTACAATCCAAATTGAAACTCCCAGTCATGAATAGGTTTGTATTAAGTAGTAATATTAAAATGTATAAAACCAAAATGTTATACATATATGAAAAAGAACAATCATAATCATAATAAACAACTTTAATTCACCTTTCCTAGTCATTGATATATCATGTAGGAAAAAAGTTAAATTTAATAAGCTTGAATTAATGGATTTATATTGAACTTTGTACCTTTTGGAAATCTGTGTTCTTTTCAACTGCTCATGAAAAACTTATAAAATGTTATGACAATCTAGGCCAGATAGGAAAGGTGTAGTTTCCTCAAAGCATAAATTGTATGGACCTTGTTTTCTGATCACAAAAGAGTAACATTAGAAATTAATAGCAAGGTGATTGCCACATTTTAATTTTGAGATCTAATCAATAGCTTCTAGATAAGAATAAAAATAAGTATGTAAGGACTAATCATTTAGACTATAATTTCACTGAGAGTTTTGATTAGTCACAAGTATGAGGTGTGGCCAAAGCCCTACATAGAAGAAAGAATTAAAATTTACATATCAAAGAAAAATATAACTACTTAAACCTAAGAAAATGGCAATAGGGAGAAAAATCTGTCTGTGAATAAGCAAATTTACTGTAGCTCTGGGAAAAGGAAGTTTCTTTAACATGGAGAATCACTGCTCAGTTGGGGGGAGCATTTACTCCCCATGAAAGTTCATCAAGAGATGTGCAGTGAGTAAAATGGGAGATGGGGAGAGGGAAGGAAGTGGAAACAATGAAGGCCATGGCACAGAGATTATTGCCTGTATTGTTATTTAAAAAAAAATAAGAGGGAGGCATCAGGGATTGAGAGTACCTGATGTTATTAAATCTGAATAATATATCAAACAGGCATTTTACTTCTAAGACTTGCAGTGATAATAATCAGAAAGATACAAATAAATAGAACCAAGGACTTAGTCATTCTCCTAAGGAACCCCCCCAAAAAAACATGCTAAAGAAGGCATCAGGCACCTGGTTAATCAGTCCATCGGTGATGATTAACTTTGCATCCACTATACCAGCTCATATTTTAGTAGAAATTAAAATTTAAGAGGCTTGGTATTGGGATAGGGAAAAGAACTATTCAAGGGAAAGGATCTAACTTTAAAAAAGGTTCAGAGGCAAGAGGAAAAAATTGACATAGAAGTTGAAACAGCAAACATGTACACATCTATTTGGTGACATTTCCATTATCTGTGCAGCATAACAGAATCTGATGTCCTGATTTGTAACAGTGGTTGATTATTATGAAAATGGGTTGATTTAGCCATATGGCAACATGAGATTAAAAATCTGAAAATCTCTTAAGACACAAAAGAAAGCACTATTCATTGTGAAATACATTTTATAGTAAGAGCCACCTAAATTATTAAATTTCAGTGATTTAAATTACTTAAAATTATGTAAATATTTTCTGTATTGTTTTAAATTTAAAGGCCGGATCAAACACTATGGCTTTTTACTGTTATCCTTCAACTCACAGCCCATAATAGATGTTAGATTAATTATATGAAAAGATAACTATAACACACAAAAGGCCTTTTTTTTTTTTCTTGTTTAATTTGGCAATTCATAGAGTAAATCTGATAAATATTTTAACAGTTTGATTGATGCCTTGTTACAACAGCTGAAAATTTTTATTTGATTCTATACCGGTGAACTAGTCAAATAGTTTTATCTTTTTAAGCAGATTTTACACTAGCATGCCTGTCTAAATGTCTTTATTATCACTCTTGCTATCTTCTGTACCACTGGGTCTGCATCATGCTAGTAGAACCAGTCTCTCGTTTTTAAGATAACTGCCTGTGTGTGTGTGTGTGTGTTCTCTTTTACACACACAGCTTATACTAAGAATTGTTCGTTTCCCTAGGCATCTATTTTTGATAACCAACATTAAGAACCATACTTAAAATTTCTCATTCATTTAATGTCTTTATAGAATGCTCTCTCATTCATTCATTCACCAGATATTTATTGAATACGACAAACAGTAATGAGTATGGCAGACCCGGTGTGAGTGCTGGAGATCTGGCAGTGACTAGGATACTCAAGGTGGTTATACTTGCCTTTTTTCTCTTTCTTGAGTACAGTCCTTTGCGGAATTGTTGCCCTTGTCTTTCCATGGCTTTCTCCTTTACTTCGTTCAGTCTCTGCTCGAAAGTCACCTCTTCAAAAATACCTTCCTCATTTCTATGCTCCTTCCACACCTCCACCTTTGTCTACCCTCCTATCCTTCTTCAGTTTTTATCCATTGCTCTTATTATTGAGACCTATTATTTATTTGTTTGTTTGTTTTTAGAGACAGGGTGTTCTCTGTTGCCCAGTCTAGAGTGCAGTCATACGATTATAGCTCACTATAGCCTTGAACTCTTGGGCTCAAGTGATCCTCCTGCCTCAGCCTCCTGAGTAGCTGGGACTACAGACACATGTCTAATATATTTAGTTTGTCTCCTCCAAGTAGAATAAAAGCTCAAGGATACAGACTTTGCTTCCATACCAGGCTTAAAATAGTACTTGATAAATAATAGAAGATTGAACTATATGTGGAATGAATGAATAAATGAATGAATGAGTGAGACCAATTACCTTTTATTTTTGGAGCTTGCATTTGAGTGAGCAGAGAAAGTCAAGTAAGCAATTACTAATGGAGGCAGTGCTGGAGTGTAATCTTAAAGGAGAGTAGTTAAGGACAGTTTCCCTGCAAATGTAAGGTTTGCACTCATTCTTGATGAGAAGGAGCTAGCTTACAAACACCAGGATGAGCTAGAGAGAGAAAGAGAGAGAGAGAGAGAGAGAGAGAGAGAGAGAATTAAAGGCAAAGCATCTTAGGATTGGGAAGGAGACCAGTACTGTTGGAGAGCAAGGAGCAAAATAAGCAAGGGGAAAGAAGTATTGAATGTGACTGAAGAGGAGGAAGGGACCAGATCACATGGAATCTTATAGGCTGAGTTAAGGAGTTTAAATTATGTATGTATATATAAACTGTGGATGTTTCAAGTACAAGAGTTAACCCCTCTGTTTACAGAATGGATTGTTGGCGACTGGTTATTGCCACAGATCAGGTGAAAGATGACAGCAGCCTGCATTTGAATAGTTCCATGGAAGTGGAAAGAAGTAGGGCAAGGAGGAAAGCAATTTAGAAGTGGAGCCATCAGGACTTGCTGGTAGATTGGAGATGAAGGTCAGAAGATGGTGGCCAGTAGAGGCTTCCATGATGGTTCCTGGGATTTTGGCTTGAAACTTTTGCTGAAAGTGATGCCATACACTAACTAGTTTGTGAACCATTTGGAGTCGGCATTAGATAGTAATGATATTGGCTTATAAAGCTTCCCATCTCATTTTGAGGTATATTTCATATTTTAACAATTTAGAGCTTGAATATATTTCAGTTGTCACAGCCAATCTTCAAAAACTTGAATCAGTTGTTGATTCAGGAATATGGCTTTTCTTCTTCCTTCTGAGGCTTAATTTTGGGTCGAGATCAATGCTACATATGGAAATAAAAATAGACATCGGTATGTGTTGTTAATTTTTCTTATCATTGGTAAGGTTATAACGCTTGATAAAGAAATGTTGAAACTGTTAAACAAACTGATATTTGGAGTGGTAGATTTGCTTTAATCTCTCACTTTCTCCCAGTCAATCATAACTATTAATGATTTAGTTTTAGTTCACATTGCCCTCTAAAAAACTTAGTCAGTTATCAAGAGAATTCTATTACAATCAATAAGACAGCTACACAATTTTAATTAAAATTATTATTGAAACAAAACCCTCAAACAATAAGGATACTGGTTTTGCAATTGTTGCAAAGAAGAAATAGGTTTCTTTTCCTACAAACAGTTGAGTTTTAAAGATCCTTTTTGTTCTAGAATAAATAGGACTGTCTGGAACTGTGGCTTTTCACGAGTTTGTCTAATAGCTGCTGTAGAAGATGGTGTGCTTTTTGTTGCCCTCATCTTCTAAAAATAATACTATAATAAACCTCTCTTGAGACTGTGTCTTGAGATTTACAAAGGATAATTCTATTTCGCCATGTGATTGGCAATATTTATTTTCTTCATAAAACTGTTGCTCAATAACAAGAGGCTGTTCTAATGACAATTTAATGATAGACCCTCCAATGACAGTTTATATTGTCAAATTATTCATTTTAACATTACCCACATCCCTTAGCTCGTTTGCAGTGAGTACTTAGTTATTCTTTGGGGTAGTGTGTGTGAATTTTTCATCTCTCCCCTCATCTCTCCGTAAGGAAATCTTGGAGGCTAATTAGTTCATCGATCATAATTTCATTTTAGGGAGCAGTAATTCAATTCTATTCTTCCTGGTAAAGGAAGTATTTAATCATTTCTTCTTTGATGTGAATTCACATACAATGCCTCCATGACTAGATCAAATGTCATGGTATTTCCTACCTAAAAGGGCATTGTTACTGAGGCTATTGGGTTGAAGCTAAAGATAAATTGATTGTTTCAGAAACCAACTTTGATAAGTTATCTTTCTGGTAAGAGGATGTCACCTGAATGATTCTGTCATTTTTGAAAATGTGCATGACATTTACTACAATATGACAAGTGTAAATAGGAGATCTTAGGCTATGTCTCAAAACCTGGTGATAGGACTCTGCTAGAGCTAATATACCTGAAACTTCTAGTTGAACCAGCCTGTAGTAGCTCCACATGAGGGGACCATCTGGCTCCCCTGTTGTGATAGACTACAGCTGATTTTTTAAGTGAAAAGGTGAGAGTTAGAATAGGTCTCCTATTTTGAATGTAAGCCTCTCCTAAATATTTTGATTAGGGATATACATTTTGCAATTTATAGTTTTAACATATAAAAAGCAGTGAATTTGTATAATATAGTCATATTCCTATTCATATTCATAAAAAGGCCTAAGGATAACTGTAAATTCCATCTGTGTCCTTGCATTTCTAGAAAGCATTTGCCAATCTAGCCATTAGCTCAGTCAACCATACTAACCACATAATGTGTCAGTTGCTTAGGACGAAGACAGACAAAATGCGATGACAAGATATAGAGAAGGTAAAAATGAAACACTGAGCAACGTATTTATGAAGATAAGAAATGAAACAAGTGTTACTCCTTAACCATTCCCAAGAAATCCAGGCAGCCTTCTAGCCTACGGGTCATGGCCAAAACAGAAGAGCAATACCTAGTTGAACCCTAAGCAAGTACATTCTGCTGGCCCTGCCTTCTCCTATTTCCTTCATTGACTTGCACACACATTGCCTGTTCTTGTTCTGCCTCTCTTCCTTCTACTGTCTCCATTGCATCTTTGGGATTAAAAGATTGATGGAGGTTAGCATCCCCTTTTCATAAAAGAAATCTGAGTTGCCCTGAGTCAAACGAACCCAGTGCAGAGCAGGAAAGTAAAGCAAGCAGAACTGAAGTTATGTTTCTGTTGAAAGGTTAAGTTACTCCCAGAAGTTTTAGCCTAAGTTGGCAGTAAGGTTGAAAGTTGAAGCCAGTATCCTCATGTTTAAGATTACAGTCATCCTGCCCCAGTAAACGCATTCATATCCAGTTATCTCTAGGAATGCGGGAGGAAGCTTTCTAAATCTATTAATGGATACAAGAAGTGGTGTAGCAAATTGTAGTAAGATCAAGAGTACAGGTGAGACAGAGACACTTATTTCTCTATGGGGAATGCATTCTTAAGGTTTAGTTTTATTTTTATGCATTGCTGGGCACTAAGGTTTTTGTGGGACAGAAAAAAATTTTATTCCAAATGCCAGTGCCTGCTGTAGTTGGAGATGGCTGAGGGGTACAGTGAGAATTAATTTTACTGTCTCCATTCAGAGTTAATTTTGTGTGCTGCCATCAAACTGAAACAGCTGAACTAAAACCACCAGTAGCAGCAGCAGCATCATATTAAAGCTGCTTCTTAAATGGTGTGGGACATATCTGAATGGAAGGAAGAAATTAAGATGAGGGTTCAGGGCTGTTTAATCCAGGTTGAATACCTGATAGACTAATATCCTCAAAGAATAATATGATGTACTCTTTATAAAATGTCCTTGAAACACAATATTACAAAGCTAGAGAAAGAGAAATTTCTTCTTAGGAGAGGAGATTGGATTTGGATAAAATTGGAAACATGTCTTTGTTGAGAATTTAAAATAATTCATTTTTTTGATGTAAAGAAAGTTATGCCTGCCATAGGCAACATTTTCACATAACATTTAACAAAAGTTAATGCTAATCAACTATTCTTATTGTTGAAGAATAAACAATTAATACTTAATTATGACTTTCAACAATTTAGCCAAGATTTATAAGTCCAATCAAGTACTTTTCATCAAATGTGCTAAGTTACCATTATTTTAAATCAGTAACTAAATAGATTCAGTAATGAGTAAAGAGAATCTATGGAGATGCTTCTAGATTTTAGATACTCTCTGGTCACACCAAAATATAACATTTTGGGAATATGGTACAAATAATAATAATTCTCAGTTTATATTATGTAAAATAGAGCAAAATATAAAATAAGTAAAAATTTATTTTTAAAGGTAAACTTTACTCAGTCCTTTCAATCAGTTTATGATTTCTTCATGAACTCAGATTAATTATGATGAATAGCTTAATTTTGGGTGGGGGAAGAATTCTGGAAACTTTCCATGTTGGTTGTGCTCAATAATATTATCCCTTACTTCAGTAAATGTTTCATTTAGTTAGATCCGAGTTGTTCTCTCTGTTACAAATCATACTGTTTAGTAATTCTTATACGTCAAACTGCCATAAATATTTCCCCTATATCCTGTCTATCCATCTTCTCCGAGGATAGTGTAATATATTTTTATTTCCAACTGGAAAATCTTTTTTAGATCTATTAAAAAATGGCATTGTGAGTTTGTGTGTTAGTTAAGTGCTCACTCACACCCAACTCATAAAGTAAACATAAGTGATTAAACAGGCATTAAAATATTTGATAGAAATCTTGTGGAAGAGAAATGTGGCAGAAACACAGAGAAATTAAAGTCTTAGACCACTGGGTTGTGGGATTCCTAGTAGACAGAGATGGCTACAAATTAAACTCCTGCAAGGTAGGTAGATAAAAAGTGTCCTGCACATATAACTGGAGTCAAGAATTGGATCCTCTGCATGAAACTGGTAAAGAACAATGATAAAATCTACAACTGCCACCCAGGTATATAGTTTTCACTCAGTTGTATGACTGATGTGGCCAGAGAGAACAAACTAATGACATAATGAATAAGTATGCCAAGATATGTTATGTGCTGGGCTAAATGATTGAGTTTTCTATATTCCCAGTGTAGAAGAGAACTCTAGAATGCCAATGAAAGGCAGTATAGGGGGCTCTGCTATATAGGGGGCTCTGGGGACTAGTTAGAGGCATCTGTGAAATTGCCAGACAGGAAGGAATGAACTGAGAGGGAGAGAGAGAGAGAAAGAAAGAGAACACTCATTCAAGATCACTCATAAAAATCAAATTCCAAAGTGCTTGAAGAAAAGTAATACTATAAAAAGACAGCCAATCAATGCAAAAATTGGAAGAATTCATGCCATAAAATCCCAAATGGTAGAGCAATCTGATAGTGACTTTAAAATCAATCAGTTTAAGATTCTTAAAAATATAAAAGAATAATAAACCATTAAATAGAATAAAGTGTTACTAATCTAGAATAGATAAATATGAATTATAAATCTTAGATTATAAAAATATAGTCACATAATGTCATTTTTTTGGGGAAATCTCAAGAAACCTCAAATAGTCAAAACAATATTGAAAAAAAAAAAAGAACAAAATTGGAGGCCTCACACTCCCTGATTTCAAAATATACTACAAAGCAACAGTAATTAAGGCAGTGTAAGAGTGGCATAATGTTAGATATACAGAACAATGGAACAAAATAGAGAACCCAGAAATAAACTCTTACATATATGGTCATATAATTTCTGATAAGTGTGTCAAGATTACACAATGGGGAAAGGGTGGTCTGTTCAACAAATGGTGTTGGAAAAGCTGGATATCCACATACAAAAGAATGAAATTGGACTCTTTTCTTATACCATATACACAAGTTAACTCAAAATGGATTAAAGACTTAAATGTGAGACCTAAAGCCATTACACTCTCAGAAGAAAACATAGGGGAAAACCTTCAGGACATTGGATTTGGCAATGATTTCTTGAATATGACACATAAAGCACAGGCAACAACAACAAAAATAGAAAAATGGGACTACATGAAACTTAAAAACTTCTGCACATCAAAAGAAACAATCAACAGAGTGAAAAGGCAACCTACAAAATAGAAGAAAATAATTGCAAATCAGATATCTCTACAGGAGTTAATATCTAGAATATATAAGAAACTTTTATAACTCAACAACAAAAAACAAAATAACTTGATTAAAAAATGGCCAAAGGACTGAAATGGATATTTTTCCTGAAGGTATCCAAATGGCCAATAAGCACATGAAAAGATGCTCAACATCACTAATCATCAAGGAAATGCAAACCAAAACAACATTAAGATATTACCACATACCAACAGGATGGCCACTATCAAAAGAACAGAAAATAGTAAATATTGATAAGAATACAAAGTTATAACCCTTGTGTACTCTTGATGGGAATGTAAAATGGTGTAGCCCTTATGGAAAACAGTATGGAGATCACAAGATTAAAAATGAAATTTCCATATGATCCAGGAATCCAACTTCTGGGCATATATACATAAGAATTCAAAGCAGGATCCTAAAGAGATATTTACACACCAATGTTCATTTCAGTAGTATTCATGATAGCCAAGAGTTGGATGCAACCTAAAAGTCCAATGATGGAAGAATAAAGAAATTGTGGTGTTTACATACAATGGAATATGACGTAGCCTTAAAAGAGAAAGAAATCTGTCACATACTACAAGGTAGATGAACCTCTAAGACATTAAGCTAAGCAAAATAAGCCAGTCACAAAAAGATAAATACTGTATGATTTCACTTATATCAGGTATCTAAATTAGTCAAAATCATAGAAACAGAAAGTAGAAAGGTGGTTACCAAGGGCTGGTGGGAGGATATAGAGTTTGTAGGATTAAAAAACATGTTCTTGGTGTTATATTCTTTGTCTGTTTAGTGTGTGTATTGCAAATATTTTTTCCAGCCTGTCACTTGGATTTTAATTTTGATTAGCTTTTTTTGTAGTCTTGTTGCTCCAGAAATTCCAGTGAAGCTCAACTTTGAGTTAGTGACAGTATTTGTAATAGTAGAAGGGTATGTGATATGAACAAATCTTTTGAAAAGATAATAGCTGTTTTTATCACCAATGCCAGAAGAACGTAGACCATTTGAAAAGCAAATACTAGAAGCAATATTATAATAACAATGGATTTATATGAAAGGCATTAAATGTCTCCCAGAAATGTTCACTGTAATAGATTTCATTTTACCATATCTGTGAAAATAGTTTACCAGCAATTGCTCTACTAGGTATATATCCAAAGGAAATGAAATTAGTGTGTCGAAGAGATGTCTGTACCCCATGTTCATTGCAAACATTATTCACAATAGCTAAGATGTGGAATCAATTGATGTGTCCATCAGTGGATGAATGATTTAAAAAAATGTGATGCGTATATGCACAATGGAATACTATTTAGCCTTAGAAAATAAGGAAATTCTGTCATTGGTGACACCACAAAGGTTCCTGGAGGACATTATGTTAAATGAAATAAGCCAGGCATAGAAAAGCAAATATGGCATGATCTCACTTATAGGTTCAATTTCAAAAATTTGAGCTCACAGAAGCAGATAGTAGAAAGGTGGTAGCCAGGGGCTGAAAAGGTGATAGATTGAGGAGATATTGGTCACAGGATACAAAATTTTAGTTAGGAGGAATCAGTTCTAGAGAGCTATTATACAACATGGTGTCTACAGTTAATAAAAATGTATTGTATAATTGAAAATTGCTGAAGGAGTGGTTTTTAAGTGCTCTGATCACAAAAAAATAAGTATGTGAAATAATGCATTTGTTTATTAGCTTGATTTAGCCATTCCACAATGTATACAAATTACAAAATACGTTATGTACCATGCATATATACAACTTTTTAATTTTTCAGTTGAAAATATAATAAAAGAAAAAAGAAAAGGACTAAAATATTATTTTAAGAAATATAAATATGACTGTATCAATTTTGATTTTGTCTTTCATTTGCAGGTATCTGCCTTTACCAGTTCACATTATGAGGTATATAAATATACTTTTAACAAAATTGGCCATAAGATGAATTTGGGTAAAGGAACTCTAAATTCAAATTGACTATTGGTAGGAATTTTGTATAGCAAGACAGAGAAACTTAATTCAGACTAGCTTGAGACAAACTAAGAATATATTTGCTCACTTGATAAAACTCCAGGAAGAGTACAACTGTACCTAGGCCTGGCCATAGAGACTTGTAACCTCTCAAAAATATCCATCTCCTTTTTCTACCTCTGCTTCTTCATGTGACTAAATTTTTTTCTCTCTAGATTTTTCCATATTGTAGAAACATAGCTGCCAGTGACTGTGCAATATCTAGCCTATCTTTGACCATGGCAGCACTGAAACTCATTATCTCTGATGTCAGGTTCCTAGGCCCTGATCAATCTCCACCACCAGTGAAGTTGAAGTTGTTAAAATAATGTCAACCTAGAATGCCTGGAATGGGGGAACTAATGTGTTCCAGAAGAATAGATGCATTTATCAAAGGACTTTTGAGACAGATAAAACAGCTGGTGTCCACTACCATAATCGTCAGCAAAGCTTGACATAGAACCTCATGGGGAAAAAATCCTCACAAGAATCTATTAAAAAATTATAGAGAAATGAATTAAGTGACTATTCCTATACAAGATGTGGATTATGAGTTGAACGGAAATATTGCACCTGATAGTTTATTATCCTTACTTCTAGCAGTTCACACTTTTTTGGGGAGCATTATTTGTATTTTATGCCTTTTTAGAATTCCTATTCTTTTTAAATTCTCAATTGTGTTATTGATTTAAATCACATGTTTAACTTTACCAATTTATAGTCCCATCAACAATATTGAGTTCCTATTGCTCCACATGCTCATTAAAATTTGATATTAACAGTTTTTAAAGTGTCTATAAATTGATATCTCATCAATTTGCATTTCCATGACTACTTCTGAGGTTGGGCATCTTTTCACACATTGGTCCCTTCCTGTTTCCTAGTCTGTGAATTACCTATTCTACTGGAGTTTAACCATTAATCTACTGGAGATTGTTTTCTTTTTTCTAATTATATTTTAGGGGTTCTTCATTAATTCTAGAAATTGATTCTTTGCCAGCTATATGTGTTATGAACATCTTTTTTTCAGGTTGTGGCTTAAAAAAAACTTTTTAAAAATGGCATCCTTTGATGAACAGCAGTTTTTAAATCTAATGTAGCTGAATATATTATTTTTCCTCCACTATGAGTTGTGTTTTTATGTCTTATACAAGGAATTTTTTCCTGGCTTGAGGACATAAGGGTATTCTCTTACATTTTTTTTTTCCTAAAAAGATTTAAAGTCTTGTAAATCACATTTTACTCTTATGTACGTGGCATTAATTTTTGTATCAGGAATGAGGTTTAGATCATAGTCCACATTATGTTATTAAATACCCTATTACTCAAAGACCACCTCTCAAGAGTTATTCTTTCCTCCTTCCATGCCAGCTATTTTTCTACTTCAAGAATGTTGTTATTGTTCTTGTCTATTTGTTTTTACATATAAACTTTTGAGAGTCATTTTGTAAAATTCCTATTGGGATTTTAATGCACATTTCACTGGATTCCTAAATCGTTTCGGGGAATGCTGACTTCATAGTAGTGAATCTTCTGACCTATAAACATTGTATATCACTACTTTTATTTAGATCCTCTTTAATGTATTCATTATACATTTTATAATTTTTTCCTCAAGGGTTCTTACACATATTTTATCAGATTTATTCCTCAGCATATTATTTTTATTGATATCATAAATGTTATCTTTTCTAAACTTATCTTTTCTACATATTCACTATTTAAAAATGACAATGCTAGGCCGGGCGCGGTGGCTCACGCTTGTAATCCTAGCTCTCTGGGAGGCCGAGGCGGGTGGATCGCTCGAGGTCGGGAGTTCGAAACCAGCCTGAGCAAGAGCGAGACCCCGTCTCTACTATAAATAGAAAGAAACTAATTGGCCAACTAATATATATAGAAAAAATTAGCCGGGCATGGTGGCTCATGCCTGTAGTCCCAGCTACTTGGGAGGCTAAGACAGAAGGATCGCTTGAGCCCAGGAGTTTGAGGTTGCTGTGAGCTAGGCTGACGCCACGGCACTCACTCTAGCCTAGGCAACAAAGCAAGACTCTGTCTAAAAAAAAAATAAATAAAAATAAAAAAAAAATAAAAAAAAAATAAAAAAAAAATAAAAATGACAATGCTTTTGGTATTTGTATGTTGATTTCATATCTAATAATCTTGTTAAACTATCTTATTAATAAAACTAATTTGGCTCAGATTATTTCAGATTTTCAGTGTAAGTAGTCATGTTATCTTCAAATAATAGTAACATTTTTTTTTCCTGACTTAGTTTGCTGACTAAAATCTCCTTTACTTGTCTTTTTCCTCTGAAATATGTTATCTTGACCCTTTCTAAAACCACTACCTCTTTGAAAAGCATTGTATCACAACATGAAAGGGTATCAGACTTTAGTTAGCTATTTTCCTGTTGGAAATACTTATGGCATTACTATTTTTATTTGTTTTTTATTGTTATATAAATGTTGGGATTTGGGGCATATAAATCATTACTGAAATTTCTAAACAATTTCTTAGCATACATATTAATAGTAAAATTATTAGTACCAAAGAATAGGATCAGTTTTAAAATTCTTAATATGCATTGCCAAATTACTTTCAGGACAGTCACTATAATTTACTGACAACCGGCAGTGTATGAAAACATCTCTCTCACCACATCCTCAGCAGTATATGGGATTAACCTTTATTTTCTTTTGCTAATTTGATAGACAAAAATGATATCTCATTTTAATTTGCATTTATTTGATTACTTCTTGGGTTGATCTCTTTCATATAGTACTTTTCAAACTTTTGGTGTTATTTTAGCAGGCTCTTACCAGGATAAAAGTGTGTCTCACCAATATGTACAAGTCAATAATCTGTATTAACCTTATAAGATGTATTTGTATTATATCATATTGTATTACATTTTTATTAATGAATCTTTTTTTTAATAACACACTGAAGTTTTTATTCTTGTGTTAATTACATCAGTTATTTCCTTGATCGATTTCTTTCATTGATTTTATGCACTATTAGAAAGTTTGCCCAACATTTTCTCTTGGGTGTTTATGCATTCATTACAATGAAATGGAACTTGACTGCACTATAATTTTACATATTATCAGTTGGCACTAACCAAGACTTCCTTCCCAAATGAAAATTCCAGATCTTGGAGTATGTTGTTTTTATTTTGCATCCAGAGGGTTTGGCATAGTTCCTGATGCGGAAAAGCTAGTTGAGAAATATTTGTTGAATACGTTGGATGGTGTGTGTTTCACCTTGAAATTTTTCTACGATCTGAGTTTTAAATAAAAATAAAATAAAGTGTCTCTTGATTTATAAATTTGGTTAAGTCTCAAGTATTACAGAAAGATAATACTTGTGATCTTCAGGGATTTTTTTATAATTCTAAACTCTCCATGAGTTTAGCTTACCCTTATTAACCCTCAAACAGCCCAATGATTATCAGTGTACATTAAATGTGGCTTGGGGGTATGGCCTGCTTGTGGAATACTAATTTTCTCTTTGTGTGAAGTGACATTTCTACTCGAGGTGCAGAAGCTCTAATTTTTAAATCTGATTTTGACCTCGAATCCCCATGCTCTAGCCAAGACTGAGAACTACTTGACTGAGTTTGTTGAGTTGAACTGATATACTCAGGGTTTAAGATCATTACTTCTGGTAGGCAAATTTTATTCACATTTTAAAACATAGCTCAAATATTATACCTCCTTACTTCAACTTTCTTTCTCCCACAGAATTAGAGGCTTATTCGTCTGTATTCCCATAGCCAATAAAAGTGAACTTTCATTGAATGCTTACTATCCACCAGACATTGTGTAAAAAGATTTGCATGCTCTTCTTTAATCCTCATATTTACTCTGTAGGACGAAAACTATCACCCCTGGTTTTTCAGGTGAGGATATAGCTTAGTAGGATAAGTTGCCCAAATTTACACTGCTAAAAAGTGGCGAATCCAAGATTAGAAACAGGTTTTTTGACACCAAACCTGAAGCTCTTAATTGTCTCCTAAAAAAAAATCACTGTTCCTTAAAAAATTACCCTTAAGGACATGAACAGTAACATATCGAATTTTGTATTTTTGATATCTAGTCCAGCTCCTGGAATTTAGGAGGAATTCCATAACAATTTGGTGGTTTGGTAAACTGCAAAATGGTCTGGGAAAGCCTTCCAGGTGGGGCTTGTTTAGCTGCATATTTAGTATTTCTGGAATTGCATGGTTTAATCCTATACAAATTAACCACATGTATGAATACATAGGGCCCATGCTTAAGCAAAGAGACTATTTCACCCAATAAGACTAGGGGTTAATTTTAATTTTTAAAAAGATATTCTCCTGACACTGTTGGCAGAGGATAATAATGGATTCACTATAAGTCATTAAAGACACACCAACAAATTGTGAGTGACATCATCCAGATAATGTGCTTAATGTGCTTGGCAGAGTGTCTTCCGGTTCAGTTTACCTTATACTTCTTGTTTTCCACTCTTGCTGTTTTGCCTGCATACGGATCTCTGACTGGCAAACAGAATTTGTGTGCCATGTTCTCACTGAGAAATAGGGATACCCAAAAGGCAGCAGCATTTTCTGCTCTTGTTCCCCATTCGGGGGCAAGGTTAACACACGTATACAATAAAACCATTGAGCCATTTTCATACTTCTTCTGTCATGCATTCAGGACCCTCTAAAGTTGTCATCAGCTCCTGTTTCATTTAATTCTCTGGGCTTCAGAGTAATGTAAGAAAATTGAAGAGATTAGGAGCTATCTCTTTCCTGTTCAATGCATTTGTGTTGCCGTAAATTGGCACCAACCTTCAATCTCACGATCAGGGCTCTCCAGGGTCCTCCCACTGATATGACAGCCCAGTCAGCATGATAAATGGTGCACACACTCTGGCAGGTCAGAAAATTCTTCCCTTCCTGACTCCACGGTTCTCTTTCCCGAACTAGCATCTTACTGCACCAAGAAGCTGCCCCATTCTGGTGACGCTGTAAGTTAATTAGAGGACACAGTTTCCTTGATTAATTATTTTACATCTGCTGACAAAAGTGACTTTGACAAGTAGCAAATTGGAATAAAGGAAACCTCCCATCCAGAAAACTGCACTTTATACATTTTTTTTTCTTTTCCACCTGTTCTCCTAGTGGAAAATTGTCTCATTTATAGGTAGAAGCAATTCCACTGACTACAAACACAAAGATCTCAGCAAGCCCAATGACCCTAGTTGCAGGATTTGCAGTTTGCAATGTTTTTTGAATGTGTATATATAATAGAAAAGAAAACAGATAACAACATCCACATTTACATAGGCAGAGAGGGAAAGAGAAATAATGGTATAGAACTATTCCCTGTAATATAAAAGTACATTTTTTTGGGGTGAGGTCAGTCCACAAGTCCATGTTTTTATACATATACACTTAATTCAAAAGAAAACATTTTAAATGGTTGACTGCAGATACAAGGACTAAATAACTTAATCTCTCCCAGGGCCACTGATTATTTTTCAGTAAGAGCTGAAGTTCTGGGGGTTTGAAGATACAAGACAGGCATGTCTTCAAAAATGGTTTCTTTGCAGGAGACAGCATTACTTATAAAAAAGTTTAGTGCTGCAATTTTCCTTGACACCATATACTTTACCCCTTTATATGAAAAAGGCCAGAATCCTTCAGTAAACAAACTTCCTGGTTCTCTGTTCTGCCATTCCTTCCTGTTCCTGTGGGCTAAACCTGGAGCTTCTCTGTGATGCTCTGACAATTCCTCACCCTCCCTCCTGCTCCAGTGTTCCATACATGAGGAACACACAGACAGCACATCCCACAACTCCCCACTCACCATCCACCCAGCATGGCCAATCCCAAAGTTCTGGCGGCCAAAGGGAATGAAGCTACAGAAACTGCAGGTTAGAAGTCGTTGCTTGGATGGCACATTCAGAGGTGGCAGCCAGTACACACGTTTATCCTCCCTAAACGTCATCTGAGCATGCTATTTTTTAACTAAAATAAAGATATCTTGTATGATTTTCCAGCAACTAAAGAATTAAAACTCTTTAATATGGCATTAAAGACTCTCCATAATGTGATCTCAGTTCCCCCTCCCCAGTCTTATAAATTTATTACATCCTCTTGTCTCTCCCCTAGAACCGTAGACTTTAGCCACACAGAGGCATGCAGTTCACCTTTCTGCTTTTTCTCCAAGATTTTTCCTTCATTCCTACCTGCTGTGCCCTCCCTCCCTTTTCCGTGGGCTCTTTCTCCACCCATGGTCTCTCAGCTCCAAACTTACTATCCTGTGCTCTGCTCCATGAGGCTGTGGCTGGGGGCTGCAAATGACCTTTCCCAGAGTCACTTGGCTGCTGGCTTCTGCTCAGATTCTGCCAATAGGAGGCTTTGGAGGGAGATTGGGAGGTGGGAAAAGGGGAGAAGGGGCTTCCTTCTTATTTCTGGTTCCTGCCAGCCTGTAGGAACAGAGGGACAGGGGATGGTCTCACCCCCAGTACCCAGCTGCACCCACTGCACCCTCAAAGAGGTCTGAGCAGTGCTGGCTCCTGTGTTCTGGTAACCTGAGGTCTTCCTTTTTATTTCCTTTTAATAAAAACACATACCGAGTTGAGGGCTTACTGTGTATGGGGAGCTGCTCAGACACGGATAATCCGGAAATACATAAGTCCAGTGGGTAGGAGGCAAGAGTCATAAGACCAAATAAGGCTTTGGTCTTATTTGAGGTGAGGCCTGAATCAGGTAGATGCAGATATTAGAGAGGGGGGAATTACAGACAAAACGGTAAATAGAAAATCCTCACTGTGCATGGACTGTCTGAAAACTTTCACTCATGTCCCCAGCCTCTGGCATTGCATAACCCTGCTGCTTTGCATACCCACATTATTTTCTCTTTCATGTCAGCCTTTGTTTTTAATTCTTCTCCCACTTGTGACAGAGAAGAGATGAACCAGCATATGGACGCAGAGCTCCTTCATTCCTATTCCTTCTATTACTTTCTAGTAAAATAAAATGCAACCCTTCACCAGTGCCGTAATGGGCCATAATGGAGCCCCAGCCAAAATATTATAGAAAAAGTAAGTCCTATGTATACTTCTTTATTTAAAATTCCAATATTTTGTTCATTCTGGATTTTTTGCATTATTTTTGAATTGTAAAATTATTGCACTAGAATATTATTTATCTTCATCACTGAGCTTTGTGGCACCCCATTAAATATTGTGCACCCCCTTAAATATTGTACCCTCACCCATGAGACTCTAGAGCAGGCCCTGATCCTAAAGTTAAGACAAAATAGTTACCTTTGGCTGAAGGTTTTCAGATTTGAATTTAATCTCTCACTCCTTTACATTTCCAGTCAATTTTAATATTTATTCCAGGCATTTGTAGCAGGATGCAGTTTGTTTTTCAGAAGGAAAGTTTTTAGGAACTTTTTAGGTACCTGGTAGAACCTCCAAATGTTTTAGAGTAGGCATCTCCTCACAAAGTGCTTGTGGAGAAGGTCTGTTTGATAGAAACCATCTCCATCATCACAACGCTCGCCTCCCCCACCTGTCCTTGCTGTGGAGGAGGTCTGAGGAGAGAGGAGGAATTTGGCTCTTGAAGGAGTGCAGTCTTCTCTTCACCTCTCCAAAAATATTTTGAGTGCCGGAATTGTTTTTCTCTTCCCGTCAGTGGGTAATTGATGATTGTTTCTTGCCTTGAAGTTGCCAAGTTACTGAACCAGTGGAGCCCCTAGTGGCTCTACAATGAGAAGTTTGAGAGTTAGGAGAGAGACAACAGAGCCACGAGAGGGGCACCAGTGGGCAGTCTGCAGAGCAACAGGCATTTACCATGGATCAAACCTGCAAGGCTCAAATGGTTTGGGCTTAAGCTCCCTGGTTGGTATTAATTCCGCCCCCATACCCCAGGAGGCTGCCTGCTGGGCAAGGGAATCCCAATAGCACAAGGGTGCAGGCTGAGCCGTTTGTATAGTTGGGCAGAAAACCCAAGAAAGAAGTCTTAGATTTGATGCAGAAATTGAGCACTTTTCAAGCAAGGGAAATTGTCTGGTCAGGGTGAGGGAGAAAAGCAGTGGCAACCAAGTGAAAGACAGCAGCCCTGCTGAAGGCAATCGAAGACGGGTTCTGACACAGAGTAACGGGCTCAGTAAGGGGAGGGCAGTGGTGAGGGTGCACCCCCTTATTTTCATGGGCCCAGAGACTCCTGTCCAGCTACCCTGGGTGCAGGAGGTGGGCATGGCACGGATCAAGTGTGAGATTCAGCTTTTAAGAAGAGGACTGAATCCTAAAGAATCAGAATAAGACTATTCTAATACCCAAAAGAGATGAAAAAAAGTTTATGGAACTGAACTGAGATTTCATTAATAAAACTGATGATCCTGCAGGAAAGGGAGTTTGAGGGAGGAGAACAAGATGTCAGTCGTTGGTAAAAATAAGACCATCTATGTACTCCAGGGACTCAAGACCCTTAACAATCCAGGATTGTTATTCTTCTAATGTAATCCAAGGATCATCATAGAAGGTTAGAACAGAGATTTTCTCATCTCTCCCTCACCAACTGCACTAGAGCAAGGCAGGCACTGCACAAGAAAGGCCTGTCTTGTGGACTAGAGCAAGCCCTGGACACTGAGTGGAAGAGCTTGGCTTGAGTTCTTCCTCTTCCTCACTCTTTCCTCACCACCTTGATCTTCTATTTTGATGTTAATTTTCAGTAGCCCTGGTATCTAACTATTTATGTATTTCATTTTCATTGTAAGATTAAGAAGGAAAGATATCAAGGTATTATAACATGTTGAAAGATAATTTTCTTTCACTTATTGCAAATCTTTTGTAGGACAGAGGAGGTTGTGAATACACACACACACACAAACAACAAACAAGGCAAAATTATATCCTTGCGCCTTTCTTTGCACAAGTCACCTGAACTTTTTGCACCCCAGTTTTCGCAGCTGTCAAAAATAGGTGATAACTATATATGGAGTTTGCAGGTTGTTAAGCAGGTTAAGCAAATGAAAAGTTTACAAAAACTGTCAAATGCTATTCAAACATAACGCATTGTCATTCTTATAATAAGTATTTGTTAAGTCATATTGCACAGGGATCAAGAGATGGAGTTAATAAGAACAGGAACCATGTGATACCACCATGGCACAGGCACAGTGGTAAACATCAAAGTTGGAGAAATCATTTGCGCTTAATGTTCTGGATTGTCAATCACAGCCAATCTCACCAAAGACATTTTGAGTGGGCAGAGATCTTTGAGGTGACTTGGCTCAGTTTTGAACCTTGGGGGCTGGTAGAGTGGGAAAAGTAAGGCCAAATTCACAGGATTCAGGCCCCACCTCTACTGCCAAAGCAGCCCTAATTAGTGTTAGTGATTGGGCAGAAGTCCTGGTAAGATTTCTTTTGAAACAATGGTTTAGGTCAGGCATCCTCATACTACAGCCTGCAGACCACATGCGGACCGCCTAGCACATTTATCCAGCCCTCCGGGTGTTTTTGCCACCACTGCCTGTCCTGCTTAGCAGCTGACTTATCCCGGGCTCACAGTGCGCACTCTTCAATGGTCTGAGGGACAGTGAACTGGCCCTCTGTTTAAAAAGTTTGAGGACCCCTGGTTTAGGTTGAGTTTAGGGATCACTGATCTCACTTGTTCAGCTCTGCTTTTCACATCAGGGTTTGGAGGGGGCAGGCATTTGTCCAGAGTCATGAATGTAACCAGGGGAAGACTAGAATGTTAAGTCAGGTCTCCTGCATACTGACCACTCTTCACAAGGTACAACACTGCTTTCCTAAGGCTCAGAGTTGGAGCTCTTTGCTGCAACCAAACCAGTGGCCTGGCAAGCCATACTCTGAGCTGTTCCCTAAGAACTTTGGTAAAAACAAAACATTTTAGGAGAAAGCAGATTATCTCTTGTAACAGAATATAGACACAAAAGACAGGAATTCAGAGTAGCACCTTGTGGGAGGACTGCCTTAGGAACCCGGGTTCACAAGTAGAATTCCATCAATTTCACGCACACAAGGGATTTTCGGGAGATGAAGTTCTAGATGGCTGCCACCCACGAGCAAGACAAATTAGATTTGCCAAAATTAATAGAATGTAACATGAACTATTTGATTCATTCACATTAGTTCCCAAATATTTCTTTAGAGCCTTGGATTAACATAGAGGTAGAGAGGCTTATAGAGACGGACACGTGTAGGAAAGAAATGGCCTCAGAAGTGACCCTTGTGAATGAAAGGAGGAAGAGACATTGAAGATTTATTTCCAGGAAATATTTTTACTTATTGTTAAGGACAGGCTTGCCTTTTTGCAAGTGAATCAAATAGTTTTCTGGAAGATGGCAGGCGGTAGGTGTCTCGAGGAAGGCATAGCTCTATCAGACTCTCAAACATGCCTCAATGGGCTACAGCAGTAGATGCAGGATGAAGAATTACTCTGAAAGCGCACAAAGAAATTTCCTAATAGAGGTAGTAGGGCCTCATGTCTTTCACTCTTCTCCACTGACTCTCCCCCTTGCCCAGATACCTTGATGGTCTCCTAGTGGGTTTATCTGCCACTCATCTTGCCACCTGAGTCTGATCCCTTCTCTGCTCTGCATTCATAAAGACCTTCCAGTAAGGCCAGTCTGATACTGTTAGAGTATCATCAAACCTAACACGTTCAATGGCTTCTTCCCTTTGCCTTTGAGATAACACACAATACTGCATACAGATCATAAAAGCTTCAAGATTTGGCCCCAGACCACTTCCTGGGTTCACCTGGTGGTCCCTTAGCCAACCTTTGCTCTAACCCCATGATGTAAACTGAGCTCCATTTAAAGATCTGGGGACAGACCCTGCTCTCAGTCCTTGGCCTTTCACACACACTGCTTCTTTAGCCTGGGAATTTCTCCCCTCTTTATTGTGCAATTCCTACCCATTCTCCAGGTTTCAGATAACCATCAGTTCTTTGCAGAAATCACTGCCGACCTCTAGTGCAGGTTATGTCTCTTGTGCCCTTCCCATCACTCCTTGCACATCTGCTCTCATGACATTAATCTTTTATGATAATGACTTGTGTGGCTGGGAAATTAATTGTTTACAACCATGGATGCCTTTGAAGAGGTTGGGTCTTACTCAGATGCAAGGCCCTTTGGTTCTGAGGAGTGTCTCAACGGATTTGGATAATTAAAAGCAGCTGAAGCTGAGCTGGACTTAGGGCCTGAAAGATTGTAAGTGTTCTGCCAGAAAAAGAAAAAAATAATTAGAGAAGTTTGTTTTGCTTTTTTCCTTGACACTTAAGTGAGCACTCACTATGTGTCAGGCTTGGTCTAAGTACTCACTTAACTTTCAAAATGACATTCTCACAGAGCCACTATCTTTACCCCCATCTCATAATAATAAGGAAATGACATCTTCCCCAAGGTTTCACAGGTAATGAGTGACATCCCTGGAATATGTTCTGAGAGGGAAGAGGCGCAGGAGAAAGAGCAGTGACACAGGAAACAGGCGGAAGGAGAGCATCGCTTAGAGCTGTACAATAGAACTGGGGGCAGGGGGCAGGAGGACGCTGTTGAGATGCCATGCCCAGGGGCTATGTTTTAAGTAGTAGGACTTCCAATCTTTCAACTTTGAGCTGGTTTACTTAGTCTTTAATAATTCGTATTAAGTGGGTGCTATATGCTAGGCACAGTTCTAGGATAGGGCATTGGGAGGTGGGGGAGGGGAATTTACTCATAAGCTGAAAATGAAGCAGAAAACTGGAGAAAGCAAGGGGATGAGTTGCATCTACCAGAGGAAGGACGATCCAGTCAGAGGGAATAACAGATGCAAAGACCCTGAGGAAGGAGGCTGTTTGGTGCTGCTGAGGAACCTTCCAGAAGCTACTGTGTCTGGAGCAGGACAAGGAGGGCAAGAGCACTGGAGATGGGGTCAGCAAGGGAGTTAGGACCAGGGAGTGCCTGTGGGGTTTTGCACAGAGGGAAATGGGAAAGTGTTTGGAGGGTTTTGAGCAGAGCTGAGACTTATCCAAGTAGTATTTTAAGAGGATTGCTCTGGTACCACGTGAAGAATGGCCGCTGCAGACAAGTGGGAGGCCAGCTGGGAGGCTGTCACCGTGACCTAGATGAGGATGATACTGATTTGGAGGTGGTGAGAGGTGGTCAGACTCTAGATATATTTGGAAAGCAGAGTTGTCAGGTTTGCTGCAATGTATTTCTTCTTCTCTCAAAACTTACACTGAGTCTTGCTTGCTCACCGAGGCAGAGCTAGGAGTAGGGAGTGTGTATGTGTGTGTGCGTTCAAATGAAGGAAGAGGGTTCCATCTCATGTCTAGTGAAATGTGACACAAAACAGAAACAATACATTCCAGGCTGTGAAGGATTTCCTAAACTGAACTTTTAATAATTCAGCACAAGGAGATGCTCAGTGCCAGACATGGAAGAAAAATGTAAATTCCTTGGGAATTCCACACTCTAGGGGAGGATTTGGGGCTTTTCCAAACACAGAGAATGGGATTTGAGAAATTCTTAAATGGCAGAATGACCCCAACCAAAATCTAGGTAAGACTGCTTTTTCTTCCAGCTTCCCCACTAGACTTCATGAGGACATGGATTTGGTTTGTGTGGTCATTCTGTTCCTAGTGAGGCACACAGAAGATGCTCAATAACTATTTCCTGGAGAAAGAGAATGAATAATTCTCTTGTCTCGGAGAGACTAATGTTGTTCCATAGTCCCTGCCCACGCTAGAAGTCTGGAGTGAGAAGAAGAACTAGAACCCAAAACCCTTGACTTTTCCTTAAGAAGTGCAAATCAGCAGACCAAATGTGGAAGTCAGTATTCAGGTGAATATTTTCCAATCATCACTGTCATTAGCAGCAGTGGCAGCACTGAGCACTTACTGCGTCCACACGATGTGAGAGGTATCTGTAGGGAAGAGGTATGCAAATAGAGGGACAGAAACTCCAGATAGGTGGTGGGAAGAGCCCCAGGCCATGTTGCAGCAAGACTTTGGGAGCATTTCCTAGTTTTTCCATTCTCTAGCTGAGTGCACTTGAGCAAGTATTTCACTCTCAAGTTGAAACTTTAAAGGACAAATGATTATAAAAATTGGGGATATTGAAATAATATCTCATGAAGATCTTATGAAGTTAAGTAAGATCGTGTTTATGAATATGCTTTAAAAACTTTAAAGCACAGTACAATACATATTATAGTTGAACTTACAACATCTTTGCTGAAGATGTTGGCATATAGAATAAGAGAATGCCCTCTGATTGTGCTAGGTGCTAGCATAAAGAATGAATTCTTTACGAGGGGCATAAAAGTGCTGATTTTTTTTTTTATCCTGGGCAGCCCAATTGTACTGGTCCTTGTCATCTTGCTCCTGTGTTCTTCAGTATGTGATAGTGACAGGTAGGTGTCAGGCAGGACTGAAGAATTCGCTGTTCATTCTTAGTTCTCCTTGTGCTCCCTTCTGGACTTAAGGCATATTATGGAATTACTGTAAGCCAACGAGTCTCCATCTGCAAATGAGGGATAAAATTTGCCAGCTGTCTCCTAACCTCCCTGGGAGGAACTGGGGTTTAATAAGATGATGAACATCATTCTCTCCATATGCACTTTACACCCTTGGCTCCTGCGGTCTTCAAAAGGCTTTCCATAGGCACAAACGCAGATTCCCTAAAATCAAATTCAGGTGGTCAGAAGGCAAGCCACGCAGATTCATGCCAGTGACTATTCATCACAGATTAGTATTAATATCCATTAGTTAATGTTTTCTATTAGCAATTGTACAATTAATCAAGAACAATCTGTCACAAGACAGAGCCAGCTGTAGGTGGATAGCTGGGATGGAGGTGGCTTGCCTTTGATGGCTGCAGCATCACCTATGCTTGTCTTTTCAAAGCTTCCCATCCCTTCTGCTACTTCTCTCTGACCATAAAATCAAATACCTGAATCCACATAAAGGTGTTGGGAAAGCACATCCGTACTTTCAGGGCACTAAGGAGCAGTCGCACTCTTAAAGAGGATTGTAAGAAAAGGGCAACGTGTAAAATAAATAAAATCAAGGAGCCATTAATAATGATAATGAAAAGAATAATAGTAACAATGACAGTTCTCATTTATTGAGTGCCACCTGTGTAAGGCACTGTGAAGGATAAAGACTATCAGAAATGGTCCCACAATTTCAGAAGCTTCCATTTTTCTTGGATTGGCAAAAGAATAAATCTACAAAAGTGAAATGACAACACTCCAAAAAAAAAAAAGTAACACAAAATTCAACACTCCAAAAAATAACACAAAATTCAAAGGAGAAGGGAATTTCACAAGAGTAAGTGAAGATACTGGCTCAGATGGGCTGGGTTTGAATTACAGTCCTACCTAGTCTATTAGCCTTGTTATCTGAGCCAAGTTATGTAACCTCTGTGTGCCATAGTTTTCTCATCTGTACAATGAAAGAAACGATGATTCTTATCACATTGGGCCACTTGTGAGGGTTTTATGATATAGTAGAGGCCAAATGTTTAAAACTGTTCCTGGCACATAGGTAATCATAATGACAATACCAGTAATTATAATAATTATAATAATTATGAGGTATTATTAATTGCAAAACCTATCATTGAGACAATAAGCACAATGGCAGTTCAGAAGGCAGTCAACACTATCTCATGGAGAAGGGGAAATCTGAGTTGGAGATGACCTGTAAATGACCTTTAGAAAGGTGCAGAGCATTCCAGGTGGAGCCATGGGGTATGATGTGAGCGGAGAGCTAAAGGTGAAACAGAACAGGTTTAGGTCAGTTCGTCCAGAGCAGAGGACTTATGCAGAGTATGACACCCAGACACAAGACCAAAAAAGACATGTACCCTCAGTGTTAGATATTAGCACCTTAAGAAATGAATATGGTAAGGGTATGTGGGAGAATTGAAATGAGGAGGGATTGGTAACTGCAAGCGAAGTTAAGAAGAGAAATTTTAGGCATTGATGAGAAAGAAATTGTGGGTCCCAGGAAACCCCTTAAATCTGCTTATGCATAAAGTAGGTCCTTCCAGTAGGTTTTCTTCCCATTCTAAGAGCTCAAAGTGAAGGGGAATGCTAATGACCTCCCCAGAATGCAGAGCTAATGGTGTGCAAAGTTATAGGTAGAATTACTTAGTGGAAATGCTAAAAGAATTTCTAAGGGAAAAGTCACATAGCTGGTGCACATACTTGATGATAGTAAAAATGGGATGTGCATTACTTAAAATCAGATATGTCCTTCCTGAGCCACAGAGCTTTTTCCTTCATGTTAAGTTGTACATTTGCAGCTTGTCAGGACTTGCCTGCTATCTTTTGAATATTCAGCCATCAACCTTTAGGGTGGAATTAGTAGTACTTTAATTTCCTGATAACACCTAAATTAAGGTAAGAGTTCTAAATACTTTATTAATAATGTACACTCTAATTAATAGAAATTACTTTTCCAGCATGTATTATTAAAGGATGTGTTCCAACATGCCTTTTTATGTTTTCCAATTTACTTGCTTAGAAAACCGGTTGCTGTTTCCACATCTCACCCAAACTTACTCTTGATCAGCTCTGCACAATGTATGGAGGTAATCTTTTCCCTTTGGATTTGAGAAGAAAGCTTTCCTCATTTCTCCGTCTGGCTCTCTGTTAAAGTTTTTGTTGTTATTTTTGTTAAAATAAGGTCTTTCATAGATATGCTTGAGGTCAGACACTTTGGCCCTAAAGTTTTACTCTCCAAATGACTAGTTCTTTATACCTCAGCTTGCGGTTCTACATTTCTAAACATAATGTGGAAAACTGGAACTCTCAGGCTCAAATTTGAATCAAAAAAATCAGTAGGATGCCTGCCTGCTACTTTTTGTTTTCCTAGGTTTTAGAGTTCAACATTCCTGATAGAGCTTTTTTAATCTGGAATTGGCTCCAGTTCTAGTCTACCGGGAAGGTAAACTGAGGCAGTGACACTTATCTTCAGGGAAACACCACAGTAGCTTAAAAGCAGGGCTCTTCAGCCTGACTGCTGAGTTCACATCCAGATTTTGAACTTTCTCAATCTGGGTTGGTAACCAAAGTGCTTACCCTCTCTTTTCCTCATCTGTAAATAGGTATGTCTGTTCACTCAGCTACCGTGAAAATTTTAAGAGCCCACATGTGGGGAGAACTTAGATCAAGCTTAGCACACAGTAAGCACTCAACTGACCTTATTAATTCTTGCTTCTCCTGCCCCCTCCCCCTTTTTTTTAACTCTACCTCCAACTCAGAGGACCCATGTCCTAATGTTCACACTGAAGCCATGAAGGAGTCCCTGGTAATTCTTTCCAAGTCACTTTCCACTTAATACATGCCAAATGCATGCACGAGAACCTGTTGGGCTGCCAATAGTGGGTGGAACAGGGCTCAGGTTGCTGAGGAGAGTTGGGGAAGGGTTAAGCAAACAGGAACTCTCCAGTGCTTTCTGCCCTACGAGGTGGAGTGGTGAGAGACCACACTGAACCAACATCTGTTTTATCAATAGGCAATCTAGCTTTTAAACGTAGCTAACACCAAACTAGGGAGTCCGTAGTGTTATAGATACCACAGATCTGGCTTCAGTTCACTAAAATGTGGTTCCTTGATGCCTCCTTCTTTCTTGCCCCGGATTCAGACAATCAGCAAGTTCCAACTCTAGCAACTCTGGTCACTCTTCTAGTGAAGTGTGGGCTGTTGTAAAGCAGATTAGATTAGATGCATACTGTTATTCTGTTTTTTTTTCTTAACCAGTAGTAAAGGCCTTTTTCTTTCAAAAAAAAAAAAAAATGTTTTGAATTCCAGTGCAAAAGCTTGGCAGCGGCTCTCTGGTATCATGGGACTGAAGATGGATTTCTCTCAGGGGACCCGAGGAGGCCATCAGAGTAATTTATTTCTGTCTTGATGCTCAGTAATGGATGTGACCTTGTGTCTCACAAGGCTCTCTTAACACTCGTGGCCCTGGATAGGAAGAGTTAAACATCCCACTCCTCTGTAGAGAGATGTGGATACCTTGACATTCAGAGGCACAGTTCCCAACCTAATCCTTTCTAAATCAGATTAGTCCCTCCCATCGCTGACAGTTCACTGACGAGTGCATTCCTCAAAGAGAATCTCATCTGAGATGCAGAGCACTGGCTGCAGTTTTATAGTATCAGAGTAGTAATTCATGCCCTGAGTAATAAAGAAACTCATTAAATGTAGAATCTCGGCTCTCGCTTTGTACTTAGACCTCCCAGCAGTTTAACTTATGCATAATGAGTCTAAATACTTTAAGGGATAATATAAAAATTATCTACTATTCTTTCATATCTAGAATTGTGCATTTGTTTCCCCTTCACTACATTGCTAACATAACTAGGAAACAATATATTACCCTAATTACATGTTATTTATTAGAAAGGAAGCAAATAAGTCATTTGGAGACAAATCCCTGTAGTTATTCATGGAACTGCTTTAGATGACAAAGATAGAGTAAAGCCAGCAGTCTTTCATTATATTTATTACACACTCTTTGTGCTAATGAACAATAACAGGCTTCACTGAAATAATGGTCTCAGCTCCAAGTTGTAGAGAATGCTATATGGGCCATATTTATCAAGGGCAAGTCAGGGCTTTGCTTGTCCTTTGTGTCTTTGCTTTCCATTGAAGGAAGAGGGTGGAAGACAAACAAAACTAGCTTGGGAGATTTTAATAAACACAATGGAGGCTAGTTAGCATACTAAAAAAAAGGTCTTCTTGCAACCTTCAGTAGCAATTCACTCATGAAAGAAGAGATCACTTGTTGTCACTTATGAATCCTGAGTAGAGTCTTCATTCTCTACCTCTGGGAAACATGAATACACACACACAAATAAGTCTTCTTAAAAATTTGAAAGTTTGAGTAAAAAGTTTCTAAGATTTCCTTAAGATATTTTAAATATTTATTACTGAGCTCATAAATTGGGACAAGAAACTAATATAATTTTTTGCTTTATAGTGGAAAACAAAGACGTGTTTTAGAAATTACAAACTCAAAGAACATGGGGATTTTCTATTAACTTAGTGTCATAGGAGTTAGAATAAAGTTAGAAAATTATCTCAGGGGAAGAACTTTCAGCAACACTAGGCACAAGTGAAACCAATTTCCTCTACATGTCTTGTATTTTTAGTGTGGCTCCCGCTGCATGCATCTTTGGGAGAAGCAAATCTTCAGCGTGAAGACAAAGGGTGAACCATTTTGCACACATGTTTTCAAAAAAGCTGTCCAAAGTTGTGGTGGCTGCAAGAGGTAAAACATTTTTATTTCTCTTCTTTGGGAATAATTGAGCCAATATGCTAGCACTTAGAAGCGTTGCCTTGTGGATAGTACCAGAACTGTATTTGAGGATTAAACCACAGATAACAAAGGAGTGCAGAAAAATCTAGGAGGGAAGGAAGCCAAGAAAGTCAGCTGGGACTGTCTCTTCTTTTGAATTAGCAGTTACCCTTCAGTTGCTTTTTATTCAAACTTGTATGTAGTTGCTCTTCAGAGCAGTTTAGTGCACTCTTTCCTGCACAGGAATATACAGCAGGATTTCCCATCCCAGATCAGAGCGCTGGTGCATGTCGCTGGTATGCTAACATTGGCAACCTTCCAATACTGAGGCATCAGCAAGGCAAACCAACAACAAAGCATGTTGCCAATTACGCTAGGCTGTGAACTGGGGTATGCTTGTGGCTGATGCAGGCAGGGTGGGGTGGGTGGGGTAGGGAGGAGACCAGGGGGTAGGGATGAACAGTTTAGGGCTAGGTACAAAACTCTGCAGGAGAACTCTCTTACTCATTCTTCCTCTAAATCCCTTCTAAGCTTCTCACTAAGATCAAATAAAAATAAGTTTGTTAAATGTATATTTTGCAAAACCTATCTCTGAGTTGACAGCAATGGAAGGAAGCAAACTCAGGCTAGCTCTGTAAATCCTATTAGAACAGTAAATCCTGCTACATCTTTTTCATGTCTCTCCTCTCTGGTCCCTGGGTAACACATTCTGAAGTCTTGTGAGGTGAGCTACAAGAAACAAAGGTGACGTGCCACCTAGTTTGCTTGGGAGTCCTGTTCACACCTGTAGTCCTGGAGGCATTATTAATAGCAACACCTGTTTATTCTCAAAAGTGTTCTAGTTTGGACGATCAAGTCTCTGGTTGCCCTAGTGATAACCCAGAACACAACCTCAGGCAGTTGAGCGTACAAGGGAATTTCCTAATGATGTTTAAGGCTCTTAGAAATATCCATCCCTACGCTGTAACATTATGGGACATTTTAAACAAATCTCTCATGTTTGACTTATTCTGATGCACTGCTTTTATGGGGGGGGGGGAATTATAAGAATACAACTTTCAAAAAGATTAGGAACTAACCAGGTCAGAACTGGAAGACCGGCCCACATGTGATAGGTGGGAAAAACTAACCCGATCTTGGTTGCTTTCCCTTCACTCTACAATTTTGACTTTTGAGCAATGTCAAGGATACATTTGAGATCACAGGTCCATGACAGAGCAAATGGATTCAGCTCTTGCTGTGTCCTTTGCTTTTCTTAGAGGCGCATCTGAGGTGTTTGTCTTAGCAGCTAGCACAAAGAGAGGGAGCCACCAGGGCAAAGATTCTCAGAATTCTGGACTTGCTCAAGAGCTTTATCTGCTTTAAGGCTAGTTGAAGGGAAGTGTACATTGGCTACATCTCTTCATCCTAACACCTATGTTCTTTTTTTTTTTTTTTTTTGAATTATTATTTTTTTTAATTTCAGCATATTATGGGGGTACGGATTTTAAGGTTTCACTAAATGCCCATTTCCCAGCCTCCCCCCCAAGTCTGAGTCTCCATCATGACCATCCCCCAGATGGTGCACATCTCACTCATTATATATGTATATACCCGCCCCCCTCCCACCTGCCCAATACCCTATTACTGTAGTACTTATGTGACCACTTAGGTGCTGTTTAGTTAATACCAATTTCCTGGTGAGTATATGTGGTGCTTGTATTTCCATTCTTGGGAAATTTCACTTAATAGTATGGGTTCCAGCTCTAACCAGGAAAATATAAGATGTGCTATATCACATTCTTTCTTAGAGCTGAATAGTATTCCATGGTATACATATACCACATTTTATTAATCCATTCTTGGATTGATGGGCACTTGGGCTGTTTCCACAGCCTTGCTATTATGAATTGTGCTGCTATAAACATTCGAGTGCAGGTGTCTTTTTTGTAGAGTGTCATTGGATCATTCGGGTAGATGCCCAGCAATGGGATTGCTGGATCAAATGGTAGATTCACTTGTATCGCTTTAAGGTATCTCCATATTGCTTTCCACAGAGGTTGAACTAGTTTGCAGTCCCACCAGCAGTGTAGGAGTGTTCCTCTCTCTCCGCATCCACGCCAGCATTTATTGTTTGGAGACTTTTTGATAAAGGCCATTCTCACTGGAGTTCAGTGATATCTCATTGTGGTTTTGATTTGCATTTCCCTGATGATTAGAGATGTTGAGCATTTTTTCATATGTTTGTTGGCCATTCTTCTGTCTTCTTTAGAAAAGTTTCTGTTCAAGTCCTTTGCCCACTTTTTAATAGGGTTATTTGATTTTTTCTTCCTAATTTTCGTGAGTTCTAAGTATATTCTAGTTATCAGTCCCTTATCGGATGCATAGGATGCAAAAATTTTCTCCCATTCTGTAGGTTGTCTGTTTACTTTCATGACTATTTCTTTGGCTGTACAGAAGCTTTGTAGTTTGATCATGTCCCATTTATTTATTTTTGTTGCTACTGTGATTGCCTTTGGGGACTTCTTCATAAACTCTTTGCCTAGGCCGATGTCTAGGAGAGTGTTTCCAACTTTTTCCTCTAGAATTCTAATCGTTTCATACCTTAGGTTTAAGTTTGTTATCCAGCGTGAGTTGATTTTTGTGAGAGATGAAAGGTGTGGGTCCTGTTTTAGCCTTCTACAGGTGGCTATCCAGTTGTCCCAGCACCATTTATTGAAAAGGGATTCTTTTCCCCAGCGTATGTTTTTGTCTGCTTTGTCAAAGATTAGATGGCTATATGAGGATGGTTTTATATCAGGATTCTCACATCTGTGCCACTGGTCAATATTCCTATTTTTGTGCCAATACCATATTGATTTAATTACTACAGCTTTGTAGTATAGTTTGATATCTGGAATATTAATGCCTCCCATTTTGTTTTTGTTGCCTAGAATTGCTTTTTATATTCGGGGTCTTCTTTGGTTCCATTCGAAGCGTAAAATTATTTTTTCTATATCTGTGAAGAATGCTGATGGGATTTTAACAGGTATTGCATTGAATCTGTAGATCAGTTTGGGTAGTATAGACATTTTGATGATGTTCAGTCTGCCGATCCACGAGCATAGTATGGATTTCGATCTGTTTACATCCTCTGCTATTTCCTTCCTCAGTGTTTCATAGTTCTCCCTGTAGAGGTCTTTTACCTCCTTGGTTAAGTATATTCCTAGGTACTTTAATTTTTTTGTTGCTATTGTGAAGGGAATTGAGTCTTTGATTTGGTTCTCAATTTGATTGTTGTTGGCGTATATGAATGCCTCTGATTTCTGTGTATTGATTTTGTATCCTGAGACTTTACTAAATTCATTGATCAGTTCCAGGAGTTTCTTGGTTGAATCTTTGGGGTTTTCTAGATATAATATTATATCATCAGCAAACAGTGAAAGTTTGATCTCTTCTGCCCCTATTTGGATACCTTTAATTCCGTTTTCCTGTCTGATTGCTGTAGCTAAGACTTCCAGCACTATGTTGAACAGAAGTGGAGATAGTGGGCAGCCTTATCTGGTTCCAGTTCTAAGTGGGAATGATTTCAGTCTTTCCCCATTCAGTATGATGTTGGCTATGGGTCTGTCATATATGGCTTGTATCATTTTTAGGTATGTCCTTTCTATGCCTATTTTCTTAAGTGTTCGTATCATGAAAGGGTGTTGAATTTTGTCAAAAGCTTTTTCTGCATCTATTGAAAGAATCATGTGGTCTTTGTTTTTGCTTCTGTTTATGGGGTGAATTGCATTTATAGATTTACGTATGTTGAACCATCCCTGCATCCCTGGGATGAAGCCCACTTGGTCGTGATGAATTATTTTTTTGATAAGCGTCTTGATTCGGTTAGCTAAGATTTTGTTGAAAATATTTGCATCTATATTCATTAGGGATATTGGTCTGTAGTTTTCTTTTTTTGTTGCATCCTTTCCTGGTTTTGGTATCAGAGTAATATTCGCTTCATAAAAGATGTTGGGGAGGTTTCTGTTTTTCTCAATGTTGTGGAATAGTTTCTGCAAGATAGGTACTAGTTCTTCTTTGTAAGTGTGTTAAAATTTGGGTGTGAAACCATCTGGACCGGGACTTTTCTTTTTAGGGAGATTTTTAATTGCTGTTTCTATTTCAGCTGTTGAGATTGGTCTGTTCAGGGAATCTATTTCTTCCTGGTTGAGCCTAGGGAGACTGTGTGTTTCTAGAAATTTGTCCATTTCCTCCACATTTTCCAGTTTGTGTGCATAAAGATTTTTGTAGTATTCATAAATTGTATCTTGTATATCTTTGGGATCAGTTGTGATATCTCCTTTTTTATTCCTGATGGAGCTTATTAGAGATTTCTCTTTTCTGCTTTTTGTTAGCTTAGCCAATGTTGTGTCAATTTTGTTTATTTTTTCAAAGAACCAACTTTTTGTTTTATTAATCTCCTGAATAGCTTCCCTGTTTTCAATTTCGTTTAGTTCTGATTTAATCTTGTTGATTTCACTTCTTCTGTTGGGTTTGGGGTTGGTCTGTTCCTCTTTTTCCAGCTCTTTGAGTCGTTTCGTTAGATTGTCTATTTGTGATCTTTTTGTCTTTTGGTTTTAGGCATTTATGGAGATAAACTTTCCTCTCACAACTGCTTTAGCTGTGTCCCAGAGGAGTTGATAACTTGTCTCTCCACTGTCGTTTTCTTCATAGAATTTTTTTATTTCCATCTTGATTTCTTCATTTATGAAGTAATCATTTAGTAGGAGGTTGTTTAATTTCCACGTTTTTGTGTAGAAATGTGAGTTTCTGTTAGGGTTGATTTCTACTTTTATTCCACTGTGATCTGAGAAGGTACATGGTATGATTTGTATTTTTTTAAATTTCTTGAGATTTACTTTGTGTCCTAGGATATGGTCAATCTTAGAGAATGTCCCATGAGCTGATGAGAAGAACGTATATTCAGTGGATTTTGGGTAGAATGTCCTGTAGATGTCAGTCAGACCCAATTGTTCCAGGGTTTTGTTTAAGTTCATTATTTCTTTATTAATTTTCTGTTTGGAGGATCTGTCTCGTGCCGTCAGTGGGGTGTTGAAATCTCTGGTGATTATGGAGTTGCTATTAATCCATTTGCTTAGATCCAGTAAGGTTTGCTTTATGAATCTGGGTGCACCTAAGTTGGGTGCATATATATTTAAAATTGTTATCTCTTCTTGTTGAAGTGTGCCCTTCCCATTATATAATGACCCTCTTTGTCTTTCACTACTTTTGTTGGTTTAAAAACTAAATGGTCTGAAATTAGAACTGTCACGCCAGCCTTCTTTTGGCTTCCACTTCCCTGGAATACTGATCTCCATCCTTTTACTTTTAGTCTATATGCATCCTTGCAGGTAGATGTGTTTCCTGAAGACAGCATATACTTGGCCTGTACATTTATTGAGAGAACTGATAGGTAAGGTAGATTACTGTTCATTCTGTTGGGTTGGATGTTGTTGCTTTGATTTCTCTCTTGAGCCATTGTATTATCTGGCCTTTAATCTTTGGGTTTTGGTTGTTTTTATATTTGTGAGTTTTTATTATGGTGTTCCGTGCGTAACACTGTTTTGAGTACTTCTTGTAGGGCTGGTCTTGTCTTGGTGAATTCTCTGAGCCTTTGCTTGTCTGAGAATGTCTTAATTTCTCCTTCATATATGAAGCTTAGTTTTGCAGGGAATAAGATTCTAGGCTAGGCATTGTTTTGTTTCAGAAGAGTGAGAATGGGGCCCCAGTCTCTCCTTGCTTGTAAAGTCTCATTAGAGAAGTCTGGTGTTATTCGAATTGGCTTTCCCTTGTATGTCACTTGCCTTGCTTCTTTCGTCTTACAGCTCTTAGAAGGGCCTCTTTAGTTGATACTTTGGTCAGTCTGATGACTGCATGTCGTGATGTCTTCCTGTTTCCGTTGAATCTCCCAGGGGTCCTCTGAGCTTCTTGAACTTGTATATCGAGATTTTGAGCAAGGCCTGGGAAATTTTCCTCTATTATATCTTCAAATAGCTTGTCCAACCCTTGAGTGTTGTCTTCTTCCCCTTCTGGTAACCCTATGACCCTCACATTGGGTTTCTTCACATAATCCCACATGTCTTGTAGGCTTTGCTCTTTTCTCTTGTTTCTCTGCTCTATCTCTGTGACGGTTTTATTTAGTTGGAGGGTGTTATCTTCAAGCTCTGAGATTCTTTCTTCTTTTTGATCTACCCTGTTCTTGAGACTTTCCACTGTGTTTTGTAGTTCCCTGAATTGATTCTTCGTTTCCAGGAGTTTGGTTAAACTTTTCTTCATTGTGTCTGTTTCTTTAGTGAACTTTTGTTGTAGGTCCTGGAGGCTTTTTGTGGTTTCTTTGTGTTGGTTCTTGAGTTGTTGTTTCAGCTCGGTGAGTGTTCTTATGATCCACATACGAAATTCCTCTTCGGTCATTTTGGTTGCCTGATTTTGGTTGGTGTCCGTTTCTAGGGGGCTGGTGCTCCTCTTAGGGGGTGTGTTTTCCGTTTGGTTCTTCGTATTTCCTGAGTTCCTTCGCTTATTTCTTCCCATGTCGATCAGTTGTTGTTTCTTTCCTTTAGGTTTTTGTTTGGGTATTCACAAGCCTTATTTAGTTTCTGAGCCATTAGGTGGTGTCTGTGGGTGAGATTCAACCACTCTCTGTATAATGAGTCAGTGGGTGCCTTGAAAAGGCTGTGCAGGATGCCATCCCTGTCAGTAGGTGGTGCTTGCTTGGAGGTACAGGCTATGCTGTTGTTTTTGTGTCCTGTTATCAGCTCTTGTTCTGGGCGGAGCTGGGTTGGGTAAGCCTTCCCTCAGGCACCACCAATGCCTTAGCAGGGATCAAAGTTCTGTTCTCTGCTTCCAGGAAAAGCTGTCAGGGCGGGGCTGGAATGGCTCCGCTCAGCCAGAAAGTCTGCTTGTGGGGGTGGGGCTGTCTGAGACCCGCAGTCTGGAGTGGGCCTCGCTCTTTCCACCCTCTCCAACTCTGCAGCTACTCCTGGGCCTCTGCCAGCAGGCCAGACCACACGCCCCCAGGCCTCCCTGGATTGTGATGCCGGCGGGGAGGTTCCCTGCGCAGAAATGCCACCTGGGCTGGGCGTGCGGCCTCCTTTTGGGAGGAGGGTTGCCCTCTAGGATGCTGATCTGCCCCTGAAGGCACACACACCTCAGTAGGCTGTTCACATATAACCCTTCTGTGCCCCAGGCAATGCTAGACCTCAGTGTATGGGATCTGGTCTGCAGGTCCGACCTCTGGGTCCCAGAGTTCAAACTGTATCCCCACCAGGGAGAGGTGTTCCGGTCCCAGTTCACCCACAGGGAGCCCAAGCTGGGTCTATGTCTCTCAGCCTCTGAGTCGGCACCATTCTCCTGGGAACACCTTGCCAGTAGCACCTGGGAGGGCTGGCGGGTAGGGAGCTCACCGTCTGAGTTCCCCTTAGTCAGCTGTAGGGTCCCAAAAGGGAAGGTCTCGTTCCCTGGAGGTGCCTCTGGCTGGTGGCTGTATTGTCTCTCTGGGCAGCCGTGGGTAGGGTCAGTGGAGGGGAGGAGGAGGCAATATGGCGCCTGTCGGGAGGCTCGGGTCTGTGCACACGGAGGTGCCCGGAGGGAGTTGGGAGCCTGGTGCCGCGTCCACTAAGGGCTCACCGCTAGCTCGCGGCGGCCATCTCTGGGCTGTGTCCGCAGGTCTCTCCACCTGCTGGGGAGCCCACCAGCAGTCACCAATGCAGGGGAGGGGAAATGTGACTTATCCACCTAACCCTTCCCGCTGGTCTCTGGGCTGCTCTGGTGGTCTCAGCTTCCAGTTCTCCTCCACAGCCTCCTCCAGTGGAGTCTCCCGGGGTCTCAGGTACCCCTCCTTCCGGCCCTCGTCCACTGTATGCTCGTCTTCTTGCTTCTTTTTTCTAATTTCTGCTAGAATCTGTCTTTTCTGCAGAGACACTCTGTCTGGCGGTGTTTATCGTCCGCCATCTTGATCCTCCCTAACACCTATGTTCTTGGTGAATGCTTTCTTCTTGAGGCACAATTCGACTGCCTGGTCATGTCTGAATTTCATTTCTTACTGTGCTATCAAGCTTAATTGGGATTTCAAAACCATGGGATTATCTCATAAAGGAGACTCTAATTATTTGTCTATGAAAAATAACTTTGGGCAGATTTTAATTTAATCAATCAGATTTAGGGGAGGGTCTCATGATTAAATGACTAATAAGGTTAAGCAGATAGAAATAAGAATATAATAAAACACTTATTCGTAGCTTAGGTCTATTTTTAGAAAACACACCCCTTAAGCATAGTAAGTGAACGTTAGCATGAGAATAGGATCTCTGTTTTAGGGAGAAGACAGGCTGTGTTAGGGACCATGGAAAAGTATAGACTATGGGACTCATCAAAAAGGGGCAACTAGATTCAGCTCCAGCCATTGGTTAACTTGTGGAAATAGGATTCCTTGCCATGGAACTTTTAATTTTTTTAAAGAGAAATAAAAGCCCATATTTTAATATAAATTCACCTGCATTATACTGAGACTAGAGTTGTCTTCTCCACTTCTCAGGGTCTCGTTAGGATCTTCATTCTCCAGACTCTTTCACTGTCACTATCTCTTAATGTATTTATTCTTCTGAAGCACAAGCCAGAAGACTATTTTGTTCATTCTTCTGTTGTCCCCCTGGTTGCTCCCTTCATTCACTAAAGAAATACATTAGTCCATGGCCTAGTGTCTGTCTCACCATTCCTACTATGCAACATTTTGAGAAGTCAAACATTGGTGTAGAAGGTCCATTCAACATCCTAGCCCTTGGCCTACTCAAACTCGGTGATATTTGTTCTACTCTGCCTTAGTCACCCACTTCTATGGTCATTCCCTGTACCTTGTTAATGCCACTACCTTCACTTTCAAACATCCCATTCTCTGGCTACTACTTCCTGATTTCCAGTTAATTCTCTCTGAAAATCAGACTCCAGTTCAAGCGTATCAGGGTTATCAATCTAGTGATAGTTCTTACGAAGATATAATGATCCATTGTGATAATCACTCTGCCACATATACCTTTACCTTCCTGGCTCACTCATTCCATTATACTCCTTGGGTTAAAAAAACAAAAACAAACATCCTGAAAAATCCAGTTTTACACCTACTTTGCACCCGAACCAAGCACCTGAATGTGGCTGAAAAACAATAAACAATCATGTGGAATGATCTCACTTGAAATTCATGAGTACATTCCTAGTGCGGTCATTTCCTGTGTCACCCACCCTGTCATTCCCCCAGAAAACAAGTTTCTATCTTCTCCTTTCTCCTCAAACTTCTAACATTTCCATCTCCTTCTTCCTTTTCAGGTAATGACCTTGATTTTAATTTTACTAGATAAATATGATCAATCAGAAAGAGCTTCTACATTCTCCACCAAAAAATCTACCAACTGCTTTGCATCTGTTCCTTTGTACTATTCCTTTCCCTGTTACAACAGATACACTGTTACTGTTTCACCTAATACTCTGGATTTTATCTCCTCTAATCTATTTGGGGACTACCTCCTACAATTTTACCCTTTCATTCTGTATCTACTTTCATTTTGTGTCTATTCCTATAAGTTTATAGGAGTATAGAAACATCCCTACTGTAACATCCCTCATCTTACTAACCCCACTAGTTTTTGTCCCAATGTACTCTCACAGTGACTGGCCTGTTTCTTTGCTTTCACACACACACACAAAAACTCCTAAAAATGTTTTCTACATTGGCTGACTCTATTTTCCTGCCTTCCATTTTATATTGATCACAACCCAATCAGACTTTCTTCAAGATATGCTTAGGAGACAAACCCAGTTCTATGACATACAGTTGTAACTTCTGAATTAGAGGGCATCAGGGTATTACAATTACATGGTACTTTATAAATTCTATGTTCCTATTCTTATTTGAACTTGACATTAACCCCATTAGGTAAACAGAGGAAGAGTTAATCTTTCCTTGATGCAAATGAGAAGAATGAGACATGGGGAGATTAACTCACTTGCCCAGGTTAGCACAGATGATCAGTGGTGGCCGCATAACCAGGATTTGTAGCTCTCCAACACCTCACGAAAGATGAAGTAAGGAAAGCATAGATGGGTTATTATTGTTGATATTTATAATATCCTAAACATTTTAAGCTGAAAAGTTCCTTGAAAAATATTTATTTCAATGGAATATTAGAGAGGCTATTGACTGGCCTAAGGTCACACAGATATTTAATGGTAGAACCTGGACCTCACGTTTTCTGATTCCTGGTTGATGCTCTGTCCCAGACACCATGTCTAGCATTGGAAGTTCAGCACCATTAGCATGAAACAGTGAGTAAGCATCTAGTATGTAGAGAATGACTGTTTGAAAATTCCAACAGCAGCAGCAGCAAACAACAACATAGTGACAATAGCAATCACCAAATGGCTAATGTTCTCAAAGGGTAGTCCAAGAATCATTTGCATCAGAATCTTGACTGCAGTGCTGAATAAAAACGCTAGTTCATGGGCCCCACGTCATTTGTGCAGCATCAGGCTCTCAGGACATGAGGCTCAGGCTCAGGAATTCACATTTTAAACAACGTCATTAGGTGATTCTTATATACCCTTAATCTCGAGGACCGTTCTATGAGTAAGAATGGACAAACACACTCAGCACAAATTTCCATTCATAATTTCACCTTCAAAAGGGAACCGTCATATGTTTTGACTTTTCTTTAATGAAAAAAAAAAAAAAACAAGGCAAAAGGCATCCAGCTGTCTCTCCCCGATAAGCTCTCATAGTCACATTCATTTTTGTTTTCCTTCTCGGTTGAGCATTTTCTCAGTGTTAGGTACTGTAGTGGCACAAACTTCAAAACAAGCTGTTCAGTGTGTTTACAGCTGGGGTGTGAGGAGAATAACCCATCAGTAAGTCATTCTGGAGACTCACATTTTGGAAACGCTAGGGATGAAGGCAGTTCATTCACCTCTGCCTCTCAGCAAGGGTTGTACCTCTAGGTCAGAGTGAGAGTGTCTGTGGAGCCGTGGGCAGGCTTGCCTGGTGATAAATGGGGTGGAGCAGAGGCCACACAGGGATCCATCTCCCCAGCTGATTTATATCTGTGGACACGAACAGAGACTACTGGTTCTGGAAGTTTTATAGGGGCTGGATGCCTTGATGTCTCTGCAAATGTAGTAATACCTGGAGTGCTTCTGGATATGATATTCCCGCAAATCTACACTTCTTGTTCCTAGCTTCTTCTCCCTCTGGCTGAACTTGATAAATACCAAGGGAGCTCTCTTGCCCAGGCCCGCATCAAAGACTGGCTTCACAGTTTTAGCTGGAATGAAACTTTGATGTAGAAAAAAAAATTAAGGTCATGAAATTTTCTTATATACTAAATAACTGGTGAAATGAGAGCTGTATCTTTTGTAAGGTACAAGAAAAAATATTTACAAATAACTAGTAGAATATTCAAACCAATGCCATTCTCGTCTCTTTGCCAGTTGGAGAAAAATAAATGCATATGGGCTGAATTATCCTGTCATCTCCTGTGTATCAATAACATCTCCCAAGCTAGATTGTGGAAATCTTGATGGTTTTATGTCTTTAAGACTTTTATATCCCCATGAAGCAGACTTCAGAATTGAATATATCACAGGAACAAAATGACTACTTGATGATTAATTAATTGGCAAAACTAATTGGTTGGTTAATTTATTATTTTATTTTCATTATTTAGGTAATGTGGTCATAATATTAAAAAAAAAAAAGAACAAATCCAGACAAGGTCAAGTCAGAGAGATTCGATTCAAACCAAATTCATTCCAGCAAACATTACTTGGATGCCAGGAGTACTGGGGCTGTTTCTCCCCTTCTGCATATGTATACTCCTACCTCCCTGTCCGGAGACGGAGTCCAGGAGCTCAGGAGAGAAATATAGGTGCTTGCACTTTGTTGCAGCATTTTCTAATAGCGCTGATCTGTTTTTTCACCATCTGTGCATGGTTTTTGCCAGGGCCAAATGAAAGGTGGTGGTGCAGATTGGGCCCTGCCTGAATGCATGGGTGGGTGGGATGGCAATCTAGCATGGGTTCTCTTACCAGGCTGTGCTTCCTGCCTTGAGCCTGTGCCTGCAAGGAAAACAGCTCACCCATTTCTAATTAGCACAAAAGCACTCTATGGGATAGCTGTGGTCCTGACCTTAGTGGTTTTAATACTTAGCCTTGACTAAGTATTCACGCCCTTTGGGGTAGGTTGTTTATCATCTGTGCCCATTGTTTAGATAATATGCTTATAGGGTTTTCTTTTTCACTCTTACCAAGGTATAAGCTTGTTGATTTACATTCATCCAAGTTTAAATAGATGGTTCTAGAATCTCATCTCTATTGGTCTGGTAAAGTGAGAATAAGTTCTAGTTATGCAAATTGAAATATCTTTTTTTCCCGTGGACAGGGATAAATTTAGTTTGCAACATCAGACTTGTACATTAGTCTTTGGAAATATTCAGATATTTAAAAGACATAATTGTTAATTTTGCACCACCTGTCTATAAAACAGAGACACGACATCTAGTGAGCTTCTTTGGATTCTGAAGGAAACAGTTAGTGTTTGATCATGCTGTTCTGACCCAATTTCACATAACGCTGCCAGTTTTGCATGGAGTCCAGAATAAGAAAAGGCTCTACAGCAGGCGGAAGCTTTCATTCAAGTTGCTTGGCCAATCGTGCCATATGATCTAGCATGACTTCATATTTATGGCTGATAGGAAAGATGTATGGAGCCTTCCAGAGGTCCCAATAGAAAAATCATAGCATAGACCCTGAGGGTTTTAGAGTAAAGCCATACTGTTTTTCAGATAACTACTTTCTTTTTGAAAAATAGCCCCTGTCTTGCTATTTGGCTCTGGTTGAAATTGAACACTTGCCCGAGTGACACTGAGTTTCTGTGGATCTCAAGTTCCCTATCATGGACTGGGTATTATTGGATCCACCAAGCTATCAAATTGGGATTGCTCAGTCATCTTCCACAGAGTAGAAGGTCAATCTCAAGCAGGTCCAGAAGGCACAGGTAAGTTTCATGAGCAAGTGGCTCAGATTCACATGATCCCTTATTATAAGCTGAATTGTGTCCCTCACAATCCACATATTGAAGCCCTAACCCTCAGTATCTCAGAATGTGGCTATGTTTGGAGAGAGGGACTTTAAAGAGATGATTAAGTGAAAAAAAAAAATAGATGATTAAGTTATGGTGGACTCTAATTCAATATTACTGGTGTCTTATTAAGGAGAGGAAATTTGTACATACAAAGAGACACCAGGAATGCCTGAGCACAGGAGAAAGTCCATGCAAAGACATGACAAGAAAGTGGCCATCTGCAAGCCAAGAAGAGAGTCCTCAGGAGAAACCAAACCCAGTACCACCTTGGTCTTGGACTTCCAGCTTCCAGAACTGTGAGAATATAAATTTCTGTCATTTAAGCCACCCAGGCTGTAACATTTTGTTTCAGCAGCCTTTGGGAAGCTAACCTATGACTTTTCTTGCTTCATTGACTCCTTTCCTTCAACCCATACCTCTAGTCTTGTGGGAATTCCCCACCATTGATTGCCTGTGAAATATCAACCACAGCAATAACAACAGCAAGAGATTCTGGTACTTCCTAAAAGGGGATGGTTGCAGCATGGCATCTCCCTTTAGGAATTGCATTAGTTTTCAATTGCCATTTAACAAATCATCACAAACTTAGCTGCTTAAATACCACCTATTTATTTTCTCACAGTTCTGTATGTCAGAAGTGCACGTAGGCTCGACTGGGGTCTCTGCTTAGGATCTCACAAGACAAAGGCCAATTTGCCAGCTGGGCTGGGTTGTTGTCTGGCAGCCGTTAGGAAGAGTCCCCTTGTAAGCTCCGCCCATTTGTAGGCAGAATCCAGTTCCTGGCAGTAGGTCTGAAGCTCACCTTCTTCTCTGGCCGTCAGCAAGGGGGCCTTTTTCTGTTAGCAGCCAATGACATTCCTTCTCACATGGTCCCTTATATCTTCAAAGCCAGCAATGACACAGATCACTCTCAGCCCTGGGATCTCTCTGACTTCCTCTTCTGACCACCAAATGGAGAAAAGTCTCTGCATTTAAAGGGCTCATGTGATTAAATCAGGCCACCTGGATATCATTCCCTTTTGTCATGGAAGGTACCATCATCATGAGAGTGATAGCTCATCACGTCACAAGTGCCACCCACACTCAAAAGAGAGGGGACTACAAGTGGGTAGGAGTCATGACAGCTCATTCTCAGCATTCTGTCTCCCACAGGAGTGGCCCTGCAGCACGCTGGGAAGGGAAATCCTTTTAATGAGCAGCACATCTTATGGTCGTTCACTCTGTCTGGAAAAGATATGGCACAAGTATGGGTCTCTCTACCAGTTAATGGAGAGTCTAATGGTTTGGCTTGGTGATTGGGTATTTGAAAGGAATAAGAAAGTCTGGGGAAGAGGTTTGTGGCCTGAACTCTGAAATGAGCACACAGTTTGAGGTTTTATGTGTCCCGTGTAAATGCTGGACAAAGGAAAACCATCCAGACCAGACTCAATAATCAGGTGGTCAAGATGACCTCTTCTATGGATATCAGGTGACCTCTTTGCCCCACCACCCAATCCTCGCTCAGTGGGATGACGAAGGAATTGGCCACAGCAGTAGGAAATAGAGTTAATGCTACAAATGTTCAAAATTACAGGTTTCCTCTCACCAAGACTAATCCAGCTATATTTTCTTCTGGGTATCTCACCAGGAAACAAACTACAAGTCCCATTTATGGCATCTTTCCCTGAGGAAGCTAGTCAGCCGCCTGGTGTCAGGTAGATCACTTTGAACTTTTTCCATCATGGAAAGTGCTTTGATTTTTCTGGAATGTACTTTGTATTTGCCTTGCTTACCTGCAGTGCTCTTCTAGAACCACTACATGGAGTTTATTTATTGTCATAGTATTTTACACTACGTTGTTTCTGACCGGGTACTCATTTTAAGGGAAGTACTGTAGCAATCACCTCAGCCCATGGAATTCACTGGTTTTGCCATATATTTTGTCATCCAAAGCAGTTGGCCTTGTGAAATATTGGAATGGACAATGGGAGACTTGGGTGTAGCACTGGCTGAGTCAAAACTTGTTGTGGTTAGTGGACGGTGTCCTCTAAAATACAATATATGCTATAAACCCGTGACCAGTCTGTGGTGTCATTTGTCTCATAGCTGGAACACAGATCAGAGAACAAAAGTGTGGAGATGGGAGTGGCTCCTGTCTATGCTTTGTAGGCAACATTTTTGCTTCTGTTTACAGCAACTCTGAGCTTTGCTGGTTTGGAAGTCTTATTCCCAAAGGATGCATTCTTGCACCAGGGGACAGAAGTCTCATTGAGTTGAAAGCTGGAACTGCCGCCTAGGCATTTGCAGCTTCTCACGCCATTGAACCAATACAGAGGGGTTATTATACTGGCTAGGGTGATTTTCCCTGATTATCAATGAGAATTTTAGATTGCTTATATACAACAGAAGGATGACTATGTCTGAATCCAAGATATTTTTCTAGGAAGTTTCTGGTTAATTTCACGTCTAGTAGAAATGTTAGTGGAAAACTGTAGAACTCAGCAGCAGCAGGACTATCCACAGTTCACCCTTTTGGAATGAAGGTTTGGGTCACCAGCCAGGTCAAGAGTAGAAGCTTGAATGAGAGGATATTTCAATGTCAATCCTTTGTTTTATAGAAATGTCATTTCTTCCCTGCACAAGATATTGAGACATCAAGGCCCATGGATGATGCTAATGTCAATCTACATGTTAAATATTAGGAAAACGTCATTTCTTTCTTACTTTTTAAAATAAATATAAATAAAGGATCCAATGTTTCCTTCCTGCTTCCTAGCAGGATGTCTTGTACAATCCTGGGAGTGAACACACCCCACTTTGAAGATCACTGACCTGGGCTGTGGACTATTTTACACATCACCTGGGTAGAGAAATGATTTCAGGGATACCAGAAAGGTCTCCCTGTCCAAAATAATGTCTGATCTTCTGAATATCTGACCCAAGATTACATAATTTCAGACCCAGATCTTTGTGAAAATTAAAATCATTAAGCATCACTGACAGCTGACTAAATTCAGCATTCGTTTAGTTTATCACACTATTTCCTCTTATAGATTTTGTTGAGGATAGGAGAAAAAGAAGAGTATATATCCAGTGAAGCAGTGGAAAGGGCTCCAGGGAGAAAAAACCAGATGAATGGATCTACTCAGCACCTTCTTTGTTTTGCTAGCAAATTTCGCATATTTATCTCATTAAGTCTTCTGAATAATCCTGTGAATTAGCATTCTCTACACTTTACAGATTAGAACTCTAAGTTTCAAAAATTAAGTTGCTTGCCCAAATTCATACAGCTTGTCAGTGGAAAAGCTGTTTCAAACCCAGATCTGTCTGATCTCAAAACAGATGTTCTTTGTACTACGCTATTTGAAAACAAAGATAAACTTTATCCACTTCATTGACTTTGTTTCTGATTATTATTTTTTCTTTATTAGGGTCTCCAGATTCACGTAAATAAGTTTGCAAATAGAAACATGTCTTTTGTTGTTTTGTTTTATTTTTGTAAATAGCTTGCTTTTCAATCTCAGAATAAGCTGTAATTAAATTGTTACAGAAGCACAGAAGAGGAAGAGAGAGGGATATTTTTGTCTCAAAGCTGAATGATTCATTGACTCAAGATTTTGGGAGAACCAGACCTGGCCTTCTGCCTTACTTAGCTGGGATTCTTCTGCTCTGGTAAAAAAGTAAACTTCTACCTTTTCATCCATCGCAGGCCTGGTCCTGCTTATCCTGTCCTCCTTCCTTTCCCCTGGAAGGTGTGGTGGGGACAGAGATTGTCCTGTGAGGATTCCTTCCAGCAGGAGGTTGTCCAGGCTCACCTTGCAGGCCAGAGGGCAGCTCTCCCTTCCTAATCTGTAAATTTAGTGGTTCTAATATCTGGTGGTAGCCAGAAGTCTGGGGGATTAGCTGTCACCTCTGTCATGGCCCAATTTGTTCCCACCTCAGTTCCCCTCAACTATAACATCAAGTTTGGATGGACACTGAAGCTGTTTGACCCTGCTCATCTTGGTTTTCCCATCCCAACAAATGCTTGTCTTCTTGATCATAAATATAACATTCCAACTATCAGAAAAGTTTGAAACCATCATAATATGCATTTATCACAATGTGTTCCCAGGTTATTTACAATTATTTACAATGCTATGATTTAGGCACAGGCCAAGCAGGTATGCAAAAGAACTGCTTGGTATTTAATTAAGTAGGTTGCATATCCATATGGTAGCATGCTCGCTTAAGCCAGTGCACACAAGCCTGAATGAAAAAAATAAAAAAGGGGCGGCGGGGGGGGGAGGGAACAGTGCAAATTTTCTATCTTCCCAACCAATAGCATATTTAATAGATATTTGAATATGTGCCAAAGACATCCAGGGTAACTTTATTCTAAAGTCTATATACAATAAAATGCATTCAGATACCCTCAAATGACAAGTTCATGGTGTTCCTTACTATGTTAAATGTTAGAATGTAGCATATTTTGGAGTATGGACTTTTACTACAGTCTTTTAAATAGATAAATATAAGACAACTATTTTAATCAAATACTTGTAGATCTTCTGATACCCTTATACAGAAGCTTCTCATTTGGGCAATATAGTTAAAATAAAATCATGGCGTGATGTGCAGATCAAACTGTAGCTCCACTACTTGCTGACTGTAAGATCTGGGGCAACTTACTTAAGCTTTGGGGACTTTAGTGTCGTCATCTATAAATTGGTGCTAACCAAACCTCCTCACGGTGTGAGATATTATCAAAAGTAGCAAAGAGATAGCGTAGTGCCAGGCCAATAGCAGCACCCAGTAAACGTTAGTTCTCTCCCTACTGCTTGCATCGTGTACACAAAAACATTTACGTGTACACGTATTCCAGCATGAGAACCTACTGCTTCCCAAGACATTCTGTTGCCTCTGGAGCCTCTCAGCTTTTCCAGCCCTAAAGATAAGAAACTGTGCCACTCTATGTTAATAAAGCTATTTTACATTCAGGACTGACAGCTTTTTCCACTATAGGAGAATTAACATCCAAGGAATGGGATACTGGGTGTTATCGCCTGTCTACCCAACAGGCTTGTGCTTCCCCCGTAACAGAAATGGATCCGCTAGGCTGGAGATCCTGAGGAAGAGAAACCTTGTGTACACTGCAGAAGCCCCGGGGAACTCCTAGCTGCAGCGTGCTTGGAGGCCACTGGAGCTGCTAAGGAGGCAGGTGCGATTCAGAGGAAGAAATATATATCAGGTAATTGAGGCTGGAGGCAGGATGGAACATTCAGAAGCTCCCCCCAGCCCCACCTCATCACCTTTTTTTTAAAAAAAAAATTATTTCTGTCCCTTTTAAGGTGATTTTTGTCATTCTCAAAAATATCAGGTGCATGAGGGACTTTTGCTATGTAACCAACCACCCCTAAATTTATTGGCTTAAAATAGTAAACATTAGGTTTATGATTCTAGGGGCTGGCAGTTTGGGCTGGGGTTACTTCTTATCTCAGCTGGGCTCATTCAAATTGTCTGAAGTTAGCTGTTGGTTAGCTGGGAGCTGTCTGGTCTAGGGCAGGCTCAGCTGTGATGGCATGGCTTTGTTCCACATGGTCTTTTATCTTCCAACAGGCCAGCTTGTTCACATGGCAATTGGGGGAGAGAGAGAAAGAGAGAGAGAGAGAGAGAGAGAGAGACAGAGAGAGAGACAGAGAGAGAGACAGAGAGAGAGACAGAGAGAGAGACAGAGAGAGAGAGACAGAGAGAGGGAGAGAAAGAGAGAGAATCTTTTGAGGCCAAAAGTCCGGAAATGGAGCACTGACACGTCCATGGCATTCTACGTACTGGCCAAAACAAGCACAAGGCAAGTTCAGATTCAAGGGGAGGGGAAAGAGATGCTTCCTCTTCATAGGACAAACTATCAAGTCACAGTGCACAGTGATTTGACAGAGTGGAAAAGTGAAGGATTATAGCCATTTCTGCAATCTACCACACCCTGGGAGTTCCAAATTGCAACCTGCTTGGGGGTGGCTGGAATGACTAATATGAGAGGCGAGATTCAGCATAAGAAGTAAATGTGCCAGGCAATTGAGACTGATGGAAGACTGAGCATTCAGAAGTCATTCTTAAATATTCCTCTCTTCGCTCTAAGGTGATTGTGTCATTTTGGCAAACAGCAGAAAGATGTCTGCACAAGAGGCGCTTTGGGGAAGGAACACTTCCTGGGCTGGCATGATTGCATGGACAGTGGCCAGACCACCTCATTCCTTCCAGCCACCTTAGCCATCTTTGCTGACCACTATAGGATTCCTGCAGCCACAGCAATCAGAATCGATCCCGGAGAAGGGCGGCTTGCGTGGCTTGGCTGGGGTGCAGCACAGCTGGCCTCAATCATGCTTCTTGAACGTTTCCTCTCAAGCTTTTAAGGGTCTAAGAGAGCTGAGTGCACAGGAATCCAAACACGCCTTAGGACTGGCTTGTTCAAAATTGGCGCGGGACCAGGAAAAGAAGAAATAAAAGACAGGGTGAGGATCATGACCCGCTTGGAACAGCATGTAGGAGACTTTTCTTCTTGTCCTGCCCAGATGGCTCAAACTCCAAAGTGCTTCCCCCCTTGGTGGGGACCTTGTGGCCAAGTCGGCTCTTTGGCTGCCTGAGCTGCAAGGCACGGACTGTGACTGGACTGGGGACAATTGCTATCCTTAGAGGATATTTTATCCATCATTTTTTATCTGTGGTCAGTCAAGGAGAGAAGAGGCTTTGAATTTTATTCACAGGGCCCGAGGAAAGGAAAAGAACAACAGCTTCTTTCTAAGCGCCTTTTCTTTCTTAAAGGTTTTCTATTTTTCCTTCGTGACCCAGACCAAGACTGCAGTGAGGCTAAAACAAATGTGGCATTTCCTCTCCCTCAACACCTTGCTTTTTCCTCTCCCCCCTCTCCCGGGAACACAGAGTTAGATGTATTCAGTCTGGGAATATGTGAATTAGTGCCAACAGCTGGATCCTGGGCATTGGCGCTAAATGAGATAACCTGGCTGCTTTGAACATTTATTTTGTCCCACTTGACAGCAGCCAGAAAGGCGCAGGGACAAACTGCAGGGCGGCCGAGATGGCATCGCCCTCTGCCTTCTGGGTCCAAGGTGAAGGACTATTATAGCGGGGCCTGGATGATGCTAGACGGTTTAAAGAAACGCCGTTGAACTCCTCTCAGGCGATCGATCGGGATATTAGGGTTTTCGGTTTTCCAATACTTGGCTCTTTACAATCCAATTCTATAAAGATTTATGTAGCATTGGGGGATGGTGCAGGATGCAGCACATACGTTTTTGAAGCTGTCAGTCAAGAAATGAGGCTGACTGATTCCTTTCAAGTGCTGGTACCTCTCTGCTAGAGTACTTCCAGGAAGATAAAGGTCCGCCAAATGTCATTGCTCTAAGACTGGCAGAGAAGATTGGACTCCAGCTCACAAGTGCTTATCCGGCACTTACTGCGGGGCCGGGCACCAAGCACGTTCCAGACGCCGGCTCAGTTCATCTCCATAATGCAGGTCTTATTCCCCCTGTTTTACAGATGGGAGGCTGAGCTCGGGGTCAGTTCAGTGGTTTGTCTAAGAGGACATACAGCTCGCAGTGGTCAGAGTCGGGCTGGGAGTCCTGGCACTCTGGCTCCAGAGTCCGTGCTCTTAACCATTGTGCAGCACTGCCTACTATGAGCTCTTTTTTGGCCTAATCAGACCCTCCATTTCCCCTCAGGGTTATTACTTTTTGAGAAGCTAGGGCCAAGAAGAGAAAGGAAGATAGGGGATAACATCTACTGTGCTCTGCCGTTTATACTTAGCTCATTTTATTCCCAGAACAATGTTACAAGGAATCCTTTTCCACAAGTCAGATACAACACCGCAGAGGCTCAGAGAGGTTAAGTGGCTTCGCTGATGACACACAGCGAGGAGGAAGGTGCTGTGCTGGAATGTGTGCTCAGCTTTTGTGGATCCCACATCCCTTAACTCCCCCTATACCTGCTGGTTATCTGCTTTAGTTAGCTAACCTCGCAGCAGCTTCCAAGAGCTAAGAATCTGCTTCCTGTCTTCTGATCGCTCAGTCACTCCCAGTCCTGGATTGTCTTTCTGATTCATCCTACGTTGTAGTCAGGAAATTAGAAGGTTTGACGTTTTGAAGCTATATATGAAACCCAGCCAAAAAACCAAAAACCTTTCAAATCCTCTCAGTTTTCTATCAAAATGTGGCCTCATCAGTGTCTAAGTATGTATAATGTGCTTTTCCTTTGGCCGTTGGAAGGCCAACATGAGCTATTCATGGATTCACCTGTTAGGTGGCAATAAAGTCATCTTTAAATTCTTTCCTTTTCATGATGATGGGAAGACCAGAAAATAGAGATTTCAGTATGCATCTCAGGTCTAAGATATTCATGCATGTGTCGGAGTAACAAACCAATCAACCTCACTCTGTCCCTGTAATCTCACTTTGCAGCTACACCTGAATGGACATCTTGCATATTCCTTAACTGGAGACCCTGGGGTGCTTGTAAGAGCCTCCGTCACCACTACCAGAAAGCACATTGGAGACACCCGTGGCAGCATTGTCACATGCAAAGGAGAGCCTAGAATGCTTTGGAGGTCCTCTGGCAACCAGCAGGTCCTGCAGTGCACATTCCTTAACAGAGCAGGCCTCTGGAAGGGCTGAAATGAATGTCTTACATCAACATTTTAAATCCCTCCCAAAGTAAAATAAAGCGTATAACACAGAGAAAATGGCAAACATTTTTATCTACGTTGCACTTTGCAGTTTATGAGTGTGTTCAGAGACCTTATTTTAATTTTGACCCCATCTGTAAAGTGAAGGCACCAAGCATTATCATCCTGTTTTACAGATAAGGGAGCTCTGAGGCTCAGAGAGGTTAAGTGACTTGCTTGAGATCAAACAGCCAGTGAGAGATGAAGCTGAGGCCTGGGTCCAGTTCTTCTTACTCCAAATTCAGTAATCTTTCCAAGATAGCTTAACTTTCTTTTTATATGATCTACAAAATAATGCTAGCAATAAGGAATTATGGTGCGATTATAGTTTGTTGAATAGCTATGGGTTATTATAAAATACAAAAGCAATAATCATTGCCGACTGTTTTTTTGCGCTCTTAGTATATACTAAATGCCTTATGCATATACTTGTTTCATTCACTGGAGCTCCATGGTTGCCTACTATGATCCAGATATTGTTCAAGGAGGCAGAAATTATTTGCTTCATTTTGTAGTTGTATAATCTGAGACTTAACAGGGGGTGAAGTGACATCCCCAAAGTTATACAGCCAGTAAACAACAGAACCAGGACCCAAACCCATGTCTCATGACTCCAAAATACCTAACCTAAGCCATTTCACATATACACAAAGCATCTAGCATCACCAACTATTTTAAAATGAGGAGGCAATATCCAGCTTTGCACCATCATTTCTTATGCATATAGCGTAGTCCTAGTGGAAAACAATAGAGAGATATACATTTTGCCCACACACAGCCTGTTGCTGGTTGGCCACTGCATGTTCCTCCTGTTATTGGCAATAATTTCTACTACATTTGGACCTGTTTCAAGAAATAAATTCTAGTAATTGCATTTTTACAACGTTAATTATTTTACACAACATTTTCTATGTGAACCCTGTCAGTGCTCAATAAATAATCATAATAGTAATTATCATGACATATTTGACACCTATGGAAATGAAGTGCTCTTGTCTCAGCAGGCAGGGCGTTTTCATGGAGACACAGCGAGGGAGGTTTCCTCCCCAGGGACTCTGTCACTTTCCTTGGGTCTAACTCACAGATCCTGCTGACACCTCGGGCATGTGTAAATTTCCATAGAGAAATGCTGGAAGATCTGGAAATGCTGGAAGAGAGATGCTGGAAGATCTGATGTGGTGCATTGAAGGGACTTGTCCTAGTCCTTTAGGGCTGCTATGCCAAAGTACTGTAGACTGGGTAGCTTATAGACAACAGAAATTTATTTATTTTCCACGGTACCAGAGGCTGGAAAGTTCAGGATCAAGGTGCCAGCAGATGCAGTGTCTGGTGAGGGCCCCCTATGTCCTGGTTTACAGATGGCGCCTTCTCGCCGTGTCCTCACATGGCGGCAGGGGTAAGCTAGCTCTCTGGGATTTCTTTTATAAGGGCACTAATCCTATTCATGAGAGTTCCGTTCGCATCATCTAACACCTCCCAAAGCCCTCCCTCCTAATACCATGATATTGTAGGTTAGGATCCCAATGAATTTTTTTGGGGGGGATACAAACATTCAGACCATAGCAGGACTTCATACCATTGGCTAAATATAGAGAGTGAAGACAAGGATGAGAACAGGCATCACAATTTGCGGCAGGGGCATAGCCTTGAGTGCTGTGATCCCCTTCTCAATCAATAGCACCAGAAGCTGCACAGTTTCCTAGGGCAGGTGTTTGCCTTGTCTACTTCCTTTTCATCACTCGCTGACCAACTGCCACCTTTTCCAACTCCAAACCAGATGCGGTCATTTATAGCCACTTGACCTGCCCTGAAAATTCCTCTGCAGCTTCCATGGACCAGTCCTCTAGAGACTTCCTACCTCATCTTGCTGGCAGAGATTTCCTTCTGGCAGGAGAATAACCAGGGAGTGAACCAATTGGTTGGTGAATACACAGTCTGGTTTTCTATGTGTGTTCTACACAGCCAATTGGCCATAGCAGGGACTTGATTATTAATATTCCATTCCTTGTTTCTCTTCCATACTTCCTCATTGTACTTCAAGAATCACCTCCTAAATAAACCACTTGCATGCAAATCTTTTTCTCAGGTTATGCAGGAGGCATGGGAGAGAAAATCCAAACTAGGATGACCTCCTTTCTCACAGGTGGTTTTCTTTTATTCTCATTACTCCTGTTTGGGCCACCCATGGTTTTTCTCCACTCTGCAGTGACAGTGAACTTTCTCAAATGCAAATATGTTCTTGACATTCTCAGCCTTAAAACCATTCATTGACTGTTAACTGTTTCCAGGAGAAAGTCCCAGTGCTTTGGACTTAGTAGGGTGTCAGAGGGCCTCCATGATCTGTCTACTGTGTCTCCCCCCAGCCTCCCTTCTCCCTGTCTTGGTTCCAGCCTTCTTGAACCACCAGCTCTACTATTTTTCTTCAGGGCCTTTACATAGAATGTTCCCTGTGTTCCAGGTGATGTTTTTGCTTTCTCTTTCTCTGATACCTCCTCTCCACCTTCACTATCTAACCCTCCCTTATTCCATTGGCAAATGAAGTTCTCCATTCCCCCCAAATCTGGATGAGGTGTCCTATGACATCTCATAGCACCTGTGCCAACCTGTCTCACATATGTATGACTCTGTGCAATTATAGTCTGTTAGCTTGTCTTTTTCACCAGAGTATAAGCCTCTTGGGGGCTAGACCTGCCTTTTTATCTTAGAATTCCTAGGATTTAATATCTGCTATGTAGTAGGTGCTTATGAAATGTTTGTCAAAAAAACTGCTGTTGGAATTTATGTTTTCTCAATGACTGGTATGGTTGTATGGTTGAATCCTTTTCCCTGATTATTTCTTAGGTGTGCATATATATATTTTCTGAGACTGGCTTACCATGCCATTTTATTATTTGTTTTCTATTTTGTTGTGGTGATGAGACATCACATAGTAGAAATGCTTCCCATTGGATCAGATGTGGTTCAGTCCTTAGTAGTAGACACCTGTGTGCAGCCCTAAGGTAAATAACTACTCACTCAACTCTTCCTATGTGAACCAGGAAGAGTGGATCACCATGCTGCCCACCATCAACTGGCCAGGGCAGTCCCACCTCAGCCAGCAACTGAGGCAAACTAAGACAGTCTTTCCTACACGATGCCTCTGGCAGTAACATCCCTGGAAGGAGAGGTTCACAGAATTATTAAATCTCTGACCCACTCTGCCAGTTGCCTGTACATGTGGTCCAACTCCTTGGCTTTGGGTTCTTGCTCTAAAATTCATTACCGGCTCTTGAATGGAGCACCAATCTAATGTGCAAGTTTGGCCAAAATGGCAGGCTTTGAAGGAGGAGTGAATAGCCATTCTCATCAGGCAAGATTTCCCAGTTCTCACAGCTTTAAAGTGGGCCTGCCTCACAGGCTCAGGACACAAACGCTCCTGGAGAAGGTGTCACTGCACGTCTTCTGCGCTTTGTCCCTCCTCCCTGTCATCGCAAGTGGGCTCTGAAGAGCTCTTATAGGTCTTGGCTGCAGAAAGAGGAAAGCTTTCCCAGGCAGCCTCTACAGAGCAGTAACTTCCCAGTTCTCAAGATTTCAGTGTTAAGGTTTCCAGCGCATTCTTTGAGTTTTCCACTTGTCTGGGAATCTGCTGAGGGAAGGCCCCAGGGCGTGTCCTTGGCCCTAGCTCTTTTGAATATTAAATGGCAAAAACATACGTAAAGTCCTCAGAATTATGCCTGACACTTAGTATGTTCTCCATGAATGTTACCTTCCTCCACTGCTCTTGCCGCTGACTGAGTCAGGGAAGAAATCCCTATGTCAAGGGACAGTCACTGCCATGGCTGCCAGGTACATGCTCACAGAATTCAGCTAAAGAGGGGGTCTTCTAGAAACTTCTACTTACCCAGAGTTTCAGTATCATTCAGGAAAGGATGACTGGGTGAAGGGAACCAAAGTGAGGTGCTGCACCATTAGCATACAATTTCAAAAATAACATTGAATAACAACAATATGCCATTAATAACAATAGCGGTTATACTAGACATAGGAAACATGCTGGAAACTACTTGTATTATCACTATCCTTCATACCTTTGTAAAACTCGTATGTATCAACCTCATTTTACACATATGAACTGAACATACATTTGAACTGAAGGGGGTACAGTCAGTAAATAGTGGTATTTCCCTCCTGCCCTACAACTGCTAGTCAAACCCCCTCTGTCAAAGCTCGCTTTCTCACCTCAAGAAACATCTTGGCCCATGCCATGGTTTTCCAAGTTCTTTTCAGATAGATATTCAAGAAGCCTCATTGTCAAGTCTTAAGAAGTCCAGTTAAATCTAAATCAAACTCCATCTCTCATCTGAGTAGCCGTTTCTTGTCTTGATTGAAACCCAGGCAAAGCCCAGGCTCTGAAGAGTACAGTGGGGAGGGAACGCTGGGTGCCTTGTTCTTATAGCACTTGTCACTTCCATCCCTCTTTTCTGGGGCCAAAACAGTGAGAAGGAATGAGAAGTAGAATGTGAGTGCCATTGCCCAGGGCTGGTGTTTGTGAGTCTCTCTTGGCTGTTGAGTGTCTTCTGTTCAGGCACATGGGCAAATGTGAACTACATATAGAAGGCCATGTATATGGCCTCCTCCCTGGCACCCCCAATTCTTCTCCTTCCTTCCACTTCACCTCCCAGCCTCAGCCAGCTCTGTCCTAACCTTCCCCTGTTCCTCTCCTTTGCCCTGGGCACTTCTGCCCTGTGCTCTCTGACTTAGGAGATGGAGCCTGCAGCTGTCCACTTATGACTCTCCTCTGAGCCTATCTCTGTTGGGGTTGAAAGCCACTCCTAACGTTTGTGTGGCCCTAGGAAAGAGTATAAACAAATGCCCACGACTTTCAAATATCTTATTTTATATGCCTAAATATTTAAAAGTTGTAAGTCAAGCTAAAAATGGTTTAATAAAATGTGTTCTATGCTCATTCCCTAACAACCACACCTTTTTAATAACATGGAAGGCCAGGCAGGAGTGTATTTAGAATTCTCTTACTCTTTGCAATTCCAGGCTAGATGTGGGCTCCAAGCCTTAACATCCAGCCCACTGTCACTCTCCCTTCTCTCCCTTCTCTCTCAGTCTCCTGGGCTATCCCAAGGGGTCTTGTTCATATGCATGTGGGCACCTTTGTCCTCACATCTGCCAGCAAAAAACAGGCCCTTGAACATCCCCTGGGCAACTGTCTTGACTTGATTGAGGCCATTTAGGAATGGAATTCTGAAGTTCTGGTTATCAAAGTCACAATCTAGAAGAGGGCATGGTGTCCAGGTGGGCATGTTCCTGAGATGGCCATGTCCCCTTGGACTCATGAACCATTTCTTTAAAACAGAAGAGGGTTGTGGCTGAAGGAAGGCCAGAAAAGTGCCCCCAGAGTGCAGGGTCCAGGGCAGGAATCCTTCTTGCCCTGGTTTAAGGGAGCCACGACTCTTGAGTATGGGCCTTTCCAGGCAATTCACGCCCCTCTACATTCCAAACACTCACTTAGCCTGTAGAGAAACCTCAAACACTATTTCCCTGCTAAACTCCAGAGGGGTCGGCTGTTCCCAAGAAGATTGTTGGTCCTGTACTCCTGTAGCTGCACGGGCAGGCCTACCACCGCAATGGCATCTCAGTCTCTCTTCTCACTAACAACCTGGGTTTTCCTAAGTACATTTTATGGGGAGCCCTTCTCACTTGTTGTGAAAATAAGCAATTTACCTTCACTGCTGTATCCTGTACCCTTGGTGCCTTGAACTGTGCTTAAAACATGATCGGAGCTCGGTCTAAATTTGTTAAATAATTGAAGACGTGGAAAGCATCCTGCTCTCCTTCTTGTAGGGAATTTCCTCTAGGACAATTATGTTCTTCAAAGACTCCACCCACCCTCACTGCACTCTCATCAGTCTCCTCAATGCATCCTTCGGCTTCTCTTATTTCGAAGATGGCCATTTACGCCATCTCTTAGTTCTGCATAGGTGGGCAGTGCGAGGGACTGGTCCCCTCTTTGGGCTTTCGCTGAAATTCCAAAACAACGGGAAAAGTTCCATTTAACGAGCTCCACGTAACTTGCCTGGTTCGTGCAGCTATCGCGGCGGCAAAGAGCAGACTGGAACCCACGCTAAGTGGGTCCACGAGACATCCATTCTCGGTTATGCCGGGTGCACCGCCCGGACCCCGTTTTAACAGCCTGAGCCTGACTGCCCGGAGCCGCATCCCGGCCGCTCATGACACGCAACCAACCGCCCCTGCGTCGCATCTGGCGGCTGCTTCCCGCCCGCGGTCAGCCGCCAGCCTCGGAGAGCGCGGGCCGCGCCCCAGCCGGTTCCCGGGTTCAGCCGCGCGGCCGCGCAGACGACTGGGGACTGTTCCTGCGATCCAGCTGCGCAGCCATTCGCACAATTAGAACAGCTTTCTCGCCTGCGGCCTTCGAAGAACAACTGCAGCAGTAGCAGCAGTCATCACAGCAGAGGGGGAAAAGGGCGCCAAACAAGACAAAGGCCTCCCCCCTCTCCCCCTGCCCCGTGCGCCCTGTGGCTGCGCACGTCTTTCAGCGGAAGGCGACGACGCTTGCTTTTCATCCGAGACCTCAAAGAGTCAGCTTCATCAAGAAAAATAGCAGTTAGCTTCCCATGTAATTAGCACAACAGATACCAACCCATTATTTCATCATTCTTTAGAAACGGGATGCGCCAATAAGAATTCTCTCCCTGGAAATTTCAGGCGTTGCCGCCGGTTGGCTGGCCAGCCCGGCTGGTTGGGACGTGGTGGCATCTGGGCTGCTCCTCTGTGTTCTGCCTCACTGGGGTGGCTGCCACCTTCAGGCACTGACATTTCCCCCTGCTCTAAGCATGCCTGACGGTATCTGCTCAGACGTCGACACCTTCCCTTCCTTTTGGTTTTCAGAGCATGTTGCTTTATTGTCCTACTATGCCCCAGTGAAGCCCATTCCCAGAGAATTTGATAAAAACACTCAAGACTGGTGCGGTGCCCTGTCATTTACCCAGCCCCCGTGAGATCTCCTCTCTCCCATTTCGAAGATGCAAGAGATGGGGTCTGGGTGGTCAGGGGCCAAGACACAAAACTGACAAGTGGCCGAACCAAGTCGGGGATTCAAGTTCCCTTAATACCAACATCCTCTTTACTATTGTTTTATCAGTGGTGGGGTGGGGAGGAGATTCCCTGATTTCTCATGCTGCAGTATATTTTACGTCTTGTTGGAGGGAAACACAAATACACACACATACACACACACACACACACACACGGAATGCATGTTTATGGGAGAAAAATTAAAACACACAAAGAGAAAATAGAGCAAAAATCACCCAGAATCTAAGCAGGCAGTGATAACCTCTGCTAATATTTTGTTTTATATGCCTGGCACTCTTTTTGTCTATGTACACATAATTTCAAAATTGGTGTCATACCAGAAATACTGTTTTTAACTTGCTTTCCACTTAGTGGTGTTTTATACACATTTTACTCATGCCCATAAATACAGAAGTTTCCCTGCAATAAACTTGTGATTTACAAAGTTCAAAGAACAAACAAAGCTCAGTATTGGAGCTAAAGCCTATCATCTCCACCCACCACCACGAGAAGGTATTAGGAGTCACTTTGACAGTGTTTATCTGAGTTTGTAAACAAGTCTGTTTCCGAGCAGGCTTTTGGACATGTAGAGAAGGGTCTCTACAGTGACCCCCATCCTCTGTGGGCTGCATTTTACCCCATCGTTTGGGTGTGTTGTAGTTTAAGTGATCCCCTGTAGTCACACATTTTGTGATCACAAATAGCTGTAGGATGGATGTCTGGCTTCATACACTTTTGCTCACTTTCTGATTATTCAAGGTCAGGATTGTTGAACTGCAGTCAACAGTAGAGATTAGAAGCTTCTCATGCCAAAGGTGAGTGGCGCAAGGAGTGTTGCTCTCCTCAGAGTCACTGCGCACCTCTGGGGTGCCCACTGAGGTCCTTCTGGCCCCCCAATGCCCCATCGCTGCCACCAGTTCTGGGGGCTCCATTATTAGGCACACGGCCCTTTGGATTAAGTCTTTGTCCTCTACTGAAATGCAATTACTTCATGAAGACAGTATTTCCTGAGAGTACATTCTGATGCAAGAATGATGCCAGTCCTTTCATGTTGTCTCATATTGTTCTTTGTAATGGTTCATGAGTTATAGAAGCAGTGGAGAAAAGTTGTTACAAATGTGGGTGCTAGAGCCAGCCTATCTGGATTGGACACCAGCTTCACCACTAACTAGCTGGGATGGCCTTGGTGTAGTTGTCAGATGCTTCTGTGCCTTCTGTTTCCTTATCTATATAACAGATATAACAATGTTACCTAATGGCCTAGACTTGTGAAGATAAAAATGGAAACTGCCTCACATGGTTCCTTGAGTATAGATATTCGCATGATAAATGTTACTTACTATTATCTTCCTAACTGGACAACAATCTCCCAAAGTCAGTGACCATTCATTGGCTCGGAGGCCACGGTTGCTCTCCCAGATTCCCTCAGCACTCACGCTCCCCTGCGTGTTGCCAGCTTCTTAGGGCAAGCATCACCAGCTTTCTCTGGCTTCGAGAATATGCCCAGACCACATGCGCAAGGCAGGTCGGGGAGTCCATGCCCTGGGAGCAAACCTTTACGAAAGGACAGTGGGGAGTGGCAGACACGTGGCTTATCTTCCTTGCCACCCAGGGAGGACAAATCTGTGGCATGTTCTATACCACACCCCAGAGGTCTCCAGCAAGACCGAGCCCTGGCTGTCCTGGCAGCCTGCTCATGACACTGGCTGCATTGGCATCCTTCATTCACTGTCTCCTTTCAACTCTTCCTCACCCAATGGGAGAAGCAGTGACACCTCTCAAGAAAGCTTGGGAAACCCAAGCTAAGCCATGCATTAGAATTCTTCAAATATAATGCAATAAAAGAAAACCAAACCAAAACAAAACACAGTACTGATCACCCAGTGGCCTACCAATAAGAATTTGTTTAATAAATTGCCTCCAAGAAAGTGCCACCTGAACATGCACCTCTCTTCTTTTTTTTTTTTATTTCGGCATATTATGGGGGTACAAATTTTAAGGTTTCAATAAATACCCTCTCCCCCCCATCCCCCCACAAGTCCGAGTTTCCAGCATGACCATCCTCCAGATGCACCTCTCTTCTTGTTCATAGGACTTCATTAGTGAGCACTAAGCTCTTTCATCTCTATTACTTGGAAAGCACAAGTTTCATCTTGGGGAGAATAAGAATTCCTTTGGTAACTATCCTTTCTCTTTTTGTGAGCCAAGGGTGAATTAGAATTAGAGATTCTAATTCAAGGGTTGCAAACTCACCTGCCTGTGGGGTGACAGGCAGACAAGCCAGATGAGTGGAGTGGGCAGTATTGAAACTGTGATGAAGGGAGTGGCCGCTCAGCTCCGCCCACTGGCAGAGATGCAGGATGAAGGCCCCTTTGCTCCCAGATCTTCAGTCTCTTTTTATTTCTTAATGAATACTTTTGCGTTAATCAGCCTTATTTGAAATCATTGATAACTAATTCAGTGCTTTTATAAACACATCATGCATAGGCACAAAGTCCACTCATCAGTGGCCTTCCAACAAGTTATCTCTGCTTTAAACAATGACCCAAGCTCACCTTTGTAGCCATAAGAACTCATTAAAATGATACAGCCAGCCACAGCACCCGGCCCTGCTTTCCACAGGGCTCAGAGAAGCTGCATTGCCTGGGGATGAGCCCTGGTTTTGAGCCTCTACCCCCTTCACGGTAAGTGTGGCTGAGTTCATTTGCCTCCCCACACAGACACTGATCTAGAATTAGATTTCATTTCCAGATCTTATGTAAAATTAATTTTCATAATTCTCTCAGTTCCTGCCTGTCTATACATATCTTTCTTCATTAACCACTGTATTTCCACATCTGAACTGCTCCTGTCCCACACCTGGGAGGCAAAGATTGCAGATTGCAAGGCAACTCTTAACTATGAGCTGGCAAAATGAGTTCTGGAGGCCTGAGTTACTGGTCTTGATGTCTGCCTTGGTCCTGCACCCTTTAAAGACATTGGTGTAGCACCAGAAACAACACAACAAAAAAAAGCACGAACTTCCATTATGAATAATTAAATCAAATAAAATCATACAGCATATTGCTCTAGTGCGAGATATTTAGGTGTCTTTGAACCCACAGCGGTTCTTTGCTCACATTTAATAAGTTTTTTTTTTATTGTGTAGAGGATGCTTTAAATTTTCTTGAAAGGCTTTGCATAGGCACCCTGCTCTGAAGTGACCCTTCTCTGGGAACAGTTCTATTCTGCTTGGATTTTGAAACATTCCCTAATTAAGTTGGGCCCCATCCACCTACAGCTCACATCTTGCCAGTTGTTCCCTCGTGAAATTAGCCCTAGGTGCCAGCCTATTGAACATCTGTTCTGTTCCTGTTTACGGAGGTCAAGTGGAAGGTTCTATAAATGAAAGTCATCATTTAGTTGGGGTCTACCAGGCTATCCTCTGTGGGGACTCCTCTTTTGTTGTTCTGTGTGTCGCAGAGAGGTTTATTTTCTCCTTTCTTTTTAAATTTAACTACAGGGTCGGCGTTGCAGCCACAGGGTTCATGCCATGTCACGTCAAAAAGCAGGTGCTGAGACACTGGGAGTCTCAGGCTAGGACAATGTCCTGCGCCAGCCTGAAGGGAGCACCTGTGTGTGGCGGGAGAGTTTGCGAGAAGCTATGTGTCATGCTTCAACAGAACTATTTGTTTATATATGGGTGCATGATTTTTAATGCCGTGGCTTGCTTTCTTTTCTTTTCTTTTTTTAAAGCACTAGAATGCATTTGTAAATAAGCTTTATTTGGTACTTCCATATAAATAAAGAAAGATGCTCCTGTTGAAAAAGGGTGGAGGAATAAAAGGTACAGCTATCCTTTTGTCCTCCCCTGAGCCTCACACAAAGCACCTCTGAGAATCCCTGAGCCTCACTACACAGAGTGTGGTCTGTACACCACCTGGATCACTCTGGAGCTTGTTAGAGATTCAGAATCTTAGGCCACACCCCTACCCTCTTGCATCATAGTCTGTATTTCTACAGTATTGCCCCTCCCCCTGTGATTCCATTTGGAAACAACAGTCTCAGGCTCTGCAAAGCACTGTCCGAAAAAAACCCCACCGATCTTGGGTTTATCTCACTGGTCTAAAGAAAGAGAGTCCCGATGACTCGTTTCAAATGCTGTTTATTTGGTTTCTCCAATACACGTTCCAGAATGTGATATTGCATATGCTCCTTATGAAAGTTGAAGTTAATTAAATTTTATTGTCTTTGGTATACCTTGAGACAGCTGGAAATAATATTGCATCCAAACTTGGGAGTTGGTGGCCATGGCTGGCAATATGAGAGAGATCATTCGTGGTTCTTTCAGAGTAGCACCAGCCTTCGACAAGCCTAGGTCCTCTCAGTGGACAGCGCTGTGCTTCCTGGAGGCACTCTCAAGTGATGGAATTACATGCCTTTTTGGCTGGTCTTTGGTTCTAGAATGACATTTGGCAAACTGGGCCATTACATCTTACAGTGCCACAACTTGCTCAAGTGAATACGCATTAAATATCTGTGTGGAAACTTCCACCAGTAAGTGAAGGGCCTGGGATATCATTCAGCCTCACATTGTCTTAAGTTGCATGTCTGTAATAAAGTGATCAATTTGTCCCAGTCTTTCCTGGAATTCCTTGGTTTTGGCACTGGAATTCCCTCATCCCAGCAAGTCCCTCAGTCTTTGAAAAACTGGGACAACTGGTCAGCCCAGCCCGAAAGCAGGAACAGAAATGCTTAATTATCCAAAGTCCTAGGTACTATGTTGGTGAAAATGAGGCTGCAAGCTCCAAGTTTGGCTATTTTCTTCAATGCCTAAATACATGAATTTTAAAAAGTGGCTTAATGATATTGTTTCAACACTTATTTCTTAGATAGCAGTTGCAAATGATTCCAAGATATGAAACAGGTGTTTCTGCATGGTCCACTGGATAGAATGAAGAAAAATGTCCTCCCAGATTACCCTACAGATGACGTACCCAATGGTTTCTACTTTCAAATGAAAAATACGCTCAATCACATAGTCGACAGGATTCCATCTGGCCTGTCTGTAATATCCAGAGCCGAAACGGAAGCCTCTGTGTTGTTTCTAGGTTCAGGCAAAAACCTCACAATGTTTCATGAAGCAATTAAAACAGGTGTGTGTCATCCACACCTGCTGCCTCCGCAAACAGTCAGCACCCCATACTCACGGTCCGGAAAATTACTTTTAGTGTGGGTCTGTGCAAGAGCAAACATGCTTTGGCAAGGCATGCTTTTGTGGCCACCAGCATCTTAATATGGAATCCAGGGTTCCCTTTATAGAAGGGAACTTTTTGCATTGTCAAGGAGGAATTTTCCACCCGAAGTTCCTCTAATTCTGTGTCTTTGAGTCTGGTTCTCATCTTCTTACAGCTTTGATATAGTCTTGGGTTCTAGGAACATGGTAACGTTCGAACATTCTTGCCTCATATAGACAAGGGTGATTGCTAGAATGTGTGAGGCCAGCCTTTGGGAAACTCAAAAAGATCAAGAAAAGAAAGTGTCATTCACAATTCTAACTATAAAAAATACTATTAATGAAAGCTTAAGATCTTTTAGGCCAGTGGATATGAAACTTATTTAGGACCCAAGAAATACCTGGGAAGCTTGAACAAATACCGATGCCTAGATCTTACACCGCAGATTCTGATTTAATTAATTTAGAGTGAGGCCTCAGCATGAAATTTTTAAAAGCTTCATGGTTGTTTCTAATGTGCTCTAGGCTCTTACATAATAAACTTTAGTCTTTTCTGTTCTCTAATTTAGTTTTATTTATTATGTTTGCTCCTTTTTTTCCTTTGTGCATTCATTTCTGCTTATTAACTCTCTATAAATTAATTGGTTCATTGATCCATTTATTTATTTCCTCTTGCTTATTTTAGGCATTGTGTAATAAAACTTACAATAAAAGGGGGAAAACCTGGGGCAAGATTTACAAAAGAGAGAGAGAGAGAGAAAACCCTGGGTTTTTAAAAAAAATTATCAGATTCAATGATATGATCTCAGGGTAAATCATAATCAGAAATATTCCTTGAGCTTAAACATAACTGATAAAATATTTTACTTCTTCCTTTTCTACCTCAAATATACCTAAGAGATATATAATTTAAAAAAACATAAGTAGTTTCTAAAAAATTTGAAAACCAACAGGTTGGGGTCAACTTGACTTCTGAATATAGGATGGTGCTAATTCTTTACTCGTATTCACTACATGTGTAGTTCAATTACTAACACTTAAAGGCATCATCAAACACAGGGTAATTCATGCTATTTGTAATCATAAAGATGATCCTAGACGTGTGGGGGACAATTTATTCTACATTAACAACTCTGTCATTTTGAAATCTCAGAATATTCTTGGATCTAAAATATTGTAATTTGAAATCTGTGCACAGTTTTTCAGGGTTGTAATGGGAAGGGCTCTGGACAGTGGGTGGGGCCAGTGATGTCTACCTGAGTCATCTCCCTGTAAAGGGAATCTGGTCATGTTATTTTTGTAGTTTGGTGGTGCTCAAATTTTAGTGTGTGTCAACATCACCCAGAGGAGTTGGGCAGACAGGGCCCCACCCAGAGTTTCTCATTCCCTAGATTGGTGCAGGAGGCTAAAAAATATGAGGACCACACTTTGAGAACCACTGCTCTACATCTGCAGTTCTGTGGGTGTCCTGCTTTCTTACCCCTTTTTCCTTAAGGTAGGGTCTTGTTAGAGAGTCAGAATCTCAGTGCCACCCCCGCCCCCCGCCCCCCGCCAGACCTGCTGAGTCAGAATCTGCATTTTAAGAGGAACCCTGTACAATTGCTCTGCTCATTAAAATTTGCAGAACACTGGTCTAAGTTCAAACCCTTAACACGATGGACAGAGCTTTTCAATATCTGACCCTAAACCTTCTCTCATCGAGCCATCTTCTGCCAGTTTCCTTATGTTGCTCACATGAAAGTCCATTGTTCCTTGATCTTTCTATGCTCAGTGTAGCTCAAAAATTTTATAAATTTCCCTCTCCCTCTGCCTGGACCAACTTTCCCATTTCTTTGATTGACAAAGTCGATTAATTCTTTACGATCTGGCTAGATTTCCTCTTCCGTAGTACTGCTCATCAGGCACAGAGTATGTGCTCAATAAATGCTTTGAACAAATTGGTCAACTAATTGTGACACTTTGTTTAGGTCACTTAACTTCTTTGACTCTCTGTTTAGTCATATGTAAAAAGAGCTACCCCCCTCCATCAAATTGACTGCTCTCTATGTAATTCCAAATCATTTAAACTTTTCTACAAATATTTATTGAGCAAATATAGAGTGCTGGGCACCTGGCTGCAGATAGCACGGTAGTCATGGACTATGCCGTGTGGCCTTTACAGATTGCTCAGGGAGACGGATCACAGACAACACTTTAAACAAAAACAACTTATTTTCAATTGATTAAGTGTTTATTAAAGGATATGAAAGGTATTATGGCTCACATAAGAAGAGAAGTTAACCTAGTTGAAAAATCAAGTTCTCTTTGCATTATTTGCTCTAAAGCTTTATTAGCCCAAAACAAAGAAGACAGTTCCTTAACTTTCGGATTATAGTTCTTAGAATATGTCATGGTAGTTCTGGGAAAACTACAAGCTTAGGAAAACAGCTAAATTGATAGGTTTTAGACATGGGCTAGACTGGAATCTTTTCTGTGATTCTTTTCCCCAAAATGCCTTTCTAAGTGAAAGGGCCTTGAATGCAGCAAGCAATCCAGAAACTATGCTGAGTAAATGTGACAATGACAGAGCTGTTGTACATGATTCCAGGGGATGGGGATGGGGCCTGCCTCTGAGATGTACAGTGGCTTTGTGAAGGGGACCCTGAATCAGGCAGGAGGAGTGCAGGGTTCTAGTCCTGAGTCTGCCATGAAAAACTGTTGGCCCTGGGCCTCTGTTTTCTCAATTGTGGAATAATGAAGATGAATCGGTACCCTGTAAATGCAAATATCTTCCCAGGGACTTAGAGAGCTGCCAGCCCCTATGTCAGACGGCGATGATTTCCAGAGAACACAACTGGGTGTTTCCTTGGCAGTACAACTATTCACTCCTGAATCACTTGAGTAAATTAAATTGTCTTTTCCCATTCCCCCACAACTGTCCCTTTCGGCTGATGGGATTGGAAGGGTCTGAACACATAAATTGGGGGTTGAGCCTTGGTGGCAGCTCCACTGGCACGGACTGTGGCAGTCCAGAGCAGGAAGAGTCCCTCCTTCCCCCACTATGTTCTTCATTTTCAGTACAAGCTCGGCTAAGCTGCCATTCAGCAGTTGCAGGAAGAGATATATCATCCGAAGAAGCTGAGCCAAATATTTGATTTGGATGATTATGCTGCAGGTGTCTCATCAGAACTGCAGTGCCTAGATTACTAATTATTTTTTCTCAGCCTAGTGCCTCTTGCAGGGAACACGGAGCATGGCAGGAAACATGAGGGATGGCTCTAATAAATGAGGCCCCGGACAGCTGATGCCAGGGGCTGGCTGGAGAAGCAGAAACTGCCGAGACAATGTAATAGGTGGGCAGAGGGGAAGACGGGCCCCATCCAACAGTTAGACTGGGACAGGCGGTCATAGGGACTGTCCATGGCCACCTTGCTTGGCTCAAAGGAAAACAACTATCATTTACAGAGTTCAGCCAGAAATGGCCGCTTGTGACCACAGACTGCTTCGGGCAGGTGCTCCCATGGCACTCAGAATACTTCTGTTTTCCTGCCTTTTAGTGTCTGGTGGCATGAAAGAGTTAATGCATACTGCCAAACTGCCCAGCTCTCCTGCAATAATAATATAGTTCCACATCTGTAGTAATTTTACAGCCTATAAAGGGCATTTATGTTCACTATTTTGTTTCAGCCTCCCAGCAAAGTGGGAGGTATGTAATTTGCTTGATTTTGACAAAGGAAAATTACAAAGGCTTAGTGAAGGTGAGTGATGTGTTCAAGGTCACATGGCTAGGGAATATTAGGACCTCGGCCAACCAAGACCTTCTGATTTCAAGACCAGAACCCTCCCCACTCTGCTATCTTGCTTCACTTAAGCTGTAAGAGAGTCTCCTTAATTCACAGGCTCAGCATGTGGTGTAAACGAGATTACAGTGAGGAAGTTCATTCCCGTGACAGCCTGTTTGGCTTCCAGCTTCTAGGTCCATAGATCACATTGGTCTTTCTAGAGCTCTGTCTTTATAAAATAGCTGTGGATGAGCACAAATCTGTTGCTACTTCTAGAACAAATGGTTAAAATATAATCTATACACTGATGATGTCCAGTTTTATATCTTTAGCCCAAATTCCTTTTTTGAGCTTCAAATGTGTGTATCCAGCCACCTACCGGGCTTGTCTCCTGTACAGTTAATGGACGCAAAGCTGCAGGCATCCTCTTCCCCCAGAGTCCCAAACCTGTCCCTCTCCTTTTCTCTCTGTGACTGGTACTGCATTCTCCAGTTTTCCCAGGACAGAAACCTCATATGATCCTTATTCTTCCCCTTCCCTCAGTTTACCCTTAATATCGTACCAAATGGGACAGCTTCACAGGTGTGTGTCCAACGTAGTGTGCTCAGAAGGGCCTTGTTTTTAATTTAACGCTCTTGTGGTTGCTGTCCTAAAATTCTTAATAATTTTTTCTTTCAATTTGTGTTTCGCAAGTGAAGTCCCATAAGGCAATGGAGTAGCACCTGCTGGGGTTTGGGGCCTCGGCGCAGGCATGGTCCCACATCCCCTGCCTTCCTGCCTCCCCAGATGGATTCTCTGCTGCCCACTCTCTGCATCTGCCCAGGGACAGCAGCCCCCTCCACTCCAGGTGGGGTCGTGGGTGGGCACCCTCCCTGCTGAGTAGTGGGGCCGAGTCCTGGGTGCTCCATGACTGTGCTTATGCTGGACTGAGCACGACATTAAACAGTCAGTAAAATATGTTGTGATAGGTTGTGAGAGACTACGGAAAAAACAAAAATGCTTTTGAACAAGAGTGCTTCATTTTTTGTTTGTGCTGGGCCCTGAAAATTATGAAGCTTACCTTGCTAACCTTTTATAACCTTAAGTTTTAATATCTTAACAATTCTACCTCCCCCCGCCTCTGCCAATTAAAAAAACACAACCCAATCTTGAATCTTCCTATTTCCCTCCATTTTTGTTGACACTTCTCCAGTTCAGAAATTTTTTCCTTTCACCAGGGTGATTACAACAGAGGCCTCCTTCCTGGTCTTCTGATGTTAAGTCTATGCCTTCTCCTCTAGCGTTCTCTTTTGTATGATGTGGCTACAGTCATCTTCTTAATTCCTCTTATTTTATTACCACCATGAAATGATGGTGGTACCCCAATACCAATTGGTGGTACCCCAATACCAATTGATTGGTACCCCAATACCAATCCCAAATAGCTATCTATTGCTCTTGGGATAAATGTCATACTCTTTAACGATCTTAACAAGGCCCTTTACAAGTTGTTTACTACCTGTTGATGGTTAATTTTATCTATCCACTTGACCAGGCCATGGTACTCAGATATTTGGTCAAACATGAGTCTAGATGTTGCTGTGAAGGTATATTTTTAAGATGAGATTAACCTTCAAATCAGTAGACTGGAGTAAAACAGATTACCCTCCATAATGTGGGTAGGCCATAAAATGAGGTTCTTAAAAGACTGAGATCCTCCAAGGAAGACAGAACTGTGCCTTTGAATTCAAGTTGCAACATCAACTCTTTCCTGGGTCTCTAGCCTGCTGGCCAGCCCTATGGAAATTGGACTTGCCAACCCCCATGACCACAACATGAACAAATTCCTTAAATTAAATCTCTCTTTCTCTTTTCCTATGTTTCTGCTATGTCTCAGTGCTCCCATGTTCATCCTTTAGCTATTTTGAACTGTCTTAAATTCTTTGAAAGTACCCTGTCTCTCTCATCTGGGACATTTGCCATTCGTTTTTTTGTGAACAGAATACTCTTCTCCATTATTCTCCATCTTATACATATTTGCTTCCAAATCTGGGCTACAGGCCCCTCTTAGTTTCTCATAATCACTACATATTACCCCCTTCTTAAACATTGTTTGACATTTTTCTTGACTACTGCCTGCACTAGACTCTAAGCTCTATAAAGAGGGGTCCATGTCTATTTCATTCAGACTTTTATCCCCAACACAACATAGTGAGTATTTGGCTCATAGAAACAACACTTGGATGAGTGAACAAACTAAGGAATCAGTTAAAAGGGGCATAGTTTTATATTGTTAGAGAGAATGACAAGTTCCCATAACCCATGACATTAATATGGCCCTGGTTCTATGATTTCTTATACATTTCTTAGAAGGTTTTGTTTTGAGGAAATATTGGCAGGCTGATGAGGCTAGTTTAAATTTCACCCTGATAAAGAAAAAAAAATAAATAAATGGATCCTACACTAATTGCCTCATCTCTTTTAAGGCCTGAAGGTAGATGTGAGTCAACATTAAATAATTAGGTTGTGTGATGGTGTGTGAATGATATCATTAATGAGTAAAAATCGAATCTCCAATATTTTCTTTATACCTGAAGTACTCCTTTATGGATCAAAGAAAATTCACGAAACACAAACACAAATGTCCATATCTTCTGGGGCAATAAACATAGTAGGAATAGCAAAATCTGAAGTTCTAGGTTTAGTTCCTGTGGTACAACCTCGACAAGCCTGAGACTCAATCACTTATTCCTTTACAATAAAAGAAACATCAATACAGATAGGGGACAATGTCAATCACCAACATGCCAATGAGGGCTACTTCAAGTTATTTCACAACCATTCCCAGAAGGTGAAGTGTGGGATGGTGCCACAAATTGTTCTTGATCTAAAGAAGGGGCTGTTTCCCAAGAATTATTCTGGAGCCATTTTCCTAAGAATTTTTGACACATGGGAATAGGTTATTGCTGAACTTCATCAGTCTTTTTAGAAATAAAGCTTCCTTCTAAAAGATAATGCTCAGCCTGAGGAAGTGGGTCCTGAGCCTCCCTGAGTTTGTCCCTGAACTTGCCTTGTGGTTGTGGGGTAGTGGGAGAGACGTGGTCAGTGGCTCATGGGAAGTGAGGTGACCTTGCATTCAGTGGCAATACCTTTCCTCCTCCTCGCACGCTGCTGTTCTGCGACTGCCCAGCTCTCTTCTGCTGATGGAGCTGCAAAGGCAATCACCCCCTCTCTGAGACCCGAGCCTCCCTCCCTACCCATACGTCACCCCACAGGCCGCCTGGCAGAGGCAGGGGGCAGGATGCGCCGTGTAATAAATTCTATCCACCGCTGAGCCGAGGGATAACAGATGGATAGGTTTCCTCGTGCAATTTCCACTTCACTTGGTTTGGGTATAAAATAACAGAAGAGTGGTTTCTTCTTGTGCAATTTTCAAACAGATGAAACCAGAGGGAGGGTTTGTTAGGCTGGGAGGAAAGTGAGGGACTCGACTGTCCTTCAGAGAGTCGAGCCAAATGAACAGGACGCCCTGAAAACCCTGTGAAAGATTCGGGCTTGTTTTTCCTGCTAGCTGGCAGTCAGTTCCTGCATCCGAAGCCGCCTGCTCATCCCCACCAGGCAAAGCAAAGGAAACGATCACAGGGAGGCCAGACAGTCTGTTGTTCATGTTGTTATAGTGTTATGGTGATTGCAGTACAAATTCTCAGGGTGGAAAAAAAGGTATAATGACAGATTGTGTGATTATACCCATACTTATAATTAAGCTGTTACAATACAGACAAGCGCCTGCTCTCTAATGTCACCAACAGAAACCTCTTTGCTTGGAAAGGAAAGTGACTCACTGGCAATTAGAAGGAGTTCCCTACAGGACTTCGTTTTCAAACCTTATGAACGCTCCAGTAGGAAGATGTGTGGCTCGCCTGAATTACAGGGAAAAGTACAGGCATCCAGGAGCAGCCACCTGATCTCCAGGTATGGGATGTGGTACTGGTTAGAGCAGAAATTATTACTGTCACAAACAACCTCTTTGCAATGCACAAAAGGCTTGGCTCCCACAAAGCGCTTTATCATAGTGTTTGCATGTGACTCTTTGGTGCCAGTTGGATTTCTGGTTTCCATTTTAGGGCTGAGAGAGGAGGGGGGGGGCGGGGAGGGAACATACCCAGCAGGCAACAGAACAAGTTGGTGTCCAGCTGGGACTCCTGGCCACCCGCCAACATGGTCATTTCCACTGGCTGTCACTTGCCTGGTGGCACAGTGGGTGGTGTGTGCTTGGCTAGTCCTCAAAACCCCAGAAGGGGCTGTGTTGGGTCTTCCCACTAACATTGAACCTTTTTCACATTAAAGGAAATCAAAGGAGCTCACTTTTCTTTTCTTCCTTTTTTCTTTCCCACTTTTTACTCACTTCTGTTTGACTACTAGGTCTCATTCCCTTTTCTCTGGCACCATCTTTGCCATCAGACATTGCCACAAAGGAATCTACCATACCTACCTGCAAATATGTGTTGTGGACTTCCATTTATGTAACACACAATGCCATTGGTGTAAACTGCAGTGTAATTCTGCAGTGATGAACACATTCCTCTGTATAGCAGGCAGCTCTTAGGGAATTTGCACACAGAGCTCCTCCTTTCCTGGTACGGTGTGCACTTGGGGTTTCTCTTGGAGAGGACTTTTATATGAGGGACGAATCTTTATGATGAAAATATTTGGGGTCCAAATAGTGGCTTGGGAGTTGTGATAATCTCTGTATGTACCATTTCCTTATCTGCAACTCCAGGCAATACATATCTACCTCCAGAGAGCATCTTGAAGACTAATTAGTTAATGATGCTTGCAAAGTGTCTTGAAGATGCAAAGTGCAACACAAGTGGTAAGGATTAATGCTGTCATATTCACATAAAATTCATTCTTGGGTGCCAATGCTTGAGGTGCTCACCTTGAATTATTTCCATAAACACATAGAACATATGATTACTATTGAGTATTTCTGAATTTTTTAAAGTGACCATTTGCTTAATGATTGAAAGAAATGATGTACATCAAGCCAGGTATTAGCTCGTGTCACATCTCTGTCATTGTGTGTCTGGCCGGTAGCTTTGCACTCGTGGGCATGCTGTATGGCTTCCGTGCATCCTGGCCTAAGTGATGGGACATATCATTTTGTCATCCTCCTCGTGAAATGTTGGGGGAAAATGATGGAAGAATTATCCCAAGGGGGAGAGAGCTGGTGGGGAAAATATCGAAGTGAGAAGGAGCAAACAGGGGTCCCTAGGATAGCAGTTTCCCTAAGTTCCTGGAGAGGACATTTTAAGTTTTCCTCCCTGGCATTCTCTCCCTCTTCTATGGTGCTTTGCACCTTGGATGGGGAGCCACCTCTCCCACCCTCAGTCTCGTTTGTGACACCTAACCCACTCAATAATTCTGCCTCTTTGGACAGAGTGATTCATTCAGGAACTGCTGTGTGATACAAGTAGTCCCGATCAGAGGCTCCCAGCACTGTGCTGGCAGCAGAAAGTCACTTAAGGTAGAAGGCACAGGTGAGAACTGTGCTGTCAGAAAGGGAAGAGTTCCATAAGAGTGAGACCGACCCATAACAAAGGATGTCATAAAGCACTGAGCCCCGGCATAAGCCCATCTGCATTTAGTCACATATGGACATTTAATCACACAAGTCAATGTTTTCCCTTCTTAAAAACAAAATTTAAGCTAGCATTGAGTTTAGGAGTTGGTTGCTGGCAACTGAAAATGGGTCTTAACTAATATAATTCTCACCCACCTTTTATTTGGAAGCTTACTTCCCAATTAAGAGTAGCGGAAGCAGTTTGATCCACTGAGCTGCCTTTCCGCACTGGCTCGTTGCCCTGGGAAATTCTGATCCCACGGATCGTCCATCCAGGGAGCAAGTCCTTGCTGCTTGTCCCCCGAGTGAGCTGTGCTGGGAGAAGTGCAAAGGTAAAGAAGACGTGGTTCCCATTCTCAAAACGCTCTCATCTAATTTGGATTTTGTGAAACCCATGTCTGAATATATGTATTTCAGACACAATAATATGTATTAAAAGGGATCTCAATAATTTTTAGGGTTTTCAGAGGTGAGAATGATTGCAAATATTTGTGAGGAAGGAGATGGAAAGCAATAGAATCTGAGCAGAGACTGGTACGCTTTGGGAAGATAGTAGAGCCCAAGACCGGGGGAGAGACTTTCAGCTGGGAGGTACAGTGTGAAAACAGATGGCCGAGGGCTCATGGACAGGGAGTGGTGGGAGAGTGGGCAGAACATAAGCTTCCTAAAAGCCACCTGGGGGAAATATGGTTGGAAAAATTAATTTAGCCCTGACTGTGGAGGACCTTTGTTGCCAGGCTTGGGAGTTGGATTTTATCTCTGAACAGGGGGGATCTATAGAATCTTATTGGAATAATGAAAAGACAATCATAGCTGTGCATGGATTGAAGAGGGGAAGAGATAATAGGGACAGTGCTTTTTCTGGAGACTACTGCAATGGTCCAGGCAAGAGGTGGTGAGAGCCTCAGTTACTTGCCAAGGATGATAGATAGAGACTAAAGAAGATGCTGGGACTAATGGAAAAGATACTGTGAGAGTAGAGTGCACTGGTTTTAGCAGCTGATTGGATGTTAGAACAAGGGAAGTTTATGGTTTTTAACCTGGATAATGGGAAGCTGTCATGCCATGAGCAGAATTAGGAAATACAGGAGGAGGAACAGTCTATGGGTGAGGTAGCTTTGTCTTCTTAACTCTCCCAGAATTCCATTCCCTGTATGATTTCTCATTAGTGTTGGCCACAGGAAACATGTCGCACAAACTCTGGAGGCAGAAGTGAGGCAGAACCATATACGTGATGCTCTGAAGCTTGATACAGGCGGCCAGGAGCTGTGGCAGCTCATGCACATTGTCACTGATCTGCCAGCTCACTTTGCCCCTGGGGCCCCTGTGTGAACACACGCCTTCCCCTGCTCTGGTCAAATCTCTTCCTATGGCTTCTTCAAGTCCTGGGCCAAGTGCAAAGGCAGTTCTGCAGAGAAGGGCACTGACTTCTGCTGCAAATGACACATGGTGGAGGCTGCGAGGGACTGATGTGGGCTCTAGTCCATCCTCATGGTTGGCCTTTTCCTTGCCTGCACCTAGCATTCCCTTCCAACGGCGCACCTGGCTGACTGCTAGTGACTTCAGGCCAACGCCAGAAACAACAGCACGGCAGAGACTGTTCCATCAGCTCCTGTGACTGCGGAAGGTCTTACCCCTGTGTAACATCCTTTCTTCCACATACACTCATGGTGGTTCTGCTTCTCTGATTAAACTCCTGCTGATTCCACGGGGTCAGGAAAAGTGAGTCCATTCTCTTCTATACCTGTGGGACTTGAGGTGTTGGTGGCACATTCAGGTGGAAGTGTATATCGCTGGCGGTTGGACTGATGGGTAGCGATTTGAGAAGGCCGTCAGCACTAGAGAGAGACCAGAGGGTCTTCCACGCAGGGATGATAACGGGAACTGGAGTCACAGATGAAGCCACAGAGGCAGAGAGTATAGACAGAGAAGAAGAGAAGGCCACGGACAGGACTGGCGACAGTGCCTGCACTACCAGATAGGAGGAGGGAAAAGAGACAAGGGAGGCAGCTTGACATTAACAAAGGGGCCAAAGGGGACCGAGGAGAGCACGTTTATGTAACCCAGATGAAAAGAGTCTCTGGAGAAGGCGGTTGTGCAAAATTATACCATGAGGGACAGGCACTTCCCTTTTTTCTATTGTTGAACTCATCATTACAGAAGAAACCTTGGACATCACTTAGTTCAACTCTCTCATTTTACAGGTGAAAGAACAGAGGTCCTTGAGAGCTTTTTTGAGTTTAGTTCAGAGCGGGTTTGGGGCAGAACTAGAAAGAAAACCCAGTTCTCCTGCCTTGTGTTTGAGTAATCTTGCTGCTATACTGTTCTTCCTCTTCATGTTTATGATGCCGCTAGAATCAATGAGACAATATTGAAAAATATTGAGTTCCCAGGAGGAAAGATTTAATGATAATGCGGACATAAATTTCAATATTTCCTTGTCTCTGAGGTGCACAAAGCACTTTACATAGATTATTCTTTCTCCTCAGAGTCATCTGTCACAGGAAAGTAACAGATACTTTTATTATTCTTCTGTTACAAAGAGAGAAACTGAGTCATTTGTGCAATAACAAACAAATAAGCCTTTTGAAGACAGGTGTGCCTTAAAAGCTTTTGACTATGAAGTTATATGGGTGTCGTCTAAGTGTCTACATTTGACAGTTATTTTTTTTTGAAAGAACAAACTCCCCAGCTCGCCCTTCTACAATGACAGCAATAACTGCGTGGCTTGTGAAAACCGTTTCCTCGCCTTATACTTACAATTCATGGGCAGTCCTCATAATTTTATACACCGGGAGCCTAGTAGGTAAGCCCCAAATGTTCTTGACCTAAGTATTCTCAGGGGTGTTCTTTCAGTTATGTCACCTTCAGAAATGAGGAACATGAATGAACCCCGCATGCTTTTTACCAGAAGCTTCGACACGCTTCCACGTAAATGCACTGGAATGTTGGCAGAGCAGCAACTGATCCAACCGAGTTGCATCTCGACAGGGATTTGGACGTTCGGCTACCATTTGCGCACTCATCCGTGGCGGCGTGTCAGGGCGGAGTGAACAGAGGATGAGGGCCGAAGCCGCCAAGGGGGAACAGAGCGCCTCCTGCATACCGGCCTGGGAAGAAGAGTGGACTGTGAGGGTTACTGTGTGCCCAAGGGTCACATCCACTTCCCTCCGGTGGCTTTTATGTTTATGTCTGGATCAGGCTGCTATGACAAAATGCCCCAAGCTGGGTGTCTCATAAAACAAGAGGCATTTATTTCCCGCAGTTCTGCAGGCTGGAACTCTGAGATTAGGGCGTCAGTACAGTTGGGTTCTGGTGAGGACCCTCTTCCGGATCCCGGACTGCCAACAGCCGGTATCTTTTGCTGGAAAGGGGGCTGGGAGCTCCCGGGGGTGGGGGTGGGGGCCCTGATAAAGGCACTAATCCCATTAATGAGTGCTCTGCCCTGGTGACCTAGTCACCTCCCAGAGGCCCCACATCCTAATACCATCACATTAGGGGGAAGAATTTCAACCTGTGAATTTTGGGGGAGACTTAAACATTCAGTTCATGACAAAGGAGTTTAAAAGAAATAACATGTTTGAAATTCCTACCAGGTGCCAGGTAAGTCGGTTATACTTGGCAGGTCCTGTGTGTACAACACTTAGTATTTCCTTCCCTACTTTCTCTCTGCGGGTCTGTTATCTAACTGTCTATCTATGCAGCGAACTTGGAAAAGACAGAAGGCAGTTCACAGAATGCAAACATTTAGCAAGAAACCTATGCCGAAGGTCGGTCCAAAGGTGGAGGTGTGGACACAGGAGGCGTTTCTGTCCCAAGAAGGTCTCCCCCTCAGCCAGCACGAACTGGAAGCCCATGGACAGAGGCGGGCCACCCCTTCGCGGCTGTATCGATTTCCTTTCTGGCTCGCAGGCGGTTTACTGCTGTTACATATCCTCGCAGCACAGCCCCGGGCGAGCCTTGCCTCTGTCCCCCCCGCGGTGTGTGTTGCTGGCAGGGGGAGGACGGAAATCACCCCTGACCGGTCCCATCCTTTCCTCTCTCTTCCCCTCCTTTGTGTCTGCAGTGCAGACTGCCTTTTGTTACTCTCGCCGGTGGAGTTTTCAAAAGGGAGAATCCTGCTTCCTTTGGCCACTCGGAGAGTATACAGTATATTTGATGTCTGGGACATCAAACAAATGCTTGTGCTCACAGTGCAGAAATAATCCCAGACAAAAGAAGACCATGGCCATGTGGAGAATACGAAACAGACGGGGTCGGGAAATTACCAGTCAAGTCAAAGAAGAGGCTGTTTCAAAAAAAAAAAAACTCAATTCACCTTTGAGAAGAAGTAGGAAGCATGAGCTGCCAAGAATCTGCTAGGAGCACTCTGCCCCCGGGCCACCCTGGAGGGTGCCCCTGCCAGGGGTGGCTGTCTCTTCTGCTGAATCGTTAGCTGTCCCCCCTTTAGCCTCTCTGCAAGCAGGGTCTGAGGCAGTCCCAAAAACATTCCTAAACGTGGGTGCAGATGTTTAGTTTGAAAACACGTATGTGCACCCCTCCAAAGAAGAAACTGCTCGCGGTCTAGCTTTGTCAGGGAAAGGCCAGGCTGCTCAGTGTCTGGGAAGCAGAGCTCAATGTCCTCAGTCCCCTCCCCTCCCCGTATTGCTGGGCTCTCAGAGGGAACACGGGGGCTGACAGGAATCCGTGGGATTTCCTCTGCAGCACCTGGCGCCCGGCCACTCTCTCCCTCCCGCCTCTGCTTGTCCTTCCCTCCCTCCGCGTGGCAGCAGGATCAGCAAGGCCCTGAGAGCCGGGGAATGAATGAAGTGGAAGAGGAGGGAGGAAAAGCAAGGGCAGGGGGAAAGTCCGCAAATCTAAGGGGTTTATCTCCTCGGAGGGCTGGTGGGACCCAGCCACGCTCACAATAGCCATTCAAGTTCACCTTGTGTGAAGGGAAAGAGGTGTTTTAATGGCTCTGTAGAAAGAGGGGAGGAGAGAGGGGAAGAGGGATAGAAAATCAAAAGAGAGAGAGAAAGAAAGAGAGAGAGGTGCAAATCCAAATGTCGATGTGTAGACACAGTGAGGAGAGCCTGCTGGCTGACAGGGTGATTTATTGGATTCTTCCAGTTAATCACTGCCGGCCTGTGGCCAAACGGATCTCCAGCAAAGCTGAAAGGCAGCCGAGGGAAACAGGCTTATAAGCATAAAGCCGCATAATGGTGTTCAATGAAGTGTGAGACTTTTAGTTCAGTCTCGCTGAGCCGGCCGCACCGCCGGAATGTCAAAGAGGGATTGTGGGTGGAAAAATTATGGATTTAAACTGCTAGCTGTAAATGAGGTCAATATGTCTGGTTCATAAACAGTCCGAGCCTATTCCAAGAATGCAGTGAGGGGGAAAATTAGCGTGAAGCCAACACTGTAGACAAACCTCATTGAGATATAATTGCAGCTATAAATACAAGCGAAAAGCTTACCGAGTGCAATAAAATACAGACACGCTTTTTTATTCCCCTTCTTCTTCCTTCTTTGAATCTATGCATTTGTTAAGGGTTGTGCATCCCTAATGCTCCCTTCCTCTCGCCCTCCCCCTCCTAGTGACACCCAGTGTTGCAATTAATTGAGTGTTCTTGATCTCACATTCCATTTTATTCAGGCGAGATTGGAAAAAATCAAAAGAGCACATCTAAAGCATTTTCTTCCCTTTTGCTTTTCTATTTGAATCAGGTTGAAATGTGTGGAAAAAAAAAGCAGCACTTGTTTTTTATGAAGGGGGAAAAAAATCCAAGTAAAAAGCCTTTTTAAACTAATACATCTGTTAGATCACTGGAATCTCAATTTAATGAAGGGACATCACCGGCACCCACAGGATCCTCTAGTGGGGCTTCTTTAGACGGCTACCTGATCTTGGTTTATGAAACACCGACTCAAATTAATTATTTTTCTTTTCTTTCACTTTTTCTTCTGTCTCTCTGTTTTTAAACTCCAAAGACTCTCATTACTGCATTTTGTACCCCAGCTCAAAGGACAGAGGACAGACATTAGCAAACTTGCTTTGCCCAGTTTAAAAGCCGATACAGTAATAAATTGAAGTCTAATAGCTCTGGTCAGGCTGTCTTTCCCCCTAAACCAATTGATTTAAATGGCAGTAATTTGGCCAGCGAGGCTAGTCCTGTTTAAATTAAACCCATTAATATAATAGCACAAGTCCTGAATGAAACCCATCTGCAGGAAAGGCTCCACTGGTCAGTAGTTTCATAACTGGCCGGGGATGTCCTAAAACGCCCACAATCTTGCAGACAGGAATTACAGATTAAGGCCGAGACCCTGAAAGGCTCCCAATGAGAGAGAGAGAGAGAGAGAGAGAGAGAGAGAGAGAGAGAGAGAGAGAGAGACGTATGCAGTAAATAGTGTGAGCACACACATTCAAAGCAAGTGAGAAACTGACTTGAAGATGTCAAGGGAAATGACCTTGGTTATTAGTAACAGTGAAAGGTTAATTGTATTAATAATAACAAGCAGTGTTCCTTTGGGAAAAGCTCTCATTATCCTTCCTTCCTCCCGCCTGCCCCACTAAAGAGGCATTTTTCCTCTATAACTGTACTGCCTAGACCTCACGACCTAAAGGACAAAAATAATTCCTTGAGAGCAAGGAATTTGGTCTTTGCAGCTGAAGGTATACGTGTGCGTGTGTTTCAGCTTTGGCTTTCAAAGACGTTGTCTCTGCCACGTCCACGCTTGGTTCAGAGTGCATACTCTTCACTACTTTACGTCAAGGTGGCCAAGCGAGTGGGATTTGTATTTGAGCACCAGGAATGCAGCTGCCCTTGTCATCACCAAGTCCGAGTCAGTGTTTAAACCCGAGCAAATTGTCTGCCATCTGTTCAAAGGGAAGAGATGCTGCCTAAACAGACCAGAGAGAGCTTGAACTAAGGAGCTATAGCATTGTGGGGACACCAGCGTTTATGTGGATTTGAAGGGTGACCGTAAAATAATGCCGCACAGGTTCACAAGTGGCTCGTGGAAGGAGTTTAATTGCTTATGGCCGCGCTCTGAATCCAGCTCTTCAGAAGCCAGTAGGAGGCGGCAGGGGTCTGACAGCGACGCTAGGATCAGAGAGCAGGACCTCTGGGTTCCAGCCCACCTCTGCCATTTACCGGCTGTACGGCCACAGACAAGCTGCTTACTCTGAGTTTGTGTCCTCATTATAAAGAAAAAAGAAAGGCAGAATACTTGTTTTTCATTCCTCACAAATTGTGCTGGAATCAAATGAGCAAGTGATTGGAAAAGTCCTTGGCAATCTATAAAGCAGCAAGCATATTTAAGGCAATAGTACCATCATTAGGCTCACTAAAAAGGCAGTAACTAATAACTATTATATAACTTTATTATATATGCATAATTATAAGAGAAAATTGCATAGATTTATCTAGTCTTTATCAGATGCTCACCATAGTTGGGACACTGAGATAGGGTCTCTCACATGAAATACTATTTTATTTACTCGTCATACAACCCTGAGAGGTAAATAGTATCCTCTATTTTATAGGCAAGTATATAAGCTTCAGTATATAAGCTTTCTTGCATACTGAATTTTAATATTCTTTGAAGACACAGGAGGTCCCCCTTCCTCAGAATGGCCACCGTATTGCTTTACCCAACTATGCTTAATTTAGCCCAGTGGATCTACGTGTTGAAGGCACATGAAAAACACAAATACATTGTTTCTGTTTGTTTTTAATAATGATGTTCAGGACCTACCCTGGAGTTTCTGATTGGATAGTCCTGTGTTAGTCCTGGGGTGCGAAACAGTCTTTTACCCTATCAGTAGAGGAAGAATTTGAATGAGGATGCCATTGCTCCTTTCAAACTTTCTGTGTTGTTCTGCATCACACGCACACACACGCGCACAGTTTACAAACAAAGGAAAGAGAAGATTTTTGAGACTGCTTCCATAATTCAGTCCTGAAACAGTGAAACAACAGAATAACAACCATAGACCTCCCTGCAAAATGCCTTTCTTCCTGGCAAGCAGAAAGCACCGCTTAACCTTTTAATCTGAAGCACATGAGGCTCTATGAAGGTCAGCTGTCTGAATGACAGTCCCATTCACAGCCACCACACTCAGGTGATGCTAAGCAACTGGTGGTGAACGGGGCACTCAACAGGCAAGAGGTCACCAGCAAGAGCGGGGAGCTCACCCATGTCCACGCCAAGGTGCTATTTAGGGAAATTACTTCTCTGTCTCTTTAATGAAGTTTTGAGATCATGTGATACCCAAGTGAGTTGATCTTATCTCAACATACACAAATAATTAGATATATTAAATAGGAGGTAAATAAATCATTTTTCATGTAGCACGATAGTCTGTGAGTCCTATTGTAGCTTATATGTAACCAAGTACAGCTAATACAAATATCTCGTGAACTAGACGGCAGAGCTGGACCCCAAAAGAGGGAAATAAGAATCAGAGAGCTTCAAATTCTTCAATATCTTGCATCTTTTTGAGATTTGAAGTAAATTTGGGGATATAAGAAATTGTTTTAGATTCGTGGTGGAAAAATGGACTATAGGAGCTGTGTGATGAATTGAGGCTCGATGTCATTTGCAGCCGAACACCACTGATCTCTTCATTGTCCTAAGATATGAAGCCGTGAGAGCTCATTTCTTTCTCTCTGACTGTGCCTTCCTCCCATCTAAACTATGGGAGCCAGGAGAAAGGGACTGTCCTCAATAAACATTATACCACTAAATTGTCATTTCCTTTAAGCCTCACTATTGGTGAACTGGTATATCACTGGCATTTCACTGGCATTCCTGACAGCAAAGAGAAGAATGCAGTCTCTGCAAGCTTATGAGTCTAGTTACATTCCTCAGTGAGCTGCCCAGAATTAACGCATATGCAGACTATGCAAAGGAGAATAACAAGAAAAAAAAAACAACCCTGAAAAACAACAACAATAACAAAACCAAAAAGACACAAACACCACCCCAAACAAACTTTCTCTTTCACATCCCTGTCTCTGTTCCTAAATGCGCTGCATTTCCAATATGTGCTTGTGGATCTCACAGTCTCAGTGCATTTGAGCGAGAAGGGATCTGGTCCAGGTCCTTCATTTCCTGTGTATAGAGAGTGCAGCTGGCAGGGCCAAACCAGTGAGGATGTGAGAATTAACTCTCAGATCGGGGCTCTGCCACTCCCCATCTCTAGCACTCAGCAGGCCTTACAGTTGATTAATCACCGATTCTCCACTGAGATCATCCACATTAGGCCAACTCTGGAATGTGAGAAACACAGTTCCTGCTTTACCTGGTTAGCATTGTGCATTTCCCAACATTATTATACCAGGATTGATCCTTCACTGAGAGTCAAAGAATGGCTGAAATCTAAATGGTTGACCTCTCAATTTATAGTGTGCTTTATAAAGATTCTAGGGGTAGGCAGAACACATATTTTTAATCCAGATTCCACTAGTAATGAAATAGGAGATGGGCAAGTTGCTCGTAATTACAGAGCTAAAGTACATTACAGGTGGGACATGTTCACTGCTAAACAAATATATACCGAGTGTCTGCTATAACCCACGCACTGTTCCCAGCACTGGGAAATCCACTCTCGGGGATCTCACATTTATGTTGGGGGAAGAGAGATAATAAGGCAATAATAAACAAATATGTAATATATGAGAGGTTAAAAGTGTTATGAAGAAAATGAAGTAGGGTCTGGAGAGAGAGAATGATGAATGATGCAACAGGGTGGTCAGGAATGTACTTTCTGATGAGGTGGCATTTGAGCAGACCCGAATGAAGTGAGGGAGCTAGCCCAGGGATAGCATTTTAGATGGAAGGATCGGCAAGTGCATAAGCCCCGAGGCATGGCTGTGCTTGTCTGTTAGGGCTTTCAAATCCTGTTTCATAATCTAAGTCCCGGATTCTTATAATTATTCAGTAGAGTCAATATGGACATTGTATATCCTAGCACATGGCATCCCTAATCCCAGGTAGGTAAGCAAATCTAAGGGAAAAGGCAGCTAAAACACACATTACTCTCCCTAGCCTTGAAAGTTTTCTGAGAAGGAAAAAAGATGGCAGGACTTAACATCCTGGAATAGCCATAGGTTGGGGGGAAAGGAGCCCCTTCCTCTGTCCCTCCCTCCTTCCCTCCCTTCCCCTCTCCCTCCCATCCTTTCTTCCTTCCTTCCTCCCTTCCATCTCCGCAGCTAGTTACATGCAGCTTGTTATGAAACCAGAAGATTTTGCTTCCTTTTATGAGCTTTTCTCATGGGTGGGTTGATTTACTCTGGAGCCAGTATGGGGGGTACAAAAGCCACAGAGAGCCTTAGTTCACAGCCAAGCCTTGGCCACTGCCAAGATCTGAGCTGTGCCATTGAAGTGCCATGGAAATGTCATCTAAATAGCACGGGGAATTTAGAAAGTTTCACAATGCTTTTGGGTCAGTTCCCTCTGCCCACGAATCACCATCTCCATGAAAGAAGTCTTCTTATTTTAGGAACCACTGCCCTAACTCTAGTTTTTTCTCTCCCCAACCTCAACCACCATTTAAGCCAAAATGCTAAACCAAAGAGTTAGGGAAGGAAGAGCATGTGGGATGACTAAAATAGCAAGATGTAGTTGGATTATGGATTGACTTTCTCTTTCCAATTAACAGAAGTATAGAGATATCCTTATGCCCCCTAGTGAGACTTTCTTTAAATGTTTGTCATACCCTACCTTAAACATCTAACGTTAGGGTCAGAATCAATATTTGTAAATATTTGCTTGGAAAATCATGTTTACCAATAGAGAGGAGCCCACAAATGCCTACCAATAAATGATAGCTTAAGACTTTAGGCTCCTTGTGCTACTGCATGGGAGTTTTTTGTTATTGTTGTTTTTTTTAAGTTGTGGCAAAAATACTTAACATGAGATCTACTATCTTAATATATATTAAAGCGCACAATACTGAATTGTTATTCTTAGGCACAATGTTGTACATCAGATCTCTAGAACGTAATTGTCTTGCATACACTTCGATGAGCCACTTCCTATTTGCCCCTCCCTTGGCCCCTGGCAACCACCATGTCCTGATAGTGTCCCCCTAAATTCATGTGTTGGAAACTTAATCCCCAATGCAACAGCGTTGGGAGGGGGTGCCTTTTAGGAGGTGCTTAGGTCATGAGGGCTCTGCCTTCATGAATGGATGAATGCCATTTTAATAGGGCTTCATAGAGGGAGTTTGTCTCTTTTTTGCCCTTCTACTTTTTGTCATGTGAGGATAGAGTATTCGTTCCCTCCCAAGGACACAGCATGCACGGTGCCATCCTGGAAACAGAGAACAGCTCTCACCAGATGCCAGAACTTTGACCTTAGACTTCCTAGTGTCCAAAGCTGTGAGAAATAAATTTTGTTATTTATAAATTAGTCTGTGGTATTCTGTTATAGCAGCACAAACAGGCTAAAACATATGAGTTTGACCGTTCTAGATACCTCATGTAAATGGAATTATGCAGTATTTGTACTTCTGTGACTGGCTTATTTCACTTAGCATAATGTCCTCCAGCTCCATCCACGTCATTGCACAGTGCAGGATTTCCTTCCTTTTAAGGCTTAAAAATATGCCATTGTATGTGTATGCCACATTTTTTTTTTATCCATTCATCAGTCAATGGACATTTAAGTTGTTTCTGTATCTTGGCTATTATAAATCACACTGCAATGAACATGAAAGTGCTGATATCTATTCAAGATTGATTTCAATTCTTTTGGATAAATACTCAGAAGTGAGATTACGGGGTCATACAGTAGTTCTATTTTTAATTTTTTGAAGGACTTGCATACCAGCTTGGCTTTGGAGAACATACAAATACCTTGTCCTGTCACCCAGGTACTTTCTTACTTGGCTAGCAGAAACTTGCAAAATTGTTGTTGGTTTTCCAGTTTTTAAGAACTCATTCGTTAAAATGAATCACCCTAAAAATATGAATTGTAACATGCCACACAGGCTTCTGCTGTTTTTAAACTCTATCTGCTGACAAGGGAAGAAAATGATAGGAAAGAGCATTGCTTGATTCATAAACTTCTTCTATAGTCTATTCTTATATTCCACAACTTCAGTCATTTAAGCCAATAATAACCTCTAAGCCACACAGTCAGGATTTGTAATTCCTCAACGTACATTTATTTTATTCCACCTCATAGACAGAGACTACTCTCATGACTTGTGCATGGTCTCCTTGTTCTTTTCCTTTTTTTCATTTCCTCTTACCAATAGTCCATATCCTTTCTGTTTCCTTTCCTCATTAAGCAACAATTTACATCAGTTTAACACGTATCATTTTGTTTGTGAGGTTTTTTTTATAAGAAATATATTATTTTTGTACACATTTCAAATTTATGTAAATAATATTGCCTGATATATCATAACCTATTTCCTTTTTAAACTCAGTACCATAGTTTTTTAAATTAATAGACTATTTTTAGAGCACTTTTATGTTTGCAGAAAAATTAAGTGGAAAGTACAAAGAACTCCTATATATCCCCTCTTCAACCCTCCCCATCCCACATTTACAGATTCCCCAATTATTAACAACTTCAAATAGTGTAGTACATTTTTTATAATTGATAAACCAATTTTGATACATTATTATTAATTAAAGTCCATAGTTACATTAGGGTTCACTCTTTGAGTTGTACATTCTTTGGGTTTTGACAAATGCATAGAGTGACATGTATTCACTATTACAGTATCATGTAGAATGTTTCACTGCTATATAAATCTTGTGTTCTGCCTATTCACCGCTCCTTTCCCTCCAAACACCTGGAAACTCCTGATATTTTTACTGTCTCATGATCTTGCCTTTTCCAGAATATCATATAGTTGGAATCATATATAGTATGTAACCTTTTCATACTGGCTTCTTTCACTTAGCAAAATGCATTTAAGATTCCTCCATGTCATTTAGTGGCTTGATAGCTTATTTCTTTTCTGTCTTCCCCAGTTTTACTAAAGTATAATTAACAAATAAAATTACATATATTTAAGGTATACAATGTAATGTTTTGAAATATGTATATGTAATGAAATGATTACTCAAGCTAATTAACATATCCATCACCTCACATACTACCATTTTCTTGTGGTGAAAACATTTAAGATCTACCCTCTCAGCAATTCTGAAGTATACAATGCATTGTTATTAATTCTGGTCACCATGCAACATGTTAAATACTAGGAACCTATTCACCCTGTCTAACAAGAACTTTGTATCCTTTGACCAACATTGCCCCATTTTCTTTACCCTCCAGCTCCTGGATATGACCATTTTACTTTGCTTCTATTAATTCAACTTTTTTAGATTCCACATGAGTAAGATCATACAGTACTTACTTATGTTTATACATCTGGCTTATTTCACTTTACATAATGTCTTCCAGGACCCACGCTGTTGCAAATGGCAAAATTTCCTTCTTTTTTAGGGCTGAATAATATTCCATATATAATCACATTTTCTTTATTCATTCATCCATCAATGGACACCTAGGTTGTTTCCACATGTTGTCTATTGTGAATAATGCTGCCATAGATATGGGAGTGCAGATATTTATTCAAGATACTGATTTCATCTCCTTTGGATATATATCTAAAAGTGAGTTTGCTAGATCATGTAGTAGTTCTATTTTTAATTTTTTGAGGGACCTTCATACTATTTTCCATAATAGCTGTACCAATTTATGTTCAGCATATAGGGGTTCCCTTTTCTCCACACCCTTGCCAAAGCTTCTTATCATTTGTCTTTTTTATAATAGCCATTGTAAAAGGTGTGCGGTGATAGCTCACTGGGGCTTTGATTTGCATTTCCCTGATGATTAGTGATGTTGAGCATCTTTTTATATACTTGTTGGCCATTTGTATGTGTTCTTTTGAGATATGTCTATTCAAATCCTTTGCCCATTTTTTAAATCAAGTTATCTGTTTTATTGCTATTGAGTTGTTTGAGTTCTGTATAGATTTTGGATATTAATCCCTTATTAGCTCTATGATTTCCTAATATTTTCTCTCAGTCTGTAGACTTTTAGTTTGGTGCAAGCCCATTTGCCTATTTTTGTTTTGCTGTCTGTGCTTTTGGGTCATATCCGAAAAAAATCATTGCCAAAATCAATGTTAAGAAGATTTTCCCTTTTGTTTTCTACTAAAAATTTTATAGTTTCAGGTCTTACATTTAAATATTAAGTCTCTTTAGAGTTAAATTGTGTTGTATAATGTAAGAGAGGGGTCCAATTTAATTTTTTTGCACGTGTATATCCAGTTTTCCCAACATCATTTATTGAAGAAATTTTACTTTCTCCATTGTATAGTCTTGGTACTCTTGTCAAAGATTAATTGACAGAATTTTTTAAAGATAATAAGAATCCTGGATGATTATCTGGGGGCAGAGATGTGACATTATGGCATAAAAGAGTCTTTTTGTGTAAAAAACATCTTTTGAGTTTTTTTTCTAATTCCAGAGGATAAAGGCTTACTTGGTGTAATTGGGATCTCTATTTTAATGTCCTCTCTGGAACCCATACTGTGTTCTTAAGGTGCTATTTACATCTGCAGAAGTTTGCTCCTTACCAACAATTTGAACAAGGTGTGGGGTCCATTCACAGGGTCTCTAAAATGTGTGTTGAGTGAATAAATGAACGGATGTGGTAAAGTTTTAAGTTTGTATTTTATCTCCTCAGGAAGATCTGAATTTTAAAAGCAGTATCTTGAAAAAAATATCAAGCAAACAAACAACAAATAAAGCCTTAAAAACCCAAAGCCACTAACCTTTAAAAGAGTTTTAGTGTGACCAGAGGTAATGGGGATATCTTGAGCAAGTAGAATTAAGCAGACACCATTAAAATGACACCTCATAGGCAATGACCAAATGTACCCATTCACAACTCGATTTTATTTCCTTAGGAAAGGTCATCAAGGGCCACTATGTCTGGTCTTGGCCTGTGATAGTCAGATAAGTACCCACTCTCACAGTTTAACAAGGAAAACAGACAAAATTGATATGTTATGATACAGCGTTGCAGGTTGTGTTTATATGAAGTGTGTACAGTGTTACCAAAAGCCAGAGGTAGGAAATTACTCAGCCTGAGAAAATCCAGAAGGCTTTCCAGAGGAGGTGGTATTGGTGCTAGAACACAGCTAAGAGGAGTTCGACAAATAGACAAGTAATAAGAGCATAGGAGAATAAAAATACCATGGACCTATCTCAATATTATATATTACCAATAGAGACAGAAATGATCTGTCAAATCCCCCAAAAGCCACGTGTTTTAGACACAAGGGAAAATAAAGACACGATGGGGACATAGCATCCAACTATGCATATTCCCTCTCATGTCACCTTTCACAAGGTCAGAGCATTTCCTCTTTCATTCTTACGTTGCCTTGGTACATGTCTGTGTTGTGACAATCAAGGTTGATTGTCTTGGATTAGTTATACTGTTGAGCTTAATTTTCCTTTTGAGCTGTTAACCATTCCAAATGTGCTTGAGTCTGTGATTAGTTTTGCTGAGGAGATTTTGCTGAGGAGATTTTCTGTTTGGGAACGTGGGTAGCTTTTCAACCCTGCTTTTCTGGCAGCATTATGCAGATTTAATAAGAACTCTGGTTATGGGGAATTTGGGGAGACAAAGAGATGTTAAACCAATATTATGTTAGTATTTATCACCTTCTATGCATATTCTGAGCAATGAAGGAGAAATGGTTTCTGTCAAAGAGGTCTGAGTTAACAAAAAAAAAAATCACCAAGTATGTTTAATTATGAAGCCTGGTTTTCCCTTACACAATCCCTCCCCACTTAATCTTCTTTAAGAAAAGCAAGTAGCTATGGGAAAAGGCCATTCTCTGCCTTCCATGTCTTATCTGAGATGGCTATACCATCTCATTCTCATGGATAAATGAATGCTACATGCCAAACACTTGTCGACATTTCCAATAGCAAGGGTGATACTTCCAATAATTGGATTCTAAAAAAAGGATTTAGGCAGAAGCACAATAGATTGCTATATATTTATTGCAAGTACATCAATGTGCATCTGAAAAGAAACATAACAAAATAATAAGGCAGGAGGGAAGGCTTTTAAGCATTGTTGCCAGGAAAAGTGACTCTTAGTCTTGGGTAGATAACCACTTTTGAGAGAAAACTTCCCAAGACCTCAGCTTTCTTGTCTACAAACTGAAAGTGGACTAGATTACTCTAAGGCTCTTTCTTTTTTCTGAAACCTCAAGTGACAATTTAATGTGAGCAGTGTTGTGTAATCTGCATTTTTAAGGATTTAGATGGAATTCTTACCTGTGACACTATTATTTGACCAATAAGCTTTCCCCCTTCTTTCTTGCTAAAAAAAAAAAAAAAAAAAGTATCTAATATTTGCTTTTTGGAGTAGGGCAGTATTGCACCCAGCACTTAGAGAAAATCATTTTCCCAACATTCTTTGCAAGTAGATTTGGCCACATGATGTCATGTACTTAGGCCCAAAGGGACCTAAGAAGAAGCTTCTGGGAACTCCAGAAAGATTTGATTTTCTGATAAAAATGATTGGCTAACTGGTGTCACAATTCTCTTCCCTCTCTCCTTAAATAAGGACATAAACTGAGGTAGCCATCTTGTGACTATGAGGTAGAATCATGTGCAGAATAAAACTGAGCAGCTATGAATACGTAGCTCCAGAATTATTATATGGCATAAATGAATCCCAGCTTCTTTAAGCCATTACAGCTGTCTTGCAACACTACTCTTTCCCTTGGAGCCTTGAAGGCCAATCTATGCAATCCCAGTAAATTGAAATTAACCTCTTTAGAATCAAGATGTTCATGTAAAAGGTTAAATATTTAGATTTTAATCTTGCTTGCTCTATAATCTTTCAAGTGGCAGTTTTTCTAAATATGTGTGAAAAAAATCAGAATATTTCATGACATTGACATGTATTTCAAGGCATCTACACTGTACACCTATTGGTCGTATGGCCAAGAGCAACTTAGTGTATAGGGTGATATTGATATGTCGCAAATTTCATGCAGAAAGGTTATCTTGATAGAGTTTCAGATCTCTTTTTTCCACCACTAGCATATGGAGGTCTTATTTTTCCATAGGAGGATAATATACTAAATCACAAGATGCTAGATATCCAATAATTACTCCCCAGAAAATGCTTAACTCACGGGAGCACATAGATAATGATGGAATCATATGTCTATGTAGAAGGGCCTTTAGTTTTTTTGATGGCAGAGGGAGAGTTTTATTTAAGATCTCTTTATTTATTTTTCTTTTTAAATTAATTTTTAAAATTCACCAATAAAAATTGTATATATTTATTGTGTACAACATGTTGTTTTGAAATATGTATATGTTGTGGAGTGGCTAAGTCGAGCTAATTGACATATACAGTACCTCACATACTCATTTCTTTTTGTGGTAAGAGCACTTAAAATCTACTCTCAGCAATTTTCAAGAATGCAATACGTTATTTTTAACTACAATCCTTATACACTAGATCTTTTGACTTTATTCCTCCTATCCAACTGAAATTTGATATCTTTGACCAACAAGTCCCCAAATCAGCCCCTGGTAACCACTATTCTACTCTCTACTTCTATGAGTTCTTTAAGACCTCCTTAAATAATAAAGTAATATCCTGCAGGTGAAAATATATTCTACTTATACAGAAGCCAGCTTGGCATCTATAGTATAAGTTGATAAAGACCTATTTATAGGTTTTATTTTCACTGACAGAGGGAAAACTGAGAATATAGAATTATAGATAACACTAAATCATTTATACACATTTTTTGGAAGCAGTTAAGAATAAACATTTAGATACACACCCACACACATGCTGACATGCCTTTCGCACGCACACACATTATACATTCATTTACTCATAAATCTCTTTTCAGTTTATTTTTATCGACGCTGACACATGGAAGGTGGCACCAGAGAGGGACAGATAACTGCTCCTTCACTGTAAACAAAATATAGCAAGTAGCTAGCTTCTTGTCGATGAAACAAGTACACAAAGAATGTACCCACATAGGAAGCTATGGCACATTGCCTCATGCTTCATCATAGCCCCTGCTAGGTTGTCAGAAAGCCACACCCTGGATCTAGAGTAGCAAAGCGTGAGGAAAACGCTGTGCTTCTGCGCAGACGCACTCCACGCCTCAGATGAACATCCGGGCTTTCCCAAGCACGCAGTCGCGTATATGGAAACCGTTGATGTATGGGCTATCAATACTCAATGTGTTTACAGAGAGATCCCCAACTGGGACCTCCTGCTGGAGGAAATGCTAGATATGATCCAGGGCACAATGCATTTCAATTAAAGTAGAAAGGAGTTGCTATATCATGGAAAACAACAACAAGCTACAAGATGTGTCTAGAATGTAAAATTGGAAGACAAAATTATTGGTAATATTAGATGGTAGCTTTCTAGGTATAGGGTAACTTGGAACAGATCACGCTTCATTCCCTTTCTTACACTCAACATTTTAGTTCAAACGTAAATGAGATCAGGTTAAAATAATAAAATAGTTAGCTGCTTTGTCAGGACAGAGGGAAAGAAAGAAGGGCTCAGCTTAAGGAGGTAGCACATAGCGTGGAGGGGCAAGGTGGAGGGAGGAGAGTAGCTCACCCATTTTGCCCTGGTGATATCCAAGGAGAGTGCCTAGGTGGTCGTGAATGAATGTTATGGGCATTTTAAGTGCATGGCCTCTCTTGACAAACATAGTTTAAAACCATCTCTGGATTTTAACTCAAGAAGGAGATTCTACAAGTAGGGAATAGGGATTTGATTAGACCCCATTTCTTGACTGCCTCTAAATTGCAATTGACTCTTTGAGAGTTTGTAAAGCCATATCATTCTTTCTGTCATCACCATGTTTAGCTGCCATGGCTCTGTGACTTCTCTTTCAGCATTCTAGTCTAGCATAAACCTAAACCCTTCTTTTGTTTTTCCTCAACGTAGTTCACAGTTTCAAGAGAAGATAAAATAATGGGATGAGAATATTGTTGCCTAAAGCAGATAAAAATAATGACATAATTAAAGAACATATCTTAAAAACTCCATGGAAATAGGAAAAACTTATAAGGTGTCTATGGGAAAAACCCAAACTCTGTAAAATAATTTAAAGAGGTTTTCTTCGGAGCCAAATATGTGTGACCATGGCCCAGAGAGCCACACCCAAGAAACCTTGAGCAGGTGGTCTCTTCCTGGTTGGTTTACAGTTGGGTTTTATACATTTTAGGGAGAAAGGAATTACACAGAATCATAAATCAATATAAGGAAGGCATACATTGGTTTGGCCCCAAAAGGCAGGACATTTCAAAGTGGGGCATTACAGGTTATAGGTAGGTTTAAAGATTCTTTGATTTGCAATTGGTTAAAGAAATGAAGCTTCATCCAAAGGCTTGGAATGTTTTAAGTTAAGATTAGGAAGACTGTTAATCAGAGACAAGCCACTGGACATTTACCAAAACTCAAGTGATTTGTTAAGTAAATTGATGACCTGCAGGTGCAACTTAAGCTTTGCCTTATATAGCTTTCAGCCAGTTAGTGAATTACAAAGGATATCTCCAAGCAGGGAAAGGGGTGAGAGGAGGCATGTCTGACTTCCCTTCTCATGGCCAGCAACTAAGCTTTAGGGTATTTTCCAGGTCCTCTTGGACAAGAGGAAGTCCGTTCAGTCAGTGGGGGCCTTAAGATTATATTTGAGTTCACAAAGATATGAGGGGTTGTATTTTTGTTTGTTTTTTATCTTAAAATTACTATGTCATGACCTCTAAATAGCTAGATCTAGATCTACTCCACTGGTTTTGAATTCTTGGTCTCCTGATTCCTGATCTCCATAGAGTATGTAAATTTTCACTTGTCATTATTGGAATTGTGAACTCAAATAAAATCTTAAGTCACCCAGCTGACTGAATGGATCCCCTCTTGACCAAGGGGACCCAAGAAAAACCTTAAAGCTGAGTTGCCAGCCATAAGAAGGGAGGTCAGACATGCCTAGTTATGCCCTGCCTCTTTTGGAGTTATTCCAGGTAACAATAAGATACTAAATCATTAACAGGCCTATGGCCATGCAAGACAAAGGTTAAACCACAACTGCAGGTCATCAATGTACTTAACAGATCACTCAAGTCTTGGTAAATGTCCAGTAGCTTGTCTCTGATTAACAGACTTCCTTATCTCAACTTAAAACATTCCAAGCCTTTAGACAAAACTTCATTTATTTAACAAATTGCAAATCAAACCATCTTTAAATCTACCTGTAACCTGTAATGCCCTGCTTGGACATGTCCTGCCTTTTTGGGCCAAACCAATGTACACCTTCCATGTACTGATTTATTAATATGACTGTATGTGTAATTCCTGTGTCCCTAAAATGTATAAAACCAACCTGTAACCCAACCACAGCAGGACCACTTGCTCAAGGCTTCTTGGGTGTGAATCTCCAGGACATGATAACACACATTTGGCTCAGAATAAACCTCTTTAAATTATTTTACAGAGTTTGAAGTCTTTTCCACTGACAGAATTATCTCCTAGCCATTTGCTCCTATTTTAGCGAAAACCCAAATATCTTATTTCGGTGCTCTAGTCCCCTTTGGGCATCCTCATTAAATTCCTTTTCATGGTGTTTTCATTGCTATTGACTGGTTTGTTTTCTTGGAAACCCTAATGCCATAACATCTACATCATGGAAAATAAGGGACAAATATCTCGACCATAACATACGTGTGATCTTATTGGATTTTGATCCAGTTGGTTCAGTTGTGAAATATGTTTATCAAATAAACTGAGATCATCAAAGAAAAGTAATTTAAAATTAATTCATTTTCTTATCTTGCTTGCATTTCTTGAAAACAGTGGAGGTCATTTATAGTATACGGCTTACCATTTTTACATTTTTTCTTCTCTAAAACCTCCTGCACATCACTCAGGTCTATTGACCTTTAAAAAAGTCTTGCCTGCCCCCACCTCTCTACCCCACCAAAATGCTTTTTCTTACTGCAAGTCCAAGCAGCTCTTCTCTTTCTGCTCCTCTCCCTCCTTTTATTCTGCATCACAAAGGCCTGAATGACCACTCTGGCAAAAGTGACAGAAGCCTCCTCAGCAAGCTGGCCATGGAGGGTAAGAAACAGAGAAGGTGAAACAACCAGGGTCTTTTTTAGTGGGCAGAAGAAGAGGGAAGTTTGAGAACTCTCAGATGTTAATAATTGTTGTTCTTCCCCATTTAGAATAAGAGAATAGATACTCAGCCTGGAAAGTTCAGTGTGTCTAGTCTTTTTTAAAGGGTAAATTGGCCAGGCCCCCTCCTTCAGTCCTTCGCTACCCACTAGCCCTGTCACTTACCTATGTCCCTCAATCCAGAGGCTAGGGCCTGGGTCCATCTCTGATCCTGGGATGGCCTAGTTTTAATTCTCTGAGCTGTTGGTATAGCAAAGCCATGGCCCTCATCTATGGAGTCATATCAATTAAAAGCCTAGAAAGTATCAACGGTAACCACAATTCCTTCAAGTTCATTATTAAACCCCTTTTTCTCCATTATAAAAGAGAAAAATTCCATGTTGCCAATATGTTTTTGAGATGGTAGCTGGGTTTTTCAGGTGCTTTCTCTCCTAGGCATACTTAACACTGGCCTCAGATATGTGAATTTTACTTTAACGTGGCTTTTAAGAAAGAACTATAGAGCTCAAAATAGCAAAAGCACATTTGAAATAGTTGCGGGAATTGAGAAGATATGATATTGGGAATGTTGGAAGTAAATTCTTTTTTGAAATTTTCAATACACTTTCTGGATCAACAAACCCCTTCCCCCCTTGACAAGAAACTCTATGGTTTGCAGGAATACACTGGTTTAATAAAATTGGCCTTCTTCCTTCTACTAAAAGTTTACCTGCGAGAGCCCCGAACATAATAAAATCAGATTATGAAGGCAATCATATTTACTTGTAATAAATCAAATCTTGCAGACATCAGTTAAGTCTCCCTACTGCACTGGGACAATATCATGCGTGCATACATCAATACCTGAGGTGTCAGAAATATATTTCATAAGTTCAGAAAAATTGCACATACACTTGCAGCACCATTATGAGCAGTGAATTTGTAATGTGAACATTATGATGTATAAAGTGGCTTTGTTCCTACATTTAATAAGCACCGCATGTCAAGCCCACAAACATAATGGAATTTGCTGGTGATTTCTTACCATTAAATGTAGGTTATTGTTTTCAGAAAGAAAAAAAAAAAGAATTTTTCCATGCTTTGCTAACATTATCCATTTCTAAGCACATAACTTCCCTCAATATAGTAGCAACCTCTTTAAATTAGTAAAAAAAATAAATAAATAAAACCAGACCCACCGCTGTGACATTAAATTAGGTTTGACTAAAATAACTGCTGGCCCCACTCTTTGTCTAGAATTAGCTACTACGAAAAGCGATGCCTTTTCTTTTCAAAGACATCTTTTTAAATGACAGCAGTCCCAAAACTCGCTGTCTTCCATACAGAGGTCCCAAAATAATACGGCATTTTTGGGGTAGCTTCATTGAACTTTCATGGCTCTTACCCCAACCCAGTACTCCAAGTTGTTAACTTATGTATACAGGTTACACAATGGAATTTGAAATTAAAACGTTAGATAATTTTGCAGCAGTAATTTGAAGAAGCTGGCACTTGAGGGTATTTAAGTGGTTTTAAATGATTTTGTAGGTTTATTATAAGAATGAATATATGCCCTGCTGTTGAAAATCTCTAAAAAAAAAAAAAATTATTAGGGAGTGATAAAAATATGTGTGGAATATCCTTCCCTTCATTTATTTTTTTCAAAACTATTTCCTCAGCTACCTGTGCTTGGGAGGTGGTGCTGGATTATGTTCTCTTAGTGGAGGAGGACGGTTAGAAATGTTGCAGGGACAAGAAGGGGCAACAGTAACATAGATAAATAAATCCTTGAGGGATCAATGTCTGAGGCAGGAGACAAGAACATTTCAGGCATATCTGATGATGCTTGGAAATGTGGGTTCTTCTAGGCAATAGGATCCCCCGTCAGCCAAGTTCATTGCTTATTACCTGTCTCAAGCACTGGCATCTGGAAAGATTTCACATATGCCTCATGAGCTTCTTTTTCTTTCTTTCCCCTTCTATTCCACATCTTCCCATCTGTTCTATTCTTTTCCATCCCACTTTATTTTTATTGGAGTACATGCTAGGTGCCTTGATTGTTTTAAGAACGATGTAAATTGTAATGATCCAGGAAGTCTCTATTTACACAGGGCTTAAGAGATAAAGAGGTAAGACGGTGATAGCACACAAAGGGGTCGTTGATAACACAAGCTCCTGGTAAGTGCTGAGTGAGTGTTTACTGACAACAGATGTGATTTATGAAAGGAGAGAGAATGTGGAACTGAGTGGTGGGTTTGAGTGGGGACTGTGAAGAGGGGTAGGTTTTATATTTGAACAGAAGACAGGGGGGTTGGAGAAAAGCCTAGAAATATACTTTCCACTTTCTGGGAGGAAAGAAATTCATAACTGTTTAATTTTGCTCTTTAAATTTCGCCCAAAGAAATTTCAAGCACCTCTCTACAAAAGTTCTGAACTTTTTTACTTATCACAGAGCATTTTTAAATGGAACATTTCCCCCCTTTTGATGTCTTAGAAATAAGCATTTCCATTCACAGCTGGTCTTAAAGATTCTACTTCAAACACCACACAGTCTGGATCTCCGAAACAGGTTGGTATTTAAAGAGCCCCATGTTTTCTTGTTCATAACACTTAGGTCAGATACATATACAGTGGAAAAACAAAGTTCAGTGCTGCAAGGAACTGAAAAAAACCAGTTTCATTGCTCTTAAAGCTTAAGGAAAAGGAAAAGGAAGAGGAGAGACAGACAGAACACAGAGAGAAAAAAGATAAGCCAACATGGCATTAACACTAAACTGCATGCCAGCTTTGTGCCGAGTTTCTCATGTCTTTCGAACACACGACTCTCTGAGGCAACTATTACGATGACCTCTGTAGCTATGGGCTGGGATGCAATATATAAAATAGAAAGAGGTCGCATGCTTCTAAGGGGCAGGACTGTGTTTCAAACTTGGGTCTGTCTGTTCCAAAGCCTGCATGATTAGCCACTGCATTCACTCCCTTGCTAATGAGACTATCAAGAATGGCAAGTGTATAATTTTTTTTCCATTTCCAAATTTATCTAATTTAATAAAATCTCAAGGATGGATGAGCTTCCAATCCTTTCCTTATTGCTAAATAGTTGATGGCACAAAAGCAGATTTTACTGGTGGATTTAATTTTCAATTAACCAATGAAAACTTTTTGGGTGACTGATAATTTTTTATTAGTAGCAAAGAATAAAATATCTTTAGCAAGCGGAATGTCTTCCTCATGTGAGTCAGGGAGCTGCTATGAGAATGTTTAAGCCCTCCCCAAATACCTATGTTAAAATCCTTACCCCCAAGGTAATGGTATTAGGAGGTGGCACCTTTGGCAGGTGATTAGGTCATGGAGACAGAGCCCTCATGAAGAGAATTAGTGCCATTATAAAAGAAACCCAATAGAAACCCCTGGACCCTTCTGCCATGTGAGGATAGAGTGAGAAGATGGCTGTCTGTGAAGAAACAGGGCCTTCACCAGACACTGACTCTCCTGGCACCTTGATCCTGGAGCTCCCAGCCTCTAGATCTGTGAGAAATTAAGTTTCTATTGTTTACCAGCCAGCTTGTCTATAAGACAGGAGCTGAGAATGACTAGGTTGGTTTCTTAATTATCTTCATGCGTATTATCAAATATTGAACACCGAGTATGGGATTTGGCGAGCAGAAGCAAGGCGATGCCATGTTGCAGCTTGCACATTACTATTTATCTGCTGTCGCCCCTCCTTGGTGTGGAGACAGGCTGGTGACTGCCCCATCGTTCCCTGGGTCCTCCTGCAGCTTCTCTGACTCCTGTACCAGGTGAGTACTTAGCTCCATGATAAGGTGTATCATCGTCTCCTGCAGGATTCCCACAATATCAAGGTCAGAAGCAATGAGGACTGACATGGCTTCAGTCCATGCCTGTGGGTTCCAGCTTCTGCTTGTGTGTTGCAGCTTGTCCTTGCTCTCTTCTACTATTAGAGTAGAATTGTGTCCCTTAAGAAAGATGTGCTGAGATCCTTACTCCTGGTATCACAGAATGTGACGTTATTTGGAAATAAAATCTTTACAGGAGTAATCAAGTTAACATGAGGTCATATGACCTCATCCAATTGGATGGGGTCTAATCAAATATGACTGGTGTCCTTATGAAAAGGGAAAGTTTGGACATAAAGATGTGCACAGAGGGAAGACAATGTGAAGAGACACAGGGAGAATGCCCTGTGAGGTGGAGGACCGGAATGCATCTACAAGCCAAGGGCTGCCAAAGATCGCTGGTGGGGTGCGTGGAACTGATCTCTCATAGCCCTCGGAAGGAACCAATTCTGCCAGCCGACACCTTGATTTTGGACTTCGAGCCTCCACACTTGTGAGACAATACATTTTTGTTATTTGAAACCACCTAGTTTGTGATACTTTGTTTTGGCAGCCCTTTGGATTTCGAGCTTCTGTACCAGATGCCATGACAACAGCGTTATAAAGATTACTTAATCAACCTCCACAAATTGTATAAGATCAAGTCCCTGCAGTAATTCTCTAGTGGCTCTACTTCTCTGATTGAGCCCCGACTGATAGGCAGAAAAGAAATTAGTTTAAAAGGAACCACAAAGCTCCAAGCACAGTTGCACAGTAGGTAATTTAAGGGTAACAAGAAGAGGAACACTATTATGACGTTAGCAAACAGAATAAACCTAAATCTTAATCAGTGCAAAACACTGACAGCTTACAACAAAAGTTCTTCTTTTTCTTCTAAACACCCTGGCTATGCTATTAAAACTTGTTAGTTTATTGATGTTGCCTGTGTTTTCACTGTTCAAAAGCAATAATTTTTGTTTTCACCAAGTCACCAAACAAGCCCTGAATAATTTGTGCTCTTTCAAAGAAGTCGAATACAAATTCAGGGAGTATTGTCTCATGTATTGCTGTGTACGACATAATCATCATTTATTAACATTGCAACTTTCTTCTTTTAAAAAAAATCTCAATACTTGGCAGATATTACTTTATTACAATCCTACCAGTGTCCTTCCGAGTTAAGAGATAGCACGATTAATTATCACTGCTTTCTATACAAGCTGGGGCCAGCAGCTGGTCAGCTGGAAAGCTGGCAGCAACTCCCTGGTGACTGTTCCCTAATATGTGACTTCCTCGTGGAGAATAGCAACTCTCCATGGAGGTTGTTGATTTCCTGTTTTTTTTTTTTTTTATTAAAATTATTACAAAATACTTGTTTTTTTTAAGATTGATATAAACTATACAACCTAGCAATATGGAAATGTATCTAAGTTCATTTTCTCCATGAATGAAAGCATTTTAACATCTCAAAATCTGCCTTTGAATTACCAGCATATTTTTATACGGCAAGGTATCATCTTGTAAATTATCATTTACCATTGCTTAGTCCTTTCTTTTAAAGACTTTAATCAGATATTCAGAAAGCTATCTGAGACTCAACCATTTGTAATGCATTTTATAAGTAGTCTTAGCAAAACAAAGATTTAATGGTCATCCTTAACACACTGCTTTTTTTACTTTAATCGGGTCATCAGTTCAGCTATAAACTCTTAGAAGTATACCAACCTATCCCCAAATAGATTTGTGAATTTAATATCTTTTCCAAGGTAGAACAAGAAAACAAATCTAATCGGTACAAGCTCACGGTATCTAATGACTTTAAGCTTGGTTCTGGTGTTGCTTCTTTGCTTGATACCATATAACTTATTTATATTAGTATGGAGAACTTTCATATAGAATATTCATCATTGTGTCAAGTCCCATTTCTCCTCTTTATCCTGTTCTGCATGCTGCAACCAATATAATTATGTAGTACATCCACTTAAAACACATGACAACTCTCCTGTAAAGAGGCCCGTATGTAAGAGGTGTTTTTTTCTATTTAATAGCCTGCTCTGTTTCAGTTGTCTTTTTTAAAATGTTAAGATAAGGTAAAAAAGTAATTAGCTATATTTTACCAGAGATCTTTGACAGAGTAACAATTAGTTACTGGATTATTTTAACTCCCCTATGCAAATTCACTTATTTGCTTGGATAGTCAAAATAGTGAGTTTAAAGTTAGCTGCAGGGGGTGACATAATTATGGTTGTTAAGAATAAAATATTTCTGGTTAAGGGGAATCACAGACAGTTTTGCAGAGGGAGGAAGCAGGAAAAGAAGAACTGTGAACACATCAATCAGAGAGCTGTTGGGAGTAGTCTGTCAGTTACCTCCAGAAAAAGAAAAGGCAGGAGAAGAGAGAATAGTAGAATCAAGTGAGAAGGAATCGTATACTGGTAAACCAACAAATATTAAAGAGACAATGCTTTACTTCTATGAATCATCAAGCTGCAGTGTTGGTAACCAAGTAATTAATTACTTTATTCAACAAAGCAGCTCACAGAGTAGAAGGAACAGGCAGAACTGCCATATAGCATAAAAAGGAATAAAACCTAATTAGTAAATTAAGAGTTAAAATGGGAATTAGATGTTGGATAGGGTTTAATACAGTTAAATTTGGGGTGCTTGTATATGTATTCATATTTCTTTTAATTATGTGCTAATTTGCATATCTTCTTAAGAAACAAATTTAACAAAGTAATAATTAACATTATCAGTTAATAAAATATATTTACTTTAACAGAAAGGCAACATTGCCAGGATCACTGGTTTGAGAGAAAGCAAATTAATTAGCTTTCAGGAGGCCTGGCTTTGCTTCTTGCTCTGCCATCAAAATTTTTTTCACTCGAATAAGTGATTAATTAAAAAGCCTCCACTTCTACACCTGTAAAGTAAAGAATTTGGGGTAGACAAGTAGTTTTCAAAGTTAGTTTTCAGCCATGAAACAATCTGTTCAAGCAGAAATCTTATTTGAAAACCCAGTGTGCAAACCTAGAGCTGTTCTGCTTGAAGCTGAGGTGGGGTGAGTGCCTTGGAAGCCATCTAAACTCCACCTTCTCTTGCCCCCTCACGTCCCTAAACTGAAATGGCATGGAGCAGCTGCTTCCAGAACTGCAAGCATTGGGGAAGTCAGCCACCCTCCAGAGGCTATTTTTAGTTGTGCTTATTGCTCCTCTCATATCAGTCTGAGATTTCTGGTTCAAGAGGATGTGCTTTAGGGACCATAGGTAATGATTCCACTCTCCCTTTCTTTTAGTTTATTTCAGACATGTTTTGAATTAATTTGTTTTTGTCACTGGCTGTCTCCAATTATTGTTAAAACTGTCTCCTATGCCACTTTAGGGCATCAGCTCCCCTTTGCTAATCTATTTTCTCTGGGAATTTTGTGATTTACATTTCTACAGCACCGAGGAAGTCTTCCTCACCAATTTATTAATGCATCAATCTGTCACTCCTTCAACATCCCAAAATGTTCCAGCCACCCTTCATTTTGAGTATACTATGTGCTGATGTTTTACAATTCCAAATGTTTTATATATAGTTGTATTAAAGTTTTGTTTACAAAATGAAATAATTCAGGTTGAATTGTTCAGTTGCAGTGTTTTTGCTTATACTGCTAACTAGAACAATTTATTCTTTTTCTTGAGCTTGCTATTATTTTAGTCATTACTATTGGGGGACTAAAGAAGAATTATAATAAAATTTTGCAAGTGCATGTCAATTGCAGATTTGTGTTTTTATTTTTTTGAATCAGAGAATATTTGTGCATGGTTTTAAATGTCTTGTAGCTTTACAAGGCTCATAACAAAAAATAGCATTTCAGACTCCACTTCTCCCTATTCCTGATTCTTGTCTCTGGCAGGTGACCATTACTTATATTTTATTCTAGTATTTGCTTCAATATATCTAAACAATACTTTTACTTTTTAATTTTTTTTTTAGATGTTGCCTATTGACCAAACCCACAACCCTGAAAGACACTCTTCCATTTTTTCCAAACTCCTAATTCAATTACATCATAGTTTACATAAATCAGTAGTGCTTACATGGTTATGCCTCTATGAATTTTATTTATACACTTGATCTTAGCCAAAAGCCTGAGAAGCAATTAATTTTATTTACAGTTGAGCTACATAAAGCATAATTATTATATTTTCAGATACACTACTTTTTGTTTTTCCTGGAGTTAGCAATCGCCTTGCTTTTTTATTTTCTCAGTTTTTTAAGTACTTATTATTCACAAACTCTCTTAAGAAGTATAAGTCTTCACTTAATATCCCAAAGCATCAGGTAATCTGTTAGTTTTATTATTTTTTTTTTCTTAAGAGATATCATATTCTTGCTACTGTTTTGTCTAGTTGTCTTTTGTCCTGGTGCACAGTTGCAGTTCTAGGATTATACTTAATTGTCTTGTAATGTACCTTCTGTTCCCTGGATCATGTTTTCCTCTTTAATGATTTTTTATCTCATTTTGGTGTAGCACATTCTTTAGTGGGTTTCTGATAAGTAGTGCATAGGAACTACATTTCTTAAGAATATACATGTCTGAAAAATGTCTCTTTTCTGTCCTTATATTTGGTTTATAGTTTGACTGTGAGGATTGATTCTAGGCTAAAACCCATTTTCCTTCAGAATTTCAAAGGCATCTATCTCTCAATTTTGCCCTTGAGAAATCCAAAGCCATATTAATTTCTAATCTTCTGTGAAGTGTTTTATGTTTCTCTTCTTTGGACATATTTGCCATCTTCTTTTTAGTGATGATTCTGAAATTTCATAATAATGTGCCAGTGAATGGTCACTTTCGATTTGAGGATTCCTGGCTTTTCTTTCTATAATTTTTGGTTCAGGTATGTTTTATTTGATTATTTCTTCCCTCCTGTTTTTTGCTTGTTTTTTCCTTCTTGAAATTCTATTATTTAGTTATTGAACCTTTTGCACAGATCCTTTACTTTACTTATATTTTATCTCTCATTTCTCATCTGTTTTGTTTGATTTTGTTCTGCTTTCTTATTGAAAAACAACCCAGAAATCACCTCATCTTCCATAATTCTTAATGAACTTTTGATTTATCCTATCTATGTTTAATTTCATTAGTTCTTTTAAAAATTTTCTCAATGTTTCTCTTTAAAAGAGCTAGTATTATTTGTATTATTGCAGTAGTTTATCTTAATCTCTCTAAAAATAGTGATGATATTTTATAACATAGTTTTCTTTTCTACCATTTGTGTCCTGATTTCTCAGAATTCTGTTTTACTCTTGCTTTAATCCTTGTGTTTCTGGCTGAGACTGTCCTCAAATCTCTCATTCACATTTGAGTCACTGAAGAGTTGATTAGACTCTTGGTGTCTATGATCGAACTTGTCAGGTGATCCAACAGGAACTGATTGTTTCAGGCTGGTCAATTTTCTAGAAGAATTGGGCAATCTTCTGCCTGGGAGTACAGCTTGGCTGCCAACATTATTCGTTCTGGTGGAGAAAAGGAGCTGGTCACCTCACTGTTCTCCATGTGACATTCATTATGTCTCCTGATTTCAGCTGTACCTGATGTCCTCAAATTTATACTCCTTGTGGTTCAACCTTCCCAGACAGGGTAGCTCTGATCTTTTAGTCTTCTGCTGGAGTGAAGGAGGGATAGATGCCTAGTTATGTAGGTACGAGGAGGGGAGGTAAAATGGACTGGCCACATCATTTGCAGGTCCAGCGCAAAATGAAGATATCAAGCCACTTGTTCAAAACATGTGAAGAATTTAAAGATGGCAGTAGCATGTCATTAAACTGCGTGGGGACCTTCTAAGCCCAGGGCTCTGTGCAAATGCACAGGTTGCATGCCTATAAAGGCAGCCTTGGATTTTGGTATCTAACTACTTTTGAAATAAACTTTAAAGTAATTCTTTTACTTACAGCTTTATTTGCACCCCCAGTTCCTCAAAGGGACCTAGTGTCTCTAACATTTGAGTTTCTAATGCTTCTGTAGCAAAGATGAACTTGCCTCTTGGCTTTCCTCTTCTTCCCCAAGGCTCCCTCTTCAGAGCACTTGATTTTCATGTTGCTTTAGTCATCCTTCTGTCTTTGAGCCTGCACAACTATGTTGATATCTTTTGTATGTTGTCTGTCCTCTCTTCCACTGCTTTCTTTGCCTTTATGAGTTTTTTTTTTAATCTTCTTTTCACAAGTCTATTTTCTCTTGTTTTACTAGTGTTTTACCTAAGCACTTATCTTGCATTGCAATGTTTAATAGGAAATCTAATTTTAATTATATATCTCTCCCAAAAACGTATTCATTGATTTTTTTAATATGTTTATACTTTCTGTGAGGATCAGAGTCTTTATTAGGTTAATAAATTATTATATTTAACAATATTTTAACAGAAAATCATAATCTTAATAATCAGTAATAAAAACAATAATAACTGTTCACTTAATTTGGTCATTAAAGTTCTTAAGAGTACTTTATATTTTAAAGTCATCAGTAGTATTTAATCATTCAACATTCAACAACTATTTACTGAATACTTCTTATGGACCAGGTACTACTCTGAAATGCTTGATTATATAACATATTTATAAAGCATGACTGTATTTGATAGTCTTAAAACTACCCTTGGGAGGATCTTAGAGAAAATTGAGTTCAATTTCCTCATTTTAAAAATGAGGAAAATGGAGCCCAGGGAGATTACTATATTATGAGAGAGACTTAAAGTCTCTTTAGCCTCTTTGTTGTTAAGTTGCCTGTCATCAATAAATTGATGAGTCATAGGATTCGGTTTTTAAGCATTTTAAAAGATAAAGCATAATTTAAAACATTAAAGTGTAGATACCAATAACATATATCTTATTTGTTATAAATACTCTGATACAGTAAAATGTATGAAAATATACACAGTGCTCAGATATCTGTATTTTGAACAAAAAGCAAATAATTTTAAAAGTCTAAAACTGAGTAGAAAAATTTTAATTTATTCTATACAAATGAACCAATGAAGCCTGTTCACCAAGAATCCAAGAGCTTTTGCCTTAGGGAAGAGCACCCCATTGACAACATCTCCAACGTAAATCTTTTGGTGCAGCAATGATACTCTGAATGCGACCTTGTTTGGAAGGCCCACGAAGGCCATATGAGCAAGAGGAAGACCAGGAAGAAACCAGAGCAAATTCCATGCTGATGAATGTTAGGGGCATTCAAAGCACCCCCATAATCTTTCACTGGATGCTTAGAATTGTGATGACCACGGCAGGCAGCTCGAGTTCACATGAGCAAGAGGTGTTCAGCTGCAGCGCTTCCTACTGGGGTGGCCTCGGAAAGAAAGCTATGAATAGAAATAAACTTTCAATTTGTCTCTTGTCAATGCCTTCTTGATAACAGATAAAGTTGTCCTTTCCAAAAGGCAAAAATTAGGACAAAGTCTCCTGAAATCGAAAAGCAATTAAAAATTTGCAGGGTCATTTGCTATTCTTTTTACCCCACTAAACAATGATGGACATAGAATGGGTGGAATGTCTACGTTGCACCAGGAATTGTGCTAAGTGCTTTAGCTACGTTGTTCTCTTTGAAACTTACAGTAACAATTTTGCAAGGTAGGTGTTTATAGATGGATAAATTAAGGCTTGACCATATAGAATAACATGTTCAAAATCAAAGTATAAGCCAGATTTTTGAATCCATTTTTGTCCAAATCTAAAGCCCCTGTTCCCAACAAATAATATGGAGACCATATTTACAGTACAATTTACTAAATTATTTTGGTGCTTATTTGTTCATGATATTTTTTGCTGGCTATATTGATGGCTGATTACTTGATTATGAAAAAGAGTAGGATGAGAAAATTAGTATTATCGGTAATAGTGGTTATATCAAACAGATCTGCATGAAAACAACTGAGAACTTTATGTAAAGACATTCCCAGAGTCTTCTGATTTCAGTGACTTACATATGACCTCTGATAGCAGATCATCAAACATGATATGATGAAGTGTAACATATCATGTAATGACAACTGTCTCTCAGACCACTCTTATTTTTCTCCATATATTAGTTGTCCTCCAAAAAAACTAAACTAAACTACACTCTGGATTCTTACTGCAGGATGTAGCATTATCCTTGGAAAAACATCACATATTCACTAAAACACAACTACTAAGAAAAAAGACTAAAGATGCATTTTAAGACTTCCATGTTTATTTAAATGTATTAACATTTCCCAAAGATTAAAAACATGTTCATTCTAGTAGAAACCTCTGATAAGAAACCTGTATCCTTCAAACTAGCAGCAGTTATAAAATTTATTGAGGAAACTGCTAGAAAATAAGATGCTCACTGATAAAAAGGAGAAATTAGGTACAAATTAGTGTTTTTCTTTTCTTTTCTTTTTTCTTTTAAATCTCCAGTAGAATGTGCTGTTGTTTAAAAAAATTAAGAGTCACAAGGGAACCTAGCTTGTTAGAGCTCATGAGTGTGAGTGTGTGCACACATTTCTGACTCAATGATTTATTTTTCTACACTAACAACAAGGAATAATAATATATGGATTTATACCAAAGAAAATACATATGGACAATAGGTAGTGTTTTACCTAGGAGAAGGAGGAGGAAAGGAGGGATGGAAGGACAGAGCAGAAAGAGAGGGAGGAAGGGAGGGAAAGATTTTGGCTCACTGGCATTAGAAAGATAAGCATAGCTAAGGCTGTAACTAAGTGAACATCAGGAAAACCAGATCACCTAGTACTGGCAGAGGAAAAATATTCTCTGGGCCTTAAAACCAGTTGCCCAGTTATCAGAGCTATTCATTGCTTAAGATTTATAAAATATGTCTTATAACTCAGGTAAAGTAGAATTCAAATTTTTAAATACATGGCTTATAAAGAATTATCAAAATCTCTGATAGACTTATTTCTTATCTTGCAAGTGAAGTAAAATGTCAGGTCTTTCACAGTTCTTGACATGCCAGAAGAAGACATGAGAGTCCTGGGTCAGAGACAAAGGACTTTATTACTCACTACACAGCAAGCATGGGTCCCCTTTGTCTCCCAAGTCCTGCTGGGGTGACATGGATGTTTTCCCGTAGATACTGCACACATCATGATTTTGTGTCACAATGCAGGAACCCTCAGCTTAGAGAACCCAAATCCTTTATAATATGCAGTTAGCAAATCTACATGCCTGTGGCTTCTGAAGGAGACATTTTATTTATTATGCTTGGAAGTATGCATGCTTGCCCTCTGCTTCAGAAGGGGACACTGTCTTCCAAGATTCTCAGGCATCCTTTAAAAGAAAGTCTAGAGGCCGGGCACGGTGGCTCACGCCTGTAATCCTAGCACTTTGGGAGGGTGAGGTGGGTGGATTGCTTGAGGTCAGGAGTTCAAGATCAGCCCGAGCAAGAGCGAGACCCCGTCCCTACTATAAATAGCAAGAAATTAATCGGCCAACTAATATATATAGAAAAAATTAGCCGGGCATGGTGGCACATGCCTGTAGTCCCAGCTACTCGGGAGGCTGAGGCAGCAGGATTGCTTGAGCCCAGGAGTTTGAGGTTGCTGTGAGCTAGGCTGACGCCATGGCACTCACTCTAGCCTGGGCAACAAAGTGAGACTCTGTCTCAAAAATAAATAAATAAATAAATAAAAGAAAGTCTATAACAAAAGGCATAGAGGGCATGCGGAAACATGAGAGATCTATGGAAAATCTTCTGACAGAAACATTGACTGAATAGTACAGTGACGTCATCATTGTTCACACATGCGCATTCCATCCACTATCCTTGCCTGCCAGGTTATGTGGATTTTGCGTAGACCCATTCTCGTTATATTAATATTAACAATGGCTGGATACTTTCTGGACAGACCTTGTATATGTCTTTTCTGCTTTATTTCTGGAGTATGACTGTGAGGGTCAGATATTTGAGAGTTTTCGGTAACCTCTGCCTCAACCACATCCAACATGGGAACACAAAATTTCACGTCTGCGCATGCCTGGGGCAGGTCATTTTTGAATATTGGCCAGTAGGAAAGAGAGTGGTGTAGGGTATTGGGAGTGTACAAGGCTGCTTGGAATAATGGGGAAAAGGAGTCAATCAGAGGAAGAACGAGGTTAAAAGAAACACAAAAACATTTTTCCTTTGAGGTTAGAATGTGTTGTTATCCCTTATGGACTCTCTCTAGTTGTCCTTTTATTTGTCTTGGCTGCCCAAGGGCTGCACCTGCATGTAGCAAGTTGGTGGAATTTTTACAGAGGTATTGTTAAGGGGCTTCCCTACCACGTCCTGGCTCTCCTAGAGAAAATGACACTCATAAGAGGAAGCAGTGTTATCATAGCTCTTTTATCAACCATATGTGCCATTTGCTGGTTTATCTACCTAGGATATTAGGCACACAATCCACTGGAAATAAACATCTTTATAAAACCAGCAGTTCTTAAAACATTTTATTCATTTGTACGAAGACTTCTGCTCACTCTCTTATATGCTATGAAATAAATGTCTGAGTCAATTCTCCAAAAATAATACTTTTTTATAAAAAAACTATAATAATAGTACTGTATTTATGGAACACAAAGCAATAGAAAAGCAATCAATTCTTAGGATGATATTCTCCATTTGTTAGTTGAGAAACATTCTAAAATGTGTCAAATCTACCAAGAATATAGTAATTAAGAATTACAGTTATTTTCATCATGTATTAAGTAACTAATTATACTATCTTAGTTACAAAGAATAATTTTTTTTCTGAAACAAATTTTTTTTTTCTGAAACAAAATTTTTTTTAAGAAACAAAATTCAGAGTGATTGAAAGGAAATAATACTAATATTGCAATGTGCCTGGGGGGAAAAAAGAAAAGAAAAGAAGAAGAAAAAGAAAGCCCTGGTCAGAGGAATGTGACTGCTCACCAAAATCAAACTTTCCCCTGTCATTCATAGAGCCATTTATTCCAAAACTCATTCTGCTGACTTGGAATGCCTAAAGTCCAGTTTTGACAAGAATCACTCTCTAAAGTGTGAGAAGATAGTGATAGCAGAGTCTAGCAGTTTAAAAGTTCTATGCTCGGGAAATATTTCAAAGGGTGTTAGACTGACTAAAGAAGTCTACCGTCTTTAAGATGCCAAAGAATCTAAACTTCACAACATGATATCTTCGGTTGCCAAGGTGTGTACTTTGTAATTCAGTGACCAAAAATGGTTTCTGTAAGCTTCCCTCTCACAATTCTCCTTAGAAACAGATGGAGTTCTAAGCTCGCTGTGGGGTAGAGGAAGGTTTGTTTAGCTTCTCCAGCCCAGCATTTGTCTTTCTGTCACCTACTGTACTTCTTATTTTATGGTTGGTCATCTCACATTTAATCCCAAATCCATTCTTAGAAAATGATCTGATATTTACAATTTAGAGTGTGTTTGAGTCAACGTGTGGATGTATCCTTACCTAATCCTTACCTCTGGCTATGGAATAAATGAGCATTTCTTGTTACAGAAATTTCAAGCATCAGCTGTCAGATGAAGAAAAACCTATCATGTAAGAAATTCTTCTTTGGCCCTTGTAATCACAACGTATGGATGGCATGAAAAAGTCCTTAATGCCAAAAAAAGATTTAGGATCTATTATGATTATATCTATGCCAAACTCTTATAGCCTGGCTCGGCCTAAAATGCATTCTGAATTTCTCAGTACTATCAGTTTTATCTGAAACCTTGGATCTGAATGAAAGGATGTGGATACATGAAGCCAAGATCAAGTTGGAGCACCTCAGAGGGCATTTAGGCATGTGGCCAGTGGTTCATGGAAACTTTGAGTCATATTGGCTTGCTACCACACTTCATTCATTCCTCTTCCTCCCCCTGATCTAATGTCCTCAAGGACATCATGAAAAATTTCACCAGTGTTGAAAGTCTTTCCAAACCTCTGCAGGAAAAGAGGTGGGGTACAGTTTCCCTGTTATATTTGGAGAAACTGGAAACATTTTTTTCTCCTTCCAAAGCTGATGCACACCTGGTCATTGTGGATATTAAATGACTCAAAACATCATCTGCCATGTGTACCTGGAGTGAGCCCAACTCATGCAAGGTAATCCTCATGCAACTTTTATTTGACCCCACTGTCTCCCTCCCTCTGCTCTGTTGGGTTTGGTCTCACTCATGGATGAAAACGCAGTCCCTAACTGGTCACTCTTGGGTAACACGGAGAATTCTCTAGTCACTTTCTGTCATCAAACATGGTCTCCATTGAGTAATCATAAAGTCCGTCTTGATTTAAAGTTAACACATCAATCATGATTTAAAGCTAAAACCTTGTCTTCCCTTCTCCTCTCCTACCTGCTTCATACTGGAAGCCTCTATTTAGCAAAGAGAGTGACAGTGGGCAACTTTGCCTCTCCCGCCAAAGGGCAGTGATTTCCTCCCCCATTCTAAGTTGCTATAGGGCTGGCTCATAGAATGGGAAAAGATATAATAAGTCAGGAATGTGACTTATGGGACTGTCATTAAAATTCAGGGTTGGTATTTTCTGGGCTCAACAGCCATTAAAGTGTGACTCTTTCTCCAATGTAAGATTGTGTTAGTTTTTCAGAGACCATCCCCATCATTCCCCACATTGCTGAGGGTCTCTTATCTCAGATTCATTTGGTAAGGACAAAAACATCTCTCCTCTGGCTTACTCCTTCCTCCACTGCTAAGAACACAGTGGCCCCTCCAGCACCTTCTTCTGAGGTCTGGTGGCCCTCTTGGACAGGTTCTACAGCATGCAATGCCAGCCCTCTGTCATGCATGGCCCACATCAGGTGTGAAGGAAACACTCACTTCTTGCCCCGAGAAACTCTAGGCGTGTGGATCATCTGCCACAGGCCTGCCCCTTTGCTCAAGGTCAAGTTCGGAGACTATGGTTAAAACCCCTGCAATGCTCACCTGATAGGTCACATTTTAGCACTATATTCCCGTCTATCCCGATTAACCAAATAGTCAACTGTTGGAGCTACGAGGCTTGAGATGACACTGTAGTCTTCAAATAATTACCTTGGACCGCAATTCATGTGGCCCCTCTTTGCACACTCTGTCAATGACAGTGTGCTGGGAGTTTACAGGAATAAGGTCCATGATTACTGGAGGGTGAACACGGCATATCTCAATGCCTTTGTTTTACAGTTATCTGCTTCCAAAACTGAGAACAACTGTTGTGTGATGCTCCCATTCCAAGCATTAGTCTCTGGGAGAACCTCTCCCTAAGTCTCTTCTATTTTTTTTTTTTTTTTTTGAGACAGAGTCTCACTTTGTTGCCCAGGCTAGAGTGAGTGCCGTGGCGTCAGCCTAGCTCACAGCAACCTCAATCTCCTGGGCTCAAGCAATCTTTCTGCCTCAGCCTCCCGAGTAGCTGACACTACAGGCATTCGCCACCATGCCCAGCTAATTTTTTCTATATATATTAGTTGGCCAATTAATTTCTTTCTATTTATAGTAGAGACGGGGTCTCGCTCTTGCTCAGGCTGGTTTCAAACTCCTGACCTCGAGCAATCCGCCCGCCTCGGCCTCCCACAGTGCCTAACTCTCTTCCAATAAAAACATTCCTCAATGATCTAGTGTCACCAGAATTTGCTCAGGTTAGGGATAAATTATATTCCAAAAACACTACCTATAAGATATAAGGAATTTCCTTTGAGTACAGGGGCAATTTTTATGTAGCTTCGGGCATTTACAAAATCATTTTTAATCTTCACTTTTCACTGGTTATTGCCTGAAGAGCATGTCTAGTCCAGAGAATCCTGACAGACTATCATCAAGGCCAGAAGTTAGCTAGGAAGTAAAGCCTTCCTTTTGTGTATATTTAAGACCACCAAATAGCACAACTCCAAGGTCACTGTTCACATGATAGTCGATGTGCACGGCCTTATGTGGCAGCCTTGCACATATTTTGGATGACATGGATTTTATTTTATTTTTTTTTGCAAGAGCAACAGAAAAGAAATTGTACAACAATTGCAAAGCATTTGTGTGTGTGTGTGTGTGTGTGTGTTGTATTGAGTGTTGTATGGAGATGGGCTTTGAGAAAAGACAAAAAAAAAGCATCTGGATGCTCACTTAAAATATAAGCTCCACAATGGCAAGGGATTTTGTGTGTTTTATTGACTGATGAATCTTAAGCACTTAGATGAATGCCAGTGCATAGTAGACCCTCAATAAATATTGTTAAATGAATAAACTATTTATGTTTTATTTTTCTCCATAACAGAGGACTGAAATTGATACCCCACAGTTCTTTTGTGAGTCATGAAAAAATATAATTTTATTTTACTTTATCCCAATAACAAAAAACATTTTGAAAACAAGAAATTTCATTTTGATAATTTGCGAGGCTTCTAATACATTCCAGCTATAGTCTTAGGTGCTTTCTTCTAAGTTATTTAATTCTATCTTTCCAATAACTTTGCAAAGAAAGCATCGCTATGCATGTTTTTACAGATAAAGAAACAATACTACAGAGAGTTGTCTAAGGTAGTGTATAATAAATAGTAAAATAAAAATTAAAATATTGGTCTTTTGACTTCTACTCTACAGAAACATGCATTTTAATTTTCATGTAGGAATTAATTCATTTAATTTTATGGCATGCTTTGTTACATTATATATTTCAAGTTTGTTTGTTGTGTTGTAGTGAGAGAAACTCTATACCAAAGGAGAGGAAACCCTTAGAATACCTTTAGTCTTGGCTCTAAACTTTTCTTTCTAATCCTTCTTCCATTCACTTGAAATACTGGATTAGGCTGGATTGAGTCCCAGCCCAGATCTGCAATACCTAGATCTAAAACTATTTGAAGCAAATCTGTTTTTTTTTTTTTTTTTTTTTTGAGACAGAGTCTCACTTTGTTGCCCAGGCTAGAGTGAGTGCCGTGGCGTCAGCCTAGCTCACAGCAACCTCAAACTCCTGGGCTCAAGCGATCCTCCTGCCTCAGCCTCCCCAGGTAGCTGGGACTACAGGCATGCGCCACCATGCCCGGCTAATTTTTTATATATATATATATCAGTTGGCCAATTAATTTCTTTCTATTTATAGTAGAGACGGGGTCTCGCTCTTGCTCAGGCTGGTTTTGAACTCCTGACCTTGAGCAATCCACCCGCCTCGGCCTCCCAAGAGCTAGGATTACAGGCGTGAGTCACCGCGCAAATCTGTTTTAATAACAATAGGTAGGTGTTAAAGATTTCCTTATGATCAGGCTATTTTGAAGCCTACTTTCTCCATTACAGCAGGTATCTCCTTGGCTTGGTTCTTGATTACATTAAAAGAGGACCCATAATAAGGAGCAGACCAATTCCTGAGATGGAAGAGGGAGAAGCAACACTGAATTTGAAACATAATTATCCATTTACTCTCAATTCAAGATTTCAAAGGTTTGGAGTCATTTGTCAAATTATAGAAAAGCACAGTTAACATTGGAAAGCTAGGCTTTATTTCTAATAACCTTAGATAATATTTCTTAAGAAAAAATAGATAAGGAATATCTATATTTGTTAATTTTCTGATTCTGAAAAAATTAGAAAATAAATTTGAGCATTGGGCCTCAGATCAAAAGTTCCTCCCCTGTGAAGGATTTCTTGAAATACAAAGGCAAACTTAGATGTTTATCACCCATACTTGCTCTGTATTTCCTTTAATCACTTATATTATTGATCTGAAATTATTAGTTTATTTTCTTGTCTTCTGTTATCAAATGTGTTTTAGATGAATCGGTAAATTAGCACAAAGCAGTGATGTGGCTGGAATAGGTTGTTTCCATAGAGAACTTCTGTGGTCTGAATGTTTGTCCTCTCTGAAACTCATGTTGAAACTTCATGGCCAATGTGGCAGTATGGACAGGTAGGGCCTACAAGAGTTGTTTGGGTTAGCAGGGTTCTGCCTTTATGAATGGATTAATCCACTCATTCATTAGTGGATTAATGGGTTATCATGGGAGTGACAGTGGTGGCTTTATAAGACGAGGAAGAGAGACCTGAGTTAGCAAGCTCAGCCCCCCTGCAGGTTGGGACTCTGCAGACAGTCCTCACCAACAAGAAGGCTGTCACCATATGTGATCGTGAACTTCTCAGCCTCCATAACCATAAGAAATAGATTTCTATATAAATTGCCTAGTCTCGGGCATTCTGTTATAAGCAACAGAAAATGGATAAAGACAAAAACTTTTGATTTAATCTTGCTTAAGCCACGCTGTGTCAATTTGTTTGCACCATGAATACGTGTCATGATTGTTCTTTAGCTTTCTTCCATTTCTAAGCCTTAACAGTGGCAATGTTTATTCTTTCCCCAGACTAAATCAAAGGGCATAGAATGCATTTTGTAATAATAACAAAAAAGGACAAGTAACAATAACTCTTTTCTCCTACATAAGTGACTCTCAAACTTCAGTGTGTATAAGAATCATCTGGAAAGATGACAAAGAACACAGAAGATCAGGCTGGTTGGAGGAGGAGAGGGTCTGGCCTTAGTTTTGCCAACTTCTCATGTGAGTCTGGTAACTAGCCAAAGTTTGAGAACAATTTGTCTGTGGAAAACAATCGAACTATTACACAAATTTTCTCTTCACTCCTGAAGCCCCGAACCAATAGAAATTCACAAAGAAATAAAAGGAAAATAAAAGAAATAAATAGTGCTAACACATGACAGTACTCCCTAATGCAATTATTACACAGGACCTGGGCAATCAATAGTTAATCAAAAATCCTTTGAGTTTGAAGGGAAATACACATTGTTTAGAGGGTTTTCATGTTCAGTTTGTGTGCGCATGTGTATGTGTTTTCACAGAATCTTCTCTTCAAATGAAATTTTATGTGGACTCCGGATACGTAAAACCAGAGTGTCTTCGTGCGAAGTAACTGTGGTCAAGGGCGAGAGGTCCTGGCCCCAGGACCACTGAGTGGCCCATTGACACCAGCAGTGGCTGTTAAGGGCTCCACGGATTCCTAGGGTTTCCTGGAGCACAGTTTGAAGACCACCAATGTACATTAACACCTTCTCCCCATCATATCCGCCCATATTCTTTTTGGTGGACATAATCAATGCTGATGTGTGTGACAAATCGTTAAAATCCAATTTATACCTGATTCTCACATCTAGGAAGGCACCTGTGAGCCAGGATATTCATGCCAGATCCACCGAAAGGAAAGGCGAGATGAAATTCTTGGCTTATGCTTCCCTCTGGACAGAAAGAAAAACCCGAAGAACAACAACACTGAATGTGCCAGGCAGACGCGTTTTTATCCCGTGGTTGCCAGATTGGCTTCTTATTTCCTTCTTCCTCTTTCAGGAAACATGTGTCTTTTCAAGGGGAGAGAGAACGAGAAAAGGTTCCTTCTGCTATTCCATGTGGGTTAATTTGCTCTCTTACCCTCAAAAAACGGTAACATGATTTTCTAACTTATATTCAGATTGGGTCATTATTGCCTTATTTAATGCAATAATTTTAACCAGAAGTTAATTTTTTCTATTTATATGGACCTTGAGGAGACTTTTGCCCTTTAATTTTCATTTAATAGTTTAAACTCCTTAGCAAACTGACCTGCAACTTTTAGAGAAACAAGGGAACACCTGATATCGATTATCAGTCAGGCTATGTAATCTCCAAAGACAGGAAACAAGTATACGTTTCGTAGAGTTCCGTCTACTTTATTTCATTAGGAACATGTCTGACATGATAAATGGACAGATGATTAAAAAATTTTTACTCTTAATGTAAAAACTAATATTCACCCTTGTTGCAAAGGAACCCAGGTGAGAAGTACAAGCATCAAAACAAGAGAGAATGCTTTTTCGGGAAACCTGCAAATACTCCATTCATATCTAACATGACAATCTCCCTTCTACAATTATCTCACAGGATTAAGTCACTAGAGGATAAGCTCCTTAAATCTACTTTCCAGAAAACAATTTTTAGGAGGTTCTAAAACTGATCCTTAATTCTTTCAATATGGCAGCAGGAAGAAATTGTACTTTTCCTTTAAAATCTCAGAATCTTTCAGGGAGAAAGACACAGGGATGATGTATTAGGATTTTTACTCTAGCTCTATGCTTCTTTATTGTCATTCTGAAAGAAAAAAATTTGCTCAACTGTTTGAATTTAGAGATATTTGTGGAAGAAAATTATTTCTAGCTCCAAGAAGAACAGACAAAGGCAAATGTCTTATTTGTAGTAAAATCTGCATCTGTAATTGTAAAGTAAAACCAAGTTTTTTGTATATTTAAAAATTGGTGGAAACGTGCAGCAAAATGTGCAGTGAGCTCTTCTCTGACCCTCATATCTTTGTTTATGCACGAGGACCATGCGCTTGCACGCATGTGCTCATGGCAATGTGCAGTCTATTGTCCATTCACAGACAGGTTTTATGCTGGCAAGTGTAGGTACCAGCCAGTATCTGGTTTGCACTTTCAGAACAGCACCAGAAATGTAGTCTTTAAATTCATAAGTGTCATACACTTCCAGAAATTTCGTCTTCTCTGGTTGCTACACCTAGACTCACACATTTAAAAGGAGCTTAGAATTGAAATTGGCTTTTCCACCATGCCACAGATTTTTCTCCATTTTAATTTTTGTCTTTAAAAAGGGAGTACAAACTGGGCATGGTGGTGTGTGCCTGCCTGTAGTCCCAGCCACGCAAGAGGTTGAGGCAGGTGAATCACTTGATTCTATGAGTTCAAGCTCAGCCTGGGCAACATAGCCAGGCCTTATCTCTATTAAAAAAAAAAAAAAAAAGGCAGACATAATATGGATACAGAAAGCAGTGGGCAAGATACACAAAGTAATTGTAATTCAGTTCAATATTAGACCAAATGACCTTTTATATAAAAATAAATTTAAAATGGATTCCACAAAGTTGAAAATTTTACTTTTGGCATTAAGATGTTGATGTTTAGGCATGTAAAAAAAAAAAGATCAAAAGACCCCTTTCTTTGATACAACTGTAGGATATTAATGATCTAGGCATACTTCATACAAAAGAAATCTTCATAATTCACTATAGGTTGAATTTTGACCAATCTAGAATGTTAAATATAACTGAGTATCTTGGTGGTGATGGAAAAATAGAATTATTGTGTCTAAAATTCTTGGAACATGGTCTAAAAATCATTTGAGAAAACCTCACGTCATCTATAGTAGTCAGTGCTTACTGCCTTCTGACGTGGAAGAAAATGAAGTCAATTCTATTAAAGTCTCAGTGCTTGTACCAATTTCTCTTCAAGATGGGAATGTTAAACTATCATTTATTTATTGCTCTACTACAGGGCCTCAGAAATCTGAAAATATTTCCACTTCCACCACAGTAGGTTATAGGCTTTTCCTAAAGGCCATTTTTCTTTTGGAAGCAGCACTGGGAGAGAGTGCCATGTTCTGATGAAAATGACCTATCCCTATAGGGATTAGAGAAAGATCTCTTTTGAGGGAACTGATATGAATCTCTGGGCTTGGAACATTCGGGAACCTGATGCTGGCTAAGTCCTCACTGCTGAGTCACTCATGTGGTGGCAGCCCAGGCCAAGTCCCAAATGATGATGACTATATTGTTTTCTCTCTCTCTCTGTCTCTCTCTGTCTTTCTCCTGGCAAAGATAAGTTTGGGGGTTTAGAGGACAGTGATGGTTAATTTTATGTGCCAACCATGCTGGGCTGTGGGATGCCCAGGCACTTGGTCAAACATATTCTGGGTGTTTCTGTGAGGGGATTTTTGGATGAGATTAACTTTTAAATTCGTGGACGTTGAGTAAAGCAGGTTGCCCTCCATCATGTGGGTGGGCCTTGTTCAATCAGTTGAGGTATGAACAGAACAAAAAGACCAGCCTCCCCTGAGCAAGAGAGAATTCTCCAGCAGGTGGCCATTAGATGTCACATACATGCAGTATCAGCTCTCCTGGGTCTCCAGCACACTGGCCCACTCTGCAGATTCTAGACATTCCAGTTTCCTTAATGGTATAAACCAATTCCTTATAATAAGTCTCTTTCTCTCTATATATGTACATGTCCCTGTCATTCTTGTTTCTCTGGAGAAGTCTGACTAATATAGTGGGCAAAATTGAGATTTCATTTCTGGGGACTTAAGAACTAGCTGTATTTGGCTCAGAGGTGGTCACCAAACTCCCTGGTTGTTTGACGGCTTCTTTGTTGGACATAACCCGAGTGGGGATGGTGTTTCATCAGGAGACACTGAAATGCTAGTGAGCAAGAGAGCCAATATGCAGGAGTTAGGAATCCCTTAATTTTCCCATTCATTCATCTTTTTATCCATTTATTGAACATTCAGTGAATATGTACTGATAGATTCCAAAGTGTCAGGCACTGTTCTTGGCAATCAACATTTTCAGATTGTCATAACCAGGAGATAGAAACCATGCAGTAGGTTTTACGGAGGAAGTTGAATACAAGGATTATTAACTATAATATGTAAAGAAACTCTATATAGCACCCTATGTCTGAAGCAGAGTAACCAAGAAAGGAGAAACGTGGAGGTCTCACTGGAGAAGGTGTAGTTTAGTCACTGGGTAGCAGAGATAGTCACCAGTCTAGCCAGTCTGGAGTGAGTCTGGCATTGCTGGGCAAACAACAGGCAGAATGCAGGTGGGGGTCACGGGATTGGCAACTTGTCACATGGCCATTCAGGCTGCCCTGTGGCTGGTGGGGTGTGTGTATGGAAGGGATAAGGTTTGGTTCTGCATAGAGAGGGTCACAGCCAGGTGACTACCAGGCCCAGGCCATGGGGGTGGAGTAGTCCCCGTTCTCTGTGTGGCTTTGTCAGGCAACCACGGATAACTCTGGACAGCCTCATCTCTGCCCTCCCCTGACCAGAAATCACAGGAAGCCCCTTCCTCCTGCAGCACCCCTTCAGTGCCTTCTACTAAGAAGATTTATTGTCACGCAATTTCAAGGAGAAATGCTTATAGGAATTCTGTGGTTGATTATAGCACATATTGAGGGATGTGTTTGGGGTTGAGGGGCAGTAAGTTGCTATCTGACACGCATGCGAATAAGATGTCTCTGGCCTCAAGCTGCTCACTGTTTAATATGGGGCATGGGGCACAGGGTTCTCTAGAGCAGGAGTCCTCAAACTTTTTAAACAGGGGGCCAGTTCACTGACCCTCAGACCATTGGAGGGCCAGACTACAGTTTTTTTTAAAAAAAAACTATGAATAAATTCCTATGCACACTGCACGTATCTTATTTTGAAGTAAAAAAACAAACGGGCAAAAACACCCGCATGTGGCCCACGGGCTGTAGTTTGAGGACGCCTGCTCTACAGGGACAGAACCAATAGGATATACATAAAAGGGGAGTTATTAGGGGAATTGGCTCACACAAGCACAGAGGTAAATTTCCACCATAGCTCATCTGCAAGCTGGAGAACCAGAGAGGCTGGTGGCCTGTCTTCCAGAGAAGCCAGTAGCATGGCTCAGCCCAAGTCCAACAGCCTCAGAACCAGGGAAGCTGACAGCACAGTGTAGCCCTCAGTCTGGAAGCCTCTGATTCAAACCCCACAGTCCTAAAGCTGAAGAGCCTGGAGTCCAACATCCAAAGGCAGAGGAGAAAAAGGCTTCCCATTCCAGAGGAAACACAGAGAGAGAGAGAGAGTTCCATATTCCCCTCGGCCTGCTTTGTCCAAGCTGGGCCCCCTGCCTACTGGATGGGATCCTTGAGGGTGGGTGCTCCTCTCAGTCCACTGACTGACATATGAGACTCCCCTGCAAACACCCTCACAGACACCCCCAGACACACTGCCTCACCAGCTCGCTATCTGGGCATCGCTCAGCCTGGTCAAGTTGACACCTAAAACTAACTGTCACAGAGCACTAAACAGGCAGTTGTTCAAGGGCGTGACAAAGGATGTGACTGAGTGTAGCTAAAGGAAGACCCCCACAGGGACACCTCATCCAATCTTGCCGTGGTGGAGGATGGGGCTCAGGATCCGCCACAGACGCCTCCTTCAATATTACTACTCATCAAGAGTCTGGAATCCCCATAGCAGGTCTCCTTAACTTAGGCACAATGGAGCCTGATTCACCCTCCAATAGCACTGTCTACAAATTGTTCACAACTCCCTCAAGATAACTTCACTTCTTCCTCACCGAATGCAGTGTTGGCAGTCATTAAGTATGTTCATCACCTGATCTGAATCAGATTTCTTACGAGGGATTTATTGTTCCTGATTTTTAGAGTTAACAAAACAAAAGAATAGAAAGACATTTTTAATCATGATTCCTCTTCAGTGAGGAGAGGGCTAAGAACCTCCCCCCGCTGCACACGACCAGTACAAGAAGAACACGAATAGTTCCGTGGGACAGTGACCACACGGTGAACATGTGCTCTGGCGGTGGAAAAGCGATTTGTTTCTCTCATCTGTGCTGAAAGAACCAGGTTCCTGTAAAGGCTCCTGTAGTCAGTGAACACTCAGCATTCTCTTGACATGGAGCTTATCCTAGGCATTATTATAGCAAACGACGTAACATTCTAGAAGTCATAAGGAACCATCTAAATGTTGTTATTATGTAGGATCATTGACCTGCAGGTTGGGAGATGTTGCTGAAACAAGTAATTTTCTGTGTTCAAGTACAACAAAGAGACCAACAGGGACCACGGTCATGTTAGACCTTTGCTTTTATTCCGGCTGTGTCTCCTTCCCAGACTTGTTGCTGGCTTTTTCTCTTTTTACTTTATGGCTCTCAAAGTTTGTTCTCTCTGCCAGTCCTAGAATAGCTGGCAGCTGTCCAGCTGTAAGCACTGGGTCAGAGCACTTTTTTGATTCAGCCCTGATGGACTGAGGGAATTCTAGGACTTGTGGGTTGAATGAATCATTCTTTGCCCTTTATGAGTCATAGATGCCAGAGAGAAAGAAAGCACAGGGGGAAACATATCCGGAATAGGAACTCAAAATCACCATGACAAAAATAATATAGAATATTAGAATAAAATTTGGCTTGCTTTGTCCTTCAAATAAGCGTATTTTTCCATGCTTCTTTCATACAGAAGTGATAAAATGAAGATGACACTTTTTCTAGAGTGATTGTTTAGTTCATAAAGAATCGAGTGGTCTCACATTGTCTGGGTTACTCCTTAGGAGGGATTTGGCAGCCAACTGTGAAAATGCATCCTTAGCATAGGGTTGAAGTGACAGCCCACCCCTGCCTTAGCCTCAGCCAGAATTGTATTAATATTTGCCCATACTGCAGGGGAGACGTTTTCAGATTTGAAGGCAAACCTCTTTCCATAAATCCTAGTGAGCCTGCAAAAGTAGAGCTTGCTCTTCATTACTCTCCTAACATTAACTATGAGAAGTATTTCATGTTACTATTAAAAGTTTCTAAAAGAGAAAGAAAACAGCTCAAATTTTTCTGCATCCGTTGGTAGAATGATGAGCTAGAAAATACGTATAAAATATTTAACTATAAAATAAGTTCCTCAGTAATCTGCTTTAGGGAAAGCTACATTCATCAATGCTATAAAACAGCTTTAGCTTTATATCATATTGCCTTAACTTGTTTCTTCTTTCTTTCTTTCTTTCTTTCTTTCTTTCTTTCTTTCTTTCTTTCTTTCTTTCTTTCTTTCTTTCTTTCTTTCTTTCTTTCTCTCTCTCTCTCTCTCTCTCTCTCTCTCTCTCTCTCTCTCTCTCTCTTTCTTTCTTTCTTTCTTTTCTCTCTCTCTCTCTCTCTCTCTCTCTCTCTCTCTCTCTCTCTCTCTCTCTCTTTCTGGCTTTGAAGGGAAAAGAAGCTATTTAATTCTGAATAGGACAAAGAAGTTCATTTTGTATCTCTCACATGTTTTAATGAAACCCTCATAAGTGAATGCTCAATGAACCAATTATTTGAGTCCAGCCTTTACATTAAAATATAGATAAAATATAAGGTGTTCGTTACACAAAAGGGAATTTGCTGGATTTCTCAATAAAAAAGCCCCCTATGTCATAAAAATGTCCTTTCACTAATCAAAATATCACCTGAATGAAGTCATCATGTTTAGCCTGATTGCATTTCCCTCATATATGTGCAGCTGCATTTGCCTCTCCATAAATGTCATTTGATTATGAGAAAATAAACAGGAAGGGACTCAAAGGGAGTCAGTACAGGGCCTGCTTGTTTACCTGCGGCAGCTTTCTTAGCTGAAGAACAAATGTCATGCAAATGGTGCACCAGCAATGAGCTGCCAATCACCCTGGCTTGGCATTCATGATGATTTGCTAAATCATTTAAAGAGACATGCTTTACTAAATGAAAAAATATCAGCGGCAAGGGCCTGTGTTTAAACACGAGGCTAAGTTATTATCCCAGTAGGCTGGAATGAAATGAAGACATCTTCCAATTAAAGCTTGCAGATGAACCCAGACAAACCCCCCTTTTTTTCATAAAGACAGGCAGATTATGATTGGGAAGGAACAGCGACAGAGGCTTTCATTACACGCTGATTATGGTGATAAAATTCCCAGTGCTGTGTGTCTGCGGGCCCAACTTCACATTTGAAGGTTTTTAATATAATTTCCTTAGGGTGAAATGCTGAAGATTTATTAAACTTTATGAAGGGCTTACAGATCCAATTTAAGAGGACATATCATAGGGCAAAACTGACAGACGATAAAATACATTCCAACTATAAGGGGGAAAAAAAAAAAAGCAAGGAGAAAGTTGAGCCGTGAAACTGTTTTTAAACATTTTTTGTTGGTGGTGGTGTTTAAGTGAAATCAATCATTTCCCCCAGTGTTACAGCCTTGTTGCTCCACTGAAGTTTTCTTCATGCTTTTTCCAGAAGGTACGTATTCAGCCCACGGAAGGGATGCTTGGAGAGCTTACCTAATATTTTTGAAAGAAAAATAAAAGCACCAAAATAATTTTGAAGTTGTTGGTTCATAAAAATTCTCAACATTTATAGTTTTTGTGCAATGAAACATGCATAATTCTCTGTCTTTCAGCATGCCACCATGAAGAGATTATGCTGACATGTGTACAGTTCTGTTTCCTCCAACCAATCTCAGACAGACACTTGTGAGAAAGACAAGTTTAACAACTTCCATTGGCTCATTTTTTTCTTCAAAAGTTCCAAAATGGTTGTGGAGACTACTTCTTTTAAATTTTTACCATGATTTCATGAGACTGTGCTCCTGGTTTGGACCGAGGTAGGATTTTTACAAAAGAAAACAAATAGTACATGATCACTCTTCCTCTTGGCAGTGAAGAGAGGTTTTCTAGGTACCAACACAGTTTAGATAACTCTGAAGCTTTGCTCATCACTTGGAATAGGCCCTAGGTAAGAAAGCAGCCTCAGGCAACTTCTTAAGTCTTCTATTGCTTTTTTCTGAAATTTGCCTAAATTGATCTATGGATAAGATGTCTCTGATCAGATTTTTTTTTGCCCTGGGTTTTCCTCTCTCCCTTCCTCTGTCCTTCCCACCCTCCCCTCCCTCCTTCCTTTCTTCCACCCACAGCTTTTGATGGAGTATAATTTAAATAGACTAACATTTACCTACTTAAAGCATACACTCTGACAATTTTTAGCAAATTTACAGAGTTGCGCAACCTTCACCACAATGCAGGTTTTGAACATTTTTATCACTCCAGAAAGATCCCCCCACACCTATTTGCAATCAATACCCATTTCCACTCCCCAGCCCCAGACAAACTCTAATTTACATTTTGTCTCTGTATAGATTTGCAGTTTCTAGGCACTTCATATAAATGGAACCATACAATATGTACTTCTGCCCAGACTGTTTTAACCATTTCAGGGCTACACCCAGATCTGTCATGTAGTAAGGACTCAATTTATATTCAAACCATTGTGGAAAATAGGTCAAGTCAACATAGGATCAGCCTTGTGGCTTTTTCATCATAAAACACTTTCTTAAGTAGCCTTAGTCAAAGTGACTACAAAGGTGAGAATAAAGCCCTTCTGATTTTTTTTTTTTTTTTATTTTTGGTAGAATGAGAGAAAGTTAATATTATTTGTAAAGAATCTATTATATTTTACTATTCACTAGAAAAAATGATTCTGTCTTCAGTGAATTTTGCACTGCACACTCACAAAGCTCCCGGAACAAGGACCTAAACCCTAGTGAGAGGACAAATGAAACAGGAAAGTAAATGTGACACAGAAGCCTAGCTTAGGTACTGGATCAGGAAAAATAAACACTATAAAGATATATTAAGGAATAATTGGTGAATTTTAATATGGATAGTATATAGAAAATAGCATATTGATCCTAGATTTGATAGTTGTTCTGAGAATTCTTTGTTCTTAAGAAAAACATGCAAAGCATTTTGTGTAAAGGAATGTGATGAGAAAAAATATATATGTATATATGTAAAGAGAGAGGGAGAAAGAGAGAGACAGAGAAGTAAAATGTGAACAATTGGTGAGTCTGAGTCAAGGGTATACTGAGATATTTTTTGTACCATTCTTGCAGCTCCTCTGTAAACTTTAAATTATTTCAAGAAAAATGGTAAAACAATGGTAATGGTGTAATAGTTGTGCTAATGGTAGTTATAAAATAAAGCCTACCTATGCCTGTGTCTGCTCTTTTCTCAAGATTGAGCTTTATAGTTTAGAGCTCAGGCCACCAAAGGGGAGGATGATAATATTTCTTAAGAGCTCTTTACAAGCCAGGCATTGCTAAGTGTTTTTCCCCCCTTTAAAACAAAAGATAAGGAATTGGCCTGATAGTCAAATGGTTTGTTTAAATACAGTGAAAAGAGCAAGGATGTCCCATAACTTTCTTGACAACATCCTGACCACAATGGCAGCACATATAGAGCTCACGAAGGGCTGAAGATAGATCACAGTCCAGTATTCCATGACAGACTGGAGGGTGTTAGAGCCCAATAAATGACTCCAGGCATCTAGAAAGATGTATTGAACAGTGTAGTTGGATCTTTAAAAAGATAAGAAAAATTAGTTGCTTTCATAATAATAAAAACTACTAGGCACATTCAATATGGCAGCTATTCCACGATGTATACATGTGTAGTGGATGTTGTGTGTATGTGTGTATGTTTGTGCCTATGTATGTAGATATATATATTCTAATTGATTCCTCATAATAACCTTCTGAGATAGGTACTAAATGTCCAGAATGAAGAAACTTGAACTTGCCCAAGGTTTCATGGCTAATCAGTGACAATGGGAGCCTCAGAGCCAGGTCTGCTTGTCATCAGAAATGTCTCACCACCTCTAATCAGCAGTGCCTTGGTTAGCCTATCTATCCAGGTACAAAAATAAAAATATGTGTCTCCTATTTGCTTTGTAAGTATGGTAAGAGGATTTATGAAACAAATATATTATGATATGCTTCATGGAAGAAATAAAATTAAGTTCCTTTTTTGTAGAGCAACTGAAACACTGGGAATATGACTATATATCAAAGAAAACCCAGGTTCCAGTCTCTTGGCTGTGTCGTTGTCATGTACACTAATTGCATATCTCTATGGATTAATAATAGGACAGAGGTATGAAGAAAGGAGCTATTTCTTGTTACCTACATTATTGTTAAAAGATTTATTTACCAATACTGCTACTCATGACTCATATTATAATAGATTCCTGAGAGCAGAGTAATTCAACTAATAATAGTGATATAAAATAAGTATACATTATATTATACAATATAAATAATAGTTATGATTTTGATATATAATAATGATTGATAGCAATGCAGATATGTTCTATTATTTCTTCAACTATTTATTTTCATCACATGGTAAACATTTCACATGTATGGAGTTTTCTTTTTTGTTTTGTTTGTATTTTTACCTTAGTTGCTGCCACATATTTTCTGTGGGGGAATATGGCTCAAATCACTGTTGCTTCTCTCAGTCCCTTACTCATTTTTAATTATATCTGGAAAGTGCTTCAAAAAGATCCCCCTGGGGATCCAAAGTGTCTTACTCCATTCAAACTGCTATAACAAAATGACATAACTGGGTAGCTTATAAATAACAGAAATTTATTTCTCACAGTTCTAGAGGCTGAGAAGTACAAGATCAAGGTGCTGGTAGATTTTGTGTTTGGCGAGGGCCCACTTTTCTGGTTCAGAGATGGTGTCTTCTCACTGTGTCCTTATCTGGTGGAAGGTATGAGCTAGCTCTCTGGGGTCTTTTCTTTTTTCAAAAGGGCACTAATTCCATTCATGAGGGCCCTCATGACCTAACCACATCCCCAAAAACCCCACCTCCTAATATCATCACCTTAGGGGTTAGGATTTCAACATAGGAATTTTGGGAGGGCATGAACATTCAGACCATACCAAGCATTAACTTCATTTCCATCTGTCCCTTACACACACTTTCCCCATTCCTTTATCATCTTTTAGAACTAAAGACTAAGCAAAAGTTAAATTTTGCAATACACAGTTCTTTCAAAATTGTCTCACTTAATTCATATTCCTATGGCATCACATTGACATACAATCCCTTATGATAACTTGGGAACTGCAATATTGGTATTATAAAATATGACAAAAATTAAAAAAATTCCTCCAAAAGTCATGCTGGAAACAAGGAGATGGACAGGACAGCATTCCTCCTTCAAGCATTCAGGAAATGGAGCTTCCCAGCCTGCAATTTTGCTGTGCAGCTATAAATGCATCCTGCTCCCAATGCTTCACTTGGACCCCTCCCCAGGGATTGCTTTACTGGCTAATGAATTACTGCACTCTCTCTTTTCAGTGCCCCAAAGACTCCTACATTACTTTAAAATAATAGTGAAGTTAAAAATAAAAAAAAAAAGACTAATAGGAAGACAAGTACTGAGTTTATAATGACAGATTTTCAAGTTGTGAAACTTGGTTAAAGTATTAACTAATGGGAATTAAAATAAATTTTTGCAATCGTCTGATCAGATGTCAAATATTGTGGAGTGATGTACTAATTTGATTGGAGTTATGAACAAAACTGAAGGAAAGGAAAGAGTGAAAGAGAAGTAAAAGGAAATTAAAAATGACAGAGAAAGTACATGAAGATATAGAGCAAAGGTACAAAAAAAAATGAAAGGAGCTAGTTTTCTTTGGGGAATTATAAAGTGACATTTAAGTTCTGAGAGTGAGAAATAAAATGGAATTGAAAAATGATACTGAGAATTGGAGAAGTACCAAATAGAGTCTTTTTCCCTTTACAGATGCATATGAATAAATTTTAAGTGACTCAATTCAAACAAATATTTATTGAAACCTATTATGTGCAAGGCATTCTTCCAGATGCTATAGGTTATATCAAGATGAATCTGACATGATTCCTGATTTTAAAATAATTCAAATGACAGAGAGACAGAGAAATTCTCAACAAAGGAAAGATCATGTCATTTAGGGGATGAGAGAAAAATATGGAAAGATTTAAAGGAAGATTGTGTCTTTGGGCTGGGGCTAGAAAAACAAGTGAGACTACAATAGTTGCAGGTGGCTGTCTAGAGATGTGACCATTGGCAGAAGGGCTTAGGTGTCTTTGAGAACTAACAATTAGACTAGTGTGTGGGTTTTATGTCAACCAGTAGTGGGAAATAAGGCTGCCATATCTTGGAAGAGTTTTGTCATTTGGTAGATAATGAAGAACATTGGACCTTGACTCTGGGTATGTTTGCTTATTTTTAATTTATTTTATACAGAAGACTGTACATGCAGGAAGGCTGAAGCGGTGAGTAGAAAGGAAGTAGTAAAAGGCAGAGTGAAGACTAAAAAGAGACTAGTGGTAGAAAGCTATCATGTGAGAACCAAATTGAGAGCTTAACCTAGGACAATGTCCGAGAAGGCATGATAGATTCAAGAAACATTAGAAAGGAAGACTGAAAATTAGCGGGTAGGGGAAGGGAAGATTGGGAAAAGTTTTCATTTGCAGATTTTCCTGCAGGAAAACATAAATTTGGAAATCAACATTTCCTTTGATTCATTTAACAGAGAGATTTTTAGCTTCAACAGTGGACCAGATCTTATGCTAAGTGTTCTGTGGGTGAAATAGATGAATTAGGTGTGATCTGCCCTTAAGGGACTTACAGCCTGTAGTCAAGGTAAAACAAGACAGAAATAAGCATTGCACAAAATGGAATATGACAGATTTTGCTAAAGAGGTAAAAATCAAGTTCTCTGGGTTTTATGGAGAGAAGAGATCGTTTCTTAAGTGGAAAGGCAGCACCAAGAAAGAGTTTGGGAAGGAAGGGCCTCTGGTCAGGGGCAGGGAGGAAAAAACCAAATTGACAGACTAAAATACTAAAGCAAGCAGCAGGAGGAAGAGGCAGAGAAAGAGATACAGGTTTACCTGGAAAATTTTCAGGAAGGGCCGGGCGCTGTGGCTCACGCCTGTAATCCTAGCTCTTGGGAGGCCGAGGCGGGCGGATTGCTCAAGGTCAGGAGTTCAAAACCAGCCTGAGCAAGAGCGAGACCCCGTCTCTACTATAAATAGAAAGAAATTAATTGGCCAACTGATATATATATATAAAATTAGCCGGGCATGGTGGCGCATGCCTGTAATCCCAGCTACTCGGGAGGCTGAGGCAGAAGGATCACTCAAGCCCAGGAGTTTGAGGTTGCTGTGAGCTAGGCTGACGCCACGGCACTCACTCTAGCCTGGACAACAAAGTGAGACTCTGTCTCAAAAAAAAAAAAAAAAAAAAAAAAAAAAAAATTTTCAGGAAGGATTTAGATTGGGAATTTTTTCTCTCTTTCTCTGTCTCTCTGTCTCTGTCTCTCTCTTCCACACACAAGCCTTCCTCCAGGTTTTGTCTGTAGTTACAAGCAGAGAGGCACCTTCCCCATCATCTTAATCTTTACCCACGTATCTTATATGAATAGTGTTAGGATTAGCTAAAATATGTAAAGATCTTCCATAAATTCAGAGCAAAAGCACCAGAGAAATATGTGTAAAATATAAATATAAATGAATGAGGCTGGCTTTCATTATCAGCTTACAAATACTTTGAATATAGCTACACAGCTGCTCCTTCCAGATAGTCACTATCAGAAGACTTCTCTTATGCTCCCAAAAGGGAGAGGGAGAGAGAGAGAGAGATATTTATTCCAATTTCTTTTAGACAAAATTTCCCCAAACTCATTCAGCTATAGATATTGTTTTATTATTTAGGATCTGTAGAAAAGTTGAAAATCTGATAGGTAATGCCTGGTGCTTAGCCTCTGAAACAAAACAAAATAAAACTATACAGTGGGCTTTTTAAGTAAAGCTTGTTCCTGAGGTCATGAATTGAAAAGCGGCAATTCTAAGTTCAAATCAGGACCAGCTCAGGTTTAAGGCTAGCGTTGTAATGAATCTGAGTCATCTGGAAGACCAAATTATCAAGAAGCTACTTTCAGCCCTGGGCAAAGATTTCAGAACTAAATAAAACAATATCACATACATCATATAACAAAGTATTATGAGGTTTTTGTACTGTTTTGACCTAGTTTCTCAATGAACCAACTCAAAGAAAGGAAAAATAACCACTAAGGAAAAAAGGCTGGAGTTAGGCAACGTTTACTTATTTTCCTTCCAAGGAATTTGAATGGTTCTTCATGAAGCTGTGGAAGCCTCAGCAGAGAGTTGGGCACTGATGTTGTCTGCATTGAGAACAACTCAAGATGGCCCTCCTGCAGGATGGGCTGCAGAAGCCCAGGTACTCAGGGTTTCAATCTGCATTCCCCAGTAGTGATTTCTGTGATCTGGGGAATATTCTCTCTCTAGTTTTCCCTTCGGCCATGAAAAATAGCAGCTGCTTTTTTTGCACCTCTTTCAAGGATTACTGGAGTCTTTAAAGAGTAGTGTCTTCATTTGCAATGTGGGTGAAGAAACAGAATATATAGCAATCTTGTTCCTAGTGCAGAAATTTTTAAAGGAACAATGGCTAGGAGAAGATACCATCAAAGTTATTGTCCAAGTCTTTTGTTAACCCCCTGGAGTTGGGGGAGCACTGCTCTCTGTGTAGAGAACTGAGTCACCTGCCTGGGTTCCAGGATGTCCACCTGAGTTGTGTCTTCTGATAGAGGAAAGTACTTTTAGCTGTATACACAAGGACAGAGTGCTATCAGATGGTATCAACTATTAATGCGCATCCTTGTTTTTATTGTATTTTAAACTGCTGGACAGGCTCCTCACCGTTGATCTAGACATTTTTTTGGTAGTATCCAGTCACAAAAGGTGACAGAATAAATGATTAGGACAAGCAGAATAATAATTACTTTCTAATATATTGTCCAATATCATCTTGGCTTGTACATCTTTGATCACCACACGAAGTTGGTTTCTCTATCGAGTAAATTCACTAGGCATTCCCTAGTATGTAATTCCTATTGCAGGGAGATGCAGGAGACTCTAGATCCAAACAAACCCCACAACTAAGTTGACACTACGAGGTTCATAATTTTTCGCCATGGCTGTGCCATATGATGAACTGAATCTCTTTTATTGGGTATTGCAACTATATCTCCAAGGACCAGGGAACAATAAGCCAACTTCTAGCTAATAGCTAATGATAACAGACAAACCTGTGACATTCCAAACAAGAAAAACTAAGAGTTGCCATAATTTACAAGTTATTTCTTACTTCTGTGAGCAGCTATTGTTAAAGTGAGCCTTATCCTGATATCACTCCCTATCCCTCCTGCCCACATTCCACATTTTTCGTTCCTTCGTCTTTGGCCTTGGCCATGTTGTCTGCTGTGCGTTAGACCTTGATTGACTGCCCTCTGCACTTTCCGTCTCCTGTTCTGTGCTAGCGAGTATTGATTCTCAGTATTGGATCTCTCCCTCTATCTGCCATACCAAGCACTGTTAAGTCTGTTATAAATTTTTTCTGCAATGCAACACTTTCAGTTGCCGAAGTATAAGTAGAAGCACAGAATCACAGAATCTCAGAGCTAAAAGGAATGTTAGAATTTATGCAATTTCACATCATCATTTTACAAACGATGACACTGAAGCCTAGAGAGGTAAGAGCCTTGCATAAGATCACTCTGGTACAAAGTGAAGAATCTAGGACCCAAACCTAAGGGTTCTCTTTGCCAGCCCAGTCCTGGACTTTATTATCTTGTGACTTTATCCCCTAGAATTCCGATGCTTACTCATGAAATGAACCCATCATCCTATGGGTCTGGCTATCAAAAAGTAACATATTAAGTAGGAAATCTGGAATAGAGGAAGCCCTCTAAATTAGAGAAAATTTAATTGCTTAAGATTTCTAAATGCCAGTAAGTTATACAAAATTCAGAATATTTTACTCTGTTACCCAAGATACTTCTCTATGGCACCGTAGGAGAAGGTAGGGAATTAAAAAGAGATGTTTTGAAAATTTCAAGCAAGTAGGTTTCTCAGGGCTGGCCGATCATTCTCCTGAATTTGTCTAATGGCTTAGAAAATCCAACTGCTTACAGATTTGTTCTATTTTACTTGGAGAGTATAAAAGCATGCAGAAGAGAGTATACAGTTGGTTGAATATAAGGGACAAGGAGGACACCGGCAATTGTTTACATGTAGGCTTATGCTTTGGTCCTCTTCCATTAGTCCATTCTTCTCCATCCAATCTCTGCCTTCTCTGCATTATTTGCCTGGGGCCGGGAGAGAGGGAGGCCCTCTGTTGCATCTACCCACTGTGTGAGCTAGGTTTCCTTGAGCTCTGGCTTCTGGCTAGAATCAATCAATGGGCCAATGGGAAGCCCGTCTGGCAAGAGATCAAAGGACAGGAGAACAGAGAGGATCAGGTACTTCTTACAACTACTTTCATCCTGTTTGATGCTGCAGTTTTGGGCTGAGATGCCTCAGTCCCTCGATGACAGCATCTGCAAAGTGGCTCTTCTCCTCGGCTCCAGCTCTCACTAGAATCCTCTGAGACTATTCTCTCCCCTTTCCTCCATAGGTCTAGGGGTGTTAATAGCTTCTCCTTGTTGCCAGTCTCTGGCTGCCTCGATGTCCCCCCGATCTTCCTTAACGCTGCTCTGTAAATAGCTTCTTCACACTGTAAATTGTCTTCTCATACTTTCATCTGAGCAGGCTTTCTTTGCTTGCCTGGGCACTGACTAAAACAGTTCATTTGGGGTTAATCATAGTCTGAAGTCACCATTTATCTTCTTTGCTGCAGCAGCAAAGCCATCATCATAAAGGATAGGATCAATTCTTGTTCATTTTGTATCTCATAGATCTGCTAATCCATGAGAAATGCAGCTAATCTGAGCAGAGGGCTGGCTCTCACCTCCAATTGCATTTTTTGCCTTTTGGGTTTTGTTGACACTAAATATGAAAAAAGATTATTAGCAGACAGGAGGACACAGGAACAAAAGTTATATTTGGTTTATGTTGATGTATTCGAACACTTCCTCCTGAATTATACAGATCGATATAAGAACTTTGATGTTTACATAGAACCTGATAATATTCAGTGGACAAAAACATGCCTAGTTTGGTTGAAATATTGCTGAATGAGCATCTATGCCTGAAAAATTATCAGGAACTTTATCTATAAAAAGGCATGATTAGTGGGTAAGTATGAAACCAGTCCCAATTTCCCTCCCAAGCAGAATTCTTATTGGTTTGTTTTAAATTTTTCTTCTTTTTTTTTTATTAGTCATTGTGAAATTATCAGTGTTAATTAATGAGAATTCATTTACTAATTCTTCTTATAAGTATTAATTTCTCTTTAGGTTAGATATATAATTTCTACCAGTGGGAAAATACTGCTTACCTGTACTTTTTCAAAAAGGATGTTGTATGTTTACTCTTTTCAATTAGTCTGTGTGAGCTCAGGGAGCACTTCAGGAGGACAAAGATGCTTTTTCAATAGATTAGAAGTGGGAGAAGAGGAGGACAGGATGGGGCTTTCATGTTCTGTTGTGGATGTTGATTGGACTTAGGTGGTAGGTCATTCAATCTTCTAATCCATTAACATTTATTAATTTATAAAGTCTTATCAAGTGCCAGAGGCTGCTGGTGGAAAAAGGAATAGACATGCTTATGTCATGGGAGGTTCAGTCCAACAGAAGAGGAGTTACCTGAGGGAGTAACTGTCCTTAACCAAGTAGGGAGATGGTGCTAGTCACACATTCTCACTCATCTACTAGTCTGGTTTAAGAGAAAGGGAGATTCAAATCCTTGGCCTCGTTACTTTGAAGCTGAATTCCAGGATAAGCTTCTGGCTCCACTTTGGGGAGCACTGTGTGGTAGGAGGGTCTTGAGGGGGGGAGCACCAGTTTTCTATAATGATTATTTTGAAGGAAAGATTAATTGCTAAAAGAAAGAAAGGAAGAAGAAAGGAAGGAGGGAAGGGAGGTAGGAAGAAGAGAAAGAGAGAGAGAGAAAAGACAGAGGGAGGGAAAAGGGGAGAGAGGGAGAGAGAGGGAGAGTGGGAGGCAGAGAGAAAGAGAGAGAAGAAGGAGGAGAAGGAAGAAGTGGAGGAGGAAGGGAGAGGAGGAGGAGGGAGAGGGAAGGAAGGAAAGAAGGAAGGTTGAAAACCCATTGATCTCGAGCAAAATCTGCAAATATTTTCTATAAAGGGCCATATAATAACTACTTTAGGTTTTATGGGCCATACAATCTCCGTTATAACTGCTCCGATCTGCTCTGTAACACAAAACCAGCCAGCGACAATAAGTAAAGGGGCAATAAGTTTATTTATGGAACACTGAAATTTGAATTTCCTATAGTTTTTTTTTTTTAATTTCCTATAGTTTTTACATATCATAAAATAATACTCTTCTCTTGATTTTTTTAACCATTTAAAAATGTAAAAATGACTTTTAAGTCATGAGACATGTAAAAAACTATATGTAAAAAACATGTAAAAGACATGTAAAGGACATGTAAAAAACTATGGTCCATGGGCCATAGTTTGCCAAATCCCAGGCTAGAGTGAGAAGCCTAAAGGAGGAGAAGCACCACATGCCATTGCTCTGCTAGAATAACACACTGTCCAACACCCTCCATGGTCATTTGCATGTTCATTGATGAGAAGCCATCATTAATTACGGACAGTGTCTTCCCTGCCACCATGGGCGCTCAGTTGACCTTTATGAAGCTCTCGTCTTTGCCTGTAAAATAGACAAGTTTGCCTGGCCTTTTTAAACTCACAGGTTTTGATGAGGATGGATGAAATAAAACCCATCGAAAGTACTTTATGCTCTTAGGAAGTAATGCATTATACAAACCCGATGTATTATTAAAGAAAAAGCAAATTTGTCAGAAGGGATTGGAAAGCCCCAAAGCATAGTGCCACATGACTGAAAAATGCTGCCCAAGATGGAGCTCTTCCCGAAAAGATAAATGATGTGGCTTTCACTCCTTAACATGTTCTTCCCATATTTCATCATCTGCAAATGGGATGACTTTCCTGCCTGTTCTTTTTCTTTCTTTTCTTTCTTTTCCCCCTACCTCATTAATACATTGAGAGAGCCAAATTGTTTCTCAAATGGATTGTTCTGTGGCACTTTGGCTGCTCTCTCTGTGTGCAGCTCACATGGCTGTACTTACATGGCCAAGGCCTGTGCTTGCCTCCCAAGTTTAATAATTATTTGACAGGTTACCCCTTGTATAGTATAGTATCAAAAGCTTTCTTGTTAAATTCAGTTCAAATATGTCTATGGTTTTTCTAGAGCCAACTAGTTTAGAAACTTAATCAAGTTGTCTTTTCAAGGGTGGCAGAATGGGATCATTTTTGTGAACCAGACCTTCCTTAATCTTGGTATGGTGAGGCATTTTTTAGTATTTGATAATGTTTTCTTTCAGGATGAATTCTTCTGTCATCTTCCCCTATAAAAGCAATTCTAAAAGTCTGTGTTTCTCTGATTATTCCTATTTTTTTTCTTCCCAGGTAAAGCGGACCAATTATATTTGACTATATTTTGTTCACCTTAGATTGGTCCAATTTTCTCTCTGAAAGTTCTGAGCTTTCTGTCTTTAAATGTTATAGTTTCCAGATTTTGCTCTATCAAATGCAGCTGTGATTTTTAAGAATGACTAAAACAAGATTTCATAATATCTTCTTTGCCATGAGGGAATTTCTTCTTCCCACCGGAGGCTGCCTTGGCCTCAAGTTCTTCGTATATTTGTCTTAGAAATTATTTATTCTCATTTTCTTCTCATCACTTTTTCATTTTATTTTTTAACATTTCAAAGCTTGCTTTTCAGACTAGAATTAGACATAGAAACACTCAAGTAGGAGACATTGAAGAAGATTTTGTATAGTAAAAAGAGATTATCCTTGTCTTTGGTTGAAGTTAAAATCTAGTTACATAGATTTTAGAGATGGAATGATTAGACCACATCTTTTCTGTAAAATCATCATTCATGTGACATACCTTTTTTCTCTAACCTTTAGGGTTCCCTTCCTTGTCCTGGCATTCTTTCTCTGTTTTGGTCATTATTACACCGGTAATATTTCTTTACGTATAAATGATATGAATTATCCCCATATTACTTTATAGCAGGCTTCCATTTATTTCTTCCAAACCTTCCTTTGTACAGTATAACGCTTTTATTATATAACAACCATCCTCATCATAGTTTGACAAAAACTTACAATGTCAGTGCCGACAGAGTAAAAGATATCTTTCTAGAGTCTTGTCTCGTGAAACTTGAACCATAATTTATATCAGATGGAAAAAAAATTGCTCCTAGTGGAGGGGTAGAGAATAGAAGCACTTCTTGCTTTTAAAAGGAATTTTGAGTAGTTTTAATAACAAACCATTCTGGGCCATTGCTATTGTGTCTAAGAGGTACCAATGTCCCTCGCTTCTGCAGCTTGTGCTTAAAACAGTGTCACTTGAATTCAATCAAGTATAGTCCTCTGATTACTTATATTTCTGGGACAGATTTTCAAGAGCAAGTTCTAATTTTAGGTATTGTAGCTGAGATTCTGCCCGTCCCCTGCACTCCACTATGTGCATTAGCTTCCTTTTAAAGGCGACAATCACAGGTAATCCATAGAGGAAGCAGAAAGCTGTGTGGGTGGAGGTGAGGGAGGGCAGAGAGGGAGGTAGATTTGTATGTGTGTGTGTTTGTCTCTGTGTTTAATTCTATCCAACCTTTTTCACAAACAAGCAACTTTTCAGGATCTATTTTGATTATTGTAATCTGAGTGACTAGAATACACTGTGAAGCTATTCTAATTATTTAAAATAAGACATAATGTCTCTTGTGAATAAAAAAACCCAGTTTGCATGCTTGATGTGCATGTGATACATGTAACACAGACAGCATCCTCCAGAATATTTTAAACGTGCACATTACAACCCACAATTTTTGCTCTCTGCTATTATTGCAAAAACCAGGACAGCTGAGCCAAAGAAGAGTGAGTATGGGTGCATACATTAGGAAGTTTTGAAGTTTAATTCTGAGTACCTAGTAGATTGGGATGCTCACCCAGATAAATACAACTTGTCCTGAAACAAAGTCCTCTCAAGTGAATGTCCTCATGATTCTGAGTTGCCTAGAGCTCTAGGTTCTTACCTGTTTGCATGCAAAGACCCAAGTGTGGGCAGGAACCAGGTCCAAGGCTGGAGCACCAGAGATACTGGTTGGCTAGACTGTGAGTGTCATAAGGACCGAAGAGGAGTGCCAGCGTGGAAAAGTGGAAGAATCCATCATCGTTCTGTTCTGCTAACGTGGAGACTACATCGTTTGTATTTCCCACTTCAGAACTGGGCTATCCACTATATAACTCAGCATGGTTTCCCTTATGTCCTTTAATCATCACTCTCCTTGAAATTGAACATGGGTACTTGCAACTTCCCTGGGAGTCAGGATCCCAGACAAAATTAGGTGGAATGTTTAGCGAAGTGACTGCTTACAAAGGGGTGAGCAGAGTTAAGGGGGAACGATGCAGGCTGTTGCCACACACCCCTGGGCTGGCGGTAGAGGGAGCCATTCCCAACCACGGGCTCAGGTTCAAGGGCAGGGGGCGTGTCCCAGCGGGAACCGCTGAGGGCTGTAGCCTCTGCAAGAAGGCCGCTGTCACCACGCCACCCAGCGTGCAGGAGCTGGGGGAGAAATAAACCTTTCTAGGCTTCTCCGCTGGTGGCTGAAAGCAACCGGCTGCAGAGGGCACGGGAGCCCCTGGAGATTCAGCTTTCTGGGCGAAGTTTCAGACCAAGGAGGCTGGGCAGAGCCAGAGGGGAGACAGGGGATGCCCGCACATTCTCCTTACATAACCCCGCTTCTACAGGCTCCTGGAGTTCTTGGCTTTCCTTCTTGATTTTCTCCTCCCGGCCTTATGCTCTCAGTTTCCCTGCGTAGCAGTATTTCCTCACTCCGTGCTCGCTGTCTGTGCCATCCCATCGTGCGCTTGGCAGCGCAGGCCTTCTCCATATGCCGGCTCTGCGCAGCGTCGAGGCGACATCCAGGGTGCCGGTCGCCGTCGCCCTCACCTGCGGGGGCTGTGCTCGCTGTGTCTCACCCGCCAGCCTTCCGGAACTGGAAACCTTTCCGGCACCAATATTTTGAAGTCACGCTTTGAGGTTGCAAATCTGTCACTGATACATCCTTTCACATAGCGCCGTTTGTATTTTGAGTGTTGCGTAGTAAATCGTAATTGCCACCAGCTAAAATAGATTTAGGAAATAGGAAGTGTGGGCATTTCTTATCATTTACCATCCGCGATGAATCTTCCCCTCGGTGTGACTGCAATAACAGCTCTTGCATAAAACACCAAGTAGCATGTTGGCCTGAACTGAACAAAACTGCTTATTCTCTTCAAATTGCATTAAGCTTATAGTTTCAGGCCTGGCAGGTTTTTTCTCCACAGGAATTTTGAAGATGCTGGTTGATAATACGTCTGCTTGCCAAAGCCCAGTTGAGTAATTTAAATGGTTGGTAGTGTGGTCACTGGGAGTGCATGCATCAGGGTTGCGATTTACATGACAGTCACTCTTTTCTAGAAGCCAGAGGAAAAACTTTGCAGATCTCAGTGCTAAGAATTCCTACATTGCTTCTGACACTGCCTGAGGTGCGTTTGTATCCTCTGGGCATCTTGTGTATGTGAGTCATGCTTTCCTTGTGGCTCTTCAGTTACGTATTTCAGTGGAATTTGAGATTCACCCCAAGAGTGCTGCTAGGATCTGAATGTTCCTATACCCGCTGTCCCTTAGGGTAATGGTGCTTGCAGGTAGGGCCTTTTGGGCAGAGCCCTCATGAATGGGACCGATGCCCTTATAAAAGACCAAAGAGAGTCTCCCCTCACTCCTTCTGACATATACGAGGACACAGTGAGAAGGCATTGTCTATGAGCCAGAAAGCAGCCCTCACCAGACCCCTAATCTGCTTTGATCTTGGACTTCTCAGCCTCCAGAACTGTGAGAGAGAAATGCCTGTCATTTGTAAGCCACCCAGTCTGTGGTATTTTGGTATAGCAGCCTGAACAGATTAAGACTGATGAATTTGGCGGACTATATCATCCGTCATTAATTTATTTTTTCACTTTCATTTTCTCACAGTCGGTCTATGAAAAAGCTGTTGATTCCACGTCCAAAATATATTTGAATCCACCTCCAACTTTACTCTTAAACGTCCACTGCAGTGACTGAGGGAAAGCCATGAGCATTTCTTCTGACCACTGCCATATCCACCCCAGCTCTTTTGCATTCCCAATCACCTCTCCCCAATTTCTTCCCCACACAGCATCTTGAGTAACTTTTTAAAAAACATGAAGCCAATTACTTCCCCCGATGCTTGCAATAATAATACAAGAACTTTCATGTACCCATCACCTATGGTCATATTTTATCCTGAGTACTTCATAGATTCCCTAACAGGGATGTCCTATATAATCACAACACTCTTTCACACTCAGGAAATTTCACTTCAATTCAATACTATTAAAATATATAGTTATATTCAGACTTCCACAATTTCCTCAATAAGGTCCTTCATAGCTGTTTTGTTTTTGCTGCTATTGTCATCTCTCTCTCTCTCTCTCTTTCTCTCTCTCTCTCTCTCTCTCTCTCTGTGTGTGTGTGTGTGGGTTTAATCCATAATTTGATTTTGGATGATACATTGAATTTAGGTGTCATGTCTTTTTAGTCTCCCCAGTTTGAAGGGTCCAGATCCACAGTATTGGATATATATATATATATCAGTTTGGATTTGTCTGATTGTTTTCTAAGATTCACTTCAGGCTAAAATATTTAATGATAATTTTTGCAAGAACACTGTAGAGCTGATGGTATGTCCATAGTGCATTACAGCAAGGGAGTAGGCTGTCGATTTATTCCATTACAGGTGATGTGATGTTTGATCATTGGTCAAGATATTGTCCACCAGATTTTTCCGTCATAAATATTCTTTTCCTTTTTTATGTGCAATCTGTAGGGCAATGAATCTAATTATTTTAAAGACAAAAATCAAATCTGTAGAAAAATTATGTAGTTTGAGCCCCTCCAACTCTTTTTTCTCTTAAATGTCTTTGTATATGTTGTTCTCACCACTGTGGTCATTGCATAGTTTTGGCTTCTGATGTTTCATGTGTAGCATTAAATGTCTGTCTTCAGAGGGGTTTTCTCCCTCCAGCCAAAGCAGGCCTCTCATCAGTCACTCAGCATCTTAGCACCCTGTTTGTTTCCTTTCTAGCATTTTCCTAAGGTGTAATTATTTGCCTGGCTACGTATTTATTATCTATATCTATAACTAAACTACAAGCCCTTAAGGGTAGAAATACCAAGACTTTATTTTTCACTATTGTAACCCCAACGCTAGAATATATAGAACTATACACATGGTAGACTATCAAATAAACATTTGTTGAATAAGAAAATCAATGCATGTAAGAATAAACATTATATCCTCATGGATTCTTTTTTACATACTCATATATTTTAAAATAATTTTTACAGCAAGAAGGCCAAGGAAGTGGGGCAGAGTCATGGGTTCTACATCAAGATTTTTGCCCCATTTTCCATGGTGTGGAGTTGTCCCTGGGAAGCAGTTGCACAAGCAGGGACACATTTCTAGCATCCCTAGCACACGGCCACGAGATCAATTCTTGCCAATATAATGTGGGTAGTGTTGTGTGTTTCACTTTCTGGCCCTGCTTTTAAGGAGGGAGTGGGAATTCTCCATTATCTCTTTCTCTCCGCCAGCTAGAAGCTGTTAGGGCTTGGCACGGCCAGTATATTAATAGAAGGATCCGAGATCCTCGAGTCGTGACGAGGAAGAAAGCTACCTGTCAGACTATTATGGGAATAAGAAATAAGTTTCCATTGTATATACTCAATTACAATTTGACATTTATTTGTAACAGCATCCAGAATTACTCTGAATAATATCAAAATGAAATCTGGAAGACTGGTAGCCAGAAAAGTAAACGAATAAAAGTGAAAAGAAAGTTGTGATTACTTAAGATTCTCTGTCATATTACTATTTTGGGGAGTGTATATTTTCCAGATTTTTCAAGCCATACAGAGTAGGATTAGATGTAGAAACACTCAAACAGGAGACTTTGAAGAGAATTTCACTATAGAGGAAAAAAATGAGGGGCCGCCTTTGTCTTCAGAAAGGTGAAAATGCAGTCACTTAGCTTTTAGAGATGGAATGATTAAACCCTATTGTCTTGGAGATCCCATACTCTACTGCCAAGCTAATCTGGGGGTAATTCCAGTACAATTTAACAGACAATCCATCAAATCTTTTCTTCGTTGCCTCCAGTAAATTTTGTCTGTTGTAGGTAGCATTACTAATGGAACAACAATCTAAGGAGCAATTATTTATTATCAAGACAGTGAACAAAAGGATTCATTACACTTTAGAGAGGAGGGGATCTTCAGTTCATTTTTATAGGGGGCCCAGATAATGTAAGCTTGTGCCTCCCCAAGTGTGATGCAGAGCTAGTTACTGGCCAACCCAACCCCGGAAACTAGGGCTCTGGGCCGTAGCAGTTAGGCACCTACTGCATCCAAAGTTCTACAACACTCTGGCCATGACTCAATAGGAATGATTTTGAAGGTCTTCAGTGAATATTATCTATGCATCCAATTTGTTTCAGTCGTAGCGGGGAAAAGTTGGCAGTGCATTTACAAATGTGTATCATGTATTTGTATATTTCTATCTTAAATTAATGTCACTGTTTCTAAACAAACTTAACCAAAACACATTCAAATACTTGTGACACCTTCAAGGATATGTATTTATTCTGGTGATGATGCCCTTACTTAAAACATTTTAAAATTTGTATTTAGAATTATCTTTAAGAGCTCATGGCACATTATTCTTTTAATTTTTTTTTCATTTTAATTATGAAAGTAATGGTATATGCTCTGGGAATTAGAAAAAATTAAAGCCACCCTAAATTATTTGCTCAGAGGTAACTATTATAAACATGGTAAAGTGATTCCTTATATTTAAATGTATATAGGGGTATGTTTATGTGTGTGTTTTTATAATCCTACATGAATAGTTCTGCTTTTAATGTTTTATTCTGTATATTTGCTTATAAAATGAATTTCTTGATTTAAGCTATCATATTGAATTAGACAGCATACATAGATCTTTGTTCAATATCACAGCTATTGCAAGTTACTGAATAAAAGTTTAAAGGCTTCTGATCCTTAAGTGGGTGCATTCTCTTGAATTAATTGATCAAATTAATTGAATTCCTTTGTGTTGGTAAACATTTATCCTTTGAGTTGTCATTTGAAAACAAGCAAAAGGTATTGGATCCAAGTCTGGTGAATTAAGTAGATGATTAATTTAAGGAATGCCATTGTGAGTCAAATAGAAGGTGGTTAAGATATAGTGAGATATTCTGAAACTGTCACACAAGGTAGGTTCTGCAGAAGAGATTCAAAAATATTTGAATGATGAAGCCACTTACCAAATATGTATTCTCATATAATGGCTACTTTGAAGAGAAAGTCACTTCAGTGCTTAAGTTCTGGTGTGGATCTTAACAATCAGCCCCTTGACATTATTGCTGTTTCTCAACATTTATGCACACCATGGCATAAGGGTGGAGGGCAAGGAATCAGAATCTACTATCGTGTGTGTGTACGAGAAAGCTCACTTTTGTCATTCCCTATATCCTGTCATATTACAAAGAAAGGAGAGAAATAAGACAGAAAAAGAAAGGAGAAAGCCAGGTAAAAGGAAAGAAAAAAAGGAGATATGAAGCAAGAAAAGGAAAGAGAGACAGAAAGAGTCAGAGAGAGAGGAAGAAAGGGAGGTAGGGAGGAAGAAAGGAAGGAAGGAAGTTTGCTATTCAAATAGTGCCATACAGTAATGATAAAGCCAATACTTAAAGATGAATTTATGAAGCCAATCTTAAACTCAGTGCAGACCAATGGTTTTAAAAATAATAGTAGATGATAGTACTCAGATGTAATAGTTCCACTACTCTGGAACTCCAATTACAGCACAATTTGAGAATGAATTGGAGAAGATGGACAGAAACGCACAGATAGACGTTAAATACTTCTTCCATAATCACAGTTTGCAGGGAACAACTTTTGAAAACCAGTTTTAGGCTGATGAGGCCCATTAGCGTGGTTAGCCTCTATCCAGGCCCTCCAAAGAGAAGCTCATGATAACCAGATCAAGATAGCTGAACTACGTTTTCAGAATCCAAGATCTTTAAAGATAAAGCCCTCTGACCAGAAATGGAATGTTAGTTCCTTTATCAACTCATTATCCTGCTTGTCCTTTCAAAGGCGTTGTGCTACAGGTGCCTATTAAAATCCACCACCTTCCAGAATAAAATGCTCCCCAGAATCACAGCCTATCTTTAATCATATTTTATTATAAAGCTGGAAAGAAAAATTGATTTTAGAGATGCATTATTTTCAGATCTGGGAATCTAGTCAATACTTGCAATAAATTTAAATTCACTCTCACTTGAGTGTATATCTTTTTTTTTTTTTTTGACAGGGTCTCATTCTGTCTCCCAGGCTAGAGTGCAGTGGCTTGATCATAGCTTACTATAAGTTTGAACTCCTGGGCTCAAGTGATCCTAATGCCTCAGCCTCCTGAGTAGCTAGGATTACAGGTGTGCAGCCACTGTACCTGGCTAATTTTTTTTTGTTTTTTGTTGAGATGGAGCCTCTTTATGTTGCCCATGCTGGTCCCAAACTCCTGGCCTCGAGCTATCTTCCCACCTTGGCCTCCTAAAGTGCTGGGATTATAGGCATGAGCCATGGTATCAAGCCACTTTTTAAAAATAACCCACACAAATATACACACACAGGTCAGAAACAAAAATTGCTTTTTTGTTTCCGTCTGATTGTAATATATAATTCTGGAATTAAGCCATAGTTTCTAAAATCCTTACAATAGTGATTAGATTGTTACATAATGACTCCTACACATATAATAGTTAGAATGGTAGATGTTGGAAGGAATATCTTACTTCTCATTTTACACAGTGAAATATTTTTCATCAATATAAAAATATGGAAATAATAGATTGATCTTCAGTTCTCTCCAAGTTGCTGCGAAAGACATTATCTCATTCCTTTTTATTAATATTTGGAAATAAAAAAGAAATAGTAGATTGAATACTGAAAAAAAAACAACTTCAAATTTACTGTTTACCTCATTTTTTCTGTCAATAAGAATTCATGGAGGGAAGGTAAATAATATAATTATTCAAGTGCATTTTAAAGGATCTTGAGAGAGGGAAATTATATTATATTGTCTGGGTGAGCTTAGTGTACTTGTAAGAGGGTCCTTGTAAGAAAAATAGAGAGGCAGGAGAGTGAGAGTCAGAGAAGGAGATGTGATGATTGAAGCAGAGGTGGGAGTGATGTGGGGCCACGAGCCAAAGTATGTGGGCAGCCTCTAGAAACTGGAAACAGGTGGTTCCCCGAGAGCCTTGTGAAAGGGTACAGCCCTGCCAATCCATTTTGGCCTTCTGACCACCAGAACTGTAAAATAGTAATGTGGGCTGTATTAAGCCACCAAATATGTGGTTATTTGTTGCAGCAGCAATAGGAAAGCAATACATTAGCTCTAGAGGAAGAAAATTTTTTAAAGAATGACATATAATCAGACTCAGTTGCTCAGCAAATGGATGATTCGTCAATGAGAAAGGGTTATGCCAGATGAATCAGTGATTCTCCTTCTTTTTCTTTTTTTCTAATAGCTTTTTGGATATGAGATGAACTATACTTTCTTGTACCTCTATTAGGTTCCAGTCAGGGTGATGGTATTTTTTCATATTATTACATTTAATGAACATAGCAACCCTAAAATGGAAGCGTCGGCTCCCATTCACAAAACAATCAACTGATTCTCAGAGAAAATAACGGGACACATTTCAAGTTGGTGATAGAATGGGAAGAACTCAATAATGGGACAGAAATTAGAATGTGGTTAAATTTGTATTGCCTTTAGAGACCACATAGACAAGGGATAGGTGAGATAGATAGACAGGGGGAAGCAGGCAGGCTGATAGAAGAGGATTGGAGAAAAACACAGAGAATTTTTCAAAAAGAATTTAGTGAGGCCAAAAGTTTCCAGAGCAAAGTTTTGGCCTAGATAGTTATTAGAAAAAAAAGTCTTTTGGACACTCCATCTAACTTCTTGGTTTCCTCTTCTATAAAAGAGAGATAACAATAGACATCGCTCTCATAAAGAATCCCAAGGAATAGGACTGAATACTCTGACATTGAAGAGCTCTTTAGATGTTGATTCAACACTCTGTGGTCTACTTAGGATCCCCAAACCAATTTGTGACTCATTCAACACTAAGAGGTTATCTGTTCTGAAGGAGAAAAAGAGACATTGTAAATCAGGTGGCAATCAATGGTTCCAAAGGGAATTGAACATACTCTTTGTCCAAATGAACAGAAGATGTTGATATGAGTTGTCTGCTCTCAGGGAGGAGTAGACGCAGCAGAAGCTGCTTACCAGAGGGTGAGCACAATGCGAGAGAATCTTCGAGAACAGCAGCTCCCAAGCCATCTTGGATAAGTGTCTCAACATAGGTCACTGAGATAAATGAGGTCACCTAGATTTAGTTTAGACAACTGCAAAGCAGAACAATATGACTAAAGAGTTGCTTAAGACCTCAACACAACTGTAGAGCCAACAGCAGCTGGAAACTCTTAAGAACTAAATGCAAAGGAGAGAGTAATTCTGACATCAAAGGGATCAGTTTGACAAATGAAAATAAAATTGGATGGACTTTAATGCAAACAGCTGGGTGTGATGCAACCTAAAGAGGCAGATTTCCTGGAGTCAGCCAAAGAGATTTATTAGCATCCTACATACCTCCCAAGGAGAATGTAAATATGGATTTTTTAATTTTCAAGTTTTTTCCATCCCAAACAATGGAGAGGAGAGTGTGGTAAGATAAATAGACTGCATGACAATCCTTGGCATTATTGGATGGCTATGCTTGCTCTGTCTGCATTGAGACATTTTCTTTTCCTTTCACATTTTTCTCTCTTCCTGTCTCCCATCTCGCCTTTCCACGTGCAGAAAATTTTAACTTGAGATAATATATCTGAATGTGATGTGTTGGATCCAAAGAGTAAATATTTTCCTGCTGAAAGATTTTAGATATTGGAAGCTCATCTGAATGGACCAGGACTCCACAGTGCCTTGTCTGAGTGAGAATAATAGATACATTTGCTTCCCAACACGTGCTCGGCAACTGGCCTTTCTATGAAATACACCAAATGCTGTATGTATATCAGCGGTTCTGGGTGATACCAGAGGGTGGGTAGCTCATTTGCTGATGATGAGATCAGACTCAAGGTAAGCAGAAGAAAGAACAAAAGTTTATAGTCAGCCAGTAAGCCACAATATGGAGTGGCTTCAGGGCCTTTTGTGGGTTCTACTTTGTAACTAAGCCACCCTTGTTCTGTTATCAGTGGGGATCCATTTGAATCAGAATGTAAATACCCAGTACAAAGGATTAAGGTTGTTGGAAAAGGCAACACTCTCACATGTGCTACTGCTCTAATTTTTCTCTGCTATGAAATAGTGAAAACTTCTTAAAAACAGAAACACTTATTCAAGAAGCATGGAAGTTGCTTAACATTTAACATCATTGTATCCCCAGAAATTTAACAAACTATAGGACATCTAGTGGGCCCGCCGTACATATTTGATATGTTAATGAGTAACATGAGCAAGAAATCTGTAAATAGATCTAGACATGGTTCCGTGTAAAGGGAGAGAGAACACACCTCTGTTTCATTGTCATTGTTATCCATTGAAATGACCTCATGTTGCAGAATCTGCAGAGAAAGTTCAGAGCCACAAAATCTAAATTTAGGATCTATTTGGGGGTTCAAACAAAACAAAGGAGAAAAAAATTCCTCTAGTTTTGGTATCACTTAATAGGGTCTGTTTGCTTCATTTGTGAAACTGTGCAATAACGTCTAAGTAGCCTGTAGGAGATTTTAAGCTAATACACCACTTATCATGTTTTGCTGGTGGATCAGTGAATGATTTCATTGACCTGAAGCTTTGCTCTTGTTCTTGTGCCCTCCTAGTTTATTCCATTGATATGCTGAAGAAAGATGTGCAGGGGAGAGCTAATGGACTCAGCAGATATTAAGCCTTTTTTCTTTTTTTTCTACCTGCAACTCCTGCTGGTTTCAAGTGTTTGGTTTTTCATTCGAAGGTATGTTTTGTTGACATAATAAGCTATTTAGGGCTAGACCTTATCTGAGGTGAAGGTTTCCATGAGAACTCATGCTTGCAAATCAGCAAAATAGAAAATAGAGTGCCCAGAAAGTTCTGTGTGCAATTAGCTGAGGAATCTGCAACAAAGCCTCGGGCAGGGAAACGGAGGTGCATTTTGTTTATCATTATTTGGAGCAACAGATTTCAGATCTTTCTAGAGTTAACAGTCTTCTAAGCAGTTTAAGATATTAATAAACGACAATAGATGTGAAGCACTAGAAAGCTAACTTTTCAAACACGATTTTGCAACCCAGATGATGTATTTCTTTCTTAGGCTAGCTTGGAAAAAAACAATACTAATGTTATGAATGTGTGTGCAAGTGTGTGCATGTGCACATTAGGTATAAAGTCTAAACACTGCATTAGGATTACATCAGTTTACAAAAGCCAGCATGACTGGCAAAGAACTTCTAAACTGAAAACATAAAAATTTAAAATATATTTTGGATACAAGATAACTTTAGCATTAGGAAATGGTGAGATCAACTTTATTTGGCTAGGTAGTCACAGAATTTTTAAACACATTGGATATAAGTACATAGTAGCAGTTGATTTTGGCATTCACTGGATAAAACTAACATTCTTCAAACAAAAATGAGCTCACTATGTAATGTCAAGCAAGAATTGCTTGCCCCGGATTTAATTTTAAAATGATTCCCAGAATGTTTAAATCCATTAAAATTATTTTCAGTTCACAAAAGTTGCATTTTATTTCATTTATCAAAACCCTGTCTTTTTCTTCTTACCTTTTACTGCTAAGAGAGCAGAATAGACAGAAATTCAGCAGAATTCAATACTATAAACTTGGCACATTTCTAAGATTGGTCCAATTTTGGAAATCTCATGCGTTTGTGATGATCCAGACCTGTGCCATTGTCAGTCCCTATGAATATTTCTATTTTTGTCTCTCAACCATTGGGAAATGGACCCACTTACCCACATGATAAGGCTTTTAAGTAGCTAGTTCACCCTAGGACAAAATAGTTTTGAGTCAAAATAGTTTTGAGAATAACACTGGACTTTAGACTGTGTGGACAAAAAAAAAGATTAAATGAAAAAAAAAAGTGACTGTATAATAGCAGAAAAAAATACAGAGGAGAAGGAGCTCAAAAATCAGTTTCAGTCATTTGTGGGTCGTCCTGACTTTGCGGAAAGGGTTATCTCAGCAGTTAGGAGTTTTCTACGTAGTTAGCAATGGGAGCCAGGGAGGTTAAAACAGCTCATCACTTTATCAGGATTACTGAGGGTATGAGGGAGGCCTTAATGGTCTGGCAGTCCTTTTTGTCACAATTTAATGGCATATCGATCTTGCAGAGTGAACAATCATGACCTTCAACTGTTTACAGATGCTTTGGAGGGAAAAGGCTTAAGGAGCTTATTCCAGGGAAGCTGAGAAGGTTCAGCCCTGACCAGTCAAGTTGGGGAAGTCAAACAGCAATCAAAACATCCCAGTTTGGGGGCAACTTTCCACTGGGGGGTGGCACTTACAACTGGGAAGATCACAAGTACTTCAAGAAAAGCCAGTGGTGTTACAGGCAATCAATAAATCAACCAGGAGTGTCATTAACCCAGAGAGAGGGAGGGAATAAATAGTGTGTGTGTGTGTGTGTGTGTGTGTGTGTGTGTGTGTGTGTGTTTTCTTGCACTTACATACTCATACACACACACATCAGTGAAAGAGGAGTGCTTTGCATCGAGTTGTGCATTTCTGGTGGTGCAAGTTTTTAAGGAAAGGTTTCTTTTAGGTGCCTGCAAGGTTTGGGACCTTCACATCAGCAGACTGGAGACTCTAGGATGAGGTGCCGCATTTAGTAAGATAAACCTGAGCAAAGAGCAATACGAAACGGTGTTTTTCTACATACCATAATTAATTTGAGGGTTGTGGGAGGCATTTTCATGAATTCGCATGAAACTGCCCGCTCAGATGTGCAGAGCTGCTTTTTGAGGGAAGATGAATGCACTGAAATTAAATTCTTAGAAGGAGAGGACTTGCGAAGTTTATCTGCACCATCTAGTTCAGTGACTCTAATCTATACTGCTGTTGAATCCCAAAACAAAGGTGCCAGCCTTGGTTTTGTTGAACCTCCACAAACTTGTGACCTGCAACCTCCTGGTTTATAATAAAGGTATAGGCCGGGTGCGGTGGCTCACGCTTGTAATCCTAGCACTCTGGGAGGCCGAGGCGGGCGGATTGCTCGAGGTCAGGAGTTCAAAACCAGCCTGAGCGAGACCCCGTCTCTACTATAAAAAATAGAAAGAAATTAATTGGCCAACTAATATATATATATATATATATAAAATTAGCCGGGCATGGTGGCTCGTGCCTGTAGTCCCAGCAACTCGGGAGGCTGAGGCAGGAGGATCGCTTGAGCCCAGGAGTTTGAGGTTGCTGTGAGCTAGGCTGACGCCACGGCACTCACTCTAACCTAGGCAAGAAAGCGAGACTCTGTCTCAAAAAAATAAATAAATAAATAAATAAAGGTATAAAACATAGCTCCCGCCCTCAAAGCGCTTATAAGTACTCTAACCACAGTGTCCCATGTGATGTCTGGCCGTGAAGCTCCACCCCCTTGAACTCCAGTGGGTTGGATGGTGGCCTCCCAAAAGACACATTTACATTCTGTGCTCTGAACCTGTGAATGTTGTTTTCTTTGGAAAAAGGGTTTTGCAGATGTAGTTAAGGATACTGAGATGAAATTATCCTGGATTTTCTGGGTGAGCCCAGAATCCAGTGGCAAATGTCCTCATAAGAGACACACAGAGAGCAGGAGGTGATGTAAAGATGGAGGCAGAGCTTGCAGTGATGCAGTTACAAGCCGAGTGACACAAGCATTCCTGGAAGCCCCCAGAAACTAGGAGGCAGGCATGGAATACATTTCCCACTAGAACCTCCAGAGGGAGCCTGGCTCTGCCAACACTTTGATTTTGGACTCTGGCTTCCAGAACTGTGAAGGGATATATTTCTCTTGTTTTAAGCCACCAAACAGGTGATAATTTGTTACAGCAGCCCTACAAAACTAATACTGACTTTTACCTAGATTAGCTTTACCCTTGATGATAACACACAAAAATGAGAACCAAGATGTATAATATCTGCAAAAAGTTACTAAACTGTAATAACAAAATGCACCTTTATTGTCTTTCTTGCTCACTACCAACTGGTTTCTTTCCACTCAAATTTTAAGGGGGCTGTGCAGTGAGAGAGGGGATTTGCCCCTTAATATGTGAAATGGTGACAGAGAAAGAAGGAAGACAGTAGGTCTTTACAGCGTCGGCTCGGGGTGGCGGGCAACCTGGTGGCAATGCTGGATATCAGCCTTGGGTGCACAAAGTGTACAGCTGCAAACAAGACAACTAGCAATGGCCCGTATACATGTGTTAAAATGCTGTGAAATATGTGCCCAGTGTGTTGGACATCTCTTTAAAACTGTCTCAAATTTCTGTTGGAGGAAAAGAAACACAGTATCAGGTTCCATCACTTGTGGGTCAGTCATCCTGACTGTGTAGGGCAGATTACCTGAGCAGTTAGGTGTTTTCCAGTAGGTAGCAGTGGAGAAAGAATAAATGTTGGTTCTATGTCCTGTGCTCATTGAGTCTATTTGGCTGCCCAGGATGCAGGGTTGGTGACAGAACACCGTAGAGTTAGGCAGAGCCACATGGTGTCCCACTGCTCCTCACTCTGACAGTGTCATCAATGTCAAACAATGACAAATGTTTGTCATCAGCATCAAACAATGACAGTTTGATCCTGGTTCTCATCTACTCTGGCCTTGTCGAGACTTTGTGACCTGCCCCCACCTAATTCCATTTCCTCCTTCATATTCCCCCAGGCTCTACTCTGTGGAGCTACACTTCAGCCATTCTTTAGCTATTTGCACAGTCTCCGCAAAGGTGCTGTGCCCTCCCTGCTTACCCATTTGCAAAACTCATTTATTCTTCAAAACTCAGCTCAACAGTCTACTCTTGTGAGACTCACCCTGACTCTTAAAACAGAGTTAATTATTTTCTTGTTTTGGCTACCATTTGCCTACACTGAGCTCAAATCGGAAACTGCTCATCACATTAGAGGATAATGTGTTTATATAACCATCCCTCATAATAGACCGTGAGTGCAGAGAGTAGAAACCTTGCCTTCACTATGAGGGTAAAAGCATATCTTTATTTGTGTCATCATGTATCTTTTGTGTCTGGCCTAGGGCCGGACAAATATTAAATAATTGTTATTCAATAAATGTTTGATGAGTAAATGAAAGAATGACTACTAGTCCTCTCTGTGATTAGTAAGCTCTTAGAAGCTCTTAAGATGCCATCGTTTACTTCCAAGTCATTAACATACAATAAGCTTGTCTCCGCACTTAGATCTTTGAGGGAGGAGACTGCTTTTTCTGGTGTTTAAAAATTTAATAAGTTAATGTTTTTGATTGTGAAATTAATACAAGCTTCTTATAGAAAATCTGGAAAATAAGGATAAATATGAAAGCAGAATTCATCTTTAGTCTTGTCACCCAAAGATAAACACAATTAATTTTTATTTGCATATAATTAAAAATACATCCATATGGTCAGGGGAGCAAATAATTGTGATAAAGTATGGTATGTGTGAAAACTCAGGCAACCATATGCTAATATTCTCTTGCTCTTTCTCTCACACACACAGACACAAAAACAATTACAGTCATAATCTATATTAGTTAAGGTAACACGAGTTGCTATAAAACCTAGCTTCAAAAAGTACAATGGCTTACGCATCATAGAAATTGAGGTCTCACTATCGTAGCATCTAAAACAGGAATCCATGATCAGCAGCAGGAGGGAGGTAGACAATTTCCCCTCTGTGGATCTGCAATCCTCATCAGAGAGCTTCCAAGGTTTCCATGTTCCCACAGGTGAACAAGAAGCATGGGCGAGTGCATGTGGGAGGGTTTAGGGACAGGCCTAGAGGTGGCATGGATTACTTCCATTCTCAGTTCATTGGCCAGAACTCAATCCACATGGCCCAGCCAAGTGCAAAGCAGGCTGGGATATTGCTCATCAGTGTGTCCAGGAAGAAAAGAAAATGGGTTTCCTGAATCGTTAGCCAGTCTCTGCCATGCATTGAATATATTCTTTTGTATCCTCACATTTTTATGCACCGCGCTCACCAGCCACGAAACCTTGCCCATGGCCAGCACTCATGGTCCGCACGACAGTGTGTGCTGTGCATTGACGTCGAGTCCGTTTTGCTCTTGTGTGATGAGGAAAGCTTTAAAGCACTGAAAGCTTGTCTTACTTCACAGGCAGCTTTACTTGTAATGTAAATCAGAATAGGTAACATATACATATATGTTTTCATTACGTTATTTTTAAATGTTCACAATTTTATTTTGATAAATGAAAAATTAGAAAAGTCATATCGCGGCTGTCGGCTAAAGTCACTGTGCACGTTCATCTGTGGCTGTCGACTATAGTCGACGCTGGTACCGAAGTGGTTAAAAGATATTTCAATGTAATGATGTAATAAAACTAATGACTATTATAGAATGAATGAGGCAAATAGTATTGCTTGTTTTGCCAAACTGCCAACTTTTAAAAATGTTTAAAAACAATTGTTTCATGTATTATGATATATGTAATTAGCCACATACAAAGCCATGACAGGTGTATCTTCATTGTGAATTTTACTCTTGATCAACATAAATATGACTCTGATTATCAATGCCTTTTCCCTTGGTTCTATTTTGCTTTAAATAAATGTCATCCTTCATGCTTCCCTCTTGTTTGCATTTGCCTGGCCATGTTCCTAACATTTCTGAATCACTTTGTTTTATGTGTGTCTCTTGTAGATTACAGGCAATCAGATATTTGACCCAATCTTAGAGTCTTTGTTCTTAAATAGAGACTTTTAACCCTTTTCATGTTTATTTGTCAATAAAATGGTTAGCTAACGGCACATCCGTTATTATGTTTTAACATGTCTGAGGGTCATTGTCCTTAGGTGGAGACTTCGTAACAAATTTTATATTTATTCAATCAATATGCTCGTTTAGACTTCTCTTATTGTATTTTATGATTTGCTTCTCTAAAAGTAATTTTTCTCTAGTAAATTGGAAAATAGTTATTTTGTCATATATCCTGTGACTGCTTGTCTTTTTTTAAATGATGCTTTAGTAGATAACTCAGTTTTCCAAAGTTGTTGTTCCATCAATGAAGGGATAAATGGAATAAAGGAGGAAACAAATCGAATTAATCCTCGCTAAATATGAGTAGACGATTTGTATGCTTTTATTTCCTTCTACCCATTCCCACCCACTGCATAGTTTGTATAACTTGAACGACTACACCCAATTTAACATCAGTAATATTTCCCTCATATGTCTCTTTCATATACAAACAGCAACTTCGCTATAGAATTGCTGGGTTTTATCTTATTACCACAAAGCTTGTATTTCTGTGATGATCCCAGTCATATTTATTTAGCTTAACTCAAAACATTCCATCAAATCCTCAGCATAACTTAATTCTGCAGTAAGAGGTAATTTATTCTGATAATTTCACAACAGAGATAGTTAGATTACCGCAGTAATAAATGCTTGACAAATGCAATCCACATGGGCTCCATGCCTGGTATTCAACCTTATTTTTATCATGTAAGGTAAAATTCAAGTCCCAGTTCCACAAAGGGGCGTCCCCCTCCCCTGCAGTGCACATTCCTCTGTCTTCTACAATACTCGTGGTTTATGTTTCATAATTAAGACATTATTTTAAGCAGTTTCTCTCATTCCTTCATTTTTGTTTGCATGCTTGTCTTATCTCACCAACTAAATAGCAATTTCCTTGCTGGCAGGGGCCGTGTTCAATTTTTTTCTGTATACCCATAGTATCTAGCATGGCAATGAATGCTGTGGGTGCTGGCCACGTATTTATTGCTTGGCTTGATAATACTAAAGGTTAATTTCAGTTGCTAGTTTCAAATTTCTTCTCTCACCTAACTTTGCAAAAGTTAACAGAAAGAGTATAGTGGCTGTCTGAGTCTGTCTGTGCCTGCTATAACAGAATGCCTGGGACTGGGTAGTTGATAATGAACTGAGATTAATTTTCTCACAGTTCTGAAGGCTGGGAAGTCCAATATCAAGCGCTGGCCTCTGGTGAGGGCCTTGTTGCTGTGCCCTCACATGGCAGAAGGCAGAAGAGCGAAGAACGGCCAAGAGAGGCAAAAGGGGGCTGAATCCACCCTTTCATAACAACATTAACTCCATCCATGTGGGCGGAGCCCTCACTGCCTAATCACCTCTGAAATGCCCCAGCTCTTAACACTGTTACCATGCAAATTAAATTTCCACATGAGTTTTGGAGAGGACAAATATTCAAATCATAGCAGCCAAGTTCAGATCAATCAGTTATTTTTAATCTTCACCCTCTGTAAATAAATGACATAAAAAGATGAAATGGTTAAATGGTGAGCACCTAAGTAAAATGAGGTGGAAGGAAACGGAGAGACAAAAGCATCAATTTTATTTACTACCATAACAATAACAATACCAACAACTGTCAGCAGCAACAATAATAATAACTGCACACTTCAATGAGTGCAGACACAATGCTCAGTGCTCACATTAATTGAGATAATTCTTACTACAAACCTATAGTTATCTACTGTCCTCACTATTCATAAACATGAGAAATTCAAGACTTATAGAGATAGAGATGATATGATGATAGAGGTAGTTGAGAGAGATAGAGAGAGGGACACAGAGAGAGAGACAGAAAGAGGCTATATAACTATTAGGATTATATAATTTGGAATATTGGAACCAGAATTTAAACTGCACATCAGTTTGCTTCTTATTCTCCAAACTATGGTACCACACTCATTGGTTACTCACCATGAAAATACTTAATGTCAAACTTTGCTTTCAGATACAGCATCATATATTAAAAACAGGACAGGTTTTACACTAAACAGAAATGAGTTAGAATTTTGACTCTGCTAGTTCCTCTCTGTGTGAACTTGGGTATGTTTTTTAATCTTCTTGTCCCTGATTTTCTCTTCTATAAAACAGGCATTGTATTTACATGCCAAGGCTGTCAGGATAATGAGTTAACTAATGTATAGAACATATTGGCACATGGTGTTGTTCAATTGGTAGCTGTTATTGTTGTTAAAATAATTATCAGTCATTATCACTCTGCCCTCTCCATATTTCAGGCTATCAAAATCTGATTTTTCTAGTCAGAGCTCATCTTAAATGACATCTTTTCCCCTAATGTCCATAATTAGCAAGTGACTGAGGTCCCTTGCCTTTTAATATCTCTTTATTTGTTTCATAGGGCCCTTTTCATATTTCTCTTCTGTCAGTTATTTCCATATCTGCTTTCCCTCTCTTTCTTAGCTTGTTCCCTTTTCAAGCTAAACACTGCCTGTTACTTTTCTTCATACTCTCTGCAGCCCTGTGTGATAGCTCACTCAGAGCAGGTCTCCAAAAGAATTTGTCAACTTTGGTTGGGACGCCACTGTGTATTTGCTAGCTTCTATGGTTGCTGAATGATTTAGAAAAACACAGCTTCATTTCCTTTCTACTACTGACCTCGACATTCTGATGGTTCATTCTATTAATATTACAGAATTGTATCTGTAGGTACATAGTTGAGTAAAGTGGCTGAATGAACAACACGTTTTAAAATGTTTCTAAAAGGAAAGGCTGAATTTTTTAATATTCTTATGGTAGGGCTCCAATTCTCAGTCTTGGTTGATTGGGTTGACACTTGACATGGTTTTTAATAATCAACATTTCTTTGAGTGAAAATGAGTTCCAGTGAGCTAAGGAGAACTTTAATGACCTTTAAAATATTGTATTAAATAAAATACAGGGGAACTGGCATGGTAAGCTGACACTGTTTGAAAATGTTTTATAAGGGAAGAAAAAAGAAGAAAGACTATCCTGGAATCCTGTAAATAGCCAATAAAAATTCACCTTGTCTGTGTATTGTCCTAGGAGACACTATCTCATTTACATTTATTAGAAGTAATGATGTAGTGTCCTGCAGATAATTAACACAATAAAATGCTGCTAATTTCACAGTGTCATTATAAAATTTGCCAGTTCAAATTAGAAAGTGATTAACCCTCTGAGTGAGGCAATGACATTTCCATTCCCAGTTTGTGAATTAAATTTGAAAGGATGTTTCCCTGAGTTTGAAAATTCAGCTCTCTCTCCACACTTGTGTCTTCTTTTTTCTTTACCGTGCTTTTTCAAGAATGAAGGCTCTGGACTTATGTGAGTTAATTTGTGACAATTTTGTATTCCAGACTGTACTAGTTCTCAAAAAAAGAACCAAAGCCAATTTATTTAAAAGGAACTGTGGAATTAAGGAAGGAAGGGTTTGGGGAGGGAGGAAGAGAGGGAGAGAGGGAGGGAGAAGGTAATAGTAATCTCAGATGAGTGTAATTTCACCGAGTAATGAATTTCTTGTTGGTGCGTCTAAGTATGAAAATTCTCCATTAACAAGATGCCTTCAGAATGTATTTCATTTCATTTAATGGCAGTTTCTCCTTAACCTTTGCCTGGACACTACTTTATTCATTTACTGCATATCTCTCCTCCACAACTGATTTTAATTAATTCCTTAAGAAGGAATAAATTCATTAAAGAGGAAAGATTTATGGTGCCTCATTTTACTCATTTTAAATATTCCTACTCAACTGAAATCCTCTTAAAGAATATTTAATGTGGGAATGAGATTGTAAATGAATGAAACCTCCAGCTAATGATAAAATTGTCCAACCTGTTAAGACAACTATTAATTGAATAAATCTAATGCATACATTTATAAAGCTGCTAAAAATATGGTGCCATGCCCTTTCCCCCTCCTTCACTCCTCTTCCTCCTCTAATGATTCAGAGCTAAAGAATATATAACTGATGCATGTAGGACACTCTCTTAAAAAGTAGAAATTTCATTTCCAAAGCACTAGAGCTTGCTAGGTTATCTTCAAGGAATAAAAATAATGAGAAATGTTCAGATCATGATTAAAGATACCATTCTAAGAAATTTTTTTTCATAATTTCCTCCATATTTGCAAATGCATTTGTTACTGTCGATACCTTGTTCACAAAGCTGTGCAATTTTCACACTGAAATGGCCCAAGGATTTTTGTCTCAGGACTTACTAGGTTGCAAGTGATCAAAATCTAACCTGCACCTGTTTGAACACAGAGAGGGAATCTCCTGGCTGATGCTCCCGGACCCAGGGCTTCAGCAGATGGCATTCCGAGTCTGCCCCTTCATCCTTTAGCTCTGCTATCCTCTGTGGTTTCATTCTCTGGCAGATTCTCTTTACATATGATCCTCAGCTGCTGAGTCTCATATTTTCCTAGCTAAACAACTGTCACGGAGAGCGATCAGGACCCTGACCTGGTTCTCATGTGTGGAGAGTAGCTGGGGTATAACATGCTAACCACTTTCTGTCACTCTGACTAGCCAAGCCTGGGGCATGTGTCCACTCGGAGCAGAAAAATTAGTCTCACTCAAGCCAAGTGACTGAGATTGAGGGAGAGGAGATTCTCCCAGGGTTAATGGGATACTATTCCCAAAGGGAGGAAAAGGCAAAGACAGCTGATGTTAGGCTGTTATAATTAACTGATAACCAGAACAACTACCTCATACTAACCCATTTTCTAATTGAGAAGACCGAGACTGAGGAGGATATACCCACATACCTGGTTAGTGCAAGAATTCTGGAATTACGCTGACATTCAGGCATTCTTCCATCATTCGTCTGTGCTTGAGGAACCTCATGGGTTAGAAGGACTCGTGTCCCTTCTCACTCTGACATCTGGTGACTCTGTGATCCTGGGTATAGTGTGGGAGCAGCAACTCTGACAGAGCCAGACGCCAGCAGCCTTGGCCCTAGCGCCATCATTTAAAAGCCATGTAACTTTGAGACACTCACTTCTCTGCTCCCTGGCCTTTAGTTTCCTTATCCATAAAAAGAAGAAATTAGTATTAATCAATGGCATTTGGCCTTTTTATGGAGGTCAAATCTTTTTTTATAAACTAAATATTAATAACCCTCAATTAAGCAGTCCGAGGTTCATATATATTTAACTGATATATGCTTCCAACTGGGATGCCTTATGAATGTGTTCCTGTTCAAAAGAACTTGTTCGCCAATGAGGACAAAAGCTGCCATAAATTGTCACTGCGGCACTCAGTGGGATTGTTACTAGACAGTGTTGTAAGTAACACCGAGAGTCACTGGTGAGAAGTCCCACAGGGCACCCACCCTCACCCAAATACTCGCCACTCCCATTTGCAACGTGGAGTCCGCACACCTGCAATGAAAGGATTTCTGTTAGAGTGCTCATTTGTACTGTTGGGTTAACAATGTGTGGTTATCAAAAGAGTGTCCCTTAGTGGTTCAGAGGAAAGCCCTGGTACCGGAAATTACCAAAGACCTTCCCTGGAACCCCAAGGCGCAGAGGGGAGTGTGGTGAACACATGGGGAGCTTGACTGAGGAGGGGGCTGGAGCCGGTAGGGCTTGCTAGTTCCTATTTTCATTGACAGGAAACTCGTCATCTCTTACGTGAGTTCTTTGGGAGGTGACTACCTAGAACTGGCACAACGGAATCCTTTCGCTGTAATTATCTAGAAAGAAATACATTTTGACGCCTGGATCTTTAAGTCACAAGTGCTTTCTGAGAAGCGTCCCTCTTGTTTGTTAGCAGGTACCTGCCTACCATGCCCATCAAATGTGGGGAGGGTCGTCAACCTGCTAACTCCCTCTGTGGAACACGTGGGCTCTTGGGAACTTGGAAAGCCAGGGAATAAGAAAATCTTTCACAACCCTTCCCCAGCTCTAAAGTGAGAAACACAGCAAAAAGTCAGTGCTTCTCAAGTTCTTAAGGTTCATTTGTAACCGGCCCCTTATTGAACAAATTTCAAAGCCTCTTTCTTGACTAATTACGTGACCTTGTGAGTTGTTTCCTGGAAATGGTAGATTTTCGGCAAGACAAAGGAGCTGAGATTCTCAAGGCCCCTGGGCAGACTTCCTGAAGCCTGTTCATCCCCTACAACCTGCGCCCAATACACAGGACCTGCCCAATGCACAGGACCTGCCCAATGCACAGGACCTGCCCAATGCACAGGACCTGCCCAGTGCACAGGACCTGCCCAATGCACGTGACCTGCCCAGTGCACAGGACCTGCCCAATGCACAGGACCTGCCCAATGCACGTGACCTGCCCAATGCACGTGACCTGCCCAATGCACGTGACCTGCCCAATGCCCGCAGCCCCTTGTAAGTTACACCGTGACCTTCTTCAAGCCACGTGGCCCCTTGTTTAAAAGCCCAGGAGCTTCCTTTCTTCCCTTACTCAGAGAGACGAACATGAGGCAGCTTCTCTTGTTCTCTCATCCTCCCGACAAGATGTCTGTTGTATTAAAAATTCTTTTCTTCCTTGGCACTTCTCATTGTCTCAATAATTGGATCATTGTGTGAAAAGCAACTGAACCCTAGGCTGAAACCTCCTTGCCGTTTTGACAGCACATTGGTGGCCAAACTGAGAAAAGAATTTTCTCACATCTGAATCTTTATTTACTTAAGGCACATACAAACACCCCCCCCACACACACACACACCTTTTATAAACTTGCTAATAGCAGTCCTAATTTACAACCTAGGGGCATTATTCCATGTTTGCTATTACAAGTTTCTTCCCTTGGTAACTTTACAAGAAATTAAAAGTTTCTTTGCTGTGTCTTCTGCTGAAAAGGCAGATTGGGGAAAAGTACATATTTAAATTTGATTTGATTACAGCTCCCACAAAAACCCCATGTGGAGATTATGTCCTGTTGGCATGTGCTATTGCAGCAGAAGGCAGCAAAGCACATATTTAAAGCTAGTCCCTGATTTATGAGTGATGCCTTTAGGGTGGGAGTGCCTTGGAGCAGAGGGTGTAATTGTTGAGTGTGCTGATTTGCAAAGATAAGGGAAGAAAGAAGACAAACAACTAGGTTACACAATATCTTTTAGTGTACTTAAAATGGGACTATTTCATCCACTGTCAAGGAAACAAATTGCTTAACCTTAATCTATGCAACAATTTCTCCCACACATAGATGTCTTTTCACTATTAAATGAGGTCCCTCCTTACCTGCCAATGTCAGCCCACAGCCTTGCCTTGTCTGGGAGCCTGTGCCATTTTATCTTCCTGCACCTCCATCATGCCTTCTCCCTGAAGGACACTATTCTCTCTGGATTACTGTGCACTTAATTTTATGTAATTTTGTTAATGATATTATTTATAGTATAGTTATAGTTTAGGATGTATGTATTATTTTAACTAAAAACCTTAAAGCCATTTTTTATGGATATGTCATTCTAATTTTGGACCAATCCTTGGAGTAAGGAGGCTAGCTCTTCAATTTCAATTTTATATCAGTGAAAATCTAAAGGAAGGGAAAGTTAAATGATGTGCCTACCTCTTCATTGTTTTAGATGCCCCTCGAAGTCAAGAGCTTTGTGTTTCATTTTTTTTTCTCTTAGAGTTCAGAGAAAACCTGGTAAGTTTGTTAATTTATCTTCTTCATGATTACTGTTTACTTTCTTTGTTGAGTAAGAAAAACATATGCTATGCACAATGTTAAACATTTTGCATACATAATTTTATTTAACTCTCATCATTCCATGAGGTAGTTCATTTTATACCCATTTTACATATGGGAAAACTGGGCATTGAATTTAACTTGGCTGAACTAAAATCAAACAGCTAGCATTTAGGTTAGGTTGGTCTGACTCTAATGTCCATTCTTATCCACTGCATCATGGAACCTGTGCAATAGGGGGAATGGCCTGAAAAAGGGTAAAAATGTTTTCTGTCTCTCCAAAACCTTCCCCACTCATTGGGAATTAAAATCTGCATCCCTGCCCCAGGCCAGTGGTCAACAGGGGCAGGGGAGTGTCCTTTGTTCTTTGTAGCACAGGAGATGGCTCAAGGGAATCGTCCAGGTGGAGGTCAGAAATTGTCTTAGCTGAAGACAATTGGGATTGAAAATGGGATGAATCAGAACCATCAACTAAAGTCAAACAGCAGTAGCTTGAAGCTGAAAACCTCCCCTTTAAAAGCTCTGGATTCCTGCTCAGAGGCAAGATGGTGGTACTTTAAGACAGGAGCCTACCAACCTCCTCATTTGCTGGCAAATTAATAAACTTCTCTTTCCTTCTCCTCAAACCACTTGTCCTTGTTCTTCTGATGCAGCCTCAGGGACAAGTGCCTAGCTTTGAGTAACACTTCTGTGCAAACCAATTTATTTTTAGTGTGCCAAGTTTACACGAGTATTCAGAAAGGACATTGACTTAAGTAGGGTGAGGCTGACTCAAGCATTCTTTACGTGCTTACTGATATCCACCAGTCCTGTTGCCCTCACATCCATCGTTTCCATACTTGGAGCCTCATTTTTCTCAATAGTGAGTTAAACCAAGCTATCTACAAGATTTCTTCCACTTCTGACAATCCAATACTATGTAATTTGATTAAAAGTTACCTTAGACTCCTGCAACTATACAAGGATCTAACACTGAAAAAGAAAATATATGAATTCAAATTTCCATTAATTTATCAACCCAATCTACATGTAGATAATGAGAAGATTCCACTTAGAGAAACAAAAGCCAGAAGAAAAGGGTGGAGCTCCTTGTATACCTTACTTTGCTACTTTGATACAAAAACTACCCCACCACCACCCTGGGGCAAGTTTGGAAGTGAAGTATAAGATAGTATCATGGGCATTTGCAATGACTCAGGGAGCCAAAGATTTTTTCTTTATTATTTCACCTGGAGACAATTTTGTGCTACCATTGATTTAGCTATATTTATTCCTGCTTATTGTCTTCTTTTTTGATTGCATTAAAGCTTAGATAACATACATCTGAAACAAATCAAGAACAAAGGCTTTTTTATGTAACCACTTCAATTGAGGAGCATGGCTGAGTCAGTGTTGTGGGCTGCCAAGACACAGGGTGGCTTAGTAGCTACTGAGCCAGAGCTACTGTTCCAGGTCCTCCTGCCTCTGCCAGGTTTTGAGGAGGTAGTTGATATAAAAGCCAGCAAGTTTTGCAAGTTGACATGAAACATGGGAAAGTACCTACTTGATAGCTTGCAAGAGGGGAAAAGAGTTTGAATACGATACTCCTACTTTTTCCAGGATATGATTAGAAGGCAGTTTCCCAGGTGGGAGGAGTACAATAGATGCCCTGATAGTATTGTTAGGTAGTTAACAAGGGATTCTGGGTCTCCTAGGAATGAAAGTGGGTGCTTTGTCTTGATGCAATTGGCCCAGCTTGATCCTGCCCTGAGCTACCGCCATACCTGGGGGAGGAGGGAACACCCTACAAACCCACTAATCATAACTTAGCATGCAAGCTGCAAAAGAATGCAGAGGACGCTCTAGCCCATGGACCAAGCAGCACAGATACCATAGAGTCCAGAAATTGACCTAGAACACCCTGCATGCATAGTAAGACAGGTCATGCAACTCCCAACTGTCCAATCAAAGTGGTTCTATGGTGACCTCAGAACTGTAAGAGAGGTTTCAATCTAGGCACTATAAAACAAGATGCAGACCATAACCAAGTCCTTTTTTGTGCCCTTCCTTTTGCTCTCGCTTTGTTGTGACCATGGGTCCAGTCGTAATCTGTGGCGTATGTATCATGCTCTATAAACCTATATCTTGTTCTTGCCCTATAATCCGATCTTTCTCTCCTCAACAAACCTCATTTTCCTGCTTGCCTTACTTTGGTGTCTGGTCATTCTTCAGCCATGAGTGCACTAAGAACCGACATTTTCACACTGAAACCTGACAGGATGATGAGAAAGATGCAAGAAAATATTTAGGTGATTGCAGCAATGGTTCTAGAGAGAGATGGGCAGGATGAAAAATGGGGCAATGACAATGAGAATTGAAAGAAAAATAGCCAGAAAAGTCTGTGTTCTAAAGCTGAATTTCTGGATACGGAGGTCAATTATATAAAGAAAGTGAGAAAGGAGGCAGGATGAAAGATTTCTCTGAGGCTTTTATCTTGGACAGCTGGGTAGATTGTGGTGCCACTGAGTGAGACAGGGAAGCAGGAGGAACATGTACAAAAAGACATATAATGAGTTCAGTTTGGGGACGAGTTGAGTCTGTAGTAGCTGCAGGTTATCAAGGCAGAGCTGTCTAGTAGGAGAGAAGTCTGAACTGGCAATATAAAATTTGGGTGTGATCAACATATAGGTAGTAGCAGAAGCTATAGGCATGGAAGAGATCTTCCAGGAATATTGAGTATGATGAAGCAAGAGAAGGTTTTAGGAACACCGTTGTGCTAGGTGTGGGCAGAGAAAGGGGTATCTATAAAGAGAAACAAGGAATACCTAGGAGTTAGGTAGAAAAGTGTGATAGAAGGCAAAGTTCAAGAGAGCTTCAGAAAGGGGAAGAATATAAAGATAAAGAAAAGTACAGGACAGGAAACTGAGGGAAATAAGACAGTCTTCACCAATTTTGCAACTTTGCCTGTGGCCAATTTTATTCATGCATATAAAAATAACTTAATGTGTGGTGTAGTAGAAAGATTGACCTTTCCTACCCTCTATGGCCTGGGGCAGGTCCCTTAACTGCTTGAAGTCTCATATTCACATTCGTAAAATAGAAGCTAAATTAACTTTTTATGTTTAGAGGGCTGAGATAAGAGTATACAAATGACTATGCAGATATTTTAAATATTTTGTTAACTTGGCAATATAAAGCAAATGAAGTGGAGTTGTCTTGGTGATTATTGTTAGGGTGCACATGTGTATGCCTAACTTAGGACATTTTTGAGATATGCATCCTGCTGATATAAGGTATGAGCTCTTTGAAAAGAGATTTTTTTTTTTTTAGTAACATATCTATTGTCTGGTACATCCTGAATACTTAATAAAACCTTTCCACTGTGATAACCATTATTACAATGAATAAGCCAAACTCTCCTCTAAAGCAAAAGCGTAACTGTCAGGCTGTCCTAAAAGAAAAGTTAAATTTGCCTTTTCACATCTTAAGCAGGTATTCGGCAGCAAATATTTCCACTCAAAAAATGAGAATAATGTACACTGTGAAGACTTCTGAAAAAGCAGTGCTCCTCTGTTCAAAAAGAGTAAAATTTTTTTGCAGCTGTTTTTAGATTCTAGTCCAATTAAAGCTCTACTTAAGTTGTTCTCTTCTAATTCTTGATTGGTATGGAATGCAATGATGCCTGGCAATTGTCCGTAGTAGGCATTAAAAGTAATGAATTTCTTAGAATTCTATTTCTTGTCTATAATGAAAATATCACCCACCTATCTCATATAAGCAAGATGCTAAATAAGCCATGAAGATCTTGGCAGCATTTGCTGAAATGGATAATACCAGTGTTGGAAGCTGTGGTTTGTTAAGTGCTTTGAATTCTTCATCACGGGTGAGCATTAAATACACACATATTCCATAAATACTGGTTCCTGTACCTAAAGAAGATACAGCATCTTTCTTAGATTCCATGTCTTTACCAACAAAGTCATTATGTCTAAACTTAAAAAAAGTTAGAATTATTATTTTTCTAGCATCATTGGGGAGTTTTTTTTTATTCAAACAATCTGGCAAAAAATAATAATTCTGTGACTTTTTTTTTTACACCAAAACCTGACAGTAGATTACATATACATAGTCTCAGAAGGTGATGTTTCATTTGAGGGCTTAATTCTGGTCTCATAGTATTATATAACACTTCTTCTTTCCTGACTCGAATAATAGCCAAGATAGTCCCAAGAGGTAGTAATAGCTCACAAGAGAGAGCAAAGGGTGGGATATCTAGCATCAGGGATTTTGAATCTAGACTGTACTCCTAATCTATCAAAAAAGACGAAAGAGAAGGAGAAGAAGAAATAAAGAAAAAAGCTGAGATTAATTTGCAAATTTGCAAAATCAATACAACACACCACTAAAGAGAGACAGTAACTAAAAGCCACTGTTGTGGATTTTGGGGCAATAATGAATACTTATTGAGACCTTGTAATGTGCTGGGAATTAGACCATCACATCCTATGGTCATTTCTTAAGGAAATTCAACTGCTGCTTATAACCATTTTAAAGTAGTTGCTGAGAAGTTCCTTGGTGCTAGGCACTATGCCATGTGCTCTGCATACAGAAATCAACCAGACGTTTTATTCTCTTTCTCATCACTATGTAATTCGGCAGGATGTGCAGCAGAAGGGAGGGAAGGGTACATCAGGGATACGAAAGCCCTGTGATGGGTCACCTATAGCGCTCTAAAGAGTGAGGTGTGACTCATGCTAGGTTATCAACCATTTTAAATGAAAGAATAGTTCATTGAAGCAAAATAACTCCAAGAATGGGCCTTGTACTTTTCAAAATAGTAATAAAATGAGATTTAAGTAAGGAAAGGCAGATAGTTTACATGTATCATTTTAACTTCTGAAAAATCCTGAAAAAAAAAATGCATGTCTTCTTCTCTCATTTACAAATAAGCAAACTAATTCAGGGATTTTAAGTGACTTGTTCAAGTTCCCATGGTCACGTGTGGTTGTATCAACCATGACACATGTTTTGGTTTCAAGCAAGTGAAAGAAACTTGGCTTAAAACATATTAGGCAGAAAGATGACTATTGGTTTACTTGACCCAACTGTGGGAAGAGTAGAAATGCAGCTGGTCCTCAAGGATGACTGGAATCAAGGTCACATGCTGCCAGAAGTTCCTCCCTTCCCCCAGGTTCCATTATTTCTGGCTTCATGCTTTCAAACAGCTTTCTCCTTGGAGTTAGAAACATGGCTGTGTTTCAACATGGAGTTGAACATGTTTGCAACACGGAGCTGCAAACTGGAGGTTGCAACTCCAAAACAGTCCTGGGTGTCAAGTTAATAATAGTTTTTTGAGGAAATGCAGTTATTGGTTCAACCTGGACTTGGTTGAAACAATCAATGATCCAAGGTGTTGGGTGATGCTAAGTGAACCACTTGAGTCAGGAATCAGGGAATGGTGGTGCTGGTATGGGAGGTCTCTAAGAAAGTAGAAGCTTCCTTTTAAACCACTACTCTGGGCTGACAAAGACCAGATGTCAATTATAATTTTCATCGCCCATAGTTGTATTTAAAGAAAAAACCCAGATCAGTGTCAATCAAGGAATTTAATATTTCATTGAGACTATAGCAATGATAGTTGCCTGAGTTCAAATTCTGGCTGCACCATTTATTGTCCGTGTGACCTCGGAGAAATGACTTAATGCCTCCTGCCTAAGTTCCCCATCTACAAAATTGTAGTAATAATGTTACTTACTTCATAGAGATTTTGAAATTCAATAGCTCCAAAATTGAATTTAGCTTCTTTCCCCTGAAACTGACACCTGCTCACAGCTTCCCATTATCAGTTAATGGTACCTTCAATTCCTTAGGTTTCATGTTCAAAATCTTAGAGTTATCTTTAAGACTTTTCTTTCTTCCATGCCCTATTTTTAGATGATCTTCTAAACTTGTTATTTCTTCTTTCAAGATGTCTTATATAGCTATCTCCATTTCTCCCTTCCAACTGCCACCATGTCACAAGAGGCCCAATCAGTATTTATCTAGATTACGGTTAAAACCCCCTAATTGGTCTCTCTTCTTAGAAAAATCTAAACTTTGTGGTCCATTTTTGACAGCATTTCCAGGTGACTCATTCTCTTTAAAAATAGTCTCCAACTCATTAGCATGAATAGGAAAAAGTAAAAATTATGTTTTCTTCTATCCTAAATCATTTGATTTTTGGTTGCTTGAAATTCTTAACTTTAGAAAAAGAGCAAATGTTGGATTTAGAAGAACATAAATATATATATAAAATGCTTTCATAAACTAATACTCTTAATATAGTATCTATGGCTAATATTCTATGCTTCATAAACAAATTTGTGTTTACAAAATAATGTGTCATAACAAGATATTATTTTATAAACATGTTTATTATATTTAATTAGTAGATTATTGAGAGTATTATTTCATAAATAAATCACAAACATATTAATGTAAATGCACACAGTGTTAATATAGTTTATTATAAAATATTTATTAAAGGGCCAGATTGTACATTATTTTCCTTCTGTTTATTTGCAAATAACTTTATATTTCTTAAATTTTACTTTGTTTTAGTTAAGTGGAATTTGAAATATTGAATCGGAGGACGAAGTTATGAAATTTTTAAGACAGAGCACTTGTATCCAATCATGAATGTGCTTGTTAAGAAGAAGCTGATTATATTTAGATCGGTCTGTTGAATGAGATGAATGTTTGGATAAAGACTTAGGAGGTAAATGTCAGGTGAATCACCAAATGGAGAAAGACCATCAAACTATTTTTGTTTTCCATTGTGAGATTTTTTTAAAAAAGAATTTATATGCCAAAACTCTAGTTTTTTTTCTTAATTGATGGAAAATTAGAATGAAAGAAAAAAACGGAGAACTTAGAGTTTTGAATTTGGGAAGGCAGTAGACTGAGTTCCTTGAGTAATTAAAAAGGAGGAGGATAATTGTCTTTTGAGGTTGTGAGATCTCAAAACATGGTTAGAAATAGATTGCATAGATGTTTAAAAATCCCTAGCACTAATTTAGAAAATATAGCATGAGTACTTATTTATTCTCAAAATTATTTAAAGTGGCTTCTGTGTAGGTTTGTAAGTTTTAAACATAAGTAATTGGTACTTCTTGAAAGTTGTCAAAACACACACACACACACACACACACAAAACTCACCTATTGTTCCAAGACATTATATTTATTTAAATTTTGATATAAATTATATAACATTCTCTTAAATATGGAAGTGTTTTGTAAATAATTATGCTTTCCTGTGTTTATTAAGGTTTCCCTTTTTATAGTAAATGCTATTGAACTTAAGCCTGATTAATATTAAACGATGTGGTGCAAGTAACATGAAGTAAATACAAACAAGTTTTGAAAAGTATGCTATCTTTGCTCTTTGGTGCAGCTCATATGGCATGTTGAATGCCTTGTACTGTTGTAAAAGTACATAGCTTGTGACTGTCATTCAAACTTCCATTATCTAAAGTGTTGGCATATGATGGAGCTGCTAGTCATCCAAGAACCACCTTGTTGGTTTTACTTTTTATGAACCAGAGAGTGAAATCCAAACCAAGCTGTTTTGTATTCTGCAGAGACACACACAATATATATACATTCATACACATAGTGAACTGTACATCATCACTGCACATCGATAATGTAAATAACAGATGAAATGAAGTTAAGAATCATTTGCTGATTTTTAAATCAATTATTTCCATGAACACTCTTCCTGATCCTCATTTTCAAAATAAGTCTATAAATTCTCGAGTTGCTTTCCAATATCAGGCCAAGGTCTGATGGTTTCCAGTTATAGCAGACACACATCTTTTTATTCAGAAGAGCATCACTGTATGAGAAGACAGTTAATATATGAAAAACTTCATGCTGAATATGGTTTCTCATTTTACAAGGTTATTTTACAGTTTATCCACTCTGGTGTGATATGTGAATAGGCTGAACGAAGAGTTAAAAACTAATGGGTACAGCACATGAGTATGCTCTGTTTCTCATATTAAGTTAATATTTGTCTATAAAATACAGGTATGCTTTTTTTCGGAGACAAAGGGGATTGAGATAAAGCAAAGGTATACACAGGGCTTTTGCTATATTTGTAATATTTTATTTCTTTAAAAGATTTTTAGCAAGATATTAAGATTTGACAAAACTGGGTGATGAGTAGTACCTGAGTTTTTGTTATATTATTGTCCTATATTCTCTATTATTATACTTTACTTAAAATATTTTATTCTAAGAAATTAATAGAATTTTTAGCTCAGCAAAGGTATTCTAGGTGCTTAAAAACAAAATCCAAGCTTCAAGCTTGTTATTATTTGGTTTCTGCATGCTGCTCTGCCCTCATTATTGTCCTTTGGCCAACTTTTCACAGTTCCTGAAAGATACAAGGGACCACATTGCATCCCTCCATAGGCTCAAAAAGTGTTGCCACTCTACCTGAAATCTCCACCCAAGACTGTTTGGCAAACTCCTATTCCCACTGCAAAACCTTGTTTAGGTATCACCTCCTCTGTGAAGGTCTGTGTGACTCTTCCAGACAGAATGAAACACCCCTTCTCTCTTCATTGTCTTTGCGCCTTCAATAAAAACATCATTGCATTTTGCTTATGTATATTTATCTCCTCCAGACAATGAATCTATAGGCTAGAGTTATCCACTCCTAGCACTGTTTGGCACAACATATTTAAAATTTTTCTTTAGCTGCTATTCTTAATTTTTAAAGTAGTACATTCCCATTATTAAAATCCCAACAATTTAGAAGTATATAAGATAAAAGTATATCTTCTTCCAATTCCCAGCTTCCTACTCCTACCCCATTGTTAATAGTTTCTCATTTATATTTCTAGAAACATTCTTTTCATATACCAGGATATAAGTAGGTAAACTAAAATATGAATATGTAAAGTTTCATAATCACTTTTATCCACAAATGAGACAGTATTATACACAATGTTCTGCATCTTGATTTTTTAAAAAATGTACTAATAGCAACTTATCTTGTCTTCTATTCATATTTATATATATGGTTCCATATTATGCTTCTTAATCCTGCATTATATCCCATATTATGTATATAATTTAGGGAGACTTTGTAACTGGCTCCATGAACCCATATATGTTTTTTTAAAATCCTCTCCCTTGACTAACTACTTGACCCTATGAGTTGTTTCCCAAAGATGGTGAACTCCTGGCTTCAAGTGATCCTCCCACCTTGGCCTCCCAAAGTGCTGGGATTATAGGTGTGAGCCACTGCACCTGGCCCGAAATGATGGATTTTCTAGAAGACAAAGGAGCTAAAACTCTGAAGGCCTCAGGACAGACTTCCTGGCCAGGACTCACCCTCTCCCTACACCTGCCCCAAGGCACATGGCCCCTCCTTAAAAAGCCCAAGATCTCCCTTAGTCCAGGGAGATGAATTTGAGCCAGCTTCTTCTATTCCTTCACCCAGCAAGATATGTCTTATTAAAAATTCCTTTCTTCTTTGGCAGTACTTCTTGTCTCAATAATTTAATCTTTGCTCAATGAGCAACTGGACCTTTAATAGATCAAAATCCCTTTGTGGTTTCAATAGCAAGTGGTGAAGCAAGTAATATACAATCTGGTTGAAACTGTAAGGAGGGTGTAGAGATTCATTAATTGTGAAGAACACATGTTCTTTAGTTGGGAAGAATGACCTAAAGGTTGGCTTGATCCAACAATCAACAATGTCATCAAGAACTTTTCTCCATTGCTCTGCTTGGCATTCCCTGGTATGCTTCATCCTTGAATAGCTTCTCTCACGGTGGAAACAAATCGATGTATAAGGTTTAGTTTTCACATCTAAAACCACACCATTGAGAATAATAAAGTATGAGAAGGCATGGGTTTCTTCACCCTCACCACTGCCAGGTTAATCACTGAAAAACAGATATATTCCTATTATGTATTATTGATCATAACTCTTCGATACCTTTAGTGAAAGTCAGAAATTAGTGTGAAGAAATTAGGTTGATATGTGATTAAGATGATGGTTTTGATGACAGAAGTGAGGAAGTTGGGCCTAAGGAAAAATTATACAAGGAGATTGAGATGCCTTGTCAATTTGAGTTGAAGGTAGGAAGAAGATCAAGTTTCTGTTAATGTATATAGTGTTTTAAAGAGGAGAGACAAAAAGACTCAGATAAAAAAGATCTCCCTTCTCTTCTGGTTGATACTTAAAGCATGACTGTAAGAGATCTGGTCCTTCATCTTAAATCTGATTTTTATTAAAATCCTGATGTGTTTTGAAAAAGTAGCACATTGTATTATTGTGTATCAAGGATGGTGAATGAAGAACTAGACAACAGGGAGAGAAAAATGATGTCCTGAGAATTGCTATACAAGTGGGGTTGGGGAGGAAAATGTAGGGGACATGCAGTGGCCTGCCAGGGAAGGAAGGGTGTCTAGTCACAAACTGTCTTTTTTACAGTTTTTCCTAAAGCTGGAGCTGGAACATCTAGTCTATGAAATCTTCAATACAGAACTTACCAACTTAGTTCTACCCAAAGAGGAAAAGTACCATTCAAGATAGATGGTATTGGGGTCTGGGTGCTGGGGAAGTTTAGAGAAGATGGAAACTCTATGAATGAAAATATAAAAAAATTTCAGCTCAAGAAAAATTTCAGATTGGTTATATACATACACAAATTTAGGCCATCATGTTCAGATTAATTACACATACCACACACACACATACGCACATACATACAGAGGTGAATTTAGGACTCTAAATCATGGTAATTGGCTAATAATGTTAGTAATAATAAACAAACTTAAATTGTAATTGAGGGACTCCATTCTAGGGATGATAAAAGGCATTAAGGGCCCATAATTAAGCCAGAATAGATCTCACTTTGCTAGTATGTGCTAGGTGTGGTCCTGCCCTCAGGCAACGAAACAAACTCAAGTACCTACCTGTTAGCAGAGTTCCAATGCTTTCCTCTAAAATAAGGCATCTTTGGAGAATTAATAAGATGGTATCTATAAGGAATTTTAACTCTGAAGAAAGGCCAAAAACAACCTCCCTACTATGTTATTATCACCCTATAAATCACTCAACAACATTATAACCAGTCTTGCTCTGGTGAGATTCTGGAACCTCTACCACCACAACAATTGAAACTCTGGATTTGAATTTGATGGCCTGAAGTTAATCTTTCACTATAGTTCTCATCCTTTTCCCCAGAGTGTCCATGAAATCTGATTGTTTTGCCAAAGGCAAAGCTTCAAAATCTCTGCTTGCCTCTCTCCCCCACTGAACCCAGGAGCAAAGAAGATTTGGGTACAGAGAAAACCTATTCCCAAAGAAGAGGGAACTTTCTGAATGTAACTAATCACAACATAGCAGCCAAGTGGCTGGAAACATCACGACAATTACAGGAAAGCATATAGGATACACAAGGTCAACTGGAGGATGTGTTTGGCAGACGCGGTTTGCAATCAACCTCACAAAACTGCAGCTCTCTATTTCAACTAAGAATTTGCAAAGACTCCAACTACTGTTTCTTACCTGGTGGGATGAGGAGATAACTAGCTCCACACCTCTCAGAAATCTTTCCTTTCATTCCTCATCAAAAACATAGGTGTTCTCATAAAAATTAAATATATTAAACTCAATGTGTATTGTGTATAGTCAAAATGTGAGAATTCAATATTCATTCCTTCATGCATGTTTTTATTCATTCAGTGACATCTTATTGTGCACCTATTTAGTGCCAGACTCTGAATTAGATGTTGGGGATACGGAGATGTGTAAGATCCTCCTCACAATCTAACAGGGGTGACACATCAGCAAACAGTACAATGCAGAGTGGTCATGGCAATGATAGAGGCATGTCCAGGATGCTGTGGGAAGACAGGAAGGGCATTTGGGTTAGCGTGTGGCTCTGTGGTGTATATGTATGTTTGTATTTATATATGTCTGTATGGCATGTTTGTGGAAATGCAGAGAAGAGCAATTCAGAGAAGGTTCTTCTTACCTGGCAATCTTTTAATTATGCTGAAGAAAGTGAATAGAATTTATCCAATTAGAAGGTGCCTGAAAAATGTACAAGGCTGAGGAGCTGCATATGTACAGGCCCAATTGTGTAAGAGAATAGTTCCAGCACCCTGCAAGTGGTTCTGAATGATGAACACATTCAGTGCACGTGGACATATTCAAAGATAAAGGTGCAGAAGAAAGTATAGAACATAAAGTTTCTTGCATGCAAAATTAAACGGTTTGGATTTTATCCTGACAGTGATAAGGAGCCCAAAAGGGGCTTTTTAGTCATTTAAATATCATTCTGATGACATAAGACAAGTTTGAAATTGTCACTGGAGGCAGTAACCAATTAGGAAGCTACAATCTTAATTGAAGTGAGGAGAGAAAACTGCTCAAATTGGAGCAAGGGAGGCCTACAAGGGAGAAGAAAGAGTTGAGAAATAGAAAATAACGTACATAGGAAATATTAGAGGGCTGTTGGAAAAGAAGGGTCTAAAATGACTATTGTATTTCTGCTTTGGACAACAGAGTTAACATGTTGCCTTGGTAAGGAGTAAAATTTGTGGGATGAAAATAATAAAGTAAAAATGAAGAGTTGGTGGATGTATGGAACATGAGGGAGTTGAGTAGAGAAAGGGGCTAAGGAGGAAACAATGGAGAACATTAGAATTTAGTAAGTAAGCAGAGACGGAAGAATATCTGGTGAACATTAAGAGGCAAAGTCCAATAGGTAGAAGGAAAACCTGAATAGAGTAGTACTCTCCAAAACCAAGAGTAATTTCACGGAAGGAGTGGTTAATAATGCCCAATGTTGCCAAGGAGTCAAATAAAATCTCAAAAGAAAAGTATTCCTTGGACAATGTAGAGTTCCTTGGTGATTTTTACCATTTTAAGGTGGTAGTATGAGTTGAGATGTCAACTTGAGTATCTAATAGATGTGGTGGAGAGATAAAAGGAAATAAATTACAGGTACCTGCAATAAGCTCCTATTTGTGTGTCCACATACTTGTCACACATATGTAACTGACCGTGCACAGTTAGTTACAAAGCAAAAGAGAACAAATTAATATTGTTCTATTGATCTAGGAATTTTGATAAATAAGATGTAGGAGACCACCTCTAAGATCACCTCCAATGATCTCCACCTCCTGTTCTTCATGCCCTTGTGTAATCCCCTCCACAAGAGAGTGGATGGAATTACTGACTTAATCAACAGAATACAGCAAAGGTGATGGGATGCTATTTCTGAGATTTGGTAACAAAAAGAATGTGGGTTTCATCTTGGGGTACATTTATTCATTCGCTGTCTTTGTCGCTCTGCTCCAGTTCTGGGGGAAACAAGCTTTAATTTATAAAGAGTCCCACAGATGAGCTGGCATGGCAAGGAACTGATGTCTCCAGCCAATAGGCAGCAAAAACTCGAGGCCTGCCAACAGCTGCGTGACTGAGCTCAGGTGTGGATTGGAGGGCCGCCAACAGTTATGTGATTGAACATGGAAACTGGTACTCCCATAGTTGAACCTCGAGATGGCTATGACCTTAGCCAACCCCTTGACTATAGCACTGTGAGAGACCCTGAACCAGAGTCATTCAGGTAAGCTACATCTGGATTCCTGATGCACAGAAAAGTTGAAATAAAAAATGTTTTTTGTTTTAAGTCACTAAGCTATGGGGTAATTAGTTACACAGCAATAAGGAGCTAATACATAGGATAAACATCAGATACTTATGTGCATCAAAATAAAGTCTTCTATCTTAAAATGTGCCTCGAGCTATAATCTCAACTATAAGTGATTATAATACCAAGACTTTTTAGGAAACACTTTACCTCATCATTTTTTAAATAAAAAGTAACAAACATCTTGTACTTAACCAAAAATCAACAGCAATTATGGAGATTTTAGAATTTCTTAACATTACAGTCATGCATTTGCTCAATTCATAATTGAAGGTTAGAAACACAAGGGAGGGCATCATGGTTCATTCATTCCCTGCCAGCCTATAGAACAGCACCCGGCCATTATGTCATTGCCTTCCTAGTGATTAATTCATCACATCTGTCTTGCCTACCCTCTACTTTTGCTCAGCTGGCATCTTGTGCTTTCTGTTTACTAGACTCAGAAATGCCATGTCTCCTAATCCTCCAATCCTCATGTATAATCCTGTGCTCAACTCAAATGTTTCTTGATTGTATTGGATGTTATCACATCCTATTGACTGCCTGGAGTTTGCTGTTATCTCCAGAGGGTGTTCATCCTTTTGTAATTAACAGCTTATTTGATTCAATGGTAACAGAGGTTAGGCTGTGTGTATTTTACCATTCCGAGTTTGCAGGGGTATTTGCCCTCCCCTTTGATATCTTTATTTTAATTACTTCTGAGATTTGTGCCTGTATCTGTAGGATGTGGAGTGTCAGTTATTTTAAATACTTCTCTTCTTTTTAATATAGATTGTGAATACTTCATTCACTCCTGAAAGAAGCCATGCCAGGTTTATCAACTGTTTGGTTTCTTTCTTTCTTATTTTTTGAGCTCAGCTCCATTTTTCTCCAACCTTAACAACCAATTTTCAGTTTGCATATTTTGATGTAGACGTTACAAAGGTCTAGTTGAATCTCTCCTAAGTAGAAGTTAAAATAGATCTGGAGATTAAAAACAAAACGTGCTTTATGTGCAGTCTATATATTGTTTCTGTATGTTCTGAAACACAAAATGTAATATGGATAAATCTGATTGGCTTTTGTAATATTTTCCAAACTTTCTGCAATTATAATACCTAAAGAATCTTATAGAACAGTGAATATGAAAGACTTTAAGGAATAAATGATGAAAGTTGTTTGAAAATTTAAAAAGAAGAAATGATAGTTCCATGTTACCTGTTATTAGGATCAGTCATTTGGCTTCAGATAATATCCTTTATCAAAATTTTGTAAGGTAATATGAATATCAATGCAAACTCTGTACTAAAGAAACATTTGCAGCCATCCAAAGAACAACAACAAAAAATCCCCCCCCCCCAATATCCCAAGATAGAAAATTAAATATGCTTGTAGTTTATCGCAGTAAGCAGTGACATATTTTGTCTTCAATGTATTTGGGTTTTGTTTTCGGTAAGGACCAACCTGTACATTCAAAGATGGGTACAGTGGGGTAGGGAACCTGTGCCCTTAGGGCCACATGTGGCCTTCTGACTGAATCCAAATTTTACAGAACAAATCCTTTCAGTAAAGGGATTTGTTCTGTGAAGTTTGGATTTGGTTGTAGCCTTGAGGCCCTTAAATGGGGAAACCCAACCTGTTCAAATAGCCTGAAAGAAAAATCAATACTAAATTTCAAACATCAGAGTAGGCCATAGTCATCATTCCAGACAGTTGGACAAGTAATGAAAAGTTGGCTTTATAGCCCATAAGGATGATGACGATAAGGATATGCTGACTCAGTTTCCCCAATGTAACTGAGATGAGGACAGCACAATGAAATTTGCAGTGATATATTATTATGTAGTATCTTTCTGGGGAGCTGTAGCAATCTAGAGGACCATCCCATGATGTCTCCTTCTAAAATATCAACTAGGCAACAGTGGATACATTTTTATATTCAAATTATGCCATCAATAATACAAATACAAATGAACTGTATTTTCTACTCTCATTAGTTCCCTGGATGATGCTATCATTTTAAAGCAGTCAAATTACATGCAAAACATGTTAAAATGTCTTTTAATTAAATAGTGTGATTCTAGTGCATCATAATAATGGAACAAATTAGAAAATCCAGATATAGACCAAAGCTTATAAGGAAATTCAGTATATGATAAAGGAGACATCTTAAAGAAGAGATGAAACATTTTTTAAAATGGTTTTGGAAAAATTGGGTAAAATGATGAGTCTGTATGAAACATTTTCAGATGTTAAATTAAATGGGGGATCTCATAGCATACTTGAAGCCACTTGGAATTTCAGATTGTTTAAAAGGGAGAGCATTTGAGAGCAGCCAGGTTAAGGCTTCCATTTATAAACTAGAAAGCGTAGAGATAAAGTAGCTTGCCCAAGTAATGTCCCTGTCTCATGGATCTAGTGTCTAACTCTAGAATCTTGTTCCTAGACACATGGATCCCAAAGCCTGGTAAGGCTTTCCTTTGTACCACACTATTTTCAATGACAATTATATGGCAGGAAATGCTGGGTTCTCTGATTTGGCTACATAAGAGCAAAGAGGAGACAATATCCAGATTAGTATTTCCCAAAATGAGTTCCCTAAGGCATCAGTTGAGCAAAACACTTTGCCAAAAACAAACAAGAAGACAAAGCAAGACTTTCATGGTTAAATAGGTTTGGGCAAATGCTACATTCCTTTCCCAAAGGATCTGTACACATTAAAAACTTGCAGAAGTCCTGCAATAATGAAGCCTGCTTAACTTTATTTAATGGAGCGTCTTCCAAAGAACCTCTTTCCCATGTAATAATAACACTGCAGAGCAGAGCACACGTTAAGCAACTGCTCTAGAGTCAGGCTAAAAAAAAAAAAATAATAATAATTGCTGGAAATAGACAAAGAAAGAAAGTATGTGAGGAGGCTTAAGATCCTGTTCTTCTTCCCAAACTCTTTGGGTAATTGCTTTGGGTAATTCTTGATTTTACTTGGAAGTCCCAGGCCTATAATTAGGTGTGTTCTTGTGCCTCTCCCAGCAGCATGGGGCTGAGTCACTGATGCCTGCCACCTGCAGTCTGGGACCTGCCCAGGTTCTGAACTGAGCCCGCAAAGGACAGGGAGTGTGCTGCCATCCCCAGCCCTCCAGACATGGGATGTGGAGTTAGTCACACTGTCATAGATCTCACTGAGTCAGAGCTTGTTATACCTCCTTGCTATGTTGATTGAAGCCATTCGAGGGTTTTTAACCTCCCTTTGGAGTCTGGTATGAATTTTATCCAGAATCCCAGACCACATGTTCAGGCACCTCTTTTTTTAGGACTGCAATCTCCCACCAGATTCTGAACTTCCCTCCAGGCATTGGCTGGAGTCTGAATATGAATGAATAACTATTATTAGAGCTTATACTTATTGAGCATTTGCTACATGCCAGGCATGGTTCTAAGTGCTTTACATCATATACAGCATGTGAATTACACTCTTTCAACACATACTTTGTGCCAGGTACTGGGCTAAGCAATAGCAACCAAAATAGAAATGGCTCCTGCTCTCGTGGAGCTTAAAATGTAATGGGATAAAAAGATATTATGTTACTCAAATAGTTATACAAATACAAAATCATAAAACAAATGAAGAAATCATTACAGATAAGTGCCACGAAGACAAAATATAGGTTACAGTGAGGGTCCATAATGTTATGGATGATGGGATCTGAACTAGTTAGGAGCACAGGTATGGGTACTTTCATGAAAAAGTCAAGTTTGAACTGAAATCTCACAGTGAACATAGTGTGCAAAGGCTCAAGGTAGCTATAAATGTGGCACACCCTGAGGAAGGACAGAGAGGTCTTTTGGGTTAGAGCTCACAGAAGGAGGGAAAGGATGACTCCAGATGAGATCAGGGAGACAGCTGGGGTCAGATTTTATAGGGACTTCAAGACCATGTTTCGGATTTTATGCTGTGAGCAATTGGAAGCCATGCCAAGATAATCAGACATCGATTTTGAAAAATATCACTTGCCTAGTCCTGTGAAGAATGAATTGGAAGGGGATGGGAGGAGATGAGGGAAGATTATTATTAACAGAAAACTACTGCAAGGCCGTGTGACACTGATGCTAGCTTAGATCGAGTGGAGACTAAGAAATGCTCGTACTCAAGAGACATTTAGGAAGAAAAACCAACAGAACACAGTGATGGATGAAATTTGGGGAGTGAGGGAAGACAAGGTTCCAAGGATGACGCTAATGCTTCTGGCTTGTGTACTTGGGTGGATGTTGCCTTTCACTGAGTGTAGTAGTCAGGCTATTAAGCTCTAGCAGCTAGAAAGAAAATCCCAGAGATTTACTCATAATACACTATGGCATTCCTTACGTGGCCTGTCATGTGACAATTCATGAATGCCAGATCCTCCCACCTTCTAGGGTCTTGAGAGACTTCCACATTGGTCTTTGGCTTTTAGCTAGCTAACAAGTGCAGATCACATGGGAAGTTTTAAGGCCAATCCCGGAGCCCGAATGCTTCTATTTATATTCCATTCTCCATTATTATGTCCCCAAAGAGGTGGGAAATAAAGTCTTCCTCTGTGTCTTGGCATTGGTGAGCTAGCCAGTCTGCTACACTGAGATTGAAAGCAATGGAGCAGAATTGGGTTTGGGAAGGATGGTGGACATTAAGACTACTTACCAGTATTCTAGTTTTCCCCCTTGTGAGCCTATGGTGAGATTGTATTTTTCTGATCACTTGAATTTAGGCGTGCCATGGTTTGGCTAATGGGAGTGTGTAGGAGTAACATGTATTATTCATGAGATAAAAGTCTTTTAAGAACCGAGGTGTGGTTTGCTACAGTGCCTTCTCCTGCCACAGCAATGAGTGATGTTCCTGATGGTGGAAGCTCCATCAGTTTGGGTCCCTAAGTAAGGATGTCACGAAGCAGAGCCCTCTGTCTACCTAAGATGAACCTGTAGTATAAGAGAACATAACTTTTGCAGTTTTAAGCATTGAGATTTTAAGGTTGGTTGTTATTGCAGCATTACCTACCTGATGTATACTTACTGAGAAGGGGTAGAATTATGAGTTTTTTAAATATAAAAAAAATTGAGGTAATTTTAAAAAATCAAAGACAGGATTTTGAGAAGATTGTAAATATATCAGTCTAAAATTCATATTTGGGCTAAAAGTATACATTTGTATATCATCAGGGTATCAGTCTATAGCCATGACAATTTTATGGGGTGAGTACCATTATTATTATTCCTATTTTATGTATAAAAACTAAGGCTTAGATTATTGCCTAAATTCATTTTTGCCCAGCTACTAAGAGGCTGAGCCAGGATTGGTATTCAGATTGTACTGATCTAGATAGATGTGGGCACTGGCCGCCTTTCTTTGCAGCTTGCAATCTCTTTCTACTCAATTTCCTGGACAGACCTGGCTGCCTTCATTCCCAGAGTACTCTTTCTGACCATGACCCTGAGGGTGGGTGAGAAGCTGGGGAAAGCAGAGTAAAGCTGACCATTCATCACATAATCCACCTAGTTTCTTGTGTCATGGAGCACATGTGGATAGGACAGGAGAGGAGAAGGTAGGTAAAGGGCCAGTGAACAACAGGTGTCTAGTGGGAGCTTTCTGTGAATGAGAGTTTACAATGGGCTAGCTTGTGATATGAAGAGTAAAAACAGTGAATTGCCATTTATGAATTGGCTTTCTATAAAGTACCATAAACCCTACACTAGTGGTTTTATTTTTAACTACTATTATAAATGTTATTTTTTTTTTCCCTTTTCTCTGTGCAGTGTATGAGGTCAGGTCCATGAATAGCTCTGGCTTTTTTCCTAAGTTGTGGTGCTGATTACGTTGTCAGTGAAAGGTTTGTACTCAATAGTCACACTGAAGTAGGATTAACCTGGTCTTTCTCTGTCAAAGCAAAGTGACTCTGAGGTTACTGTACAGGAGTGAGACCTCCATATCCTGGGTAAAAAGTCAGCCCTCTTTTTCTGCTCGAACAGCCTATAGCCCTCCTTTCCTACATTAATTATTTTGAACTATAATGGCCTCTTCATTGATGACTAAAGCAACTGATGAATCAGGTGAACCAGAAAGATCTCAAAAATGGGAGAACACACACAAAGGAAACACACAAAGGAAATGTGACGTGTGAGTTTAAATTTGATCATCAGCAGGACCATTTGGATACTTGTATGCATTTTTATTCATTCATTCAATGTTTATTGAGAGATATCATGGGCAGGCTCTATTCTAGGTGCTTGGCTGGGATATGTTAGTGGACAAGATAGACAAAACCCCCTACCCATGTGGAGTGTCTATTCTAGTGGGAAGAGACAGGCAATAAACAATAGACTTATGGTATGTTGAAAATGATGAGTGCAGTTAAAATAAAAATAGAGTGAGGGGTAAGATTGATTGGGAATGCTGGTGCTGCTGTTGGGGCTTGAAGAAAGGAGAGGCAAAGAAGGAAAAGAATCAGTCAAGTGCACATCTGCTGGAAAAGTATTGCAGGAGAGAGGACAACCATAACATAGAAAGGGGTATACCTGACAAAGTTGAAGAACCAACTCTCCTGGACTTCATGACTTACTATAAAGCCACAACAATCAAGGCAGCGTGATTGGTGAAAGAATAGACAAAGAGATCAATGGAACAAAACTGAGAGCCCAGAAACAGATCCACATAAATATAGTCATATGATCTTTGACAAAAGAAAAAAAGGCAATACAATAGAGAAAAGATAGCTTTTGCAACAAATAATGCTGGAATATTGTACATCCACACATAAAAAAATGAATCTAAATACAGACTTTATACCCATGCTTCACAAAAATTAGTTCAAAATGGATCATAGGCCTAAATGTAAAATGAAAAGCTGTAAAGCTCTTAGAAGATAATATACAAGAAAATCTAAATGGGTTTAGTGATGACTTTTAGATACAACACCAAAGGCATAATCTATGAAAGACATAATTGATAAGTTGGAATTTATTAAAATTAAAAACTTCTACTCTATGAAAGAAAATGTCAGGAGAATGAGAAGATAAGCCATAGACTGGGAGGAAATATTTTCAAAAGTCCTATTAGATAAAGGACTGTTATCCCTAACATGCAAAGAATGCTTAAAGTTCAACAATAAGAAAATCAACAACCAGATCAAAAAATGGGCCCAAGACCATAATAGAAACTTCACTGAAGAAGATATACAGATGGCAAATAAGCATATACAAAGATATTCCACATCAAATTCATCAGAGACATGCAAATTAAAACAAAAATGCCATACCACCACACACCTATTAGAATGGCCAAAATTCCCAACATTGACAACATCAAATGCTGGCAAAGATGTGCAACAACAGGAACTCTCATTCATTGCTGGTGGGAATACAAAATAGTATAACCATTTCCAAAGACAGTTTGGCAATTTCTTACAAAACTAAACATATTCTTATCACATGACCCAGCAATCACTCCTCCTGGTATTTATCCAAATGAGTTGAAAACTTACGTCCACGTAAAAACCTGCACACAGATGTTTACAGCTTTATTCATAATTGCAAAAACTTGGAAGCAACTAAGATGTCCTTCAGGAGGTGAATGAACAAATAAACTCTGGTACATCCACGCAATGGACTATTATTCAGCTATAAAAAATAAATGAGCTATCAAACCAGGAAAAGACATGGAGGAACCTGAAACACATGTTAATAAGTGAAAGCAGCCAATCTGAAAAAGGCTATATGCTAGATGATTCCAAATATAGGAACACTCTGGAAGAGGTAAAACTATGGAGACTGTAAAAACATAATTAACTTGAAGGGGTTACAGGTGATAGAAGGATGATTAGGCAGAACATAGAGGATTTTAGGGCAATAAAACTATTCTCTATGGTACTATAATGATGGATTCATGTCATGATACATTTGTCAAAATTCACAGAATGTTCAACACTCAAGAGTGAACCCTAATGTAAACTATGGACTTTGGGTGATGATGTGTCAATGAAGGTTTGTTGGTTGTAACAAATGCACCACTCAGGTGGGGGACGTTGATAATGGAAGAGGTTATATGTGTGGCAGGGGAAGTCGGTATATAGGAAATCTCTGTATTTTCCATTCAATTTTGTTGTGAATCTAAAATTTCTCTAAGAAATAAAGTCTAATAAAAGAATGTTACTACATTCCCTTATAGCATTGCAGCAGCTTCTTTCTTCATTCATTTTCCTTGGTTGTTGAGTATTTGCCTAGATTCCAGAGTGCTGCAAAAATTGATTCTGACAGTTTTTGCTAGCTTATCACTTGCTTTTGTGGAGGGATGGAGGGCTGGAGTTCCCTACTCTTCCATTGCTGGTGGACTATAATGGCGTTTTACTTTGAATAAAGTAGGGAGCCCCTGGATAGTTTCAAGCAGAGGAATAATTTGATCTGACATTTTAAAAGGTTCATTAAAGCTTCTATGTCAAGGCTAGACAACATGAATACAAGGGTAGACACAGGGAGACCAGTTAGGAGGACATTGCATAATTCAAGGAAGAAATATTGATAGTTTCCAGCAGCATAATAGCCATAGTGTAGAAGGGAGGTGAGTGGATTTTATATATAAATGTGTAGATATAGCCAAAAGATTTGAATGTGAGGTGTGAAAGAAAAAGAAACATCAAAGGAGGACTTCTTAATTTATTTCACCTTTACCATATGCTAAAATTTTAAAAATTATGGTGCATTGAAAAACATATAAGCTTTGGAGCCAGGAACATCTGAATACATTCTTGTTACATTACTCACCTGTAATGCCACCTGTCTGAGTCCCAGTGACCTCATCTGACATGGTATAAGAACACCAATCTCTCAAGGGTCATGAGTGTTGAACAAGATAGCGATGTAATGCATCTAGCTTTGTGCCTGCGTTACAGTAAAAAAACGAACAAGTTAAATTCTTTTTACTTTTCACTATTTTCTAAACCTGATAACAATGGGCCCATTTTAAAGGTTCTTTGTAATTAAATCAAACTTCCACCCCATTTTTGGATTTCTAATTCTGTAAGCTTTCCTAACTAAAATTTTCAATTTACCCTCTTCTGTAGAACAGAGAGAGACCAAGAATCTACTTCTCTTGAGGATACGAAGTAAAAGTCAGGGTCTGACTCTTAGAATCACATACTATTCGAAATTTGAATTATCTCATTTAATTCTCTAACATTAGAGATCCCCATTAGATTATGTTGTGGAGACTCCTCCCACCCCCTGCCCTCACTTTCTTACTGAGGGGCTTTGGGGAAACTTTTCTGTTTTTCTAGATCTTTTCCAACCAGTAATATGAAAAAGATAATTGTGTAAACTGAGGTTCTTGGGTACTATCATAATAATTATAAAGATCTGGTTGATGTAAAGATATACAAAAAAAAACAGAGGAAAAATATATATGTCCCATTAATGTAGGTCAAGGCTTCAAGAACATACCTGAACAAATGTGCTACACTGAGAAGAAGACACTACAGCTCTCCCAACGAAAGAAGACATTTCTTTGACCCCGCAAAGATGCCCATTTACCCTTGACTTATAGAAAGATGCCAACACATTCTTCAAGTAGCTCCTGATTACCATTCACAAGGGTGGTCTTAAGTTCTTCTGGATCTTCCAAATTGTTTTGGATACTTCAATCATGTGTCTTTCTACCAACTAGGTACAAGAAAAAGGTAAAAAAACACAGGAAATTCCTGTTTCCTGAGAGACTGAGTAGATCCAAGTTCATTTTTCCAAGCACTCTACCACTCGCTAGCCAGCTTCAGGTCTAGTCTAAGATCTTCTCCTGCAGTAGTAGGTAGACTAACAAAATTATAATTATGACCCTGCGATACATCTACTGAGTATGAAATATAGAAGGTTCACAGTTCCTTCTTTCTTACTTTAATGCACAGCTTTCTCATGACACCCCTTCAACCAATATGTAGAGATAGGGACAAGAAATCCAGGCCCAGGGCCATGCCTGAGGTTTGAGTGGTTCGCCAAGATTTTTCTCTTGTAGCCTTTACAGCTTTGGATTACATCTGGTATGTGCAGGAGATGTACTGTATGGGTGGGAAGGGCTCCATGCCACCACCTGTCTATTCTACAGGTAGGAGACAGACATCCCTGGAGCTTGAAAAGGCCTGTAAGAATTTGGCCCACGGGAGTAGCACAGAGCTCCTTGGAAATTGATGGTATTAAAGAAAGATGTAAAAAGGCAAAAGGAGGAACATTTTTTGGCCTCAGGGGAAAATAAGAACTGTTTAACATGTGTGATGGCATCCCCAGAATGGATTTTTAATCAACAGAAGTTCTTATTTAGTGCAAGAGTCAGCCAATGAATAGACTAACACTACTGACTGACATCACGGCCCATTCGTCCGCTTAAGTTGTCTCAAATTTTCAGCTGCCAGCAAAGGATTAATATTGATTTTCAGGCTGTCTTCATTAAATACCTACTATAGAGTACCACTCTCTTATTCTCCTTGCCAACTCTTCCCCCAATTGTCACTAGCATTAAAATGAAACCTACCTATTATTAAATCAATCATGCCTGGCAAAACTATTCAAAGAGAAGGGGAGCATCCGTCATCTTTACTGTCAACATGAAGCCTGACTTTTCTTTTTTCTTTTAGTGGGTCGACCTGGATTTACTGGCACAATTAATTGAAACTTCTGTGCAGAACTAATGTAAGAAGCTGAAAGTGAGAGGTCCGTGGAAGGACTGTGAGTATAGTCAGCCCTCCGTATCAGTGGCTGAATCCATTCTTGGATTCAGCTAACCTCAGATGGAAAATATTTGAATAAAACATATGACAATACGATATAATACAAATTTTTAAAAACCAATATAACAATTATTTACATAGTATTCCATATTTTAAGCAATCTAGAGATGATTGGAAATATGCAGGAGGATGTGCATAGCTTATATCCAACTACAGTATTTCATATAAGGGACTCAAGCATCCACAGATTTTAGTATGGGGGGGCAGTCCTGCAACCAATTTCCCAGGAATCTCATGGGACAACTGTGCAAGAGGAGGCAAATGCTAACATTTTGATAGGTGTGTGACCATGTCTTTTTTTTTTTTTTTTTGCATTACTAACATTTTTTTTTAATTTCAGCATATTATGGGGGTACAAATGTTAAGGTTATGTATATTGCCCATGCTCCCCCTCTCCCCTCGAGTCAGAGCTTCAAGCGTGACCATCCACCAAACGTTGCACATCTCACTCATTGTGTTTGTGTATACCCATCCCCTCCTCCCTGCTCCCACCTGTGTTTTTACATTGAGCTGCTATCAGCTCAAGCCATGAGGCTAGGCTGACGATGTCTGACTAGGCAGCCTGGCTTTTTCAACTGAGCTACACAAACAGTATGTGTGAGCCCGGACGTAATGTTTTGGGTAAACTGATTACCCTTCTCTGCTCACCTTCTGTTTTTGTTATATCCTCTTTGTTATATCCACCTTCTGTTTTGTTATATCCTATTCCCCCAAACATGTCAGCCATGGTATTTCTCACCTCCACGTCTTTACACTGGCTGTTCATCACCTGGGACAGTCCCAGTCTCATGCACCTGGTAAAATTCCTGCTCACCCTCCCAGACGGTCCCTCAATTCAAGCATCCCCAGGCCAACCTGGGTAAGCTTGGGACCCCTTGAAGGTGCCCTCACTGTTCCTTGTTCAAACATGTAGCATAGTCCACACCATATTGAAGCACCACCCTAAAAGGCTGTGGACACTCTGAGGGCAGAATCTGTCCTCCTTTTCAGAAGCCCAGAAAGGGATTGTTGAAAAACTGGACAGAGTGGGTGCAGGGTAAATAGTTATTCATTGAATAAATGAATGAATGAATGAATGAATGGGTTTTGAAGCACATGATTCCCATCTGGTTTTCTTGTACAGAATATACACCTTCTGAGTCTATTTAAAAATCAGTAGGACATAATGGTTAAGACCTCAGGCCATAAAGCCAAATTTGCTGCTTTTTTTTTTCATCTTATTATGGGGGTACAAATATTGTTAAAGTTACATATATTGTCCTTGCCTTCCCCCCAGTCAGAGCTTCTAGCAGGTCCATCCTCCTGGTGGTGCGAGTCGCATTCATTACATAAGTATGCACCCATCTCCTCCTCCCCCCTCCCACCTGCCCGACACCCACTAAATGTTTCTGTTTTTTTTTTTTTTTGACATTTTGGTTATATTTTATATCTTTGCCTCTCCCTATGAAGGGTTAGAGGTATGCCCTTCCCCTTCACGATGCTCACCACATCCCTAAGATGTGGGTCTACCCTCCCCCCAATCCCTGGTGAACACTACCACCATTTGAGCACCATAGTTTTAATCAGTCAGTACCAATTTGATGGCAAGTACATGTGGAGCCCATTTTCCTGATCTTGTGTCGCCTCACTTTGTATAATAGGCTTAAGCTTAATCCAAGATAGTATAAGCTGTGCTAGCTTGTCGTCGTTTCTTAGAATTGAGTAATATTCCATTGTGAACATATAGCAAATTTTAATTATCCACTCATGAATTGACAGGCACTTGGGTTGTTTCTATGTCCTTGCAATAGTGAATTGTGCTGCCATAAACATTTGGGTGCAGATGTCTTTATAATAGAATGTCTTATACTCTTTTCGGTAGATGCCTAACAATGCTATTGCTGGGTCGAATGGTATTAAGAACCCCCTCCAGAAATGGGCAATGGAAATGAACAGAAACTTCTCCACAGAGGACAGAATAATGGCCTGCAAATATATAAAAAAATGCTCAACATCTCTAATAATTAGAGAAATGCAAATCAAAACCACAATGAGATACCACCTAACCCCAGTGAGAATGGCCTGTATCAAGAAATCCCAAAACGACAAATGCTGGCGAGGATGTGGAGAGACGGGAATAGTCTTACACTGCTGGTGGGACTGCAATTTAGTGCAACCTTTGTGGAAAAGAATTTGGAGATACCTCAAAGAGCTAAAAATACAAACTTGGTGTTTTAAAATCAAGCTCTTTCACTTTTCAGTTATGTGATGTTGGGCAAGTACTAAACAATAGCAAAAATGTTCCTCAACTGCACCTCAACTTCCTAATTTGTAAACTGAGGTTAATAATAATACCCAGTAGGATGGGTGTAAGGAGTAAACAAAATAATCCATGGAATGAACTTAGGGTAGTGTCTGATATGTAGTGAATACCCAGCAGTTATTCACAACTGAAAACCTTGAATCAACTTTCCTGCATGTTTTAGGAACAGTGTTTTTTATATTGCCATATGAAGAACACATACCAGACACTCACCAGCCAGTATTCCTAAAGGAGGTATGACACATAATTTTTTTCCTTAAAGCCACAGAATACATTAATTAAGAAGTTCCCTTCAACAAATATTTATTGATTATTTATTATGTACCTACCATACAAGGCTCTGTGCATTCAGAGGTGAATGATACGTGACCCCAGCCCTGAGGGAACACACAGTCTCCAAACAGATTGTTACAACGATATATACTGGTTTTCGGCTTGTTAGGAAATGGGTTGCACATGGCTGCCTGAGCTCCTCACCAAACACCCCCACCCACAACACCCCACTCCCCCATTCCCAGACTGTGGAAAAGTCTGCACACCTTCTGACATGAAAGTGGCCCCTGGTGCCAAAAAGGTTGGGGACCATTCTCTTTTATATGCGTGCGCAAGGAATGTTTATAACTAAGATTTACATCATGTGCGCTTTATACTGAAATACCAGTAAATATAGGAGCACTAATATAAGACAACTTAATGACTACTGTAATGACCAGTAATAAAGAAAATGAATACCCCTAATAGTTTCACCATTACATTCTGCTCATGATAAGAATGATTATGAAAGAATGATCTGGAAACAAATATTCCCTGTCACTACTTGAGTACCCAAAATATGCCATGCCTTACTTAGAACATAGATTTAGATAATCCATGCATGTCCTAAGCAAGTTTTACTGTATATGATAAATTAATGATTCAATTTAATATGAATGGAATTCAACCTATACTTTTAAAATAATTATTATTTCAAATAACAGCTAAAACGTAATGTATTTTTCTTCTTATTTTCCTCATCTTGGGTCTGTTCTCTGGCAGTGCCCTAATAACTACGTGAGGGTATGTGGGTACCAGGCAGGGCTATTCATTCCTTCCCTCTGTAAATGAGATCAAAAGAAAACAAAAATGCCAGGAACATAGTAACACTTTTATGTGTTACAAACAGTCAATCTATAGAAGTAGAGTCTATCTACAAAGAAGTTAAGCAAAATTATGTCTCAGAATTAATTTACCATTAATTTTCTTGGTTGAATTAGAGATACGTTCTTATGGGACAAAATCAGGTGCACATGCTAACAACAATCATACAAAATTTTGTAAACCTTCAATTATCTGGTCATAAGTAGGAAGATAATTATTAAGTTCATGTGAGATTCGTATTTAAAACATATCAGTATGTTTTAGCTAACAACGAGGACAATATTCAAAATTGGTTTCCAGGTATAAAGTCAAAGGAGCAAGGCAGATTTTAGTTTAGTGCAATAGACTAAAGTCTGGAAGGTGACTGGTGGTGTCAGCTTGACCACACTCAGCCTCTGGCCAGAGATGCCATCTGGGTTTCACCTACTTCCCCAAATCATAGGGTTCCCCGTGAATCTTCTTCACTGGCAACTTCCTTAACTGTCCTGTTTCTACCTTAGCACTTACTGGAATCTGATGGCTTTAAGACCTATCTGAAAATTTTTTATTAAAATAAAAAAAACATAGGAAGCAGACAGTTAAGAATATGCAAAATGAAAGCTCCCCAAAAGTCTACCCCAGTAAGTCATGGCCAGGCATGTCTCTCCTGTTGCCCCTAATGGTAAACTCATTTATCCACATTTCCTAGTTACTGTACTTATTTATGCCTGTTACTTTTACCCCCCAATAGGATGAACTATTGTGAGAGTAAATGTAGAAGCCAGAATTCACTCATCCTATGTTTCATCTCCTTATCACAAAAATAAAAAGTCATTGAACATCCACCATTCACATGTAACTGTGGTGGAGAGAGATGAAAGAACAAACCCTAATCTCAAGGAGTTTACAAACTACTCAGAAACATGAATCTTATGAACGAATAATTATACTATACTCTTAAGTCTATATGGAATAAACCTATATCACAACACTGAAGCTGTGATTTCAATCCAGAGTCCAGTTCCAGAATCATGCTTGTACACTGTGCTGTGCTCTATTTGTTTTAAGGATATAGTTACTGCATGGGTAGTCAAGGAAGGCACCATGGAAAAGCAGGCTATGAATTGGCCCTTAAAAGATGCCTCAGTGATTTCTGCCTCAATGATTTCTAAGCAGTGGAATAGTATGAGCAAAAAGGCTCAGAGGCCAGTATGCCAGCCAGCTCTCTGGGAAGAGTGATTTGTCTGGATTTGGCTGATGTGTAAGATACATGTGGAAAGGTAGCAGGAATATAATATCAAAAAGGTAGAGTGGATTCAGATTTTAATGTGATTTGAAAAACTAACAAATCTGGTTTTTTTTTTTTTTCTTTAGCAATGGGAAGCTATTACATTGTTCTCTTCCTCACTTCTGTTCCCAAAGCATTCTTTTTGAGTTAAGAATTCATGTGCAAAGATGAGGATAAAATGAATGCATTAAATACTATAAGAAAGAGTGTGTAATCACACCTCTGATAAAGCCCACCACTAGCTAGCGTGGTTGATTTGCAACTCTAGTTCCTAAAATGACTTGCTTAGCAGATACGGCCATTGGTAGGTTACATGTGCCTATGAATTTATCCATTTCTTCTCGGTTATCCAGTTTATTAGCATATAGTTGCTCATAGTAGTTTCTAATTATCCTTTGCATTTCTGTAGCATTAGTTAGAATGTCTCCTTTTTCACCTCTGATTTTATTTATTTGGATCTTCTCTCTTTTTTCCTTAGTTAGTCTGGCTAAAGGTGTGTCAATTTTGTTTATATTTTCAAAAAACCAACTTGTTTTATTGGTCTTTGCATTGTTTTTTGGTTTCAATTTCATTTATTTCTGATCTGACCTTTATTGTTTCTTTTCTTCCATTAACTTTGGTTTTGGTTTACTCTTGATTTTCTAGTTCTTTGAGATGCATCATTAGGTTATTTATTTGAAGCTTTTCTGTTTTTTTTGATGTAGGCACTTACTGCTACAAACTTTCTTCTCATTACTTCCTTTTCTATATCCTATAGGTTTCGTTATGTTGTGTTTTCATATTCATTTGTTTCAAGAAATTTTTTAAGCTCCTTCTTAATCTCTTTTTTGACCCACTGGTCATTCAGGAGCATATTGTTTAATTTCCATGTGCTGGTATATTTTTCAATGTTCCTTTTGTTATTGATTGCTAGTCTTATTCCATTGGAGTCAGAGAGAATACTTGGTTTGATTTCAATTTTTTTTTGAATATTTTAAGACTTGTTTTGTGGCCTAACATATGGTCTATCCGTGAGAATGACCCATGAGCTGAGGCGAAGAATGTGTATTCTGCAGCTGTTGGATGGAATGTTCTATAAATATCTATTAGGTTCATTTGGTGACAGTGGAGATTCAGTACAATGTTTCTTTGTTGATTTTCTGTCTGGATGATCTGTCCAGTGCTGAAAGTGTAGTGTTAAAGTCTCCAACAATTATTGTATTGTGGTATCACTCTCTTTAGCTCTGATAATATTTTCTTTATATATCTGGGGGCTCCAATGTTGGGTGCATATATATTTAGGTTATATCCTCTTGCTGAATTGACTCCTTTACCATTACATAATGATGTTCTTTGTCTCTTTTTACAGTTTTTGTCTTGAAATCTATTTTACCTGATAGAAGTATAGCTACTCCTGCTCTTTTATGATTTCCATTTTCATGGAAGATCTTTTTCCATCCCTTTATTTTCAGTCTATGTGTCTTTACAGGTGAAGTGTGTTTCTTGCAGACAACATATAGTTGGCTCTTGCTTTTTGTCCATTCAGCTACCCTATGTCTTTTGATTGGAGAGTTTAGTCCATTTCCCATTCAATGTTATTATTGATAGGTAAGGACTAACTATTGCCATGTTATTATTTGATTTCTAATTGTTTTGTGGTCCTCTCTTTCTTACTTTGTTTCTGTCTTTCTTTGTTAAATGTGATTTTCTCTGATAGTGTGCTTTAACTTCTTGCTTTTTATTTTTTGTGTATCTGTTGTAAGTTTTTTGATTTGAGGTTACCATGAGGCTTGCAAAAATCATTTTATAACCAATTATTTTAAACATATGACAACTCTGCTTACAAACAAACAGGCAAAGAGAATCTAACAGAAAATCTACTCTTTAACTCTATTTCCCCTCACTTTTTAATTTTTTGTTGTTTCCATCCATTTATTTTTTTACTATATCTCAAAAAATTATTTTCGTTATTTTTGGTAGATTTGTCTTTTAGTCTTCCTACTCAAGATATAAGTGCTTTATATACCACAATTGCACCAATAGAATATCTAGTGTTTGTGTACTTTCTGTTACCACTAAGTTGTATATCTTCAGATAATTTCTAATTGTTCATTAATGTCTTTTTATTTCAGGTTGAAGAACACCTTTTAGCACCTCGTAGGTCAGGTCTGATGTTGATGAAATCCCTCAGCTTTTGTTTGTCTGGGAATGCCTTTATTTCTCCTTCATATTTGATGGGTATTTTTGCAGGATATAATATTATAGATTCAAGTTTATTTCCTTCAGTACTTTGAATATGTCATGTCACTCTCTCCTGGCCTGTAAGGTCTCCACTGAGAAGACTGTTGCCAGATGTACTGGAGCTCCTTTATATGTTTTTTTTTTTCCCCTTACTTCCCTTTGGACTTTTCCTTTATCCATGACTTTTGGGAGCTTGATTATTATATGTGTTGAGATAGTCTTGTCCAGGTTAAATCTGCTTGGTGTTCTATGACCTTTTTGTCACTGAATATTGATATCTTTGTCTAGAACGAAGGTTTTCTGTTATTTTTTCTTCAAATAAACCTTCTACCCCAATCTCAGCTCTAACTCCTCAATAACTCTTAGATTTGCCCTTTCGAGGCTATTTTTGAGATCTTACAGACATGCTTTATTATTTTATATTCTTTATTTTCTTTTGACTGTGTATTTGCAAATAGCCTGTCTTTAAGCTCACTAATTCTTTCTTCTGCATAGTCAATTCTGCTACTGAGACACTCTGACTCATTTCTCAGTTTGCATTCTTAAGCTCCAGAATTTCTCTTTGATTTTTTTATTTATTATTTCAATATCTTTGTTAAATCTCTCTGATAGGTTTCTGAATTCCTTCTCCGTGTTGTCTTGAAGTTCATGGAACTTCTTCAGGACAGCTATTTTGAATTCTTTGTCTGAAAATTCACATATCTCCATCACATCAGGACTGGTCATGTACCTTACTTAGTTTGTTTTGTTGAGGTCATGTTTTCCTGAGTATTCTTGATGTTGCCCACTTTTTAATGGATGAACACATTCTTCTTGAGAAGACTTTTCAGATATTCAAAGGGAATAGAGTGTTATGATCTAAGTCTTTGGTCACTGCAGTTTTATTGACACTGGGGTTGCCCCAAGCCCAGTAATGCTGTAATTCTTACAGACTCCTGTCATTATTGCCTTGGTGGATTTAGGTAAGATATGGGAACATTCCCTGGGTTACTAGGCAAAGTCTCTCACTCTTTTCCCCCACTCTCTGTGCTGAACTGCTGAATGTGGGGGAAGAGTGACATGGGTACTCCCTGGTAGCCACCAGTGCCAGGTCACACCCAAAGCCAGCCCAGTCTCACCCAAATCCTGTGGTGACTGTTGCCTGGCTACCTCTGATGTTTATTCAAAGCCAAAAGGTACTTTAATCAATAGCCACAATCACTGGCTTGGCCACCACCACTGGGGTCTCACTGGGTCATGTCCACCCCAAGTCTGCTGGCTCTGACTATAGGTTTTGTGGCCTGACTGCCTTACAAATTGAGTCCAGGCCCCAGGCTGCTTTTTGTTAGCCGGTGGTAGGGCTAGCCATAATTCTGGTTTCAGGGTGAAGAATTTCCCTTTGGTTGGGCTGGTCTAAATGCTCATTCTGTGGGCAGCAGCAGCAAAATTCTGCCTTGTGCTGTGTTCCCCTGTGCTAGCATGGTCCTGAGTTTTGACTCGAACTCCTACAATCACTTCACTCTCCCTCTCCTGGGCACAAAGATTCTCTCTTCACCCAGCATACTGGTTCAGCAGTGCCAGGGAGTGGAGTGGAGGAGAGGTGGCATAGGCAATGCAAGATTGTCTTTTCTGCCCTCTTCAGTGCCTCTTTCCTTGATATAATGTTAAAACCAGGTAGTAGGATTTTTGGTTCTTCTGAAGGTGCTTGCTTGGGTGGATAGTTGTTGAATTTGGTGTTCATGTAGTGGGAGGATCACTGGGTGTTTCTATTTAACCATTTTCCTCCTCCCCATCCCCCTAATGTGAATTTTTAGTAAGCATCCTAGATGATTATGTGTATTCAGGTGGGCCACAAAAGTATATTTTCGAAAACATAAACTCATGACTGATTATTTGTAATCTACAAGGAGCCAGTAGTTATCTAGACCCAATGGGGCAGTGAAGCAGAATGGGGGTGGACAGGTTGCAAAGTGAGGCCATCACTAGGACGGAAGCAGCAAGATGGTGAGGCAGAAGCAAAAGGGGAAAACCAAAAAGTGGAGAAATAGGTATAATCTATAGATCCATATCTACCAAGCCGTCTGAATATTACATCATCAACTTCATCAGGAAACTCTATTTCATTTGGAGATTGGAGAAGGATGCATCCCCAAATAGTTATTATTATTCTACACCTTAGTATTTTATTTCTCTCTGGACTACATACACTCATGAAATATATATATATATATATATATATATATATATATATATATATATATTATATTTGGGGTGTATACATACATTGCTTTCCTAAGTCTTCTTAGCTTTATTTCAAAAATAAAGAAATTGATACTGATCTTGCACATGGTATACACAGACTACTTATACTTCTATAAAGTAGAAGTCAACAGCCATGATTACTGTGCAACATTGGTTGGACAATTACAGTATTACCAAAAATGCAGTCTTATCCTTGTTTTACAGTTTTCAAACTGGAAATCAAATCTGAATGCTTGATGGAAAGCCAAGGCTTGCAAATAGATGATAAACCATTTACCAGGGGAACAGATATTCATTTTTATTTTTCAGTTTCTATGTTATTTCCAGGCACCTTTTTTGAATACTGAAACAAAAAATAATTCTGTCTATATGGTACATGACAAAAGTGTTGATATGTTTCTGTACCCCTTGGCTTGCATCCCTGTTGCCATCACCCAGCTGATATTATTGTGACATTTTGACACTGCATTGTGACATTGTGACCTGGTGCCTCCAGCAGCCTAGAAGGACAAGTTGACTAAGGCATATGGTGCATTAGGAAACAGTGAAGCAGTTCATTACTGCCACAGAGAGAAAGTCAGCTCTGGAGACAAGAATTCTTATCTAAGGCACAAGACACTCTCAATTCTTTTTCCTGCTCTGCTACTGATTTACTATGAGATCTATAAAAAAAAAATCATTTTAATTCATTGATGACTTAGCTTTTCTCTCTGTAAAATGGAAATGACCCAACATACATGAATTTTTTTCATCCTAGGGCAATGATGGCATTTGCAACCCACTCTTGGCAAAACAGTAATTTTGGAAGGACATTTCCAGAAAGATAATTAAATGATGATCACACTTGATTGATTTTTAGTACTGTCATAGTTTGAGAACTATTTACTGCCCTGATTTGCTCCCTGTTTTAAAGGTATCCCATGATATCTTCTCTGGACTTTGCTTAACATCAAAATTTGCCCCTTCCTTCTTAATGGTAGCAAGTTATATTTCACTCTGTATGGTATCACACACACTCCTCAGCTCAACATCTCATCAAACAAATATTCTTTGACAATAAGTAACTTCGATTGCCACAAAACAATTACCAGTTGGTTCTGGCAAGCAGGATTTGTCTTCGATATCATGTCACAAACTCCAATGGAAGAGTTACCTTCTAATGCTATGGAATTTTCTCAGGTGCCAACTGGTCCAGTCCATGACCTGTTTTGCACACTTGGCCTTTCCAGATGAAAAATACAACCTTAGACCTTCTCAACTTGAAGTCCATGCCTTCTCAGGCTGTCTTGATCAGGAGTGTTTTGAAGCCCACTGTCCTTGAAGAAGCAAATGCTCTCAGTTAAGATAAAGTGCAGTCGCTAATCAAATGGCCATCTATTATTCCCCAGCCAGGGGCAGAGCAGCCTCTGGACCTCTCTCCTTCTCAGCATGCCAGAGGCAGGGTAACGAGCTGCGGGGGTGACTACAGCAGGAATTTTGTATTCTGATCCACAAGGGGGCAGGAAGACACGCTCACTTGCCACCTCAGCCAGGGGAACTTGGTGCGAGTGGTATTTTCACAGCCTTGTTTGTTTTCTTAGCTATCTGAAGAGCATAGTAATAAGTGTTGTCACAGAGGAAGGGGAAGATGGGATTAAATGCCAGGGAAAGTCATTAAAATGGAAGAATGGGATAAGCTTCACAACTATTTCCAAAGCTTAGCTATTTCCTGTCCAAAGCCAAACTCCCTTTATTTTGCAAAAGATGAGTAAAATGAAGGCAAGAGCCTTCCTGTTCCCTAGGTGCCCTGTATGGCGGAGAGGTTGATGAGATGAATTGCTAGATGCTTCATAACGCTTTTATCTTTAATATACAAACCTCATCTAGTTATTTCAAAGGGGGCCCGAAGAAGCACACAAAACTCAGTACTTCTAACCACAACAGAAACAAAAACAGTAGGAAAAACTGCAATTGGATTCTTACAGGAAAACCTGGCAGAGACTAGTTGCCACTGATGAAGGAAGGGCGGTTAGTAGGGGAAAGCCTGGCTCTTGACTTCTTAGTGCCAAATGCACCAAGATATGTCACAAATATCTTACCTCGCTCACAGAAAAAAAAAAAATTCATTATTTATGGGAAAGTCAAGAGGACAAATTCAGTGCCACTAATAAAGGCTATACATTCTAGGATAGAATGTTTATTAATTTTTTGTATGTGTTAATTTTTTTATATTTAACTTTCATTTAAAGTATAAAATAATTTAAAATATAGAGAATACAAAAATAATGAACGTTCATGGATTTATCTCCCATTGCTCCAGAGCTCCGTTTCCTTCCTTCCTTCCTTCCTTCCTTCCTTCCTTCCTTCCTTCCTTCCTTCCTTCCTTCCTTCCTTCCTTCCTTCCTTCCTTCCTTTCCTTTCCTTTCTTCCTTTCTTTCTTTCTTTCTTTCTTTCTTTCTTTCTTTCTTTCTTTCTTTCTTTCTTTCTTTCTTTCTTTCTTTCTTTCTTTCTTTTTAAGAAACAATATATCATGGCTATAGCTAGTCTCCTACCTGCCTTGTTTTCTCCTTTCTCCTCCTTTCCAAAGGGGACGACTCCTGAACTTGGTATTATTCACCAAAAGAGCAGTTAGTAGGGGAGACATGTACAAGAAAATGCTTGTACATGTGTAAAATGGGTATTCTGGATAGCAGAATGGATAAAGAGACTGATTTATTCATAAAATAGAATGCTATTTAGTAGTCAAATAATCCATAAATCTAAAAAAAATTCTGCTAAACATCTTATATTTTCCTGGTTAGTGCTGGAACTCATACTACTAAGTGAAGTAACCCAAGAATGGAAAAAAAAGCACCACATGTACTCACCAGCAAACTGGTATTAACTGAGCAGCACCTACATGGACATAGGTACTACAGTGATAGGGTATTGGGCAGGTGGGAGGGGGGGAGCGGGGCAGGTGTATACATACATAATGAGTGAGATGTGCACCATCTGGGGGATGGTCACTCTGGAAACTCAGACTTGTGGGGGAGGGGGGAAAGGGCATTTTTGAAACCTGAAAATTTGTACCCCCATAATATGCCAAAATAAAAAAAAATACTGCTAAATGGGAAAAATATATGTTGCAAAAGGATGAAAAAAGTGTACCATTCATATAAATTTTAAAAACATAAATGCCAATAATATAAATAATTTATGGATATTCATACATGTAGCAACAAATGTGAATGTGTTTATTTTTCGGTATAATGTCTAATGTTCCCTTATTAGATGTATGTGTTCCACGTAGCTGTTATGTCCTCTGATAGGTCTTGTGGAGGCTCCAACATGTGTGATTTAGAATCCCTACCCTTTAATGTGGGCAGTAAGATTAAGTGGAAAGTAGAAAGTAACATGGAAAATAAAAATTAGTTATTACATCAGTAAGGCAGCATCTCACAGTGACTTGAACAAATCTAGCAAGTATTATTGCTGGTTACTGTTATGTCATTTAATAGATGAGAAAACCGAGGGTTAACTAAGTTGAATATATCTCAGATCAGCGAGAGCAAGGGCGCAGAGCCAGGATTTGAACCTACATTTATCTGACATTAGAGCTGCCCCATGACTGTGTCTTATTACACTAATTGACCTCTCTGTTAGCTACTGTGAAGAAGAAGAAGGGTTAATTAAAAATAAATCTTTAAGGACCAAAGACAACACTGTAGGGACAGAGGTCAGATCAGTGGTTGCCAGGGGTTGGGGTTGGGGTGGTGAGGGTGGATTACAAAAGGGTGTGAGAGATTGTTGGGGAAAAGAAAATGTTTTATACCTTGAATTTGGTGACATTCATTTGTCAAAACTCATGGAACTGTACACTAAAAAGGATGGATTTTACTATATAAATTATACCTCAATAAACCTGACTTAAAAAACAAAATAGAAAAAAAAAATCCACCAAACAAAAATCTTGAAAGGCTCATGGATAAACACCTTGTTCTGGATGCCAAGACACTTCTTTCTTTATCACTGTCGATGATTTATTCCCACTAGAAAAGTTTGAGGAGAATTTGAGGGAAGAGTCTTAGGTTAATGCCCACTAAGTCAAATAAAACCTAATAGTCTGTTTCCACTGCAGCTTCTGTTTGATAACTAAGCAAGCGGTGGTGCCTGCATTGAGCAAGACCTTTCCTTTTGCAGAAGGTAGAAGGAAGAGGTCATCCAGGAAGCCCTGCTGTGTTATCCAGGCAGTCTTTCCTGTTGAGTGGGCCCCAGGTGTTCCCGTTATTACCCCGGAGGAGGGAGACTCCCCACACTCCCAGGATCTCTGGCACACCTGAGCTGTCCTCTACCAAGCTTGCTTCCCAGCGAGGTCCCTGCAGATTGCACACTGGAAAAACATAAGCATTTTGGAGGAGGAAGGAAGCTTCTCTAATCTGCAGCTTGAATATCTCTGAGAGCAACCCTCAAATCCCAGCAGTTTAGATCCTCTGATGATTACCGGGGACAGAGGCAGAAAGACAATGTGGGAAGCAATCTAATCAAAGCAGTAGGAGTTATCACCACAGAATAAAGCCAAGGGCTGTGTAGCTGGGGACTTTTGGTCTTCCTCCCTGAAAGCTGCATGTCTTTGTAAGCTGGGTTGAGGAGTTGCAGCTATTCTTTGAGTCACTTGTAGAACCCAGCAGGATAAGACATTAACAAGCTTAAAAGGTATTACCTGCCTTGCTTTACCAGGAGGTTTGCACAGACTGTAAGGGCTTCAGTATCGCTTGTACCTTCCTGAAGGAATTAGTGAAAATTGCCAAGGTGGAAAGTATTTGATTTAGATTAATCTCACTTTGCCAAGCAAGAGAGGCTCATTACTCTGATTGGCTGACCTAGCCACGCTGCCCTTCTTGCTCCACGAAGGGGAAAAGGCTTTTGGTTCATAGCTCCCGAAGGATAAGTAAAATAGGTCATTATCATCCTTTCATGAAAACCATAAACAGCATAGAATAAAATGGAGACCCAAGCCAGTGGACGCAGTGATGAACCTATGATCTCACCATCCTCAGGAGGACAGAAACGTTGAAAAGAATTGTGCAAATACCATGTTCTTGGTGTGCACGAATTCTCCAGGATTCTTTTCAAGTTATGATGGGCTGATGGGATGTTTTAGGTTCAGTTAAATCCAGCTGGGAAAAAAGCATTCTTTGCAGATTTTAGAAGGCTTTACTTTTTGCAAAGAGGAAAACAACTATAACCACAAAGATTTCTTTTAATTGATTCTAAATGAGAGTTTGCTGTTCTAGGCTTTCTGAACTGTCTCTATACAAAAAAAAAAGGACGGATGCCCCTTTAGGGAAAGCAAATTATTGGAGATATGACCCTAAAATGGTGCAATCAAATCACCTGCAGACTTGTTAAAATGCAGATTCTGACTTAGTAGGTGGAGATTCTGCATTTCGTAATGCGGCTGATCTTGGGGAAGAATATACTAAGAGCAGTAAAGCCCTAAAAGAGATATAAAAGAAAAACTATTTGCGAATTAAAAACCTGAGCCAGGCAAATTATTCACATCATTCACTGTTACATGGACATTCACTGTCAGTTTCTAGTCATATTTTTGTTAAAACCGGATATCAAATTTCTTTCCTTTTTGCTTATCTGATCATCTATGGATAGCTACCAGACCATATGGCACAGCACAAGGACCCTAAAATGGTCTTGGCTGGCCATTGACTTCTCATTTCCTCTGAGATGTCTGTGTTGTGGTTTTGTTTTTTGTGTTTTGTTTTCCTTGTCATGAAGATAAATTTACAATGGCATCACTTTTCTAAATACGGACACATATTTATGCCATCATTGTTCCTTTTTTCGCCCCCCAAATCAGAATCAGTTCTTCTTCAAATCTTCTAAATCTTGGAAATTTTTGCCTCTATCGATATCTAGTTTTTGAGAAAGTGCTATAAAAATAATGTGGTTATCTTGTCTCAATCCATTAGAACTTAACTTTACGTGATCTGAACGTGGAGTACTCAGGTAAAGACATTGAAATGGATGATTAAAAAAAAAAAAACCTAAACTAAATGCACCAATATTTTGTTTATCTACTTAGAAAGGGACAGGCTATGCAAACAAGAAACTCTAAAACATTTTTTTTTAAATTGTATACAATCATCAGTAGGTACTATTTCCAGGAGTAATTATATAGTTTAAATCCAAAGAGAAGAGGTGGGTGTTTCTGAAATCTTGAGCAACAACTGGACTCATTTTTAGTGGTTTATACACACATAATTAGCAGTTTAATTTCCTCTGTGGCTAAGTTAGCTTTAAGATTTCATTTAATAACAAGCACAATTTTATAGCCAGAAGCGAGGATGAGGCTCCAGCTTCAGCTCAGCACTGCCCTCTGCCGTTCGTTCCCCAACCCATTCACGCAACTCTGCTCAGGCTAAATGCATCAGAATTGCAAATTACAATTGGGCTGCACAAAAATTAATTGTGAGAGAAATGGGGAAATATAATTCATTTAAGACTCTCTTTAACGAGAGGCTTTTATTTTTAGCCGAACAACAACAAAAAAGCATGAAAGATTCTATTCCTCCCCTCCTTTCTTCTAGTTTCTTGGATAATACTCATTATCGTATTAGCCTGGAAGCAGTTTTTCCCTTTACACCACTTAGCACGATTAAAGATTATGTCGACTGTCTCCGTGCAAAAGATGGCCCCAAACAACTGTGGTTCAAATCAGCAGTTGTTACCCCTTAAGTAGCCAAACTAAGCATGGTCTGTTTTATGCCTAGCAAGTCCAATTTTTGGCTTTATTTCCCAATCTCTTTATGCAATTATTTTTTAATGGGGGAATAAAATTTCTTCTATGCCTAGAGGGCCAGTCACTTTGTGTTAACACTGAGTGTGACTGACCACCAAGGGTAGAGTTGTGTCCTGAAGATTCTTGCTAATGAGCTGACAAATGTCAAGGCTGCTCAGTTCCAAGCCTGTCCTCCTAGCCTTCTCTTTTCATTAGGATGGGGAGATTTGATAATTATATCGGGTGTCCCATTCCAAATTCCAAAAGGGCTACGTGCGCTGTGCAAAAATGCTCTCATTGTGTTACAGAAAGTTTCCGTTTGAAATAGGAATCAGAAAAATTTACTAGGACTTGGAGAAAACAAATGCATATTCCATCGAAATGTAGGTAGACCAAAAGTCCGAGAAGAGTTGGCAGGCTGGTGCACTGAGGCTACGTGAGCTGTATCCTTCTTTGTGCCCTGTCAGCTACCTACATCCAGATTTGCTGAGCTGAGATGCTACGGATAAAGAATCCTTGCCACAAAAGCCTTTTACCAGAATTTATAGAATCTTGACCTAGGTTAAGACTGGGGTTCAAATGTCAGCTCTGGTATTTTATTAGCTGTGTGGTTTGGCCTCAAAGAAATTACTACCACTTCCTAAATCTCAGTTTGCTCATCTATATAATAATTGGGGCGATAATATGACCCATGTAACATGGTTGTTATGAGATTTAAATTAGATATCTTGTGAAAACACATGGAACTAGCTAGGCATCTTAGATCTTCATCGATTCTCAATAGAAGGTATAGCAAGCCTGTTGGTAGAGGAATGCTAACACAGAGGTGAACAGAGGGTAGTCTCATCTTTGACAGTAGCTAAGAGCTTGGGCTTTCTGCTGCCCAAGCCTGGATTTAATCCCAGCCCCACCACTTTTGATGACCTTGGGAAAGTTACTTTAACTTCTTTGCACCTTGGTGCTCTCATCTGTAAGAGAGTGATAATGGCAATTCCACCTCATAGCATTACTGTGAAAAATGCAAGGAAAGTCATCGCTACAGGGACTTATTCAAGGTGTGTCAACACATAGTAGGTGTTAGTATGGAATGAGGCTGGTTAGGGAACCCTTCTTGAAATTCTGAGGCCAACATTTTGATCGCCTTTTTGTCCTTGCATATCTAAATGTTGTAATCACAATTGCTCTTTTTTAGTTCAGAATAAGGTTAACCATATTGTGTCTAACAGGTTAACAGTGACAAAAAAGAATGGGATTCTTAGGGAAAAGATTTAGGGAATGAAGATTTAGAAAATCAGCCAGTATCTGTCTGTAGAGCTGTGTTAGGCTCTATGCCCGGTGGCTAAGGAAGAATCTTTACAGCTGGTTTACAGAATTCATTGGATGCACAACGATGACCTTGACTATTATCACCTCATATTTCCCTCCTCTTTTAAAGGGCAATGACCCAACTAATTTATAGCCTTGATTCTAGGACAACTGAGAGGGAAGTACATTGCTTCCAGCTTTTGTCTGGCATCTGGTACCAATGTTACTTGAGGATCAATTAAGGAATCTCCTGGGTGGAGTTGGGGGCTGCCCATTTTCATGCACTGCCTCCTTCGTCCTAACATATTCCCAGAAGAAAAATAAGAGATGGAGATAGACTCACAGCTCGGTGGAGTGTTAGAGGACCAATAAATGGTGCTTTTCTGCACAGCCTGAATTGGAACCATTTAAGACACAGATAACAGACAGATGGAGATCAAAATATTAGCTCTGTGAATGGTCAAAGCTGAATTGGAGATGTAGCGTTAGATTTGTGCCCATGTGGGCTTTCTGATACTTCAGCTCAGAATGAGACAGACGTACTCACCAGGCAGGCTGGGCCACCCACCATCGAGCCCTGACTGATGGCAGACAGCAGACTAGCATGCAAGCTCTGCACACGACAGATCCAGCAAGGCAGAAGGGGAATGGCTGGATTGAGCCTTTTCCTGTTGCTTCTAGAAGTCTCACCATTCAGATTGTCACCCCTCCTCCTGCTGGGAGCAGGGAGTAAGAGGTGGAGGAAGAGACACTAGTGTTACCTCTAAATCAGGGATTTAAACTTTTATGTGTCATGTCCCTCTTCAGAGATCCAGGGAAGTCTCTGGTCCTTTTCCTAGGATTAGTATTTAAATATATAAAATAAAATACATAGATTTGCAGAGGAAATCAATTAGATTAAATGAAGTTATCAAAATATTTTTTAAAAGCTGAGAGATAGTAATATCTGTGTTTCTTTAATGCACTAATAATAATATCTGCCAGCAGGCCTAATATTGAAAGTAGCAATGAGAGTTAGTGATATTTTGAGATATCTGCAAGCCCTAGAAGTTGGTATGAAAGAAAATATCTCTTATTTTTATTAATGACACATACTGCTAAATACCACTCTGGTTTATTGCCCACCTTCATAGTGGAGGGAAATGCTAAATTTGGGTTAAGAGTTAAAGAAAATAAAAATGGAATTTTTTGTTCATTCAAACCCATGACCACCCGTGTCTTAGTCAGTTTGGGCTGCTATAACAAAATATGATAGACTGGGTAGCTCATAAACAACAGAAATTTATTTCTCACAGTCTTGAAGGCTGGGAGCTCCATGATAAAGGGGCCAACAAATTCAGTGTCTGGAGAGGGCCCATTTCCTGGTTCATCCATTGTCATCTTCTCATTGTGTCTTCATATGCTGCTGGAAGGAATGAAGGAGCTATCTTTCTGGGATCTCTTTTATAAGGGCACAAATCCTATTCTTAAGGGTTCTGCTTTTGAGACCTGATTATCTCCAAAAGGCCTACCTCCATATGGATTTCAACATACACATTTTGGGGAGACACAAATATTCAGTTTATAGCATCCAAGTTAAGGATACCTTAAGAACCCCTTGTGATCAGTGGTTCTCAAATTTGAGCATGTCTCAGAATCACCTAGGGGGCTAATTAAACCAAATTTCTGGGCCTTATCCCCAGACTTTCTGAATCAGTAGGTCTGCATTGGGACCTAAAAAATGTCCATTTTTCACAAGTCCCAATTAATGGTATGGGTCCAGAAACTCCGGTTTGAGAACACTGTCTTACATGAAAACCCTCTACATAGAAACGCTCAGAATGGGGAATGTGTTTTCCCCCCAAATTGTCAAGCCTTTGCATCTCAGGGATTTCCCACGTGGTTTTCAAACATAGCAGATAGAATCCAGATGGCTATTAGTACCATTATTGTCACACACACTATTTCAAAAACCAGTTCAACTCTCACCTCCTTCTCGAAGCTTTCCTCATGACCTCATACTAAAGGACCTTTCCCATCTCTTAACTCCTCCAGAACCCTTCAGTTCTGTGCCACACCCTTGGGAATTTGTAGTATTGTCTTGCTCATCTTCCCTTCCTGTAGTTTATTCCCTTTTCCCTAACTAGAGTGTATCCTCTATGAAGAATTAGTCCCTGTACTAACATTCTCTATGCCTTGTGCATGGCAGGTGTTGGGATGTATTATTTAGTGTGCTGTATTGTGAACCCACAGTTAGGTTCAACCAGTCAACTGTAGTAAGGGTGAGTTTTCACTGATACAAAGTGTAGTTAGATTTTGTTGAAATGTTTATGTTGCAAGTGGCAGAAGACTTAATTCAAACTGACTGAAATTTAAAATGGGGCTTAATGGACTCAAGTTCATGTGATTCTTCTAGTACAGTTTGATGCTGGGATTTCTGGTGCCAGCAGGCCTCTGTTTCCCCATGTGTCACTTTTTGTATATTTTACCCTTCTTTGTGCATTCAATTTGTCCTCATGCTGGAATCCAGTTATAGTAAGAGAAATGGTCATGCTAATTCTAGAACTCACTCCTCCATTTTATGCTACCCAGAGGAAGAGTGGCAGCCTCTCTTTGTAGCTCATTCTAAAGTATGTGGAAACTTCTCTTCCGGAAACCCCTAGCAAATGCTTTTTTATATCTCATTTGTCCAGATTGAGTCACATCCTCACAAGTGAAAATACCAACTACGGTCAAGGGAATTTTTTTGTAGTCAAACTCCCTTCTTTTTCTATTAATGGGGAGGAGACAATGCCCAGATGAAACTGGCATGTTGTTTCCAAGGGGTAGGAGTGAATGAATAGATTTTGTGGAATCAAAACTAACACATGTCCTCTATAATAGCTTTGTAGTTTTCAGTTTTATCTTATATTTTAAGCTAGCAAAGAATTCATGGGCTAAAAGAGCTAGAAAGTCCCCAAAGAAAATACTTTGATCACATTACAATTATTTCAGACAGCTATAAACCTAAACTATTAGGAAAAAACAAAAAACAAAAAACCTTCACCCCCCAGGGGTGGAGACTTGTCCATTGAAGTCAGAAGACTTAGTACTGAGCAAACCATTAGCCAGAAGTAGCTGAAGAACTCAGCATACAAAAATTCATCACTTTAAACTAGAATCTTTTTATACTTAAGGTGAACAAGTGACAGTAGAGGATTTCTAAGGGTTTAGCCAGTTCTAAGGCTGATCATTTAATCCATTTGTGTGTGAGTGTGTGCTCCTGTGTGTGGTGTATGTGTTTGTGTGTGTGTGTACATGTGTTGGGGAGGGAGGGCCTCTTGAGTTTTTACCTATTACTGGCATTTAAGCCAGGTTTTATTATTCTGTCCTCTATGATGGGCTGTAGGTGCTTAGCCAAGAAGTACTTTTAAAGAATTTGTTTTTGCTGTTCTCAATTTCCTGAATTACATCTTATCTTGCATTTAGAGATACATTCCCATCCATACTCTTCCCAATTGTTCAGTTCTTACCTTTATAATACCCCTTTCCCCCAGGGCCTCTAAGTAGAGTCTGAAAGTTATTGACACTAAAGTGTAAATGATTAGCCAACATAAGAAGTATCAACTTTCCCAAGGGTATAAGAAAATGTTAGCCTAAAGGACTGGTCTTTTAATGTGGTATAAAGGAAAGAACATAGATTCTGAAGCTGACCAACCTAATTTCAAATACTAGCTCCACTACTGATTAACTGTGTGTCTCTGGGTAAGTGACTTAACCTCTCTGAGCTCCAGTTTCTTTGTTGTGTGATGAAGATGAGAGTGCTCAGGGTTCTTTTAAGGAGGTATTTGTGCAGGCTATGCAGAGTGTTTGGCTCATAGAAATATCTCAATGAATTCCAGTTCACTTATCTATTGGTGGAAATTCAGACATTGTTAAGCAGCTAGGGGTGGTCCTTTCTGGGACGACAGGCTTGCTTAATCCCTTTAGAATAATTCCAAGAAAGTTACTTAACATATTTGTACGTGGAGTGGACCCTAAATCCTGTATCTAATCCTTATTCCCTGTCCAGAATCCTGCCTTTATTCTACTCATTATGCCGGAACAAACAAGAAAAATATGTTCTAAAACAGCTAACTCTCTCTCTCTTCTTTAGAGTTAAGGAACTCAAATTGAATTATCTCAACTATTTTAAGCCTATTTTAAACTTTGACAGGAAGCCTGATGAGGGTGGTAGGAGGATAAGTTTATGATTTTTGTGTGGACTCCATTGATTTCCACGCTTGGGTGAGTAATAACCTCTGCCACCTGCTTGTTCACATGGCCGCATCTGTCTCTCTCCATCCTGAATCTTTATCCCACATTGAAGACTTTTCTACTTCAAATATGTTTAAGGAGGAAGGGCATCTTCCTCACTTATTAACTTAAAATTGTGTTGGCAATTCCTTCCTGATGTGGAAACAAAAGCAACTTACCCTTTGATGGCTACTAGAAAAGATGTTACCTGGATTGACCACAATGGGAACCCTCTTGTATTTTTCTTTCAGATTGGTCCCTGGTAACTCCCTTTTGAATGCAGTCTTGAAGTCAGTTTATATCTCCTTGACTTGTTAATAAGAATGTCATGTAAAATGGAATGAGAATCAAAATCCTAGCTGCAGTCCAGGTAGATTACAAATATTGCTTTCCCTTATCACCCTGGCCTGTCACTCCAGCACAGAAGGAAATGAGAATGGTCTGGACAATCTGATCCTCACAAAACTGTTGTGGTTGCAATCCAGGATCTTGTTTTCTCGTAGAAGATTGCAAATTGATAATTCGATTATTTCTTCAAGTGCCTTTCTCGGTCTTGCCATATGATACAGACCTGGGAATTGCCAAGGGTAATTCTTTTTCTGTTTATTAAATTTTGGCAACTCATTTGTATTTGCCAGCCTTCAGAATTTTTCTCTGCACTCTACAGATTTTTATGACAAGGTGGAAAATTCGGTAATCCTCAGCTGCTTCTTGTCTCCAATGCCCAAATACCAAAGGGTTTTAAGTTACGTCAGTCCTACCTTTTACATGTCTTACAATGTATTCTCTGTCATCTTTCTAATATTAATGCCTTAGTTTAGGCCTTTGCCATCTCTCACCTTTATTTTTTATAGCTGATAATTGATCTTCCTGCCATAAAATTCTTCTCAATCTAGTCCATGCTCCACACTTCAGACAAAAACAAACAAACAAACATAAAACCAAAACAACAAAAAGCCAAAACAGAGGAAAAAAATCCAAAACCATCAAAAAATAAAATTCACAAACAAAAACACACCAAAAGAAAAAAAGAAAAAAGCAAGGAATCAAAACTAGTCATGACCACGCCTTAAGGTTTTTGTTATTCCCCCGATGGGTGTAGCCCCAGGTGCAAACTTCCCAGCCTGGCAGATAACATCCTCAATATTCAATCCTGTGGTCTCTTCCACCATCTCTTCCCAGAACCATGGACTTGAGTCAGGCCAATTTTATTCTTATCCACAAAAATAGGGCAATGCCATACAGTTTTTTCAAGTTTCTAAAAAAACCAGAAGATATTCTGTTGATCTCCATGTTTCCATAACTTTTCAACACCAAGGGCAAGATAGGCCCTGCATTCACCCAGGAGAGGATAAACGATCAAAGCTAGAAAAAGTTATTAGGTCCAACTAGATTAATCCATTTATTCATCTTTTTAAGGTATACTCAAGTACAGTGGTGTCCCTTATATTGGCTTTCTAGCTCCCATAAAGCTGTGTGATCATTCAATTCACGTTAATATGGAGGGACCAATGGATGGTAAGAAGGAGAGAGGAGATGGCCTGGGATGAGTGGTAAGGTATAAGATAAATTTCACTGGCTTCACAATTTCACTCTAAGTTCTTGTAAGGACTCAGGAGTCACCATTTTGACCTATAGAATGTGATATTTAATGAAAATAAAGAAAACCTAGGTACATGAGTTTGAATAGAGGTGGAAACTGGCCTTATGCTTTCTGTCTACCCATTTAGGAGAGGCCAGGCTGAGATCTGCTGTAGCTGCAAGGGCCTAAGCTAGTCCAGTTCTGCAGCCATCAAGATAACTCCTTCTTACTGCAGATGTGTGGCATGTTATTGAGGCTGTTAAGGTCATCTCAGGATACAGAAATAACATGGCACAGTTGACTCTGAGAGTTCTAACTACTGGGCAGCTTTGGCTTCTCCAAACACAGATGGGAACCAGTAAAACAGGTGCATGTCAAAGTTGGTATTAAAGCAGCTTAACCCCTTTATTTAATGAGTGGATGATCTAATTTTATATTACCTCATTGCTCTTTGGAGATTTTAACATGGTTCTACTTTGGATATGATAAAGGCAACGGTTGCTGTGAAAATTACAAAAATGAAATCTTGAACACAGTTTTGGAAAACTCTTCTGGAGTTTAAAGAGGGGCCTGCCAGCCCTTCACTGAACCTCATCTTACCCCTTCTCAGAGGCCCAGTGAGGAGAGATTTTTTGCTTCTCTTTTTCATGCCTGTGTGAATAGACAACTTAGCAGAAAGCATTGGGTGGAAACTTGCAGTGGGCCGGCAGCACCAAAGGATGCTCTCGAGCTTCTTTGCTTAGAGTTTAGTCCTTCTTGTCTGTTTTCCTTAGAGACAGCACATCATTGCTTTTTGATATCTGTGTGATCCCACTGGGTGCATTCGAAGACCTTTATTCAACTAACTCCAGCCCTTCCTGGCTGTCTAATTGATCCTCTTTTCCAGTCTTTCCTTACGGATTCTAGTTCTACCCTTTGGTCACTGCAGTTTATCTTTCCCTGGATCCTCTCCAAACAGCTCGCGCACAAGTTGGCTCACAAAACAAGGGCTTCCTCCAGGGCTCAGAAGGCAGCCTGACTTCTCAAGTGAGAGAAAGGAAAGCGCAGGGAAAACCAACAAAGGCACACAGGCTGCCATGGGGCAACAGCTTCCTGGAGAGGACCTGATCCCGCAGGACACCTCCTTGGCATGGCGTAGCTATTAGGCCAACTGGGATTTTGTCCAGACCTCTCTCCAGGTGAAAGAGCGAGCACTGCTTCAGGCTGAGACGGTGCCATTAAGTCATTTTCTTAGAGCCTTTCAGACCAGCTTTGAACTATAAATAAACCAAGTGCCCAGGAGTAGCCACAGCGCTTGCTGTTAGGTTATTTGCATCCTCCTCTCTATCTGAATTCCCCTTATGCCAACTCTTCCTTTTAGAAAGCCCGCAAGGTTGGCAGGTCCTCCCCTCCCGCTGCCAATGTCAGTGCATTAGCACTTAGCTTAAGTGAAACCCGTATGCTGGGTGGGCTCATGGCTTCCTCCTCCCCTCTTTCCTAATGGAAACATTTCAGATAAAGAACGATAACACTAATATATTGCATATACTTATTGTATTGATTCTGTTCTAGACTCCTAGCCCTTAGAGATAGTACTATATCAGCTAGGATTTTGTGGGAGTGACAAGCACAGGCATGCAACTATGATGGCAACAATAAAGAAAATGATGATAAAATAATAATAACAAGTAGTGGTAGTGGCAGCAATAACACTTTAGCGTTCATTGCGTGCCTACCACAGTTTGTCAGGCATTGGGACAGGTGCCTTTTGTATTATGCATGATGTGTGTTATTTCTAATCCTCAAACAACCCCAAGAGCTTTTCTAATCTTTAGATGAAGAAAAAGAGGCTTGGGGCAGTTAAATTACTTGTCCAAAGGCCCATGGTGGGCAAGTAAGACAGTTTGTCTTACTCCAATGACAAGTGGCCTTTCTACTCTTCCCAAGTTGCCTCTATATTTAATTTCGTGTGACAAAGAAAGCCAGAAAAGTTTAATTTTAAATTCATTCAAAAAAAAAAATCTTAAAGCAGTCTCACTTTTCTTAAATTTCATGGGAAAACCATGGAGCCAATAAATTTTGAAATGTGAAATTGCACATTGGAAGCTAAGGCCACCTTCCAGTAGATTAAGGTGGGTTTTTTCACAATCATGACAGGCTAAAAATAGAACATTTAATATTCTCTCAGCTACATTGTCAAAGATATTTACTTTCCACTCACTTCTTTTTTTCTTGTAAGCTCTGGAGGTGTCATTGGTAATAGAAGGAAGGCAACATTCCAAAGGTTTACATGAGTTTAAAACTTCATTTCTTCCTCCTGTGCATTTTTTTTCCACTGTGGAAAGAACTGAGTTAGTTACATTGAATTCATGCATTTGGAGATCATTTTTTTTTTTTTGTGGTAAAAATGAAAGGGAAGGAAGAGCTTTTAAACATTTATATTATCTATGTGAACTTGAAATAAATTATCATTCACATTTTAACCATAGGCAGAATGAACCTGAACATAACAAGAGCAGATTATTAACTCAGTTACTTATTCAAAGTTTTTCAACCAATTCGCTGTCCATTGGACCATTTTGCATTTTTTCACCTGGCTTCACCTGTGTACTATTAGACTTGCTAATCTCCAAGACTTGGTAAGGTGTTCAGTTTCTAGAGAGATCAGGCAGCCTGAGCAATATAACATCCAGAGAGGAGGAATTGACAGAGAAATGATATTCTCTATACCTTACCTTATGAAAATAAGAATGTTGACCTTAGGATAACTTATTTGATTTCGTGATTGAAAATATCAATGTTTAATATCTAAAACTGTGGTATGGAAAGGTAATAACTAAAGTCTATTAAACATTTTTATTAATTGCTTACTATGTGCCAGGCATTCTTCTCTTCTAAGTGCCGGACATATATTTGTTTCTGTTGAATACTAACAACATCATTATGAATAGTTATGTCAGTAACCCTAGTATATATGTGTGTGTGTGTGTGTGTGTGTGTTTGTGTTTGTATGGAACTAAGTCACATGGAAGAGTTAAATTACTCATCCAATGTTACGCTAGTTCAGATTCAGGAAAGGCCTAGCTGGAATTTGAACCCAGGTATTTGAGATCTAAAACTTTCACTTCTATAATGATACTTTTCCATGCTGCAAGCATCCATGGAGCACAGAGTATCTGCTGGGAGGATTCAGGTCTGGTGAAATGCAGATGTTGAGCCAAGTCCAGTCACCCTCACTGTGCGGTACCATTGAGGGTGTCCCAATCTAGAGCACTGGATCCACACCTTCAGGCCCTGGGTTCTGTGAACGCCTCTCTCAGCATCTTCGCAAGCGATCATTTGCCTGGCCAACCGGGCAGAGCCATTATGACCCTACTAGCAATCCAAGATGATGAACCGTCCCTGAAATGCATAGATTTCCTGCATTTTCTCTTTTCAGTAGAGTTTGATGGGATTAAGGATCACTGGCTTAATGAAGCCTGATGGAGAGGAAGCTGAATTCTGAGCTTGTAGATGCCGGTAGTGAAGACTTTTCCTATTCACAGCTCGGGGGTGCTGAGAATTGGATCTCTCTTGGAAAATGCCATTTTCCATATATATATATATATGTATAAATATATAGTATATTACATATATAAATATATATAAACATATAGTATTATATATACATATATATAAAATATCACACTAGAACCCAGACAAAGCCAGGAGGCAGGTAATGTACTTTAAGTCTGAGGTTACCTGCTCCTTTCCTTTCCTTTCCTTTCCCCAGGTTATCTATTCCTCACTTCAAGCCACTGGCAGCAATAATTTTCAAAAAAAGAACTCGCTTTAATTTTTTGCTCTCACAAATCAAAAAAGAAGCCTCTGATGGGCTTCTATATATTTTGGCCTTTGACAACAATCTTCTTACCATCCTTTTGAAGCTTTTGTCTGCTATGTCTTTTAAGCTCCTGTCTATCAGAGGTGGACCCGTCTCCCCATTGACTGAGGAATACTTACTCATGACACATGCACACCAAAGCATGTTGCATCAAGAGCCTGCAAAGAAATTCTAAGATGGCTTACTTGAGTCTGTGGTACCTGGATAGCCTTAGATGAAAAGGGCCAGAGAAGCACAAACTATCATTTATAACTTAGCAGCATTATTTTATTATTATACCTCTGCTCTCCTAGGCTTGTCTCGCATCCACCTTGGCATTTTGAACAAAAAGGTGCTTTCCTGCAAGTCTCCTTCTGTTTCCCTGTTAACAGGGTATGCTATGTCTTGTCATATCAAGTCATGTTTGATGTGACACGATATAGGTGCTATGTAACTCAATCCGATCAATAGAACAATCAAGAACAGCCCTGGTGGGTCTCTGATGCAAAGCTGGGGTCCAGGGTTTTGACAATTGCTATAGTTCTTTCAGTAACCAGGTAATAACAGGGGGAGGGATAGCTTCATAAAATGTGAGAGTGTTCTAGGTGTTGTTTTTATTTTCCCCGCTACTGACTACCTAGTCAGGGAAGCTATGATTGAAATATCTTCCAAGTGTACACACTCTAGCTCTATGTTGTACATCTAGGACCAGCGACACAATTTATGGGGCCCAGTGCAAGATAAAAATGCACAGCCCTTTGTTCAAAATCATTAAGAATTGCAATTTCAAGTGACACCAGAGCATTTAAGCAAGCATGGCACTCTTCTAAGCGTGGGGACCCTGTGTGACAGACAGCACAGGGCACATGCCCATGAAGCCAGCCCTGTGCATATCCCTCACAAGCACAAATGGTCCTTGGTCTTGGGACCATATGCAGGGGTCTTGTTATCTTTAGAAAGTGTACCCTGCATGATAGTGCACATTTCTGGCAATGGCCTGTCGTGCCAGACACAAGAGAGAGAATAGGAATGTCATTATAACTGCATTCAGGGATATTTCAATCGGTGCTGATTGCTACTTCTCCTTGAAGCACAGCAATTTGCTGCGCAGATTCTGTCCTGGTGGAAACGGCACCCACTGCTATTTCCTATCTCTGTCTACCTCCTTCTCTCCCTTGCAAAAGTTCCTTTATTCCCTTCCTTCTGTTTTGGTTTGGTTCATGATGCTTTGGGAAAAGATTATTTCCTTTACATTTTTACATGCCGTTTTTATTCTGAAACAGATCTCTTTGTTTCGGTTTGTTTTATCCATCCTCTGAAAAATGGCAGCAGCACTGTATTGCACATTAATTGGCACAATTTATGGACTCAAAGAACTGACCCCTTTCCTTTGAGTTTTAAGTTGTGTGTGTTTACATCTACATCCAAACACATTCTGCAAGCTGCAAACAAATTAGAACAAATTCGTATGGTATGTAAGCACATGGCTTTGAAATTCGTTGGAATTTCTAAAAGCGTGCTGTGTATGCAACAGGAAAATAAATAACAGAAAAAAATGGAAACAAAAGACAATTTTTAAACCAAACATGTTCCTCTGCAAACAAGTTGATATAATGGACCCAAATCTCTTGTTTTAAAGCAAGTTAAATAAAATTGTTGGAAAATCCTAAAAGATTCAGTCCATGAATAAGGTCCTGGGTCCTCTCGGAATTGCCAACATTTTAATACCAGCTGGCACCAGAGGCCCTGCTCTGAGGTGTCTTTAATTCAGCAACCCTGCCCTTGGAGATCTAAAAACGAAATTACCCAATTAAGATGTAATGGCCCTCCGGCCTTCCCAGACTGTGAATGAGAGGAGGCATATTTACAGTCATAGCATGCCATGAAATTTTATCCGGTTATATCAAATCAGCAGGGCTAAATTAGCCAGCACTGTCCTGATGAGGAGAGCCACATGTGCCCATGCAGGCGAGGGTGGCAGGAATTAGGAGCAGATGGGGTCGACAGGCAGGGAGATTTAGGGAGACCGTCTCCTGGACACAAGGTTGGGAGAAGAGAAATTGGGATGTGCTGGTGATATAGACCGTTTACCCAAGATGGTTATCATCTGTCCCCAAAGAGATTCCACTAATCAAAAGCAAAATATTTGTCAAAAAAAGGAAAAGAAAAAGGAAAAAAGCATCATCTAGTTGGCATAGGTATTTTTAAACATATTCTAGTAAATTGACACACACTAATGTTTAAAGGTTCATAATGTTTTGATGGGTTCTAAGTACTTGGTTTTAATCACCTTTTAATTCTATCATGCTTACCTAGAGAATTTCATTTTTTTTTTCAAAAGATGGACATTCTTTATGTTTATGAAGCCTGAAGGACTAGGGTTACCCATCTAAGCAGAGTCTTCTCTTCCTCCAAAGGTCAGAGGTGATGTGTGCAGGTGGCCTAATGATTCCTCAGAGCCCTTGTTCTCATTCCTCTTTCTCTTCCTTTTCTGCCTTAAGAAGATCAGAGAAATGGTAAGTAGAAACAACTCCAAGCCAGTCTTTTGTTTTTGAAAAGAACAGGCACACAATTGGTATGAATTCTGTTTTTTCATGAATCCAAGCTGAACACCGTCTCCTCCATTCACTGTTTTCTTTTTCTTTTTTTTTTTTGAGACAGTGTCTCACCCTGTTGCCCAGGCTAGAGTGAGTGCCATGGCGTCAGCCTAGCTCACAGCAACCTCAAACTCCTGGGCTCAAGCAATCCTGCTGCCTCAGCCTCCCGAGTAGCTGGGACTACAGGTATGCACCATCATACCTGGCTAATTTTTTCTATATATATTATTTGGCCAATTAATTTCTTTGTATTTATAGTAGAGACAGGGTCTAGCTCTTGCTCAGGCTGGTTTCGAACTCTTGAGCTCAAACGATCCGCCCACCTTGGCCTCCCAGAGTGCTAGGATTATAGGCGTGAGCCACCGCGCCTGGCCGGGATATATTGTATTAAATAGAACATATTTTAAAAATCAATCCTGTTTTTAAATACATTTTAATGAAGCTAGGAGAAAAATTGAAATGGTGACCTGTACAGAACAGGAGAAAATATTTGCATGCTAAACATCTGATAAAGGGCTGATAACTAGAATCTATAAAGAACTCAAGCAAATAATCAACAAAAAAACAACCCCATTAAAAAGTGGGCTAAGGACATGAACAGAAACTTTGCAAGAAAAGAAGCAGACTAATGGCCAAGAAACATATGACAAAATACTCAACATCTTTAATCATCAGGGAAATGCAAGTCAAAACCACAATGAGATATCACCTAACTCCAGTGAGAATGGCTTTTATCAAAAAGTCCCAAAACAACAGAAGCTGGCATGGGTGCAGAGAGATAGGAACACTTGTATACTGTTGGTAGAACTGCAAACTAGTACAACCTGCAAACTAGTACAACTATGGAAAGTAGTATCGAGATACCTCAAAGAACTAAAAGTAGACCTACCATTTGATCTAGCAATCTCACTACTGTGTATTTACCCAAAGGAAAAAAAGACATTCTATAAAAAATACATTGGCACTCAAATGGTTTTAGCAGCAAAATTCACAATTGCAAAGAAGTGGAAACAATCCAAGTGCCCATGAGTGGATTAATAGGATGTGGCATATGTATACCATGGAGTACTACTCAGCCATAAAAAAAATGGTGAACTAATACCTCTTGTATTAACCTGGATGGAACTGGAAACCATTCTTCTAAGTGAAGTATCACAAGAATGGAAAAACAAATGCCACATATACTTATTAAATTGGTACTAATCCATCAACACTTATGTGCACATATGGAAATAACATTCATCGGGAACCAGGCAGGTGGGAGTGGGTAGGAGGGGATGAGTAAATTCAACCTAACAGGTACAATGCACACTTTCTGGGTGATAGGCACATTTGTAACTCCGACTCAAATGGTACAAAAGCAATTTATGTAACAAAAACATTTGTACCTTCATAATATGCTGAAATAAAAGAAAAAATAAAAGAAAAAAAATGACATGTGTGGCTTTCATTATTTTCTGTTGGAAAGTGCTTCTCCCAATATTTCAGTCCCTGATGTGTGTGGTGAGAGATGGGAGAGGGTTGGAGAAAGAGCTGTGTGTTTCCATCCTCATATGTACAATTCTTTGATCTTAGCATCATGTCCTCATCACCCCGAAACTTCTCACTCGATTACCCCCAGCCCAGGAAGATATGACACGACCCAGAAAGGAACATCTACGGTTGTCAGTTTCTCCATGTCCTATAATCCTGCAAAGGAAATATATTTAAAAGGCACTTACGCCTGGCAGCTCTCTTATCTTTCTTAAAATATGGGTGAGGGACTGTTTCTGTGATTGAGCACAAAATGAGAGCTGCTCTTTCACGCCATCTTCCAAGCAGGTGGTATTGTGTGCCAGGCTATTTATGCAGCGAGTCCAGAGCCCAAACAGGAAAAGAGAAAAAACCTTTTTACTAAAAATCTCTGATTTTTCCAGAAGCATGCAGAGTGGAAAAAGACATTTACTAATAGTATCAGCAGTGCTTCATTATCTAAATCTTTTGTAATTGAGACTATCTTTAAAGATAAAAAGTGATATTACTAATAGTATATCTTTTTATATTTGTGTAGCTCTTTATAGCTTAGAAACCATGTTCTCAGCTATTATCTGATCTCTTATGATGACTCTGTGACTTAGATGTTTTATTCCCATGTGAAATTGAAGAAACAGAGACTGTGTGAGTTATTGAAGAACATATATAGTTAGTGGCAAGCAAGGCATAGAATGCCAGTCTCAGAACTATGATTCTGATAGTGTTTTCCCCTAAGCTCTGCTTATACTGATGGTGTGGTTGATCACACTTAAAGGTACTTTAAGGTGTTCCCCTCTAACTCTGTAAGGTTCATAAGATAAGAACCAATACATTCTTAGAAGGGGGTACACAGACCACCAAAGCCCCTTGTCATAGCAGTGTCATTTGAAATCAGTTGTTTTCAACCATGACTGTGGATGTGATATGGGTTTGATTACCAGAATGGGCTAATTGTGAACAAATTGAGGTTCTCAAATGTTAGCAAGCATTGGAATCACCTGAAGGACTTCATAACACATGGGTCTCTGGGCCTCATCCCAGCAGTTTATGATTCTATAGGGCTGGGTGGGCCTGGGAATTCACATTTCTAACTATTTCCCAGTTGATCCTGATGCTACTGGTCCAGGGACCACACTTTGAGAACCACCACTCTAGGATGTTAATTACATGGCAGAAACCCACAGGGACAGAAGACATAAAAGTGCCGTGACAGCAAGAGGCCGATGAAAATGGATGTGTAGAAGCCGAGCTGGGTTTTCTTCAATGACCTTTTAAGACCAGATACCTTACCTTAGTGAATTTCTCGGATATAGGTCATGTAAGAAATCAGGATAGGGGACAGTAGAAGGTCCAAGAGGAGAACAGAGACAGATATAGACAATGATTTAAAACAAAGAGCTTTTCATAGCCAACTTACCAGAGAAGAATAGAAGAGCAAATCGATGCTACAGTTTCCTGTTGTACACATATTAAGAATAATCAAACAATAAAAAGGTCATTAGTTAGCTATTTAAATGTTTGCAATGCTTCCCTTATGAAGGGGAATGATCTTTTGTCATTATGGTTGAAGTCATTTAAAAAAGTCTAAGTACACAGTTATCCAGACTGACAATGCAGGCAGAATCTCTTACCTCTCCCAATTGTAACCAAGTTGTAGGACTTCAAAACAGTTTTTTTTTTTAATACAAAATGCTGAAAGGGGATCACTGTTCAGTGACTGCAATTAACTAGAGGTATTTTTCCTATGACATAAATGTTAATTTACTATTCCCTGTCCCCACCTCTCAGGCAAGGCAAGAGAGCATTTCCCATTCTTTTGAAATGTCCTCTCCTATCTTTCTTTTTTTCTCCACATTCTCTCATTTGTTTTCTCTACAGAATTCTAAGTTTAAAAAAAAAAAGACAGAGAAAGAAAATTGTGGAATGGCAAGTATTATGTAGCAATGGTGAAAAATTAAATTACCCAAAGTCCATTAATGAAAACCCTGGCTTTAAGAAAAGCACTCTCCTATTTCAAATGTGGGACAAATGAAATTTTCAGCTAAATGGTTTTTGAGGCATTAAGTTGTTCGTAGTGACACAGTGAAACAGTTTGATAATTATAAAGCAGCGTGTCACTTTGGAGAGTAATTTTCCATTTAAGAAAGCAAGAAGCCGTTTTCACAGGAAGTTGCTTTCCGACTTGGGGGCTTGTGGACAGGGAAGGAAAGTGGTGTCTGGCTCCCAGTCTTCGGGATACAGACCTGAATGCACATTGCCCGCACTTGCACGGTCTCAGCACAATTTTGGAGCAGGCCTTCTTTCTGCCCCGCTCAGTTAAAAGACGGAAGGAGTGCAGCCGTAGAAAGCTATGGCTAGCACATTTTTTTTTTATGGGTAAAATTTATGGAGTAATGTATCTACTTTTAGCATGACTATTGTTAAACCTGGAGATCAAGCAAAGTGACACTGAGTATATTGCTTTATCAATTGGATTCGTTCGAGTGAAAAATGCTGATCAGGCCCTGTCTATCCCTTGGGTGCAGAAACCCTACTTCAACTCTAGAACGGTCGATACATAAAAGTCAAATTCATTATAATTTGTAGCTTTTTTTTTTTTTTTTTTTGAAGAAGCACGCAGTTCTCAGTACATCAATATCAACTCTTAAATCCACATCGGATGGAGAGGGTACAGCACAGTAATTCAATCTCTTTACACTTAATATGGTCAGGAAGGGAGAATGAAAACAGCCTCTTGTAAAATGATGGAAAAAACAGGATGCAATCACTCTGATGGAGCGGTGCAAAGGAGTCATTTTACACCATCTGTTACCAGGGCAACAAAATACAGTGAGCCCTATACATCTAACAGGTGACATTTTAGCTAAGAAATTGCTTCTTTGGTATTTTTTTCTGTCTATGAAAAACAATGTTACCAGCGTTTTCACTTGTCATGTACTATAGGGCAACATATTCCTGCTGACAGACCCATAATGGAAAAATAGAGCAGTTAAATAGTATTACAGTCTAACTTTTTAGATACATGTTAATATGCTCTTTTAAGAGATTGCAGACATTTTTAAATACCCTGGAGATTCGAAGGACTGGAAATCTCTGTATACAGCTATGCAAGCGACTTGGCTTTTAGATAAGGAGAAAGTACTTAACTCTGTTTTCAGAATATAGTGTAAAGTTCTAGCTATACTTTTCAGAAAAGTAATTAATTCATTCTAATTAATATAATTGTCTCAAGTCATGAGGACCACTAGCTTTGCAAATTCAATATCCCAGTAGATCTTTCTTAAAGAAAAAGAGAACTAAGGGTATGATGTTTTTATAGTAGAATAGTCTTTTCTTTCCAGTTTACCCCAAAATATGGTATTGAAAACAGTAGGGAATGGAGAAATTAAGTTTGTCAGGAAACTGTTAAAAATAGTTTTACAGAATGCAATGTCCTTGTTTTCTTAAATGCTTGGAGAGGAGAAGATAATGATTACCTAACTCCTGCCAAATTCATGCAGTGTGGTCATTAGAAAATACTACATTAGTGTCTCCCTTTGGATTTTGTTTTATTGCCCATCTAAGGATTTTGTTATTGGCCTAAAGATACTCTAGTTCTTCTAGACTTAGATTCCAAATAGAAATATTCAAATTTGTGGCTGCATCATCATTTTGCCTTCTCATGTCATTCTATAGGAATGTCCAGGGATTTACAGGGGTGGAATTTGAGAGCTAAGATAGAGTTTGGAGAATGGTTAGTCCAAACTTTTCTCTTTATAGAGCAATAAACTGATGACCAAGGAGGCCAGAGAGTGGTGGAAATAGAACTAGAACCCAGATACCATAGTGCTTGGGCCAGTGCTCTTCCAATTACTGCAATTAACAATGTTAATTACTTAAATATCATTCAGTATTACCATTTGCACATGCCTAGCCTTCTGGGCTATAAAATAAACACAATCACAGCCTGTCAGGCATCCACAGTTAAGTGGGGATGACAAAGAGTTATAAATACAACAGGCTAAGTGCCATAATAAAGATATAATCAAAGCATTGTGGATGACAAAAGTGGGAAGGCTCTTGTTTGAAGCAAAGGCTATAAGTTAACTGTATGATAATTTGCCAGCTCTCATAACTAAACTCCCCAATTATTGGGCTCAAATGGAAAGTGACATATAAGCCAGCACATCTGTGTCAGGGGCCCAAAATACCCTTCTGCCCCCTTTCAACATGTTTTCTTGTGCTAAAAAAATCCATATAACAAAGTTTGCCATCATAACCATTTTTTAGTGTTCAGTCCACTAGCGTTAAGAATATTCACATCGTGTTGTAAAACAGATCCCGAGAACTTTTTCATCTTGCAGATTTGAAACTCTACATTCATTGAACAACAACTCCCTTACCCTTCCTATTCCCCCCGTCCCTGGAAACCACCATTCTATTTTCTGTTTCTGTGAATTTGATTATTTTAGATACTTCATACAGGTGGAATAATACAGTATTTGTCTTTTTATGACTGGCTTATTTCACTTAGCACAATGTTCTTAAGGTTTATCCATGTTGTAGCTTATGATGGAATTTCTTTCCTTTTTGAGGCTAAGTAACATTCCATTGCATGTGTATACTACATTTTGTTTATCCATGCATCCATCCATGAACATTTGGATTGCTTTCTTCTACCTCTTGGCTATTGTGACTAGTGCTGCTATGAGCATGATGTGCAAAGGAATCAGAACTATCATAATCAGAACTATCATAGGAATCAGAAAGGCCAGACATGGCAAGAAGCAGCTCAGAAAAAAAGAAGAAAATGAGGAAATTTTAAAAAGCATATGTGTGTGTATAGGTGGATAAGAGAGGTAAAATGCTAAGACAATTGCTTTAAAAATAGTTCCCTGACTTCAAATTTGAGAAGAATCAAATTATCTGAATGTTACCATTATGATCCTCAAATAAAGGTAAATACTAAAAAAGTAAAGTAGAAAGATTCAATACACTAACATGCTACAGTTTGAAAAAAGAGAAAGGAGTTTTCTTGTCTTGTGGCTTTGTGTTAAATACTAAAGAATCAAAAAGTACAAAGAAATAGTAAAATGCCTGACACAATGTAAAAAGCAAGAAAGTTGTGACTTACTGGGGAAAAAAGGAGAAAAAAGTGGAGTGTTTTAGATAAAACTTAAAACCAATTTTGCCCCTTGTGGGCATTGTTGTAAAATCATCAGTCTTAGTTGTCAAATGTATTTGACTAGGAGACTTCTGGTTATGCTATTAAGGATGAGAAATAGGATAAGTGTGTGTGTGTGTGTGTGTGTGTGTGTGTGTGAGAGAGAGAGAGAGAGAGAGAGAGAGAGAGAGAGAGAGAGAGAGAGAGAGAGAGAGAGAGAGTTTGTGTGTGTGAAACAGGAGGGGAGAAAGTCAATGGATTCAATACTGCATTCTGAATTTAGGATTCAGAATGAATCCTAAATTCAGAGAAGGATGGAGAGAGGGATGGAGAGAGGGATGGAGAAAGAAAGAGTGAGAGATATTGATTTATAATTTTGGTAGGAACCTGAGGAACAGCTACACTTCATTATAAATGAGGGAAGGTATAACCAGAACCAATTAGATAATGATACAGATTTCTTTTTAAAAATTAGAAATAAGTACAAAGGTAACAGGTGGGTTCTAAGGTGTCCATGGAGGTGATAGCTTCGGTTAGTCTATGCCCTGGTTAGGATCACACCCTTACAGAGACTGATGGAGGTGATGGGCACTTGGATAAGCTGCAGAACAGTGTGATGAGTTAAAAGAAATACATAATACAGTATGGCAAAGAAAAATTAAAGTGGTTTTCCCCCAGGGTTGTGAATAAGAGTCTAGGAGACAAGAATTTGTGTTTCCTGCATTTTAAACCACGCCAGTCACTTACTCTTTAAATACTGATTTAGAAAATTTGAAGAGTTTCACATTTTGAGTTTAAAACCTTGAACCATTTCTTAAAAAACAAACAAAATAGACAAAGTAATCTATAACAACAAAAAAAAATATTTTAATGAGAGATTGTTCCCTAAATACAGCTTGGAATTGATAAATAAATATTAAAATGCCAAATGGTTGCTATTATGTAGCAGATATATTTAAAATTTTTTAAAATTAAAAATATTAGATTACTTATTAGGTACAATGTACACTATTTGGGTGACAGGTACACTAAAAGCCCTGACTTCACCACTATACGATTCATCCATGTCACAAAAGACTACTTGTACCCTCTACATCTATTGAAATTAAAAAAAAAAACAATAAAAATGTTAGAAGTAATTTTTCATATTTGTGTTCATTTGGTAGATGCAGTTTTTTTCAGCTTTGTTTTTCATATTGAAACATTTGACTTTTATAAAGTGTCATTATGAATTCTTTGTAAATATTAATTATCATGTCATCACCCATAGCTATACAATGTAGAAATGGTTCACCTTTATGTCATGACAGCAAAGAAAGGCAAACTTTGAGATTTGACACTCAATTAGTTCACACAAAACCCATCTACCCAGTTTCCTTACCTTGCCAATTTGTTTCCAATGCTCCAATATTGTTGGAATAATAATATCAAACCTTGCTGCTAATTCACACATAGGTTGAGATGGATTTGCTTCTACTACAGCTTTCAGTTCATCCACCTTGTTGTTAGGTCGCCCACGAGGCTCATTTTCAAGATTAAAGTCACCAGAAGGGAATTTCTCAAACCATCGACATACTGTGCATTCATTAACACATCCTCCCCATATACTTTGTTGATATTTTGAGCTGTCTGTGCTGCACTGATTCCATGATGGAACTCATATTCAAATATAATATGATTTTTTTTTACTTAATCATGGTTTCACAAAAATTGCTAAAAAAATTTTGAAAGATAATCACAAGCCCAAATGTTCATTGGAAAGACTGAGGATGGATTTTCACAACAAAAATAAAACAAGAAGTGTCAAAGTGAAATGTCAGAGTAATCAGCTGTCAATCTTAGTATTAATACTTAAGGAAATCGGACACTTCATACTTAATAACCTGATATATACAAGTGAAATGGTATATCAGCAAAAATGTATTTTCATGCTGACATTTTAATTTTAGTAAAATGTGTTAAGTAGCCAAGCTTTTGAACTTCATAGCATTTACAGTTAGTCATACTGATTATAAAAAATAAATGATGATTATTTAAAATTTGATCAATATTATTTCTTTTCTATACAACTTTCTTTTCTGTCCAATTTCAACTTAAAAAAAATCCCTACCCATTAGATTATAAATAGAGACAGATTAATCCCTGGTGACTTGCTTAATACTATTCCCTAACACTATTGCCATTGACTTCCTTCTAATCATCCTCTATTATGCAAATGGAGTGATCTTATGATTTTCAGATCAGTCCCATTTATTCTACAGAACAAAGTCCATATTCCTTGATTTTGTGTACAACCTGAGTACTCCCTACTTTCCCACTTTGATCTCCAGTTCCTGGAAACCTTATATTCTGTGAACAGGAATTTCCAAACTGTGAGCCTCTGCTTATCTTTCTACCTGGACTGCTATTCTGCAAGCCTGTGCTCCTTCTGGAAATTTGCTGATGGCACATAAAATTAGAAAGAAAAAAAGAAATTGACATAAGCAAAGTAAAACTAGCTTTGCCAGATAAGCTGAACCCAAAGTACAAAGACAGTAAAAAAAAAAAAAAAAGTCAAATCAGCTTAACCCCAACTGGCATTTACAAGATTAACAATATGGTTTGCAATGAACTTGGCAAGAAACCAACCAGCTTTAAGATAATTAAGTGCTACCATCAAGGAAGGTCTATGCTAGTGCCAAATAAGGTTGTCTGGGACACCAAATCCCTTCTTATCCTACAATGCCATAAAATAATGAAGAACTTGAAGGAGTATGGCCCTAGTAGTATTTGTGATACTCAGGAACTTAGATGGAACAAAGAGAGCAAACAACATAATAGATAACATGTTTGTTCATTTGTTTTTAAATTTTAGTGTGTATATCCAAGAGTTTCTTGAGTACTCAAAAGACCTTTTTATCCTCCCTCTGGCTCTTGCCAAGGCAGCACAAGCAGTAAAACTGCCTATAGCTGCCCATTCACATTGTGGATTGCTCTTCCGCAAAAAAAGGCATTAAAGACCAGGAAAGAAAAAACTTGATCTTCTGGTAGGAGAAATGGGAGATATCCCTGGCATACTCTCACCAATGCCCAGGGAGGTTTGTTCCTTCCAGCAGGGTAAGTGTAATAGAGTCAACTGCTATTATTACCTAATCCTTGAGGGCCAACTTGAATGCCATTTTCTCTTTGATGTTTTCAAATTTGCCCTTGATTTCTCCAGACAGATTTAATTTCTTCTTATGTTTGTCTGTGACACTTTACACAAACCCAACACAATACTTTATATTGTCAACGAAAATGAATTCATTAAGGTTGAGGGTCCAGAACTTCATATTCCATAGGTTCAATGCCTTGAGTATGGTCTATATTAGAAAAATGTTATTTTAATTGAATTTTTAAATTAAGCAATGAAGTCATAAGTTTCTACGTCATGTCTAACCCTTTTCATTCTTCAAGTTTACTTCAATGGTTTCATAAAACCTCCCTTTGCACTACAACCTATGACCAATGACCCTCTTTCTCTGAAATTCCATTGAATTTATTCTGAGTATCTTACAGTTTAGAGCTTAATTAGTTCTCACATATTCATTCTCACTTTCTTGGCAGATAATTGAATTTTTAAAGATAGGAATCACATTTTATGCTAAGAAATGTCTAGTACAATACTGACATCTGAGAAGTATTCAGTAAATACTTGTTGATTGGCATGTTTAGGACAATATCCTAGTTTTCACCCAATATATTAATATCTGATACTTTAATTTTAATAGTAATGGTAACAATAAAAGACCTAACCATCAAAGTTGGATGCAATGAAATTCTGAATAGCTTCCTACCCTGGCATCATGATTAAAAGCAACACTGGAATTAGGCTCACATTGATATGAAGCACATCTTTGCTTCTTACTACCAATGTCATCTTGAATTTAATCTCTTTAAACTTTATTTTTCTCAAGTATAAAATGAAGATGATAAAAGTCATAGAGTTGTTGCATGGATTAATTGAGATAATGTATATAAAGCACATAGTACAATCTATACAATACATAGTACAATGTATATAGCACATAGTACAATGCCTAGTACATAATAAATGCTTCATGGAAGATAGATATTATCATTATTATTACAATTTTAAGAAAAAATAATCCCTTAACCTAGGGACCTTTATGCAGATATTGAAATTGCTTACAATGTTTTTCATTTAAAATCTCTCTCTGACCCAGGAAAACACATGCAAATGAATAAGGGTTGGCTATCAAAAATAGGTGCATACTTTTATTTTTAAAAATTACACAAAGAATCTCTCCTCCCCCTGCACCCCACTGTCTCCTAAAAAAATAAAAAAAAATAAAATTTTACTAAGACGATGACATTAGAGAAAACAGTGAGGTAAAAAATTTGAAAAGTCCAGGACTTTATAAAAGCAACAATGACAAAAAATGGTAAAAATTTGAGAATCAACTTCTTCAGAACTCTGGAAACTAACTGATAACTCACAACAATTCAGGCGGAGCTTATTCAAGAAAAATGGCTAGGTATATGTATCATTAAGAAGATCAAGGTTTGTCTCATTTTAACTTACCCTAGTCCCACCCCCTACTCACCAGATCAGTGGTAGTCTTGAAAATTATAGCCAACATTCCTGATACCTCTTCTGAGGTAGCAGCAGGACATCATTTACAAAGAAATGTTCACAGTAGATCTACCTGTGAACTCCCTGGAAGATCTATTCAAATGGCTTATCTTTATCTTGGCTAACTCAGCATTTACCCAGCTAAAATCACTACCCTTCTGGTATTTGTACAAAACATTTACAGTTAAATATTGTAGTGGCTGCTACTTGAGGCAAAAGATGGCTGTTGGGGCAAACAATAGACTAACCAAGAAACTTGAGAAGAATGGCTAGAGAATTAGACACTTTGGGGAATGAAGACTTTGAAAAACTCTGACATATTCCCAGGAATCTAGAAGCCAAGTGCATATGCAGGGCTGTTCACAGACACGAGAAATGCCTGAAAAGGCCCTACGCTGTAAGCTCTGACTGACTTTGAGTATCGACACAAGCAGAAGTGAAGGCTGTAAAGAGTTGTAAACTGCCAGACTAACTGTCAAAGACATGCCCTAAAATACACAGATGCCCTCTGCAAAGACTGAGAGATTCTTTTTGTTTGTTTTAGTTCTAGGCTTTTAAGAAAATCTCTGTCCAAACGTTAGTTGACCATTAAGCTAGACTAGATACTTGAGTATCTACAAAGAACACAGAGTTTACAAAAGTATTTTAGAAAAGGCACTAATAAAAAAATAACTATGACATGCATCAACAACATACCCTGAGTTGGGGGGAGTCTGATTTCCAGAGTTATCACATTAAAATATTAAAAATGTCTAGTTTTAAACAAAAATTATGAGACATGATAAGAAACAAGAAAACACAGCTCATAGACAGAAAAAAAGCAATCGATGAAGCTATTCCAGAGAAAGTTCACACATTGCACTTACTAGACAATGATTGTAAATCAGCTATATTAACCATGTTCAAAGAGCCAAAAGTAACCTTGTCTAAATAACTAGAGAAAAGCATGAGAATGATGTTTCATGAGTAAAGAGATAGAAATTATAAAACTGAACCAAATAGACATACTAGAATTGAAAAGAACAATAACTAAAATGAAAAATATGCCAGAGAGGACTTGAGTAGGCAGAAAAAAGAATTAGTGAGCTTGAAAATAGGTCAATTGAGACTATCCAGTTTGAGGAAAAGAAAGAAAAAAGAATAAGGGGAAGTAAACAGAGGCTAAGAGACCTGTTGGACTCCATAAAATGTACCAAGATATGCACAATGGAAGTCCAGAAGAAGAGGAGAGAGACAATAAAAAAAGGTAAAAATAATATTTGAAAAAAATAAAGTCTGAAAACTTCCAAAATTTGTTTTGGAAGTTAATCTAGACATCCAAGAAGCTCAACAAACTCTAAGAAGTATAAACTCAAAGAGACACACCTTATTTGTAACATAAACAGTTGAAAGACAAAGACAAAAAGAGAATATTGAAAACAATAAGAGAAGTGACTCCTGAATAAAGGATCCTCAGTAAGAGTGACAGCTAATGTTTCATCAGAAACCATGCAGCATAGGAGGCAATAGAATAATGTATTTAAAGTGCAGAGAGAAATTACTATCAATGAATTCTATATTCAGCAAAGACATACTTCAAAACTGAAGGAGAAATTAATACATTACCAGATACACAAAAAATGAAAGTTTATCACTTGCAGGCCTGCCCCACAAGAAATACTTGAGTCCTTTAGGCTGAAATAAAAGGACACAACACAATAACTTTAATCTATATGAATAAATAAAGAACATCAGGAAAAGTAAACATTTAGGTAAAATAAAAGGCAGTACTAATATATTTTTTATTTGTATCTAACCTTTTTTCTATCTTATTTAAAAGAAAATTGTATAAAATAATTATAAGCCTGTATAAACCTATATATTGATGGGGGCATCATGCATTATGGTATAATTTGGAACAATAACAGGTAAAAGGGAGTGGAAGAGTTATATATTATACCGTATACTGTTGAAATCAATTTGGTGTTAATCTGAACTCTGAATTTAGATGTTATAAATTAAGATGTAATTATAATTCCTAGGAAAATCATTGAGAAAATAACAAAATAAATGTAACAAAAAAAACCATAAAGGAACTAAAAAGACACACTAGAAATTATCTATTTAACACAAAAGAAGGGAGGGAAGTATTGGAAAAATTTAGGAACAAAAAAAGATATGAAACATATAGAAAATAAGTGGCAAAATAGCAGAAGTAAATCCTTTCTTATTAATAATTATTAATATTTTAAGTGTAAATGGATTAAACTGTCCAGTGAAAGGGCAGACACTGCCAAAGTGGCTTAAAAAATATGATCCAAGTGTATGCTCTGTATTTGAGTCTTACAATATATTTAAAAGCACAAATAGATTTTCTGTGAAAAGATGGAAAAAGATATAACATGCAAACAATAATCAGAAGTGAGTTGAAGTGGCTATACTAATATGACAAAACAGAATTTAAGTAAAAAACTCTTACAAGACAAACATTATAAACTCTTTATAAAAATGATAAACATACACACATCTAAAAAGAGACCCAAAATACATGGAGAAAAACCTTCAGAATTGAAAGGACAAATAGAGAGTTTAACAATACCAGGTGGACTCTCCAACATTCCACTTTCTTTTTTTTTTTTTTTTTTTTTTTTTGAGACAGAGTCTCACTTTGTTGCCCAGGCTAGAGTGAGTGCCGTGGCGTCAGCCTAGCTCACAGCAACCTCAAACTCCTGGGCTCAGCAATCCTACTGCCTCAGCCTCCCGAGTAGCTGGGACTACAGGCATGCGCCACCATGCCCGGCTAATTTTTTGTATATATATATATTTTTAGTTGGCCAATTAATTTCTTTCTATTTTTGGTAGAGACGGGGTCTCGCTCAGGCTGGTTTCGAACTCCTGACCTTGAGCAATCCGCCCGTCTCGGCCTCCCAAAGTGCTAGGATTACAGGTGTGAGCCACCGCGCCCAGCCTCCACTTTCAATAATAGAACAACTTGACAGACCAACAGGGCAATAGCAGACTTGAACCAAGTAGATCTAACAAGCGATTAAAAATACTCAATTCATCAATAGCAAATAAAAATTTTCCTCAAGTACACATAAAACATTCTCAGGGTAGGCTATATATTAAGACAACCCAAAAGTCTCAATACATTTAAAAAGACTGAAATAATATAAATATGTTCTGTGACCATATGGATTTAAATGATAAATCAATAACAGAAAGAAAACTGAAAAATTTATAAATATGTCAAAATTAATCATATTCCTAAGTAACCAATGAACTAAAGAAAACATTACAAGACAAAATAGAAAATACTTTGGCATAAACAAAAACTAAAACAAAACTTATAAGATGTAGTGAAATCTTATGCTTCTATATAGTACTTGGAAAAAGAAAAGATGTAAAATCAGTGTTCAGAGAGAAACATATAGGTGTAACTATCTACATTATAAAAGAATTAAAGTGTCAAATCAATACCCTAACCTCCCATGCTAAGAAACCAAAAAAAAAAAGAAGAGTGAACCAAACCCCAAACAAGAAGGAATAAAAAACAGAGCTGAGACAAATAGAGTACCAAAACAACAACAAAAAAGAATACCGAGAATCAATGAAACCAAAAGGTGGTTCTTTTTGGAAGAAAAAAAAAGACAAACTTTTAGGTGGACTGATCAGGAAATCAGAGAGAAGACTAATCTCACTAAAATCTGAAATTAAAGTAGGGACATTACCATCACATCAATGGAAATTAAAAATATTAAAAGAGATTACTTTGAAAAATTATAAACCAACAAATTAGATAACCTAGATTAGATGTACAATGTTCTAAAAAGACAGATTACATAATGTAACTTGAGTAAAAAATGTGAATAGATCTGTAAGAAGTAAAGTGATCGAGTCAATAATCAAAACACATTCAGCCACGGAAATCCCAGGGCCACATAGTTTCACTGGTAAATTCTACCAAACATTTAAATAAGAATTGACAAACTCAACCTCTTTCAAAAAACAGAAGTGGGAACACCTCTTAACTCTATCTACAAGGCAATGATAGCAAAGTTAGAAAAAGAAATCAAAAAATAGACCAGTATCTCTTAGTAAGATAAATGAAAAATTCTCAACAAAATACTAATAAACCAAATCCAGTAGCATATTAAACCATATGAACCAGCAATTTCACCTTTATGTATCTACCTATGAGACCTGAAAACCTATGTTCACATAAAAACCTGTGCCCAAATGTTTGTAACAGCTTCATTCATGATCAATGAAAAGTGGAAACAACCAAGATGCCTTTCAACTGGTAAAGGGATTAAAAAACAACAACAAACAAAACATTCAGGCAATGAAACACTCTTCAGCATCAAAAAGGAATAAACTATTCATTCATGTAACAAATAGATGAATCTTAGATGCCTTTTTCAAAGGGAAAAAAGTCAGTCATATGGTTTGATTTACAAGACACTCTGGAAAAGCCAAAATTTAAGGAAGGAATAGATGAGTGATTACCAGGAGTTGAGAATGGGAGAAGAGTTGTTCTATAAAGGAGCAGCATGAGGGAATTTGGGGGGGTGATAAAACTGTTCTGTGTGTTCTGTACAGAACTTTAGTGGCAGACACACATTTCTATGCATTTATCAAAATCTATAGAACTGTACACGTTACAAAGTCAATTTTAATACATGTAATTTTTTTTAAAATTCAACCAGGATATAGAAGAAAGATGGACTGCAGACTGTGACGAATGTGTCTAGCTATACTACAATTGAATCACATAATCACACTGACAGGGATGGAGACGAAAGAAGTTGGATTAAATAACTTGGGAAAAGAGTGTTTGGATACTGTGAGGATAAAGACAAAGCTCTATACAAACACTGTTTAAAACTTATTTTTAATGGAAGTATGGTTAGAAATTCTGAAACTACTTTGTCTCTATATTAGAGGTGAACAAGTTAGTATTAATAAATACATTGTGGATAATGAGAGCCAGATTTCTCATTGTCAGAAAGAGAAGCTAAAAGTAAAGAGGCAAAGCTAGAATGAACTTTGTAGTACTGGATTAGAAATTAGAAATATTAATATTGGCTCATGGTGTGTGTGTGTGTGTGTGTGTGTGTGTGTCTGAGAGACAGAGAAAGAGTAGGAGAGAGAATGCAATTGGTCTTCATTATTTGTGGATTCCCTACTTGCAAATTCAACTACTTGCTGGAATTTACGTAGAGTTCTAAAATCGATTCTCACTGTGCTTTCACAGTCACTTACAGACATGCGCATGCACAGAATGGAGAAAAATTTCAATCACCTGTTACATATGCCAAGCTAAGGATAAACAAGGCAATGCTCTGTGTTTTTGTTTCAGTTCTCATGACTTAAACAATCGTCCTTTTCGTGATATATTTAGTGCCACATTTTCCATTGTGCATATTCCTGGTGACTTTGTTGTTGCTTCCCAAGTGTAGTGCTGACGTATTGTCTAGCATTCCTAAGTGCAAGAATGTTGTGATGTGCCTGACAGAAAAAAATGAGTGTGTTTGATAAGCTTTGTTCAGGCATGAGTTATGGTGCTGTTGGCTAGGAGTTCAATATTAATGAATCAACAATATATATTAAAATGATGTCTTTAAATACACAAAAAAATACACAAAATACACAAAAATACACAAAAAATACACAAAAAAACAAGGTTATATATTGATCAGCTGATTGAAATGGTGTGACTAGAGGCTCACAGGAACCTAACTCTATATTTCTCCTAGGAACAATGATTCAGTATTTGCCAATTGAATGTTCACAGTGACTCTATAGAACATAACCACTGTGAGTAACAATAGACTGAATGTATGAGTATGTGTGTAGTTTCTGCTTCCATTGATGGCATCCATGCAATGCTAGTATTGAGAGTAAAAAATTAGGACACGGCAGGGAGAACTATGAATTTTTTAGACAGATAACCCAGATTAAGTCCTGGTTTTCCTACTTTCTAGTCATGCATGCATAGACATTGTTTTATATTCTCTGGACTTACCACCCTTTGCAAAATCAGGATATTAATAATACCTACCTCAGAGGTTGTTGTAAGATCTCATTTAATTCTCAAATGTGAAAATGCTTTATCAATGAAAAGTATTCATTAAATATTTATTTTTATTATCAATATTTATTATTATATATGTATAACATTGTCTTTTAGATCACTATGACTATAGATATATACAAACTTTGTATATAAACTTCTAATTTCATATTTCAAAAGTTCATGAAGTTTTGTATACAACAGTAACAAAAATTACAGCATCATCATAATCTACAAATAAGAGAACACCACAGGCCAAAATCAGGGTTGGATTCCTGTTAAAGTCATTAGTGATAGAGATAGGTTGAGAAATACGTTTTTAAAATCCATCCCATACACCTTTTTTTTTTTTTTTGATTTGTATGTAAGCAGCATTAATGTCTCCTAAGAAAATCAGCAATATTTTTCATTCCCTCTGCTTTTCCCTAGTCCCAGGACTCAAAGGTAACCCCAAAACTATTCTACTTCAGTTAGGATCATTCCCTCTTCTTTCTTCTATATTGCCTTTATATGGATCCAAAAATGACAATGCCACGCAAATTAGAGGGAGGAAAGCAAAAAGGTATTTTCCCTCAAGAGGCTTAACTGCCTAAAGAAAATGACAGCAAGATTACAATCCTACAGTCCTACAATCAGGACTAGAGATGGAAACAGAACTAGAAGTAGTCAAGAGCATAGTCTTTGATTGATTGGAGAAGTAATGGGAGGCAAACTATTAGAAGAAAATATTTTAATGTGGGTTTAATACAAAGCAGATGTACTAAAATCAATAGCTTTTATATACTCCAGTTAGAAAATACCATAAGTCAAAATGTTCTATCACTTCAGCAGCAATAACGAGGTATGAGTTATATCAACAAAAATTATATGAAGTAACTCTATCATGTAAGAAATGAAGAAATGATTAAAGAGGTCAGGTTCCTGAATACAAATACTAATGTTACTAAATATGTTCAAATTAATTTGTTGTTACTGTAATTCCAATTAAAATCCCAGTGAATTTCATAAAAGACATTCTTAGGTACACTTGGAAAAATAAATACACAAGACTAGCTAAAAAGTTTTTCTGGGGGAAAAATGAGAAAAGTGAGCATATACTGTACAAGTTGTCAAATAAGAAGTACAATTATCAACGGTGTATTAATTATTCAGGAATCCACAGGGGAAACTACCAAAGCTGAATAGGAAGTGCAACATCCAGATGTTTTTCTATATAAAAATAAAGTACATGATAGAGGTGATACCACAATTAACTGGGAAAATAAATATTTCCACCCTTACTTCTCTGTTCTGGCAAAAGTAGTCAGAATTGGAAAAACAAAGCAAAACAAAAGAAGATGAAGACAAGTTCACACCTCACAACCTACACTAAATTAATTCCACATGACTTGCAGAGTCAAGCACAAAAATGAAAACAAAGAAATGTTGATGATACAGATAAACATTGAATATAGGTCTTACCAGGAAATTTTTTTAAAAAGCAGTAGAAGAAGACACACATTTAAAAAGATGATATGTTGCATCTATATAGAAAGTTTAAACTTTTGAAAGTAAAAGGAAGATTGTAAAGAGACAGAAAATGTTCAACATATAATAAAATATATGTCACAAATTTGGCAAATTAATTTGGTTCAAGATTCCTATAATCTAAAAAGTCTAAAAAAAACAGGAAAACAATGTCAGATACAGTAAAATTGATCAAAGTATGAAAATAGAAATACAAATTGAATGTGCTGGACAAAAATATAAAATCATTTAGTGTTGTGTCCTTGATCTATTGAAAGGAATAAACATAAAGAAGTAAAACAGATTTCTGCTGGAACAACCAGGATCAAGGGGAAAAAAAGAGACAAGTTTCATTAGGCAGTGATAGCTGAAGAGAATTGCTGGTTTTGACCTCAGAGGATATCATTTAGCCTAGAAGAATACCAACTAGAATGAGAGTCATTAGCATGAACACCTTCAGAAGTGCCAAAGCAAGCCTAGGTCACTAAATAGCCCCACGTTACAATCAATGATAGATACTGAAGGGACCTGCAATGGGGCTAAAATAGTCCCACAGTGTCAGGTGCTTCAAGAGAGGGACTAAGTAGAAATCTGGAGAAATGAAAGAATGGAAACAAAGGAAGTAGAGAATTTGGGGTGTTTATAGATATGGGACTCCAAATATAATACATTTGGAAACTTCTTGGTTCCTTACCTTTGTTGCCTCTTGCAGACACTGAGCAGTGTGAATAATCAAGAAGTGGTGGAACCGCTTCACCCTAGCACCACCTCTGAGAAATGACGGTCAGGGGAACCATGAAATCAACCTCTCCACACGCTCTGTAACTAAAACGACGTGGCTTGTATTTCTTTCCTGCCCATGTGTAAAACAAACTCCAGAGACAGCCCTTGTATGCTGAATGAGTTCTCTTGTTTCTAAAGCATAAATGATTATACTTTTATAATATTTTTTCTCATCCCCAGATTTCACTATGGGGATCGCCCATAGTGAAATATTTAATATTTTTTCTCATCCCCCACTATGGGGATCGCCAAAATAGTGATTAAAACAATCATGTGCCACTTTTCCCTATAAAAATGACGATAAATTTAAAATATATATATATAGTTCACAGAATTGGCAAGGGTGGCTAGAAGCAGACACTCTTAATATATTGCTTAGCCAAATGTATATTAGATAAGCTTTTTGTTGGATGAAATATTAATTTATCAAGAACAGTGAAGCATCAAAACCATAATACTTAATGAAGTAGGAATTTGTTCTAAGGGAGTAATAACATTAGCAATAAAGATAGACATTAAAAGCATTTGTATTTTTAATAATAGGAAAAAGTACCAAGAAAACTAAAAAATAATGAGGCATATTTAAACATATCCTACAGAAAAGGGAAGAAAAAAGCTCACTATTAAATTATTTTTTAATTTTTATGTATATAAAATATTTTAAATTTGAAAGCCTCCAAATTACCTTTTCTTTTCCCTGCCCGGTGGTGGTTAATAACATGAATTTTGAGTTTTATAATTGAATATGTATGTAATTCATAATATAACAATAATTTAAAAATAATATATGTCAATTAAAAAATAATATATGTAATTTTAATTATTTTAACTAATTTACATGTAATAAACTAATTTGCTTTGTTATATTTAACATTATATTTTTGAGATCTAACTATTGACAAAGACTCTTCCCTTTGACCAAAACTTTAAAATCCCATGAGTCCTCTGCTTGAGTAGGCCCAAACTTGGGCTTCCCTCTGTCTCCTTGTATAATAGAATTCAGTTTGAGCAAGAATGCTGCCAATTCAGTTTAGTGGAAGTTCTCTGCCCTTTGTATTTGACCACCTTGGATGTTTGATATCTTATCACCCTGGCCTACCTTTAGCAAGAATTCTGTTGAGCCGTTCTAGCAAGAATCACTTTACCCTTGTTGGTTCCTCTTAGTAATTTTCCATCCAGTGACCCCCACTCTGTTCCTTGGCTATAAATACTCGCTTGTCCTTGCTAGAGTTGAAATTGAGTTGAACCTCTCTCCCCACCGCAAGATCCATTGCAATGGTGCCTGTATCTATCACATAGCCCCTGCCTTGCCATCTTTAACTGTCATGAATTATTTTTTCTTTAATGTTATATTGACACATATTCAGTTCTAATGCCATTAAAATATTTATCAATCCCTAAACCTATACCTTGTTGCCTTAATTAAATCATTTTCTAATTATCCTTATAGCTGGACAACTCTATCCATCATGCTGTTCTTGTTTATTGATTACTATAGGCCCCTTGGACTAGCATTCAAATTTTGTAATCAGTTTGTTAAGTCCCATAAAATAACTTGTTGAGAGGGTGATTGGGATAAGAGTAAAATCTTTAAAAAATTTATGGAAAATTGATGTGTTGCAAATATTAGAGCTTTTAATTTATGAACATTGTATAGTGTTTGACATTTTAAAGTCATGTTATTGTTATTATTTTCTCCATAGAGGTATTATATCTTTTGTTAGATTTATTCTGAGGTACTTTGTGTATTTTGTGCTATTTGAAATGATTTATCTTTTAAAATTTAATTTTCTATTTTCTAATAGTACATAGAAATAAAATTGACATTGGTATAGCAATCTTATATCTGATTTTTTTTTTATTAATCTTCTTAGTTCTGTATAATCTTTTGCATTCACTATGAGGAAAAACAAATTTTATACAAATATTTATATTTGCTTCTTTCTTTCTAATCCTAATACCATGTATTTCTTTGTCTTGTCTTTATGTACTGCCAAGGAACTCCACTAGACTCTTGGCCAGAATCAGGCACCTTGCTTCTTTCTGTATTTAAAGTGAATGTTCTTCAATTTTCATCATTAAATATATTTGCTATAATTTTTTGATAATTATTCTTCAGATTAAAAAAATGCTATGGTTTGAATGGGTCCTCTCCGAAATGTAAGTGTTGAACCGTAATGGCCAATGGGATGGTATTAAAGGTGGAAACTTTAAGAGGAGATTAGGTCACCTTGTGAAAAGAATTTTAAAAAGAGGCTTCCTTAGGTTTGCTCGCTCCTCTGTCCTTTCATCCATGTGAGGACATGGCTGTCTTCCCTTCCAAAGGATGCAACAGCAAGGTACCGTCTAGGAAGCAGATCAACCCTTACTAGACATCAAACCTGCCAGTGCCTTGATCTTGGACTTCCCAGTTTCCAGAATTGTGAAAAATAAATTTCTACTCTTTGTAAATTACCCAGTCTCAGGTATTTTGTTATAGCAGCACAAATAGACTGAGACAAAGAGTTTCATTTTATTTCTAGTTTCCTCAGAGTTCTTTTTGAAATACAAGAAATGAATGATGAATTTTATCAAATGCTTTTCTGCATGTATCAAAATGGTCGAGGGTTTGTCTATTCTGCTAATGTGGCGAATTATATTAATATTTCTAATGTTAAACTGTTTGACAATGGTACATTTAAAAATACATGGTTTATTTAGTCTTCTAGTACATTTACATCTACATGCATTGGTGAGATTGCCTTATAATTTCTCTTTCTCATGTTTTCTTGTCTGCTAGCTAGGTTTTAGTATCCCCGTAAGTTGAATTAGAAACTATTTCCTCTTTTTGTCTTTGTATGTCAGTTTGTTATAACAGTTTGCATCCGATTGAGATTATCACTTCCTCAAATATTTGTAGAGAAAGCTGAATGTTTAGGGGGTGAAGGCACATTTTAAAATATTGATTTGATTTGCTTAATGGTTCTAAGCCTGATCATATTTTCTATTTCCCTTTGATCCAGTTATGGCAAGTCATGCTTATGTTAGATAATTGGCCATTCACATCATTTTACATATTTATTAGTATAAAGTTATTCACAATATCCCTTTATGATTTTCTTGTTCTCTGGACTATTTACAATTATATCCCATTTTTATCCCTAATATGACGTTTTTACATTTTATCTTATGTTTTGTGCTAATTCTTTTCTCTTTTTGAATCAAATAGAGATGTCATACATTTTTAGTCATTCTTCTTTTCCAATAAAATCCTTTATGGCTATGACTTTATCTGCAAGGTCTACTTTAATTGAATTCCCCAAGTTTTGATGTGTAATTGTTTACTGACATCCAGTATAAATATGTTCTAGTTTGTATTATAATTTATTTTTGACCAATTATTGTTTAAAATATGATGGTAAGTTTCTACATATTGCCTTTTCTTCATCTGTTGTAGATGATATGTGACCATAGGTTAGCAAAGGTAGCATTCCTTTTATCATAGTAATATTTTATGCCTTTTCCTCTACTTTGTTTGATAGTAATTTAACTCTATCAAGATTTGTCTTTTATTAATTATTTGCTTGCAATATATTCTTTGTCCTTTGACTTTCACCCTTTCTGCATTTTATGCTTTATGTGTATCTCTCATGAACAGCATATAGCAAAAATTTTATGTACTTATGTGTATATGCTTATCCATTTGAGAATATCTGTTTTTTAACTGGTGAATTAAAACACATTGATAGTTAAATTGATATTTTTAGATTCATTTCTATCTTTTTTTAGTGTTTCCTATATATTTTCTATGCTTTCCCTAATTTATAATCTTTCTTTCAGTAATTATTATTTCCTGTATTTTTCTTTATACTTATATCGGCTGCAGCTTAGAAATTATACAAAATACATCTATTTCACTAAAAGTGACCTTAGACATTTTAATATACATATTTAACTTAACACACACTGAAATTCAATATAATTAAATTCTAAGCAATATAAGTATCTTAAGTTTTTTTCTTCATTCACTCCATTCTTAAATGATATTTTGTACAGTATTTTAGTTCTATCTTGTCTAATAACATTAAAATTAGTCAATATTATTATTTGATGCAAAGCTTTTTAGACATCAGTGTTTAACAGCTTCTTTAATAATAATTTTTTTCTTAAAACTCAATTCTTCTTTGTGGGTCCAGTCACTTTTTTCCTGAAAATATTTATTTTTGTAATTCCTTCCCAAAGTCTGTTGTTAATTGTTTCTCTTCAGTGTGTGTTTGTCTGAAAATGATTTGACCTTGTTTTCTCTTGAAAATTTAGCTGGATATATAATAGAATTTGGATTACAGGCTATTTTTCCTAAAGGTCTTTTGGTATAATTGTATTATCGTCTTGCTAGTTTAGTTGAAGTTTAGATGTCTGTTTTTTGACTAACTGTTGCTCTTTGAGGGAATCTCTTTTTATGGCATTACCTTTAAGATTTTTCTCTCAATCTGAGTTACAAAGCAGATTGAATCTAGAAGCACAATTACTTTCATTATACTCAGGTTTAATTGTGCTGTTTACATGTGCTTATTCATGATTTTTTTCAACCTTGGGAAATAATTCTATTACTACTCGCCAAGTCTCTCTGTTTTGTCTGCTAAGAAATTTCATTAACATATGTTGAATTTTCTCTATGCATCCTTCATATATGTTAATCTCTCTTTTGCTTATTTATTTTATCTTGTTTTTTCTTTCTGCTCTGCCTTCTGTTTCCTTTCCTAAGAGCCATATTCCTGTTCGAAAATTCTTTGTTCAGTTGTGCTTAACCTGCTGTTTAAACTGTTCATTGAAGTTTTGTTCCATAAATAAATGCTTTTCCACTTATGAAAATAATGTCTGTGCTTTGTCCATAGAGTCTTGTGTTTTTCTGTTTTTAATCCACTTTCATAAAAGTCATCTTTTTACATGTATTTACTGCCTAGTCTCTATTATGTGACATTTTAATGACTCTAATCCTGCTATTTGTTATGATTACTTTCTTTTGTTTAAGGTGACTTTTTAAGTATTCTGTTATGTAGACATGGAGCTCATCTTTAGTAGTGCTACCTCAAGTAAGAGCTTATGAAGTTTGTTAGAGTGTAGCCTTCTCGAGCAGATTTATATTTAATTTTTCTAGATGGTCTAAGGGTATTACAAACCTGGGACACTTTACTTGGGTCAATTTTTTAGGTTACAGATTCCACATTAAGATTTTAATCTAAAAATCAAGTGGTGGTGGACCTTGGTTATAAAATCTTATGGGAGGCTGAGCGTGTTGCCTCATACCTATAATCCCCCAGCACTTTGGGAAGCTGAGGCAGGAGGATTGCTTAAGCCCAGGAATTTGAGACCAGCCTGGGCAGCACAGCAAGACCCCATTTCTACAAAAATTTTAAAAATTAGCCAGGTGTGGTGGTGTACACCTGTAGCCCTAGCTATTCAGGAAGCTTAGATAGTGGGATCTCTTGAGCCCAGGGGATTTGAGGTTGCAGTGAGCTGTCAGTGAGGTGTGATGATGCCACTGCACTCTGACCAGCAGGGCAACAGAGCAAGACCCTATCTAAAAAAAAATATCTCAGGGCCAGCACTCCTTACCCCACCCCATGTAGAACCCTGTAATGACAGACAAACTTCTTCAATGTTCCTCTGAGCCAGCAATGGGTGTTCCATAGCTCTTCTTTTCTACTGAAAGTGCCTGCATTCAAAGATCTCAGATCTATGTGAGTTTTTCATTTAAAGTCTCCATCTCTTCTGACTAAGTCCTCATCTTCTGTCTCCTTCTGCACATTAATCTTCAGAAACTACACCCACCTTTCTTCATTGCTCTAAAACATGCTTATCCTCAGCCTCATTTCAGTTTGTTTTGTTTCTGGCCCCTGGATATATTCCCACTTATAAGTTCCACTATTTTTTAAAAAGATGTTCGTTGTATTGACCCAGGATACATAGTTGTTTTATAATAATGCTTTAAAAATATTATGTAGTATTAATACTTAAATACATAAAAGAATTTTTTTAGTCAATATTTAATTATATTTATAAATATTTCTCAAATGCCCATGTTTATTATTGCTTTATAAATCCCATTTATTTTCTATTATTCTTTTTTCCAAAGTATATTCATTGTTTTAGAATCCTTTGGGTTTGAAGGAAATCTATTCTTTTGGATATGCAAAGCAAATGGGCATTATTTTGCCCTTATTCTTGAATGGCACTTTAACTGCATATTTAATTCTAACTTGACAGTTTATTTTTTCTTAATACTTTGAAGATATTACTTCATTGTTTTCTGGCATCTATTGTTGCTAATAAAAATCTGCTGTCACTAAAACTGTCCTTTTAATGTATGATTGTAAAAGAAATCAAGATATAAAGCTGCACTTACAGTATAATTCCAAGTTCCAAAAACCTATATTCAAGAATTCTTTGCTATCTAATTTTTAAATTCTGACAGTAAGAGTTCAGAGAGCAAAGAACACCCATTGTCTGGATCCATTCTGTTCCCAAGTTTCAGATTATAAGTACTCGATATTTGTGTAACTTTCTCGAAGTGAATTTAACAATATGTCAAAGGCCTTCAAAAAGCTTAACCCAGTAAATTCACTTTTAAGAGATACAGAGAGACATTTATTTATGAAGTTGTTCATGGCTAGATTTCATATCAAAAATGGAAAAATATGAAAGTCCAAAATATTTTAATAGATTATGCAGTTACAAAAATTATGCATTTGAAGAATAATTAATTATATGTAAAGTCACATTTTACATGGTTAAATTTTTATTAAAAGTATCAAACAACATATAATCACACAAGATTAAAGAATAAACACACATATATCTTTGCGTCTTGCTAAGACTGCTTTGTTCTCAATCTGGGGGTTGTATATAACCTTTAGTTTCTTTTTAATTTTCAAAAATTTTCTAAGTTCTATACAGCAAAGAGGTATCATTTCTACAATTAAAAAATAAAATAAGAAGTTATTGACATATATGCACATAATAACCCTTGTTACTAAGTGGCTTAGAATATAATATTGTTGATCACATCTTAAATTATGGTAATGGGAGTACAGTCTCTCTACAAATATTTTTTTTTCTTATATCCAAATGGATGCAGGTGAGCCTAATGCCTTGATGGTGTTTCCACCAATGCTAGAAGTACATGGCCCATTACACGTCCCCTTTACACAGGTAGGGCCCTGAAACACTGTGTCACTCTTGCTTGTCCCATGCCAACTGGTTTGATCTATTCTTTATTCTCCCACTTACATAACTGATATGTCATCTTCTACCTTTAATTTTTTATTGTCTCTGTTATGTTCACAATCCCATCTTTCTTGGCTAAGACTGCCATGTCTACTTGGCTTTTCATTTATCTATGTTGCTGGTTCTTTTCCTCTACAAATTATATAAGGCATTGCCCCCACCCACCAGGTACCCAGCCTCTCCAGGTCATCCTTGTCACCTTCTATTTCCATTTTTATTCCTTCTCTCCCACCCACTTGTCTTTTCAGCTACTATTATTATAGAATAATATATTATGCATAAAATTATCAACCAATGTTTAAACTAAATGCTTTTAACAGTTAAACTAAAGGAAGAATTACATCATTCCTGTTTCTATGTTTTAAAAAATGGTAACATCTCAAATTTTGAAAGTGCTCTATCTTTAGTGAAATATATAAATGGGGTGAAAGATTCCGTTTCTGTTAACATTAAGAAACTTCCCATTTTTCTTTTTGCCAAGGTAAATGGATAGAATCCAGGATTTTGTTCTTTTCAAGAGAAAATGAGCAACTTTATAAGAAACCTCAAGGAAGAGGGGAAAGAAAACTTTTGTATAACAAGTACATATTGGATAACTGATATTTTTACATGAGGATTTTTGGCTCAATACAAGGAAGAGGATGTTTCACAGCCCCAAATAGCAATCAGAAATCCTTCAAACTGATATAGACATGCTCGAATATTAAGGATTCTGTATGATTTCTTTTTAAAACTAGAAAAAATTGAATTTTTATATCTCATTTTAAAAATTAAGCTGTCCTGAGAGAATACCAAACAATTATATCCAAACTGTATATAAGTATTCTATGTCTTTTGAGAAACTGCATATTATTTTGACACTAATGATAAGATTAGAGATGTGAAATATGGATTCATGTTTTGGCTTTGAAATTTAGTTGTTATATGTCCTTAATCTTCCAAGGTGCTTCTTTAGAAGACAATTTTAATATCTATCTTGGCTTCTCATAGCGTTACTATAGGGGAGGGGAAAATCAGAGGATGTATGTACAAATGCATTGTAAGCTTTCAAGCACTCTATTGTTCCATAATTGATATCTAGATAGAACAACTTGCTTATTTGAAATTATATATAACAAAAATATATCCCCTACACGTCCAACCACGTCTTGGCTAATAAAGTTTTCATGCACCTGGCTTGAATATTCAACCAAGGAACTATTCTCTTACCTTCTATGAGTGAAATAGGTTCTCCTTTAGCTATTACTTTTCTACTTTCCAAGTACTCGGACAACTGGTTGGTTATAGGAATGCCAGTATAAGAATTACTCTATAAGTTGCCTAGTGATAGTATTAACAATTCTGACAATAACAGTTAACCTTTGCTGTGTGCTGCTTGTGTTGCAGGCACTGTGCTAAGCACTTTTACTGGCAGTTTTTTAAACACCCGAAAACAACCTATGAGGTTGATATTATAGTTGCTCACCATTACTGAGAGAACACTAAAATTTAGGCAAGTTCATTTATTCATTTAAAAAATTTATATTGAGTGCTAAATACACAGCAGGCACTGAGCTAGGTGGAAGATAAATATGAGTAACCAAGATAAAAAAGGTCCTTGCACATATGGGATTTATATTATAGTTGAAAGAAAGAAAACAAACATAAAAAAATATGTACATCACAGAAAGTAGTAAGTCCTCTGCAAAGCTTTGAAACTGAGTGGCTGCTTTAGAGAGTGGTTAGAAAAGACCTTGCTGAATGATGTCTTGAGCCATGATGTCAAGGTGACCAGAAGGGTGGAGAGATGTGAACAGAATGGGAATACGTTTTGGAGTTAGAATTGATTTTTTTTGTTGTTGGATTGGCGATGGGGGTAAGGAAATGAGAGGAATCAAGGGTATTTTGTTTGCTGACTTATTGAAAATAAAGAAATAGATTATCTATGGGCTACTTGGAGAAGAAATGAGAGGAATCAAGGGTATTTTGTTTGCTGATTTGTTGAAAATAAAGAAACAGATTATCTATGGGCTACTTGGAGAAGATGGAGAGGGGTGGGCAGATTTGGGACAATAACACAAGTTACCTTTTTTTCCTTTTAAACATTTTTGGTTTTGTGTTATTTTTAATATGTTATTTATTTTTTTATTTCAGTATATTATGGGGATACAAATGTTTAGGTTACATGTGTTGCCTTTCCTCCCCTTCACCCCCCCCCCCCCGGAGTCAGAGCTTCAAGCGTGTCCATCCTCCAGATGGTGTGCATTGTACTCATTATGTATGTATATACCCATACCCTCCTCCATCCTCCCATCTGCCCAATGCCCTATAAATGTTATTCCTATATGTCCACTTAGGTGTTGATCAGTTAATACCAATTTGCTGGTGAGTACATGTGGTGCTTGTTTTTCCATTCTTGGGATACTTCAGTTAGTAGAATGGGTTCCAGCTGTACCCAGGAAAATATAAGATGTGCTATATCACCATTGTTTCTTATAGCTGAATAGTACTCCCTGGTATACATATACCACATTTTATTAATCCACTCATGTATTGATGGGCACTCGGGTTGTTTCCACATCTCTGCAATTGTGAATTGTGCTGCTATAAACATTCGAGTGCAGGTGTCTTTTTTGTAGACTTGCCATTTTAGCCATTTTTAAGCATACAGTTCAGCGGCATTAAGTATATTCACATTGTTGTTCAACTGTCACCACCATGCAGCTTTAAAACTTTTTCATCTTCCTGAACTGAAATTTCTATTTTTTTTTTTTTTTTGAGACAGAGTTTCACTCTGTTGCCCATGCTCAAGTGCCGTGGCATCAGCCTAGCTCACAGCAACCTCAAACTCCTGGGCTCAAGCAATCCTTCTGCCTCAGCCTCCCAAATAGCTGGGACTATAGGCCTGTGCCATAACACCTGGCTAATTTTTCCTATATATTTTTAGTTATCCAGCTAATTTCTTTCTATTTTTAGTAGAGACAGGGTCTCTCGCTCTTGCTCAGGTTGGTCTCAAACTCCTGACCTAGAGCAATCCTCCCACCTTGGTCTCCCAGAGTGCTAAGCTTGCAGGCGTGAGCCACCACGCCCGGCCCCAAACTGAAATTTCTTTCTGCCTTCATCCCTTGGCAACTACCATTCCACTTTCTGTCTGAGTTTATTCTCGGTACCTCATGTATTTATGTATTCATCATACAGTATTTGTACGTGTGTGTGTGTGTGTACATGTGTGTGACTGGTTTCTTTTATTTAGCATAATGTCTTCAAATTTTATCCATATTGTACCATATGTCAGAATTTTCTTCCTTTATTTTTATTTTCTTTCTTTCTTTCTTTCTTTTCTTTCTTTCTTTCTTTCTTTCTTTCTTTCTTTCTTTCTTTCTTTCTTTCTTTCTTTCTTTCTTTCTTTCTTTCTTTTTCTTTCTTCATTTTTCAGATCAGTTTTAGGTTCACAGCAAAGTTGAGCAGAAAATGCAGAGAGTCCCCATTCATCCCCAACCCCTAGCCATGCACAGCCTACCCTTCTATCAACGACTCGCACTGCAGTGGTACGTTTGTCACAGTCGATGAAACTTTTGACTTGATAACATCATGAGGTCTAATGGGAGGTGCCTTGTGGAGATATAGCTCTGGAGTTCAGAGATGGTGTTCACAGCTAAGGCCCTGATGAGACCACACAGAGAAAGAGTATAAAGGAAAAAAGGGTTACCCAGGGTAAAAAATATATATGTGTATCTGCAGGACTTCTGTGTTTAGAAGTCATGCAGAGACAAGAGACAGCAACAAAAAACAAAGAAGGAGAAACAAACCAGGAGACAGAGCATCAGGGAAACCAAGAGAAGAATCACTTCAAGAAAGGCATCGTCAAAGGTAGCAGATGATAATGGGACGTCAGTCAAGTAAAATTTACAAGACACGTGGCCACTGGATTTGGCAATGTGGATCTTGACAGTGACCTTAACAAGAACAAACTCAGTAGGGTAATGCCAATTTGCCCAAAGGCTTAAAGCTAGTAAATGGAAGAATTTGAATGCCAATCTAGATGGACTACCTCTGCAGCCCGCATACTTCACCGATTCTTAATGTAACCTGTCAAAGATAGTGCATCATCGAGTGGTGAACATACCTGTGGTAATGCTCTTTGAATAGCAGCATCTAAATACAATGTAGAGGATATTACTCTAAACAGAATATTTTGAATCACAACAACCAGAACATGAGCAATCTCTCCTTACCTGTGCAGTATTGGCTGTGCTCTTCTCTGACAACTGTAATTCTGTTTGCCATCCTAAAAGAAGTTGCTCGATTGGCTGGTTAGTGTTGCCGAATCCATGGCTTCTTGCTATGTTGCAATGAACATTTCTTTCAATATGTCATTAAGGTTCCTGCATATTCCTCTTACTTGTCGTTATTATTCCACCAGTTGTGCCAGCGAGTTTCAGTGGGATGTCAGCTCCACATTTATCCTGTTCTACCTCCAGAGCCGGAAGCTTGCAAACTATGTTTCCCAGAGTCGTTTGCCAGCTGGCTTCCTGCTGGCTTTTTAATGGCGGATATTGTGAGATATTGGAATCGGGAAGGGCAAGGGCACCGTTTTCTTTCTCTTTTCAGTACCTGTAGGAGAGGCAGAGGTGGGCAGCTGTAGGGGACTGTGGACTCCAAGAGTCAGGGGGTCTCAGCACCTTATTAGGTGTGGAGAAGCAGTGGGTGGGTGGGTTCCTGTGTGGGTTCTCAGGGGAGAGATCGGACCCCTAATCTGTTCACAGTAGTACCCCCTTCTCTTTTACTCTTCAGACCCACTTTTCCCTTTTGTTTTTCTGGCCTTCTAACCAATTTGTAGTTGATTGTCTGTATTATCAGTAAATTCCTCTCTACTGGAAATATCTAGATTAGTTTCTGTATTTCTTGTACACACTGATGTACTCACCAATTGACAACATAATAGAACATGAAATTTAAACATAACAAAATTCACACACTTGCTTCAATGACAATAAATAAAACTATTTCATTTTCTCATGTTTCCTTCCTTGTCCACAAGACTGAGTAAATTTTAGATGTCATCTCTCTAATAGTTTTAAAACTTTTGACTCATTTCAGAGATCAGCATATTAACTGATGGTAATTTTTCCAGTGATTCAAATCCCTCAGAATCTAGATCGTTATTTGATTTGAAATATTCACTTACGGTATTCTCTAAACAATATGTGTATATACATCTTCCCTAACTACTCACTACTGCAGAATCCACAGTGTAAGAAAGGTTAAAGGAAAGAAAATGATGAGTTCATATTGTGTTTATGGAGACTGCCTCGTTTTCCACACCACATAAAAGAAGTAGCAGTCATTCAGATATTATCACCCAGTGTGTAGACTTGCCCATACTAGTGACACGTCACTTAAATCAGGAATTAAAAATGGCCAACATTAATTGGGCTTTTCCCAGGTTTTAGGTTAAGATATGCTTGAATTTGGATACCTGATTTATTCCTTATTAGCTCAATAACTTAAGAAATTTACTTAATGCTCTCATTCTCAATTTCCTAGCTATAAAATGAGAATGCCTACCAATGGGATTGTTTAGAAAATTATATAAGATACCTGTGTGCCTGATAACTAGTGTAATTAGAACAGCATATTTCCTCCCTTCTAAATTGCTATTGATTTTAAGCTGCACAGTTGTGTTAAAATGTTCTTAGGACCATGAAGTGATATGAAGACCTTCATTGTATTAAATGTACACAGAAAGTACAAAGATGACTATCCTGGATGGAGCTGGAGTCCATTCTACTAAGTGAAGTATATCAAGAATGGAAAAACAAGCACCACACGTACTCATCATCAAATTGGTACTAATCGATCAACACTTAAGTGCACATATGGCAGTAATATTCATAGGATGTCGAGCAGGTGGTAGAGAGAAGAAGGGGATGGGTATATTCACACCTAATGGGTGCGGTGCGCACTGTCTGGGGGATGGACACTCTTGTAGCTCTGACTCAGAAGGGCAATATATGTAACCTAAACATTTGTACCCTTGTAGTATTCTGAAATGGAAAAAAAAAGCAAAAATAGTCTTGGGGGATAGAAAGATATTTCTCAGTCACCTTTCTGGAGGCAAACATCTGATTTAATTAACTTAACTTTGCATACTTTGCCCCTCCTTTTATGGAGGATAAATGATTCCATAGATTAAAAATTATTGGGCCCCAATCAGAAGGTCAGGAGAGGAGGGAAAAATACTTCATAATATTTTGATTATTTTCTTTCTCTATACCAGTTCCATCTAGTACGGTAGACACTAGCCCATGTAGCTATGAAGCACGTGAAAACTGGCCAGTCCGATAAGCCACAGCATAAAACACATACAGGATTTTTTTTTTTTTTTTTTTTTTTTTTTTTTTTGAGACAGAGTCTCGCTTTGTTGTCCAGGCTAGAGTGAGTGCCGTGGCGTCAGCCTAGCTCACAGCAACCTCAAACTCCTGGCTCAAGCGATCCTCCTGCCTCAGCCTCCCGAGTAGCTGGGACTACAGGCATGCGCCACCATGCCCGGCTAATTTTTTCTATATATATTAGTTGGCCAATTAGTTTCTTTCTATTTATAGTAGAGACGGGGTCTCGCTCTTGCTCAGGCTGGTTTTGAACTCCCGACCTCGAGCAATCCGCCCACCTCGGCCTCCCAGAGAGCTAGGATTACAGGCGTGAGCCACCGCGCCCGGCCACATACAGGATTTTGAATATTTAGTAAGAAAGTAAGGATGTAAAATACTGTCTTAATGTTTTGTGATGGATAATTGTTAAAATGGTCATTTATTTTTGTTTTTTATATTTTTAAATTGTGGCAAAAGACACATAACAAAAACTTACCAACTTAATTATTTTTAAGTATACAGTTCAATGGCATTACATTCTCATTGTTGTACTATTATCACTACCATCTGTCCACAGAACTCTCTGCAACTTGCAAAACCGAAACTCTGTACCCATTAAAAAATAACTCTCCATTCTCCTTCTTCCCCTGGCAACTATCATTTTACTTTCTGTCTCTACTATTTTGACTATTGTGGTTAAAATAATATTTAGGTGGTTTAAATAAATACATTTTATAAATTTAAATTTTACCTTTCTTTTTACTTTTTTAAATGTGGCTATTAGAAAATAAAAATTATATTTGTGGCTCACAATATAGTTCTAATGGATAATGCTATTCTTTCAATGCTATCAGATACAGTAGCCACTAGCGTTATAGCTATTTAAATTTAAATTAATTAGCATTAAATAGGATGAAGGTTTCAATTCTTCATTTGCATGAGCCAAATTTTAAGTGCTTAATAGCCACATGTGGCCAGTGGCTACCATAGTGAACAATGCAGACATAGAACATTTTTTATCGCCACAGTATATTCTGTTAGACAGTGCTACTCTAGAAAATCCAACTAAATAAACAACTAAAGAAAAATGAAGAAATCTGAAACAGAGTCAGCGTGGTCGAGCAAATCATTCTTACAGCCAACTAGGGAAAGTGATAATTAAATTTATTATGCAAAGATTTAAAAGTATTGTGAAATTTTGCAGGTTGCATTATTTATTGTAAAACATTTGGGCAAGATCAACAGACAGCTTCAGATGTTTTTCCTATGAAACTTTAGATGTTGCCACCAAATGTACAACACACCACTGTGTACTGTCATAAGTCAGCTAAAACATGCATAAACATATGTCATGTCAGTCATTAAGAAGAAGGGTATAATTACACTTTTAAATGTGGCAAAGCATTTTGAAAGTAGTGTATAATTTTCCAGAGCAGGAAGCTTTGTGAACATATCTTTCTCTGAGGGTTTATACAGCCTGACATCTTCAGGTTTGTTCAAATCGAGAGCCCCACTGTGAACAAGCAAGCTGCAGACAAAAGAAGCAATTTGTTCTTTTGGTACCATTTCACTGAAGACAACCAAAAAGAAATAGCAAGATAGGCACAGAGTCACAGACAGGCAGAGGATCAAGAGAGGAGCGAGTACTACCAGATTACAACAAGATGCTGAAAACTTCACAAGGTCTGCTAATATCAAAGGAATGAATTTTTAATAATTGCTTGTGACCAAGAGGCTGTCGTAGCAAATGTGTAGCTTATAAATGTTGATATCTTTGCACTTTTGATTCAATAAGGTAAAATATATCTCATCCAGTGCCTAATGATTTAACATCTATACTTTTTAGATTTCTGGGTTTCTTTTCTGTCTCCCACTGCTTGAATGCAAGCCCTCTGAGGGCAGCTAACTTGTCTCCTTTGTTTCCTCCTTGTCCCCAGCACCAGAGCAGCACCAAACATCACGATGCACAATTATAAGGAGCACCGTGTGAACTAAAATAAAATCTTAAGCTCCCCCCCCCCAGCTGATTGAATGGACCCCCTTTGGCCAAGGGGATCCCATAAAAACCTTAAAGCCGAGTTGTCAGCCATGAGAAGGGAGGTCAGACATGCTTTGGTCATGCTCCCTCCCTTTTAGAGATATTCTTTATAAGATACTAAATCATTTACAGGCCTGAGGCCAGGCAAAGCAATGCTTAAACCACACCTGCAAGCCATCAATTTACTTAACAGATCACTTGAGTTTCCCTAAATGTGCAGTGGCTTGTCTCTGATTAACAGACATCCTTATCTTAAGATAAAACATTCCAAGCCTTTAGACAACGCTTCTTTAGCCAATTACAAATCAAAGAAACTTTAAACCGACCTATAACCTTTGAGCAACCCCCATCTTCCCCTCTACCCTTTGAGATGTCCCCTCTTTTCAGGCCAAACCAATGTATGCCCTCCACGCACCGACTTATGATCTAGTGTGTAATTCCTGTTTTTATGAATGTATAAAACCAAACTGTAACCTAGCTACCAAAGGGCACATTGAGGCCATGTGCTCTGGGCAGTCACACACATTTGGCTCAGAATAAATGTCTTTAAGTTATTTTAAAGGTTTTTTTTTTTTTTTTCCCATCACCAATTATTTACATTGTCATCTTACACAGATCTGTCCTGGAACATCATAGATGCACAATAAATATGTTTTAACAAATTAATTAATTCAAAGATGATAAATTTATTTTCTCTCTCCTCTACCAGATTGTCTACTTGAGGATAAGTGCTTCTTCTTTTTTTAAAAAATAGATTCCATGGCACCTCCATAGTAACTTGCGTACTTTGGTGCTCAATAAACAAATATTTGTTAAGTACAGGGGCAAGGTAAAGTTATATATAAATCTCCCAAAATGGAAGAGGAATCAATTTTTCTCAAATGTTTTCTCCTTCATGACAACTCAAGATATCGATGCCATTGTCAATGGGAAAAAACAATCATTACTCATTATTATGCTTGTTCACATAAGCTGTCCCAATAGTTAAGTTTTCAGAGTACAAATTTCTGTTTTTCTTTTATTCATTTAATTGAATTACTAGCCTATGTTGATCATTTAAATATAGATAAATAATGATGATTTTGGTTTTCTCTTTCACTTGTTTGCTATAAAAAATCATTAGGTGCCAGTGCTATTCTAGGCACTGAAAAAAAAAAGCAGAAATAAAAGCCTCTGTCTCTGATGTGTACAAACATCACAATGCATTGCAGTATCTGCTATGTTAGAGGTGTGTGTATAGGGTCTGGGATCCGTGAATGACTTTTGAAGGCAGTCAGCAGACATTTTTCTCTTTCTCCCACTTTTATTTTTTCCTTTCCTATCTCATTTTATTATAATTGTATTTCTTGCAAACTTTATATTACTGAATTCTTTCAGTAATCTAAAAAACTAACTTTGTTAATTATTCATTTACTTAAGCACAATGCCTTCATCTTTTAATAAGGGAATTTAACCAAGTCACACTGATTGTGAATACCATCAAGAAATATTATCAATAAGTCTGCTTGCTCACTTTTCCCCCTCTCAGTGAGGTTTGCCCTGACCACCCTATTTAAAGTTGCACATACTTCCTCTCCAATCTGCCCCCATACTTAAAATCTCCCTTACCCTGTGCTATTTTTCCCATGGCCATCTTAGAATTATTATTAGATAGATATTAGAATGTCTACATCCTTATTCCATGGTGTTTACATTTTATTTTATTCTTTCAATTCCTTCATTCATTTACACTGATACTAATAGAATCACTTTATTTGGTGTCTCACTCATGATTTTATTATTTCATCAAGGTCTTAATTTTATTTACTTTCTTTATCTCTAGAAGTTATTTTTCTATAATCAGCTCCTTTCTTATGAAAAGAGTCCTCTTAGATTTCTCTGAGGATACTAATTATATTTACTCTAAACTCTTCTTTGGATTACACTATTAATTCTATTTCTCTAAAATTTTAGTTCTCCTGCTTTTATTTCCTGTTCATGCTATTGACTTTCCTAAAAGATTTATGATTTTTGATCAGATGTTCATTTTTCATTTACTATTTTTGATGTGCATGTATTACTTAGTATAGGTAATATACTAATAGGGTATTTCCTATTTCTTTTACCATTAGGTCATGATCATTGAATCTGGCAGTTCTGAGTTTGAACTGTGACTCAGCAAATTAGAAAAAAGTATATAAATTACTATAATTGTTTTGGAGGGAAATTTGGAAGATGAAAATTCATTGTCAGTTTACAATTAGTTCATAATAACAAGACTAAATATCATAATTAAAGAATTTGAGCCTACATTAATTTTCTATTAAACAGGAACTCTGTAGTGGGAAATACTGATTATGGGAAAAATTCAGAAGACAAATTGTTGTACAAGCCCTGGAAAATTATTAATTTTGGTCAGTATAAGGAAAGTGAATAAGTAAACTAATTACCAAATATATTGGAAATCCAGACATCATAAAATGGAAATTAAAAAAGCGTGAGAACATATAGAATAGTGGAATATTTTGTTTTATTGATGACAGGAGTGACATGAACCTCAAACTCAGTGGTACTTGCCATGAGGGGTTAAGATTTTAGTAAAGGTCACACCGCACATAAATCATTTCTTTTACCTGTGGTAACAAGACCATCTCTACATGCTACTAACATAATGAGAAAAACAAGTAAATTGAATAAACAGCAATTGGTAAGGAAAACTTTTTTTTGGAGAAAGGTCTGGGGATGAATTTGGGAGGGATTTATTTCACATAAAGAAGGTCATGGGAAAAAGAATTGAAGTCAGTTGCATAATGGTTAATCAGAGGCTGCAGATCTGCCAAGTGCTGGATTTGGCTCATGACTGCTGCTTGCACCACCTGGTTGTGTTTCACTGTGGTCTGTTCTACACATTGACATCACTGGGTGGAAAGAATCAGGTCCTGAGAAATGGGCAGAGCTCACGGATTGCCTGTATAAGTCATCTTGAGTGAGGCGCACGTGTAGCAATCCACCTAATGCATTGCTTTTCCTCCCCATCCTCTTGCCATTGAGTTCTGAGAAAATAGAAGGAATAGAAGAAAGACAAAGAGATAATTCCTCTATAGAAACCAAAAGTTACATACTATTCCTCAATCTATAGACAAAAATTTAGAAGTGTACTTACTTTTTCTTGGCCTTATATCTGCCAGACATTAAGATTTTAACAAGCTATATCAAAATTTCAAAATACTGCTTCGATGTTATTCCCCATATTTTTGTTCCAGAACAAATGACACTCTCCTGAACTTGAAGAATGACTTCTAGAGTTCTATAAGCATTCTCGTTAGAAACTTGTGGATATTATTATATGTAACTGATTTCACAGTTTAGATCACAGTCTAACCTTAAGGAGGTCTGCTTTATAAAAGACCCCTAGAAACACATTTGATGGTTCATAATGGCCAAGGTACTTCCTAAATGATTCTTGGCACATCTCCATGGATATGCCAGTTATTACAGGGGGAAAAAAAGAGCATGATGGTTGGACCTTTTGCATAAATAAGCAACTGAATTATCTATGACTTAACATACATAGCACAATCTTCTGGAATCCCTCCCTTAATTTTTCTTCCACTGTCCTTGGTGTTTTGAGCCTGAGTTATTGTTATGGCTACCTAACTGGTATTTTGCCACCTACTCTCAGTCTTCTAGCTTAATCAGTTTCTATCATGTGAATTCGCACTCAACAACGAACCTGCAATGCTTCCCCTGTGCCTAAAAAATAAAAACCCAAACCCTTGGCTTTGTCTTGAAGCTGATGCACAAACTTCTGCTTCCTAAAATATACTTTTATGCTATCATAGCTGACATCCAACTTTTTCCTCCAGGTGCCTGATAGTCTTTTTCCTTCTTGCTTTTCCTGGTTCAGTTTACTTGAGTGGAACACCCTAGTGGAACCATTCCATTTATGGAAATTCTACCCACACTTACAAGCCTATACCTTCTTCCCTAATCACCTAGATATTGGTATCTCCCTTAATTTCTTCTAATATTTGTTCACATAATAGGTATAAAGAATTGAAAAGTGTCTAGCATATAACAGGTGCTTATTAATAAAATGATCATAAATATCAATGTTTGATACTTGTTTTCTAAATTTCTGCCTTTATGGTTGTGTGTTTTCAAGGGCAATTACCCTTTCTAACTCATCTTTGAACAAGAACAGTATCTTTCCCACTGGTTCCTCATAGTAGTCCTTAAACAACTTTAATAGTGACATTTGCTATTCATTGGTAATTGTCAATTTTCTTCACTGACACAAATAGACAAATATTTACAAGAGAGCTATCTGTTCATCAAATGCACAGATAGGTACAACAATGCTGTTGGCAACTAAAATTGACTTTTGGCACAAGTTCAATATGTTGGCTGAGTCATAATAATCTCTTTTCCCTCCTTGGCTCTATTTTGGTTGTTCATTTCTTATCTCATTCATCTTCTAACTTCTTTAGTATCAACTCCGTTCTCTCCCCGTTCTTGTCTCATTGCTTGCATTTGATGCTCCTTGCTTTTCCCCCAAGAATGGCCTTAGTTCTTCCTGACAAAGATTTTGAAAAATAGTTTAATTTTGCCACATTTTCCATGGCTTCACCACTCCATGTCCTTCCAACATTCTCCAATCCTTTTTTCCCCAATTCTACTCCCTCCAGAGGACTCTTCACCTCCTTCTATTGGCCAGAGGTGAGACTCAGGGAATTGATAAACTTGGTAGATGCTTTCTTTTCTCTATCTCTCAAAGATGGATATACCTGCTTGATGTCATAGATATATAAGGGAAAACAAATCAGTGTGCAAGATAGTGTAAAATTTCTAAACCTAGAGTTATACAAACTAATGGTATTAATTTAAAATTATGCTATTAAATATATTTCTTGGTGACATGTCTTCTTCAGCACCTAACAATGGAGGTTATCCTTAGCAAGAACCACATTTACAAAGATTATAATTATCTTGCAATGAAATTCTGTTTAGTTTAGTCTGCCTCACATTGGTAGACCTAGGCTTTAAAATGGCATTAGTCAAGGCAGTAATGAAAATTATAGAAATTGAGCAAAGAAAAAGAGTCATTTTCCAAGCTAAATTAGTGGGAGAAAGGTTAAGCCTCTCATAGAAAGGTTTTACCATACGTGAAAATCCCTGTTACCGGGTCACCATTACTCAAAGAAAAGCCTGCCGAAAATAAGAAATTCACAGCTATCAAGCAGAGAAAGAAAATTTCAAAGTAAACCCTGAAGAAATTATTTTTAAAGTAGTAGAGTTGAAGTTTGGCCCAGTAATAGATTTTGAAAGGGTGTTTGGTATCTCCGTGGTAAGTCAGGCTGTCCAACAGACAAGGCTCCAAACCCGAACACAGTCTAGCTGAAGGCACCTTAATAGCGGTATTGATTGACTATAAACAAAGACAGGAGAAAGCAACCAGGGTAGCAGAGAAAAATGTATTTGGGGGAAAAGATTATTATCCTCCTTCGGGATGACTAATACCACAGCCATAGAAATTCATTTTACAACAAATATTTTTTTGAGATCCTACAATGTGCCACGTGTTGGATAAAAGACACATTTCTGACCCTGAAGGCATCTGCAGGCTAGTTTACACGTTTTAGGGAGGGTTAGTGGAAGGAAGGAAGAAACCAGGTCTACACACGAAAATAAAACCTGCCACTTTAACATTATCAGTAACCCCCACTCTGTTGAATTGCTGTGATATGAGAACTATGCCACACAGAATGACTCTCATTTTGTTTCTGTCACAGAATAAGCTGGGAAACTTAGAGCAGTTACTTCACATTTCTAAGGCTTAATTTCCTCTTGGCCACACACGGGGCAGGCTGAAGGGCCTGGGCGTAGAGAGGAGGAAGACAGTAAACAAAGATGACTTCTAAATTTGCTTCCAATTCTAAAATTTAAATTCAGCCGGAAACTGATAGGCAACACAATATTAGAATGGGATCCCTAACAGTCTCTGGCAATGGAATACAAACTCTCATTCTTGGCAAGAATAAGTTTGCGCCAGATCTGTTGGTCGAGTTGTTCAGGACAGGTGGGCGTTTTGCAACAGTGCCCTTTTTCTTGCCATCAGCACACATTTCCCTGGTTTCAGGGTTCCCGTCACTGAGACACAGAGAATGCTTCATAAATGACAAGGCGAGTGGCCCCGCATCAGTCAGGGGAAAACACGTGGAGCTGAGTGAAGTCCACCTTTTGCTCCTCCTGAATGCATACTTTACAAAGAATGGGATTTACACACACACACATACACGCATATATACTTTTATAATAAAATGTTACCATACTTGCCCTAAAAAAAAACAAAAAAGAATGGGATTTAAATGGTTATTTTGAAGTCATCCAATGTGGTGGAGCAACTCTACCCTATAGAATACTTAACGGAAATCAACATTTCTCTTGATCTATGTATACAGTTGCCTTCCAGCCCTTGAGATGTCTTCTGTCCAGTCTGCTATAAGTAAAGTATTCCCCAAGTTCTCATAGCACACTATGAGAACTTCCGCGATCAAAGTGGGAAAGCAAAACAAACTAAAAAACTAAAAAAGCAGTGTCACTGTTCAATGAAAAAATGTTTAAGCACCTAGTGTGAGGCAGATAGAGTTCTAGAAGTGAAGTGATGGCAATAGGAAAAAAAAAAAAAAAAGACAATTTCATTCAACAATCTAATGGGTCAGAGAGGCAGTCCACACATGACAGATACAGAAAAAAAGGAACTTCAGAGCGTGGTCAGAACTATGACAAATCACAGCTCCACACCTGAATCTGGCTATGGCTGTGGCTACCACGTCTATGCGAGCTTCAACCGGCTTCGTACAAGTAGAGCTTGCTGGGCCCCACCCTGGGCCTGCACCGTGGGCCTCTGTGCCCCTTTGGCCTAGACAACTGTGGAAACCCTCTGGGCATCATTTGTGGAACTGCCACCCTTGAACAATGAGCAGTGGAATCCTGGTCAAAGGAAAATAAATATGCTTCCTAGTTCGTCTCCATAGAGAGAAGTTCTAAGGTGCATTTCATTAGGCACCTCAGAAGGTCCCACCAAATTGAAAATGTATTCTTGCATTTGCTTTCCTTCCCCACTTCACTCTCCTATCCCTCATACTGGCTCCTTGAGATCATTCCTAATGAACTACCTTCACATAAGCCTTCGTCTCAGGTTCTTCTTTATGGAAATACCAGGTGGCTGCGCCATACAGAATCCTTATGCTTCTGTGGCATCGTCCCATGATGCTCTCAGTACAGCAGCGCAAGGTGCAGTGAGGGGGCTGGAGGAAGGGACTTCAGAATTGTTTTGCAAGCATGAGACGTCTTTGAAGCCAGGTGCTTTATATTAGAGATCCATGTGAATTTTGCCCTTTTTCTTCACAGTATTTCCATGGATGTTTTAACACAAAACTATTAGCTTTGTAACACATCCATAACGACCAGTGTCCTACCACAGCTGACTGGCTGGCCTGTTTCCAGTACTGCCACCATCTAAATCATGCTCCCTAACATTTTCAAATGCAAATTGGAACGAGTCTTTTCTTTGCTTAAAACATTTAAAGGGATTGACCGTTGCTGTTGGATGAAGTTCTGATGAAGTTCAAGCTCCTTGTCATGATTTACAAAGTCCTGCCTAATTTGGCCCTTCCGTGTCTCCCCAGCCATGTGCCACCCTCTCCTCAACATTTGTCATCCAGCCACAGTAGGTTTCTTTTAGTCCCTTTAACTCTCCAAGTTCTCTTGCCTCCAGGCATTTGCTGGTTCTGTTGAATCAGCCTGCAATCCTCACCCCACTGCTCTGCAACCTGCCTTTGTACCATTTCTTCAGTCCTCAAGTGCCTGCCAGAAAGTTGATTCCCTATTTTTGTCTGGGTTAGATGCCTTTCCTGGGCTCGTGCTGCATTCTCATCTTCGCTCACAGCATGGTTCACCCTTTCGTTCTTGCCTGTTAGTCTGATTCTTCCATGGAACGGGTCACTCCAATGGTCCCTGTTGCGTAGTCCCTCTCACAGTACTGGGAACAAAGGTACAGGCTAAAGTTAGGGTCCTTGGAGTCACTGGGTTCAAATATTGTTCCTAACACCTGCTCTCTTGCAACTCTCTTGTAGTCTGTGAAAAATAAGAATATTCTGATTATAGAATGATTAAAACTATATAATTCATGCAGTTTAGCACAATGACCCATAGAAAGCATGTAATAAATGAAAGCTACTATTATCACATTATTCTAATAATAATAACTATCATTATAATTGTTAGATATTCAACATATAAAATGGAATGATTGAATTCATGCAAAACAAAAGAAAAATATTTCATACCTCTTCTCATTTGTTAACAAGCAAGGTAGTTTTGCATTGTCTATTGATTTCTTTAAAAACAGAGTTGAACAGAAGAAGCTAATGATACAAATAAGATTCAGCAGCGTCCAGGAAGATTTTATTCACTGCTCTGTTGTCACAATTGCACACACACATATGCATGTTTGTGGACTTTTTATAACTAGGTAAAGAGGGCAATAACGAAAGAGAATGTGGTAGGTCAGACAAGGCTTCTCTCTCCTACGAAAATGTCTATGTCCTAATTCCTAGTACCTTTGAATATGTTATTTTACAGATGTGATTAAGTTAGGAATCTGGCGGTGGGGGTGTTGTCCTAGAGATTACCCGGGGGTTCCTGATGCAATCACAAAGGTGATTAGATGAGGCAGGCAGGATGCTCAGAGTCAGAGTGAGAAGGCACCAGGTGACCAGAGCAGGGAGCAAAAAAGGCTATATGACATGGGCCCACAGGTCAAAGAATGAGGACAGCTTCTAGAAACTGCAAGAGACAAAGCACAGATTCTCCCTGGAGCCTCCAAAGAAGGAATTAGCTCTGCCGACACCTTGATTTTAGTTCTGTAAGACTCATTGGCAACTTTGACCTCCAGAAAGCTAAGGAATGAATTTGTGTTATTTGGAGCTATTGTTTATTGTGTGTGGTAATTTGTTACAGCAGTAATGGGAAACAAATACAGATTTGAGATATACAGAATTTTGACTACCAATACTGTGATTTAGCACAGTGTTTTTGTATTTTGATGATAGAGAGATGGACACGCATAAATTTATACTGAAAAGATAATCTCTTATTACGTAGAGAGGACTAAAGACACCCTGGAGATATGATTCCATCTTTTGCTGGCCTTTTAAACCAGTGAGAAGTGCTAATCTTTTCTTATTCTAAAATCCAATATACATTTGGGTCTGTAGCCATGCTGTTTTAAATATTGTAGCTCTGTAATATATTTTTTTATTTTTTTTTTTTTGAGACAGAGTCTCACTTTTGTTGCCCAGGCTAGAGTGAGTGCCGTGGCGTCAGCCTAGCTCACAGCAACCTCAAACTCCTGGGCTCAAGCGATCCTCCTGCCTCAGCCTCCCGAGTAGCTGGGACTACAGGCATGCACCACCATGCCCGGCTAATTTTTTGTATATATACTTTTAGTTGGTCAATTAATTTCTTTCTATTTTTAGTAGAGACGGGGTCTCGCTCAGGCTGGTTTCGAACTCCCGACCTTGAGCAATCTGCCCACCTCGGCCTCCCAGAGTGCTAGGATTACAGGCGTGAGCCACCGCGCCCGGCCTGTAATATATTTTAATATACTATAGAACTGGCTTCAATTCATCATTTTTCCTGTCAGAAAGCTTCTGATTATTGCACATTTATGCCTTCAGGTTAATTTGGAAATATTCTTGTCATTCTAAAATAATAGTATTTTCATTTTCGCTCAATTTTAGTTGACTTTAGAGAATTTATAGGAAATATAAGTATCTTAATTTTATTGTCTCCTTAGTCATCAATAATGTGTATTTATATATTTAGCCAATTATTCCCATATGTGCCTCAGCAGAGTGCTATCTTTTCTTCAGAATGTTTTTGCATATTTAGGGTTTGATTTATTTCTAGGCATTTTGTTGCTTCTCTTATGAATGGAAGTTTTTCTTCCACAGTTGTGTTGCATTTTCTTCTCATTCTGTTGTCAGAGGACTTTATGTTTGATATCTTCTTTTTCTATTTTGATCTCCCACCTTGCATAGTCTATGTTTTCATTTAGAAAGCATATTTCCATGAGAAATGTGTTTGTCGTCCACAATTTTCTTTTGTTTCCTGGGCTAAATCTTCAGCAGGAGCAGAATCTATATCTTTCACCTGTGTGCTGTATTCCTTTCTTTTATGCCTTTTCATTTCCAAAGAAATTTGGCCCTTAGTGCTTCTCCCCATTACAAAAATAGGCTTGTCTATTTCACAGGGGCAATTCTGAGCATTCTACTTGCCCTCTAATAGTGTGAGTTTTTTTTCTTGGCTTTTCCCTTAGATTTCCTACCCCATCGCTAAACTTCCTTTAAAATAAAACTTAAGAGAGGACCTGATCCTGTTCCCCTACCACCCCACATTCTCCTGCAGCTTGGGAAAGGCAGGGGTGTGCAGAGTAGCAGTTTTTAGCAGCTGCAGTTGATAATACAGATGTTTCCCCACAAAATGGGTAACTTAGTATAAAAACCCTGTTCTGTGATAATCAGAATAAGGAAGGCATGGGGCAGGGGATGGGGGTTGCTGAGGATGTCAGTCTGCACGCACCATTGGTAGGATCATGTTATCTGCCCAACCAATTAGAGAAGACCTTCGGCTCCTGGTTTTGACCACATATCTTTACATGACAAAGTAACCATATTTTCAACTTTCATTAAAGATTTATTTTTTCACCTAACTTGTTTTTTTCTCACAAACTGCATTTGTGTGACTGTATATATGACATTGAGTGAAGAACATTAAATCTTGTTGAGATGCAGACGCTGTGCAATTAGTTAGCTGCTTTAACTAGCAAAATGACTTTCGTACGAAGTAGCACCTCGCACTTTGCCAGTTTAATCTCTCGCCACAGCAAAATTACCAGTCACTCTGCGCCATGCACCTTAAGCATATTCTGCAAGAGCAATCAACGTTGTAAATGCTAAAACTGTGAATATTGAAGGTCTACTGTATTCACTGTAGCTTTCCATACTCTGAAATTGCATAAGTAGGTAAGATGTTTCATGATAAGTCCTGTAATGATGCTAGTTCAGACCATTTTGTAGATAGAAAAGAGGTTTGAAAGTAAATTTTTGTCATTTAAGGCAAAAATCATTACATATGCAGAGATAGCTATCATATAAATAGAACTTGGCCCTTCTGAGAAACTCCTATTCATAAAATAGACCCCTTTTTCCATATAGTTGTGAGGAAAATATCTAAAATATGGTTTAAGAGTCTGAAGACTAAATAGAAATGGAGAAAGACAAGATGGGGGATGTTAGAGAAGATTTAAACTATACTATCTTTTATGGTACTACTTAAGGTTTTCCATTCACAAGCCTGAGGAAACCACTTTTTCCTGATACCTCGACTACTCAGATTTGTATATGGAGCTAAAATATGCCTACCAAGGAGGACGTAAATGCCATCAAAGGAGAAAGCCTTCAGAATTCAGCTTACTGCATAGGACCACAGCATTGCCGGTTTCCTATGTCACAAGGAATGAGTTCTGAAATCCCACATCTAAAGGAAATAAAAATATTCCTAAAGGAAATTTTTCCAACATTTCTCTTAGAAATGACACTCCATGTATTACAGAACAGTGAAGTAGGTGTTTGAGCGAAGTTCCTACGAGGAAATAGTCAACAGGATAGGACAAGAAGACACTCAGTAATGTCCTTTGAAGCATTCAGCGAGAAACAAGTTTAAAGAGGACCATGCCACTTCAGAGGAGCAACCGATTCGTTTTCAAGTCCTGTACATTATGGAGAAACACACTCCAGACTTTGGTGTTATCTTACACTTTGTTCTGCACAAACCCTAATCCAGTGTTCCCATATTCTCATAATCCTTCATTGTGTATTGCAATAAACTAGATATCATTCAACACAAATGAAGATAGCCTCCATAAACCTAAAAGAAACCAATGGTTACAGCTCTTGCACATGTGTTCCAAAGCATCCTGTCGTGCTGCAGGCAATATCATCGCTGGAGGAGAAATTATTACATATCAGCAGGTGCGATTATATTTGGGTGTGATATCCTTGACTAAGTAGATGGTTGTAGTTTTCTGACGTACCAGCCCGACAGCTGCTTCTGTGACCTTTAGTTATCTCCGCGCAGTCAACAGTAATGCTGTTTCTTTGACTTCCAGCATTTCCCATGGCTGTGCTCGCCATTGACAGATCTGTAGGGATATATGTCTTCTTCCACATCAGAATGAAATGATGCATCTTGAAGGAAACACTCTGGAGTTGACATTTAAACAAGTAATTTGATTTGGGGCAGAGAAATAATTTTAATTTATTGTCATTTTGAATCTGTATCACCCTGGTGAAACCGATAGCAAGGCAAGATAAAGCTTTTCAAAAATATCTATGGCTTGTATAGAAATTATGTATGAGAATGTCCTTACCTGTAAGGGCAAAGTATACCACGTTAAGGCGGTTTTATACATATATACATACAAATACGTGTGTCTGTGTGCATATACATATATACACACGCTTACATTTATGCACATAAATAATGCATATATATGAAGAAAAAATAGGAAATGTTAACAACTGTTAAGCCCAAGTATGGGTATGCAGGAGTTATTTGTATATTTACTTCAATTTTTGAATGCCTAATTTTTTATAATTAAAATTTTAAAAATACTGATGCTTATATTCAAATTTCAAGGCATATACAATTTGCACTTGGGTTTTTTTCCCTCTTATATAAGGCCATGAGGTATAGCATGGAGGATATATATTAAATACTAGGAAAGCAGCCCACCATAGCAGTTTGTTTTATTGAAAGAGGATGCAGGATGGCATGGCAGGACCCAAGATCTTGAAACAGCAGTGAAGCACACCTCCTTCCTTTCCTGCCTCCATGCTTCCTGATTCCGTCTGCTGCCTGCTTCTCCGCAGTCCTAGCCAATAACATGCTTCGGATAGAATCGGAACTCTTTTCAACTGGAGTCTCCCATATGTTCATTATAGAAAATGTGTTTGCATTTTCACTGCAACACACCACACACATTGACACTGCCTGACTGTGAATTTGTAGCTGGGAAAGAAGAGGTACTGGCAGATGAAGTGAAAGAAAGTTGGTGAGACATAGGATTCTAGCCCAAGAGAGTTCCAGAGTTTCACAGGACTTTGAAGCTCTTCTGTTTGGCATAGTTCTCATTATAAAAATGCCTGGCTTATTGTTTTTCCCTCCCTTGGGCCCTTTTCCACACGGACATGCTTATAATTTCATCAGTTACAGCAACACATAAACTTTCTCAGTATGGGACCCTATTTGAGAAAATGTGTCTAATTACCGGTTGGTTGAAATCTTTCTTTAAGGTGATTTTCTTTTTTCCTGGGCATTGACTCTGTTGGTTCTTATTTCATGGATGCCTGTAGATGCAGTGTCACTGGTATACTCTGATTGAATTTCATCTTATGTGGATGGTGAATGGATGGATGGATGGATGGATGGTTAGATAGGTGGACAGAGAAAGAGAGAGAGAGCAGTAACTACGTATTTTTTTTTTTACTTTTGTCTGATCTTAGAGTCTACTATTAGAAAACAAATGGGGAAGTTCTAGCATACAAAAATAATGAGAAAACTTTATTTACTGAATTCACATTTTTGTGCTGCTTCCAATGGACAGCTGCTTGGAGCTTTGTAGCACCTGTCTTCATAAAGTGCATGACCTTTCCAAGGTTTCTAACTTGTACTAATCCAGACTAAAACTGCCATATTATGACCAAATTTATTTCGTAATGGATTACTTGAGATTTTCAATTGTCCATTATATTAGTTTGCTAGGGCTGCCATAAAAGAGGACCACAATTGGTGGCTTAAAACAACAAAAATGTATTCTTTCACATTTCTGGAGAGTAGAAGTCTGAAATCAAGGTTTCAGGAGGGCCCTGCTCTCTCTGAAGGTTCTAGGAAGAATTCTTCCTCTCCTCTTCCTAGTTTCTAGTGGTTGCTAGAAATTCTTTGGGCTTCTTGGTTTGCAAATGCATCATTCCAATTTCTGCCCCCACCTTCACATAGCCATCTTCCCTCACCGAGTATCTCTGTGTCTTCACATGGCCTTTTGGTAAAAGCGTTAGTCATTGGATTTAGGGCTCACCCTAACGACTTCATCTTAACTACATCTGCAAATACCCTATTTCCAAATAAGGTTGCATTCCTAGGTTCTGGGTGAGCAAGAACTTCAGAGAGACAATATTCAACCTCACACAGCAAGAAATAAATATATCTTTCTGGTATATGGGTTTCTATTTTGAAGAATTCAGAATAAATTCTCTTGTACTTAAGATTTTTTTTTTAAAAAATATGTTTTTCCTTTTTTTCAGCTAAGAAGATATTTCCTTTATTTTTTCTCATCTTGTCATTCTACAGATTGAATTTCTAAGTTTCATTTCAGTTGTGAAAGATCTAGAATGTTTCCAAGAGGAGTGCCATTAATTCTGATTGTTCCTTCAGAAATAAAATGTATGAACTGACTCACATGACAGCTTGGAATTTATGGGGCCCAGTTTCACCCCTATATTCTCCTCTGTGGATGCTGGAAATAAACCACACCAGATTCCGGTTATTAATATTAGCAGAGTTCTACATCCTCCGGCCTCCCTGCCTCTCTTCACGCTGTCCCTTCCACTTGTAATGGAAATAATTTAATCAAAATCCAATCCATTCTTCAATGACCCAACTAAAAGGTTCTTCCTCCCCTCAGTCTTCTCTTCTCTATTTAATCTCTCCCAAGATGGAATTAATTTCTTTGTTCTCTACCTTCCTCTACCTCCTTTGGCTTTAGCACCCAGCACCACCGTTCTCTACCTGTGTGACTTTAGAGAATTTGCATAACCTTTCTTGGGCCTTGGCAAACCAGTGATCATAATATATACTTCTATGTAAATTGCTTAACATAATGCTTGGCACAAAATAAGATGTCAAAAAAAATGTTAGTTCTCCTCTGTAATAATTTTCTTTTTTGTCCTGTGGTTATTTGTGAGCAAATGTGCATGTCTCACTAGACAGGGAGCTATTGGAAGCCAGGGGCTGTGCTTTATCTATCTTAGCACGCCGTATGCCATCGAGTACATGCTTGTTATGTAGCTGTGCTCAGTACATTTTTGCAGATTTGATAGAGAAAGGAACCCTTCTCGGATTCCGTCTGAATTCTTAACTAATATGACAAGCTTTCTCCTGTTCTGTAATGGAGTTCTGGTAGAAAACTTTTTCCTCTGCACAGATTTCATATGAGATACATGCATCAAACATTTTATGTATTTTTTTGATGTGTGCATAGTGGAATGCATAGTAGAATGAAATAATTATGATACCAATGGCTATACGTTTTTATTTATTAGACACTCAATACCTTGTAGGCACAGATAATATGTTATCTCAATTTCTCATCTTCCTAAGAACCATGCAATATTTTTTGCTATTATTGTAGGTTTACAGAAAAGAAAACGAAGCTCAGAGGTGTTAAACTAGCTAAGACATGGAAGGCCACAGTTTTAACATGGGGCAAGACTTAAATCTAAGCCAAGTTTAAGTTGGCTCTAAAGTCCTTAATCTTTCCCTTCCATTGTGTTGCCTTCTTTTTTTTTTATTATAACCTAACAAAAAACTTGAGAAGTAGGAGGAAGTATCTACTATAATTTTTCAATATATCATCATAATTGCTGTCTTCATTTTGCATATTATCTTCTAGTCTTTATCAGCCTGCCTGTTTGATACAATTGGAAGCACAGTACACACACCATTTTGTGACTTGCTTGTTTCACTCTCCCAAGTGCTTTTGTACCATACTTGTCCTATACCACGTACCTGTTATCACCATGTCCCTTTTTCTTGGAGTGGCAGGTAAAGAGTGTAGTCAATCAAATAAAGACATTGGTGTGTTGTTCATACTCTATTGACCTAATTTAGAAGTTTTATTTTTTTTTTTTTCTTTCAAGAAAGAAGAATTCAGAGAACTCAGGGAAGTCACAAAGGAGAACATAGCCATGGCTGGAGACAAGATGATTTTTACTCTTGAGTTTAGAAGGGATAATTTCCTGTCATTGTCTGAATAATGTTTCACCTCTTGAACATTCCTGGGCTTTACTCTCTACAGAAAAGCCAAAACTAAACAAAATGATCACATAGCTTGCATGCACAAACACACATACATATTAGAGACAAAGACAGACAGACACACACACACACACAGAATATGAAGATTTCAACAAAACTTAAAAGAAAAAAGTAGTAACTGCTGAATGTATTTGGTTATCTCTATTCTCAATTAAACAGCAATAGAAAGTATCAGACTCCCAAAAGGAAGAGAAAATCTTAACTACTGTGGCAGGTAATTTACTGTATTTTATTTTGGGACCTATAGTCACTACTGTAAAAAAAAAAATCAGGAAGACTGAGTGCTGTATGTATTTTTCATTTTTCCATGACGAGTTTGGTTAGACCTTTGATTCGGGGGCAGTTGAAAGGTCTAAAGCAGAAGATGTTTGAGGACAAACCCTTTTCCACACTTGGCAAAAGCCTAAATTCAAGGAAAGCATTGTCCCAGGAGACAGAGAGAGAGAGAGAGAAAGAGAGAGAGAAAGCTCTTAGGAGGTGAGTGGAGGTAAGAGGAGAGGGGTGAAATCCAGATGATGAGAAGAGAGGGATGAGGAAGAGGAAACAAGAAAGGAGGAGGGATTGGAGGAGGAAGGAAAAGAGGATGTTTAGCCTTTGTGGTTCTCTGTTTTCTTCTGAGTGGCTTCTGTCACTAAAGATCACTAAATATTCTCTTTTGTCTCTAAGTGTGTTTGTGATTCTATAGAGATAATCTTAACCACCCACTCTCAGGGACTTGTGGGGGCACTATTAATGTTTTCCACATGCATAATGTGCCTTCCAGCTGAGCTCTTGTCATACCCTCTGCTCTCCTGCCCTCTGGAGGGACAACCACACCCAAACTTTAGTCCTTTCGAGAACACTTCTGAGCCATGATCTGTCCTTCAACATCATCTTTAACACTTTATTCACAATTACAAAAACAATTGTCAATCTCATCTCATAGCTGACTACATATATTTATGCACACACATTTTTAATTTAACTTGATTAGGTTTGTGACAATTGCATACTCAGAATATATTTAAGCAAAACAGAAAATTACAAAGCATAGAAATTACAAAGCAAAGTAAGAAATTTCTCAATAGTTCAACCTCCTGAAAATTACTTTGTTTAATATTAAGGGAACATCATTCTGAATATGTTCCCTGTGTTATTCTAGAGAAAGATGAATAAGAGGAGACAGAGGCAAACATAGTTTTGCAAAAATGAGGTTATTCTATACATGGTATTTCAAAAAATAATTTATATCAAATTTAATCTTGCTGCAACATAATGGAAGAAAATAACCCAATTAAAACTAGAATAATTGCTTAAATTCTCAAAAATATTTCTTTATGAGTTCCCAAAAACATTTCTGTAAGGTTAAGAAAAATGATTATAAAAAACAATATTGTGGAGTCATATCATGAATTTTTTAACTTTATGAAGTTAGACAAGGTAAAATTAGTTCTTGCTGTGAAAAATTAGGAATTTAGCACATATGCCCTACCTCTTACATTTTTTTCCCTCCTTCATTATTTCATCATTCAATATTTTTTGGTTGTCAAGGTTAATAATATTTACTTCCTTTTCTGTAACTGTAGTATCCATAATTGTTTAGACTTCAGATACTTTTGCAGCAATGATTCTTTCTCCTGTCATTCACAACCAGGTCAGTTTTCTCTGTCCCTTCAACAGCTTAACTGAGATATAATTCACATGCCATGCAATTTACCCATTTCAGGTGTACAGTTCAATGACTTTTTGCATATTCACAGAATCGTGCAGCCAGCATTACTCTCTAACCTTAAAGTATATTTATCGTCTCCCAAAGAAGCCCATGATTGCTATTCCTTAGCAATCACTCCGCTTCATGCTCCTTCTCTCAGCCCTAGTTAACCATTAGTGTTCTTTCTGTGTATTATTTGGGAAGTGGGAAATGAAGGGTGTCAATGCAGGGTGTGTTATCAAGAGTGACTAGAACTAAACTCCCCCAGGGAAAATCTGGGATCTAGTTCACAGGACATGCTCAATGACAGCCAGCCAAAGGGCAAAGAAGCTGGGATATTTAGACACCAACTTTTGTCAGCCAGTGATGAAGGCTGCTCCTGGAGGTTTTCTTTTCTCATATTTCAGGCCTCCCATGCCTGGGCAGAGTTACATTCCACAGTTAGGAGAAAACCTCCAGGCACGAAGACGCAGATATGGGCAGTCAAAAGTGATGTCACCTGCAAACACTAATATGCATAGAAGGTGTGAGTATCCAGAAGTTTCTTCTTCTGCTGTGGGCTCCTGAAGGTTACTATTTCTCCTTACTCTCTCTCTACCTTATTCCTGAAATTTCAAATGTTAGTATTGTTTACCCTGATGTTACTTACTTCCTGTTTGCAATATTGCCACACTTTCTTGGAAATGGTTGTCCTAGATTGTTCTTTTACCTTCAGTCTGGTTCACTATCACCCGCTGAAATTTTTTCTTTCTACTATGTGGTTACACCATTCCGTGGTGGATCATCCTTTTTTTTTTAAATTTTACAATCATTTTTCTTTGGTTATTTTAGTCAATCTCTTGGAAGCGGATATGCAAGACAACATATATGGAACCATTTTACCTAAAAGTTCTTAATAGTAGATTTATGTTTGCATTAATTGCTCAGTAGTACCAAGGAAATTTGCAAATAGATATGCTAATAGAATGTCATAGTTGAAAAGGTCTTACAAAAAGTCAGACGCATTTTTCTCTGTGTCAGCATTGTCCAAAAGAAATATAGCACAATCTACAAGTATATGCTACATATGTAATTTTAATTCTCTACTAGCCACAATAAAAATATTTTTAAAAAAGAGGTAAGATTAATTTTAGTAATATATTTTACTTAACCCCATATATCAAAAATATTTCAACATGTAATTGACATGAAAGTTATTAATCAGATAGTGTATATTCTTTTTGTCAACTAAGTCTTCAATATTGGGTATGTATTTTAAATTTACAAAACATTTCTATTCAGCCTAGTTACCTTATTAAAACTACATGTCAATAGTGGCTATTATAACAGATTGCATAGCTCTCTGTAACAGAAATTTGCATCTTTAGCTGTTAAAGTTACCTTAAATATTATTCTTAATCTTAATCATCACACTTTGAAGGGAAAAATATTGAGAGAGGTTCAGCAATGTGTCCAATGACAAGAAGAGTCTGGGACTATTATTCCCCACGTTTCTTCAACCCTGGATTAGTGCTTTTTCCACATTTGCTTCTCTTTTGTGGTAAATACTGCTAATGGCCTATCACATGTCCATTTTCTCCTTCTTTTAAAGAACTAAATCATAATATTGGGGGGAAAGGCAGTAATATGCTCACCCCAGAACCTACATTTCCAGGATTCCCTTGTTCATAGGGATGTTCCTAAGACAAAGTCTGGCCAATGCACTAAACACAGAAATATGAAGGAGATTTCAGGGTAAGCTTTAATTTTCTGAAATAGTGCCTCGTCTCTTGTTCTTTATTGTTTACTTCATCTACTGGTGTGAAATGCAAACATGAGCCTAGAAGTGAGGTCACAATCACATGACGCTCACATGGTCATGAGAGTGAAAGCCACACCCATCAAATGACAGGTAAGAAAATGGAAGAAGTTGATGATACTATGGCACTGGTGCTATAACTATACTGTATAAATCCTTCCATGATAAATTCACTGCAGTTATATGCAGCAGAATGTGATTCTTGACTGATATTCTCATTCCAAACATCATGAAATCATTTCAAAATCAATAGACTTTTCCTCACTGAGTGTGATTAAATTTTTTTTTAAATCAGCTAAACACTGATAATGCTCACCAGGCCAGTATTTACTAGTAAACTTGCCAAACACAGGAACAAAAAAACATTTTAAAAAAGAGAAAGATGTATTATTTTACCTTTGTAGCGTAGGTAGTCCTATGAAGAATTTTTAAAAAAACCTTTACATTGCTGAACAGTGTACTAGGACAAAATATGTTTAAGTCATAGCAGTGGCATGGCATTATGTTCATTTTAACACCTGTTAAAATGGATAAAGAGCTGTCTTCTAGGTTGATGATATATATACATATTAGCAGTTATGAGATACTAGTTCTTCTCATGGTTTTCTCACAATAGTCTTTGAGCAATTCAGGTAGCTGCTTTGTAACTCAGTTTCCTCATCTATAAAGCAAAAGATTAAAGTAGTGGAATTCTGAATTCCTTTGCAGCTTTAGCATTCTACAAATCTATGAAAGCACTTCTTCCAGGAGATAGGATTCACAGCCTGATTTCATTTGATGCTTGGCCTTTGGGTCTGTGCTTTAAATCATTAGATTAAATTTTTGACAGTGATAACTGGTGAACATCCACGATTTGAAACTCTGACAACATTCCCTCTACAATAGAACCTACCCTCTTAGAGGACTCATCTTATTCAGGATTGCATAAAGCACCTCCATAAAATTTCAAGTGAAAAAGATTTCAAGGAAGACAGATTTAGTACCTATGTTCTCTCTCAAAGGTTCTGGGAAATAATTTTCAATGAGCTAAGAAAACAGGGACTATTCATACAATTTAACATTGTGTGTTTGTGTGTGTGTGTGTTTTAAAATACTTGTCTAATTTTTTAGTTCTATTTACTATTGGGAATTATTAAAAATTCTACCTTTTTTTCATTTGATCTTTAAAAAATCCAAGAGTCTTATCCCAATTCTGAAAACTCTTGGCCAAATCCTGGTGCTATTTTCAACTTATAGTAACTGGCAACCTCGCATGTTGTAAAGTTCAAGAAGAGCAGAAATTCAGCTTCCAAATACGCCACTCTGTTAGCAGATTTGAATGAACAGGAAGCAGACAATAGAAGGGAAATGTCTGGAACCTGAAGACTTCTTTCCTGTAGGGAGCAGACTCAAAGGAAGACTAGCTTCCAAATCTCATCTTTCAGATGAATAGGTAGGGATGGATGGTACCCAGTTCAAATCATTCTTCTTCTTTGCAAAAGAATGTCTTCTATTAAATCTTTGCTTTTAAGTCTATCTATTTTAATGTTGCTGCTACCAAAAAGCATGCATTCTACCTCATAATATGCCTGCAAGCCATGATTCCAAGGAGGTTGTGTTGCCTAATGGTTAGGAGTGCAGGGGTAGTAGAAAAACAGATCTGTCATGTTGAGAAAACACTCACTCCTTACTAGGCCTTATGTCATAGAAGAGAGAATCCTTGAATTGGACAAAAGATAGAAATATTAAGACTGGACTGAAGCTTTTTCACACAGTGTTGTTAATAAAAATACCAACACGCGACCATCCTTACACCAAGAGTCTTAGGTTCTTTATGGAACATGTGCCAGGTGTTATGAAGGGATATGAAAAGCAAATTCAAAAGAGCAAGCAGAAAGGCAGTGATGAAAGAAAAAAGTATCTTCCCTATGTACTTCTGTGCCATGCGGGCTGTTTATTTTGCAAATCGCACTCACAACCCTGTAAAAGAGGGGAGAAGGGACAGAGTTATGAAGGCAGCCAGGTGGGTGGGCGGCTCAGAGCAGCTCAACTGTTAAATTCACCTCCTGCCTTTGCAAGGGGAGTTCACAGACGTGGGGCACCCGTGCCTGTGCCTCTGGGCCCAGCGTTCTTCCCACTGCACCGCCCTACCTCCCCGCAACCAACGTGGGCTTCCGTTCATATTGCTCTTAAAATTAACAAAAAGCACTTGGGTGAACCACTGCCTTGCTGAGGAGGATGTTTAGTCTGAAGAAAATTCTGTTTAACAAGGTGTCAAAACAACCATTAAAGATGTTTCTAAGAGCATTATCTTAGCACTGCAGGGAGTCCGCGTGATGCGGAGAAAATACAGGATTGGCAATCCGGAGGCTTACTTTCTGGTCAGAGCTCCACGAAGAGCTTTGAAAAAGGAGAGTGGCATTTGGAGTCAGATTGAGATTCAAATTCTGGCTCTGCTATTTAGCAGCTGTGTGACCCAAGGCACAATTCTTAACCTCTTTAATCCTCAATTTCTTCATGCATAAAATGGGAAAATGCCACCTACTTCCTAGGATTGCTGAGAGGAATAATGAGATAATATAAAGGCCTGGGAATGTGTCTGGAGCCCAACAGGGGTTCGAATAAGCATGAGCTTTATCAAATCACCCATCAGTACATTTTCTGCTCTGCCGAGCTAAGAGAACTCTTCTGATGATGAAATACAACAATATGTATGAGAAAAACCCTTTAAAGTGAAAGTTACTTTGAAATATTTATTTTTCTTATTTTTTTCCAGGGTGATATCTCTCTTTGAACTGTGGGAGTGCTGAGTAAAGGTGAAATTCCTTCTTGCCTTTTTAGAAAACAAATTCTAATTTTTTAGAACTGATTTTTTCTACATTCCTTAAACTATAGTTACTTTTATTAGTATTTATATGTATACCATTTCTCTCAATTACAAAAGACATACACATTCATTATAGAAAATGTGGAAAATATTACAAAATATTTGCTTTTGGTTTTTTCTAGACAAGAATATTTTTTAAAATTTGGCTTATTCTGTCTATATAGTTTTATGTCCTGTATTTTAAAGTTCATATTACATAATAGCATTTTTTAATCTATTTATTTTTTATTTCAGCATATTACTGGGGTACAAATGTTTAGGTTACATATATTGCCTTTGTCCCACCTGAGTCAGAGCATTTTTTTGGTTAATCATTTGAAACGTGGTTGAATATATGAGTTAGCAAGCAATAAAAATAACTTTAATTTGTTAACAAGAAATAGAGAATGTAATTGTTTCTTCTTTTCCTTTTTTGTAATTGTTTCTTAAAGTTGTTTATTATCATGAACTATAGCATATCTACAGAAGACAATGTGAAATGTATCTGTACAGTTTATGGCAATACAAGAAACCAAACACCTGGGTAGCCATTGTACAGATTTGGGAATAAAAGATTTCTAGTTCTTTAGAGGCCCACTTGGGCATTTTCTCTCCATTGCATCTTTGTTTCTACATACCCCCAAAGTAACCTCTACCCTCAAGCGTGAAATTCAAGATGCACAACAACTGTTGTGGCATGTCACCTGTCACTGCCAAAAGTGTTTTTCCCCATCCAGGGTCCCCAAGGCCAGGAGGCACCAGAGCAGGGGAACTGTTCTCTATTACTTCTGTCTTTTGATTTTGCTTACAATGTTCTTTCCCATGTCACTTATTTAAACTTTATATTTAATTGAATTAGCCACGTTTCTGCTTATTGTCTCTAATTTTTTGTTTTGGGGGTTATTTTTTGGTATAGCTAGAAAGGTTTTCTCAACATCTAGGTTGTTCTAGATTATAAAGGAATCTGTTGATGTCTTCTTGTAGTGTTTTTATGGTTTCATCTTCTACATTTAGGTCTCTGATCAATTAGTAGCTCATCATGGTATATGGTGGGGGTATAGATCTATTTTTCTTTTCTTCTCAATAATTTGAGATGGCATTTTCATTAACATTAACTAGAATGAGTCCATTTTTATATCTTCTTTAATGTTCATTATGATGTTTGTCTATTCATGCACTAATACCACACTGTCTTAATTATAGAGTCTTTAGAGTATTTTTTTTTTTTTCTTTTGAGACAAAGTCTCTCTCACTCTCACACTGGAATACAGTGGCCCTATCATAGCTCACTGCAGCCTTGAACTCCTGGGCTCAAGCCATTCTCCTGCCTCTCAAAGTGCTAGAATGACAGGTGTGAGCCACTGTGCCTGGCCTAGACTATGTTTTAATATCTAGTAGGGTTAGTTACCCTCATTGTCCCCTCATTCTTTTTCAAGGTTTTTTAAACAGATTTTTCAAGTTTATTTTCCATGCAAACTTTATAATCGACTTGTCTAGCCTCAAAACAAAATAAAACAAGTACTTGTTTGCATTACATTGGGACTGAATTAAATTTATATGTTAACTTGGGGAGATGTCTACAAAGAACATGGTAAGTCTTTCTATTTATTTAAGGAGAGTTTTGTGTCTGTCAAAGATATTTTAACTTTATCTCTTAAAGATTTTGTCTATTTCATGATGACTTTATTTCTAAGAATTTTGTCACTATTATGCTGTAGGAGTTTTCTTCTATTATATCTTCTAAATAGTGGTTATAGTTTGTACACACTAAGGCTACTGATTTTCTTGTTAATTTTACAGTATGCTACTAACTGATTTATTTATTGTTTGTGTTAGTTATATCATTTATTCTTAAGGATTTTCTAAGTATACTGTCATATTTTGTACAAATTTAGTTTTATCTCCTTTCCAATACCCACACCTCTAATATGTTATATGGCAGTAAAGGTGGTCAGCATCCTTGCCTTTTTCATGACTTTAATAAAGTGTTTCCAGTGTTTTCCCATTAAATTAGATGCTGAGTGTAGAATTGATAACATTGGCATACATACACACACACATGCAAACATGCACACAAGTCTGTAGACCAATCTTAGATGTATTTAAATGCAGACATTAAAATGAAATATTATCAGATGGAATCCAAAAACACACTGGTAAATAATGCACTGTGAACCAGTAGATTTTTCTGTAAGTATAGGAATAGTGCAGATACAGAAATTTCTATATTTACCACATTTATGGATAAAAAAGAAATATGATTATCTCTTTAGATGCTGATAGAAAATCCAATAAAATTCAATAAAAATTCCTGATTAAAAAAATGCTCAACAAAAATAGGAATTTGTGAATACTACATTAACATGATTAACATATCTATACCTATAATTATATTCCTATCTTGGTAGAGGGATAGATGAATAAAGAAATAAAACTGAGTTCTAAATGAAGAAATGCTAGTTCTCAATGGAGAAATGCTATGGGAATTTTCCTGAGGTCAAGAATTATTGTTGAACATTGTGTTAAAGTATTAGTCAATGCACTCAGACAAGGGTTATGATGTTATATAAGCTGGAACAACTTGGACTTGTGTAAATATGCACAATTTTAACTATCGTACTTGTGGATTGGGTATAGGTGAGATGATACACATGTGAATTAAAGTAGAATATGGATGGATTTATTGTGAAATAAAAGGATGTTTCTACAATCCATAGATCTCAGTGATGATTCACCCTGGAATGCCAATCACCAAGAAAGCTTATACATCCCCATATATCATATGTATCTTTTATTGAAAAATATACATTTCCAAACCTGACCACTGAAGTTCCAGATTCAGTAAGTGTAGGATGCTACCTTGGAAATTCTATTTTATGTATTTCAATGTGCAGGCAGTATCAATGGTTTTAGATGCTATTATTTTATAAAACTTTATTTATTTGATTATTTATTCATTTATTTATTTCCATTCTTGTTTTACAATATTTTTAAGGTGGCTTACCAGAACACATAAATTATAGCAAGATAAATTTAGTGTAAATTAAAAAGAAACTAAAACAAAGAAGGTGAAATATTGCTGATACAAAAAAGTCCACACTAGTGGACTAGATACACTAAGGCTGTTTGCAGGAGTTGGGACACTAAGCCATTCATGGGGTGTCCTGTGAAGTAAATTATGTGATACTCCCTTTTTCTCAATAACTGGTAGCATTTACATGTGCATAAAATTGTTTAAAATAAACACTAAGAGCTGGCTCTAGGGAGAAAAATGGCATATAAGTTCATCATACCTCTAGAAAAGTGTATATGCAAAAGATTGGTGTGAATCTCCAAACTTCAGTTATCAGACACTGATCTGGGACCTGGAATGTGGGCATAGCACCTTAGATTTTCTTATTTTCAATATTTTTAGTGCTGGTAAGCAGGGTAACCTATTTCATCTCTATTACCTGTATCTATGAAGCTTTATTTATTATCTATACCCTACAGATAACATAAAGAATTTAAGAAAGGTTAAACAACAAGCACACTAGCACCAAGACAATTAAAATATGGCTAGAAAAAGCAATCAGAAATCATATAAAGTAGGGGAAGTCGGAGAATCTGCTAGACACTGCTTAAACAATTCTGACTGCAATTGATTATTACATATAGATTTTAATTGATTCTAAATCTATAAAGAAAACATGATACAGATTGTTCTTCTCTGATTAAAATAAATCTTGAATTTATTTATGAGATTTCCCCTGCTATTAAATTCTAAGAGGAAATTATCAAATAGAGCTATCCATGAATAGTATTGAGTCTTAATTCTATAGCCTTTACCTTCCCCAAACCTATCTCAGGAGATTTCTTTTATCTGGCTGGTTTATTTCTTTAAGGGTGTTTTTTTCTTATTTTTTTAACATAATTTTTATTTCAAAATATTAGGAGGTACAAGTATGCTTGTTACATGGATGAATTGTATAATGCTAAAGTCAGGGCTTTTAGTGTGCCCATCACCAGAATAGTGTACACGGTACCCAGTAGGTAAGTTCTTATCCTTCACTCCCCTCCCAATCTCCCTCCTTCTTGGTTCCCAATGCCTTTTACATCTCTTTGTGTCAATTTATATCTATTGTTTAGCTCCCACTTCTTATGAGAACAGGCAGTGTGTTTTTTTTCCATTCTTGAAATACTTTACTTAGAATAATGTTCTCCAGTTCCATCCAAGTTGCTGTAAATGACAATATTTCTTTCCTTTTTATAGTTGAGTAGTGCTGTACGGTATATATATACTACATTTTCTTTATCTATTCATCAGTTGATGGGAACACAGGTTGATTCCACATCTTTGCAGTTGTGAATTGTGCTGCAATAAATATTTGAGTATAGGTGTCTTTTTGATATAATGACTTCTTTTCCTTTGGGTAGATACCCAGTAGTGGGATTGCTGGATCAAATAATAGGTATACATTTATTTCTTTGAGGAATCTTCATACTGTTTTCCATAAAAGTTGTACTAATCTGCAGTCCCACCAATAATGTGTAAGCATTACTATCTCTGCATCCACACCAGCATCTATTGTTTTTGAACTTTTTGAATAAAAGCCATTCTAACAGGGGTAAGGTGATATCTCATTGTGGTTTTAATTTGCATTTCCCTAATGATGAGTGATAATGAACATTTCTTCATATGTCTGTTGGCCATTTGTATATTTTCTTTTGAAAAATTTGTGTTCATGTCTTTTGCCCACTTTTTAATGGGGTTATTTTTTTCTTGATTTCTTTGAGTTCTTTGAAGATTCTGGATATTAACCTTTTGTCAGATGTATAGTTTGTATTTTCTCCCATTCTATAGGTTGTTTATTTACTCTGATTATTTCCTTTGCTGTGTAGAAACTTTTTAATTTAATTATCTCATTTTATTTTTTGTTGTTGCTATGTTTGCCTTTGGAGTTTTAGTCATAAATTATTTCCCTAGACTAATGTCTAGAGGAGTTTTTTCTATGGTTTCTTCCAGAGCTTTTATGGTTTCAGGTCTTACATTTAGGTCCAAGAATAATTTGACTTCCTTCTCCCCAACTTGGGTGCCTTTATTTCTTTTTCTTGCCTGATTTCTCTGTCTAGGACTTCCTTTATTATGTTGAATAGAAGTGGTGACAGTGGGCACCTATGTCTTGTTCCAATTCTTAGAAGAAACATTTTCAACTTTTCCCCATTCAGTATGATGTTGGCTATAGGTTTGCCATGTATAGCTTTTGTTATTTTGAGGTATGTTCATTTTATGCCTAGTTTGTTGAGAGTTTTTGTCATGAAGGGGTGCTGGGTTTTATTGAATGCTTTTTCTACATCTATTGAGACAATCGTATTTTTTTTTACTTCTGTTTATGGTAAATCACATTTATTTATTTTTCAGAGTTTTATTTTTTTAGTTTTTTAAATTTCAGCATATTATAGGGGTATAAATGTTAAGGTTACATATATTGCCCATGCCCCCTCCTGCCTCAAGTCAGAACTTTAAGCATGACCATCCACCAAACGTTGCACATCTCCCTCATTGTGTTTGTATATACCATCCACTCCTCGCTCCCCACCTGCCCGCCACTGATAAATGTTATTCCTATATGTCTACTTAAGTGTTGATCCATCAATACCAATTTGCTGGTGAGTACATGTGGTGCTGGTTTTTCCATTCTTGAGATACTTCACTTAGTAGAATGGGTTCCAGCTCTATCCAGGAATATACAAGAGGTGCTAGATCACCATTGTTTCTTAAAGCTGAATAGTACTTCATGGTATACATATACCACATTTTATTAATCCATTCATGAATTGATGGGCACTTGGGTTGTTTCCACAACTTTGTAATTGTGAATTGTGCTGCTATAGACATTCGAGTGCAGGTGTCTTTTTCATAAAGTGACTTTTGATCTTTTGGGTAGATGCTCAGTAGTGGAATTGCTGGATCAAATGGTGGATCTACTTGTATCGCTTCGAGGTATCTCCATATTGCTTTCCACAGAGGTTGAACTAGTTTGTAGTCCCACCAGCAGTGTAGGAGTGTTCCTATCTCTCTGCATCCACGCCAACATTTATTGTTTGGGGACTTTTTGATAAAGGCCATTCTTACTGGAAATAAGTGATTCTCATTGCAGTTTTGATTTGAATTTCCCTGATGATTAGAGATGTTGAGCATTTTTCATGTTTGTTGGCCGTTATTCTGTCTTCTTTTGAAAAATTTCTGTTCATGTCCTTTGCTCAATTTTTGATAGGGTTGTTTGATTTTTCCTTGCTGATATTCCTGGGTTCTAAATAAATTCTAGTTATCAGCCCTTTATCGGATGTGTAGCTTGCAAAAATTTTCTCCCATTCTGTGGATTGTCTGTTTGCTCTCTTGACAGTTTTTTTTTTGGCTATGCAGAAGCTTTTTAATTTGATCAGGTCCTATTTATTTATTTTTGTTGCTGCTATGATTGCCTTTGGGGTCTCCTTCATAAATTCTTTGCCTAGGTCAATGTCTAGAAGAGTATTTCCAATGTTTTTCACTAGAATGCTAATAGTTTCACACCTAAGGTTCAAGTCTGTTACCCAGCGTGAGTTGATTTTTGTGAGAGGTGAAAGCTGTGGGTCCTGTTTCAGTCTTCTACTATCCAGTTTTCCCAGCACCATTTATTGAATAAGGATTTTTTCCCCAGTGTATGTTTTTGTCTGCCTTGTCGAAGATTAGTTGGCTATATGAGGATGGTTTTATATCTGGGTTTTCGGTTCTGTTCCACTGGTCAATGTCCCTGTTCTTGTGCCAGTTCAAAGCTGTTTTAATTACTATAGGCTTCTAGTATAATTTGAAGTCTGGTAAGTTGATACCTCCTAATTGTTTTTATTGCCTAGGATTGATTTTGCTATACGGGGTCTTCTCTGGTTCCATACAAAGTGTAAAATTACTTTTTCTATATCTGTGAAAAATGATGATGGTATTTTGATAGGGATTGCATTGACTCTGTAGGTCACTTTGGGTAGTATAGACATTTTAACAATGTTGATTCTGCCGACCCATAAGCATGGTATATTCTTCCACTTGTTTATATCCTCTGCTATTTCCTTCTTCAGTATTTCATAGTTCTCCCAACCATTTGACAAAATTGAACACCCTTTTATGATAAGAATGCTCAACAAAGTAGGCATAGATAGGGCTTACCTAAAAATGATACAAACCATATATGACAAACCCACAGCCAATATCATACTGAATGGGAGAAAATTGAAAGCATTCCCATTTAGAACTGGAACAAGGTTGCCCACTATCTCCACTTCTATTCAACATAGTGCTGGAAGTGCTTGCTACAGCAATCAGACAAGAGAGCGGAATTAAGGGCGTCCAAATGGAAACAGAAGTGATCAAACTCTCACTCTTTGCTGATGACATGATATTATACCTAGAAAACCCCAAATATTCATCCAAGAGACTCCTTGAATTGATAAATTAATTTGGTAAAGTCTCAGGATACAAAATCAATACACAGAAATCAGAGGCATTCATATACGCCAACAACAGTAAAAGTGAGAACCAAATCAAAGACTCAATTCCCTTCAAAATAGCAACAAAGAAAATAAAGTACCTAGGAATATATTAAACTAAGGAAGTGAATCACATTTGTTGGTTTGCATATATTGAACCATCCTTGCATCCCTGAGGTAAAACCCACTTGATCATGGTGGATTATCTTTTTGATGTTCTACTGAATTCCATTTACTAGTATTTTGTTGGAGATTTTTGCATGTATGTTCATAAAGGATATTGGTCTGTAGTTTTCCTTTTTTGTTGCTTCCTTTCCTACCTTTGGTATCAAGGTGATAGTTGCTTCATAGAATGCATTAGGGAGAATTTCGCCCTTCTCAATGTTATGGAATAGTTTTGGTACATGAGTCCCATTTCTTCTTTGTAGGTCTGAAAGAATTTGGCTGTGAATCTCTTTGGGCTGGGGATTTTTTGTTATTGTTGTTGGGAAGTTTTTTATTACTCTTTCAGTGTTGCCACTTATGATCATCTCTAGTTGAAGAGTGGAAGAGTGACGCTGAGTGGGGCTGCTCAGGCATGCCTGCCTTCAGCCTCCACAAAGGCAGCACAAGAGCTATCTTGGCAGGGGATAAGGGTCAGTTCCCAGGCTGCTGCAGAAAGCCACCAGGGAGGGGCTGAAGAAGCCCCACCAAGCCAGAAAATCAGCTTGTCGAGGAGGGGCCATCTTGGATTCATAGTCTGGCTGTCAGGAGTAGGTTCCTGTCTTCTCCCTCTTTCCTTGCCCATGGATCTCCTTCTAGCATCTGACCACAAGCAGCAGCACAAACTAGCTGGGCCCACCAGCAATGGTGCCGTGGGCTGGGTGCTTCCCTGCCTAGGACCTTGCCTCAGACTGAGTGCACAGCTCTCCTATTGAGGGAGGGGTGCTCTGAGTGTGAGCTGCAGCTTGGACCCATACCACACTCTCGTTTTAGTTCTACTCATATGGGCTTCCTTGTCTCCAAAGATTAGTTCACAAATCTCTCTTCTTTGCCCCCGATAAAAATGATTGAGTATTCAGGGTATAGGATCTGTCCTGCAGGACTGTCCTCTGATCCCTAAAGTTCAATTCCTGACCATGCCAGGAAGAAGCGTGTTGCTCCTGAGTTTCCCATGGCATACTCTACCAGGCTTAGTGTCCTTCAGCTTTGGGGTATGCCCTGCTCTGCTGGAGAAGCCAGGTGAGTAGCACCATGGAGTAGGCTGGCAGGCAGGAAGCTCAAAGTCTGAGTAACTCTTTGTCTGCTGCAGGTTTTTAAGAGGGAAAGCATGAGGCTCACTCTGTGGAAACCTCAGTGTGTCGAATGCACCAACAGAGGAGAAGCCGCAGCTTCTGAGAACCCTGCCTCAATCATCCCTTGGGGCACCCATGCCAATTGTCAAGTGGGAACTGCCATGGCTGCATCAGCACTGTGGGTAGGGGAGCTGTGGGAGAAGGAGAAGTGACAAAAACTGAAGGGCTGAAGCTCCCTGGGGAGGACAAAGGCACACGATGGATGGAGAAGCAGTATGGCACCCGCTGCCTCGGCTCAGGTCTGTGGTGACAGGAAGCGACCCTAAGGGGGCTGGCAGCTTTGTTCTCCAGAAGCTCCCAGTTCACTGACAGCAGCAGCTTTTGGGTTTGTGAGGGTAGAGAAGCTCTCCAGCACTTTGGGAGCCTGCTAACTAACAGAGGTGTGAGAGGAAGAGAAACAAACACTCCCACCTACCCTTTGCATAGGGCTCCAAATTCCTCAGGGGTTGACCTCTGCCCAAATCTTGCTCCTTCTTGTCCTGCTACACAATTTCTTCCCATAGAATCTCTGGTAGGTTCTGGCACTTTCGCCTCAGAATTGTACCTGGGCTATGTTTTTTTCATCTAAAACTTTTCCTTCTTTCTGTGACCTGCCATCCAATGTCTCTAGTCAGCCATCTTCTAGTCCATCTAAGTCTTCAGCCCATGCTTTTTTCTTATATAGATTAAGAGCTCTGTGAGAACCAGGCTATGTCTGCACATCTTAATGTTGCATTTTCCCTGATACAACAGACACTAATAAGTGTTTATTGAATGAATGAATGAATGAATGAATGAATGAATAAATAAATAAATAAATAAATAAATAATGAATGGATAGCCAAACAATACCTTGATTTTCCAGCCAATTCCATGTCTCAGCTGTTACTCACAGCACTGGGCTAGGGGTAGTTCTTTCATAATTCATGTATTCAACAAATTTTTATTGAGCACTGATGAAATGCCAGGCACTACAGCATGTCCCAAAAGTCTCCATACAAAGGAAAATTTTTGAAAAGTTTGTAATAAATATTTTGTAAATAAAGGTACATTTAGCTATAATTTCCCATTTTCCTTATATATGGCAACTTTTGGGACACCCTGTATTTTTCGTATTGGGATATGGGTAATAAGCAAAAGAAGTGAAAAGAAAATTCTTTTTTTATAGTACTCATATTCTACAGTTGGGGAATAAATAAATAATTAAAATATAATTTGTTAGATAGCAAGAAGTGCTTTGGAGAAGAAGAAAGCTGACAAAGCAGATATGTCTGCACATCTTCTTAATGTTGCACTTTTCCTGATGCAACAGACACTAATAAGTGTTTATTGAATGAATGAATGAATAATGAATGGACAGCCAAACAATACCTTGACTTTCCAGCCAATTGCAATACTGGGTTCTGGGTGTGTGAGTGTGTACGTGTGTGTGTGCACGTACACTTGTGCAAGAGAGCGAGAAAGAAAGAGAGGGAGAGATTTAGGAGAATAGTATCCAGGAGAAAAGGTATTACTTGGAATCCTGGCTTCTTATGGTGACTGGTGTAAATATGAATAAAAAACATAAGAGTTAGCTCTAATGGTCTCAAGGCAGGTAATGGTGTTGAGGCTGAGAGTTTGGAAGATGGAAAGAGGTTTAACTTATTTCCAGAAACACACAAATTATTGGTATTTTCCTCACTTTGTTGTACAGAGAGATTGGTAGGTGTGTTCCAATCATTCCAAGCTGGTAAAATGTATGCATTTTGGGGAAAGGGCTAGAAAAAGAGGCTGAGGAATTGGCTAAAAGGAGGAAGAAAATCTCATACAAAATGGGACCTGTTACTGCAGCAGCACTACAACAGTAATGTTTTTCAGGAAAGAACTCGAGAATTAATTTCCAATCGGAAGTCTAAGTGTAATTTAGGTAGGGAAAAAGTAATTTCCTGGGTTGGATTTGGGCCAGGGCATTGGAATTAACAGTTCGTCTCTTGCAAAAATTGCCAGGGAATCTCTAATATTCACAAGAGAGCATGGTCTTAGATTCACAGCTCCGGTGTAGGCTGGTATCTTCAGAGGGCAGTGCCACTCACCGGCTGGAACAGACTGGCTGATGAATGATACCTTAAAACCACTTACTGATTTGCAGGCCCTCTGCACTCCCAATGGGACATGCATTTTTCCTAGAGAGCTTCTGTACCTAAGGATGGCCAAGACTTTGCTCTGTCAGATAGTACAAGATCAGATCAATTGATACTAAAGCCAAAAAACTTTTTTGAAAAGTGAATCAAGAGATGCTTGCTGGGATGATTGCTATTTTAAAGAGGTGAAGACATCAATATGAGTATTACAAGAATAATAAAGATGATAAACACTGAAAGAGGAATCCCAGTTTTCAGTTCTACAAGTACAAAACTGTGTAAAATCCAGTAAGTACTTCACCTCTCTGAGCCTCAATTTCCTTGTCCAATGCATCTGCAATAAAATCCAAACAATTTCCCTGTTCTACCTGGCTTCTTTCCATCATTCAAATATTCCCATCTCAGAGGCTCTACCACATCACCCAATCCAATATTGCTCCATGCCCCATTCATTTTTTCTCATATATAGCTTTCCATTTTATTAATTTCAGCACGTCTGTCACTTTCTAAAATTATTTTTTATGTAATTGTTTACTTGTTTAATGTCTGTCTACAACCCTTCTCCACCCCATCAGAGTTTCCATAGGATCAGAGTTTCCATAAGCAAAAGCCTTGTATATCTAAAAGCCTTGTATATCTTTTTCACCAGTTTATTCCCAGTATTTAGGGCAGTGCCTAGGAAAGTAACTAGTGAAGAAAATATCCTTAATAAATACAGATGAATGAAGGAGAATGGACTCAGTGATTTCCCTGAATCATCCCAGCTCTAAAAGTCTGGGGGTCAATCCATCTTTAGCTGGGATAACACGCAGCTCCAGGCAGTACCATGAGCTGGGGAAACTGTTTTTAATGTGTTTTCTAATCTGTCCCTAGTCCCTGCCAAGTCTAGATATAACCTCTTCCTCCCAGGGTCACTGTTCTCAGAGTCAATCACATACAAGGGAATATTATGGGATAGTATGAGATAAAATGAATTAAAACATCTAAGGCAGTGCCCAGCTCCTGGTAACCACTCAGTGTTCTCCATCTTTCTCCCTACCTAGCAATCGTGCAATTTGATAAAACATTAAATAAAATCGGGAGTAATTGAATATGTTTTCATATTATTAACAAAAAAAGATTGGAAAATTTAACTACAGAAGCTTTCAAAGGAACAAATTTCTATCAGTTGATTTTCAAATGCCATACATTTCTCATGACAGAGTGGGAAGGACAGGGATTGAGGAAGAGTAAGTTGGGTTGAGGGTATGCACAGAGCATAAGGGCTGGTAGGGTGTCAGCTAACTAGGGTGTGACATAGGACCCATGAAAGCATGAAATCCAAGGCAAGAATGTGACAGATCGTAGTGGGAAGTATGGTGGAGAAAGGATGGAAATTTGGAAAAAACAAAAGTTGGGTAGTTGGGTTTTATGTGACTCATATGGAATCATTAGTTCAAAAGCAAAGATGAAATGTCTCTAGTTAAGGCACACACTGTTCATTTTATCAAAATGTCCTGCACTACCTATTTACTGATTTCCATTACTTATTGGGCCCTGGCATCATTTCAGGTCCCAATTGCACAGACTAGGAAAGGTGCTACGGCAAAGAAGCAAGAAGCAGGTCTTACAGTCAAGAACATCTGAAAGCTGGGGTGTCAGAGCAGTAAGGAAGATACAATTTGGTCAAACACAACAGCCACTATTTGCATTAATGAGATTTCTGGAGCTGTGCTGGCTTTTTAAGTCATTGGCTCTGAATGTCTAGACTTACCTCTGTTCTGTCTAAACGTAATGTCTAAATTCACCTCCTTCCTCTTAAAAAGGTGCTAATAGCAGGCAGTTTTAACAGATTTAATACAAAGGCACAGGAGACATTTTGCAGGGGCTAGGAAACAGGGCAATTAATCTCTTCTACTGCACCTAGTTTAGCCCAAGGACAACTCAGAAAAGAGAACTTTCACTTGCCAGTTTTATTGGTCAGAAACAAAGCTCGCTACACTAGGGGATTCATTAGAGGTAATTGAATGTGAGTGATAGGCTACTAGGCACTAGAAGAATTGAAGATTAACCAAGAAAATATAGGTAACACAGAGATTAGCTTCTGCAGGAAGCTGCTACCTTGGGAACTGGAGGGAGCGGGCAGGGAAGTGTGACCACAGCCTAAGAGCCCGAGCCTCAGGCAGACTCTGGAACCATGGGGGACCCGTGGGGTGAGCTGGAAGGTGGCACAGAGGTGTGGGGTACCACAGCCATTGGTGGATATATGCCTGAGCAGAGAGAAACAGGAAAAAATCTACCGATTTGTATCTTCTTCCTGCCTTCCCGCCTTCAGTCAGTACTTCCTGTTGCCCTAAAGGAGCCAGCAACTAGTTGGTAACAGACACTGGGAGTCATAGTTTGCAGTGACCAGATTCCCATTATGCATTATGAAAATAGGAAATGGATCTGAAGCATGTGACATCCCATAACAGCACAGGAGAGGGCTGAAGCAATGGCTCCCGTTCACCAAAGCATAGTCTGCACACAATCACACAATCGATGGCCTCGTCGTCACTCCACCCTGCAGGGGCTCTCTTTTTTGTTTATTTGTTTTCATTTATAAGATGCTCTTTATGAGTACGATGTCAGCACAATATTGCCATCTTACTTTAGAAGTTTCTTTTTCACATAAGTGAAACCATTCAAGACCATTCTATCTAGATGGGTGGTTTCTTTCAATGCCAATTTAAAATTATTTTCATAAATATATATATGTTTTTGAAACCCGGGAAGAAAAGGAACAAATTTGTGAAGAGAGTGGAGTGCTAACACAAACCAGAAATCCATTACGGTGTACTTTGCAGATACTGTAGGTAATTAAAGACTTTTAAGGGCAACTACAGTATTATTTACTTGACAGTGAAACTCTTACAGGCTATTATGTAAATACACATTGAGCACATTTTAAAAGTGCGTGCTATTTACTATTCATAAGTGTTGTTAATATGTATTTCATTTAACCCTGAGGAGCCATTTCAGTCTCTTGTGTGAATTTACATTTATGAATGTTTTTATAAAATGCATATTATTTACCCAATAGGCAGCTCTGCCATAAGAAATGCTAGAGCTGATTGCCAATTTAACTTCACATCAGTTTCCATGCAATTGTTTCTTAGGTCTGCTTGCGTGGTCGGGCATCCCTAAATAGCCCTTCCTTTCAGAATCCTGCCATTCAAGACCCATGAACTGTTCAAATGAAGGAATTTTCCAGTCTGTTTGGTGGTTCTGGGGATTTTAGTATCATATAAAAAGAGGCCAGGATATAGCTCATCTTCGAAAATAAAATAAATATTTCAGCACTGGAGGTGGCAGTCTATAAAGTATATGTGTGTGATCACCTTGTTTACTCTGTGAACTGAAGCCAACATCCACAAAATAAAGATGAGTAAGCTCTAGAGTAAGATAATTCAAAAGTCGATTTCCTTCCCTTCACTCACTTCCTTCCTCCCTCCCTCCCTCCCTCCCTCCCTCCCTCCCTCCCTCCCTCCCTCCCTCCCTCCCTCCCTTCCTCCCTCCCTCCCTCCCTCCCTCCCTCCCTCCCTTCCTTCCTTCCTTCCTTCCTTCCTTCCTTCTGCATAAGGGTAGAATCCTCTCTGCTCTAGTCATTTCCATCGAGAGACCAATATGACCCCCCACCATACCATATGCAGAATTTACAAAGGGTATAAAGATTCCCTGCCAATGCACACACCATATGCAGAATTTGCAAATGGAATCTGTTCCATGACTTCTGTGTCCCCTCATCCAGATCAAAGACATAACAGGGATCAGAAAAAATAATTACAGAGCACAGAATAAAATTTCTTTGGAGAGAGTCTCGTCAGGCTGAAAGTCCTTACCCTTTCCTGTGGAAGAGGAGTGGATGGGAGTGCTACTTTCTAACGCCTAGAGAAACACACTGGAAGCTTTGAAATTTGTTCAAACGGGAGAAAGAGACTTGACCCTGGTCTCATGCCTAATAAATCTAATGTAATCTGGAGACTGAGGTCTGATTCCCGCTCAGGAAATCTAAAAGGCAAGAGAAAGGCTACTGAGCTGCTTTGCTGGTGCATTCAGGAGACTTTTGCTGTGTTGAGATTGTCCCGCAGTCCTGGAATTTGTAAGGACAACAATGTGGTAGTATATATCTCCTATCAACCTGATGCGGGCAGTTCTGCAGAGAGAGAGCAAGTGCTAGGCTGTCTTGGGTCCCATTTAACCACTTCGGTACAAGCATCAACTATAGTGGATAGCCACAGATGAATACGCAAGTCAACCGTAGCCAACAGCCGTGATATGAAGGCGCACAGCTGAGCATCAACTTTAGCCAACAGCTGTCATATGACTTTTCTAATTTTTCATTTATCAAAATAAAATTGTGAGCATTTAAAAATAACGTAATGAAAACATATATGTATATGTTACCTATTCTGATTTACATTACAAGTAAAGCTGCCTGTAAAGTAAAACAAGCTTTCAGTGCTTTCAAGCTTTCCTCATCACACAAGAGCAAAACGGATTCGTGGTCAATGCACAGCACACACTACAGTGCGGACTGTGAGTGCCGGCTTATGAGCAAGGTTTCGCGGAGGGTGAGCGCCGTACCGAAGTGGGTGAGAGGCTGGAGGCATAAAACTGGACGCCTAAGGGCCAAAGAAGGAAGTATAAGTAACCACCCAGACTACAAATTTATCTGGCCAAGGTAAGGATGAGAGAGAACTTTGTAGATCTGGCAACGAGAACCACTGAGTGAAGCCTTGATTGCATCCCACACAAGAGTTTAGTCATTCCGGGTCTCGGGATCTAGAAGACACCTTGTTGAGAATCAACTGATCCTCTTACCTCTCTTCCATCCTTTTATCTTTTTTTTTTTTTTTTTTTTTACACTGGCAGAAAGTAAATTGTAGCTAGAGAAATGGCGAGGATATGAGAGGGCAATAAATATTGAACAGAAGTTTAAATTCTTTGTGGTGGATTTAAAAATTGGTCATATATCAATCCTCTGCCTAAAGATGTGTTCTTGAGACTCAATATTAGAAATCTTCTCTTCAAAAGGTACAGTTTGTTTCTCTATACCTTGAATCTAGGCTGATTGATTGACTTGCTTTGACCCAATCTAGAAGATGCTTAAAACATTTGCTTCTTTGGGGCTTGCTTTTCCTTGCTGTGAACTCCTGTGACCACCACCTTGTGAATGAGCCTGGGCCAGCCTGTTGGATGTTGAGAAATATGTATCACAGTGTCCCAGCCGATAGCCAGTCAATAACTAGAGATGTAAATGAAGCCACTGGCTGCCAGCTGACTGCTGACCCACGAGTGAGCTCAGCTAAGACCAGTAAAAGAACCACACTGCTGAACCCAGCCAAAATTGCTGACTGAATTGTGAACAAATAATGATTATTGTTTCAGATCATTAGGTTTTTGGTCAATTTGTTATGCAGCAAGAGGTAACCGCTAGAGTCTTTCTCCCTCAGGCAGATTTTCAGTCTCAAGCAGGACTGAACTGTAAAAAGAAGATAATTTTAAAATGTACATGAGTCTAAACATTTACATTTCTGAATTGAGACTGTGTTTACAACTTAATGCAACTGTAAGAGCATCTAATACTGAAAATTAATTGGCCTCCATGGGTTTTCATTTATGGATGAGGGAAGATCATTCCCAATGAACAAAGTTTAAAGAGATGGTAAAGAATAAACTTAAACTTTCATTTTGATCAAAATCGACGTGTAAACTCTATTTAGCACATTGATTAAACTTTCATAAACATGTGTGACATGTCCAGTATAACATATGAAGCATGACTTAGAACTAAGGCATTTGCTCTGAGAAAAAAGAGTTGACAACAAGAGCATAACATCTCATTTCTATTTACAGAGGACACTTGGCAAAAAAAAAAAAGGGGGGGGGAGATGGCTTGGACACCTATCCTTCCAAACCTGCTAGTAACCTGGACTTGGTGTATACACTGTTTTTGCTAGCAGAAAGGTAATGGAGAGTTCTTGTCTATGAAATGCTTTTAGCAGGTGCCTTTTACACCTGGCCTTCCTGGGTTGCTTGCTGTAAATAAACTTGGAATTTATGGATTTATGAGAGCATGATTGGTTAGATAATTAGTGGAGTAAGAAATGGAGATGCTTTACAAGTGAAATGGCTGTCCCTATGTCAGAAACATCCTGCATGAATTGTGTAAATTACTCACAAACTAAAGTTGACCTAGATTGTTCCTCATGCAAAAGAAGGACTTTGGGGACCTGAATTAATGGTGTTAGGGAAGCACACTCTCAGAGAAGCCTGCTTTGCCCGTGCATTGCAATGCTTGTGCTCTTTGAATTACCAGGAGAGTTTGATAGTGGGTAAGATCTATGACTTATGAGAGTCTGCCTGGACAAGTTGATTCTTTTAGCTTTTTCTTCTTCTATTTGGAGACTGCTGAGGTCTCAAAGGACCTCACAAGCTTAGGCTCTGATTCAGAAGTAAATCATCATACAAGCGTAGGAAAGCCACTTAACTTACACATTTGTATATTATTTATGATATTATTAAACAAATAGGTAAATCAAGCAACCTCAGAGGAATACTATGAGAATTGGAGAAACAATGAATGAGAAATGCCTCTAAAAATTATTAATGAAAACACAAACTTAAGGGATTAATGTTGCTATAGAAATCTGTATGGATCAAAAAAGTATGTAGTGTCGGAATTTTGTCATCATTGGATACCAGTACCATATTTAGGTCCCTTGACAGCTTATTCTTCTTAACTGTGATTTTTATCCTTGTGTCTTCTCCAATATCTAGTACAATGCCTTTTACATAGACGGAGCTCTTCATATTAACCAACTTACTTCCTTCAATTTCATCTGGAGCAAGCATTTCACAAGTTTGTCACATAAAGTAATTTGTGTGGCATTCAGAACTACGTTAAGTTCTATAACTTCATTATTCATTTACTTTCTACTACATAGACTTACATGTGAATTTTTTTCCCAAAGATATCGAGAAATTCAAATAGACTCTTTAATATTTGATATTAAACCCTTATAGTGTACTTTCTGGATACTAAGTAACAAGACAGGTACCACTATCCACAGCCTTTAATGTAAGTATTAAATTAAGCCATATGAAATTGCCATTCTTGTAAATCAGCAATGTAGAACTATTAGAAATTCTGAATGGTTTTGTCAAATAGTCACAATGCATAGGTTGGCCAACATGAGAAGGAGTAGAAAAGAAAAAGAAATAAGTGAAATTTACCAGACACTGTTGATTTGTTGATTGGTAACCCAGCACGTCCCCGGTATTTATGCCCTCCTTTCTCCAACACTTCCTGCAGAGTTTGGAAAAGAAAATTTATCTTTCTGGCCATTGTCAGATATAGTCATGTGACATAAGGCTCAACATCATATGCAGTGCTGTCACTATAGGTGTAAGAAGTTTCTGAGATTTGGCAGCAGCTGTATAGAGCCCAGGACAAACTCTAGGAGTAACATTTTTACTATTTATTTATTTATTTAGTGAACTAAATTTTGAAGTCAACTTGTTTTCATGAAATGTTCCCCTTTTATACAAAAGAAAAGTTTTGCAAAACTTTAATTACAGTTTGGGATCTCATAGCATCCAGTTTAGTGCACACAAACACATACATGAAAAAATCCGTAATATCTTATCAATTTAAATCTGGTCACTGGTGATGGGTTTGTTTGTCTACATATACCACACACACACTCACATGTACATACATATATATCATGCATGTCTTATAAAGATCCTCTTTAGACCAAATTGCTTTAATTTTCAGGCAAAAATTCGAATTTCTTCAAAACAAGAATTTAAAACACAAATCTTCTAAGCCTATTAAATGCCAGCAATAGTGACATCATGTTGATAAGACATTTAGCAGCATTTTAGTGGTTACCTCTTAATTTTTATTTAAATATAATAAATATTATTGAAATGTTTCTTTGACAATGCACTCAGTTTTAAAAGCTGTCTGTAATGTCAAAAATAATGTATTTGCATGAACTCTATATACATTTTCATGAATTCAATCTTTTAAATAAATCTTCCAATATCTAATGCATCATATTATCAAAGCACAAAAAAAACCATTATATGATTATAAGAAGAACCTCAGAACTCACTGTCTTCAAATTTAATGGACTCTCAATCCTTTTTTTTCCCTTGCAAAGACTGTTTTTAAGACATTTCACAGTATTTTATACATTATAAATGGATTCCATTCTTGGCTTAGTAATTCACCTAATGGACAATGGATACAAAAAAGCTGTAACTCTAGGGACATTAAATTGGTTCTAAACTCTGAAAATTACAGCTTTTACAAAAAGAAGAAAATACTAAAAACATGTCTAATGCAACACTGCATCTAATTTTCCACTACCTCCAGATTGTGTCTAAAAGCTCCTAAACTTCTTAATGACACAATATGTTAAAATTGCGTTCCTTTATATTTAGATCTCAGAAAGATCTCACCGATTTTATAACCCCAAGGAGAGCTTATCAGCAAGGAGGGCTTATGTGTGTGTGTGTGTGTGTGTGTGTGTGTGTGTGTGTGTGTGTGTTTTAAGAGTCAGAGGGAGGAACAAGTAGAAGGTGCTACATCTATCCCAAGAGACTGTGAATTCTCATATTGAGGTAGGGAACTAGCATTCTCACATGGCATTCTTTTTCACTCACCAAGGAGATTAGAAATCCAAATTTCCATTTAAAGCACTGATCAATGGTATTTCAGTAAAGGAACAGAAGGGGAACAGAATAAATTGCTTTCTAGACATACCTAGTGATCAACTTTAAGCCTTAAGAACAGCTTCGAATTTGATAATATTATTATTTAGATCCATGTCCATTCGAAGAACATGAACGATTATCTCTGAAGCTAAACAATACATTCAAGCAATGGCAATAGAGAAATTACTCCACTGAATTGTAAATACATGTCTTCACATTTTATCAATTCACAGGTGACTGTAATAAAATATGACAGTGTCTGAGTATGAAGAGTCTGTGAATTGGCAGAGATTTTAATAATCTTTATCATGTAGTTAGATATTTTATGAACTATTCTAATTTTCAAGAGGACTGTTCCACACTCCCCTTTACCTCTGTATTTTCCTGAAGAAATGAGTGGTTCAGAACACTATCACTGTAACATAAATCCCACCATTTAATCCTTTTATCTTTTTCTCTACCTTAGTCTGAGATTAGGAACATTCTTCCTCCAAGTAATTATTTTCTTGTGGATTTCTCCCAAATCTTCAGAAATAGTGAACATAAGCACATTATGCAGAGATGCCTGTCTTAAATGGACCTCTGAGCTCTTGGATTTTTACTTCACATTGATTATTTATGTTTGAGAAAATGTTATTTCATTCTAGTTTTTACTCACCCCTTTTTAACTGCTGATAGATCTATGAGAATTCATGTTTCTTTTAAATTAGCACCTTTTGATCATTTAGGTTAATAAAAACTTCTCTTTTCCGGAAAGATTTTATTACTCCAAATCTGACCTATTGTAATAGAAATTTACCCAGACTAGGCCTTTTGGCTGTCTTAAATTGAGAATTTCATGCCCCTTGTAATACACTGAGAATTTTCTAATTTTTTTTTTTATGTGGAAGAAAAAAAGTTTTGCCAGCTTTAATTCCCAGCTTCTTTCTTACCTTCCAATTCTCAAGGAGATCACTTGAATTTCATGAAAAATTACATATTTTCATTAGAGGCTTAGTTACCATGTTCTTCTTTTGATTTGTGAGATTTATTACAAATGAATTTTCCCATCTTGTTCCTTAAAACTTCTTGGATACCTGTCATCATCTGTCACACACACTGCTCCTCCGTATCACATCAGGTAATTGCAGTAAGCATTTCCCGCCATTTTTATAAAAGTCACTTGTGTGAAAATAGATCTTACTAATAGTTTCTCTGAATTCCCATGGTGCCCTTTATCCCCCCCTCCATCACCTGTCATCTAACATTCCCTGGGATTCTCTTGAATCTAAATATTTGAAATAATTTCCCTGTCTCTCACCATCATCTAACACTTTCACAAAAATCCTGTGAATCCTAGCTCCTAAATATCTCTGGAATCTGTTCCAAGTCTGCCCTCTTCCCTATAATTTCCTGTACCCATAAAGATAACTAATGTCGATTGCAAAGCTGTAATGCATTAATGTTGTTTTATTTTATTTTACTTTATTTCATTGCATCAAGTAATTCTATCGCTACAATAATTCTGTAGTAGCTACTGGCTCTCTTCTACTCCAAGGTGAGGAGAGTAAGTCACATATAAGTTAGTTAATTGTTTGAGGTTCCCAAACCGAGAGAGAAATCAACATTTGAACCCAAGGCAGGTTGATTTCAGAGTTTATACAACACAGCTTTCTTCTTGCTTAGACTATTCCAAGATGCTCCAAAGTGCACTTCCAGACTCTAATTTCATATCATCGCTTTATCCTCCACAAAGCCACTGAGCTGACTTTCTGAGAAATGATTCTGAACAAATGATCCCTCTGCTAAAAAGAAAGAAAGAAAGAAAGAAAGAAAGAAAGAAAGAAAGAAAGAAAGAAAGAAAGAAACCAGCAATTTCTCCTTGTCTACAGAGCAATGCCCAATCTCCTCAGTGAGCATGTAAGACCTCCTATAATCACATCCAGCCTCTTCCATCCACTCCACCTCATCCACCCCAATAACACCCAATGCTCCAGTTACTGAAAGAGCACCCTTCCTTGAAGTCATGCCTTTCCATGCCTTTCTACTTGGAGCCACCCTCTGCCTGCTGTACTCTTCTCTAAACTTGCTGCTCTGTGTGACCCTCCTCATAAGGTGCACTCCCTGTGCACACCTGATCAGAAATGACACTTCTTCTATGGAGGCTTCCTGAAATGGCTTGGCACACATAACCTTTCCCTCCACTGGGTTGTCCAAGAATTCCATTCATGACTCTGTTGGAGCATATATCTGTGATCTCCCTCCTTTGATGGTGACTATGTCAGCATCATATCTTTAAGGTCTTTTTTCATTTCTCCAGTGTCTCCTATTCAATGTGGGTAACTAGTAAATGTTTGTCAAATAATGGCCAATCTTTCTCCCCCATCTTAATTCCTTGAATAAAAATCATATGCTTTGAAGATATTATCCAGGGATCTCTAATAAAAATATTAACTTTTAGTCAGACAGAATTTACACCCTGAGGGATGCTATTTGATAAGATTTCCCCTGAGTCACTTACATTCCTCTCACAGAAATGTCTGATAATCCTCCAGTTACCAATCCTGTAGCACAGCAGTTCTCAAAGTGTGTTCTGGGGACCACTCGGGCCCCTGACACCTGGAGGTTTGTGAGGCCAAACTATTTTTGTAGTGATACGAGAAACCTATTTGTCTTTTCACACCTATTTTCTCATGATCGTACAATGGAGTTTTCTAAAGGCTACCTGATGTGTGATGATATTGTCAGTCCATCAGCTAATTGGTATGTGTGCTCGTGTGTGCTTGTGTTTTAAATTTTTCTCAGTTCCCATTTCCAATACAGTAATTGTTAATAGATAGACTTCACAAAGAGGACAACTCTTTGGGCTCTTAAAATTTTTTTGAGAATATAAAAGGGGCCCAAGAACAAAAGTTTGACAACTGCTACTCCAGTAGTATGCTAGAGTGAATTCTAGTGTGCTAAAAAATGGCATAGAACAGAATCCAAATTCTAAAGATTACATATGTATTTTCATTGTATATTTTTCATCTTGCAATGTATCCTGAAATTTTTATTTCTATCATACTTGAATAACGTTGCCAAAAATCTACTTTCTGCAAAGCAATGTTGGTTGTGACCTAGAATGCTGTGCTTTTATAGGGGATTACAAACTGCATGACGATTAGTTCCAGTGTCTGCCCAGGTATCAAAGTTAAATTGACTTCTCTACAAGTATAAGATTTGTCCTTTATAAAAAATAAGAATGCATACCCATTTTCTCCTTTCAGGATCTCAGAGAATTCAGGAATAATACCTAATAGTTCTTTCTTTTTTTATTACACTAATTTTTGAACTAGTCTCTGAAAAGTATAATATCTGTTTTTTCTCATGCAACAGAGAAAAAACTTACAATTTCTTAAGCTTTCTATTACTTAGTCTAAGTGTACAAATCTTTCTCAAGGTTATACCCATTTCAACCAGTTTCCTTGCATTCTATAATTATGCACGTTTTAAAATGAATTATCCTGTCCTTGTGTTCTTGTATTTTCTTAAATGTAGTAACAAGAATATGTGAGAAAAATCTATTCTAGGATGAGCTTCTATGCCTTCTTCCTAATAATCCAGATTTAACATTTATGATTTTTCTTATATAATTTCTTCTTTCACTAAGGCACACACAAAAAGAAGTGCTAAGAAATTTCTACTTATTTCTACTTTCTAAAAATATCATGCATATATTCATCTTGGCTAATCTTTCTGTATGAGGTTTCAAATAGATTATGTTACAACATTTTTACTAGAATAAAAATCCTTTATGAGTTTTTACTGAGACATTAAACTTATATGGGACTTAAAATGCTTATGAGGGAGTGTTTGTTGCTTTTCAAGGTGATGCAATATGAAACTTAGCCTACATCAAAGACGGTGTGATAGAAGTCCACAAAAATCATTAATAATTAGAAGAGGTAGATGTTTAATAATTACTGGGATACCAGGGAGCCTTCAAAAAACTGTGTGCATTGATGCCAGCACAAAAGTAACAAAATGAATTTCTTCTCACCATTATCATTCTCATGAACATATCTAACTTTTGAAGACGCAGCTAGATAGAGTAGGGAAAAAAACATCTAAAAATCCGATCATGAAACCACATTGAAATAAGTTTTGTCAAGTCCGAACCTTCCAGGATTATGTGTAGTTCTTGAGCTCGTTGCCATGATGTATACTCTTTCACACATAGCTGCCCTTTAGGGCTCTGCCCAGCCACACATAGACACCCCGTTGTTTCTCACATTTTCTTGCAATTTGAGGAGATAAATGGTGCCAGCTGGCTCTTGTTTTCCTCAAGGCAAGATGATATTCAGCTCTCTTCAAGAACTTGGTACACACCTTAAAAAACTTGCCAGGATGAATGAAAAGTAACGGTTGTGTGTATTCAACTGGGGCGGGAGAAAGTGTAGAGGAAGAAATACCTGAATCAAGTTGCTGTAGTAACATTCTTTGGAGATTTAATAAGCAGATAAACAATAATGTTTACAAATCATAAAGGAAGCATAAGAAATTGCTCAATACATAAATGTGAAAAACACAAATATCTAACATATTTGAGAAATTTTTTTACATCCTTTGTACTTGGTTAAATCACTCTCATTTTCTCAGTTGGATAGATCAACTGGGGAAAGAAGGTGGCAGGATGCTATAATTACAGTAAATCTTTAAATTGCTTTTATTATAGACAAATATGTGTCGAAATAAATGGGAATATGTGCAGTTTAATGTCAACAAATGAAAGGATGAAACTTTTTTGAGTACTTAATATATGCCAAGCACTCTTCCAGGGGGTTCACATGGAGTAATAGTTGAATATCACAGATGCCCAATGCTGTGGGTAACTGTCATCATCCCCATTTCACAAATGAAATGAAGAAATTGAGGCAGAGAGAGTTTTAGTTCATTTCCAGAGAGCATGAATAGCCAGTGGTAGTACTGGGATTTGAACTCAGGAAGCCTTGCTGCAGAGATCACACCCTTGCTCACTTGCTGTTGCTTCACCACCACATATAATGTGAAGATGAAATTTCTTTGCAACTCTCATGACATGTTTTATATTCTATAATTTCAGATATTTAGATATTTATTACTCATAAATATTCTTCATTGTTTCATTTTCAGCACTCCAGTCATCTTCCTTCCTATGTTGAACAAATCAAGAGACCAAGTCTTATAGCAAATTCCACGGAAAACTCAGAGCAGAGAAACATTTTTAAAGTGATTAGATCACAAGTTAGTCACCAACATCATAAAATAAGTTTTCTATTGTGTCCTCATTCACATGGTGCTTGGTAATTTTTAGAAATTAATATTTAAAAGAGTAAAACTGACTTTATTTTTTATAGTTATTGCATGTTTATTGTAAAACTTGCAGAAAATACTGAAGTGGAAAGAAGACATCCTACCCTGAAAAATCAGCAACAATTGCCATTTGGTCTGTCTCTGCAATGAAACGTCTAAGCATCAGGACTGGGCAACAGCAGAACGAGGAGTAAGAGCAATATTCCTGGAAGAATCTAGAAGACAAAGAGACCACTTAGCCCAATTGGTAGGTTTCATAATGTCAGTGGGGTACTCTCTGGCACTGGATTTCTGGGGTAAAAAGTCATGACAGTGTTGGCCAATTTCCATGGTATAAATACTCCCGCTATGGCCAATGTAAAGCTATCTACATGTTACAGAATGTAGAATTGGGATAGATGCACACATTAGCTCTTGCAATTTAGTGCAAGCCAGATCCAGTACAAAACTAATAGTGTTTTTTAATGTTCTTTCTCACTCTAACAGTCTTAAAATATTTTAGCCAAAATGTCATTTTTGCCTCTCCCGGATGAAGTCATTTTTCTTCTTTCCTTGCCAGGACAATGCATTGGTCCCCACGTTGGCTTACAAATGTACACCTGGATCCCTGCCTATTTGTCCTTCCCAGGGCAAGCAGAATGATCTTTTAAAAATATAAATCTGATTTTTGTGTATTATCTTTTTGACGTGCTGGTGGATTCACGTGGCTAATATTTTGTTGGGGATTTTTATATGCATGTTAATCAGGGATATTGGTCTGTAGTTTTCTTTTTTTGTTGTGCCCTTTCCTAACTTTGGTCTTAGGGTAAAATTGCCTTCATAGAATGAATTAGACAGGTTTCCCTTCTTCTCCATCTTTTGGAAAAGTTTCAGTAGGATTGATAGCAGTTCTTTGAGGTATGTCTGATAGAATTTGACTGTGAATCTGTCTGGTCCCAGACTCTTTCTTCTGTTTTTTTTTTTTTTGGCTGGGATATTTTTTTAATTGATCAGTTAATCTCACTGCTTACTATTTCCCTCTTCAGGATTTCTATTTTGTCCTGATTCAAGCGTGGTAGGTTGTTACGATTTTAGGAATTTATCCATTTCCTCTAGGTTTTCTAGTTTATAGGCATAGACATATTCACAATAGTTTTGGATGATCTTTTTAATTTCTGTAATATCAGTTGTAATGTCTTCTTTTTTAATTCTGTTAGAGCTAATTTGAATCTATCTCTTCTTTTCTTGGTTAATCTGTCTAGTGGTCTATCAATTTTGTTTATCTTCTCAAAGGACCAACTTTTTGTTTTGTTGATGCTTTTGGGTTTTTTATGTCAATTTCATGTAGTTCTGCTCTGATCTTTGTTATTTTTTTCTTCTGCTAGCTTTGGGTTTGAAGTTATCATAATGTTAGGTTGTTGGTTTGTGATCTTTCTATGTATTTGATGTAGGCATTTAGTGCTGTAAACTTTCCTCTTAGCACTGCTTCTTATATATTTCAGAGGTTTTGATATGTTATGTCACTATTTTTATTCATTTAAAAATTTTTTTAATTTCCATCTTGATTTCATTATTGACCTAAGGATTATTCAGGAACAGATTGTTCAATTGCCATGTATTTGTATAATTTTGAGATTTCCTATTAGAATTGATTTCCAGTTTTATTCCATTGTGGTCTGAAAAGATACTTATATGATTTTGATATTTAAAATGTATTGAGGCTTGTTTTGTGGCCTAACATATAGTTTATCTTGGAAAATTTTCCATGTACTAAAGAGAAGAATGTAAATTCTGCAGTTGTTGAGTATAATGTTCTGTAAATGTCTGTTAGGTTCATTTGCGCTACAGTCTAGTTTAAATTCAATGTTCCTTTGTTGATTTTCTGCCTTCATGATCTGTCTAGTGTTGTTATTGGGATGTTAAAGTTCCCCACCATTATTGTATAGTTGTTTATTTCTTTTCTTAGATCTAGTAGTGTTTTTTGTATGAATCCTGAGCACTTCGGTGTAAGGGGCATATATATTTAGACTTGTTATATCTTCTTGTTGAACTGATACCTTTATCATTCTATAATGACCTTCTTTGTGTTTTTTTTTTACTGTTATTGATTTAAAGTCCATTTTATCTTATATAACTACAGCTACTCCTGTTCACTTTTGTTTTCCATTTGTGTGGAATATTTTTTCTACCTCTTTTATCTTGAGTCTGTAACGATCTTTACCAATTAAGTCAGTCTCTTAAAGGCAGCAGATATTTGGATTCTGTTTTTTTTAACCAATTTTGCAAATCTATTTGTTTTAAATGGTGCATTTGTGTTCAAAACTAATATTGATATGTGAGGTTCTGTTCCTGACATGATGTTGATTCCTACCTAGTTGTTTTGTTTTGCTGACCTTAGGATTCTTTCCTTCATTTTAACTTTAGATAGTGTGATGACTATATGCCATGGTGAGGTCCATCTTGAAATCAGTCTCCCAGGAGTTTGTTAAGTTTCTGATATCTGGTTGTTTAAATTTCTAGCAAGACTAGGGAAGGTTTCCTCAATTATTCCCTCAATAGGTTTTCTAACTCTTTTGCTTTTTCTTCTTATCCAGGAATACATGATTCACAGGTTTGGATGCTTTGCATAATCCCACTTTCTTGAAGGCTTTGTTCATCTTTTAAATTCTGTTTTTTTATTTTGTCTGGGTTAGTTTGAAAGAATTTTTTTCAAGCTCTGAAATGTTTTCTTCTGCTCAGTCTAGTCTATTATTAAAACTTTCCAGTGTATTTTATAGTTCCTTAAATAAATCTTTCATTTCCAAAAATTCTGTTTGGTCATTATTAAATTATATGTTTCTTTAGAAAATTGTTCATTCATATCCTGAATGTTTTTTTTTTCTAGCTTCTTTAAAATAATAAAAGCCACATATGACAAACCCAAAGTGAACTTCATATTTAACAGGGAAAAGTTAAAAGCATTCTCCCTAACAACTGGAACTTAACAAGGATACCTACTGTCACCACTTCCACATAGTTCTGGAAGTTTTAGCCAGAGCAATCAGGCAAGAGAAAGAAATAAAGGGCATCCAAAATGGAAAATAAGAAGTCAAATATCTCTGTTGATAATATTATTATTATCTTATACCTAGAAAATACTAATGACTTCTCTAAAAGACTCTAAGATTAGATAAATGAATTCAGGAAAGTCTCAGTGGACATATCTATATACCAATAACAGCCAAGCTGAGAACCAAATCAAGAACTCATTCCCATTTGAAATAGCTGCAAAAAAACAAAAAACAAAAACAAAAACAAAAAACCCCTAGGAATGTGTTTAAGAAAGGAGGTGAAAGATCTCTAGAAAGAAAACTACAAAATGCTGATGAAAGAAATCACAAATAACACAAACAAATGGAAAATATCCTATGCTGATGGACTGGAAGAATCAACACTGTTAAAATAATCATACTGCCCAAAGAAATCTACAAATTCAATGAAATTCCTATCAAAATATCAATGTCATTTTTCACAGATGAAGAAAAAAAATCCCAAAATACATATGGAACCGAAAAAAGAGTCCAAATAGCCCTAAAGTAACCCTACACAAAAAGAGCAAATCTAAAAGCATGACATTACCCGACTTCAAATTATATTATAAGGCTATTGGAACCAAAATAGTCTGGTACTGGCATACAAATAAAAACATAGATCAGTGAAACAGAATAAAGAACCCCCAAATAAAGCCATATATCTATTAACCAACTGATCTGCAACAAAGCAGAAAAAAAATACCGGGAAAAGAACTCCCTATTCAGTGAATGGTGCTGGGAAAATTGGATATCCATATGCAGAAGAATCAAGCTGGATCCTTATGTCTGTATATCACCATAGAATATTAGTTCAAGATGAATTAAAGAAAGGCTTTAATTAGACCTGAAACCATAAAAATTCTAGAAGAAAACCTAGGAAAAGCTCTTTTGGATATTGGCCTAGGCAAAGAATTTATGACTCAGACTCCAAAGGCAAATGCAACAAAAATAATCAAATTGGGCTTAAATAAACTAAAAAGCTTCTGCACAGCAAAAGAACTAATCAAAAGAGCAAATAGACAACCTACAGAAGAGGAGTAAATATGAATCCAACAAAGGGTTAATATTCAGAATCCACAAGGAACTCAAACAACTCAGTGAGTAAAAAACAACCCCATTAAAAAGTGGACTAATGACATGTACAGACATTTTTTCAGAAGAAGATATACAAATGGCCAGAAAACATATGGAGAAATGTTTAGCATCATTATCAGAGCAATGCAAATGAAAACCACAATAAGATACCATTTTACTCTAGTCAGAATGGCCATTATAAAAATGGCCAAATTAAGAAACAATAGTTGTTGGCGTAGATGTGGTGAAAAGGGAATACTTATGCACTGTAGGTGGAGATGTAAATTAGTACGACTCCTATGAAAACCAGTATGGACATTTCTCAAAGAACTAAAAGTATATCTACCATTTGATCCAGCAGTCTCACTACTGGGTATCTACCCAAAGGAAAATAATTCATTTCATCAAGAAGATATTTGCACTTGTATGTTTATTACAGCACAATTCACAGTAGCAAAGATAAGGAATCAACCTAAGTGTCCATCAACCAATGAGTGGATAAAGAAAATGTGGTATATATACACTATGGAGTACTACTCAGCCATAAAGAAGAACAAAATTATGCTTTTTGTAGCAACTGAGATGGAACTGGAGACCATTATTCTAAGTGAAATAACTCAGGAATGGAAAACCAAACACCATATGTTCTCACTTATAAGTGGGAGCTAAGCTAGGGATACACATGGTCACATAGATTGGAATAAGACATTGAAGATTCCACAGGTAGGAAATGATAAGGGATGAAAAGTTACAATATACACTATTCAGGTGATGGGTACACTAAAAGCCCAGACATCACCACTGTACAATATATCCATGTAATAAAACTGCATGTGTACCCCTTGATTCTGTTGAAATAAAAAAAATACAAATCTGAACATGCCATTTTCCTTATTTGATGCACTTTGAAGATGGGGGAAAGAGCACAAGCCATAAATATAGGTGGCCACTAGAAACTGAAAAAGTCAAGGAAATAGATTCTTCTCTCAGAGCCTGGAGAAGAACCAGCCTTACTGACACTTTAATTTTAGCCCAATGAAACTGATACTAGACTTCTGTACACCAGAACTATATATAAGAAAATAAATTTGTGCTGTTTTACAAGACCACTGCTCTAACCCCTGAGCTATAGGGCCTGTGATGTTTTAAATCACAAAGTTTGTGGTGATTTTTTTACAGCAGCAATAGGAAACGAATAGGGTCCCTTCCTATAAGGTAAAGATGAAATCCCTTTCAATAGCCTATGTCCTCTAGATGGTCTCCCTGCTACTCATTTTCTTTTAGTCCACTATATTTTCCATGACTTTGCTGCCACAGGGCCTTTCCCTGTGCTGTTACTTCTGCCTGGAATTCTCTTCCCTCTGATGTTTTCTAGTCGCTTTCTACCCATTTGTCAATTCAAGCATCACTTCCTTGGAGAGGCTTTTTCTTTGCCATGCAGATCAAATCTCCCTGTATGTATAATATATACACATAGAAGGGTGTCTCTCTCACTCGCAGTATTTATACCAATTGGAATTTTTACATGTTTTTGTATGACTTTCATTAGTTGCTTTTTTCCAATATGGGTAGGGTCTGTGCTATTAAATAGTTTTTATGTGCCTTTGTATCCCAGTCACCTGACACATAAGCAGTACTTATAAATATTTGGTATATAACTAAATATACGTTATATATTTCCCAGCTCATTACTCTCTAACAATTGTGTTCAATATACTCTTTGTTCTATAATCATGCATCCAACCAGTATTTACCAAGAGTCAACTTTATATAAAGTCCCCATCTCACATATTCATGTAATTTCGCTGATAATAACAATATTAGAGGTGTAATAGTAACAGACAATCTCTACTGAGGATTCACTATGTATCAAGGACTGTAATAAATGTTTTAAGTATACAAGTTCATCTTACCCTTGTAAGATGAGTGTAATTATATTTTCAGATTAGAAAAAATAGGTCTTAGAACATGTATATAACCTTCAATAGACTGCATGGCTAGAGCTGGACCTAGTGTGTGGATTCAGCTGACAAAAACCTTCATTTTTTAACACAATATTGTTGTTTGTCCTCTCAAGACCCTATACTTGTTTGTAGGAATCATTTACACATTTATGCTTATTTATTAACATATTATCTCCTAGCAAATTCTTATTCTCTCCTTTATTTTTACTTTTTTTCACTCAGTACTGTGTTTATAAGAAATATCCATGTTGCTAGAATATATTGATCCTCACTGTGGCTACATTTTACTCAAAATATATAATTATTATAATCTTATTCAGAATGTCAAAGAATGTTAACTTTTTTTCCAATAGACATTCCCTCTTTCTTCCTTTGGTAGAATGGACAGTTGGGAACATGGCTGTTTAGCTAGAAACTACATTTCCCAGGATCTCTTGCAGCTCGGCGTGACCACATGGCTTGTATTCTGAATAATGAGATAGGAGTGCTAGAAACATATGGACTTCCCAGTTGTGCTCTTAAAGATGAGCGGTATACCCTCCACTTTTTCTTTCCTCTCTTTCCACTAGCTTCAGCCATTACAATTATTTTAGACCACAATGCAGAAGTATGTATTAGGAGGGCACAGAATCAAAAATAGAAGGAATGTTAGCCACAGACGCCATGGAGCTGCTGTATTAGCTTTGGACTACAGAAACATAGATGTCTATTACACGCAGATATATACATTTCTGTCTTGCTTAAACCACTCTTTTTTTTTTTTTTTTTTTAGACAGAGTCTCACTCTGTTGCCCAGGCTAGAATGCCATGGCATTAGTCTAGCTCACAGCAACCTCAAACTCCTGGGCTCAAGCAATCAATCCTTCTGCCTCAGCCTCTCTAGTAGCTGGGACTACAGGCATGCGCAACCATGCCCAGCTAATTTTTTCTATATATTTTTAGTTGGACAATTAATTTCTTTCTATTTTAGTAGGGACAGGGGTCTTGCTCTTGCTCAGGCTGGTCTCGAACTCCTGACCGCCAGCGATCCTCCGGCCTCGGCATCCCAGAGTGCTAGGATTACAGGTGTGAGCCACCACGCCCAGCCAAGCCACTCTTATTTTGGACTTTCTTAGAGCAGTTGTACTGGCATTCAAAGCAATATATTTATTCCTTCCTCTGGTGAAAGACACTGAATTTCCTCTAACTCCTGCCACCACCCTAATGATGGATGCTGGGATAACATCTTCATACACTCCCCGTATGGATCCATATGAAACTATCTGAGCTCCGTACTTGAGAATAAGAGTTATGGGTCATGGCTTATTTAATTTGAATATTTAATTTGATATTTAATTTGACCAAAACCTGCAAGACTGCTTTGCAGAATGAGATTTTGTTTTTAATCATCAGTGTACGCATGCCTCTGAAACACTCCCTCAACTCAGCCCTTATTTTCTTTCCAGGTACAACTTTAGCAATTCTAACCCCTACTTGTTTTAAATATAAATCCTTTCAAGGGATAACAAAAGAGGATAGAGTAAAGTTAGCAGGAACACAGGGAGAAGTGATAATTTTTCCGGACTCACTTGGTCAGCAGGGAAATTTTGTGCAGTAGCCTGGACTTCAGGCTTACATTTTATAATGAAGGAATATATAATATGCTATTGATGGATCAGAACAGATTAATTTGATAATCTTTTATAATTTTATAACTTGACTTTATGCTAAGAGGCTAATATCTCTTTGACAGTCTTGGGTTGTTAAAAATTGTGTCCAGACTCCATCAAGAATATTTAATTCTAGGAACCATCATGGCATGATGATTTGTGGCCTTGGGGTCAGACTGACCTGCTAGTCTTGCCCTTTTCCACCAAGCGGATGAAGGAGCCAGACAAGTCCCTTCTGTTCATTTCCTTCCTCGTTCATGAGAGGCACAGGCCAAAAAGATCTCTAAGTACATTTGCATGTATGTTTTACATTAAAAAATAAAATGACATAGCATTCACTAAATTCCAAATGCTGTGCTAAGTGCTGGTTACACAAAGATTAATGTGATGTAGGCTTTCCCCTAAAAGGACATATCATCCAGGGATTAATGTAGTAAAATGAGCATGTGATTCAACACAGCATTGTGCCAGATGCCTCTTGAAGCCTCCTTATATTCCTTTCAGTCTCACCTCTGATTCTAGCCATAGCAGAGCAAATGGTTCTGTGTGGCTCTATTAGTGAAGCCATAGGATATGTGAACTATTGTGTCTCGTGTAAGTACTCACCATAGATCACCCACTGCAGAGGAGCCATAAACCATCAAGTGGGCAGGAATAACTCACTGTCTACAGTAGTGATACGAAATATCACCTTAAAGGAAGGAACCTGTTTTATGCAACGAAGGTAGATATTGGACATGTGATCACAGGATCTACTAGTTCTTCTGTATACTACATCATAAGAAGGAGCAAACCCGTGATAAAACAATGACTAAGGCCGGGCGCGGTGGCTCACGCCTGTAATCCTAGCTCTCTGGGAGGCCGAGGCGGGCGGATTGCTCAAGGTCAGGAGTTCAAAACCAGCCTGAGCAAGAGCGAGACCCCGTCTCTACTATAAATAGAAAGAAATTAATTGGCCAACTAATATGTATATAAAAAAATTAGCCGGGCATGGTGGCGCATGCCTGTAGTCCCAGCTACTCGGGAGGCTGAGGCAGAAGGATCTCTCGAGCCCAGGAGTTTGAGGTTGCTGTGAGCTAGGCTGACGCCACGGCACTCACTCTAGCCTGGACAACAAAGCGAGACTCTGTCTCAAAAAAAAAAAATATATAAAAAATAAAAATAAAAAAAATAAAAAAAATAAAAAAAAAACAATGACTAAGATGCCAGCTTGAGGGAATAGCCTGTAGTGGTTCTGTCTCCCAGATGTCTTCATAGCACTGGGCCAATGGCTAATATCCAGCACCCTGGCCTTAAAGCTAGGCTACATCAATCCAGTAATTAAACACAAATGTTGTGTATCTCACCATTGCTCTCAGTGAACCACTGAGAGAATTATTAAGAGTATTTCCTGTCCCTAAACCTTAGGATCTTCTCAATTAGTCACTATAAATCCCAGGGAAGGAATGCTTCCATCGGAAGATGCAGTAAGGTTTCCATTGAACCTGAAATGGTCACTCCTGCTTGGTCATCTCAAGCAACTTCTGCTGGGAGAGCCACTACCCAAACCAAAATAACAACAACAACAAGAGAGTTGCTCTTAGAAGCACTATCGTGAAGATCTATGGATGGGACCTGAGAGAATCATATCTGTAACTCTTCACTAAGGCATTTCTCTTTCTCCCCCCCATGCCTGCTGGTAGCAATGAGCAAATGATGGTAGCAAACACAGCCAAACAATGACAAGGAATATAAAGACACAAAGTCTTTGGGAATGGAGGTCTGGCTCACCCCACCAAGCAAACAACTGAGACCACGTGAAGTGAGGGAATCTAGAATGGGTAGATGAGGAGGGAGATAGCTGAGTATCTCCCTTGGGACCATGAATGGCCTTGGGGCCATTTACAGCTGTGGAAACTGGGACTTGTTCCCACTAATCCTTGCATGTTAAGTATTTATAGAGATTAGAGCAGGCAACCACCTTGACAAGTCACAGATGGATATGATTTCATGAAGTCATAAATGGGGGGGGGGACCTCTTTACCCAGCCTGTCACCTTGACCTCACCTGTGGTGCCAGCCATGCCTTTATCAGTGCTCCATATGACTCTCAGCTCACAATGCAATGTCAGCATCTTGCTGTGTCCTGCTGAGTAGACAGAGGTGTGCAGCCTGGAAGAGGAGCTAACCTAGAGGAAGGCCTCAAATAAGGTGGCAGGGAGGAGCTGCTGTATACTTGCTTTTGTCTTCCAAACCTTAAGTGGATAATCTGAAAGACACCCTATAACCTTCTCCAAGGACACATGGAAATTTGATTCCCAGGTGTTCACTGTGGCAATCAACTTGATTACAAGTGCTTGTTGGCTTTTCCTCCTTCCTGTCCTGTTCTTCCCATTCCCTCACTCCAGCTTCTGGGGATATCTCCAGCACAGAAGTTCTTGGCTCGGGCTCTGCTTTTGGAGAAAACCCAAACTAAGTGATGAAAGTGTATATAGTGACAAGCCCCGATGGCCTTATCACTATCTTGATCATGATTTATTGCTCCAACTAGAATGAAAGTTTGCCCTAAACATATCTAATGGCTATTTTCCTAGTCTCTAGGATACTGTCTGCAAAAAGAAGTTGCATAAAAAAGATTTGTTTGGTGCTCAGACCTTTAGATTCATTGTAAGTTGCCACTGCCAATGAGACCAAAGTGTGTGACTTGTCAATATGCAGTGTGACAGCATTAAAGACTGATGCTAAACCTCAAAAAAAAAAAAAAAAAAAAAAAAAAAAAAAAAAAAAAAGATTTGTTGAACGAATGAATGAATGAATTCTCAGTTTGGAGATAACAACATGCTAGGGAAGAAAGAACATACGAGGGAACAACAACTTAATAATTGATTGGGCAGGTCTGGCATGAAAAAGATGGTATATGTCTTGATCTTCCTAGATGTGACCAAGAAAGTTGCCAGAGCATATGGACCTAAAGGGGCTAGATAGATAAGGTCAAAGTGCTGCTCAGACATGAATTGTACAGAAAGACCACTGAAGATTAGATGACACAAACAGATACCTCAGCAACACCTTTGTGGATTGGACTGCCTGCCTTTATGGTTGGTAAAACTCAGTACTCAGAGTATAGACCCAGATCCACCAGAATTGGCTGATTCCCCTGGCAAAAAACTACTCTTTCTTTCATTCCACTTTACTTATCTGTTAAGTTGGAAAGTGAGGAAGATTAGACAAAGATTAGATTAGCTTTTAGAAAGATGTCTGGAAGAAGATAAGTGGTTTGCAAGGGATTGTTAAGTAAAATACAATATCTCATATACCTGAGCTGTGGACTGGTACTTGACACATTTTGTGACCAATACAATTTTTACCAAAAGGTCATCTAAATGTAGTTAGGCACAGCAAATATAAAGAGTTTAACTCTTACTTTGCTTCATTGTATGGAAGCAAGTAAGTATTACAGTTAGGAAGTTTGCAAAGTTATAAGTGAGATATTAATATAATTTCTTGTTTATTTTGTTGTTTTTTTTAAAAATAGCATTTCAAACCTACTAGTATTTAGGGGAAAAAAGTAGTATTTCTGGTAAGTTTGCACTGGGAAGCTAACTGGTCCACACTTAACCTTCTCAGGAGATGTTTCTTGCCTTTGTGAGACTCAACATCTCCAAGTTATCCTTGGAGTGCTGATGCTGGAAGCTACAGAGGAGAAGACAGATGCCTTGTTAATCTGATCATGAGGCAGGCCTCTGTATCATGTACCTGCAGTGCCACACAAAGCTCAGTTGCAAATGGATTCTGATCACTGGGAGATGCACTGGTTGCTTCTAATTGAGGCTTGCTAGAAGGACAAAATCATTCTGGGAGAGAATTTTCATGTCATTAGTGGCCTGGGTCATGACTCAGATGGAAGTGATCAAATAGATCTTTATAGTACTGTGTCTTTGCCTCCAGCACCTTGGCCTCTCACCTAAACACTCAAAATAAATAAGTCAAATAAATAGGATGTGACTCTACCATGGAGTTTCACTCCAGTACTTGCCCAAGGCCACTCAGCGGTTATAAAAGCTTCTGTAGTGAACCTGCAGTAAAAGTTATGAAAAGGTCTGTTTTTACAAATGGAAAGAGGCAATCTTCATCCCTCTCTACCTGGGAGGCTTCTCTCCTTTGAGCCCCACCTCAAGGCCCACAGTGATCTGGCATTGTCCTCTGTATTGTGTAAAGTTTTTTCCTCTCAGTTCCAAATTCTTTCATCACTACTGTCCTGGAATAAAGGAACATTTTTTTTTTCTTATAAATAACCTTTTTTATACCCAGCCCCCATATACCTTTCAAGCCTCATCTCTCACCCACCCTACCTGTGACCATTCCTCTCCCCACCTCTCTGACAATGCTATTAACAACCTACCTGAGGATTGTCTGAACTTGTCATGATGCTTCTCACTTCTGTGTCTTTGCACATAATGCTTTCTCTTTCTGGAATGTTCTTCCCTCTGCTCCCCCATCTGTTATGCTGAGCCCATTCTTTTTTATCACTCGGACTCAGGAAGAAAGGTCAGTTAGGAACAGCCTCCCAACTCTTGACCTGAGTTCTGAAGGGTGAGCCTGTGTGTTCTAGTCTCTCACCTTCCACACAATAATTAACTGTCTCTCAGAACAAGAGGGTGAATTCTGCCCTAAGCAGAACACAAAGTCCTCTTTGTAATTGTTTAATGACAAATGCAATTGTGGAAACCAAAGAAGAGTTTAGAGGCAGACAAACATTAGCCTGAAACTAACCCTTTTGACACACATTCTAAATGTCTGGACAACTATTTTGTTGTTGCTGTTGTTGTTGAGACAGAGTCTGACTCTGTTGCCTGGGCTAGAGTGCCATGGCATCAGCCTAGCTCACAGCAACCTCAAACTCCTGGGCTCAAGCAATCCTTCTGCCTCAGCCTCCAGAGTAACTGGGACTACAGGCATGTGCCACCATGCCCGGCTAGTTTTTTCTATATATTTTTACTTGTCTGGCTAATTTCTTTCTATTTTTAGTAGAGACAGGGTCTTGCTCTTGCTCAGACTGGTCTCAAGCTCCTGACCTTGAGCGATCCTCCCGCCTCAGCCTCTCAGAGTGCTAGGATTACAGGCATGAGCCACCACACCTGGCCTGAACAACTATTTTCTTTTCTGATGTCTCCTGAATAAGCCTATCCCCCAGGCTGATCTTCAACAGGTATGCACTCATTTTGAACTATTCCACATTAGTCGGTAAATAGCTGCTGTCCCACCCAGAACGTCACCTCCCGCCAAACCTTGGCTACCTTGGGACCTCACCTTGGATACTTACAAAAACTCTTCTGCAGCTAACGGGTGAAAGCCTGGCCCAGCAGGAGGGCTTCAAGAATCCAGCCCCAGGTGTCCATTCTAATTGGCTGGTGCCACATTAGTTGTTAAAATACTTTAAAATATAACTGCTGCAGATCACCAAATTTATCCACATTCTAAAGGAGCAATTGCAGAGATTCTCCGTTGACAAGTGTAATAATAACACACAGTGAGATAAGCCTGAATGTGACTGAAAATCAAATTTGCAGTTAGAAAAATGTTCAATATAGCATCATATCATGAGTCGAAGGGATCTGAGAGGCATGTTCAAACTACGGAGGAAAGGCAGCTAGAATCAGGAAATGGATGTTTTAAATTTAGCATCTGAAATGGTTTAATTGAAATTATCAAATGGGATAAATGCCTTTCATCATCAGATACTTATTTACTGCAGTGGTTCACATGTGTAGGTGTTGAAGCACATTTTGGTTTAGTATTTAAATACTTGTCAAATGCATATTGAGCTTTTGTGAATTGAGGTGCATCTTGCATATGCAGGAGATAATAAGTACCGAGAATTTACAATTGGGGCAGTCCCATCACGGGATTCATTGGCATAATTAAGAATAGCAATAAAAAGTAGCGGAAGTGGAGGCAAAAATCAAGTACACAAAGATCGTAAAGACTACCTTGAGCTATACAAAAATGACTCCTGACGGATGGAGACGTTTAATAGATAATATTGCTTCAGTTGTGTTATTTATGACAACTAAAAAGAAATCTGCAACAAACATAGCAGAAATAAATAAAATACAACAATGACACATACACATGAGAAATGCATTGATATCCATCTTCTAGGACCATGTTTCTTTAATGGGAATCTACGTTGGCACTGATTGTAGGGCAACTACCGCAGTGTATGAAAGGAATTCTTACTTCAAAACACCATTTTCTAAAAGTGGGCCTCGGGAGAAGGAAGTAGATAGATTAGTGAAGAAAGGGTGGGATCGTAGAGCCCAAATGGATGTGTCAATTCCATGAGGAGATAGTGAGATTCTGCTATGTACTAGCACTTCGTTCAGCAGCAGGGGATACAGAGATGCAGGCGGCATGATCCTGTGCTTCTAGAATCTACAATTTAGTAGAGTAGACAGCAATACACAAATCCTTAAAACCTATTTCAGGCTGCAATGAGCGAGGCTCATTGCAATAGAGAGCTAGGAAGATACACAGAAGTGAGTCATTAATTCTGACTGAGAAATCCTAGGCAAAAGGGACACTTTGAGCTTAGACAGGGACAAATGAGAAGGGGCATTACAGAACAGAAAAGGCAAAGGATGATTCAGATATGTCAAGCCATTTACTTGGACTTCAATCCAAGTAATTACAGTGTGGGACTAAAGATTGGTGAACTAACCAGTCTTGTATAAATTCTATACAAACCAGGGAAGGCTTAAAGTTGTTTTTTGTTTGTTCGTTTTGTTTGTTTGCTTGTTTGCACTATATGAAACAAATCCACATGAATTTCAGAGCATTTCTACAATATTTGAAAATAAAGTGACATCTGGAGACCAGGTTGTCTCTTTGGCCATAGTCCCTGTTCTAGCAACACGTGCCTGGCAGTGCTGTGATATATTGGTCTTCAGAGCAGCCCCACCTTCAGAGATGCCCAGCAGGAACTGATATCCTGGCACTGGGGCTGGACAGGAAAGAGTGGGATAAAGAGAGAAAAGATGGAATTGCAGCCTCTTCATTGGGGAGACATCACGATTGGAGAAGGAAATTGGGAACCTTAAAAGGAAACTGGGCTCTGTGACCAGAGAAAGCTTAGACTACACTGTCTAATTCCATAGCCACCAACTGTGCAACTGTGCAAATTTAAATCAACGAAACTTGAATGAAATTAAAAGGCCAGTTCCTCGTTGTACTCATCACACTTCAAGTGCTCAATAGCCACAAGCGGCTAGTGGCTGCTGTGTGGATCTGCAGAGATGTAGAACATTTCTGTCATTGTAGGAAGTTCTATTGGATAAGGCAGGCTTAAAACTATGAGTAAAAGAGGAGAGATTGTTAAGGAAGGTATAAGCAGGGGTAAAAATGAAAACAAAACAAAACCTAGACAAGAGTCTTGAAAAATGTAATAAAAATATTATTAAACCTTGAGGATGGACAAGACTGGCTAAGGACCTTTTTTCTCTTCTTATAAACTATTATCAAAGGAAAATGGGACAACGGCTGATTATGGAGTCAGGAGCACATGACATTCATGGCCACATCAATTCAGATCCCAACAGGATGGATGAATGTCAAAATTAGTTGAGACTATGCTGTTCTCATGTCTTCCCCATGCCAAATTTACTAAGCTCTGTTGTTTGGTAGCTGTGTGCCAGACCTCTTAAACTCATTGAGTTCACTTTTTCACTCATAAATTTGTGCTAATAACCTCACCTCTAGCAATGGTTTAAAGATCAAATGAGATAATGCAGGTGAAAGTTCATTATAAACTGCATGATTCTTGGTAAAAGTTATTATAACTACTCCTTATGACATATTTTAGTTTTCTTTTGCACCTTTATTAACTTCATCTCTCTCATTGGATTATAAAGAAATTTGAGTGCTAACATGCATTATAAGTGACATAACTGTATGCAAAATTATGACTTTTACTCTTCTCATATGTCTTAGTTCCTTTGTGTTTTGAACTATTTCTTCCTCAGTGGATTGTAAACTGTTTGAGTACAAGAACTCCTGAGATAGCTCCTCATTTTTTATAAGGCCAGGTCAAAAATTTGCAGAATATTCATTAAAATTATTTAGTGATCCATTTAGTCAAACATTTCAGGGGTATTCCAAATGGAGTCCACCAGGAAGCAATTCTGAGACACGGAGATTAGCATGTAGGACATTTAGTAGGAAATTCTCCTGGGATTCATATCTGTGGAAGGAAAGGAGAGCAAGCATGATTGGACAGAGGGCAAAGTTGAGCAGTAATGCAGTTTCCAGCTGAGTCATCAGCCCACCAGAGAGCTGGAATAACTCTTCAGATTTGTAGTTAGGGGGAGGTTACACCTGTGTGTTCATCAGTATTAGTTTGCAAGCTCTCCCTTGGTGAGGCATGACCTCAGAGGAAGCAGTTATTTGCAACCAAGACATTACCCAAACAGGGCACCTTCTGTAGCACTCCCAACTGCTCAAGGGAATAGACCTTCATGCCTTACGGAGGATCTCTTCTTCGGTGGAGTAATACAGCGGAGAGGGAAGTAAAGAAAGGAATGAAAGGAAGACAAGTCACAGTTCAAGATATCACAAAGCTACAGGTTAACATTAAAAACACTCTTCTCCACTCTACTTTCATACACCACCACCCCCATCTCCATCCCTCACCTACCCACCTCTGCCCCTGCCACCGCCAACACACATAGTTAACAATGTGCCTTTAAGGAGGAGCATTTTTACAGCTCCTGGAAACAGATCATTTGTGTGTCTTCCCTTTTCAGTCATTTAAAATCCTGAGATTTCCCCCCTACTTTCTCATGGTATTAAAGTAATAAATCAAACAGTAAAATGAATACAAATGTCAAAACATTTTTTAAAGTTAAAATTTCAGACCTTTCCATATTGCACTAATAGATGACTCAAAGTGTAACTGTGAAATCTGTCCTGAATTTTAACTAAAAATGAACACTTTTGAAAAATGTGGCAAATGGAAAAGATAAAACAATTCTTAATTGGCGTTCTCAATTATTCTTTGTATCACTTAAATACAAGCTATTTAAAATATAGCCATAGATAGTGAAGCATTTATATTGAATTCAGAAACTTTCCTGAGGCATACACTATGGAATAATTTTTTTGAGGAATCAGTGTTGATTATTTTCTTTTATACCAATTGCATATACTTTAGATTTCTTTATATAGAGATACATTTGCTCCCACATAGATAAATATGACCACTCTTTTCTTCCACTCATACTGTAATTAATAGCAGAGAGAAGACAAGGAAATATAAAACCTCCCTTAAAAGACTGTTTCTTTTCAGCTTGGAGTGAGACATATAGTGTAGAATAAATTTTTTTTTTGGGGGGGGTCAGTGTTGGTTATTTTCTTTTATACCAACTGCATATACTTTAGATTTCCTTACATACGGATACACTTGCTCCCACATAGATAAATGTGCCTGTGCCCATTCTCTTATTCCACCAATAACCGTAATTAACAGCAGAGAGAAGTTTTTAGCTTGGAGTATACTAGCCTTTTTAGAACCAGCCTAAGTAAGTGTTGGTGTTTTCTGTCAAACTCAAGCAGTCTCTCAGGAAAAAACTTTCTTCTGAAATCTGCCCTTGCTACCTAATTCAATTATTTATTGTATAGCTCAAATTCGATTTGAGCTCAAATTTGATTATTTACTGTATAGCTTTTGTATAGCTCAAAACCTTGTGTCACTATGAATTACTTCCATTTTTATATTTTAACTTCTAAATTAATCCCAGTTTTGACTACTTCAGGACAGATCGGAAATTTTGATGGTTCTGCTACAAAAGCACTGAATGGCAGGTACAGTAACAGAAACTGTGGGAGAAGAGAGGAAGTGGATAATTTTCAAAATCAGGGGAAGCCAACTAAATGAACACAGTGACATCTGCTTTTTTGAGCCTTGGGGTTAGGAGAAATGCCTTAGAACTGTAGTTTGCCTCTTCAGGCAGGCATGCCCTTTGTGGATTTCAGGTTCTTTGAAGGAATTCTGATCAAGGCCACCACCCACCAAGAATAAAGCTTCATTACTTTAGAAGATATTAATAGCTTGCTAGGGTTGCCATAACAAAGTACTGCAGACTGGGTGGCTTAAACAACAGAAATCAATTTTCTTACAGTTGTAGAGGCTGGAAGTCCAATGTCAAGGTGTCGGTAGGGTTGATTTCTTGGGAGGCCTCTCTCTTCCCTTGGCTTGTAGGCTGGCTGTCCTTTTCCTGTGTTTTCACATGGTCTTCCCTCTGTGTGTGTCTGTGTCCTAATTTCCTCTTCTCATAAATTCACCAGTTATATTGGATTAGGGCCCACATTAATGACCACATTTTAACTTAACTATCTTTTCAAAGATCTTATCTCCAAACACTGCCTCATTCTGAAGTACTAGGGATTAGGACTTCAATATACAAATATTAGGGACATACCACTCAGCCCATAACACCGTAGAAGATGCAGGTATTTATCTCAGACTATATAGAATCATGGTCCCACTCAGACCTGGAGTCAGACACCCTACATTTGAGAACTATGTGATATGAGGCAAGATAGTTAAGCTGGTCGTTCTTTTGACTTCCTCATCTGTAAAATGGTATTATAATAATAGACTTTTTATGAAGATGAAATGAATTAATTCACTGCAAGTTGCCAGAAGACTCAAAGAGATGGAAAGAATTCAATAAGGGCTTTTCATTATCTTATTACACTGCTGGAAAATTGAGATATTAAAATGAAATGGCTTGTCCAATGTTGAAACAGTGACACAACAAAGAATAAGACTCAAATGTCCTAACCCTAAGAGCAATGCTCTTTATTTTCACCACAGCACATTATTCATGGTTTCCTGGCAGGAAAAGGATTTACTTCTAGGTACCTCCTAATGAAAATCTGGTCTATAATGACCTTGAGGGTTGGATTTCATTTCTCATCTTAACAAAATCAGTTAAGGGGCGTAGATGCAAGAATTTACTCCACCTACTTAAACTACTGAATCTATCAGAATCTATTCTTACCTCCCTGCCTCTCCTTCCTTCCATCCTTCATATATTTATTGAGCACCAGGTGTGTGACAGGACACAGGCTCAGTACTGTAGATATAGGTAAGGCACCATTCTTATCTTTAAGGGTCAAATGAGCACATATTTTTAGCACAGTGTGATGAGAATGGCCAGCCACCTGTGAGAGGGCAAGAAGAGATAATGCTGAGTCATACTAGTGATGCAAAGATGCTACTATTAACAATAAGGCCACATATGACTTTCATTTGCCCCTTCATCCATTTACATATTATATGTTATATACTACATAATGAATATTGCCTATTATATATTACATCTAATGATAACTTATGAATGTATAAAGATGAATATATTATTATATATTAAAACACTTTCTTTCACTTAGAAGTTCACATTTTTTCTTCTGATTTCAAAAGAAATTAAAACATTTTCATGGGCTCCTAAAAGTATTATGGGCCCCTAAGTGCTATATCTATTTCCAATAAATTCATCCTGAGTGACTAAAGGAACGAATTCACGTGGATTTTGAAGGATGAGTAGTTGTCTAGAGCAGTGTTTCTCAAACTTTACAGAACACATAAATTGTCTGGGGGTCTTATTAAACCATAAATACATATTCAGTAGGTCTAGGATGAACTCCAAGATTTGAATACCTAAAAGTTCTCAGGTGATGTTATTGGTGTAGGTACCACACTTTCAATAGTAGAGATTTAGAACCATATTGTTCAAGATGGTAGCTACTAGCCACTGCGGACAATTTAAATTTTAATCTAAATTAAATAAAATTAAAAGTTCAGTTCTTCTATTTTTCAAACATTTCATGTACTCAGTAGGCATGTGTGGCCATTTGCTACTTTATTAGTTAGTGGAGATAGAGGACATTCCTATAATTGTAGAAAGTTCAGCTGGACAGAATTATTCTAGAGGGAAAACGGGGGAAGGAAATGGAACTCTCATCTACATAAAAGCAAGGAGAGGCCAGGTAGAATGAGCCACATAATTGAAGGCTCTCAAAGCCAAGTACAGGCATATGTTTTTGTATAGTGAAGCATCTTAGGCTTAAATAGACTAGGGCAGATGGCAGAATCTTTTCATATTGGAAGGCCACATTAATTTAGCTATAATCAAATAAGTCTGCATTCAAGAAACTTCAATTAGATAAACTTAAAAATGTACATTAATTTGTAAAAATCTAACTACTATGTACTTAATAATTTCAAAAAATGAAAACTATTTGTTAAAGTTAACTAACCTTTTAATGATTTTGCTGTGTCTGCTTTTTGTTGGAAAGCATTTGAATATTTGGTTCTAGCATGGAGGTCCATGGTTTCAGTTGTTCCTCTGGATGCGTATCAGTCCTTTGTGATCTTAAGAGTGTCTTGATTTGGGTTAGGGAGGAGAATGTAGATTCACAGCAATAAGTGCTTGGAAAGCAAGAAAGCATTTTTCAAACATATTGCTAAAGGCATGGGTATTCTACTGCATTTTCCCATATTTCAGTTGGATAATCAGATCTTTCTTAGCATCAAACAATAACTTTAAAATACCATACACTGAGAGCTCAATCAATTCCATCTGTAGTTCTTTAGGTGCCTTGGTGATATCTACTAGGTAAGGCTGAAATGCTAATTTGATGTAATGATTCTCAAAGTCAGTGAACCTTTCATTGTATTCTCAAATTAACAGGTCTATACCAGCTGTGTATTCTTCAAATGATTCATGTATATCAATCATGCTTATCAATGCCTTTTGCTAACTAAAAATATGTTCACCTGAAATTTCCTTTTAGAGAAGATGTATTTGAAAAAAAGATAGCTTATTTCAAAATGCTTGGATTTTTTTTGGCCACATCTCATATATAGACTTAGTTTTTCCTTGCAAAGAAATATTCAAGACATTTTGATTTGACATAATATCACACAGAAAGGCTGCATTTCTATAGATATCTTCTTTTTTTTTAAATTTCATGCTTTATTTTTTCATTTTCCATACAATAGTGGTTTTATAACACTGAATACAGTCTAATATATACCATTAAAACAAAACTTCCACCTTATGAAAGAGCAGCAAAAATACATTGGCAAGAATAGTGCATTTATAAAATACATCAGAATAATGAAACCAAACAATCACACAATAATCTTCACATTTGACATAGCAGCCTAGGAGAGCCACTAAATGCCAGGATCTTTGGCAAGTGATTTATACATGTAAGCAATGACATGGGTCAATCATAACATTTCTGAAATGTTAACTCTTTATCAGTTAAAAAATAAATCAGCAAGAGTAATGAAATATGAGGATGAAATTAAAAATGCATTGAACAGAAACCATCTTTAATAATAGGAAGAACAATGAATTGGGATAGATATCTTCTTTCAATAATTGACATTGCTGATTCTCATTCTTCATAAAGTTTAACTATCTGTTCTGGTAGGGATAATACTTTGGCTAACACCAGTCCCTGTGATAGCAAATGCACTTTAGAATGATAAAGCAAATCCACACTGAATATCTCATCATTCAACTTTAGCATGTCACAAAACTGATGATGCCGTGTTGTATTTGCACAAATATAGTTAACAATACTTATAATTTGTTGCAAAATGTCACTTAAAATAGCGGTTTTAGCACAGAGATTTTGCTGATGTAAGGTACAATGAAAAAAAATGAGAGCATCTGGATCTGTTGATAATTATTTTTATCTCTGCAATAAACCTTTCATGTTTTCCTGTCATGGAAGGTGCACCATCTGTATATACACTCACTAAATTTACCAAATTTAGTCCAATCACAACATTTATCTTGAAAGTTATTAAAGATATTTATTCCCTGTGTTCTGTTCACAAGAGTATCCAAAGTGAGTAACTCTTCATAGCAAAGAAAATCTTCTATTATGCTCGGAATGAAGTATAAAACCTGTGCTGAGTCAGTAGTATCAGTTGATTCATCCAATCTGATCAAATAATATATATTTTCCTTTTAAAGTATTGCATGAAGTTGTTCTGTTAAGTCAAAAGCAAATTCATAATGCTCATCAGTTATGATTCCCCTTGAAAGAGGCAGTTGCTTGTACTTTGAAACATCATCAGGGTCTAAGCATCCTACAACTTTGATAATGCATTCTTTCACAATTTGTACATCACTGAATGACTTCCCTTTTGTCCAGAGTATACAAGCTACTTTATAAGTTTCTTCAGGGGCACTATTTTCAGGTATTATTGCTACTTGAAAGAACTGTCTTTGCTTTTGCTCTTCATCTTTTAATATCTGCAATAAAACCTTTTGTACCTTTTCCTCTAATTTAAAATATTTGTGGTCCTTATGAGTGTTATAATGTTGATGAACATTGATTTTCTTTAATATTGATATTACAGTATCACAAAGCAAATAAATCATCTTATCTTTAGCAGAAACAAGATAATATTGCAATTCCTAATCCTCATTTAAAAATCTGTTTTCTTCCTTTAGCATTCTCTTGGTCTTCTTTGACATGATGGGCTGTTAAGCAGATAGAATTAAAAAATACTGTCAAGCTGTACAACTATTCACAAATTCCACTTCAAACAGAAACACAATGCACCATTGTTAAAAGCTGATAGCAGACTTAATCCCCATAAATTCTCACCAACCAGCCTAGTGCAGTAGTGGTGCCAGTCAGGTGGGAGAAGTTAGAATTAAATCATGAGTGTAACAGCAGTTAACTTTGCCCTTATGGCTTACGAATGTTCTAATTGTGCTGGTCAATCTGGGAGGATCATTTCATTGAAATTTATTTTATTCTTTGGTATTTTAAATGCATTCATTTAAAAAATAAAATAAAAATATAGAAGAAGAACAAAAATGTATCAATAAAAATGAAAGGATCTGTTCTATAAAATTTGGATACAGTCAAAAGGCTACCATTAAGGACTTAGAAGGCCACAGGTTCCTCACTCCTGGACTATAAGTCTTCTCAACTTAATCTATTTCTCTGCTTCTCACTGAACCATTGCCATAGATCTGTTTCTTGTTACTGTTAATAAATATTTATTCTTAGAATTAACTTGCCCCTATACATGCTCTTTAGATGGAACTTTAATCAGACTAAATTATTCCGCTAAGAGTAACATGAGTTTGGAGCAGAAATCTATGAAACCAAAGGTGACCCTTGTGTACATATGCACAGGTGAGGGGCAGGTGCATGTGTGTGAGAGAAGACTGACAGCTTCATCCTTTTAACTCTGTTTCAGCAAAGCTAAATGTCCTTTTGGAGGGAAGTAATGTGAACAGCCCCTGTCAGCAGTCCTTGTGACTTCTCCTGCTTATTTCCCACATTTGTTCCACAGATGTGCTGAGCTGATGAAGTATTTTTCACTTGGTGACTCATTCATTTAATTGCAACCCCTGTTGTTTTCCAAGTTGATAAAGCAAATCAGAATCTATGAGGAAAGTGCATTTGATCTAGTCAACATGCACAGACCATACCCAGGGCATTCATGCTTCTGATTGCTCATGCTCTAGGTTTTCATCTAAAGTTGGAACCTAACTGTGCAGAAATCTCAGTCCACCACTCCTGGGAAGCATATCAAACATCAAAAGTAGCTATTAAAGTTTGCTAGGGCCTCAGATAAGGTTGAACATCTCCCTGTACCAATTGCCTTCGTGCTAAACAGCCCATGAAGATGAGGTATTAATATTTTTTTTCTCATGTGCCTCATTAAATCCAGCACAAATAATGAAATCCAAAAACCTTGTGCTTTGCCTAGTGTCAAGTGAATCGGATGACTTTGTATAGTCCACAAGCTTTAAAGGTTTTGAGTCAGGGTTGGTCCTGCTGGGGGTCGGTGGGGAAAACCAACTTCAAAGGAATATGATAGCACACTTTGGCTGCAGGACAGGTGTGAACACAAAGAACACTCTCTTCTATCCGCTTAAAGTGCATCTGGCTGGGAACTTCTGCTGTAGCCTCTCCAATTTATCACTAAAATACCTATGAAGAAATAGAACAAGATGAAAATTCACACCTCCCCACAATGAAGACGGATAGAAAAACCTATTCCTTAAGTCTGGAAATTCCAATTACTACTCAGCTGTAGGTGCTAGATTAAGAAAAATACACTTGTGATTTCACAAGCCACATTTTATGAAACAAAAAATAAATAGAGCAGGAAGTTATTTCATTTCTCCTCACTGTCTGCTCCCTGACAAACAACAAAACCAGGTAGACATTCCTCCAGTCTTGGAGGCAGACAAAGAATGCAGCCCCTCTCCCCCTTCCTAGCTTTCTACATCCATTCCAGGACTGAAGTTGTACCAAAAACAGAGAGGAACAGCGAGTATACACAAATCAATATGTGCATTTGGGAAGAGGGGTCACTGGTAGCTAAGGAATCACATCAGTGGATATTTTGTACCCAGCATTAGATATTCCAAATGCAGGAATCTGAGAATCTGTGTATGTTTTCTTGTATTAATATTTTACCAGTTTGGAGAGTTATAGAACCAGACACAAGAATAAGAGAAAAATCCTACCTCATATCAGTGGTATTTCACAGGAATACCTACTAACCACTGACAATTGGAATGTAAATTCTCTGTGACTACCATTAACTACCATTGTTTAACATAACAATAAAAAGAGATGTGCACTGGCCCAAATTGAACAGTGGAGAGGAGAAATCCATTGTCCCAACACTGAAAGTTAGCCTGGATATCTTTTCTTTCATTCCATAATTAAAAAATAAAAAACCATCTCACCTCTATGTTTATTGCAGCACTATTCACAATAACCTACGGGATCAATCTAGGTATTCAACAACAAACAGATGAGTGGATTAAAAAAATGTGGTGTATATACCCAGTGGAATACTATTCAGCCATAAAAATGAATAAAGTCCTGTTATTTGCAGCACCATGGAGGCCTGGAAGCCATTATATTAAATGAAATAAGCCAGGAACAGAAAGTTAAACACCGCATGTTCTCAATCATATGTGGAAGCTAAAAAATGTTGGTCTCAGAAGTTAAAAAGTAGAACAGAGTGTTAGGGGAAAGGAAAGACAAGGGGAGATTAGTTTAAAGGATACAAAATTACAGCTAGATAGAAGGACTGATTTCTAGTGTTCTATACTACTGTAGAATTACTACAGTTAACAATAATATATAGTTTCAAATAGCCAGAAACAGGATATTGAATGTTCACAGCACAAAGAAATGATAAATGTTTGAGATGATGGATATGCTGATTACCCTGATCAGATCACTATGCATTTTATATATTGAAACATCATTATCTACCCCATATGTATAATTATTATTCATCAATCAAAAAAATTAAAAATGAAAACCAAAAAGGAGGATGCTCTTAAAATGCTGAATATCCAGAACAACACATTTAAGAAAATTATTTATAGTAGAAACTCGAAGACATCTTTAGAAAACAAATTGATAATCTCCAATAATAACATACACGTAATGGCTTCCCTTTAATAAAAAAGCTGTGCAGAGGTATATGACGAGATGGGCCAGGCATGGTGGCTCACGCCTGTAATCCTAGCACTCTGGGAGACTGAGGCGGACGGATCACTCAAGGTCAGGAGTTCGAGACCAGCCTGCGCAAGAGTAAGACTGCTTCTTTACTAAAAATAGAAATAAATTAATTGGCCAACTAAAAACACATAGAATAAATTAGTCAGGCATAGTGGTGCATGCCTGTAGTCCCAGCTACTTGGGAGGTTGAGGCAAGAGGATCGCTTGAGCCCAGGAGTTTGAGGTTGCTGTGAGCTAGGCTGGTACCACAGAACTCTAGCAAGGCAACAGAGTGAGACTCTGTCTCAAAAAGAAAAAAAAAGTACACGATGAGATGAAGAAATATGAAAATAAAATTTGGAAGAATTGCAAGAGAATTAAAATAAAGACAAATAGAATTGAAATCAATGTTGTGAGTATTAAAGAGTAAAATTAATGATTTAGAAGATCAAATCAAACATGTTGATATAAAAGGGAAGCCTTTATCAAATCTATTCTAGAAAAACAAACAAAATAAAATTAGAAATAAAAAATTAATTTAACCATATATCCAAGAATATTTTGGAGTAGCATTTATAATTCTAAATTACTGTATTTCACAATCTTAGTAAAATATATGATTTTGGAGTAATATAACAAAAATAACTTTAAAAACAAATAAAATTTCTATATAGATCTTTTAACTACTATCGATGAAAACTTAATATGTGAATAAAAATTGTCTTCATATAACTCCTTAACATCAAGTTTTTGTTACCAATGGGATTTTTCAGATTTTTAGTGTCATAAAAGATAAAATAGCATAAAACAAAAATGGTGAATATTTTTATTATAGATATAATATTTCTTTTAAAAAAAGGTAAAATGAATGCAAATGTTTATTTTAAAAAGTCTACCACCATGAACATATACATTTTATTCCTGAGAATATGAGATTTGTTTTTTTTTTCTTTTTTAAGCATATTATGGGGATACAAATGTTTAGGTTATGTGTGTTGCCTTCCCTCCTCTTGCTCTCTTGAGTCAGAGCTTCAAGCGTGTCCATCCCCCAGATGGTGCACATCACACTCATTATGTATGTATATACCCATTCCCCCCTCCCCACTCCCACCTGCCTGATGCCTGATAAATGTTATTCCTATATGTCCAAATTGATAAATTCAAAATAAAAAATTATAATCTCAATAAATTCTAAATATCCTATGAAATCATGCAATGCCCATTTGAATAAAGCTTTTTAGAAAATTAAGACTAAAAAACTTACTCAAAATTATTTAAAAATATTTATCATAAGCCAATAACCATTTTATTTTACTGAAAAACGGGGGTGCATTTTTATTCTATTAAAAGTATTTCTTTAAACAAAGGTAAATCAACTATAATTGTACAATAATAAATAGTTTCATTAAAAACAGAAACAATATAAAGATTTTGAATGATATTAGCCACAGTAATTAATATCATCCAAAATTGCAATGGAATCACTGATTATTGTAGAAATGTAAGAGCGTAATTAAAAAGCATAACGTGGGAAAGAAAAGACAGATGAACAATTCCTTGTGGGTTACTTAATAACACATAGAGAACACACACACACACAAAATCAACCACAATATACTTAGAGTAAATCAGAGAATTCAATAAAGTGGACATTGTGAGAGATGTATATATCACATGCACACATAACAAACACACTGAAGTAGTAGTGTGAACCCAAAATTCTTTCCCTTCATAAAAGCAATAAATAAATTGGCAAAATCTGTCAGAATCAACTTTTTCAGAACTTTTAAAGCTAACTCAAAGCTTACTAGGAGAACACAATCAGGAAAAAAAACAGCTGAATCTCAAAAAGAACAGAGTCGCGAAGTGTTTTAACTTATCCTGGTCCGATCTCCACTTTCCAGGTCAGTAGTGACCTTGAAGATGACAGTTCCACATTCCTGGTACACGTCCTGATGCTACAGGAAACCAAACAAACCTCATTTGCAAGGAATGATGATTTTTTTTGTTTCAAACTATATCATAGCTCCCTAAATCATCTGCTCAAATATTCTTTCTTTATCCTGCACTTGCTCACCTAATTTGAATTGTTCCCTGCTGAGGTGGTCACCCAGAGGGTGTTTGCCAAAAATATTTAAAGACAAATATATTTGTTACAGTTACTTGAGGCAGTGTATAACAGTCGGGACAAACAATAACTAACCCAAAAACTTAGAAAGAAAGGCTGAGGAATGATGTTTTGGGGAATAGAACTTTGAAAAACTCTAGTTTCCTAGGAATCTAGAAGGCTCTGTGGATCCTTTTTGTTGTTTACATGCTCAGAAAATACCTGAAAACGTCCTGGGCTCTCATTCTGACTGCATGAGCAGTGTGAAGGTTAATGCAAAGGTGTAAACTGTCTGGCTGAATATTGGAAGTGTGCCCCAACGAATGCACAGAATCAGTCTTGAAAGACTGAGAGATAATAATTTTTTGTTCCAGGTGATTAAAGAAATCTGTCTAATCAGAACCTAAACACTAAGTTAATGAAACAGGCTTCAATGGCCACACATGACAAAGAACACAGACTTTGTAAACTTAGTTCAGAAAAGCAACTGAACAAACAAAAACTGTAATGATCAACAATAAATTCTGAGAAGGGGGAGAATCAATTTACAGAGTTGCCTCATTATAATATTCCAAATATCCAGTTTTCAACAAAGAATTATTAGTCATGCAAACAAATAAGAAACTATGTCCCATAAAGGAACAAAAACAATTAATAGAAACTGTCCCCAGCAAAGACCAGACATTGGATACTAGATATAAAATTGCAAGCAACAGTATTAAGCCTGATCAAGAGTTAAAGAATACCACGGACAAAGAACTAAAGAAAACCATGAATAGGTTTCACCGAATAGAGACTATCAGTAAATAGGTAGAAATTCTCAAAGGAACAAAATAGAAATTCTGGAGTTGATACCTAAAATAACACATTAAAAATTCACTAAAGTTGTTCAACAGTAGATTAGAGCAGGCAGAGAAAAAAGTAGGAAGTATACTTAAAGATAGGTCTATTGAGTTTATTCAGTATGAGGAACAGAAATATAAAAAAAAAAATACAGGGGTGCAAAGAGACAGAAAGGATATTTGAAGACAGAATTTGCAAGTATTTGTGAGGATGTGGAGGAATTACATTGCTGGTGGGAATGTAAAATGGTGCATACACTATGGATAACATTTTAACCTTTCCTCAAAAAGTTAAACATAGAATTGCCATATGACTCAGAAATTCCACTTTTAGGTATATACTCAACAGAATTGAAAATATATGTTCACAAAATCTTGTACATGAATATTCATAGCGTTATTACTAATAATAGCCAAAAAATGAAACAATCTAAATGTTCATCAACTGATGAATGGATAAATGAAATGTGGTATAGTCGTACAATGGAATATCATTCAAACACGAAAAGAATAAAGTATTGATACATGCTACAAACATGGGTGAACCTTAGAAACATTATGCTAAGTGAGAGAAACTAGCCGTAAGCAGTCATATATTTTATAATTCCATTTATATGAAATGTCCATAATAGGAAATCTGAAGACACAGAAAGTAGATTAGTAGGTGCCAGTGGCTGGGGTGAGGGACAGTTGTAAAGTGACTACTTAATGTGTACATGGTTTCTTTTGGGGGTGATAAAATGTTCTGGAATTTGATAGTGATGATGGTTGTACCACATTATCAATATAATTTTAAAAGTACTAAACTGTATACTTTTGAAATGATTAAGATGATGAATTTTATGCTATGTGAATTTTATCTCAATAATATAAAGTTAATAAAATATAAAAAGGAATAGAGTTTCCATTTAAAAATGAATAAGAAAAACACATTTGATTCACACGAGTAGCAAAAAAAAAAAATCATAGAAATAATCCTAAGAAGAAATGAGCAAGGACTATTTAGGCATGATATCTTTTAAGGTGTAGAGAGGCAGAGGACCCACTGCCAACTATTCCTAATACTCAACTAAATTACTGTTTTTTGCCTTTTCCCACTATCATAGAAATAAAATTTGGAATGCTCATCCCAGTTCCCAGGCAATATTCATAAGAAATGTTCTAGAGTTCCTCCAACACTGAGGCAAATACTGAGTTAATACTGAAGGCAGCAGAAATATTCCCAGAATATTAATACTCTAAAGAACCCTTCTTCTCAGCATAGATGAAATTGCAGATACTTGGGAATATATGGAATATGATTCAGGAGATAAATCTGGGGGTATTTCCAAGTGGCTGAAATAGCACTGGCAGGAAAAAGTGGCTCTGACTGGACCCAGAGGGGCGAAAGGCTGCTGCTTGCTCAACTGCAATCCTGAGTCAGTCCTTGGCCCCAGCTGTTCTCTTTCGGTCATAACACATTAACACTTTTTAGGGGCAAGTCGAAACATGCTACCTACAGATGGTCTCTGCATATATCAAGCTGGAATATAGTCTTTCTCCTACTGAAACCTCCTTAAATGTCATATTTTTCCATCCTATAATTGTATACTTTTATTGACAGAAATGATGTTGGGTTGGGGAAAACCTGCTGTTTTATTGATTTGCAACACTATTTCCTCTTAACTGAAGTGATGCGGTGGCTTGCTTTCACTCAACAAAATGAGGCTTTGAAAATTTGTCTAGCTGAACTGGATGCTATTCACAAGGAATGATCTGCATCCCAGAATTAGTGAATTTCAGACATATTTGCTTATTTGCATGCCTGATAAAATTTAAGTAATAAGATGGAGAAGGTTTCTTCTGAGATGATAAGGCAACAAGTGGGACTTAAATAGGACAGGAGAGGATTTTTTCCTTGTGTTAAAAACAAACAAACAAACAAACAAACAAAAAACTCTGAAGAAATATTAGATGTCGAAACAGATGAAAGTAATGATTTTCCTCTACTGTTAATTTTTTTATTGTCATACCCGAAATGTAAACAGTATAAAAAATTGTAGAGAGCATAATATGTTATAAAGTGTTTTCAAGTACATTCATCATTAATTATCATTCTTTTTCCAAATGAGAAATAGAGAGCTCTGAAAGTTGTCATTTACCCAGTATCCTACAGACACTAAGTGACAGAAGTGGAACTTAAATCCAGTCTTTTGAAGGCAGTTCAGAATTCTTCAGAAAATGGGTTGTTTTACAAGGAAAATGACATTTCAAGTATTTAAAGGATACAAATCTAAGCTTTCCTTGCTGGACATTGTATAGATAGAAATTACATGTTAACTCATTTATATTTCTCTGGGTGTAGAAATATATACAATAAACACAAAACTTTATCTAAAACACTATGGCAGAGATAAAGAGTTGTTTTGTTTATAATAGTTACTTCTATCTTCTTAAGGTCCTAACCCTCATCATATCCTAGGATATCATCCTAGCCACATCCTAACCCTCATCCTTTTAAAAAATTAAAGACAGTGATATCCGTACATTTAGAGAAGAATACTAAAAGGCATCATGTTTTGAGTTTTGATTCAAGATGAAAATGAGAACATATCGATGACTGAGCCATACCAATGACTCAGACCACTGCTATTCTCCTTGTATGTTTTGTCTGTACTAGTAAAGTAAATTTAGTTAAATGTTTTCACATGATGAAAGAACCATTCACCTGTGAAGTTATGGAATAGGATGATTTATTCCACATAGGTCAATCCATGCACAGCCCTTGTCTTTCACATTGTCATCATAACCTACTGACTTAACTGTGAGTTAATAATTCCTAGATAAATGTCTCTCCACGGGGACTCAGGAAATATCATCTAAACATGCTGGACAAGTAAACAGAGGACCAAACATAGACGACTGGAATGCTTTCTAACTCAGGGACCATATGTTCATAAAATCCTAGATTAACATGTCTGTCTTTCAAATAGTGCTAGAAGGAGAACCATAACCATTGGATGAATGCCAACCAACTTCACCTGTTTTCCATTTCTTCGAGTTCTTTTTCCATCAGCCCAAATATGCTTGATTATCAAGATCTTTCCCCCATTTCCGTTAAAAAAATTTATTTAGAAATGCAATATGATTTTAAATAATTTTACTACTTTTAATTTATGCATAATGCACTTCAAAAAGGAAATCAGACCATGAACTAGAAGAGAACCTGGGACAGCGGTGCCAGAATGCAAATTGATAATAACAAAGTAACATCAGATTTGTTCATTAAAAAGACATAGAAAGCAAGAGAAAGATATTGTCTAGCTATCAGAAAAAGGAGATACCTTCAGCATGACAGAGGTAAGCAGAAATTACCTGCTATAAGAATAATGAAAGATTCAACGATGGTGATTTCAATGGTATGCTCTTTGTAGTAACTTTGTAAATAATACTAAAAATTTATATAACAAGTGAGACTTTGAGAGCTTGAAACTAGATAACAAAAAGCTGAGAGAAAGTGCTGAAGAAAAGTTATCACAGTCTGGTTGAAAAGAATATATATAAAATCATTTTATGCTTTGAATTTTTATTTGTAAATCCTTGCTTCATTTGGTACTATGAATCAAGTGTATTTTTTTCATAGTACATGTACTTATCTATGTTTTCCTAGGTAAATGTTCTTACTAAAATGCTGACATTTTATTTCCCCATGGAATTTAGTTTCCCGGCACATTCATTCAGTAAATTCACTCAACAAAGTTTCTAGAGTGTCAATGGTGTGTAAGACACTCTGCTAGACACTGAAAGAGATGTGAATTTACAGAGTGCTTATCTTTTCAAAATCACATTTTCTAATAGCAAAAATGAAACATACCTAAAGGTATTCTCACTACAAAAACAGCACAAGATAAGAATCATTTTAGGTGTTACAAAGGACAGTAAAGGAAGGAATAAACTTAACTTGGTGGTTAGAGGAGGCATGCAAAAGATGATTTTGAGATAACTTGAGGAGAAACTGCTTATGTAGAAAGTAGTAAGAAATGGGCAGCAAAGACCCAGTGGAAAGAAAAAAGAATAAGGCTATGGCCCAGGATAGTGTGTACAGAAGAAACACTCTGCTCATATTCCTTGAGCCCTACTTTAGTGGTCAACTTCCAACAGCTAGTATCTTCATCTATGTCTTGAGGGCTTTCTCTGAAGTGACAGGATGACACTGGTCCGGTAGATAGTGTTGGCCAAAGAGCTGGGAAATTAATATCTCCTAGGAGTTGGTGTGCAAATGCCCAGCTCCCTTGCCATTGATCTTTCTCATTCCCTTTCACAGTTTTCCCAGTATAACTAAGTTCCAGTGGCCTGTGATAGAAGACACTCTATAACCCTTTACTCATAATTCTTTATTGGCTGACTTTCCTTCGCTGTCTCACTTTTCCATTCTTCTACTAATGTACCTTCCAAGTAAACTTTCTGCAGTAACCTAAACTAAGACAGTATGTGTGCTCAGGAGAAGAAATAATGGGAAAGAGAGGTTCTATTCGTTGGTCTGTGATTCAAGCATTGTATCTGCTTTATTGCTAGACTAAGGGCAATGCATTAACTAAGGGCAATGCCTAGGGATAAGAGTAAAGTCAGAAGGAAGAAATAAGATACTTTGTTTACTTCGAATTGTAAGAATGGAAACAGCAGATCTCTTTCCATGCATCAATCAATGCCTTTGGTGACTTCTTCCTGGTGGAGTAAGGAAGTGGAAGATGGGAACGTATGAGTGAAAGAGGGTTTGGCAGGAGAGCATTAGAAGATGTCCTCTGCAGTTTCAATTGGATTTTTGTACCTGTTTTTTAATAGGGAATCAATATGTACATTTTGTGCTATTTAGTAATGATATGTTTTATACAGTACTTTGAACATAGGTACTCAATAAATATATATTTTATATAACTCTTCTAAAAATAGTTAATTTTTCTTCCTAAGTTCTATCACAATGTGCTTTTATTTCTTGAGACCATCTTTTAACCACCATTGTTGTCTCCCAACTACATAAAACAAAAAGATAGATGTACCTTTCTTGTTATGGTCACTGCTCCTTAAGCCCTTGAGCATGTGTCTTCTTTGTTAGACTTACCTGTTAAAATTTAATTTAGCTTTTCCAAAAGTTTGAATGCATCTTAATATTTTATAAATACTAAATTGACATCCATTATAAGCATTCATATATACGCATCAAAAATACAGTCATTCCTTGGTATTGTGGGAGATTGGTTCCAGGACCCTTGGCAGATACCCAAATCCATGGATACTCAGATCTCTCATATAAAATGGTGTAGTTGTACAGTCAGTCCTCTGTATTTGAGGATGTTGAGCCTGTGGATACAGAGGGCTGACTGTATTGTCAAATGACCTGTAGGTATTTTCCAAAATGATCAAGGAGTCCACAGATAATACTTCAGCCCTCAATCCATGAAGTGGGGATTGATTTCTTCATAAGCCATTTTTCTTACTCTCAATTTTAGATAATTCTGAAATTTCTGTCTTAGAATTTTCACCTTTCTACGGAGAACATGAAAACAGTGAAAAGTATAATCTGAATTCATGTTAAACTCTCATAAGACAGCAATAAAATGCAAATTTCCTCATCATTGTATTAGAAGCTGGAGGTGGTAGAACAGATAAAGGAATGTCTAGGAAGAGTAGACTTTAAACTTTTTCAGATAGTCTCATGTTTGAAGGTGTGAAAAGCTTGTGTCACTTCAAAAAATCTAAATGTGCAAGTTTGATGTACAGAGACGATATCTCCAAAAGGAAGCCAGGACCAATATATGCAGATCAACACAGGGAGTTACTTGTTTTTACTTCAGAAGTCTCCACCCCCTCTCCCTACATTTTGGACTGCTATTAGAGTGAATTAACAAGTAACTTGATATATTTTTAAAGGGCATCTCCAGAGATGAATGATGCAAAAGAGGCTGTAGTTAGTTATGGTTCTAAATAGTGACTTTGCATCTCAGTGCTACAAAGGGAGTTGAGTTGTGTTTGCCCAATAGGATTTGTAAAGGAAAACAGATTTATATTTTGTTTTCCTTTTGAATTTTACTTATTTTACTTTAATAAGTTACTTCAGAATTAGTTACAGCAGTAACAGAGGCAGTAACAGTAGCATATTTCCTCCCCATCCTTATTATTTGTGGACATCATTAAAACCAAACCGATAAACCAAAAAAACTCCACCTCTTCCCTGTTCACTACTTTGAAAATGAATCCTATGACCAAAGCTATAGCTGCTGACGCCAAACAGATGTGGTCTGTCAGAGCCGGGCTCTGGCACTGCAAGTTCTACTTATCCTGAGTTTATTCTCAGGGCATAACAGAAATAAATTGCTTCATTTATGATAATTTCTTCCCAGAAGGGAAATGATTTTGAATGGAATTGAGTAGAAAATTCACCTTCAGGGACTGACAGGATATTGACAGCATTAGACATCAAAGTCAACCCCTATATAAGAGAAGGCATTTCTTGAACTTAAAAATGAAAGATAATGTGCTCAGATTCAGTAAACACCCATTCTAACCTCTTCTCTAATGCAGAAAAAGCTAAAAGTTACATTTCCCATTGAATGAATGTTAAAATTTGGGGGTATGATAATGGTATTGTTGTTATGTAAGAAAATGTTCTTGTTCTTAGGATATTCATGTTGAATTATTTAGAGATGAAGTGTCATGATGTCTGTACCTTTCTTTCAAATAGTTCTACAAAAACTAAGTCACAGTCACATGTGGAGGGAGGCAGGGAATAAAATATTTATACGAGAGAGAGAGAGAGAGAGAGAGAGAGAGAGAGAGAGAGAGAGAGAGAGCGAGAGCACATGCAAGTGAATGTGGCAATGGTTTAACAGTTAGTGAAATAAGTAAATGGTAACCAGGTATTCAAACACTATTCTTTCAACTTTCCTGTCGCTTTTTTTTTTTTTTTTCTGAAACCAAGTCTCACTCTGTTGGCCCTACTATGGTACAGTGGCATCATAGCTCACTGCAACCTCAAACTCCTGGACTCAAGTGATCTTCCTGCCTCAGCCTCCAGAGTAGCTGGGACTACAGGCATGTACCATCACACCTGGCTATTTTTTTTTCCTAGTTTTTGTAGAGACACAGTCTTATTCTTGCTCAGGCTGGTCTCGAACTTCTGACCTCAAGCAATACTGCCAGCGCGGTCTCCCAGAGTGCTAGGATTACAGGCATGAGCCACTACACCCAGCCCCTGGTTTTCTTATTAAACAAAATTTGGGGAAAAAGTGCTACTTTTTTAACAAAGTGGGTAGATAAATAGACAAAAGCATATTTTTTTCATGTCAAATTCTAATCAGTATGCTCTCTCTTTGACCAAGAGTTCATCAAATGTAAATCATTCTTATTTTTTTCTATATCAGCCCTAGAAAAGAATGTCCTTCAATTCCTAAGTCTAACTTTTCTACCAAATATACTGTACTTCTTTAAAAAGACAATATAAAACAAGTGTGATCTTTCTCAAATTTCTAAATGAGTTTTGTTTCTCTTTATTTGTGTAGTTAGTGTAAGCCAAAAGAACACAGTAATCTAATAGCATAATTAATATAAAGATTAAATATAGCCTCTCTATTACAAAAAACTACCTTCCCAGATTCTCCTGTAGCTAAGCTTCCACCAATCAATACTCTTGTGTAAACCTCGACTCCTAATGTCATGCGAGGAAAGAGGAAGGAGTGGAGCATGTATTCAGCTCGCACAGAATATAGCAGATATTATATAGTTCTCAAGCCATATCAGCAGCTTTCAAATTTGGCAGCTTATTTTCCTGGTATGTTTAGAAGTCAGAAGTGGGAGTGGTGAATTGTCAGCTTTCTGTAGAAGCAGCAGTAAATTCTACAATTGTGTTAGGGGTGGATTAATTCTGAGCCTGGAAATTATTCCCCCTTGAATTTAGTCCAGTGCTAAAGAATTTTGTAAGTTTCTATATCTTGCCATAAAAAATCCCTTTCTGATTAAACTAACTACAATGAATTCTGTTGTGTGTGATCAATATCACAAGTCTTCCTCTTTAGCCATATAGGGACAATATTAATAAGAATATCTAAAACCTTGTTAAATTTGTCTTAAAGGTATGGTCTCTAGTCTTTCTCTCAATCTTTCTGCATGGGTTCTAAAGCAATCATTTAAATGTTATTTAATTAAATATCAATTTATTATTTCCAATTATTTTCTCTTCTTCTCTTTTAGAGAATTATATTTACCATTACTCATTTACATTAACTTGCCATCAGATTTGCTTTGGCCAATGGAATGTGAGCAGAGCATGTGCTATGTCTGAGTTGATGCTTTGTAAGTCATTGGCTTGTTCCACCATTGTTCTTTCCTTACTCCAACCAAGATGATTTGTCTCGCCTAAGGGCTATTTCCTTAGCTTGGAATCCAGAATTAAGAAGACACATGAAAGAGAACACAGTTGACCCAGAGGTGACAGTCAATCTGAGATATAAATATTTGTTTTTAAAAACTATTTTGGGTTTGTTTCAAGGGAAAGCATTGCTACCACAGGTGGGATATTTGAATTTATTCCTCGTTTCGTTCTGCTCTGTCATTATTAAAATTCCTGTAAGTATAATTTCATTAAATAGTTTAATTTAGAATTATTATCAATTCATAGATGTGTTTGGAAGGGATCTACTAGGAGCATAATCAGAGTCTTTTGTTCTGGGCAAATGCTATGTTCAGGGAAAATAAACTCTCTACTTGTTTATAAATTATTCTTACTCTAATAAATATATTTGTTAACTTTTTGTGTATCTATTACTTACCTTAGTATGTTCAACTTAAAGCCCATTGCTTGACTAAAAATAGGCACTTTATGAATATGTTCAGTACATGAATAAATGAATAAACTTTCTCCAAGATCTGTGATGATTGGTTAGATGACAGGATTTTTATGACCTCACAAGTCATTTCTCTTGAGTTGATCACTTTATGAAAGTGTTTATTATGTTGAGTTTAATACTAAATACTACAAGAAAGCAGAGTTGTCAGTAAAATAAAGGATTTAAAATGCAGATTCTCCTTTAGTTGCTTTAATTCCATAATTATGGACAAATACAACATTGCACATTAAAGATCTTATTCCCAATATCTTCTACCAGTTCTCCCTTTTAAGAAGAAACACATAGAAGGATGTAGTTAGTTTTAGAACTTCTGTTTTCTTCTCTCTTTATATCTCCTTACTTTTTGGGAGAAAACAATATGCCATTAAAAATACCAAGTTGACATTCAAAATGTCAACTTTATAATTTATTTTAGTTCCAGAACAATCAAGGAGAGGTGTGGAGTATTGAAAATCCATGCAGTATATATCCCAGGAGGGTTGAAAAAATATTATATTCAAGGATTATGAAGAAATAAAAAAAAAAAAAAGACAGGGACAACAGTTGGAGCATGGATGCTTATGACTGAGGTTGTGAAAGGTAAGGACAAGTCCAAGACAGAAAAATACATTGGATTTTTGAGATAAGATGAAACATTAAAATTACTAGAGGAGAAATGATTAAGGAACTGAAAATCAGGGTGTTGAAAGGACAATCCATGGAGATATTAAAATAACCAAAATTAAGAAGAGTATAGTTTGATGGAATGACAATGAACATATTGCTAAAATCCTTTATGAATGCAAAAAAGTGGCTTGGCTATTCTCTTATTGCATATTTTAAAAATTAAGGGTAAATATTAAACTCAAGGAAATAATTGTGTACTTTTTAAGCTAGCAGAAAGAAGAAATGACAATTAAAAAATAAAGTTCTACTAATCCTAGAAAATACAAGAAAGATAAACCAAAGAAGCAAAGAAAACGTATGTCAAATAAAAGAGTAATGCAAAATGGTAGAGATTTAAGCAAATGCATCGGCAATAACAATAAACATAAATGAAATAAAAAGAATTATGAAACTAAAAAGATTCTCAAATTGTTCTCAAGTTGATTTTCAAATACAAAGATTCTCAAAGTATTTTTTAAAAACATAATATTTCCATGCTTATATTTCAAGAGTGGCACCTAAAACTTAAGAATTCAAATACTTCTAATGGAATAGGCAAAAAGGTACCAGGTAAAAACCTATTCAAAAGGAATAATACTAGATAGAGTTGACTCTAAAGAAATAAGCATCTCTATGGGTAAATAAAGTCACAGCGTAATAATAAAAGTGCCCTCCTTGTGACTGAATACTCTGAACTTTTATCCTTCCAGGGCACCAGCAAAACAATTGACCAGCTACATCCTTGGCATTCCCTCCAGAGCACATTTTCCTGAGAGTGAATTTCCTAATGTTAGCATCTTTTTCATTCTGGATATTCTGAGAACTTCTAAATGAGAAATCACTGAGTCCTGGTTTCTCTTTACCTAATAGTTTTTCCTCAATCTTTCTCTTTCATCTTGCATTTTACTATAAGCAACAACAACAACAACAAAAAACGAGGCCACACCTTCAACATTTTGTTTAGAATCTCCACAGCTAAATCTCAGAGTCTGTCATTTGCAAGTTTTGCTTTTTGCAAAACCACAAACACAATTCAGGTAAGTTTCTGCCAGTATGTCATCAGGATCCACCTTCCTCTGATTTCCAATAGCATACTCCTTTCATTTCCATTTGAGCCCTCACTGGCAGAGCCTTTAATGTCATATTTTTACTAACAGTCTGTTCATGATGATTTAGATCTTCCCTAAAACAATATGTTTTCTCTACCACGTTCTTCCCTCCTCCTGAGCCCCCAGTAGTGGTCATTAACATTCATATTTCTACTGACATTCTCTTCGAGGCAATCCAGGCTTTGCTATCATGCCTCTGAAAATTCTTGTAGCCTCTACCCACTGCCCAATTTCAAAGCCCCTTTCACATTTTCAGGTATTTGCTACAACAGACCCATTTCAGATACCAAAATCTGTATTAGTTTCCTATTGCTGCTATAAAAAAAAAAATCATCACAATCTTATGCTCAAAACAATGTATAACAATTTTATCATCCTACAGTTTTGGAGGTCAAAAGTCTAAAATGGATCTCACTGAACTAAAATCAAGGTGTCGGCAGAGCTGCATTTCTTGCAAAGGTTATAGGAGAGAATCCTTTTCATTACCTTTTTTGGCTTCTGGAGGCTGTTGACATTCATGGCTTGTGGCCTCCTTCCATCTTCAAAGCCAACCACAGCAGCCAGTCTTTCTCATGCTATATCACTGTAATCCTTTTAAAAACCCTTGTGATTACAATGGGCCTACCCATAAATCCAGGGCGACAATTTTTTCAGAGTTTTACAGGGGATACACATGTTTTGGTTACATAATTTGCTTTTGTACAGTTTGGGTCCAAGTTGTAAGTGTGCCCTTTACCCAGTTAGTGTACATTGTACCTGTTAGGTGTGAATTTACCCATCCCCTCCTCACCCCTGCCTCCTACTTGATTTCCCTTGAGTTTTACTTATATATGTACACATAAGTGTTGATTGATTAATTCTAATTTAGTATTGGATACATGCAGTGTTTGTTTTTCCATTCTTGCGATACTTCACTAAGAAGAATGGTTTCCAGTTCCATTCGGGCTGTTACAAAAGATACTAGATCACCATTCTTATTTTAGGGTTATATGATCAGCTGTCTTAACTCCATCTGCAACCTTAATTGACCCTTGTAATGTAACAAAACATTTAAATTTTACCGATTAGCAAGTGGACCTCTTTGCGGGGGCTGATAGTCTGTCTACCACATACAAGATGTAGCAGTTTTGTGGGTTTTTTAAAGAAGACTAATACGGTAGAAATATTCTCAGACACAAAACCAAGAATGGAAACTGGACAAATCTCTGGATGCAGTACTGACTTAAAAGTAATAAAAGACTATAATATACAAATTTATAGCAATAAAATTAAAATCCGGGATGAAATGGATAATTTTATATAACTATATAAAAGATAATCATGCTGAAAATTACAAAATGCAATAGAAAAACTAAATAGACCCATTGGTCATTGAAGAATTAAATCTATAGGAAAACAAGTTATCCACCAAAACATATAGCACTAAGGCTTAAAAGACTTAAATTAACATTATTACAAACTTTCTGAAAACCCACAATTCTCATTATATGTAAAGAGTTCAAGAAAAACAAAATAGATCAATTAGTACCAATTTAATGGTGAGTACATGTGGTGTTTGTTTTTCCATTCTTGTGATACTTCACTTAGAAAAATAGGCTCCAGCTCCATCCAGGATAATACAATAAGTAGTTCATCATAGTTCATCACTTTATTTTATGGCTAAGTAGTACTCCATGTTATACATATACCACATTTTATTAATCCACTCATGTATTGATGGATGCTTGGGTTCTTTCCACATCTTTGCAGTTGTGAATTGTGCTGTTATAAACATTCGAGGGCAGATGTCTTTTTTGTAGAATGTTTTTTTTTTTTCCTTTGGGTAGATACCCAGTAGTGGGATTGCCAGATCAAATGGTAGGTCTACTTTTAGTTCTTGGAGGTATCTCCATGTTACTTTCCATAGAGGTTGTACTAGTTTGCAGTCCCACCAGCAGTGTTTGAGCATTCCTATCTGTCTGCTTCCATGCCAACATTTGTTGTTTGGGATATTTTGATAAAAGCCGTTCACACTGGAGTTAAGTGATATCTCATTGTGGTTTCAATTTGCATATCTCTGATGATTAGAGATGCTGAGCATTTTTTCACAGGTCTGTTGGCCATTAGCCTATCTTCTTTTGAAAAGTTTCTGTTCATGTCCTTTGCTCACTTTTTAATGGGGTTATTTGATTTTTTTTTTTTTCTTGCTGATTTTCCTGAGTTCTAGGGGAACTGACATGTGGGAAGTGACATTTATAAGGTGTCAGGCAGAGGAGAGGGGGAAGGAAGGGAGAGATAAATCCACACCTAACAGATGCATGCGGTGCATGCCGTCTGGGGGATGGGCAGGCTTTCTGGGCAGTGCAAAGGCAGTTTACGTAATCAAAGCATTTGTACCCCCATAATACTCTGAATTAAAATAAAAGAAAAAAATAGAAATAGAGAAACAGGTTTTCAACTCATCTTTCGACCCTATCAAAATTTTAATACTATTATCACACAAGAACACTATGAAAAAACCATTATAGACAAATTCCAAAGGACATATTAATTTAAATTATAAATACATTTTAAATAAAATATTAATGTCTGCCAATATGTTACAAACAATAATAATACATCCTAACCAATTTGAGTTTTTTTAGGAATTAAAGGAATTTTCAAAGAATTCAAAGATAATTTTATATTAAGAAATCTGTTTCTATAATCTACCACATTAACAAATCAAAAGAAGAGAAACATATTTTCATCTCAATAGAAGCACAAAATATTATCCAGAAAGTGAATTCAATTTTCTTAAATAGTATTCTTAATCTAATAAAGGTTATCATGCAAAAAATTTGAAGTAAATTTAATATTCAAATGTAAAATATTAGAAACTTTCTTTTTAACTCTAACGAAAAGGACATGAATAGAAGCTGTTAACTTTTTCTATGCAACAACCCACTAAAAATTTTAGTCAGAAATATAAGGCAAGAAAAGAAGTAAAATACATAAGGACTTTGAGATGTAGCACACATTGCCATATACTGCACCAATAGCTATTTCTCTACCCTTCTTGACTGCTAGACTTTGCTATCCTGTAAAGTGGCAAAAATTATCACAAGATTTGTGTTTTCCTTGCATCTCTTGAAGTTAGTGAAAGTTGGCTGAGAGGCTCCCTGGAAATACCTTTCCCTTCGTTTCAGTTCTTCCAATTACCAATCAAGCAACTGCTTCTCAGGCTTCATGTTCTTTCAGTTTTCTGGAGTATTTAACACTGTTAAACACCCTTTTGGCCATTGATGTAACTTGTTTTGCATTTTACCTCATTACTTCTCCCATTGTTTATTTTTTCCTTTCTCTATTATAAAAAAAGAGAATGTTTCAAAGGGTTTCATTCTTCAACATTTTTATAGCCTTCCACCAATTTCCCAGTCTCGTACACCACAACTTTTGTTTTCTTACCTCCATGGACATAACTCATGTTGGCCTTTCCTGCCCTAACCTTGCTCTGAAAAGTGCACTTGCACACATGCCTCCCTGTAGCATGATGCTCTGAGGGTAACCCAGATTCAGCCAAGCAACTTATAGTTTTACACTGAAGATATGCTTCCTGACATTGTTTTTCTATGAATAAGTCACCTTCAGTCCTTGTTTTCCAAAAATAATCATTACTAATAATGCTATCATTTTAACAGGTACTCAGGCTCACATCTAAGCTTTGTTCTTGATTTTTCTCTTTCCTCTCTCAGGCTGCCAAACTGATCACCAAATCTTAATTCCACCATAAAATTGCTCTACAAAAACATAGTGGTGTAATGCTATTTAAATTTCCATTGACATTACGTTATTTAGAACTCACGTGTTGCTTGCTGGGGTAGCTAGTCTTCAAAGATGCTCCCCAGTGAACCCCATCTTCTGATATTCATATACTTCATGGTCCCCTCCCACGCTGAAACGGGGCTGGCCCTGTGACTCACATTAACACATAGAATATGGCAGAGCTGCCAATCCCAAAACTAGCCTTTAAGAGAAGAGAAAGGTTTTGCATCCTTTCTCTTGGAATGTTCACTTCTGTGAACCCTGAATCACCCTGTGAGAAGGCCTGCTACCCTGCTGGCCAGTCCATTTGGAAAAATCATATGGAGGGAGAAGGGTCCCAGCTATTACAGTATCCTTGTCAAGACCACAGGTGACTTCTCCTTTTCCTGCAGTCACATGAGGGACATCAGGTCAGATCCATCCAGACAACCCAGAAAATCATGAAAGAGAAATTAATGGGAGATTAATGGGAGATGCTGTCTTCTTAAGTCATTAAGATTAAGGGTAATTGATTTTATAGTTAATAGATAATGCAAATGCTGACCTAAATCTGTGTGAAAATTACATCCCCTGTATACCTCACTGGATAAACAGCTGAGGCTAAGAGTTGGTCAGGATGTGGCTCAGTGGACTTATAACACATTTATAGCATTTATTCTCTAAACATACCCACATTCTCCTATCCTGATGTCTATGATTAGGTGAACTTCTGCAGGTGAAGCCCTTTTGGCTCCAAGCATGACCAACCCCATATGCCTGACAAAAGCACACCAATTCTTCAATTGGTGAATGTATGAAAAGGGAATTGGTAAATTCCCTTTACTGTAGATCTTACCCAAAGCTGCCAGAGGAATGTGGTCTCATCCCTTTTGAATCACCAAATTACTTTGCCTCTCATTTATAAGGTTGATTTAATTTTCTCTTAATTGTTATTATTATTATTTTTAAATAATGGGCTTTTCTTGTCTACTGGACCAAAACATATTTCTTCATCTGTGCCTCTCAACAATGCCTTTCAGAAACAGTGGGATATTTGCTGAATGAGAGTATGAATCCTCAATGTGCATCTAATTTTTCAGAGTAAAATATGCCTGTGGGACTTAAAGAAATTGAATTTTATTTGAACAATGTTAAGATTAGGCTGAGTGAAAAGGGAGAATTGTTGTGAGGAGTTAAATAAGTTTTCAACTACTTTGACATTTGCATTTTAAGATTAGCCAATCATATTTATCACATTTCCCTGGTAGCATTTTTATGATATTTTTTTCCCATTGTCCTAGTAAATAATCAAAAACGCCCTGACTTCTAATATTCTAACATTTTAGTGTCCTTGCTCTCCAAACTGCATTTTGTATCCAGAAAAAGGATGGCAATGCTTTGTTCTTCCACCCATCTCAACTTATGTTTCAGAGAATATAATTACGAAGCAAAGAATAAACTATTTAATTTCTTCTCTGCATTTTATGATTATAAATATTATAAACTAGAGTAAAATATAAAAAGCAAGCTTAATGACAAATATAAAGAGATGCTCATTTCTTAATACATAGAAGAAAAAAAAAAACCCCACAGATTTAAAGTAATGTATAAAATGTCCCAAAAAGAATGTCAGAGTAAAATAATCTCAAACTTAAAATAGTTTTATAATAATTAGTGGTGAGAAAAACTGCATTAGCATCACTAACGCAGCTGTTGACACCTCATCACGCATAACAAGCTGTATTGTTGCAAAGCAGCCAGAATGAGTAGGAGCTTAATAAGTGCTAACCCTGATAATAAATTAACATCATATTTTGAATATGCACAAAAAAAAAATTGACCAACTCCAGCAAAAATGTTTCTACTTTTCCCCATGGGATTTTTCTGTGGCAGTGAAATAAATGAAGTCATAATGTGACCCTCCTCAGCTGGCACTAGAATCAGCTCTAGGTAGAATGCTGCTTAGCATGGGAAAGCCTGTGGTTTGCTGCAACTTAGAACAGCATCTGCCTCACACTGGAGCTCGTTAGAAATGCAGAATTTCAGGCTCCACCCAGAATGGCTGCAATCTGAATCTGCATTTTAACAAGATCTTCCAAGAGATTGGCTTGCACATTAAAGTTTGAGAAGCTCTGCTCTAATTCATCTCACTTGTTGGTTTTCTCTTTTGATCCACTTCCCTACAGGGTGTTCTTGCCTGGATAAATCATTCTTTGTACAGGGCAAGTAGGCAAGTGCCTATTTGACAGGCAGAACAATATGTTCATAACCTACGCTTGCTGTTACTTTCTTCTTCTAACATTGTACCCATCAATGCCTTCCCTGAGTCATCATGCATGCTGGCCCGATTCAGGGCAAACCAAAAGATTTTCATCTCTCTGTGAATGTTTCATCCTCTTTTCACTAGAGCACGGAGAAAAGAGAAGTCAATGTTGGCTGCTTCTACTCTTCCTTGCCAACTTCCCTCTCCCCTGCTGCCTTCAGAAATGAGGGCAATTAACACCCAGGGTGAGTTCAAAGAAAGCCCACTAGTATTTTCATCCATTTGCAAAATTACCACAGAAACTTCCACTTTTAACAGAGTCCTACTAGTAGCTTTAAGCACACACACTACTATCCAGAAGTCAGAACCATTACTGATGTGGAAATTATTGAATTTCCAGAGCAAAGGAGAATCTAAAGCTTTTGGTCATTTATATGTAAGGATAATACATTTCCTGAATTATGCCTGACAAACTCAAGTGTATTTAAAATGATAATAGAGCTTAAAGAGCCATGATTTATTTTAATACCTTCGTAAGATTTTTATATGTTTCTGCTATGGAGCATGAGCTCCTTACAAAGCAATCCTCCTGCAAATAACGGTTATTAACCCTGGCAAAATTTTTTTTTAAATAACAAATATAAGAATCTCGAGGAATCTAGAGAGATCTAGAGGGATATCGGGATTAAAATGCATGTTAACAGAATAGAAGGTTATATTTTGGAAGCGAGTTGAAACTTAGAGAAAGTGATCTGCATGAAATGAGTCCTTTATATTTCTGCAGCTTTACCCTGTGGTCAGCTGCAGTTGCAATGGTGGCTAAAACTCTGGTTAAAAGAAATCGAAAAACAAAAAAACGTATTATCTTTTTACAGAGGTATCAGAGAAAGGAGCCCTAGGACAACTAGGATTAGAAGCTGAGAGGGGAAATGGGGAATGGGTAGAGGCAGAGAAGAAAACCACTGGCTAACCCTCCAGTCATATTTGCACAGGCAAGATTGGAGGCAGTGACGACTAAGCCTTAAATAACTAAACTCAGAACTGAACAATTGCTTATCATAGGTGTGATGGTCTGCAATTTGCATCTAACCAAATTAATTGTCTGGTTAAAACAAAAATATCAACACTTCCAGGAGCAATAAAACAATTCAGATATTCCATAATAGCCATTTCTAATATCCAGTATATAATGTAAAAATTACTTGACATATCAAGAGCCAGGAAAATGTAATTCTCAAAGTAAAAGATAATTGATACATAGTAATTCTGAGATGATCCAGATTCTGGAACCATTAAACAAAGGACTTTAAGGCCACTATTTTTAACCATAAACAATGAAGTAAAGAAAAATACACTTACGTTGAATAAAATATAGAAAATTCAGTACATAACTAGAAAATATCTTTTTAAAAAATGATATAGAAACCTTAGAACTAAAAATATAAGACCTTGAATTAAAAATTCACTGGATGAATTTAATAGCAAAAGAGACATGGGAGAAGAAAAAATTCATAATCTTGAAGATAGGTCACTGGAAAGCATAACATTTGAAGAAGAGAGAGGAAAAAGCTAGAAAAAGCTAAAAAGAGCTTTAGGGATCTATGGGACAGTGTCAAAAGGTCCTATAAGTAGGTACTTATCCCAGAAAAAAAAGGAGAGAGAAAATAGGGCAGGGAGAGATATTTGAACAAATTATGACAGAAAACTTCCCAATTTGGTAGAAGACATATGTTTACAGATTCCAAAAGCTCAGCAAACCTCACATTGAATTAGTCACAAGAATCCATACCTGGCAGATCAGTCAAGTAAGGAAAAACTAGTGATTTATCTCCACAAAACAATGCTGCCAGAAAGTTCTCCAGGCTGAAGAGAAACTATGTCATGGTTTGAATGTGTTCCCCAAAGTTCATGTGTTGGAAATGTAATCCCCAGTGCGACAGTGTTAAGAGTGGGAACTGTCAACCAGGGCTCTGCCCTCAGGAATGCATTGATGTTGTCACGGTAAGAATGGGTTTGTTAGGAAAGCAAGTCTGGCCCTCTCTTGCTCTCTTTCTTGCATGTGCGTTTGTCCCTTTCAGGCTCCTGTAAAGGGATGATGCAGCAAGAAGACTCTTGCCAGTGTGGGCCCCTTGACCTTGGACTTCCCAGACCCCAGAAACGTAAGAACTAAATCTCTGTTCTTTATAAATTACCCAGCGTCGGGTATTCCGTTACAGCAGCACAAAACAGACTAAGATAGTATACCCGAGGGAATCTCAGGTCTTCATAAATAAATTTCCATTGGAAATGCTAATAAATGATTACACAAATGATTATAAAACCACAGACAATCATAAAAGACTACTTTATCTCATACTTTTAAAAAGTTAATTAACTTTAAAGAAAAAGATGGAGTTTATAATGTATTTAAATGCATGAAAGCACTACTATAAAAATTACAGATTATAATTCAAAGAGCTAGAGCTAAATAGTCAATTGAAAGTTAAAATAGAATTCTATAAAATATTCAGAATAAGATTAAAAAGAGGAAACAAGCAAAAAACAGAAATAGCAAATGGAAAACAAATAACAGAATGATATACCTAAATCCAAACATAACAGTATTAATAATTTCATTAAATGTTATTAAACTAAACTTTCCAATTAAAAGAAGGAGATTATTAGAGTAAATACAGCAGCAAGATCTAACTGTAAGCCTAGAAAATGTTTAAGCAAACACATTGAAAAATATATGATGCAAAAAAGAATTATAAGAAAGCTGGTGTATATATATATATATATATATAATGTAAAATAGACTTCAAAACAAGGAATATTACCAGGAGGAAAAAGGAATATCTGATAATAATAAAAGGGTCAATATACCTGAAAGACATATTAATCATAAAAGCATATGTGCTGACACAGCCTAAAAATACACAAAACAGCCATTGACAAAGTTAAAGAAGAAATAGACGTTTTCATAACCATAATAGAAAATTTTAACACCTTTTGTCAGCAGTAGATAGAACTAGATCTTAAAACACTAAAGATATAGATAATTTGATCAACTGATAAATGGATTAGTAAAATTTGGCATATTCATACAATAGAATATTATTAGGCCATTAAAAAATTGAGAAATCCTTACTGGAAACAGTGTTCAGAAAAAAAAATTGAGAAATCTGATGAATGAATGAAAATTAATAAAGTGTTGATACATGCACACATGCTATAACATAGATTAACTTTGAAAACATGCAAAGCTGGGTTTCGTGGCTCACACCTGTAATCCTAACACTCTGGGAGGCTGAAGCGGGAGGGTTGATTGAAGTTAGGAGCTTGAGATCAGCCTGAGCAAGAGTGAGATCCTGTTTCTACTAAAAATATAAATAATTATCCAGGCATGGTGGTGCGTGCTTGTAGTCGCAGCTGCTTGGGAGGCTGAGGCAGGAGGATCACTTGAGCCTAGGAGAGGGAGGTTGCAGTGAGCTAGGCTGACGCCATGGCACTCTAGCCTGGGCAACAGGGCAAAACTCTATCTCAAAACAAAATAAAACAAACAAACAAACAAACAAAAAATGCTAAATGAAGGAAACCAGACACTAAAGATTGTCTTTTACATGATTCCATATATATGAAATATCCAGAATAACGAATCTATAGAAACAGAAAGTAGATTAGTGGTTGTTTACAGGGATGAGGGAAATGTAGGCATATGGAGATGATGACAACATAATACTGGGTTTCCTTTTGAGGTGAAAAAAATATTCTAAAATTGACAGTGGTGATGGTTTTACATATCAATAAATATACTGAAAACCATTGAACTGTACACTCTAAGGGTATGAATTGTATGGCTTGAATTATATCTCAATAAAATTGTTTTTGAATAACAAACAAAAATTATATAGAGGATGTGAACAAAGCTATCAACCACCTTGAACTTATTGATATAAAGTACTACATCACATTTTTACAGCCCTTTATTCATAACCCATACAGGACTTAGCTCTGTTATGTGTTAGGGGCCATGGCAGATCTGGGGAATATTTAGCTACTAAGACACAATCACTAGTAACATGGAGCTGAGAGTTATGGTGGTTATCAGCGGAGATATTTTACATACCTATGGTGACATTTTTGGTAGCTACAATAATTACAGGGTACCAATACCATTTAGTGAGCAGGGCTCAGTATGTTGGGCATTCTTCAGTTATAGGATACTTCCACAAGAAATGTCCCATGTTCCAAATGACTCACAAATCTCTTACTAAATATTCACATGATAAAAAACTTTTTAAAAAGTTGACCAAGAGCAGAAATTAACATAAGCACAAAGAATTTTTATGTTTTTAATTTATAGTAAATCCACCAAGAATATAACTACCATGAAAGTGAAGGCACAATTACATTTTCATTTCATTTTTTTTAGAACATATCTAGAGTTATACATGTTTTCACAAAGATGTATCATAGCAATGCCTCCTTAGAAATTCAAATCACCACAAAACACACACATCGGTTTACATATTTAGTTGTCATATTCATAATGAATCTATTTATAGGATCCAGTGTCTGAATATCTTAGTTATCTTGAAATATAATCATGCCCAAATGTTTACACATAGAAATAAACATTATTTTATTTATTTGTTTATTCTCAGAATATTATGGGGGTACAAATGTTTTGGTTATTTGTCTTCCTTTTGCACAGTTTCAGTCAATGTTATTCGTGTGCCCATCACCCAGATAGTGTGCATTGTACTTGTTAGATGTGAATTTACTCAACCCATCCTCCCCCTTCCCACCTGCTTGAATTCTGTTGAGATTTACTTCAATCTGTTCATATAAGTGTTGATCAATTAGTTCTAGTTTAATAGTGAGTATATGTGGTGTTTGTTTTTCTATAATGATACTTCACTTAGAAGAATGGGCTCCAGTTCCATCCAGGTTAATAATAGAGATATTTGTTCACCTTTTTTTTTTTTTATGGACAAGTAGTATTCCACAGTATATATACCACATTTTATCAATCCACTAATATATTGACAGACACTTAGGTTGTTTCCACATCTTTGCAGTTGTGAATTTTGCTGCTATAAATATTCAAGTACCAGTGTCTTTTTTATAGAATGTCTTTTTTTCCTTTGAGTAAATTCCTTTCAGTGGGATTCCTGGATCAAATGATAGTTCTACTTTTAGTTCTTTGAGGTATCTCCATACTACTTTCCATAGAAGTTGTACTAGTTTGCAGTCCCACCAAGAGTGTTTGAATGTTCCTATCTCTCTGCATCTTTACCAGCATTTGTTGTTTTGTTTTGTGGCATTTTAATAAATGCCATTCTCACTGTAGTTAAGTGATATCACATTCTGGTTCTGATTTGCATTTTCTGATGATTAGAGATGCTAGGCATTTTTTCATATGTTTTCTGTCCATTAGTCTATCTTCTTTTGAAAAGTTTCTATCCATGTCTTTTGCCCACTTTTTAATGAGGTTGTTTGATTTTTTTTCTTGCTGATTTGCTTGAGTTTGTGTAGATTCTAGTTATCCGCCCTTTATCAAATATATAGCATGTAAATATTTTCTCCCCTTCTCTAGGTTATCTATTCACTCTAATGATTGTTTTCTTGGCTGTGCAGAAGCTTTTTAATTTGATCGGGTCCCATTTATTTATTTTTGTTGTTGCTGTGATTGCTTTTGAGGTATTTTTCATAAATTTTTTGCCTTAGGCCACTGTCTATAAGAGTTTTTCCAACATTTTCTTCTAGAATTCCTATAGTTTGTTTCATGCCTTAGCTTTAAGTCTGTTATCCAACTCAAGTTGATTTTTATGAGTGGTGAAAAGTGTGGATCCTGTTTTAGTCTTCTATATGTGGCTATCCAGTTTTCTCAGTACCATTTATTGAATAAAGATTCCTTTTCCCAGTGTATGATTCATCTACTTTGTCAAAGATTAGATGGCAATATGAGCATGGTTTTTATCTGGGTTCTCTGTTCTGATCCAGTAGTCTATGTCTCTGTTCTTATACCAATACCATGCTGTTTTAGTGACTATAGCCTTGTAGTATAGTTTGAAGTCTGGCAAATTGATGCCTCCCAATTTGTTCTTTTTTTCTAAAGTTACTTTGGCTATATGGGGTTTTCCTGGTTCCATATGAAGTGTAAAATATTTTTTCTAGATCTGTGAAAAATGATATTAGTGTTTTAATAGGGATTGCATTGAATCTGTAGATTACTTGGATGTAGTTAAAATGTAGTATATACATTTTAACAATGTTGATTCTACTGATCCTTGAGCATGGTATGTTTTTCTATCAGTTTACATCCTCTGCTATTTCCTTCCTCCTTGTTTCATAGTTCTTCCTGTAGAGATCTTTCACCTCCTTGATTTAATGTATTCCTAGGTATTTTATTTTCATCATTGCTACTGTGAAAAGTATTGAGTCTTTGATTTGGTTCTTAATTTGACTGTTATTGGCATATTTGAATGGTACTAATTTGTGTACCTTGCTTTTGTAACCTGAGACTTTGCTGAATTTGTCAATTCCAGTAGTCTCTTGGAAGAATCTTTGGGGTTTTCTACAAATAATATCATACCTTCAGTGAAGAGCAATAGTTTGACCTCTTCTGCACCCATTGAAATACCCTTGATATTCTTCTCTTCTCTGCTTGCTTTGGCTAAGACTTCTAGTACTATGTTAAATAGAAGTGTTTACAGTGAGCACCATTGTCTTATTTCAGTTCTTAGGGGGAATGTTTTCATCTTTTCCCCATTCACTATTATGGGCATGAAATCATAAAAATTCCAGGAAAAAACATGGGAAAAGCTCTTTTAGACATCAGCCTAGGCAAAGAATTTATGATTAAGACCACAAAGGCAAATATAGCAACAACAAAAAATAAATAAATAGGACTTAAATTTAAAAGCTTCTGTATAGCAAAGGAAATAATCAACAGAGTAGATAGACAAACCACAGAATGGAAGAAAATACAAACTATTCATCCATCAAATCGCTAATATTCAGAATCTATAAAGAACTCAAAATGAATCAGCAAGAAAGAAACAACCCCATCAAAAAGTACGCAAAGACATGAACAGAATGTTTTCAAAAGAAGATAGACAAATGGCTAACAAACATATAAAAAAATGTTCCTCCTCATTAATCATCAGGTCAGTGCAAATTAAAACCACAGTGAGATATTACTTTACCCCTGTCCAAATAGCCATTATTAAAAAGTAAAAAACAACAGATGCTGGGTGTGGATACAGAGAAAAAGGAATGCTTATACACTGTTGGTGGTGCTGCAAATTAGTACAACCTCTATGGAAAACATTATGAAGATTCCTAAATGAAATAAAAGTAGGCTCACCATTCAATCCAGTAAACCCACTACTGGGTATCTACCAAAAAAAAATTCATTTTATCAAAAGATCTGCACTTGAATTTTTATTGCAGCACAATTCACAATTGCAAAGATATGGAATAAACCTAAGTGTTCATCAATTCATGACTGAGTACAGAAAAGGTGATGTACACACACACACACACACACACACACACATATATATATATATATACACACACATACCATGGAGTACTACTCAATCATAAAAAAGAATGAAATAATGTCTTTTGCAGCAACATGGATGGAACTGGAGACCATTGTCCTAAGTGAAGTATCTCAGAAGTGGAAAAACAAACACCACATGTTCTCACTAATAAGTGGGAGCTAAACAGTAGGTATACATGGTCACAAAGAGATGTAAAAGACATTGGAAACCAAGAAGGGGAACTTTGGTAAGAGTGAGGAATAAAAACTTACCCATTGGGTATAATGAACACTATCCTGGTGACAGGCACACTAAAATCCCTGACTGAAGCATTATGCAATGTATCCATGTATAACAACAAAAACATCTGTACCCTCTTAATATTTTGAAACAAAATAAATAATAATTTTTAAACCAAAAATTTTTCAAGTGTTGGTAGGACCAGGCTTCCTCTGGGGTCTCCAAGGGAGAACTCATTTTCTTGCCTTTCCTAGCTTCTAGCACCTGACTGTATTCCTTGGCTTGTGGCCCTTTCCTTCAAAGCACATCATTCCAGTCTCTGCTTCTGTCATTACATAGCCTTCTCTTCTAAAACCTAATCTGCCTTTGCTTTCCTGGGGCAAGGCACCTGTGATTACATGTAAAACCACTTGGATAATTTGGAATGATCACCCCATTTTAAGAACCTTAATTTAGTCACATCAGCAAAGTCATTTCTGTCATATAAGGTACGATGCCAGGGGTCAGAACTTGGACATCCTTGGAGGCACTACTTAGCTTCCCACAGAGGGGTATGGAAGAAGGTCTGCCTAAGTCAACCTGAGTAATTAAGAAAAGCCTCACAAAGGAAATAGTTTCAGTAGAAGGTCTGGTAAGCATTTGCCTTGTGAAAAATTAATAATAACAACAACACAGTAGAGGAGAGATTGAGTAGAGTTTGGAATAGAAGGATTTTTCCAGACTGAGGAACGCCAAGGGAAACATGTAGTAACTCATGAGACAGAATATCATGTTTGAGGGAAGAGCAGGGAGCTCAGGATCACCACAACTGAGGATAAAATGGACAGGGGAGTGCTTGGCATACAACCCTGTTTGAGCTGCAAGCGAAATGTAGTAGATTATTTTCCTACAAATGATGGTGAATTATTGAGGAATTCTAAGCAGGGCAGCAATACAATCACATTAGAAAGAGCATGTGGATGGAAGTAGAGCAGATTGGAGGGTCACTGAGACAGGAGGCTAGTGGGCAAGCTGGACAGTTGCACAGGCTACAGATAATGAGGACCCAGATAATATCTTCTAAGAATGTTTTCTTGTGTTTTGCTCTTTCTATTTTCAAATAATCATCTTGTTTACTACCCTGAGTTTTTTTTTAATGACAGCCCCTAAAATGTGGAGCTTTATTTTTTAAAATGATTATCTCAGAATTTTAATATGCTGAGGGTCACACACCAGGGCGCACTATCTCTGAAGATAGCCAAAGAGCAGAAAGAGGCCAGCTCTCACAAACCTCTGGGAAAATACAAATAAATCTCCGAAAGATCCACATTGCTGAACCTTTGCCCTACTTGGTGGGAAATCACCTTTGAGAAACTTTAATTTCCATCCTGAAAGCCCCAAAGGGGGGCTGTTTTCCACATCGTTGTATTTTTAAGTGTTGCAGGATTTGTCTCTCAGAAAATTTTTAAAAGGAGAAGAAAAGAAAGTCTGTATTATGATGTTCTCATTAACAGCATTAAACAGAATTAAAATATGGTTGCATTTGGAAAATATTCCAAGGGTTTCTCTTTTTATTCCCTCCATGAAAAAATTAAGATTAAAAGTCAGAAAACTTGTTCTTGGCAGACAAAATTTTGATTTATATAATATGACATTAAAAAGCATGCTTCTGAGTCTGAAATACAGTTCAGCTCCCAGAGACCCTTTCTTCATCCATGAAGTTGGAAAAGTAGAAATTTTTTATGTTCTTTCCAATCAGTCTAGAATTTGAGCACTGAGCAATAATTTAACATTTATTATTAATTAACATTTATCATTATTTAACATTCTCAGCTGTCTCATTGGACTATAAATTAATACAAACAAGCAATATAGGCCTCCTCAAATAAATTCCTTCCTTCCTTCCTTTCTTCCTTCCATCCTTCTTTCCTTCCTTCCCTTTCCTTCCTTCCTTTCCTTCTTTCATGTTGTAACTGTCATAGATCAGTGGTTCTCAAAGTGTAGTTCCTAAGACAACAGTAACACCAACACCTAGGAACATGCAAACTATTGAGCCCATCCTAGATTTACTGGATCAGGGATTATGTGAGTGGGGCCCTGCTACCTGAATTTTAACTAGCCTTCCAGGTGATACTGACACAGCCTAAAGTTTGATAAGCAGTATCATATTTAGGTTCATGCAAAAGTAATTGCGGTTTTGGACCATGAATTTTAAATCATTGTAACTAAGCTCGAACACATCTTTATTAGTCAAAATCAGAACCATTACAATCGACATATATTTTGCCAATGAGAAATAAACTTGTTTATTTCTATAACAGAAAAAGCTGTGCTTCAGGATTCAACAAACTCTGGGAAAGCATTTTCTACATCCTGCTGGTTGTGGAAGCGTTTTTCCTGCAAAAAGTTGTCGAGATGCTTGAAGAAGTGGTAGTCCAGTCGGTGAGAGGCCAGGTGAATATGGCAGTTGAGGCAAAACTTTGTAGCCCAATTCGCTCAAGTTTTGAAGCATTAGTTGTGCAATGTGCCATCAGGCATTGTCATGGAGAAGAGTTGGGCCCTTTCTGTTGACCAATGTTGTCTGCATGTGTTGTAGTGTTTGGTGTATCTCATCGATTTGCTGACCATACTTCTCAGATGGAATGGTTTCCCCAGGATTCAGAAAGCTGTAGTGGATCAGATAGGCAGTGGACCACAAACAGTGGCCATGACCTTTTTGTGGTGCAAGTTTGGCTTTGGGAAGTGCTTTGGAGCTTCTTCTTGGTCCAACCACTGAGCTGGTCATTGACAATTGTCTAAAATCCACTTTTCATCACACGTCACAATCTGACCGAGAAATGGTTCGTTGTTGTGTACAATAAGAGAAGATGACACTTCAAAATGATGATTTTTTAAATTTTTGGTCAGCACATGAGACACCCACTTATGGACCTTTTTTGCCTTTCCAATTTGCTTCAAATACCAAATGACCATAGAATGATCAATGTTGAGTTCTTTGGCAACTTCTCCAGTTGCAAGAGGATCAGCTTCGATGATTGTGCTTAATTGGTCCTTGTCAACTTCCGATGGCCAGTCACTGCGCTCCTCATCTTCAAGGGTCTCATCTCCTTTGCAAAACTTCTTGACCCATGACTGCACTGTGTGTTCATTTGTAGTTTCTGGGCCAAATGCATCACTGATGTTGCTTTATGACCTATTTTGAACTCGAATAAGAAAATTGCTAGAATTTGCTTTTTGTATAACATCATTTCCATAGTCTAAAATAAATATAAAATAAAGAGCAAGTAATAAGTCATTAGCAAAAAAAATAAAGCAAGAAATGTGCATTAAAATGATGTACAAAACATAACCACATTTATTTAAAAATGTATTCCTATATCAAACAGCAAATTTCAACAATGCTAAAACTGCAATTACTTTTGCACCAATCTATTCAATACCCCAGGAAGTCTCAGATTGCCATCTTCAAAATGAAGATGATAATAATAATAATGATATCTGAACAGGACTATTATTATGCTTAAAAGGAATAATGTTCTGGGAAGTAGCTAACAAAGGGATTGGAAAAAATATTAATACATGCTAAATACATGTTCATTCTGACAATAAAAATTGTGCATCTGCTGAGTACAAAGAATGGGATTGGGTTCTACAAAAGGCAAGAACATGAATCAGAAACAGACTTTTTCTTCAAGGAGTCTTTGGTCTGGGCTGAGGTTAGCTGAGTAAGTAACACGCAGAACTGTATTGGAAATTAGGAAATGTGTGCCCTGTATTAGTTAGGGTTCTCCAGAGAGACAGAACCAATATGAGATAGATAGGTAGATGGATAGATAAGATAGATAGATAGATAAGAGGGGATTTATTACGGAAATTGGCTCATGCCAACTGGCTGAGAAGTCCAGTGACAGGCCTTCTACAAGCTGGAGACTGTTGGATGACGGTAGTGTGGCTCAGTTCAAGTCCCAAAGCCTCAGAATGGGGGAACCAATGGTGTAATTCTCAGTCTGAGGCTGAAGGCCTGAGAACTTGGAGGGGGCACTGGTATAAGCCTGGAGTCTCATTGGCCAGAAGACCTGGAGTTCTGATCTCCAAGGGCAGGAGGAGAAGAGTGTCCCAGCTCCCAAAGAGCAAGAAACAGAGAGAGAGAGAGAGAGAGAGAATCCTTTTCTGTTATATTGGGACTTCCAGCCAACTGGATAGTGTCTGCTCACACTGAGAGCAGATCTTCCCCATTCAATCTGGACTCACATGCCAATCTCCTCTGCAGACACCTTCATAGACACATCCAGAAGTAATGCTTTACCAGTTCTCTAGGTATTACTTAATGCAATAAAGTTGACATCTAAAATTACTCATCACATGCCCCTGATGAGGGGGCACATAAAGGACTGATATGAGAGGGACCAAGGCTGTGTCTGGGTAGAGGCATTATTTGCCTGGTAGAGGGAGGTGTTAAAAGGTTAGTAGGATTTGGAAACATGAAGATGGAAATTAGGGCATCTCATACTTCTGAAATGGCTTGTGCAAGGTTATGGAGGTTGAGGAATACAAGACATAGAGAATAATTTGGTTGGCTAAGGGTATACCTTGGGGGAGTAGAAAATGAAATTGGAAAGTCAGGTTAGCAGCAGATTATGCAAGATCCCAGGATGAGGATTTTCAATTTTATTTTAGGTAACAGGAATCCATTAAAAAGTTTTTGGACAGGGAAGTGACATATACAGGAGAGTTTCTAATGCCAAGCTTAAACTTTAGAAACTTTAAATTTAATTTAAAATTTAATTCAAATAAAGAGTCAATAAGCAGGTTGATTCTCTAGTCAAGAAACTCTCAGTAAATTCCTACTATTTATTGTGGCAGGCCCATAGGCACGCAGATTCATTCAGTTACAATATATGCAAGTCACCAATCTGGTGGTAAAGGACTATTAGCTACTAAGCAAGGAGCAAGGATAAGTACCCCAGAAGAGGGATATTTGACTGCTATCAGAGGTCAGGCAAGAATAATTTATTTTGGATTCTGCTAAATTAAGGTTGCATCCTGTTCCTTCACAAGATTATATTTTGATTTATTTATTTGCAATGAAATGGAAATCAGAAGATAATAAAAATTAAAATCTAATAATTACTTATTAATTATACTGCTGAGTTTAACCTTCAATGCCTATACTCAGAAGACTGTTTAAACATTCACCTGCCCACAATTCACAATCGCAAAGATGTGGAAACAACCCAAGTGCCCATCAATACACGAATGGATTAATAAAACGGGGTATATGTATACCAGGGAGTACTATTCAGCTATAAGAAACAACGGTGATATAGCACCTCTTGTATTTTCCTGGCTAGAGTTGGAACCCATTCTACTAAGTGAAGTATCCCAAGAATGGAAAAATAAGCACCACATGAACTCACCAGCAAAGTGGTTTCACTGATCAACACCTAAGTGGACATATAGGAATAACATTTATCAGGCATCGCAAAGATGGGAAGGGGGACAGTGGATGGGTATATACATACATAATGAGGGCAATGTGCACCATATGGGGGATGGACATGCTTGAAGCTCTGACGTTGGAGGGGAAGGCAACACACATAACCTAAACATTTGCACCCTCATAATATGCTGAAATAAAAAAAATGCTAAAAAAAAAGAATTCTTAAGTTTATAGAATGGTCCTCAGAAAGAAAGAGGGTGCCATAAAGAAGGTATAAGAAATAGTGAACAAAAAAATGTTAATCTGTTAGATTAAACTCAAATAGACATCAACATCGCATAACAATAATACTTTTCAATTGAAAAAAAATTCACTTGCCTAAAGTTTCTTGACTCCATTACTGCTGCAGGAAAAGATTATAGAGTTAAAATGGGAATAGACTTACAGAAGGATTTCTTTGCTGTCTGTAACTGAGGTTCTGATGGGGCGATCAAAAACTGCTGGGGGAGGAGAGTTTATCATACTTAAGGCAGAAAGAAATTATTCATTGTGACTTGCACTTATACCTTTTATTATCTTCTTGGGAACTCTGATGAGCAATATTTACCCTAATATTTTCCAGAAATAGAAAAAATAAATTGATCATGTAGGTATATTAAAAGAGCAAGCAAGCAAGAGATGAATAACAGCAGATTCAAAACATTATATGTTCTTTTTGTATGTGTTGCCAGTGCATAATGAAGTCTTTTAATCTGGCTTGCTACCCGCGAGAAGGATAAATGAAGGTCAGGAGGCTCTCAAGCCCCATGGATGGGATCTTCTTGAGGGTCTACATAAGTAGGAATTTTACCTTGAAGGAGAAAGCTTCAAATTTGGTAGTAAATAGCTACTTTTCACATGCTGATTCCATATGAAATGCAAGGATACAAAGATGTTTCCAATATTTAAGTTGCAGATGCCTTAATTTTCCTTACTATAAATATGGAAGATTAGACACTTACAGGAAACACAGTTCATCCCAATTTAAAATCTTAGATATTAAAAATATTTAAACATTAAAAAACACTTATCCCTGCCTTAGGAGATGGGAAAGTATGATGATTCCCAAGAAGGCCAAACATTGCAAAATATCATGAATTCATAGAGGTGAGGAAAATCTGAGTCCAGTGTTTGACCTAGGGATGGGTCCATCTCAGGGTGGCCAGAATCTAGGTTTTAATGTATTACCCATTGGGCTAGAAATAACACCTGGGATAAACTAGTTGGTTTCAGTTCTGAAACCCCAAATAAATCTAGGCCCTATAAATTGAGACACATTTAAAGGGTGAACCCCAGATAGGAAGATAGAAAGAATACATGCTATCCACTAAAGGATTAACCTCTTTTACAAAGGACAGTTTGGCTCTTGTCCCTGACTTGGGAGGTAACCTCTAAGCCCTTGGAATGTTTTGCCTGATAAAAGTATCCTTGCTTACCTGAGGTCCTTGGACCACACCAGATAATTCAAGCTATCAATGTGATTATGGTGGGACTTCATGCAATGTAGTATCAGCCTGACTCCTGGAGGGGCTAGAGGTTAAGACCAGGCACATGGGCAGTCTATGGGACCAACCCTCATTAAAATTCTAGACACCAAGGCATGGGTATGTTTTCCTGGTTGCTTATGCCTCCAGCCTACTGCCATGTTCCACTGCTGGGAGCAGTGCTATCCGTGCAACCCCACTGGAAGAAGACAACTAGAAGCTCATGCCTGAAAATTTCTTGGACCCTGCCCTTGATGCCTCTTTTGCTGATTTTAACCTCTGTCCCTTAGCTGGAATACATAGCAATCAGAAGTATAACAGCTTTACTGAGTTCTATGAGTTCTTCTAGCAAATTATTAAACCTAGCAAATTATTAAATTTGGTATAGGGGATCTACCAAATTGCAATGTCTATTTTGGTCATTGCTGTGGCAGAACTAAGAAAAAGAAATTTATTCTCTAGGAACTACTAATAAAAGCCTACATAAATGTGGATTTGAAGCCAGAATTTATCCATCTATCTATACATAAGAATTGTTCAAAATAATATTAATAAAATATTGGAAACATCCCAAATGACCATCAGTGGTAGCAACTGAAAATTTCCTTTCCCATAATCTCATTTCCCAAATCCTGCTGTGACTTTGGAAGATTAGAGTAGGATAAGTTGATACTAACAGTATAAACAGCAAGGGTTTCCAAACCTGTATGTTTTGCCTTTGTTGTTGTCGTTATGTTTATCGGCATTGTTGTTTATCTGATGAAGATATTACAAATAATTTTGGAGAAAGAAGGCAGAGAAAGCTCACTGGTTGATATACTATGGTAAATTTATGAGTGTTGTGTCTTTGGATGGGTATAGGTAGGATAAATGGCAAGGCAATATTCAAAGAGGTGAGATTGGGCAGAAAAATGACAAGTGAATTAAATATGATTTTAGTGCTAGGCAAAACATCCAAGAGAAATCAAACCTGAACTCTCTTCAGAGAAGGCTGTCTCAAGGCAATCTATTATAAATCAGGAATGGAGCTAAAAGTTATCATAGATACCTGCTCACAATGAAGCTTTATGGAAGTAAAAAAACAAAAAAGAAACCCACAAATCATCATTAGCCCTAATGTTTAGAAGCGAAACAGAATGTTGTTGTCTTCTACAATATGATGACAGTTCTAATGCTGTGTATATTGTGGCATTCTGATTGCTTCCACCTCAAGGAAGACATAGAACAGCTCTAGAGAACAAGTAAATGATATTTATGGTGGAACAAAATAGTTTTGTTGCCGTTTTGTTTGCTTGGCCTCTCCCTGGGAAAACATCTCTTTCTCGTTTTCAATCCATGTAGTTCTGGTAGATTAACCCAGAATTAATCCCATACCACCCCTAGCATGAGGAACTGCTTAGGACCTAGTTCTATCCAATTAGCATCCAATGCCACAGTTACTGGTCCACGGATAGACATGAGACACAATTCAAGCCAGACACAATGCATGCCACAGGGAAAGAGTTACGGTCTTTCACTGGGATCACTTACAGGAAACCTTTAGAGGAATGTAAAGTTGCCAGTGGCTACCTTTACCATCATATGGATATGGCTTGACTGGGAATAAAAACAACATGCTGATATGCAGAGCTAGGAGAAATAGGCTAAGGATGAGATTTCTGATACATCATTTGAACTCCTGGGTTTGGCTCTGCCTGAGATTCCAAGTTATACTTCAATCAATTCATATTATCCTGAGGAATATATCATTTAAAGGGCAGGATTTTTTTAGTTTTCCAAAGGAATAAAGTATAACCAGAAAAAGCTGAAACATTAAAAGAGTATCAAACTGGATTGGACTTATTCAATAGATTTTAGAAATTGGTGTTATCCTTGAAGCCTGAAAAAACAAAGAAACAAATTTGAGATTAAACATTTGGAAAGTGAGAAGTAAACACATGAATTTCATTACCCAAAGATGTTGTGATAGCTAAAAATATCTATAGTATGAAATCTTTAGTTATATTTACAGATGCTCTTTTCACAATGGCTTAACAAAGGAAACAAGAAGTATTTATGTATATGTTTCATAAAATGTTAAGTATATTGTCAGAGGCAGAATTCTGGGCTGTTGTCATGTATTAATTCCTTATTCAGTAAATAATCATTAAGCACCTACTACAGTGTCAGAGAATGTGCTTGGCTCTGGAGATGAGTAATGACAGACACACTGCTTTTAAGGGACTCTTGCTCTGGAAGAGCAGACAGATACCTTAAAAATGTTTGCAATAAAGAACAGTTGAATGCAAATATTATTGAGTAAATGTGAGAAATAGTGGTAGGATAAAGGAGGAAGAGATAGAGTTCTGCTTGGGACAAGAGACAGGATGTCACAGAAGGCTTCACAGAAGAAATAATGGTCTAGGGTCTTGAGAAATGTTAAGAGTTGAGTTGGTTAGGCAGGCAAGGCGTATAGCAGAAAGGAGAAGCATGAATTGTGCTCTGGCTGAACAGAAGCATTGAAGGCAGTGGAGTTTGAGAGAGTTAGGTGGGTTGGCAGCAGGATAAGGTGGGGAAGTGGGCAAAGGACAAGTAATGCTGAATATACCTTGCAAGGACATGAGCCTTATCCTACGCAAAATGGATCTGCAAAGTGTTTCACCCAGTGGGGACTCTGGCTCCTGGGCTTGCCATGATGTGTCTGGCCTACTCTTGAGTTGTTTGAGTTCTTGCTACTTCTCCCTCTTTTCAGAAAGTAGGAGTCTTGGGTTTTCTGCAGGCAACAGTCTCAGCACCTTCCACAGCTCTTATTTTGGGGTAAGTGGTTACGAAGACATGAGATCTTGATAGTCTGCTTGTTCTTTGGCTATCTGGAGGGGCTACCGTGGTAGAGCAGATACAGAAGATTGAAATCCCCTGTCTGTCTTGGGAAGAGGCAGGAAACATGTCCTAGGCTCACTTTTCTGCACAGTTTTCACTGAACCCTATTTCATTCAGCTCCTTCAGCTGAGGGAGTTATATAGTGAAAGGGATTCAGTCATTAGGCATTTTAAGGTGTTCATTGAAGTGTGACTGACTTACAAAATATAAGGAGTCCAGCTGTGTCAAATAATTAAGAGGCAGTGGTAAGAAGGGCCCCGGTTCTAGGCAAGCAGCTTCTTCACTTTGCCCCCACCACTAACTTGGTGCAAATAGCTGCGTTTTAGACGAGGTGATATTTTGCTCCTGACATTTTGAAACAATTTGCTCGTCATTTCTTTTAATCCCTTGCCCCTACATTGTTTCATGTCATCAGTTTTTACTTACTGGGCTTTTGTGGACATGGATCACCAAAATGATATCCTCACTAGCTCTGTTTTAATCTGTAGTTTTTTCCCAGGCTTTCGTCTTCTGCTGTTCTGCTAATAGCTTTTAAATCTTCAGATATTCCTCTACATTATTCAGAATCAAATTTGGAAACTTTACTCACATTTAATCCATTGTCTCAAATTAAATTATCTAGTGTATTTTTTAATCCAGTAAGAAAAAATACTTAAATGGCATAAAGAGAGGAAATAAAGAAGTATCTTTTCCTTGGGATGACATGCAGGTTCAGGCAGCTCATCTGAGCAAAAACTCTCATTTTCTCAGCTTCTACTTCCATGCTTTTAGTTTAAAGTTGGTGCAGAATATACGGAATAAATAGTAGTAGGAAAATCACAATACTATTTGATGAAAAAGAGCATCTTTTCTGGACAGGAGATAGTATTTTAAAGTACAGATTGGAGATTTTTCCCCTATTATGGAGATTATGGATGTAATATGGGAGAGGCTATATAACATGGTAGAATATACTAATCTAATTTAATTTTGCCCTTAAAGAAGAACAAGAGTTTTCTGTGTCTTCCTCTCACCTCTTTTCATAACATTTATCAGTTAGTTTAGATGCTGTGTAGTAAGTTAGTAATTTAACCAGATAGGGTCAAAAGATTTGCATTCTTGCTCTACCTCACTCTGTGATATGTGACCATGGGCAAGTCACATCACAGAGTGAGGTAGAGCAAGAATGCAAATCTTTTGGCCCTATCTGGTTAAATATGTTTTAGTTTTCTCTTCTGTTTCGGTGGTCCCTTATGAACGTCCTAGAATTCACTGCCCACTGAGTGCCAGGAAATATGAACGGGAAATGGCCAGATCATACATAAAAATGGAATTCCAATCCATAACCTGAAGCAACCAGCCCAGGAAGCCAACCTGCTATCTTTAGCAAGCAGTCCAGGAAGGAAAACAATAAACCCTATATCTATTGGCACAAAAGAGCCAGGACTTGATTAACCACTGACAACTTCTCTAATTAATTTTGCCTTTATTTCCAACTTAGGACCAGCCAAAGCCAAATATGTATCCTTAATCAGTCACATAGGAAGTCCCACCGTTAGTGAGCCTGCCTTCAGTTTTCTCATGCCGACTGCCTCTAATCAAGACACACCAGAAGACTTCCATTTTTTCCACGATGAAGTTTTCCCAATCACCTCCCTTCCTTTGAGTCTCTGTCAAATGCCAATGACAGTGGCTAACTCCCCTGCTATGGCAAGTTCTGAATCAGTAGCCTTTGCTCATTCCTATTTGGGTAAGTCATTGTTTATTCTCATATCACTGCTTAGTTTCCCATCCCATCTACCGTGAACTTGTATAATGATCTCATAAATTGCCTCCCTTTCCTCAGTATTGCTTCTCCAAGCTGTGTTCCATACTAGTAACCAGTGATCATCATAAATACCAATTTGCCTATATCAATCCCTGTTTTGATAGGACATTCTTTGGTTTTCCAACAGCCTCAGAATAAGGTTCAAAATCTGTAACTAGACTGATTTGGTCTCTTTGTACCTGTCCAAGCTTTTCTTTTGACACTCAAACCTATGTTTTCATGGTAACAAATTTTTTTTATATTCTCAAAATGCATCCCATTCTCTCTCACTTCAATGCTTTTGTACATGCAAACTTCTCTACCTGAACTATTCTTAATAGCCTTTATGTGGTAAATTCTCATACCTCCTCAAGATTTAGCATAGCCAGCATCTCCTTTGTGAATCCTTCCCTAATCTTACCAGTCTGTGCTACCTTCAATCAAATACATATTTCCACGTTTTATGTAACTTTCTTAGATGTCTCCTTATTCAATTTGGTTTTTTTTTGCAGCACTTGCTCAATATCTGGCATATTGTATGTACTCAGTAAATATTGAAATTATGAATGAATCAATAAATGAATAATTAAAAGAATGAATATTTGCATAATGAGCTCCCATATGTTCCTATGTTAAACTCACAGAGTGTAGTGGTTTTATTGTTTTGGTTTGTTTGTTTGTTTGTTTGTTTGTTTGGCAGCCATAGTAAGAGGTATTAGAGCAGTTACAGTATGTTTAAACCTATAAGGGATCAGGAACAGTAGTAGTTGTGTTATATTCATCATCTCTCTACTTTTTACAACAACCATTCAGGGCTAGGTATTGTTTTCTCCCATTTACATAAAATGAATCTGAAGTTCAAAGGGATTAAACAATTTACTCAAGGACAGACACGTAGTAAGTAGTAGAACTGGTATTTGACAGCAGATCAATCTAAAAATCAACACTAAGATCTTATGAAGAAAGGGAAATTTAGCTTCTTTTTTTTTTCCTTTTTGAGTGGGGGCATAGGGTATTATTGCCCAGGCTAGAGTGCAGTGGTGTCATCCATCATAGCTCATTGCAGCCTCCAATTCCCAAGTTCAAATGATCCTCCTTCCTGAGCCTCCCAAGTAGTTGGGACTACAGGCATGTGCCTTCATGTCTGGCTAAGTTTTCCTATTTTTTTTTTGGCAGGGGCAAGTTCTTGCTATTGTCCAGGCTGGTTCTGAACTCCTGGCCTCTAGTGATCCTCCTGCCTCAGCTTCCTAAAGTGCTGTGTGTGGTGGGATTATAGGTGTAAGCCACCATGCCCACCCAAAATTTAGCTTCTTTTATTTAATTCATAAGAATGATAGATATAATCTATAAGCTGAAAATTACTTGTTATAAATCAAGAATCATGGTGGGACCAACTCAGAATTAAGTTTTGTGACATCGAAACATATATTTGGTCTCTGCCACTGATTTCTGAGCTAATATTTGGTCTTTGAGCCTAGTTGCTCACACAGAGCTCCTAACACCTTGGTAATTTTCTAAGTGATAGAAGCATCTGAAACAGAACTTCCAACTCTTTTGGAATTTTCTGTGTGTTAGGAGCATCTTTTATTCTAATGAGGTGCCTCTTGCTAGGTGCCTGGGTAGCCTGATACTGATACATTTTCCATTCTTTCATTGTAAGACAAAGACATTTATCACACACGTGTATGATTTCTGTCATCCAATATTGGCAGTCTCAGATATTTGTATCTAGCCCAGAGATGGCTTCAATAAAGGCAGAAGTAAGATGCAGCAAATGCAATAATGGTCTCTACAGATACTTAGCATGACTGTTAAAGGAGAGGTAAAAATGAACCCTTTAACCAATTGAAGTGACAACAGAGTGAGCTTTAGATAATCAGGATCAATTGCATCCACTGAAATTGAGCCCATAAGTGAAAGCCAACAACAAAGGAAGAATTAAAAAGCTGGCAGAAAGGAAGATTTGCGTGAAATACATAATCGATTCTTTTTGTGTTAAAAACATGCCTTAATTTTCCTCCCAAACACACTGGCTATAACTTAGCACTCACTGGCAAGAACTTAACCAAGTGCCAAAAGCCCATTAAAACCACATATTCTACTCATGAAGCCACATATTCTATTTTATCTATATAAGGTGGGACCCTCCAAATCACAATTTAGAAGAAGTATGTTTTAGAGAATATTTTTTCTAATTGTTTTATTTTTATCTTTGATTTTGTTTTGTTGTGCCTAAAACAGCCTAATTCTTTAGAATTATTTTAGAGAAAATAATGACGCCATAACCATTCCCTAACGCTCCTGGCACAGATGTGCTCTGTGTGAAGGGCTTTCCCTTGTTTTGTTAGGGGGAGTTTCTGCCTTGACTTAGAGGTGCTGGCATTACTTGGTTATCATCTTCTCTGGGTCTGAGAGTGATCCAAAAAACAAAAGCCTGGAATCTGGAAAGAATAGAGAATAGAGCTGGACCAAAACTTTTATGCTTGAAAGTACCACCTTGTAATTAGAGTGACCAACAATTCTTCTGATGGCACACCAAATTAAGAGGATTCTGAAAGTCTTTAAATATCACCCGAGAACCTTCCCCTAACTCCTAAAGAATAGCCAAAAGTGTGTTCCCATTGTGTTGTGTACTTTATGTGAAGATTTTTTATCCTGGGGAGTATTTTCCTGTTGTTTTATTTCTGTATCTCCCCAGTGAGATCATGAACTCATTGAGGGGAGGCATAGTTTCATGGTCACTGTTGTGATCTATTCCAGTTAATACTGTTTGATTGCAAGAAATTGGAACCCATTTGAGATAATAAAAATAATTATTTTAAAAAGTCTAATTGATGAGGAAAATAAAATAATGACTCACATAAAGACATACATAGTAAGGCTTTATTTAAGGACAAGAAGTGAGGTGTAGCTGGGTCTCAAGAGAAATTAGAATTGAACATCAAGAACAGAGATCACTCTTTCCATAATTCAGTGACCCCTTTGCCTCCCTTATTTTTCTGTTCCCTGAGCATTGTCTCCCGTTCCCCTACCTTGACAACATTCTATTGATCCCTCATATTGTGCAAATCCAGCTTGCCCTGATTCAACAAGACCTCCTAGATCCAATATTAAATACTGATCAGTTACTTCAAGTTGCTGATAGAGAAAGTCTGATTTGTCCAGTTACTCTCTGTTTGTGCAGAGCGCTATAATTAGCTTGTACATAGTTGTTCCCTTCAGGTCAGTTATAATAGCATGGTACACTACTCACTGCCAAATTGGTAGGGACTGTGGGAATGACCAGATTTTCTCATAAAGGGGCACAGACAAGGTGGGATCCTTAAAAGTGTCTAGAATTTATCTTTAATATATAACACCTAGGGGACACAAAAATTATATGTTGAATAAATGAACAAATAAATGTAGCAGACAGTTTGGGTACCACACCAAACAACAATTCCCTCTCTTTTCTCTCTAAAATAACCCTACTTTAGTTTAGATATTGAATGGATTTAGGCTCAGAGAATGTGGACTCAGCCCAGGGATGTGCTGGAGATCGTTCACTCTGGCCTTCGGGGAGCCGATTATGCACATCTCTTCCCAACTCTGCTTCAGTCAAATCATGTCAGTAGCTTGAAATCAGCCATGATGGAAGTGTCTGCACCACAGAAACCAGCCAATGCTATAATCAGAGCTTGCTTTTATTTTTTTTTCCTCTTTAGAGAGCAGATTATTACACATTTATCAGCATACCACTGGTCCAGCTCTAGATTCATGATTGGTCTAAGCCAATAATGGAAACCCCAATCTGCATTTGTCAGGAATTAAATAGGAAATGGGCCTGTGACCCAGTTCTACTACTGAGACCTGAGGATTTCTGGAATTTTCTTCCTGAATAAAAAAGAGAGACACTAGGATTTTTTGCCTTTAAATTTTGTCTTCTAAGAAAATGACACTTGAAGCCAATTTGCAATCAAGAGAGGCAGGCAATCTTAAAAATAAAAACGGACAGGCTTACAGTGAATAAAGGAAAATATGAAAAAAAAATCTCGTTTCTCAGTGATATTGTTGAGTCATTGCACCAAACAGAATTTCCTTGCCTCAGGGTATCTTGTCATGAGTCAACAAATGACCTTCATATATTAGGGCACTTTTAGCTGTAACTTGCAGCCAAAAAACTCTGATATGTTGGATGGATAAATGGATAGATGAATAAATGAATGAGGTCATTTATCTAAGGTATGTACTGACCAAAGAATACTTGGCAATTATATGTGTACACAGGTATATAACAAGTGTCTATCTGGATTCCTATGTCATTCTTTAGTACTATAATATATTTTAAACTTTTCTAATTTTTAAAAATCAGGATAAATAGAATGTCCTACTGAAGAAAAAGTATGCACATTACCCTTTTACATGACTATACATATTTAGAACTCTTATCAATGAAGAACACTTTGTTTTCTGTCCCTAAATGCCCACTAGAAAATGTTCTTTTAAATAAAAAGATGTAAAATCTATTCAATCATTAATTTATATACTGGCAATTTCAACTCTAAGGGGCAATTTGTGTGTTTGTGTGTATGCATGTTTGTTGAGGATAATAGTGTCCATTATTCTATTTTATATTCATTACATAATAAACTAAAGTTTTAATGAGCAAGATTGAAATACAGTGAAAATTAAAGCCATTACATACATTGAGGATGTCATCGCACAATTTTTATTTTGATTTTTTTCTTCTTCTATATTGAGTCTAAGACATGGGCTCAGGCAAACACAAGCCTTGCCTGACTGATAAGAGAGGTCAGCTGCAATGAATCATTGTTTTCATTCCATACTCTCATCAATAAATCCCAGTTTTCTCTAGAAACTCTATTGAGTTGTGATTCCAGAGAAGAGAAGAGGTATTCCAGTGTATAGTTGACCTTGAATGCTATCTAAGGGGTATCTCATAAAGGAAAATATGTCAAAGCCTGGCCACTTTATTTTTCTAGAGAAAAAAAAAAAAAAAAACAGGTAGCTAAGGTGAAAGACTCTTTTAACAAGAGCCATATTTTTCAGTCCCCAATTACCCTTCTCAGGACTAGCTATATGCATAACAATAGCAAAAATGTTGTTCTGGATGTTACTTCTTTCAGTTTCTATTAAAATTGTAATAGTGCCTGCTTCCATTATGCATTTCCTTGTGTATTTCAATCAAAATGTCACTTAGCTGCTGTTCCTAGAGTGCACTTAATATTTTCATTAAAACCAATAAAACCAAGAAATGACAAGGGTGCAGGTGGGTGCAGGCAATTAAACTCCTCCTCTATGTATTGTTAAATAGCAGTTGGGGAAAGAAAGAAGCCCCATTGAACACCTGTCCCTTCTCTTGTGAATGGCAGCTAGCAGAAATCCACTTAGCTGGTTATTGTCTTCTTATTTTCCTGACAGATAATGTGAAGAAGCAGGCAGTTATGGGGCCAGTAATTCAGAATTAATTTTCCCTTCACAAAAGTACTGTGGACACTGAGTGCGGTAATGGTGCCTGATCAGGATTCAGGGGGATAAACAAGACAATTTGAGATGATGGCAGGAGATAAAAGCCCTTTAAGGAGCTGTTCCTCCTGCCAGCCTGACCTGTGGTTTTTGCTGGCACCTTTTATTATTATTACTTTTTTTTTTAATCTGCCTCAAATGAAAGTCTGAAGAGTTAACCATTAAAGCATTTGTCTGGTTTGTGTGTGTCTGTGCGTGTGTGTATTGAAAGAGGAGACAACTGAAAGAAGATACTAAATATTGCTCTCCATCTTTTCCCACCCTACTAAAAATGCTAGTGGCTGCAAAAGACAGCTGTTAAGCCACACATTGAGATTGTTTACGGAGCTCCCTCCTGTGAGCATCTACCTCAATTGAGAAAATTACCACATTTCCTCTAATGAACCAAGACCTTTTGCTAACCCACCATTATCACTCATTTCATTCTCATAGGGAACTCCCACCCCTAACATGCACAGCAAAAATTCGTTCTCACCACACCGAATTAAAATTCTTTCTTGCTCTTATTCTTTTTACCTCTCTTGCGCTCCCTGCCTCCCTCTTCTCAAACTCCCTGTCTTTCTCTTTCCCCCTCTTCTTCTTAAGTCCCCGTTCATAAATGCTAGCCACCCAAGTCAGTTCACAGACCAGCTGAGTGAAGACTCTCTGGGGATGAGTTAAAGAGGAGGATTAGATACAACTGTTCTATGGCCTGGCTTCAGGACCCCGTTGGCAGACAAACGGCAGGTGGATCTTGTGAATTATCTCTCAGTCACTGACGCAAACCACTCAGAATAAATCAGGATTGAAGATTGATTTCTACAAAATTGCTTTATTACTCAGATAAAATTTATTGATCTGTTATAGAAAGGAAAAAAAATATAATCGAAAGAGGACAGGCCATGCTAAAATAGCAAACATAAAACCTCCTATAAATCCTATCATTTCAAATATTTGATATTTAGTGTAGAATGTGTTCTTAGGGAAACTCATCTTTGTGTAGATTATGTTGTCTGGGAGGAAACTCACAAAACCCAAAAGGCTCATCAGTTAGTTATTAAAATATACATTGATATGTAAAGTGACCCTAATTCCTAAGCCCCAAATCAGGACACATATTTACAAAAGGTTTTGTCTTCTTTCCTTACAAAAATTAATCCAATAATATTTTTGCCCAAGAAAACATTAAATCAAATAAAATAACTTAAAGTTATGTCTACCCAGAATATTCAAGGTGTAGGCTTTCCATCCATAGAGGCCACCTCTACACATCTCATAAACTTCTCCACACTATTTTTTCATCCTCATTCATTTCATAAGTATCTTACTTATTCATTCGTTCATCATTCAGCCTTTAATATATGACTACCATGTACATGAGCCTGTGTTGCTGCTCTACCACTTTCATATTCACCCCACAAATATATATTCTTTTAAAGTTAAATTCTGTTTCCTGTAGATAGTGGAAGCAAATGGATGAATTCCACCCCTGTGCACATCATGGATTATTCTTCTTTGCTTTGGTCCTTGCAGAGCCATCCATAGAGCTGGACAATAGCTATTGAACATGCAGTTCCTCTTACCTGAGCTACCCTAGAATCCCTATTCTACAGTTGGAACTTTATTATCTAGTCTACCAGTTATGCATCATTTCCCTTCTCCCATATCAAAATGGACTTATATTGATGTTCAAAATATATAGCCTCTATCAGTGTTTAGATGTATTATTTTATTTGGCTATCTATAGGTCTTTAAAAGGGTAACCGTGTAAGTAAAGCTATTCCCCAACTTAAATGGTTCAACTTACAATTTTTCAACCTTACAATGGTGTGAAAGTAATAGGCATTCAGTAGAAATTGTACTTCATTTCCTTTTCCATTTCAAAATATTAAGGGATTACAAATGTTCTTGTTACACGGATGAAGTGAATAATGCCGAAGTCAGGGCTTTTAGTGTGCCATTCACCATAGTAGTATACATTGTACCTGATAGGTATGATTTTATCCCTCACTCCTTTCCCACCCTTCCCCCTTCTCAGTTTCCAATGTCCTTTACACTACTATATGAGCATCTGTACCCATGCTTTAGCTCCCGCTTATTATTGAGAATATGTGGTATTTGTTTTTGCATTCCTGAGACACTTTGCTTAGGATAATGCACTCCAGTTCCATCCACATGGCTGCAAAAGGCATTATTTCATTCCTTTTTATGATTGAGTAGTACTCCATGGTGTATTATGTACATATATATATCATATTTTCTTTATCTGCTCATATACTGATGGGCACTTAGGTTTATTTCATATCTTTTCAATTGTAAATTGTGCTATAATAAACATTCAGGTGCAGGTGACTTTTTGATAAAATGACTTCTTTTCTCTTGGGTAGATACCCAGAAGTGTGATTGCTGGATCAAATGGTTGGTCTACTTTTAGTTCTTTAAGGATTCTCCATACTGTTTTCTATAGAGTTTGTACTAATTTATACTTCCACCAACAGTGTATAAGTATACCTTTTCATCACATCCATGCCAACATCTGTTTGTTCGTTTTTTAATTTTTTAATAATGGGTATTCTGATAGGGGTAAGGTGGTATCTCATTGTGGTTTTCATTTGCATTTCCCTGAGGATTAGTGATTTTGAGACACTTTTTAATGTGTGTGTTAGACATTTGTCTATCTTCTTTTGAAAAGACTATGTTCTTGTCTTTTGCCCACTTTTTGATGGGATATTTGCATTTTCCTTACTGAATTGTTTGACTTCTTTGTAGATTATGGGTAATATTCCTTTATTGGATATATAGGTTGTGAGTATCTTCTCCCATTCTATAGAGCAGGCGTCTTCAAACTACCGCCCGTGGGCCACATGCAGGTGCTTTTGCTCGTTTGTTTTTTTACTTCAAAATAAGATATGTGCAGTGTGCATAGAAATTTGTTCATAGTTTTTTTTTTTTTAAATTATAGTCCGGCCCTCCAATGGTCTGAGGGACAGTGAACTGGCTCCATGTTTAAAAAGTTTGAGGACCCCTGCTATAGAATCTCTATATATTCTGTTGGTTATTTCTTCTGCTGTTCAGAAACTTTTAAATTTAATTAAGTTCCATTTATTTATTTTTGTTGTTGCTATATTTGCCATTTGGGTCTTAGAATTTTGAATTTTGATCTTCTCCTGGGCTACTGATGTGCACTATAATATTCTTTCATAATGCTGAGCAGTAGCAGCAGCAAGCTGTAGTTCCCAGTCAGCAATCACCAGAGTAAACAACTGATATTTAATAGTACACGGTGTCACCAGATGATTTTGTTCACCTTTAAGATAATGTAAGTGTTCTGAGGACTTTTAAAGTAGGGTAGACTAAGCTGTGGTATTTGGTAGGTTGGGTATATTAAATGAATTTTTTACTTAATGATATTTTCAACTTGTGATGGGTCTATCACGACATGACCCCATCATAAGTCAAGGAGCATCTCTATTATCTATCTCAGATTTATAAAAGTTCCCGAATGGCAAGAGAAGATGTGTACATCAACTAACATAGTATTATGAATAATCATATACTAGTTAATGAAGTTCATGCTTATTTCTGTTAGTTGATAGTAAAATAGCAGATGCATGATAAGAATGTTTGGATACTTTTTGCAATTAGACATAAGAAGCTTTAACTTTCAAAAGAATGAGGAAGTAGATTCATGATTCAGTTACCCTAAGCCTGATATTTATTCAGGACATAATTATCAAATATAATTATATAAGCATCTAATTTTACATGTCACCAAACTGTAAGGATATATATGTGTTACAGCAATACTGCATAGTCAGTGGGGTATAACATACAACAGACATCACAAAGATAGAGATTATATATCCATTCTAAGTGGACAAACACCATGTACCACCGATTCTTAGATAAAAACTCTCACTCAACCCTCCAAGCTTGCTGATCTATGAATGATATGACAAAAATTGGAATGAATCAAAATGTCCCTAAATAATTGTGGTTACTTGTGATGTTACTTTCATACTTATTTTGAGAATCTTAAAATTATATATAAATGAAATGTGATATACCCAAATTAGAAGGCAATATAGCATAAGGCACATCTTAAAAGGCACTATCTCTTCCTCCTTATGTTTCAAAGTTACTTAAAAATATAGGTAGAAGAAAATTCCTAATAAATGTAGAAAAAGGAATTGAAAACTTTTATATAAAACTTATAGTAGCATTCTTTCATTTTCATGTAACACCGTCTGTTATTGGTGGTGTTTATCAAATCACTTTTCAAACATAGAATATAAAAGTATTAGTTATTACAGATCTTCAAAATTTCTACTTTCTGAAATTCCATCTAAAAATGGTAGGTGATAAAACCACATGTTGAGAAATACTCAGTGATTAAACATATTTTAAGGGAAATTGTAGAAATATAAATGATACATTTTATGTCAAAAAATACTTTCACAGATTTTTCTCTAAAACTAATGGTGATGGAAAACTATTAACTTCTTAAATACATCCTTCCAAGCATCAACATAGATTTTAGTAAAGAAGAAACAATAGACCCAAATTTTAAAATAGTCGATCTTAATGTGGCAATTAATGTCATCCTTAATTTGCCCTTTGTTTATAATTATTGTATGGAGGGTGAGTTTTCATGTATAAAATGAAAACATTATTCTACATTAAAATTACTTCACATTTCTTAATGATCAAATGTAGTGTCAATGAATATTTAAATCTGCCTTAATCATAATAAATAACTTTGCTTCCAGTTCTGAGGCCGTATGTCTGTTTCAAAATAGAGTTAGCCAAAAACAAAGTATCATGTCATAATTTTATCTGATGAGGATGGGAAAGATAGTAGGAGAGCAGTAGTAGAATTCTGGTTAAAACTCATTAATCTAAGTGCAGTTATAGAAAAGACATTTGTTTGCTTTCTGTGTATGTGTTTTCATTTATCTGAGGGTGTTGGTCTTAGTCTATTTGGGCTGCTATAAGAAAATATCATAAATGGGGTGGCTTATAAACAACAGAAATTTATTTCTCACTTTCTAGAAGCTGGGAACTCCAAGATCAAGGCAGATTTGGTGTCTGATGGGAGCCCACTTCTTCAAAGAAGTCTGTGTCCTCATATGGTGGAAAGGGGAGGGGTGTCTCTGGGACCTCTTTTATAAGGGCACTAATTCCGTATGATCTTCATGACCTAGATGTATGGATTACCCAAAAGCCTCATCTTCTAATACCATTACCTTGGAAGTTAGGATTTCAATATATGAATTTCAACATACAAATTTCAATATATGATAGACCCATCACAAGTTGAAAATATCATTAAGTAAAAAATTCATTTAAGATACCTAACCTTCCAAATATCATAGCTTAGTCTACCCTACTTTAAAAGGCCTCAGAACATTTACATTATCTTAAAGTTGGACAAAATCATCTGGTGACAGTTGTACTATTGAATATCAGTTGTTTACTCTGGTGATTGCTGATGCTCAGACCTTAGCATTCCATGCCTGGTCCCCCCAAATTCATGTCCTTCTCACATGCAAAATATATTAATTTCATCCCAATAGCCCTAAAAGTCCTACCTAATTTCAGTACCAACTCAAAATCCTAAAGTCTCATTTAAATATCCTCTAAGTAAAGTATGAGTGAGAAACAAAGTAGGAATCTTCCTGAGGTAAATTGCTCTCCAGCTGTGCACCTGTGAAACATAGTTCTAGCATCCTACTCTAATTCATAGAAACCTCCAGGGGAATGGGCTCCAGTTTCTCATTTCCACGTTTCTTTTATAGAGTTAGCATGCTGCACAGGCAAATGAAAGTTGACTCAAAAGCACTTGGTTTATTTGTGCTGCTCACAAACATGCCAGTGGAAGAAAAAAAGAAAACATGACAAAACATGGTTGAGAGCTTACAGAGTTGGTGTTTTCCCTTTTACCCCAATATGAATCCTCAGTCATGATCATGACACTTTGATTACTGTCTTCTCAAACACTTCTGGCTCACCTTCCCAGTACCCTTTCTCAGGGCCCTAAGAATTGTCCCTTCCCCTTTATCATTTCTGGATCAAGTATCTTTCTGACTAATGATTTTTCTTCTTGCTGACCAGGACATGTTTGCCTAAATCTACTGACTTGTTAATAATAATGTGTACTTCTACCAATAAGGTATAACATACAAAATGTTCCCAAATTAATAGTAAAATACAGAAGCTTTCACTATAAGTGACATTTCCTATATATACCTAAGTTAAAAACTTTTCCATATTTTAATGCAATAAATTGGAGCTAGATTTCTGGTGAGTCCTCTCACATAAAGCCTTTATCCTCTCCTTGACCCTAAAGGGAAGCCTCTTTTCCATAATCCCGACCCATTTACAAAAACTCAGTGTCACCTTTTGTATAGTTTCAGTCTTATGTATGAGTGTTTAACCCAGAGTAAATTCAGAGTTGCAAAAGTATCTGAAAGAAAAACTAAATTATATAATTATGATACATAAGATATTATATATAATATTATAATAATAATTATATTTAAAGTGGGAGAAAAGAAATTGCAACAATGTGGGAAGAAGTAAAAGTGAGTTTAAATGTTCATCTTTTATAATACAAAAAAAGTTTAAATTTATAAATCAAAGAATAGACCTAAATGTAAGCCTTCTATTTAAAAGTATGGTGATACCCACAGATTTATAAAGATTAGAAAGAGTTAATGGTTATAAATTAGGAACAGGAGTGAGCATGAGAGTGGGGAAGTAGGTTGGGAAGATATATTTTGTTAAAAAAAGTAAGTTCTTTTATTAAACATATCTACAAGAATGTAGGATATTTCATGCAAGTTTTATACCAGTATATGCTACAAACTGAGCAATAGTTCCATTTTCCCTAAAAACGATTTGTCTAGATATAAAAATTCCTCAAGTCAATCTCTGGTATTGTATCATGTCCTGAAATTTTAGGGCTTTGAGTTGTCTTTCACCAGGCTGATAGAAATCTAGACCTTTAGAAGGGGCATGGACGCTCCTTTTTAATAAGTAAGTTGAACCTGACAAGTGTACTTTAGATTTTTTAATTTTCTCAAGTGCTACAATGAAACCCTAAAAGCCTTCTATTCTGAATTACTTCTTAAGTCTTTCATAAGTTGAGCCAGATATAAAATTTACATGCATTCAGAGATGTAGAAATATTTGTTATTATGTTAAAATACTTTGTATAGAAAGAATCACTGAAATCTAATAAAACGCAACCATGCATTTGTTCAACAAATTTATGAGTTTTTATAATTGCCAGCAATATTTTAAGAACAGGGAACAAATCAGTAAATAAAACAAGAATTTTTGCTATCATAACCAAACATTTCTTGTCTTACATGTTCCGTGAATCAGGAATCTGGTACCACTTTAGCTGGATGGTTTTGGCTCTAGCTCCCTCATGTTGTTGCAGTCAACTTGTTAGCCAGGGATGCAGTCTCATCTGAAGGCTCACATAAGAATGGATCTTCTTTACACATTTGTCATTTGTGATAACATCCAAAATCCTTTCTCAGCGATCTTGAAATACACAATTACATTGAGCCAATTATCCTGAGTTGATCGTTATATAAGGTATGTATGTCTCGAAACATCACACTGTGTCCCAGAAGTGGGTACAGTTACTATGTGTCAATTATAAATAAAATAAAGCTTAAAGAAAAAGGTAAAAAAAAAAAAAGAATGGATCTTCTTCCAAAGTTACTTTTTTTTTTTTTAAATTTCTAAATATTACATGGGTACAAATGTTTTTGGTTACATGGATCAATTTTGTAATGCTTCAGTCAGTACTACAAGTATGCCCATAACCCAAGTAGTGTTCAATGTACCTGTTAGGTAGATTTTTTTCACATCCATTCCTCCTCCATCACCCCTCCTTGGTTTCTAGACTTTTACTTACCTCTGTATACATGTATGCTCATTAGTTAGTTATAAATTAATACTGACTACATGTAGTGTTTGTTTTTATATTCTTTAGATACTGCACTTAGGATAATGGTCTCTAGTTCCATATGAATTGTTGCAAAAGGCATTAATTCATCCTTTTTATGGTTGAGTAATATTCCATGGTATACATATATCACATTTTATTAATCCACTCATGAATTGATGGGCTTGGGTTGATTTCACATTTTTGCAATTCTGAATTGTGCTGCAATAAATGTTCAAGTTCAAGGGTCTTTTTGATAAAATGACTTCTTTTTCTTTGGGTAGATACCCAGTAGTGGGATTGTTGGATTGACTGGTAGGTCTAATTTTACTTCTTTGAGGAATTTCCATACTGTTTCCCATAGAGGTCGGACTAATTTGCAGTACCACCAACAATATCTCATTGTGGTTTTAATTTGCATTTCCCCAATGATTAGTGATGTTGAACAGTTTTTCATATGTTTATTGGCCACTTGCCTATCTTCTCTTGAAAAGCTTTTGTTCATGTATTTTCCCCACTTTTTCATGGGGTTGTTTGTCTTTTTCTTGCTGAATTGTTTGAGTTCTTTGTTGATTCTGGTTGTTAGCCCTTTATTGAATTTATAGTTTGGGAATATTTTCTTCCATTCTGTTGGTTGTCTATCTTCTCTGTTATTTCCTTAGCTGTGCAGAAGCTTTTTAATTTAATCAAGTTTCATTTATTTATTTTTGTTATTGCTGTAATTGTCATTGGGATCAGTCATAAATTCTTTGCCTAGGCTAATATCTAAAAGAGCTTTTCCTGCATTTTCATCTAGAATTCTTATGGTTTCATGCCATACATTTAAGATTTTTATCCACCTTGAATTAATTTTTTTGAGTGATCAGAAATATGTATCCTGTTTCATTCTTCTGCATGTGGCTATTCAAGTCTCCCAGCACCACTAATTGAATAGGGCTTCTTTTCTCCAGTATATAATGTCTGCTTTGTCAAAGATCACGTGTCTATATGTGGATGGTTTTATATCTGTGTTCTGTGTTCTGTTCCATTAGTCTATGTCTCTATTTTTGTGCCAATCTAATGCTGTTTTGATTACTATAGCCTTGTAGTACAGTTTGAAGTCTGGTAATGTGATGTCTCCAGATTTGTTCTTTCTGCTTAAGATTAAATTAAGAAACATGTATACTAAACTTTATCCTACCTAATAATAAGTTTGCACTTATTTGCCAAGTTTCATGCTGACTTCATTGGTGACTTGAATTTTGATGTTGAATTTGTCTTCACTCTTATGGATAGAAGGTAACCAACTCTATCATTTCCTATATACAGAGGAAACACGAATCTTTCCATCACTTGGTCTTCCCTACTTGGCTCTCTATGAGAATGCAGAAGAAGACACAAGGCCACTTCAACAGCTGCAGGATAGTGGGAAAAACAGATTCAGAAGTCTGAATTCAAATTATGGCTCTGTTGTGCAATACCCAAATGATCGCTTAATTTCTCCTAGCTTCAGTTTCTTTTAGGTAAGATAGGAACAATACCACTCAGAGTTGTTGAGGGGATTAATGTGGTAATAAGTAAGAGGGTATTTTAATATTGTATGTACTGAAACAATGTTAAATATATAGTGGCTCTCATGTCACTTGTTTTCAGTGTAACCTGCTTCTTGGTAATCATTGCATCTGTTTGCTGCTGTCTCTTTCTTTTCCAATATTATCCTAATAAGCAGTTTTCTAAGTTCTACCATAACACAGGTATTCCTTTTGTTTACAGCATAATGTAAGAGAAAGGACTATTTTTCTTAGACAGCCTACTTCATCTAGGTACACGGAGAGAATTTCTTTGTCATATTTTAGTTTCCATCTAAATAGTTTACATTTACCTAGACAAAACATTGCTATGGGGCATGAAAGGTTAATTCCTTTATCCTTATAAAGAAAGTTGAACATTGCTTTGAATTATTGACCACAGATGGCTTTTAAGGGTCATCTAAACAGTAAGTTGTGAATTGTAGCCTCCTTGTCTAAGCCCAAAGGGCTGGCTGTCTTCTTAAAAGTGGTTAAGTGGAAGTTATTGATGAGAGCGCTAGTGAGATTTGACATCAGGCTTTAATTATACCTTGAAAGGCAAGGAAAATGGAAAATGAAGGTTAATTCAATTGAACAGTTGATCACTAAGCAATAATCACAACAAAAATATATTTCACCCAAGTGCTGCTCACATGGAATATTGGTATCAGTAATTAGATTTATGCTGCTCTTCTTAAGATATTTTATTTGGACCAAGAGAGGGATGAATATTTTATTCAGTCTATTTGAAAATGTGTTTGCATGGACACACAGGCCTGGGATTTTCTTAAAATGTAAAAGAGTGGATCTACAGAGATTCATTATTTCAACATTCCTACGGACATTAATCTAGAATTTCTGGTCAGTATCATCTATATTAAAAATAGAAATGTACCACCAATCAAAAACTCATATTTTGGAAATATACTATCTGGAATTATGATTACTAAACACATTAAAGGTATATAAAAATATATTTAACACATCAACATTTATGCAACTTTTTCTGACTGTTCAGTGTTTGCATTTTACTCATTGAAAAATGTAGATGTGTTTTCAATATCTGCCATTATCCAGCCAAATGGGGCTATGTACATCAAATATAGAGGAATTGTCCTAAGACAGCCACAACATTCAAAAAACTCTTTGCAAAATTGCCCCAATTTCCTATGTTGTACCATATAATATTGCTCATATTCAAACACTTCTTACCTACAAATATGATAGTGTCATATGGTTCAACCAATTAGAAACTGACAAATTGTGGATCAAATTTCTCTAATTTTTGGATCAAGTTATAATCATGACCTCCACTGTTTAGGGAAACCCTTTATGGTTGAAAAACTCAGTGGCGCTTATCTTTGGTTATTAAAGATGAATATTATAAAGCTGCATGAATTCATGTGACTCCCCCCTCCTGCTAAAGCAATTTCAAACAAAAAAGCAGTGACACTAAACGATGTTAACAATAGTTATCTCTGCAACTATAGGTTGATTTTTCCTCTTTATACTTTGCCATATTTTCCAGATTTCCACGATGAACAAGTATTTTAATATCCGAAACATGCTGTTCTTAAAAATTAAGGGGAGTTGAATTTTAAATATCACATTAAAAGCTGAAGAGAGCAAGCTGTATAATAAATAGGCCTATATCTTCAGAAAAAAATACCTATGAATAATTCTGAGAAGTGACTTATTACTGTTCCCACCCCCACCCCAATTTCTCCTCCTGTTGACAAGTAGTCAGGGTAGTTGACACTTCCAGTTTCACTTGAGCTGATTTGTGACACTTATTAGTCAACCAATTTAGGGAGCCCAACATGCTTTGGTGGTCTAATGCCACCTCTGGTCACATAGTAACCTCATTTTGGCTTAAATACTCCATTTAAATGGGAAACCCTATCCAGCTGGCAGGGGAATAGCACTCGCTTTAAATTGGATATTATTTTGAATTACAGTCAACTCTGTAATTCAGTGTGATGTGGCTGCTAAAAAGCCAAGGATCTTAAACTGCATTAATAAAAGTGTAATTTCTGGTTTATGGGAAGTAATCGTCTTTCTATATTCTGATCAAACCACATCTGGAGTATTATGTCAAATTACAGGTCAACATTTTAAGGACCACGGCAAATTAGAATGTGACCCAAAGAGGAAAAGCAAGATGGGGAAAGGTCTGAAAGCCACTGTCATTTTGGAAGAACAGGAGACAGAATGAGGGCTAGGTGGTGTAGAGGACATAATAGCTGGCTTCCAATATTTGAACTGGTTGGATATAAATGAGAGATGGGATTCTGCATTGCTCAGAACCAACATGAATATGGGTTTTACATGAATGTGAGTGAATATTAAAATGGAGCATTTTTTTTAGCTCCCTTTTGACTAAGACCACGAAAAGTTGGGCACAAATGATTTAGTGGCAAGTACTCATCCCCGTTTGAGGTGCCCTGACTATCTGAGCTTGACTTGCAAAGGAGGTGGCCCAATATAGTTTAATGGATTATGATTGTAGTGTCTGAGAATGAAATTTTTTTGAGAGAGTTGTTGGAAAGCAATGGCATTTTCCCTACCTTGTAGGAAGGAGGAGAAGGGGTGCCAATCCTTCCAGAAAGCAGAGCGAGACAGGTGGAAGCATTCGAAGAGCTTGATTTGTGTCTCTGGAGTATGTGGAGCACAGAGACTAGTGCCAGGCCCACACCAGAAAAAGTGCAAAGGTGGATGCTGTTGCTAGCTAGCACTCTGACCTCTGACAATAGGGCAAGAGAGGGACCGCACCAGGAGTGACCTACACCTGGCCTTCTAGGTGTGCTGCATGAAGATGGCAAGTAGAGACTGAAATGCACCCTCACTCTGATCCACTAGGATGGGATCACATCTGTCCACTCAAATCGAGTGCATTTTCCTTTGTCTAAAGGTGCTGGAAACTCACCAGGCCGTGTGTTCTGCAAGACTGCCTCTTTCCACAGGAGGAACCACTTTCTAATTTTCAGAAAGGCATCATGTGGATTAAAGGCAGCCCTGGCAGGAAGATAGGTATTTCCCATGGACCAGATGTGGACCTTACAGAAGGAAAAGCTTGGAGTATCCTAAAAGGAATTTTCCCAAGAAAGCCACCTAGAGAGGAGACAGGACTCTAAGAGATGACCTGGGCTTGTTGAATCATCAGCTATTTGGGGAGCTGTGAATGGCCAAGAAGAAAAATGATCGCCCGCGCTAAGGGATGTTCAGGTAAGAAATTCCCAGTAATGGTACAGTGTCCAAATAATCTGTGAAAGTCCAACATAAGAGAAAGACTCAGCCAAACCCAGAGACATCAATATTAAACCATGACAGCACCATGACCTTGTACCTTTATGCTTCTGCTTCCACCTAACCCAAATCCAAAAGTGTCCACTAGAATAGGGGAAGGAGAACTACAAGTTGGAGAAGTAAAGAGAAAGCAGACCATTCCTTTCTACTGCACTGCAGGATTTCAGAGGTGGGGGCAGCCAATAATTTGGGATACTGGAGTAGTATTAATTTCAGTATTTTAAGGATTGCTTGAGAATAGACATTTTAACTATAGAAATAAGACTTTCGATGACTAATAATAATCAGGAAATTTTTGTATTCCTAAAAGTCACCAAAAAAGTATATGCATTGTCTGCAATGTCCTCCAAGTAGCAGAGGAAGAACTGGCTCCGCAGCACAGGTTGAAAGGGACAGTGACCAGAAAGAAGAATAAATCTGCTGGTTATACCCGTGGAATTTCACACAACAGGCACACACACACACACACACACACACACACACACACACATTTCATATAAAAGTCATAAAGGCAAAGGTTTCATTTCAAAATTAGAAATTCCCAACATTAGATTGCCTCTCAAGAGAATGTGCTGCCTCAAAAAATATAGCACCCTCCCCATCAGTGGAACCTGAGAAGACAATGCCAGGGATCCTTCTTCCCTGAGGATGGTCTCATCTCTATTTCTAGGACTCAGTGAGAGTCCACACTAATTGGAGAGATACAAGGAAGAGATAACTGAGAAAAACTATGAATCCTCAGATTCATGATGTTGACTTTTATTTTTGAAAGCAGGGAGACTTTCAAGATGTCCAAGTGTCCAGCTGTCTCTGCCTTTCCTGGGCTTCCTTCCAGTCCAGATGGACTCGCCTTAGATTAGGGTGTGGTCATTCAGTGCAGGGTAACAGTCCCCAAGTTACAATGCATACTCAAACTTGTGGATCATTGAGATGTGGCCCCAACTTGTGACAAATCAATGAATTAAATTACATGTATATTTTTAAAAAACTACTCTTACTAGCTGCTACACTGGCCAAAATAACTTCAGAATTTGATTGAGACTACATGGGCTAGTTTCCTAGGAATGTGGAATAAGACAGAGCCATGCAGGGATTGGAGGTATTTACTGCTAAACACTTCATTCAAGTTTTTTGCCTGATCAGATTCATTTTCTAGGATTGAACTTTGGGAGACAATTTCCCTTTAACCTAGAGTTCCTAAACGGGACAAAAGGGGGAAAGGAATTTTGTGTGGGTGCATGGAGAGGAAGCTTATAAAGCAGAGAAATGGAGACAGACATGGATGATTCAATTCTGGTAAGTGACTTTCCTAACCAAACTGAGCACATGCATCCAAAAATCTTTATGTCTGATCTCCTATAATCCTGCCAGGAGGCCTAGAACTGTGAGTTTAAATAGGATATCAAATACTTTGGTCAGAGGACCAAAATAAATTAGACCATAATGAGCTAAGAATTCATTTATTCAATTGCATTCATTCGATACACATTCATTGGGCACTTTGGCAGGCACTGTGAGAGTTACTGTGGACAAATTCATGAGTAAAACAGACACAAACCTTGCTGTGGGAGAGTTCACAGTACAGCCAAGAACACAAGAACATAGCCATCAAACAAGGAATCAAAAGTGTGATAATGGCTGGGCATGGTGACTCACGCCTGTAATCCTAGCACTCTGGGAGGCCAAGGTGGGTGGATCGTTTGAGCTCAGGAGTTCAAGACCAGCTTGAGCAAGAGAGAGACCCCTTCTCTACTAAAATTAGAAATTAATTAATTGACCAACTAAAAAAATATATATAGAAAAAATTAGCCGGGCATGGTGGTGCATGCCTGTAGTCCCAGCTACTTGGGGGGCTGAGGCAGGAGGATTGCTTGAGCCCAGGAGTTTGAGGTTGTGAGCTAAGCTGATGGCATGCACTCTAGCCTGGGCAACAGAGTGAGACTCTGTCTCAAAAGAAAAAAAAAAGTGTGATAACAAGGGCAACAACGAATTATAACACCAAGCATCACCTAAAAACTGGTATGTGTCATACGTATAACAATATAGGGTACAGATGTGATGTGGGGGGGTGGGCAATGAGCCATTCTCCTATGCACTAGCCTGTTCGGAGCAGTTTGGCCAGCCTATGACAAGGTAATACAGCATTCGTGTTAAGGCTTATAAAGTGAGGTTCACTCCATTACCACACATATTAATTTTATTTTATCAAGGCAAGTTTAGGGAACCATTACAATATATGAGATATCTGAAAACCTTCTGTTCCTTCTCTAGAAACCATTGTCGCTGCAAATACTCATTCATTCTTGTAGAAGAGTGAAGTCAGAGCAGTAAGGACCTTTGCTATCCCTGTACTATATTGCATGAGTCAGCTCGGGCTGCTGTAACAAAATGCCATAGATGAGAGGACTTGAAAACTTTTGTTTTCTCACAGTTCTGTTCCAATGGTTGGTTTCTGGTGAGGGCTCTTTTCCCGCCTTACAGATGGCTGCCTTCTCACAGCCACATAGTGGAGAGGGAGACATCTCTGTCTCTCTCTTTCTCTCTCTCTCTCTTTTCTGGTTTCTCTTCCTTTTCTTAAAAGGACACCAGCCCTCTCCAGATTAGGGCCCCACATTTATGACCTCATTTAACCTTTATCACCTCCTCACAGGTACTTTTTCCAAATAAAGTCACATTGCAGGTTAGGGCTTCAACCTATAAAATGTGAAGGGACATAGTTCAGCTCATAGCATGTATTAAAGAAGACCAAAAATACCCAGCCTAGAATTTTCTGAAAATGAACCTGGACAGGCAAGCATTAATCAAAATCAAAACAAACAAGTGCCTTTTCCTTGCCCTGAGACACAGAGTGGGGCTGGGAAGCTACTCTAGCTATCTCTTTGTGACAGCAAAAATAGAAGTCCTTAGAGACCAAGTTCAAAGTGTGTTTAAATGTTTCAGCTTTATTAATAACAATGTCTTTGTGATGGCAGCATGAAGTGCAGGGAGAAGTGGGCTGGGTATAGTATCTCCATGGGAACTCTCTTCCTGGTCCATCCCTACAGAGACTCACCAGATCTCATTGCAAAGGCCTGGTATAATAGTCTACCCCTACCTCCTGCATTGTCATTAGTGAGCTGTGAGTGACAACAGACTCTCTGTTTGATAATAAGCCCAGAAGGTGAAGGCATATTCTTTTAAGCATGATCAGTGTATAGAAAACATTGCATCTCCCTGTGAGACTGAAGTCATTAATGAGAGTAGTGAACTGGGTAATAGGCACAATTTGGAGGAAGATGTGTTGTCAACCTCTCCATGAGTGCTGTAAAGCCACTACAAGAGCTTTGGTGATTGGTCAAAGCTGGTGTGCACTAGGCTGGCAATATACAAAACCACAGAAAGGTTAAGAAACACTCAAAGACTGTGATATTGATTAATTTGCATGGAAACAATGCAGCATTTGAAGATCAAATAAAGAATTTGTCAAGGATGATTTCTAAAAGGTTTGTTAAAAAAAGAATTTGATACATAATACAATTACAATAATCAAAAGCAAAAAAGAAAGAAATTACTTCCAACTCACAATTACAACAAATCAATTTGGCATCTTCTTTTCTTCTTGTCCATTTGAACACTTAGTTTTGGGATGGTAAAGGACATCTGTGTACTGTAAAATAATGTAATAAAGAATTATGGCAGTGGAAGCACATAGCTAAAGGCATGAAAAGCTACTCTAGCTTAGTGGAACCATGTGGAAGACCAACTTCAACTTCTTTTAAACCTTGAGAAATTACTGCCAGGCAAGCATCTCTGTCCCCAGTTGCTACTGTGCTTATGACAGTGCATAAGAACATACTGGAAGGCCAGCTGGCTTGCCATCTGTCCCTGGGTCACCACGATGCTTCTGCCAATTCAAAAGGACTTCACCAGGCTTCAATTGGCTCCTGTTCCACAGCGACACCAAATAGTGACAAGAGAAACAACAGCAACATAAATTGTGATCCTCTTTGGATGATTAGATTTCCTGGTTTTGTATTGCTTTTTCTCCTCAGGCTTATTACCAATAAGTGTTGCTCTCTGGACTAGATAAACATTTAAGATTTTTGAAGGTACTTTAAGGGTTGACACTCAAGAGGGGAGAAAGATGTTCCTGGGATAAAAGACATGTGGAAGGGGGGGGATAATAAAGATATTAAGTTGATTTCTTTTTATTAAACAGGAGAATATAAAGAATAAAAAGCAGAATACTCACAAGCTCTGCCCATATAACACTTATTGGCGTTTTAACAATTAAGAATTTTACACATATATGGTTAGACCATTCAAACCATACAAGAAAGTAAAAAATGAAAATCGTCCACTTTACCCCTCTGTGCATTTAAAGTGCATTTAATCAAGGAAAATGGGGAAATTCTGTTAATCTGAGTCTTCCCAGAAGCAGACACCAAGCTATTGTGCAAGAAATGTACTGGGGGAAGCACCTGTCAAAGAAAGTGGGCGGAGAGTTGAGAGAAACTGGGAGAGTCACCAAACATGACGCAGTTCTGACCCGAGGGAAGGAGGCATAGAAAGAAAGAAGGCTGGCAAAAAGCATCTTGAACCTGTGTACAGTTTTAAAGAAATTATAGTAAGACCATGAGGGAGTCCTAATTGGAAAATCACCTGTCCAAGAAGTCCCCTAACTCTGAGGAACAGGTCTGCCTCAGTATTCCTGCCCTGCTCAGTCACTCAATGGCTGAAATTTATAAAAATAATCCCGTTCTATAAACAATGGTGCACTTTGCTAATTTAACCACTTCGGTACCAGCGTCGACTATAGTCGAAAGCCACAGATGAACATGCACAGCCACTTTAGCCGACAGCCATGATGTGACTTTTCTAATTTTTCATTTATCAAAATGAAATTTTGAACATTTAAAAATAACGTAATGAAAGCATATATGTATATGTTACCTATTCTGATTTACATGACAAGTAAAGCTGCCTGTAAAGTAAAACAAGCTTTCAGTGCTTTAAAACTTTCCTCATCACACAAGAGCGAAACAGATTCGTAGTCAATGCACAGCACAAATGATCGTGCGGAGACTATGTGTGCCGGCTGTGGGCAAGGTTTCGAGGCCGGTGAGTACCCTACCAAAGTGGTTAAAATAACCTATCTTGATCTTTTCCCATGGTTTTACACAGGAATAACTATCTATTTTTATTGTTATTTGCCTAGTTATAGTTTTTAACTCATCACTTATTGATAATACTTCTTTTTAACCCAGATTTTGCTATTACAAAGTTTGTGTGATGAAAAAAAATCCTCAAATTCCAAGGTGATAATTTATAATTATATTGATACGATATAATCATGGGATTACTGAGTGCCACCGATGGGTGCCTGCAGACTCTGAGACAAAAATTAGTATGCAGGAGGTTTATTAAGGAGAGCTTATAGAATCAACACCTGTGGAAGGGAGGAAAAGGAAGTAGGGCTGGGCAGAAGGAGAGGCTGAGCTGTGGCACAGTCTCAGTGACCCTATGGGGAACTCTAAACCTGGATGGCCCTTTAGAGATGTCCCAAGTTGGAACAAGGGGACCTTCATACACCCCCAGTCAACTAACCATCGGATGTGGGTTGTTGTGGGAAGAGGCTCTGACCTTGAACTAGGCAACTCCCTTCAGCTGAGGAATTGTCCAAGTGGGCTGATACCAAAAGAGTTATTGTCAGCTCTCCTGGCACCTGGAGAAACAAGTAATTCTTCACTGAAGGGGGTTCTGGGCAGCATAGCACAAACTCCAGTATATCAGGTTTATGTGTATGTGATTTTTTTGATACATGTTGCACAATTCCTTTCCAGAAAAATTCTTATCATAAGGAAATGAGTGCCTGTTTCTCCACATTCTTGGCAAATGAGTATATCATCATCCTTTCAGTTTTGTTAGTCTAGATTAGAACTTGAGTATCATTGCCATCTTTATTTAAAACATCTTAAAAGTTATGAATAATATTGAGTTTATTCAGAGTAGACATTTATTTTTCCCTTTCCTGTAAACTGCCCATTCAGATCATTTCTGTGGGGTCATTGGTCTTTTCCTAATTGATTTGTAAAAACTCTATGTAAAACAAGGAAAATCGACTTTGTTACCACTGAGTGTTTCTCACTTTATTTGTGGTCTTTTTTGCCATTGTAAAAAATCTTAATTTTTGTTTGTAGTAAGTACACCTTTATTTTATGAACTCTTCCATTTTGTGCCTATAGGGGTTACATATATGTTTACCCATGATTCAGTCTTGAAATCACATGTTTCTTTTGATTTTTAAAACTTTTGTTATCGTAAATGAAATAGATAGAAAAATGTATAAGACATAACTGTATATACATCCACTTGTATATTTAATAAGTATCACGAACCAAATGAATCATGGCCAAAATGGAACCCTTGTTTTGTGTCTTCCTCCCACCAAGACCAAAATACCCGGCTCCTCGTCCATTCTTCCCTATCTTGCTAAGGGAAGAATGGATAACACACAGTCTATCATAGCACGAGTCATCCCTGCTGGCTCCCCTTCATCACTACATCTGATTCTTCACCTACCCTGCACCACCACCTCAAGATCCCAGCCCAGCCAGTATATTTCCATGGCTAACTCCTGCCCCAACCCACCATCTCTTTCCTGGAAAACTTCAAAAGCTTCCTGACTGATTCCTCAGGCTCTTTTGCCTGCCTATCACCCCTCTTCAGTAGCATACCAGTAAATGTTTAATTGGGAAGGAATACTTTGACTTCTAACATTTGCCAATATGCATGGTATAAATGCTCCCACCATGGTTGATTTCAAGGATGACTATGCTAAACAGAGGGCTTGCAAATTTCCTAAAAATTTAACAATAAACTCTTGAAGTCTCTGAAGCCACTTCCAACATCACACACAGAGGGATCTTTGCAGAATGTGAGTCAGATCACATCATTGACCTCCCAGATCTTTCTATTATACTTAAGATATGAACTTAGGATAGAGATTTACCAACTTTTATTTCTCCATACAACCTTTCCATCTACTTCATGATTTGTATTCAAATAAAATATGCAATAAAGTCAAATTATAATTACAAATCATTTTCCACACATATATGTTCTCTTCAGACTAATTTTGAAATTAAAATCTTATTTCTGATTTTTAATCTTAATTCTATTTTAACTGACTTTACTTCTTACCAGACAAATTTTTATACCCATACTGTGTCTTCTTAAATTCTCCCTACTGATGCTCTCTCAATAAAATATTTTTCATTGATGCATTCCCATTTCACAGATCATTTGTGGGTGGTATATGGTATGTATTCTATTTACCCGCCCTTTCTGTCCTCACCCATGTCTAAGAATCTTTCTGTCTCTCTTACACATGAACAGCTACTTAGCTGGGTAGAAAATCTTATGTTTGGTGGAGAGGTAACTATTATTGCTAGACATTCTGATGATCTTGTAGAACATATTTTCTTTGTTCTAGAATGGGTGGGAAGATAACCACCCATTTTTTTAGGTGGCATAATTATAGATCTTGCCTTTTCAATTCCAGGAATAGGCAGTATATAATTGATGGAAGGTCCCCTGTTGTCTTTTTTTTTTAATTTCAGCATATAATGGGGTTACAAATTTTAAGGTTTCAAATAATGCCCTTGCCCCTCCTCCACCCTGTTGTCTTTTTGAGATAGAAACTATGCAGCAGGAGTCATTAATGTGTTTGTTAGTTCAGTTCCACAGACCTAATTATAAGTGGATATCCCTACTGCAATAAGGTGACTGTTGTTCTTAATTGGAATAGTGTTACAAATTTTGTTCTTTTTATTTCCTGAGTGTTTCATTTAGAATTTTAGACACATTACACCAGTGATTGCTAACCTGGTACTATTTTGCAAACACAGTTTTACCATCTTTGAATCCTAGTTTTCTAATACATTATTGAAAGCTTCACCTCCACCCCCAAGCCTCCAGAGGACGAGAAAGCACCTTGAGTCTGAGCCCTGAGCCAATTGTAAAAATGTGCAACTACTAGATGAAGGATCAAACTGGGAGTGTTTATTGGTCAATCCAAACCATAATCTTTGAGTTTGAGTCAAAAGTTAAAAGCTAAGAAAGAGTAAAAATAAACTTTAAGATCATAGGGACTCTTACGTGTTCATGGAAAATTGAGATGAAAACTGGAAAGGAAACTAGATTTTAAAAAGACCAGGTTAGAAACAAACAAGTTCTGGATAATCTAGAATTATCACCACAAAAGTAACTGGAGCATCCTGATCTTACCATCCTTATTCTATAAATGTCCAGTAAGTAGTATTTTCAGGTACAGAGTTAGAGAGAAATGCCTAGCCTATGGAAATGTTTCAGTATCTTTGCTCAAGTTTTCAAAAAGCAGACTCTGATATGAACGTGCAAGTGATTTATTAAGAAAGTGGTGCCAAGAGAGATCAGTGAGGATATGTAGCAACAGAACAGGGAGAAAAACCAAAAAATAATTTAATTTTGGGTAATTTCCAGATCCAGACTGATTCCATAGGAAGATCTTAACATAAATGACTTTGCAGAGTTCCCATCTCAAACCAAGGACATGGACTTTCACAGCTGCCCTCAGTCAGCCACTGGCCACAGGCTGCCCTTGAAGGTTTGTAAACTCCCAGACACTTCCAGCTCTATCTGGCAGAAGCTGTTTCAGTGGCCCAAGGACAATATTGGAACAAGGTTGTAGGTGCAAGTACTGATAAATAAAGCAGCCAGGGATTGGGGCACAGACGTAGGGTGCAAGTAACAGGAATCTGTTGGCATGCACTGTACTTCGTATAAGTGTTGGTAGTTGTTGAATGTATGATAGCTGACCAACCGGAAAAGCATCAGGACTTCAGGCAGTATGCAATGTGGTTAACAGGGAACACAAAATCAGTCCTTCATGGGCATGGGTCCTCAGGTTGTTACAATTTAGCTGGAAGTCTGGGTGTAGTGCATAAGAAGTTTGAGTTCAGTCTCTAACTAATCGATAAGTTGACAACAAAAAGAAATGGGATGATGGAATTGCATTTTTTGACCATCTATTATATGTCAAGTTATATTTTAAAAATCCTTTCTGTGTGTTTTGAAATTTAATATTAATAACCTACAAATAATATTTTTATCCCCATTTAGTAAATAAAGGAACAAAAGCTGAAAAGATGAGTCATTTGTCCAACTTAAAATGTAAGTGGCTAAAACTGTCTTCAAACTAGGGTATAGGGCACAAGCCCATGTTCTTCTAATATACAATGTAGAACATCAGAGACTATTTAAAGTAATATTTCTTATCCTCCCACAGTAAGGAGAAAACGTCTTTCTGTTTAAGAGCTCTCTGGAACTGATTTGGTTAAAACTTCAGAATAGAACAGATAAAAGTAAATGTATAGAAAGGAATTTATAGATGAGTGAATCATGGAATTATAGTTGAATAGAAAGGCTGGGAGAAAGGAAAACAAATGTCACTGAGAAAATAGTTCAGGATTAAGGAAAAGCTTTTCAGTGCTTTCCCCTACTACATGAACATGTGATATGAGCGTCCAGATTGTTGAGTACTTGGGACTCAACCAAAGCCCTGAACTTCCTGAAGTTCAAGCACTGCTAATGATTACTTGAGCTAATAAATATAAGGTCTCAGTTATCACACCCTCATTATGTGTGAAAGAAAAATCAATAATATCAGCTTCATGTTAAATGAAAACCCTTTGCTTCTCAAACATAGCCTGAGTGGTGTTTATGAACTAGAAGTATGATGAACTCAATGTCCATCAAGGAATCATCAGATTTAAGATATTCCTGAAACGCCACATTGTTTATTATTTACTACTAAATATAGTCTATCTAGGTCATTAACAACAAGTACATTAGCAACTAGTTAGTAACCCTTTATGTAGGAATAGTTCAGAACCATGTGTCCTTTATGTTTAGACTGAATAGTCGATGAATTTCACATGGACACATTTGAGCTCATCTGACAACATTATTGAGCACCTAATATGTGCTCAGTTCTGTGATAAGTACTGTGAGAGAGAGATAATAAGATGTATAACCATCATAGGTTTGTGATGTAATTGGGAAGATCAGTGTAAATGTCAAATATCCTGGGTTTTTCCAAAATAGATCTAATTTCAAGCATTTTACCCCATTGAAAAACAATGTCCTCATTTTTGGTTCAGAATATATGGGCAACATAAAAATTATTTATATTTATGTACACATATACATAAATGAAAAATATCTAAGTATTAGAGCTGTACAATATATGTTAAGTGACAAATGGCCCTACCTGTTAAATACCTCTTGAATCTATCCATTTCTCTCTATCCCGCTTGCCAGAATTTAGCCCTGGTCATCATCAATTGTTTTACCTGGATTACAGATTACAGTAATACACATTTTTCTTATCTCTCCCCTCCCCAAAAGACCTTCAAACCATTTTTTTTTCCCATTCTGCAGAAAGATCTTCTAAGAATGACAATCATTGCTGAAAAGAGTTCCTTTTCCCTTTAGGATGAAGTTTGAACTTCACAGCATAATTTACAAACCCATTCAAGATCCTGGCCCCTATCTCCCTCTTCAGTCTTATCTAGTGGCAGCCTACCTTTTCCCCCATACTCCCTGGCCTTTCTGAGCTCTTTCAGTTCTTTCATCACTGTTCTATGCATCACGTCTTAGTACGGACTGTTCCCTCTAACTGACACTACCTCCCTTCTCTACTCTTGTCACAGCACATATTTTCAGATAACACAGAAATTTTCTTGATAATTTTCATTCATCTGTGTGATCTCATCTTGAAAGTTGCTTACTCAGGAAGGCTTTCTCTGTTTTCTATGCTACATTAAACATATATCTGCAGTACATGTCTATACTATCTGCCCATTCCCCTATCAAAACAATCATCATGCTTTATTTTTGTTATTTGTTGATACTCTGTTTTCTCTCCATGAGGGTAAGAATCATATCTCTCCCGCTCAGCATTATAATAACCAGGATGGTACATGGCACATTTTAGGAACTAATTCATTAAAGAGCTAACAAAGGTAAAGGATATTCAAAATACTAAATGACCAGCATTGGGTAGGCACCGCATTTTTGGTGCCTTCGTACATCACAGCTGAAAGCCTGCCCTGAACACGTGACTACATCACCACAGTTTAGGGTAGCTGGGCAAGATTTTATGTGTAGCAAAAGGTGTTTCAGCTATAAGAAAATGTCATATGAACATGACAGTTGTGGGCCACTTATTCCAGGTTATTGGTGGGTGTGGGTATCTTTTGAATGAATGAATGATCAAATGCATGAGCTCTGGATACAGAGTGTTGCTTGGAGAATGGCAAGAAATCCAGGCCCATGGTGAAATATTCAGAGGAGTAAGACACACCTCCAGGAAAGAGGTACAAGTATCTTTGCTCTGTGTTCTTTTCATCAGCATCTTACCAACCGGAACACACCTGTATCCCCTATCCAGTCATCTCCCACTGCTCACCAATATGCACAGAGTACCTAGTCAAACCCATGATTATTCAGCCTTAAGAATTTGAAACTATGATTTGTACCTACTGTGCTAGAATTGAAGCAGCTGGCATACTTTGCTGAAGACTTGTAAAAACAGGTTTTTCTCCGGGAGTCCCATCGACTGAACTGGCTGTGATATCACCATTGCCGGAAGAGAAAGAGAAATGGGACATGGAGTCTTTAGGGAACTGGAATGAGGCCACACGAACATTCAAAATAAAAGTTTCCTCCTAAACACTTCATTGTGTCTTGATGGAGTGACTCAGGTGTGAATTTATTTTTTAAAGAAGAGATGGAAATTGACCCCAAACATCAAGTGTTTAAGGGTTAAATAAAGGGCTCGTTATTGAATTGTAAAGCTTACTTGATTATAAAAATCTATACAACTTCAGGCCTTCAAGTGCAAACAGAGAAAACAGTGCTTCTCTCAGTATTCATACAGTATGTCTATTTGCAGATGCTAAAGTGAATTTGACATAATGGTAAGTAGTTCAAACGATCTATGTTGCTGGGAGCTTTTTCTCACAAGAGATTGATTTTCTGGCACCATCAGCTGCAAGACCAGAAATACCTTCCCCTTTTGTTTACCATCCTGCAGGCCCTCAATGAGGCGTTTCACATTGCCTGCTGATATGAAGCAAAATTTTAGATATTTCACTGGAAAAGTTAAAGAATTATTTTGCTTTTCATTATAAAATGATGTAAGACTCATTTTGCTAAATAACTGCCCATTAAGAAAAGTTGGCACAGCCAGTAGAAGAATAGCTGAGATAACCGTATTATATAATAATATCAATGAAAGTCCGTTCAGGAAGACAGTATGTCCCACCTAGAATTTGAGTAGAAGGACTTTAGTCCAGGGGACTAGTTCCAGAAGAGCTGGGAGGCCTAGAAGGAAGGACTTATGGTGAGACAAGTGACAGAATAACAGCAGTAGAAGTCCTATCCCACCCCTTGGACTAGAGAGACAAAAGGAGGAAATGTGGCTACCAGATGATAAATTGAGGCCACTCAGTGAGCACAGGAACCACAGCAAGTACTACCCAGAGGGAACTTCAATCATGAAAGAGGTGGCAGCCACCTACAGCAGAGAAAGAGTGGCCCACATGCCCAGCTCCCCTCTTCCTCCAGTGTCCCACCTCTGTCTCACACTAGCTGATCTCAGGGGAAAGCCAGTTGATTATGGAGCCTGGGCGATCCAGTTGGCATGGCCCAGTCGTTTGTAATGCACAGCTGAGTGGAGAAATAGTGGGGAGTTGGTCTGAGAGCAAATAAGCAGATGATGTGCACACCACACAAAAATGTCTGCACACACAAATGAGAAGACAGTGTCATGCTGGGACTTCAAATGTAAACCCAAGGTAGGATGGGCTCATGGCTAAGGGGGGCTGACCATAAGTCAAAATGAACACTGGAAGTCAGCCCACTGATTGCATTGTCATTTTGGCTTTTCCCCTGAGATGGGAGCAGTATTCTGGGCAACAGCTGAGGATTTCGCCCCTAATGAAAAAGAGAGGGAAAAACATAAGGTGGCTGAGAGTAGGAGGAGAGACTCATACCAAATGGCCCAGGGGCTCCAAAAGTAACTCTAGTATATTCAGAACACCAGGTATATTAAGAGAAAAACTATCCACTAAAGTCTTTTAATTAGAGAAGCAACATGGACAGAACTGTGTTTTAGAAGGACTGATAATGGGATGAACCTTTGGAAGGAAGGAGGGGGAGGGACTGTTCCAGTGACAGCTGCTCCAGAATTTGTCCTTTTTAGGGCACATCCTGCTCCAGCTACCCAGAGAAGAGAACACAAATCTCTTGGTGGCAGTGGTGGTGGGAAGTCCCAGCTGGGATGTAATTCCCTCTTTCCCTAAAACGGGTCCCATATCAAGTCCACTTCTAAAATGATCAGACTGGATCCAGTGGGCCCTTGTTACTCAATCCTGGAACCATCACACACTCTGAGGGTGGTTCCATGTAGCAGGAAGCAGTCCTTTGCATACCAGTCTCTGCTATCTCTGTCTCATTAGCACTCCTGTAGATTTAGGTCTCACCCTGAATGGCATCTTAGGAAAAGGGAAAAAGAAAGAGTACCTCAAACTTCCCTCTTGGAATATAACTTGGATCTACACCTGGAGGCAAACTGTCTTGGAGTTCTGCCCCTAACTCTGATCTTGAAACTGGATGATATTTATCTTATTTAAATTAGTATGAATTTAAGAAAATGTGTTTTTTCCCCTCTAGGGTGTTTGTATAAAAAGCTTTGTATCCAATTATGGCACGATGAATTTTATTTTCTGAGAAATTTTGGAATTAGAAAGGAGGAATATTTTTCTATACAAAGGCTTTCAAAGTTTAAGACTAGCTTCTTCCACAATTCCTAGAATGAAATTGCAGACCACTTACTGACTTAAATTTTGTATTCTCAGCTGACATTGTAACAATATTATATTCATTCACTAAATTTTAATTCTCCACTTTAACTTTACAGTATAAAGAAAAATGCAAACATATATTCAAATAAAAAAGTTATTTTTTTTCCTTGAAGACTGACTTCTTTATAACCTTGAAAACTTCAAACAATTTGCTGTCAGGGTAAGAAGAACTTTGGTGGAAGTGGCCGATTTACTGAAAGCTGCTGCAGGCTTTTATAATGTCTCTGAATTCATTTCAGATAGTATAAAAGGAAGAGAAAACCAAAAAAGGGGATGAATTTAAATAATACATTTAATGATCTTTTTATGGTATCCCCAGGTTTGGGGCAATCATCTTGTAAGTTAGAACTGATTGTGCTTTTTAATGAACAGCAACCTGCACAAAGAAAGGCATAGATCAGACAGACTTATTTTCATGATGGAGGCACTTTCCAGAGCTATTGGAAGCCACATAGCTTTTAGGTTCTCAGCATGTTTCATGTAGCCATCCTATCACTCCATTGAATGACTCCTTTTAATGATAACACAGTCAAAATGTTCTGCAAACATTTCTGGGGTGGGGGGGAGACTGGGTGAAGGAACTCACATATGTTCAGATAAAGGTATTACTCATTATTAATAGTCCCCTACATTATAGAGGAATATAATTCATTTGCTTTGCTCCTAAGAAATCTGTCCATATGAGACTCTATATTTGGACCAATTTCAAGATGCTTAAAACCTTTTCCTCTTTCTTCTTTTATGTGTCTTGCTCTCTTTCTTCCTTTCTTCCCCTTTCTTTCTTTCTTCCCTCTTTTTCTTTTCTACTTGTCTTTATTCTAAAACATGTGTAAAGTAGATTCATAAATATTTACTATGGTCCGTCATATATTACATATTATTTCAATGTTAATATATTTTAACAACTGGACGATGTGTTAAAATAAACAAACAAACAAAAAGAAATGGGAGTAAGAGACAATAAATAAAAATAAATATGTGAACTGTATATTCCAAAATATATGTTCATTTGCTAAAATATGCTCAAATATTTGACTCCGGATTTTCTAGATGTCTGTCCAAAGAAGAAATCAAAACTAGTCTGGATAAACAGAAAAATGCAAAAGCACACACACCAAAATTTCTCTCATGGACTCTTATGAGGAGAATGTGGAGTTAGGTAATGAAAACATCATTTTTACAACAACTACAGGAACCAGAACCACTGAATTGTCTGTGATGATATCTATCCATCTAGGCTAGGGGCATAACACCAAAGACTTACTCTGGAAAGAGCAATTCTATAGGGATATGTAAACTCATTAGGAGTATTAGCTTTAACTCAAATGAAACAGAACAAACTTTCCAAGACCCATATTAGTACATGGTCCTAGAAGTTCTTTTATAAAAAGAATAGTAAATAGTAAGAACGTAAAAGATGAATGATTGGCAACAAGGTCAGCTCTTTCTTCACTTGTCAAATATATTCAAGTAAGTCCTCAAAATTTGAATGTCTCATGATTGCATACCAAGGATTTCAATGCTTTTGCAGACTGTTTATTTTCAGAGAGACGTAATATCACATTTTGTAACTAAAATTTAGAGGCTTTCATTGGTTTTAAGTGGATTTACTTGGTTTCCTTCAGTTTTTAGAGGGTCATTCTTACATATTAAAAATAAATGTGTACTTATTTCAGTAGAACTGTCAGGCATATGCTGGCTGTATTATCTGTCTCTCTTCTTACAAAATGAATATTGAGAACACGATTGAGAGCTGAAATAATTATATAAATATCAACATCTAAGGGAAGATCCACTCATTCCTTCTGTCTGTTGCAATGAAATTGCTCCCTTTTCAAGTATTAACATCTTTAAATTACATTGAGTTTCTACATATAACGTGACATCTCAGTTATGCAAGCAAATAGTATGGATTATACGAAAGTAATACTTGTAAACTATTATGTAACACTTACTATATGCTAGACATGGTCCTAAAAGATTTATATATATTAACTGCTTTACTTCTCACCACAGCCTGTGAGGCAGGTATGATTATATTTCCCATTTTACAGATGCAGAAACTGAACCAAAGAAGTAATTGAATAAATTGCCCAACGGCACATGGTTGGTAAGAGCAGAACTGGTAGACATGGAAGAATGTCTGATTCTATAGTTTGCTCATGACTACTGTTGTTATTTACTTATAAAGCAAAATTTGTCAAAATATTTCTGTCCAATGGCAGTGCTAATATTTAACTATGACAAAAACTATATAGATAATTATAAAATATTCCAACTGATTTTTATATATATTTTAAATAATACAACCAAATTAGCATTATTATTTTTCTAACAATGTTATTGTTGTCGAGAGGCTTTTCAAAAATAATTACTCCACAGCTGGTTTATTATATACAACCTAGTTACTTTTAGCCATATATGATTTTAGTTTACGAAAAACCATTTGACTCACTTTAACATCAATGCCATTTATTAACCTTTTTTTTTCCAAATTATTTTTATTTATGGCTATTTTCAAAAACTTAATCTACCTTCAAAAAAGCAAGGTTGGTCATAACCAATGCCACCCAAAATAACAATTTCATGTTTCACTCATTAGATATTTACTTAGCTCTTGGGATGTGATGACCGCCATGAGGGTGCTGGAGATATGAATAATGAATAATGATTTCCCAAGTCATTATGTGATTATCACCTCCCTGCCTCCAAAGAGGTCATATTTTCTTGGTCTCAGTAGGCCTAGATGAATACCATCTATAGTGTAAGTGATATAAAAAAAAAACAATGGAGACATTGTGGGAGCTATTAACTTAAATTGAGGAACAGAACAAGAATATCAGCAAAGGCTCCCCAGACAAGATATTGCCAGAGCTGAATTTTGAATTATGCCTAGAAATGATGCAAGGAAAACAACTCACTTATCAGAATACCATATATGCAAGAAGCATGGAGGCAAAAGATAGCTTGATGTTTTCAGGGAACCCTGAAGAGTTAGGGCACGAGACAGAGAGTGCTGAGATATTACCATGATAGGGAAGTAGACACCGGCCAGATTGCAGAGGGCCTCATGTGAAAAGTTTCAGCTTCTGAACATTGGAGAGGGTGAGAACTACCCTCTTTGTTGAGGCAATCCAACAAGAAGTGATGAGAGTGATTCTGAAAGCACTGCAAAAGGAGCCACAAAGAACTCTTGGAGAAATGGCAGTCCTATTGCCGCAAGCGTGGAGCCTCCCTGGTGAGTACTTTTAAGAATGTGGAGCTCATTTAGAAGTGTGTTCAGACATTTTTGCATGTGTGCCGAGGACAGTTTTCCAAACTATAGCCCTCGAATAGAAAATTAACTCCTTGGAATGTGCATGATACTTATCACCATAGAGATTGCTTTCTCTAAACCCTTCAAGAAAGGAGCTGCTTCTCCCCGATAATCCCTTTATAAGCTCTTCTGTCTCTTAAGAAGATATGTAGAGCCCCAACGTTTGGCAGAGAGAGAAATGTTCTCTTTCTATATCCATCCAGAATTCTGTTGAGTGGCACCCAAGATCGACCCCAGTGCAATGACAAGAATCGAATGAAATTGACTTCTGCCCCACCCCACAGGACTGTTCCAGTCAACCTGCAGCAGAAAGCTACCCTGCCAATTTACTCAGTCACTGAGATAGATCACTTGCTTCCCAGAGCTGGAGCTCCTCCCCCAGCTTGCTTGGGAGACTCATTAACATTCACATCTTTCCCAGCCTCATTATCTCGCCCAGATGTTTCTGTGACTGCCCCTTTAAAGCATCTCCGTCTATATTTTATTTACATTTGTTCGGCAATATTGATGCTTAATGAATAAATGCACTAAACTGTCAGTACTGGAGACTAATTAAATCTATGTATGAGCCTGAGAAGCTGATTGAAAAATTTGCAAGTAACTAAACTGGGTTTAAATAAACACTTTAGTGTAGTGCTTTAATTACACTTTAGTTTGTAATGTAATTTTTGGCTGTTTAAACTATGATTTAGGCTGAGCTAATTACAAATGATTTTCTACTCTGTAATTAATAAAAACAAAATTGTAATTAGACAGCTGCTCTGGATCAGGGCGACAGTTTGTATGTGCTGGCTCATGATGGTCGATCTGGCAGAGGCACAAGAAGAGCACCTGGGGACTGGGGCAGCCTGTCCCTCTCCCAAGTTCATTACTAAAGAACAAGGCCACTGTGCCTAGGTGAGTTTCAGGGTCCCAGCCGATGCTGTGGAAAGGCATCTCTTATTCTTTGTAGACCAAGTGTCACCACGCATGCTCAGTCTTGATACCCCACTTTTGAGAAAGCACTGATGGCACCAAGTCCCCTTTAATTCTTCACTGAAGATTCCGATTTACTCACCTTTCCGTTGAGTCAGAGATGAAATCAAGCAGTATCAGTGTGTCAATTAATATGCCAATTAATAACCAGCATAATAATGATTGCAATATCTTAGATATTTTTTTCTGGTTATATTTGCAGCATAACCAATCATCCCAATCATCCCTTCAGGTCATAAGACAACAACCGTTTCGTTATGGTACAAGGCTCTGTGGGTTAAGAATCTGGACTGGGCACAGTGGCCATGGTTTTTCTCTGCTTCATGATGTCTGGATCCTCCACTGAGAAAACTAGAATTGCCGGTGCAGCTAGGGACTGGAATCACCCTGAGGCATTTTTACTGAGCACCTACACACGGCCTCTCCATGTGGCCAGAGCTTCCTCAAGGCATGGCAGCCTCAGGGTAGTTGGACTTCCTCCCTGGTAGCTCAGGGCTCTTGTGATTGTGTTCCAGAAAACAAGGAGGACACTGCACTGCCTCTCATGGCCTAGCCTTGGAAGTCACATAGCATCACATCTGCTGTACTCTAACGTGTGAAGTAGTCACAAGCACACCCAGATGCAAGAGGTGATGGAGCAAGATGGATGAGTAGCAAGGTGCTATAGGCTAAATATTTGTGTTGCCCCCTAAATTCATATGTTAAATCCTAGTGCTCAATATCACGGTGTTAGGAAGTGGGAAATTTGGAGGTGATTAGGTCACGAGGGTGAAGCCATCATGAATGGGATTGGTGCTCTTGTAAAGAGACCTAAGAAAGCTCCCTGGCTTCTTCCATCATGTGAGGACACATGAGGGTGGCAAGGAGAAGAGAAGATAGTCATCTATGCAGCAGGGAGTGGGCCCTCACCAGACACTGAATCTGTCAGTACCTTGGTCTTAGCCTTCCCAGCCTCCAGAACTGTGAGAAAGAAATAACCCAGCCTATGGCAGTTTGTTATAGCAGCCAGAACAAACCAAAACACAAGGTCACATTGTCAAAGATCATGTGGGATCACGGATGCTACAGCCTCTTTGGAAAATGCCACCTACCACAGATTTGCAGAGTTCCTAGTTTTTGAAGTGCATGTGTTGAATATTTAATATTGAATATTTAAAGCAAAATGGGTGTAGGCAGGACAGTAAATGCTACTTCCATTTCACAAACTGAGGCCTGTGAAAGGGAAATAATTAGGCCTTTTGGTATGTGGCAAAAGTTGGATAAGAACTCTAATCCAGACTGTTTATACTTCCAACCACTACCCAGAGAATTTTGAGAACATCTTTGTCTAAATTACTAGTATTCATTAGAATACAGGTTTGACTGCTGTAACAAAGCCCTAATACACAAGATAGAAATATATCTCTCTTATATGAAAGAGTCTGCATGTGTGAATTACTGGCAACTCAAGGATGGAACCAGGCTCATGCTATCTTATTGCCCTCTCCTTGCCACCTCATGTTCTATATTGTCCAAGATGCTTTACTACCAGGTTCATGTTTCAACCAGCAGATACTGAAAAAAAAATTGGAGTGAGAGAGCACAACCCTATTCCTCTTTAAAGAATTTTTATAAAAGTGATTTTATAAATCACTTTTATTCGCATCACATTGACGAAAACTTAGTGGTATGGTCATACTTAGGTGTGAAAAAAGCTGGGAAAAGTAGTCTTTAACTGGACATTTATGTAAATGCAAATTTAATGCTATGAAAAAAGAAAGGGATATGTACTGAGAAACAACAGGGAGTTCCTGCCACAGTACTACTACCAGATAATCCAAGGAATACAAAAATATTCTAAGAGATTCAGCCTCTGTCTGTCATGAAAACACCCATTGGTCACTTCACAATCAGAATCTTCTCAGAGTTAAATGTGGGTAGGATATCTTTAATTTAAAAATAAATCTCTCTCTGTCTCTCTGTCTCTCTTTCTCTCTCTCTCTCTCTCTCTCTCTCTCTCTCTCTCTCTCTCTCTCTCTCACACACACACACACACACACACACACACACACACACACACAAGAATTAATGAATCACCAAGGTGCTGGTCCTAGGTTGCAGCAGTGAACTGACCCCATGAATAGCAAATGTAGCAGAGTGTCGGACTATAATTGTGTAAGTAGCTTGAATGGCACACTCTAGCTCATGTTTTATGAATAAGACCTCAATTGAAGCTTGTTTACTCTCTACCCAGCAATGTTTAATATGTTGCTTTAGAAGTTTCATAACAATTTCTGAATCTAAATTCTCATTTCCATTCATTTTTTTATTATTTCACTCTGTACCTCATAATAGCACCCTTTCAAAAATTTAACATTTAATTTTTTTCCTCAAACTTCTCACCTTGTTTTAGCACGAACATATTTATTGTTGCTCAGCCAAAAATTGGATTTTCCTTTATTTTCTGCCAGTATTATTAATGATATTAGCATATTTCCAGAAGTAACAGGGCAGCAGCATTCTTATTCGAGAATCATTTTTCACCATCCACCAACTCTCTCAGCTTACCAATTTTTATAATGGAAATATTTTTTTCTTCATCTTGTCTCACAACTTTGGGATTTTTTTTATTGACTATCTCCTTTGCCTGGAACATATTTTATGTCTCCAAATCCTATCAAGACTTTTGAACTTCTCAGAAAATCATTCCTTCCTGCCTGATGCCTTTGCTGCCACTCTGTCTTGTGGCTAGTCCTAAAATCATGATTGAATTCATGGCAGCTCACCTAAATCCATCAATAGCTGCCCTGTTGTCTATATTTAAAAATCAAATTTTCCACTTGATATTCAGGACCCTCCATAATTTGCTCTAAACCTATTTTGCCATCTTACTCTACTTCACCATGTTAAGCATTTAGCCCCTCACTGTCCATAGTCTGTGCCCCGACCAGACCAGATCCACCTCATCTTGGGGACCTACTGAATCAGAATTTGCATTTGAACAAGAATCTTTCCTCCTAAGGTGGTTGGTGTGCACTGTTTTTTCAGTACTTAAGTTCTTGACACAAACTAAGATCTTACTCAATGTTATTACTATTGCCCTGTGTTCATTCTCCTCTTCCTTTGTTTTGTTTGGTTGCCCTGGATAGATTGTCACCCACCCTTGTCTCATCCCCCAATTTGCTTTTCCCTAAACACTCATTCAAGTATTATATCTAAGACTTTTTTTTTTTTTTGGCCTAGTACAGTGAACTTTATTGATGGTACATGACAAGGTGGGGCTCCCTAGGCCCCCTCCCATTCTTCAGGGGCTCTGGCATGGAAAGTGCGTCGTGAGGAGGGGAGATTCTCAGTGAGGTGGGGACTGAGTAGGCAGGGACACCCCAGCAGCTGAGGCCTCTATTTTCCTCAGTGCTCTGGCTGGGGCTGATGGTCCGGGACTTTTACTCCTTGGTGGCCATGTGGGCCATGAGGTCCGCCACCCTGTTGCTGTAGCCAAATTCATTGTCGTACCAGGCAACGAGCTTTACAAAGTGGTCATTGAGGGCGATGCCAGCCCCAGCATCAAAGGTGGAAGAGTGGGTGTCGCTGTTGAAGTCAGAGGAGACAACCTGGTGCTCAGTGTAGCCCAGGATGCCCTTGAGGGGGCCGTCCGCCGCCTGCTTCACCACCACCTTGATGTCATCATACTTGGCCGGCTTTTCCAGACGGCAGGTCAGGTCCACCACAGACACGTTGGCAGTGGGCACGCGGAAGGCCATGCCAGTGAGCTTCTCATTCAGCTCGGGGATGACCTTGCCCACAGCCTTGGCCGTGCCAGTGGACACAGGGATGATGTTCTGGAGAGCCCCAGATGGCCATCACGCCACATCTTCCCAGAGGGGCCATCCATGGTCTTCTGGGTGGCAGTGATGGCATGGACTGTGGTCATGAGTCCCTCCACGATGCCAACGTTGTCATGGATGACCTTGGCCAGGGGGGCTAAGCAGTTGGTGGTGCAGGAGGCATTGCTGACAATGGTGAGGTTGTTTTGGTACTTGTCGTGGTTCACGCCCATCACAAACACGGGGGCTTCAGCAGAGGGGGCAGAGATGATGACCCTTTTGGCACCCCTATCTAGATGAGCCGGCCTTCTCCAGGGTAGTGAAGACGCCAGTGGACTCCACAACATAATCAGCGCCCGCTTCACTCCATTTAATTTTGGTGGGATCTTGCTCCTGGAAGATGGTTATGGGCTGGCCATTGATGACAAGCTTCCCGTTCTCCGCCTTGACCGTGCCATGGAAGTTGCCATGGGTGGAGTCATACTGGAACATGTAGACCATGTAGTTGAGGTCAATGAAGGGGTCGTTGATGGTGACAATATCCACTTTGCCAGAGTTAAAAGCAGCCCTGGTGACCAGGCGCCCAATATGGCCAAAGCCGTTTATTCCAGCCTTCTCTTTCACCATGGTGTCTCGGAGACGGTGCTGGCGCTGCCTGAGAAGATGCGGCTATCTGTCAAATGGGAGGACCAGAGAGCCTCTAAGACTTTTTAATGTGGTAAATATTTTATTGCCAATGTGACACTTTCCTGGTATAATATTTGAAAAAGCAGCGAGCCTAGATCTCTGGGTTCTCATGACTTGGTGGATTCCTAACTCCATGCTAACTATGAGACCACAGAAATTTGCCTCTGTGAACAACAAGGTAGGCATCCTGGAACAGCATCCTTTTACTTAGGACTCTGACCCCTTGTCTGTCCTTTGCTTTGCTTATTTGCATATTTGGTTGTAATTCAAAATAATAATAATTGTAATTTCATCCAATTTTTTATTCTAGCCTATGTTTAAACCTGAACCAGTCTTTATAGTCAGAATCAACTCTGACTCTATCTTCCTTTTTTTTTTAATACTTGAACCGAGCACTAGGCAATGTGCATGCTCAGTATTCAATAAATACTGAAATTGTTGATGTTGAAATCCACTGCTGAAAAAAGAAAGGAAAAAAAACATACTCATTTGTGATCTTGTTCAAGTTTAATACAATACAACATTAGCTACTAACATAACTGTCATCAACATAACATAGTCATTATTATGACTATGATTTAGGGCTAAGAAGTCATCATGTTGAACAAAAGGGTAAAAGTTGACTTTGCATCTGATATTGATACGTCAGGGCCAAGACTAATGATCTGTTAACAATAATAATCTGGTTCTCATAGTTAATAAACTTTTTAAGGAAAACTACTGTCTCATTTCACCTGGATTATTTCTATAAGAGGCATTGGCATGTCACTTCATTATAGATAGATAATGGTAGCTAACCATCTGCTTGTAAGAAGAGTACAGCCACAAAAGTGATGCCCTGCCATTATAGAAAACACACAAGGTAGACTTATGTGTGATTTTACTAAGAATACTTTGAACTCACAAGTGTACAATATACTTAAATATTGCCCAGTTTTAATAAAACATTAAAATGTTATTACCACAATCTGTAAATTTACATCATGGTAACTTCAGTTATCAGACCATATTGGTTGGGTCCACTTAATCTCTCATCATGACCTCTCAAATTTGTGCCAGTCATGCTGTCATTCCCAAAGCTGCATGGAAACTGCTATCATAAGAGTCTATGTATCATCAGAGCCCATCAGAATTATTAATCCTTATCTACTTGAAATTTTAATGGCATTTGACATCTTTAATCACTCCTTCCTTCTTGAGACTCTTTTTCTTCCCTTCTTGGCTTTGTGACATCAAATTATCCTGGTTTTCCTTCTACCTCTCTGGCTTTTCCTTTTCGGGTTCCTTTGTCAACTCTTTCTCCTCTTTCTAATCTCTAAATATTGATGTTTCTTGGGATTAGTCCTCCATTTCTTCTTTCTCTATCAAACTCAGCTAGTCCTATAATTTTCAATACTATTAATATAAACATCAATAACCATAATATTTATATCTCTAGCCCAGGTATTTCCCCTAAACTCTAAATTTGTGTAGTCAATAGCCCATTTGACTTCTACTTGAGTTTCTAATAAATATATCAAACTTCACCCATCCAAAACAAATTCTTTATTTCCCCCTGCTATGGTTTGAAGGTTTATCCCTCCCAAACTCATGTTGAAATTTAATTGCCATTGTGACTGTATTATTAGGTGGGACATTTATGAGTCATTTAGGTCACGAGGTATCCACTTTCATGAATGGATTAATGCAATTATTGAAGGAGTGGGTTTATTACAAATTTGGCCCCCTTTCTTTCTCTCTCACCATCCTTTTGTCCTTCTGCCATGTTAATAGGACCTTGGCAGATGTTGGCCCCTCAATCTTGAACTTCCCAGCCTCCAGAACTGTGAGCCAATACATTTCTGTTCATTATAAATTACCCAGGCTGTGGTATTCTACCAGTACCAAATGGACTAGACCATACACCACCCCCCTCCACACATACATTGGTTCTTCTTTTAGCATTTGCCATCTAAGAGAAAGGCAAAGCTACTTACCCAATTGCTCAGGGCAAAAACCTTTTTAAGATCCTTAGCACCTTTTTCTTATACCCTGCTTCCCATCCATGTGCAAATCCTGTTATTCCTATATTCAAAATATATTCCAATCCAGTTACCTCTTACCAAATCCACCACTACTACCCTGTCATGACTCTCTCCTGAACTTCCACAATGACCTTTAAATGGTCATCCCATTTTCACTCTTGACCTAATACAAGATCATCCTCTTCCTGTAGCCAGAGGGATCCTAATAAACCATAAATCAGGTCATGTCACACACAGCTCAATAATCTCCAGTGGCTTCCATTCACACTTATAAAATCTAACATCTTTTCTTTACTACCCTCATGCTTTTCCCCAAAGGTATTTGTGTGGTTTATTCTCTGCCCTCCATTGCAATGATTGCTTAGGTGAGATGGTAGAAATGGCTTAATGTGTCCTGGGCTGGAATTCAGAGGGAAGGTGCTCTTTCCATGAGAGCCATAAGGAGAAATATATTAGGGTGACCAACTCCTCCCAGTTTGCTTGGGAAGATCCTGGTTTTAGCATTAAAAGCCTCATGTTCTGGCAAAACCCTCAGTAAACTGGGACAATTGATCAGGCTACAATGTTTTCATACCTGTAACTATTGAGACCTCTTCCTCAGAGTGGCACAATAGAGTTACTTTCTCATATTAATCATGCTTTTGAACAGGCTTTTATGGGCTCTAACCACAATTTTGCTGTAGATGCAAACAACCAACTACTCTAGATTGTAAACAACCTATTTTGAAACTGATGGAGAGACTACAATTTGTTTAGAAATGTATAGGTTGCCTGACCATGAACACACAAAATCTAAAAGTACATTCTTTAGGTATATCCTGTAGGAATCACACTCACCCAGTAGGGCTCAGGAATAAGGAAGCACACTTTTGAACACTGAAATGAGAAAACACTGTTCACTTTAGTGCAATATTTAATGTAAGTCTATCAGTAGGACGCTGGATATAGACTATGTATGATAATATACTTTTAATAACTCTCCAAGTAAAAACAAAATAAATACGAAAATATGAAAACACACAAGAATAGAGCTATTATTTTAATTGTTTTCTACCCCTAAGAAATAGTTTTCATGTTGAAGAAAACTAAGAAAAGCAATGAATTCCTGAGAGGGTTGCAATTAAAGATAAAATTTTATTTTATTTTGGGCAGTTACATAACTGAACTGCAAAAACATATTGATATCCTATTTCAGAATGTAATATAAAATAAAAAACAAACGAGATGGTGATAGATGTTTTTCCTAATGAAAATATTACTATATTATTTCTATAAATTACCTATTTATAAAGCACAATTATATGTGTAAAAACATTGTTCATGAATTGAACAATGTCTTGTATTGCCAAACCAAATGATTCATTTTAAAAATATCAAGTGCTTTTATTTTAAAAATTTATTAAAAGTAGCCTAATGTCTTTATAGTCATGATTGGACAGTCCTTTTATACATTATTTTCTGTTTTCTTTCTAAATATATGTATTATGTTTCCCTTTACTATTTACTGGTTTACAATAATTAAAATTTTCTCATTTTCACTTTTTTGGAGGGACACAATAAACACTTTTGGTTAAAAGCCCCACCTTAAAATATTTATTAAACAAATCATAACTGGTTAATTCCTCCTTCGACTTCAATAAGCAGGAGAAAGAATTAAGTAATTCTGATGACACGATCTGTGGTTTTTGCTGATTTTTGCCTTAGTGGCTTATCATCTTTAGCTGGTAAATTATTCTTTCAGTTTGAGCTCATCTTGTCCCTGATGGCCCAATTATTGCTTCTGGGTAATGACCCAGTCAGATCTTATTTAGAAAGAAACTTACTCCCAAACAGCATATAGTGATGCCTTTTTGACCTCAAAGAAGCCACAAAGGACATCTGCATTATCATACAGAGTAAAATGGGTCCAGTAAAATTAGGTTCCAGCTGAGAAGAAAGCTTCCTGAAGGCATTTGGTGCTTCAGAGCCATGGACTAGATCAAATGTTCCATTAGAAATTGTAATTGGTTTCATTCTTCATTCTCCCAGATGTCATTCACAAAAAATTATTAGGTGGTCATGTTTGATCACAAAGTAGACCCTTCTCTGCAACCTTGAATCTGCTCTGTTACTGAGCTGAACAATCCAGTCCTTTAAACAGTCCCCTTTAGATCTGTTTTCACCCCTTCATTGTTACTGCCTATATTTTTTAGCCAGTTCTTGCTTTTTTTTTCTTCAAAATTTAAAAAGCAAAGACCAAAACTGGCCATTGTAAAAATTGTTTTTTCAGTGCATTGGAGAGAAATGACCTCTAGCGTAGAATGCACAATGAAGGAAGTGCTTGACTATTCTTGTTATTGTGAGGAACTCTTAACAGAGAAAAGCAGATTACTACACAGAAACATGTTATTGCTCAACCCATGTTGAGATTTGTCATGTATATTTTAAACATTCAGACAATTCAAACAAAAATTAAAGATAAAATTGAAAATAGGGAGCGTCACCTGGTTACTGGGACAGCTGATATATTTAGGTTGTGAGGAACATAGGACTGGTAAGGCAGGAAAGAAAACTAAAGTTGGTATGGGAGAATGGAGCAGAAATATAGTGGTGGTGGGAAGAAGTGGGGTGACAATCTCAGGCCAGCCAAGATCCATATGCAGCAGTAAGGCCATAGGCTTTCAAAGGAGAACTCCACTGCCAGTCCTTTGATCCTTAATGTCACTTGTGTAGTTTTCTGTCTTCCTTGCTGCCTTGGCAAGAACTGAATCTATACCCTTCCCCATCTTCTAGCTTTATGCATCACTATTTCCACTTAAATAACAGTGGAATCCTTTAAGGAAGTAATCAATTGATAGCCAAATGTTATTGCTAAACTATGAATCTTTCTCTGACAAAAGGCGATCATAAGTAATTTAACCCCAATAATTTTCTTCTCAGTTTTTTCTATGCAGTAAGAGATTGTCTTTTCATCCCTAGATCATGAATGAATAAGTACAAAGGCTCCTAGTTCTCTTGCTGAAGTATGGCTAATTATCCTGAAAGGACAAAACAAATCATAGTTATGAGCAAGGTGGAGACATTTCCCTCCGACTCTGATCAAATTCATTTCTTTTTCTTATAACCTTATAACTCCAGCTCAGGTATATGTTTCCAAAGAAGGTCATGTTCTAAAATATGACTTTGGGCCCATAGATTTTATACAAGTGTCCTATCCTGAGAAAGCATATTATATAAATCCAAGTATTATTGCTGTTGTCATTAAATCATGTTGGTGGCTGAAGGTAACGTTTTTCAAAATGGTGTCACCTGGCCAGCACATTAGCATCATCTGGAAACCTGTTAGAAATGCAAATCCTTGGCCCCACCCCAGACGTGCTGGATTATAAACTCTGGGGGTGAGGCCCAGCAATCTGTTTTAACAAGCCTTCCAGGTGGTTCTGATATACAGTAATGTTTTGACAACCACTGTCTTAAGAGTAACACTTAACATATTTGATTCAGGTAACAGATCATGGTGGATAGCTGTAGAATTAACAAAGACCACCCAAATGGAAACAGATGATAATTTGTTCATAGCTTTCTAGAACAAGGGAGTCAGCTACCATCAATTGCATTTGGCAGAAACTCAAGCAAGGCAAGGTGCAAAAGATTTTCAGTTTAAATAAAAGTGGGGGGAAGTCTTCAAATATGCTCAGGCTGTTGGCATGGGGAAGCTGGAGGTGGGTTAATTAGTAGTGGGACATCTTACATGATGGATTTTAGGAACATATATGGCTTTCTCTACTTGATTCTATGTTATAAACAGAGTCAAAAGTAGAGCAGCTGGCAATCATTGGCCAAGTTCTGATCATTCTGGGCCAATTTCCACAGAGGTATAGTTTGGCTTGCTTTACTGCATTGAATGCTACAGAGATTTGTGAGTCAGAGTCCTATTTTCACATATAGCTGGTCTGGCCATTGCCTGTTGGGGTATTTAGTCTCACAGCCCCATGTGGGTCTTTCTATCACTTGAGAGAGGTTGAACAATTCAGGGAAGACTAAAGATCCATATCTTCATTGCTCAAACATTGTCTGGTTGTCTCCATAGTTCACTGCATCATGAGGTCTTGGCTTTTTGTTGTTTTATCATCACGGCAAACATCTGACAAGAAATCTGCTCAGAATCATTTAAGACTCTGGATAGAAAGTAACAAATCAGTGTCACAACCACTATGACAGAAACAAGAACAATTAAAAGTTTCCTGTAAGATCTTCGGAGCAATGAACCCTAATTTCCTATCTCACTCAGGCCAAGAGAACTAGTCATCTATGTCATGAGTATCAACCTTTTTTTTTTATTTCCGCATATTATGGGGGTACAAATTTTAAGGTTTCAATAAATGCCCTTTCCACCCCCCCACAAGTCTGAGTTTCCAGCATGACCATCCCCCAGATGGTGCATGTCTCACTCATTATGTATGTATATACCCGCCCCCCACCCCCTCCACCTGCCCAATACCCTATTACTGTAGTACCTATGTGTCCACTTAGGTGCTGCTCAGTTAATACCAGTTTGCTGGTGAGTATATGTGGTGCTTGTTTTTCCATTCTTGGGATACTTCACTCAGTAGTATGGGTTCCAGCTCTAACCAGGGAAATATAAGGTGTGCTATATCACCGTTGTTTCTTAGGGCTGAATAGTACTCTATGATATACATATACCACATTTTATTAATCCATTCTTGGATTGATGGGCACTTGGGCTGTTTCCACAGCCTTGCAATTTAATTGTGCTGCTATAAACATTTGAGTGCAGGTGTCTTTTTTGTAGAGTGTCATTGGATCTTTTGGGTAGATACCCAGTAATGGGATTGCTGGATCAAATGGTAGATCCACTTATATCGCTTTAAGGTATCTCCATATTGCTTTCCACAGAAGTTGAACTAGTTTGCAGTCCCACCAGCAGTGTAGGAGTGTTCCTTTCTCTCTCCATCCACGCCAGCATTTATTGTTTGGAGACTTTTTGATAAAGGCCATTCTCACTGGAGTTCAGTGATATCTCATTCTTGTTTTGATTTGCATTTTCCCGATGATTAGAGATGTTGAGCATTTTTTCATATGTTTGTTGGCCATTCTTCTGTCTTCTTTAGAAAAGTTTCTGTTCAAGTCCTTTGCCCACTTTTTAATAGGGTTATTTGATTTTTTTCTTCCTGATTTTCGTGAGTTCTAAGTATATTCTAGTTATCAGTCCCTTATCAGATGCATAGGATGCAAAAATTTTCTCCCATTCTGTAGGTTTTCTGTTTACTTTCATGACTGTTTCTTTGGCTGTGCAGAGGCTTTTTAGTTTGATCATGTCCCATTTATTTATTTTTGTTGCTGCTGTGATTGCCTTTGGGGACTTCATAAACTCTTTGCCTAGGCTGATGTCTAGGAGAGTGTTTCCAACATTTTCCTCTAGAATTCTAATAGTTTCATACCTTAGGTTTAAATCTGTTATCCAGCGTGAGTTGATTTTTGTGAGAAGTGAAAGGTGTGGGTCCTGCTTTAGCCTTCTACAAGTGGCTATCCAGTTTTCCCAGCACCATTTATTGAAAAGGGATTCTTCTCCCCAGCGTATGTTTTTGTCTGCTTTGTCAAAGATTAGATGGCTATATGAGGATGGTTCTATATCAGGATTCTCAGATCTGTTCTACTGGTCAATATTCCTATTTTTGTTTCAATACCAGATTGATTTAATTACTACTGCTTTGTAATATAGTTTGATATCTGGCATATTAATACCTCCCTTTTTTTTTTATGTTGCCTAGAATTGCTTTTGATATTCGGGGTCCCATTCCAGATGGTTTCACACCCGAATTTTACCACACTTACAAAGAAGAACTAGTACCTATCTTGCAGAAACTATTCCACAACATCGAGAAGAATGAAACCTACCGGACACCTTTTATGAAGCGAATATTACTCTGATACCAAAACCAGGAAAGGATGAAACAAAAAAAGAAAACTACAAACCAATATCCCTAATGAATATAGATGCAAAAATTTTCAACAAAATTTTAGCTAACCGAATCCAGACACTTATCAAACAAATAATCCATCACGACCAAGTGGGCATCATCCCAGGAATGCAAGGATGGTTCAACATACATAAATCTATAAATGCAATTCACCACATAAACAGAAAGCAAAAACAAAGACCACATGATTCTTTCAATAGATGCAGAGGATCAACCTTTGAAAGTCAAGTAGCTTTATTCATAAGACAATGTATAAATAGATATTTTATCTTGCCTTATTACATGTACAGCAAGATTTATTAACAATGTCACAGACACCAAAATGACTAGCCAACAACAAATCTAGATCAATGCAATTTTCATCAAGACTGATCTGTACTTCATGTGCAGCACAGGTGGTATAATGAAGGAATTAGTAAGTTTCTTACTATCTTTTCTAATAGTATGATTCCACCATTGGTAGCACTGCTCTAATTGCTTGCACAAACAGTGAGTCAGCTGTTCTCCCAGGTAGACTGCCTCACTAATCAAAGGTGATCTTCTTTGGAAGCTAACACATGAGTCAGAATTGCTAGCCTTGGTGATTTATAGAATTACGCTCCCTGTAAACAAACAAGCCTCAGAATACCATTCCTAAGGTGCATGAGATGTTAGTATGAGACAAAGAGGACCAGGCATCATCCAGGCCCCAAAGGAAGTATTATCCAGTATGAGTACATGGAGATCCAAAAAATAAGGAGTTGTTCATGACACAAAATAAGAACCTAGGCCCTACATTAGTTGGATTACAAATTTCCATCTCTACTAATCTTTTTCAGATGACAAGTATTTAAGCCATTGCCTTGCAAAGGTTGTTGAATTCAAATTTAGACTTACCTAGGGTCTGGTCAATAGATTGTAATAATTTGTTATTATTATTATTATTTTTTTGAGAGACAGGCACATTGGCAAAGTTACAGTTTGATTTGCCTGAGGTTGTTTTGCTTAGGATCTTTTGCTTAAGGTAATTTCCACAAAGATTCCAGTGAAAACAGTAGCAGTTGTTATCCCCTATGGTTTCATTTGATGAGCTCAGAATTCCCCAGAGGTTTTTCATCTTGGGGATCCAATGATGGATGGAATACACAGCAGTTGGTAAGGTTGTGGGCAGTGATGACAGTTTTAGAAATCTAAGAATGGCATTAGAACAAGTATATTCTGACCTAAAAATTATAACAAAAAGGAAAGAAAAGAGGAAAAGGCCATTAGAGTGAACCAAAAATCAGTGAAAAGGAAAAAATAAATTACTATAAGCAAACAGATGAAAATAAAACAGGAATTAAACAACAGGCTTGGTCTGATATGTTGGGCAGAAGCTGTCGACTTTCCAAGGTCATCAGCTTATTCCAAATGTCTCAGGTTGGATGTTCTCCTGAAGATCAGCTGCTTCTAGAAGATCCCTGAGAATCCTTAACTTGAGTTCTCCTGTTAGAGTAGCCTTCTAATTGTGTGGAATTCTGGATTGTGTCTAATTGTAAAACGTGAACCCAAAGATTGACCTTCTAGAGTTTCACTGCTGTATTTATTATTAATAGTAACTATTAAGGTTATTTCCTATGATGTTCAAGAGAAATTTTCCCCTATTATTTCCCCCATTGGAAAATATCTACCGGCTGAAGATTATGAAGAGGCTAAAAGTGATAAAGATGTTATGGGAAAGCAGCCTTAACCTTCTCCTAATAAGATTGGGTGTCATATCTGAATCCCTTGAAATATTTCACCATGTCTATGTGCAGCTGATCTAGTATCATAAGTGAAATTCCTAAATGCATGGGCTTTTCAGGTACCCGTTAGAAGAAGGATAATTGATGTGTTCCAAATGAAGTAAACCATATACCCATAAGTGGTAGTGGGAGTATATTCAGCCAAAGGAATTCAAGAGTTTCTGAAAGTTTTGCTAGGTATACTTTGTAGGTGTCATTGGTTCTTTCCACCTTTCCAGAAGATTGTGAGTAGTAAGGGCAGTGTAGTTTTTGAGTAAAGAGTAACACCTTACACAGTTCTCTGATAATATTTCTTATATATTTGTGTCTCATCTAATATAAAAATTGATAAACCTGGATTGTAAATACAAAATCAAACAGCATTTTAGTGCATCATCTGGTGCCACCAAGCAGCCACCTTGTAATCATCAGAGATTATGTAAGTGAAGGGTACAACCAGATTTTTTCCAGTCTTGCTTTCCAAAAATAAGGAGCTATAGACTGATTTTGCCTAATGGCCTCTTTGAAACCCTCCAGATGCTTATTCTTTAAAGGTTTATATAGAATCACATTCTTAATGAAGGAGGCTTGTTTGACATAATTATCTCTTAGAGACTATCCTTTTCCTTCCATATTTTTTCTCTTTAATAATAGGAAGCTCCTTAGAAAGTTAGAGTGCATTTAAAGATTCTTCAACTTGTCCATTTTGGTGGGTGTTTTAACAGGAGTGAAGAGCCTCCTTTGTTTCTAAAACATCCCAAAGTCATGTGCTACTCCAAAAGCATACTGTTACCTGTACCAATGTTTACTCTATGTCCTTTGGCAGTTTACAAGCTTTAGTAAGTGCAATAAGTTCAGCAATCTGGGCTGCTTTGCTCCCAGGTAGAGAACTATATTTGTAAGGAGAGATTAATTTAGAGAGACCATGTCCTGCTTGATAACCTCCAGTTTCAGCTTTGAGGTATGATCCAGCAACAAATACTAATAGGTCACAGTTCTCAATGAGAGTCTCTAATAAATCTGAACAAGGTAGAGACATTTCCTACCTAAGGTAATACAATCATGAGATTCTCCTTTTCTGATGGGGGCAGGAGGGTAGATAGTGGCAGGATTCAGGCTGTTGGATCAGTGACTATTAATGTGAGAGGTAGAGAGTAGTAGAATTCCAAGAGGTTAATTGAATGGCTGAAAGGTGTGTGTTCTCAATCAATACAGATGCCATATCATGTAAGGAACTGAGAGGTCAAATGGGTTGGCCAGAACTAGTTCAGCAGAAGCATCGACAGGTTTTGAAGTGGCAGCTGTTGCTCCATGACAAGGGGGATAAGTCTGCAACCAGGTCAAGTGCGCAGCTATCATAAGTGATGGGTTTTTGATGATTCCCACAATGTTCAGTTAAAATTCCAAGGGATTGCATGTGTACAAACGAGAAGAGAGCTTTTTGTAGGTCAGTAAGATCTGTTCATGTTTGGGCTCCCAGAGGAGGAAATCTCTTACTGACAGCCTAGTCAATTCATAAAGAAGTGTTGCAATCTCAAAAAAAAAATATTTCTAAATAAATATTTCTAAATAAGCCTAGAAATTCTCCCAATTGTCATTTTATGAGGAGTCTATAAGTCTGGATACTCAGTCCACTTGAAGACAGCTTTTCCTACCTTAGATATTTCATACAATAAATAATGAACTATACTTTGGCTAAGTGGTAATTTGTCTTTCGAAACTTTGTGTCCCTTTTCTGCTAAGGCTGAGAACAAGTAAATGGAAACTTTTTTACAGGCTTCCTTGTCCTCAGAACAAAGTATTTGTTCTTTGAACAAATCATCTACATATTGATTCAGCACACAGGAAATTTAAATCTCTTAGTTCTTGAGTGAAGATCTGGGAAAAATAGGAATGAGATTCAGTGAACACCTGGGGCATTATTTTCCACAAATATTGTCTTCCACAGGTTAAAGCAAAAAGGTATTGACTGTCCTGGGCTAGGGGGGCACACTAGAAAGGGAGGATGAAAAGTCCACTAGGGTGAAACAGGTGGCTTTAAGAAGAATTGATGCCAGGGTTAAATACCACTGGGAAGAGAGAGAGAATTTTGTTAAATACATCGAGATCTTGAACAAATTGATATCCTCATTTATTTGGTTTCTTTACTGACAGAAATATTGTAAGGGCTAGTCCAGAGTATGAGACGGCCTTTGGATATAAGGTCTTCAACTGCAGGTTTGAGTCTTAGCACCTGGCTTGATGGGATATTGGGGAAGTTTATATAACAGTTTGGTAAAATCTATTTAAGCTTCAACAGGTTCTGCTCCAATTATTTTTCCTATATTAATGGAAATTTTAGTCCATAAAGTCTCAAGTATGGTATCAAAATCTTTAACTGGGGTACACATCAAAGACAATGGCAAACGTATATCCAGAGCAGACACAATATGATTCTGAATTCTGGAGTCCTCTGGAATTTCAAGTAGTTTTTATGGTGTACCTTTAATATTACAATTCCATTCGCAAAGTAAATATTTCCCCATTAAAGTTTCAGAGCAGTATGACAGAGCAGGGGGTAGTGTTATTCAATCAAAGATCCAAGGGTTACATTTAAGGGGTAGGAGATAGGGAAAATCTTCAGGTTATTATAAATACCTAGCACCTGTGTGCTATGTTTATGCCAAAGAAAAAGGTCAGCAAAAGGGAGAAAGGTCAATGTAGAAAGAGCAATGCCCATATCTACCAGGAATTGATGAGGTTGACCATCCATATTTATAGTTAATTCACCTTGAGTGTTTAAGGATAAGACAGGATACTTAATGCTTTTTCTTTCCTTGGAGTACTCTCTTTGATCTGAGTTGAGAGATTGTATTTTTTTTTCTTGGTTACCTTTTTTAAGATAAAACAGTCTTTTATTTAAAATATTCCTTCTATTTAAAATATCTACAAATGTCCTTGTCAACGGATGATCTATCGGCAAATGTGCCACCAACTGTTTGATCTACAGGGCCATAAGTTTATTTTGACTCCTGTCTCATTATTGTTCAAGAACAATCTCAAAATGTTCTACCAGATGTTAAAACACCTGTAGTTCAGATAAAGGTGATATTTCCCATTCTTATTTCACCTTTTCTCTAGTTATGTGATTGAATTATGACCCAATTGATTTTTATTGGAAATATTTCAATTATGGCTTTCAGAAAATGTTTTCATACCTTTGGGGCCTTTGTATTTTTACTTTGGGGTTTATTTCAGGAAAAAAAAATAATCTTTCTGGGTCAGTTCAATCATCTTCTACCATCCAAGATTTAGCATCTGAGGTTCTGATCAACATGTATACAAGTTGATCCAGGTCAGGCAACCCTGGGTCATATACTTTAAAGAAATTCTAAATACTTCTAACAAATAGTTTCTTGTCTTCTCTGAATTTAGGAAGAGCTTTAATCATAGCTTTTAATTTAGCATGGGTTTAAGGTTTAAATTCTACTGTTGCCTATAGAACTAGCTCAGGGGAGAGGTAGATATTAAAAGGACAGTGGGGTCTTAGAATGTATTGTACCATGTATCAGTAGCCTGGGAAAAGATCAAAATTCAAGGCATAGTTTCTACTGAACATATATTGATTTCATGTCATCATTAAGACAAATAATCAGTTGAGCCATCGTATGTCAGAGACTGTCTGCAGTGTGTATTGCCTAAGTTTGTCAAATTGCTTATTAGGTTTGACCAAAGAACTTTTAGAAGCAATTTTTGAATCAGAACTTTATTTGGTGGTCTCTATATACCAATAAAAAATGCTGCTGCTCATATTCCCTTTGTTTTCTAAGGTGCCTCTCAAATGAATCATTTTTGTTCCAGTCAAATATTCCCCAGAGTGGACAGAGAAGGCCCAAATTATAACTTGGGGAAGTCATGCCATTGCAAGAGAAAGGCACAAGACTTAGAATTTTAATGAACATATGTATAAGAAGCAGGTGTTTCTGCTGGATGTTGAGAGGGTTTAGACTTAGATAATCTCATGAGAGTTGGCAACAGCTGGCCAGAAGTCCGCTTCATGTCCCGGGCACCCAACCTAATAGCTGGCCATGTCTAAACACAGACTAGACAACCTGCACTCCATGGCAGGCAGAAAACCAAAGAGATTGCTCTTTCTGTGTCAAAGCCAAAGTACCAGGATCAAAAATCTAGGTGGGAAGAAAGACTTATCTGGTTTTATTGGTGATCCCACAGCAAAGTTTGTCCAAAAGGATGCCACTCAGGTAGAAACCATAAACTCACCTGTTTGTGTGCCTGAATTATATAAGATAGTAAGGCATGCCTATGTTCTAGGCTGTGATTCTTCTTATAGCAAATAACAGTTTTAGATAGCAAACACAAAGCAGGGGCACAAAAGGGAACAGAACAGGATGAAAAGGAATAGCCCAATTCCACCAAGGATACCCCCAAAATAGGAAGCAATAATAAAAACTGGGTGCCAAAGTGAGAATAAACAGCTGTGGGACTCAACACAAAGAGAGCGGAGTTCAGGCCTGATGTTGATTTACTATGTCCGTATAGACTCCATTCACTATCACCCGCAAGACAAATGATTTTCCATGAGTACTTTAACTGGTCAAAGGCTGGGATCCATGGAAATGAGCAATCTAGGTTATATCTTGGTGGAAGCTCCAGGAAAACTGTGGAAATAAAGGAAGATCACCAAAATGAGAATGATCAAAGGCTATGTATTCAGAGCTTTCTATAGCAAGGGTATCATTTACATTTGGCAGGGACTCAATGAGTAGGAGAGCTTTAAAGTGGAAAAAAAAAACTAGAGGAAGGATTGAGGTATGCTTTGATTGGAGGTTGTTGGTTTGGGGAAGCCAGAGGTGGAATAACTAGAAGTAGGATACCTTATATGATTGCTTTCAGGAACATATTTGGCTTTCTCTGATTGGCTCTGAGGGGAAAGGTATAGAAGTTAGTAGTCATCAACCAAGTTCTGAACATTCTAGTCTGGTTGATACAGAGGTTGTGATTTGGCTTCATGGGATGGTTGCTGCAGAGGTTGTGAGTCGGAGATATATTATCCTATGTGATCTTATTTACAATCTAATTTGTATCCTTGCTTTACTTACCTTTTTTTTTTTTTTTTGAGGATAGCAGGGGAAGTGAGAGCAGGAAGTAAAATAACAAATGGTAATTATTCCATGGCAACAGACTCTTAGTGGATTATTCAATGTACAAGCTTTTCTTCAATTGAAATGGGTAGTCATTGACTAAAGAGTGAGGAAAAATGATGAGAACAATAATTCTAAAGTTCAATCTCAGGAACTCCAGATTAACAAACATTCTATCCCTTATTTTGTGTTACAGACCCTGATTCCATCGTACCAAAGAATCCTCGGAAACTAGATATACCAAAGAGTTGTGAATTTTTAACAAAGAGCCCTATGGTCTACCCTTCTCTCTCTATCTTTGTTCAGGGGAACTTGCACCCAACTCCTTTATTCCACTCAAGTGTGCATACACAAGGACTTGGTCCTGCTCACATTCTAAATCCAGCTCTTTATCTACAGAGTCTATTTTATTTGGATCTGTGTTATGCCATGCTCCTATCCACTGGAGTCAACCCATATCTAGAAGCACCCAGATTTCTTTTCCCAAGTATTCTCAAGCATGTCTCTAAGGGCCTGAGCAAGTTTTGTTCATAGGTCAGGACTCCCGAGAGTGGGAAGGGCTACAGGGGTGAAGGGTGACCAAAAAGGGATTTGCATTTGGTAAAAACAGGGTTTGGAGGTACAAGTTAGGGTGCCCTCACATGTGCATACAAGGCCCTGTCAGCAGTTCAGTGTGAATGTGTCTTGCTTTTGTCCCTTGCACACATTCAAACTGAGAAGTTCAAAAAGCAGAAGATGTCTCTTTTTCTGTTTTACATTTGCCCCGTTGCATATGGTGTGGTTCAAGGATCAACAGTAGCACCTGGGAGCTTGTTAAATATGCAAAATCTCAGTCCCCACCCAAGATCTACTTAATCAATAATTATTTTAAAAGCACCTGCCACTAAAGTGATTAACATACCCTTTAAAATTTAAGAATACTCTTATTATATCTTTGCTTTCCTCTTTCCTATATCCACTCAATATTGTTGGCGCACTATATGTTCAGGGAGGTCGGGTTCTATTCTAGCTTACTCATTTATCTTCAATGCTCATGGTTATCTGACTCATAGTATTCATTTTATAATGATAAATGAAGTAATGAAATGATGAAGAAACTAGACAGTGAGTTCCAGATTTATATAAAGCCAATACATTTACATTGATACTATCAACATTGGTCTATTAAGAAATTTTAAAAATCACCCACCTAACTGCCACAGTGCAACCACAGCATCTAACTCAACTAAACTGGCCTTGACTACCCCAAGACCCTCTGTACAGCTATGTGCACACAATTTTGTGGATGAGGCAATCTTTAGATTTTTTGCCTGTACTACTCATAAAATATGTGTATGAACACCTGCCAGCAATCATAATTGCTTTCCACTCTCAGCTTCAGTCGGATACTAGTATATAAGCAAAATTCACCTGGAAATGATAATAATGTCTAAGCATTTTTCCCTGTAACATCACCAGTTTTATATAGTGCTCTTGTACTAAATGGGCGATGTAGTTTTTGAATATAATAAATAGTGTTTCTCTCCTTGAATTTCATGCAGTATTCCAGACAATAAGATGATTTGTTGCTCCACACTGGTATTACTTTATAATCAGCTTCTTATGAAGCTAATTATATGTTCCTTAGGTCTCTAGCTTAGAACCTAGGAAGGGATGCTAAAGCCTGCAATTCTGAAAGTTGCATTTAAAAAATCAGGCATATTCAGTCCCATGTGTGAATCTCTTTTCTTTTCTTTTCTTTTCTTTTCTTTTCTTTTCTTTTCTTTTCTTTTCTTTTCTTTTCTTTTCTTTTCTTTTCTTTTCTTTCTTTCTTTGTAGTAAAAACAGGACAAAACACACAGCAAACTCACAGCAAAACACTGGTTTAGAAAAATAAAGTAACAAACCTAAAGTACATCTCAGTTTCAACATACTTCATTAATTTACCAATTAATGTGTTCATTCATTCAATGAGTAGAAACCGAAATGCTTCTACTAATATTTGCCAAACACTGTACTAGTCAATGTGGAAAATACAAAGAAAAATAAAATGATCCCTGCCTTCAGGGGGACTCCAATATTTTACTACACAATTCATCTAGGGTGATCAGAGCTTTATTTTTTCATATATTAAATCCTTAAAGATCACTAAGTATATGCTGTGATTTGATATTTTAATGTCTTTACTCCACCATTCTGTGATCATTCACACATTTATTCACTTGACTAATATTAATTTCTGGGACACAAGAGACACTAATACGTTGGGTGCACAGTGGTGAGGAGAACAGCAGTATCGCTAACCTCATGGAACCTTCAGTCTAGTGGGAAGAGACAGAAAATAAATGTATAACAAAACTGTATATAAAATCATTGCAGAGATTGATACATTCCATGAAGAAAAAGTAAAGAATAGGAAGGAAAATGATTGTGGATATGGCCTCTTTGGGGCAGGAGAGTTAAGCTTTGTCAGATGAAGAAAAATTGAAGCAAAGATATAAATAGTAACATGGAGCCAGGCATGTGTTTATATAAAAGAAAGATGAGCCAGCAGAGAAAGAAGCGAAAATAAAGACATTAAAGTGAAAGCAAGCACAGTACAAAAATGTTCAAAACTGCTTACCCAGGTGAGCCAGTTTCACAATGAAATATACTATGGTCTTTATAGAAGATACTCTTCAAAAGTTATTTATAATTTCTAGAACATAAATAGTACCCCAATTGATATTATGATGCTCTTATGATTTATTAACAAATAAATGGAGTATAAAAAAGAGAAAGTTATAATCAGAAAAGAAGATAAAGAAAATTTCTATACATTCAAACATTTACCCACATACTTGCATCTGTATTTGTATACTCTGCTTTCTCTATCTGCTGTTGTGAATGTAGTGTCTCTGCTCCCAATGAAAGTTACTCCACTTATACGCTAATTAGATCTATAACTTTTTGTTCATTCAAGCACTTAGTTCCAGCAACTGTATCTCTCCTTCATATATCATCAATTTTCCAATTTTCCCTGGATTATTTCCACCTATATACAAAAATGCTGTTATATCTTCCATCTTTAAAAAAAATGTAAAAAGCTCAACTTCAATCTTCTTTAACTCATCTCCCATTTTTCTGTTCCCTTTTATGAAAAATTCAATAATATTTTTTGTGTTCACCATCTCTACCTTCCTTTTTTTTTGAGTAATCTCTTTTTTTAATTTCATCATATTATGGGGTACAAATGTTTAGGTTACATGTATTGCCTTTGCCCCACTGAGGCAGAGCTTCAACCATGTCCATCCCCCATATAGTACACACCACAGTCATTAGGTGTGAATATATCCAGCCCTTCCTCCCTGCTCCCATCTCTCTGACACCCAATGAATGTTATTACTATATGTGCACTTAAGTGTTGAACAGTTAATACCAATGTGGTGTTGAGTACATGTGGTGCCTATTTTTCCATTCTTGGGATACTTAGCTTAGTAGAATGGGCTCCAGCTCCATCCAGGATAATACAAGAGGTGCTAGATCACCATTGTTTTTTGTGGCTGAGTAGAACTTCATGGTATACATATACCACATTTTATTAACCCACTTATGTATTGATGGTGTGCTAATCATCTCTAATTCTTCTCCTTCTATTCTTTCTTGAACTTGAACCCATCCCAATCAATCTTTATATTCATACCATTTAACCAAAATCCCTCTTGTCAAGAATGTGAACAGTCCCCACTTCATTGCCCAGTCCAATGGCCACTTCTTTGTTCTCATCTTAATTAACTAGTGGGTAGCATTTGGCACTGTAGATCTTGCCCTTGTTCTTGTAACACACATTTTACTTGGCCTAGAGAATAGCATTCACTCCTGATTCATTTCTAAACATAACAGCCCCTCAATGTTCTTTGCTGGTTCCTACATATTTTACCAATCTCCAAACTTTGAAGCATTCTTGCATTCATTTTTATTTTCTTACTACACTCATTCCTGAAGTGAATTAATCAAGTCTTATGACTTTGAATGTTGTCTATATTCCAACAATTCCCAACTTGTATCTTTGGATCACTGAAATCTCTATTGATAGATGATAAATTCAACTGCATTTGAATCTCATAGGTGGCTGTAATTCAACATATTCAAATCAATATCATGCTTCTCGTCAGTTCAAACCCGCTCCTCTGAAGTCCTCCCTATTTCTGTATAAATGGTAACTGCACCCTTATAATTTAAAATGTGATTCTCAAAAAAAAAAGTTTGCTGATTAGTAGTAATATGCAGTTTGCAGACTGAAAATGCCATAGGTCTTTATATTTATTTTGTTTCGATTTTTGTAACTTATTCAATTATGCTATTAGTTCTTATAATTTTTCCACTGATTCTCTTGGGCTTTTTAGGTTGACAATCATTGTATTCACATAATTCACATATTAGTTTTATTCCTCCTTTTTGATATCAAAGATTATTTCTATTGCTTTCCAAGTTATTAGAATAAAACTTCCATAATAATGGTAAATGAGAGACCCCCTGTTGACTTTCTAGCTTTTAAAGGGAATACCTCTGGTGTTTCACTTTTAACTATAATGCTGGCTGTTGATTTAAGGTAAATTATCTTCCTCAAAATTATTTGAGGAAGTTTCAATTCTTTATTTTCTAAGAATTTTATTAGAATGGCTAAATTTTTCTAAAAGGTATTGTTTTAATGGAAATCTTGTGTTCTTTTTAACTTATTGATGGGTTAAATTTTAACAATTGAATTAAGTCTTTCCTGGTCACTATAATTGTGTATATGTGTGTGTGTGTGTTTGTGTGTGTGTGTGTGTGCGTGTGTGAACATGCCAAAATATATTTCACTCAGGAGTTTTCATGCATGGAATTTAATTGGTCTTTGTGCCTTTTGATCTGTCTTTTTTTTTTGTTTCCATATTTTATTACTCATAGAAAGATTCTTTTTTCCAGCCGCTGCCTTGGTAACACTATCAAAATAATGAGTGACAGTGATGGAAATCACATTGATCTGTCTTTATCTTGTTCAGATTGGGTTATGTCTGCTTTACAGACTGAATCCAGAATCATGCCATCATTTCTACATAGAAGAATTAAACCTTTTAAAATATGTGTGGAGTAGGGGAGAGTAAGTCTCACCTAAAAAATCACATGGGCTATGGCCTTTGGGGGAGCTATTTATTGCTAACTTTTCCAGTCACTTACTGGTCTGTTTCTCTTATCTGTTCTTGTTGAAGCAGTTTGGTTCATGTTATACTTTCCTTAATTTCTCCATTTTATCAAAACTATCAACTTTATTTGTATAGGCTTTAAAAGATATCTTCTCCCAGATATTTCAACGTGTTTCCTACACGTGGCTCTATCTTCTCTCCACTTTAATATATTTTTGTTTTCCCACTTTTTTTCCTTGAGTAAACCTTCCATGAGATTGAGTATTTTTACTAACATTTCAATTGTTTATCAATTTATTTTTTTCCCAAATCATTAACTTCTGTTTTCAGTTTTACTAATTCATCTAATTCATCCTTTTTTTATTTTTGAGACAGAGTCTTGCTCTGTTGCCCGGGCTAGAGTACCATGGTGTCAGCCTAGTTCACAGCAACCTCAAACTGCTGGGCTCAAGCGATCCTCTTGTGTTAACTTTCCCAGTAGCTGTGACTATAGGCTCATGCCATCATGCCCAGCTGATTTTTTCTATTTTCAGTTGCCCAGCTATTTTTTTCTATTTTTAGTAGAGACAGGGTCTCGCTCTTGCTCAGGCTGGTCTTGAACTCCTGAGCTCAAGCAATCCTCCTGCCTCGGCCTCCTGGAGCGCTAGGCTTATTACAGGTTACTAATACATTCTTTATGCTTTTCAATGTTTTGATGTTTTAGGCTTTTTTGTTCTGAAGCTAGAATTTGAATGTTTTTTATTTTCTCCTGTATTACAATAAACGATTCTAGACCATGGAGTTACCTTTGAGTGCAGCTTCAAGTGTTATTATTTTTTTTATTTCATACAATTATAGTTTCAATGTCATTTGTTATAAGAATTATTTTGAAGAGTAGTTTTTATTTCTAAATAGTTAATTTTGTTGTCATGTTTATTCTTTTCAATTTTGATTTCCAAAAGTAGATCATACAATTATATGCATTGTAATTGTGAATGTGTATGTGTGTGTTTGATCATTAACCTAGGAATAATTCAGAAAACCCATGAAGGGTTTAAGCTGTGACAGAACCAATCACATTTTCACTATAAAAAGTCTTCTCATTTCCATGTGAAGAAGGCAGTTCAGAGGGGCAGAGAGACTTGTTAAGGATATGTAGACTAATCCAGGCAAGAGATTATAGTAGCCCGAAATGTAAAACAGTGCGTGTCAGCAGGATTGGTGGCTGATTGAATGTGGCTGATGAAGTTTATGTCATGTCATAAACGATGACACTGGAGTTCTGGCTTAAGCAACAGGGCAGTTGGTGTTGTCATTCACTGATAAGAGAAACAGAGGAGGAGCAAAGGTGGAGGAGAGAAACACCTGGAACAGTTAGTTTCCAGTACCTATAAATCTCTAAATCCAGATGTTAGGTAGGCAGTAGGAAAGAAAGGAAATGTCTAGGCAAGAGATGGAGGTTTAGAAGTCATCATTGTATATATGATACTAGAATTCAATGGATAAGATTACCCAGAAATAATTTTTAGGCTGAAAGAATAGCCTATAATAAAACCTTGAATTCTGGGGAAATATTTTTATTTCTTCTTTCTTAATCCTTATTTTTTAAAGTAAACACTTAAAACATAAATATATATATATAATATCATATGCAATTTTGTTCATTATATTATAAAATGGAGTCATGCATACCTCTCTTTATCTTAAGTATTTTTCCACATCCATATCTTGTAACAATCCTTCAAAATTAGTTGATCTGTCTCTGTTTCATTCTTTTTAATATCTGAATTATATTCCATAGGGCAGAGAACAGCAAAGTACTGACCCATTTCCTTGGTTGAGCATTTCCCTTGTATTCCATGTTGTGCCAAGACAAAGGATACTGCAATAAACATCTTTGAAAATAGACACATTAGTAGCTGGGTATGGTATGCTATCAAGATCATGTAGTGGAAACATAATTCTAGCTTTTTTTCTTTCAACTCCACATTAGCTTATAAAACACTAACTCTTTTCCTAGTGTGATGAGAATTCTAGGAGCCAAGCTTTGTCATTGTGTCTCTAGGATGTGACAATTAGGTGTCATGACCCCTTCCTTCTGCATTCACAATGGGGAAGAGAGGAGTGGATGAAGCCATCCTCTGGCTTGACTGAAAAAGCTGAGCTCAAATTTTCAGGTTGACCAGGATTAATTGCCTTATGCACTTGGCTGTGACCAGTTTCCACAGACTTTTTAGGAAACCATCTTCTTTTCCAGAAGACTGGCCTACAGTTTTGGGCAGAACAATCTTTACCCCTTAATATCTTTAGCTAGTTTTCTTTTAATTGCTACTTATCTCCCTCCCCCTCTCTCCTTCTCTCTAAATCATTTTAAAAACACATACATTATTCATAGTTTAAATGACTCAATCACTTTGGGAAATAATTTGTCAGTTTCTTAAAAATTAACATCTACTTACCACACAACCTGGGGATTCCACTGGTAGGTAGCTACACAAGAGAAATAAAATCATATGCCCACAAAAAGACATTTACATGGAAGTTCAAAGTGCATTACTCATGATAGCCCAAAACTGAAATCAATCCAAATGCCAGGTAGTGGATGGATTGAAAAAAATATATGGTCTATACATATAATAGAAAACTACTCAGCAATAAAAGGAAATAAACTACTGACACACAAAACACAGATGAACCTCAAAAACACTATGCTCCATTAAAAAAGTCAGATATAAGCCATTAGACACTATATTGTTTCTATCATATAAACTTATAGAAGAAGTAAAATCATAGAGACTGAAAGCAGATGGTTGGTTTTCTGACACCCAGGGTAGGAGCAGAGATTGACTGCAAAGAGCACAAGGAAACATTTGAGGTTTGTATCAGTCATCTGTGGCTGCTGTAACAAATTACCAGCAACCCAGTGGCTTACAACAAACACAGAAACATTCTTACCATTCTAAGGGCCACAGGTTCAAAATGAGTCTTGCAGGGCTAAATACAGTCATGCTCCGCTGGAGGCTTTAGAGAGAATCTGTTTTCTTGCCTTTTCTTGAGTTCAGAGCTGAATTCCTTGCATGCTGGTGCCTGGGCCCTTTTGCCTTCTTCAAAGCTGGTGGCATAGATTTTCTCTCTCTGAGTCTGCTTCCCCTTGTGTCTGTCACATGGCCTTCATCTCTTCTATCAAATCTCAGCATAGCTCCCTCTTATAAGGATACATGTGATTGCATTTGTCACAGCTAGCTGCTCTAACAAATAAACCCACAAATTTGGTGGCTAACACAAGTTTTTGGGGTTTTTTCTCATCTAGCTGACTATTAATGTGTTTCTATTTGTCCAGCCTAATTCAAGAATTCAGTCTCCTTCTATCTTGAAAAAAAAGGCCTCCTAATTGTCAGCATCGTTTGATCCAAAAGTAGAAAACACTTCTGCTTCCATTCCATTGGTAAGAGCTAGTCACATGACCATAGCTAAATGCAAGGGGTGCTGGGAAGTTCAGTCCTTGGATAGAAAGTTGCTTCCCCAGGACATCTCTACATTATGGAGAAGAACAGTACCAGTGCCAAATCTAAAACAAGTGGGAACCAGTAAGAAAGAAGTCAGCCAGAGAGACCCTTAAGAGTTTTTCTCCCTCATCCCACACCAACAATTAGTCCATAAAGGCTCTGACTCCCTGGCATTCACTCTCCATTACATTCTGTAAATAAACTGAACCGAAGCTGACATAGAGGCAAACCTATTTGTAAAGGCTGACAATCCAATATCTTACCCTAATTTCATACAGTTCACACTTCTCACAACATTATGGTTCATAGGCCATTAACAAAGGTCAGGTTTTCCTAGTGAACAAGGGAGATCAGAAAATATACTCCCCATCTATCTTTTCCTTAATTTCTCCTTCACATTTCAAGGGATTTTTTGCACTACTTATTATTTTCTGGTGCCAAATTCATCACGAAGTCGTAGCAGAGACTAGATTACCTAAATTTTACTATGAGGGGTATGATTTCCCTATCCGAAGAGTACACAAAAATCTGGCTATCCTGCCCTATGGAGAGAAATCAAGATTTCTAACATAAAAATGAAGGAGTAGCCAGATTCAAAGCCTTTGTCCACCTGGCTTTATTCTAATTCTGGAGGTGAAACATGAGTCCTCTACAAACTGAACTTATTAGTACAAAAGGCAACAGTGGTATAAAAAATAAAGGTTTCTATAATTGTTTTACATCTATATGCAAGTTACAAAGATAGAATCTCATTACCTACAATTACTCTAGCTTTGATGTATCATAGGTGCCGCCCAGGTTGGGAGCACAAATCTAGCCTCTCATATGTTTGTACTTTTTCAAGAATACAGGTGCCACAAAAAGTGTCAGAGAAGAAAATGAATGGAGCACTTCTGTGGGAGCACATAGATTTCCTCAATCTGAGAGCAAGTGAAACTCCATGAGAACATACAGAAGGAAAAAGCCATTTTCACCTTCATTTCAGGCATCATAGGCAGCTTCAAAATTTGTTCAAATATGTAGTAGAAAAATTTTTGACTAAATATTATCATGACACAAAATGATATTCTTTGCTTTCAAATATATAGCTTAGCTTTGAAAGGTAGATCCTCCAAATACATATATATATATATATACACACACACACACACACACACATGTACCTTCTAATTATAAATGTACATATATCTATTCATAATACATATTTATGAAAAATGTGAATGTGCATTTTGAATGTTTATGACTTGAAGTTTACCAAAATATATCTTAATTGGTATCAACATGCTGTTTAGAGTTAAAATATATGCCAATAAATAGCCTAGATTGATTAAGTCATTCTCCCTTGCTCCCATTATTCTGTGGTGTAGATGAGTCAGGGAGCACCGAGGCACAAGGAACATCACTTTCATTGCATTCTTTGCAGATGGTGCTCCTCAGAGTTGCGTAACACATTGGTGTTGAGCTCAGGGACAGCACTGAGCAAAGTGATAAAATGGGCCAAGAAAGGAAAACTTTCTCCCCCTCTTGCCGTCATGATAGCTCATCTATTCATGTGGCATCTATGATATGGCCATTGGGCATAGAGTCAAAACATTTGTGTCCAAAACATAATTTGGCCATGGGCTAGATATTGCAAAACTCATTTAACCTCTCTGATCTTTTGACCCAGTTATTACTCAGGAATAATAATGTCTTCCATACAGACACACTGTGGTAAGGCTTGGATTGGACTAAAGTTGTTAAGCTAAATAACCATGCCTGAATGCTCAGAATTGCTAGAATCTACTGTAGAGTTTAGGGCATACACTCATTAGAAGGATAGGAACATAGACTAACGAAAAAGGGATGCCTCAGGGTCATTTTATTTTATAGACTTATCCTGGGGCAGTGCAATCCCTCATGAATATATGAAGTTTGTAAATAAGCAAGTGAATGGGAATCTATCAATTCTGATTCCACAGACTGGATATCTCAAATGCCAGTGTGTCAACACTGAGCTAGCTACTATCAACTTTTTCCATCCTGTCTGCATTTCTATCAAAGCACTTAACAAAAATCTGTCGCTGCACACACCTCTTGCCTTCCCAGATTGAAAGCCACTTTCAATCCTTAATCACATCTTTCTCATCTTTGCATGTCTCCAGTTTCCAGCACACGTCCCTTGTGCATAGTAAGTGCTCAATAAATGTTAGCTGAATTGAGAAGTGACTGAGAAGCAAAGTAAGTAAAATGTTGGTCATAAAATATGCATGTATAAGTCATTCTACCCTTTGAAGGACTTGGAAGTAAAACAAAGAATCTAGGGACTTTCAGTAATTCAGTTAGAACTGTACCTATGAGAGGGTTGTATACCCGGAATCGAATCACAGCGGCAAGTAGCAGCAGCAGCCTAGCGGGAAAGAACAGTTCATGCTCTCTGGATGCAGAACAAATAAGCTTGGAGAAATATGGTAATTGTTAATAATCTGAAATTGACAAGAGAATGGGGACCCACCTTGATATCTGATTACGACTTAGTCAATATTGAAGCTCATGAGGCAGTGAACAGGTGTTAGCCAAAGCAGGTGTGAAAACACATAGAATAAGGACCAAAAGGTTTTAGTTGCCTGCTTATAAAGTATGTTTGTTTAATGTGGGGGGGGACCTTCCAAATTAATTCAACAAAAAATGAGGCACATTTGGCTCATTCATTTCATTTTTGCTCTTTCTCTCCAACAACATTTATCACAAGTTTGAGATTAGGCAGTTGTCAAAGTCTTTCACCATTTGTGCAGCTCAGCAGTCCCTCATCACTCCTCTCTTCCTTGTCAGGGGACAACAAAGGACCTAAGTGGGGATTTCTTGTTCATAACAAGGAGGGATACCGAAGCAAGTAGGATCAAGAGTTGATAGTATCAAAAACCTGAAGTTCAAAAGTCAGAGGGACGCAAAAAGGTGTGAAGCTCAAACATCTATCTTTGTTTTCAAGGCTTTGTGTAATTCTAATGTATAGCCAAGGTCTGAGAAACACTGGGTAGGAGGTAAGACAGACCTTCCCAGAAGCTGCTAATGAGACATGACAACTAAATCCTCAGCCATTTTCGGGAACCTAACTTGAGGGGAAGGAACTGGCAGCAAATACTTCCTGATATTAGCTCCAGTCAAGCACGTTTGATTTCACAGCCAGGCTCTGGGAAAAGAAGGACAAGAAGGAGAAGGGAGTTGTACAACGTGGTGACTATCATTCATAATAATGTATTCTTGACAGTTTCTAAGAGTAGATTTTAAGTGTTCTCATCACACACAAAAAAATGTGTACATATGTGAAGTCATACATCTGTTAATTCACCTGATTTAGCCATTTCATAGTATATCAATATTGCAAAACAACATGTACATAATAAATATATACCATTTTAATTAGTCAACTAAAAAATAAATAAAATTAAGGAAGAGGAGGAAGAGTAGAAGAAAAGGAAAAGGAAGAAAGAGGAGAAAGCAAAAGAGGAGAAAGAGAAAGTGCAGGATAAGAAATAGAGAGAGGAGGAGGAAATACATTAATAATAGCAGCAAGCACTTACTGTGTACCAGGCACTGTTCTAGGTGCTTTGAACTAAAAACTCAAAACAGCCTATGTGGTTCATGGCTACACTCTCTGGAAAGAGCTACATTTTCCACTTTGCTACTTTCCTACATTTGAAATAGACATTGGTATCTTTGGGGATTAAGCAGGTTTTTGAACTTGTTTCCTGCCTATAGAATACTAGGAGCTCCTGGTTTATTTCAAGTCCCCATTGTTCTGAGACACTTTAGCCTAGGCTTATGGTTTCTTTGACAATGCAACAGTATTAAAAGCTTAGTAGACTTCTTACCTGTTTGGTGGTAGTCAAACAGGTTGCCATGGGCTCAAAGCCTTACCTGCAATTGTTTTTTTCTAGAGAGATTTCTTGATTTGCTATATTTCTTCATTCTTTCAACCCCTAAATACTAGACTTAGTGGTGAGTACCTTGGGCCCATCAGGCTTCTGTGGGGGACCTGTACTTTCGGTCTTTTTTTTTTTTTCCTAAGTGGTTTTGTTCAGTTGAAATCATTTGTGAGTCATCACTTAATCCACTTAGAGGTTTTAACAGTGAATGGAACAATATAATATACTCCTGATTTGATCCTTGAAGCAAGCCTCAATTTTCATTGACTTTTGTTATCTTGAAGCATTTCTAAATCTTATATTTTTTATTTGTTATTCAGGAGGAGTGCCTTCTAACTCTACATATTCCCAAATTTGTGAGTATTCTCTGATCCCTTTCATTCAACTTCGAAAATGAGGATATTCTTTTCTGAGGTCCTCTGTTTGCATAATAGGTTGTGAAATGTAGCCAACGTCACTCAACACCCACTGCTAATATTTGGTTTTCCTATGTCTTTCCCTGAGACCGCATGTCCATGTCACCTGATCTGCTTTCCATGTTGTCAAAGGTTTTACCAAATAACTTGCCATTGTACAACAAGGGATATGGTCCTTCTAGATTCTAGGAAGAAGCTTGCTGTCTGTATGCCGTCCTTCAGAAAATGCCACCCAGTTATATTTTTTTGTTGTTATGGCAGCATTTTTACTTTGAGTCACCAAGTAACCACCTCAAATACTCAGTGGCTTAAAACAGAATGGTTTCTTTCTCACTCATATTTTATGTCCACTGCAGGTCGGCCAGGGCCCCTGCTCTATGTGGTCTTCACTCTCAACAATAAAGCAGGCACTATCGCCATGGTTGTCAGTTGCTGTGATAAAGTAAAAGTACAGCATTTCACACAGAAGAAATTAGATGCTCCCTCTCAAAGTGAATCGTGCTCCTGTTCTTCACCAGATACTGGCTGGTATTAGTCACAGGGCCTCACCTCCAGGAGCGCCAGGAAATGCAATCCTAGCGTTAGCCGAATAGCCCTACTGAGGACCACACCCCTCTGCAAAGCTTGTCTCCTCACTACAACTAGAGTGGGCCTTTTAGATTAAGTCAGATTATGTCACTAAGAACACTGCAGTTACTTCCCACACCACTCAGCCAAAAAGCCCAAGTTCATACAATAGCCTTGAAGTCCTCTAGCACTTGGCCTCCTGCTACCTCTCAGCTGCATCCCCCCTCTTTCTTCTCCTCTCCCCCTGCTCCAGCTACACCAGGGTCTTCGTTAGTCCTTGTACCTGCCAAGCCTCTAACAGACTCCAAGAGCTTTGCACTTGCTATTCCCTTTACCTGGAATATTCTTTCTATGGACACCTACAGGGCTCACTCCTTTACTTTTTTTAAACATGTTCAACTTCCCTGGTGACCCAATATAAAATGACAACCTATTCTACCAATGCTATTCTCTAAATTCCTTGGTCTACTTCATTTTTCTGAATAACACTAAGTAGTGCTTGACATAACACATGTGTGTGTTTGCTGTGTTTCCTCAGAAAATATAAGATTCTTAAAAGAAATACTTTTATCTGTTTTATTCACTGTCAGATCATAGGAGCCTGGTCTTGAGTAGGTGCTCAATAAATATGCTCAATACATATGTCATGAATGGATAAATGAGTGTATCGATGAATATAATACTGGTACTGGTGCAGTAAAGACAGACTATATGACACAATATACTGGAAGAAACATCATATTTTTGTAGGAATAAAAAGAAAATGAAAAAGAAATATGAAAAGAGAGTTAACAAAGAAGTTTTTCTTCTTCCCAATTTCTCCTGAAACGTGTCCAGGTTTGTAAGAGGATCAATATTTAAGAGGACACAATATGCTAATAAAAATATTTGGACCTAAACTACTCCTTTCTTCTCTTCATTTTCTTCCTGTTACTCTTGAAGTTCCACTGATTTTAAAAGATGTCATGCTTACATCATTAGCACTGAAAAAATAAGGTGAAGGAAAATGGAGATTTGCATAAATTATAAACTAAGGGGAAAGTCTGTAAACACAGAAAAGAAAGTGAAACATGGATTCAGGATGTACATTTTTTACCTTGGAGATCTATCATGATACTCCCCACACGTATGGCGAGAGCTAGAAGAAAAGTCACCAATCTCCTTGACATACCAGGTGTTTCTCCCAGTTCAACAAAACAGGAAACTAAGGCATACAGCAATGTAATAAGTTGCCTAGAGTCACAGATACTATGAGCAGCAGCAGTTCAGTCTACTACTAGAGTTGTTGATCCCTGGACTGTTCATTTCTTTTCACCCATATAGTGCCCACATATTAGGTCTCATTCTGAGTTCAACTGGAGGCAGGATTAGATCATTTGCCCTTGTGGTTGGCATAGCAAATCTGAGTCAGATGGAAGAACTTGCATTTGAGAAAATCAACATCATGCTCTAGAATAATAGATACAAATATTTAACATGATCATAAATGTCAAAGGCAAAAATCTATGCAGAAGAGGAGGGTGAAGGATGTTTATGAATAAATAGTTTTATTTCCTCTTTTTCCCAAGAGAATAAAAATAGCTATAATTTTATTCATTGATCATCTTCCTTTCTTCTCCTTGACAATAGGCTAACTTGCTGCTGAGCCAAAAACTGGCCCCCTATATGCACCCCACATGAAGATTTAGAGACCGCCTTGCCCAGTCTTTCCTGTGTAGTTTTGACTTGCAAACCTCCTTCACATGACATTTCAAAACACAAATTTTCAAAATCATTTCTGATTTGTTCTTGGTATCCATAAAGATATAAATTTAGTTTAGAAAAATCCAATCGTGGGTTAGTAAAAATTATATTATTTAATATATTATTAAATATAATTCATATTATAGCATAGAGACCCAACAACATGAGAACACACATTCTTCCCAAGTACACATGGAACATTTACCAAGATTGGCTATAGGTTAGGCCTTAGGATAAGCCTTAAGGCATATATAAAATAATTGAAATTATACAAAGTAAGACCACCATGAAATTAAAAATGAAATCAATAACAGAAGGATTTGGGCAATTCACAGATGTGCAAAAATTAGATAATGCACTCCTAACTAACTGATGGGTCAAGAAGAAATCACAAGGGTAATTAGAAAAAACTTTGAGATGAAATAAAATAAAAGCACAGCATGTCAACATTTGTAAATGTGGATAAAGCAGTGCACAGATGTCATGTATGCAGTGGCAGAAGTTTCGAGCTAATGATGAATAAAGCAATGAGCACACCTAAGTGCAGCTAGCTACTCCCTGAACATGGACACAGACAATCTCAAACTTCCCTATTTAGAAGGATCCCATCATAAACTTTAATGACTTGAACCACTTCCTACCTTTCTCCCCTATGCATTTGCGAAAAGTTCATCTAATCCAACTAAGCCATTTTGTAGATAAAGAATCTGAGGTCTAGAGAGAATGACAGTTGTCCACCATCACACAGATGAGAAGTGATGGAGAGCCAATGTGCAAAGCCAGAATCTTGGTGCCATTTGCAGCAGACCGTGCTTAAACTGGTCACATTTCACATGAACACTGCCGCCAACTCATGACTTTGGTGGTGGTGTGAATAAAGCAAGATAGCATTTATTAACTAAAATGTTTATTTCCATGCCATACTCATAGGCAAACCATACCACAAAGGAATTCAAATTAGATATAAACCATGTTCAGCTTTGTAAGTCACAATACATTTTCTTTTTGTAGGATGAAATCCACATTTTTGATTTCAGAAATTTCTTTCCATCAGTCCAGCCTCTTGGGATGAACTCATGCCAAATCGACGGTTGTATGCAGTGGTACAGATAAAATGTGTCTTGAAACTCATCCAGCTGCTGGTTTTTGATGTTATCTCTGGAGTTGATTTATCCAGTATCATGACTACGTTGCAGGATAAAAATCTGTGTCTCCTTTTATTAGTAAGTAGTACAATTGTGCCTTCAGCAGCCATATGCGATCCTAAAATCCATCTAGTTCCTTGCTCTCTTCTATGGACTACAGATGCTGGTGCCTGCCACATTGGGATTTACCCGTCATCTTCAAAGAAGGTTCAAAGAACTTGCAATAACCTTAAACCTTATTCAAATCAGGAACAAATTATTTTGTCACGTACATATGGAAAAGAGAGTAAATTGTTTGAACCCTTTGGAGGTTGGTATATTCTAATGGGAGATCTATGCCCTCTGTTCCTTTCCCTTCTCATAGGACAGGCACAAATACACACATGGGTCAGTGGGGAGCAGCAGAGTATTTGGGTGTGAGGCAGCCTTGGTCTAGATGTTAGCTATTTAGAGAAATTGCTTATAAAGCAAGCTACCTAGCAGATGGAAAACTTGGAGTCCAAAGAAAGTTGCACCCATCCTGCTAGGCATAAAAACCTTTCTGTTCTATGGAAGCCAAACTCAGGTGCAACTCCTATCACTGGGAAAAGGGGGAGTGGCTATTTCTAACACGCATACTAGTATGAGCTCTCAGAATCACTATATCCTCTATGCTGAAACATGCAACCTTTTAAAGGCTTCAGTAATAGCACCTCTCACTCTCACCTAGGTTTTTAGTATACTGAGAAACAAGATGAAAAGTGAAGGCCAATGGGGGTTCAGGTTATGGCTACTGTTTCTGCTAAAGACTATGTTGGAAGATGTATCTTAGGATGAGGCCATATGGGTTTCCTACAGCACTGAGGAGGTGGCAAGGATGCATAAGCCTTATGACCAGATCTGATTATAAGAGACAAAAAGGGGATCTGGGTCAAACATATTCAGCTTTTTCTTCTTATTTTTACCAATTTGAGAAATTAGCATACCTTCCTAGGGGCAGAGTGAGTGAATCATGTGGAGGCAGGTCAGGGGTGGTACACAAGTCATGATCACTCCAGTGGATGGTGACATCAGGACTTGGAAACATCCCATCCCAAGGTACCAGGAATATTCACTTAATTATGTACCTCTATTAAATTATCCTACACCACAAGAGCATATTTGCTAGACAAATTTTATATCTATAAATCTGATCTGTGTATATAAAGTAAATGTCCACCCAAGTCTGGATTCTATCCCGATAGCGCATTTCTGGATATGCAGTTCACTCAGCTTGTGGCGCACCTGCACGCAGGCTCTGATCATCCTCCCGTAGGAAGCCCTAGTCAGGGACATATTCCTCTGATGATAGCATCTTGGTTCCTTATCACCATGTGACCTTGGTTTTTGAGGCCATCTCCCTTTAAAGAACTGATCAAAATAAGACAACAGGGGCTAGGCATGGTGGCTCACACATGTAGTCCTAGCCCTTTGGGAAGCTGAGGTGAGAGGATTGCTTGAAGTCAGGAATTTGAGACTAGCCTGAGCAAGAGCAAGAAACCATCTCTACAAAAAAATAGAAAAGTTAGCCAAGCATGACAGTGTGCACCTATAGTCCCAGCTACTTGGGAGGCTGAGGCAGGAGGATTGCTTGAATTCAGGTGTGTGAGGTTGCAGTGAGCTATGGTGATGCTACTACACTCTATCTTGAGCAACAGAAAAAACAAACAAACAGGAAGGCAGTTACATTGTGGAGTCTTCAGAGTGCCAAAAGATAGATATGAGCTCATAGCAGAACTGGAGGTAAAGCAATTAAGAAATGTCTAGATAATGCTAATATCTTTGTCCCAGCCAAGGGAACAGGATGACATAAAGCAAGAACATGCACGTTTTGCAGATATATAAAGGTGTAATGTATAGGCATTTAGAAACAGGGGATTCACTCTTGAGTCACAATTATAATACTAGATTGTTCATGTTGTAGTTCTTTCAGAACTATCATTCCTCTAAAATGATTACTCTTTAATCTGCTCTCTCCTTTACAACTTCAACTCTTGCTTCATTATCGTTTGAGACTTGTCTTTCAGACAACCTACAAGCTTTTAGGAGTTTCCATAGGATGTCAAACTGCATGTCTAATTTTTCTGAAAAACAAAAAATTCCTTTCCACTTTCCTCCATGCCTTGCAGATTAGTCAAATAGCTCCACAACTCTCCCCACAAATGGCTTTTACATTATACAGTTGGTGTTTTCTTGAAGAAATTAGCAAAATCCCACCTCTGAGTTAGTAATAGAAAAACATTTAAAATTGAAGAGTCAAGGTTAGAAGAGGATACCATCTATTTTTCTAGCATGGGTGATGACAGAGAAATAAGGATTATGTTGTTACCAACAGTATATACCTTTTCTCTTTCCACTTACCTTCGTTATCTGGGTAGCAAATTACAAAGGTGATTTATCAAGAACCACAGGAAAAAATTCACACACAAGATCACTCAATAAATAACATTGTTGGAACTTAAAATAAATTTTTGTCAATTAAAAGTCTAAAAGTCATTCTCAATATAAAATTTTCAGTACCACTGAGAAAGCCATATCACATTGAGCAACTTTTAAAATGGGCACAGTTTAAGTTGCATAGAGTCATAGGTTACTAAAGATGGAAGATTTTATTAGAGCATGCTGTCTACCCTTTGTCTCATATTCAGAAAACTTTCAACAACATTCCTGGAAAATTTTAAGGAATAGAGAGATTATAGTCTGAAGCTTCCAGTCTGTTGTGTTAGAAAAGGCAAATAGCTAAAAAAAAAAAAAAAAAAATCTATCTTACTATTATCTAATCCCGTCTATTCTCTCTTCACTGTCCTAGTGTGTTTTCTGAAACAACAAAAAGTAATTCAACTCTTTCATTACATGATTAGTGTACTGTCTCCCTTAAGTCTTGTCTTCTCCAAGCCAAATGCTCTGCTTCTTTAACTGCAGGTAATATGCAGATGGTAGATTTGTCATCAGCCTGATTTTTTCACTAAATAAAAAGTCCCTTGAGAAAATACTTTCCCCCAAAATTTAGTATCTCTGAAATGACTGCATTTTATCTCATTATTTTACTTTTATTTCTCGAGAGTGTGTGTGAAGTAGATGTCTGTTTTTCTGGCATCCCCTGGAATCTTTTCCATAAGTTAGGAAATAACTATCCCCATTTTTTTCTGATTTTTTCCGTTGGGGATCCGTTATAACCACAATGCTAACTCAATACTGTTCAGGTAAGGCTAGTCCACCTAGTAGATCAAGAAAGGCATATAGGAGTCAAACCAGGTCAGAGACAAGAAAACTTGAGAATTTTCTTGAAATTCTCTTTAAGCTGGTTAATAAGAAGCCTGGAGCTGGTCCTCTTTGGGAGAGCCTGCTTGAGAATGAAGCCGGTACCACCAAAGAAAAGAGACTGAATGAAGCAGAACACTGATTAGCAACACTTGGAAATTCTATTAATACCTTAAGTTATATATTTTTTTCTTACTTTCTCAGTTACATTAACTAATCTATCTTCCTACTTGTTTAGGCTAGATTGAGTAGCATTTTGGTCAATTTCCTTCAAAAGTTTCCTAATTGATATACTAGATATACTGTTATATGTCAGGAGATTTAATATATATATGTGTGTTGTAAGATACTGGGCTATAAGGACAATGGACACCTTCCAGCTTCTGTTTACTGCTTGCTTGCTAACTGCAAGGCATTATGAGTACATTATGGGATGCAGAGGAAAAAGACAAAGAACGTGGAAATCGGAGTCTCTCAGCTAGGACCCAGAACAGGTTAGAGCCTATCAGGGGCAGGATGAAGTAAGAATCACTGTGGGGGTGGATGCATGACCAGTGTGTAAACAACTTAGTTATAAAAGGGTCACTAGCACACAAAGGAGGGTCCCTGCCCGAAGAAGAGGCCACTGCACTGGCACTCTGGGGGCTCGGACCCTAGCTCGAGCTAGACAATAAAACTCCTTTTGATAATTACAGCTTCAATGACTGTGTCTCTCTGTCCTGCGGCCTTATGAATCTCGAATATAAAGTGTGTGTGTGTGTGTGTGTATATATATATATAGAGAGAGAGAGAGACAGAGAGACAGAGAGAGAAGGAGAAGGAGGGAGGGAGGGAGATCCTTCTATTGATTGATAGAAAAGATAATCCTGTCTGTGTAGATATAGACATACAGACACTTACGACATCTGGTACACAGCACTGGATTTATCTTCTTCATTTGCAACATTGTGTCATTGCTATAGTATTGGTTCCAACTTATCTTCCTTTTTCAAGTTTTATTTTATTTGTTAATTTCCCCCTCAAAGTCAGCCTTTGTGCCTGCTTGTGCTCTGGATCTGCCTCCCACAAATTTGCCTTTTCATATATATGTGTTTCAATGTATAATCTCTAGCAACACTTGTATATGTTTTATTTATTTGCATACATGGCATTAAGCTATATGACCATTCAGCTTATTGTTAATAACATTTTGATCTATTCATATTATTATATGTACAACTAGTTCCTTTCTTTTGAGTCCTGTGCAGTAGGGTCTCATAAAAATTTTACCCGTCATTTGTTTTCCTATTTATTTATTTATTTCTAGTTTGTTTTTAACTCTTTGCTGCACCAAACAATGCTATCCTTAATATTCTCATATGTGTTTCTTTCTGTACCTGGGCAAGACATTTTCTCAAATTTACACTTAACGGTGCAATTGCTTGGTTTTAGAATATGCACATATTCGATTTTTCTCAACTCTGCCAAATTGCTCTCCAAAACAGATGTACATTTTCCTTTCCACAGATGTGTACTATGTTCCCTTTTCTCTCCATCCTCCCTAGCCCTTGGCTTATCTTATCTTGACATTCTTTCTTTCTCATTAGTCATATATTAGTCTTTGAAATCATTCGCATAATTTGGGTTTTGTTTTCTGATTTGTTGGTCATGACTATAAATATACTTTGTCTCCTCAGAAAGCAATTTTCCCCAACTAGTCTCAGGTGGTGACTGACAGCCTGCATTTTTTCTTATTTAATTCCATTTGAAATTTATCACTATTTTTTAAAGGAAGAGAAGAACAACTGTATAAATGGTGCAATTTCCTGTGATAGAATTTCCTAAAAACCTATGACAAAAAGATCTTCATCCTTCTCAAACTCTTGCTAACAGCATTTTTCTCTAAATGATCTTTTATGATTCATCATTTTTTATTGAATGATTCCCTCACACCTCATTTCCTTCATTGTACATAGTGCCATTTGACCATGGGTACCATGAATTCCCATTGCAAAGGAAAAACAGAAGCATCAGGAGAAATTAATTTTATTTTTTCCAGCAATCAGTTTGCAACTTCTTATGTTGTAGACATGTATAAGAATCCCAATATCCCCAGCCTGTCTGGGGATCTGGGGCATGTCCCCCTTTTATCCTGGAAGTGAAACAAAAGAAATAGCCCATCTTGTAAAACACTCATTGAGATTCCACTCTCTATGTGATGGGCTTCCTACAACTGCTACATAAAGTGTCAATTGAAACCAGCCCTGTCATAGAGACTTTTACAAAATATGAACAGTGCTAAATACCTTAAAGTGAATCGATTTTCACCGAAAGTGTTTTAACCTCCTTTTAGGTCAAGAAATAGCAATTTTCTGAGCTTCACTGTAACCTGAGAATTAATCCTAAGAGGCAGGTGTGCACTGCATACCTCATTTGTTGCATGAAATTTATTGAAAATGCCTTTGTATAAGTACTGTCTTAGCAACCCCTTTCCCTCCTCCCTTCAGGCTGAGAGGTGGTTCTTGGGCAATGGAGTGGTGATTCCTTGAGGGTATTCTTTCACATTAGAGATTGTTAATTTGTTACTTTCTTTGAAAACAAAATCAGGTTAGATTCAAGGCCAACATAAGATGCGAGCCTGGTTTCAAATTTCTAAAGCCAGGATGGGTCTTGGGGTAAATTTTACATTTAAGCAAACTGAGGCTCTGAGAGACTAAAGAGTTTGGCAAGGATTCACAGCTGGGGTTTACGACAGTGCTAGACCCATGCATGGAGCATAACCATGAAATGGAGGAGAAAGCACTTGGCAAAGAATAAAGGGACACACACAGGATGGGTAATATTGATCACTTCCACACTGCTGGTTTTCTATAGGAATAACATCTCTGACTGGGGGCTTCCCATGTCATCACAGTAGCAGTGATGATGATAAGTTAGAGAAGGCTTGCCATGTGCCACATGTGCTATTACTATTCCAGATGCTCAAACTTATTTAATCTTTCCAGCAATTCTATGAATTAATGTTAATATACCCATTTTAATGACAAAGAAATTCAGACAACTTAAGCAAGCAACCTAGGATTACACAGTAAGTGGCTCAGTATGTAATCACAGCTGAGCACCTGTATGTATGCTAAAAACTGCATGCCCTTGCCTCTACAACATATATCATACCACATACAAACTCCACACACGTGTTTCCTCGGACAGAGAAGTATCCATCCAAATACAGGCAGTATAAATCATTGTTTTCTACAACCTAGCCACTCCAGAGCCTAGCTATTCTTGAAGTTTTTTTCTCTTATTCAGGCTGCTGACATCTAGAACCATCAAGAGTAAATGGTTCAGTTTTTCTTTTCTTTGAAAAAAAAAAAAAAGTAAGAGAAGGGCAATTCATACATCTTCTCTGATTTCACTCTTCCTTAAATTACATTATACAACCATTTCAAAATTCATACAGGACTCACAAAGTAGGAAAATTACCCTGGCTTCTTTCTTTGCTGGGCTCTGAAATACTTTTACTAATAAAAGTCTGTCTTTCTAGCACTGAGATGCCCCATAGACAGTGTGAATCAGCTCATGGAATGAGTGCTAGTGCTATGAAATCAGCCAGCCCCTTGACCCTCCTCAATTCTCAGATGACTTTTCTTCTCTCTGGCACATTATGTCATTTTTCCTCCTCTAAATGGTGATGCATTTACTGATTACTAATATAATTCTTCATCCCTGGGTCAAGGGAGACTTTATGCTGAAATATAGGTTGGGAGAAGGAGTGGGAACAATTATTTATTTAGAAGGATGACTCAAACTCTCACTCCGTGTTTTCATTTATTTTTTTTCCTCTGCTCCAGTGAAAGGTCCAAAATGATGTCCTAAGAAGGCTGCAGGGGCAAACAGACACAAGTTATCTCTGCTTTTTGCTGTTGGTTGTTATCTTTCTTCTTTCATTTATTCCTCAAAGAATAACTCATCCCTGGTCCGTAAGGAGGGATTCAGCAGAATGAGGAATATGTGTTGTCCCTGGGAAAATAGGAAGTGAAAAGCAATGAACTCAGGACAATGAAATGCGTATTCTCCAAAGCAATTGGGGAGATAGAGTGTTGCAAGTTCAAATAAATAATGGCTACTTTCATAAGGTAGATGACAGTAGTGTATTATAATTTTTAAAGAAAAGACAACGTCCTGCTATCAGTGTAGGCCCCAAGACCCAAAAGTATGGCTCATTACAATCATGACACAAGATATTGAAAGTCTCTGGAATGATGCTGGTACCACATGTGTAAATCTACACCTAATGCCACTTGTAAGCACTTCAAGTGAATAATAGGCACTATAAGTACCAAATTTGGATAACGTAGGCACCAACACGAAGATGGATGCTTGGTAATGGCAGTGTTTGATGGAACACAGATGGTTCCCTCTCCTGAGTTCTTGAAGGAAAATAACAGAGTGTTCGAGGTTGGAGGCTCAGATTCCAGAATGCGTAGGATCGACTCTTGCTCCTACCTTACATTAGTTATCTGATTTGGGCAGATAGTTAGTTATATTGCTTCTTAGTTTCTCATTTGAAAAATGGTATGAAAATAACAGCAGGTGTCTCATAATGTTGCTGTGAGGACTAAAGTTACCATTACATGAAAAGCTCTTAGAGTAGCTAGAATTTATTTAAAGGAGCATGTAGTAAATGGTAGCAATTCATTTAATTATTAGGTAATATTGAGAATTGGTGATTTGGAGAGAAATTTCTGAAAATATATGGATCAGATATTTTAGGTAAGGAGATGGGGTGAATATGGATCACAGACTCTTTCCCTCCGAACATCTCGCTACACTGACCATGACCATAACAAAACCTTATTAGTAGCAACTACAAGCTCGATTCCATAAATTTTAAGAAAGAACAGTAGATTCTAGAACACATAGCATGTCTCATAACATCCCCTATTTCCCTCCCACCACCAAGAAATCATTCTATCAGAAAAGACCAAAGAAAACAACCCAAGAAATCTCACTAATACACCCAAATTGGGTAAAAAATAAACTTAGGAGTATCTGTATCTTTTCTGCATCTAACTCTGGGGATAGTGAAATGAATTGCTGGTGGAAAAACCACTAAAATGGAAGAACTGAACAAATAGAATCAGTCTTGCTGTTGGGAATGAATAAATCTAACCTCAGTAAATTAGGGAAAGGTTCTTCATAAGCGTGAGATTTTCTCCCTCTATGGAGATAGGATGCAATCCCCTCACTAGATACTGTGAAAACCAGAATGAAACCTCCAACAAAACTTCATAAAAGAGAGGAGAGCCCAGAAAGTCTAACACAGTTTTCACTTCCCTCAAATGAGCTCTGCCGCTATGCCATAGAAAAAGTAGCTAGTAATTTTCTTCCAAGAGCTAGTGAATGATCATCCTTTTAAATAGGTTTTATGTCCAGATTTAATTTTCACTTTGTAATATTAATTATATTTAACTAACAACAATGTTTTGTGTTGTGGATTTATTTCCCCAACAAATGTATAAGACGAATAGCATGACAGAGTCCATCTCCTTCAAATTTTTCCTCCTGATAACTTATTAATAGAAGGAGAGCTTTCAGAGAAGAGAAAGTTGTTTTAACTTTAGGAGTACTTGGTAGATCTTTGTTGGTGTTAAAACAATTTCTCCGGATGGTTTTCCTTTTCATTTTAGTTTCTGTTCCCAGTTACTACCGCCCCAAAGCTGGGGTCTGGGGAAAAGCTACCATGAGTACTTCCTGGTTTTTGCATATTCGTGCCAGTTAGAGTAGAGAAGAACATTTGATAAGATCACTGGACTATTTTTAAGGTCAAGGCACTTGGAAGGTAGAAAATCAGAGCATCAGAAATAGGGTGAATACTCTGAAGGGTCAAGGGCAGTGGGAGGCTCTGTGTTCCAGGAGGTGAGCAGGGATGTAATACTGATGCTGTCATCCAGTTCTCATCAGCCATGAACTTCCCACCCCACGTGCCCAATTCAGAGCTGCAAAAGTCTGCAGGGAGTCTTATTGTTCATAGAAGACTGAAGGCAAAGATTTCTGGAAGTTTTCATGCGCAGAGTATGAAAGATGATGAACCATGATTCAGCAAGAAATTCAGAAGATGCCCTGACAAGTTCAATCTGTTTCTTCATCAACTTTGACATTGGCTTGTGTCTCTTGGGCTCTAAAGGAAGTTATCTTTGTTCTCTGCTAGCATTTGCTTTGCTGGAAGCCAAGAGAGCAGGTAAAAGTCAGATTTCATCAGAAATAGTGAGTCCTGAAGCAACAGTGGAACATTCAGTCATTCTCATCCTGATATCTAGCATGGAGCCTGGTTTTCCAGATGCATTACCAGACCCTTCTTCAGTAGGGACAACCTGTGGGTGAGAAGGAGGGAGCTGGAGATTGCTTTCGGCCCTGGGAATAAGATTCTGAACAGAACTCATTTTTCCCTGCTCTTCACAGAAGACCACAGCTCACCCCCTCACCATGCCTGATGATGTCTCCAGTCTTTCTTCCTCTGTCTTTCTACACCTACATCTCCTTCAAGACCCAGCTCAACTCAGGCCTCTTCTCTGTCTTGGAGGCAGGCAGCCATGTGTTCATATTCTGGCTCCATCACTTCCTAGATGTAAAACTTTGGACAAGTTACTCAAGTCTCTCTGATGCTTTTGTAAGACATGGACTCCTAGTGCTCACTTCATAAAGTTGCTATGAACATTAAGGGAGAAAATGTGTGATGGTGTTTGGCATATTGGAGGTGCCCACTAAATGTTTACTTTATCCTAATATGTGTAAGTCTCCAATTATTCCAGTCAAATACTCATCTTATATGTTATTAAAGAAGAAAACTGCAGGTCAGCAAGGATTTTAGATCTCTAAATTATTTAAGAGAGGTCAGGTTTTCCATTAGTCAGAAATACAGCATGTTCATTTTTATTAGTATTATCGTCATTATTATTGAAATAGCATTAAAAGTTACTATTTAATGAACATTTTTATTATTCCACTTAATCTTTACAAGAGCTTTGTGGTAGAATTTTTTTTTTATTTGTTGAAATTATGCCAAAGCTTAGCAACTTAAAACAACTAATTGAATATACCTCATGAATTTGTGGGTAAGGAATTAGACAGGGCCCAGCAGGGCAATTCTTCTGTTCCACATGGCATCAGTTGAGGTCACATGGGGTATCTGGTTGATGGGTAGGCTTATCTGGAGAATCCATGGTAGTTTTATTCACATGCCTGATGTGGTGTCACAGATGGCTGGAAGGATGAGCCCTGCTGGGACAGTCAGCTGAAACACTGACATGGCCTCTCCAGCTTGGTAGTTTTAACATAGTTAGACCTCTTAAATGGCTGCTCAGGACTTATAGCAAAATAGAGAGTAGAGGCTGCTAGTCCCTAAGGCCTGTGTCGAGAAATTGGCACAATGTCACTTCTACCATATTTTGCGTAAGCAGTCACAGAGCCCACTTAGATTCAAGGGCAGAGGACATAGACTCCATCTCTTAATAGGAGAAAGGTTGAATTTCTGTTCCTATTTAACCCACACATAGATATTATTATTGTTACTCTCATTTTGCAAATACAATCCAAGATCTGTAGTAGCAGAGTGAGTTATCCAAGATCATACATCTAGTGGTAGAAGAATTAATTCAGAAATGTCTAGCCCCCATGCCTGCTACTCTCAAGGCTTAACCAATCATTTGCACTCCTTAGCACATGCTCCTTAGTGCATGCTCGCTCGCTCTCTCTCTCTCTCTCTCTCTCTCTCTCTCTCACACACACACACACACACACACACACACACACACTAGCAGAGCTGTAAATGAACGCTCATTCAAGCAGTTCTGCTACTTCCATGGAGGAGTGCCATGGGAATTGTAATGGCAATCAGTTTCCCCGCTGCAATTGGAAAGTTGGTTAATGTATTGGCACTAATACAGTGCCTCTTCCCATCACAGCAGAATTGGCTGTTACAGTTATAGTTGGATTATGGCCACTTCTCCTTCCTTAGCAAAATTTGTCTGTGATGTTCTCGTCAAGGGAAATGATGATGGAGTTACAGCAGGCCAGTGATTAAATTTGCTCGGCAACAATCCGTAAATAACCTACACATTCCATTTGCCGGCTTTAATTTGGTCCCTCGCTTGTTCAAAGGGCTGACTTCCAGGTATTGCAAGAGAATGTGAGCTGGGGTGTGAACAGGGGGCCACAGTGGTAAGGGGAGAAGAAGAAAAGGCTACATAGGAGCAAGATTGGTCTCTGAACTTCAAATGAGAAGTGATAAGCAGACAGGCACCTTAAGAAACCTCAGGAAAAAAAATTTAAACTGGTTGGCCTCTCTCTTGCCCTTTTCAACTGTCTACTGTAAATCTTCCTCCTCTGCCCATGCTCTGCCTGTGGCAGGTGGGCTGGGACTGCTCACTTCTACTTTGCTGGAGTCTGACTGTGGAATCCAGCCTCTGCTTCCCCTCCCCTCACAGTAGGTGACTTCGGTGGAGGCAGGAGAGGATAGGACAGGCCATTATTCCTAGATAATCATATTCCATGAATCTTATTATTAGGGTCCTTCTCGATTCTTGATCTCTCATTGTACAGAGGTTCCAAACCTTGTTCAAACTTATATAAATAAAATGCATTTGGACATTTGCTTTGCATGACGCCAAATAGTTACCTGGTAGCGAGACTGAGTGAGAAAGACCTAAAGAGAGCTGGACTGTTGGAAGAGGGAATTGATTGCTTCCAAAATGCACTGGTGGAAAATTTCTGGCAGTTAGCACAGGTTCAATTCTTTTCATGAAATAACAACGATGAAGAAAAAAACAAAGATTTCATGAAGTCCTTTCACATATAATCTCACATTATACCTGCTTTTAAGCCATGCTCCTCTTTTTTTTTTTTTTTTTTTTGGCCTTATGTTGTTTCAAGGAAAGTAAATAGAGGGGAAAGCACTTTCTTTTGTAAGAAAAAAATCTTTATTGAGGTATGCTGTTTTTGTTCAGCACCATAAAATTCACCTATTTTGAGAGTATAATTTAACAATTTTTAATAAATTTAGAGTTGTGCAACTATCATCACCACAATCTAATTTAGAACATTTCCATCACCCCAAAAGGATGCCATGTCCACTTACAGTCATTCCACGTGCATACTGATGGTTTTAGGCAACAACCCCTCTACTTTCTCCCTCTCAAGATTTGCCTTTTCTGGACACTTCACATAAATGGAATCATGTGGGACATTAAATAAATGTTTTAACTCTAAATAGGATAAATGTGATCTCTTGTGTTTAGTTTCTCATTTAACATAATGTCTTTCAGGTTCAACAATACTAGAGCTTGCACCAACATTTCATTCCCTTTTATTGTCAATAGTATCTCATTGTATGGATATACCACAGTTAGTTTATCCACTCACCAGCTGATGGACATTTGGGTCATTTCCACCTTTTGGATATTCTGAACAATGTTGCTATGAACATTCATATGCAGATCTTTTTGTATGCATTTTCATTTCTCTTGGGTGGATACCTAGGAATGAAATTGCAATTGCTGGGTAATATAAAATATCTGTTTAACATTTTAAGAAACTGCCAAACTATATTCCAAAGTGGCTGAGCCATTTTATATTCCCAGCAGCACTATATGAGGGTTCCTTATATCTTCATCAAGAATTATTATTGTGTGATATTTTTATAATAGCCATTATATTATCTGTGAGGTGGCATCTTATTATGAGGTGAATATTATTAGGATTCTCAGATAATTACTGCCACTAATGCAGAAGATGGAAATTTTTCACATTTAGGTAAAATATCTGTCTCTTTTCTAGGCTCTTAGGAACTCAAAGTGAAACTTTACAAAGTTTTTCTGGTGATTAATTCAAGTTCTCTTGGCAAATCAATCCACTCATCTCAAATATTAACACATGCTTATTAATAGGCTAGGATTTTATTTCTGGTGTTATTGGGACATAAGCTAATAACCTTTCTCCATCACTGAAAGCATAGCTCCTGTATATGGGAGAAGCTTCAATAAAAATACTTATCTCCTAGTCCTCCCTACTCAACACACGCAGGACCTCGTGTGTTATTTTCTTGCATCTTATAAACCTCTGACTATAGGCAGATTTCCTTTTCAGGTAACCAATGGTCATTCAGAAAACACTGGAGCAGGCTGACAAAAATGCTATAAGGTGACATCAAAAGTAAGGGCTTAATGAATAAAAAGCAGCATCTTCCTAGTAGGAAATCATTAATTAGGAAATTGATTGGGAAAGACAGATAGACTTGACTGGCAATATGGAAACAAGAGGGATTTATCAAACAGATCATCAGACAGGGACTCAAATTTTATCAGCCGATCTCATAGTGATAGGATGGAAACAAAAGATCATTCTCCTCTGGGAACAGGCAGCAAGAAAACTAGTAGGTAACATAATAGTTGCATTTTTAGTAAAAGGTGATCTTACTAATAACCTATCTAACAGAGGAAAGTAAACTATCAAACAGAAAGTAAGAGAAACAAACTCACAAAACAACTACCCTCTGTTGTTTCATGAAAACCCTGTGGCTCAACTTGTTATCTCTGAGTTCTTTCTCAGCCTTGAAAAAGTTCCTGAGCAGACAGTAGGACCTTGAGCTTCCCCTGCTTCCTCAAGAAGAGGAGTTCCAGGTGCCTCCCAGTGTCAAGAAGAAAGAAAAGTCTCATGAGGCCTTTATCAAAAAGTCTCCAAACAACAAATGCTGGCATGGATGCGGAGAGAGAGGAACACTCCTACGCTGCTGGTGGGACTGCAAACTAGTTCAACCTCTGTGGAAAGCAATATGGAGATATCTTAAAGTGATGCAAGTGGATCTACCATTTGATCCAGCAATCCCATTACTGGGCATCTACCCAAAAGATCCAATGACACTCTACAAAAAAGACACCTGCACTCGAATGTTTATAGCAGCACAATTCATAATTGCAAGGCTGTGGAAACAGCCCAAGTGTCCATCAATCCAAGAATGAATTAATAAAATGTGATATATGTATACCATGGAGTACTATTCAGCTCTAAGAAACAACGGTGATATAGCACATCTTATATTTTCCTGGTTAGAGCTGGAACCCATACTACTAAGTGAAGTTTCCCAAGAATGGAAAAACAAGCACCACATATACTCACCAGCAAACTGGTATTAACTGAGCAGCACCTAAGTGGGCACATAGGTACTACAGTAATAGGGTATTGGGCATGGGGGAGGGAGAGGGGGGCAGGTATATACATACATAATGAGTGAGATGTGCACCATCTGGGGGATAGTCATGCTGGAGACTCAGATTTGTGGAGGGAGGGGGGAAGGGCATTTATTGAAACCTTAAAATCTGTACCCCCATAATATGCCGAAATTAAAAAAAAAAAAAAAAAAGAAGAAGAAGAAGAAAGAAGAAACTAATTCTGCTTTCAATCCGCTACACGAGAAATAGAAAAAGCCAACACAGCAGCTTCACGGTTGCTTTTGTTATCTGTCCACTGAAGCGGAGGGAAAAAAGCCATTTCTACCCTTTTAAAGGACCAAGCAAGTTTCCCTGAGGCCTGACACTCTTTCTTCCCTCTGTGTGTCGTGGTCTCTCTCTCTCTCTCTTCCCCCATTTCTTTCTTTCTCAGGAATTTTAATAAACTTTCACTTCTGCATACTCTAATCACTGCCTGAGTATTCTTTCTCCCACCATGTACAGACTTCACACCCTAACAATCAGCAATACTTATCCAGAAAAATATTTTTATGTGTCTTGTCAATTTAAGGTTATCGAATGTCCTGATTTTCCTGGGACTGAGGGGTTTTCTACAATACAGAATTTGCAGTACTAAAACCAAGGCAGCCCCAGGCTAGCTGGGAACTTACCATCAAACAGGGAGCTCTGTGAGGAAGACAGGCAAGAAATTTGGCAGAAAAGTCTACTGACCTAGGAGTCAGGATATCTGAGGTTTAGGGGTTTTTTTTTAATTTGTTTTGTTTTTTCCATTTTCTTAGTAATTGGCTCTGACTTAAAGTGTTGCTTGACCTTTCTGACTTGAGGAGTATGAAATAGGAAATTTCAAAGATCTTTTCCAGTCCCAGTTTTCTATAATATTTTTAGATGTGTGTATAAACATTATAAATATGTAAAATGAATAAATACAGCTGTTTTCTTTTGTTTATCCATGATTCACAGCCAGTAGAGTTGAGGGGGGAGGATAATTAGGTATAGAAATGTGACATTGAAATTGAGAATTTTGCCACTATGTGACACTTTAAAAATATTACTTAATAAATTAATCACCTGTTGCAGCCCAGGGTTACTTCCACCTCTTAGAATTCTATAAAAGTGAATAATATTATGCTACTAAAATATCAAATACAAACCTTTTCTGGAATTTCTCAAAGAACCTAAATTATAATCCTAAAGGGCTAAAGTTTTCCTCATGGAATTCAAGAGAGACTTCAGCTCTAATTTTGTAACTTATCACAGTGCTTTATCACAGTCCCTGGCACATGGCAGGGGCCTAATAAATATTTGTTGAATTCAAATCAACAAATCATTGATTTTATTTTAAAGTTAATATGCTCTGAATAACTTGGAAAGTCCTTCTGGTCTGTTTTCCCATCTTTTCATTTTTAAAAAGGTTATTATAAAAACAAACTGGCACTGGGTTTATAAGCATTAAGTGATAAAATGCATATGGAAATATTTTGTAAATGATAATGCAAAATATTTAATACAAATGGACCCTATTTGCATATCTTGCTAAGAAAAGGGAAAGACGCCGAGTTTATGGACCCTAGACTAGTCACTCAAAGTTAAATGATTTACATGGGCACTCATTGGAGCTCTGAGTTTCCATTCTAAGGGGCACAGCAGTTTTTGGAGTTTATAAAAAATATCTGCTTATTTGGATTTATATACGTGCCAACACAAGATTAAAACTAAAATACTGATGTAGCTTAATTCCATCTAAATCCAGAGCTATAAGGTCAGAAATGCAATTACTTCAAAACAACAACTACATTAAGTAAAAACAACAATCAAACATACATGTGCGTGCACACGCATTCACACTCCACACACCACCAGCAGCAGCATGCCACCGTGACTACTACCCCATCAAGTAATTGCTGATGGAGGAATTTGATCCAAACTTGAAATTCAACTCATAAGATTGGTTCTCTACATTGTAAAGCACATGGTATTTATTTTGTTATGATCCCAGGATTTCTCAACCTCTGCACTGTTGACATTTGGCTGGATAATTCTTCGTTCTAGGAGGCTGCCTGTGCATTGTAGGATGTTAAACAGCATCCTTGGCCTCTATCACTAGATTCTGGTAATAATCACCCCAAGGTCCCGGTATGATAACCAAAAAAAGGTCTCCAGACATTGCCAAGAGTCCCCCGGGGGGGTGGGGGGGCAAAATCAACCCTGTTGAGAATAACTGGTATAATATGAGAGCATATGAGCTAGCTGGGAGAAATGTAATAAATAAGGCATTGAAGTACTTATATAAAAATTCCATTGTGACCATTCTGTAATAGTTTTACACACTTACCTACAATTATTGCTCATCATATAAGACCATTTTTGCCCTTGAACAAAACTGAGATTTCTCTGCTCACCCCACCCCTATCCCTTGAAAGTAATGTTGTTTCTTTGACCCTTGTTCTCTCTGTAGTTCAAATGCAGCTTTGTTTACCAAAGTCACATTTGGAAAGGCATCCATCTGTAACAAGCAGTCAGGCCTTTTGTTAATGTTTGCTATTTCAAAAGGTTTAGCTTGTCAGATCTTAAATCCTTCTCTGATATTGAAACTCCCCCAAATCGGGTGTTAGTTTCATTCATTCCAATGAAGCTTCTACTAACAAAGTAACACTTATTATTTGCAATAAATGGAAGATATGTATTTTCATTTTCAGTATTTTTGATGACATATATCACGAGAAACTAAGGCAAAGACATTTCAAGAACTTCCTGAAAGAAATGAGAATTAGAGGAAAGAATCTTTTTCTGAGACATCACAAGGATTTGTGGCTATTTCTTCTCCAAGAAAACCCTCCCCTTTCCATGCATAATAGATTGATGTTCACTTACCAGAAGAAACTCAATGGAATTGTTAAGAAAAAATTATTAAGGATAAGTGTTAAAGTAGTATACAACTTCATAGTCACATAGCCAGCTTCTGACTAGATACACTCTTGCTAAAATCTTACAATGATGACACCACTGCACTCTAGCCTGGGCGACAGAGTGAGACCCTGTTTCTATAAAAGAAAAAAGAAAAAGAAAAAAATCTTTTAGTGTCTAAAACTCAATCTACCAAAGCTAAACTGATCATCTGTTCCCCAGAACTTTCTGAATTATCTGTCTCAGACAATGCACCCTTTATTTTTTCTTCTCATCTAGCTGAAAGCCTCAGAATTGTGCAGACCCACTGTATTCTGCATATCTATTTTTGTCTTGCCATCCCACTGCCATGACCTTAGTTCAGGCTTCATATTTACTTTCTGTAATACTAGAAAAACTTAATAGTGTCCTGTTATGGGAAAAATTGCAGCTGCCTCCCACAAAATTCATACTTTGAAGCCCTAACCTCTAGTATCTCATAGTGTGACTGCATCTGGAATAGGCCTTTCAAGAGGTGATTAAATTAAAATAAGGCTTTTAAGGAGGGCCCTAATCTACTGTGACTGGTGTCTTTATAAGAAGAAGAGATCAGGACACACAAAATGCCACACAAAGAAAAGACCATGTGAGAGCACACCGAAAGAGTGCCATTTGCAATCCAAGATAAAAGGGCTTAGGAGAAACCAAATCTGCTGACCTTGAACTTCCAGCCTCTAGAACTGTGAGACATAAATTCTGATTTAAGCCACTGAGTCTGCGGTATTTTGCTACGGCATCCCTAGCAAACCAATGCATGTCTTCACCATACTCTGACTCTAGCTCGCCTCCCTTTAGTTTGTTTTCCACACCAATAGCAATAGTGGGTTGTTTTTTTTTTCTATCTTTAAGTCACCTGTGCTTAAAACCCTTCAAAGACTCTCAAATTCTCAGAACAATGATGGCAAGCAAGTTTCATCTTGTATGGTGACATCAACAGATTGGTAATGGTACCAAAACATCCCCGTGTTCAGAGGATTCAGAGATGACAGAGACTTGGGGGGAAAGAATGCCATCGCGACTGACATGTGGGCCGGGGAAGTGGATGAAGACTGCGGTTCATGCCCCCATTGCAAGCTCCAGCTCAGAGGCCGCGACACCCCCTTAGCTTAGCACACCAGCAACTCCACCCCTGGGACATGGGAGCCTCCACCGGCTCTTCTCAAGGAATGAGCTCCTGTGTGCCACACGCTCACCACATTCGCGTAGGTCTCTGCAATGACATGTGACTCCATAGTCAGCTTCTACTTTGTTTCTGACTGGAAATACCTTCTCCACATTGTTCACCTTCTGGATATCGACATCTATTTCTAAGCCCAACTCATGCAATGTTTTTAATAAACAATTCCGAACCATCCATGATATGGAAAGCCAATTTCATGTTTATGCCTCATTGTACTTCATCTAGCTCAGCATCAGTCACACTTCATACTTGTTTTTTTGTTTTTTTTTTTTTTTTTGTTTTTGTTTTTTTTTTGCATGACTGTCTCTACCACTATTCAGTGAACTCCTTAAGATCAGGGGTCACATTTTATTCATCTCTATAATCTCATGTGCTCACTTCATGTGTTTAAAATGAAAGGAATGAATGAAAAAAATCCATGAACAGATGGACATATAGCTTTGTGTTAAGTGAGGGATAAAGCTACCCCTGCTAAATATCCACAGAAGATTATTGCCACCCACGTCAGAAGGGTCTCCACACTTTTGAAGCACAAGAAAAGCTATGTTAATAATTGGTTTTAATTCAGAGCTAGGATAAAGGAAACATCAAAATTAGGAAAGCCATTCCTTGGGCCAGATACACCCAAATATGCTTTCATTCTTTTATCAGAGCGAAACAGAAATTTCAGGACATCAAGAAAAAGTGGCCAATCAAAATGGTTTTAATTAGCCCTTCATTACAGCTTTCTCCTGAAGGAGAATTTCTTCTATATCCAAGCCAAGAAAAGTTAGGCTGACTTAGCTTATGTGATCCTGGGTGTGAACAGGAAGGGGCTAGTTTTAAAATTACGTTGCTGGGCATAGCAAGGAGGCTGCTTCAAAGGGAAAAGACTATTCTAAATCTTTTTATTACCTGCCCTGTGGCATGAACTGCAACATCCAGCCACAATATTGTTACCTCATTTGAGGATCTGGCAAAAAAAACAAACAAGCAAACAAAAAAAACCCTGAAAAATGAGAATTTTCATAGAAAATTCATAAACATGACATTTTCTTTTCTCTTGTTACATTATGTATAATTTATCTTCTTGGAAAGAGGCCCACACATTTTAGTGAACTTGCTTAATACTCAGCTTGTTATTTTTATATTCTTAAGAAAAATGAAAAGAGAGATTATTACATGGCAATGTTAAAAGGCCTCCTGGGTAAACAAATCCTCTAATTTCTTCAAGTTTCCCCTCCTATATACACACTGAAAGCAGCTACATAAGGTAATGGGGGTAATTCTGTGATATAAAACGGTGTTTTCATTGCCTTTCCTCCTTTTTCCACCATTCAAGCGGCAATACTGGCTTTATATAGGTAGTGCTCTCAGAGGGAGGCCAGATACAACCCAGGACCGAAAGTCGGTTCAATTCCTCAATTGATTTCTCAAAACCATAGCAGATAAAGCGTGAAGGGGACACACTTCAGGTAGATGAGAGCTGGGCTTAAAAGAAAGGGAGGACTGACTGGTGGCTCCTCAGAATTTCCGAAGATAGTTTTAAATATAATATCTGCACTCATAAGACTGAGCGGAGAGTGCACACTAAGAACCACAGTGTAAAGAAGAATGCACAGTGAATGGAGTCATTTACCTCCCCTGACTCCTAAAGGAAGTAAGTGCTCAACCAGCAGACAAGAATACCCAGGTGGGGAGATCCAGGTGGGGAGACCCAGGTGGGGAGGCCCAGGTGGGGAGACTGGAATAAAATGGCCGGTGCTTGTCTTAAGAGCTGCCTACCAACTCCGTACTCAAACTCCTTTTTTTTTTTTTTTTGAGACAGAGTCTCGCTTTGTTGCCCAGGCTAGAGTGAGTGCCGTGGTGTCAGCCTAGCTCACAGCAACCTCAAACTCCTGGGCTCAAGTGATCCTTCTGCCTCAGCCTCCCGAGTAGCTGGGACTACAGGCATGTGCCACCATGCCCGGCTAATTTTTTTTTATATATATATCAGTTGGCCAATTAATTTCTTTCAATTTATAGTAGAGACGGGGTCTCGCTCTTGCTCAGGCTGGTTTTGAACTCCTGACCTTGAGCAATCCGCCCGCCTCGGCCTCCCAAGAGCTAGGATTACAGGCGTGAGCCACAGCGCCCGGCCTCAAACTCCTTTTACATGCACAAAGGATGGCAGAGTGAGAGAGCCAACTGGAGTGGGATTGGAGGGATCCCAGAGCAGTGGAGTTAGCACTGTGTTCCCCGAAGCTTATCCTAGGCAGATTTTATGCCTTGAAGAATACCCCTGAGATGTGCATGGGGCTGGAGGCAACCTAATGCACAGGAAGCATTTGATTATGACTGAGGAAAGTGCTCCAGCAGGTTCACGCAAAGGGAAACTCCACAAGTGCCTCACACCCAAGAGGCGCACAGAACAGTAGTGGAGAGTCCCAACCCTCCAAAGGGCTGATAAGGGGCTCTGAGGACCACGAATTAGAAAAGTCCTGGGTTTAAACAACAAGATGCAGAGTGCACAGGCCTTATAGCCAAAGGCCATGGCGGACCACAGCCAGAGTCCAGGCACATCAAGTCATCCTGCCTTCGAAGGGGTCAGAGGCAGCCTGAGAAGCAACCAGACAGTATTCCTTCAGTGCCCCTAGGGAAACTGATCACATCTTGCAAAGAAAGAAGCTGAAATAAAGGGGCAAATTTTCAACCTAACAGAATATTTATATAAAAGAGACAGGGTTTTAAACCAAAACTGAACAGATAGTTGAAGAGAACAGTTTTCCAACAACAGTGTGTATATTGACTTGAGAGCAAATATTGAATGGTAAAGAAAATTTCCTTTTTGCACATCTGGATTGATACTATAAAATTTGATCAACTACATTATAAAAATCTATGCACATATGGGCAGTGAGAAGAAGCTTTTATGGTCTGAAACACTTTTCCCCAGACATGTCCTAAGAGATGGTCTTGTAGAGTCGATGAATGCTCAGCAAAGGCCACTGGAAGGAACATAACAGGGAGGCATCTTGTTTCTTTCCCTAAGGATCTGATTTCCTGACTCAAGAGAGACTTCAGTTTTGCTTCTAATATCCTTCTGCTCACAGATCCTTCTGTTATTAGGACTGAAAGTAATCTAGAAATCTAACCAAAACCCATCATTGTGCTTAGTGCTATAAATGCTGAGATAAAGAAGGAAACAACAGTGTCCTCAAGGATCTCCAAAAGTTAGCAGAGATACATCCACTAGAATAACTACGACAACAGAGAGGAAACACACTGAGTATGGTGAGTACATAAAGCAACTAGAATCTTCATTTACTGCTGGCAGGAGCAAGAATAACCACTCCGGATATCCATTTTGCAATATTTACTCAAGATGAACTTATCCATACCTATGACCAAGCAATTTCACTTCTAGGTATATTTCCAACAGAAATATACATATATGTTTATTCAAATGATATATACAAGAATGTTCAAAACTGCACTATTTATAGTAGTCAGGAACAGCCTAAATTCCCATCACAAAGGGATAAAATCCACAATCACATAATAGAAAAATATTAATATATAATAGTGAGGATAAATAAATCAAAATGAAATAAAATAATTATAAGAGGATCTTATGATGCTGAGTGTAGATTGCCAGACTCAAAACGGTGCATGCAATATGATTTCATATTCCCTGAGTGCACAAAAGGCAAAACAAACTAGAAGACAGGAGAGTGATTAGGGGCTGAAAGAAGACATGAGAGAGGAGTGTGGGCTGTTATTTCTTGATCTTATGACTTTTACACAGGTGCGTGTTCAGTTTGTTAAGATTCAGTGAGCTGTACATTTATGACATGCATACTTTCCTGTTTATATATTATATAATGTTTTACAATGTATTGCATATTTTATTATATTAACACATATTCTATTCCAGTGAAAAGTTTATAAAAATTAAAATCCCCCAAACCAAATATAAATTAGTGTAGCATCCCAGATCTATTTCCATCATTTATTAATGCAGAAACCAAGTTTGCTTTTCCCTGAGATTTCCACAGCTTCCAACTAAAACTGTCAAAGTTCTCTGCAGCCAACCACATGAATATACAAAGGTTCTTGGAAGCAAAAATAGGTAGGAAATGTCAGAATACTCATATTGCACTTCCTACCTTCCCCTTTTACTGACTAAAAAGAACTTTGAGAACCCCAAACTGAAATTTTCCTTTTCCATCTCACATGCTCTAAAATCACAGCCTTAAAAAGCATCATTTCAGAGAGAGACAGGCGCACCAGCAGGTGCCATTTCTAATTCCTGCCGGCTACCGTCTGCGTGGAGTGCAGAGGGATAAAAGCCGTGATGAGAGCATTCTTTCCACAATTTCATATTCATGGAATTTGTTGTTACTTAACTTTTCACAAGTCATTAGGCTGAAGTACCTCTCCATTTTTCCCCAAATAGTGTCATTTGACCTGGTATCCAGCTTAATACAGCCTCTGCTTTTGAATAGATTTCCTTACAAGTGGCAATCTCTAATAGGGTCATGTCGAGAGGCAACCCTACTGCATGCTACCTATTGCACGTTAACGTGATGAAGGTAATTTCAAATGGCATTCAATCAAAAAAATCTGAAAGTTTTATTAGTGAGGTTGGGGGCTTTCTCGTGTTCCGATGAGGCTCCTTGCAGCTCAACTGTGACATTTTCAACTAAGATTTCAGAGGCTGGAATTTTTTAAACTGTGCATGCATTCGATGGTCTACATTGCCTTATAGACCAAATAGTTAGCTGTGCTTTTAGAATAGTGAATGCAAATTATTTTTCTTCATTCAAATAGGTACAAAAGACCACTTGCCATTTAATCATCAATATGAATGATCTCTAAATGTGTGAGATAAATTACATGCTAAATTACATGAAGATCAAAATATGTGCTGTTATGGAAAACAACACTATCCCTGGGTTGTTGATAAAAATATACACTTGTATTTAGTTATGGCATACCCCCTTTCTTCGGTATAGAACTGCTGGTGTAAGAAATCAGTTACAGAAAGGATTTGGGGGGCTGGAGTGGAATTGCTTCCCTTTTCCAATCTTTCCACAGTTAAAAAGGATTTTGGGTAGAATCCAGGCTTACTTGGAAAATATGCTGAAATAAATAAGCCATGGTGCCATGGTCGAGGTAAGGGGCAATGGTGGCACATATTTGCCTTCCCTGAGTACAATGAAGTTCATCCAAGCTCCAGTTATCACCTTTCATGAAATTCATAATCCTGAGTAGTCTGAACAAAAACAAAAATTATATAAAATTTGGATTAAACCATTATTATGGAATCAGGCGTTTTACAGATCAGGATCCTCTGAGAAACGTGAGTCATTCTGAATACATGGAATAAGATTGTTAAGGTATTGGATTTAGTCTGTTTGTATAACATCTTCACCACTAGAAAGACCCAACACTGAGCCAGGCTGAGAATCCTTGTTAGAATGCAGGATAAGAATCTAGATTTCTAATAGTCTTGCTTCTACAACATCAATTTCTCTTTTTTAATTTATTTTTTAATTGATACATAATATACATATTCACAGGGTGTATGTGATCATTTAATACATTCATATAATGTGTAAAGATCAAATCAGAGTGATTGGAATATTTATCGCCTTAAATATTTATCTTTTCTTTATGCTAGAAACATTCAAGTCATTCCCTTCTAGCTATTTTGAAATGTGCAATAGATTATTATAAACCTTGATCACCCTATTTATCTAAGGAGGAAGAAATGACAGTGGCATCAAACACCTCCCAGTGCCATCTTAACCTCGACTGGGCTCCTGCTACAGTTTTTATCTTCCCTGAATGTTCTGTGAAATATTGACTCTATCTTGTGAGCTAATCCATACATAGCTAAAACGTGGCTCATCTCAACTTTAGACTTTATTCTTCAGATGTTCATACATATTTGCTTTTCTAATTTTTGTTTTGTTTTGTTTGTTTTTGAGACACGGTCTTGTTCTGTTTCCAGGGCTACAGTGCTGTGGCATCATCATAGCTTACTGCAACCTCAAACTCCTGGGCTCAAGCAATCCTCCTGCCTCAGCCTCCTGAGTAGTTGGGACTATAGGCATGTGCCACCACACCCAGCTAATTTTTCAATTTTTTTGTAGAGATGGGGTCTTGCCATGCTGCTCAGGCTGGTCTTGAACTGCTGGCCTCAAACAATACTCCCTCCCAAAGTGCTAAGATTGCAGACATGAGTCACTGCATCTAGCAGTTCTTTTTAATATAAAAGATATCACATGGGATTGTTAGAAGTTGAGTAACTGAGGAAAGAAGAGGGGAGTTTTTGTTTCTATTTTCAACAAACAAACAAAACCTTTATTATCATTTTGGCACCTGCCTTTCCATTCTTCTTTTATATGCATATACAATTTTATATTATAATAATCATTGAAATTACATAAAATTGTATCTAACATTCATAAATATATTTAAGGACATTTCTGGACTATGCAATAAAATGGAAGCTTAACATTGAAATTTCAACAATGGTCCCTTCAACAATGGTAAGCTCAGTATTATAATATACTAGAACGCTTTTTCTTTAATAAGTCATTGGCTATCATGCCTTGGTACAAAATATGTTCGTGGGCCCTTCCCCCTAGTTGAAATTCAAGAAGCAGGAATATTTGAAGAAAGCAGCTCTAAAAAGCACAGCCTGACAAGAAAAGTAGATGCTAGATAGCCTTTTCCTTCTGTTTGCCCAGACTGTAGAAGAATGATAGTGGACTGGGAATACTCAACTTTCCTTCCTGGAGATTCATAACTGAGTTCCCAGCATGTGCAGCTCTGGAATGCCGGCTTTGCTGATCCTGATTTCCTCCCTCTTTCAAATCTACCTTTGCTTCCCCTTGCAAAGCCCCAAATCACACAGAAATAATAAACTATGAGGGGACAGGAAGAAAAGGATGAAAGGACAAGGAGGCTGGAGCCGATGACCAGTACTGAGTGATTCCAGCCTGGAATTTTTTGAGTCCTGGGAAAAAAAAGTTCTTTATTTTCAAGAATAAAATTTCACCCATTTATTTAACAAGGTCTTGCATTAATGGAAAGGGTGTATATATCCTCAAGTAACTGAACTGAGCCAGCAGCTCATTTTCTAGCTTGTGTTTTTTAATTGAAAATTATTATTAGTATCACTTGATTTACTTTTACTGTTCATAACCAACATTGTGAAAAAGCTCTGATTTGAACAGTTAATGGAAATAATTAGGGAACGACTTCAGATTTTTTTTTTAGAGTTGCTTGCACCCTATTAAGCAAGTAGTGATATTGTGAAATATTGGAGTCTATCACTGTTGTTTGTTTAATAGACCATGCCTCTATTTTGTTTTACTGTTTACGCAGAACATTTTGACTTTCAGAGAGAAGAGATATTCACAAATGCTATTAAAAATGCTTTGTAAGGAGAGTTTATTTGGAGCTGCCAAACCAAAAGTTTAACTTGGAGAGTCAGTTAAGTATGCTTTGAGGAAATTAAAATAAATATTGCCATTATTCCAAGCATGGTAAGAGTCTCTGAATGAAAATCCCTTAATAAGATGAATTTTAAAATAATTAAGCCTGTTGTCTAATGGAAATAAAGAAAATTTGCTCAGGGTCAAAATGTAATCTTTTCTTCAAAATGATATGTCATGAGTTAAATAACTCTAAGTCTAAACCTTAATTTTAACATATTCCTTATACAAAGGATGTTTCTTTGGCACAAAAGGATTCCAAGTTCTGAGATATGTGAGATCCAGTGCTTTGTTAAAATGATGGCCTTGTAATGAACAGATATCATGAGATTTTCACAGTATCATGTAGAAGAAAAGATTATGCTACCTCTTTGGAGGCGTCCATTCATCATTAATCCCTGGACATTAGTATTCTTCTCCCTTCTAAGTTCATATCCTAATCTTCAAATACATTGTGTAAACATTTCACAATACATTTTTCCTAGATTGCTTCTTTTCAAAGCACAAATAGATGCTTACAAATATCCATTCATTACTTGCAGGTATTTCTATAGAAAGTCTGTTTCAGTGTAAAGGCTACGTGAAAGCTTAGAGCACTCAGAAATTTCCTGACTCTGTGTCTTCCCATATTCTTTCATAAAGCCAAAAATTAAATATCATGGCTGAGATGATGACATCTTGAGGTCAATTGGTGGTTCCCAGATCTCACAGCAAAACCATGACAGAACTGAGTTTGCCTCGAACCTCAGTTTTCCTCTGCCAATTTTCATGCTGCCATCAGGGGCCTGCGGTACAAGTTTGGGTTATTTAAGTGGTAAATGGCATTTCTCCTACATACTGGCCATTGGTGCCCACGGTGCTTGCCCCCCTCTCATGCCTACAGTAAAAGAGAACTGACCATATTATCGTGCTATTATGCATTGAGTGCTTTTTCATATTTTACCCCCACTGAGTCTCCAAAACATCCCTGTGAAGTAGGAACTATGATCCCCATCTTCTAAGTGAACTAACTAAGGCTAAAAGGGAGAACAACCCAAGGTGATAAAAATTACTAGGCAAGAATTCAAATATTGATTTGCCTAATTTGTAAAACCTGTGCTCCTTCACAGGCTATGGAGAGAAGTTTACTATCTTCCCTTTGCCAAAGAAGTGTTTATAACACTGTCAGGATCACTCAGGGATGATCTCATGCCATATGGACATTCCCCAGAAAGGTAGTTCCACATTTGCTTCCATGACCTCAAGTTTTAGGACACATTCATTTGTGAGGGGTTGAGCACACCTGCAAGGCCCCGCGCCCCCAGTGAAGCCAGAAGCAACATCGGGAAGGCTGACCGAGACGTCCGCTTCTGGAAACTGTTGCTTGCTTGCCTGCGCCATGGAAACTGTTGCTTGCTTGCGCCAACTTTGCATTGTTCGAACCCCTGTATAGTGGGGCTACCAGCCAACCAATCATGTTAAAGGTCAATGCATGATCCACGCGTGATCAGCCACTGCATAGCGTATGCACCATAGGGATAAAAGGCACGCCGCAACCCCGGTCGGGGTCCTTGCCTGTGAGAGTGGCCACTGTGTTGGTGCTCTGGGGCTTGGACCCTGGCTAGCCAGAAAATAAACCTCCTCTTGTGTGATTGCATCCTCCATGTCTCTGCTTTTGTATCCGGTGGGGCTGTGGAAGGTCGGTCCTTAACACATTCTCATTAGGAAGAAAAAGTCTTTGTAGGTTGGGGTGGTGGATTTGAGGGTGCTACCTTCAAAACTTACATTTTTCCCCTTCTAAATGTCCTGACCAGTTAATAAGAGGCTTAAAATATGGTATCATCTTTGTTATGATGCTGTGTCCTTTTCCGGTTGCCTATTCATCACCTATTCTCCTCTTCATTCTTCCTAACAGAACTCCAGTGTTGCTCAGTGATCCGTGTCTCCTTGGCACTCTCTCAGATGGAGAAGTGACTCCCTCCACTCAAGGAGTGGCCGTAACGGGTCTAAGAACTATTCCACCCTTTGCCAACGATTGATTAATGAATGTTCAGGTAATACAATTAAGGCCATTGAGACTTCCCTATCAAAGGAAATATTTTTGACTTTATGAGCAAAGGCTTTATGAGAAATATATTTGACTTTATGAGAAAAACACATACATTTCACAATACATTTTTCCTAGATTGCTTCTTTTCAAAGCACAAATAGATGTTTACAAATATCCATTCATCAGCTGCCCGCACCCTCCCCCCACTGCACACTTCTTCATGAAATTGACAGGAAATATTGAATGCACTGAATATTTGTTAGCTAACTATAATGATGTAATAAGAGAGAGAGGATTTATCAGTAAGAATATATGTATATTTATCAGTATATTTTATAATTATATTACATATATTATATATAAATATATACTATTATATATTTAAATATATAAATATATTTAAAATTTATGTATTTTATAAATATATATTTATATAAATATATAAAATATATATTTATATAAATATATATTTATCAGTAAGAATCAATCATTACTATGTGTGCTTTTTTTTTTCCAAGATGATTCCTTTGAATTCATGGCTACTACATGCATGGTATTCTTTGGAGTAAAATTACACTACTCTGAAAGATTAACTCCCTTTCCTTCACAAATGATGGGCCTTCTACTGACACTTAGAGTCTCCATATCCACTGTCTTTACAGCCCTTCATTAAGGCTTCTGTTCTGTGTAACTATCGAGGACACCGAAGCCAGTTTTCCACGCTGACTTCCACTGAGTATGTTATTAAGGTGAACTAGTTGCCTTCTAAGCTCCACACAAGCCCCCAAATGCCTCTTGGGGCTAAGTGCTGCTGGTTGTGAGCCAAACAGAAAGCAGAACCAGAAATGTTTTTTTCTGCTTCATTCAGAATCTGTGATTATTAGTTGCAGTCAAGTGTTCAGGAGAAAAAGCCAAGGCACAAGATGGTCAGGATGGGGACTTCTTGAGAGAGAAGAGGGAACAGTGTTCCTGGGGTCAAGAGAACAGGAGATACTTTGGAAAAATTGCTTCAGCTTGCCAATGTTGGAAAAAGAAAAGTTGGATATATAACTTAAAAATACTGTGAAATGAAGCTTTAAGTGACCTGAGACAGGGTCCTGGGTATGCCATTTACTGGCTATGAACTTGAGTAAATTAATTTTTCAGACCCTCAGTTTTTGAAAATGTTGATTAGCTTTATCAATATTCATTAAGAATCATGAAAGAATCTAGGTGGTCAATTATCCTCCTTTCAAGTTCAGTTTTATCCCTAACCCTTTTCTCCTCTATTTCTACATCACTGACCTTGTGCTTATGGTAATCAAACTGGTCATCTTGCCCAGGACTTCCATAGCTTTATGGGCCACCACCCACTGGCTGCCCCAGAGTTTATGGCATTGTTACAGCCATGGGTATAACAATACCACAATAACTTCCACTCCCTGTTCTAGTTTGCAAAACACATTCATGTACATTCTCTTCTGGTCATGATAACAATACCATGGGACTAGCAATATTAAGATTTCTATTTTATAGGTGGTGATGTTGAGACTGAGAACATTAAGAAATGTTTCCTAAAAGCACTAAGTTAGGAAAAGGCAGAACAGGATAAAAATCTGGGGTGCCTGACAAAAATCCCGTGTTCTTCATGATAGCTTAGAAGTTACGAGAATCATTATGGAAGTAGGTTCAGTAGTAGATGCTACAGGTATCGAACCCCGATTTGCTCAACCTGGCTGGTATTACCAGTCTGCCTGCTTTTGTGAAGGTTGGCTGCACCAGTGAACTGATCTCCACCAAAGTGAGCTACCTCCCACCCCAACATACCAGCGAGGTTATTTCTTCTATCCCAGGGGCAGTTGACAGCCCAGGAGAGACAGACAGATTCCGGGGTACAAATGCCTTCCCCCATGCCTCAGAATGGACTACTCTGTGCTGTTACCCTCCAGAGTTCCTTGTGTGACCAGAATGAGGCTAGACTTCAACTGAATGCCCATCTTTGCCTAAGTTCTGCCCCTACATTACCTTACTTGGGTTCACTCCTTTACAGGTTTCTGCTGAGAGCGTGCCTGCATGAACCAGTTGCTTAAGTAACTCTGTGTCAGGCTCTGCTTCCAGCGAACTTTTTCTAAAGCAAGAGTGGGCTCTGCCTTAGGATACGTGGGATTCTATCTTGGCTCCACTACTTATCAGCCGTGTGACCTTGGGAACATCACCTACCTGCTCTAAGCCTCGTTCTCCTTGTTTGAGATACAAAGATCTACCTTATAGAATTATTGAAAATCTAAACCATAGTAATCAATGGAAAGAGCTTCTGTCAGTGCCTGGCAAACAGCAAGCACTTAATAAGTGCTTTGCTGGTATTGATTATGATTATGACTATAATTCCCACAGCACCCACAACTCAGGCTGGTCCTCTGGAGATCCAATTTCTCCAGCCATATTCAACCAGGCTGCTGGCTGCTGAGAAAAAAATATACAAAAGGGAAGCATATGCAGAAAAGCAGCCTGGGGACTGCAGTAAAATGGGGATAAACAGAATTATTCACTGTAAGAAACATCCAGACTTCCTGATTCTGCTCATTCAAATCAATTTCATAGACATTCATGGAGTTCCATGTGCCAAGAACTGTGGTCGGTTCTACACATATAAGAAAGAAATCTGTTTTATTCTTTGCAAGTGTGGGGGACACTGGTAGGGAAAGGTTATCTTGTAATGCAATAGGAATCCCCTCAAATGTTGGATATATAAATGTGTAAATGCTGGCTATTATGTCATAATACATTTGAAAATCTCAGATAATTGTCTAGGAGGTGAAATAAACAGGCTTGGGGATAAATCTAGTTGTAATATAATTAAGTTTGTTATATAAGCTTTTAATGGATTATATTTTTATAAGTACTAATACTTGTAAAAATTTTTGCTTTTAGCAAATTAGGTATCATTTGAACCCACTAGCTGATGCTTAATAAGAATTAGAATTATATTTTGCTTGTCATATAAGTAAATATCTTGTTACATACTTGTTTAATGCTTGTGAAAACCATTCCAAACAATCTCTTTAGAATAAGAGTCTAATTACACATTTATCATTAAAATTACAGTGAGCTAATTGCCTTGGAGATATCTTTATCTCTCTTGCAGCTTGCTTAATCCTAATGCATGTTTTCAATAATCATTTGTTATTTAATTAACTAATTAACAAACAATACCTGTCCTATGGAAAATCCTAAATTAAACACTTGAGGCTCTTTAATTGAATGCTCAATAGCCCAATACAGCCCTTAATATTAGACCTTTTAAATATTGCAAAGATTCTATTGAATCGCATATTAGTTTGCTCCTGTTATCTTTGGGGCTTAATTGGTAGGGGAAAAAAAAAAGGCAGTTGATAATACACAAGGGGTAGTCAGCACAGCAAGGCTCTGATGAAACAGAAAATATCCATTAATAGCTGCTGAGTGGCGAAGTTGACCAGCCATACAGGCCAGCAACAAAGGCAGGCTAATCATTTAGAATACCAATGTCCTTGCTCTATGAAATTAGAAAGCACAGTTTAGAAGCTAAGCACAAACAGGCCCAAAGTCAACAGTCTGTGATGCAAAGTGGACACCTGTGATATCCTGTCTGCCCCACCATACTCTGCACTGCTTTGAACATACCTCAAGAGTAGTATTTAATATTCCCTCCTATGGGTATAGTACTTGTAGATGGACTAAGAGTATTCCTTTGTACTGTACCCCCTAAGATTCTTTTCCAAATCTCTAGTTTAGCCCCTTCAATTCAGCTTTAAAAATGCTACTAGTAAGAACTTCCTAAGATGCAGGTCTAATTACTAACTTCCTATTAATGCTTTCCTACCACTTTCTAAAGATCACTTTCTAATGCTTCTCTTGGTGTTTGCAGCTCTACAAATTCTGCTCCCTGGTTTCCTAATGATTTCCTCACATCTCCAGCCACCTCTCCCTATACCTTTTGCTCCATTAGTGTGCTTACCTTAAGTATTCATGCTCATTTACTTTGCACATTAATTGCACCTCTCTCTGGCTACCCTATTCATTTTTTAAAAGCACATCCTTCAAAGAATTACCTGCTCTTGAAACCTATAGTCAGACTTAAAACCATTATTTTCTATGTTTCCTATATTATTCCCCTTATATAATGCATACTAAATGGTATTATAAAGTTTTATATGTCTATCTCCCAACTTAGACTATGGACATCAGAATTGAACAGTGATTCAATTCCTAGACTACAGGATCTAGGAAATGTTGGCTCAAATTTCTGTGTCACCACTTACAAGGTAAATTCAGATACAAAACACTTAATTTCTTTCCATCCTCAGTTTTTACATCTGTAAAATGGGTAGAATAATTGTACTTCACTCATAAGATTACTGTGAGACATATGGCATAATGCATACAATAATATCTGTCATACAGGAAATCCTAAATCATTGTGAGTTCATTTTAATGTTATTATGTACCCTTAATATTGTATTTCTTGTGCCTAATACAGTTTTTGACACATTGTGTAGATATGTTTAAACATATGTATGTTTAACATTATGTCCTGCAGCAAAGGGATCAGGAGGAGTTTTCCATGTGACCTTAGAGGGAGATACATGATCATAAAGTAAATCAATAAAGGAGAAATTGTTTCAACATTAAAATTTCCTAAAAATCAGGATATATTTAAAATTAAATGGGTTTCCTGAGTTTCCTTTTATTTCATATATTAAAGCAGAGATTAAACAATAAAATTGTTGACGGAGGTCATATAGATTTTTAGGACTGGATTACATAACACAAAATGCTCCTGTATCTCTATGAATCTGTGGTTCTCATACTTAGTTTCTAGGTACCCCACATGTTTTACAGTAGTGTATATGTTTGCTGTTCTATTAGATGTCACATTTATTCATTCATCTTCTATACCATTCAATGTTTAAACTTATTAAAATATTTCTAAGGTTCCAATGAATCTCTTTTTAAATTTGCTTAGTGATCCATTTCAATGAGTAATAGCTGAAGTGACACTGGAGTTATACTTTGCTTGCATCATCTGTAGATAAGAAATCACTGGGAGAAATCTGAGATTTTTGACTTGATAAATCAAGCACAAGAAATGGTGCCTATTAAGACATTGACTTTTGGCCCATCTTTTTCCTTGCAAAATATTTTCAGTGTCTGTTTTCACATTTTGTTATTGTAGTAGTGCATTATGGGGAACCCTTCCCCCAACCAGAAAATGATATTCAAAATCTTTGAAGTTTAGGACAGCAATAATTTGATGTAACTGCTCTATGTTTATGCTGAATCATTGACTAGTAGCTTAGAAAATATTATCAGTTGGAAATGTCATACTTGGAAAGTTATATACACAGTGAGTAAAACTCATGTACCCCACCTTGAAAGCTTTAGGAGAGAGACCATTCTGAGAAAAGCTGTTCATAAAGCGTTTGTTCCAGGAAGCACTATGTCCTAATCTGACCCTCACTTTATATTTATTATCACTATCTAGAAGATAAATGCTAAAGTCATTGCCTTTCAAAAGAAAGAAATAGTAGTTTCTCTCCCTCCCCATAGTTTAGCACTCATTTATAAAAATAAAAGCCCTAAAGATAGTCTGAACTTATTTCAAATTAATATTATATTGCAAAGTTTTGCTGCAACTGTTCATAATTTACCTGTCAAGGATTGTGAAAGACAACATTATAATTCCAATCAAAGAATTTCTTTTTGCTTGTGTGTAGAATGATTTCTCCTAGTTTCAATAATGTTTTTGTTAAATCACACAGGGTGAGAAATAATAATAGGATATCGCTTAATTGAATATGTCATCATGACGGGAGGTACAATACTCCATTTAAAACACCACGGTTGCTTGCTGGCTACCAAGTTGGATTGATTGCCCTCATTATGTACGTAGTCTGTGTTTCCTCAGCCTGCACCACCCTCTCCAGGGCCCCAGCTCCACTGAGCTGTTGAAATCCGAGATTTCAAATTAGCCATGAACTTGCCATTCTTACACATTGCAGCACTTGAATGGTGTTGGTACTATATTTCAAACGCCAAGAAACTGGACAACATTCTGAAAACTTACATTGAAAGCTATTTTTTAAATAATTTAGCATAAGAATCACAGGCTTTTCAGCAAGGTAGCAATTAAGTCATCAGCACTACTGGCCCTATAAAAACTGATTAGGGCTGTTTTTTTAATCACTTATACCTTCTGAACTGCTTTCCTGCACAATCTGACACCTAAGACAGAAATCACACAGTGGAAACTAGTACGAGGAAAAGAGAGAAAAGGTCATTAAATAAAACTCTTATTCCACTAATATTAACCTTGCAGAAAATGACCAGGCAGGCAATGTTTCAGGTACCCATATAATTATCAATGCTAAAGACATTTGTCCAATCAAACATATTTTTCCTATTCAACTGGGAAAAGTATACTAACTTGTACTTCAGGGACATTTCGTTTTTTTCAGGACAGCTCAGCTGGGAAGACCTTTCCTTCCCTGTTTTAAAAATCCTTAATTTGCTTATGAGCAATATTTATACATATAGCCTTTCTGACATGTCACATCTCCCATCTCCCAACCCTCTGTCCTTGCTCCTCTTGCCTGGATGTCTCTGGCCTATTGTATTACAAACTTTCCCTGGAAAACCTGCTTATTATCCTGGCAGGTGCTTTGTTCTTTATATTCCATGGCTGCAGCGCTCCATTTTTTAAGTTCTATGACTTGCAGACAGAAGTCAGCAAAGAACATCAGCTGAGACAGGCCTGAAACTTGGTCCTCATGCTTGGATAACTTGCAGACATAGCTCCAACTCTGGCCTGACATTTACAAACACCTAATATCCTTGGTACGGAGAAGGCTGGGCTCTGGTTGCAGGGTGTTTAGCATAGTTAAAGGCTTGCACTTTGCCACTGAGAAAGTCAGACTGCCCTCCTTTGCTTGAGAATACCTCTAAGGATAGCAACTATCACTTGGCTGGACACCAACCACTTATCTAGAATTGTTATAGCTGTTTTACCTCTATTTTATCTTTTAGTCCTTATTGCAACCTTGCAAAGCGCACACTGTTAATCCCATTTTCAGATTAGGAAACTGAGACTCAGATAAAAAGTCCCATTCACAAATACTCCAAAGCAGGAGGAAGTGACTTCTAATCTACAACCGTACAAGTCTGAGCTTCTCAAAAGTTGATGAGCAAGAGGAATTGCCTGGGGATCTTGTTGAAAGCAGATTTTTAAAATCTGGGGAGGGGCCTGAGATTTTGCATTTCTGACATGCTCTGCAGTGAGAGCTTGCTGTTGGTCACTAGATTGCACGTTGCTTAGCAAGGGTATGGGTGTTTTTGGTTTTTATTTTTTAATGAAAGGAAACCTTTAGTGATGAATACCAGAAAATCTATGCAGGGATGCCATGCATTGGCCCTAGGGGCACATAAAATCTTGAATCTATGATGCCAAACAAGGTATGGGCTGGTTGGGCTGGGAATCGAGCCAGTCTCCATGTCCGACAGGCATTTTGCTCTCTGCCAGCAAGTTCCTTGGCAGGAGTAAAAAATGCACATTTTTGGGCCAGAATTTGATATTATTTTTTCCTCCCTATTTTTGTCCCAGTGAATGCCTTACAAGTGCCTTTTCTGCTTACAGATAACTCAATATTTTTTAAAGTAGTTGTTATATAAAGAAGCTGTAACAGACAAAGTGCTGTCCTTGAATTCCGAAGACCAGGGTCTCACTCTCATTTATGGCATTTTCTAACTGTGTGTCCTGTAGGAGAACTACCCTCTCTGGAATCAGTCCCTTCATTTGCAGAGTAGTAAATGTTATTTCATTCTGTAATGGGTTTGTGGATACTTTTTACATTATTAGAAATAATTAATTAAATAAATAAAAGTGAACTGTGCTGGCAGAACCATTTCGGACAACAGTTTGACAGTATCCATCAAAGCTACACCTATCCCCCATACCCTGTGTGCCAAGAACTCTATTCCTGTGCATATTCTCAAGAAAAATGAGCGCTTATCGTGTACAAGAACTCTCATAGATGCTTCATTCACACTAGTCAAAGCAATGAAAACAACCCAAAGTCCACCAGCATCCAAATGGGTAAATAAATCGCCACATAGTCGTGTAAATAATACTGTCCAGCAATAAAATAAAACACACTCCTGCTACATGCAAACACTTGGATGAATTTCATGCACATAAGCAAAAAACACCTGGCTCAAAAGAGTGCATATTATGCAATTTCATTTACACAAAGTTATAAGAACATGCAAGACTAATTTATGTTGGTAGTAGTCAGAATAGTAGTTACCTCTGAGTTGGGGGTACGGCTCACCAGTGTGGATGGAGATGAGCATGAAAGAACCTTCTGAGGTTTTTGATATGTTTGACATCTTGATTTTTCATGGCAGCTATAAAACTGTGTAAGTATGTAATGTTAATTAAGTAGACATTTATGATTTGTACATGTTAATGGTATAACAAGGGCAGGGCCCGGATCCAGGCAATAAGGACCCACGTAATAATATCAACCAAAAGTCAAGTCTTTTGATTAATCACCATGTTCTTGTAATTCTAAACAATGCCAGTGACACAATACTTTCTATTGTGGCCAGACAGTTCCCACCGCACTGCTTTAGGTACGTCACTGGGACATGAAACTTTATCAGCAACAAAAAGGGAAAAGAGAAGTCAGCCATGTGTGGACTAATGACGAGAGATGTCAGGAGTCAAGGACTGCGATTTCTCTAATTTTGTGCATATGAAGTATAACTGAGAAACAAAATAAATAAAATAATGCTGATTTATAGAGTTACAACCACTAGAAGATGTACTGTATGTTTTTTAAATAGTAAAGTGCTTACAGATTTTGTGAAAACCAGGAGGTTAAAGCTGCACTAGTACTTTGTAAATGCATCCTGCCATTTTCTGCTGTTTTGTTAAAATTATGAACACGAAGACCATAGTTGGGAAGGAGCTTGTTGGGTGAAAGTCTCCATCAGAATGCCCCACTTTAGGGACATGTGGGGTCCCATTTGAGAAATAAGTCATGGACCCCTGTGTCTAAATATCTTATCTTTGCTGCATTAACAATTCATACAGATGCTACTGGGACACAAAGAGAAAAACTAATTTGTGGGGAGGATTGATTTCTGGGGTGCTATGGGCAGACTAATAATAAAATCAGTTACATGTTGAGTGTTGATTATGAGCATAAATTAACTCAAACCTTGCAAACGCCCTCTAAAGGCAAGGGCCATTGTTATCCCCACTTTATAGTTGAGAGAACTGAGACACAGAAATAAAGGAGTGAGTAAATTTTCCAAGGCCACAATATTAACGAGTGCTATAGGCAGGGTTTGAACTCAGGTAGTCTGACTCCATGATCTCTCCTGCTTCACCATTAGGTATCTCCAAAGTCTTCAGGCAGAGGCAACAAGCACCACATAAACCTGGAGAATTCTAGAACTACTTTGGGGGCTCTACCTCAATTTCATAGACCCACCCTCCTCAGAATCCATCTGCCAGGATCTAGCTCCTGTACTCATCCCCTTGTAGCAGGAAGGGGTTGAGCTACCTCTTAATCTCTAGACAAGATGAACGGAAGGTTCTGGTTAGGGGTTCTTAATCAATCGTTTTGTACTTGCAAAACACTAAACGTTTAAACGTTTCATCAGCATATGTTTAACGATCCGTTTGCACATGGTTACTCTTCAGGCTGGGCCACTCATTTCCCAGATGGGTTGTCAGCCACCAGGGCACAGTTTAACAAGAAAAATCAAACTGCAGGAGGGTGTAGGAGCAGAAACTTTGGTAAGAATATTGGATTCAAATCTTGGCTCCTATACTTACTAGCTATGTGACCTCGTGGAATTAACTTCATGTCTCTGTTCCTCAATTTCCACATGTGCAAAACACACATAATTATGACCCCTTCCTTGTGGGGATGCTAGAATTAATTAATTATAAATATTAATTATATTTATTATTATAATAATTATAAATATTTATAAAGCATTTAGATGAATACCTGGTAGTACATGGTACAGTACAAAATAAAATACTGTACATGGTACAGTAAAAATAAAAAAATATTTTTAAAAAAGTAAATCAATGTTGTGATGTATATATCATCTTCTTTGGTATCAGATTGATATAATGCTATTCATCTTTCAATTACTTTCAAGAAATTATATCCCACTCCAGAAAATCTACATAATCCAATGACAATCTATCCAACTCAACATTTTCACCAGACAGAACAGATATATAGTAATGGTATTAAAACTTGGGGGAAAAATACATTTATATATTCATCAAAATTTCACAGCAAACCAGTGAAGGTTGAGATGCCCAGCTGGGATGGGCACAGCCCCATAGGCCCAGGGTGGAGAGTTTGGGGTGACACTGGTAAGGAAGCTCACGGGGTCACTCTCTCCCTAGTGCATGGTCATGTGGCTGGACTGTATAATGGCTCCTTCGTATTTAATTTTAGCTCTTTCTCACACCCTCGCTCTATCTATGCCATTTCTGCCTTACCCGAGCCACATCCCCGGGATGCATTCTCAGCCCCTCTCACCCAACGTAGCCCAATTGATCACATGGGTTTCCAACTGAGCTCCATATTCAATTGAGCACAAGGGGTTTGCCCCAGAGTTCTCTCTTGAGTCTGTGCCTTCCTTTGCTTTCCACAGGGCACATTTTAGTTTCAGTCCATCCCATCTCCCTTTTCCTTGTCTATTTCACTGTGTCTCCTTGGCATTGATATCTAGCCCATTCTCTAGAGAACACATTATCTACCAGTTACATTCCTTGTTTTTTAAAAAATTCTCATTATAAGGTTTCCTAGTAATGTCTGGTTTCCTCATTCATTTGTTCTTCCACTCATTCATTAAATGCACATTTATTGAGCACCTGCTGTGTGCCAGTGATTACACAAGTTTTGGTGGTAACATGGCTGCAGGCGTGTCTTCAGCCTTGTGCAAGACTTCTCAGAATGTGGCCGCCATCTTCCTCACTGGTGACGTTCCTCAGGGTGCTCAAGCCACGTCCAAATGCTGACTGAACAAGGAATACCCTTTCACTTTCACGACTTTGCACATGCTTTTTCCTCCGCCAAGAATTCCCTTCCCTTTCATCCTCACCTGGCAAATGTGGTAAATACCTACTCATTCTTCAGGGACACGGGGACAGTAGCACTCCTCAGCCACCAAAGCAGAATTCAGACTCCTTCTTCTTTGTTCCCACAGCATCCCTGGGGATTCTTACTACTTTATTTATTATGAGGCATCGTAATTATTTGTCTGGGGGGTTGAGAAAGCCTATAGTCTAGATATTGTCATCTTGTTTTTTCCCCTGTCATTCTGTATGGCACTTCCCAACTAAGATATGGAGAAGGAAGGAAGGGTAGTTAGTCATGCTGTTGTTGTAAGCAATGGGAGTACTATGTGGAAAACAATAGCTTCCCATCTCCTAGGGATTGGGCCTTCTGAAGCCAGGTGCCACTTTGGATATGGGCACATGTGGCCCCTCACCTTTTAGCTTCCTGAGGAACCCTTGGGCCAACTAAGTGGAGAATATTCCTTAATCTTCACTTAGAGCCGTCAGTCTCTGAGGAGAATGAGACTGGGAAGGAGACCCCATAAGCTAGAACGGAGCACCCTATACATCTAACATTCCATAGTATAAAGTAGGTGTGTTCAGAGAAAGGAGCAACACCCTGAGGCCACGCCCACTCACACCAACCAGGCAGCCACCCATGGTCCGAGCCTCACAGCAAACACAGAAGGACCAGGACATTGAAAGCATGTACTTAAGTTTCTCTGAGTTAACAACCAGGCCTTGCTCCCTATGGGGGGGGGGGATATCATATTTAAAAAAAAAATGGAAAAAAAAAGTCTAGCTACAGGCTTCTCTTAAACGGTAAGCTGTCGCTACAAACATAAATGACATCAGGTATCCTGATTTTTTACATTATTCTAGGCACAGGCAACTGATAAGTTTAAAAAGAGAAGGTAAGCTCCAGGTGACAAAAGAGGACAAGGAGGAGGAGGAGGAGAAAGACTAATTTACCATCTTTAAAAGAACACAGCCTGTACACCAGTGCCCGGCTGCTCCCCACCCATCTCTCTGCAACCCTGCTCCCATCCATCCAGCCTCCTTCGCTCCAAAAACAAAATAATGAAGGGGGAAAAGTCACCTGTTAGTCACTAATGCACCTTTGAGGGAAAGAAAAGCTTATCTTTCCTTAAATATGAGTTTAAGGCAGAAAACTCCATGCCAGCAATAAACAAAATCCTACACAGCTACCTGAACAAGATGAAATGAATGCACTTGTGCTCTAGCCTGAGGGCACCTTCCTTCCAGCCAGTCAGGAAAAGTGTCGCGCTGGGGGGCAGGGAGGGGGGTCAAAGGGACTGTTTCCGAGCTCCCACACACCCACCCAAGGAGGAAGGTAGAAACCCCTGATGCCGGTAGCTTTGCCTAGCTTGCTTTGTGGCAGGAAAGAGCAAGCAGCCAAAGACAGCCATTGCTAGGAGCAGGGAATCCTCTTGTGGCCTGGCCTCTGCACCCCCCCACCCCACCCCCACTCTCTTTCCACCCAATCCCCACACATATATCACCTCAGCCCCCCCCCATGCCCCGCTCCCCACAAGAACAGCCCCACTGCCCTGACACTGTCGCTTTGCAGAAGCCGTCCGGGAGCTCGCCCAAGCGCGAGTGGGCTGTGGAGGGTTGGGGCGGGGGGGGGGGGGGGTGGCGCGAGAGGGCGGCGGGGTTCAAAAGTAAAGTCATCGGAAATAATGAGGCTGTTCCTCCCAGCTCCCCGCCAGCCAGGGGAGCGGAGCGAGCGCCCTTTCAAATTGGGTGTCCCAGCTCAGCGGCCGAGATGACTGGTCACCGAGAGAGCTTCCAGCAAATTGCTTTGACAAGGCGGTCGCCGTTGTAAGGGTTCAAGGGTGCCGGCCACTAGGTCAGTGGCTGCCAATCAAGCGGACAGAAAAAGCCGCTCATGGAGCCTGTGATTTCTACCTAGGCCGCAATTATCCCTGCCTGTTCCCGCACCTCAGCGGCTCCTCTGATTAAACCTGCCTCCCTTTTACATCTCTTTCAGAGAGCGCTTCACACACTAATTAGTTGCCTGCTCTCCGCTGAGATGTCAGACCCTCCGTCAATTTATCTCTATTTCAGCCTGCTCGGAGTGACTTCCCCAGTTATCAAAATTTAATCATGCCTTCAAAAATGTTGAAAAGTGGTCATTAGAGGCAAAAGGCCACAGGATACAATATTCATTTTTCTCTATCTTCCAGCCATCCAGCTGGCATCTATAATGGATATCCTGGGGGCTGTGAGAACACGTTGATTTATGCAACCTCGGCCTGCTCTCACTGAGCTCCACCAGGCTGCTCGAGAGAACAGGTTTTAGCAAGGTCTGAGGTGGGAGGACATTAATCACGGCAGCATTGTATGTGGAGAAGGGTGCTGCGTAGTCAAAGAACCCCCTACAGGAGGGCAGTTAGATTTTTTTTTTTTCTTTCCTTACCACCTTCTCGGTGATAAAAGAGAGTTTGACAATTGATTAGACCTTTCTGTAACCTTGCAGCCCTGCGAAATGATGAGAGAGAGGAGAGGGAGAGAGAGCGATTCTCATACCGACGGTTTTAAATGTGCAATAACTTTATGACTCTTGACTGAAACTGGCTATCAAAATCAGTCCCGACTCAAGACCATCTAAAAAGGAAGATCATTCTTTGGAATAAGAGCCCTTTTGGTCCAATGTGTCAGAGCCAATCACAGGCACCGGGGTCCCGTGGTGACTGCTGGCCGCCACATACAGTGGATTCTGATAAAAATCACATCTGATAAATTCACCTCTGCCTGCCTGCTTGGTTGGAAAGAAGGTTTTAGTCCAAAATCAACAGTGATGAACTGAAATCTATCGGCAACTGGGAATTGCTTTTAACCCTCCCTCGGGGCTGCCCCATTTCACTACCTTGCTCCTGCTTTTGCCTTCCCACATTGTCCCCAAGCCCAAGGAAGCCAAGGGTGGTCACTGGGCCCCTCTCTCTGCAGCAGCAGCAGAAAGCGCACCTGCCCCTTAGCCCCCACCCCTGACATGCCTGACTGCGAGACACCTGCAGCCCCCAGCCGGCGTTTCCTACCCTGGCTACTGAAGGCAAAGTCTTCCCAAACCACAGAGCATGCAAGGGGATTTATTTCTCTGCCCTCTTATTTACAGCAGAAACGCCTTATGTTAATTAACCACTTTCTTGATCATCATTCCTGTCTTTCTTTGATGCATGTGGTGGAGGCAGAAATAGTCAAATAAAAAGCCTTTAGAGAAACTTCCACAGGAGCTGTGTGTCATGACAGAGATGGGTCATCAGAGTGATTTAACTCTGAGCTTTCCTACCCACTCTTATATTCTCATACGTTCATATTCTGAGGCCCAAAATGACTTTCTTTGTTTCTTATTTAGGAATTCAGTCTAGTCTGCCACAGAGAGTAGGTGCCACATAGAGAATAATTTGGAGGTGTGTCCTGACCCCACAGTGGAAAGGTAGGGAGTCCAGAGAAGTGAGGGAATTTCTTCCATTACACTGCTGGAGCAGGAGGGGAGGGGGGCAGGAGGGGAGGGGGGCAGGAGGGGAGGTGATCTATCTGCAATGATGCACGTTGGAGAGTTCATGCCCCGACCAGATTTCTTGCAGTCTCATTCTCAGTTTAGAGGAGGATCAGATTTATGATCAAACCTAGAAACAGTCTAGGAAAGAGGGAGGCCAGTGGGAAAGAAGCCAGGTGTTGTTTCACTTATTTTGCTGTCTTCCCCACGGACACTCAGCTGTCTCATTATGGATCAATATATGCCTAGAAGGCCAAGAACATGGACCTGCTAGTGATGTTTTAGAATACAGAAAAGTGATAAGAAGGACTTGCGTGAGTCTGCCTTGAAGTGGTACTTTTATTGACAGTGCATCTTGGCACCATTGTTTTCTGGAACTGATCATGATGAGCTGGGTGGGTACTCTTCCAGCCACGTTTGTCATCAAGCTTGGAGCCTGTCACCTGGTCAGCCTGTCACCTGACACCTGAATGCAGGCATTCAGGAACCCATAACTGCATCCTTCCAGACACATTGTCTTACATTTTTAATCCTGCATTTAACATGGACCATGGATTCGCTTTTTTTTGATAACATGGAATATCTTTTCTTCCTACTTCTGGTTCTCCTGTAATTTGAGAACATACCCCACCTCCCAGTGCTGGGTAGTGTGACTAGTACTTAGGCTGGGTATAACCCTAACCCTGAGAAAGGGGAAAATACCCATAAGGTTACAAACAAGCATCTATGAACTGCTGGTCAAATAAATGATCAAAATAATTGGCTGAATGACATAATCCGTTACCATGTTTCACCAGAGAGTTTCTCAAGCTTGTGAATTCATGAGATATAAATGGAGAGAATGGCATCATGGAAAGAGGATGGTCTGTGTCTGTCTTATCTTTGGTTGTCATCAGAATTCTATATAAAAATGAATTGGCAGCATATGCAACATAAAAGCATAAATTTATAAATTTGAATGCACATAAAAGAAAGGTGCTATTTTTAATATCACTATCTGATTTTATTTGCTCTACCAAGAAGCATGTTTCTACTTTATTTAGGCTGTTTTACTGAACCAGCATTTAAGACATATGAAAAATAATCACTTTCCTCAGATTTACTTTAAAATCAGGGATACTTAAACTGGCACCCCCATCAAGAGGTTCTTTGATGTAATTCCATAATTCCAAAGGATCTGAGAATTTGGGTAGAAAAGTAGAAAAGTATCACATCTTCATTTTCACTATGTACCAGCTATAATTTAGCATTTCATTCAATTATGAATGTAGACAAAGAGCACACTAGCTTTGGCAGTGTCTGTGACTTTGTCACCAATAGAAATTGCAGGTGTTTTCACATCACATTATGGTTGTTCCATATATCTCAGCTTATCTCATCTTTGAAATTATAGCTGTTATTAGACCTTCTGCTAGATCTTACTATTTAATGTATTCATTAAAAAGGACATATATTACTATATCAGACATTTTTAATATTCATAATGCGTTTCAGTATAATTCATTTCCTTTGAAATCCTATTTTATTGTACATATTTATGACACTATTCTGAAAAGGGGTCCATGGACCCTGTACACTGTTAAAGGGTTCCATGACACCTAAAAAAAAGTTAAGAACATTGATTGTAAATAAATTCTGGTATTATTTTGTCTTCCATGTCATTTAGGCAATAGAAGGGATAGGTTCTACGCATTCTTCAGATATAATGTGCTTTACAAACTCTGCTTTCTCATTTTAAGTACCAGCCAAGCAATCAAAGCAGATAATTTTTTGTGTCTCATGGTGCACATCAGTGCTACAATGATCAGCAGCTCATTATAAATCTCATTATCCTAATATTGAATGTTTTTCATAGGATCTGTGGCTGTCAAAAACTAAAACAAAAAACAAACACACCCACCAAAGCATAACTAGAGTGACCATATAATTTATTGTCTAAACCAGGGAGTCTTAGAGTGAAAGAGACACTATTAATAATTATGCCAGGACAACAGTTGTAAACTGGAACTATCCCCAATGAACCATGCAGTATGACTAGTCACCCTGACAATAATTTAATTTCATAGAGTACTAATAACTTCTTTGCCTATTTCCATCTTTGTGTCATTTGGTCAAGCCCACCCATCGTAAAATATATTATGAGAAGAAGTGGGAAAAGTCTAATGATTAGCCCTGCAGAGCTCTCATGGGAATAAATCTTAATTGCAAGATTCCAGATCTGAGTTATGTGGAGTCAAGAAGACAAAGTACAGTATCTATGTCTTAGACTTCATTAACTAAATTTTAATCTAGTTCAGTAGAACAGATCCAATGGTTTACCTCAACTCAGATGAAGTATACAGGATATTTTAAAAATACATGGCATCAAAGATTCTTTAATATATGTAATACTATATAATAATTCTAATACATCATTTTTGTTCACCTTAAGTCACATAAACAAGCAAGGCTATTTAATAATATGCTGCTTTTACATTTTACATTAAAATTCTCAGCTCTTCTGTTGTCAGCTCACTGTTGGCAAGAATTATTCCCCAGTAAGTCATATAAGCAATCATATAGCATGCCAGCTGTTTGTATGTAATACATTTGATGTTTCCTTACTCTCAACTATCAATATTAAAAAAGGTAAAGAAGAAGGTGGGAAACAGAGTTACAATATCATCAGGCCAACAGCCAACAAATGATTTTATACCACACAAATAATTTAATAAAATAGTAAAGGGTATGTAAAGCACAATAAATCAGATATATGGCTATTAGATTTAAATGCTCATTATCTGTGTGTGGACTATGACTGCATAGTCTTTATCACCTCACCACTTTGGCCTACATGCTTCCTGTATATCCTTGGTTATCCTGTATGGCTGCCTGAGGAATCACCTGAAGCATCTAACTAAGCAACATGAATCTTTACCTTCCGAGGGTATGAAATAAGTGGGAAATCCAACCAGATGATTGCCGAGATTCCTTGAAACTTGAAAATGCCATGATTTTAAAACCATTACAACAAAATATACTGATGAATATATCTTTGACTATATTTCAAGATGTAGTTCTAGCCTGTTAGACTAGCCATGGCATTGGTTCAACAACATCAATGCCTCCACCCTGCCGTGTTTTTAATCGAGAGGTATCTCTTTTAAAGAATCTGTGAGTTGGAGGTAGTACATTGGAAGACTTCTAACACTATTCAAGCAAGCTTTATTATGACATCTGAAAACACTCAGCTTTCAAAATAAATGAGGAAGTGTCATTGAAAAAAAAATTTGCCCCCAAATTAACTCTAAGATTCTATAATTAACTATAAGAAGGTGAAAAGAAAATAATTTTTTTCTTTTCCAAAGTTTTAGGAATGTTCACTTTTAGAAAGGTACAATAGGTGTACTTTGTCCCATGCTTCCCATGAAGTACAGTTAAAAACACTGGAAATTTTATATAAAACAAACATAAGATAGGAGCCTCAGTGCCTGAGTAACAATATGGTGGTGACTTCCATGGGTTTTCTTTTCTTTTTTTTTTTTTTTTTTGCCTCATTTATCCAGGTCTTGAAGCAGAAGAAACCATCAACCCAGAAATGCCAAAGGGAACAAACAAAAAAGACACAATACAAACAGTGCTGGTTCTAGCCAAAAGACCAGGAAAGACATCCTAACATGAAAGAAAACTTTTAGACAATAATCACTCTACATTAGCCAAACACCACAGAAAAAAAATTGTAGTCCCATCTTCCATCTACACTAGAAAGGCTAAATGGGGAGCTAGACTTCTACGCTTCTCATAAGACTCATACAACAAGCCTTAACACCGCAACTAGGATAGTTTCAGGGGTCAAGTAAGCAGTCAGGACTTTCATCTCTATCAGCTGATAACGGGCTGTGGTTACAGTGGTGTAACCTCCACCATATTAACAGTGGCGACTATATGCAGAGCCTGGACTTTAATCCTCATCTTTCAGTAATTAGACACAGTCTACCTCCCCACTCAGGTGATATCAGAGAAGGCCTAGGAGATAGCTAGGACTTTCCCCATCACCTGATGGTAATAAGGCCACCCCTGTCACAATACCAGCAGAGATCACATGGGAGATAGAATTCCCCATTCGTACCTTGCCGAAACAAGGAGGCCTTCCTCGGGTATTAATAGACTTTAAGTGAAGAACAGGGACTTCTAGCTGCACCTGTAAGTAACAAAGTGATGTTCCTATTTCCCCTTCTATATCAGTGTCAGAGAAAGCTAGCTAAAACAGAAAGCTTAAATAAGATCCAAAGTGTCATCATATAATACGAAAATATCTGGGTTTCTACCAAAAATCACTAGTCATACAAAGTACCAAGATGATCTCAAACTAAATTTAAAAAAAAACAATTAATAGATTCCAACACTGAGAAGATAGAGATATTAATTACAAAGGATTTTAAAGAAGTCACAATAAAATGCTTTAGTGAGCAATGGAAAAGAAATAACAAAGAAAAAATTAGGAAGCCTCAAGCAAGAAATTGAAAATACAGTTGGCCTCTGTATCTATCTGTAGTTTTACCATCCACAAATTCAACCAACCACAGATCAAAATATGTGAAAAACAATAAAATTTAGCAATACAATAAAAATAATATAAATAAAAATATAGTGTAAAAATTATTTACATAGTATTTATATGGTATTAGGTATTATAAGTAATCTAGAATGATTTAAAATGTATGGGAGGAATTAGTACAATCTCTATGAAAAATAGTATGGAGATTCCTCAAAGAGGTAAAAATAGACCTACCATTTGATCCAGCAATTCCACTAGAGTTCCTGGGTGTCATTTTATCAAAAAGACACCTGCACTGGAATGTTCATTGAAGCACAATTCAAAATTGCAAAGATGTGAAATCAACCTAAGTGCCTATCAGTTCATGAGTGAATTAACAAACCATGGAGTACTACTCAGCCATAAGAAGAAATTAATTAATGTCCTTTTCAGGAATCTGGATGGAACTGGACACCATTATCCTAAGTGAAGTATATCAAGAATGGAAAAACAAACACCACATGTAGTCTTTAATCATTTGGAACTAATTGATGGGCATACATGGGCACAAAGAGAAGTAAAAGACATTGGAAATCAAGAAGGGAGAAGGGGGAAGAGGAGACAGGTAAAAACCTACCTAATGGTATAATGAACACTATTCAAGTAATAGGCACACTAGTAGCCCTGACTTAAGCATCATAAAAGCTATCCGTATAACAAAACATTTGTGCCCCGTTAATATTTGGAAATAAAAAAATAACTATTTCATATAGATTTAAAAAAATTAAAAAAAATAAAACATGGGAGGATGTGTGTAGGTTATATGTATATATGATACCATTTTATATAAGGGACTTGAATATCCACAGACTTTGGTATTTGCAGAGGGTTCTGCAACCAATCTTTCATGAATACCAAGGGACACCTGTATAGCAAAAGAAGCAAAGCATATAAAGAAGAACCAAATGGAAATCTTAGAACTGAAAACACAAGAACCAAAGTAAGAAGTTCAATAGGTGGGCTGAAGAGCAGAAGAGAGGGGTGAGAAGAAAGAATCAGTGAACTGGAAGATAAAAAAGAAATTACCAAATATGAACAACAGAGAAAGCAAGACTAATGAAAAAAGTGAAGAGAGGCTCAGGGACCTGTGAGACTACAACAAAAGTTCTAACATGCATGCCATCAAGTCCCAGGAAAAGAGAAAGAAGGCAGGATAAAAAAAAGTACTCAAACAAATAATGGCTGAAAACCTTCCAAACTTGGCAGGAGACATAAACCTACAGATACAAGAAGCTTATTGAATCCAAGTAGGAGAAATTCAAAGAAAGCCATACCAAGAGACACCATAATTAAACTTCTACAGGCTAAGAAAAAGTCTTGGGAGTGTGCAGACAAAATTAACACCTTATTTACAGGAAAAATTTTTTGACTACTATCAGAAACTGCAGAGGCCAGAGGAAATGGCATGATATTTTTTGAGAATTGAAAAAAGAGAACTGCAAACCCAGAACCCCATACTTAGCAAAATTATTCTTCGGGAATAAAAGGACAATCAAGACATTTTCAGATGAGAAAAAGAGAAAGCTGGAGCTTGACCTATGGAGCTGAGTTCTAGCTCCACCTCTGCCACTATTTAGCTTTGTGACCTGGGAAAAACATCGCTTAAAATTTAAGATTCAGCTTTACAGAACTGAGAATCTTGCAACTAAAAGAGGTAAACTTTTCCATCCTATTATAAAACGTAAATCAAAAAATAAAGGGGTGGCAGAAGGTCATCATTAAACCTCTCCAGATTTTAAAATTCAATAGGAAAACTTTTGCCTTTGCAAAGAATGTAGGTTCTAATCTATACACGTAAAGCACTGAGAATTATAGTTAGGTACTTAACAAAAATGGTTTTTTTCTCCCCTTTTACCAATTACTCTCTCTTACTCCCCTGCATTCTTACTTTCTTACCCCACAACCACAGACATGCATGAAAGCTATAATTTTTATTAAAAGACTCATGCAGATTCATAGAAGTTATACAGATTCCAAAATTAAAGTGCAAACAGACAATTAACCCACAAAACAGAGCTCATATAAAATTTGTTTCTAGTTTCTAGTTAGATGTCAGCAAAATGAAAATGTGCCAATACTGGATAATACCTGCTTAAGAGAAATTTGGTACATGCAAGAAAAACTCTCAATCATACATCTCATTCTTTTCATCCAATACACAGCAGATAGGCAGACTCAAAATTAACTACAAAAATGTCCCCAAACAATAAATGCTGGCGTGGATGCGGAGAGAGAGGAACACTCCTACACTGTTAGTGGAACTGCAAACTCATTCAACCTCTGTGGAAAGCAATATGGAGATACCTCAAAGTGATACAAGTAGATCTACCATTTGATCCAGCAATTCCACTACTGGGCATCTACCCAAAAGATCAAAAGTCACTTTATGAAAAAGACACCTGCCCCTGAATGTTTATAGCAGCACAATTCACAATTGCAAAGCTGTGGAAACAACCCAAGTGCCCATCAATACATGAGTGGATTAATAAAATGTGGTATATGTATACCATGGAGTACTACTCAGCTGTAAGAAACAATGGTGATATAGCACCTCTTGTATATTCCTGGACAGAGCTGGAACCCATTCTACTAAGTGAAGTATCTCAAGAATGGAAAAACAAGCACCACCTGTACTCACCAGCAAATTGGTATTAACGGATCAACACCTAAGTGGACATATAGGAATAACATTTATCGGGTGTCGGTCAGGTGGGAGGGGGAGGAGGGGATGGGTATTTACAAACACAATGAGTAAGATGTGCAATGTTTGGGGGATGGACACGCTTGAAGCTCTGACTCGAGGGGGTGGGGAAACATGGGCAATATACGTAACCTTAACACTTGTACCCCCATAATATGCTAAAATAATAATTAAAAAAAGAATGTGAAAATAGTATTTTATTAATATAAAAAAAATGTATTCATTGAAGACTAAGGTCAGGTGGGACTTCAGAACATGGAAGAAAGAGCATGGCCATTTGAATAAACTACATTCTTTGAAAACATGCAAATCAAATATAACAGGACATCGAGGGGTCTTCATGCCTTAGTTTCATTCAAGGTATGAAAATAACAGCAGATGCCAATAGTTGTGAGGCTGTGGAGGACTCACATAGAAAAGAGACTGGGGTCCAATTGGATGATTCGTTAACCCCTCACTCATAATAAGGGTATAAAAATCATTAGGCTCATGCAGTGAGCTTGACTGGGGCTGTGACAGGTAAACTAGAGGAATGATTATTGATTTAAGGAACAGCCTCCTTTGAGTTTATTGGTGGCAGGAAAAAGCATTAGACTTTCCCATGGACCAGATGTGGGTCATGCATGAAATAAAGTTGCACTGGGATGTTTTAGATTCAGTACCAAGAAGGCTGCTAAAGGGAAATCTGAGGAGATGGAAGTCAAAAGTTTCTAAGGGCTTTGGAAGGAGCAAGCAACCAGACAGAATACAGACAGATGAATGAAATAGCAATACCATGCCCCAGCAACTGAGAGGGGTGTGTTTCCCAAACTATTCATGAAAGCACCCATGAAAGCTTTCCTAGCCACTGGGGAGTGTAAAGCAATGTTCCAAGAATATATTGGTGAAGAACTTTCTGCCATTCCATACATCTCTTCCCTTCTGAGGCTGTAAACCTAGAGGTGCCAGAAACCTCATGGAAGCAAACTGAGGAAAGAAGGGCAAGGAAAGAAAGAAGAAACCCTACCTGGGTTGGGGAGAAAGTAATTTTTAATCAAGTTTGGCCTTTTAATTCATATATGGACTGAATTTCCAATAATCTAAGAGTAATGAGAAAAGTCAAACTTGCCATGCTGAATACATTTTCTAAGGGCAGTGAGAGTCAAAATTAAGTTGTGTCATGGTTATACCCCAAGAATCCGGTTTGTCCAACCTACCAGTGTCATTAGCTATCTGCATAGGTTAAGCCTTTTTGCCTGAATTATCCTAATTATTGTCTCAATTCCTCCTCACTTTACCAATACAAATGTAAACTGAAGATTTTGCTATTTCATTCTTTCAGTTCTAAGGAATTTTATTATATATAACAGCTATAATAAGTTGGTATATAAAAATAGTACAAAAGAAGTAGAAGGAACTAGCCTTACATTTGTTTTTATCTTTAAGGATTGGTGACTTTCTATAATATTTGATAATTTCATCAACATTTGTTAATAAACCAACTGACAATGTATATCTGTTACATTTAGAACGTTACATTAGGCTTTGAAGAAAAGTTTAAAAAGCACAAGCTATTTGCTGTGCTCAAATGGTTGATCATTCGTTTCTCTCTCTTTTTTTAAATGAATAATGTAAATTTATCTTTTGCTGGGAAAACATTTCTCTTTCTTTATCTTTTTTTTTTAATTTTTTTTCAGAGTATTATAGGGGTACAAACGCTTTGATTACATAAATTGCCTTTGTACTGCCCGAGTAAAAGCTACAAGCATACCTATCTCCCAGACCTCATACATCAGGTGTGAATTTACCTATCACCTCCATCCCCTCCAACCTGCCCAACACCCTATGAATGTTACTTCCCATATGTGCACATTAGTGTTAATCGATTATTACTAATTTAATGGTGAATATATGTAAGTGTTTTCTTTTCCATTCTTGTGATACTTCACTTAGAAGAATGGGCTCCAGCTCCATCCAGGATAATACAATAGGTAGTTCACTATTTTTTTTATGGCTTATACGTGTACCATGTTTTATCATTCCACTCATGTATTGATGGGCATTTGGGTTGCTTTCACATTTTTGCAATTGTGAATTCTATTGCAATAAACATTGGAGTATAGGTACCTTTTCTAAAATCATTGTTTAATAATATGCTGGTCTCACTACATGAAGATAATGTACTGACCAGTTGGTGTCATTTCCCTGATGCTATAATGGCTTTGTGCTCAGACATACTCTACAGATCATTTGGTGCATCCTAAGAACCAGCAGAATGCATTGCACACAGACGAACTGGAATTGACTAGCCCCTTCTGCAAGGAATTGGAACAGGAAATATGCTATTTTATAATATGCTAAAATATTTTATTTTTAATAGCATGGGGCAATATGTTATTAAAAAATCAGGATCCAGGAAGGTCTACCCTAATTTTTATGAGGATTTTGCTTAAATTATCTGGTACTTTTTTCAAACAATGTAATTCTCCCTGAGAAGGAAGGATCATGAGTATTGATGTATTTTGGGGGGGATACAGAATCTGTTTAACTATATTCATATTGTATTAAAAGACTAAGAGTCTAATTTTAACTGCAGAAGAACAAGTTAATTTGAGTGCTACGTATCTATAACTCTTTCATGGCGATATGCAGTTTATGTTAGTTTGTGCCTTCTATCTTTATTATCTCCAAATAATAAAATTCGTATCAGGATACTTTCATTTTCATTAGTGAATAAGCTGGAATTTACTGGTCAAATGCAATGACACTTGGTTATGGTAACTGCATTTAACATTCATATAATAGAAAATGTATCTCATTAATTTCATATTAGCTCCACTGCTTATAATCCTGGGATCCTATGGCCAGCACTGACTATTTTTCCTCTTCTTTCCACCACAAGACACGTATTTCAAATAATCGGATCTACATAAAATTTCATTGTGTGGTGCACACAGTGGACCACACAGTGTTCAATTAATGCTTGCGGGACTGTGAAGAACACTGTGCTAGTACTCAAACTCACAACACAGGAAGAATGATGTGCACACCACTTGTAGGAGTGGAATAAATTCACTTTCAGTTATCCATTCGCTTGAGGGGAGCAAGTGATTCCATATGTACGTTTTTCTCAAGCTGATCACTCCCTGATGTATGTTTTTCCTGATGGAGGTATGAAAGAACTTCCTGAATGGAATTAGCCCGCAGTTTGCTGAGTACATATTTATGCTGTAGATGAACAAAAATATGGTCATCTCTATTTAGAAACCATGCACATTTATGAAGTAAGGCCAATTTGTATATTGAAGGTTTATTTTAAAGTATTTCACTAAGCCACAGCATCAGTAAGAAAATAAGTTAAATCACATTCATCACACATATAGGGACTTTACAACAGAAATCTTGTGGCCTCGGCTTAACCAGTATAAGAAGTTCTATTTGGGTTTGAGTTAGGATTTTGAATTGATGGACAGTTCAGCAAGCTGAAATAGCCGGATGCACATTTCAGACATAACTCACACGCATCCTCCTCTACCAGGTTAGAAACCTCTACCAGGGTACTTCCTTCTGGGCAAGCAGACAGGAAGACACAACTTCAGTGCCTGCCCAGCTTCCAAGTAAAATAAAAGGACACTCAAGTCAAGAGAGAGAGGATAACAACATCACCTGCAACAAAGGAAACCCTAAAGAAAGCTAAAATGAGCCACATGTTCTAAAGTGATCCACATACAGCAAAATTATGACCCTGCTATATTTATACACACGGGTACAGTTTTCATACACTATTATGGTCGCATATTATATATCTTTAAATCATCCAGCAAAAGTTTCTGCCTCCGCCTAATGCTGGCTCTAATTTAGGATGAACAACTACTCTCATAAAGAAAAACTGCTGCTGCTGCTGTTTATTAGGCTGCAGAAAGGTCTCACTGACTAATGTCCCAGGATTAAATGAATGTGGAATAATAAGAGCTGATTTATTTGTGCTCTGCTAGGATAAAGCTGCCACTGATTTTACAAGAAACTATTCATCTGAGGCCCACTATAGCTAGTAAATTGTGGCTGTTGCTGAAATTAGTCTCCAGGCCTTCGTGTAATCTACAGTGTGAAGTAGCAGTGTGGTAATAAAGCCATTGTGGGCACTTGGTTTATTTAAAAGGTTCCCCTTTTATCCCCATCTTCGGGGATTCTGAAAGTCAACCCTCTGAGATCTCTTTTGGAATTTCACCTGTCCCTTGCCCACAAGCTGCATTGCTAGCTGCAGAATTTAAAGCCAGAATTAAAAGTATACAGCCCCCAATAAATAAACACCAAAGCAGTCACACCTCTCACCTCAGATTTTTCTTTTTGGCCCAGCATACAAGTAAAGCATTCCTCGGTCTCTGGGCGCGTATACAGTGGCAATCAGAATGAGACAGTTCCAGGACAAAAAGAGAGTAGCCAGAAAGAATGGTCAGTCCTTCTTTTAAATGCTTTCGGATTATATGCCCTCCAAGACCATCTTTCCAAATTTAATGACAGCCATGTATTACAAGGCCTTGATCTAGGCACCTCCATTAAGTGAAATATTAAAGCAAGCCAACAGAAACATCCAGCCAACGGAAGAAATCGACAAAAAGAAGTGTAATTGCTGAAGCCAGGACACCACTATGAATGCCACAGAAAACTTAGGAGACTGTAATAATCACCCATACTGCCTCTAGAATGAAAGCTTTTCAGGAGCCAGTTTCATATTTTAGACACTGCTGTCTAACTTATTCTGGCTCACTGTAGTTATTTAACTGTTGAATTGAAAAAAACAAACAAACAGTATATTAACTTAAGAACCAATCAAAATAATAATGCTTTTCTTGGGAATGATTTCCTCCCTGTTATAATTAACAGTACTATCAGAAATCATTTTCAAGTTGTTCTTCATTTCATCTGGCCTTGCTTGTCAGATTATCTATGCAAGCATGATTCTCTGCATGCTTTTTATAGATATGAAAATAATAATAATAACAACAATAATAACTAGGCCAGATAGTGCCTACCCTGCATCTGGCATTGTTTTAAGCTCTTTAACACTATCTTTTTAATACTATCTCAGGGATTCTTTGCAATAACTCTATTAAGAAGGGGCCATTACTATCTTCATAAGGAAACTAGAACACAAGAAGTTAGGAGATGTTTCTAAGATCCCCCAGCTTGTAAGTGGCAGAATAGGATTTAAACCAAGAAAGCCTGGCTCTCAAATCAATGTGCCTAACCACCAGGCTACAATAAGAAAAAGGTATGGAAAATATAACCATATGTACCTTATAGGGTTTCTAAGGACTTATTTATTCTAGCAACGTCCAGGAAATATGGTCATCATTATAAAATGTCACCAAAATGTAAAACAGAGTTTATTTTAGCATTCACTCTACCAAAGCATGTGCCATCATACCTAATTTCAATTTTGCTAACTCCACTTTCCCTGGTTCTACAATTGTCATCTGGATTTCCCTCTATATTTCCTTTTTCTGAAATGCTCTTTGATTGTAAATAGAATTCTTGCCTGACTTGGTTTCCCCACCAGGTTTCTTAACTTACCTTTCTCCTCCCACAATTGCTCACTCAGCCCCATGATCCATGACCTGACAGCGTGTGGTAACTTGTAATTACTCAGCAAGTGCTGGCCCAGTCACACACTGAATGACTCACCTGAGAGAAAAAAGAAAGGGTTGGAAAAGTCCAGCAGCCCAATCCTGGTGTGCGACTACATCCTCTTACCTATTCTGACACCTTGACTCATGTCACTGTGCTTCCAGAAAAAAAGATCTGCCAGTGTCCACTCCAACTACAGAGTTTTCCCTTCTTAGCTAGACAAGACTGGACACAGGCCTCTGTGTGCTTTGCTCCAAGGCATATAATAAATTTATCCTCACCTTTCACGGGTGAGATAATCTGTTTATTTTGTGGTAGTTCATTCTGGTTTGTATTAAATGCTGTGCTTTCATTACCAGCTCTGGAAGGATGGGGTCAGGGGAGAAAGTGGAATCCATTTAGCAGTTGCTGGGAACCTCAGCCTGGGATTTGCTGGTAACTATCACAGGTGCAAAGTGTTTTCCCTGTTTCCTGATATCCTCCCTCCCTAACAACTGTTCAGAATTCTATAGATAACACTTGTCACCCACCCCGGAATTTGTCTCGTCTTTAGTCACAAAGACAAAGCTAGAAGTAAATAGGAGTGTTGTATCTTTTGTTGCTGTTTTCCTTTTTCTCATCAACTCTATCTTTACTAACTCATAAACAAAGGCAGTGTTTCTAACACCCACATTTCCTACTCCTTCTTCTTAATTTGAGAATTGTAATAAAAACATTTTGTTTTTAGGTGAGAGCTATGGTCTAGGTTCTTGCTACTCAAAATGTGGCCCTCAGATTGGTAGCAATGGCGTCACCTAGGCGCTAATTAGAAATGTACAACCTAAGGCCTCAAATCAGAGCACACCTACTGAATCAGGATATCCATTTTAACAAGATCTGCAGAAGATTTTTATGCACACTGGAGTTCTAGAAATACACATGGCAGCTTTCATCAAGGTGAATGAAAGAGATTTCTATATTTTTATCTCTTCCAAAATTTTAATATACTTCACCTATGTATCTAATATAATAACAATGTTTTAGCTACTTATATATAGATTCTCCAAAGTTTCCAACATAATTTTCATAGAAGCAATGGACCAGTATTGTAACTAAGGTAGGCACCCGGCCTCCCATGGAGGAAGGTTGATAAGGAGGGCAGAGGAGGCAGTGAGCTGTCACAGGCGTTCTGGAGACAAACAGACACTCTGTGCCCACGGTTGAAAACAGAATAATAACAGTAACGATAGAAGAGTTATTTGTGAATTCGTGACTACTAAAATTTTTTTCATGATGCGGAGAGAGAGGAACACTCCTACACTGCTGGTGGGACTGCAAACTAGTTCAACCTCTGTGGAAAGCAATATGGAGATACCTTAAAGCAATACAAGTAAATCTACCATTTGATCCAGCAATCCCATTGCTGGGCATCTACCCAAAAGATGCAATGACACTCTACAAAAAAGACACCTGCACTCGAATGTTTATAGCAGCACAATTCATAATTCCAAGGCTGTGGAAACAGCCCAAGTGCCCATCAATCCAAGAATGGATTAATAAAATGTGGTATATGTATACCATGGAGTACTATTCAGCTCTAAGAAACAACGGTGATATAGCACATCTTACATTTTCCTGGTTAGAGCTGGAACCCATACTACTCACCAGATATACTCACATATATCTGGTGATATATGTGAGTATACTCACCACATATACTCACCAGCAAACTGGTATTAACTGAGCAGCACCTAAGTGGACATATAGGTACTACAGTAATAGGGTATTGGGCACGTGGGAGGGGGGAGGGGGTGGGCATATGGATACATAATGAGTGAGATGTGCACCCTCTGGGGGATGGTCATGCTGGAGACTCAGACTTGTGGGGGGAGGGGGGAATGGGCATTTATTGAAGCCTTAAAATCTGTACCCTCATAATATGCTGAAATAAGAAAAAAAAACAAATTGAAGAACTGTTTCACTTATAACCAGCCCACACCTCTATAACATCCTTGTTCATTTGTATAGATCATCTTCCTGTTCTTGCCCACACATACACATATTTTTATAGGGTTATAACTAGTCTATATTTTATATTCTGCTTTTTCAAGTACTTTTTGCAAGTACCCCCCATGTTTCTACCTACTGTAGTAGTTAAGAACTTGAACTCTGAAGTTTGATTACTACCTTCACCACCTGTCATCTTGGGCAAGTTACTAACAAATTTCCTTGTCTTTATCTATTTACCTTATTAGATATTGAATGATTGAGGATTAAAATGATTATTCCATGTAAAGCTCTTAGCACTGTGCCTGGTACATAGTAAATACTAAATAAATAGTGGTATTCTTACTGTTTAAAATAATAATAATAATAATAATCATGTCTTTGCATGCTAACAATTTCATCATTCTGCATAATATTTAACTGAATGACAATCACTATCAATACCTCCTGTAGACATAGAAGCAGGGGACCTTGTTCCAGACTCATGATTGAAGTCCAAAGCTGAGGCCTGCTCTTTCCTGTTCCCCTCAATGGAGCAATACACCCATCCAAAGCCCACTTTCCCCTTTCTAAACCATGTTCCAAGTACCAGGTCTCTGAAATTCCCTGGTCATGTAGCAGTGGATGTGAGCTAGGCTTAGAAGCATGGGTTATGGTGCTCAAACACTACATGAGACTCCATGTGGTGTGAGACAGATTAAATATTGAAAGAAAAGGAGGAAGGCCGCAGAGCAAAGACTGCATGTTGGAGGGCATGGGCTCTCTCTGTGTGCCACTACGTTTTGCATGGAACACCAAAGATTTTGAGAACTTGAAATTTTAACTTGGCCACGCTAATCATTATGAAATTGTATTTATCAAATAATGAGAATAGAACACATTTTAAGAGTTGGTTATTTTGAATTATGTCATTAAATATTGAGATGCAAGGGATATAGACCTCCATTTGTACTCTTGTCCATGGCCCCATTAATGGTAGGGTTAGGTGTGATTACAGGAAGAGTATAAGTATTAATAGTTTGGGAACACAGACAGTTGGCCCTTGACAGGTCCATAACCCAGCTGGTAGCAGCTGCGGTGACCAAACATACACTAGAGCTTCCTTCTAGCCACAGGCATTCAGAAGCCATGGGCACCAGAGTGTGCACAGTATAGGCACGGTGGAGAATACAGAGTAATACAGAAAGGGGGCAAAGTGGAAGGTGGTGAAAAGAGTTTCTATTGACTAAGCCTTGATCTTGGATCTGTAAAATGAAGATAATCATGTCTAACCTGCAGGCTGATTGTGAGAAATAAGTAGATCAATACAGAGAGGGTTTAAAATGAAATCCAAGCACACAATCCATAGTCACACTACAATTTTTTCTTCTATTTTCCTTCACTAAATTCTTTCTAAGTTTAATATATACTTAGATTAATATTAATCACTCTCTATGTGCCCTTGAGACTCCTCTTATCATCCTAGTTGACCACATTGGCAAATTTGGGCTCAGAGACGGTAACTTGACCAAGGTACACAGAGCTGGTAAATGTTGGAAGCAGAATTCAAGCCTGGGCATTCTGGCTGCAGAGATCATGTTTTTTGATGGGTCTTTCCTCACTTCTTTTATTTCTTTCTTGCTTGGATAGGACCCTCTTTTTATCAATATTTTTTATACCTCCTTGAAGTGGTATTGTACCTTAGCTGAGCCTATTAGGAAAACATACTGGCTATTTCAAATGGATTAGTTATATGATACAAGTGCTTCATAATCTTGCAAGTATTACAGTCTATATGGTAAAACTAAAGACATTTCTGACCTTTTCTTATATCCTAACCTTCCCTGGGTCACACGATTTGTAAAAGATGGCATTTAACTTCCAAGTCATTATGACTTCAAGGATATTTCTGGCTATTGTTTTTACATACATCAGTTATTTTATGTTTACATTAGAGGTATGTGTTTCTCTTTTTTGATTTCTAAGTGAGCAATTCTACTTCTAGCACTGGGCCTTTAACTTATTTATTTCCGCTACCTTTTCACATCAATTATTGCAAACTCTGAGTTACTTACAACCCCCACCTAAGTCAAGGTTACCAAGAAATTTACAGAACACCCAGCTATTCTCAAATATCCAAATACAGTACTTATGAGAATTACAAATAACTGTATCAAATTCACTGGTTCTAAGACACTATTTAGTTTATACACACACACACAAACACACACACACACACACACATATCTATGGAAACTGAACCTGCAGTGAGACAATTATGAAGAAATTTTTATCCCAATGAAAGAAAAATATAAGAAGACAACATCAATATGACTAAATAAATCATTTCACTATAAATACCTAGCTGAGAGTTTTCAAGCTTGTGGCTCTTGGGTTAAACTCAGTAGAAAGAGCTGGCTAGCCCACAGTGTTTCAAACTTCTTGGGTTAAGAGTTTTTCCTAAAAACCCAGATTTCCATTTTCTCTTCAAACCTGTAAAATCTGTTCACACAACCCAGATTCCCACATGGCAACCATCAGCAGGAGTGGAGCAGCTGCATGAATTCTCTTGCTCCACACAGTCACCATTGTTCCCTATACTTTATACCTTCTGGTTCAGTTATTGGATTATCTACCTGGAACCAGTAGGCACCTGAGACTCAAGCTCCTAATCCAGATGGCTTGGTATAGTATGGATAAAATTAAAGTTTGATATTTCAAGAAACTATATCTCCTATAGATATATAGTCTAGCCAAGATTTACTGATGGTCAAATTATATGAGTTAAAAATGGAAAGTTTTAATAAAGTTGTATTAAATTATGCCAACCTCATTCCCCTTTATCCTTTTAAGTCACAGGGTTTTCTACTAGATCATAGCAAAAAACTACATTAATCTGACAAAATTTATTCTTTACATTGATTATTACAATGCAACTCATTCCTGTGGAGTTCCCCAGCCCATTACTCTATTTTTCCAATTCAGTAAGTTAAGATGATGTGTGATGATTTTCAGAGTTGCTCTGAGCTGCCAGAGTGAACATGTTCTTTCTTTACATGATCTTGGTATTTCAAATGAGTTACTTCCGTCATTATTTTAGCATTTGAAACAGATTTTACACAGATGAACGAAAACTCAAGAAAATTTGCCGTGAAGGTAATATGTCATGACCAAAGTTTATTTGTATTGTCAATTATTTAAGCAACCAAGAAATCTTAACAAATGGGCATTGTGACTTTGATAGTAATAAGTATTAAAAGACTAAAACCTGTTATTTTCTTCTATGATCATTAATCATAGTTATAAATAAATTACTAATGTGTATTCTTAGAATCACCAGGTTTCAGCCCTAGCTCTAAATTTTCTTTAAGTCACTTAACAGTATTCCCATTTGAATGGGAATTCTCTGACATAAATTCTAGTCTGGGAAGTAGACCCTTTTTATAAATTATACTAAGTGAGATATAATGTATAATAACTTGCTTAGGTAAAAAAAATAAAAAGAATAAAAGAGAGAAAGACAAAATTCTGTAAGAAAGCATTTTAAGATCTTAATCCTCTGAACAGCCTTATTTTGAGTTCAGAAACAATTAAAAACCCAGCATTCTGGTTTTCGTTAAATAATTCAGATGAACCACTTATTAATATCACTAATTCTTCTGATCACTTGCCAAAATACTTAGTAAAATACTGAGTAAAATGTCTACCAATAATATGCTTTTAGTCTCCAAGATGCCAAAACAACTAATGTATTCAGTTCTGTGATTCAGTTTGTTTCATCCAAACAGCTGTCAACAGATCCTGGCCTGACCTTCTGTGGAAAGAACAAGGGAACTAGCTGAAATTTTCATCATTTTACTAAGGAAATGGATGCTGTGTGTAATGATGGGGAGTGAAGTCTTGATTAGGTCTGTTTCACCCATTAGGAAGTGAGTTTGGCAAAGGAAAGTAGAAAAATAGTCCACTGGTTTCCGCTCCATTTCAAGACACTAAATGAACCATCCTACAACCAAAGGGGAAAGGTAAAATTCCCGGTCTCCCCCCAAAACAATGCCTATTGTCTCTTCACCTTTTTCTAGCTATAGTTCTTTTTCTGTCTCCACTGTGCAAAATCTACCTGACCAGCATGGCGTCGCTCCTTAGAAAATGCTCATCTGCCTTGAGACTATATACCACAGCCACATTTTCTAAAAATGCAGATTTTTTTTACTCTGAGCTTATATTCAACTTTGAGGTGGGACAAAATGAAGAAAATAGGGCTGGGCAAAGACCAGTTGGACCTAAATATGCCTCCAGAATTCTTCTCAAAACATGCAAGGCCATTAAGCCCTGGGAGTCTTTTTAGTGCATTTCGGAATGTCAATTGCACAGAGTTTGCTTCTGTATAAGGTCAAGTAACTTGCCCTGGATGCATAAAATAGGCCTAATGATATAAGGTAGACTATTGGCTTGGAGGAACAAGTTCTAGGTACGGTCTGGAATTCAAAGACCCTTGTGTTCACAGTTGCCTGGTGAATTTAGGAGGGTAAAAAAATGCAAGAAAGTATAAACAAAGCTGTCCCTAAACCCCACAATCAGCAAAGGATCAACCTCCTTCATGCCCTCCAATATAAAAGAATAGGAAATCAATTAAAACATGATGCTGAAAATAAAACTAAGCCTAGAAAAAGGATATCTAACACTGAGAGTGGGTAGGTACAGGCTAAATAATAAAGAGACCTGAAAATAAAACGGCTTGATGAATATAGCTGGCTTATTTCTTTCTCATATAGCTGTTTAGAAATAGGCAGTGATTTATCTTCAACGTGTGGGTTCTATCCTTGGGTCCAAAGTCATTTCTTCAGAAAGTTATCACCTTTTCCAAGTCAGCAAGGTAGAAAAATAAGTAGATGGAAAATAGCTTCCTTATTAACCACATGACCTAGAAGTTATACCTATCACTTCTGCTCACATCCCATCAATTAAAGCTTAATAGGTGGCCATCGTACCTAGCTTCAAGAGAGACTGGCAGTAATTGCTAGTCATTAAATGTTCATATCCAAAAAGCAACTTTGTGAGGGAGGACATGCATCAGTCAGAATAGGCAAGGTTTTAGTCTCTAGCTAAGCCAGGAAAGGGTGGTGAGAATCGTATCATTAAGGTTAGAAGGGAAAATGGATATTGGGAGGTAATTAACAGTTTCTGCTGCACAAATAAGAACTCAGATTCCTTTTGGTTCCTTCTTCAAATTTCTAAAGGCACATATATACATGACCATATGGTCAATAGAAATAAAGAGTTCCAAAAGGAATTATTTGAGAAAGAAAAATTCAATTAACTTTCTGGTTTTTATGGAGTATGCACATAGATACATCCACTATATAGCTAGTATGTGATAGACATGTCAAAGCTAGCTCCTCTCTCTTTTAGCACACCTTTGGAACTGGCTAATGCTCTGCAATTATTTCAGAGTAATCATCTCCAATAAAATAAACATCCTTCCATGAAAATCTCAGAGAGCTGCTCCTCCCCCATCCCCTGTCTTCATCTTCTCATGCTCCATCCTCCTCTACAACTTCCCAAGACCAGAAAGGAAGGTGAAACTAGAGGCATCATTGCCTGCCTTGTCCATGCCTAGAATAATTAATAGGATTGTTCCATCCTTTGAAAATAAAATTTTCTTCTTGTGTTCCATCTGAAAAAAAAGAAAAAAAGACATGTAATCAATATTAAAAATTCAAGAAAGAGAAAAAAAGGTTAAATATTATAGTGAAGAGGTAAGAATGTGTACAGTAGCACTTTGATGTGTAGAACAGACATATATTGACAGAGCGTATTCCATAGACACCGCAGAAGTCATTAGTTCTACTTGCCAGATATTCTGTGTTCTCCTGTTTGGGGCAAAAGTAGGATTAGTACATTGAGTCATTAGTGACCGGGAGGAGCCATGTGACTAGTTCTGGCCAGTGAATTCTAAGCAGAGAGGACATGTGTCATTTCTGAAATGATCATTTAATTGCAGCTATAAATCCCTACACAGCTTTCCTTTCTGCTGCCATGATTTCCAGATGGTGGCTTCAAGTGGGCCTGGACCCCAGACTGAGGACTATGCAAATAAAGCATGACCACATTGACATGACAGTTGACTTCAATGGATATGAAGTTTGACAGAGAAATAAAACTTTGCTGTTTAAGCCACTGAGATTTAGGGATGGTATGTTACCGCAGAGACATCTCGCCTATGCTTACGAATGCAAACCCTCCCTCACAAAGTTACTCTGTAGACTTAATAAATATTTAATGAATACCCAATATATGCCAGGCACTCTGCTCATTTCACCTTCACTTTAACTCTAATGCACAGAGGAGGAAACTGAGGCAAGACAACAGGGCAAGTCAATGGTGGATTTAAGATCTAAACTCTGACTCCATGTCTAGCTCTCACTCAATTACACCCACAGCTCCATTTATTCAGACATCAGATCCTTTCTAATCAATTTCAGACCACCACATTTAGTCTCCAAAAAAGTCTGTGGTTCCCAGTATCCCTGTGCATTAGAGACATTTTCTTCTGCAAATTGGCACATAGAGGCAAAATCTAACCTTTTAAAATCGCTGTCCTCAGAGAGTCCAGAAAGAGTTCAAAAGTCGGAGTTAAAAGAACAATTTTCCTTTTAGTAATGTCTTTCCTCCCCGACAAGAGCAACAAAGGCAGCAATCGGAATGATCGGCTCTCCTGGACTCCTCAGTAGCTGCTCACGGCGATCCTCGGCACAGGCTTTGCCCCACGCTGCCACTGTCACTATAGAAGCTCTCATTTCCCCATTCTGTGGCTGAGCAGGTGCCGGGTGCCAGGCTGGACGGTGACCCAATTTATTGTGCTGCAACAACAGAACAGCACCCCAGCCGCAGAAGAGACGTTTCAGCTTCGCTCTTTTCAGAGATATTTGTATAGATAAATGGAAGTTTACGTGAGCACAAAGAAGGTATATTGTCCTCCCGATACACATGTGTAACTTCGATTTCTGCCGGCAGTCATCATTATAATAACTGAAGTTTATAGAAGGTTCTTTATCCAGAAGGATCCCAAAGAGCTTCACAAAAACTTCACAAATTACAGGCAAGAAAGCCTTCTTTCAGGTCCACATGGAGAATCTCATTGCTAATATTCTGCTTTCCCGGCACAATGCCTCCGGATGTCAATGAGAGATTACCCACACATCAGGAGAATGGAATATTGGAGTCAAAACCGTCCATGGGGCCAGGACGAGGGGAATTTTGCCCCAAATACACACAATAACTGCGTCTCTGCCCACCTTGGGGATTAGAAATGACAGCTGCTTAACAGTCACCCACACGCGTGGCGCACATGGCTCCGTTTTAGGAGCGAAAACAACATTGCTGCACCCACTGGAGAGCTTCATAGGCAGGGTAGACATAAAAGAATTGGAGTTTGGCCTCTTTCCTCTTGCCAGATGTGCCACAAATTCACCCATTCCAGATTTAATAATGTATACAGATTGAGTTGGGATAAAAACCAACAACTCAACTGTGAAACAATTCCTGAAACAAAACAGCTCTAGTAATGACTGAATTGGGGGTATTTAGATGCTGGGTTATGATTTGGTTTTGGTTTCCTACTACCCTAACAACTATGACTTGAGTTGGAAGAGAATTTAAGTTAAATGTTGAAGTTTCTTCCAAAGAATTAAATCACCTTCTTTGGATGCACCTCAGAGACTCAGAATGAACTGGATCATGTGTTAATTCAACTTAACTAGCAAGATAATATATTATCTCCATTTTCCAGATGCAGAGACTGAGGCTCACACTCATACAGCTGTCCGTGACAGAGATGAGATTCAAACTGAGTTTCTGTGGCTCAAATCCAGAATCTTATCGACTTTAAGTATTTTGACAAAAGGTATAACAACTGTGTATCTTTATATAAGCCAAGTGTGTGTGTATGTGTGTGTGTGCACATGCATGCCTGCATATATCTTGCCTGTATTTTATTTTATATTATTTTATTTGACAAAGTCTCACTCCAATGTGACAATTTAATTTTCTCTACCATTTGAATAAAAGGAAAAAGAAAGTACATGTTTTAAAGTATATTCCATTGCTCAGGACTAGCATAGTTCAACAATGATGTCACTCATTTTGAAGATCAGCATTTTGGTTAGAATCACCATAAGAATGTAAATTCAAGACTTGGAACCATTATAAGAATATCCTCACTAGAGCTATTATAAACTTTCATTTTCCACCATTGATTTTCCACCATTGATTCATGAAGTATATCCATCCTCTTTGAACCTGATTTTCAAGTTAAGGTGCATCTCCATATGGTTTTAATGTCACCAGTGACTGGTCATATATGGACTTTTGTTTAACAGTAACCTCATTTTCCTCCATTGCTGAGCATTTTCCATTTCAGCCTTCAACTAAAATTCTTGCTTTACTGAAGTTTATTGGAATATCTGAAACCATAATCCAGTTATTTATTGGAATATCTGAAATCCCATTCCCAATGCACAGTTCCTCTAAAGAAAACTGGATATTCATGTGAAACATATGTCACATCCAGCAGAAATGTTCTTGAAAACCAGACTCTTAACTTAAATTTGCAGATGAGACTATCTGAACTGAGCTCACATTGGGACCTGAATACCATTCAGCTGGCTAAATTAGTTATCTTAGGCACAGATACTTACTGAAGTTTGTGCTTGTGCATGTATGTACAATGTAAATAAATAATAATGTAGGTCTGGTATTAACAGCAATACCTTCACACCAGGAAATTAGAAAACCTCCTTGGGTGATCCTAATGAGGTCCAGATCATCTTCTAGAAACATTATCCAGGTTCAGTATCATCTATTGATTCCCTTTTGTGCCCAGCACTCTGCACTAAAGAATATACACCCTCATTGTGTTAGGGTGTATATTCATTACAAGGAAACGATCAGTATTTGTCTTCAATTGCCAAGAGTTCAGGACTTAAGTGTAGAGTCTTTATCTGCTTTGTCACTGAGGGTGAGCCACTAATATTTCTAATTTGCTATCACATGATTGTATGTGATAGAGAAAATTAAACCAAAGGCCCTTTCTGTAACATGTACTCTGTAAAATACTTGCTGTACCTGTCATATTACCCTGGAGCAGCTTTTTCTACAACTGAGCCTAAGGTCTGTACCACAGTCAGGCAAGAGGCAACTTCTAAATTGTCTCTTTGAGCACCTCTCCAAGTCTCCCTCACTGTGCAGACACCATGGTCTTGCTATATTCTCTCTTATGAGATGGGCATACCCATGGCACTTGGGTGGCAGAAGGGTGGCAGCTTAGCCACTTTAAGCTCAACTACAGCTACACAAGTGTCATGGAATCACAGAAAGACCTACAACTACTGGATTCCAATCCCCCAATTCTAGAGGGCACAATGATCCGGAGAAAATATGTTACTTTCCTCCACAGATGTTTCTTTAAGTGCCCACCCTGTGCTAAGCGGTAGGGCAGAAAGGTAGTAAGACAAATGCTCTCTGTCTTTTGAGAATATCACATTCTAAGTAAGTGACGTAGGTAATTAGGATGTGACTCAGCAACCCTTTCCTTGAGATAGAGATATTCGCAAAGCATGATCGTTATATAAAAGATAGGAAGCTCCTTTGGGCAAGGTGGGGATATTGACTGAGTCTTTGCATTTGCATTCCACTGTGCCTTTCACAACACCACAATGGCAACCCCAGAAGAAACTTCATGTTTTGTGATAGATACGCATGCACGCAGCTCTGGGCCCTGAGGCATCTATAAATGCTGAAAAGCGCTGACAGGAGAACAGCATGCCTGCCATCAGCCGTATCAGACTCTCCTCAGATGAGATGAAGCCACAGCCTGGAGAGCGGATCTCCTTCTCACCCATCTCACCCCGGGGTTATCGTAGCCGTGGCCTTAAGCAATGCGCTCTGACATAGGCATGGCAACGACTGCAGATAAAAAGGGAAAAAAGTGGGGCAATATTACTCTCCTGCTATCACTCCTCTCCCTGGCTATGAAGGATTCATTTATTAGTCTCTACTAAAATGCAGGGGAAAGACAGAAAGCATGATAGCTATATTGCATTTGCGTGACCGAGTTACACAATGGCAGCCTGTGTACGTGTTTTCCACAACACATGTGATGGTATTAACCTAAAATGTAAGCTTCTATGAAACATATGTGCCACCAACATCTTAGAAGAAAGATAAGCAAAACACATGGGCCAAGATAAAAAAAAGATATCACATTCTTTCTCTGTACCTTTCCTGTTCTTCTTTCCTTTAATCCCCATTTAAAAACATTATTTCCTCCTAAAGTTTCCATATACCACCTTCAAATTTCTTGCAGCCACCAACTAACAAACTGTACAATTGGTAATAATGGTACAATTAATACCAATGACTTGGTAAATTCCATATAACATGCAGACTCAAAGGACAGTTCAGAACGAGAGAGCTTTTAACTTCATGCCACCTCAAAGATGCCATCAAGACAAAACTTTTGCACAGGTTGAACTACCCTGCTTGAGTGATACAATTCCCTACAAATGTCATTGAGAGTTTAGGAAGCCCTAATTCCTTTTTCCAGTTACTTGTCTACATTTTGTAAATCTCTACACTGCCCCTAATTATTAATATCAGTCTCAGAAAATATGTAAAATTTATAATCTGACTTTTTTATTAATAAGTGGAAATTATGAATTCATTGAAACTGTAGCTCTAAAAATACCAGGAATAATATAGCATTTCTCCATTAAAAACCAAAGCCAAGAATATCTTTATGATGTCAGAGTAAGGAAGGATTTCTTAAAGAGGACACAAAAGCCTACAAGTTGTAAAATAAAATTTTATATACATGTATGTGCAATATATACATATACATACATACATATACTTATATATGTACAAGTATATATACATACACTTATATATGTATAAGTATACATACTTATATATGTGTAAGTATATACATACTTATATGTGTATACTTACATATATATGATTAAATCAAATTACAGAAATTCTTCTAACGACATCTAAACCAAGGAAAAATACAAGGCAAATTTTGGGAGATTATATAACAGAGAAGCATTAATGTTCAGTGTACATAAAGAGCTCCTAAAAATAAACAGGAAAATACCAAAACCTAATAGAAAAATAGACAAAGTATATATAGTCCCAATAAAGAGAAAAGTATATACCAATAGCCAAGAAAATATTTTTTAAAGACACTCAACTTCACCAACTATAAAAGAAATAGAAATTAAAGTAACCCAATATTAATGGCATTAGTTTAATAACAACTAAAATATCTACAATTGTCAAGTGTCAGTGAGAGTATAGAGATTCTGGAATCTCTGCACAGTGTTAGTGGGATGACTAAAAAGAGGGTGATGGGGGAGCTGATGAACAGTTTGGCCACATAAGTAAAATTAAAAGTATGCATATCCATAAAAAGTTATGCACATCCTATGATTCAGTGAACACAGTTTAGAAAAAGTTTGTGCTTGCCCATGAGATTAAAATATAAAACATGTTTATTGTGGCATTATTTGTAATTGCAACAAAACTAAAAACAACCCCAAAGTTCATGATTAAGGAAATGTTTACATAAAATATAGTATTGTTGCATTCTAGACTATATCAATTAAAATGAATAATTTATATCTATACATTGCAATATGGGTATTTGTCAAAAGCATGTTGAGTCAAAAAATTACAGAATACTCAGTATAATACTATTGATGTAAATATTTATGACAAAGCACAGTATAGCATTGTGATCATATAAACAGTACAGTGTCATGATAATATTCCCATTATATATTGCTACAAAACAAACTGCTCCAAAACTTAGGTGACTTAAAATATAATACTAACAACATTTATTTTGTTCATGCTATGTACTGAATAGTGTGCCCTCAAGATTCATATGTTGAAGCCTTAACTCCCAGTGTGACTGGGTTTGGAATAAGGAAGTGATTAGGGTTAAGTGAGGTCATAAGGGTGGAGCCCTGCTCCAATAGTGTTAGTGTCCTTATAAGAGAAAATGACAGGAAGTGTGTTCTCCACCTCTGCCCTGTGAAGACAGAGATAGAAGGATGCTGTCTAAAAGCCAGGAAGAGAGTCCTCGCCAGCAGCCAACCACTCTGGCACCATGATCTCCAATTCCCAGCCTCCAGAGCTGTGAGAAAATTTCTGTCGTTAAAGCCACCCAATCTATGGAATTTTGTTATGGCAGCCAGAGCTGACAAATATAGCTCACAAACCGCAAGATGCACAGGGCTTGATGGGGAAATCTCATTTCTGCTCCACTCAGCATCATCTGGGGTGGCTCAAAAGCTAGAGGCTGAAATCATCTGAAGGCTTGATGGCCTTCTGTCTGGCACCTGGGATCTGGAAGGGCTGGGCTCCTTGAGTATCTCTCTACCCAGATATGGTGGCTCCATGTGGGCTCTTCAGCATGGTGGGTCAACTGCGTTTCTTACATGTTGGCTCAGAGCTGCCCAGCTACGTGTCCCAACAGGGAGAACACCAGGAGACACTGTATCCCCTGTAATGACCTGGATTTGAAAGTCATGCAGGGTCCCTTCCACGGAATTCTAATTGTTACAAGCAAAATACTAAGGTCAGTCTATATTCAGGAGTAAGGGTTATTATTACAACACTACCTCTTGATGGGAGGAATGCCAAAGAATTTGCAAAATAATTTAAAGCCACTATTATGTGTGTATGCACGTGTATATGCACTGCAGGTATGAAAGTATTTTTAAAATGGACGGGACACACACAAAATTCATGATTGTGATTGCCCTGGTAGGGGAGATGAACGGAGCCTGCAAAAAAAGATCCAAATTTTTTCACATTTATATTTAATATTTCATTAATATTTTAGTTGAGAAAAATATGATAAAATGCTAATAATTAGAATCATTCACAGGAGGCCAGGGATAGTATATGGTAGTCTAATTGCATTGTTTGTCCCAATTAAAGGCCTTTGCATCCACACCTTCTATTATATAATACCACTTCATACCTCCTTCCATATAGAGGCAGAGTCTATTTCTGCACTCTTTGAACAGGACCGACCTTGTGACTTGTTCTGGTAGATGGAAAGCAAATAGTCCAATGGTGTGGCAGTTCTGGGACTAGATTTCGAGAGCCTTGCACACTTACGCCTTCTCTCTTTCAGTTCCCTGCCTCTGACATTCGAACAACACTGGACTAGTTTATTGAAGGATGAGAGACCACGTGGAGCACATCGGAGTCATTCCAGCTGCAGCCATCATGAACAACCTAGCCCCTGGCCACTGTCACCCCATTCCATCATCTGACCACAGATGCATGAGCAAGCCCGGCCCAGATCAGCAGAACTTCCCCTGTGGCCCCAGGACTTATGAGAAATAAAAAATGATTAATGTCTTCAGCAACTAAATGTTGAGCTGGTATGTTACACAGCAATACTAACTAATAATGCAGAGTGGTTGTTACATTATTCTCTAAACTTTTCTATAGTTTCTATTATTCAAAATGAGAAAGAAAGAAAGGAAGTAAAAGTGGAACAGAAAGAAAAATTAAAGCCACATTGATGGAAGGTTCAAAACATAAAAGGGCAATCGGTCCCTTATTTTGACTGTGACGAATAATAACATTCCATAGATATTTATTAAACTCTTTGTACCCGAAGGGAAGACTTCCATTGTGATTCAAATACTAGTATTAAACATATCAAAACAACCAAACCACATTAATTAAAGTAAGGAAATTACATACTGGAAAATGCACACTTGTTGATATGTTGCTTTGATCCAAGAATACAAAACACTGACAGTGATTAATCTTCATTTATTCCCTGGAATGCAATAGGCATGATGTAGACTATTGCTATTGTTGCTTTACAAATTATGTAATGGAAGTTAAAGACAATAACAACGCCAAGATCAATGAAGTAGGGGCTTAATAAACAAACTTTTCTTATCCCAAATCATACAGGGTAGTGCAACAAGATTCAACAGTGGCAATCTATTTTACATATCCAGTAAAATCTTTATGTTCTGATATTTTTAAAAATTATTATAATTATGTGATGAAAATTTTGTGATATTTATAGTTTGGTAATTTAGTTTTAAAAAAATAACATAGAAACTTCCAATTCAAAAACTTTCTCAATTAAAAAAAAAAAATTCATCTGAACAGTGCCCTCCACTGGTAGGGTTCTGATGATGTAGTATACATATATTCTAAAGACACAGACACAAAAGGCAGCAATGGAAGAAGGCCTATTAATCACAATATTATCTCGGAGTCCCAAAATTCCAGGCACTGGGGTATCTAGCAAGATTCCTAGTGAAAAGAATTGAATCACTCAGATTACTGAGAACACAGCATGAGCTCAAGTGATCAAAGCCCCCCTTATATATAGACAGAGGAGAGGGTAGTTTTATTTCACCGCCAATGAGAAAATAAGCATCTCCACTATTGTACAACCATTGCAATTTTATTTCATTTTGTTCCTTAAGATAAAGATAATATTATATTAATAACTCAACACAATTTCATTGTTTTATTTATGCAACTCTTTTTATATCAAGAGAGTCACAAATCTGAAGAAAAATCTTTTAGCAGACTAGGTGACCTAATTTTTGGCTTGAAAAAAATACGATGCTTTCTCGTGCATGTGCGTGAGTGTGTGTGTGTGTGTGTGTGTGTGTGTGTGTGTGTGTGTGCGCGCGCGTGTGTGCTCAGGCACTGACCTGGAAGTCATTCTTTCAAGGGCTTCTGTGAGGCTCATTACATAAAGCAGATCAAAATTAATTGTTGAGGTAGGCAGCTATTATGGTTCTGTCCTCTTGGACCAATACATTTAAAGACAATGGTGGGAAATCAATAATGTCACTAGGTCAAGGGCACTTGATAGTACAGAGCCAATAAATGCTCTTTGTCCATATTTACACAGAACCAATCTCAAAAAAAAAAGATGATTTCCAAAGCCATAATCTCTACTCATGTGAAAATCTCAAGGCTTCTGTGGAAGTTACTATCCAGTACATATTTCTGCTGTCAGACTACTTCTGTCACTGCATTTAAACCATGAAGTGCATTTGCTGCTGATTCGACAATTATGGCAGGAAAATGACCTGTAAAGTTCTTTTGAGGAGCTTGGCATTTTGCATATATTATAGAAATACAAGAGGAAAAAAAGTGTGTTAAAAATGAAGTTTATGAAAAGTCATCCAACTAAACTTTACATTTCATAGAATACAGGGACTGCCTGATTTGTGAGACTAAGGGGACGGTGGTGGGGGGAGAAATCTGTCAAGGCAGAGAAATCTCCATATTCTTATGTTTTCAAGGGCAGTTGTTAATTTTTTTTCCATCCAAAAATTCTCGATGGTAACTGACAAAGTGGAAAATGTGCCAAACTTTATTATTTGACCTCTTTTTGGTGGCTCTGATGTGCAAAGAACTTAATAGATTGAAACATATGTTTTATTGGGTGGGAGGCAAGGGTGACAAATGTGTGTGGACTATGATTTGAAAGCAATTTGATTGAAAGCAATGACAAAACCCTCACATTTTTGTGAGCGCTCCAAAGGAAGAGACCTTGCTTTCGTGGAAGGGAGTTTAGAATTATATCCCTTAGAGACAAGGACGAATAGCTCTGCTTAATTTGTACCAATCAAATAGTGGACTAAGAGACAAAAGTCCTGAGTCTGTACCGCAATCTGGTGCCAAGTGAGCATTTATCAACACGGAGCATCTCTTATCACTCATAATGTGAAAAGGGAAAAAAATCAGTGGGGTCAAAGGGCACTGCTACTGACCTCATCAAGACATTTTGCCAAGAGGAGACAAAGGCTTAGAGGTAAGGGAGGGTCTTGTGCCTTCCTCAGTGGTCCCCAGTAGGGGAGCAGGGAGGAAGAAGAGGCAATTAACCATTTCACTGCCGGTCAGAGATAACTGTGCCATTCATTTTTTCTCCCAGTTGAGTGGTCAGATATCAGACCCACAGTCTTGCTTCCTGACCCGGAATAGGAATTTTATTCCTTAATCATATCCCCATGCCTGCTTCTCTGAGTAGCTTCGGTGAGAGGCAGGCACATTATTTACAAGAATTAAAGAGCTCCGGGAGTGGGGATGGAGGCAGAAGGAGGGCATTTTTATCATGGCAGCACTCATAAGCATCAATACAGCGAAAGGTCGGCCCACATTTCCATCAAAACCTCCTGATTTCCAGCCATTTATAACTTGGCTATAAAAATCACTCCTGGGCTGCGATTTGGCACATAGCGCCTCGGCCGAGGGAAAAAAAATGGACTCTCCTTGGTCGCTGCTGGTTTGTTTTGGTTTGCATTTTGTTTTAGTGATTTGAGAAAAACACTCAGTCATTTGAAAGAGGCCCCTTAAATGAAACCCTCAGAAGGAGAAAATGCTAAGGCTTTAAAGCGTTCATTTGTACTTTCACCTCCAGTCAAAGCGGTGACTTTGACTCCACAGTGAATCCTGTCCTGGTCCCAATGATTTCTGGCATTTTCAAGAAACACAGACAATGGCCAGAGACTTCCATTCAAAGGCGGTTAGTCGGCAGAAGGGCCCTAAATGTTTGTGAAGTTTGTACATATTCCCCAAGCCACGTCGAGGGACAGGCCGTTGACTGTTGTCTCTGAAGTAATTTCCTCCTACAAAGCCCCAGTCAGGGTGTTCACTCGGGAGAGCCCTGCGTTTTTAATTGCCTCAAGGTGCTTGTTTGCTGGGAAGGGATAAACTCAGGAGGCTCAGACAAGGAAGGGAGGAAACCCTGGCTCATCCCCTCGGGTGAACCCGCTCATTTTCTCCTCTCATCACTTTCACATCTGTGATTTTCCTCAGGCTCGAGAAGGGGATGTGCTTTTCTCTGCCATTAAGGAGAGATGATTACCAGGGCCTGACTCAGGCAGTCTTGGCTCGTTTCCGGAGCCCTGGCTTCCCTCCCCTTTGCACTTAGAAGACGCTGGGCAGTGGGCCGTGCCCTCAGTGTCCCCAGTGCAAAGCCACCTGGCTGGCTGGGGCCCCTGCGTTAGCAGAAAAACACGTAGAGATTGAAAGTGCATTGGGGAAAAATAAGCCCTTGGTATTTAAGTCGTGGGAGGAGGAACGTGACAGGCGGAGCTAGCATCCCGGCTCTAAAGAGCAACTGGGTTTCCCTCTGGGAGTCCAGTGGAATTTGTAGGCCCAAAGAAAGGAAGTCCTGGAGCTCGACTTTCTGGGAATGGAGGAAAGAGGTTAGTGTTATTCCCTCACATTCATCAGCTCAGAGTATCTGCCTTCAGATTCTTGAAACCCAACATTTATCTTTTTTTAAATGGCCCTGGGAGAGGGAGCTACTCCCATTTCACCAATGAGGAAAGCATAAATAGGAAAGCCAGCTGACGTGTTATCTGAGCCAATAATGGAATTTAGTCTCAGGTGTCCCCATTTGGGACTTTAGCCCTCCTTGCCTGGGGGGAAGGGAGGGAGAACAAAACACCCTCGAAATTCTTCCTGAGTTCTCATAAAATCAAAAGAGAACATTTTAAGTCTTTCATTTGGAGTATGGCACTTAGAGTACAGCACAGGCCCCTGTCCTAGGACGCACGCATACAAGAGCCGGTTCTACGCCTGTGACAACAGCTGGGTGCCTACCCAGGGGAGAATTCTGCAAGGCCAAGGCTCATGCCCACCTAGAGCCTCTGTCCTGTCCCTGTTCAAGACTACGAACTAGTATCTGGAGCCCAGAATCTCTTGCTCAAACAACCTCCAAGTGCTCTGGACCTTCCCTCATCTGTCTTGCTAAGTGTAGGCCAGGCCAGTAGGCACATACTCAGGCCCAAGATATGGAAAGGGGAGACTATTTGCTGGGGACATAGATAGAGCTTGGACATGCAGGCTGGAGCGTCCACACACGTGTGTGCAAAGCCTTTTGCAGAGCAGGACAAAGCAGAGTGGGGAGAGAACAGAAGCTGGCAAAGTATAAGGGCTGCTCTCCCCACATTGCTATGTTCTTGCACAGAAGTCTGAAAATTCTACATTTGAAGCTGAGCTTCCAGGATATTATAAAAATACTTGTGTCAAGGTGAAAGAAAGATTGAAGCATAGAAAATACTTAATCAATGTGTGAGTTTGATATATGACCTTTGAATATTTAGACCTCCATTTGTACTGACTCTAGGTTCTTTGAAGGTTGAGGGTGGGCTTATTGCAAAGTCATGCCAAGGCTGAGCTGAGCTGAGCTCTGCCCAGAGCTTTCAGGAGTGTACCTACATAAGTCTAATGTTATTTTATTCTTGTTTCCCTCTTTTGAAATAATATGTGTAATTTCTGCTTCAATAATTGCCCAGAAGTCTACCCACCATCTTATTTTGCTTTTACCATATATTTGTCTTGCTTTTAGTTCCTCTTTTGCTCTTTCTTTTCTTGGCATAGTCAAATTTCTATTTAACCCTACCATGCTCCCTCTTATTCATCTGAGAGTTCTAATATTCTTTTCAATTTTTCTAATGATTATTTTTTCTGTTCCTACAGGTCCTAACAAAATTTATATTGCTTTATCATTATATCAGAATTTAAAAATAATCATAACTACACAGACACTAGAATGAAGCCTTTAACAGGCTTTTGCTTCTTCTCTGCCTTTCCTCTCTGGCCTGTTTCCAAATTCCATGTTTTGCTAGGCTAGTTGAGTTTTAGGCTATTATTGAGCTGTTAATTACTGTATGTCCCTTCCAATACAAAAATCCAGACTTAAAAGCTTACAAAATTCCACCTGAAAGACCAAAACCGAGTTTCCTAACCTCTGTCAAATACAAAATCAAATTCCAGTTGGATTAAAGATGAACTGCACTGTGAAACCATTTAAACCTACCTGACAAAGTTCTTGAAACATTTTGTCAGGTGGAACTATAGATACCAGGAAAAAGGGAAGAGTCAGGCTGTGAGCCACAACAAGGGAACGAAAAATGTTGACTAAGGTCACAGCAGGTAGTTGGGGGGTCAGTACGTACACAGAAGCCACATACAGGGAAGGGATGATGTCTGTCCAGGGCCAGGGATCATGCCAGAGCACAGAGACAAGGAAGGAGGATGGCAGAAGCAGCTACATGAACATATATGCACACTTGGGAACTGAGAGCAAGAAGGAAGCAGTACCGAAAGGTCCAGCACATCGCAGAAGACACTAACTCCTTGTATTTCCACAGTACTTGGCAGGTTACAAAGCATTTTCATGTATAACACGGGATTTCATCCTTCTCACAAAGGGCAAGCTAAGTACCATTAACCCCTATTTACAGACAAAGAAACTGAAGCTCAAAGAGTTTCCTTGTTTTTCTCAAGGTAAACCTGAAAGAGGTGGACGCAGTTCTTGAGCCCAGGGTCTTCTGATGCTTGACTCCAGTGCATGCCCTTCTACTACACAGCACAAGGATTTCAGCTCAGTCCACGCAGGAATGATGGCAGCTCTCAGCCCAAACAGTGATGCTCAGACTTTCTGGATTCTCTTTTGTTACCCGTTGCAGTTGGGGTGGGAGGGACAAGAAGAAGGTCCATACTATTTCTGGTTGTCATTTCCCAGACAGCCATTTATGGCAGCTCCATGAAACTGACCCCTGGCAGCACCCCAGACACATGCCAGCACTGGATTTATGACGATCCTAACTACTGCCATCCAATCTGCTAACCTGTGCAGGGCACAGACATCAGGAAATATGTTTTTCTGTAAATATAATACAGGGGAACTTATTTGTTGTGGCAGCAAGGAGCAGAAAAGGACATTGCTCTCGGGGCCCCAAAGGGAAAAAAAGATGATGTACAATGCCAGGTAGGGTATTAATCATGCCTGACATCTCTGGATAATCAACTAGAGTCATCCTGGGGAACAATTTCTTTTCAAGGATAAAAAGGGAGAAAATAAATTGGAAGGGGCTAATCCAATGGGATAGCATAACCTGATACAATACTGAACTATGGTAGCTCAGCATTCTTACTGGAAAGGTGGCTGGCAATTAGGTTCCAGAGTTTGAGGGTCATCAAAATAGTTGCTGAATGTTTTGTTTTCCATTCATCTCACCTACAGTGGAGTCACCCCCGTGGAAACTCAAAGTCTGAGTTTAGGAGACCTACAGTAGGTCAGAGCTATTATCCTCAAGGTTCATAATATCATAAAGCATTTCCTGTATCTACAAGAGAAGGCTAGCATCCCATCTGCAAATCTCCAGGACGGCTCTGGCAGAGGTAGATCTTATTTCTGCCTGCACAGAGATAACTGCACTATGGGATGCTTGATAAAACATGAAACACAAGCCCCCAGAGGGGAACCTGGTGCCATAGTAGGTATGGGAAGAGACACCCTCTTCAATGCTGAGTCGTGGCTCAAATTAACTTCAAAACAAGGGAAAATACCAATCCCCGCTCCATTAGAGCACAAAGAAGTGAAGAAAAGGAGAAAGACATGGGAGTTACAGAGGAAAGATCAGGTATTAAATCTATTCCTTTCACAGCAAAAATTCTACTAAGGCAAGTGGCAGGTTGAAAACCCTGCAACCTATGATATTCATGTACATGCAAATATGATCCCTAAATAGTCCAAACTGCAGCTATTTATATTGTTTATAATTAATGTCATCCTCTGTCTATAATCATAAAACAAAAGACACTGTATTATCTCAACCCTTCTGGACTTGAACTAAACATTAAAATATAAAGTTAAGAAATATCTTTTATTGAATTCTTCATGTCCTTCATTACAACTCACTTCCCAGATTTTCACTTTCAATAAAAACAGTCTACAACTGTATAGTTCTATGCATTTCACAAAGTGCTCTTGTTGTTTTAATTTTCACAACAACTTTGCATTTTATTTCAACAATGACTGATCGCCTGTTTTGTGCCAGCCTTGTTTCCAGGCACTAGGAATTCAAAGATGGATAAGTTAAGAAAGCTTTCCTGAAATACCCAAAGTTTGAGAAGGGAGAAAGATGAATAAACAGCTCGCAATGACATAATGTAATAGGGCTGTGCTAGAGATGTGTAAAAAAATAGCGAGTGAGCACAGATGGGATCAAGTGACTTTCCCAAGGTCTTGCTGTTCCTGTGTACTAAAGGAAGGAACTGAGTCCAAGGCTTCTGATCCAAATCTGTAATGTTTCCTACTGTATCAAAATGCCTTCCTTATATCAACCACACTCCTAGCCCTTAATTGGATTACCCCTTATTAATTTAAAAATCACCTTTATAAAATTTCTAATTTGCCCTCTTTTGCACCTGTTTCCAGATTTCTCTCTCCACTTACACCCATACACAGATTTCATTTTTTCAGTCTTAGCCACGCTAAATCCTGCGGCCACTCTTGACCCTCTCTGCCCTTTAGATTATAACAAGACTCATCAGCCTCACAAAACTGGGAAATCCTCTCCCTTTTGCTCATGCTCCATCTTCTATACACTGAGGTCTGTTCTGGACCCACCAGGTATGACTCTTCAGTAAAAAGCTGTTAAGTATTAATAGACACACTCATTTTACATGCTTGTGACACCACCGTACACACCAGCACTTCCAAATTAAGATTAACAAAAATGATAGTGTCCAAATCTAACAAAATAAATGACCATAATCACAGTAAAATCCTTTGGGCTGAGTGTAAAATGGTGCAGCACCTTTGAAAAATAGTCTGGCAGTTCCTCAAAAGTTTGAAAGTACAGTAGCAATTCCACTCCTAGGCATATACTCAAGAGAAATGGAAACATATGTCCACACAAAAATCTGTACATGAATGTTTTAGCAGCATCATTCATGATAGATAAAAAGTTGAAACAATCCAAATGTCTGTCAACTGATGGAATGCCTAAACAAAATGTGTTCTATTCATGCAATGGAATATGATTCAGCCATAAAAAAGAACGAGGTGCTGAGACATGCTAGGACATGGCTGACCCTTAAAAACATTATGCTAAATGAAAGAAGCCAGTCACAAAAGATCATATATTGTATGATTCCATTTATATAAAATGTCCAGAATAGGCAAATCTATGGAGATATAGAGCAGATTAGTGGTTGCCTAAAGGCTTAAGTGATTAGAGAAAAATGGGTAGTGGATGCTAATAGGTATAAGGTTTTGTTTTTTATAGGGTGTTGAAAATGTTCTAAAATTCATGTTGGTGATGCTTGTACAACTCTATGAATAAGGTAAAATCCACTAAATTGCACAATTTAAATGGGTGAATTGTGTAGTGTGTGAATTATGTCACAATAGCTCTGCTATTTAAAAAAAATAATCCTCTAGGCTAAGTCCCATTGTTTCCCACCCCAAAATCATAATATGAAACATGAATAAATAATTGTATAGCTCAAATTATTTCTGGCAATAATACTAATGATCACGAGGTATTCTGCCAACATTGTGGCCTGGGGCTTTACATATATTGTATCTAATCATCACTAGAGCTTTGCAAAGCTCTAGTTTTTTTGTTAAGTTACTCTATGGTCTTCTCTGTCCAGCCTCCTCCTTTCTGTCATGCAGCAGTATATTAAACTTTCCATTTAGACTAATGCTATATATATATATATATATATATATATATATATATATGATGTCATCATGTATACATAACATCGAAATTAGTAGAAAGGGGGAAAATAAAATAATGGAATAAATTGGAGCAAAAAATACTAACTACAATTACAAAAGAATTAATTTGTATCTAAAAATGTTAACTTCTTGCCTTGGTGAATTGAGTGGCTGGTAGCTTCTGAGTCACCCTGCTCTGACCCAGTGTCCTTCTAAAATAATGTAATGTAGACCCTAGCACCTAGATTTTGGTCTCTAACCATCCACTGCTAAAAGAAACCAACGGTCTTCAGAGAGTAGTTTGAAAACAGGAGAAATCGAAACAAGCCTGAGAAATCTTGCAAGAAAGTACGAATCCTTTAACAAGTAGCTGCATCTCATAAATTGATTGGCACTGGTTGTCAGTGAAAGGCCATGAGTCCATAATGATTAAAGAGGAGGAAATTATAACATGTGCTGAAAACAAACACACACATACCAAAAAAAAAAAAAATACAAAGATCATTATTTGAGGCAATTGACCAATGCCTAATTTCTAATATGTTTTAAAAGAGGGTATAATTAGAACAAATCATTGACTCAGAAAATAAACATAAGCTAACCTTAATTTGTTTAATTGATGTATTTTTCTCCCCATCATTAGGTAATTCAAAGAGTTACTGTAGAAACAGCAAGATTTTGTTTTGTATTCTGCCTGAGATGCGAGAAATGTTTTTAAAAAGGAGCAAAGCATAGGCCTGCCGGGTTGATATGTAGGGAGTAGGGAGGTTGGCTGGAGACTGGAGGCCAGGGGAATTGTCCCTCTGTGACAACCTGTGTTGCAGATCCTGCTGGTGGCAGAACATCGAACACTTTCCCTGTTATTCTTTGAGCTGGAATTCATACTCTTTGCCTATGTCGGCATCCTTCCATCCCTCCTTCAATAACATCACTGACCCATCGTGCCAACCTCATTCGTCACTCATCATCGCCATCCCAAAGTAAAACAGAAAGGAAAGTAGGTAAACGTATCTGGAGAGTTTAGGGGACCCAGTGTATTTGGGAGTGAGAATGGGAAGAAATAAAGTGGGAGAGTTAACCTGGGCCAGATCCTAATTTTCTCTAGTGCAGGAGACCATTTAAACGTTATTACAAAGATAACAGGAACCCACAGAATGGCCTGTTAGGAACCGGGGTTGTGCATCACTGCCTGAGCTCCAATACCAACCCCTCACCTCTGCCCCCAACACCCCATCCCTGGATAAATTAGGACTGATCGCACAGCAGTAGGTAAGCAGTGAGCAAGAGAGCAAAGCTTCATCTATATTCCCATTGGCTCACGTACCGCCTGAGCTCTCTTACACCCCTAGCCCCAGCCCATCTCTGGAAAAATTGTCTTACATGAAACTGGTCCCTGGTGCCAAAAAGGATGGGAACTGCTGATCTAAACCTTTGGCAGGGCTGTGTCATCTAGTATTGACAATAAAGCATTTGTCAAGGACATTTGGAAGAGCTACTATGATCAGAAATAAGCTAATGGTCACCAAAAAAAAAAAAAAAATCATCAAGTGGCCTATTGAATATGCTTCTTTCAGAGAGTTTTGAAAGCCAAATTGAAATCATTACTTTCCATGAGCAAACCAATTTTTAAGAGAAATCTTGTATCTGGCATAAACTAAATGAAGGCCTGTTTATGGCTTAAGCATGATAATGCAGTTATTAAGAAAGGTGCCTTAGCATTTCACTTTCCCCAAATCAACGTGTAGAGGAGATTTTCAATGCTTCCCAGCCAAAAACCCACCGGAGACATGCCTGTAGTTGAGTGGGTTGGGTATGTTGCTCATTGCAGCAAAGGAGAATGTACCCCATGGGGAACCAGCAGGTTCATCCGAAAGAGAATGTTAGAAAGGACTTACAGGATTTGGGTTCGTGTTAGGTGATTTGGGGGAGTGTTCCAAAAAGTAGGACATTGCTCTAGATTGAATGCTGTCAGGGGAGATTCTATAATTTGGTATCTTAGTAGTGCTTATCTAGAAGGAGGAGAAGATTAAAGCCAGGCTAAAACTGTGATTGGTAAAGAAGCATTAGTCACTCGCATTAGCCAGGATGGGAGATATTCAGTATTTTTTGTAGTTTCGTGAGACTTTGTTTTTGTCTGTGCTTAGACAAAATTGCAGCAATGATCTTGTCTTTTTGCTTCACTTAATCATGGTCACAGAGTGGCCTTGTCTGCTGTTGGTTTTCTATGAGAATGTGTTCAATAGCGAACACAAGCGCTGCGTGATAATGCCAGGCAGACTCCCAGATGTCAGGCGGTTGCTTTTCTCTTCTTTAAATTACAAGTGAAGAAACCTCAGTACACTGAACTAGGTGTTACAAACAGCCATATGGCTAGGAAATCTTAAATTATATTAAAGGCATACATACATGCATGCATTTGGTTAAATGTTATAACTTTCCCATGGGCCTTTCTAATAGTTCAGATGTCTGGGAAACAAGACAAAGATAAAGAAGTTTGTCTTGATTTAAGGGCAATAGATTTGTTTTCATCTTCCCTGCCTTACCTTGTGAAACGGAGATCCTCAATTTATCACTTAAACATTATTATTTAAGAGTTTTCCTTCTCAAAACCCAAATTTTCCTGATGTCTATAGCTATAACTTAAAAAGCCATAACACTAAATAAGAACGTCACCTACTCCTAACATTCTCTATGTTAAAATACTGCTTGACAATGGCTGCTAGTTACTCACCAAGGAACTTTGAACAAAACCATTTAATTGGTTGGGGTGAAGAATAATGATCCTGGCTTGTTAGTGTCATGGGGATATGCTAAAGAGAGAATTGTGGAAGAGAAAGCAAAAGGCAAGAACTATATTAACTTTAGCAATTCACAGGAAGTAAGAATTTTGTGGTTTATCAGTAATATACAAGATTGTTAAAATAGACTAAATTCCCTGCAAAAAGAATCCAAAACCTTCATATATAATCTTCTTGGGTCATATTTCTTTAAAAAGACTTTCTTCAGTTATTATACATTCTTTTGTGTTTTTTTTTTCTAATCAATGTCTGTTTCTTTTCACAAGCTATAAGCTTTATAAGGGTAGAAACATGTTTCTTTTATCATCAACCTCTCCATATATAGAGGTAAATTATTAAATCTCTTGCATACATGAATGATAAAACAAAATAAAGTGATTTTTGAAGGTTAGATAATATATCTTTAATGTTTCAGCTTTGCTTCTCATTTAAAGGTTTTATATTTGTTGCTATTCTTTCTACATTTCCTTTTGGATTAAGGACAAGATATAATAATAGCAAATAACCAATTGTTTTCCTTTCTGAACATATTGACCTTTCCAACTTTTATTCTGAAAAGTTTAAAACACACGTAAAAGTTGGAAAAGGCTACAACAAACATTTTTAGCATAAGCACATATCACTCTTTGCTACCGACTACCTGGCACACCCCTGCTGTCCTGATGTAATTTTTAATAGTCATATTTTTCTCTCAAAAGTGCCCCAGTTTGGATGATCAGTCACTCTATAACTCACTACCTAGAATTCTAAGATCTAATAATCCTAGAATTGTTAGAAAAAGTGAAAAGGGGAAATTATAGATTGAGATAGATTTAAGAAACATATATAGAGAGAGAGCGAGCGTGCACGAGAGCTAAAGCAACCAAATATGGTGCAACACATGTTTGAATTCTGACTCAAATTCTTTAAAAATGTATAATTGGGAGAACTTGAATGTTGTTTTTGATGATATTAAGAAACTATTAATTTTTAAGTATATAATGGTATTGTGGTTATATTCCAAATGTTTATCTTTTAGAGATATATACTGAAACATATGATGTGCAGAGTTGAACTTTAAAAGTATCCAGGGTTGGGGATAGAAGGATGGAAAGTGGAGGTCAGAATAGACTGCCCATTTGTTGATATTGGTTGCAGCTGGACGACAGGTACATGGGAACTCATGATACTATTCTCTCTACTGTGTTTGAAATCATCTACTAAAAACAAAAAGCCAATGGAGTCATAACGACTAATGCAGTGCTTGAATCTTAACTAAATCCTAGAGATGACTAATGATATTTGAATATTGACTGGATGTTATATATTTAGAAAGTACTTGTTAATTTGCTTAGGTTTGATAATGTCATTGCAGTTATGTTTAAGAATATCCTTATTCTTAGGATTTGTGTGTTGAATTATTTAGGGATGATGGGTTTTGACACCTGCAACTTTCTCTCAAGCGGTATACTCTCAAGTGGTGTGCCTAGCCCGGTTTATTTTGTTCTCATTATGTAACAATCAGGAATCATTTTCTTGGATTGTTCTTTACTTTTAAGACTATTAACGATTTTAAAAATAATAAATTTCAGTTTTGAAGACAATCAAATTCCATAAAATTTTATGTATGAACTGAAATTTGCACTTACCAAATAAAAATACTATAGCTTTCAGGCTGTGTGGTTTTATAAATGGAAACTCTTAAGTGGTCTGATTTAATGACAGAATTAAAGTAACTCAAGTTCTCCTTTTTAGTCCCTAAAAACACCTGTGCTGTTATTGTTAATTTTGAGTCTGCCATTTAAATACAGAAATGTGTAGTTCCATGGGGGCTAGAGACAAGACCTGCTGCTGAAGCAAGCTTGAGTGATTTCAAATATCATGAACTTTCTACTGAAATATACATATATAGCCAAGTCCATGTGTATATGGGGTGACTGTAAAACCAGAAGTTCTCCAAATTAACTTCCATGTACAATACAATGTTTATAAAATAAGTAATTAAAATGTGCTAGTTTGAAGTTTATACATATATTATTAAAACTCAGTAATAAGCACAACTATCTTTAAGAACTTAAAAAAATATTTTGGGGGGAAGAGTTTTTGTAACTAGCATTAATAAGAATTACTAGTGCTTAGTAATAATAAAAAGCAGACCTACATTTAGTCTATTTTATTTCACTTCCAAATTCTCTACAAGTCACATACCCCCTATGATAGCACAAAGGTAGCCATAGATAGTAGATGAACAAATGAGCATGGCTGTATTTCAATAAAACTTTATTTATGTACATTAAAATTCGAACTTTCTATAATTTTCTGTGTCACAAAACATTATTTTTCTCTTGATTTATTTTCCAACCACTTAAAAATATAAAACTATTCTTAGGTTCCTCAATAGGCTCATATAGAATTGCTATATGACCCAGTAATTCATAGGTATGTACCAAAGAACTGAAAACAGGGAAATAAATACCTGTACATGAATGTCGATAGCAGCTACATTCTCAAAAGCTAAAAGGTGGAAACAACCCAATGTCCAGCAACAGATGAATGGGTAAACAAAATGTGGTATATCCATACACCAGATATTAATCATCTATAAAAAGGAATGAAGTACTGATTCATGCTGCAACATGGATGAACCTTGAAAACATTATGCCAAGTAAAAGAAGCCAGACATAAAAAGCTACATATTGAATGATTCCACTTATATGAAATGTCCAGAAAAGGCAAATCTATAGAGACCAAAAGCAGATGGAGGTTGTGGGGTATAGAAAGAAAGTGACTGCTTGTTGGGTACAGGGTTTCCTTTTGGAGTGATGAAAAAGTTCTGGAACTAGATGCGATGATGGTTGTACAACATTGCTAATGTTCTTAATGCCACTGAAATGTACACTGTAAAATGGTTACGATGGTAAATATTTTGTTATGTGCATTTTACTGAAATAAAGAAGAAATTCTTAGTTTACAGGTTGTATAAAAACCTATGGCAAACCAGATTTTGTTCCTAAGCTCAATTTTACTGACCCTTGTTATAGTATTTCTGACCAAAAATGCTGTCAATTTTGTGCTAAAACTGAGTCTAGTGAACTGTAATCGTGCTCCAACACCCATGCCCACTTCTCTTGGCAACTCCTCCACTTTTATTTATTATGCATACCTCTTTCATATGAGATAGAAGTTTATTCCACCTGTGGCATTAAATGGGGGCATGGTTTACAGGCCTAAACAAATGAATATAATCCTATGTCCTGGCCCCAGATCAAAGTGGCCAAATGACCCACTCTACGCCAATGAGATTGAAGAAGGGGTTTGCTAAACACACCAAAGAAACTCAGTCTCTCTCCTTTTCTCTGAAAAGATGTGAATGTGACCCAGAAGTCCTAGAGACCAACTTTTCTTCATTAAGGAAACCAACAACATAAGAATGGGCTAGCCCCTTAGTAGGCATAACAAAGAGCTGAAAAGAAAAAGAGACTTTGTTGGTAATTGTTAAACTGCTGTTGCAAACCTGAAATTCATCCTAAGATTTTCCAATGATGTGACTTCATGAATTACACACTTTGTAAGTATAACTACCGTATTTCCCCGAAAATAAGACCTACTCATAAAATAAGCCCTAGCAGGATTTCTAAGCATTTGTGCAATATAAACCCTATCCCGAAAATAAGACCTAGTGATGGGTGTGGCTACGCAGCGTATATGCACAACCCATGCATTTCATGGCGGAGCGGTAAAGAAGACGAGCAGCCCTTCTCATTTTCTCTATCATGACAGCTGCTATCCCAGAGGTGACCGGAAAGGTGCAGGCAGCTCCACCAACAAGATCTCCTCCCCCTGTCAGGTCCCGGACATCCCGTGTTTGTTGCAAGCTGAGGCTTTGAGGGGGAAAGTCTCCTTAGTGAAGTGAGGAGCAGGATGCTCCGCTTTAGGTATTGTGTGTCCCCAGGGGGAAGAAGGAAAGCTGTGGCTGCCATTTTACTCATTTTACTTTTACTATATTTGAATAAATGTAGATTGTTGTACCATACTTAAAAAAAATAACACATCCCCTGAAAATAAGCCCTAGGGTGTCTTCTTGAGGAAAACTAACTATAAGACCCTGTCTTATTTTCAGGGAAACACAGTAAGTTAGATTTTCTATCATTTATCAACATAGTGAATATCAGTTGATAAACTTAGGTTCTCTCTTCTATCATTTTTCTTTCCCAAATTCAACCTATCTTCTGAACAATGCAAATTATTATCTCCACCATTAACCAAAAATGCAAATTGAATTATGTGAACACAAGCAAGATGGACAGTATGGAAAGGCACAAGAAGTGGGGTGGCAAAGGTAAAAAATAGTCAATAAATTCAGTATAGGTCTCTAGAATTCTTTTTCTAAACCGAAATCCACTAATCTTTCCCTGAATATCACAGGACAAAATAATTGACAAGAACATCGGATTTAGAGACAAACTACTTGGGTTCCAAGTCCAGATTCCCTTTCTATGTAATCTCTCTGTTCTTTAGTTTCCTCATCTGTGAATTTGGTATAATAAAACTACCAATCTCAAAGAGTGGTTGTGGTTATTGAAGGGATTATTCTATATAAAGCAATTAGAAAAATGCCTCACACATAGTGTGCACCATACAAATGTTTGCTATTATTATTTTTCCTACTTCTTAGATGTCCCTCTATGGCCTAGGCTAGAGAAAATGCACCAATACACTATGAGAGGTGTACCCCATATGTTTAGTTGCTCTCTTTATCATGCAAGCCAAAGGCAATTCATATTGTGTTTTTCCTCACCTTTCAAAATATTTTTATAAGCAAAATAAACTCAAAATAAATATCAGGAGTAACTTACTGAAATAAATGAAAGACATGGGTTATAGACTTCCATATGACATTAACTCATCTCCTTTTGGAATAGGGTTTACTTAAGCCATTTGGAGAAAGCATTTGATTTTCTCCTTCTCTGCCTTCTTGTTGCCTGGATATAAATTAGGATTCTTTTTATCATAAGCAAGAGAAAATCTAAGTCAACCCTGTTTAAGCCGTAAGGAAATATATTTGCTCAAGTTTCAAAATATATTTGCTCATTTTCTCTTGACTGTCCTTTTGTGTGTGTCAGTTTCATACACAAACTGCATTATCTCATGGTGACAAAATGGCTGCCAGCAACTCCTAAGGCTATACAAAGAGGGAGAGAGAACATCCATTTCCACAATGATATTTTTTTAATTCTTTTTTTAATTTCAGAATTTTATGGGAGTAAACATGTTTTGGTTACATAATTTCCCTTTGTACAGTTTGAGTCAGTTATAAGTGTGCTCTTCAACCAGTTAGTGTGCAGTGTACCTGTTAGGTGTGAGTTTACTCATCCCCTCCTCACCCCTCCCACCTACTTGATTTCCCTTGGGTTTTACTTCAATATGCACCTAAGTGTTGACCTATTAGTTCCAATTTAGTATCAAGTTCATGTGGTATTTGTTTTTGCATTCTTGAGATACTTCTTCACTAAGAAGAATGGCCTACAGTTCCATCTAGGTTGTTACAAAAGATACTATATTGCCATTTTTTTATAGCTGAATAGTGCTCCATGGTATACATATACCACATTTTATTAATCCACTCATGAGTTGATGGGCATTTGGGTTGATTCCACATTCTTGCGACTGTGAATTGCGCTGTTATAAACATTCAAGGGCAAGTGTCTTTTTTACAAAATGTCTTTTTTTTCATTTGGGTAAATACCTAGTAGTGGGACTGCTGGATCAAATGGTAGGTCTACTTTTACTTCTTTGAGGTATCTTCACACTACTTTTCATAGAGATTATAAAATTCTGAGCTTTGCTCTGACTGATACACCTTAGGCCATTTGCCTTGCCACAGTGAGTCTCTGTAGACAAGAAACTCACTTTGCACCAACAATTTTGGTGAGGAGGAAAAGACTTAAACCAATTAGGTATCTTTTCCAGAGATGGGAACAGGTGGTATTAATACAGCCTAAGAAGCATGGCTGCTGCAAAGTGCAGGCAAGAGAAGCAATCAGGTTGATCACCACGCCACCACTGTCTACACCTCAGAGCACCTGACATCTCCCATATGTCTCTTCCTATACAATATTGTTGAAACTGCCCATGCCTCCGAAGCATACATAGATAATTAGCACCTTATATTTGCTCAGCAAATGTTTAAAGCACTTCACATAGATTTTTTGATATTGCCAAACAATGAGAAAGGCAAAATAATATCATTATTATATTCATTTTTAGGTCATACCTAAACTCAGACCTTGTCAGAGGTAGAGATGTTTTCAAATCTGGAGAAACTGTTTCTACTACTTCAAGTAGCTCATGCTAAAAAGATTAAAACAAAAATTCCAACTGGTTCTTACTCATTGTTTTTCACCAAAGTAAAGGTTATCAAATAATATTTCAATAGGGAAAATTTATTCAGTCAGTTTGAAAGCTGCATCTAGTATACAGGGTTCCAAAGAAATGGTGGACTAAGAAAATCTGCAAACCGTCATCTTGTAAACACAAATTGTTAACAAAATTTATTGAAAATAAATAGCTGAATTTAGAAAATAAGGAAAGAAAAGAAGGAAGAAAGTACTTTTATTTTTCAGAAGGGAGGTGACAATGTTGATTAACTTAACACTTGACATAAAGTTGACTTGCAGTAAAAATTAAAATTTTAAAGTAACAAAATAATATAAATAGAAAATATAACTTGGGAACTTATAGAGAAAAAGTGAAAATATTTGATTGATCTGAAATCAAAATTTTTGATTTGATTGATCTGAAAGGAGGCTAGAAAATGAATAAAAGCTCTCTTTACAAAAATGATGATATACCCACAGTTGGAGTGATAATAATAAAAATACATGGACTAAATTCACCAACTTAAACTGTGGGCAATCTCAAATTTGATTGATTTAAAAATTTAGCAATATGCTGTTTAAAAGACATATCTCAAACAAAATGGCCCAAAAAATCTGATAGAAAAAATATGTATCTGGAAAATACTAATCAAAAGAAGTTGATGAAGCTCTATTAGCATCAGACAAAACTGACTTTAAAACACAAGCATTATTAGGTATAAACAGTTATTACAGACAAAAGAGGATTTATCAGGATGAATTTAATAATGTTAATTGTTTTGAACTTGCATGCATCTAACATAATAATATTAACAAGACAGAAACAAAATTGCCAGAATTATAAGCAGAAATTAATGAATTAAAAATCATGTAAGATTTTTAACATTTCTATCTCAGTAAATAGTAGCTCAGTAGGCAGTGTAATTAATAAGGATATCATACATTTGAACAAAATTATCTACCTTATTTAAAGAGATACAGGTAGTACATGGCATTAAAAAGTCAAAGAATATGTATTTTAAGCACATTTGGAACCTTTATAAAACCTGAAAATATACTAGGCCACAAAACACATCAAGTACTAAAAAAGTTCAGTAGAGAGATAAAAATTAATAGAACAAAAAAAAAGTCTATAATGACTATATGAAATGGATATTATTAATACCTAAGGGGACGATCTAACAAAATTGAATGAATAGAAAATATGAATAGATTTATAGCTATTAAACATACCAAATTGGTAGCTAAAAGTCATCCTTCACCAATGAAAAGAATCTACCAGATCTAGAGAGTGTTTCAAATGAATTCATCTATTAGACAAGTAACAGATAATTCAAGTCTAAAAAAGAGCTCTCTCTTTTATTAGATCAGTAGAACTTAGATATCCAACACAAAGAAAACACATAAAAGAAAGATTTTAGTTATTTACTATTGAAGATATACTCAAAACCCTCAATGAAACATAAATGTTTAACATGCTAACTTAATTTAACAACATGCGAAAGGTTCTGTCAAGTACATAAGACAAGACAAGGCAAAATCCAGTCCTCAGTGTTACGACTAGTAAAGATACTTGGAGCTACTTTTCATTTCAGGAAATTTTATGCTTATGGAGACAGAGGCAAGAGGAGTAACTACAGGAGCCAGCTTCTCCTGGGGGTCCTTGTCCCACCCACCGAAAGTGGCAACACCAGAACAAAGGGCCAATGAATGCAACACAAGGTAAAGAATATCCAATTCTAGATTGAAGTTGTTTTATACTCTGCAGCTCTATTCTGTGGAGGTACAGACAGGAAACCTGGCATCTCAACAGAACCCAGGAAAACACAAGAAGCTGTCCCATGCCAACCCCACAGGTGAGAGAGGAGGTGAGTGGAAAACAGCCTTGAGGCAGTCTTCTCACCCTCCCCTGTTTGGGGGACATAAGGTGTTCTTCCAAGACCCAGATAAGCTGTGTTCCAAATCTTTGCCCATGTGGTCCATTTGAATATGTGCCAGGTCACCAGACCGCCATGATGGAGCTCTTCTCGTGCACATTCATCATGGAAAAATCATCTTTATCTAGAAACACAAGAAAATTGAGTATTAGAGAAGTTTTTCATGGAATTATCTACACTAACAGATTGTAGAAGAAAAACTCATATTAACATCTCCATTTCTGGAGAAAAACAAAATATGTGATAAAATTCAATACCCATTCCTGGAGGGTGTTTTTGGAGGGGGGAGCATTTAGAGCATTAAGAATTGGAGGAAACATCCTTAATCTGGTAAAATGTATTTCCCTAAACCCTACAGCAAACTTAATGGTAAAACATTTGAAGCATTTCCCTTAAAAGCAAAAATAAGACAGCAATGCTGGCCATTGCCTTTTCTATTCAACATCACGTGGAAGACACTAGCCAGATTAATGAGACTGGGACAGAAGTTAGATATCTGGCAGGCAGTTAGGGCAGAGTCAGAAGGAGAAGGCCAACAGGATAAGAAAAGCTACAAGAATGTGAATATGCTGAGCTAAGATAAATGTAACCAATAAGAAACCTTCAGTTATTTTGTGCCATAACATGTTTATCTAAGGTAAAAGGGGGAATTCCTTTAATTGGAGCATGCACATAGTTGAGGTGAAGGTGTCCCTAAGTGCACTAGCCTCATTAGCATGATTAAAAAAACACACCTACCAGCACCATGACAGTTTACAAATACCATGGCAACCCCCAGAAATTAGCCTGTATGGACTAAAAATGGGGAAGGACACTCCATTCTAAGTACTGTCCACCCCTTTCTTGGAAAGGCCATGAATATTCCAACCCCATTTTAGCATATTATTAGAGATTAGCATGAAAGAACACATGCTAGCCCAGGTTGGCACTGTTCCTGGTTGGATCAGTCCACTCTTTTACTTGTTCTTAAAGAATGTACTTTGCTTTCAACAAACGTGTCTGCATCTGCTTTTACTGAGTACTCAGATTCTCACTTCTGCTTGTGACCCCGTGCTTGAATTCTTTCCTACACAGAGGTCAGGAACCCACCCTGCTGTCACAGGCAGTCACAGTCTGCACTGTTATCAAGATAGCAAAAAGAAATAAAAGACTAACAATTGAAAGGAAACAAAGCTGTCATCATTCACTGATCAGGCTTGTCGATTATATGGTTCACATTCTAAATGTCCTTTCTAAAACACATATTAAAAATTGTCATCATCTGCTTAATCTCAATGATGAGTACACAAGAGTCCATTATATGAGGTTTTTTTGTACTTTATGCTTGGAATCATTTGTAATTTAAAATTTAATTTTTTAACCTAAAGGAAGTTTAAGAAAAATATCTACATCTTGCTAAAGCAAAGATAACTGCCAGAGGTATCTCTTGAACACATCCAAAGGCAACTTAAGTGGGGAAATAAATTTTAATCGTTAATCCTTTAAATGAATATTAAGTAATAGCAATAAATATCAATTAAAATAATATGTACTATAGATTACAACAATTCCTAAGAAAGCATCTCTAGGAAAAAAAATTAATTTCATATTTTGTTAATTGTCCCTTTGGCTTATGGCTTAAGACACAAAAGTCTGGAACACAGCTGCCCACCTGTGAAAATGAGGGCTCAGCTGGCTTTGAGATATGAAAAGCCAGATCTTGTAAGATCGAAAATAAATTGTCATTTATTAATGGGCTACTCAAAAATGCAAACAAGGCCTTTTACAAAGCATTTGGGTAATCAGAATCAGAATACGAAGAAAAGGAGAGTTTATCACTTGGCCAATTGTTGTTTCCCCTTAGTAGTCATAAATTCTTATATATGCTCATGTAATATAGATATTCCTTTACTAACATAGAAGGTGCCTACGGATATGTCCCAAGGTCATGATTTCCTACAGCTGTGGCTGTCAGCCTGAAAGTGACCGGCCCCCTTTCCCAGAAGGTTTGTCAGAACCAGGAGCGGAGTCTTGGAACCGCCCATGCCCCACATATCATCAGCTTTCTGCAGTCCCTGCTGAGCATCACCTAAGTGACAGAACCCTGAAGGAAGGGGAACATTAACCTCCAGTGTGAGGAAAGGTCAAACCTTCGTGTTTGAAACATTATCTAAGTTATCAAATTATTATGGGGAGAAACGTGGCCTTGTGTTGCTTTGAACTGGAGATGATTAGAACAGGGTAGAGATACGAGTGAGTGATGCTAAAGCCACGTTTTACACGACTTGGTTTGCTGCCAGTGTTTGTAGTAGTCAGATTTAATTTTAGTGACACTATGAAATGTAGTGTGCTGCGCATAAAATATTAATGTAGCGCATAATTGGGAAGTCCAAAATAACCAAGTCTATGTACACTGATAAATACTGGCTGGGTGAAATGTTCTGTCATTTATAGACCCCCTCCCTGCAAAAAAATAAATAAATAAATGATAAAATCTCTTCCAATTCCAACTTGTTCATACTTCCTCTAATGTTTCTCTCCTGGTGTTACTCATTGGAAGAACTCAACCAATTTATAAGAACAAACTCTCTTCTTTGGGATAATAAGAGGGTAGATCTCATGATATTGGATTAGACAAATCAATACACTCCACTGGGAAACAACAGTAAAGCTCTCCCGGGGGGTTTTCATCCATAGGTTATCTAAGGGTGCTCTGCTAAAGAACGTACTCTTATCACCTAGTCTGTGTGGGTTTATCACTGGCCTGTGAGTTTACACTGGACGTTTTCAAGTTTCCTAATAAATGTCTACTTTAATGGAGCTAGAAGGAAGAGATTGGCCATACATAAGATAGTAGTAGCAAGAAACTTTCAAAGAGCAAGTAAAATTTTCAGTCCATTTCTCTCTCTCTCTGGTCTGAGGACTGTACTGCATTTTTCACAACCCTCAAATATGCTAAGAAAGCAAGATATTGTGAGCTGGTCTTGATAATTTCTGAGATTTGCACTTAGGATATTGCTCTTCTTGTAAAGATAAAATGTCCTCATTTATCCCTGGTTTGATTCTTTATTATTTATCTTTGTTTTTTTTCCTGCTATCCTCTTCACATACACTTGGAACCATGCCTTAGTACACTGTTTGCTTGGGGTTGAGAAATTGCATCTTTAAATGTGTCCCCATCCAGTCTGTTGTCTTCACAGCACATGGGGACATATGGAAGTCCCTATGTACGTAGTACCTTTTGGACAAGCCTCCGGTAGTGCTTCATAAAAGCTATGTAAGAAAAATTAGAAAAAAAGGATTGAGTCCTCAGAAGTCGATACCACTATGTCTGTGGTCCCTTGTAACTAGTGTAGTTCCATGTGAATCAGAAAATTGCATAAGTTCTCACTGGCAGTATGGTGTAATGGACAAAATAGTGGTTCTAGACTTAGAGAGATATTAAAGCCAATACTGGCTTTGCCATGTGTGCTGAAGACATGCCAAAAATATTTTATTTTCCTCTTGAGTTTTCCAGAGATGTTTTCAACCTTCTGTACATCTTTCAAGCTTCCAAATACCAGAAACGCTTTCCTTCTCAGCAAAGACTCTATCTCACACTTCTTAGAGAAAATAGATCTTTCTCAGCTCTCTGCCCCACCCCCCACCTACTAACTCACTAAACCAAGTACCTTTCCCATCTCCTGCTTCTGTGTCCCATTGACAAGAGCTGTGAATCCTGCTGCTGCCTATGTAAGTGCTTTATCTTGTCCCTAGAACCCATTTTTGTCCACTTCCTCTGAGACCTTCCTCCATCAACTACCCCTCTGTTGGGTGTCTTTGATATTTCCTCTCAATAAGTATGTTCCCACATCTCACCCTTCTTTATGAGAACAGATTACACATACCCCCCATCTATTTCTTTTCTCCAATTCACAATCAATTGCTCAAAAGAGATGTCAATACTCATCCTCTATCATACTCCTCTATTTACTACAACTACAATTACAGGGTTTACTCCTCATTATTCCCTTGATATTGCTCCATACAAAGTGAATGACCAAAAATTAATGGACACAGTATCAGACATTGTTGATTTTGTGTTTTCTTTGGTCTATTCCTTTGTCTTTCATGGCATAATTTCTCTTGGTTTCTACACACCTCTCTGGTATTCCAGCTTCCTTCATGGAAACCACTTTCTTCACCTATACCTTAGGTAACAGGGTCCTCTATGATTCCCTTTCTAGTCCTCTGCTCTTCTTCTTACTCTTCTTGGGAGGTTTCTTCCATTGCCCAAATTCATAAATTAATATCATCTTTAAACTTTGTTATTTTTGTTGGTTAAACCTAAAATATGTCAATGACTAACAAATCTTGGTGGCTAGCCTGGAATGCTCTCCTGAGTACCTGACCTCAATATGTCCAACCCCCACTGAATATCCGTCTCCATCTGGATGTTGACAAATATTTTATCCTCCATTTGTCTATAATGAGACTTTTTTTCCCTTACCCCATCCCCCAGCCTGCTCTTCCAGTCATTCCTGTCTTCAGCAGGAGCACAGTCACCTACACCAATTCCATATCAGTCTGCTGAGAGCCATGGTTCCTCCTCCTTTTTCTGCTTCTACCAACAGATTAAATCAATCACTAGATGCTGATGCTATCTAGGTCCTCTAGCTATAAAGAAATGGTCACACTGTTTTCTTAATATCTCTTAAATCTGCCCACATTTTTTAATCTGAATTATTTCTACATTCTTTCAGAGCATCCCTACTGCTTCATTTTGATCTCTATAACAGCCTCCCATCTCCTGATTTTTACTTCCTTCAAAACAAAGATTCAGCAAATTGCTACCTAATGGCCAAATCCAGACCCTGCCTTATTTTATAAATAAAGTTTTATTGGGATATAGCCTTGTTCACCCATGTACATGTTGTCTGTGCCTGCTTTTGTGCAAGACAGAGTAGTTAAGACAATGACCATATGGCAGACCAAGCTGAAAATATTTACTATATGAGCCATTACAGAAAAACTTTGCCATACCCTGATCTAAAACATTCTCTGTCCTTTCCAAAATAGAAATAAGGTAATTTACTTCTCTTCCCAAAATGACTGTCCAACTTCATCATCTGTAGAAATGTGCTGGCAATGCTTTTTTACATGGGATGCCCGCAGCCTCAAAAATTAGATACGCTAACTCAAAATAGATTAAACAATGAGACACAGCATCACATTCAGCTATGTCAAGGAAGGAAGGAAGAAAGGAATTCTCACTGGGCTTCTCAGGATCATAAAATCATTTCCAGAAACTCTCAGCCAACTTTTCTTCTTGTCTCATTGTCCAGAATTGAGTAATCCTTGGATGGCCAAACTAATTGCTAGGTGCAGGAATGGAGTCACTTATACATCAGTCAGGCCTGTCTCTAAAGTTAGAAGTAGAGTCATATTCCCCTAAGACATAGGTTGCAAAGGACAGAGGTAGAATCTCAAAAAAATTTCAGTTGTGTTAGGAAGTGGGAGAGGAAGACAGAGACCTTGCAGATGACCAGTAGTAGCTACTAAGGACATTAACCTCATGAGTTTAATACAAAGATTAAATGAAAATATGCAGCCAAAGAGTGTTGCATAGGAGCTGGTCTATGGTTATGATAAATTCTCAATAAATATTAGCCATTTAAAATATTTTATTATTCAAAGATTTGGCCTTTGTATCAGTCATGGATTAGATTTCCTTCATGCCTCTTATATCTTAGAAAACAAGTAATAAATGTTAGCTATATTTAATTATAATAATAGTAATAGTATATATGCATAGAGAAAAGGGTGAAAGTATTAATATATACACCAAAATATTAACAATAGTTTTAAATACGAAGTTGAATCATAGATGCTTTAAATACATAATTTCATTTTTTATTACCTTGATTTTAAGCATCTTATTCTTAAAGTATGTTATGTATGGAATAAAAACATATTTTAAAATTTTAACTTTGTCTCTCATATGTCACAAAGTTGTCTGTGTTACAAATGTGTCAGTATAATTTATCAGATTGTTAATTTATGTTTGTATTCCCATGTTTTTCCTTTCTTTTGTTTTAACCTGGTAGCCAGTTACTTAATATTTCCTTGCTTCGAGGATAACTTTAGATAAAAAGCAGAAGCCACTTGAAGACAAAAGCTGTTCCTTTCTTTTGTAAAATATAAAATTTTTTTTGAGACTCTTTATCTTCTGGAGAAGGCAAGGGAAAAGGAGAGCGTCTTAGAGGAATATTAGAAAAGATAGGAGAATTTTATTCTGTTAGATTGTTGAACAAGACAGAAGTCGAGAGGTCCCACAACAGCAGAGCTCCTCTACAGCAGCTTCCTGGGAGGTGGCCAAGAAAGAAATGGCTTCATGACCCACCAGGGAAGAGGGACTCCTGACACCAGCTCCTACCCTCAGCACTAGGACCTATGCTTTAAGCATGACATGGGAGCAGTGGGCCCTGAAACCACAGGGCATCTTGCCACCAGGTCAGCAGTCACAGTGGCATTGCAATGCTGACCAATGTGGTCCTAAATCTGTTAACCCAAGGATTTGCACTGAATAAGGCAGTGAAATATACATTTCTATGTGGAGAATGTTAACACCAATAATATCCGAGATTTAGAAAACCCCAAAGATTCAACCAAGAAACTCCTAAAACTGATAAATGAATTTAGTAAAGTCTCAGGATACAAAATCAATACACAGAAATCAGAGGCATTCATATACGCCAACAACAATCAAATTGAGAACCAAATCAAAGACTCAATTCCCTTAACAATAGCAACAAAGAAATTAAAGTACCTAGGAATATACTTAACCAAGGAGGCAAAAGACATCTACAGGGAGAACTATGAAACACTGAGGAAGGAAATAGCAGAGGATGTAAACAGATGGAAATCCATTCCATGCTCGTGGATCGGCAGACTCAACATCATTAAAATGGCTATACTACCCAAACTGATCTACAGATTCAATGCAATACTTATTAAAATCCCATCAGCATTCTTCACAGATATAGAAAAAATAATTTTACACTTCGCATGGAACCAAAGAAGACCTCGAATATCAAGAGCAATTCTAGGCAACAAAAACAAAATGGGAGGCATTAATATGCCAGATATCAAACTATACTACAAAGCTGTAGTAATTAAATCAATCTGGTATTGGCACAAAAATAGGAATATTGATCAGTGGAACAGATCTGAGAACTCTGATATAAAACCATCCTCATATAGCTATCTAATCTTTGACAAAGCAGACAAAATCATATGCTGGGGAGAAGAATCCCTTTTCAATAAATGGTGCTGGGAAAACTGGATAGCCACTTGTAGAAGGCTAAACCAGGACCCACACATTTCACCTCTCACAAATATCAACTCACGCTGGATAACAGACTTAAACCTAAGGTATGAAACTATTAGAATTCTAGAGGAAAATGTTGGAAACACTCTCCTAGACATCAGCCTAGGCATCCCCCCCCTCCTAGGGGAGGGGGGAAAGGCTAAGCCTAAGCCTAAGCCTAGTTTATGAAGAAGCCCCCAAAGGCAATCACAGAAGCAACAAAAATAAATAAATGGGACATGATCAAATTAAAAATCTTCTGCACAGCCAAAGAAACAATCATGAAAGTAAACAGACAACCTACAGAATAGGTTGCATCCTACGCATCCGATAAGGGGCTGATAACTAGAATTTACTTAGAACTCACAAAAATTAGCAAGAAAAAATCAAATAACCCTATTAAAAAGTGGGCAAAGGACTTGAATAGAAACTTTTCTAAAGAAGACAGAAGAATGGCCAACAAACGTATGAAAAAATGCTCAACATCTCTAATCATCAGGGAAATGGAAATCAAAACCACACTGAGATATCACTTAACTCCAGTGAGAATGGCCTTTATCAAAAAGTCTCCAAATAACAAATGCTGGTGTGGTTGCGGAGAGAGAGGAACACTCCTACACTGCTGGTGGGACTGCAAACTAGTTCAACCTCTGTGGAAAGCAATATGGAGATACCTTAAAGCCATACAAGTGGATCTACCATTTGATCCAGCAATCCCATTACTGGGCATCTACCCAAAAGATCCAATGACACTCTACAAAAAAGACACCTGCACTCAAATGTTTATAGCAGCACAATTCATAATTCCAAGGCTGTGGAAACAGCCCAAGTGCCCATCAATCCAAGAATGGATTAATAAAATGTGGTATATATATATACCATGGAGTACTATTCAGCTCTAAGAAACAACAGTGATATAGCACATCTTATATTTCCCTGGTTAGAGCTGGAACCCATACTACTAAGTGAAGTATCCCAAGAATGGAAAAACAAGCACCAGATATACTCACCAGCAAACTGATATTAACTGAGCAGCACCTAAGTGGACACATAGGTACTACAGTAATAGGGTTTGGGCAGGGGGAGGGGGTGAGGGGGGCGGGTATATACATATATAATGAGTGAGAGGTGCACCATCTGGGGGATGGTCATGCTGGAAACTCAGACTTGTGGGGGGAGGGTGGAAGGGCATTTATTGAAACCTTAAAATCTGTACCCCCATAATATGCCACAATATAAAAATAAAAAATAAAAAAAGTTTAAAAAAATTTTTTAAACATTCTAAAAAAAAAGAAAACTCTGAGATTGAACTTCACCTTGCCCAGATGAGAGTTCAGAGTCACATTGAGGTTGATTTAAATAAAATAACACAATTATTTCTTGCACATCTGATTTTGAGAACTAAAAGCAATTCCTTTCATTGAAAAAAATATTGTCGTATTGTTATAGTACTGCAGAGGCTGGATAAAACTGAGAGATAATTTGATTCAACCTATTTGCTTTAAGCGTAAGGAATCTGGCTCAGGAGAAGGTAATGTCTTACCTGTGATCATACCACTTAGTGGCACACAGCTAGGCCTACAGCTCAGGTGTCCTGACTCCCATTCTGGAGTTCTTTGCATTACATCTACAATGCCTCATCTTTTGCAAAGATAAGTTATAAAAGTCAATGCATATTTTTTTTTTGCAAAAGGATTACTCACTACTCAAATAAAATCTTCAAAGTAGATGTATAACCGTCTGTCCTATGCTTTCGATGACTGCAGCAATTTCTCATTACATTACATTTCATAACTAATGTGGATTAGGAGACATCAGAAGATCTCATCACAAAGATGTCATAGAAGGAAAAGAGTATCACTGAAAGCTTTTCATTCTGTCGCCAGTTCATTTTTCCCTCCCAGCATCAAATGACCTCTTCGGAGATGTGGTGTGCTGGTGAGCCAAGACCACAGGAGCCAGACACCTTTGCCTTCTATTCTGGGATCTGACACATAGACTCCCTCTGTGGCCTTGACCACCCCCTTAACTTTCCTGCCTTGTTCATTCTGGACTCCAGGATGATATAACATTGCCTGCAGAAGGGTGGCCGTGAGAAGAAAGACACCCAAAGCACTCGTGGAGGATTATGCATAATCTCCCCTTTTGTCCTTTAGATGAGTACTTTCTCCAGTGTTTAATTAGAAATATCAGAAAGAGAGATTTGTCCCATCTTCTGATTTGGGGGTAATCGATCTGTATGCATGATAAAGGGCAAATAAAGACTTCGATATTAAAAGGCCTTGTGTATTGCAGCAACCAGACGTATTCTGGTTTATGTCAGACCATGTCTCTGATGCATACGTTGATTCTGTGTGATCCGTTGTGTGGAAGGCAGTGCAAATATATTTCTGTTGTTCCCAAGAACAGAGATAAGAGGAAGGATTTCAAGTTATTAGACAGAATTTGCTTCAATGTGAAGAAGAGATGTCTAATATTTAGTACAGTGTATTTTTGAAAACATATTAGTCCCCTAATACACCCTGGGAGGAAGTATCACTAGGAAGACACTGTGCAGCATAGCACTCTTCTAGAAAATCACAATGCTTATGAAAATACGATGGGCTCCAAAAATCTGTTTAATAAAGAAACCTGTGTAACATTGTTGAACCCAGAAGTTTGTAAACTTCTTTGGCTATATAACACATTTTTCCTCAACCACAAATTAACCATATCAATGAACTGGTCTTCCAAAAACACACATTTTTGGAAATGCTGGATTGAAAAGGACTTTCCCAAAAAGGAAAAGATTCTTTTTTCACTAAAGTTTCAAGCATGATTGCATGGTCAACTGCCAGGAAGTTTCTGGGGAATTCTGCATTGGATGGGATAATGGACTGGGAGAATTTTAAGATCTTCTTTCAACTCCCAAGATTCAGTGAATCTCTTCCAGTCTAAATCAGTAAAATTCGTTAGTACCTGGTGTGTCTACTGTTAAACATAGAGTAGTATCTTTTGTGTCTGCTATTAGACATAAATGCCACACATTGTACTAGACAGGCCCCTCAGATTCCTGATCTCATTTCATCTGTGTAATAACCCTGAAAGGAAGGTATTATAATCCTACATTACAAATGAAAAGGTAACTGAGTGTTAAAGAGCTGAAATAAATTGCCCACAGACACGTAGCTAAATAAATGGCATGCCAAGGAGGGGAACCAAGATCCACCGTGTAGTAAGTACTACTCCCTATATCATGTCAGTTTCAAAGGAAACCACAGGGGACATGGTTGGATGTGTTGTACTGACTACTCAGAGATATGAGACAACATTTTTGGTATTAGCCTCTGTATTTATTAGGAAAAATATCAAAATAATTGCACTACCTCTCTGAACTAATAGCATCAATTACCTTTTACTTCCATTTATTTCTCATTCCTGGACATAAGCAAAGAGCTGACAGCTATTTATTTTTGATTTGTGGTCTTTGTACCTGCTATTACTTTTTTCTGGAATGTTTTTCACAGAGCTGGCTCTTGCTCATCCCTCGGGTCTTGGCTTTCATAATGTGGCTTGAGACCAGCCTTTCCTGCTCTCCTGTTGTGCCTATCCTTGTAGGGACATAGTACGATTGCTCTTCCTGGACCCCTTGGGATCAGGTGCAGCCATGGAACTAGCCAAGTTCACAAACTTCTAGTGGTTTGTGAACAGAAGTGCTGCGTTATCACTTCCTGACTAGAACATCAAGTTGCAAGAAACCCCAGGGCATTCTCTTATTCCTCATGACAAACATGGATATTTTCAATGATGGCAGCTACTGCAGCCTGAGCCACCAAAAAATAAAATGAAAAGAGCCCCCTGCTGGCTCTTCATGAGCATGCAACATGAAACTGTTTGTAGCTCTAGGTTCAGAGTCATTGCATAACCTGGCCCAGTGCATCTCAAATGTAGGTGCATAAGAATCACGTGCAGAGTCTCTGTCCCAAAGATTTTGACTCAGTAGGTCTTGCATCTTTAGATCACATTTCTAGTAGATCTTTGGAAATCTGGATTTCTAAAAAGCTCCTGGGTGATGCTGACGGTCCCAGACCACACCTTCAGCACTACTGACCCTGCCAATCCTAACTGATAGCTCCTCTGTTCCCAGTCAGGCTCTATCTCATTGCCATTCTCATTTACTCTGTGTTACTTAACACACTACTATAATTTATTTGTTTATTTACATATTGTCTATCTCCCCCATTATGATATAAACTTCATGAAGATTAAAACTGTCTTTTTTTTGTTTGTTTGTTAGCCATTATTCTGTCTTCTTTAGAAAAGTTTCTGTTCATGTCCTTTGCCCACGTTTTGATAGGGTTGTTTGATTTTTTTCTTGCTGATTTTTGTGAGTTCTAAGTAGATTTTAGTTATCAGCCCCTTATCAGATGTGTAGGATGCAAAAATTTTCTCCCATTCTGTAGGTTGTCTGTTTACTTTCATGACTATTTCTTTGGATGTGCAGAAGCTTTTTAGTTTGATCATGCCCCATTTATTTATTTTTGTTGCTGCTGTGATTGCTTTTGGGGACTTCTTCATAAATTCTTTGCCTAGGCCGATGACTAGGAGAGTGTTTCCAACATTTTCCTCTAGAATTCTAATAGTTTCACACCTTAGGTTTAAGTCTGTTATCCAGCGTGAGTTGGTTTTTGTGAGAGGTGAAAGGTGTGGGTCCTGTTTTAGCCTTCTACAAGTGGCTATCCAGTTTTCCCAGCACCATTTATTGAAAAGGGATTCTTCTCCCCAGTGTATGTTTTTGTCTGCTTTGTCAAAGATTAGATGGCTATATGAGGATGGTTTTATATCAGAGTTCTCAGATCTGTTCCGCTGGTCAATATTCCTATTTTTGTGCCAATAACAGATTGATTTAATTACTACAGCTTTGTAGTATAGTTTGGTATCTGGCATATTAATACCTCCCATTTTATTTTTATTGCCTAGAATTGCTTTTGATATGTGGGGTCTTTTCTGGTTCCATAGGAAGCGTAAAATTATTTTTTCCATATCTGTGAAGAATTATGTTGAGATTTTAATAGGTATTGCATTGAATCTGTAGATCAGTTTGGGTAGTATAGACATTTTAACGATGTTGAGTCTGCCGACCCACAAGCATGGTATGGATTTCCATCTGTTTACATCCTCTGCTATTTCCTTCCTCAGTGTTTCATAGTTCTCTCTGTAGAGGTCTTTTACCTCCTTGGTTAAGTATATTCCTAGCTATTTTATTTTCTTTGTTGCTATTGTGAAGGGCCCTCAGTAGAGGTTGTTAAGACCTTGAGTGTAAAGTGCGTCACTTCTCTGCCCTGACTCCAGAGCCAAGAGGGCAAATGGAGCCACAGGAACCACTGCAGGACAAAGTTGGATTATTCTTTTCACGTTTTGCTTGCTTCCTCAGATCTCCATTGTGGCAGGAGGGTCGCAAGTCAATATCCAGACCCATATGAGAGTGCTCCTCAGTGAACCATGGCTCCTGGTAGCCCAATCTGTATATAAATTACATGCAAAGTTCATGAGTTGTGTAGAAGCAACTATCATCACGTATTCCCTTGTCTTTGAAATAGATCCCCCTGGGTGCTGAGGAAGATGGTGAAGGAAAAGGCCAGTGTTAGGAAGCACAGCTGTCACATGGCCAGGCTGTCACTCATTGCCACTTCTGGGTCCACCTGGACTTCTGCTGACACTCGAGAGAGGGAAGGACAACACAAAAGAGCCTGCTCATAGAATGCTCATTGCAGCTTCCTGCAGGTCTCTCAATCACGTCTCAGAATTAATGGGCGAAAAAGTGTATACTATATACATAGGAACAATTTGGAAAAAATTGGAATTGATCTAAAAGTACTTAAAAGGAGACTCAGATTGACACGCGATGATTTGTTTAAATTTTGCTTTAAAATACTATATTCCCTCTAATCTCCCCCACCCCACCACCAAAAACCCTGGGGAACAACAGAGATAGAAGAAACAGGATTGGCCACGAGTTGGCAATTGTTGAAGCAAAATGGATAACTGGGAGTTGATTTTGAAATTCTCTCTATACTTCATATGTTTGAACACTTTTGTAATAAAAAGATCAAAAAAATATTCTCAACCAGTGTATCATAAAGAAAAAAGAAAAAAAAAATCCCAGTGCAACTTACTAGGTAGGAAAACAAACAGATACCACAATGTAAAAGACAGCCCTGTGTGGTTCCCGGGACGGAAGCACAGGGGTATATTTTGGCATCATTTATACTCTCTCTGTTAATACAATATAATGGAGCAAAGTATATTCTCAACAACTGTCAGTGTGGGAAGAAATACATTTGTAAAAATTCGTTATTGTTGTTTTTAATGCTTGGTATTTCAGAGTTATTCCTAGAGCAAATAGAAGCTGTTTCCTGTGATGAAGGTCTTTTACACATTCCTTCTATTAAGCAAGATTTTCTTTTATCTCTTCTGCAATAATTTTGGTGGGGAAAGTTTACACTTGAACTTTAGAAAGATGCATAGAAAGTGTGTTGCCCCTGAATTCTCACTTAAATAATAATGTAGGCATTATCACAAAAATTTAGTTATCAGCTCTAACTTTTACTGGAACTAATTCTAACTGAAACCTAGATGGTGATTTCACATTTTTAATTTTTTAAAAAAACGTTTAAACTAAAAAAAAATATCTCAGGAAAATGAAATAAACAGATGTTGCAAATTAACTTCATGATATTGAATGCTTGCCCATCCCCCACCCACAAATAATCCAGCCAGAGCCCATGGTGGATGGAGAAAGTTGCCATAATTTGCAGACTGCCTTTCCTGACTCCTTTGTACCCAGTAAAAACAGCTAGAATGGGAAAAAGAAAGGCTGCTCTTCTTCGGAGTGAAATAGACTCAGGTTGGAATTCTAATTCTCTCTCTTCCTAGTTGTGTGACCTTGAACAGCTTACTTTGCCTTCCTAAATCTCACCTATAGAACAGGGAATGATATTACCTCTTTGTGTTACTGAATCACGGTGAAGTATTGATCATAGGAGAATCTATGGTTTGGAGGAGAGGAGATTACTCAGGAGAAACTTTGCACAGCAGCTTGAACTTGAGATAGGAGTAGGGGTAGGAGGAGGAAGACAAAATGAGAGAAAACAGAAAAGGGATAGTTTGCATTCTTTTACCTCCAGAGGGAAGGAAGTCAACAACAAAGGAAGACTGAGACCTTTGGTTTAGTCTGTACTGAGCATACTCCATAGCACAGGTGCCCTGGCAGGTTGCCTCTGATTTATGGTAATTGCATTATAATGAGGCACTACATGAAAATAAAAGAAGCCATAATTAGGGGTGGCTTAGCTCCATCTGGGAAAGAATCTGGGGAGGTGTTTATGAATTCATAAAGGGGAAGAAAATGATTTATCTATTAAAGGATCAACTTGAGCCTATGCATCTAGAAGACAGCTTTATATGCCACCTGTAACTGCTTCTACTGACCATGTTGGGTAATAAATTTATATCCTAGTGTCAATGACTCATTGCTTAGAAGGAAATGCCCAAAATAAGCAACTCAGAGCCTGGGAAAGAGGATGCTTGCTCTCCTGCTGCCCTGTTAAGGGTTCAGAACAATCCAGAGGGCGAGGGGAAAAATAGAAATAGAACTGAGAATCAACAGTTCCTGTTCTGCAGAGTTGCAAAAATTAAATCAAATAAGATAATGTATTTGGTACTTGGAACATAGTAGGTCTTCAACAAATGCAGGCTCATATGACTATTGTTGCTGTTGTCGTGTCACTAGAATTACTGCTATCCTTTTATCCAGATATATGCTTCTTCTTGCTTATAGACTCTGCTTTGCCTTCTCCCTTAATGCCAACCTCAGCACCTCCTCACAGACTGCAAAAGTAACACACAGGGTAAACGAAAGACTTCGCATCACATTACTGATCACAGACACTGCAAAATTCCATTCAGACACATCAGCTCCTCACAGTTCAGCTGTCTCCTGTTCTAGCTTTCCCTGAGCCCTGTCCAGCCTCACTGATAGTCCCCCAGCTCCCCAGACCACTAGGCACTTCCTTGCCCTTCCATTGTCTTTGGAACTCCTCTTGCTTCCTCCCCTTATTATGCAGAGCAAGTCTTCGCCTGCCCAAGCTTCTGGCTCAAACTTATGGAACATCCAGCACCCAAGAAAAAGCTTTCAGGTACAAGAGACTCTATTCAAAGAAAGTAATTTAACATAGCACATTTAGTTACATCATCATCAAATTATTTAGCTCAAATCTCATCCCACTAATCATTCAACCTCACAGTGATTCATTCTCTCTTCTGTTCTAGCCTCTGAACCTCTCCTTCTCTCTTAGCAAAACTTTGCTCTCAAAGTTTTGTTTTTTTTTATATAGAGACAGGATCTCACTCTGTTGCCTAAGCCAGAGTGCAGTGGCAAGATCATATCTCACTGCAACCTTGAACTCCTGGGCTCAGGATCCTCCTGCCTCAGCCTCCTGAGTAACTGGGACTACAGGAGGGTGCCACCACTCTCAGCAATTTTCTATTTTTTGTAGAGACGAGGACTCACCATGTTGCCCAGGCTGGTCTCTAACTCCTGGCATGAAGCTTTGCTCCTGCCTTGGCCTCCTAAAGTGCTGGGAATACAGGCATGAGCCACCATGCCCAGCCTGTTCTCCAAGTCTTATTCCAAGCTCTGTTCAATTCTGGCCGGTTAAGGCATTCTCCTAAAGTCTGCCTTTGACCCTCAGTCCTATATCTCAATTTCCCCTCAGTCCAGGATGTCAGTTAGTTAATCTGAAAATACAATCTGTGTTTTGTTGCTATGAGAAGAGAAAGACAAGGCAAGAAAATTTGATTAAGGAATTAAGTTTCTGCCAAACTTCAAAGCAGACACCAAGGGAACATTTATTTCTCAGTTTCTCAATGACGGTACATCACTTGGTGGTGTGCAACTCAATTTGCATATGCCAGTGCTCAATACCCCAGTGTACCTAGGCACCCAAGTGTGCAAAACAGAAAAGGGAATCTTGAGAGCCAAAGTTGCCTTCACGGTTTAAAAGGACTGGCTCAGCCAGGTGCTGTGGCTCACTCCTGTAATCCTAGCACTCTGGGAGGCTGAGACGGGAGGATCGCTCAAGGTCAGGAGTTTGAAACCAGCCTGAGCAAGAGCGAGACCCCATCTCTACTAAAAATAGAAAGAAATTAATTGGCCAACTGAAAATATATAGAAAACATTAGCCAGGCATGGTGGCATATGCCTGTAGTCCCAGTTACCTTGGAGGCTGAGGCAGGAGGATTGCTTGAGCCCAGGAGTTTGAGGTTGCTGTGAGCTAGGCTGACACCAAGGCACTCTAGCCCAGGGCAACAAAGTGAGATTCTGTCTCAAAAAAATAAAAATAAATAAATAAATAAAAGGACTGGCTCAGCTGAATATATAAATACTATCCTATAATATATTGTTCTCTAATTCATGCTAAGTCAGCATTTATTAATTGAGATTCATCAAAACACAATGTTCTTTCTGTATCTTCTTCCCTCTCCCACTAAAGAAGATTTAATCCTACACACAAGAGGAAGAAAAGGAAAAATGAGAGCAGACATAACCCAGTCAAAAAACTTGGATTTATGGAGTTCAACCTTGAAAATATTTTTTTAAAACATCAAGCATATGAATTAAAGCTCCCACCAGGCAGCTATAATTTATACAGCAAACGCTTGGCAGGTAATCCGAGCACTCTGTGATACCGGTAGCAAGGGGCTCGTCTTCACAGAGAGTCAGATCCTCTTTGTGACAGGGTGCGGGTGAGAAAGACGCGAACTTTGCAGCTAGAATAAGGCGTTTCCTATTTAATGGACATTTGACAATAAAAAAGAACAAGAAAAGAAGGTGGCTCCCAACTACAGCACAAATATGACCCCATGAAAAGCAAAAAGCCACGAGACAAAGGAAATTGGCCCCAAACAGTGACCTAAACAGGGTTGCACAATTTCAGGGAAACCAAGTAAAAGAAAAGGAAAATACAATTTGGTGGAAGGCTTTTCGTAGTTTTCAAACTAATTGTTTCATTTGTTTAGGTATGTTTTCAAACAATCCATTTTATTTTTAGAGATGTAGAAAAATATATCTTCAAAATCATATTGATTTTTAATCTCTTGCTTGATTGCAAGCAGTAAGTATTCATAATTTTGTTCTGGAAGCTTATACTACATTTCACAGCTAGCCTGACTCAAGCCACGCTATCCTAAAAAAAAAAAAAAAAAAATTATCTGTTCTTCTGGCTTTGGGAAAAAAGTACAAAGTTTGCCTGAAAGGTCATATTTACTTATAATAGACCATAGATCATAGATCTCTTTCTTCCTACCCCCTAAAGGCAGACACTACATATAAGAATAATGAGGAATTCCTGAAATTAAGGGTGGTGATACAACCAAAGGACACCTGTTGATTTCATGCGGGCAGTAATAATTATAAGAATCCCCTGGGCCTAGAGAGCTCTATTTTTAGATTGTATGATTAACTGGCTTGATAATGAATTTTTCTCTGAGTGGCATTCACCCTACTTATAAGCATGGTCACCAATAGAATGAAATTATCTCTCTTGTTCTGTTCTGATCAGTTATTCTCTCACTGATGAGCTCTTTGGAACATGGTGCCGCATGATTTCTGACTTTAGGTTTTGGGCTTTTCTATCCCCTCTGCTTGACACTTTTCTCAGAGAAAGTGGAAGCTGAAAGTGCTAAAGAAGCAAGAGGTAAGTGGAACCATGGCCACGAAGAAAGTCACTAAACCAGGAGCCAGAAGCCCTGGACTCTGGGCTCTGCAGCTGGCACTGACTCAGTTGCATTACATGCAATATGCAATTCGCATTGCTGAGGGAGTAAAGGCTCTTTGCCTTTAGCAAACAAGCAAGCAAGCAGAACAGCAAAGTTATTATCGCAAATCAGATGTCTAAACTGGTAGCCCTTGTTTTCCACCTGCCCTGTTGCACTTGGCCAACAAATATGCTAATATTTTACTTAGCAGATTTCAAGTAAAAAAAATGCAAATTTATAGATTCCATAGAAAATTCATCAAATCTCACAAAATAAGCCTACGTTTGTGCTTGTCAAGAATTGCTCCTTGTCAAGAGAGCTCGGGCTCTCCAATTTCTACATCCTTGCCATGCACAATGATTCATATACACTTAACTCACTTTCCTCCTTCAGGTTACCTGCCTAGAAGGAGAATTAAGGCATCTGAGTTTACCACCCCTAGTCTAGAAGAGGCAAAGGTAGGTTAACAAGTGATTCGGACGTAACAAAGAACAGAGAGAAGCCATAGAGGCACCTCAGATGTCAAAGGCTGAACGTGCAGGCACATTTACAAACAGATCACAGCCTCCCATTAGTTAGGCTGGCTCTCCCTTCACTGCTGGATATACAATAGATAAATAAATGGCAAGAATACATGCGCTATATATTTAGATTGCACATTAGACTTTAAAATCTGTGCCTAACTGAATGCATTAGCTGGTGTTTTCTGTTTATGTCTCCACAATGCCATGGAAACACAGGGCAGCATCCTAATGGGCCTCTCCTGGCAATAAATAAACAAAAGTCTTTGTCTATTCATGTTTCAATTTCTTTTTTTTTTTTTATGTAATTTACAATTTCAAAAAACAAAACAGATCAGTGGTGCTTTGGTTTGTTTCTTCCTCCTTGCTCCTTCCAGTGTCCTGTCTTACAAAGTCAGTCTATCTGCAAGAAATGCAAAATGCACCTTCTAGTGGTTACTGAAATCCTAAGCAGCATTGTCAGCACTCAGAGAGCATGATTCACCCAGCCGCACTCGTCTTTCCCCTTTATAAAATGCCATGATAATTAAACTATGTAATGAGGTTCCTTCAGCATTTCAGTCTAACCCAAAGAGCACTTAATATAGTTGTTTAAGGTTGAAAGCTGATATAAAACAGATATAAAATCTGGTGCATTTCACCCCCCTCCTCAGTCTGCAAGGCGCTGTCCAGTCCATTTCTGTAGAGATTGCAACAGCAGTCCCAGCCCTTAAATGGCTCCGCAAAGGCAGCGACACGTTCTCGCCTCCCTGGCTCCACAGCGCGAGAGGCAGACAAGTCACTCACTGCTGCCGTTGCCCTAATGTGCAGGGGCAACGTGAAACCCGAAGCTCAAAGTGCTAGGGGCACAGTGTCTCCCAGGGCAGCTCTCTGCCGTCTGGCACCTGCCGTCCCCTGCCAGGCGGTAACCCAAGACTCCAAAAGTCAGATTAATATTTGCATGAAGCCGGCATATTTGATTAGGTAGCTCAGATCTGCAGAGGCCCCTGAACCCAAGTGCAGGAACCTCAGTCACCGAAGCAAGGAGAGAGGGCTGCTTCGCTGGCGAGCCAGCAGGGTGGGTTCCTGAAGGGACCTTTGCTAGCTGAGTCTGAGCCTCGCCTGCCTCGCACCACAGCCCCTGGCCATCCTGCTGGCAGGATTCACTGCCCTGCGACGCTCAGGCTGCATCCCAACGCCAGACAACGGTGCGGTAAACCTCAGGGCCAGGATCTAGCGAGCAATGTCTATTTTCATTAGTCGTGAAAAGCAGTCTGTGGACCAGATTTCAAAGCATTCACAAAATAGATCTGTCATAGCATCTGCCCAAGGAGAGGCATTTTTCATCTAGAATTTTCAAGTGCTGGACCTTTAGTCAGAAAGCAAACTATCCACAAAAAATGCCTTCCTAGGTAATAATCAAATGTTATGGCCTTTGATTTTCTAAAGTGGTATATAATAACCTGTCCATCTGAATTATGTTTTCATATCTTTTGCAAACTAACAACAGTATTACCATTTAGCATTATTAGGTACTTACCTTGTGCTTCTGAGATAGTTATTATTATCCCCTTGTCACAGATGAAGCAAAGTTTAAAGAGTAAATAACATGCCCAAGGTCAGAAAGCTGATATATAGCAAAACTGGGAGCAAAATCAGGTCATTTGACTGCAAAGCCCACATTTCTTCACCCTGCATTTTCAGAGAACCTGCTATGAGCCCTGCATGGTGCTGGGGTGTTTTCTCCATACAGTATCAACTTTTTAATTTCTGTGATTCATTTAATCCCAAAATGAAAACTCCGCTAAAACTGTATTTTTTTTCTATCTTAGGTGCCAGGCAGAAGAGACAAACAGCGCCCAGTTTTATCAGTGCGTTTTTTTTTTTTTGTGGTTGTTTTGTATTTTTTGTTTGTAATATCTTTATCCTCTGTTTTCCTCAGATGATCTCTCCTTTTAAGCCTTACCATTTTGTTTTGCATTGTGTTTGTCTTAGAAGATATTCAATTTTTTTTTTTTTTTTTTTTTTTTTACAAATAAGTGAGGTATAAATGCAGGCATTTCTGCTTTATTGTCACAAATGGGCTCTGGAAAAAGCTCACATCCAACATAATCATACGCTAAAAATAATAGGGATTATTGGGAAAATAGGAGTGAGGCAGATGTATTCAAAAACCTGTGAAGTCTTGTAACAAGTACCCTATCCCAAACAATAGTGATGTTAAAATTCTAGCCCAGTTAACTTTTCTCAGACATGTGTGCTTAAAATTTTATTTATTCTTCACATTCTGTGCTGCCGTTTCCCTGTGCCAGCCCTTGTTAACACTCTTCTCTAATACAGTCCAATTTCACCAAAATCCAAGATATGGTCTAGGGGTAGTCATCTCCACCAATCTTTGGGGGGAAAATGTGTTGTGGAGGGTGGTGACTCAAACAATGGCTTTCACAGCTTTTTCATCTGCACTAACAGCCCCTCCAGATAGCGAGAGTCACTTGAGCAAAGAATAGTGATTCTGGATGACACAATACCAGCCACTTTTGCACTAAAGGAAGGGGTGTTTAGAATTTGAGTTTTTTCTAACCTTCTTCACATATTCCTAAGAATTTCCCTTTTATTGTGAAAAAGCTTGCTCCTGACTTCAAAATATTAACGTGCTAGACAACATCCCATATGAGCCACCTAGACTCTCAAGCTATTCTGATCTCAGAACAGATTCAGGTTTTGTGAGACATAAAGCTGCTATTCTTTCAAAGTCCTTCTTTAAGAAAAAGACCGTAAAATTATAAATATCAAATTTAATTGAAGAGTGACTATTTTATTTATATTACATATATTAGCATGTGCGACATTACCCAGAAGAGAAAGTAATATTCTTACATGAACAAATACATGTTTGTTTTCCGTAAATGCATATCACATACATTTTTATTATTTTAGTCATCAAATATATGCTGCCTTTTTTTCCATTTCACATTATTTCATTACATATTTCCATGAAATGACAAAGTCTTCAGATGTGAATTAGTTGCTATATAGTATTTTATATCCAAAACTATGGCTAGTGCCACGAAGTAGGTGGCATTCCTTAACTGCATGCATGTTTTTAGGCCTGAGTGCCTCTTCTGTTCTTGTCAAGGGGACTGCTAACCTTCTCTCCTTTCATAGAACATAAAAAGGAACTAATCATCTAGAATTTAGAATAATGGGAAAATAAATCACAACGATTTACAAATTTTAAAATGCTGATAACTGCTAAAACGTTCACAAGATCCAGAAATATTATACATTTTCATTAATTAACTGGCCTGGTCCACCTCTATAATCCTTTTCTAACTAAATTTTTGTTTGTACCTTCTTTGATTGTCTCTTTGTATGATAATAAAATGGCAATATTTTCTATAGAGAAAATAAAGTTCAGTCTCCTCAAGCAAGGTTGACCAAAATTTGTTTTTTTCTTGTTGATAATTTAGAAAAATTTCTTTCAACTCCACCATTTGTTATTGTAATGTCTTGTACATGGTTAGAATTATTGCCACTTTTGGGAAGATATTTATCAAGTTTCTTTCATACATAAACTGTAAGATTTCAAGTCTGTGGGGCTCTTCAAGTTTTCCTGTGCAATGACTGGCCTTAAATATACCTGGGGTTTTCAACACTCGCTAACAAGTTAGTCATTGATGTCTTTGCTCTAATGGTATATTATGGATTTTTTTAAATCTTTGTCAATGACTGTCCTTTGTGTCAAATTAGGAGGAAATTTTAATATTTCTCCAATGTGTTCATATGGTTCTCTGCTTTAATTAACTGGATTATCAAGCAACCTAAGAGCCTACTCATTAATTCTGTTAAAAATGTATCTCTTGCTGTCACTGAATTGCTGCTGTTGGTATATTCTGGATATGATCCACTACCTACCAGTCTTCACCAGTTGCTCATTACAAAAGCACTAATTCTCAAACTTTAGTTATTACATACTTTGCAGAAAAGTCTGACAGGGCAGGGGATGATGGTCAATCTACGGAAATTAATGTACCTTATTTTAGTAAATTTTGCAAAAACACATCATCATGTGAACATAATGCTTTATTAGCCTAAGGGTAAATCTGCCTCTACTGATGACAGTTCTCTATTTATCAATCCCTTCAGAACTATCTTGCATCAAAGAAACCCAAGGTATAGCAGAACAGAGCGTATCAAATAAATGAATTAACAGAAAACTAATACATGGAATATTGCCACAGCTGTGCCATTTGCGAACACTGAAACTCTAGATTCAAAGAATAAATATTAACACCAGTTGCTACACTAGTTAGCTCATTAACAAGAAGAGTAAATATATAATAACAGTATCAGAATTTCAGGCTGATAGGGCTAGATTGGCAATTTGGATTTTTTACTTGGATTAGCCTTTTAACCAAATAGCCAAAACTCACACTTAATAATCTAAGTTAGGACTGAAGATTCATTTGACTAAGGGTCATCCCTAGTGGTAGTAAACTCAGACGAATTTGGGGAAAAGCTCTTTTGATCCTGCCTTACCTGACTTTGCTGCTTTATTCCCTTTGGGGGATTAATAATCTGTAGAAACTTGTTAAAATGTTAAAACAATTTCAAAGAGGCTAAAAAGCCAAGAAAGTATTTGTATTTAAGCATTGATTATTTTACCAGAAAAGTCACCAATATAGTGCTCTAAGGAAAAGAAATGTATGAATGGTAAGCTTTCAATGGGGATGTTTGCCCAAAAAGTTGTGCAGAATGAGATTCTATTTTCAGAGAAAGGCCCTACTATGAGATCTAGAAGAACCAGGATAGCCACATGAATGCAGAAGAACCTTGGGTATCCCTGGACAAGATGGAAATGTCATCTGCTTACTCTACTTGTTAAGAGAATTGTTAAAACAGTTGTTCCAGTTTTGTTTACTCAGAAATCTTTTATTATTCCATGCATGTTTCTGCCTGTAATAAAATAAGCACAACAAAAGCAATGAAACATGAAACCTTTCAACAGAGACTTTTTATAATTTACTAAGAATTTGCTACTTAAGGTGTGGAGCAACATAGGAGCAACATAGGCAATACCTGAGAGCTTGTGAGAAATGCAGAGTCTCAGGCCCCAACTTAACCCTGCTGAATGGTAGACATGTACACAGGTGATCCGAATGCACAATAGCATTGGAGAAGCACTGGGATTTTTCCAATACTAATTATAAATGTAACTTCCAAGTCAATGAAATCATTTTTTAATTTTAATAGACTTTACTTATTAAATAATATTTTAATTGCAAGTGTTTTTATCAGATTATGAAAATAATATATGTTCATTCAAAAACAACAAAAACACAGACAATACAAAAAGTTAGAAAATTACAAAGTGAAAAATCACCTAGAAAATCATCACTAGCAATAAACACAGTTAACATTTTGATGCAGTTCTTTCTAGCCTCTTTCTATATATATGTATTATACATTAAAAATAAAGTAATTCTATATGTGCTGCTTATAACCTGCTTTTTATTCTTAGCAAAAATATAAGGTCATCCTTCCATGTTATTAATAAAAATATATTTCTGGCTTATCATTTTAAATTACACAGAATATGAAAATTCTGTGAATTCTGTAAATTCTGTGAATCCTATTGTATGGTGAAGCATAATTCATATAAATACTCTTCTCTTGTTGAACAAAGAGCACATGGATATTATTTCTTTAAATTCCTAAAAGTAGAATTTCAGGATCAAAGTGTGGGCACATTTAAATTTCTGTGTAAAATAGTCTTCCAGAAAATGTAAGTGATAGCAGTTTTCTAAATCTCTGCCAGTCTGATTGTTGGGCACCTGTACCTTATTGTTGTCAAATGCCTTTAAATCATATCCCAAATTTAAGTGTCTGGTGAGGTATTTATTTTTGGCATCATTGATATTAATAAAAACTGTAACAGTGTTCAGTAATTCATGTCCTTTTGTATTTTCAAATTAAATAATCCACTCTGTTCAGAAAATTAGTAGCCTAGAGGTAAAACCATAAGATGTGATTTAGTCTAGATTCTCTGAAATGAAAAGTTTCATTATTAAGTCTGTGTTATTACTCTCAGTTTTCTTTCTACCTCTCTGTACATACCTCTTTAGTGTTCTCGGTGAGCCTGCCTTTGCACGCCCACTTCTGGCATGTGATTCTACCCCCAGAGATACACATTAGGCTCTTACATTCTCACACTATACCATACCCCTACCTCCAGGTCACCAAACCACCCACATTTCTCTCTTTAGCCCAGATCTGGCCCAGTCTGCCTTGCCTGTGTGTGGCTATATCCCTGAGCTTTCAACAATTTTCCCTAGCTACAGGTTTTTTGTGACTCAATTCAAATATTTCTCCCTCTGTGAAACCTTCCCTGACTTTGTGGTGTTGCAAAGGCTCTCCCCTCTTACCCCACTCTGTGCGGAGTGTCTTCCTGGCTGCCCCATCACAGTGTAAGAGTGTGTACGAGTGTGTGATTGGTTGGCCCTGCACCCTCTTCTCGTGGGCAAAGCTGATTTTCCCATCTCTGTTTTCTTGAACCCCAATACGAAACATGACATTTAAGATAAGTAATCCGTACCATTGTTGAATGTATCCATATGTGAATCTACAAACTATTCACTAGTCCCCTTCACCCCAAAATAGGAAAAACTGAGATCTAACAAATTAAAAACAAATAAAAGAGAGAACAAAAACTCTGGGTGAAAACATTTTACAGAACTGTGTTATTTATTAACTTAATACATTTCCTTAATGAAACTGTTTAATTGCCAATAAAGAACATAAATGAAGAACATATTTTCAGAGAGAAGAGGAAAAACAAAATTTTCTGCTTATAGTACTCCATGGCTAATGTGAAGGTAAAAAGCATTTTTCTTTTCTTGGTTTTCCCTCATTTCTTAAAAACATCAACTATTATTTAAAATTCTTTTCCTATCACTCAAAGCAACATAGACAGTTGTTCATTCTGAGTTAGGTGTTTGCTTATCTGACCAGTAGGGTCAAGATAATAAATCACTCAACCCCTAGGGAATAATAAAATATATAATGGATTTGTGCAGTTACCAGTGAAAAAATATAGAAAGGAAAACTTTCAGGATTCAATTCATTTTCAAATACTGCACTGTACTTAAGAAAAGACAGCATGAAGATCATATATAGGTGAAGCAGATGAAAGGAAAAAAAAAAAAAACCAGAGAAGATATATTTCCATTGGAAAAAAGATATTGTCCATCTTTCAAATATTCCACAATAAGAACTCTGTCTTTCCTCATCCCTATAAACAAGCGTTAACTTTTCCCCAACCCCTGCCCAAGCCAACAGTCCCCTGGCAGCATCTTTTCCACTCCTGATGGTGGCGGCTGTGTTGCCCCTGCTGACCCTGCTGAAGGCAGCCAACAGCCATCCCGCTATCACTTCCAAGCCCTTCTTTGGTGCAGAAGCATTAGATGGCAGGGCCAAATATCCACTGCTCTGCTATTGGGCTTGGTGGGGTGGTGGCGATGAACTTGGCAATGGAGCAAGTAGGGGAGAATTCGGGACAAGGGCACACAAACACACTTCTGACAAGGCTTTAAGGCCACACCTCACTATTCTAAACTCAGGAAAGCCAGGAAATGCACTAGGTGTTGCTTCAAATACAAAGTACTCTGAATGCAGGGAGTGTTCATTGTGCATTCCGCATTACGAAACAAAGCCAAAAGGAAAAAAGAAAAAGAAGGAAAAGAAATGCATTAAGGTGAAGCTACTGAGTAATTACAGTTTCTTATCTGAAGGGAAGAACTGTTTTACTGAATATTCATCATACACAACAACTCATATTGTAATATTTCTTAAGTGTCAGAATATGAGTGGTTCGTGGCACTTACAAACCCAATGAACCGTTTCATGAAAGCTTTCGTTCTAAATGAGTGTAAAGTATTTCTTCCTTTCCCTACTCCACATTTGCTCTGTGGTCTTCAGAAAAATACTTAACATTTCTGAGTCATAGATTGTCGGGTTAAACTTCCCTTTGCCTCAGCTTCACCCTAAGAAATAGTGAGAATATCTGAGCCCGAAATACTCTAGGACTTAAAGGAAGTTACATGTAACACACAAATTTTATGTATTATAGCTAGATAAAAACATATCTGAAGCTCTTAGAATTGCGCCTGGCACATTATAGTTATTTAACAAGTGTTATTTACCCCCTTCTCCACCAGAGAAAATTAATTATACATTTTTTGTGTGTGTTCACTTAACACAAAATAAGTTAGAATAAAATACAGAGATTTTAGTGTTCTAAAATCATGGTATCATTCTTCCTTTCATTTTTGCCTTTTTGTAGTATATTATCTGTGCACATAGTCCTATGGAATACTCAACATTATAGAAATCAAGTATTGACACATGTACATAAGTCTGGAGATTAGCAGCCTGTGGCAGAGGAGTAGATTTTCAAATGACATTAGAAATCCTGTCATCTCTCAGAAAGAACTTCCGACGGAAGTCCCAGAATTACCATACTTGGTAGGGCTTGGGTCTAGGTATGCTGCAGTTTTGCCTCAGCTGGTCTGGAATCCAAGCATATGACAACATTTCTGCTTCTCTTACAAGATTTCCTGTAGTTTGCACTCCCTTCATAATCTTGGCAGAGATCTTGCTGCTAAAATAACATATAGAGTCCTCACCAAAACGGTGTGCTGCTAAAATGCCAGAAAACTGCTAGTGTGGGCAAAACCTGCGAGTGACAGTCCCCACCTCCTACCCAGCCAGCCTCGTCTTCTCACAGGTCCCTAAAGTTTTCTTGGAAGGAGTGTTATTTTTCCCCCTAAAATAAAAATAGAATTTCCAGTTCTAGAATTCGCTGATTCTTTCTCACCTTCCATCTCTGAGCAAGCTCTATAAATGACCTGGTTCAAAAATGAACTAAAAATTCTTACAGAATATCCCATGCAAATTTAAAACCCTGAACATAACCTTCATGTTTTCCAATGCTAAAAGAAAAATATCCCCCTTACTAATGTTAACCAAGTGCTGATATTCTCTAAAACTCCATCACCGAAAGGTTATCCTGCCTATTTAGCCAACATCAACTTCTTGTCAAGAGTGGAAATTGGGTCTTTCTTTACTTTTTTCTCTAGTCAGTCAGTATTTAAATATCTGACTCACATTTAGCAACTTCAAGGTTTAACAGGCTCATATTCTTTCCAAAGACTTTGAATTCCTTCTTTTACTAATAGATATTAATGAAGTGCCTTCTATGTGCCAACTGCTATTCTTAATGCTGGGACTATGGCCTTGGAAATGACAACCCCTGCTTTCAGAGACCTTCTATTCTAGTGAGAGGAGGTAGATAATAAATGGATAAATATGTAACATGCTGAATGGTAAATGCTAAGATCAACAATAAAGTAGAAGAGCACAGAAATCATTAGAGTCATAGTTACTCTTCTAGATGGGGTCAGGGAAGCCTCCAGAATAAAGATTGATATGTGACTGGCAGAAATCTGGGAAGACAGCATCCCACGGAGGGGCCTTGCAGCAGAAACATACTTCGTGTGACACAGAAGGCAAAAAGTCAGGTCTAGACATGCAGGACCTGTCAGGTCCTGTAAGTTGAAAGATGATTCTGAGTGAGTGGAGAAGCCACTACAGAGCTTGGAGAAGAAGAGTGAAATGATGTGACTTGTATTTCAAAGGATCACCCTGTGTGGAGAAGACATCCCAGAGAAATAAAGGCAAAATAAAAAAAGAGCAGCTAAGAGGAGCTTCTAAAGGGAGTAGCAATCGGGGGGATGAAGGCAGGTCAGAGTCAGGATGTGTCTCCATGTATTTCACATGGCACCAGATGTGGGATATGAAAGGAAATGAGAAATCAGGAATGATTCCAAGGATCATCTGAGCAGCTGATGTAACTGAGTTGCCACTTCCTGAGAAGTAAAGTAGGCCGAAGTGAGGGAGAGAAGAATCAAGAGTTCAGGTTTGAACGTGCAACATTGAGTTGCCTATTAGAGATTTAAGTCGACATGTCAAATAGGCAGTTGAGGAAGTGAGAATGACATTCAGAAGAGGTTGCCAGGCTGGAAAGAGAAATCGAATGCCATCAGCTGACTATAGGATGTATCATAATTCAACCATGCTGGCCACCTATTGCTGCAACATTGCTGCATAACAAACCACCGCAAAACTAGGCGGCATACATCAACAGTTATCTTTCTGGCTTATTGGTCTGAGGGTTGGCTGGGATGACTACTTTGGGCCATAGTCTGGCTGGCTTGGCTCTAAGCTTTGGGTCACGTTTCACTCTGCTCCGCCTGTCACACGCCAGGACTCATGCTGGAGGGGCAGCCCACATCTGGGGCATGTTCTTCTCACGGTGATCACACACACTGGAGAGAGCCAAAAGAAATACACAGTGCCTCTAGGGCTTTGTCTCAGAACCTAGAACACTAGCACTTCTTCTCATGTTCTACTGGCCAATCCAAGTCATTTGGTGAAGCCCAACATCAGTGGTGCGGGGTAACATACTTGCCCTTTAGTGGTAGGAAGTGCGACATCATGTGACAAAGGGTGTAGATGCATCCTTCTAACACAGGAAGGGCCTGAAGAATTGGAACAATGATCCGCTCTATCTTCCAACACAGCTTACTGCAAAAGCCTTTTTTTCAGATCCTCTCACCTTTTGACCCAATGAGTTCCTTCAAATGTCTATTTTTGAAAGCCATTTTACAAATGTGTTTGAGGTAATTATGCTTGAATTTTTTTGATGAATACGAAAAATAGATTGGTATTTTCTAAAAACATAGTGCACACCACACTTTAAATGTCATTTCTTTAAAAAGTGTCTTGATCAGTGCTTCTCTGAGGGGAAGCATTTTCTTTTTATTTTAATAAGACATGGACCTATAATTTTTTATAAAGTACAGTAAAATTAATTGCTTAGACTAAAATATTTTTGAGACAAGAGATGCAAAAATCCAAGCACATGTTTTCAGAAAAGGGCTCAGTCACATTGCTGTCAAAGTTTCTAAACACCCTCGATTTCTGTACTCATCTTGCTAAAGACAGTTTATAGAACATCAGCCTACGGACCACACTTTGAGAAGTCCTGTCCTGGGTGACTCTTCCATAACCAGACTCCTAACCCCAAAACCTTAGTATCACTGAACAGAGACAGTCTGAGCACAAAACTAAGTTGCTAAGGATTCAAAATTGAATTTGACTTACATCCAAGTTTACTCAACTATTAATTCATTTTGTCAGGCTTTTGCGGTCCCCGGGACTCCAGGCTTCAGTTATTAAGCAAAAAAGAAAGAAAAGGGCTATGTCAAACAGCCATATCCCGTTTACAATTTTTACTCTGTTTTTCTTGATTCTTATGGCAATGCCTTTTAGAATTTTCATCCGTGCTGTACACACACAAATTACTAAAATCTCCTGGCCACATCCTGAGGCTACCTTAATTGACTGTTATCAAGCTGTGCTTTTTAAATGTTCCAGTATTTGATCTTTTTAAAATGCTCTGAGACTTAACTGGTGTCAAACTGGCTGGTCTAATTTCCTGCTATGTCTTTAGATCCTTTTTAAAAAAATAATTGGGTGTTGAATTAGGGCTTTTTTTCCCCTTTCTTTCTTTCTCAAGGGATCAGCACTAAATTTAGTTAAGTTTTGACCAATTCAATTTTTTTTTGTTTTGTTTTGTCCTGTTAATGTCCTATTGGACTTGCTGTCTCTTAAGTCACAAGCTACTCTGGAGTGCAGAAAAAATAACGCGATGTTTACTCAGCACCATCGAAGGGGTACTGCTTAGACCTAGAGGAAACTGGATGCCCCAGATAATGAATTTGCAAATGGGATGTGATAAACATTATCAGGACAAAAAGAAAAAAAAAACACCCAGCATCTAAAAGTCCTTCAAGAGGTGAAGGAGGAAGATCAAAGAGTGATGAGGTTAGTACTGATACTGGAACAATGACCTCTTTCCAGAAACATTCTCAGATAAACGTGGTCCCTGTGTGCCAAGGCTCACCAGCAGCAGCCAAGCCTTCTGGACCCTCCACAGTTCAGAAGGAGCACTTAGAAGTATTCAAGAGTTGTGGAAAATCTCCCAATTGCTCCTACCTTATTTCCTTCATTACTACTGGTGCTAATTTAAAGCAAGATAAAACTCATAAATATTGAATCGTTTTATTCTCCCCTGGAAACTCTTCCTAAATAGTAATAAACAGTTTATGATCAACTTTTATAGAGCAAGAAATGTTTATTTGGGGCTATCTCTATATAATGTCAACAAATCATTTAATTATGCAAAGTTGTTGAAGAAAAAAAATAGAATCAGTCTGCAGTTGAGCCTGGGTGATAGATGGCCATATTCTCAACGTGTCCTCACATGCTAGAGAGAGAACTCTGGTGTCTCTTCCTCTTCTTGGCAGCAGTCCTATCAGATTAGAGCCCCACCCTAGTGAACTAATTTAACCTTAATTATCTCCTTAGAGGCCCTATCTCCAAATACTAACATTGAGGGGTAGGGCCTCAGTGTATAAATTTAGGGGGGCACAATTCAGTCCATTACATTTACAGATCATAAAGTAAGCATATCAAAACAATGGGAGTCTTTCTTTAATAAATGATATTAACAACACTATGCTTTACTCCAATACTAATTCTAAGGAGATTAAAATAAAATCACAAGAAAAAGTATTTATCACAACTAAGAGGATTAATAATAAAAGGAGAAATTATAAAAGAAAAGATCAAAATGGGTAACGTTAAGAAAATTAAAACACATATGTAAAAGGAATCATAACATTTAAATAAAAAAGAAAACAACAGGTTGGTAGAAATGAAAAAATCTGAAAAGAATAGGAAGAGAATAGAGATAAATATATTTTATATTATTATATAATATATTATAATCTATGATATATTATTAAATATCAGTGTTTATATTATTAAATAATATATTATATTTTATATAATATATATGGAATCTATAAAATGTTTAAGAGCACTGCCAAGATTTTATTAAAAAATGCACAAAAAAGGGAAATACAAATATAAGATAAGCAGATATGATAAAATTTTATTCTGTTTATCAAAAAATGAAAATTAAAGCAATAATGAGTAACATTTTACACCAAATAAATAAGCAATTTTTTAAAAAACATAATACTGGGCTAATGCTGGAAGCGTATATTCTAAAACATAAAGACTGCAAATTGCAGAAGTCTTTTGTGATTGCATTTTGGAAATAAATATCAAAAGTATTAAAAATATTTACCATCAGCTGAATGCAATAATCCATTATTGATAATAAATCGCTATTAAAAACACCCAAAATGTTATGTAATGATGTCCTCTGCCCTTGAAGCAAACACTACTGGCTGCCCATCGAGCCCACTGTGATGATTTTATCTGTCACCTTTACTGGGCCACAGCATGCACAGATTCTTGGTCAAACATTACTCCAGGTGTTTCTGTGAAGGTATTTTCAGATAAAATTAACATTTAAGTTGTAGAGTAAATATAAAAGGGGTTGCCCTCTGTAGTGTGAGTGAGCCTCACCTAATCAGTTGAAGGCCTAAATAGAACAAAAAGGCTGACCCTCCCCTAAGAGAAAATTTTCCTGCCTGATGCCTTTTGAATTGGGACAATAGCTTTTTTGGATCTCAAGCCTTCTAGCCTTTAGACTAGAAAAACTAGAAAAGCTTTCCTGTTTCTCAGGCTTTCAAACTCTAACCGAACTAAACCATTGGCTTTCCCGGGTCTCCAGCGTGCAGACTCACTCTACAGATCTTGGAACTTGTCTGCCTTCCTAATCATTTGAGCCAATTCCATATAATAACTTATAATTATCTCCTTATATATAAATATATATACACATAAACGCGGTTCTTTTGATTCTTCGAAGAAACATAATACATAGCCATTTTTCACTTTCTCTTGGCCAGCTAAAATTCAGTGTGCTTTGAGGGGGCTTGTGTCCAAGCCTGTAAAAATAATGTCAGTCATGACAATCTGTTGTTCTCTGCACAGCTGAGACTTGTTTAGACATATCTGGATTTTTAGATATCCAGACTTATTAGAGTTATTTAGACCTGATCTGGATATTAAAATCTAAGATAAAGTCTGATAAGAGCTCCAAGGAAGAATTTTTCTGTCTGAAAAAAACAGAGCCATGAAGAAAGAGCCCTTCTTTTCTCCCACCCTATGCTCTGGAGGTGGCCTTGTGCTGATGTGATGTTTGAAACAACTTCAGCCTCTTGTGATGAGGAGGAGAAAGGCAAAAGAGTCACAGAGAAATTGACTAACATCCCAAGCGTTGTTGAGTAGCCAAACAGGCATTGGTTTCTTATATAAACAGCAAATACCCTTATGGCTTAAGTTGTGGTTAATGAGCTATCTCTTAACTTTTGGTACAAATATCCTAATTTCTATCATTTACCTACTTTTTTTTTCTTGCTTATTTATAATGGCCAAAAATACATGATAATTACCTAAACTATGTAAGAATAGTAAAGCAAACTAACATGTATCAACTCGGTGGGAGATTATCCAGGCAATGTAAAAGTTAAATGCAAAAACCATGCAACAACATGGCAAAATGTCTCTCAAGTAAAGGATAATAATAATGATTATAAAATAAATGCTAAATCTTGTTCAATAAAATTAAAATATAAAAAGTTTTAAATATACACACAAGCATAATATTAAGTATTAAAAGACAATTACATAGTGTTATGAATTGTACAATACTATTTAAATACATTTTTTAAAACATACAAATATATCACATAGAGACAACTATGTTATAAACACACAATAATATGATTTGGACATACACCAAATTCCTATTAAGAGTTTCCTTTGTAGAGATGTTGAGGGGATTGGATCGGAGATAGAGAACATAGAAAACTGTCTATCTTTTATTTCTTTAAAAGTGAATTTTTTATTGATACATAATATTTGTACATATTTATGGGGTACATGTGATATTTCATTACACACATAGAATGTGTAATGATCAAGTCAGGATATGTGGAGTACCCATCACCTTGAGTATTATCACTTCTATGTGTTGGAAATGTTTCAAGTCCTCTCTTCTAGCTATTTTGAAATATACAATGCATTGTTGTTAACTATAGTTACCTACTTCGCTGTTGAACATTAGAACTTCTAGCTAGCTGTATGTTTTTACCCATTAACCATACTCTTTCATCACCACCACCACCACCCCACACATATCCTTCCCAGCCTTTGTTATCTATAATTCTACTCCTTACCTCCATGAGATCAATGTTTTTAGCCCCACATATAAATGAGAACATGTGACATTTATCTTTCTGTGTGGGCTTATTTTATTTAACTTAATGTCCTCCAGTTCCATCTGTGTTGTTGCAAATTACATGATTTTATTCCTTTTTATAGCCAAATAGTATTCTATTGTATGAGTGTGCATGCATGTGTATGTATATATCTCACATTTTCTTTACCCATTCTTCCATGACGGACACTTAAGTTAATTCTATATCTTTGCTACTGTGAATAGTTGTGCAATAAACATGGGGTTTTAGGTATCCCTTTGTTATACTGACTTCTTTTCCTTTCAAAAATACCCAGTAGTGGCATTGCTGGATCATATGGTAGTTCTAGTTTTAGATTTGCAAAATCTCCATACTGTTTTCCATGGTGGCTGCACTAATGACATTCCCACCAACAATGTATAAGATTCCCTTTTCTCTGCATCTTTGCCAGCATCTGTTATTTGTTTCTTCTTATTAATAGCAATTATTCTAATTGGGATAAGATGACATCTCTTGTGGTTTTAACTTTAATTTCCCTGATGATTGGTGACATGAGCATTTTTTTCATATATCTGTTAGCCATTTGTATGTCTTCTTTTGAGAAATATCTATTCACGTTATTTGTCTACTTTTGAATGGGATTTTTTTAACTGTTGAGTTGTTTGAGTTCCTTGTATATTGTGAATATTAGTCCCATGTTGGATGATTAGTTTGCTAATATTTTAACCCATTCATCAGGTTGTCTCTTCACTCTCTTGATTGTTTCCTTTGCTGTATAGAAGCTTTTCAGTTTAATATTATCTCATTTGTCTATTTTTGGTTTTGATGACTATGCTTTTGAAGTCTCACCCATAAAAATCTTTGCCCAGGCCAATGTCCTAAAGTGTTTCTCCAATGTTTTCTTCCATTATTTTTATAGTTTATGGCCTTATACTTAAGTCTTTAATCCATCTTGAATTGATTTTTACATACGATGAGAGACAGGAGTCCAGTTTCATTCTTCTGCATACAGATATCCAGTTTTCACAGCACCATTTACTGAAAAGGGTGTCCTTTCTCCAATATCTGTTTTTGGTGCTTTTGTCAAAAATCAGTTGGCTGTAAATACATGGATTTATTCTTAGATTCTCTATTCTTCCACTGGTCTATATGTGTTTCTTTTTATGCCAATACCATTTTGTTTTGGTTACTACAAACTCATACTATATTTTGAAATCAGTTAGTGTGATGCCTCCAGCTTTGTTTCTTCTTCTTTGCTCTTTGTTCACAATTGCGTTGGCTATACAGGCTCTTTTTTAGTTCCATATGAATTTTAGGATTGTTTTTCCTATTTCTGTGAATAAAAGAGAACAGATTTTAAGCAAATATTATGAATGCTCAATTTATTCAATTTAAGTAGTAAAATGAATATAAGTCTGTGTTATTTTTATTTTGTGATTTTTCTCTATTAAATTTTAAGGAAACTAAATACAATGCATATAAATAAGCAAACATGGATAGTTTTATGAATAATGCGATGGAAAAAATTAATGGTTTTATTTCCTAACATTACATTTTTTAAATATAAGCCAATATTTGTAAAGTATTATTCAAGAGTTGTACAAGCCTTATAGTTGAAAAGGCATTTCACTGATTGTTAAGTGATTTTTCTAGCTCTTATTGTGCTATTAACTTATGTGACTATAGTTATTAAACCCTTTTTGATTGGAAAAAAAACAGAAAATAATTCAACTTTAAAAGAAAAGGAATCCACCTAAAGGTTACAAGGGACTCATAGAACCCCAGGGGGAGGGATATAGCTGAACAAAGTGGAAAGAGGGACTGACAACACTTTCAGAGTGCTCATTCTCACACACTTGCTCTCTCTTCCTCCCTTTTTCCTCCCTATGCATTTGTGCTATTTTTTCCCCCTCTGGACAGTCTTTCTTTGCTTCTTTGGTCCACATGGACTAAAAACGTATCACTCATATCACTTATATCTTACATGTTACATGTCTAGCCATACAGAGAAAAAGAAAGCAAGAGAGTGAGTGGGGAAGAGACAAAAAGAGAGAGAGTGAATTTCTTGATCTCCATGTCAAACTCCCAAGAAAAGAAATTCAATTACACCAATTTGGACCAGGTGCCCACAGGTGGCCCAATACACTGTAGTAAGAAGTGCAGCATCAAGCTGTACCAATGGCTGGGCCATTACTGCAACCATGGGAAACTGGAGGGAGCTTAGGGATGAGAAATTCCCAAATGAAGAAGATAAAATCATCCACACCAATCTAAGTTACTTTATATTTTTGAACCTTGATATTTTCATTCAAAAAATAACAAGTGGCAAGAAATAAATGTTCGTTTAAAATTAAAGAAAAAAACATTGTTGATTACATTCTCTCTAATAATCTCATAAAAATAATTCTAAGATGTAATATTTTTGGAAATGCTGCTTCCTCCATTCCTTTCTTGGTGGGTCATGGGGCTTTATAAAGGCTCTGATAAGAACTGCAAGAAAGAAACTTAATGCTTTTGTTTAAAAAGAATGCCCTCTACTTACCTGACCATGGAATAATTTTTGAAGGAATGCCTATGACCTGAAATCACTTTCAAAATGACTGCACTTTACTATTTGTATGAGCCTTACGTTTCAGACCACAAGCTTCTGTAGGAAGTATAATTTTAAAGAAAATTATAACTATAGATACCAGAAGTCATTTATGTTAATAATTGCTCTCTGTCATATGCTTGAGGCCTCTGAAAAACAAAATTGCCCAAATAATTGCTTTTCTGAATCTGTGGCAACTTAGGATAAATTTTATTCATATGAGAGCTCTCCGTATCTTCCTATCATTTTTCTCATAGCATTGGTCTCTTAGTGTTGGCAAAATTATAAAGAACTCAAAGACAGATTTCCATCCACTGTACCAATAAAGAGGTTTCAGAAAGGAACTAAATGCAGGAACTAAAATAAGGCAGCAGTTTCTTAGTGGGCTTGATGCAGAATTTACACTTTAGAACATTCACTGATGCTACGTGCAAATTCCAGATTCCACATTGAAATAACAATGTCCTTTTGGTTCTTTCATTTCCCATCAGGTTGGTTTTTAAAACTTCTATAGAGCTCCGACCTCTCCCACGTCATGAATCAATGTGGACTTCAGCTTTGTCTTGCACGAGTGGCCGACCAATGCATTTAGCTCTTTATTCCTAGAGGGAGTCTCCAGCCACTATCTTTATTACAACCCTTTATTGAAAATGTGTAATTTCAGTTCCAAGTTTCAAATGGTGTTCTATTAGTGAGAATTATTTGCTGTTCCTTGGAAAGTGATTTGAAGCCTGAGATAATTATAGAGTCATGGAACTGTGAAGCGCATCCAGAGGCCACTGAGACCTTGTTCTACTCTGAAAGCAGGCCCGCGCCTTGGCTGAGCAAGCCATGTTTCCAGCTGCTTTGCCCCAGAGGAAATGATTACACCTTTTCCAGTAGTGTAAACTCCTGTTTAAAATTTCTGACCAGTAGTATGGCCCATCTTCAAACTGAGAAAAACAAATAGAAACCCTACAATCCGACAGGAAACCCCTTATCCTTTCCTTCTACCAGTCTTTTTAAGGGCTTCAGAGTCAATACTACTGATTTAGTTCTTAGAGTATCCAGACTTTTCTTTCTTGAGTAAAATTCACTCATTTAAAATTTAACTTATTTTCATTTGCATACCACTTGAGTCATCTTTTCTCACAGCTATCTCCAGTCAGTAAATAATGTTACCATTTTCCTGATCACTCAAGCTTAAACTTTAAATTTATATTGGATTCCTTCCTTTCCCTCCATTCATACACCCAATCAGCAATTGTCTTAGGATATCTATCCCCCGATGTGTATCCTGTTTACTATTCTTTTCCATTTCTACTGATGCTGTCCCTACCACATTCCAGCTTCCTAGTGCACCTCATTTGTTTCTCACCCTTGCAAAACTTCCTAATTGGTGCTTACATCAGTTACAGATTGAATGCAGCTGCATGTGACACAAAAACATTTGCCATATATACAGCATCTTGAAAACAAATAGGGAGTCTTTTTTTTTTCTCACATCACCATACTAATGGCAGTAAGCAGTGTGGGATAAAGTATCAGTTCCACAGTATCATAAGGAACTCAAGATACTGGTGGCTTTCCATGATTATGTCCTTAAGGTCTCAGGCCATTTTATCACCTATAGTTGCTCCCACTTTTAAAAAGCATTTTTGGAAGACTCACCCTATGACTTCAGTTTATTTCACATTGTCCCAAACTAGGTGCTACTATCCCTTTCTTCCAAGGAGGAAGGCAAAAATGGTTGCATTTTTTTTTATTGTTTTCTGTTTCCTTTTCAAGCTATTATATCACCATCCCCAACAAAGCTAATGTCCTATAAGAAAGGGGGCGGTGAGATGGTCAACGGACTTTGCCACAGAATCCTGCCTTCAGATTTCCCAGGGCAACATGAACCCTATTGCCAGATTGATCTTCTCAAAGCACAACTGGGTCCATGTCAAATCTCATAAGAGCCATTCAAAGCTCCTTCAAATAGCATCATGAATAAAGTCCAAGTTTCTTGGACTAACCAATTAAAAGGAATAATAATCAGGCCCCAAAGTATGTTTTTATTATTCTACTCTGGTAAACTTATATTCAAATTAAATGGAATCAATTATTATTGTGGCTGCTTTCTAAACATAGCATGGAGCAATACTGGCTCCATCCTTTCAACAAACCTGCAATGCTCCCTCTGCTGCCATCTTCTTTTCTTAAAAGCTTTTCCATTCTTGAAGGCTCAACTCACATCTTACCTCTTCTGTGTTCCTAATCACTCCCCTTCTACTTAACTTTAATTAACCTGTAAAAAATAGTAACACAGTCAGTTCAGTTAGATTTCACTCATTTCTACATTAAACTCTTTATGTACGTTACCTCATTTAATACTAACAGCATTCCCTGGAAGGTAAGTTTTATTATCCCGTTTGCACAACAGAGACATTTGAGATTCAATCTAAGAAAAACTTGCTCTCAAGTTCACACTACTAGAACATAATAGGCAGCAGTCAAATCAGCGCCATGCAATGGCATAACTTGGGTTCTTGCCAATGCACCAAGGTGATTCCCTCTATTACAGTACCAAGTTCATGGTCTGAAATTCTCTATGATTATTTTTCTTACAAGGAGCATGTTGTGTTGATCTTTCAAGTTTTCACAACTAAAAATGTATCACTCAATAGGTTCTTAAACTGAATGCCCCCTTTACAAAAAGAAAAATACCTCCAAATATTTAAATGTGTCTGGAGGTTTTGTTTTAAGGACAATTTTCATTCTGTTAACTTTTGTTTCTACTTCTGTGGCTCTTCATTTTGTGCATTATGAATCTCTCTTTATGGATAGAAAATTAAGTGAAATTTGGAAAACAATACATGAACAAAAGGAGAAGACAGACAAAGAAATAGAAACAAAAATTAATAGAAATCCTGCAGATAAAGAATACAATGACAGAACTGAAAATTAAAAATTATGTTTTCAAAGAAAGATTCAATAGCAGACTCAATCAAGCAGAATCAGTGAGCTCAAAGACAACACATTTGAAATTACCCAGTCAGGGAAGCAAAAAGAAACACATCAAAAATAATAAAGAAAGCCTGTGTGAATCATGTAACAACACTAGTAAGAGAAGTTGAGTTTACATAACAGTCTCAGAAGGAGAAAAGTGATAAAGCAGGCCAGAAAACAAATTTAAAGAAATAATTGATGAAAACTAAATAAATCTGGGAAAAGATGCCAACATCCAGGTGCAGGAAGCATAGAGGTCTCTAATCAAATTCAACCCAAACAGGAGCTCACCAAGACATATAATAATCAAACTATCAAAAATCAAAGGCAAATAAAAAATTCTAAGAGCAGCAAGAGATAAGAAACATATTACATACAAAGGAATCTGAATATAGCAATCAGCAGATTTCCTAACAGAAATGCTGTGGGCCATGAGCAAGCAAGGTGATATATTCATAGTGTTGGGGGGAAAAAAAAAAGCTGCCAACCCGTAATACTTCACCCAGGAAAGCTGTCCTTCAGAAGTGAGGAATAAATAAAAACTTTCCCAGGCAAACAAAAACTAAGGAACTCTTTATTGGCAGTGGAAGTGTTAAAAAAAAAACAAAAAAAAACTAAGGAACTTTGTCACCACTATCCCTGCCTTATAGGAATTGAGAAAGAGTATTCCTTAAGCTGAAATAACTGGCTGCTTATTAATAAAATAAAACACATAAGAGTACAAAACTCAATAAGATAAGTAATGTAGAGTCATATTCAGAATACTATAAAACTATAATAATGGTGTATAAGGCAACTTTATTGCCTGTATGAGAGTTAAAAGAGAAAAATAACAAAAACAACTATAGCTATAATGAATCGATAAAGTAAGCAAATTACCAAAAGATGTCAATTTGGATATAAAAAAATATAAGACGGGGGGGAAATATATAGTTTTTATATGTGACCAAAGTTAAGTTGTTATCAGCTTCAAATAGCATTGTATAAGATATTTTATATAATTCCCTTGGTAACCACAGAGAAAAATCTATAGTAGGTGCACAAGACATAATAGATGAGATTTAAAGCATACCACTACAGAAAACCATCAAACCACAAAGGAAGACAGTAAGAAAGAAAAAAGAAACAAAATATCAATGAAACAAACAGAAAACAAATTACAAAATAGCAGCAATAATATTACCTACCAATAATTACTTTGAATATAAATAGTTTACATTAAAAGACATAGAGTGGCTGATGGATTAAAAAAAACCAAGATACAACTATATGCTGTCTATAAGAGGACTCACCTCATATTTAAAAACACACATAGACTGAAAGTGAAGGGAAGGAAAAATAATGCATGCAAACGGAAATCAAAAGAGAACAGAGATAGCTATACTTAGACAAAAGACTAAGACAAAATCTGTAAAAAGAGACAAAGACGGATAATATGTAATAATAAAGGAGTCAACTCATCAAGAGAATGTAAGGATTATAAATATGTATGTATCAAACATAATAGCACTTAAATATATAAAGCAAATATTAAATAGAGAAGATAGCAATGCACTAATAATAAGGGACATAATACCCTACTTTCAACAATGTATGGTTCATTCAGACAGAAAATTGATAAGGAATCATCGGACTTGAACTACACTTTAGACCTAATGGATGTAACAGACATACACAGAACATTCTATCTGACAGCAACACAATATGCATTCTTTTCAAGTGCACACAGAACATTGTCCAGAATAGATCATATATTAAGCCACAAAACAAATCTTAACAAATTAGGATGATTGAAATTATTTCAAGTATCTTTTCTTACCACAATGGTATAAAACTAAAAATCAATAACAGGAGACATCTTGGAAAATTCTGAAATATGTGGATATTAAACAATATGCTCCTGAACAACTAATGGCTCAAAGAAGAAACCAAATGGGGAATTAAAAAATATCTTAATGCATCTGTGACTGCTTTAAAAAATGCATCTGTGGCTGTTTTAAAAATGAATGACTGGATTCATTAATTAAAATAAAAATATCTTAAGACAAATGAAAACAGAAACACAACATACCAAAATTTATGTAACACAGCAAAAGCAGTTTTAAGAGAGAAATTTGTGGCCTAATTGACAATTAAAAAAAAAACGATCTCAAACAAACAACATAGTGTTATACCTCAAGGAACCAAAGAAAAGCAAACTAACCCCAAGGTCAACAGAAGGAAGAAAATAATAAAGATCACAGCAGAACTAAATGAAAATAAAACTAGAAAAATAATTTTAAAAATCAATAAAACTAAGTTGGTTTTTTGAAAAGATAAACAAATCGACAAACTCTTAGCTAAACTAAGAAAAATAATGAGAAGCCCCAAACAAATAAAATCAGAAATAAAAGAAGAGACATTACAGTTGGTACCACAAAAATGTAAAGGATCCTAAAAGATTACATGCCAACAAATTGGATAACCTAGAAGAAATGGATAAATTCCTAAAAGCATAATCCACCAAGACTGAATCATAAAGCAATAGAAAATGTGACCAGTTCAATAATGAGTAAGGGGATTGAATCAGTAATAAGAAATCTCACGTCACAAAAAAGCCCAAGAGCTGATGGCTTGTTTGCTGCATTCTATCAAACATTTAAAGAAAAACTATTAACTGATCCTTCTCAAACTCTTCCAAATAATTGAATAAGAGGGAAGACTTCCTGACTCATTTGCAAAGCCAGCATTACCCTGATACTGAAACCAGACAAGTACACTACAAGATAAGAAAATTACAGGCCAATATCCATGATGAGTATAGATGCAAAATTCCTCAGCAAAATACTAGCAAATTGAATTCAACAGCACACTAAAAGAATCATTCATCATGATCAAGTAGGATTTAACCCTGGGGTGCAAGGATTATTCAACATAAGCAAATCAATAAATTTGATACACCATATTAACAAAAATAAAGGACAAAAACCACATGATCATTTCAGTAGGTGCAGAAAAAGCATTTGACAAAATTCAGTATTACTTCATGATAAAAATTCTCAACAAATGAGACATAGAAGGAATGTACCTCTGCACAATAAAGATCAAATACAAGTCCATAACTAATATTATACTCAATGGCAACAAGTGGAAAACTTTTCCTCTAAGATCAGGAACAAGACAAGGATGCCTACTCTCACCACTTCTATTCAACATACAAATCATGACAGAGCAATTAGGTAAAAGGAAAAAATAAAAGACATCCAAATAGGAAAGGAAGAAAAGAAATTATCTTTGCTGACAGCATGATCTTATGTATATAAAACCTTAAAGACTATATCAAAAAAAGCTGTTAGAACTAATAAATGAATATAATAATGTTGCAGGATTTGAAATCAACAGACAAAATTTGGTAGCAATTCTATACACTATTAATAATAGTAAACTATGCATAAAAGAAATTATGAAAAAATCTAATTTATACTATTTACAAAAAACTTAACTAAAATATTTAGAAATAAATTTAATTAAGGTGGTGAAAGATCTGTACACTGAAAACTATAAAACATTGATGAAGGTAGTTTAAGAAGATGCAAATAAATAGAAATATATTCCCTGTACACGGATTGAAAGAATTAATATTGTTAAAATGTCCATACTATCCAAAGCAATCCACAGATTCAGTGCAATCCCTATAAAAATTCCAAGGATATTTTTCACCCAAAAAGAAAAAATAACCCTAAAATTCATGTAGAACCACAAGAAAGCCCAAATAGCCAAGAAAATCTTGAGCAAAAACAACAACAACAACAAAAAACAAAACACAAAGCTGGAGGCATCACACTGCCTGATTTCAAACTATTTTACAAAGCTATAGTAATTAGAACACCATGTTAATGACATGAAAAAGAACACATCAATGAATGGAACAAAATAAAGAGCCCAGAAATAAACCCATACATTTACAGTCAATTGATTTTCAGCAAAGGTGCCTACCCACAATGGGAAAAAAGACAGTCACTTTAATAAAGTGTGTTGGGAAAGCTGGGTATCCACATCCAGATGAATGAAATTGGACTCTTATCTTATCTTATACCATATACAAAAATCAACTGAAACTGGATTAAAGACTTAAACATAAGATCCAAAACTATAAACTACTAGTAGAAAATATAGGGGAAAATTTACATGACATTGGTCTGGTCATTGATTTTTGGATTTAACCCCAAAAAGCTCAGGCAACAAAACCAAAAATAGACAGATGAGATTACATCAAACAAAAACTTTCTGGACAGAAAAGGAAACAAGTAACAAAGTGAAGAAATAAACCTTTGGATTAGGACAAAATATCTGTAAGCCATATTACATCTGATAAAGGGTCAATACCCAAATATATAAGTAACTCAAACAACCCGATAGCAAAAAAACAAATAACTCAATTTAAAAATGAGCAAAGGACCTGAACAGACATTTCTCAAAAGGAGAAATACATATAACCAGCAAATACACGAAAAATGCCCAATATCATTAATCATTAGGAAAATGCAGATTAAAACCACAAGGACATATCACCTTCCACCTGTCAGAATAGTTATTAACCAAAAAGACAAAAAATAAGTGTTGGCAAGGATGTGGAAAAAAGAATACACTTGTACACTGATAGTGGGAATATAAATTAGTATAGCCATTTTGAAAACTGTATGGAGGTTCTTCAAAAAATTAAAATAGAACTACCATATAGCAATCCCATTTCTGGACATATATTCAAAAGATTTGAAATCAGTAATGTTGAGAAGATATTTGCATTCCCATGTTCATTGCAGCACTATTCACAATACCTAAGTTATAGAATAATTGTTCATCAATTGATGCATGAAGAAAAAAAGCAGTATATAACACAATGAAATACTATGCAGCCTTACGAAAGAAGGAAATTTTGTCATTTGTGACAACATAGATGAACCTAGAGGACATTGTGCTAAGTGAAACAAGCTAGGCACAAAAGAGCTAATATTGATACTACATGATCTCACTTACATGTGGAATCTAGAACAATTGAATCCAGAAGCAGAGACTAAACTGGCAGTAATCAGAGCAAGTGATGGCAGAAATGGGGAGATGTTGGTCAAAGGGTACAAAATTCGATTAGACAGGAGGAATAAGTTTTTTGAGAGCTATTGTACAGTGCGATGACTATAGTTAATGACATATTGTATATTTCAAAATTGCTAAGAGAACAAATTCCAAATGTTCTCACACAAATAATAGTAAGTGTTTGAGGTGATGGACATGTAAATTACCTTGATTTAATCATTCCACATTGTACACATATCTCATAACATCACTTTGTAGCCCACAAATATATACAATTATAATTTGTCAATTTATAATTTAAAAAAGAATACATGGAGGCTGTAATTCTTATAAAATTGGTCAAAAGGCACAGATTTTCTGCTGCGAGGAATGTATTTAACAGAATTTTGATATGTTATCTCTTCGTCAAGAGTGTATTAAGATGATAGTAGAAAACAACTGAGAATGATTGCAAATGTTTTAATTCAATTAGGGCATTGCTGCTATCTTTTTGCCATGTGAATGGAATTTCTGAGAATGTATGTGTATTTTCCAAGCAGTGCAATATACCATAGATCTAAATCTTATCTGCTCTTCTAACAAGTTGCCTCAAAGAAAAATAAAATTAAAAAAATGGAAAGAAAAAACAAAATTTCTATCAAGTATTATCTTCCCATGTGATCATTTATGACAGCTTGAGAATGAAATTGAGCCTAAACCGCCAACAGCTATATTTTCATAAGTGAAGGCCTCACACTGATTGCCAGTAGTAAAACAGTACAATAAAAGAGGAAAACAATGTGAACTGCTCACATAACACCAAGCAGTTTTTCCAGTTTGCTTTGTTTAGTCCCTCTTTCACTGTTGTGGAAACAACACTTCAGTTCTGGTTGAGAGGGTTCTTTTATTACAACATGATACAAATTTTTTCATAGTGACTTAAGTATAAATAGTAGGCCTGCAATCTTTTAAAGATATACTGCCAACACTCCAAATACAGCATTAATAATATCCAAGTAAGATACAATTGCATGGCTTATGACACATGAAAGCCTGACTTGTAATAATAGACTGGTTGATTATAGTAGGGGCACAAGGGGGCTTGAAGTGCATAATGTCTTCTAGTTCACGATCACTACACATCAAGGGTGGCGTTGTTGTTATTGTGACCTAACATGTACTTTAAAATGGTTTGTTACATGATAATTATTTGGGCTATCAATACTACTAACAAATTATAACAGCTAACATCAATCCAGCGGTTACTACATGCGAGGCTATATACTAAGTACTCTGCAAGCATTACTTTATACATCATTTAATCCTTAAAAAATAAAAACACAAACTATGCTATAAATATTATCATCATGCTCTTTTAGCTGCTAAAGAAACTAGGACTTGGGGAGGTTTGCATAAATAGTCAAGCTGGTATGACTCCAAAGACTGTGCTCTTGAAACTCCTTAAAATGTCTCCCCTAAGTGTATAGTGAGAGAGAGAGAGAGGAGACAATGACTACTGCTTTGGGTCCAAGAAGGTGACTCCTATGGATTCTCCCGAAACAAAAAGAACATTAACCATTCTGCCTCCCTTCCATACTCACTTACGTGACCTTTTCATTGCTGGGTCATGATCCCAACAGCCAAAGACTAAAGACAGAGAAAGTGCACACTGCTAAGTTGATATAACTGGGATTTTTCCCATCAGATTCCAAAGTAGCATGGCCTCAAGGGAGCACATTCCCTTGAAGAATCACCATGGATGCTTTCTCACCAAGTAAAGTTCATTTCCACCTGCCCTGTAACGTCATTCAGAGTTCAACACCTAAATTTAGGAACCAAAAAGGAGGAAGGGAAGGTTAGGGGATATGAACAGACATGTAGTACCAAAGCAAAAAGGAAACTTCTATTTCTAATAATAGGACAATTGAAATAACCAAAAACTTCACAGTTGTGGAAAAACCTGTCAATTAGAGATAAATGTACCACATATCTTTTTAAATACACTCTTGAATTTGCCAACGAAGTAAAAAATACCGTTCAGCCATGAAAAACAATGCAATCATGTATTTTGCGGCAACATAGATGGAACTGGAGGCCATTATCTTAAGTAAAACAACTCAGAAATGCAAGTCAAATACCACATGTTCTCACTGATAAGAGGGCACGAAGTAATGTGTCCACATGAACGTTGAGTGTGGAATAATAGTCATTGGAGACTCACAAGGTGGGAAATGGGGAGGAGGATGAGGGATGAGAAATTATTAATGAGTAAAATGAACATGATTAGGGAGATGGTTACACTCAAAGCCCAGACTTCACCCCTACACAACTATATCCTTATAACAAAGCTACACTTGTGTCCCTTAAATTTATACAAATTAAAAAAAAAAAACATCTCGAGGCACCACAATTAGGTGGTTATGGTTAAAAATTCTACCTAAAGCTAGATGCTCAGGACTCACAGAAATCTAGATCTATAAACAAACTCAAAAAGATGACAATAAAATCTGTCTCGGACTAAGTTTTAAGAGGAAAAATTTAGTCTTCTCTGAGAATTCATAATCATTTACATGAGTCTTAGGTGTAAATCTACACTGCTTGTGAATTTATAGTTCTTATTCAAAGTTGTTTTAAGTCCAATTAAGATTTAGGATACCAAAGCAAACCCAGAAAAATAAAAACAATTTTTCTATATGAACAATCAAAAAAGTGAATACAAACAATTCTTTATGATCTAAATTCAAAAGAGAAATGAGCTCTTCATAGGATAGGAGAAAGCCGTGGCAACTTCTATACCCAGGGAGGCAAGACAGGGATATTAGCTAAAATTAGATGGAAGAACATACCTGTCAAATAAGGAGAGTCTTTGCAGGGTTTAAGAGAAATGAGCAGAGCCTTAGATGACAGTGTGAGCTGGAACAATGGATTAGAATGTAGAAGAGGCCCAAATTCGAATCACAAAGCCTGACCATTCATCCATACACATCGTTCATACTCCATCTTACATTTTGCTGAGAAAGCAGCCATGGAAGAGGAGCTGAAAATATAAGAGATAGTTCAGAGACCCACTCATTCCACAGGGCTTGCATTCCAAAACCCTGCTGGAGTTTAATTCAAGGTTAAAATAAAAACATCTGAGACTTCAGCTGAACTCTTTTGAGGCAAATATTTACAAGATCAAAAAAGGGTCAAAAATGGAAGTTGGACTAATGGTAGGTAAACTCAATATATTCAAAACTGCTGACTAGCCATAGTAAAACTCAAATCTAGGGGGGCTCAGTAAGATCAGCCTTCATTCTACCCTCAAGGTAGAATAATGAACTTGAATTCTCTGGAAAATAAACAAAAATAACCAAAAATCAAATATCCTTGTCAATTTTTATGTTACATACAACATCTAGAATATAATCCAAAATTAGAAAATTTATAATCAAGAAAATGTCATCTGTAATTTTTTAAAAATTTAAATTTACATAGTCAACAGAAGCAAACCCACAGAAGATTTCATTTTTGAAGTTATAAGTCAAGTGCTTTAACATAACTATTATAAATATGTTAAAGAGTTTACAGGAAAAAAATTATATTATGGGTAAAGATATCTGTTTTTTTAAAAAATTCAAAACTCTCAATGGTAACCAAAAGGAACTCTAGAACCAGAGAACACAATATCTGATTAAAACAAAATAAAATAAAAATTTTTGATGTAATGTTTATTTTAATGTTCTTAATAGCAGATAGAACACTGCAAGAAAGAGGATTAGTGTATTTGAAGGCAGATATTATAAATTATTTAAACTTAATCAGAGAAAGAAAAAAATGACCAAACAAACAGAGCATCAGTGAACCTTGGGATAATATCAAGGATTCTACCATGCATTTAATTGAAGCTCTGGAGAAAAAGAATAGAACAAAAATATTTTTTGAAGAAATAATAGTGCAAATTTTTCAAAATTGATGAAAATCACCAACCTACAGATCCAAGAAGCTAAATTAATCCTAAGCAGAGTAAATATATAATAAATAAAACCAAACCACTAAGGCACATTATAGTTAAACTACAGGAAAACAGTAATAGAGATAAATTGTTAAAAACATGCAGAAACAAAAAGAAATCTTATATACAGGCGAACAATTGTAAAAAAAAATCTGACTGCACATCAGAAGAAATGCAACCCAGAAAACAAGTGGAACAATCCATTTTAAAAATCTAAATATTAAATATCTCCTGCAAAAATACCCTTTGAAAACAGAAATTTAATTAAGGATAATTTCAGATAAGCAAATAGTGAGAACATTTTTTGCCAGCAGACCTGCACTAGAAGAAATGCCAAAAAAAATTTTGCAGGTTGAAAAGAAACTATACCAGATGGAAATTTGGATCTGCAAAAAGGAATTAAAAATGCTATAAATAGCAAATATGTCTATAAATATAAAGGAAAATCTGGTCTCTTTTCTTAATTTTTATAAATGATCTTTAAAGCAAAAGTCAAAATTATGTACTGTAGGGCTTGTAAAAATCTATATCAACAATAGCATAAAGTACTAGAGAAGGTAAAAAGAATAAAATTATTACATGGTTTTTATAGTATACATAAAATAGTATATTATTAATTCATAATAGACTGTAATAGGTTAAAGTTGTATATTGTAAACCCTAGAGTTCCCATCAGGACATTTTTTAAACCAATCTTAAAGAAAATAGAGATAAAATGAAATACTCGGTAATATTTAAGTATTAATACTTCAAAAAGAAGAAAAACAAACACAGATGAGAGAAAACAAATAGCAAGACATTATACTTAAACATGACCATATTAACAATTACATTGTAAAAAGAGTATAAACGCTACAAAATTAGGGTAAAAAAATCAGACTGGATAAAAAGTTGGAAGAAATAATCACTGGTATATAATTATTGTATTAATCAATGTAACATTATACAGAATCTGAAAGCAGATTCACACTTAAATGATTAATTGATTTTTGACACAAGTACCAAAACAATTTAATGACAAAAAGTACATTACGACAAAAATTATATAATATATATGTATAGTTAGAAAAATAATAATAATAAACTTTATCCCTTATCTCATGCTAAACACAAAAATAAATTTGAGTGGGCTCATAGGGCTAAACATAAAACCAAAAATATAAACATTTTAGAAGAAATAAAGTAGAATTTCCCTTGACTTAAAGGAAAATAAATATTTTTTAGAACACAAAAATAAAATTCTAAAAGAAAAGAAATAATATACTGGACTTCATCAAAATTAACATATCTGTTCAACAAAACACTATTAGAAATGGACTGACACAGTTAGATCAAGACGAGCAACTAGACACAGGTAGTATGTGCCTCCACTGAGAGGAACCATGATAGTAAGCAGATTCTCACATTTTGAACAGATTTTCTAAGAGAGAGCATTAGGATTCACTAGGGAAGTGACAAGAAGAAACAAAAGTGAGAAAGCAGAGAGTTCAGGGCAATTTGCCAGGCTGGGGACTGGGTAAGAATTGGGAGAAGCTCCTGGATGCATGGAAACAGTAAGACGGAAGCCCATAAGGCTCCAGCCTCTGAGATGTGCTTTTATCATCTTGGCTACAAGAGAACGCCCTGACCCAGGCAGGTCTTAGGCCTAACATAGGAAGATGCCTGGAGATTACACAGAGATATTGCTCCAGAAAGGGAATCATAGAGAATCCCACTGACATCGGAGCCTACAGCAGCTTAGGCTCAGTGCCATTCTCACAGCTTAGATATGTGGGAACTACGGGCAAGTCTGCAGCCACTGTACAGCTCTAGGGAAGGACAGAGATGCCCAGGTGTTTGTTCCCACATACCCCTGAGAAGGTCGCCACTGTGCTGAAAGGCTGCTGCTGAGACTGAGACTTGAGCGGACAGTATTTCCACAGTTTCTTGCCAGCATCTCTGATATCAGGCCCAACGATCTATTTTGAGAGTTCTACACTGGGTTGAACCCTGCCCGCAGCCCCCAGCTAGCTGGGAAGGGCCAGGGAAAACAGGCTTTCCAACACATACATAGGACAATACCCACCACCCTTCAATGGACTGCTATGATACTGGGTCTCAAGAAAACTGCACTCGTCACAGTTTCTTGCCAATGCAGCCTGCCTGAAAAAGGCACTATCATCTCTGGTCACAGGCCCAAGGTACTATTTTGGGAATTTAAAATAGTAAATGGGCTGCACCCCATCCTCAGGCTAACTTTGGAATGATATAGCTGAAGCCCTGCCCAGCTGAGGAGCGACAAGGGACAGCCCAAACTCTCCTGTATACACCTGGGACAATAACCACTGTCCGTCCAACTGCCAGCAACTGAGAGGCTGAGACATAAGCAGAAAGCATACATCAACAGTTTCTTGCCCATGCTGCTTGCCTGAAAGGGTTCTTTGATTGTGAGCCCATAGGCAGAGCCATTTTAAGAGTTTAATGCTGGGCTGTGGCTTGCCCTCAGACCAAATTCCAGATGATTTGGCTATATCCACCACTCATCCAGAAAGGGACAGGGCAGACCAAGCTCTCCTAAGCAAATTTAGGACAATACCCACTGCTCTGTAATATAGGCAGCTGTGGAACTGGGAACTAACCGGCCCAATTCATTGCAGCTATCAGCGTCACCAACCCAGACCATATAGGTCCCAGAAGTTAGCTCCAACACAGCTGCTGCCACCTGTCACATCATACCAGCTACTCAGGGACCTGAGAGCCTTCCTACAAACCCAGCCTTCTGTTCTAACTGCCAGTTTCTCAGCAAACTACCTTAAGGCCCCAAAACTGGTCCTCACTAACTGGTCCACACTAACACTAGTGCCAGCATAAGCTGCTTGGGAGTGTAAAATCAAGCACACTGCTGCCATTACTGGGGCCTAAAGACTGGATCAGCTAGCATTCAAGCTCCTAGCAAAATTTCATGACAACCTCAACTAAGAACTGTACCCTAAGCCACCAGTAAAATCACAGAAACCACTGATCCTGTGTATTGCTAAACCAGAAAAAGATCAAAATACCACAAGCACAAAAAATCAAAGTGCCCTACTCAACCAACAACATATATATATATATGTATACATGTATATATGTATATATGTATACATCTATATGTATATGTGTTTGTGTGTGTATATATATATATATCTTCAACAAAAAGTTTTCCCTTTGAAGGGAATTTCAAAAAAAATCGAACAAGCAAGTGCTACTGCAGATGTACAGGTAGCAGCAGAAGGACATAGGAAATACGAAAAAGCAAGGAAATACCACACCAAAAGCAGGACCACAATAATTATCCAGCAATGGATCCAAATCAAAAACAATTCCTCATAATGTGAGATAAAGAATTCCATATATTAATTCTAAAGAAGCACAATGAAATGCAATAGGAATCTGAAAATGAATACAAAGAAATCAGAAAATAAATTCAAGACATGAATGAGAAATGTACCAAGGAGAAAGATGTCTAAAAACAAAAAAACAAACAAAAAACCCAGAAATTCAAGAGCTAAAAAATTCATTAAAGGATATACAAAAAACATTCAAAAACTTCAATTGACTAGACCAAGCAGAAGAAAGGATCTCAGAACTTGAATACAGGTCTTTTGAAATAAGACAGTCAGACAAAAATAAGGAAAAGAGAATTAAAAAGAATAAGCAAAGTCTTCCAGATGTCTAGGACTACATAAAGTGACCAAACTTACAAATTGCTGATATTCCTAAGGGGGAAGAGAGATTTAAAAAAAAGTTTAGAAAACCTATTTAAGGATATATTGATGAAACTTCCCAGGACTAGCAAGGGAGATATTCAGATACAGAAGGCACAATGTATTTCTTTCAAATACATTTGAAGAAAAACTTCATCATGGCATATTATAATTAGAATGACTAAAGTCAAAGAGGGGATAAAAAAGATTTTTAAAATTAACAAGAGAAAAGCATCTAATCATCTATAACAGAAATCCCATCAAACTACCAGCAGATTTCCCATCAGAAGTTTTACAGGCCAGAAGAGAATGGGATGGCATTTTCTAAGTGCTGTAAGAAAAAAACGACAAGCCAAAAATTTTGTATCCTGCTAGAATAAGCTTCATAAATGAAGGAGAAATAAAATTTTTCCCAGATAAGCAAATGCTGAAAGAATTCATCACCACTAGACTGGCCCTACAGGAAATGCTAGAAGGAGTGTTCAACATGGAAAAGAAAGGTCAATATTCACCAACATAAAAAGACATGAAAATATAAAACTCAAAGGTCTAATAAATAAACATACATTAATAAAAGAAGAATTGAAAGGAATTAAATGGTAACACAACAGAAGTTCAGCAAACCACAAAGACAGAGAAAAAGAAAGAAACAAATAATTTATAAAACAACCAAAAAACAATTAACAATATGACAGGAACAAATCTTCACTTTCAATATTAACCTTGACTATAGATTAAATGTACTGCTTGAATGATATAGATTGGCATAATGTGTAAAAAACATGATCTAACTATATGCTACTCACATTACCCATAAATACACATAGAAATACATATATATATATATATACATATATATACTGAAAGAAAAGAAGATATTCCACAGATACAGAAACCAAAAGTGATCAGTAGTAATACTTAAAAAGATGTCCAATCAAAGACAGTTTTAAAAAAAGGACAAAGAAGGTCATTAAATAATGATAAAGAGATCAATTCAGTAAAAGGATATAAAAATCCTAAATATATGCACCCAACATCAGAGCACTCAGATTCACAAAACAAATGTTACTAGACCTAAAGAAACAGATAAATAGCAATACAATAATAGTGGGGGACTTCAACACCCCATTCATAGCACTAGACAGATCATTGAGACAAAAACTCAACAAAGAACCGTTGGACTTAAAATGGACATTAGACCAAATGGATTTAACAGACATTTACAGAACATTCTACCCAACAACTATAGAATACACATTCTTTTCATTAGCACATGAAACATTCTCCAAGATAGACTGCATGTTAGGTCACATAAAAACTCTTAATAAATTTTTAAAAATCTAAATTATATCAAGTACCTTCTCATACTACATTGGAATAAAGCTAGAAATGAATATAAAAGAAACTTCAGAAACTATACAAACACATGGAAATTAAACAGCATGCTCCTGAACCATCATTTGATCAAAGAAGAAATAAAGATGAAAATTAAACATTTTTTTGCAATGAAGGAAAATTAAAACACAACATACTAAAACCTGTGGGATACAGTAAAAGCAGTTCTAAGAGAAAATTTTACAGTATTAAATGTCCACAACAAAAAAGTGGAAAGATCACAAATTAACAACCTAACATTATACCTTAGGGAACTAGAAAAACAAGAACTAACCAGACCCAAAATTAGTGAATGAAAAGAAATAACAAAGATTACAGCAGAATAAAAAGAAACAGAGACTAAAAAAATATCAAAGTATCAATGAAATGAAAAGTTGGTTCTTCAACAAGATAAACAAAATTGGTAAATCATTAGCTTGATTAACTGAGAAAAGAAGAGAGAAGATGAAAATAAACACAACCAGAATAAAAAAGGGGACATCACCACTGATATCACAGAAATGCAAAAGATCACCAGAAATTATTATAAACAACTATTCATTCACAAATTAGAAAACCTAGAGGACATGGATGAATTCCTGAAAACCTACAACCTTCTTGAACTAGGAAGAAATGAAACTCCTGAAGATACAAATAGCAAGTAGCTAGATTGAATCAGGAACAAAAAAACTCCCAAGGAAAAAAAGCCAAGGACTAAATGGATACACATCCAAATTCTGGCAGACACACAAAGAACTGGTGCAAATCCTACTAAAACTGTTCCAAAAGATCAAGAAGGAGGTAATCCTCCCTTATTCTATGAATCCACTATCACCACAATACCAAAACCAGGAAAGGATGTAAGAAAAAAAGAAAACTATAGACCAATATCTCTGATGAACATAGATGCAAAAATCCTCAACAAAATACTAGCAAAGTGAATCCAACAGCACATTAATAAGATAATTCACCATGATCAAGTGGGTTTTATCCCAACGATGAAAGGGATCAACATATGCAAGTCAAAATATGTGATTCACCACATAAACAGAATTAAAAACAAACAAATATATAATCTTCTTAATAGATGCAGAAAAAGCTTTCAACAAAATCCAGCATTCCTTCATGATAAAAATCCTCCAAAAATCACATTGAAGGAACATACCTGAAAATAATAAAAGCTATATATTACAAACCCACAGTCAATATCATATGGAATGGGGAAAAGTTAAAACCATTCTCTTTAAGATCTGGAACAAGACAATGATGTTCACTTTCACTTCTATTCAACATAGTACTGGAAGTTCTAGCCAGAGCAAGCAGGCAAGAGAAAGAAATAAAGGATCCAAATTGGAAAAGAGGGAGTCAAATTATCTATGTTTGCTGATAATATGATCTTATACTAAGAAAACCCTAGAAACTCCTTTTAAAAACTCCTATATTTGATAAATAAATTCAGCAAACTCTCAGGTTATAAAATTGATGTACAAAAATCAATAGCATTTCTATATGCCAATAATGAGTAAGCTGAGAACCAAATCAAGAACTCAATCCCATTTACAGTAGATGAAAATATAACACCTAGGAATATATTTAACCAAGGCAATGAAATATCTCTACAAGAACTATAATTCACTGATGAAAGAAATTATACATGACATAAATAAGTAGAAAGACATACCATGCTCATTGATTAGAAGAATCAATATTTTTAAAATGTCCATAATGACCAGAGCAATATACATATTTAATGCAATTTCTATCAAAACATCAATGTAATTTTTCACAGAATTATAAAAAAACAATTCTAAAATTCACATGAACCAAAAAAGAGCCCAAATAGCCAAAGTAATCCTAAGCAAAAAGAAAAAATCTGGAGTCATCACATAACTTGACTTCAAATTATACTGCAAGACTACAGGAATAAAAACAGCATGGTACTAGAATAAAAGTAGACACATAGATCAATGCAACAAAATAGAGAACCCAGAAATAAAACCATATTGCTAGAAAGAACTGATCTTCAACAAAGCTGACATAAACATACACTGGGGAAAGGACACACTAATTCAATAAACAGTGCTGGGAAAATTGGATATCCATATGTGGAAGGATTAAACTGGATCCCTATCTCTTAGCATATATAAAAATTAACTCAAGATGAATCAAACACTTAAATGTAAAACCTGAAACCATAAAAATCCTAGATAAAGGCCTAGGAAAAACTCTTCTGGATATTGGCCTAGGCAAATAATTTATGAGTAAGATCTCAAAAGCAAATGCAACAATAGAAAAATACATAAATGGAACTTAATTAAATTAAAAAGCTTCTGACAGCAAAAGAAATGATCAACAGAGTGAATAGACAAGCTACAGAATCAGAGACAACACTTGCAAACTATATATATCCATTAAAGGACTAATACCCAGAATCTAGTACTCAAACAACTCAGTCTGAAAAAAACAACCCCATTAAAAAGTGAGAAAATTACATGAACAGGATTTTTTAACACATTGACTGCCACATAAAAGAATCAGAAACATTTCTTTGGGGCCAGAGTGTTTTATTACAAAAATAGAATAAAAACTTTGAGTGTAATTTAAAGGTAAGCATAAATAGAAAAATGAAATTTATTGACTTCTGTTCATTTAATCCACATTTTTAGAATTAAATTGTCAATATTCATTGTAATAAGAGCATCAACAAATGAGGTTTTATATATGCTTCATGCAGCTCTGGGGTCAAAACTAGAGTCAGTTAAACACAATGACAGTTAATGCATTAAAGAAGATATGCAAATGGTCAATAAAGATATGAAAAATGCTCCATATCATGAATCATCAGAGAAATGCAAATTGAAGCCACAATGAGACCCTTTTCAATTAGAGTGGCCCTTATTAAAAAGTCAAAAACAATAGATGTTGGCAGTATGCAATGAATGGGGAACACTTACACACTGTTGGTGGGAATATAAATTAGTACAATCTCTATATAGAACAATAGAAATGCTCATACTTTGGTGGTGGGCATTTAAAATGGTGCACCACTGTAGAAAACTGAAAGTTTATTTTAAGTTAAACAAACATTTATAATATGTTCCAACAATTCTACTTTTATGTGTTTTCCCCAAAAGAAATAAAAACATTCACACAAAACCTTGTACACAAATGTTCATACATGCTTTATTCATAATAGCCCAAACTGGTAACAATCCCAATGTCCATGAAGAGGTGAATGGATAAAAAATTGTGGCATATCCATACAAAAAAATACTATACAGCAATAAAAAAAATTCCTACCACTAATACACTTATCAACATGAGTGAATTTGAAAAACACACTGAGTGAAAGAAGCAAGACATTAAATAGTACATACTATATGATTCTACTTAGGACATTCTAGAGCAGGAAAAATTAATATACATGATAGCAAGCAGAACACCGATGAAAGGATTGATTTAATAGAGGCACAAAGGATCTTTCTGGGGTGCTGGAGATATTTATATTTTGATTAGGGTGTGAGTTTTATGAATGTATATATTTTTCAAAAGTCATCAAATAGCACAATTAAAATATGTACATTTCATTTCATGCAAATGATACTTCATTTAAAGGACACTTTGAGCTGGTTATACCCCTGGGATAGCATAACAAACATAAACAGCTCTAGAATGATATCATCAACCCAGTCCACACATGAGTCTCACATATTAAGCAGCACCTAATTATGAGATGAAATCCCAATTGAAATGTTTTTAAAAAGAGAAAAAAATTATCTTTAGACAATAGTCCATAGACAATATAGATGGTAGAATTAAAGCTTCATAAGATTTACTAATAGAATTGTCTGATAAACTCTATTAAATAAGAATTTTAAATATTAAAGACATAAAAGAAGAAATAAAACATCACAAGAAAACAAAGTATCATGAATAAAGACAAGATGTGCTTGAAAAGGAACTGAATAAAGATTTTCCATATAAAAATATTTTCCTGTAATTAACACATGAAAAAGCAATTTAGACATATTGAATGGAGAATTAGTGATCTAGAGGAACATTGGGAAAAATTAATGATTCAACAGAGACATTAAAAAACTGGAAAGAAAGGTTAAGAGACAAAAGGAATAGAATGACAACATCTAATAAAGAGTTTATTAGTTATGAAGTATGAAATGTCTGATTCCCTTAAGTACTAAGTTTGACAGTTGACATCTCTGACATTTCACTTTGAACTTCTTGGTTTTTTTTGGGTTTTTTTGTTTTTTAATTGTGCAGGTACATTCTCATTCTTCCAAACACATGTTGTGGCTTGTCATTACCTTTCAAAAATTCTTTAGAGCAATTTTTCAAAACCATGGATAAGAACAAATTTCAGTTATTTTTGAATATGAGTTCCGTCATGGAATCAATGCTGCCCAGACAGGTCAAAATCATCAAAGAAGTGTTTGGGAAGGATGTGGCTAATGAACACACAGTATGTTGATGGTTTGAGAAGTTCCATTCCGGTGATTTTAATCTTGAAAATGAGCCATGGGTGCAACCTGAGCCCAAGGTGGATAATGATGAGCTGAAAGCTCTAGTGGAAGCGAATCCATCTCAACCTAAGCATGAATCAACAGCAAGATTTGATGTTACTATTTCAACAATATTGGACCATTTGAAACAAATCAGCAAGGTAAAGAAGCTGGATAGATGGGTCTCGCATGAATTGAACGAGTGTCAACAGACTAATAGTCTCAAAGCTTGCCTTTTCTTGCTGTCACAACATAAAAGCAAACCATGTCTACACCCCATTGTTACATGTGATGAAAAATGGATTCTTTCTGACAATTGCAAGCATTCAGCACAATGGTTGCATAAAAATGAAGTGCGAAAACACAGTCCAAAACCGAATATTCATCAAAAAAACCTTACGGTGTCTGTTTGGTGGTCCACTATAGCTTCATGAAACCTGGTCAAACCGTTATAGCAGATATCTACTGCAACCAATGGGATGAAATGATGAGAATGCTTGTAATTATTAAGCAGCCAAGGTTGGTCAATAGAGACAGGCCAATCTTCTTGCAAGACAATGCTCAACCGCATGTCACACAAACAATGCTGCTTGACCTACAGAGGCTGGACTTGGAAACTCTCTATCATCCACTGTATTCACTAGAACTTGCACCAACTGACCACCACTTCTTGCAGGCTTTGGACCACTTCTTTCAAGGAAAAATATTCATTCTCAACAAGCTATGGAAAACTCCTTTCATGATTTCATCACCACTCACTCTCCAGGTTTCTTCACTGCTGGCATAAACAAGCTACCGTTAAGATGGTAAAACTATGCCGATAGTTTAGGCACATTCTTTGATTAATTGTACTGTTTCTTGTTTGAGATCTAATAACCTAAACCTTTGATTTGAAATTGGACATTTCATATTTAATGACTAAAAAGCTTTCTGTTGTGCATACATTATGTCATTAATTAACATAACTCTATGAAATAGGTATTATTTTCCCAATATATGCAAAGAGGGCACAGGGACCCAGAAAAGTTGAATAATGTGTCTAATTTACACAGATGCTGCATAGTGAAGCCTGGATTCAAATTACAATCTAGCCAACTTCAAATTTTTTCTTTTTTAACAAAAAGCAACGTTATTTTCCCTATCAATAATCGTTCAATTTTGGGGACCCCAGTTTGAATCACTCTATCTGAATGAATCACTCTATGCAGATTAGCAAATTAATCCCACAAGTGCTTCCTTCTAGGAATACATTAGAAAATAAAATTTCTATGAAAGTAAAAGTTCAATCATGGCTAGTGTCATAAATAGTCACATATGCTTATGAATAACAAAAGTATATTCCTGGTTTTTCCACTGTATAGTGGAGATTAAAGACAAGTGCTAACCACTTAGCACTGCTATGATTAATTTTATGTGTCAAGTTGACTGGCCACAGGGTACCCAAACATTTGGTCAAACATTCTGGGTTTGTCTGTGAGAGTGTACCTGGATGACAGGAACACTTGAATCAATAGACTGGGCAAAGCAGATTGTCCTGACTAACATGGGTGTGCCCATTACAATCAGTTTAAGGCCTGAATAGAACAAAAATGCTGACAGGTTTACAAGTGAGCCAAGAGGTGGGGAGACTTCCTTCTACCTGATTGCCTTGAGCTAAAACATTAGTTTTTTCCTGCCTGTGGATTTGAACTGAAATATCAGCTCTCCCTGGGTCTCAGGCCTAACGGCATCAGACTAGAACTTGACCATCAGCTCTCCTGGTTCTCGGGTCTTCAGACTCACACTGGAATTATGCCACAGATGCTCCTGAGTCCCCAACTGGCTGACTGCAAATATCGGGACTTGTCAGTCTCCATAATTATTAATAAATGAGCCAATTCCTCATAAAAAATCTCTTTTTTAATATATATCTATGTATATAGAGAGATACACATATATACACATTTATATATATATATAAATTCACATATATATAAAAATGTATATGTGTGTACACACACCCACACATACATAAGCACCCTGTTGATTCTGTTTCTCGGGAAAACACTAATACAAGCACCACTGCTTTTAGGATTGAAGTTAATGAGTGAATACAGCTAAGATGTCTGAAATCAACGAAGACGAGTTAAAGACAAAGAAGCAGATGTAATAATAATTCAACATAATTTGACATAAGAATAAAGCTTATATTCAATGAACAACTTCCCACAAAGTGGTAAAGCTACCTAATGTCACTAAATTGATGGAAAATATTGCTTTAAGATAGTACGATAGAGGACATGAAGATGCATGTCAGAGACACAGCAGCACTTTCAGTTCTGTAGAAGTCTATTAAACATTGTTCCACCCAGGCCTCAATAAGAAAGGAACACTTGCATTTCAGAGCTGGATAAACTTAGCAGGTTAGATCAGGAGAGACTTTACCATCCATATTGAACATAAAGTGATAAGTAGATAGGCTTTCCAAGAACAGAGGGTTGGTGAACATCCAATTCACCAGCCTCCAGTCACTCTGGCTGCTGCCCAGTTCTGGGTGGAAAGATGCAAATGAGGTGGGACAGCGGGCTTCAGCCCTGCCCCTCAGGAAGAGATAGCCAGACTGACCACTACTACAACAAGCAGAAGACAAACTGATAAGCAATGAAAGTGTGAAAGATCTAATAGGAATTACAATCTGGAGCATATCCTGTAGCATTTGGGATGCTTAGCAGAACAAATGGATGACATTTAATGTGTCTATATTAGAAAGTCTTAACTTAAAATATATATATATATATATATATTTAAGTTTTAACTTAATGCCGCATTTCAGCAATGCGCACAAAAATAGATTTGGGGTTTTTGTTGCTGTTATTTTTATTTGGAACATTATTTTGTTTATGGTGTGATATGGTGAAAACAAATGGCAGTCAAACAATTAACATCTATCAATTTCTGAATATGGCTTTAATGAAAGAGAAATTTTGCCTAGATTGGAAAATAATACATTTATAGCATGGATAACTACATAAAATGATGGGCTTGAAAGAAATGGTTTTGTGTCCTTGTTTTCTTACTTCTTATTTTTATAATCATAACCATAATAATACCAAAAGAAGGTACTGTTTATTGGTAGCTTTTTAAGAATAGAAGTTGACTAGTACTCTACATACATTATTATGTTTAATTCTTATGACAACCCTATGACTCAGATATAGTGACTTCCTTTTTTTAATGAGGAAATTGAAGCTCAAAAAGATTAAGTGCATTTCCCATGGTCACTTAGACTTTTAGGACATTAGATTTCTTATCCATAAAGTTTGGGGACTGTACTAACAACCTCAAAAAATTCCTTCCATTTCTAACACCTATGATTTCCTTTGAAAGGCTCTTAGAAAAGAAATATACATTACTATTAAAACCCTGCATGGTGTTCAGCACAATTTATTACCAATGGCTATTAGTTGAATATTGACTACTTCCATATTTTTAAAAAAGGCAACCTATAATTTTCAGATTTTTTCATTTATTTTAGTATACGTGTAATAATTGTAGATATTTATGGGATACAAAGTGACATTTTGATACACGTATACAATGTATAATGATCAAATCAGGATAATTAGCATATCTATCCCCTCAAACATTCATCATTTCTTTGCATTGGAAGCATTCAAAATCCTCCCATGTAGCTTTTTGAAAATGTATGATAAATTATTGTTGACTATATTCCCCTACAGTTCTATGGGACAATAGAACTTATTCCTTCTATATAGCTGTAATTTTCTATCTGTTTAGCAATGACTCCCCATCTTTCTCTCCCCCTACCTATCTGAACCTCTAATAACCACAATTCTACTCTATACTTTTTTAAAATTAATTTTTATTTATAGTTGATGCATAATAATTGTACATACTTATGAGGCAAAGTATGATGATTCAATGCATGTATACATTGTATAATGATCAAATCAGGGTCATTTCACATCCATCACTTTAAACATTTATCATTTCTTTGTAGCATTCAAAATCTTCTCTTCTAGCTCTCTTGAAATATACATTACATCATTATGTGTTATAGTCACCCTACTATGTATAGAAAACCAAAACCTATGTTTTCTGTCTAATTGTAGCTTTGAAATATTTGACCAACCTCTCTCATACCCACCTACCCCTTACCCACCCCCCACCCCCTGCCCAGACTGTGGTAACCACTATCATATTGTCTATTTCTATGAAATCAAGTTGGGTAGATTCCATATGAGTGAAATCATGTAGTATTAATTCACTTAACATATATCTTCTAGATTGATCCATGTTGCCACAAATGACAGGATTTTATTCTGTTTTGTGGCCAAAGAGTATTCATTGTGTATATATATACTGCATTTCCTTTATCCATTTATTTTTGGATGGACAATTAGGTTGACTCCATATCTTGACCATTATGCATAGCACTATAATAAATATTGGAATTCAGATATCTCTTTGATATACTAATTTCCTTATATGAATACAAAGCTGTTTTGGTTACTGTAGATTTGTAATATATTTTGAAGTCAAATAGTGTGATATCTCCAGTTTTGTTCTTTTTGCCCAGTATTGCTTTGGCTATTTGGGATTTTGTGGACCCATAAAAATTTTAGGATTTTTTTTTTCTATTTCTGTGAAGAATATCACAGTCATTTCGAATCTGAACATAACTTTGGGTGATTGGTTATTTTACTAATATTGATTCTTCCAGTCAATGAACATGGGATATCTTTCCATTTATTTGTGTCCTCTTAAATTTCTTTTGTCAAGAAAGAAATTATAGAAATATTTCACCTCTTTGGTTAAATTTATTCCTAGGTATTTTTTGTAGCTATTGCAAATGGGATTGCTTTCTTGATTTCTTTTTCATATAGTTTGTTATTGGTGTATAGAAATACTACTGATTTTTTTGTGTTGATTCTGTATTCTGCAACTTTACTGAATTTATCACCTCTAAAATACTTTAGGTGAATTCTTTAGGTTTTTCTAGACATAATATCATGTGTTCTACAATCAAGGATAATTTCATGTCCTCTTTACCAATTTGGATGTCCTTTATTTCTTTCTCTTGCCTAGTTACTCTGGCCAGAACTTCCAGTATTATGTTGAATAAAAGTGGTAATAATGGTCATCCTTATCTTGTTCCAGATCTTAGAGAAAAGGTTTTCAGTTTTTCCCTGTTCAATATGAAGTTAACTGTGTGTTTGTCATATATGGCCTTTATTATTTTGATATATTTTCCTTTTGTACCCAGTTTATTAAAGGATTATAAAGGGATGTTGAATTTTATCAAATACTTTTTGTCTATTAAGATGATTATATTGTTTTAGTCATTCATTCTGTTGATGATGTATCATATTTATTGATTTACATATGTTGAATCATCCTTGCATCCCTGGAATAAATTCCACTTGATCATGGTGCATTATGCTTTTGACATGCTGTTGGATTGCTAGTATTTTGTTGAAGATTTTTAAATCTATGTGCATCAGGGATATTGGCCTGTAGTGTTCTTTTTGTTGCATTCTTCTCTGGTTTGGGTATCAGGATAATGCTGGCTTTGTAGAATGAGGTAGAAAGAATTCCCTCCTTTTCAATGTTTTAAATAGTTTAAAAAGAATTAGGATATTTCTTCTTTAAGAGTTTGGAGAATTCCACAGTAAAGCCATCTGGTCCTGGGCTTTTCTTTGTTGGGAGATTTGTTATTACTGATTCAATCTTGTTACTTATTATTGGTCTATTCAGATTTTCTATTTCTTCCTGGTTCAATCTTCGCAGGTTATATGTGTCCTCATGTTTACCCATTCCCTCTAGGTTTTCTGCTTTGTTGGTGTATAGTTTATCATAGTCTCTAATGAATATTTACATTTCTGTGGTATCAGTTGTAATGTCTACTTTTCATTTCTAATTTTATTCATTTGTATATTCTGGATTCTTCTTAGTCTAGCTGACAGTTTGACAATTTTGTTTATCTTTTCAAAAATTAATTTTAATTTCATTAATCTTTTGGATTTTTTGGTTTCAATTTCATTTCTTTGTGCTCTGATCTTTGTTATTTCTCTATTATTATTATTTGGTTTGGTTTGTTCTTTCTTTTCTTTTTCCTTGAGGTACACTGTTAGGTTGTTTATCTGAAATCTTCCTACTTTTTTGATATAGGTGTTTATTTATATATATATTTTTATATATCCCTCTTACCACTGTTTTTGGTATACTCATAGGTTTTGATTGTTGTGGATTTATTGTCATTGATTTCAAGAATTCTTTTAATTTCCTTCTTAATTTCTTTATTGACCCATTGTTGATCAGGAGCATGTTGCTTAATTTTCATGTATTTGTACAGTTTTCAAAGTTTCTCTTGTTATTGATTTCTGGTTTTATTCCATTGTGATCTCAAGATACTTGATATAATTTGACTTTAAAAAAAATGTGTTGAGACTTATTTTGTGGCCTAACATATGATTTATCCTTGAGAATGTTCCATTTGCCAATGAGAAAAATGTGTATTCATTAGCTGTTTGGTGAGATGTTCTATAAATGTCTATTAGGTCCATTTGATCTATAGTGAAGTATGTCTAATGTTCCTTTTTTGATTTTCCTTCTACATGATCTGTCCAATGCTAAAAGTGGGGTGTTGAAGTCCCAACTATTATTATATTGGAGTTTCTCTCTCTGTGTAGCTCTAATGATATTTGCTTTATATATCTGGGTGCTCTGGTGTTGGGTGCTTATATATTTTCAATTGTTATATTCTCTTGTTGAATTGATCCCTCTGTCATGACATAATGACTTCATCTCCTTCTTGTCTCTTTTAATGTTTTTTGACTAAAAGTCTGTTTTTTTCTGATATAAGTATAGCTGTACTTCATGTTTTTTATCTCCATTTATGTGGATTATTTTTTTCCATTCTTTCATTTTCAATCTGTGTGCCTTTACAGCTGAACTGAACTTCTAGTAGGCAACATATGGTTGGGTCTTGCTGTTTTATCCATTCAGTCTATATCTTTTAATTGGAGAATTTAACCCTTTTACATTCAAGGTTGTTATTTATAGATGAGGAATTACTGTAGTCATTTTTAATTGTTTTCTGGTTATTTTATATATCCTTTGTTTCTTTTTCTTTTATTATTAATAACTTTGCAGTTTGGGGCTTTTCTGTAGTGATAACACTTGAATCTTTTCTCTTAATCATATGTATATCTGCTCAGCCTGGGAGTTCTATGCTTTTTGTGTTTTCATGATAGTAGATATTGACCATTCACTTCCAAGTAGAAGACTCCCGTAAACATATCTTGTAAGCCAGTCTATTGGTGAATAATTCCCTCAATTTTTGCTTATTTGGGAAAGACTCTTTCTACTTCATATGCAGAGGATAACTTTGTTGGATATAGTATTCTTGGGTGCCAGGGTTTTTCCTTCTGTACTTTGCATATATCATCCCATTCTCTCCTGGCTTTTATGGTTTCTGCTGAGAAATCTTCTGTTAGTCTAATGGGGATTCCCTTATCTGTAATTTAACATTTTCCTGTTTTCAGAATTCTCTTTTTGTCTTTGATTTTTGACAGTTTAACTGTTAAACTCAGAGAGGACCTTTCTGGGTTGAATCTATTTGGGAGTCTTTGAGCTTTCTGTATCTAGATGTCTATATCTCTCCCAAGACTTATGAAATTTTTGGCTATTATTTCATTAAATTGATTTTCTATGCCTTTCCCATCTCTTCTCTGGAACTCCCAAAAGTCAAATATTTGTTCACTTAATGGTGTCCAATATGTTCAGTATGTTGCACAGGATTTCTTCTTCTTTTTGTATTCCTTTCTCTCTCTCTCCTTTTCTTTTTCTTTCTTTTCTTTTTTGCCTGAAATTGTTATTTCAAAATATCTATCTTCAAGTTCAAAAATTCTTTCTTCTGCTTGATCTAGTCTATTGTCGGAGCTCTTGAGTATCTATTTTATTTTATTTTATTCATTGAATTCTTCAGCTCCAATATATCAGTTTGTTTCTTTTAATGACATCTCTCTCTTTGTTGAATTTCTCATTCAGATCATGAATTGTTTTCCTGATTTTGTTGAAATGTCTGACTGTGTTCTCTTGTATCTCACTGAGTTTCCTTGAGACCATTGCTTTGAATTTATTTTCTTTGGGGTTTGTTACTGAAGAATTATGGAGTGTTCCTTTGGAGGTGTCATGCTTTCTTGCTTTTTCATGTCTCTTGTGTCCCTACACTGATACCTGGGAATTTGGTATAATAGTCACTTTTTCCAATTTTATGGAATAGCTATATAGGGAAAAACTTTTCCTATAGATGTATCTAAAATCTTGGTTTATTAGATTGCTTTGGCTTTAGTTCTGGATAGGTGCAGTCATGTAGTTTCTGTATTTCTTCAGCTGGAAACTGTAATTAATAGCAGTGGTATCTGAAAGTTTCACATTGGTCTAGGTTGTGTTTATTTGTGGAGAAGACTGTGGTTTTCTGGGGACAGAGCTACTGGGTAGGCTGGTCCTTGGGCCCCTTGAAAGTGTACGTTGGTAGAAGGCAGCCCTCCTACTGGAGGAGTGGGTTCATCAGCAGTGATAGTAAAAGGCCCTGGTCAAGCCTTCCCTTGGGACTCTGGGCAGTGTGCAAAGGCAGGCAGTAATCTTTATATTGGAGGGGATGAGTTTGCCAGTGGTGGAGGTAGCAAGTCCCAAGTGGGCTGGTCCTCAGGCCCCTTGGCATCATGTATGGGTGCCAGCAGTGCCAGTAGCAGGTGCCACAAGGGCCAGTAATTAAGTCCCTAGGAGGTGCACATTGGTGCATGGCAGCCTCACTACTGGAGATAAGGACTGACAGTCGCAACAGGCCCTGGCTGGCAGCTCTCAGGCTCTGGTGAGTGCACGTTTCAGCTTCCAATGCCCTGGAGAGGGCCACTCTGATGTATTAGACTGCCTGTGTAGGACACTGAGTGGACTTAAATGCCATGGATATAGCTGTACTGCTGAGTCCAGCTGGTATTATGACACTGTGGCCCTCTTGGTCGATGTGGGTGATGTTTTGGGGCTTCAGAGATGTGGAGGTGCTGGGGTTATCAGACCTCAAGGAAGGATGTAGTCTGGTATGAGCTCTGCTCTCAATCTGCTACCATGCTGCAGCCGCCTGGGTCCTGGAAAGTAGGGGGAATACAGCATCAATTTCCTCTCTGCCATATGCAGTCTTGAAGATTTCAGGGAGCTCCCTATACTGGGCTCAGGGCCTGTGAGGGCTGAGGATCTCTCCTGAAGCTAGGACCACAGGCATCTGTGGTGGGGATGTGGACTGCTGGGCATCTTCTGCTTACCTTTTCTCCACCATTGGGAGTCCCTCTAGGCTCTGAGCTAATTTTGGACTGACTGCTTTGCTCCCGTCTGTATGCTGCCATTTCAAGTTTCTGTGCCTTAGAGTGTCTTGGTCACTTCCTTGCTGAACCAGTGTTCTCTTTTAGATGCTCTATTCAGTATGAGGTTATCTATTTGTTGTTTTGGTCCTTCTTTGTGGAGGAGATGAGTGCTGGGAGCCTCTAGTCAGCCATCATTAATTTTCACGGTTTTTATTAAACCAACAAATAAAATGAATGATCACACTTATAGGGTGTAAACTTGCATGCACTTCAAAGTAAAATAAATCACTCCCTTAAACCAAGTAAGGTCCAGGATATAATAATGACTTTATATCACTGCACTTATTCAGGGTTACAGTGGTAGCCCACTGAGGGATTTACTGAGGAAAAGAGTAGTGGAGTATTAATGTCCATATCGAACTTCTTAATGTCTTGCTCTGTGTATTCACCAAACAGGATGAGTGGCTTAGGAAATAATTTTTTCTCCGTAGGTTTAGGGGCCTTCATTAGGAAGGCTTTCGCCATGATTCATTTGCTGTCATCGTCATCCTCTACTCTATTTGGGTCCACTAGGACCCAACTAACTCCAGAAACTGGATTTTATTTGGAAACAGGGGAGCACTGAACAATGACCTAAATGTAATACATAATCCTTGAGGAATGGAAGAGAAGCAATAGAGAGCCACTGAAATCCAAAAGCAATGTCAACATTCTGTGAAAGAAGTGATAAAAGTACAAATCTAAAATAGTTGATAAAACAAAAGGTAGAGTTATAAAGCCAAGAGGGAAAACAAAATATGCTTCCTGGACTCAAGGCCCATACAATGGAAGGGAAAAAGCCAAAAACTTCAGAAAGCAATGAGAAATGATAGATATATAACAAAATAAACTAGAATAAAAATGTAAGAGAGAAGCTATAATTTCAGGTAATGCTAAAATACAGTGGGACCATGTTAATGCCTAATATTAGGAATTAACAAAAATAAATTTGAAACTGGCATCTGAATTAGATTTAGGACTTATATATTTTACGGAGAAATAAATAAAAACAAAAACATTATTTAATTACTATTCAAACACATTCTTTATGATACATATTAGCTTTTTAATCTGTTTTTCTCCTGGTCCTTCCAGGCTAGCCCTTCCTCTTGCAAAATAACACAATGTGATTCTAATCCATGCAAAGTGAAACAGGAGCTTAGCACTGTCCAAAATTCTAACTCTTAAAAGTAAGAGTTAAAAAAACATGTTAAAAAAAAGAAAAAGTGTAACTTTATACCACTTTATTTTGGTGTAGTTTGTTACTTAGCAATAAATAACAAGAATGGATTCATTGACTTGGAAGTGGGTATGACATAGGGTAAGGAAAATATGAAACCCTAAAGAATTATAGTAGGATACTGAGACTTGGCAGAAGGACGAATCCCTCAAATCAGAAAGGGATTCAAGTTGGGGCAGGGGCTGTCGTCAAGGAATGCATATATTTTCATTCTTGGGGTTATTTTAATCTAAACTCTTATTTTCTACATGTTAGTCTTTCCTATTATCCTTAGTTTTTCAGTAAGGTTATATTAAACCTTATAGTCTAGATTAGAGCAAAGGAAAAAGCACACCAGGGTAGGAAGGGATAAGCAAATTGTCATCACAATCAGTATGTGCAGCATAAAGTAAATGCCCTAGTTCTCAGGAAAGACTGCCTGTGTTCAAATCCTGGCTCTATGAATTATTTTATCCCCTTGGACAAATAACATAAATCCTTTGTGATTCACTTGCCCCATTTGTAAAATTAGAGTTAATGCTGACTCTCTTATGTCTTCTATCTCCATCATCAAGGGAGAAAAGGGGGACTCAGAAACATTTCTCATCCTAATTCTCAACATTCACAACCTTACAGCCATGATCTTCCCTGAGTCCAACTTGGTTTGAGGAGGATGAAGAGAAGGGCCTAGAAAATTGGAGAGTGACTAACACACCAGCAGACAACAAGGATACTAGACAGAGAGGGTAGCATGAGAATATGCCCATAGGTGAGAGAGCAATGTGTCTTTGGAGAACCACAAGCAGATCAATATGACAGTACATATGGTATGTAGAGTAGAAGGCGTAGGTAGCCGTCAGGTGGATGGAGGGCGATGCATTGGGGAGGGACACAAGACCCAGACAGGGAAAGCCTGTTTGGGCTTTATTGTGACAGCAAGTGGGAGGGACAATTGCAACGTCTGAAACTAGAGACACTTCAATTAATATTTAATTTTTGTAAGAAATCTGGGCGGCAAGTAGGAAATATATTGTTATTCCATCACTAATGAGGAAATTGAGATCTAGAGGTATCACCACTGGCACTCAATAGGTTTGCTTAGCTTTCTCAGGCCCAAGCAACCTGAGGCAGAAAACAAAGTGTTGGTGGTAGGAGCCCACTCAAAACGTATACATGCAAAGAGAACAGTTAATTTATAAGTCCTTTTTCCTTCCACCCTGGATGCTATGATCTGAATGTCTGTGTCCCCTTCAAACTCATCCGTTGAAATCTAATCCCCAACACAATGGTATTGACTTTAGAAGGTGGGGATTAGTGCCCTTATAAAATCAGCCAAAAGGAGCTCACTCTTTACCTTCTACCATGTGAATTTACAGCAAGAAGATGGCCCTCACCAGACACCAAATCTGCTGGCACCTTGCGTTTAGAGTTTCCAGCCTCCAGGACTGTGAGAAATAAATTTATGTTGTGTATAAACCAGGATATGGAATTTTGTAGCAGTCTGAATGGCATAAGACACTGGAATTTTACTGTAAGGAAAAAAAAAAGAACATATTCCAGCCAATCCAGCTCATACACCTAGATTTACCTCCCACACTATATAGTATGAAACCAAACAGTAGCTGGTTGTCAGTTATACATATCAAACCTTCCAAATGATTCTTCTCAACAAAGTATTTCTGTCTTATGCTATAAAGCAAGGAAAGACCTTTGTTGAACTAGACAATACTCCAACTGTCCACATAAAAAACAGAAAATGACTTTAATGGCTCTCTCACACATCAGGGCTAAGAGTGGGGAAACCAACATTACATTCTGACAATTAGAGATAATAAATTTTTTTTAATTATCTGCTTAACTTGCCTGTGTTAGCAACATGAATGAAATTCACATTTTCTCCTGAGCAAAGAGATTTCTAAATGCATATCTGCCTGATTTTGTCTAAATTTTTATGTTTCAATTCCACCTCCCATACCTCATTCAACTATTAAGTAAAAAGGAAAGATCGTTTTTCTACAATCATTATCCTGGACAGTTTCTAATCTAGAAGGAGGTCACTCTTAAGACTCAGAATTATTTACTAGTTTGGAATATTGGAATTTTTCAATAATATGAAACCTGTGTTTTCAACAGTATCCTTCTATTTTTAGATATTAAGCCCTACCAATAACTAGAACCAATAACTAGAATCTTTGTTCACATAAACAACAGAGGAGAAAACAGTATATCAAAAGGTTCCCTTATCTAAGGAAGAAAGAATAAACAAAAGACATTATTATTCTGTTATTTATTGGTACTAGGAATTCAGCAGATGAAACGAATGGAGTTTCAGAACATTCCAAACTGTCTTTACAGCCTCTCACTAACTCCTTTCACCATAACACAACAAAAATTTTAAAAACTTTAAAAAATATCTAACCATTACATCTTTCTTAGTATTGGGTTAGGAAATGACTATAATTATTACTAAATTCTCTCAGAAAAGAGTTCAATTACCCCCACAGCCATGTCATTCCTCACAGATTCTCCATTCTCTCTCACCAAACCCTTTCACCATTTCCATGATTGATTTATATATTAAATCTTTAGATACTTCCTTAGCATTCCTTACATGGGACTCTCACCATTGCAAAAGCCTTATTTCAGGTTCTTGCCTTAAAAGGTCCAAATCTCTCTTTGCTTTCTGTCTGTTCCATTCATTCTCCATTCAAGCAGTCAACATGATCTTTCCAAACTGTTGTCTTCAATATAAACCTTCCTACTTCAAAATTCTTCTAAGACAATTCTCACATTCTTCAAGGTAAATGTTAAATTCCTTATTATGTCCCTTCTCATTACCTATAACTTCGCAGTAATTCCAGCACCAGGAGAAAGGGGGAGGTGATACAGTCCATACTATTGGCACATGAAGCAAGCAGAGGTAGTCTAGAAGGAAGTGCAAGCAGGTGTAAGTCTTTTAGGTTCCAAAGCTTAAGGAAGAAGAAAGCCAGGCCCTTCTACAGGCCTGAGGTCTTCTGTCTAGAATTTTGGGGCATCACACGGGGTCACACAAAGTGGATGTTGTGGTTGCCTTCTGGAGAATATGTTTCCAATTCTACAATTTATCCTGTTTCTACTGAAAAAGAAAGGACAGCTTAAGCTTGATTGCATCTAGGAGGCTCTGACTGATCTAAGCCAAGCAAGGTCGTGAATCCCTCTTGTCATGGTGAATGGTTTAGTAAAAGGCATATAACCCACCCCTAATCCAAGAAGCCCACAACATTCTTCTGGTCCCAAGGATTGCTTCAGAAGCAAGCACATAATCTAATGTGTTTCGATCATGATAAAGCTCTAGACTACAATAAATGTGGGATGACATTCTGTCTCGTCTTTTGGCTGTGAAAATACAAAAAAGTTGTAGTCAGGAGCTGCTAGCAGCTACTTTGCCACTATGATAAAGCCAGACTAAAGATAAATTCAATACGTATTGAATAGGGGACGGTGAGGCAGAAGACCCAGAGAACCACAGAAAAATTGAGCTGAATTTCTGAGGACATTATGGACATTGGGATTGTTTATTACATGACCCAATAAATTTCCTTTATTGTTTAAGCACAACCCAACCATCCTCTTCTTGCATCCTCTCTTTTCCCTCAAACACTGCCCTTTCATCCTTGTAAATAGTTTTTCTTTGCACATCTCACTCCTCCTATTTTATCTCTGGACCTCAAAAGAGGCTGTCAGCATTTAATCTCTTCTTCTGAGCTGGTTGAGACCCAGAAGTGGGGTAGGTGCTTCTGACCCTATAGATAGAAGAGTCAGGAAGATTCCCTGTGCACTGGTCTCAAAGTTAACTATTTTCCAGAGAGGGAGACCTTTCTTTCTGCATATATTCAGCACAGTTATTACGTTAAAGATGTTTAGTCTCAAGCAGTGTTACAGCTCTTTTAGAATTTCATCAGAAAAAACCCCATGCAGTTAAAGAAAAACAGTATAGTCTTTGGCCAACTTGAATTGTGTCCCAAAGACCTGATGTCAGCATATAGCAAACCCTAGGAAATCCAGGGAGAAAGAGAGAAAGTGTACTCCACAGTGCACACTGAATTGCTCCTGGTCCCCTGAAAAGAACCAGTGTTAAGCAGTTCTCTGCTCTTCCCCTGCCTCAAATCCCCTTACCTGGCTCATGGCCTTCCAGATCTTGGCCCACCTTTTAAGACTTAGCTTAAGGGTAAGATGGTGAAGCCACAGGCAGAACTGAGCATTCTCTCCCCCAGTCGTGCCCCCATTATGGGACACAGACTTCTCTTGCAGTTCTCGCCATTCTTTTTTAGACTTGTGTTCAATTCTGACTCTCTTCATTTCTAGACAACAAACCACTTACTAAAAGGTCCCTGTAATATGGTAAGGGCTCAAAAACTTCTTGTATGCTGAATCTCATCTATAAGCTCAAATATGGAAAGAATTAGCTTTAGATTTTTTTTTAATTTTTTTTATTTCAGCATATTACAGGGGTACAAATGTTTAATTACGTATATTGCCATTGCCCCATAATGGAAGTCTCCAGTGAATATTACAGGCAAGGAGAAAGGAAAGCAAAAGAGGCCTTTGAAGAAAGCAAGATATGAACCCTTTCGAGAGAAGATAAGAAAAAACTTTCCACTCATTCTTGAAGCACAAGACCCTTAAGCTGATTCGCCCACTCAGCAAACCCTTCATTAGGCTATCCAACAAGTCTACCTGATTAATTACTAGGTTGGATTCCTTCCAGCCAATCAAAATGCTTCCTCATTTAAATTTAACCTAACAAACCCTACACTTACCCCAAACTCTACATAAACCCTGACTTTGATTTCTTTAATAGGCTGTACTTCCAGCTGTAGCTCTGTCTTGAACAACAACAAAAAAACTCAACTTTTATCTTTCAGATTTGAGTTTTAAGTCTTATAATTTGTGATTCCCTTTAATAAATTATAGTCTTATGTTTAAGACAGGCTGAAAGAAAACATATTCAAGCTATAATGAATATGGTATCTATCACGGTAGGTGGTATAAACAATGTCCCATCTAATGTTATCAAGCCATTTCCACATTTTCCACCCCTACCCCCTTAACCTGTGCAAGTATTTTGTTTTTTACTTTATCTTATCTGCCTTCTTTCTTTTCTGTTCAATAAGGCTCAAGGTCCATTATCTAAAATTATAAGAATTATATTAAATTTAAGAGCTTTAGTTAAACAAGAAGAATTATATGTATCTGGCTTAGTACATTTTGTGCTGCTATAAGAGAATACCACAGACTAAGTAATGTATAATGAACAGAAATTGATTGGCTCACAGTTGTGGAAGTTGGGAAATCCAGTATCAAGGGACTGGCATCTGGCGAGGGCCTTCTTGCTGCATTATAACATGACAGAAGGCATCACATGGCAGAAGGGAAAAGAGAGAGTGAGAAAGAGAACAAGAGAGAGCAAAGCTACTCCCATAATAATGACATTAATCCATTCATGAAGGCGGACAACCCTTAACCCAACACCTCTCAAAGTTCTCACCTCTTAATACTGTTACAATAGCAGTAAACTTTCAACATGAGTGTTGGAGGGGACAAACGTGAGGTAAGCAAATGAGGTAAGCAGGCTTGAAGTCTGCTTTAGCTAATTAATAAAAAAAATGGTTGGGTCCTAGAAATCTTTCTGTTCCTCCTCTTTGCTACTGGTTAAGATAGCACGAGAAAGTGCTAACAAACACACAGTGTCCTATGCACATGAGCAGCTCAATAAACATTTCATAAAAACACAAAATTTAATGTAAGAAAAATAAATGCTGTAGAAGCAGTTTGTCCAAAATGTCTGCTTCTCTCCCTCCCCGGCACATAGTGAGATTCTACTTACTTGCTTGCCATGGTTGGGTGGGCGTGAGAAGTAAAGAGATGTCACTTCTAGAGCATTTCATCATCCCTGCACACCCTCCAGAGCCCCCTTGTCCTCTGAGCGGTAACCGGCTGCTGTATCGAACCCAATCTCTGAGTGATTATCATGTCCAGATCCTTCTTAGGATCTGTGAGGACATGAAGCATGAGCAAGCAATAGACCTTTGTTGTTTTACACCACAGAGAATATGGGGTTATTTGTTACCCCCCCAAGACACCAAGTGTAATACAACTCACCCAAGGAAATGAAGTTATTCAGGCACCAAAAGTCCACTCTGATAGAGGGATTTCACTCATGAGTAATATGTATGGACACTGATAATATTATACTAAGCATAGGCTATATGTCACTTAAGATTCTTGGAATTAGGAAACTTCCAGTCCAAAAAGAGTGAAAATGGCCTCTCCTTTCACCTAACCCTAAAGCATCAACAGATACGTTAAACTCTAACATTAGAGATCAACTAACGTTACAATGGCTCCCACCCTTTCCATGCACTTTACGATGGAGCCCCAGTAATTGTGGTTTGTCTGCAGCAGGGGTTCTCAAACTACGACCTACGAGGACATTTATCCAGCCCATTGGGTGTTTTTGCCGCTGCTGCCTGTCCTGCTTAGCAGCCGACTCATCCTGGGCCCACAGTGCACATGCGTGGAATGTGCGCGGCACTCTCCAATGGCTCTCCAACGGTCTGAGGGACAGTGAACTGGCCCCCTGTTTAAAAAGTTTGAGGACCCCTGTAGACTGCTGCTACCCCGGATGCTGTCACCGATAATTATAACCAGGCCTTTGTTCTCCCTTTGCTCATTTCCTTCTTAGCAAGACTCAACCAACTTCGCTTTAAGCTCTGCAAGGGGCAGTAGTCTTTCTTTTCTTCTTGGCAGAGGGAGGGATATTTTTAGAAAAGAACCTTGCTATTTTCAGAGGGGGGTCATTATCAGCCACAAAATGAGAAGAATGTGTGTCCTGGAGGGCTCAGATACCCCGTTAGTGAACTCGAGCTCTCTGCCTGCAAACCACAGAAGCCTCACCACTCTGATTAGATTTGGTTGCAGAAGCAATTCGGGATGACACATCCCTCCTCTTAACTACCTTGGCCTTTGTTTCTGGGGAGCAAATAGGGTTTGGAAGTTTTAGAGTCAAAAATAAAATCACATTAATGCTGGGCATCATAAATCTTGACTTCAGCAAATGGGTACACAACCACAAATTTCCCGGAGATCAGCTAATCCTTGTGACAGAAATGTAGTACAGTGTCTCTCTGCTGGGGATAGTGTTCACATTCAGTCTCGTCGGCTCCTGCAGCTTGGAAAACTCAGTCTGGGTGATTGGTACTGTGCGCCTGGACATCACTAGCGTCTTGAAAAAGAGGATATGTAAATGTTCTGGACAGATTTGAAAATTAGACTCCTGAGACCCTTCCATCTCCCCTCCTCCCTCCTCCTTTCCCCTCTTATAATAAAAACACACTGCTCAGGAAGCAAACCCTCCCTTTCCAGAGTTCGTTAACATTTTCTCAAAGACTAGTCCTACATAATTCCTAAATTGAGCTTGCTTTCTTTTACGTTGTGGCAAAGTGCAATTACAGTTTAAAGGGAATATTTATGTACATTAGTTAACGACATCATTGCAACTTACTGCTCACACATCAACACTTAATTAGTGTAAGCATAAGTGACATAATTGCTACAAGGCACGCATTTACTAGTAATGTGAGGTAATTTCATGGACTATGCACATTTTAAATATCTACTTTATACTTTGTCAGACTGAATTTTTTAAATCAATAAGGGATATTTACATGGATCAGAAAGCGGTCTTCTTCCCTATTGTATACAAGTATACTGGTATGGCCTTTGGAAGCATTTAATACCCTACAGAATTTTTAAAGCCGGAAAGATTAAAAATGGGCTGCAGACACTGCCCTCGAGGATAAAGAGAATCCTCTAATGCATGTAGCATCATCCACATTAATTATATGTGTTGTCCTCTTTCATTTACAGCTACTTAATATGCATTTAAATGTCTCTCCAGGCATTAAAAATTCTACGTTAGGGATATATTTTTTAAATATAGTGGTCTTGTGAAATGGGAAGTTTCACAGCACCCTCAAAAATCACAAATACTTCTAAGGAATTATGAAGGGTAGCCTTTCTAAAATGCACATTTATTCAAAGCACCTTCCTACAGAGAATTGCCCAGTGATTTTTCTTATGCATCATGGTCAAGTCCGAAACCTAGCAAGAGACGTAAGACCCTTACTGATCTGGCCCTTGTCCACTTTCCGACCCCCTAAGATGGTTTGTCCTGAGATGGTTTGTCCTGAGATGGTTTGTCCTGAGATGGTATGCCCCGATCATTACAAGAATTCTGGGCTTGTCTTGTTACTATGGCTCATGCTCTGCTCTGCTCGTCCGGGAGTCTGCCCTTTCCTCTAATCTCCATTCAGTCATGTTTAGTGCAGGCTTCTCTCGCACCTGGCGTGGCACCAATCACATGGTGTGGGGTTATTCACACATCTGTCTCCCTCACCAGATAGTGGACAAGACTCAAATGATGAATTGGGTTTCACTTAGCTAATCTCCATGTCTCTAAGGTAAATATAATTTCCTACAGAGACAGAATGGTATAGATAATAAGAACCTGGGCTTGAGAGGAAACAGTCTTTAATTCAAGGAGACTTGAGCCAAAATACTTCTATGTGTTCCTATGTAAAATGCGGAGAAGTGGCCTAAATCCCAACCTCATAGATTAGCTGATCCTCATTGAAGCAACCTAACCTCCCTACTGCTCTGGAATGAAGTGTTCATGGTGATGTCCACAACAATGCTGCGATTCTAAATGATCTTTCTCCCCCCATGAAGGCAATCAATACTTCACCTCAACGTGGAAATAGCCTAGATTTAAGTTCCAGCTCAGCCACCATGTAAGTTACTTAGCAAGTATTTAATTGCCAACTATCTACCAGGCAATGCATTTGCTGCTTAGGATGAAATGGTGAGTGAAAAACGCCTCCTAGAGCAGAACTGGTTCCAGTTGGGTCTGAGGGCAGGTCTTGAACCTGTATGAGGCTGTTTCCTCGAAGTGAAAATAATAATACACTACTTATAGGCTTGCTATGAAGATAAAAAAAAAAAAAAGAAAGAAAACATATATGGAAGTATATTATAAACTCTAAAGTTCTATGCAAAATCAGGATAATATAATTCTTATCCTTTCTTCCTGCTCTCCAATTCTAAGTCCATATTAACCTAGCAGGGCATGCCACACAGCTAAATGCACTTTGCTCTACACTTTCTATGCTGTATTACCCATAAGTTCAGATCTTCCTGCTTGACAGGCTAATGTGCTGTTGCCATCCCCCTCGATATTAGTCTAATTCTGATTTGAGCCTATGGAAGTGACAAGTGAAGCTATTTTAGAGGTGCCTGGGGTCGTAAAACATTTTGAAAATTATTTGGCTGTGAAGTCACGTCAGAGTAGATCTGCATGAAGATTCTGTGGTTCTGAAGTGAACATGAGGTGCCTTTCCACTTGTGCTCCGGAGAGAGCTGGCATGATAAACGGTGCCATCATCAGTCACTTTCCTGTATGCTGGAGAGGTCTGCTTTGAGCTTACTAAGCCGGTGACTTGGGGATTCTCTCAGCAACTCAGAGGAAGCTTTGCAACCAAGAATGCCTAGAAGGATCCAAGAATAGGGAACAAAAAGTCTCTTGCCATGAAAAGATACGTTTTTTAAGTGTCAGAAATGGATGTCTTTTTTCAACAGGAGAGATCCAGAAAGCATTGAGGGGAATTATCCATCTTGCACTTTCTAAAAGAATGACTGAGAAGAGTTGCAAAAATCAGAATTGAAATTCTCTAGTCATTTATTCTTTTCCCTGAGTTTGTGCATTGAGCCTAGCTGCAGTCTTTAAATAATGATAATAATAAATCTAATAAACATGTGAGGACATGGACAAAAAATGGATTTGATTTTATTTTGTTTTGTTTTGTTTAATAATAGCATTGAACTAGGAATTTTCAAACAGAGGAAGCTTGGAAGTGTCATGGAGGTGTCTTACTTATTACTTTAGATGGGAGCGGGAGGTATGTGGGAAGCCAAGGGTGGTGGGATCAGAGGCTATACTATACCTACCAGGGCGATAAAGGTAACTACTTCACTTTTATCTATGTATATTGGAAGGATCCATGCAAAATATAGGTTCTACTTCTAAAGTATCAAAATGACTTGAAGAGACATAGGTAATTCCTGAATATATTCCTCTAAACCTCACAAGCTAGGCTTCAAAGTCCTTTAGGATTAGAAACATATGTTATCCACTTCTATATCCACCTTATCCTCCATAGGTGCTTGCTTAATTAATGAATAAATGAGCAAATAAGTATTAAAGAACTAAGAGAAAGAGGAAGCAGATTGCTATAGTTTGGATGTTTTTCCTCCCCAACCTCACGTTGAAATTTGATTCCCAATGTTGGACATGGGACCTGATGGGAGATATTTGGGTCATGGGGATGGATCCCTCATGACTAAGTTAGTGCCCTCCCTGGGAGGAGACAGAATGAGTTGTACTCTATTAGTTCCCCAAAGACCTGGTTGTTAAAAATAACCTGGCCCCACCACTCTTTCTCCATCTTGTTTTCTCTCTCTTGTCATGTGATCTCTGCACACGTTGGCTCCACTTCACTGTCCACCCTAAGTGGATGCAGCTGGAAGCCCCCACCAGAAGCAGATGTTGGTGCCATGCTTTTTGTACAGACTGCAGAATCATAAGCCAAATAAACCTCTGTTCTTCATACATTAACCAGCCTCAGGTATTCCTTTATAGCAACACAAATGGACTAAAGACATGGATGAAGAGAAAAGGAAATATAAAAAGAAAAAAGCAGGAGAAAAACCAAATTGGATAGAGAATAATTAGCATATAAAATTAATGAATGAAAATCAGTTAAGCTTCTTGACTTATAGAAAGCAACCAGCAGTGCTCTGAAGCAGAAATCATTGCAACACCTTCCTCCTGTGCCTCCCATCTTATTTTGCTCCCTCCCTCACCACCTACTTCCCCATGACAAAAACAGAAAGAAAAGTACCATTCAGACAAAAATCCCTCATGCACATGACTAATTTATCTTAGTTTCCTTGTTTCTACAGCCTTCTATATATAGATCTGTAATTCTAGATTATGATGGCTGAAATTATTCTGCCTGTTTCTATCACCTAATTCTATGCACAAAGATCATCCACATAGTTGAGCCACCACCATCTAAGTCTACCCCACTAATGCACTAGAAGTATTCAAAGTGGTGTATCAGAATCAGCAGCTTTCAGACAAAGAATATTATTTTTAATGCACTGTGGCAAAGTAAGCGTAGATGGTGCTTTTGACCTTAATTATTTGTGATAACTAGCTGAATAGAACCGCATGGATCTCAGAGCTGCAAAAGCATATTTCCACAAACCTCCATCAAGTAACAATTATTGATGATTCCAATCTCTTTCAATAAATATTTTAAAACATAGCAGAATGATGGTGTCAGTAGCAGACATGCCAAAATGTCCTCCTAGATAGGGGCTATTATTTTTTAAGATACACAAAAGAGAGCTTTTATCCCTCTCCTTAGTGGGCTGATTTATTTATGTCACAAACCTCCACTTAAAAATTATCATATCTAAGAAATTGTTACTATGTGTCATCTTCTAAACACCTGAGACCATTCTTGCCCTCCATTTTTCCTCACTTGTGTCAAATTGTAATTGTCTGCCACCTCCAAGAGCACATCTCTAAGCCTTATGGAAAAGTTGCCTTTGAACAAAGATTGTGTATAGACTGTAGACCCTTAAGATTAATCTGGGTAAGCATAGACAAACTCTAAAATATGGCCAGTCCATTCTTATGTAAGTCATCTTCTCAGTTTGGCTTACTATTTGGTTTGCAAAACCACACTTTACAATTCATAATAAAATATTTGTCATGTTACTTATAGGCAAAAATTGACAACCCTTTCCCTCTCTAATAACAATACCTATTTTATCTGAAAACTGTAGCAATCCTCTGACTCTTCCATTATGAAAACCAACACAACAGAATTCAAAATATAAATTATCACTAAAAGACAAGGGCTTGGGTCAATTGGTAATTGTCTGAAGGATCTGAATAGGTTATACCCTTAAGTTCAGCTGTGCTGTGTTTCAATAAATGGTGGGCTCTCAGTAATTCTCACTGGCTACATGTGCATTAGGAATGAAAACTCCAGCTAGGGTTTGCAGGAAAATTAAAAATGAAGGCCATGTGACAAAAGCAGACTCATTAAATCACACAGATCTGACCTCCAGTTTGTCTCTCACAACTCTCCATTTCATTCCTATGGGCCTGATACAGACGCCATTATCTCTGGCCAGGGCAAACAGCTCATGTCTTCAAACAACTTCCGGAAGTATGAACAAAAACATGGGCCCATCTACAAAAAAAATAAATTCATACAGGATCAGATTGGCATCAGACTTCTCATTAGCAACTCTGAATGTGAGAATATAGAGATGCATTTAAAGTTCTACAGGATTCTGAACCTAAAATTCTACAGCCATACAAAACACCAATCAAGCCTGATGATAAAATAAAGGTATGTAGAGTCTCGCAAGGTTGATAACCCAAGGACTATTCATGAGAAATACATTTTTGTACATACTCCAGACTAAGAAAAATAGAGTTGAAACCAAAAAAGGGAAGACATGAGTTTCCAAAGGAGAAAAGCTACACAGGAGTGCAAGATGCACTCAGGGGCTAACTACCACTGGAGTAATTAGTGGGTCAAAAGAGTGACCAGTCCATGTTACAGCAGAAAGTTGATGTGTTCCAGAAGAATTTTTCTGGAAAGAAGGTATGATCTATACAATAGGTGGTACTGAATAATTTCAAGAATATGGTAAAAAATTCAGTATTAACTTGACAACAACAGCAATAAAATCCATTAAATAAAATACAATAAATTCACTGATGAAAAGTCAATAAAAATACAAAAACAGAAGAGCTACCCAAACAATAGCCATGGTTTGAATGAATCATGCTAAAATATAAAAAATATTATAATAAAATCCACTGGACTTGGGCATTAGGAACTTCATTTCTCCAATGGCAAAAAAATTTATAATGTTGGATGTAAAAAGAAGAAAATGGACTTAACACCTTTATTTGAAATTGTGAAGAACAATATGTACATGGCCACAGAAACAAATAATATTTATTGGTCTTTAGGCTTCAGTAAAAGCTAAAGACAAAGCACAAAATAATTATAGTTTCAGAAGGGAAGATAAATGTTTCACCATGACTATGCAAAATTAAAAGAGTCTCTGGAAATTGGGAAATGGAAAGGCAAGAGAGAAAATAGGAGGAAGAATAGGGATATAAGCATAATACTTAGTTTTATGACAGTAACCACGAAACAAACTAAAAATAACAGTGCATAAATGTGGTTGCTCCTTGGGAGTGAAACTGAGGTTGAGGAAGAATGAGCAGAAAAAATTATGCTTTTCATTTCAAATTCCTCTCTACTTATGAAAAGTAAGTAAACAAGTATGCATTATGTGTTTCCTTTAAAACAATGATATAAATAAAAAATTAATATGAACAAAAGGAGCCCTTCCATGAAAAATGCATAGCATGATCTGAGCTATTTGTTGGGGTGGACATAGACTTAGGAAAAAGCCTTAAAGGCTATATACCAAACCACTCGTGGTTTCTACATTTAGAAAATGAACCACTGGTGATTTTCACTTTCCTCACATATGACCTGATTCGTTCTTTACAATGAGCACACAAAAAAGGTTTTACTCTGGAAAATTAAATTTTAAAATGTATCCTTAAATCTTACAATTAGCCAATTATAAAATATCCATATAACTATTTCTAGATTTTTATATTTTAAAATATTTCTAATATTTTAATACTTTGTTTAAGAGGCATTATGAATACATATGATATTTTACATAAAATGGGATTATATAGAACATAATCATAATTTTTCAAATTAGTCACCATCCATTTATTTACATGTTCATGCCTCCATTCTATCACTTATTACCAACTAGCCATCATGTTCATTTGTCCAACATATCTGTTTTCTCCAGAGTATAAGATCCTGAAGTTAAGAATTGTGTTTTAATAACTCTGTATCACCAATCACTTGCCCAGGAAAGGCATGCAACATATATGTTTGAGGTACTTCTTTCTTGTGTGTGCAGTCACTGAAATTCCCTTTCTTAAATATTGTGTTCATGCACACAACAGAAGTGGCAGGGTGACTGTGCCAATGTGCTGGCCTCCACATAGACCAGTGTTCTCAACTCTCTCAATACTGTCAACTAGTGGCAATTTGACCCGGATAATTCTATATTGCAGGGGCTGCCCTGTGCACTGTGGCAGGTTTAGCAGCATCCCTGGCCTCGGGCAGCAGCACTTTCTTCCCAATCATAACACCCACATTGCAAATTGTGTGTTTCTTGAGTGGCTTCACACTGGATAGCTTACCCATCCTTTAAACATTGTAGCCCTTTATAGTAATCATCTTTTGAACTCTCCAAGAACAGTAGAAACTAAGAATGAGGGTGATCTTCATCTTTGTCATTAAAGATGTTTATCAGTATCCCATCAATACTGAAATATGTGAGATGTTTCAGTAAAAATTCAGCCTTCAGAAATTCCAGCTGGAAACTCCAGACAAGAAGGTACCATTCTCTATGTTCGCAGGTATCCCTAGAACTCCGGGGTAAACATTTCAGGCTCTCCCAAGAGCTCCCTTCCATGCACCACTCCATGCATTATGCAGCTCGGCAAGCCTTCAGGGAGGGAAAAGATGTCTTCTTCCCCCTGCTTTCTAAAATTACATCCTAATCTTTATGAATGACTCTCAAAGCCCCCTTTCTTGGCTTTATGGGAAACATTCACTCTTCTGCTCTCCATGAGGAAGAGAGAAAACATCATTTTTCAGATTTTTTTAAATTTATTTTTAATTATTATGGATATACAATCATTGTACATATTTATGGGGTATATGTGAAATTTTGATACAAGCATGCAAAGTGTACAGATCAAATCATGGCAATTGGGATACCCAGCAGCTTTAATATAACATTTTTTAGAAGACTGCAAACCTCAGTGACTTTCCCCCTTTCCCAGTCATTATGGGCTGAATTATGTCCTAAAAAATATATGTTAAAGTTTGAATGTTACTGTGTTCAGAGAAAGGATCTTTAAGCAGGTAGTTAAGTTAAAATGACATCATTAGGGTAGATCTTAACCCAATATGACTAGTGTTCATATAAGAAGAGGAGATTAAGATACTAGAATACAGACAAGTACAGAGGGAAGATTGTGTGAAGACACAGGGAGAAGGTGGCCATCTACAATTCAAGAAGGAAAACCTCACAGGAAACCAAGCCTGCTGACTTTTTGCTCTCAGATTTCTGGCCTCCAGAGCCCTGAGAAAATAAACTTCTGTTGTGTAAGCTACCACATGACAAATTATGGCAGTTCTAGCAAACTATTATACACCCAGACTTGCTGCTATCCACTTGGAGTAGGAAGATGGCTGAATGAGAAGGGAAGGTTGTGCCTCTGCTATTAAGCCCTGGAGACGTGTCTAGTCTCAGTTTTTTGTGGTTTCATTTAAATGAAGGATACTTGGACCCTCTTCAACTCTGAGCCCTTATCACTGATTCCAGAGTGACAGGGGGGAAAAAAAAAACAAACTCTCATTTGTTGTTGTATTATAAATGCATCTACTGGGATGTTAACATCATCCAAAATGAAAGCCAGAATTTCAGCATTGCAGAGAGAAAAATAGCTCCTCTGTTGTCCATTGCTGCCATACATCTCATAAACTCCTCTTCAGGCAATAGCACCTTGCCTATATGAACCCAGGTGAAGGTTCTATGATGCAGTGGCATGTCTGCTCAGTGATTTCATGGACGATATACCATAAACATGGCTGACTTGTGGAATTATCTCTTTGCATTGCTGGCTGGGAAATTGTTTTCAAACACTGGTCAAGGTCTGGATGGCATCTTTCTAAGTGGACATAAATCACTACCTTGAGTGCTCTGAACAATACGGAGACAGGAAATGATCCTGGCAGTCACCTAACCCAATCCCTCATCAGATGTTTCAGTGACTTCCTTCTACCTATGGCCATGTTAGGTTATACATAAAGCAGAACACTTGAGAAGTATAACCAGGCAAGGATTCCATATGCATAACCTCATCTAGAGAGTGAATGAAGCCTTATGCATATTCACACCTAAAGCATTGTTTTTAAAGAAGCTGGTCTTCAAGATTCCTGGTTGAATAGGAAACAGTGTCTACAATCCTGGTCACTTCCCTCCGCACTTTGCCATTCCATGCCCTGCTGTATGATTTGGGTCCACTAGAGTGAAAAAAGGATATCACGAGAATTTGATAGTCCAATCTCAGCCTGGGAGAAGCAGTTAGTTGAATTAATCACTTTTACCTTTTTGTTTCTTCATCTTAAAACAAGAGGATAAAAGTAAATAGCCATAAATGTTGCTTTCAGTTGTTAAATTCCCCAAATTTCATGCGATATGTGTGTATGTATACGTGTGTGTATATATATATATATATATATATATATATATATATATATATATATTCTGAAACTCTTCATCCTATCTTATTCTATTCATCTAATTTTGCCCACATTCTCCTGATAAAATTTTTCTGGCTGTGTTAGCTAAATCTCTACACAGACCTTTTCACTCTGGGTGATGTTATTCCAGTGAAACATCCTTGAAATTACAGCTAACTTTCACAAAGACTCGAAGGAAATGCTAAGAGTGTTAGTTTTCTACCACTGCCATAACAAATTACCACAAAAATGGTGACTAAAAACAACACAAATTCATTATGTCACATTTCTGTAGGTCAGAAATTTAGGTTGGCTTAGCTGGTTTCTCTGACAGAGGTTTCACAAGGCTAAAATCAGGGAGTCAGTCAGCCAGACTCCTGACGAGAAACTGCTTCCCAACTCATTCAGGTTATTGGCAGATTCATTTTTTGTGGTTTTAGGACTAGGGTCCTATCAGCTGGAGCTGCCCTTAGCTCCTAGAGACCTCTCTCTAGTCCTAGCACATGAGTTGTGTATCTCAGAGCCAGCTACAGCACACTAACCCTTTCTCATGCTTAGAAACTTTGACTGCCACTTCTGCTAAATCTCCTACTTCCAGCCAGAGAGATCTCTCTGCTTTTAAAGGTTCATGTAATTAGATTGCATCCATGGGAATAAGCCAGGATAATCCCCTTCTCTTAAAGTCCTTAATTACAACTGCAAAGTCCCTGTTTTCCTTGAAACATAATGTATTCACAGGTTCCAGGAATTAAGACATGGACATTTTGTAGAGTCCATTATTCTTCCCGCCACATGTAGTGAGAGCAGAAGGGATTGGTGCTTATAGAAACAATTTTCTCTATAGTATTGGTCTGTCCAAGGCTCTTTGTTTTCTCTAATTCAACCAGATGCTTATAATAGTAGCTAATATTTAATGTGAATTATTATGTGTGTAGCGCTTGACTCATATGATCATACATTCTTCTTTCATTGAACTTTATTGAAATTTGTAGATATTTCTGTTTTTACAAATCTAAGTTTTGTGGCAACCCTGTGTTGAGCAAGTGTATTGATATCATTTTTTCAACAACATGTGCTGACTTTGTGTTTCTGTGTCAGCATTCTTTAGCAATAAAGTATTCTTTAATTAAGGTATGTATTATTTTTTAGACATAATGCTAGTGCACACCTAATAGACTACAGTACAGTATAAACCTAATTTTTATATGTACTGGAAAACCAAAAAAAATTTGTGCGACTTGCTTTATTGCAATACTCACTTTATTGTGATAGTCTAGAACCAAACTTGCAATGTCTCTGAGGTATGCCTGTATTTAAATGCATCACTTCATTCAGTCCCCATGAACTCTTAGGCAGTATGTCTATTGTTTTCTCCATTTTACATTTGAGGCAGCAGAAGTTCAAAACCTTAAATACCTTGTCCACACAATTAGGTAGAAGAGCCAGGATTCAAACCGAATCTCTGTGACTCCAGAGCACACACCCTCAACATTGTGCAGCTGAGAAGTCAGGGGCTCACAGAGATCATGTGACTTCTCCAAAATGGTTAATAAAAGTGTCACGAAAGAAATCAGATCTACACCAGCTTTTGCACAACCTGCTTTGCCTGGCTGCCTCTCCAACTCGCACACGCTTGATGCCTTCTGTCCCAGTTGTTCCAACCACAAATTTGTCCCTACTTCACTCGCTTTTATGACTGTCTTCCCCACATGTCTGAAAGTACAGCTTCTTTCATGGTCACCATAGTCTTTGGAAATAGTGGCACTTTTTTTTTAATACTATAAATGCCACACTTTATAATGCTAAAATATAAATTGGATAGAACTCGTTTCTGGAGCTTGGACTCCCATGATTACTTTCCAGCACAGTAGCCAGAAAAGAGAGTAGCTACCTAGACCAAAAGGAAGTGGAAGGATATCACACCATCATAAATTCAGTACAAATGACTAGAGTTCATAATATTCCTTCTTCTGTTTCAATTTGCAAGCACTTGCTCAAGCATGTAAAGAGGCAAGTGGTCCTAGAACTGTTAGGGCCCACCACATAATTGGTGACACACAATCCTAAAAATGTACCCAGTCCCTAAGGCTGAATACAGCTTTCACCATAATATAGAGAGCAATTAATGAGCACTTTCCCTAACTCATAGGTAGGGCATTTGGAAATTTTACTGAAGTTTCTTCCAAGTATGGATTTTGATACCCTGGCCAATTCTGTGTAAAGCACTATTTTCAGACACATTCAGCAAATTCAGGAAGTTATTGTATAAGCCTCATTTATTGAATATTATTAAGAAATGAGATATTTGGTATAAATTAAGTATTCATGATCATTCTTGCATAGCCAATCAGTTAATCATAATCTTTACACACTTTCTCATTTAATCACCAAAGCAGCCCATACAAGGTGGGTATTATAATTCCCAATATGCACAGGAAGACTCTAAGGCCCAGAAAGGATAAGTAGATTATCCAAAGTTAGACAACCAGAGGCAAAATTCAGGATTCCAACCACATCTGTCTGATGCCAAAGCCCCTACTGCCTTCCCTGTTACTTTGCCAATACAGTAACAAAAGCCAAAAGTTCTAAAGTTTGATATTTTTCTAAACTGTTCTCAGATTCCTGCTGTATGAAGCAACAGCTCTTTCACATAATTTAGCCATTGTTGTAGTAATGGAACTAAAGGTTTTGATGACAACACTTTTGTTTACCTCCAGGTTGAACTGTCTTCTGGATAATAGAGATTGTTGGAAATCTGAATGCTCGATAATATGGGACGTTTCTATATATTACAAGTTTTAAACTTTTTTGCTATTTTTTAAAATGACTTATATTCATATCCCTTTTTATCTAATCTTTTCAAAATGTCTTGTCATCTTTCTTTTTAATTTGCAAAATAGAGCTATTATTCACTACAACCAAACATGCCAGCAAGTCATGCTGAGAAATTTAATGAAGAAATATGGTTTAGCCAACCTTTAGCTACTCCAAAAAGCAAGCTTAACAAACCACAAAGTATAAAATGTTGGTATCATTACTCTATTATATCTAGAGTGAAGGCACTGGAAAAAGATTAAAATAATATTATACTTCAAATTAGCTATACAAGCTAGAGCTGATAGACTTGTGTAAAGTATAATTACCTGAGAAATTCTATTTATTCAAATCCACACTCAAATATAAATATATTCTGATTTCATAATGGAATCCAGTTATCAGTTTGTAAAAGTCTCTCTACCAACTTACCACTAAAATAATTTTTAAAAAGTAGAAAAATATAAAGATCTCATAATCACATTGTAATTAAAGCAAAGCCTCTAGACTATTGCCAGACTCTTAGAGAAAATTCCACTTACTACTTATAGAAATGAACTGGGAGCTGACCTAGATTGGAATGGGGGGGAGGAGAGGACTTGCCAGTCCTAAAGATGGTTTTATTTAGGTAGTAATATTCTCCAGGAATTAGAGGGTTGCAGGGGCGGGGAGAAGGGGAGTAAGCTCACAACTAATGGACGCAGTGAGCATTGCAGAGTGGAAGGGCATGCCTCTAATCCTCACTTTGGTGAGGCAAAGACATAAAATGTTTGTACCCTCATAATATCCTGAAGTAAAAATAAATAAAAGATGGTTTTATTTGTTCACCACTGTCTGCCACCTGGTTCAGGCTCCCAAGACTCAGATGAACCAGGAAATAAATGGGTGGTCGTCTCTGTGCTGCAGTGATGGGCTTTGAGGTGGCCGGTGTGCTGCTACGCACCCCCAGTCAGCACCAGCCCCTTCTGTAGCCATTCAGCACCTGTAATTTATCCTACTCAGTTGACAGAAATTGGAGAAAAACAGAAGATTGGGCCCAAAGAAGGGAGGAGGAAGATGACTAACCCTAGAACCAGATCAGAGTACCCCTCTCCCCCAAGCCCCAACTTCAAGGGCTGGGGTCCAATCAGGAGCAAAGGGGGACAACAAAACCCCAAGTCTTGCTGAAGAAAGAGGAGGAGACAATACCTGAAAAAGATGGGATCTGAGAGTGGAAAGATAGAGTTTTTATCCAGAATTCACTGGAAAATTATAGAACTTCCAAGATTCCATTCCATGGGGGAAAAGGGAACTTTGACAAATCATTAATAAACAAAACATTAATCCATTGTATGTATTTACCCACTAAGCTGAGTCTTTTCAATTAACTGGTCATTTATACAAGAATGCATACTTCCCATTCACCATATTCACCCTAATCTATTCTTCATTTCTATGATTCTGTCATTTTAAAGATGTTACATAAATGGGATCATATACTACATGACCTTTTGGAGTTTGTCTTTTTCACTCAGCACAATTCCCCTAGATATCCACCCAGGTTGTCGTGTGTATCAGTAGTTTGCCCCTTCATATTGTTGAATAGTATCCCATGGTATAGATATGTATCAGTTTGTCTAACCATTCACCCATAGACCAAGGGCCAGTTCCAAAACATTTATTAGAGTGTTTGAACTTGCCTGCCTCATGAAAAAAAGATTTGTCAACTTACCTATAGAGATTGCTTTGGCCATGTAAAAGGAAAGATAAGCTCACTTTACCTTTGAGAGAATGGAAGGAGTTAGCAATCGTTAAGTGCTTATTAAATGGCTGTCATTTAGTTTTCGAAATAGCTCTACACTGGAGATTATACCCCTTTTACTAATAATAAAAGCAAGGCTCCAACGGGTTAAATAAATACCCCTCCCCCCAGCTACTAAGTAGTTGATCTATGATGAGGATCCAAATCTTTTCCACCCAAAATCCATACTCTCTGGCCTCCACTACAGCATACTGACTATAATATGAAAGAGGAAAACCAACAGGCCACCATGGATTAAAAAGCAGCATCCAACCCTGAAGAACAATGACACCAACCACAAATGAATTGGAAAAACAAAACTATGATTGCCCCCTTTCCAGTTTATCCTGACTACAGTGGCTTTTACTAACCCGGATTCTTTTACTTAACACCCCCATAACCCAGAATTACAAACCCAAAGTCCTCTTATGTCTAACAAAAAAAAAAAAAAAAAAAAAAAAAAAACCAAGCAAAAAACATAACCAGAGGGGGGGAAAATGAATAAAAAGCTAGAATCAATTGGTGGTTTTGTGGCAAATATGGTATAGCAAAGAAATCTCTGATAAGTGTGTGCTCCCACAAGGAATTAAGTGCTTGCAGATAAAATAGGCCCCCTTCAATTCCTCCCACATGCTGACAGGGCACTGCTCCATAATTTTTTTGTCACAAGCTTTCAGATAAATCATTAGAACCACTACCTCTCTCGTCAAGCTGGTTTCAAATGATACCGGAGCACCACGCTGGGGTCACAGGGCTGTCCCCCCTGCTCGCTTCTTGTGTGTGGCCACACCTCCAGCCACCTTCGCAGAAGACTGGCACCTTGCTTACTAGACAGAGATAAATTCCTCCCTGGCATGCTCATCAGACACCAAGCCAAACTCATCTCCCTTCCTCCTCTCCTTTCCTCCCTCACTCTGGTTATTTATAGAGATCACAGGTGAATCGGGGGAAATTATTACAGCGCAATGACTGCTGAAAGGCTAGAAGCTAAAGAAGATGGATTATCATGGCTCTGACATGATTTGTATGGATTTCCAAAATTAAGCTGTTCGCTTAGAGTGACCACCCTCCTGCCGCCCCTGGCTTCGCAGCCGCCCTGGTGATAACCTTCATCTGCACTTGCGAGCCCAGGAAGCTGAGCACGTTTCCCATTACCTTTCAAGCGAGTGTGTAGGGTTCTTCTGGCCCCCTCAGTAATAGCAGGGCTGCTGGTGAACAGAGTGATAAACACCTACTGAGAGGGATGTAGCGTGAAAAGATCTCATCACCTGCCATTAGCGCCCCGATGAATAATGCAACATTTTCCATGGCAGGTGTCAGGGGTGGGAGGGAGGATTGCTCCTGTGAATGCTCTGGTGAGCACATCAGCGCAAAGTAAGAGGTGAGAGCAACAGATGCATGTGACAAAATTACACGAGCTATTGTGTTTTAAAAGAAAAGGGAACTTTTACTTCCCATATACCTGGCAGGTTTCCTTTTTTTTTTTTTTTTTTTCTGTGCTCTTACAGTCAAGGCAGGCCAATGATGCTTTCTCTGAAAACTTTTACCACTCTGATCTGGACCACTTGCAAAGGGGACACTTTCTCTGCCATTCCATTACTCGGCTAATAGCACATTTCTCCCTCTGCTTCCAGTTTTTCTCCGATTTGCACAGCTGGATCTAGGTTTGTATATATGGGTCTTTTTCATATTGTCATTAAACTTTATAGGCTTGGGCTTAAATAGAAATGTCAAATAAGAGCAAATGTAGTAATTTTTGTGTGCATTTGTACCCACGTCTGCATGCACACGCACGCACACATTAAAGTTGTAATTTTTGACCAAAAGAATGGGTAGCTAATAGGCTTACTGCCTTTGAGAACCTGCCTGAAGAGAATAATATCAGACCAGCAGAACCTAAGACAAAAATGGGATCCATTACTGGTTATTCATGAGATACAAGTTCATTTGTCCTGAGAGCCACAAATTGAGGCGATTCTTAGCCTCAAATCAGACCATGAAAAAAACTTGTGATGAAGTTTAGGTCAACTTCCCTCAAAACTGGCACAAGTTTTGGGCACTCAAGGGTAGCTTTTCCATTTTTCAGGAAGTTATCCCATAACTTCCAATGCAGCCAGATATGAGATTTAAATTCCAGGACTAATTAGCCACCACCCTCAATCTTAAATCCTGCATTTTCTGAGCCCAAAATGTTGAATTCTTTTGTTGTATTGAGCGTCACCATTTAAGGCAAGTATGAAACTAAAAAAGATAGATTTAGTCCTCTGGTTAAAATTAGGCTAGAGAATCTTTAAATGTGAAGCACACTACTGCCACTAAAACAGTTCGTGAATAGGACGTAGCGTGGCTTACTCCCCATGCTGAATTCTGGATCCTCCCCTATCAACGGAGCAAAGAAAGTCCCCAGTCTTTTCCCCCATATCGTGAGGGAGTGGGCAGGGCTGGGCCAGACTGAAGCACTGAGTTTAATCAAAATGAAGTTTGCCTTTAACTGCATTGATTCCCCTTTTCGCCACTTTGGCCATCACTTTTTGGAACAAATATCTTGACAAGAATAAGGGCACTTAGACAGTTGATAGGACAGAAATGGAATGTCCCAGAGAGTCAGAGACAAACAGTCAACATATTATCCCTTTTACATTGTTATCTCAAGAGACTGGTACCCATATATTCCCTTCAGCTCTTCGATAATGTCTGTGATAGTTTAGTCTTGCCTTCCTCCAAAATATGCCAGATTCCCATATTACCAATAGTTCCTTACTTCCTCAAAACTTCCAGCCCCTTCTTAGCAAAGCTATCAGAATCTGCTCATTAATTCAACAATATTTATCAAGCACACATGATGTTGCCACAATGCAGCTAAGTGCTGGAGTTGATCATGTCTTTGCCTGAGGGCAAACTGCATTCTAGCCAAGGACACTGGTGGTAAATAAATGACCAAATAAACAAATGAGCACCTAAGCATTGTGATAATTGCTATAAAGGAAATAAAACAGCAGGGTGATGTGCTAAACAATAACCAGGAAAGGTGGCTACATTCATACAATTAGTCAAAGCAGACCATGTAGGAGTGGGCATTTGACCAGACAGTAAAGAAGGTAACACCAGCTGGGTTAGTCCTGGTCCTCTGAGAAGTAGACTGTAAGATAGGATTAAAAGTACAAGGAGCAGAAGGCATAGATTGTCATCAGACCACAATGCAAGTCTAAGCTTGCCTGGATAAAAGGTAGAGAGGGAGAGAAGTTGATGAGCAGAGTCCTAGACTTCTATGCAATCTAAGAAAGGTTCAGCAAATCCATCATGGATTCCTAGGGCCGGAGTCAACAGACAAAGCAGTCCTGTGTCTCTGAGGAATGGGGCTGCCCTAGTGACCCCACCACTTGATTGTTGGAGGGGAGCAGCACAGAAAGGCACAGCCTTGGTGTAAAATCTGTTATGGGGATTAGAACTCAGCACCTGGGGCCCTCAGCCAGCCCCACCCCCTACAGGAGAAAATCCACGAGGCTCATTCTCACAGCCGCCATAACAATCTTATGAAAAGCAGGAGAGAGAGAATTTCAGAGAGAAGGAGGAGCAAGGACAACTGCCTGGGAATGAGAAAACACCTGGGATGAATGAAAGGAGTTTGGGTTGATTTGACAATGGTAGATAAATAGAGGCCAGACCATGTTGGGTCTTATAAGTCACAGAAATAAATATGACTTAGTTATTAAACAAACACTCAAAAAATTGGAGCGAGGCATTGCTGCAATTGCTTTACACATGTAAATTCTGCTCATTATCACCACCTTTATAAGGTGCTATTATTAATCTAATTCTATAAGTGAGCACGCTGAGGCCAGAAAGATAAAGTAGCTCGCCCCAGGTCACATTAGCTTGTAAGTGGCAGGGCTGAGATTCAAACACAGACACTGCCTGCCTGCAACCACCATACTACACGTCATCTCTGGTAGGGGTCATGAATTTTATTCTAATAAAAACAGTAAGACACTGAAGTGGCATAAACAGAGTTAACTAATACATACTAATATGTAGTTTCAGGACATCTACTCATCCTCTTAGTCCTTCAAGAATCTTTTTAAATAAAACTAAGATAAATTTCTTACAGTTTGAACTAACTAAGTATACAATAATGGATACTATGTTGTGCTACGTTTACAGAGTGACCCAATTAGTCGGTTTCGCATAGAGAGAGAACAGAAGCAATGGCAAGGGTATGAACATATATTACTACTACAGGGCCATAAAGCATTGGGACCAATTCTTTGGTCTTCTGTACATTTGATAACTTTTCTTCTTAAATTATCTATCGTGGTTTTCTATTTGTTTGCAAACAAGAAATCTTACTAATACAATGCATGAAAGTAAAAGAAAGCAGTAAAATGAGAAAGATTGGAAACGGTATATAGGTCCAACAAGTTTAATTATCACTTAAACTATGACATAGTCATGAATGAAATACTGTGTGGTCAATAATGTGAATTTTAAGGTAAAGTATTTCAATGTCTTCCCCCCTCCCACATGCACACATACATTTTACATACACAGTAAAAGCTCCAGATTTTTCAAGTTAAAGGACAGCAGCCACTTTGCTAGTGGGAAGAGTATATCATTGTGCTGAGCAAAGTAAATAAAAGTCAAGTACATATGTAAAGGAGCAGAAGGGATCTCACTCTTTCATTGAACTGACATTTTTCTAAGGAAAATCAAGACTTACTGGGCTGAGAATGTGGTGCCCATCTAAAAGGAAAGGAATTACCAAGGTAATAAGGAGAAGGTCATGCTAAAAGATGCACAAAAAATTGAGACAGCTGCAAAAGGAAAAGAGGTCACAAAAAATCTGAATCCACATTGAATATTTCCAAACTAAGCTTAGAGCATAGATGTCTCAGACACTTAACTATATAAATAGAGTGTCCACCAAGCTAATTTTTTTTAGAGGGACTGGTTTGGAAAATAGTTCCATTAATCTTGTTTGTGATATTATATTTCTATTTTAAAATAATTAGAAAATAATTAGTTGCCCGTAATGCTGTACTGGCAATAGATTGAAGTCAAGATATATATCTTTTCTATTTAATTACCCCCAGATCTTAAAACTCTTGTTTGCCCTTAGTGGAGATTTCTTTCTTGAATTAAATTTCAATATTTTAAGACACTTAATAAGTGGCTTAAAAACACCCTCCAATGGAAATATCAAATGTTATCCATTAAATTGTCTTAGATACTTTTTTTCTAATATCTTCATCCAACTACCTTGTAGAAGTCTTGAAACTAATTATTGGGTTTTTATTGACTTTATTAACAAAGCTAGTTCTTGTTGGTTGTTTATAATTTTTTAAAAAAGTTTTATTCAATAATCAAGTCTACTGAAGAAATCTGAGAAAGTGGAATTTGGATGTTAGTGATGAAACAGGGGAAAAAAGAAGGCATGTGAGACAAACAGGCTTGTAGAGCAAAAACCAATTACAATGAGTTGAAATGTGTTCCCCAAAAACATATGCTCAAGTCCTGTGAATGTGACCTTATTTGAAAATAGGGTCTTTGCAAATGCAATTTAAGATGAGGTCATGCTAGATTATGGTGAACGCTAAGTCCAATCACTCATGTTCTTAAAAGAGAATAGAGATGTACGTAAAAGAAGGTCATGTGATGATGGAGGCAGAGATTGGAATGACACAGCTACAATCTAAGGAATGCCAAGGATTGTCAGCAACTGCCAGAATCTATGAGAAAGACATGGAATCGATTCTCTCTCAGAGCCGCTAAAAGTAACTAACCCTGCTGCCACCTTGATTTTGAACTTCTGTGCCCCAGAATGGTGAAAGAACACATAGTTGTTGTTTTAATCCACCAAGTTAGTGATAATTTATTATGGCAGCCCAAGGAATCTAGTATAACAATTGTGAAGTTCTTTTGTTTGGTGGGGGGGGCTTCTCTTGGACGGGCCTTGATCCATATTACAAAGTGCTTAACAAATAACAAAAGACTAACTTTAAAAACTTCTTAAATTGAAAAATGCAGTCTGGGGTTTTCACAGCATGAGTAGCTCTACCCTTCATACGAGTCCCATGTTGCAATAGCCTTGAAGGCTGTCAGAGGGGCAGCACATACAGGAGGGGCTGAGTGCAGCCATCTTGTTTGCTTACCTGCTCAGACGAGCAATGCAGCACTCATAATGCTTGGTGGATGTTGTCTTGATGGAGGGTATTCACGGAGCTTGGGGGGAAAAAGAATAGCAGGCCAACTCCTCAGCAACTTGAGCAGCTGTTGGGAAGCCAGCAAGATTGGGTCATGTGAACATGCTTCACCAAGTTCATTAGAACATGCCAGCACATATTACCATAACTGAAAATCATAAGCCAGAACATTCACTTTAGGGACTAGGTTATTATCACCAGGCTGTTCAGTAACATAGCTTCTCACAGATGTTGTTAACTGTATCCACTATCCTTGGACAAAGCTGAACTATGACGACCCTCTTTCCAATTATAACAATCACATCTTTGTATGCCATTGTTCTTGAAATGTGATGAATTCACAAGTTTGTCAAAAGCCTGGTCTCAAAAATGTAAGCATTTCTCCTAATGAAAACTAACTATGACTCCATGAGGACTTTCCCAGTGTTAGGAATAAAAAATAGAAAATCTTTTGAAAGAATTATTTGATGCTATTGTTAATGTTGTTGCTATTGCTGGCTTCTTAAATTATCTGGGGACAAACTTGCACATTCTCTTAAATCTTAGTGATAGGGCAGTTTTTTAGATGTCAGACTTTCTAAAAAAAAATACATGTATATTATATGTGTATTATATGTGTATAAAGGGTATACAGAAAAAGAAAACAGAAACAAAAAAGAGAAAATATGTGAAGTATATAAAAATAAAGTGTAATTAGGTGTATTTCAGTATTTCCATATCTTGAAGTAAATTATAATGTTCATCTCCAAGAACATCTAAACAGTTGTCAGATTTTAAGCACATACTTCATTTTTTATATAAACAATGCTAAATAAATTTCTTTGAAATATCACATCTATGTAGAATCATTCCTTTCTTAATGAAGAGGATTCATTCCTGTGATATGCTTTGTCAGTCGCTAGATAACCAAAAGCAAAGCAACAAAAGAACAAAAGGCTGCCTTCTGCAACAGCAGATAAAAGAAAAATGATATAAAAGGATTATTTAACAGTACATAAAATACTGTCAAATATGACAGTACCCATCAAATATATATTCAGGGATCTTGAGGTTGAAGGACAGCAGGGCATAGTCTTTTTGTTAAATGTTGAAAGATAAAGAGATAGCCTAGGGCAATAGTTTGGTATGAGGAAATTCAGCTTATGGTTGGCTTTCCACAGGAATATTTTCATGAATTTCAGGATCCTACACTATAGTTAGAATTATCTAAGTTTCTACATTTCAGTAGGTTTTAAGATAACTTCTAGCTAGCCTACATATAAGAACTTTTTTATGTTCTGGAAATCACATCCTCTACAAAGCAAAGCAATGTAGAGACTAACTTACAAAGAAGATATAAGATTTAGTCAACCTTTCCTGGTTTGTGTGCCCAAATTCTCCCCCTCAACACATATGATTACAGCATTAGAGCTTCAGAAGCCTTGTCCTTAAGATGTGACCTTGCCTTCCTGGTCCAATTTGTTTGGACATGGGTTGGACCTTTCATTCCACTAGGGCAATAAATTTATTTCCAGGAAATCGGAATTAGGCATACAATGTTATAGACATGATTTGGTTTGTTTCCTGAATGGAGAAAATATAAACTTAGGAGCCTTAGCAGCTATTTTTCTATGGTATGTATATTGGACAGCTATGTATATTGGACAATTACAAGTCTGTAATTTAAAAATAAAAAAGAAGAAAGAAAAGGAGAAGGGAAAGCAAATTCATGAAGAAGAAGGAAGATAAAAGTAAGTTTAATCTAGCATTTCGGCTTCTGGTTCCAGTTTGTTCCTAAAAACCAGATGCAACTATATTCCAAAAGATGTTCTTTATAATTACTTTCACTTTTTATTTAAGATATTTTTGATGAGCTTTTAATATTTTTAACACATTGACTGCCACACAAGAAAAGGAACATTTTTCCTGGGGCCACAGTGTTTTATTAAAACAAAACTATCCTTTCTAATGTGTTATTTTTTATGTTTTCTGTGCAGTTATCTGCAACACAATCCATGTTTTTAGAATTAATTGTCAATATTAATTGTAACAATAAGAACATCACAAGTAAAACTTTTACTAACCAACTATAGGGTTTTGCTTCACATGCCCTGGGCTCAAAACTAACCTAAGTTAAATACAACTCACCTGGAAGTCAATGTATTAAGTTAAAGAGTGCCAATAATATAAAAATTGGTAGAAAAATGAGTTAAATGGTAGAACTAGACGAGTTAAACATAAAGTGATATTGTGGGGTTTCATCAATCTCATGGTGGGGTATCCACCATTTTCATCATGCCTTATCATACAAGGAAAACCCTGTATGCACATGAAATAAATAGTAAAACAATTTTTAAAAAATGAAGAACAAAAAAAGAATCTTAAAAGCAGAGATAAAAAACTTTACACTCAAAGAAGTAACAATAAGACACCTGACTCCTTTACAGAAACAGTGTAAGCCAGAAGGTAATGAGAAACATCTTCAAATTTCTGAACAAAAAGAGCTGCCAACCTATAATTCAAAACCTTGTGACATGCTTATGGATCAGTAGAATCAACATTGTTAAAATGTCTATACTACCCAAAGTGTTGTTCTACAGATTCCGTGCAATCCCTATTAAAATATGAGCATCATTTTTCACAGATCTAGAAAAAATGATTCTACACTTTGTATGGAACCAGAGAGGATCTCATATAGTCAAAGCAACTTTAAGAAAAATGAGCAAATTTGCAGGCATCAATTTACCAGACTTCAATGTATACTACTACAAGGCTATGGTCACCAAAATAGCATGGTACTGGCACAAGAACAGAGACATAGACCAATGGATCAGAACAGAGAATCCAGATATAAAACCATCCTCATATTGCTATCTGATCTTTGACAACACAGACAAAAACATACACTGGAAAAAAGAATCCATATTCAATAAATGGTGCTAGGAAAATTGGATAGCCACATGTAAACCAAAACAGGATCCATACCTCTCACCACTCAAAAAATCAACTCACAATGGATAACAGACTTAAACCTAAGGAATGAAACCATAAGAATTCTAGAAGAAAATGTTGGAAAAACTCTATAGACATCCTAAAACTCTTATAGACAGCCTAAACAAGGGATTTATGGAAAAGACCCCAAAAGCAATCAAAGCAACAACAAAAACAAATAAATGGGACCTGATCAAACTAAAAAGCTTCTGCACAGCCAAAGAAACAATCATTAGAGCAAATAGACAACCTACAGAATGGAAGAAAATATTTGTATGCTGTACATCTGATAAAGTTCTGATAACTAGAATCTATAAAGAACTCAAGCAAATCAGCAAGAAAAATCAAATAACCCTATTAAAAAGTGGGCAAAAGACATGAACAGAAACTTTTCAAAAGAAGACAGACTAATGGCCAATAAACATATGGAAAAAATGCTCAACATCTCTAATCATCAGGGAAATGCAAATCAAAATCACAATGAGATATCACTTAATTCCAGTGAGAACAGCTTTTATCCCCAAATAACAAATGTTGTCATGGATACAGAGGGATAGGAACACTTATACACTGCTGGTGGAACTGCAAACTAGTACAGCCTCTATGGAAAATAATATGGAGATACCTCAAAGAACTAAAAGTAGAACTACCATTTGATCTGGCAATCCCCACTACTGGGTATTTACCCAAAGGAACAAAAGACATTCTATAAAAAAGACACTTGCACTCAAACATTTACAGCAGCACAATTCACAATTGCAAAAATGTGGAAACAACCTAAGTGCCCATCAATCCATCAGTGGATTAATAAAATGTGGTATATGTATGCAATGGAGTACTACTCAGCCATAAAAAATGGTGAGCTAATACATCTTGTATTATCCCGTATGGAATTAATCGATCAACACTTATGTGCACATATGGAAATAACATTCATGAGATATCATCAAGCCAGAGGGAGGGGGAGGACGAGATGGGTAAATTCATGCCTAACGCATACAGTGTATAGTCTGGGAGATGGGCACATTTATAACTGACTCTAAAGGTACAAAAGCGATTTACATAATTAAAACATTTGTATCCCTGTAATATTCTGAAATTAAAAAAAAAAAAAAACACTTGTGGCAATGTCCTTCAAAAGTGAAGGTAAAAATAAAGACATTCTAAGAAAAACAAAACTAAGTGAATTTTTCAACGGGAAAGAAGAAAGTGGAGAAATAACTCTTCTTTACACAGGAATGCCACAAAATAAATATGGAGGAGTTTTAGGATCCACCTCACCACCACACACATTAAGGATACAGAAGAAATTGTATCTATATATAAGAGACTACAAATAAGATTGCATCACCTATAAAACATTCTTGCAAAATCATTAGCCATCAAGCCCCTAGATCTACCTTCCAATTTACTAGCACTTCACAAGTTAGAGCAACAAGGTAAAGGAGACTATGTAGACACAACCAGACACATTCAAAATAAAGGACTTTTTTTTTTAATTATTATTATTATTACTACTGGTCTGGACTCTTTAAAAAAAAAGTCAATGTCATCACATTAAGTGAAATAAGCCAGAAACAGAAAGGTAAATACCACATATTCCCACTCATATGCATCACGTCAGCGTGTAAATCTTCATTAGTTCTTTATTCTGTAAAAACAATCTATACAAGGCACATTTGGAAAAAAGTTTAAATATAGAATGAATATTAGAATGTATTGAATTATTATTAGTTTTCTTAAGGGTGATAATGAAATTGTGTTTATGTAGGAGAATTCTTTATTTTTAGAATGTATATATATATATATATATGCTAAAATGTTTAGAGTAATAGGTCATGATGTCTAAAATGTACCTTCAAGTGGTTCAGCAAAGATGAGAGAGAGAGAGAGTTAACTGTTGAAAGTTGAGTGGAGAATGTATGGGAACCTATTTTGCTATCCTTAATTTTTTCTGTATGTTTAAAACTTTCTCTAATTTAAAAGTGGGAGAGAGAAATATTTTTTTAAATCCCTGGTCAAAGCAATTTAACCAATACCAATTTTCCCCGAAAATAAGGGTCTTATATTTATTTTTCCTCAAGAAGACACCCTAGGGCTTATTTTCAGGGGATGTGTTACTTTCCCTTCAAAGCCTCAGTTTATAGCACGCACAAGATGGCTGGGACCGGATAGGGGGAGCCGACCTTGTTGGTGGGGCTGCTTGCACCTTTCCGGTCACCTCTGGGATAGTAGCTGTCACGATGGGGCAGATGAGAAGGGCTGCTCGTCTTCTTTACCGCTCCACGACGAAATGCATGGTTTGTGCAGATACGCTGCGTAGCCACGCCCATCACTAGGTCTTATTTTCGGGGTAGGGTTTATATTGTGCAAATGCTTAGAAACCCTGCTAGGGCTTATTTTATGGATAAGTCTTATTTTGGGGGAAACACGGTAGTGTAAGTACTTATTGGTCAGGCCTTTATCTGTTGTTGTAAGTGCCAGAGCTCATTACAAAATGACTTATGGGGTGGGGGGTGGTGGGCAGAAGCAATTTATTGTTTCTCATAAATAGAATAAACGTAATTTAATATCTATTTTTGGATATAGATGCTTAAATAGTGTCACCACAAATCTTTTGGGTCCATCTCTTGCCTGAGATTTCTCCTAAGGCAAGCCTAAAAGGACCATGGAAACCACCCGGAACCTCTCCTTTATCACCTACCTGCTCTGCAGCTCTAGCAAAAAGGCGATGCCTCTTCCAACTAGTCCCAGCATAATTCCCTCACATCAGCTTGGCTCATATCTCTGGACTAATCGCTGTGCAAAGCATAACTGAATACACAGATGGGCCAGTTCTAAGACATACTCCTACCCTTAGAATCATGGGTGGAGTCAACTGTAGTGACGGAAGTGATTTAAAGGTCATCATCCAAAGGCTACTGGAAGGAAAATCTAGCTGTTGTCACCTCAGAGAGATGGGTAGAGTGGGAAATGGGCAGATGAGCACAAAAATGATGAGCACAGTAATGATCATCCACAGATTCTTCCCTCTTTGACAGGGGTATGGATAGTCAGAGACCTGGACCCTATAGGAGATCAGAAATAGGTACTGACATCTCTAGTGAAGGAGGCCCAGGAATAAAATTGTAACAGAAAATTATTTTAGCAAATGTATCGAAAGGAAGCTGTCAACTATAAGAAGTAGAAATTCTGAGTAGAATGGGCTACAAAGGAGGTTCCTAATCCTTGGGGATCTTTGAGACATCCGCATCGGCAATGTCTCCTCTATCTGGCCATAACAACTGCCCCTCATCATCTGGTTTTCAGGGATCCACTCCATACAGACTTTCAGGGTTCAGTTGCCCCATTGGGCAAAGTCTCTGTATGTTAATTATAAACCAGCTCTTTCTACTCAATAGCCCCCATCTGGTCTAGACAGAACATTCATGCATTGTAGGCACCAGAAAATTTACACATTGCCATGAATCTGCCTCGCTTTGCCTGGCTATGAGGGTAGCCTGCTAGCCAAAGTCCTTAGCCTTTACTGGGAATGATAGTAAGAGGAGTTTAAAGAGTAAATAAAAAAGGAGATTTTCAAAGTCCTTAGCCTCTAAATTTCTAAAGCAAAGATCAAATACCAGCTCCTTGTGTTCTTTCAGCCTCAACATACCAATAATAATATCTCTGTGCTCCTTTATAAAACCCCTTGCTTGGTGTAAAATGAAGAGAAATTCCCACCTGCAATGAGAAAGCAAAATGCCACTGCTTACCAACAGCCTCTTCCAGAAAGTACTCTCTCTCTCCTCATTTTAACCTCAGCCTTTTCATAGTCAAAGAGGGATGTTGGGTGAGAGTGTAGAAAACTGGATTTTTTTTTTTTGATACCTCCTTTGCAAATCAAGCATTGGGGATCTAGCATCCACAACTCTCTTTTGGAATGACAGATTATTAGCCACCTATTGCTTTTATTCTTGGGTCTTCAATCAGGGCTGAGATGCAAAGGATCCCATATTATTAATAACATCCTATTATACCTGACTGGCTTAACCCAGTAAAGATTTATTCCAGGGAACTGATAGCCTTACCAAGCAAACAGAAATAGAGTTATGACTTTAAAGGAGAAAGGCTGTTTTGCAGGCAACCAAATATGTATCACATGGCAGAATTCACATTCTTACCTCGGACAGGACCTATTTACCTTCAAATGGCTGGGGACAAATGGAAAGTATAAGAGGAGGTATTACATATCTTGGAGATAGAAAAATTTGAAATTCGACTATTTTTTTAAAACAGACCACTGGAGTCTAAGCTTTTAAGATTCCCTCTATGTTTTCTGACCACCACATTTTCAGTGCCTGGCATGAAGCCCAAGGTCTATAAATACTTACTGATTGGCAGACTATGAACCAGTTACTTCATTATAAAAGAGTTTGTTCTCAAAAGATTCATTAATGCCAGTATCCTTGCATATGTGATTGCATAGTATAAACATGGACAGTGCATTCTATATACTGTAACTCCTATTCTTCAAATGTTCCTGCTGTACTGTGTATTTGTCAAGAGTTAAAATTTAAGAGTTTCTGCATAAATGCCATTTAAATCCACAATCCAATTAATGCATTAAAAGCTGACAGAGTTTTGCTAAAAATCACCATTTGTCATGTATTCTGTGCCCTGGTATTATCCCCACAGATATATAAGGCTAAAAAAGGCCACCTATTACTGTAGAGATGTATCTAAAAAATCTCTCAGGCTGCCTGTAATAATCTCCATTATGTATAATGACCATTTTGATAATAGTCTTTAGAAGAGGTAATGGCCCTGCTGAACGGTTATTACCTGTCTGTTCATGCTGGAAGCAAGATACAGAAGCCAGAGGGGACAGTCAAATGGTCCTTGTGGTGTATTCTGAGGAAATAAGAAATATTTAACAGAATGCAAGAAACAGACAAGCAAGCGCCTTTTGCGGCAGAACTGGCCGCCTCTCCGCCACAAGCCTTCCTGAATTTCATAATTTAAAGCAAATGCTCCCAATAATGGACCTGCTCTCAGCCTTCAGACCAATTTTGTCCAAAGCATCACCACCTGGTCTATTAAGAGGAAGGGGAAAAGACAACCGAATGTTATCATATTCCTTCCCACATTATTGTTAGTGGCGTAAACTGATGTCAACAGCTACTCCCGTGGGGGAAAGTTGATTGTCTCTAATCAGCCCTCAAATGGGAGGCCTACCTGTGGCTTAGGTCAAACTCTGGACATGTCATGGTTCCAGGGACCGAATTTGATCCAGATTCAGCTACAACTATAATGAGAAAACAGACAATGTCTCTGAAAAGGGCAATTTCAGAGATTCAATAGTTCCATGTCCATGGGACAAACATCAAGCCCCATCTCCTGGGAGCAGAACAGATTTTTTAAATCTCAGAGAAGAGATCCCTCCTTATTCCTCCTTAAGCCTTTCTTATGTTTTCACTAAAATAGAGAAAGAAATAAGTGTGGCTAAATGTGTAACATAGGCTTTGAATAGGAAAAATGATCTGAAGACGACTTTTTCCAAAAGGGTTGAGAATGAGATCACAAGTTGTTCATAGACATTATTGAGGGGAGGGTAGAAGTTCCATGGTCAACTGAAGTCAGAAAAATTCTGGGTAACATCAATATAAACAGAGATCTGTTTGTTTTTGCAGTGAGAGTCTTAGAGCCTATAACATGTCCATGTATATAGTGACTCTCCAAAAAGGGGATAATATCATACAGGATAATACAATGCTTTTTCTCAAAAGCATCTATCTACAGGCACTTTGTTTATTTACAGGAATATGGGAGATAATTCTGTCCTTGTTCTGTATCTGTGATGTCCAGGATAGCAGCCACTAACCACATATGGCTATTTAAACTTAAATTAATTAAAATTAAGTGAAATTAAAACCTGGCTCCTCAGTCACACAGCCTGTGGCAAGTGCTCAGTTAGCCACTGTGGCTAGTGGCTGCTTCGTTGGAGAGTGCAGATACAGAACTCTTACATCAGTGCAGAAAGTTTTACTGGGCAGCACTGCTCTAAATAAGAAGTAGATTTTTAAACCGAAATTTGAAATGCAACTTTTTACCTCTCAACAGATAATTGTTCTAAAATATATACTTATTCTCAAAATAAATTTTCCTTCCACAGAAAAGAGAATGGGAAATATAACTGATATCCAATATTCATATTCATTCTAAATTAACATGAATTACAACACTTACGGGGATAAAATCTAAGTAAATTAGAAAGCTGAAGAAAGTTGGGAGGGCCTGAAATCAGAGAAACCTCCAATAACAACAGTAGAGAAGAGCTTGAGGATGAGAAGAAAGCTAAGTTGGTGGAAAAGTATTTCTGGCACAGACATTAAAAGAACTACATAGATTTGTTCAAACCAATCAGTGATCCATACCTGAAGCATTCTTTGCAAAACTCCACCCTGTGAATAGTGCTCTGTTCTAGGGACTATAATTTAGGAAATATTTTTATTAATCTTTGATGATTACAAGGAGGGAGAATTGATTTGAATTATATAATGCTTAGCATAGTTCTTGGAACACGATAAATATTCAAGACATGTAAGTAGAAGGACAGGAAAAATTCAATCTAACAAACAGTGTGCTAAAGACTGATACAAAGATACATGAGATTTTGCCCTTGTCCTCAAAGAGCTCATAGTAGTTCAAGTATAAAAACACAAGACTATATGTAGAGACACATAAATAAAGTATGTGGACATCTAAATGAGGTTGAGATCATTTTCAGACGGGAAGATGAGGGAAGGTTTCATGAAGAATGTGACATTTGAAATGATTCTGTAATGGTTAGAGTTTTCATTGGTTGAGATGAAGGAACAAAAGTGTTGTGGGAAAACTCAGAAACAATCTTTTTAGTGAAACTTAAGCTTCATCTTCTCCTTGAAGCCTGTGCTATTCCAATCTTCACAGACCTAACAGATCAAAAACCACATTGGTCATTTGCCTGATCTGGAATTGTAAGTATCTGTGACTCCTAAGATGGGGTCTGAAATTAGACACCCAAAACCTACATTCATCTATCGAGAAGTAGGCATGGGATCTACCAAGAAGGGGTGGCTATAAGTCTGTGACTATAGGAGATGGAATTCCAGTGTGCAGAAATCCTCCCATCCCCCAGACCGACACTTTCTTACACGAAAATGATCTGGAGTTTGTGTGACTCCTAATTCTCCTCTTCTCTAGAATAAAGACTTAGATTTAGACTAAGTCAAGATTTCTAGAAACAACACATCAGATAGAGGGATCAAATGCTTTTCATGATCACATGAGAAACAAACATGAAAATCAGTACCCGAGATGGAATAGGAGTTCAGGAAGAAAAGACAAGAGATGGAGGCAATGATGGCAGTTAAGTTCAAGTTTATCCTAGAACTGGGTAAAGTCAGATTTTAGAAATTAACAAAGAGGGACAAAAGGAAAATTAATATTAATGAGCAACTTTTATGTGCTAAGCAATATCTTTGTCTGGCTTCCCCAGACAAAAGAGTCTGAAGCAAGAACTAAGTGTTGATGCTTTTAAGAGGTGCAATTCTAGGGTTGGAAAAGAGAGGGAAATGTTAGAAGTGACATAAAAGGACAGGAAAAGATGCAAAGTATTGCATTTTCATGCTAGTCACAGGTCATGATGAGCCATGGAGCAACATAGTCTGGTCTGCTATGGAATTTCTCCAAACAAGAAATATGGAAAAACTTGGCCAAGGAACAGTCTTTGGGAGGAAGGGATGGAGGAGAGAAATTTATTTCCACATTCTCCCCATGTCTTGTTGCCCATTGGTCAAAATGTGTGCCTTAAGAAGTTAACTGCCCCACATATCTGGATGACGTCAGTCCAAAACCCACACCCTCTGTTATGGATTCAAGTCCAGAAGTGGCAAAAGAAGTCAGAAACATGGGGCATGTGGCTATTCCATCTGGCTACTCAGTGACAACCAAGGAGGGCCCAACTTGTCCAAGTGAGCAAGTGGTCAGCCGTGGTCAGCCCCAGTCAGCTAAACAGTATGGACCCAAACAGAGTCACTGGCCATAGTGGCTGAGGCTGAGCCTGCTGCTGAAGGTCTGGGAAACAATGGCACCTAGGGAACTGGGGGAAGCCTGTGGATGTGCCCGACATTAGCCATCATGTCACATGAGTTATGTAATCCTACATGGTCAGTGCTGTCATTGCTGCATTACTCATAGTGCATTTGGGTTCTATTTCAATCACTAGATCTTGACTACAGTCATATTACGAAAGCAACAAAATTACCCCAAATTCAAAGTCCAACAACCTGAACTTAGAAGTTCCACCTTTCTTTCCTATTTCATTTCTGCTTCACCTTAGATACTGAACTTGGTGTTGTGCTTATATGTGATAACGATTCTCAATTTATGCATTGTGTTAATTCACCTATCTATATAATATATATGCCAAATTCTAATCTTTAGAGACGATAAACTTCCTGCCCAAGGTCTCACAGCTAGTAATTGGGAGAACCATACTTGAAACTTATGTCTGTCAGAGTTCATAGTCACTCTCTGCTTCATCATGGCTCACACCCAGCAATGCCTTCCCTTCACCCAGCCCTGGACTAAACACACTCTGTTTCTTCCCTGTCAGGGTTCTCCCCTTTTTGGAATATCCTCACAAAATATACTATACTCATTTTATAAAAGATGTAGCTTAGGTACAATAAGTTTAAGGACTTCCAAGAACATAGGCATCAAGTCAGTGACAGCATTAGACCTAGATTTAAGTATACACAATGATTCTCTAGTTCTGAGACTAGAATTACAAAGATAATTCAAATTCAAATAACACACATGTAAGAGCAAATTTGCGTTCACTTCCAGGGGCAGGATCTGAAGGAAGTATAAATACAACAGATTTCAATTAAACTCAAAACATGCAAGTTTATAAAATAAAAACTAAGACTTCTGAAGCTTATGTATACTTTTTGCAACATTTCTGGAAGTTAAAATATTGTTGACATGTTTGAAGTGAAAAGAAAAAATGAATATAAATTTTATCCATGAAATATTCATGGATTGTTTTATTTGATTTTTGCTTTATTTTTTAATGTGACATAATTTTTGAAGGACAAGAAAATCCTTTTTTAAAAAATCCCTCATTAGCTCATTAATTTACAAAAATTACATGTCTGGCATTTCATTCCCTTGGTTCAAGATTTTGATTTCTGATAAAATGTAAACATTCTAAGAAGGCTAAGAATTGTATCTGTTGCCTAGTTTTTACACTTTAAGTTGTCATAAGGGTAAAATCCCATTGTTGGGAATAGGTTTGGGAAGAGAACTTAAGGTAGAAGGAAAAGAAGTTTCTTATTAGATGGTTGGGTCTTCAATTAAAAATATCAACTACTTAATACTTTTTCTAGAGCTGGTCTGACATATGTCACCACCAGGAAAAAAACATATCTTGGCAAGATCTTATAATAATGAGGGGCTGTTTATAGGATATGTTCCTTCTTAGCACCAAAATCATATCCACAATTGACAGGTAAGATACACCTGTCCAGCTGTCCTCTCCTAAGCAATCTGAGCTGAGCTGTAATGTCATTTTCCTGCATCAGAATATCTCAGTATTGCTTTCTGCAATTTCTCAAAGACTTTAAGAACAGAGTCTTCAACAACTATATTTTTACCATTGTAGCCATCCACAGTTCTATTACACTCTGTATAGCCCTGTGCACATGCTAGAAATTTAGATGTGCACTCCGCAAAACATTTCTATGGAGACACTTGTGGTCTGGGGGGCATGTCTGCCACCTGCTTTCTGAGTTACATGGTTGTAAGTCTCTATCCAAGATGCTCTTGGCTTTTTAATTTGAGGAGAGTAGTGAAGGCTGAGAACAATGAGAAAAAAATCTCTCCCAATGCTCAGAAGTCATAAAATCTGTCATCCTTTCTGAATCATATTATTGAAACCATCTTTTCTTTCCATTGCCTTTCCTGTATTCTATATTTAAACAACTTTCTGACCATGGCTTCTTTGTGAAGGCCACACTGCTAAAACTGAACAGCAAAACAAGGTATATGGGAATTTTGATTAACACAGAAAGGGCATTAGCCAAGGAGGCCACAGCTTACATCCCAAAATTCAGTTGGCTACTTACTTCCTCAACTTTCCATGCACTGGGCCATGTCCCTTTATGTAATTTCTCAATCATTTTATATCCATTTTGAATGAATGCTCATTTAATGGGAATTTGAGATTTGAATTTATATGCTTAGAAACTCAGCCAGTTTAGATTTTTGTCTGTAACTTCGGAGATAGGTGGTTTTGAGTATGTCACTATCTATAAGAATGAAAGCATTGTGGTAAAACTATGTGGATATAGAGGAGAATTCTCTTCAGCCTCGAGATTCCCATCTATGAAATGAACTTTCTAGATCTTCCAACTTTAATGCATATCGCTCTAAAGAGGAAGTAAGAAGGTATTTGACGCACATGATTGTCACTGCTAAACACTCACAAGGTATGATGGAAAATAGTACAATACAAGAGTTAAAAGCATTTTAAAGAGTTAATAGCATTTAAAATTGAAGTTGTATTTAAAAATACATCAAAATATTAAAATTTTAACTTCTGAGGCTATTATTTGAAAACTATAAATCTTTTTTTAAAAATCAGTAGGATCAAAGAATTCATCTTTTTATAAAGCTTTCTTTTAACATAAATAATGAAATCCAAGGAGAAAACTCAGTAGCAACAAACTGAATAAATTAAAATGCATGATACATGATGTAAAAGCCATGCATTACACATAATAAAATAGATGTAATTAACATATAAACAAATAAACTAGACATCATTGTCTCATGTATCTGTGACATTGATTTAAAATGAGAGTTAGATTGTTGTTATAAAACTTTACATAATTCAGTAACTTTCATCCTCTCATTCACTATTAGGTATTTTGAAAAGATGCATTAATGCTTTTCTAAGGTAATGAATAGAATGCATTTAAAAAAAGATATTTCTCAGTCCAGTCAATGAGATTTTATACCATGCTGCCTTGAGTGCAAACCTCAGCTGGAATTTTTGTCTACAGAATTATGAGAAAAGGCCCTATAATAGAAATGAAATTAAGGCAACTAAAAGCAATGTTTTCACTTTCCCTCAGGACTAACTGTATAGTCATGACCGTACTCTTGTTCCATCCAAATCTTGTGAAGCTCTTCAATTACGTGGATTTTAAAAACATCTGTGAAAGGGAAAAAAGATTGGAAAATAAAAAGGTAAAAGATAACTCAGGAGTATATGATTAATCTGTCTTTATAGAGAATGCCAGCAATAAGAAAAATCAGTAAAAGTTGGCACCTAGGATCTTTCTAGGAATTATAAGATGATTTGAAAGGGTATTCAAAAAAAAAGAAAAATATTAATTTCTCAAGCCTTATTTAAACTATTTGTGATTTTATTTCCAAGATTTTAAACTAAAATTCAGATTACAGAACAAATACTAGGCGGTATTTTTAATTATAGACATTATTTTATTAAAGCAGAAATCAAAATTTCTAGGGCCAGATGGTTGGAAGGAAAAGAACAGAATACAATCTTGTATCCTTGTCCCCTTGAGGTCAGGATACAAGTTCAAGTTACTGCAGTTTGATGATATTAACTCCCATTGTGATACAGACTTAGGTATGGATGCTGAGAATATTTTGCTATAAAGAACACTTTTTGTATGATATATAATTTCAGAGTTTGAAATATGTTTAAAACTGCCTAGTAAGACCACAGATCTATTGCTTGAATGCCCTTTAGGAGCCAATGAGTTCTAAATATAGAGGGGCAGGAAGAAGCACTCTTATAAACTCTCTGGGTGTCCAAGAAGGCATGTTCACCAAACACAATGGATATGATGATTCATTTCCTCTTCTGTATATGCCTCCCCCCCCCCTGAATTTAATTCAGAAGACAAAAAATACATTTTTGGTAGGAAGCAGCCAAAATACCTGGGACTTGTGCACTTATCCTTAGTACTTTGAAGCATTCCAGTAAAGTTCAGGACAATAAGCAAACAATTACATTGAGTAACTACTAAATGCCAGGCATTAAGCTGGTGAAGTAGGATGGGTGAGACTGTCATCACTTGACCAAGTGGATATCTTGTGAGCAGCTATTCACTTGATACCAAAAACTCTTCCATTGTGTGGCTCTGAGCATTCGCATGCACTCTTTTCTCCACCTAGAGAAATGTCCTTTACTTCTTTTCTTCCTGATGAATGTGCTTTTATCATTCAAGACTCAGATTAAGAAACACATCCTCAACTAGTCCTTCCCTGATTTTCTCCTCCTCTCTCAACTCAACCTGATTTAACTACTCACTTCTTTTCATTTTTCATATATAGTCCATGAGAAGAACTCCATGACAATGGTTCCGATATTTGCAGAAAACTAAAACATGCTGTTAAAGTCTCTTCTTCAGTTACTTAAATTCTTCCATATGATACTGAGTTTACTTTACACCAATCTTATAACTCATCTGTGGCCAGATTTGACTTTCTAGTTAATTCCATTAAAGTCATAACCAGAACCAACACCTGTACTTTATACATTGTCTGAATAATAACTTATTGAACAAAAGCTCCATGTGGGCATGGGCAGTGTCTATCTCATGGCTATGCGTCCATCACTCACCTGACTTTGTGGAGTCTCAATCAATATTAATAGATTCAATAAATGAGAACTATTGGACAGGCATGTGTGATGAATGAGATAAATTATTGGATGGATTAAAAGTATAGTGAAATTATTATTTCCTTTCCTCCAGATAGTACAATGCCCTCCAATGAATGTACCTTTGGGTTATATTTGATTTGAAGTATTCATATAACACAGAAAACTGGATTTGTATTAATGGTCACTTGAAATTGCTGACTCTTTTTCTCTTATGAATTTTAAGCCCCTATCTCATATTAGTGTAGTTGGAATATTGACCCAAATTTCATAGTTTAACAATTTTACCTATTAAGTTTAGTCTTGTTAGATTCACCCTATCATCCCAGATCTAAATCATTTTAAATATCACTGTTAACTAATATTTTGTACCAAGTATAACTGATGTGCATATACTTATCATGACATGCCCAGGCAAGTAACAGGCTGCACCTAACTTTGACACCAGTACTCTCTTAAAAATATTTGTTTAGCCCCTTTAGAGATGAATTTAATTCTATTTGATAGAAATGGAAAGAAAGTTGTCATTGGACTTCAGAGCATACAACTCATTTATTAATACAATAATGTCTATCACAAGCTGTGGCTATGTATGGGCCTGATTTTTCCTTATTGCCTTATTTTCCCCATGATAATATTAACAATATTTTGTTAAATCAAAAATATAAATATCACCTGCTAAAGAATCTGTAACATTTATAAAATTAATTTTATCCTTTAAAATATTAAAGACTTTTTAAAATTTTAACCTCTTAAGCTTAAACTGTTCTCACAGGTCTTGACAATTTTCAGTTAACTATATAATTTTTTAAATGCTTTTATGATTTGAATAAAACTTCTTTTTTGCAGAACAAATAGCATAGGCACTTTATCTACCCAAAGTGTCTTGCCAGCCATTGTCAACTTTGCCCTGAGTCCATGTCAAGTAGAGTTCTTGCTTTGCTAGTTGATGCAAATAAATGTGCTAGGGTTGGCTTATACCAGTTCTAGAAAGCAGACTGTGAGCATCTCTTCCCAACTCTACATTCAGTGACATCTTGTTGGTATCTTAAAATTGGCCCCCTTTGTAGTAATTTACCTAATAAAAATTGAGGACAAGTTCTGAGCTTTCTGTAACACCAGTGCACCACTGTGCTTTGTCCTTCCTGACCACGGGGTTCCCTAAGAAAATATTCCTTGACACTGTTTTTCCCCAATGCCTTCTATTTATTCTTTCTTCCTTATCTTTTAAAATGAAAATAAGACCAGAAAATATCTTAGGTTTTGGTACAAAGATCAAAAGCATTCATCATATTAGTTAAAATATACCCTTGCCAGTCATGACATACACCTTATATGATAATAGCAGATGCAATAAGATAGAGAATGTATCTTGCTGTTAGGTAAAAGTCCTAGGTGGTATGAAAGCACTCCGTCACAAAGTCAAGAGCAGCCCAGGCACTTGGTGTCTTCTGCCCCACCATCCCTCAAGCAATTATGCAAGAAAGTCCAAGCAAGTCATGTTGCAACCAGCAGGAAGGGGAAGAGGTGGAGGGGAGGGCAAGCTCCTTCCCTTGAAAGATGGGACATGGAAATGCAGCTCTCTTCTGCTCCCATTTCACTGCCAAGACCAGTTGACTACATGAGAAGTGGAGATTGGACAGCAATGAGCAGTATCTACCACATGCTTATTGTTTTTCAAATCTTGTTTCAGTTATTTGAAAGCTAGCAAATGAGTATGATAAAAATTCCAAAAAGTACAAGAATCTACAGTGCAAAGCAAGTCTCCCTTTAGCCACTGTCCTCTAGTTTCCCAACTCCTCTACCCAGAGACAACCAGTTCCTTCCATCTTTACAGAAATAATCTATGCATCAAATACAACTTAAAGCATTTTCTTTGTTATGGGCCTTTCCATTTTTCTGTTAGCCTCAATCGATTCTGGGCTTTTCTCTATTGACGTTGCTCTCATGCTGCTCCTCTGGGCCAGCATCAGCTGTATGGCATTCCTTTCGTCACCAAGTCACCCTTTCCCTCCCTTGTGCAATTTTATGGCTTGTATAGTTTATGAGTAATTTAAAATAGCTCATTTAACCCATATGAATCAACCAGGTTGAGCCCACTTAATATCAAGCTCTCATAAAGAAGGATGAAGGGCTAATTTATTGATGACTACATGAGGACAGTGGAGGATGTGACACTGATTCTTGTCCTCCCCTTTCCCCTCCTCTCATTCCAAAACAAAAAGTTCTTACAGAATGAGCCTTTTGTCCCTCGGGAGAGCTGCTAGTTCTATTTTAAAACAAGTTAGAAAAATTGCTTTGGACATCAACATAATATCCAAACGTGATGGATATTGAATCTGAATACAGTCCTGCTCGTAACTACGTAGTAATAATATTCTTTGAGAGTTCACTGCCTAGTCCTGATCCTGTGTATTAGAGCAGGTCAGAAACCACCAGAACGTTTCCCCCAGGGCTGTTGTCTGAGAAATGGGAGGAGACAAATATTGCCTCATTTATTCTTCAGGTGAACTCAGAACAGTAGCAGCTCCATAATGGCTGGTACTTCTGCTTTGGCTTGTTTAGGGAGACAAAGTTAATCAAGCACTAGAAATCAAAATGTTTTTATAGCTACACAGTGTTGGTCAGTACCAAGTTATCTTGGAACTCCATTTACCTGAAATACATATTTTACATAAAAATGTTATCTATTTTACTTCTTTTTCAAAGTTGAATTGATCAAAACATACATTATTTGTTGCAAAATGCCTGCATGCAATGGTAGCAATCCAATTTTAAGAGCTTCATCTCGCTGATGATCTGTCTCTAATTTCTAAAATCCACCTTTCCTAAACCTAGGATCCTCTGTCCCCATGTCCTAGAAACACGTTAGCATGTTTCTAATGTTTCCAATCACACACAATTTTTGGTACATAGCAGGGAGGAACTTAATAAATAAATAGTTTTTAAAACTGTTCCTCTCATTTGATCAGAATTAGATTGAGAATAATGATGTCATCATCAGTTTTTTAGAAAGATTATTTTGTTGAATAAGGTAAATAAAAAATGGTCAGATGTTCTGTTTGTGGCTGAATGAGACTCCCAAACAATATGCCGACCATTGCAGTCTCCCGTCACTATGATGGCCAGTCTCTGTGATGGTTCTGTAATTAAATCTTAAATATTTGGCCAAAGAACATGTAGTATGCCCAACAGAAACAGCATTTCCATTGCTCTCTTGTTTTACCCTCACTAACTACTCCATAATGAGGTTTAATCCTTTGACTTACGGGTTACTAGTAAATGTGAACGATCGTTCTGCTAGATACTTTTCTACCCCGTTGGCATTGCATCTATAACACATCCTATCAATCTCGTGATATCTACAAAATTATATTTACCACTTAGTGTTGAAATCTCAAAATCATCTCAATGATAAAAAAATTGAATTATAAATTAATATTATAAACCAATTTTCCAGTTGCTTTCTCCTATGCATAATAGAAATGTTCCTTTATGATGTTTTCTTTATTTCTATACCTGAAACAAAGCTCCTTATTATTTATCTTTATGATTTTATCAAGATGTTGTTCTACAATTTCCTTTTCCATTTAAATCCCTTGATTTTATCTAATTAGTTGACATTTAACCACTTCGGTACCAGCGTCGACTATAGTCGATAGCCACGGATGAACGCTCACAGCGACTTTAGCCAACAGTCACGATAGGACTTTTCTAATTTTTCATGTATCAATTTAAAATTGTAAACATTTAAAAATAATGTAATGAAAACATATATGTATATGTTACCTATTCTGATTTATATTACAAGTAAAGCTGCCTGTAAAGTAAAACAAGCTTTCAGTGCTTTAAAGCTTTCCTCATCACACAAGAGCAAAACAGACTCGTCGTCAATGCACAGCACACACTGTCATGGGGACTGTGAGTGCCGGCTGTGGGCAAGGTTTCGTGGTGGGTGAGCGCTGTACCGAAGTGGTTAACAGGATCATGAATCAAAGAAGTGTTTATGGACAGAAGAGCATGTGGTGGAAGATTCCCATTCGTGGAACAAGCCCTGACGAAAGAAAGCCATTAGGGGCCCAGAGAATAGTGCAAACTTTGGAGAAGAGATATCATGGAAGTGGGTTTTAAAGGAAGTATGACAAGTCACTAAATGCTATTGTTTGTTCTTCGCATTTTAAATTTAGTGGGGCCCATGGACCACATCATTCAAGAAAGATCCTGCATCAGAGAGCTACCAAATATCAGGTTCAGTCACTTCACCAATACCATGTGAATTTCTAGATAATTAATTTTGCTAGGCATCCCAAATATATTTATTTGCTCAGACTTTTGCCAGTTCCTAAATGCCGATGTCTACGTTGTATTTAAATGCACAATTATCAAGTGTTTCATCTCTGACCATCACTGTGTATCCTGTAAGATACAATCTTTAGAAAGCAGAACCCAACAGAGCTTGTCATCTGCCAGAAATGGAATCAATCCACTCAATAGTCTACGTAATCCTGCTCACTTATTTTTTTTACTTATTATTATTATCATTATTATTTTATTTCAGCATATAATGGGGTACAAAGGTTTAAGTTACACATACTGCCTTTGCTCCACCCGAGTCAGAGCTTCAAGTGTGTCCATCCCCCAGATAGTGCACACCACACTCATTAGCTGTGAATATCACTTTTTAAAATATTTTATAAAATATCTTTTTAAAAAAACAACATGCTCCCCCCCCAAAAAAAAAGAATATTTTGAGAAGAAATCACACCATTGGTTTATTTTTGCAATTAAATGAGATAATGCACAGAAAGGGATCCTGCAAAGTAGGGTATAATTGTGTGCCCTCAATAAATGTTTACGATCAACATGAGCTATATATATGATGTCCTATATACATTAAATTTAAAAAGAATGTCACAGAACATATACTAAATTAGATAAGAACCATAAGAACATGAAAATGATTATATGCGAAAGCTAGATAAAATATCACCATTCTGATAGCCAGAAGGAGACCATCTTTTCACCATTTTCCACATTGCCTGACTTTTAGGATCTACAGCATCAAAACTGAGAAACAGACTTCCTCATTGGGGAGTTCATGATAAATTCAGTTTATAAAATAAAATCGAAAGAATTCTAGAGAAGCTCTTCCTGGGATATATTTCATTTTTTTAAAAGGAAGAAATGATTTTAGCTCTCACCCCAGCATCTTGACAATGAGCTAGTATGTTATTAAGATATCTGTCAAAAACAGTTCAGTTAGCAGGAGCGGAGCTGTGGAATGTGTCCTCAGGGAACTTTTGAACCAATGCCATTAATGTAATGTTACAAAACAGGAAACAAAATAGACAACACAACCCCATTATTAGCTATAGAGTAAGACCTGGAAATTTCAGGCTGTATGATTCTTCAGGGCAGCAGTCCCCAATCTTTTTGGCACCAGGGACCAGTTTCATGAAAGATTATTTTTCTGCAGACCCACGGTACAGATGGTTTGGGGATGATTCAAGCACATTACATTTATTGTGCATTTTATTTCTATTATTATTACACTGTCACTTGCCACTCACTGATAGGGTTTTGATATGAGTCTGCAAGCAATTGATTTCCTATCATCTCTGTGCAGTCAAATCTCTCTGCTAATGATAATCTGTATTTGCAGCCACTCCCCAGCGCTAGCATCACCACCTCAGCTCCACCTCATATTATCAGGCATTAGATTCTCATAAGGAGCATGCAACCTAGATCCCCGGCATGCGCATTTACAGTAGGGTTTGCACATCTGTGAGAATCTAACACCGCGGCTGATCTGACAGGAGAAGGACCTCAGGTGGAGATGCCAGCGATGGGGCGTGGCTGTAAATACACAGGAAGCTCTGCTTACTCACCTGCCACTCACCTCCCTGCTGTGCAGCCCAGTTCCTAACAGGCCATGGACTGGTACCAGTCCCTGGCCCAGGGATTGGGAACCACACCTTCAAGGGATGACTCATGGTACCTGAAATATATAAATGATCCATGAGATAAGAATGTGGCCAGGAAAAAAATTTTAAAAAGCAGAGAGACAAAGAGAATCTGCTTCTCAGGCATTGGAAAAAAAAAATAATATCCGTTTTTGTTTCCGAGGGCAAGCAATAGATATGTAAGAATGGACTCTTTGATCTCAGCCATGTCCCAGTTCTCAGCAGGGCCTGAAGAGCTGTGGTCTAACAGTGCCATTCCTGGCCTATTGGTTCTCACCACGAGACAGGCTTTCATGGCAAAAGAGAGGCAGGGCAGTTAGAGGCAGAGCTTTTAAAGGCAGGGCAGGGATCCCACAAATATATCAGAAGTACCACGGCATTTCAGAAGGCCAAAGCACTGCAGTCCCTAACAGCTCTCTAATTCTTCCTCCATCCATCTAATAGCAGACACTTGGCCTCCTCTGCCTTGGACCACTCCTACCGCTATCAGAGCCCAGGCATCTGAAGAAAGACTTTGGCCCGGTGCTTCCTCATATTTTCAGGTCCTCTTTCATTTCCATTCTTTGGCTTCAAAATCAGTACAAATTGACAAAATGGAATCATTTCTGCTTGGCACAAGGCTTGGCAACCAGATAACACCGATTAAAAAAGAAGAAGAAGGAAAAAAAAAACCCACATTTACTCTCCTCCACATCCATCGGCATGCAAAGTTCCAAGATGGAAATTTGTTTCTCCTGCAGTTTTATGACACTTCTACTGCCTGATTATCCCACTTTATGGCAATTTGCATCGTTATGGGCCTGCGGCAAATGAAACAAATTGCCATAAAATGTTGGGAAAATCCTAAATCATGGCTCTGTCTGGCCTGCTGAATGATGACACTGGGGTTGAATTCAGATGGCTCGGTTCATTTTGCTACAAACAGTCATGCCAGCCTTAATGGGTGCCACTGGCTCGCACATCAGGCTGCGTGGTGACTACTAAATGAGGCAAACTAATAGAATTTTTTTCCGATGCACTAAGCAAGTCTTCAGTAAAGAAAAACACATTGATTCCGAAGTTGTTTACTACCAACTAAATAGAACCCCTATAGCTTTTCCCATGCAGCCCACATTAGAGCTAAATTAACAGCCCTCATATGTATCCATTCTACTAGTACCAGACAAAAGTGCTTACATCATTAGGAATGTAAGTTGCCTCAGTCTAAATCATGATACAGAAGATTGTCTTTCTCATTTAACTGCCTAGCTATCAAAAGTTGTAATATCAGGCATAGACAAGCCTTTAAAGAAAAAATAAATGCACTGAAAGGTCATAAATAATTGCTGCATTTTAATTCAGTGGTGATGTGTTAGCTTTAAAATAAAAGGAAGAGGACCCTGATGGCTAGACATGCAAAAATGAGAGAGATCCAGGAAGGGTGACAAATTTGATGAGTGTTATGATCGTTGGTGATCACAACCTTTTTTGTCAACCCCTCCTATGAGTAAATTTATGAAAGAAGAATATTCATAGTAAGAAACCCTCTTGGCTCACAACACAGAAGATTCATTTGAACAATGAGGCTGAAATAAAAGCAATGAATTGTATTTTTCATAACCTTCTGTATGTCACATCCTACTAACTTCTACGTCATCCTCAATATCCTGAACCAAGACACTAGGAGAGGATGCTTAGCTCTTCCTACACACAGAGGCAACTCTTCCAGAACCACCCACCCCCCATCTCCACTATGGAGGTTTCTAGTGTCATGTAAAACAAATGGTGGAGAATGCCGAGATATGAAGAGGCCCTGAAGGAAACTAAGAGTCCTGGGTATGGGATTCAAATTGTGATGAACAAGCTCCATCAAGAACTTTTTTCCCAAACAATTGTAAATACTCTAGAAAGCAAGGAGCTTTTATGGAGACTGGTTTGACATTATTTAAAACATTTTTCATGTTATATTTGACAAAAAGAAAGTAATTCAATTAACAATCATCATTTATTGAGAATTTAGCATGTGCCAAGCATTGTACTGACAGGTTTAAATGATTATTTGATCATTTCAACCACTTATAGGTGACTAACCTAATTTTTAGAGAGGATAAACTACTTCCTCAAGGATGGATGTAGTAAGAGGCAGAACTAGAATCTGAAGAAAGATCTAGTCTCATCATGAATTGCATGCTCTCTACCACAATGTCACACAGTGAATGTAAAAATCAATTTTTCTGCTAAATTAACATTATTATTAGTTAGACAATAAACTTCAAAAGGATAAAAGATCCTCAAATAATTTTAACAAGTATCACACATTTGGCTTCTCCTGGATGATTTTTATAACTCATTAGTGTAGCCATTTCTTCTTGTAACTCATTTATCCGTTTCTATTTCACTGTCATTTGCTACACAAAGTATCAAATTCTTTCAATAAAGAATGAACATCTTTTGACTCAGGACTTCACTTTCCTTCTTTGAACTCATTCATTTCTAAGGTCACAGAAGCTGCACCTGCTAAGCCAAGCACATAACACTAAACAATTAAAGTTCTTGTATTTGCTGTTTACAGCAGTTTGAATTCATGTTAGATGAATGACAAATGAATGTGCATATTTCAAAACTATACATATTTATTCTGATGTTCACTGAAATTTCACATATGTTATCATTTTATTTTCTGAAGTAGGAAGCATAAAAGCACTTCTAAAAATCTACATTGTCTTGAACCACAGGTCTTGATTTATAGTTTCTAAAGCACCTGCTAAGTTTATGAATCTGTATATTGCACTTAGATTTTGGAGCAGCCCTTGGCTTATCTTATATATTCAATCTCTTGTCTGAAAGAAGCATCGCTAAGCTAAAGTTCTGTAGTACCAATCAAGTTTGGGTTTGATTTTAAACCAATAGCTTGGTAGCTTTGGGACCCACCTGCATTGTTCAGTTCTAGTTTCCATTAATACAAACACATGGCAATTTCTCAGTAAATGTTCATGTGCCTGTGTGCTATGGATATGGCTCAGGGGAACTGGACAAGTCACAGGTTTCCATTCCTCCTCTCAACTCTCCAAAATGTATAGTGCAAATACAAACTTATTGATCTCTTTTATAAGAAGCAACCCAAATTCTTTTGTGGTCCAAGTATCTCTATTCAAGTATCCATTTTAAGAAATAAGATGTAAAACTCATTTAATTTCTTTTCTATGTTTGAGGCAATAGATTAACCTGCAAAAATAATAGCCACATCATGATGTGAGACTACCAATAATAATGTAAAAGTTGCCTTATTTTTATTTTTAGAAGTTGACCTACTGCTTGGTCTAGACTATAGGTAATCTCTAATCTCTAATAAGTCTTATCTACAGAAACTCTAGTTAAAATTTTCAAAGAATCCAGTCCATCAACCAAGTGTGTTAGAACTTTCTTGTGAGTCAAAAAGAGGTGTTTTGGGGTTAAGAGTGCAGATTTGAATCTCTAGTTCAAAATTGTAATTCTTAATAGTCTGACCTTGGGCAAGTTACTTAAATATTCTGCACATAAAGTTCTTTATTTTTTTCTTTTTTTAATTTCAAAATATTAAGTGGGTACAAAAGTTTTGTCATATGGGTACACTCTATAATGCTGAAGTGAGGTTTTTCAATGTGTCTGCTACAAAGATGGTGTTTATTGTTCCCAATAGGTAGAGTTTTATCCCTCGCCCCCTTTCCAACTTCCCCTCTTCTTAATTTCCAATGTCCTTTGCATCTTTTTGTTTCCACGTGTGCCGATCACTTAGTTTCCATGAATTAGATGTGGTTTCATCTTTTCCATGAAAAGATGTGGTGTTTGTTTTTCCATTCCGGAGATACTTCACTTGGGATAATGGTCTTTAGTTCCATCCAAGTTGCTGCAAATGACATCATTTCATTCCATTTTATGGCTGAGTACTACTCTATAGTACATATATACCACATTCTCTTTATCCACTTTTGTATTTATAGGCACTTAGGTTGATTTCATATCTATGCAATTGTGAATTGTGCTGTGATAAACATTCAGATGCAGGGGTCTTTTTAATAAAATGATTTCTTTTCTTTTGTGTAGATACCTAATAGTCGGATTGCTGAATTAAATGGTAGGTCCACATTTACCTCTTTGAGGAATCTCCACACTGTTTTCCAAAGAAGTTGTACTAATCCATAGTCCCAGCAACCCAGTGTATAAGCATATATTTTCATCTGCATCCATGCCAGTATCTGTTGTTTTTTTGACATTTTAATAATGGCCATTCTGACAAGGGAAGTTAGTATCTCACGATGGTTTTAATTTGCATTTCCCTGATGATTAGTGATTTTGAACATTTTTTCATATATTTGCTGGCCATCTGTCTATCTTCTTTTAAAAAAATTCTCTTCATGTCTTTTGCCCATTTTTTTTTTTCTTTTGCCCATTTTTAATGGGCTTGTTTATTTTTTCTTGCTGCTTTGTTTGAGTTCTTTGTTGATTCTAGAGATTAGTTCTTTGTCAGATGTATGGTCTGAGAATATTTTCTTTGATTCTATCGGTTGCCTGTTTACTCTGTTAATTGTTTCCTTTGCTGTATAGAAGCTTTGTAATTTAATTAAGTCTCATTTATTTATTTTTGTTGCTGCTGCATTTGTCTTTGAGGGTCTTAGTTATAAATTTTCTTTGCCTGAGCCTCTCTAGAAGAGTTCTTTTCTACATTTTTCTCTAGAAGTTTTAAGTCTTTACATTTGAGTCTTTAATCCATCTTAAATTAATTTTTATAGATAGCAAGAGATATGGGTCCTACTTCATTCTTCTGCATGTGGCTAGCCAATTTTTCTAGCACCATTGAACAGGGTGTCCTTTCCTCTGTATATGTCTTTGCCTGCTTTGCCAAAGATCAGTTGGCCATAGCTATATGGTTTTGTTTCTGGGTTCTCTATTCTGTTCCATTGGTCTATGTCTCTACTTTTATACTAGTACCACGCTGTTTTGGTAACTACAGCCTTGTAGTATAATTTGAAGTCAAGTAATGTGACGCTTCCAGATTTGTTCTTTTTGCTTAAGATTGCTTTAGCTATTCAAGCTCTTTTTTTGGTTCCAAATGAAGGTTAGGATTATTTCCTCTAGATCAGTGAAGCAAGATGTTGGTATTTTGATGGAAATTGTGTTGATTCTGTAAATCACTTTGGGCACATTTTAATGATTTTGATTCTACCAATCCATGAGCATGAGCTATTTTTCCATTTGTTTGTGTCATCTATGATTTCTTTCATCAGTGTTTTGTAGTTCTCCTTGTAAAGATCTTTTACCTCCCTGGTTAAGTATATTCCTAAGTATTTTATTTTCTCCATAGCTATTTTAAATGGTACTGAGTCTTTGATTTGACTCTCAGCTTGATTGTTATTATTATATAGAAATGTGACTAATTTGTATACATTGATTTTGTAATGTAAGATTTTGCTGAACTTATTTATCCGTTCTAGGACTTTTTTGGTGGAGCCTTTAGAGTTTTCTAGATATAGAATCTGTCTACAGCCATACCACCCTGAACATGCCTGATCTCATCTGATCTCAGAAGCTAAGCAGAGCTGGGCCCAGTTAGTACTTAGAAGGGAGAATTATATTGTTGGCAAACAGGGATAGTTTGACCTCCCCTTTCTCTATTAGAATGCCCCTTCTTTCTTTCTTTTGACTGATTGCTCTGGCTAGGACTTTCAGTACTATGTTGACTGGAAGTAGTGACAGTGAGCCCACCCTTGTCTTGTTCCAGTTCTTAGTGGGAATGCTTTCAACATTTCCCCATTCAGTATGATGTTGGCTCTGGATTTGTCATATATGTCTTCTATAATTTTGATGTATATTTCTTCTATGCCTAGTTTATTGAGGATTTTCAACATGAAAGGGGTGCTAGATTTTATTGAATGCTGCTTCCACATCTACTGAGATAATCATATGTTCTTTGTTTTTGCTTCTGTTTATGTGGTGAGTCACATCTATTGATTCATGTATGTTGAACCATCCTTGTATCCCTGCAATGAAATCCATTTTTTTGATGTGCTGCTGAATTTGGTTTGTTAGTATTTTGTTGAGGATTTTCGCATTAATTTTCATAATGGATATTGGTCTATAGTTTTCCTTTTTTGTTGTGCCCTTTCCTTGCTTTGATATCAAGGCGATACTGGCTTTATAGAATAAGTTAGGGAGGATTCCCTCCTTCTTGCTGTTATGGAATAATTTCTATAGTATGGGTACCATTTCCTCTTTGTAGGTATAATAAAATTTGGCTGTGAATTCATCTGAACCACAGCTTTTCTTTGTTGGCAGATTTTTAATTACTGCTTCAATCTTGCTGGCAGTTTTTGGTCTGTTCAGGATTTCTATTTCGTCCTGATTCAGGCTTGGAAGGTGTGTGTTTTCAGGAATTATCCATTCCATCTAGGTTTTCTAGTTCATATGCACACTGATTTTTGTAGTATTCATTGGTGATACTTTGTATTTCTGTGCTATCAGTTGTAATATCACATTTTTTTCATTTCCGGTTGAGGTTATTTGTGTACTTTCTCTTCTATTCCTGGTTATCTGGCTAGTGGTCAATAAATTTTGTTTATCATTTAAAAAAACCAACTTTTTGTTTTATAGCTCCTTTTTGGGGGGGTGCTTCTATTTCATTTAGTTCTGCTCTAGGCTTTGTTATTTCTTTTCTTCTGCTGGCTTTGAATTTGGTTTCTTCATCTTTTTCTAGTTCCTAGAAATGTGACATCAGATTGGTAATTTGTGATCTTTCTGGGTTTTTTGATGTAAGCATTTAAGGCTATGAATTTCCCTCTTAGCACTGCCTTTTCTGTATCCCATAGATTTTTGAAAGCTTGTGTCCTCTAGTGATTCACTTCAAAGAATTTTTTGATTTCTATCTTAATTTCATCATTGACCCAAGAATCATTCATCAGTGGGTTGTTTAATTTCCATGACTTTGTGTGGATTTGAGAGTTCTCTTGGAATTAATTTATAGTTTTATTCCAGTCTAGTCTGAAAAGATACATGGTAGGGTTTTGATTTTTCTGATTTTACTGAGACTTGCTTTTTAGCCTAAGATATGATCAGTCTTGTAAAATGCCTCATGTCGTGATGAGAAGAAGGTATATTCTGTAGGTTTGGGGTAGAGTGTTCTGTAAATGTCTGTCAGGTTTATTTGTTCTGGAGTTCCATTTAAGTCCAGTATTTCTTTGTTGATTTTCTGCTTCAATATCCCACTTTTGTCAGTGGGATATTGAAGTTCCTGGTTATTACAATGCTGCCATTTATTTCTTTGCTTAGACCTAGTAGAATTTGCTTTATGAATCTGGGAGCTCCTGTGTTAGGTGCACATATATATAGGATTGCTATGTCTTCCTGCTGAATTGCCCCCTATATCGTTATATAATGACCATCTTTGTTTTTTATTTTATCATTGTTGATTTAAAGTCAATTCCATCTGATATGAGAATGACTATACCAGTTCTCTGCCATCCATATTCTAAATTCCATTCTGACATTTTGACAATTTGCTTTTGGTTGGGGCCCTTTGCTGTAGAACTATTGTGATCCTTTGGGGGTGTCAAACTTGCTTGTTTTTTCATGTTGCCAGAGTTCTTTTGCTAGTTTCTTTTAATCTGAAACCTCTTCTCTCAGTTCAGGACAAATAGCTTTGCAATGCTCCTGTTCTCCTTTACTGGGAACACTCCCATTTAGGAAGAATAAGGAAAGGTCTCTAGATGATGCTTTTGTGTCCTATTCCAGAAGACTTATCAAGTAGGAGAAGGGTAGATGCACTGCAATGTTTTAGTGTAGCTCTTCTATGTTGTCCCATTCCCTGTGGTTGTCACAGCCTAAACTGGTGTTGGAGGATCTTTGTGTGGAGTGGTGGGTCGGTCCCTAGGCCACTGTTGGCAGCTCACACAAGTGGCTGGGAGAATCCTTCTCCACAGAGGCAGGCATTCCAGGAGATTGCTTTGCCCATGTATCCCTGAAGTGATGGCAGTGGCTGCTTAGCAAGGCTATCTAGACAGTGGCAAGTTTTCCTGAAGATGAAAAACAATAAATAAGATGATTCCAGATAGATTGTGATAGAGAATGGCTTGCAGGTGGGGTAGGCAATTTTAGGTAGAAGTTTTAGAGAAGTTTTCCTGAAGATGAAAAACAATGTTAATAGCTAATGTTGTACTTAGCTAAGCTGGACCCTACATTTTCCAGAATTCCCTTCCTCGCACAGTCCAGATGAACATGGGACACAAAAGATATGTCACAGATTTGGAAGGCGGAAGTGAAGCAATCACATTCTCTTTGTGCTCAGAAGGGCAATGCAGGACACCAGGCACTGTTGCACCACACACTTTGTTGCTGATCTGCTGCCTCCCTTTGTTGGCATAATGCATGTGAGTCCTTCAGCTCCCAGCTCTTCCATTTCTCCAACTCTTGCTTCAAGTCAATGTTTGGCTCTGAAATGAGGGTGCCAGCTTCTCCTACAGGACATCCACATCATTGAAGTGGAAAGCTTGGAGGCAGGGAGACACCAATCTGAGTTCTAGTTCACCCTTGTGTTCCCCTTTGTCCTTGTTCTCCTCCACTTCATTTTCACTCTTTCCTTGCTGATCATTGTGATATAGGTCCAACATCAGACACAGAAGCAGCAGCTTCTACAAATTGCATAAGGTCAATCCCCTTTAATAAACCCTATATTCTCATAATTTCTAAAGTTCTATTTCTACTATCAAACTCTGAGAGTTACACGAACATGCTGCATCCTTTCTATGGAAAAAAAAATACATATTGCTAAAGGCTTTATACTGTGATCCTATTTAATCCTCATAGCAACTATGGAGCATATACTATTATCATCCCCATTACAAATGAAGAAACTAGGCTCACCAAGACCAAGCACCTGCCCCATGTCACACTCCTAGTGAGTGCTGAAGCTGAGATTCAAACCCTGGGAATGTGATAAGAAAGTTACAATAGTTAAATGCTGTGCTGCCACCCCTAATTATATTCTTTAGGGCTGATCTGCAAGATCTAGGAGTTTACTAAGTGCTATTTTGAGCAGGGATTAAGCTCAGAAGTCTCTGGACTCGTAGCTGAGAACATACAATTGCTCAGGAAATAGAATTTGAGAGATGGAAAGAAAATTAAAAATCATTGAGCCCAATTACATATGAAAGAAATCTCAGAGAAGTGATTGTGCGAGTTGAACAAAGTGCCTTGATTAGGAGCTTCTGCCTAAACTCTGTGGCTTTCTCCCATGCCACACTCCCATGGAAGTAAGCTTAGCTCCACCTGCATAAGGCAATCCTGTAAGGGTCTAAGAAACACCATGGATCACCTCGTGAACCAGAATTAGTACTTAAGATTTGTTTATGTGTATGTGACTATGTCTCTGGTATCCTTTGGCCCAAGGTAAAATAATTCTATTTCTCTATTTGGGTGCTGCAAGGGCCCTTTATGGAGTTAATTCAAGTCTTTCTCAACACTTCAACTGAAAGTACTATTAGGAAAATACCTTCCAATAATTCTGCTAATAGTTTCCAGCAAACTTAAACCTGGAGCAGCATTCGAATGAATTTATCTGTAGTGGGCTTCTGCAGGAATCAATAAGTCATTCTGATTCATTCTCAGTTTTTAGAGGAAAGTATTTATTTTCTAAGGAGGAGATTGAACAGAAATGAGAGTCATTTGTATGGGGTGAAGAGTAGCTTGCTAACCAAGATTACCTCATTTTCCCTTTTTACACCTAAAGGATTAATCTATGGGAATTTTGGAATTTAAAGCTATAGATCTCTTTTTGGGATCTCTCCAATATCTTATAGAAGCACTAAATATTTCCATGGGGTTCTAATAATTTGCACTACATTGAGATTAGAATTTTGCCTGTAAAAAAAACCTTAGAAAGCCTAACTGGTTGAAAACTAGACCATGCTTCATCTGCCAATATAAATATACATGAAAATGTGTCTAGGAAAAAAATCAATTATATTATTTCACCAGTGAAGTTAAATAACAAAAATACAAGTCTTATCATTTTAAGGAGATGTAGGAAGTTATTACTGGTACCCAAAACTATGATTTTTCAATAACGAACAATTTTTTTTTACAACAATGAAAGGGTTTACACGAGTAAGAATTCTCCTGAGGAATTCAGATCAAGAATAAACCCCAAAGCTCAGAGATCTCTGTGAGACCATGTCCATTGATTTTTACCTTATGGAGATCTCAGTGCAATTGGAATGGATTGGTGTCTCCCGACTTGGAAGACATGGCCATTAGAACTTCAGAACATCACACTAAGAATTTTAAAATGTAAACAGAAATTAACCAGTATTGAATTAATAGGATTGAAATGGCATTTTTCTTCCTTCAATAGATAGTTCTAAAAAATGTGAAACCTGAGGCTCCTACGAGTCAATTGTAAAAGCTCTATGACTGTCCTTAGGACTAGATCATCTTAAAGTCAAAGTCAGCCTCTGCCACTTGGGAGAGACACAAATAAAAGGATCCATGAAGTCCAAGGCCTTACCCTGGTCCTGGCCCAGATGACTTCATAGACGCCAAGGTATGAACACAGACAGATTGTAGGACACCTAAAAAGAGAAGCCACTTTCAAAGATTCTGCCAGGTATAGCCTCTTAAGGCTAAAATATATAATATATTATGGTTCCAGAAACTGAGAAGAGGCCAGTCATGAAAGACCCCCAAGATAGGCTTTCGTCTCTTTTACCACGTAACACAAGAAAGCTCTGTCAGCAATGTGAATAATTGTGAATCAGCTGAAAAGATAACAGAATATAAAAGACAGCCTCTACTGCCATACCATGATCTTTCCCTGGGGTGCAGCACGCACTCCAGGCAAGTTTTATCATCAAAACTTGGCTACTAGGAGGCTAGGGAAAGCTGAAATGATTAAAAAAAAAAAATCAATGTTTTAAAAATTATTTCTAATTATAAAATATTTCAAACATACAGAAATAATATTGAAAATATAACAAACACATGTACCCACCACTAGAGTTAACACATTTTTAATATTTTACTATATTTGCTGCAGCTTACTTTTGCTTTTCCTTACAGACAGTTAAAATGCAATAATTTCTGTATCTTATTCCCTCTCCAAAATCCTCTCCTTCTACTCCTCAAAAGTTAACTGCAGTCTATAAGTTAGTATGTATCACTCTAAAGCATATCGTTCACTTTTAGGTAAATATATATATATATAGGACTTCATTTAAAAATATAATATGGTTTTTTGCAAGATACAAAGTTAGCACATAAATACCATAATGATTCTATATGCTAAATGAATTATCTAAAAAAGAAATTTAAAAAAAATCCCATTTACACTAGCTACAAAAAAATAAATAAAATACTTAGGAATAAATTTAACCAAGGAGGTGAAAGCTCTGTACAATGAAAATGATAAAACATTGATGAAAGAAATTGAAAAAGACAGAAATAGATGAAATGATACCCTTTGTTTATGGATTGGAAGAATTAATATTGTTAAAATGTCCATACTACCCAAAGCAATCTACAGATTCAATATAATCCCTATCAAAATTCCAATGATATTTTTCATAGAAATAGAAAAAAAGTTCTAAAATTCATATAGAAGCACAAAAGAACTCAAATAGCCAAAGTAATCCTGAGTGGAAAAAACAAAGCTGGGGGGATAATACTACCCGATTTTGAACTATATTAAAAGCTATAGTAACCAAATCAGCATGGTACTGGCAAAATAAAACAGACATACAGACCAATGGAATAAAATAGAGAGCCTGGAAATAAATTGATTCATTTATAGTCAATTGAGTTCTGACAGTGGGGCCAAGAACACTCAATGTGGAGAGGACAGTCTCTTCAACAAATGGCACTGAGAAAATTGGATATCCATATCCAAAAGAATAAAATTGGACCCTTATGCCATAAACAAAAATCAGCCCAAAATGGATTAAAAGCTTGAACATAAAACCTGAAACTGTAAAACTACTAGAAGAAAACAGGGAAAGCTACATGACATTGATCTGGCCAATTCTTTTTTGGATTTGACCCCAAAAACTCAGGCAATAAAAGTAAAAATATATAAATGGGATTATATCAAACTAAAAAGTATCTGCATAGCCAAGAAAACAATCAACAGAATGAAGAGAAAATCTATAGAATGGGAGAAAATATTTGCAAACTGTGGATCTGGTAAGAAGTTAATATTCAAATATATAAAGAACTCAAACAACTCTATGGCAAAAAAACAAATAACCTGGTTAAAAAATGGGCAGAGGTGGTTAGAACTGGAACCCATACTATTAAGTGAAGTTTCCCAAGAATGGAAAAACAAGCACCACATATACTCACCAGCAAATTGGTATTAACTGAACAGCACCTAAGTGGTCACATAGGTACTACAGTAATAGGGTATTGGGCAGGTGGGAGGGGGGAGGGGGGTGGGTATATACATACATAATGAGTGAGATGTGCACCATCTGGGGGATGGTCATGATGGAGACTCAGACTTGTGGGGGGAGGTGGGGAAATGGGCATTTATTGAAACCTTAAAATCTGTACCCCCATAATATGCCGAAATAAAATATATATATATATATATATATATATATATATATATATATATATATATATATATATTAGGAAAATAAATTCCACAAAGTTCCAAAAGGAAAAAAAAAAAAATGGGCAGAGGACCTGAATAGACATTTTTTTAGAGCATGCAAATGACGAACAAATATATAATATGAAAAAATGCTCACCGTCACTAATCATGAGGGAAATTCACATTAAAACCACAATGAGATATCACCTCACACCTGTCAGAATGACTATTGTCAAAAAGATAAAAGGTAACAAGTGTTGGCAGGAGCAATCACACTTCTGGGTATATATCCCAAAGATTTGAAATCAGTATGTTGAAGAGATGTCTGTACTTCTAGGTTCACTGCAGCATTATTCACAAATAGCCAAAATTTGGAATTAACCTAAGTATCCATCAACAGATGAATAAAGAAAATGTGGTATGTATATGTATATGTGTGTGTGTGTATGTGTGTGTGTGTGTGTGTGTGTGTATATACATGATAGAATAATGTTCAGCTTTAAAAAAAGGAAATTTTGTCATTTGCAACAACATGGATGAACCTGGAGGACATTATGTTAATTCATAAGGCAGGCACAGGAAAGCAAATACTACATGATCTCACTTAAATGTGGGATCTAAAAAAGTTGCACTCATGGAAACAGAAAGTAGAATGTTGTTTACCAAGGACTTTTTGGGGGGTGGAGGGGAGATTTGGGGAGTTGATAGTCAAAGATTACAACATTTCAATTAAATAAGAATAAGCTCAAAAGATCTATTCATAACATGACAACTTTAGTAAATAACAACTATATTCTAGAAAATTGCTAAAAGTAGATTTTAGATGTTCTCACCACAAAAAAAGAATAAATATGTAGGCAATGAATATGTTAATTAGCTAAATTTAACCATTTCACAATGTATATATATTTCAAAACATGATGTACATGATGAAAATGTACAATATTGTCAATTAAAATAATTAAAATTTAATAATATAGTATGGTTTTATATAATTTTTAACCTACAGAAATGATACTTATACCAGAATTTCTCAACCTTGGCACTATGGATATTTTGGGCTGTATACTATTGTATCCTATTTCTGCTATAACAAATAATCACAAAAATAGTGGCTTGAAACAACACAATTTATTGTCTTTAGTTCTAGATTTTAGAAGTTTGAAATGAGTCTTACAGGGCTAAAATCAATGTATCAACAGAGTTGGTTTTCTCTCCAGGCCCTAGTAGAGAACCCATTTCCTACCTCTTCCAAATTGTAATGGCTGTCCATATTACTTGACTTGTGGACCCTCATCTGATGGCCATTTCTCCCCCTGTTCCAGTGTAAAGTCTCCTTCTCCCTTCTTTGAATTTCTTATTGCCCTCTCATAAGGGCCTTGTGATCACATTTACTTATAGTCCACCAGTATCATCTAGAATAATCTGCCCATGTCAAGATCCTTGACTTAATCACATCTTCAAAGTCCGTTTTGCCATAGAATTATATTAAAAAAAAAAAAAGCTTTAGCTACAATAAATTTAACATAGTTTATTTGAGCAAAGAACTATTCATGAATCAGGCAGCACTCAGAATGAGAAGAGGTTCACAGAGCTCCATCTAGCTATGTGAGCAGTGAGCTTTTATAGACCAAACATGGAAACAAAGTAGAGAAATCACTTAGTTGATTGGCTACAGGTAGGCTTCTTCCCTATTTGCACATGGTGTAATGAGGCATTTGCCGTGTTTGGGCATGGTATGATTAGGTGGCTGCCTGTGATTGGCTGGAGATTGACTATTGCAAAAAGCATACTCATAAGTTAGGCTTTGGTTTGTTTGCAGACTAAGTTAGATTGCAGTTTGTTACATAGGAACTCAAAGTAACAGACAGCCTTAGGCTAATGGCCTCTTGCTTCTTTAATTTAAGAGAAAGTAACATTCACAGGTTCTAGAGATGAGCATGTGACATTTTTCGGGGCTGGGGGGTATTATTGAGCCTCTCCCAGGGCAGATAATTCCTTGTTTTGTAGGGGACTGTCCTTTATATTATAGAATGTTCAGCTGCATTTCTGGCTTCTACTCACTAGATGCCAATAGCACTCCTCCCCCAGTTTTGACAATCAAAAATGCTTCCAGACATTGCCAAATGTCTCCTGGGGGGAGGGGTGCGGGGGGGGGGGTGTAAAATTACCTCCAGTTGAGAACCACTGTTCTACATGTATGTTTGTCACTGGTATATTTCACTCTACATTGCATTTGAGAATTATCCCTGTTGATACATTAAGACCTAATTTATTAACTTTAAGTCCTCCATAATATACTATTGCATGAATAAAAACTTTTTTCCCAATTTTTTTCTTTATAGCAAACAATGCTGCATAAATCATATGAACATATTTCCTTTACACATGTACAAAGAGTTTCTCTATGCTAGGGCAATGGTTCTCAAACTTTAACATGGTCAAAATCAGCTGGAGAGCTCCTTCAAACACAGATTGCTGGCCAATACACCTAGAGTTTATGAATCAATAGGTCTGAAGTGCGGTTCAAATTTCTGAATTTTTAACAAGTTCCCAGGTGATGCTTGTTTGGGGAGCACTTTTTGAGAGCCATTGCTCTATGATATCTTCCTAGATGTTTGATTGCAAGTATGATTTACTAGGTATTGCCAAATTACTACCACAGTGGATATGGCAATTTCACTCCCACTCACAAATAATGAATTAATATTTCCCTATGACCTGACCAAGAATTGATGAGGGAGACTGTAATTTTCTGAAAAAGTGAGGGATTAGAGTGGCAACACCTAGTTTATTATTTTGTATTTCCCACAGTACTAAAGAAGTCACACATATTGTTATAAAATTAGTAGCCATTTGGGTTCCCTAGTCTGTGTATTTCCTGTTCTTATTTTTTGCATGTTTTTTACAAGTTATTAATAGGAGTTTGTTTTACACTCCAGATACTGAATTTTTGTTATTTGTACACATTGCACATATCTTTTTCTAGTATGTATTTTTCGTTTTGAATTTACTTGTAGCTTCTTTCAATAAAAATACTTTTTTGAGACAGAGTCTCGCTTTGTTGCCCAGGCTAGAGTGAGTGTCATGGCATCAGCCTAGCTCACAGCAGCAACCTCAAACTCCTGGGCTCAAGTAATCCTGCTGCCTCAGCCTCCCAAGTAAGTAGCTGGGACTACAGGCATGCACCACCATGCCCAGCTAATTTTTTTCTATATATATTAGTTGGCCAATTAATTTCTATTTTTAGTAGAGACAGGGCCTCACTCTTGCTCAGGCTGGTTTCAAACTCCTGACCTCTAGCAATCCGCCCACCTCGGCCTCCCAGAAGGCTAGGATTACAGGTGTGAGCCACAAGACTTTTATTTTAATGTAGTCAAATTTATCAATCTTTTCTCTTATGTTTTTTTCATTTTTGGTCTTCAGAATCTTTTTCTGTCTCAACATCACAAACATATTTCTGCTTCATTTTATTTTAATTTTTTTTTCATATCTGTGGACTTTAATCCATCTAGAATTTATTTTGTGCATGATGTACAGTAGGGATCCATTTTATTCTATATGAATAGCTGGTTGATGCACCCCCATTTATGGAGTGCTTAGACTCATAAATTTCTAATGTGTCTTGTGCCATATATATCCATATGTCTATTTTCAGCTTTTTATTCTATACCATTGAGTATTTCTATGCTCAAATCCTACTGTTTTAATTACTATAGGTTTATAACAAGTCTTTATAAATGTTAGGTTAAATATTCCTACATTTTTGCTCAAAAATGCCATGGTTCTTCTCTTTATTCTGCAATATAAATTTTAAGATCAGTTTAAATTGTATAAAAATAATCTATAAAATTTTTATAGTTTTTGCATAGAAATTATAGATTTAAGGCCAGTTGCTATAATTATAACTTCAAGTCTTCCACCTGGTAGCATGATAAATCTGCCCACTTATTTAAGCCTTCTTATATGCTCTTTAATAAAGCTTTAAAAGGGTTTCCATAAATGTCTTCAGAATCATGTTTGCATATTTGTTTCTAAGTATCTTCAAATATCATGCTATTCTTAATATTTTCATTATATGTTCTAATTGTTCCCTTTGTATAGGCAAACTTTTCATGTCTATGCATGGATAGTGCATCCAGCAGCCTTGCTGAACTCCCTGATTAGTTGAAAAGTCTATCTATAGATTTGCAAGGATTTTTCTAGGTAGATGATATTATCTGCAAATAATGATATATATGTTTCTTCCTTTCCCATTCTCATGCTTTGTCTTATGGTGCTATCTATGATCTCAAGTGCTATACTGAGAAGAGCTTTTGACAGTTAGAATCTCTGACTTGTTCCCGGCTTTGAAAATATTGCTTTTGTCCTATCATTATGAAATATAAATTTGCTACAGCTTTTTAAATTACCATTTACCAGATTGAGAAAGTTTGCTAAGAAATATTTTCATGGGTAAATGTTGAAAATTAATTACATGTGTGTCTTATATTTATTGGTTGATTTTTTCCTTTAAGTCGTTACTGAGATAAATCTCACTGATTTTCATTTTAAGATAGGTATTTATTCTATTGAAATTATAGATGAACATGTTTTAAAGAAACAAATGACTCTATTTACTTGTGAAACACAGTATGCTCCTTACCATTTCTTCATCCACAAAGGCAGTGACTTTTGTATCTTTTAACGGATTCTTTGAGTATCTATTTCTGTGTTTCTACATAACTAGCTTGCATTGCTACCGTTTGATTTTTCAGTTTTAATTTTCTATTGAGTTTCCACTGAATGATCAGCTTTTGCTCCCAGCTCCCACCACACACATATTCTCTCCCTTCTTTCTATCATCCATCCTAATAGAACTATATACTAATTTTACTTAGATAAATATTCTGTTTATATTATTACAACTATGCAAACACTATTCACAGCTGAACCATGTAGTAAACTATGATTATTTTCCCTTTGCTAACAACTTAATTTTCAAAGCATATATTGTCTTGTTTTTATTTGCTAAGTTTTCTATGAATTTACAATTAATTCAAGACCAAACTCAGCACTGTCTAAAACTCCTTTCAAGATTATCATATATATCCAGTAGTTTATCAACTTTACCTTCCTGAAGAAGTCTCTCCCACATCCTCTGACCTGCTCCAACCTGGATAGTTCCCCAGCATACCTGATGCACAGCTATTATCTTAGAATCCATCTTCACCATCATGCTAGATATTCCCTTTACATTTCTCCTGTGACGGATCTTCTATATGCCATGTCCCATGTCTTTATTATTTCGGTTTTATCCTCTGCTTTCATTCCTGGTTTATTCCTCATTCTTTGAAGTATCTTCTGTAGGAGATTTTAAAGAAAGAATGTGTAAAAATAAAATAGTATACCTGAGCACAGGATTCTGGGAAGACAATTATTTTTCTTCAGAATTTTGAAATATTACTCCATTGTTTTCTACCTTTTGGTGTTGATATTGACAAATAAAAAGCCAATTATTACTCATCTTTTGTACATTATCTTTTTTTTTTACTGGAACCTTGACAATCATAATTCTGGCCCCCCTGCACTGAAATTTTACAGTGATATGTGTTACAATGGGTCTCTTTTTATCCATTATGCTTACTTATTTCTTTTGTACTTTGAAACCCATGACCTTCAGTTTGAGAAAATTGTTTAATCTTTTGATTGATAATACTGATCTGCTTTTCCCTCTCCTTTGTAGAGCACCATCATTTGGATGTTGTACTGTCTTCTAATTTATTATCTCTTCTATTTTTAATATTTGTCTTTGTTCTGTCATATTTTCCTAATAGTATGTATTTATCTAATTTTAGGAACATAATTCTAGATATGTCTATTTGATTGATCTAGCCATTACTTTGTTCTACCCCTCCTTATTAATTTCTGTGTGCTTAATCTATTGATTACTGAGAGCAGTATGTTAAATCTCATTCTGTGACTTAAGATTTGATAATACCCTTGTGAAACTGTGCCAATTTTTGCTTTGTATACTGAGGCTATGTTCTGAGGTGTGTATAGAATCTGGATTGTTATAGCTTCCTGATGAGTTGTTTCATTATGTAATGATTCTGTACTTAGTAAGGATGATACATATAGCTTGATCCATTTTTTCTAGTCAATATTAGACACATTATTTCCTTACCTCTACTGACAACCTTCAGGTGTGTCTCTTTGAAATAACCTAAATCAGAAGATCTCTACTTTAAACTGGTAAAATTTATACATTAGATACTTAAGATATATTTGGATTATTTTGTACTTTTAATTTGTCATGCTTCTCACAAGTTGTATCCTTTCATGCCTTGTATCAAATAATCAAGTTTTATTCATTTTTTCTTTCTTCCTTCCAGTACTATTGAGTGAATACTTGGTATCAGCAGTGGTTCTAGAAAGAAGCCCCTTACAGAATGGGGTTTCTGTATTGGCTAGAATGACATTCTAACAATCAAGGGGAAATTGGGTTGCCTCTACACAATGAGGCAACAGGGTGTATGTCTGTAACCCAGGACTTCTCTAGGAAACCTCTGAATATATCTATGTTCAACAGAACAACAACTACAAAAAAAATTTAAGTCAGTATCACTGAGCATTCAGATACTTTAGAAATGAAGATTTAGTTAATCTAGGAGTTTTAAAAAAAATCTAATCTGCATCCCCTTCTTCTGTCTATGATTTTCTCAAACTCATTTAAGAGAATATAGAATACATAATTCTACTCTCCTATCTCTCACCTCTCTTTATCTCATTGTGCTGAAACATGGGTATTTTCTTTATATGTGTCTTCTAAGGTGCAAATTTTCTCTTCTCCTGAGTCTAAATGGATATTTAACTTCTCTATTCAATTTTAATTTCAAATTCTCATATTTTTTTTTTCATTTCCAGAAGTTCAATTTAATTTCTTTTTTTCAAACCTGCCTTGGCATCATTTGGTGCACTTTTTTATATTTCGCTGTCCTTCTTTTTTCTTTGTTAAACATTTAAAAGATACTAAATCTATAGCTTTTTATTATTATTTTATCTCAGGGTTTGGCATGCTAAACTATTTTTTTCTGCTGACTGTAACTCATGATAAATTATTCTTGATGCTTTTTATGATAGGTTTGTCTTAAATGGGAATTTTTTTTTCCTGTGGCCTGGGTTGTGAAAATACCCTCCAACTGTGTTTGCATTTATTTCTTGCTGGTATTCTAGGAATATCACCAGCCTGGGACCACTTTTATATTAATTTATCAGTTCGGTGGTATGGAAAACGCTTAGGTTCAACCCAAGTGTGGCTCACATGTGAATCTTAACAGGCTCCTCCTTCACCATTAAAAAAGATGTACTTTACTTTTGGATGTAAACCACCCCTGCCTTAGAGTTCCAATTTTCACCACGTTTCATCAAGTGACACTCCTTTGCCAATTGCCAGGACAAATCCTACTCATATCCTAGCGAATGAAAAGATACATAAAACAAATAAACAGCATAAAATAGTCAATATTATTGCAGAATTATTTGTTTCCAAATAGCTATTTCATCATGATCAAAATAGGGTTTAGGCATAGTATACTGGGAAGGGAAAAGAGCAAGTCCAAAGGCACAAAGGTATACAATCCTGGCATCTTATAGAAACAGGGAAGAGTGCTAGAAAGTTGGAAAACAAAAGATGTGATGTGTATGGTGTGATCAGTTGGGTGGACCAATCAGCTATCGTGATTTTATGAAATCCTCTTATCAACACAGAGGGGATGAAGTTCTGATTAGAAGATTATATATCTTATTTCTGATTAGAAGATTATATATCTTATAAGATATTATATATCTTATTTTTAAGATAAGATATATCTTATCTTAGTTAAAATAATGGAAATATGAAGTAATGGCATACATAAATTCTGCTTTTTTATTTATTAAATCATTTCAAACACAGGGGAAATATATAGTTCATAGGCTTTTGTAGTAAAAATTGGCAATTTCTTATTTAGTACTTGTTCATCTTCAGGTTTTGGGGGGAAAAGGGAGCAGCTGAGCAGGATTTTCCTCTTGGCCACTGTCCAAGGAAGGGGCTGGAGAGGAAGATGGAGGTTATTAGAGAGGACTGGATACAAGCCCAGCCTCGGCAGAATGAACGGGGCATGAGACAGAAGGGAATAAAAGCACCTGTGAAGGCATATTGCCAGCTCTGCTTTTCAGAGGATGGAAGAAATGGAAATTCCTGTGCTTTTGAGAAATGGACACTAGACATGTATACAAACTTGAGTCCTAAAGCACATAAATCTGACACCTTTTTTCTAAGGAATATCTTGGATTTTATATACAGTAGCAGAATAGAAATAGAATAAACAAAATTCTATGACCATGTTAACTAATAGTTTCAAAATACGGATGTACTATAAAAATCATCTGGGGAACATTTTTTAAAAATGTAAATGCTTAGAGCCTACCCTAGAGACTAGGGTAGACATTGTCCAAGTGATTCTTATATAACTAGCCCAGCATAAGTAGGCAGACCAGCACTTGGAAAATACAGATAAAATGCTCCTTGATTATACTTTATATTCATTTTCAATTTTTAAATCAGTTCTCTTTATCTTAAATTAATGTCCATTGTTTTAAAAATTATCTTAGAATTAATTATTGAGTTATTATTCCAAGGATTAAAATACAGTCACTTCAAATTTTCTAAATATTTTTATCTCATTTTTTGTTATTGTAAACACTGCATGGTATTGAAAGTCGAATTATGTCCCCATAGACAAAAGACTAATAATCAATGGTATTTGAAAATTAGGTAGCCATCTGGAAAAATAAAGTAAGTTAGATTTATTCCTCATATCTTACTTCAAAATAAATTCTAGAATTATCGAAATTGCAAATTTTTAAAATGAAATACAAACACAATAAATATTTTTTAATCTCAGAGTTGGAACAAACCTTTTTAAGTATAATACAAAACCTAAAATCCATAAAAATTAATACTGATAAATTTTAAAATATAAAACAGAATATTTCTACATGGTAAAAAAAAGTCATTTTACAATGTTAAAAGATAAACCACAAACTTGGAAAAAAATATTTACAACTCATTAATTATAAATATTTTTACAGAAATACTAATCTATTTCTGAAAATATTTCAGAAAATGGATATCTATATCTGTCATCTCTAATTATAGAGAGGATAGAGAGAGAAAGAAAGAGAGGTATGTAACTAGGCGTAATATGAATAGAGTTCCTATAATCAATAATATAAAGACAAATAAATCAATAGAAAAATGGTGAAAATTAACAACAGTTCCCACAGAAAAGGAAATAAAAGTCCCTTTTAAAAGGAGGACAAGGTGCTATACTTCATTCATAATAATATACATACATATGAAAACATACACATCATCATATGAGTGCATATGAAAAAATAGATATAACCTTTAATCTTTTGAAATTGAAAGATCAGAGTTTGATAACACATAGTGCTTACAAGAGTGTGGAGAAACTGACTCCCTCACAATTGCTTCGTGAGGGTGTAAGATGGTACAGCCTCCATAGAGGACAATTTAGCAATATCTACCAAAACTTTTGAAATACAGATTGAGAATTAGAAAGTTCACATCCAAGAAATTATGCTACAGCTATAGTCACAAAGGTGTAAGATGACATATGTACTAGAATATTTACTACATTATTATTATTAACAAAAGTTAGAAACAACTCAAACACCCAAGAGGGAATTTGATAAAACAAAGCTGCCATTAAAAAGAATGTGGCAGCCTTATATTGAGAAGCAGAAGAATATAACAAGTATGTTTTTAAAATTATGTTGTATACATATACTTCTTATTGTAGATACTTTATATCTTTATGAATTTTGTACTGTATGGATATATTACTTATTCAAAACTTACAAATGCAATTTTATAACACTGCTGTCAAATATACATGCAATAGGATGGTAAATGGAAAGCAATACTATAAAAATTATAATAATGGTGTTATGGTGATAAGATTATGGGGTTTTACTTTTTAAAATGGTCTTTAATGTTTTATATATTTATAGTAAGAAAACAGAGGGAATGAAAAATGATAAATAAACTTTTATATATACACACACACATTCCTGTTCATAGAGAGGTTATAAAATCTCAACTACTAGAGAAAAGAAAAAATATATAAAGGATAGTTCCTCCCCCCAAAAAATAACCACTGTTAGCATTCTGACGTTTTTCTATTTATATATGTGTTTGTGTGCTTACGTGTGTGTAGCATATAAAAATAAATATACATATACATGTAAATATATATTTCAGAAGATATTTGTGGCAGTATATTCTTTACTATACCGGTTTTTATAGTGTGAGGAGTTTAAATTATGGTAGATTCATAAAATCAAACAATACAGCAATTAAAATGAGGGTTCTGAATAATATCTATACATTTACTGTTACTCCTTGTATATATTTATTTTGGGGGGTTAATTAGCCTGACATTAGTAGATACTTGCGTATACCCCAACTGTAAATTTTAAAGAATACTCTTTTGACCAATAATATATTTGAAGTCCCTTAAAAGCAATGCCAGAATCTTGAACATAAGCTCTTAAATAAATAATAATGTTAAATATGATAATAATAATAATATGTTGCCACCACTAAGAATGCAGACTTCTAATAATATAGTTCTTAGCCTAAACCACCTACCAATAGTAGTCATGTAAAACAAGTACCATAGGAATTCAGGCATACTTCACTTTGTGGTCATGAGCAGGATAAGGATTAATTTTGAAGCGCTGCATTAAACTTTCTCATTTCAAAGTCACATTTTGGGGAAAAATAAAAACAATTTTTTTAGTGTTTTATAATATTATGGAGAAAAAATTATACTATATATTAATTATTGAATTTTAATAATTCTATTATGTCTATCAAAAACTATAAGTCAAAAAGTGGGAAATAAATATAGCAGCTACTCTATAATTTCATTCAAAGGCATTTTTTCAACATATGAATTCTATTCTTACATATTGAATTAAAGATTAGTGTATATTCCTTAATATCAGGTTTGTATTAACTTCATAAAGAAGTAATAAATGTATTTTTTTCCATCTTGAAAACCTGGCGATCAATGTTGTTATAAAATGTGATCATGTTAAACACTTATTTATGTGCCTTGACTTGTAAAACTTTTTAAAAGTCCCCAATGTCATTTATTCTTAATTCTGAACTTTCTTTGCATATTTCATTCCCCCCTGGGCTTTTATGCCCTTTAGACATTCAAAATCTGACTTTAAAATTCACATCTTCTGATGAATCTTTTCAGTTACATCCCACCACCCCCATCCTAGCTCCATCTGCAGATATCAATTCTGCCTTTCTGAATTGAAAAACACTCAAGATTAGGAATAATATCATGCCTTGCAATGTTTTTACATCTTTCCTTAATACCTACTTCATCGATCGGCACACAGTAAGCACTTAATGAATGTATTTAGTGATTGGTTCGAGGATCCTACAAATACTTGACTTTGTAATAGACATCAATTGCTACATGATAGACTTTAATATCTCCTTCCTCATTGCAGGGAGATGGAAATGGGTGTTAAAGAAACCCAGCCAAGTGTTCGGTCTCCTGGATCATAATTCCTCTTAACAACTGTGCTCCAGGTCTAAAACTATTTGGTTCTTGCCAAGATCTTATTTAGAAAAGCTGTAAAGTTCAATCCCATTTTATCAAACCATATTGTCTTCTTCCGTCATGATTTTTTTCTCTTACACAGAACAAGAACTGAGTTCTTCAGCATAAGCTAAGTTATCTATATTAATAAATCCTATTAATAACCTGTAAACCTCAGTGGCTTGACACAACAAATGTTTATTTCTCACTTATGCTATGTCTATATGGATGGAAGGAAGGGGCTGGCTCCGCTCTAGAGTCTTAAGAAAGGGAGGCTCCATTTCTCGCTGTGCAGGAAAAGAGGGAGCTGGAGGGTTTCATGTCACACCCAGAAACAAACAGTACTCATGCACTCACAGCTAATGGCCAAAACTTACTCATGGCTTCACCTAATGCAAAAGGGGCTGGAAAATGAGCAGCCCATGGGTATTCGGTGAGCATTAACCATGTCCTCCATAGGAACAAACACCCCATTCATCCTAATTCTGCATGGCAGTGTCACCATAGAATCTTGGTCATAGTGTGTGCCATTTATCTTTGCAAGTATTCCCAAGTGAGTTCTAAATGTTAAAAAAAAAAAAAAAAAAATCCAAGTTACCAGTTCATGCTATTCAACTCTCAAAACTCAATTAGGCAAACTTTCACCCAGAAACAACCTATTTTAATCTGTTTTCTTTTTTATGCTTCATGTCTTGCCTAAACAATGAACTTGACTCATTCATTCCTCCTTTTCCTTTCAGAAATATTTTCTGTCTTCTTTGTTGCTCTAGTGGTCTGCATTATCCAGCTCTTTTTAGAAGCATCCCAAACAGAACATACTCAGAGAAGAAGCTCTCCTTACCCTTATCCTTTCCCAGTGAAGATGTCATCCTTAACTGGGTTCTGCCTCACCTTCTGTTTGGTCTCTTCCACTTTCTTATTCTATAACAGGATCTGACACTTCATCGTCTCCTTCTTCCCTTTGCTAAGCATCCTCTTCTATCCTCTTAACATCTGTCAGTTCTTACCTGTGGCTACATGTTAGAATCACCTGGTCAACTTTTCAAAGTGAATGATGTTCTGAGGCCCAGAAGAGGGACCTAAGATGTCCGCCCTAGGATGTGGGGAGAGTCTTAGAAAGGGTTTTGCAAGGAAGTGCCACAGGAAACAGGTCCTGAAGATGAGTAGGAGTTTACCAAATAAAGAGGGAGAGTATCCCAGGTAGGAATTTTGTCAGATGAGCTTTCCCAGAGCAAGACAGGAACAGAGTCAGGTCTGTGAGTTTAAAAAAAAAAAAAATCCCTCTGGGGTCTGCATGCAACATAGACTGGAATGGAAAAGACTACAGGTCTGCAGGTCTGGACACAGAGAGGGCATTGATAGGATGGTCTTGGCAAGAGGTGGCCACATCCCTCTATCACTTTATTCATTCAACACTAATTGCTTATTTGTGTGGCCACATATTTGCATAGAATTATTTCAGCTAGAAACGTGTTCCATTTCAAAGAGCAAAATCACCTGATACTATAGCTTAAACAAATAAAGGTTTATTTTTATCATACACAAAGCATACAATTTTAATGCTTAGGTTTCACTTAAAAAAAAAAGTTAGCATCTCTGGGGCGGGGGGCTTCCCACAGCAGTCATCTCTCACCAGTGTACCCCCAGTTTGTTTTCTTCCCTTCCTTGTGTCATGTCTCCACTCCGTTACAGTGCCTCCTGGGATCATTTTCCAAATATAATTAACCCTTTGTACTGTGTGGTTCCACTTAGAGGCAGATTTTCTTCTGCCTCTGCCACCCCTGAGACAGCAAAACCAACCTCTCCTTTTCCTCCTCCTCAGCCTACTCAATGAAGAGGACGAGGATGAAAACCTTAATGATGAACTACCACTTAATGAATAGCAAATTTATTTTCCTTGTAATTTTCTTAATAACATTTTCTTTTCTCTAGCTTACTTCATTGTAAGAATACAGTATAAAATACATGTAGCACACAAAGTATGTGTTAACCAATGGTTTATGCTATCGGTAAGGCTTCCGGTCAATAGTAGACTGTCAGTATTAATACTTAGGTTTTGGAGGAGTCAAAAGTTATACCTGAATTTTCAACTGTGCCAGGAGTCAGTTCCCCTAACCTCCACGTTGTTCGAAGGTTAAATGCAAATTATTTGGACCTAAAGTTTTTTAACTGCTTTCAAAAATAGGAATAATCACAGTGCCTATCACATACAACTGTTGAAAGGGTTAAGTGAGCTAATAGATCTGAAGCATGTCTTACTTCCTGGCAAGCTCTAGTCCACACTCAAACAGGGCTAGCTCCTTCTCCTACTTCTCACCTCACCTGAAATGCCCTCTCCGTAAAGAAGCCTTGGCCAGGCACGGTGGCTCACGCCTGTAATCCTAGCTCTTGGGAGGCCGAGGCGGGCGGATTGCTCAAGGTCAGGAGTTCAAAACCAGCCTGAGCAAGAGCAAGACCCCATCTCTACTATAAATAGAAAGAAATTAATTGGCCAACTGATATATATATAAAAAATTAGCCGGGCATGGTGGCGCATGCCTGTAGTCCCAGCTACTCGGGAGGCTGAGGCAGGAGGATTGCTCGAGCCCAGGAGTTTGAGGTTGCTGTGAGCTAGGCTGACGCCACGGCACTCACTCTAGCCTGGTCAATAAGCGAGACTCTGCCTCAAAAAAAAAAAAAAAAAAAAAAAAAAAAAAAAAAAGAAGCCTTTATGTTACCTGAATTCCACTCTGATTCTTTCTCACACTCGAAAGACTTTTTTCTTTCCTAGCATTCAAAAAAATTGTAATTGTGCTTACTTGTTTTTTTATATGTCTCCTCCCACTGCAATGAAAGCTCAAAGAATAGGTGCTCTGATTCGTTGACTATGGTTTGCTGGTGTCTGACACACTGTAGGGACCCAATGTATAGCTTTTAAATCAATGCTTCCCCTGCGAGATAAGAAGTGGGTTTTGTTTTAAGCTGCTAAGTTTGTGGAAATTTGTCATGGAAGTAACAGAAAACCATACCATCTAACCCCAAGACTTGGCCTTGGTGAGATGTCTAATAGAGAAAGAGGCCCATGGTTTTAGAGAGTAATAGCAGAGATCCAAGGAGATCTCTGCAGCAAGTAAAGCTACAGTGCTCACTAAGATCCTTTAACTTCAGAAGAAAATATGTTTCTGGAAACCAGGAAGGAATGCTATTTCCTTTTACCTATATGTCTTCTCACAGACTTTGTCATTTAGGGTAGAAAGAGGTGATCATTCTGAGGTGATATACAACATGTAAACCTATTGAGACACTCAGCAACTTTTAATGACCTGCCTGCCTGGTTGGTGATTGCCAACTAGGGAGAGACTCACTCTAATTAATGCCACACTAAATATCAGATGTTAAAAAAAAAAAAATGAGAGGCTTCTTAACACTCCATTTCTCTGAATCAAACTATCCCCAAGTATGAAGTATGCTTGTGAGTGTGCACAAAAGCAGAGGCACTAAGTAGGCTTTTTCAGATTTAAATGTTTTTGCAGTTAAGGTATGTCTTTTTTTTTTAAGACAGAGTCTCACTCTGCCACCCAGTCTAGAGTGCAGTGGCATCATCATAGTTCACTGCAACCTCAAACTCCTGGACTCCAGTGATTCTCCTGCCTCAGCCTCCCAAGTAGCTGGGACTATAGGCGTGCACCACCACACCTAGATAACTTTTCTATTTTTTTGTAGAGATAAGGATTTTCTCTTACTCAGGCTGGTCTCAAAGTCTGGACCTCAAGAAATCCTCCTACCTTGGGCTCTCAGAGTGCCAGGATTACAGGCATGAACCACAGCACCCTGCCTAAGATATGTCCTTTAAAAAGTGTATAGTAATGGTGATTTTTCTCCTCCCCCTTTCAAAAAACAAAGCTGTTTTTAAACCAAGATTAGTTTCATAGAGGGAGGAAATATAGTACTTAGCACTTAAATAGTAATATGTCTGCTAGGACTGCCTTAATAAAGTGCCACTGAGTGGGTGGGTTAAACAAAAGACATTTGTTTGATCACAGTTCTGGCAGCTGGAAGTCCAAGATCAAGGTGTTTACATGTTTTGTTTCTCATGAGGTTGTTCCCAGTTTGCAGGTGACCATCTTCTTGCTGTGTTCTTACACAGCCTTTCTTCTGTGCATGTGTATCCCTGGTGTCTCTCCCTCTTCTTATAAGGACACTAGTCATATCGGATTAAGGTCATACCCTACTACCTCATTTAACTGTAATTACCTCTTGAAAAGCCCTATTTCTAAATACAGTCACATTGGGAGTTAGAGACTCAACATAGGAATTGGGGATAAGGGAGACACAATTCAGTCCATAAAATATGAAGAATGAAACTAGTGATTTCAGAAAGGAAAAGCACAGCTAAAATAGAAATTGGATTTTGCCTTTCCATGATAGACCTTCCCCTCTTGTCTTCTGGAGTGCTGGATGGCTTTCGGGACAGCCAAGGAAGAGTCAGTGGGAACATTTCATCAAAGATGAGCCATGGAAAGGATGGGTCACTGGGGTTGTTGGGATTGAGCAGAAGGGAATTGATATGGGAGGCAGCATGGGGTCAGAAAGAGCAAAGGGTTTCTGGGAGCAAAGGGTTTACCTTACAGAATAATTATCAGCCATATCTCTAAGTGATGCTAACCCAGTTTCCCTCTTGATGGAATTGTGAAGGTGCTCAGAAACTTGTCCTGAATATAGTTTGTCTGGATGCCATCAAAACACTTCAGAAGGACTCCGTGATGGGAACTCAATGGTGGATTTGCACACTCTAACACTCATATTCATGGATGGAGTCATGCCCCAGCCATGTCTCTAGTTGACGGCTACAGAGTTCTTTCCTTGGTTCTTTCCTTGTTGAAATTTGATATCAATGATTTAGATGAAGATGCAAAACACACTTACAAAATTTTCAACATGAAAACATTGGGAGGAATAAGTGTTATGCTAAATGAAAAGTTCAAGATCCAAAGATACCTTGACAGGATGAAAAGTTTGGACAAAGCTAATATGACTAAATTCAACTACAGTAAATGAGAAGTTCTGCACTGGAGGAAGGCAATCCTGTGCGAACAATACTGAGAAAACCCCACTTAACAACAGGAAGAAAAATCTGTTCAAATTAGGAATCATGGAAACAGACACATACTGAAAGCAGGACCCTAAACTGAAGCCATTCAACAAGAAAATGGCGCAAGGCAAGAGCTTATTGGACCTAGAATCAAAATTCTTTACACGATGATTTCCTTCTCCCATCTGTCCTCCTCCCACAGTTCTTTAGCTTTTGATAAAGAGAAAAATGTCAATAATCCCATTTGGTTTTATCTATAGCAAACTAACACCGAGATTAAAGAGAGCATCAACCAGTCCCTCAGCACCACATATTCCAGAGTGAAACCTAAGGTTTCAGATCCCAATAAGATGAAATAAGATGTACCTCATTTCAAGGTACATTACAAATGCTGCCTTTGGATACAGATTCCTGACATCTTTCTAGATTTCACTTTTTATAACCCCGAATCAATGCCTGTTTTCTTTTGAATTCTTTTTAATTGTCAACTCATATGCATTCTCCAATAGATTGTCAGGTCCTCAGCAGGCAGCAGGAATCATGTCTCATTCATCCTACTATCAGTGTTTGCCCAGTGACTAGTATATAGTATTGGCTTAAGAAACATTCATTGAATAAGTGAATAAATAAGTTTTTAGCTGGCCATAAATTTAATATGGTTCAACACTTTGGTCTGGCCACTATGAAAACTTACATAATGTAAGACTGCATCATATATGTTCAGAGGATAGAAACCTTTACAGCAAATACATACTGAAGACATTTATCATGTTCTTTCTATGTATGGGGAAGTGTCTTTGTCATAAGGCATTCTAAGCAGCGAGGCCCAGTTTTCTTCTCATTGCTCACCCAGGAAATGATCACCTTGCTTCTCTGCCTAGCCTGGCAGTCACGTTACCCTCTTACTCTGTGAGCTTCTTACTATGGGGGTGGTAAGCCAAGGCTCATTCCTCAAGGCCTAAAAACATTTGTTTTCTCTTCTGTGAAACTTTTTCTATCCATCCCTAGCAGAGATGATCATCACTCCTTTGTATCACACCTTTCCCTGGCACATGGTACTATTAAACAGATTTATAAAATGGAAATCGCCACATTCTCTCAGTTAGAAAACTACGTTTTTAAAATACCAATGATTTATATATAGAGTACAAAATTAAATGCTGTATTGGCATGTCAGTTGTAAAATACACAATGGCTCTAAAAGTGATCAAATATTTTTAAATAAGCATCCTATGATTGAAGAATATAATAATTGTTAACTCACATGCACTCTCCAACAGATTGTCAGGTCCTCAGCAGGCAGCAGGAATCATGTCTCATTCATCCTACTACCAGTGTTTGCCCAGTGACTAGTATATAGTATCAGCTTAACAAACATTCATTGAATGAATGAATAAATAAGTTTTTAGCTGGCCATAAATTTAATATGGCTCAACACTCTGGTCTGGCCTCATTGAAAACTCACATAATAAAAGATTGCATCATATTAGGATGTTCAGAGGATGGAAAGCAATAATCATAGAAAGAATCAATCACATTTGGAATATGATATTTGATATTTTAATTGTGTTAAATATTTTAAAGGGGACATTGATTGTCCAGGATGACCAGGACAGCGTTAGGCCCAGAAATCTTTTCATATAAAGAAAGGCTTAAAGAACTGGTAGATACAGCCTGCAAAAGAGAAGCAAGTATAAAACACGATAGTTGTCTTCACACATTTGAAAGACTGCCTATGTAGGTGTAAAAAGTCCTGATGTGTGGAGCTCCAGAGTGGCAAAGGCCAGTGCGATGACAGTTCTAGGAGTAGACCTGATCCTCTATACAAAATACCTTTACACATTGCTGCTATGAAGCAATGGAACAGATTGTCTTATGATATCCTGTATGTCTTGCCCCCAATCTCAGGATGAATCAAGGCAGAACCTTAACAGCTAAGAGTTATTCAGCACTGGTAAGAACAGCAGATCAAACTAGATGCCTCATTAGGCTGCCTGGAATATTTTAATTCTCTGACTTCATCAATATTGATTCCTTTCTGGAGACGACCACCATTACAGTGGTCACAATTGAAAAATGACAGGTGTTCTAGGGGATGGCCTGACAGGCTCCGGCCCCAGATCTGTCTATCAGTGGAAATGCATCTATCCATCCATTCATTCATTTATCCAAACAGCCAACAATTATTGAGTGTCTGCTGAGTGCCAGGTATTGTCCAAAGCCCTAGAGATAGAGTAGTGAGCAAAACAGACATAGTTGCTGTGTTCATGAACTTAGTGCCTAGGGCAGACAATAATAAGAACACATAAACAGAAATTACAACCCATGTTAAGTGCTATGAAGAAAGGCATGGGATAATACAAGAGCCAGCTGAGCTAGTTGGAGGAACCAGGGCAAGCCATTAACCCTCCCATTCATCCACAATAATTGCTAATTCTCGCCTCATCATGACTTTGATGAATTTAGAGTTTGTACCTGGGGCCCTCATTGTCTTTGTAACCCTGGAGAGGGTCATCTGATCTCTGTAAGCCTCGGTTTCCTCATAGCACGTAGGTAGTGAATCTGTGTATGCAGCAACCCTGCAAAGCCCAGTGCCTGCCACAGAGCACATTCCCAATAGCGGCAACTGGAGTTATTAAAATAAGTAGCAACCACCCCTGGTGCTTAGAAAGAAAAGTGCTACACACATTTTTGATGTCGTTACTTTTACTCTTCTAAAAATCCCCAGGCTGTTGCGTAAGAGGGAGACTAAGATAGCCAGAGGCCTGGTGATGTTTATCTCCATCTCACTGGAGGGCATCAACAGTCTCCCTGCGCCCGCACTTCCTTCCTGAGAGTTACTTGTCTGCCATAGGATAAAAAACATCCTTCTTTCTTTCATGTCCAACTCTTTCTTCCTTCTCTTCAAACATCGGAGAAGGTGAGAAGGGACACTTCTGGAGAAGCGAGACCACATCTGCCTCAGCCAGGGCAGCCACCAAATGAAAATTCACAGCAGCGGCTCCCTGGCGTTCCAGGAGGAGCCCAGCCCGGTATGAATACATAATCCACATTTCAAGCAGGATTATGGATATAAATGAAAGACGAAAAGCACATCAGGGTACCAATTCGTCACACATCTCCACACAAAAGCGCAGCCTTGTTGTTCTCCTCCTCCCCGGCTTATCCTACTTCCCACTGCACTTTGTGGGCCAAACAGGCACAACGTTGAAAAAGATAAAGAAAAAAAAAAAAAATAGGGCAGAGAGATAGTCAGACAACCAGACAGACAGGTGATTTGAGTGGGTCTGTGAGTGACATCCATCGCCTCCCTTCCTGTCAGACTCTACATTCCACCTGAACTTCTGGGGACAGATGATCTCTCTCCACCAGAGCTTGACTGTCACTGCAGCGAGTGGCATCACAGAGCACTGCCACCGTCTCGCCGGAACCTGCCCCTACACGCGTTCCCCTGTTATCTCCCACTTGTCTTGATAGTTAATACAGCTGCTCCAGTCGCTATATCCCATTAGGTCGGAGCGATGAAAACGAACGCCGTTTTCTTGATGGCTTATGCAGAACTGCTGTAATTTGAGGCAAGCCTCTCAGGCTGCTTCACCCCGTCTCCCTCCATCCCCCAACCCCTGGCACCTCCACCCCTTCCCTCGTTGCCGCCCCTCCCCAGCCCCTCTGCCTCCCCGTCTCTGTCTGTCCTTCTCCCTTTTCATACTGAATATATTGGGGCCCTGGCAGGCTGCCATTCTAACTGCACATTAGAAATGGTAGAGTTTTCCTCTATCTGATTCTATAAAATGAGTTCACCAGAAGGTGCAGACCCAGCACATTCGTGGTTTTTCCTATAAATTACTTTAACACTGTGTCCAATCATATATATAATTTCAGATTTTCAATTTCAACTCACTGCTGTGTCAGCACAGACTCCACTGATATGTCTAACGTATTTAGCTTAAAATGAAACGGATGGCATTTCATTACCAGGAAGATAATATTTTTGAATATGTTTCCTGCATGGCGGGATCCATCATTATTCTGCCATTTTATGTTCAGTGTGTGTAATAGCTTTTTAATGCTTTGACGTATTTTATTTATATGTGTAATATTTTTCTAATATCACAGGACAGTTTAACTCATTGGACACATCAGAAAATCTTAATTGAATGCTTTTAAATATTAGCAAAAGGGGGAAAGGCTGAACAAATTGCCAATATTTTTGTTTAAGATTTCATGAAGACTAACAAAAAAGGCACAAAAATTGTTCAACCTTTTGTTCTTTTCTTTTATCTATTCTCCCCAACCTTCTCCCCACCCCCTCCCACTCAGTAGTCTTCCCATAAATATACACACTTTGGAGAGGAAATAAAAAGATAAAGAAAAATCCCCCAGTCCCCCGGGACTTAGAAGCTGTCAGGGTGAAAGCAAGGAACACAAGAAATATTGAGCAAGCCCCAGTGTGAATGACAGGAGCCCTCTCATTGGCTGAAGCTTCTGACAGTGCTGAAATCTTTAATACCAGGTTCCTGGCTCTTTGACCAAAGTCATGGAATGTTTGAAAGGAGACTTTTCTCAAAAGCTGTCTTTGCAAAGAAAATGCAAAGGAATGTTTCACCTTAAAAACTTGCAGGTAACCTACTTTGCTGAAGGCATTTCAAATGAACAGGTAAGTGCTAGAGAGAGCACTTCTCTATTCTGGTTCTTTCTCTTTTCTATCAGAGCAGTACCTTACTCCAAATGAAAGATTTGGGAGTCAATGTGGGAAAAGTAGTTTGCCTTTCTCACTTTGAGTCAAAGCAGTTCAGTGGGCTACTGGCTGCTCCACACTGCTGGAAGCCCCTAGCTTGAGGTCACTCACAAGAGAAGGATGTGAGAATTCACATTTTCCTTGCCAGGGAAACACTGCCTTTATTGTGTTTAAAGTGCAGCCCCCATTTCTCTAACTCCAGACATGGATTCTAATAATAATTCTAGGCCACCTCTTATCACCTATGGGACTCCAAGCAAGTCACTGTAGTCCTTCAAGCACTAGAGTATTTATCTGTAAAACTGAGATAACAGTTTCTTCCTTGAAGTTTGCTGCAAGAATAAGACATAGTTCATGTAAGCACCTAGCCCAATCCATGGCTTACACAATAGACATACAATAATAATTATTTTTGCTATAATTAAAAATTGTTTTAGTCTTAAAAGTGAACCAACATTTTCCCCCCTCTCCTTCAAATTCTCCAATCTAAAACCAAACTCCAATCTGTATGCTGATAATGTCCATCCTATATAGAAAAGTCATCATAAAAGCACACACAATTACAATATTTCTTTTACTCAAAGCTCATTTTGGAGTGAAACTGAGTTTAGCCTCAGGATGTTTTAAAGAGTTATTTCCACATTGCTAGTTTAGCTATTTTATTTACCTTTTTGTTCTTAAAAGAGTAGAAAATAATAGTATAAGACTCTAAACAGAGCATGCCACTAACAATTCCTTGGATCAAATTTACAATTTGAAATTTCTTGTAACTTTTTCTAGCTCTCGCAGTGGGAAAAACAATGCTCTAGGACAGAGGTGAGCAAATTTTCCTCTAAAGGGACATATAGTAAATATTTTTGGCTTTGCTGGCTCATTTCTGCCATTGTTACTCCAAGACAACTATAGAAAACAAAGAATGAGGCCGCTTGTCATGGCCCTCACCTGTAATCCCAGCACTTTGGGAGGCTGCAGCAGGAGGATCACTTGAGGCCAGGAATTCAAGACCATAGTGAGACCTCATCCCTACAAAAAAATTAAAAATTAGCCAATGTGGTAGTGTGTAAGTATAGCCCCAGATATGCAGGAGGCTGAGGCAAGAGGATGGCTTGAGCCCAAGAGTTCAAAGCTACAGTGAGCTAAAATTGTGCCACTGCATTCCAGCCACTTTATGACAGAGCAAGACCCTGTCTCAAAAAAACAACAGCAGGAACAAAAGAAAATTCAGAATGAATGAACAAGGTTATGTTCCAATAAAGCTTTATTCACAAAATCAGTTAGTTAGCTTAGTTTACAGACCAATCTGATCTAGGACATTAATATACCTTAATAATTTTTGTATTTCTCAAAACCCAAAAGTCTCACAGTATATAATCACAAAGCCAAATACATGAAAAAAAAAAAAAAAAGGAAATGTCAACAATATAACCCTTTAGGTGGGGAAAAAGAATTTTAAGAATCAGATTACTAGATTCTGTATATTTTATTATTCTAATATCTATCTGCTTGGATATTCACAATTGTATAGAAATTTCAGTTTTTCACCCTAAGCCCCATTATAGATACTGTAAAGTTAATCTAATTTACTGACCAGTTGGACAATTTTGTTCAAGATAGAAATAGCATAAATAATTCAGACATTCAGCAAACTCCACTGAACAACCACTATGTGCTAGGTACAGCTGAAAAGCAGAGGATGAAATAGAAAAAATCCACATCATCAAACATTTACATTTTAATGATGAGAGACAGACAATATGTAATTAAACAATAACAAGATAAGTTGATTTACCAATAAGTATTAATGGCAATCAATAAGGTTGATAGAGGGATGGGTTTGTAGGGAAAGGGGGAGTCCTGGGAGAATGGCCTCTTTGAAGAGAGGGGACAACCTGATATTTGGAAGGAAAAAATGACCATGCTCAGCCCTTTGAAAAGTTAGAAATAACAATGCAAAAGTTACAAGGCAAAATAAAAGAGCTTGGAGAGTAGAAGGAAAAGAAAGGAAGCCAGTGTGGTTGGTGTTTAGGAAATGACAGGCACTAGGATAGTTAGATTTGCAAAACCATAAAGACCAGATTTTGTCCTCATCAATAGAAAAGTGTTTGCACTGGTTAGTTCCTAGTTATATAATTTGCTAACCACATTGAAGGAATCATCTTGAAGTGACCTCATAGCCAACTACAGAAGAAAAATTAGAAATTCTTAATTACTCTATTACAGGTTCCTTCTGAACCCCATTTCTAAATTCCTACTGTCTCAATTCCTGCTGTTCTAAAAGGAGGTGGAAACATTTAGATAGGCATGTGCAGATCAGCATTGCCTTATTTGGAGTTACTCTTTCAGGAAACAAAGCAGAAGCTATTTAATAATATTCCCTCTTCAAAGTTATAAGGCACTTTTCATCTAAGAATATCAGAGCACTCTGTCGCAATTAAATCATTAATCCTCATGACAACTCCATCAAGAAAGTATGTGCTTTATTATCAGTGAGAACACTTGGCATTTTACATGCTGTCCTTGAGGATGCTAGTCAATCACATGCAGTTAATTAACACATTCGACACATTCAGGAGACCAGCCTGAGGTCAGTATTCTGGTCCCCAGTCACAGATAAGGAAACTGAGGTCCCAAAAGGACAAGGCATTTCCAGCCAATTTACCAAAACACGAGTGGTAACAGAAACTACTTGCTACCTTAATCTTGGTTAAGTCACTTTTTATGCATTGAGCTCTCAAACATTTAAATACCTATAATTGTATAATTGATTATAAAATCATCAGCCTGCACCAATCTGAGGGCAGGAACTTGGCCTTCTTTAACATTCCCCACAGTTACATCTTTACAGCAATAGGAGGTTTGCACAATATTTCCACACACCTTTCTGCTTTGGGTATCATTATGATCTTAGGATGTTGATGCCACTATTTTGCAAGAGAAGAAATAGAGTCTCAAAGAGAATATAATATTTGCCCATCATTACATGGCTAATAAATAAAGAAGGCAGACTTAAACTCAGGAATTTGGACTTTAAGTGCAGTGCTATTTCCTCTGAACCCATGTTTCTCCTCTAACCTCTTAGAATTTTATTATAAGATGGTTTGCCCTTGACCTGCATCCAAGATATTTTGTTGTCTGACCCCCAAGATGGTGCTGATTATGTATTTGTGACACCCATAAAGTTGTCCCATGGTATGGAGTTTGATAGAAGGGTTATAAGAAAAGTTTCCTTCATTGATAATAACACCTACCATAAACAAAAGGGAAAAATAAAGCTGCACTATTTTTGTTTTTAACTCACTGTGTTGTATTTTGATATATTCAGTCAAAAAAATAGAAACCAGTCTAGGTATCTCAAACAGAGGGAATTTAATTCAGGGAATTAATATGAAGCATGCAGAATAGGGAGAGGGCTTTAAATTTAAAAAAAAAAAAAATAGGGGTGGGGAGGGATGGTAAGATCCAGATGCTGCTAATGGCACTTAGTTGAATGAAGCCCATGAGCTGAATTGTTGCTACACACTTTGGAGACACCACTGCAGTCAACTTCAGATTTATAGAAGGGGCATCTCCTCGGCTAAGGATGGGAACACTGAGACAGTGCTGTTCTACCTGGAGTTGAACACACCCCAGCAATTGCCACACTGAGTGAGCCCAAAGCCACAAGCCCCTTTCTTCTTCCCATCTATTGATCCCCTTTCAATGCCTCCTAATGACAGATGCAAAGGCAACCACCTGGCCAGGGAGCCTGGGAAATACAGATTGCAGACTCCAACCCCCAGCCCTGTCAGGGAGCAGTATGGGAAGTTGAGTCTGGAAGACATCAGGGAAATAAACTGCATGTTGTGTATTGTGAAGGCTTAGGCAGATCAAGCAGTAAGTGCTAGCACTGTCTTCAAGCACAGACAGTGCTCTGCACCTGAATGAAGATGTAGGAGGCATTATGAAGGCTACTCCCACACGCCCCCCGAAAAGACTGAAAATAAAACATGACACCACCACTTCCGGAAAACAATATGTACTGAGCTGAAAGGTTGATGTTCTTTTTACTTTAAAATCCATACAGGAGGACAAGAAGCCCACCAAGGCAAGAAGACAGTTGTCATTAAACAAAAAACATGTCATATGTGTCCTTGGATAGAATATGGACTCTGCTGTCCATATGGACTCTCACTTCCTAGCAAGTGGTAAAGGGGGGAAAAAAAGAACAGTAAAACAAGACACATGTGATGTTGGCAAAAGAGGTAGGAGAAGGAAAGGAGAACAGCAAGAAGATCCTGGGTTACAGGGAAAGCAGGATATATTTTCAGATTAGAACAAATGAAGAAAATATTCCAGGAAGAACCTATTGCAAAGGACACAGAAGGGAAGGAAGAGAAACTGAAAATAGGTTCACAGAGCCTAGACAGGTTGACAGTCAGTCAAAAGTGCTTACAAGAAAGCTATAAGCATAAGGCTGGCAAATGGCCATTAAGATCTGAAGCACAAAGCTCAGGGCAAAGACAACCAAATGCAATATGCTGCCTCAGTTTCCCAGAGATGATTAGCCTCCAAAGGAATGAAGAGATCTAAGGATCTAACCAGGATCTAAGAGAGACTGAAGTAAGCACAAGGCTTATTTATGGCCACTGCACCACCACCCCCTACCACTCTACCCATCCCAGCTGACATTGTACATTAGAGAATTGCCTCTTTAATGTCTAGTTCTTCTCATTTATTATGTCCATACATAGTAATTGGAGCACTCACTTTCCTAAGTACCTTGCTGTCATATGGGTTTCCCAGAATTCTAAACTGGTTAATTTTTTAAAATCAAGGTGTGACAGTTGCTTGGAATTATCTGATTTCTTCCATTTAACAGTTTTAAATATTGCTCCCACTCCCAACCAGGAACCCTCTGATAAATTAATTAATCAGGCAATTAATTAATTAATTAAACACCTCAAGTTGTCTCTTCTACCAACCTTCCCAATGACTATGTCACAGTTGTGCAGTCTCACACAAAGGTTGTAACATACAAAGGCTACAAAGTTGGAGATCAAGCTCTCTTTCGCTGAATTCTAGCTTACAAGACCTTCCTATGTGGCTACAGAAGTCTATCTAGAAACATCCTATGAGGCATGTGAAAATACAGCTAAAGAAACCCACAGTTAGTTTTGGGGGGTGTTTTTTATCTGCTAGGATGGATTTACCCCTCCTCACTTGGGGTGCTAAATTAATGCAAGCAAATAGGTAATGAAATGGCTGAATAACTGCAAATGCCATGCAAAGTCTATTCAAGATGTGTTTTCTGGCTGCACATCCAGATTTATCTGCATATTATCTGTGACATTTTCTTCATAGTAGTAGAAGTACTATGGTATGTTCCTTATTCCTTACCATATGAGATTTAATTTTTCTTAGCAAAGCATTCAGGTTTCTTCAGATCCTAATACAGGCTTAAAATTTCAGCTTCATCTCCCACCATCTCTAGATACATCCCCAGCTGTAGGCAGTTCAGCCACTATCTCTGAGCCAACACGTTCTGCCTTCACTCCCCCTGTAGCAGCCTCCACCCTTCCCTGTACTCCTCTTTCTCCACCTGGAAAATGCCTTTTCATTCTTCAGAGTCCAGCTCTGCTACAGACTGAATTGTGTCCCCCTCCAAAAATTATATGTTAAAGTCCTGGCCCCCAATGTGACTGTATTTGGAGATAGCACTTTAAGGAGGTCATTGACATTAAATGGGATCATAAAGCTGAACTCCTAATCCTCTAGGATTGGTAGCCTCTAAAAAGAGGGAGATCAATCTTTCTCTATACTCTTGCACCAAGGAAAGGCCACGTGAAGATACATCAAGGAGATTGCTGTCTGCAAGCCAGGAAGGGAGCTCTCACAAGGAACTGAATCAGCCAGCACCTTGATCTTGGACTTCCAAGCCTCTGAAACTGTGGGAAAATGAACATCTGCTGTTGAAACCATCCAGTCCATGGCATTCTGTTATGGCACACAAAGCAGATTACTACATGCTCCAGTGAAGTCTCCTGCTTCTGTAAATGCTTCCAATGCTTTCTACCAGGCAGTCAGTCATTCCCTACTCAGTGCTCCCTCAGCACCTTGTGCATACCAACAGAGATGACAGCTCTTACAGAATCTGTGCCATGGTAACTTCTCAAATTTTTATTTCAGCATCCACATACCCCCTGTGCAGCCCATGTTGTTGAAGATGAGAGACTCAGGCTTACACCAATTATCCTAATTCCTCACTGCAAGTAATGATTCATAGATGGACACATTCCCAAATCGAGCCAAAGATGCAAGAAAAGAGGTTTTACTTGCTCACTTTGAAAAAAAAAAAAAAAAAAAAAAAACCTTCCCTCTTCTTCTCAAGAGAGCTCCTGGAAAAAGAAAAAGAAGAACGAAGCTTCTTGCAAACATGAAAAGTCAGTTTTTGAATGATGATGATATTATGGAAGATAACCATGAGAGAGAGAAACAGGATCCTTAAGGATATCCTTGATCCTAAATCAAACCAAACATGAATCCAATAAAGCTAGATAGACATGTCATATAAAGGCTTAAAAAGAAAAAGATCATTATTGTTTAAGTCCATTGTAATTGAGTTTTCTCTTACAAGCAATGGAAAACCACTGTACCTCATACAAGTACCTGTATCGTACCCTCTTATGATTAAGATTATATGTGTATATCCCTCTCCTTCAGAAGATCATGAACTCCATGGTCTTCCATGAGCATGAGTGCCCACCATGTAGGAGAAAGCCCTAACATCGTCTTCACATCCCCAGCCTCTGGCCCACGTTAAATTGTCCGAAAACAAGGCTGCTGGATTTAACTGAATCGAGGTAGGAAGCAGTCCCACTCACCATGAGTAGGTCCTGAAGAAATGCAATGACCTCTCAGCTTCTTCATTTCTCAGCGTAGTTTCAGCCTGGCCTTCCTTCCGTCCCTGCGATTAGCACTCCTCTCTCCCAGTTGACATCTCCCTGTACCCCACACTTCAAATCCACGCTGCCACCAATGGCCAATCTGCTCTAAATCCCCAAAACCAAAGTCCCCCACATCTCTCTTCCCACTTGTAACACCTTGTTCTGACCACCCCCATGACCATTTTGGATGAAAGAAATGATCTCTAAAACTGGTTACCTGGCTCGGGTCTTGCCTTCCTTTCCTTCATTCTCTCTCTAATCTGCAACCAGCCTGATGACTCTAAAATGCAAATCTGCTCATGGTGTTCCATAATGGGAAGCCTTTGCTAGCTTCTCTTTGTTCTCATGTTAAAATCCAAATCCCTCACTATTACAAGCAGCCCTTGAAGATCTGGCCCCTGTTGCATTTTGCCATCCTCATTTTTCTCTACCTGCCCCTCGCCACATGTTAGAATACCACTCCACTACCACCACTATCTCTAACACATGAATCTGCCCCTTGGGCCTTTGGATGAGTTACTCTATCTGGATCACCCTTCCCCCAAATTTTCATCTACATAAATCTTTCTACCCTTCAGGACTCAGGTCAGCCATCACTTCCCCCAAGAAATCTTCTAATTTTCCCCCTGCCACTCAGCCTGTCAGCAGCCCTTTCTCAGTAACTCCAAAACAATCCAAATTTACCTATTTCAGCATACTTGTCATCCTGCATTGTCTTCAACTATTAATGTCTCTTCTGCCAGGTGTTCAGCCACTTCCAGCAGCCAACTGTAGGCAGGAACCTTGTCATATTCACCACTGAATATCCAGAATCCCACTTAGTTCACAGTGGGTGCTCGGAAAACTCTTCTAAATAAATTAGTGAATGAAGATAATACTGGATAGTCAAAAACATTCTAGCTTCCAGCTTCTTTTTCTCACTGTAAGACCTACCTAAAGGCCAGGCATGGTGGTTCATGCCTGTAATCCTAGCACTCTGAGAGACTGAGGTGGGAGGATTGCTCAAGGTCAGGAGTTCAAAACCAGCCTGAGCAAGAGCGAGACCCCATCTCTACTAAAAATAGAAAGAAATTAATTGGCCAACTAAAAATATATAGAAAAATTTAGCCAGGCATGGTGGCTCATGCCTGTAGTCACAGCTACTTGGGAAGCTGAGGCAATAGGATTGCTTGAGCCCAGAAGTTTGAGGTTACTGTGAGCTAGGCTGATGCCACAGCACTCTAGCCCAGGTAACAGAGTGAGACTCTGTCTCAAAAAAAAAAAAAAACCTACCTCAAATGTCCCCTTTCCCAAGTTATATTCTAAAATAAATTAATTCATTCGTGTTTTACTAAACAATGTCCCTGAAGGCAACAGAAGTCATTATCAAGCAATTCATTTGTGGCTCAACTTCCCACTTCGCTGGTGGACTTACATCTTTCCGCTACGCTTGAGTGTCTGCATGAGTCTAGTTAAAGATGAATTTTCAGGTTGCAGTGGTTTGCTGGCCACATATGGAAAACACAGACCGTGAGTACATCTAAAAGTAAGTCCTAATGCAGCTCCCTCTTTCTCTAGTCTCAGTGGGAAAAGAGAAGATTCCTAATCAAAGAGGAGAGTACCGCATTCTAAGTTCTCATCACTCCCTACAGAGCTCAGCTGCATACTGGTGGGACAGGTGGCATTATTTCACAGTCTGCAGGTCTCCACAGAGTCTAGCAGAAAGCAGAACCTCCCTAGTAGATCTACTAGGAGGCAATAACAGCAGCCCAGGCCTCAGGCTACCCTGGAGGGCTGGCCACAAGCCCAAGAAAATGGAGGGTCATCTTCCCTCTTAAGGAGAAGCCCTGGCACTCAGAAGCCAGGTTGCCCAGCCACAAGTAAACACTCCCCATACGCCCCCACACCCAATCCCTTTAAAATATTTATCTAAGAGCCAATTGCACTCTTATAACTTAAAGTCATTGTGGCCCTAGAGTTGCCAAATAAAATACAGGGCTCCCAATTAAAATTGAATTTCAGGTGAACAACAAAAATATTCTTAGTATAAATATCTATTTGAACAACGACTATTTTAGTATAAATATGGCCATGCAATAATCCTTATACTAAAGTATTTTCTCTGTTTATCTGCAATTCAAATTTCACAGGGAATCCTGTGTTTTTATTTGCTGAATCTGCCAAGTTTATATGGCATCCAAAATTCAAAACTGTTGTATTTAGTCAGCCTGCTTTTTACTTTTCAAGGTCTGCAGGCTTCAAGGAAGTAGACGGTCTAGTAACTAAAGAAAAAAATTGGAGATGAAATAAAAATCCCAAAAGAGGATTCTCCTAGAGACTTTCACTAATGCAATGACTTGATGAGGGCATAGGATATGGATTTATTTTCAGTTTGTTTGCTTGTTTTCTTCAATGAAAAAGTGAATTGTGGTGGGGTCCCCCCCCCACTTTTATTTGGGAGTTGTGTGTGAGTTTCATACGATTTGAGCTACGAGCTTTCGCCAGGGGGCAGCAGATATTAAAGACATCAGGGGTCTGTGAGACATTTCCTCTTCCCTCTCAGAATCAACGGAAAGCTGGCCCTGTTCTTCGTGAGAGTTCATCTCCTCATCTCTCCTGATCTCTTCAGGATCCGGACATGGATGAGTAACTGCGAAAGCAAGAAAGGAAGAATTGGGTGATGTGAGCAGAGAGACACTGCGGAAGTTCTCCTGGGGCTCCTCAGAAGGAAACGAGTCCAACCTTGCACGTTAGTTAGCTTGACTCATTTGCTGTTCATGGTGAGGAGACTGAATCACAGCAGCCCATAATAGCTAAATAGTAATGTTTTCTTTGGCTCGTTGCTCTGTGGTGAAATTTCCCCCTACGGTCACTGATACCATCCCCAGCACCCTAAATTGCAAAAAGTGTGCCCCATTCCCTCTGCGGGTGCGTTCACAGGCTCTTGGATAAGATGTCTCTATCGGAAGTCTTCAGGTAAGTATCCTGTCACTGGCGCTCCATGTTCTGTGCACCATCTTTTAAAAAGCCTGATTTCAAAACTTATTTCCAAGTCAGAAAGTAAAAATTCTTTAAGTCTTTTCTAAAGCAGCGGCATCCTCTTCCCTCTTCTTGATGTGTCATCAGCAGCTTTAAAAGCAATCCCCTTGTGTCTGTCACAGTGACTCAAAAAACTAGGCCAGTGATGATTCTGTCATTTAGTGGTTCTGCGGCGTATGTGCCCTACCGTCTTTCATTTCTATACTTCAAACTACTAAGTGGGCCACACGGAGACATCTTTTTATCACAAAGTACTCCGCGTAATGGCTTTGGGACACTGGAAGGGAATTGGAGACGCAGGGAGAGGCTGACTTTTTGCATAATTGCTGTTTATTTTCTGTGGCAAGTCACTAGTTGGGAAAACATGTATTTGAGGGACATTTAAGGTTTGGCATTTAAATCCTTGACTGAAGTGCCATTTCCGTGGTGACATTTGAAACTTGACCACCCTAGATAGCCTGGTTGCCAGACAGCAGCCACTTTGGCAAAGAAGTAACTCCAGAGGGATGGGAAGAGGCTGTCTTCTAAAACGAATAAATAAATGTCTGCTCGGGCTCCTGTATCAGCCCAAACAAGCAGCTGTGTTCAAAAGGTTTTTCCTATCTTGGAGAGTCAGAAAAGGTGAGCTGTTCCAGAGAAGGCCAGAGAAAAATGTACCAGAATGTGTGTGTGGGGGGGGAAACCACTTATTTTTTTTAAGGGAGAATGAAGGAGCTCAATTGTAAGATAAGAACGGTACTTTCTCTCCACCACCATTTGACCCCCTTTGCAGGGCATCTGAGTACAGAGCACATGAGTAGAGCACGATGCCCTGACCATGGTCATTGTGTGGCCTGACACTGACCTAAGTCCCTTTCAGTGGAGACTATTGTTTTCTCTTCATATGTCAGACCCCCTGTTATCTTTAGATTGCTGTAAGGTAAGAAGTTATTAACAGTTGAAATTCTTTTCCTTAATTTCTTCCCTGCCTCTCACCCCAGTAACTCTGCAGTCTTTCCCACTCACCAATTTCTCTTTCTTGACCCTCCCAAAACAAAAGACTTAAAGAGAGGCAAGATAGAGTCAAAGAGAAGAGGAGTGGGTCATGAGGGGAGAGAAAAGCCCTGAAGAAAGTCTCTAGAGGACTTGCCGCACAGGTTTTCACTCCCTAAGAAGCTGGAGGTAATTGAAACTCTCCTAAAAAAGGAAAGAGACAGACCACTCCCCCTCTCCCATAATAACATAACAATAATGACAATAATAGCAAACACAAATACAAAGTTTACACTGTCCTAAGCACTTGGCATATGTTAACCCATTTATTCTTTACACACCCTATGAGGTAGATACTACAATTATCACTTTTAGCAGGTGAGAAGGCAGGCTCAGAGAGGGTAGATAACCTGCCCAGCCTCACACAGCATATATGTTGCAAAAGAGCCTGAAGAACCACTCAAACCCAGCAGCCTAGCTCTGCTGTCTCTAGGCTGCCTTCCGTGGGTGGGAAGTGTTCATTTCTGTTCACACTACCCTCCCACTCTCTGTTGACAGCCCATATTTCTCTTCTCTTGGGGCTGAAATATGGAGAGACAGATTTATTGTTTCATAGATTTCACTGAATGTTCCCAGGGTCCAGAAATGAGGACCATAACAAAAGAAGGCAGGAACCATGCCAGCTTCACTCCACAAATCAAGGTCATTGCCCCAGCGTTCCCATATCAGTTGGTCTGGGCTCATTCAGAGAAGCGGGACAAAGTATGAATAAGAGTGAACCCCGACTGACTGTAGAAGTAGCTTGGGGTGACTTAGGATGAATTTGTTATGGGGATTTCACTTGCACGATTGTGGGGGCTGGTTAAGTCATCTCTGTAAGGCTGTTGTCCGTCCCCAGGAGTACTGCCGAAGCCCGAAAGCGAAATTAATCAGAGCTCGGAAATTTCAGAATTGCCCGAAAGCAGGAAAAGTTAGAACCCCACAAGGATGGTATAAAGTCTGTAAAAGTTCTCATTGACTCTGACATTGACCTTGATGGCATGAGTATCCTGCAGGAGCTGGGTGGGCAGGGGGGCACAGCACTTGTCATGAAGCTAGACACACACACACACTTGGCACAGGAGTTGAAGGAGCTGCGGGAAGAGGAAGGGGAAAGTGAGCAGGTAAAGGCCCTGCCCCGGCCTCACACCAATGAGGTGAGCCAGCAGAAAGGTGACCCCGAGTGGGAGCTGCAACACGGCTGCCACTGCATTTCTGCCCTCCAAATCGCCTGCAAGGATATCGCCTCCGACCCAGCCTATCTGGCTGTGCACACGGAAGGGAGTTCTCCACATGACTCACTGAAACTGCTCTGCACCACGGTCCTTGTGTAAGAATCTCACTATCTAACCAACTTTACCACTCAGCAACTATAGGAGACAGAAAAGTAGAATGCCATGGGCATAAACTCTGCAACCAAACAGATCTGAGTTCAATTCCTAGCTCCAAGAGTTATTTGCTGGGTGAATTTTATAGACTCTAATTTCCTTATTTGTAGAATAGGGATAATGATAAAGCTATCTTCACTGAGTACTGTAACAATTAAGTGCGATAATACCTGTAAATCATGAGGTTTTATGTCTAGTGCTAGAAAATATTCAGTGATATTTATATGCAATATAAAGGAACATATATATAATTATAAATATATAGGAATAAAGCTAACAGTTTTTATTAATGCTTTCTAATTTTGCAATAAATTATGCAATGATCGGATTAATTGAAGGTGTATTTTCTTAGCCAAATAGACTTTTTACCATGTTTCATGAAGAACAACAATCTAGGAGGTCTCCTAACTTGGTATCCCATATACACAGAGTTTTTGAATAAGATACACTAATATTAAAATAAAAATGACCCCTTACTAAAATGTGATTAGGGAATCCCTTAGGTAACTGAGTGGTTTTTGTTGAGGGTCTTTGACCTAAATACGCTTATTGTAAGCCAGGAGAAATCAGTAACAGGAAGACAATGGAAAACAAACACAGAAGCTTAGATCTACCCCACAAATTAAGTCTATGACTTGCAAGAATTGTGTGATCTCTGTGAGTTATAGGATCCCTGAAATTCAAAATTGGTATGAACCATAGAAGCAGTTTAATCAAACCCTGCCCTGACATGTCAATCTTCTCTAGCCCATTCTTGATAAGTCTGGGACTTAGAAATGTCAAGTGATGAGAAACTCACTCCTCCTGGAGGCAGACCTATCCATATGAAGACAACTGCAATTTTAAAAATGTTATTACTTATATAGTTGGATGCTGCCTCCTTGCAGCTCAGAGCTGTTGGTCATTGCTCTGCCCCCTTTAGCCACACAGAAAGAATTTAGCACATTGGTCTGTAGTCTTTGACAATCTGGTTAATTCTATGGATCTACTCCACCCAAAAGGTTAAATGCTCCCATACACACAAACTCTGCACATAAGCCCAAGGAATGCTCAGATCTCCTTTAACTCCTGGTGAACAAGTCTTCCCACAGACTCCCTTTATGTGAAGGCAGCAGTCAAGTTCCTCCTGAGTCTTCCTTTGTGCAGAGATCCATCGACTGGTTTTGGGCATGATTTCAAGATCTCTTACTACCATGGGCCTGTTTCCATGAATCAGGCCTTCTTTCCAATGTTCCTTTTAATGGGTTGCTCTCAGAAATAAACACAATGCTACACACTCCTGCTTCCCAGGAGTGACCTGGGAACTTCAGAATGTGGTAAAACCATCACTACTTGTGCCACTCATGTCCTGATCCAGTATCAGCCCAATATTGCACTAACTTCCATAGCAACCACATCAGGATGCCAGTTTGATTTGTATTAAATAGGGCCTCAGTTTTCTATTTTGCAGAATAAGAGTATTGGAAAAGAACACCTCTGAGTTCCTTCCAACTCTTAACAGTATAAATCTGCTTAAAAGGATACTAAATTAAGGTGATAACCTCACCAACAAATTCCAGGGCTCTCTTATTGTTCAAAGGAGACATGGAAGAAGATAATGGTAAAGACGTAATAGGTATGTTATATTTTTTAAGGCTTTGGCCACGGTTATGAGACTAGGTATAAAATGGAAAAGTATAAATTGTAATATTTACTAAAATGCAAAATTAAGGAGAAAGAAGCTTTTCCCATATTACCTTTGAAGAGCATTTTCAGGTTAATAAAGAGCTTTCATAAACATTAATTTCAAACTATCTTGTTTGGAAGACCACTTCTGAAGCTTTATTACACTGTCCTAATTAATGCTCAGCAAAGAAACACTGTGCTGGCTTATCAGTCTCTCAGAAATGAGAGGTTCCCAATCATTACCAAGCTCATCATTTAGCATTTATGCATGTGTAGGAAGCATATGAATTTGTAGGCTCCAGTTCAGCTGGTGTTCCACTGCTGAACTCCACTAATTTAAACGACTTGAGGCCAGATGTGTTGTAAAGTGGCGATTTATCTAGATTAGTCATCGCACATTGATAGCCACAATCCTTTTTTGCAAAATGTGCAGCACATTCTGAACCTAAGAAGCCTCAGCATTATGAATTCCTTTCACTTGGTTGAGTGTTTCATTTGCCTGCTAATATAAAATTCATTGAGGCAGCAGGCAGCAATCAGAGCTGTTGGGAGTTCTAGTCTAGTGCACCGCAATCCCACTGCAGTAAGACTAATGGCAAAAAGGGCACCCCAGAATAACCCACTTACCTGTTTGGAATAACAGTGGGCTTTCTGTGTATGTGAAGCACATGTACAGGGTTTACAGTGGTTTGGGATAAATTTGCAATTCTGGCCACCAGAGACCAGGACTATTTCCACTGCGGTTCTATAACTACTTAGCAAGAAATGCTTCAGAGTGCTCAGCAGGGAAAGGAAATGTGATAATTGTGGGAAGATTGGACATTATATTAGAGTGAGCTCTTTGGCACAAAAGAATAATGTCTGTGAAATGCTAGTTTCAGGCCGCATAACACTGAATTTTCATCATGCTGCTTTGAAAAGGCAAAATGAAGGGACAACAGGCAGTGATGCTTAGATCTGAACCAACTGAGCAACTAGCTGAGGGTTCTATATCGAAGAAGGGGAGAGGCAGATGGGCAGGAGAAGGCTCCAGGTCATTCTATGAGCTACGGAATTTTAACTTCTAGCTGCCACACTTGAAGCGTGGCATTTCAGCTCACCGAGGCATGAATAAGGCCTATTTTTTTTTTTTTTTAAAAAAAGGCTTGTGTCATCCAAATTCACAAGAGATTAGTTTATGTGAAAAACACAATGGAATACTTTTCAGAGAAAAATACAGAAGCCATTTTTGGATACTAAAATATGATGAGAAAGTTTCTTGGTGACTATATTGTCTTGAAGCTGGGAAAAATTTAATGGGATTTAACTCACTTAAGTTTCCCTAGACCCATATCTTCCCTGGACCCCATTTATGCTTTACAGCATAAATGAAAAAACATTGCCCAGTACTTATCACCAGGTTTCCTTTGACTAATGCTTAAAGTCACACAATTAGCAGGTGGTAGAATTGAAATTCCAAATAGTCCTATTGAACTACAAAACTTTTGTTCTTTATTTTCACTACCCTATTTCACCAAGTAACTATTTTTTAAGCACTTTTATTGACAAATATTTTTCATCGATGCATTAGTCAGGAGAGACTTGTCTATGTTGCAGTAATAAATAGTACCTTAAATCTTACTAGCTTGACATTTCACATAATCAAGTGTGGGGCATGCAGTTCTTCCAAGAAGCTCTTATCCAAGTAGTGACTTAGGAACCTATACTGTTTTCATCTTGTAACTACACCATCTAGAATCACCATCTACCAGAATTCAAGAGGAAAGCACCACATTAGCAGCACATAGGTCACATGGCTCTAGCCCTGTTGACCAGAGGGCAGAGAAAAGCAGAAGGATGACTCTTTCAATTTGCTTGAGAGGAGGCAGAGTTCTGCTTCTCAAGATAATAGTGGATTCTTCCTCAAAACAAAGGGGGATTGAAAGCTGGACAGCCAAAAATATTATGAAATGACCATTATGTCCAATATGTAAAGCTCATTGTGCTAGAAGCTATAGAATATAAGTAGTGCATGACTTCAGCTCTGAATGAAAATTATATGCTAGAGGTCTGAGACACTGATCTACAGAATCAGCTATAATTTCAAGGATAATGCAAGGCAGTAAAACAATGGAGAGGAAGCATGACAAATGTTGTTTATGGAACTAACCAGTTTAAAAATTCCAACTGGTACATTTCAAATTTCTCCTAAGTGATGAGGTCAACTAACTCTCCTCATTTATTCAGAATGGGGAAAAAAATATCTGAAGAGAGAAAAATGATTGTTTGCTTAGAAAATTTGGAGACAAAATTTTGTTTCTCTTGAACTTAATGATTTTTTCATTTTCTTAATATTACTGAAACTCCGTTTTTTGTCTGGAAAATTATTATAATACACACTATATATTTCCTTGAGTGATGTCTACTAAGTAGGTACTCAAATAGATAGTTTTCTCTCCCTTTTCTTAACCCTTCATCATTTTTTACTGCATTCAATAAAGGAAATAACAGTTGTACCTGCCATAGGTTGGTCTCCTGGCCTTAATCTTTGACTTCAATCTCACTGTTAGAACCTACTCTATTATAGGCCACATTCAGATCCCTAGTGGCTTACCAAGGGGTGGCAAGGTAATTTGATGAAATATTTTTGCTATTGTTTTAATGGATGATAATTCATTGGTATACTATTCCTCCAAAGTAAAATATATATGAACAGTAGTCCTCACTGTCTCAAGTTGATGTTATGAATAAATAGTAAGATTTTTTGACAATGTGTCAGCCCCGGAGGCAATTATAACCATGTCAGGGATTCTCTATCTCAGCACTATTGACATCTGGGGCCAAATAATTCTTTGTTTAGGGAGATAGGGGCTGTCCTGTGCATTTTGGATGCATTCCTGGCCTCTGCACACCAAAAGCCAGTTAGCGGAATCCCCTAACCCTCTTCTCCCCAAATTGTGACCATGTGACAATGTCTCCAGACATTGCAAACATCCCTGGTGATGGGGAGGCAGAATTTCCCCCATCTCCCCATGCCCACAGTTGAGAGTCACTGATCTATATATTAACAAAGGAATACTTTCCTTCTCTCTATGGTAAATGCTGGTGTTGCCTTCCAAAAGCCATTACACATTTTGTCGACAATAACAGAATCCTGATTTCACTGAGGTACACACGTTCCAGAGGTAAGGGTGATTTGATTCCAAAATCAGAGGTAAATCCTCAAAGTCTAATCCAAACATGGTAATCCTAAGGCCTTCACCGGAAGTGGTTCAGGAACAGTCAGATGACTCAACTCTGGCTAAGAAGACATAAAGAAGAGACTTCTGCAGGGCTTCTGTGACAGGTTTTATTACTGTCAAAAATGCGCACAGGAATACCTGTCCTACTTTTCTATTGGATATTATCATGCCTGCATATGATTACTGGAACCACTAAAATCACAAAGATTGTAGCCAGCATGAGAACAAAGGCAACAAGCTAAGAGCAAAGAACCTAGGTCTCTGATGTCATGGAGACATGAATTTAATTGATCCTGGAATTACTCCACCTCCAGACTTCTTACAAAGTATATTAATAATATGCCCTTTTATTTAAGCCAGCCAGTCACAGTTTCATGTTAATTAGAGCTAAGCATTCTGTCTAATACACTCCACATGTCACACCAATATAGTCAACATCAGCTCCAGCCTGTAGGGCCTATTTGACTAAGGCCGTTTCTATATAATTGAAAGGAACAGATAATACCAAAAAATAGGCAATTCAGTGTTTCTTATTCCTCAATGAATCATAGAAAAAAACATTTTCAGTGACTACTTATTTCCTCCCTCATTCACTAAATAAACATGTATTGTTGTGCCAAAAATAAACTGTACTAGGTATGACAAATTTGTACACTAAATCTTGTTATTCCAGGAGATCAAAAAAAGGTAAACATCAGATCAGAACTACATTAAAGTTACCCCCATATAAAAGGGTTTGTTTATTCATTTGTTTATTAATTTAACAGATATTTATCAAATATTTATTTCATAAAAGGTACTCTATGGATGTTAGGGAGGATAAACAGATTAGATCCAATTCATCCTGCCCCCAAGTTGCTTAAAGTGCAGTAATGAGAAGGCATATGCAGAAATCACTATAATACCTAGGTTTTGACTTTTAGGAATCATAAGAGTGGTATAGATAGAATACTATGGGAATTCACATCAAGTCAATGTTGCTTGTAGTCTTAGGCGATCAAGGAAAGTGATGAAGGAGCATTGAGCCCTGAAGGGTGGGCAATATTTATTTGTTTAGACTGGGTGGGGACATGGATTTAAAGGCATGGCGGCGTAAACAGGGCTGTATGAGGAGCTCCAAGCCACGCGGTTTGTCTGGAATCCTGAAGGTGTGGAGAGAAGTGATGGCCACACAGGAAACAGTGATTGTGGCTGGATCATGAACGGTCTTACACATCATGGTAAGGAAAGCTTGTAGCAAAGAACGCACAAAAGGCCAGTGAAAATTAAAGAGGACAAAGATCCTAAATGTTACAAGTTAGGGAATATATTTTTTTAATGATCAAAAGAAAGATGAAACCAAGAGAGAGGAGTATCCAAACACTTTGATTTACATAAAATAATGTTAATATAATTGTCTCTAATTATCATCTCAGTATAAGAACCCAAGATGAGAAATTCATGAGGTATCCAGTGGACTCTTTTGGCATTACAGAATTGACACATTAGGAGGCAAGAAAAAAGAATGGGTTATACATGATATAGGTAACACTTTCTAAAACTTTTACTTTCTCTCTCTATCCCAGAAAAACTCTTACACGTAGCCTATTTTCTTTAAGGCTTCTGCAAGTTCTCAACCCTCAAGTAAACACAGATAGTGTTAGCTTTTTAAATAAAGATGATTTGGTTTCTAGTCATATTCCCAAGTTGATTCAGTAATTCAACATAGATTCTGCTCTCAAATTATAGCATAAATCATTTACTATATAGTAGGTGGTTTAATGATTTCACAGAAAATGTAAAATCAATTTCGATGCAAATGCAACTTCAATAGAAATCACCACTTCCCCCACTTATCAACTGTGTGACTTTGGAGATATTATCTAACCTTTCCAAGTCTATTTCCTCGTGAAAAAATGAAATAACCATATCTACCTTTGAATGTTGGTGAGAGTATTGAATAAAATGATATATCTAAATCACCAAAACAAATTCTGTTCCATGGTAAGTGCTCAGCCAAAGCTGGCGGGGGGGTGGGGGGGGTGACGGGCAAGGACGGGGGGAAGGAATCATTTAATCAAGTCTCAGAAACAGAAAGCTGCTCAAAGTAGGATAAATGAAAAGGGGCATTTATGAAAGGACAGACGACTATCTCACAGAAACCAAGGGAAGAAATTATAGCAGGGCCAATAGACTGAAACTAGCGAATGGAAAGCCAGAAGCTGAACTCACTGAATGTTCTCTTTTAGGCCACGGTGTCTCTTGTCCACCTGTCTGTGTATCTACCTGGCCCCTTCCCACTCTGCAGACTGGCCACTTCTGCCTCACTGAGCACAGGGCAGAACTTACCAGCCCAAGCCCAGCTTTATATCACTGTAGACCTAAATGCCAAGCAATGCTTCGAACTATGCGGAGGGCAGAGTCGGGCCTGTGCCCATCAACCATCCCACCCACTGGACGTGCCCACCCATTTCTGAGAAAGGGTTCCCTAGGAATATGGAATCACTCATCACACCTAATTTAATCGATTAAAAGGAAATCCATAATGCCCTGACTTTAATACCTTCCACATTTAACAAAGAAAATAGTGATATATCCCTGGAAGAATCCTATTTCAGAGTTCAGAGGAGCTAAAGAGTTTTCAACAATGGCCTCTGCCAACTGCTTAGTTTCAGCTGAGGCTGTGCAAGAACAGCCCCAGCTCCTCTCCTCGGTGTAATATATTCTGGTCTCTCTCTTCCATTATGGCTGTGTGTGTATTTCAGTTTGGCATCTCCCTCCTTAGTGAAGCGGAGGTGATCATATTTCAGGAGGTGCTAGTTCCTGCGTGCGGAGTTGCCTCTGTGTTATAATTGCTTTCCGCCATGCAGCTGCTGCACATGAGCTAATCTACATGCTGTATTGCCTCGTTTACAGCAAGCTGCTCTCACACTGAGTTCAGAAAGAGGCAGGCTCCACCAGCAAATCTTGCTTCCCGAAGCATGTCATTTCTTTGGACGATCTGCGGCCCGATAATGACCATGTCATGATTGTGCAGTGATAGTTCCAAATGCCCCAACACACTTGATGGATCTCAGCATAAATTGGCCATTCATCAACATGTAGGACCTTTAGAATTTCCATATTTGAGCTGTTATGCCATAATGTTGATTAATTGTTAGAGGTCCAATGTAACCTCTACATCCTTTGTTACTGGGAGGTTACCGCTACCCACGTGGCTTCATTAGTTTGCCCAGGAGGAAAACAGTGCTAGATACCCTTTAATAATAAGCAATGACCTTCTGGTTTCTTGGTGAGCTCACAGGTTTCTTAAAGGATAGCATGTAAGTACTTATACATATCACCTATAGTTTAAGACAGAGTCTCTTTGAAGATATTAACAGGGTCCAATCTGTACACTTTCAAATCAGAGAAAAAAGTGAAAGCTATCACTACATTCAAAGTATGCCTTGTTCCCAATTTAATGAATCTGAATCGATTATTCAAGTTGTTTTTTCATAATTTCTAATTTACTTATTACTGGTATCCTTTATTGTCATTAATGGAATATATTCATTGATTCAAGAATACTTATTGAGCACCTACTATGAGCTAGGCACTGTTTGGGGGACACTAAGGATAGAGCAATAAAAAAATGCCAGTGGAATACTTCACCCCTATTTTAATCTTTTCAGTACATTTAAATGTTCCCCCCAAATCTGGAATGTCTGTGTATCTAGACAGATGATTTGGAGCAGGGGTGCTCAAACTTTTTAAACAGGGGGCCAGTTCACTGTCCCTCAGACCATTGGAGAGTGCACACTGTGGGCCCGGGACAAGTCAGCTGCTAAGCAGGACAGGCAGCTGCGACAAAAACACCGGAGGGCCAGATAAATGTGCTAGGCGGCCGCATGTGACCCTCAGGCCGTAGTTTGAGGACGCCTGATTTGGAGTTTTAACCCATATCTCTTTGGTTCTGAACTTTGCTCCAAAGTTCATTCCCATATTCCTGTCACTAACAGAAGTGTTTATCTTGAGATCTTCTGAGCGTCAAAAATTTGCATAAAAAAAAAAATGAAGACCAAAGAGTGGACGCTGTGAGAAGACAGAATTTGGTTTCGTATAAGAAAAGTTAGTAAAGAATTAGGGCTGCCCAATAACCAAAGGGCTGTTCTGTGAAGTGGCCAGGGCCTCATCACTAGTTTTCCACCAGAGTCATAAAGAGCAATTTTCAGAAATGCTGTGAAATGAATTCTGACATTCCTTATAAGAAGATCAATCACAATGGCCCCTTCTGATTCTAAGATTCTGTTTCTTCTAAAGCCATATCTGTTAACATTCTCCATTCTGCCAGTGAAAGAAAGGAGGGGGGGGGGACTTATAGCTGTTTCAAGTACACCAAGCATAAGCAAATGCTAAAGTACACTTCTTTCTCAACATCATCTTCTCCATCCTTATTTTCCGTCATGGGTTCTGGTGTCCTGTCTTCTCTCCTTACTGGTTTCTGCTTTTAGCAGCCTTTTTTATCTTGTGTGAGCCTTAAATTTCTCACTCAAATCATTGTTAGCTGTCATCTTTTTGTGCACATCACAATCTAGTTTAGGAATTTTCTAGTGACCTTCCATACATTGCATGTTCATAGTTCCATCCAAAGTTATTGCTGATAGGGATCTGTACTAGTTTCCTGTCATGGCTGTAACAAATTGCCAACCCTTTAGTAGCTTAAAACCAACACAAATTTATTAACTTACAGCTCTGGAAGTCAGAAGTTCACAATAGGTCTCACCGGGCTAAAATCAAGGAGTCAGCAGGGCTGCATTTCTTCTGGAGGCTCTGGGAGATAAGTCACTCCCTTGCCTTTTCCGGCTTCCAGAGGCTGCCCACATGCCTGGGCCCATGGCACCCTCCATCCCTGAAGCCACGAATGGCGGGTTGAGTCCTTCTCACATGACATCCTTCAACCACACTTCCATGGCCACATCTCCTTCTCTGACTCTGCCATCTTCGAAGGCCCTGGTGCTTACATTGGGCTCCCACAAATAATCTAGAATAATTTTCCTATTTTAAGATCCTTATCTTAATCACTTCTGCCAAGTCGCTTTTGCTACAGAACATAACATATTCACAGGCTGTGGAAATTAAGATGTGGACTCTTTGGGAGACCATTATTCTGCCAACCACTGGACCTTAGGGTAGATTAGCGAGGTCTTACAGGTGAAGAAAGAGGAGGTATTTGATCACCAAAGTGCCCTGAAGTAAAATCAGAGCTACAATTCACGTTGCCCACCTTCCAGCCCAGTACTCTAGAATACCCCACTGTCACCCTCGGTAGAATTATAACTTAAGAAGAACCATAGCTAAAAAAAAAAGAGTATTATTAAAGCAACTATATTCCTAAGACTAAAAGTTTTTCTGAATTCTATAAATTCTTCTATGATCTAACAGTTTTTTGATGATTAAATATTTTTTAAGGTAATTCCCTGGTTGTCTAGAAGAGTTAATATCTCCTTTTAAATTGACTTGATTTGCAGAAAGAATTCTCATTTCATGCCATAAAGAAAGTTGAAGAAGGTCATATTCACTTTCTTTATAAAGGAACCTCCAAATCAAATAAATTGCTTCATTTTATTTACTTATCATTGGGATTAATATTTGGGTAGTGGTTATAATTCCCTCTTTATTTTTTTGATTGATTGTTTTTTAATGGACTTTATTTTTTTATTTTTTTTTTTTTTTTTTGAGACAGAGTCTCGCTTGTTGCCCAGGCTAGAGTGAGTGCCGTGGCGTCAGCCTAGCTCACAGCAACCTCAAACTCCTGGGCTCAAGCAATCCTGCTGCCTCAGCCTCCCAAGTAGCTGGGACTACAGGCATGTGCCACCATGCCCGGCTAATTTTATATATATATTAGTTGGCCAATTAATTTCTTTCTATTTATAGTAGAGATGGGGTCTCGCTCTTGCTCAGGCTGGTTTCGAACTCTTGACCTCGAGCAATCCGCCCGCCTCAGCCTCCCAGAGTGCTAGGATTACAGGCGTGAGCCACCGTGCCCGGCTTGGACTTTATTTTTTAGAGCCATTTTACATTCACAGCAAAACTGGGAGGAAGGTATACAGAGGGTTCCCATATACCCCCAGTCCCTGCATATTTATAGCCTCCCCATTATCCCCTCCAGAGTGATACGTTTGTTATAACTGATGAACCTAAATCGCTACGTCATCATCCCCCAAAGTCCACAGTTTACATGAGGGTTTATTCTTGTTCCTGTACATTCTCTGGGTCCTTTTGTTTTCACAAGTAGCCAACCCATCCTTGTGAGATCAGGAGTAGGTGATGTGTAGCTTCCCATCTGTTGGGGAGCCATCTGGCTGAGCTCTCTGACAGTGGCTGATGTCCCATGGATGCTTAGTAAATTGAAGACGAGCACAGAAATGCCCCATTAGCTACCCGCTTTGAGCCCAAGCTCCTCTTTCCATGCAACAGAAAATGGCAACAAACAAGCCCCTGAATCGTCCCTACCATGGAAGAGACCACCATCATTAAGGACAAGGATGTACAGCTCTCATACCAAAGTACCCTCTTGTTTCCTAATAAACTTCAGCATCTCAATTCTTGGTATAGACATCTTTAAAATGAAAACATTTTACCAGCTATCAGACACCAAGCAAACTTCAAAGAATAGACTTTTCAACATTCTCCACCAAGGGCTGCGTTCGATAGGGTGATGACATGGTCCAAGGACTTCTGACTGATGGCTCTCCCACAGAGTGGCACTTGGGGACCATCCCACAACATCTTGCCTCCCCAACCACTTGACACTTAAACAATACTCGGCACAACATGGTTTACAGTACAGTTTTAAGTCAACAATAAACTAGGAGCCAGAGCCTGATAAGAAAAGAAAAAAAAAAATTAAACAAGTCAATCATGAAGCTAATTTTAGAAAGGGAATGGAACTCAACAAAAGAAACAATAGAAAGGAGATGCATTCCCCAGTTGAAATGTGAACAGAAATACAAAGCCGATGAAGCAAAAAGAGCCCAGAAACTCTTCAACAAGAGGCTGAGCTGCCCTGCCTTTCCACCGAGAACCAAAACAAAGCCTTGCACATCTCCTGTAATTCCTTTCTCTTGCACATCTGGGCTTCCCACAGCCTGAGCAGCCATGGAGCACTTGGACGCTCTTAGTAATAACTCGGGTGCAGCCTTGTGTGCATCAGATATGAGGCTCCTCTCCAAAGACAGCCCTCTGCCAACCGGGCCCCAGCACCTCGCCCTTGCAGCCTGCTGATAACTGCAGCTTGTCTGTAATTGTTGCGGGAACATGCACTTGCTTTCGCTGATGATTTTGGCACCCTGGCAGGGCTCTACCCAAAAAGGCACTGAACAATGGGATGTGATTGTTTTGAAATGTGCCCAACAGGAAGCCCTCCTCCGACATGCTCAGGCCCCAGGCTTTAGTGATTGAATGGATTAATGGAGTTCAGCTGTAGTTTACAGTTTATCATCAACCAAGTGTTGCTCTGGCTGCCTGTCCTCCCTTCTCCAGCTTCTAAAGAAAAATAAAGGGGAAGAAAAAAAGGAAAAGAAGAGCAGCAGCCCCAGAACATGCACTGTATAACAATCCGAACAAGGGAAAGGGAAAAAAAAAATGCCCTCGGTGCCCATGAAACTGACAAGGCTCCCCCAAAAATGGCTTCTGGCTTTCAGTTTGTCATGCAGAGCTGTCTCCCCTCGCTCTCCCAACCTTCTCCCCGTTTATAATCATCGTTCAAAGTGGTGAAAGGCCTAATTGCCCCGAGCAGTGTGGTCAATCTTCCTGGAGATTTAGCTGCCTGCTTTCATCTGGCAGCCTGGGAGGGAACTCAGCATTTCCCTCCAGGCAATCTATATGGTCTAGCAGTTCGCTGCAGAAAGTGGTGCCTTATCGATTTCTGCCATAGCTTCCATGGCTGACTCAAGGATCAGAGGCTCTGACAATGACTAACAAGTTTAAACCATTAGTCCCATTTGTAACTACTCAGCGAAAGGCTTGTCAGTCACAGCCTACCATATACTGCAGCTTTTAGCAGATTTCTAATCCCATTCATTTTGCCACAATGACCCCTGTAGTTAATGGGGGTTATCGGAAAACTATTTTTTCCCTTCAAAAGTGAAGCCTTTTTCTTCTTCTTCTTCTTCTTTTAGGAACATAAAAGCCATTTCAGTTGTGATGTTTCAAAACAGTGACGCAGGCAATAATCAGTGCCCCTCTTAGGAGAAAACCTGTACCCTGGAGCATGGTACATTGTGTCTGATCCCGAAAACTTGAACAGAGAGTCAGATGGCAGGTAACAATCCATCTAAGCAGATCCTCGTTGTCCTACTCTTAAGAGGTTTGTCTTACTACCTTTTCTCTCCTCCCTCTCTGACCTAGAAAAGGTTCATTTCAGTGCAAGAAAACATCTTTCATTCTGGATAACTAATCAATCACTCGGGAGTGGTTCTGGCTAAAGCCCTGTTACTCAAAGTGTGGTCCCAGCACCAGTATCACCTGAGAGCTTGCTAGAAATGCACAATTTCAAGGGTTGCCTTAGACCTACTGAATCAGAACCTGTATTCTAACCAAATCCTCATGCAATTTCTCTGCACATGAATGTTTGAGAATCACTGGTCTAAAGAAGCTATATTTCTTTTCACTTTATTTTATACTAAATAAAGCAAAATTTAACATTTCCACTACACGGTAGGATATTTTTAAGAAAAAAGTGAGTTTCTCTGCATAATAGTTCCAGTGATTTTCTCCTTGTGGATCTGACAATTGAACGTTTTTCATCTTCATATCCACGGTACCTAACCTAGTACCTAGAGTAGAGTAAGTACAAGATGAATAGTTGTTGAACGGATGAATTTACAAGAATGAACAAATGAAAGAGAATGAGGAAAGAAATGCGATGTGTCTGTCAGTGATATCAGGAGCCAGGACTGATATTAGAAACCTACTCAGAGGACCCAGCATGGAATAAGCCTCTCCATTCATTCTTTTTATTGGTATATGATAGTTGTATATATCTGGGGGGCACTTGTGATATTTTGATACATGTATGCAATTTGAAATAATCAAATTAGGGTAATTGGGATACCCATCACCTCAAACTTTTGTCTTTGTGCTGGGAACATTATAATTCTTCTCTTCTAGCTATTTTGAAATGTACACTAAATTATAGTTACCTATAATTTAGGTAACTGTGCTATCGAATAATAGAACTTATTGCTTCCGTCTAACTGTATGTTTGTACCCATTAACCAGCTGCTTTTCATACCCCATCCCCCTTTCCATCCCAACCTGTGGTAACTACCACTCTACTCCGTACCTCAATGAGATTCATGTTTTAAGCTCCCATATATGAGTGAGAACATACAATATTTGTCTTTCTGTGCCTGGTTTATTTCACTTAGCATAATGACCTCCAGTTCCATCCACATTGCCACAAATGACAGGATTTTATTCTTTTTATGGCTAAATAGTATTCCATTGTGTGTATATACTACATTTTCTTTATCTACCCATCCATTGATGAACATCTCGGTTGATTCTATATTTGAGTAAGGTGAATAGTTCTGTAATAAATATGGGAGTGCAGGTGACTCTTGGATATACTAATCTTTTTTTTATATATATATATATACTCAGCAGTGGGATTGCTGGATTCTATTTTTAGTTTTTTGAGGGTCCATTCATTTTTAATTGCCTTTACTAAATGATTACACAACCAAATTGATCCAGTCCTAAGATGGATCACAGATAAAACAATGCAGAAGTTGGGGCTTTTCCTAGAGCATCTCTTTATTTCTACTTCTGGTCATTGTCCCCTGATCTCTACTGCTTATTCTCTCCTGTCACTATCATCCAGGGTCTCATGTTTGTTTCCACTGATCATCACTGTCCATCTTCTAAAACCCTGTGCTCAGCTGGTTCAGACCAAAGTATCTGAAAACCAACACATACTAGCATAGAAGTGACTGCTAAGGACTTAATATGTTGAGGGTTATTTCTTGACAACCCAGGAAGCATACCACCTAGACAGTCTATTTTATCTAAGGGCCAGATCAGCTCCATCATTGCCAAATTAATTCCAGGAAAAGACAAAGTAACCTTCCTACAAGACATTCGTGGAAGAAATTTCCTCATGTAGCTGCTTCTTGTCTTGGGCTGGCCCTTCAACTTCCCAGAAAACATGTTTCAATAATGTATCTGTGGTCACAGGTCTTTATCTACACACTTGTCATTAAAAAAAAAAAAAAAGTATTTGTGGAGAAGCCTTGCCTCCATCTTATCTTGAAAAACAAAAATTGTAAATTTAAATGTAAGGGCAAATTTGATGGCAAAGTGAAAGACCACAGCCATCTGTATCAAAGAGAATCCTCACACCATGATTTTATTTTTCTTTCTAGTTTAAGACAAGGGCTTGGGAAATAAAATTTTCTTCCTCCAGTGATTACCTTTGCAAATGATTATTTCTGGAGCTTTGATCTATAGACTGCCATGTTGTGACTACTTAATTGCTGCCTGAAAAACAGAAAGCTGATTATGTGTTTTCGTTTTAAGGTAATCCTTTGACATTTTGAATAGTTACATAAATAGGTTGCTTTGTGGGACCAGCAGGAAATTATTCCATCTGGGGGCAGATGGTGCTGGTGACTATACGTATACATAAAAGGTTGGGTGGGTGGCAGGGCAGGGGTGGACCTGTACACACACCAGCACGGAGGATGCCACAATGCTGCCGTGTCACAATTCTCAGCCTGAATTTGTATACCTTTAAAAAATTATTCATCGATTTCCCACACACAAGTTAAAAAGTGCCCTGAGAGTCAGGGTCTCCTCCCCCCAACCCACCCACTATGAGTTTTAATATGTAATTGGAGAGCATGTAAAATAAATGGAAATGTCATTTGGCTTGTAACAAAAGAGCTAAATCATAATGGATTGTTGAGCGGCATCTTGTGGCCAAAAGTGAGTATGACACCTCTGCAGAAAGCCAGCTCTTCTGGCCAGCATGCCACTCCAAAATGTGTCGTCACCTAGTATCTGGCTTTTGATAACGTTAATAAGAGGCTGTGCAAAGTTATCAATGCAGCCTTATCATTATGCCACCTTAAAATATTTTTGTGAATGAGCGCATTAACTTATAATTAATCATCATGCATTAATGTAAATGTATCCATGTAGGAACATTTAATCAGCACTCTTTCTCTTTCATAATATTTTAATAACAGAGCACTAAAGGAGACTTACAAGATATAAAGTTATGTGAGCAGTGTTTATGATCTAAGCCGTTTCAGCAAAATTTGAAAATCAAGAAAAGGAAAATAATTAACGCTTCCTTATGAGATGAAATATGAAATCGTTCAGTGATTTCCTAAATAAAATTCACTTTCTCAACATTATATAGATCATAAAGAAAGGAAGAAACTGCATCTCTCTCCTCTGTGTCTCATAGAATCATGTGATTTTGATCAATACATGAAATGATAATCTAATGGACCTTCATAAATAGAGAACTCAGACACAGCAGCTATATACCCAATAAGCTTTTTTTATATGACAGTAAAAGAGCTAGCTGTCAGTTCAATTTTCAAAAATCAATTCAGTATTTTAAAATCATGCAGATTTTACCAAATTTCTCATTCTGGATATCATTCTGGCACCATAGGCACAAAACCAAACAAAAAAAGAAAACAAAGACAGTATATGAGCTATCAAGTCAAAACTCAGATCTCAAAAAAATACTGGAGGAATTCAACAATTGTAATAAATTTTATACCACCTCTAGTTAAAGTATTAATGTATGTGGCTCAAAAATCTCAGTATATGCAGGGGAAGTATTACTTTTCACCAGCTTACTGTGGACAAACTGCTTACCCTTTCTGGGGTTTTCATTCTTCTGAAAAAGGAGAGGGCCTTCTATCCCTAATACAGCATACTGTTTTAAATTGTGCAAGCTCAGACATAAAATTGCTACTGAAAACAAAAGACACCTGCTTAAATAAATCTGCTGTATGTATCAGACAAGGTTTAAACAGGAAAACGGAAATCGTTCAAGTATTAACATTTAAAGCAGAAAAAGAATTTAATGCAGAGAATTGGTTACACTGGTGATAGAAGAGCCGAGAAATTCAATGGCAACTGTCAGACAGTGAAGCAACCCAGAGAGTAGCAACAACAGGAAGCCACTAACACCCCTCGCTAGAGGAACAACTGGAGGAGGCAAGGGAAAAGATGGGCCACAAAGCACAGAATGAAAGGTGAAAAACCATGACTTCTTCCTTCCACCCTGCTCCAAGCTCTCCCTGGTGCTTCCCATTGGCTAAACACAGCTGGGAAACAGCAAATTAACAACTGACTTTCAAAAAAAAAGCTCTGATTGGTAGCATTTGCTGATTTCCATAGGGTAAATACTCTCACTCCCAGCTGGCCAATTTCAATCCACCACTTGTACAGTCACTGAATGTGAAGTTGAGAAGAAATGCACAGCAGCACACCATTAGGTACACATGCAGGCATAATACCATAAACAACCTAAAGAGCAGAGTACAGGTATAATACCATAAACAACCTCAAGAGCAGAGATAGTCTGAAAAGAGTAGTAAAATAATTAGGAAATGATGAGTTTGGGTTATATATTATCTTTGCGTTTAAATACACAATAATTTATTTAACTAGAAGGTTAGATAATTTAAGTTTTAATTATGCTATTAACTGATGTTAATAAATAGTTCACAGGATTTTTGAATATTTAACAATCGGCTCTCACACATTGATATGAGCCAGCTCCAGCAAACCTTGTCCAGCAACCAAGGAAACCTGGAAAACGAAGCCTAAATGTGGCTGAACAGAGCAGGGAAGAGCTAGTAATAAAGCTGAGGCAAACAGATACAGAAAGGGTACATTATAAATCCACACAGGGCACACAGATTAAAGATTACTCAGATCTATCCAACAGGCAGGAATTTAGCATCTCTATAACTGACTTCTTGCTAAACCCTGGTTAGAAAGATCATAATTAGGTTCACAGAATACTTGCCAGGGGAAAATGTCTATCAATTGATCCCAATGATGTCATTTCCAATTTTTTGTCTCTTTTTTTTTTCTTTATTTACTACTGTCTTTTGAAGATGGCAATTTCCAGAGCACCACAGATCAAGAAAGGGAAAGCATACCAGTGATTTTTATGCTAATGAAATTTTGATTGATTTCTCTCACTATCACATTTTTTTGCAAATTGATTCATCAAGATGAGTGTATGGTGGGAAGCCCCATGACAGAAAGAATTCAGAAATGCTTAGAGAAGCAAAGAGTTTTATTTGCATATTGTTTTTTGGGTTTTTTTCCTTTAACAGACCTTGGGAAAGTCACTTGGGCTCCCTGGGTCTCAGTTTCCTCATTTATAACATTAGAAATGAAGGAGTTTAATTAGATAATTTCAAAGGCCGTTTCTGGCAATTGTGTTCCATGATTTTATTATGGTGTGTATGAATGCAGGTTAACTATTTTATTCTAATTCTCTTCCTTTTGTTTTTTCTTCCTCTCTTTACCTACCCATTGTATTTGCATAGATCATTCCTTTTGATCAAAAGCACAAGCCAAAAAGACATAAAAATAGAAAAAAAAATGAAAGATGATAATCAGGAATCTTTTCTAAATGGCCACATCTTGGGAAAGCCTGATCCAGCTTATTTTCTGGGAACTAATGATCGGCTGAGATGAGTTGCTGATAGGCCACGAGGCAAGGACCATTAACACTTGATTGTCACTAATTCTGAGTCAATGTCCCATTTCAAAGTCATTAGTAGTATTAAAAACTGCAACAGAGCATACACACAAAGGAAAAAGAAAAAGAGAAAGAAAGCATTAGTGTATTATTAAGATTAACATATCACTACTGGAATACAAAAGAAATTTCCATGAAAGCCTTAATTCAATAAATGCCTATTCAGAGGCTTCTTTGTGAAAATGCTATACAGAGCATTATATGAGATATAAAAATATAAAAAATAGAAAATATTTCTTCTACCCTCAAGAAGTTTAGATTCTATACAATATGAGGTTCATATGGATTTTGTACTTACTTGGCACTGATGATCTTGTAAAACTTCCAATTTCATTTTTTTAATTATGTAACAAACCAACCAGCTTCAAAAGCCTTTCAGAGCATGTTCTATATATCTACTTAAGTCTAATTATTTAAATAAATGTTTATGAATTCTCTGCCAAGTGCCAGTCACTGTGCTAACAAAGCTAACCTTCCAGTGGCGTTACAAACAAGAATCCCACTGAGTGCTATGAAAAGAAAAATAACAGATGACAATTACAGCAGTGCATGGAAATGTCTCCTAATTCAAATTTGAGGAGTCTGGAATGGCTGCTATGGCAGTCATCGGCTGTCTTTGCCTGCTCAGCCTCCTTTTGCTTCTTTTTGAATCCTAGCACTGAAACCACCCTTTACACAAATCAATAATGGTTTGCAAGGGGGAAACTGTGGTAAGGGCCTAGCCAAAAATAAGGCACAGGCCTAACTAAAAATAATGATAATCATTAGCCACTGTCTCCTGTTTGTTTCTCTGCAATTGCCACTCTGGAGCCACATATCTGGTGGGCGTAAAGATTCTTAGCTTTCTCCATAGATAACATCACCTTTTTGAAACCTAGGGGTAGTTTCTGAGATATCTTCCAGGTCCTGAGTTCCAGTGGAATGGCTGACCCACCCAGACCAGTGGCCCATACCAAGGAACTGACTCAACTGGCCTTGTGACCCCCACCCAAGAACCTGGTCAGCCAAGAAGACAATTTCTACAACCCTATGGTTCCACCCCAAACATAGCCAGTTAGCAGGCTCAATTGCCTATGCCAATCTGTCTTTAAAAACCCTATCTCTCAAATTCTCAGGAAGGCAGATTTGAGAAATTTCTCCCATCTTTCCACTTAGCACTATGCAGAATAAACTCTTTCTCTGCCGTAAATCCTGCCGTCTTAGTGTATTGGGTTCCTCTTGGGAAGTGGGCAAATGAACTTGGTTGGGTGGCAACAGCATCTAATGTCTCTTTGGAAACTCTCTTCTTTCACTGCAGTTGAAGAACTCTCCCATTAACTGTTGAGAGCAGCCCTCTCTGCTCATGGAATGAATCTATGACCAAAGCTAGGTCAATTGTACAATTATAAGATGTTTTCTCCCAGAAATATTAAGAGTAGAGGAATATCAGATCCAAAACATGGCTGGAGTTCTTCCAATGGCAAAGCCTTAAAGAGACAATACACTGGTTTCTATCTCTTAGAGTCCTGGAGCAGCCATCATTTGTGTCTCTCCCAAGTCCTGAGTTTTGGGGAGTGTTTTTTTTTAATGTTTTTCCATTTATTGTACACTCTGCATGCCTGCAGAATTAGCACCACATGGACACCACCATGGCTCATTTCTTGGAGCTTCTGGAGTAATGGTCCAAGTCATATTGGGCTCACTTGAGCCACAGCTAGGTATGCTGAGGAACACTGCACTGGAATTTAGAGAGCAGAGACCTGAGGTAGCCCTGGGCAATGAGTCCTGAGGTACCTCCTATGCCCAGGGCCCTTCCTTTAAACTGTCTTGCCCTCAAGGCCCCTGGCACTCTAGCCTCTGATGGGCATGGCAGTCCCCTGAGATCTCCAAAATGCTTTTGAGGTCATTCTTTCATTATTTTGATGAATAGCACCTGGCTTCCTTCCATCCATACTAACCTCCTTAGTGGTTGCTTGGTCACCCCCTTGGTATTCCCTCCCAAACATGCCTTTTTATTCTTCATAGGGCCAGGCTGAGAGTTTTCCAAATCTATAATGCTGCTATAAAAAGGGCTTATGTTCTGCTTCCCTTTCAGTTATAAATTTCATCTTTAAATCAATTCTCTCTTTTCATACTTTTCTATAAGCAATTAAGAGAAGCCATGCAACATCCTGAATGCTTTGCTGCAAAGGGCTTTATTCTGCCAAATATCCCAATCCATTGTTCATAAGTTCTGCCTTCCATAAAGTCCCAGGACATAAACATAATTCAGCCAAGTTCTTGGCCAATACATAACAAGTATGGTCTTTCCCCTAATTCCAATGTCTTGTTCCTTATTTACACCTGAGACTTCATCAGAATAGCCTTTACTGCCCATATTTCTACCAGCATTTTGTTCATGACCATTTAAATAATCTCTAAGAAGTTTCAGACTTTTCTTATAGTTAGCCTTTTCTTCTAAGTCCTCATCAGAATCACCATAAATGCTTCATTCATGCCAATATTTACTTTTTACAGCATTTACTTTGAAACTGTGCTAGCCTTTACCCATCACTCAGTTCCAAAACTGCTTCCATATTTTTAGGTACTTGGTATAGCAACAATCCACTCCTTTGGTAGCAATTTCTGTCTTAGTTTGTTTTGTGCTGCTATAACAGACCACCTGAGACTGAGTATTTATAAAGAACAAAAATTTATTTCTCACAGTCTAAAGACTGGGAAGTCCAGGATCAAGGTGCTAGCCTCTAAGGAGGCTCTTCTTGCTGTATCCTCACAAGACAGAAGGTGCAAGAGAGAGTGAAGCCACTCCTGCAAGCTTATTTTATAACAACATTAATCCATTCATGAGGGCAGAGCCCTCATCACCTAAAATCTTCTAAGAGGCCCCACATCCCATCACTCTTGCATTGAGAATTAAGTTGCCAACACATGAATTTGGGGAGACACATTCAGACCATAGCACAAAGTTTGTTTCTGTAAAACTACTGATTACATCCACATCCAAAACCTCTGTGAGAATATTGCTTCTGACTCCAGTTCTTTTTCTTCTTGTTGCTCCAGTCTGAACCTTTACCCAATAGCATCCTGTTTGTCTAGATCAATACGGAAGACACAATGAATAAAATGGTATCATGTGAGCTATCAAAAGCAGCCCCTCAGTGTCAGCCTTCTCTTGCCTTTGACCGTCTCTATGTTTGTCAAGTGCTAATTCAGGAAGAAGATTCTCACCAGCAAAGGAATGTTACTGGAGATCTGTTTTTCTCTTATTTATTGTTACCTCACTTAAGATTCTGATAAAAAGAGAATTAGGATAATAGCAAGGAGTACACATTGATTTTATAGCACTATAAGAATTAAATCATTCATCCATTTAACAAATATTTGTTGTGTGCCTGCTATGTGCCATACATTGTCCCAAGCATAAGTACTAATAAATAAGACAACGTCTTTGTCCTCATAGAGCTTATATTCTACAGTTGGCAGCCAGACAATCATCACATAAATAAATAAAACAAGATGGTTTCCAGTAGCAATAAGAGCCATGAAGAACATAAATTATTATGATAAAGAGCATGTGAGGAAGAAAGAGGGATTACTTTGACACAGAGCAGTCAGGAAAGACCTCTTTGAGAAGGTGATTTTTGAGCTGACACATGAAATGTAAGAAGAAAAGGGCCATTCAATGATCTAGACTTTAGAGTCTACAGGGAGCTTTTTGCTGACAGTGCAAAGTCTTCCAGCAAGAGAAACTCAACTTGTTTAAGGTATGGAAAGAAGTGTGGTTGAGGGAGGGAGACAGAAATGAAGCTGGGGAGGAAAGAAAGGGCAGATGCTGTCTTGAAAGTCAAGACAAGCAGTGTATATTTCTTGCTTATAAAATAGGGAGTCAGGCCAGGCGCAATGGCTCACGCCTGTAATCTTAGCACTCTGGGGGGCTGAGGCGGGTAGATCATTTGAGCTCAGGAGTTCGAGACCAGCCTGAGCAAGAGCGAGACCCCGTCTCTACTAAAAATAGAAAAGAATTAGCTGAACAACTAAAAATATATAGAAAAAATTAGCTGGGCCATGGTACATGCCTGTAGTCCCAGCTACTCGAGAGGCTGAGGCAAGATTGCTTGAACCCAGAAGTTTGAGGTTGCAGTGAGCTAGGCTAACACCATGGCACTCTAGCTCAGGCAACAGAGTGAGAATCTGTCTCAAAAAAAAGAAAAAAATAGGGAGTCAGAGGAGGAGTTAAGTAGGGAAGCAATGTAATCTTATTCCTTTATAACTAATACACAACAAACTTTACCTCCATCTTAAAACGTGAGCACATCCTACATTGTAAAATGGTGAGCCAAAACATACTTAGACTCAATCAATCTGATTCATATGCTTCATATGCTAAGAGTTTTCATTCTATTTGGAAGAAACGTGAAAACTATGAAGAATTGCATTCTGTGTTTCTCACCATTCATTTGATCCAAACTGTACAGGATAAATTTTCATTAAGTCTTACAGCAAGCCCTCTCTGCCTAAATTATTTCATAAACTCATATAATTACAAATTATAAGTTTGCTTATAATGAAAGCCATCAGGATTGTTTAAAATGCAAATTTAAACGAAAAAGATCAACAGCCTAATAAGGATACTATAAATTTCATTCAGTATTCTTCTGTATTTGAAAAATTTGAATTCCAAACTCATATTCCCCTTGAAATCCTTGTTAATTAATATTAGACTTAACTCATTTTCATTTAGTTTTTGTAGGTTCAATATTTAAATTATAACACCTAATGAATGATTAGCATTTTGAGGTATTACATTGAGTGATTATTAAGGGTCCAAAATACATAAACCACTAAAATTATTAACACAATTCTAATATAATCTCATAAAAATAGAATAAAAACCAATGAGTGCAAAAATCCTACACTGTGATCATATTGTTATATTTAAAATTAATATAAAAGAAAAAACAATGCCATTATGGCTTTTCAGTTTCAACATTTTGATCAATGACTTGTAGGAAGGCACTAATATCGGGCTGATCCAATCTGTAGATGAGAGAAAGCTGAAAAATAAACACAAAGTTGGATAAAAGAAGCAACTTCTCAAATCTTAGCAATAGACAAGAATGATGGGCCAAATATCACCAGACAGAAATGAATAAGACCATAAACACGTGGGATGGAGAAGATGTTTCTCAGTCAACAGCCACTATACGAACCTAAATACTAGAGATTTCAGCTGTAAGCCCAGTGCTTCAAAACAATCTTAACATAAAGTTAGCAGAAGTATTTCAGTGGTTCAAATAAGGAAGCCAGTGATCTCTTTCTGCAGTGTGCCAGCTGGATCTTCCCTGAATATTTAATTTGGTCCTGAAGACTAAAGGCTGATGATCACAAAGTGAACATGCAGACAAGATTTACAGCTTAGTAAAAAGTCATATGAGGAAATACAAAGGACAATTGATGCCATTGGTATGGAAAGCAAAAGAAAGTAAGGAGAATCAAATAGTTGTTTTTTTTTTCAAATGCTGCAGAATTCCCATGTAGGAGTAAATAAAATGAGAAATAAAAATTCTTTTTATGCAGCCTTGATGGGAGGCTGTTTCTACCCTAGAACCAATGTGTGGAAATTACAGGAAGGTGGTTTTGAATCAATATAAGTGAAAACTTTATAACAATTATGTTATAAAACAGAGTGGCTTCCTTAGTCCATAGGTAATTCTCTGTCACATGAAATCATTCAAACTGAAACCAGACATCCAGAGTTGAGGATATTGTCGAGGTTAGGATGACATCAAATGTTGCTTCAGGTCCTCTTCCATCTTGAGGTTTTACACATACTATTAGAGCATAGTTGTTAACATGATAGTGATATGTGTTAAGAACGAGGACCTCAAGACGGTAAAATACTTGCTAAATATTTATAGCAGAATGGAGAGTGAAAGGCAATTCCAGATATGTTGCAAAAATAATCAGCTAACCTACCATACATATAATTTCCCCTTTGAGAAATTGTTTAAATGCCTCCACAATGATGAAAGTCACACAGCTGGAAACCAGGCAACGAGCATGATCATTGCCTCTCATAGAGATGTTTCCATTCCTCATCACAAGCGTAATACCTCCTGGGAGAGAACTGGTTTATACAACGAAGATCCAGGGTCCAAAGCATTGAAACCACTAAATAAGTCAAGTACAGATGTCGTCAACAGAATTCACAGAGAGTCTGAGCCATTCCAATGAATTCAGTCATTGAATTGATTTATTTGTAAGCCATCATTATATATTTGTTTTCAGGTAAGAAAAAAAGATTTGTAGCACATACTCAAAAAGATACCTTTTAACCACTGACTGATCATAGGATCAAGGCCAATAGTGGACTATATTTGAAGCTATGGGATCTGGTCATAAACAGTTGAAGCTGGTTAATGAATCTCTAAAGCAGCATTTTCCAAACTGTGAAATCAATATTTGCACAGAGAGAAAAAAGAGTTGGTAGTCAAAAAGTTTTGGAATCACTATGCTAATATGGTACTAAACTGGCTTCCCCACTAAAGGACTTCTCAAAGTTTTAATGTTTCCTGTGAATCTCCAGGAAAGTCTATGCAATGTAAGAAATATACTCTATGTTCAGAACAAGGCACCTCAAGACACAACAGTTATACTTTTAAGAAACAGTATCAGAAAGTAGAGAATAGAATGCAGTTCCGATTATGGTTTATAAATAATCAGATATCATGTATACCAAATGCTGACTTGGTAAACTTTTAACAACCAGTTTTATGGGAAATATATGCATGTATGTACATATGTACATAAGTTTATCATAAATGTTATTCACATAAAGATGTTAGCACACAATTAACAATTATCATAAAATAAATAATATTCTTTATCATAAATTTCATATGGTCAATTAGTTCTTACAGAATGTTTTACTTGATTTTTGCCTAACTCTTATATCTGTAGCCAACCTATGGTTGCAATTAATGAATAGGCACAGCTTCAATATGAGTACTGGTTGATATTTTTGTTTATTTTAATGAGTAATACCAAAGTGAAACATCAAAGAGTTATGCCACAATATTTTTAAGCAACTTCTTTGTTGAATCAGACAATAGTATTGAATACTAGAAAACTATTTCCTCAATTTTTTGTGCTTTGAAAATGTAATGGCTAAAAAGACAACAAATTTTTTAGTTTAATTGCATTATTAACATTTTCTTCACCACTTTCTTCATTCTGGACAGTCATCAAAACAATAAATCCAAGCCCCGATTTATAATGTCTTCTGATTCCTATGATGTAAATATTCTTACCATGCTCGATTTCAGACAATCAACCTGACATCACTGAATGCGGAGTTGGGAAGGTGGCAAAGAAGGGTGACATTACACACTGCTGTTTCCACCACTTAGATACAATCGATGTAAATAACCTCAAGGGCATAAATAATTATGAAATTTAGTAAAATAGGAAGCAACAGTTTTGAAAATGTATTACCTTTATCTATAAAGGTAATACCTTTATATACAGCTGTGTATAATGACCAGCTCACTAAATGCCTGAACATTTAACAGCCAGCGTTTGTTATCTAGTGTGAACTGGCTCTAGCACACCACTCCTGTGACTAGAAAACCCTTTTATCTCTAAAGAAGCCCTCACAAGACATGTAGAACATAATTCCCAAACCTCTTTATCTTTCACACTTAACATTAAAAATACATATACGTACATGTGTATCTCTAAGATATATATATATATATATATATATATATATATATCTTTAAATTGTTTTTAAAAATTATACGCCAGACATGATGACAAACCCTTGTAATCTCAGCACTATGGGAATCCAAGGTGGGAGCATTGCTTGAGGCCAGGAGTTTGAGACCAGCCTGGACAACATAGTTAGCCCCTTACTCTAAAAAAATAAAAAATTTAGCCAGGTGTAGTGTCACGTGCATAGAGTACTAACTACTCAGGAGGCTGAGGTAAGAGGATCACTTGAACCTAAAAGTTCAAAGTTACAATGAGCTATGATTGCACCACTGCACTCCAGCCTGGGTGATAGAGCAAGACCCTGTCTCAAAAACAACTGAAAAATAATAGTAATAATTTCCTTTCACATTCATATTTGAACTCCACTGACATACAAAAATAGCCTTTACATTTTGAAATACCTGTTAAATTGCTCATGTTATGCTTCAACTAATGTAGGTCCTTTTCTTGCTGTAGTTCTGGTGTTCAGTAATTGGTTCATTTGAAGACTAGATCAACCTTGCTGGTCATTCATTTCTAAATTTAGATTACGGTGGTAGAAAGAAATCTAGGCAGTGGGGAATAATATTGAGAAACCTTCTTGCCAGTTAGTTATGTCTCATTGCTCTGGCTGCAGAGGTGTGCCAAGAAACCCATTGCTGGAAAGTGTTATACTTTTGCATAATAAGAAACTCAGGATCCGTGAGTATTTCAGAACAAGTGACTTCAAAACAAGTCCTTTCCCACGAACAGTTTCCCTGGATCTACTGGTGCCAATGGACCTCATACTAGAATGGAAGGTGAATGAACATATCCTGGGAGCAAAAGCGAGAGCCTGAATGGAAAAGAGGGAAACCCTCCTTTTGGAAGACCGGCTCACTCATTGATGAGTGACCATCCGTGAAATGCTTGATGGCAAATGCTGTACTTGGCAAAGCCACTGGTGGAAGGATGGTTTTTATGTCCTCTTCATGCTTATAATGGCATCCATCAGCTCATCTTTCTCTGAGCATTTAGATTTCTCTTTTTTTCAGTTATTTGACAAGGGAGGTTATTTCATGCTTAAGTACAAAGTTGATTATATCCAGGTTTTCATAAGTTTCCTCCAGACTTGAAGCTTTTGATGACACTCTTTTAAGGCTGGCATCAGTTAAAGATTATTCTGGTCTTTTATACTCTTTTTTAAATAAGGCTAAGCTTGTCAAGAAATTTACATCTTTCTTCGATTTGTTCAGCAAGTTTTATAGGCAAGCTGTTTTCCCTTCTTAAATAACACCCTATGTTTAACTGATTAAAAACTTCTGAACAAGAACAAGAGAACTATAAAAAGTGCAATGACTGCTGCACCTACCCACCTCCTACCATAGCCCATTGTGATTTCTTTAGGCAACCCTAGTGTCTTAGACTGTTTTGTGCTGCTAAAACACATACTTGAGACTGTGTCATTTATAACAATCATAAATGTATTGGCTCAACCATTCTGGAGGTTGGGAAGTACAATATCTGGATACCAGCATCTGCTAAGGGCCTTCCTGCTGCATCATCACATGACACAAGGCAAGAAGGCAAGAGAGAACTAAAAAGAGCCAAACTCATCCTTTTATAAAGGCACCAATTCCACCCATGAGGGTGGAGCCCTCACAACCTAATCATCTCTTGAAGGTCCCTCCTCTTAACCTTGCTACGATAGCATTAAATTTCAACATGAGCTTAAAAGGGAACAAATATTCAAACTGCAGCATCTACCAAAACCCTGTACAGCTTCTCAAAGACCAGCCTCGATTAAAGCTTTGCTCCCTTCTGGAGCTCTCCTGGCCCCTGATCTCTCAGGAGAACTCCTACCAGGAGCCAAGGATTCATCAGGCCCCAGAGGACACCCACGACCACCATCCCCAATGCACAGCATTTTCCCAAGAACCCAAATCCACATCTGACCAGAACAACTGAGTGATGATAGTTTAGCTAGAACAGCGATGAAAAAGAATTCACGTGCCCACTCTACTGCTTAATGTTCCCTTGTCTCTACTTTTGACATGAACATTTTAAGACATAATATGCATAAAGAAGAGTGTACAAATCATAAGTGTATCATTTGACTAATTATCATAAATCAGACATATCCATATAGCTAACACCCAGGTCAAGAAATAGAACAATACCTGACCCCCAGAAACCCTGCTCCTGTCCCTTTGAACCCGTGTATAATCTCTCTTTTTTCCAAGGTAATATATATTCTGACATCTAACACCATAGATTCATTTTAGCTATTTTTGAGCATATAATATATATTATTTAAGTTGAGTTTTTTGCAAAACTTTACATTTGTGTGATTAATCCATCTTGCATATAGCGGCACTTCATTCATTTTCATCATTGCATAGAATTTCATTAAATGAATATATCACAATATATTTATCCCACCATTAATGAACATTTGGGTCCTTTCCAGTTTCTGCTAAAAAAAAATGCTGCTATGAACATTTATTGCATATATCTTGTTATGAAAATATGTACACATTTTTTGTTGGCTATAACCCTAGGACTGAAACTGGTAGGTCAGAGAATAGTCATATATAATTGATTTTGCCAGTTTCCAGAGTGGTTTACTAAACTTCCATTTTTACCAGCAATCATAAGAGTTCTAACAGCTCTGTGTTCTCCCCAAGTCTCACTAGTATTATCTCTAAATTTAGCTTTCCTTATGAATTGTGATTTTAAAATATTCACAATATTTTCAATATTATAATACTAAATTACATTTTCCTAATTATTAATACTAAGATTTAGCACCTTTCTGTATCTTTATCTCTCATTTCAACATTGTCTTTTGTGAAGGGCTGCTACAGTTCTCCCACTTATTTATTCAGTGGGCTCTTTTTCGTTTGGATTTATAGAAATGTATAACACAAGCCTTTTCTTCGTTTCCAAATATCTCCTCCCAAATTGCAGCTTGTGTTTTTCAGTCTCTAAACAGGGACTTTTTATACAAAGAAATTCTTACCATTGATGTGAACAAATTTAACGGTGTTTTCCATTATAGTCAGGACTTTTCATGCCCTGTTTAAAAATCTTTCCTGACCTCCAGATTATGAAGATATGCCCTAAATTACCTTCTAGGAGCTCTATTATTTTACCATTTATGTACTATCCACCTAGATTGGTTTTTATATTGGTATGAGGTACAAGTAGGCTTTCTATTTTTGATATGGATATATAATTGACAATGTACCATTTATTGAATATGAAACTATTCTTTCCTTACAGACCTTAAGTGTACATTATAATAAATTAAGTCTACATGTATTCATGGGTCTTATTCTGGACTCTACTGAAATCCATTAGAATATTACATATCTGTGTGCCAATATCATACTGTCTTAATTACCATAGCTTTATTATAAGTCTTTGCATAAGGTAAAATCATACCACTCTACTCAAGATTGTCCTTGTTGTCCTTTGCATTTCCACTAAAATTTTAGAATTGGGTTAATTAATTTAATTAATTAATTGAATAACATGCAAGCAGGCATTAAAAAGAAAAAGATACTGGGTTTTGACAGAGACAGTATTGAATCTACAGATCAACTCTGAGAGATTGACATCTTTATAATAATGAGTCTCCCAATCCATGAACACAGTATATGCCTCCATTTATTGGGGTCTTCCATATTCTTCAATGGTTTTTGAATACATGAAAAACTATGCAGAACTTTCTATTTCCTCTAGTGTCAGTTTTGGTAGGTTGTGTTTCAGCAGATTCGTCCATTATATCATAATTTTCAAATTTACTGCATTAAGTTGTATGATGATACACCATTTTTTATAGCTAATATTGTTCTGTCTCTTGATAGCTGGAAAATTTGGCAGGGCTTATAAATTTTATTAGTCTCCACAAAAATAAATTGGCTTTGCAATCTGCTCTATTTATTATTTTCCTATTTCATTTGTTTCTGAATTTGCCTTTACTATTTTCCCCCTGGTAAATTTTAGTTTAATTTGCCATTCTTTTGGTGACTTCTTGAAAGAATACTCTTAGATAATTTATCTCTAGCTATTCCTTTTTCTAATATAGGCATTTAAGACTACACATTCTCTCCACTCATGGCTTTGCCTGCATTCCACAAGTTCTGATACATTATTTTCATTACCCTTCATTTTAAAATATCTTCTAGTTTACATTGTGATTTTCTTTCTGATCCATGGATAATTTAGAAGTGTTTGTTCAACATATGGGTATCTTATCTTTTTATTATTAATTTCTAGTTTAATTCTACTGTGGAATTTAAATGTTTTAAATCCTTTGAAATTTGCTAAGATTTGATTTATAGCCCTGTAAGTGATTCATGTGCACATGAATAGAATGTATTCTGTTGTTTATAGGCATAGGATTCTCTGTATGAGTATTAGGTCATACATGTTGTTCAAATCTTCGGTATTCTTATTGACTATTCCCTTTTTATCTTTTCAGTTACTGAGAGATATATGTTAAAATTTCCTCCTATGTTTGAAAATTTGTCTTTGATAGATAAATAGATGATATACAGAGATAGAGATATATAAATAAAATGAGAGACACAAACAGAGACCAAAAGACTGAGACACAGTGACAATACTTTGTATAATGCATACAAATTTAGAATTGTTGTGTCTCTTCCTTCTATATTCTTATACTTTAAGTCTATCTCTTATAAAGTAACATATTTGTATTTTGCTTTTTATCCAGCCAGTCAACATGGGGGTATTCAGCCATATACATTTAATAAAATTATTGATATATATGAATCTAAATCTACCCATCTTACTATATGCTTTCTATTTGTTCCTCTTGTTTTACAACATTCTTTCTATACTTCTTGCCTTATTTCAAGTTGATTATATATTTTATTCTATATGTTCCCCTCAATAAGCTTGTTAAATATATAATCTTATTCTAACATTTCAGGGTTTCCCCCACAAGTTACAACATATATCTCAATTTATTGAAGTCTTATATAAACCAGTGTTTTAATATTTTATTAATATGTTAATATTTTACTTTAGGGATATAAACCTACAGTTATCCTCACTAAAATACAACATATATAACTTTTTAGTGAAAGCAATTTGATTACAATGCTTCACGATCTATGAAAATCCAGATTTAACTCTCTGAGATAAAATTAGAATAACTGATTTTAATCTCAAGCTTATGTCAATATTTGATTGTGTGACATAAAAAACCTACCTCAGAAAAATATATAGACATAAAAGGAAAAGTTCCCCACACTTACTAAAATATGACATGTCTTTCAATCTCACCCTTCAATTAGGTAAAGTTTCTCTGGATATTTAGCTAGTACATTTTTATACTCCCCGAATTCAAGTATTTATTTCTATACATTAGTTGGAAATTTTTACATTCTTATTTTTAAAAAATTGTTTTGAACATGTGTAATATGCTTCAATTTGTCAGAATATTTTTTCCAATGTTAAGTATGCTGATAGAATGTTTAGACCATTTTTAGCAACAAAATCACATAACAATTATAACCTTTCCAAATGCCATTTTTCAAAATGCTCTTTTCATAACATGAGTATCTTTTGAAAAGCAGTTACTTTCTCATTCACAATTAAAATATCACCTTTTATGTTGAAGGGACTGATTAAGAGTGTATATTTTAAAAATATATTTTGAGGGATGTACTGAAGAGAGCCACTTGTTATCATATAAAAGGTCATCAAATTTGCAGCATTGACTGTTTGTAAAAGAACAAAGTACAACTTATCTTTTAGCTTTACATCTCTTTTCGGTAAATTGCCACAGGATCAAGAACAAACTTCCATGTGGTTAAAATTATTTTCATGGTCACTCTTCATTCCATTACAAACACTGTAAAGATGCAATATTTAAAAATCTTACTTTAAAAAGAAAAAATAACCACATCAATGACACCACGTAGCACTGTGGGCATATCTAGCTTCAACTTCTTTACTGCAATGTTTCTGCTTATTAATGTTGCAGGAAATAAATTTCACTTGTGGTTCTTACTTTGTGTTTTTCGCCCAGAATCCTTTTTTCAATTCCAGTGAAAGCAGCTATCCTTGCCCAGACTTTCCAGAAAAGAATTGTTTCAAAGAAGTCAGTTAATCTATAAAAAATATCTTATTTGATACTTGCTTTTTTATGGGTCACAAAGGAGGTTTTTTTATGTTCTTTAATTGAAACAGAGACTCATAAATACCATAAACTGAGACATGATAGAGCCATCTGTACTTTGAGGCAGCTATACAGCAAACGTCCCATGTTTGCTCTAGTATTTGTTTTTTCAAATGATCAGCAGTATTTTCCCTGGGCTTTCCAGTACTATATGCTGGCAAAGGAATGCATTTTAGTTTATTGCCATATTGTTTGCCAAATACAGTGTTAGTTATATTTACCATAACTGCAAAAGTAAGGTATTTCCCAATAGCATGTGAAATCTTTCTTTTTCTTTCTTAATTACATGTATTTATTCATTTAATAAATACACTGATTGTCTATTGCATGCCACATATTTTTTAAGCTCTTAGGGTATAGCATTAAATTGAAAAATGATGCCTGCACTCAGAAAGCTATTTGTTAAATCTCAAAAGCTGCTTCTAAAAATGTATCATGAAGTTGAGTAAATTTTAGTAAAAGATGAACTCACGATTTTAAATGTCACTGAAAATTCTAAAGATTTTTCTTCATGTTTGGTTACTTTGTTTTTAATTGTCTTGATAATGGCTTTGTCTTCCTTAACAGTATTGAATAAAAATCCATTTTTCAATAGTTCTTTTTTTTACTTATTACTTGTCTAATTAGATCATCATGGTTTTTACTTCATATTGTCACCACTACCACTTTATTGTTAACTGATGCTTGCATTATTACCCTGTGCTTTAAAATATGGTGTCTCCATAAAATAGGGCCCAAGCAACAAATAGACCACTGTAGTTATTTTAACAGAGAATTTAATACAGGAAATTGGTTCAAGAGGTATTTAGGACTTTAAAAAAAAAGAGAACACTGTGGTCACAGAGATAGGAACTTTAGAAGGCAGCTTCCACTCCTGGGCAGAGATCAAAGGGAAGAAGAAGGGGTTAACAGACCTAGAAGCCTGGGGGACGCTAGGGGACCTGGGCCCCAGATCCCTGGAGAGATGCCAGTGCCGGCTCCCCAGGTGCTCACAGAAGGGGCCCATGGAGTAGGACTCAGACCTCTGAGGAGGGGCCACTGCCTGGGCCTGGCTGGTGCTGCTACTAGTGAGTTTCTAAGTGTGAAAAGAAGCTGAGAACTAGAACCAACTGCCATTGAAAACAACGGGGATGACAATAGCAAAAGCAGCAGGCAAGTAGGAAGGAGCAAGTTCTTGCTCCTCCCTTCTACCAACTGATAAAGCAGAAATATGGTTTGTGGAATCAAACTCCCCGGGGTCAGAGTGCAGAGTGAGGCAAGAGACAATAGTATAGTACTCAGTAGTATCTTTGCAGAAATATTTTAAATCATGTGTTCATTTTGGGAGGGCCAGTTCACTCAATAGATACCTATTATTATAGGAAACCTAATTCATAAAATCACATAACTAGGCTGTGTAGACTGCATTATGTCTCAATGTGTTAAAAAAAAAAAAAAGGCGGGGGGGGGGGGGAGTAGGGAATAAAACATGCCCGTGAGCACACACCCCTGGGTTGTGGAATTCTCACCTAATGCATATCACATGTGACTGTCTAACAAATGGGCCAAGACAGAAGAAGTCAATGCCAATCAGGATCATGAATACAAGTAAAGATTCATGACTTTTATTCTTAATATAAATATAAATTGAAGTTCTAATGTTTTCTTACCACACTTAACTAAATGGTTTATAAAAGTGGGTGCCATCCCTTTGGAGATCATTGTTCTAGACCAGGGGTTGGAAAATAAATGGCCCATGGACCAAATACCATCTGCTGCTTGCTTTTTAAAAAAATAAAAATAAAGTTTTATTAGAACACAACTATGCCTATTTGCTTACATATTGCCTACAGTTGCTCTCACACTACAACAGCAGAGTTGAGTAGCTGTAACAGAGACCTATGTCCTGCAAAGTCTAAAATATCTGCTATTTGGCCTGTAACAGAAAAAGTTTGCTAACCCCAGATCTTGATATCACTGCCCAATCAAAGTTTTTTGCAATGATGAAAATATGCTATATCTGTACTTTCCAGGATGGTAGCTACTAGCCACAAGGGCTTGAAATGTAATTGGTGCAACTGAGGAAATAAAAATTTTGTTTTATTTAATTTTTATTTTAAAAGCTACCTGTAGCTAGTGACTACTATATTAGACAGTACAAAAAACAAATAAACAGAAACAGGAAAAGTGACAGCTCTAGAGCCATCTAGAATTGATTTTTGATTATACTTTAGAGTCTTGGTGGAGATGTATCGGAGTGTGCTGGCATTTCTATGCCCCCGTGGTAGACATTTCTCATGAGCACCAATCTTCTTCCAAGCACATTGAGGATTATGATCCCTCGCACCTTTGAAGTCAAGTGTGGCCCGTATAACTGGGTTTCTATGACAAAGTGATGTGTATCACCTCCAGGCCAAGGCATTTACGTGTCACGCTCACCTCCCCAGTGCACCCCTGTCCTGCTGAGACAGGCTGTGTTGAAAAGTCAGTGTCACAGAAGATGCTATGAGCTCTCTGCACTCAGCTTTTGACTGACAACCGTATGGAGGAAGGCACTCCTCCAGCCCCTGCTGGACATGTGCATGAGTGACGGGTCAATATTTTTTGTCTCAAGGAACTGGTGTTCGGAGGTTATTTTTCACCCCAGCATTAGCTAGTCAGCCCTGACAAGATCCCTTAATACAGCATTCAACTGGCCTCAGAAAATTCTACCTGCCTTCCTTGTCTTGCATGTATCAGATAAAGTTAGAGGTATTTTATGCTACCCAGGGAGACATGACTGCAAAGTGAATAATCTATTAGCTCTGGGTTTCTTTGGTAATAGTGAGTTCCTAGAGCTCTGTGACAGGATGATTTGGAGTCGTTTTGCCACCTGATGCAATAAACGACTTTTAAAGGTCTGTTCTTCCCCTCTCAGGTCCCTGCTTCCTGTTGCACCTGGAGGATTAGATAGGGAGTCATGCACGTGAAAATTTGAGTCCTGACTCTGTAACTTTGAGCGAATCACTTGGTTTCTTTAAATTTCAATTTCCTCTTGTTTGAAATGTCTGTAAGTACAGCAAATTTTCCTGACGAATACAAGCATCAGCAATGATTTATAATAACTGTCAGTGTCCCCATCACCCTGAAAAGAATTCTATTCACCCGCTCCTCCTCTCATTCGAAATCCCCTCGGCATTCCAAGTTGCCTCTTCGTACACGTTAAGTTCTTACTCAACAACACTTTCTCTTGCTGCCTGAATTGACCATAATGTCTCTCTCTTCTGAACTGTCATTCAACTCTACATAGCTCCTCCTCTTCAATAGAAATCCAGCAGGAATGTCACCTTCTCACTAAACCAAGTCAATGTTCACCCTCCTCTTCCCACCTGACCCCTGCTCCGTGCTCCCGTGGTACCCTGTGAGCCTCCGATGGTCCCATTCACCACAACTGCATTGCTGCTTTCCATTCTTTCTCTTGACAACTCATTAATGGCAGCTCTGTGGACTTATCCTCATATCCACACCCGGTATCTACTTTGCTCTATCCTTAGTAGAATTTCCAGCACATGACAGGCCATTTGTAATCATGAAAATCAAGCAGGGAAACAAGGAGGAAGAAGAAAAAAATAGAGAGGAAAAGGAATCAGCTGGAAAAAAAAGAAGGAAAGAGAAAGGAAAAGGAAAAGGAAAAATTAGGCAATTTTTGATGTCTATCAAATAGAAAATGCCTGGAATTAATTATAGTCTTCCCTTCCAAGAAAAGTGTACTTTCCTTTTAAAGAATTAGTTCAAAATCTTTCTCACTGAGTCATGCAGAATTTTTAAATGATTTTTTTTTAGTTGACAGGTAATCTATAAAAGGAAACAGTTCATTGCAGATTGATGAAATGGAGGCAGATTCTTTTCTTCCTCTTAGCTCCCATCTCCACATTTTCATAATTATTTATATTTCATTAATCTGTTAACTATAAAAAGCAATTCAAGAGGTGAAAGGAAATATATTTGGTTGCCCACATTACTAATGCCACAAAGAAAGAATTGGCAGACATCTATTATAATAGCTGAGGCCCGGTCCTAGCACAGAAGAGCTTTCATAAAAAATGTGTCGGACCTTCTTTATTACAATCATGCTTCCTCTTCGGGAGGGAAATGGCCCCAGTAACACACTGTAATAAAGCATTACAATTTTTTAAACTGGGAAAGAAAGCAAACCCTGTGACATGTAACATAAAAACCAAAGGAGAATCTTATAAGCATTCTGGGGGCCACATAAGGTAGAAGCCGGTGAGGTTATCATCAATTTTTCCTTCCTGCTGCCCCAAATATGCTACCAGTTCAGGTTGATGGCAGGTATAAGGGGAAGGTTATCCCTCCCAGTAAAGGACATGGGAGCAGTGACAAGAAAGAGAAAGAAACTAATATTGGTTATGAAACTCAAGGAAAATCACTGCTGAATTATTTATGTCTAAGTTTGAATGTTCCCTTGCTGTTTTTAGCTGTCAAGAAGTCTAAAAAGGAAGTCACAGGATTTTCTCCCTCCAGCCAAAAAAAAAAAAAAAAAAAAAAAATATATATATATATATATATATGACAGCTTCTTTGAAAAAGTGGCCCTTGGAGATGAAGACCTAGAAGTCTTAAGGTATAGCATAGAGTTCAGGGTTAGTTGGGGTGAAAGCTCAGAGGAGAGGTATTTCCAGGTGCACCAAAAAGTCAGCACTATCAAATTGCTCTGAGACAAGAGTAGCTAACAGAAAATTATCTGTCATCCTGAGAAGTCCTTCCATGATCTTTCAGAGGCCATATGTCTCTTAATTTGTAAGATGGTCAGCAATTGTGTGCAGTCAACCACACTGTCTCGGTTCAAAATAATGAAAGAAACCAAAGTTCAAGATGGAGAGGTCAAACTGAACCCATTCAGCATCTAGAGAAAGAAGATTGCTACTTCTTTATTAAGTGAATTGCACAGATTGGGTCTCGGCTGACCCAAGTGACGTTTTCCTGTACTCTGGAAGGTCATCGTGTGCTGATGGTTTGGAGTCAGCATTCTCAGTGAGGTGAGGGAGAAGCCAAATCTTTGTGACCACATGCATTGCTCTCAGGGGCCCCAAGAGAGAAATTTCCTGACCCCATTTATCAGTGAACAACTGGATGGATGGTTGAACAGAAAAGAGCACTATAGGTTTTCACCTCCAAAGAAATCAACTGCTGTAATTTTTGGAAGGCAAAGAATATTATTCTAGGGGTTCCGAGTGCAAACCCCATACCTGTGACAGTGAGACCCCCAGATATCATCACATATGCTAGACAGTCTGATATTCCTGTACTCTCCATTAGAAGGACAAACTATTGAACAGTAAGATCTTAAAAATTTGGTTAAAAAAAGATTATCTGTCAATTAAAAATAAAATAATTTTTAACACTATTTTTGTTGAGAACCAAAGAAAAGTTCATCACAACATTAATTACTCATAAAATTGACTCTACTATAAATTAAGTCTTGTCTCCCAAAATACAGTTAATTGCCAATATAAACTTGAAGTTTCATAATGTTTTAGTTATCTCCCAGGGACCAATAAAAATCTAGCCTCTGTACTCTGGCCTTATTATTCAGGGAACCACATATTCTGACTTGCCTGGGACAACTGTAGTTTCCAGCTCTTATCCTGGCATAATTATTAATCACATCTTCTTTCATTTTCCAAAAGTGACCCAGCTTGGACAGTTATATGGTCATGCTATTTATAAATGGTTCACACTGAATATACATGCTTTGTTCCTTCTTATTTGGAAGGTGAAATGAGCTTCTACACAAATAAGAAAAGTCTCAATGTAATACCATGTGTTACACAAAATCATAAATAGGTTTAGCCTCACAACTGGACATCAGAACAATGCATCCCAGGATGCTGAGATTAAGCTAATAAAATTATCCTCAATGCCTTTACCAGTGGAATTTCTCCCTCTAGCTCTCTTGGGTTACATGGCATTTTAAAATTTGACATTATTGACATGATCTTATAATACCAACATCAGATTTACCGTAAAAAGAGAGAGAGGCTGCTGACAAAGCTCACATCTGTAGTGTACCTGTTAGCGGCACGTGTTGTTTTTTCCTGCCCTAAAGTCTTCCTCTGAGCATCTTCCATGTTTCGAGTTATGCCTTCAAAATTGCTCAAGACAGCTGGGCTTGTTGCCTGTTTCTTGTTAATTAATTCTTGTATTTAGGCCTCTGTTGTTATTACCATTTGTTTATCAGCTGTTGTCCTTGTCATAATATTTGTTTATCTCTCTAAATAAGCTAAATACTAAGATTCTGAAGTGAACACAGCACAGTAATACAAAGCTTCTGAAGGAAATGAAAAGAGGGTATTGGAAAATCACTGTAGATTTTGTTCCTGACAAACTACTTACAGGAATAGATTCTCATGAAAGAGTTGAAGGAAAAGAGGATGTATCACTTCCTTGCATGGAAACTAGCAGGTCCATGTTATGGAGGACATGAAGGTAGAATGAAGGGATTCCCGCCAATGTTCAGGAGGGCACTCCCACCCTGTTGAGATGAAGTCACAGGGGTGGCCCCACCTTCAGGGATTGCTTAAAAAAAGGAGTGAGTGGGATGCCCTGGTGTCTTTGCCAACGATCCTTTGTCCAGGATGAATGAGGTCCCGTGGTGCCTCTCTTGGAGGAGAGGACCATGCCCTGGAGACAGCCCAGCCCTTGGCCCTGTGACTCTGGAGACAGACACAAGCCACAGTCAATCTTCCAGCTCTTTCTCAGCAGCCACCACTTCCACCAAACTGTTACCACAGCATCTTGCTCACCCACATCCACACATGTCCTCTCCCAAAGGGTTTGTTTTTCAAGCTTCCACTGTAGGACAGGGAGTAATGATGAACCCAAACAATTATCCACCAAGTAAAAAATGAAACATACGAGCAATGAAAAGCTTGGTTTTCATGCTTTTGACGCCAAAGGAGTGCCATCCTGACTCAAGATCTGGTCTTTGCCTTGGGTCAGATACTCTTTCATTAGGAGAAGGGAAAAATGAGAGAATCCACTAGAATAATGTGAGCCAACCCAGAAGTCAATCATGAATTGGATAAAAATGAAATGTCAGTATCAGCCCTAAAAAGGAACTAGTCATTAACATTCATCCATTTACAAGGAAGAGGTCACTTTCTTCACATGTGCATCGCTGAGGGTGCAGTCACCATGCAAGGGCCATGTGCTAGACCCCACAGAAGTACTTTCTGGACATAATCTTTGAATATTAAATACTAACTACTTTTCATTATGGTTGCAGTGTATTTTCTCAGATTGTTTTTATTCTAGAAAAGAGGACATGGGGGATAGAGAAGAGCATTGTCACTCATGTCAAATTCTTCATTTTTTTCATTTCAATAGACGCTTCTAACTTTTACCTTTTCATGGATTTACAGATTTCAATTCTTTTACAGTACCAAAAATGTTCATCTACACGTGCCATTTCTCTCAGAAAAAAAAAATTATTACTTCTTCTTTCTAAGCATTTCCAAATATGAACTCAGTTAATCTTCGCAACAATCCCATGAGGTAGGCACTATTATAACCCACTTTACAAATGGAGAAAATGGAGCCAGAAGGGCTAATTAACTTACCCCAAATCACTGAGTTTGGTTCTAGAGTTGAGCTTTTAACCACTATACCGAGTTCAGTAGCCAGGGGCGGCTGTGTCCATCAAAAAGAGGTTCCATCAATGTGCAACATACCAAAGGCAGCCAATTCACAAGAGCAGCTCCAAGTACAATTTGGCTCAATTAAGCAAACATTTATTGAGCACCTACTAGACACCAGACATTGTACTACATGGCAAGATCAACCAGATTAACTAGGCAAGGGGCACTTTGGAGAGGAGAGAAAAATATATTTGAGAAAGGGAGGAGATGGTGGAGTCCACAGAGCATGCTGGGCGTCAGAAAGAAGGAGGCACAAATGAGGACGAGAGCAGTGGTAAAACAACACTGCTAGAGACAGCTTACTATTTTGTTAAAATCTGCTTTTTCATGATTAATGCCTTTTCCTTTTGCTACAATAAATTTATCACCTCAAATTTATCAGGATTGATATATAGGAGAGACACAGTTCAGAATTTACCTCTGACTCACAATTAATTAAATGCATTGTTAAAATAAAACGTGCTCTTTGTGTTTCAATCAGATTCACCCTACCTCCTCGTACCCCTACCCAAACCACCTCTTTGTTTCCAGTGGCTCCAGAGAGAGAGAGAGAGAGATTTTTCCCTCTCAGCCCTTTTCAGTCAAGTTTTGTAGACATTTATCAACTGTGTAGTTTCCAAGTCGGGATGTCTGTCACTTAACCTTCATCCTCCTTGAATTTTCATCCTGATAGGTTTGGATTAAACCACAGACTGATAAATGAGCACGGCTTTGGAGACACAAAAGAGCAGTCATTAAGGAAACCTCTCTGAAGGTATGAATCAAAGCCAGAAATCTCTTGTTCCCCCCACCCCTAGTTCACGGATCGCCTGCAGTAATACATTTTTATTATTTTTATTTATTTCTTTTTTTCCCCTTCAGTTTCCAAATGGTTTTCATCATCATTTTCTGCTTGTTTTTCTAAAAGAATATAAGTATGTCCCGACGGCAGACAGTTCTGTGTTTACTGCACTAATGTGACCAGCAAAAGCATTTTATCAATTTGAAATTTAATCCAGGATTAGGAAGCAAGGGGAAAAAAGGAGGATGAAGGTTAAGTAACAGGCCCCCTGATGTGAATGGTACGTTTCACTCATAAAGATTTAGGATAATTAAGAAAGTGATTGATTTTTTTTTTCTTTTAAGGCAACTGTTTTAGCTAAACCAGAGTTTGTAGTAGGGACATTTCTTCTATTTATTAAGCTTCCAGATTTCCAATTCTTTAAACCACCACTTACTTACATATGATGTTTGTTTTCTTTTTGGATCAGGAAGTTGCACACCATTTTAGTCCTTCTCTGAATTTTTTCTTCTCCACTAGACCAAAAGGAACTAAATAGCAAAAAAAAAACAAAAAAAAAAAACCCTAGGGCTTGCCAAAGACAACAGTTGTATCAGACGTGACAAGAGAGTATTGGAAAAGATTTTCGTGAGCCACCTTAGAAAATAGTACAGAGTGTGTCACAGTCACACCTGTGCATGCCTGGTTGCTCAGTTTCTTTGTTCCTGAAAGAAAATGCCTTCAAAGTCAAAGTAATGCCTTACTATCTGATCAACATTAGTTGCAACCCAAATGTTAGCTGCCTGAATTTGCTTGAGCTTTTACGAGTCATTCTTATCTTTTAAGATTTTAGCAAGGTTGGCTTAAATCCCAATTTATATAATACAGGCAACCCACCATCTCATGTCAGCTCTGGGAGTTTGGGGATGGAGTGGAGGCTTATGTTCCACGAGCCTACTCAGTTTCCCCTTCCACCGAATTCTCGGCCCCATTCCACATATAGCTAACTATTCCTATTGGCCCTTTGGGGTGCCATATTGCCCTGGTAGCACTTGTCCCCAAGGTCCTCCTGACACAAGGCGGTGGGCAACAAACCCTTTTCCAAGTTTTGGGAACAGCAGAAGAGGATAATAAAAACCTACCACATAGGACTATTGAAAGTATTCGATGCCTACAACAGGGCTCAGAAACAGTAATCAGCTGTATTGTATAGTGTGTCTTCAACATGCTTCACGCCTAAGCTGGCTGTAGGGGTGACATACAAGATCTCCTCTACTACATTTAACAGAAAAGGAGACAAAGGAAGGAAAAGGTGAATGACTTGCACAGGAGGCCATTTTTAGCAATACATTTATCGACTTCTTGCTACCTTCTAACTACTACCACACTAGACCCATTGTCTTGCACGAGTAATGTTAAAGTAATACAATAAGCCCCATAACCGGAGAATGTACCAAGTACTGAGGAATAAATTACCCAGAGAAATTAATACTGCAAGGACTAGACTTCTAGCCTTTTGAAAAAATTCTTTTAAGCCTTCAGTTTAAGATTCATGACAACCTCAATCCCACCTTAGAGCTCAGTTGCATTGAGGATACAATAGCCAGTGCCAAAAGACAGGGAAAGGAGTGGTATGTAAGATGCTACCTCCACCAATAGACTGGAAACTATCTACAGACCATAACACACAGAGAAAGTTTTCCAAGGAAAAGCACAGAAGTCCACTGCTTTCCTAGGACCAGAGGATCTCATTCTTCCAGCGAGCTTTGGTCCAGCACTGCTGGCCATAGTGGCTGGCTCCCTGAGACAGTGGTCTCCAGATTTTTTAACATCGGTAAGGAATCCTGCATTTCAGCACCCAAAAGAAATAAGAAACTCCTATCTGATTGCTGATAAACACATGTTCACTTCTCTGGGCTCCAAGTCCACTTCTGATAAACAGCAAAGAGCCAGCTACTCTTACCAGGACCTAGTGGGGTTTTGCAACCCAAGATGAGTCACATGCTTTAAATGAAAAGCAAAAGAGGTGAGCAAAACCACAGGCCAGGTAACAAGGGTCACTCTTTATTCCTGTAACAAATACTTCCAAGGACAAATGCACAAAAAATCATCTAAACTATACAAAAAGGCGGAGAGAAGGAAAAATCATGTGTTATTTCAAAGAGTAATTCAAGAGTTTTAATGATCTCTGTTTTCCTCTTTGAGGAAGGTTAAGACCCAAGATGCAGGGTCACTACCAAAGCTCTTATTAGGAGTGAGATTTAACCCTTTACGGAATCAAACACCTAGAAACATGCTAAATAATGGAATATGGGCAAATGGTGACAAATACAAAAAAAAAAAAAAAAAAAAAAAAACACTGATGCCAATATCATGAAAGCTACATCAAAGTGCTAGACAAAGTTCATGGGCATTGAAATCAGACAAAAACTGGGTCTAAATCTCAGCTCCATTACTTTCTGTTCAACCTAGGGCAGGTTACTTAAACTTTGTAAGCCTCGGCTTCCTTTTCTATAAGATTAGTATAATAATATCTACCTCTGTTTTTTGTAAGATTGAGATGAGATAACATGGCAAGTGCCTGGCTTACAGAAGATACTAAAATTATTGAAAATCCTCTTTCAAAATTCCAATACCACACCGCAGCCAGCACAACTTTGCTGGTGTTAAAGACAGGTTTAACTGTTCTCTGATACCTTCTGCTATGTTCTCAAATCAGCCAAGCTTTTATTGACATGCTGAGTATTCTGATCTGTGGCCGCATTTTTTTAAACTATCAACAACTATTTTCAAGTCATTCTCCAGAATTTATTTTATTTCCTCCCCTACCCCAATATTTTTCTAGGGAGTCATTTGATCAGATTTTCTTTTTCAACATTACCAAAGTACTTAATTAGAAGATGGCTTTTCATCTCCTACCAGATCACAGAGGGAAAGCATGTGGTTGTTGTTATCCAACAGCAACTCTTTTTTCATTAATTTCAAAATATTAAGAGGGTACAAATGTTTTAGGTTACATAGATTATTTTTGTAATGCTTGAGTCCTGGCTATAGGTGTGCCCATCACCCAAATAGTGTTCATAGTACACATTGTGTTGGTTTATTCCTCTCCCTACCCCCCTGGTTGCTTTCCACTGAGTCTTACTTCCCTCTGTGCACTTGTGTGCTCATCAGTTAGTTCCAATTTAATAGTAAGTGTACGTGGTGTTTGCTTTTCTATTCTTGTGATACTTCATTTAGGAAAATGGTTTACGGTTCCATCCAGATTGTTGCAAAGGGTATTACTCATCTTTTTTATGGCTGAGTAGTACTCCATGGTGTACATATACCACATTTGATTAATCCACTCATGAATTGATGGCAATGGCCGCTCTTACAGATGACTTCCGGGCACAACTCAAGGCCAGATGCAGCTTCGTTCCTTCCCTGTGGTTTCAGAAAGGACTTCTAGGTGGCAATTACTAGCACAGCCTGTGTGCAAACAATTAAGGTACCCATTGTTGTTACCTGGCCAACTTCAGTTTCAGTTTCAGTTTTGCCCCTTCAGTTTCACTGAACCAAAGCAGAATTTGACTTCTCTTCCTTTTTGTTTGGGACATTTGGTATCATGTGCCATAAAGGTCTACACACCAGCTTGTTCAGCTCCTCTCACTGCCCTTCTCTCTCATCCACATGATTCAGAAAACCAGAACCTACAAACTTTTCCTTCCTACCCTCCTTCCCTCGTTTTTATTCTCTCCCTTCTTTCAATCAGAAAAAGAACAGCTATACGATGTGAGAATCAAACTATACTATAGTCATCGTGGATAATCACTTTGCATGGAAAATGGCTTTTTACCAGCAGATGACAATCCTAATCCCTACATTCTATCCAATAAACAATTATTGAGTGTTCATTGTGTGCTGGGCCCCATGCTATCTGCTGAGAATATGAAGATATTTGAGACATGATCCCTATCCCCATGGAGTTTTATATAGAAGTGGAAAAGTCAATAATGTATTGAACTACTCTATGATACTATAATAATATAATATTACAATACTACAATGCTCTATGGTGGCAGGAAATAATAGGGTGTGTAGTAACTGCTTTGGGTGGGTAATTTTGCTGGGGAAAGTCACGGTGGAGAGCTGTCCTTAGTTCAAGATTTTATTGTCTGAGGGAGAAAAATTGTCAAAACTTCCTAAAGTTTCTCCCAGATTGTTTTCTCAAACCTCCCTGAAAATCCTCCACGGTGCCAACAGAATCATGTTTGTAAAGCACAATTTAAGCCACGCCCGTCTCAAAATCACTTACAGGCACCCCATCTGCCTCAGAATAAAACCCCGAAGGCTAGAGCTTTTCTGCCACATGTTCCTCTAGCCACACTTCATGGCCTCTCTCCACTCTCCAGAACTATGGTGAACTGTCTCAGGCTCCCTCAAGTCTCCATGGTCTTGCACACCTCAATTCCCCTTGCCAAAAGGTTCTGCATCCCTTCCATTCCCCACCCCTTTTCTTCCTGGTGAAATCCTACTTATCCTTTGATATCTACCTCAGACATCAGCTCTTTTTATGACACCCTACACCCTCCCTTTGCCCAACCCCCATCTCCCCATCCAGGGAATTCTGCACCTCCAGTAGACAATGTTGGTTGGCTGAAAGAATTCCTACTCCCAACCCCACCGTTTTATCAGTCAGATCCCCACAGGAAGTAGACGGTACATTCAGATAGGGCAATTTGAGAGCTTTGTAAAGAGACTATTTACAAAGGAATGTCAGTGGAGAAAACCTCATAGATGCTGCGTATGGGGACGAGAGACAGCAGGGCATCTCCAGGCTCAAAAGCATAAGGGGAGGACACCTGACAAGCTTCCAGTGCAGCCCACTGCCACCACAGAGGGAGGGAGCCAGGGGAACAGACACCCCAGGACAAATCCACCCTTGTTCTCCTCTCTCCCTCCGCTGTCTACTGCTGCCCATCTACCAAACCCAAGGGCAAAGGGTCTTGTTGATGGCATTTATCTGTCAGCCTCCTGATTCAGAGAGCAAGTCTTAGAAAGGAGGAGAGAGAAATTGAGAAGCACTACATTCTCATTTTCTGTTCCCCTTGCAGCTGGGGGAAATGGGGGAGAAAGGGACAGCATTTGACACAATCAGGGCTTATGAGATGTCAGTGGAAAAGCTTTTATTCTTTTGATGAACAAGCCAAGTTGGTCCTCCCTGGCGCCCCCTTCTGCTCCACCCCAAGAGGGGACGTGCTTCCTGGAGCTAGGGCTGCCATCTTAGATGCTAGGGGAAGGTCCAAGAAAATACAGAGACACCAGCCCCATGCTGTCCGGGGCATTCAGCCCACACCGCAGCCGCCTGCTGCCAGACTGTTTGTTGTGTGAAAAATATAAACCTCTATTGATTGATGCCATGTTAAATGTTTCTATTACCTGCAAAGGAAAGCATTCCTGAGGTGGCCTCCTTGTGTTTGTTTCCATATAGCAAGTCCTATGGCCACTGAGTAGGTGTCTGTCTTCCCCTCTAGAATGTGAGTTCTGTGAGGTCAGGGCTGACACAGGGCAGGCCCTAATTGCTGCTTGTGGAGTGAGCAAATAAATCAGTACACCAAGCACTGCGGACATATAAGTAGGACTCAATACCATCTTGATGCCTCTTCCAAGCGCTGTTTCTTTCCTTTGCCTTATTTTACCCTAAGGAACTTCCTCTTGAATGCCTTGCTCCCTGTGTGTTCTCATCTTCCCTTTGCCCTCGAACGTCCATCGAATATCAAGCAGACTTGCCTTGCACAAACTGTTTGCATTCTGTTTAATACCTATTTTAAAAAATGATTCTCACTCTAAAAGCGATGGGCTGATTAATGTACTCAAAATATCTTGCACTACACAGCCAATTCCTTTATCCTTCTTCTATTCATAATGTATAACCCTTCTCTCTTCCAATGTGTATAAAAGGACCCGTTCCCCACCAGCATTATTTGTAACTGCGGAGCTTGAGGTGGTACTAGATGTCAAAAATGAAAAATTGCTAAATTCAAAATTGCTTCTCCCTTTGTTTTAAAGGTGACCTGCAAGTAGTTTTTATTTTTTTTAATGAACTAATTGTAGGATTATATGCTGAATGCCCCAAATGCAGACAGTGAGAGAACACTCAGCACATACCTGCTACAAAATACCTGGTATTGTTTCCGAGCCTCTGCAAACCCAGAGGTTTTGCTGACACCCGCGTTCCCCGCAGCCCTAATAAGGAGATGACTCAAAGGCAGCTCTGCTTTTGCATTGGGATAACGGGAGTGTAGGGCAATGGTAAGCTGGGCCGGGAGTAGGGAGGCAGTTTGGCTACTTGCTGAGTGATCCTGGGCAAGTGGCCTTAGCCAGCAGCCCACCCTCTTCACTGCCCCCCACTGAAGAACCAACAGTTATGACTCCCTGTTCAATATCCCCCATCCATAAAAAGAAGCTGTCGGAGCTGTGAGTGATTTTCAGGACTCACTAGGCCCCTTTTGTTTGATCAGAAAAAATTCTGAAAAATATGTAGAGAACCTGGCTATGTTCCCCAGTGCCGGAGCCTTCTCCCTCTGGTTCCAAACGCAGCCTGAGACCAGACTGGGATTTGGAAGATCTCAACTCCTGTCCCGTGCTGGGATGCAAAGGCACTACTCCCTCAGCATGTCACGGATTCATGACCTCTTTCAGATCATCTATGATTCTAGCCAGGAACAAAATTATGCCAAAGAGGAAGTGGACGTTAATTAGATGATGTGGTCTGGGGAAATCACAGAAACGGCCCCTCCCCACTGAAAGCAGTGTCCTGGGATTGACAGGAAGTTCCGCCTTATTTACTCTGTCTCTGGTTACCTGCCACCTACTAAAATGAGCACAACCTTTCCAGGGAGCACATTAAATTATTCATTATCTACTATGACACCTCAGAGAGCATGGGTTGTTCGGATTCCATCCCAATGAGCCGGCGACTTCAGCAGCAGCAGAGCAGCAAGCAGGGAAACTTCGCCGCGGAGGCCAAAGGGAGAAAATCAGAGCGAGTACAATTGCAAAACCCGGACACTAGAATGAAGGATTCTCAGCACCACTCGTTTATATTTATAAAGTGCCTACTCTGTGCCGTGGAGTGTGCTAACGGTGGCTGATACATTGTAATGTAACTTTCTAACCACAAAAACCACAAAGGACACCCAAGATGGACTTGACCCACTTCACAGGGGGCCCCTCAAGCCAGCACTTCTTGATGATTCCTCTCTGGGAGTTGGCAAGCCCTGGCCCCCAAGTGCAGGGGCTGCAGGGCCTCCAAGCTGGCCTCGCGAGACTCAGGCATCACTGACCTTCTGAGTGTGGTGCCTCTTGCCCACCACGCCCCGCCGCACTCCAGCTGTTTCCGTGAGGCTGTGGTTTTCCTGTTCTTTTGCCTGCTGATGTGGCAGCTGTGTGGGCCTGACAAAGAACAGAAGAGGGAACACTACCAATCAGGGAAAATATGAGACCTAAATCACTATCTGTGCATGAATTTATCATACCTCCCTACACACGAAAACGAAAACAAATAAGCCATCAGGAGGACCATGCTAAGTGCATCCTGCAGAGTCCAGCTCGGTCCTCTGAATTCTCTGTGGGCACCTGAGACTTTTGCCACCTGAGTCCCTGAGGGGACCAAATCCCAGTCTCGGCTCTCACTTCCTCTCCCTGAGGCTTGCTGGACCCAGGGCTCTTTCAGACTCTGTTTTGTTCAAATGTTAAATCTCCCAGCTGGGAACAGTTGGTGTTTTTGTTTGTTTGTTTGTTTTGTTTTTGGCTTCCTATTAAAGTATCAGAAAGAGACTGGAAACAAAAGCCCAGGTCTGGCCTTCCGGTGAAGCTACTTGGGTCTTGCCAAGTGCACACAGGGAAAGCAGCCACTTCAAGAGGTTAAAGCATCAGCACATTGTGCCTCTGGATTTGAAAATGCCAAGCTGGTACTTTCAGGTCAAATGGAAATACCACGCTGAACTCTATGCCTTGGGAGCTTAAGACAGATTATGTTACTGCTGAGAACCTACCTAGTCTGAATCCATCTGCAAAAATGAACTACAAGAGCAAGCCATCCACAATCAGGTAATTCCTATCATAAACCTAATGAGAAAATAACTCAGAAGCCACCAATGGCTTTTGCCCAAAGAGATGAATAATGTGGAGAATCCTTGGCTGCGAGAAGAACAGGAGAAATTAATTGCTGAAGCCTTCACAGCATGTTGAAAGCCAAGAATTATCCCCTGGATCTGCACTTATAATTTACAGCAGCTGCCTCCTTCAGACAGGCCAAAGTGACTCTCAGGCAGAGCACAAAAGCACAGCTGATTGCAGCGATGAATCTGCAGCCGGGTCAACACTCAGCCGCCACGGAGGATGCTCGTCCTCGAGCGCGTGGGCAGCACCCAGCCTGGAGCCCAGGACTCCCCTCACTGACTGTGGCTGGCACTTATCTCGTGATAAAGCATCTCCCCACTCGCTATACTATCGTCATAATAATTCTTTTAGAATTCCACGGAGAGATGGCTGAAGCGGTCTATTTATTGATACTTTCCAGCTACTGGAAACTACAGTTGTCACAAATGCATCATTAAAGAGCATCTTAAGCCCTTAGTGAACTCATTGCAATATGGCCATACAAGCCACAGAGAACAACATATCCAGACATTCCCTTGGGGGCAGTGCCTAAAGTTAAGGTACTTAAAAAAGAATATAGGCCAAAAAAAAGTAGGATAGAAGCAATTAGGAGAAAATGAAGCCAGAAAAGGATTTATTAAAAATAAATAACTGTTGTAAGGGGTAAAAACTTATATATACGCAGAGCCTTAGAGAGGCATGGTTTCTGCTAAAAATAGATACAGGTCTTGGGGAAAGCAGATCATAACCTTTTGTGACAATCTATTTCCTGGTTCATACCTGAAAGCAGTGTTTCTATCTGAAAGACAAAGTCTTAAACTACACACAGAGTTAACTTGCCCGCCAGACCATTTCTACTTGCTTAATTTGAGCCTCAAATGGTGAAAGTACTATTTGGGAAAGAATAGGAACGGTGAGAGCAGGATTTAAACAAAATGAACATGTGCTGAATGGCAGATTTTTTTTTTGAATTGTTTTAAAGACTTGCAGCTACTCTTCATATTATCAGTCCTGAAAAATTGGGCTGCAGATTTGGTTATGGGTTCTCAGCAGAGAGAAAGCGAAGGACACTGTTACAGAAAGGCCCAATTCTCCAGTTAAACTCCTTTGAGAAGAACTTAGCACAGTGATCTCATGACCACCTAAAATGCCAAAAATAATCAGATGATTTATTTAGCTTAAAGGGCCAGCTGCTTTTAATTGATGTCCCTAAATTAGGCAAGATACTAAGTCCCATCAGTTATTTACACCTTGCTATGAGTTTGTTTAATAGGTCCTTTTCTAAGAAGGAGCACTGACAGGAGGAAAGAGAATATGTGTGATGAGTAGGTTGCTGGGCATGAAGACAAGGGTGTGCATTTCATAGTGAAACACGTTTCCCTCTCTAGGAGTACCATGTTCTTCCTCGGGTCATTGTACTCACATAGATATTGAGACATCTTAAAAGTGCTTAGGGCATATTATAGTGGTCATTTAGTGCATCAAAACCAGGGGGGAAGATGATTGGATGATACACAGGACGGCCAAACTCCCTGGCTCCAATGGCCTTATTTCCCAGGTAATCTCCCTCCTTGCTCCCGTATCAACCACACCTTACCCCACCCATAGACGATTCCAGTTGCACAGGACGACAGGAGTTTGGGTCCACTTATATATAAGCCACCTGTGTGATTCTGGGGAATAATTCAGAGACACGCCCCGACCTGTCCCCCATGGATAATTAGAGGCAGTTTCTGCTGTTGTTAGTGCTTGTTCCTCCTGCCACCTGCTCTTTGTCAAATGTATTAACTGTGAAAGCACACATTATGGCCCAACCCCCTCAGCTCTTTCTTTTCTTTTTTCCCAGTGAGAAGTGTAACCCCATAACCCATATGCCAACCTCCTTCACAATAATTGTTAGACATAGGAATGGGACCCAGCCTTTGAGAGGGGCCCATCCCCAGGGCACGGTGGACTAGCAGGCGGAATTGTGCAGGACTCAACCCTAACAGTGACACCACGTGGCAGCAACAAACAACGGTGATAACAGACTCACCAAGCAGACTCCAGTTCCTCCCACACCAGGAGGAGAGGGCATCCCACTGCATCCTCCACCCCCACGCCTTGAACTGAGCCAGCCTCTGTGGCTCCTGCACAGATTCACAGGAGAGGAAGATGCTTGGGCTTCCTAGTGAGAAAACAGGCAGGTGCTCTAGTAATATTAATAGTTGGGAAAATTACATTGCCACCCTCAAGTTTATGTTAAGTCCCTCTGTTCTATTTCCTGAAAGAGAGACATAAGACCAAAGTTTAGCAACTCTATGACAAGACATACATTTTGAGCAGCAAGATTATTTAGGAAAACAAAGCACCCTTCCATGTCATCTAGCAAGAGTTCTTTCTCCCCAGCCTCTTCCCTCCTCTCCTTCTAGAAACCTCTGCCAACAGCACCAGCAACCTTAGAACCTACCTTGCTCCTCGCTCCCCTCTCACACCCTCTCAGTTAATTCCTGCTAAAATATTAACTGCTAATTAAAGTACCAACTGATAGTAATGACTTCAGATGAACATACCTGGAAATATTAGCATTTGTAAAGATGACTCTTAAAAGAAAATAGCTGCCTCCCTTGTGTTTCTACCACCTTTGGAGGCTGCCCTGTGAGCAGGCCTCACCCTTCTTTCATTTGCCCCCACTAAGGAGTACGGTGGGTAAAGGCTAGACATTCCACTCCCAACAGGGCCACCCTTTGTCCTAAGTGAATCTGGCCTTAGGATGCCCTGTGCCTAGATTTATTAAATGTACATTGGTAGAATCATGATTTTCACTTAGTTGGCATGCTATCTTTTATTTAGGAATTTTTCAGTTATATAAACTCAGACTGGTCTCTAGTCCATTGGGCCAGAATTTCCCAGGAGCACTCAAAGGCTTATGTGGAGAGCTCCACATCCGTGTAGAACCAAGAGTCCTAATCCTTGCTCCGTGGTTTGCTGGAATTCCTAGAGGGGAAGACAGTGTAGACAGCAGCTGACTTCCTATGAAAACTTTTCAGTCCCCCGGTTCAGGGTAGAGTGAGATTTCAGAGCAACTGGGAGCAGTTCCTCCTCTTGAAAACTGCCCAGACTTTTCTCTTAATGTCTAGCACTATTTCACATATGTGAAATGTTCACATATGTGTCTCACTCCTCCCACCTGATGCTCCAACGGAGTGAGGTCTGATTTGTCTTCCCTTAATAGCAGGGATTCAGTAAATGTTTGTTGAGTCTATAAATGATGAATAAATAAGTGAAAAAAATGAATGACTATTGCTTCTGATGCTGGCAGAAAAAACAAAGATGCTCACCAATTTAAAGCTGTTCTTCAAAATATGCCAATTGCAACATGGAAAGTTGGCGGAAACTCCCTCTAATAAGGACATGTGAGCATCATCAAGAGATTTCAGCCATGCAGCACTGTGATGCGAAAGACAACTGTGTGCTTTGGCAAAGGATTATTATATAAGTATTTTCAGAAGCATAAATAATAACCAGTTTCTACAACTATATTTTAGGATGTGGTAGACTACGGAATTTAGTATCACATAAATCAGTGTATTAAGTGTGCTTTGCCTGAGAACCAAAGGAAGCTGAGAATCCTTTCACCCACATCTAAAGCACTGCCTGATGTCACCAACTACCTAGATTATATGTTATAGCTTGAAATGTGTCCCCAAAAAATCCATATGTCAAAGTTCTAAACCCTAGTACTCAGAAATGTGACATTTTCTGGAAATAAGGTCACTGTAGATGTAATTAGTTAAAATGAGGTCACACTAGTGTCCAGTGAGGCCCTGATTGAAGATAACTAGCATGCTTACAAAAAGGAGAACTTTGGACACAGAGAAGCACACAGGACGCCATGTGAAACTGAAGAAAGACTGGGATGATGCAGCGGAAGCCAAAGAGCGCAAAGATCCCAGCACACAACCAGAAGCCAGGGGAGAGGCAGAGGCAGGGAGCAGACTCTTCACAGCCTCAGGAAGAACCAACTCTGCTGACATCTTGACCTCACACTTCCTGTCTCCAGAACTGTGAGACAATAAATGGCCGCTGTTTCAAGCCATCTAATTTGTGGTACAGCAACCCCAGGAAACTAATGTCTTGTGCTACCTCCCCCCCACCTAGCTCTCTTCTCTCATCTTATCCACTCTCCAACTAAATGACCCCCACGATACAAGCCTGGTTCCTCAGAGTATCAGCCTGAACATCCTGGTAAACAGTGATCATCACAAAATCAACCCCCACTCTTCCAAGTAGGGCAAACCACCCACAGTGTTGTGTTTCTCATTGTTTCTTTGAGGACACCAGAAGCTTCACCATGTGCACTCCTGCCTCAGGCTCTACCTGTGTGCGCCAAGTCTCATCAGCTGGGCAGCCTAAGACAAGCCCCAGCACCTCTGTCTGTAAAGGTGGTGTCATTTCACTGTTTTTCAACTTGGGTAACTAAGAAGTCTTTGGGAAAGTATAATTTACAAAACATCCACGCCTAGACATTTCCTGAAGAATGAGGGCAGGGGAAAATGAAGGTGTCTCTGCGGCAAGAAGGGTGACAGAGAGAGTATAATATCCACAGTGGAGACACAGGAGACGGATCGGTGGGGATGGCTCATGCCCAGACCTGAGCCCACACAAGTGTTCCAGCCGCAGTCTAAACACAGGAGCTGAGTCTCCTTGTGTAGGACCAAATATCTCAATGATGTGAACCTAGCCCTTGGTTGGACCTCTCCCTTCATAAGGCCACAATAAACAAGAACACATCAGCAAAAGGCCCCTTCTGCCATTTGTCAAACTTACTTGACCACGAGAACATCAGTCAATCACATTAATTTATTCAACCTTCGTGGAGGACCTATACATGCCAGGCACCGTTCCAGGGACTGAGAATACAACAGCAAATAAGAAATAAAAATCCATCCCTCGTGGACTTTATTATTCTAAATGGAAAGGGACAGAGGATAAGCAAGGTATAGAAATAAACACATAGAGTAAGTCCTGGTGGGGACAGGAATGGGAATGTTCAGCCGAAGTTTTCCGAAGAGCACTGTATGTTTGTTTTGCCATGTCATGTAGAGCAGCTAGAGGTAGGCCTGATGGAGGAGGTGACATCTGAGGGGCCAACTGGAAGTCACTATGAGGGAGGGAACCCTGCTGCTGTCTAGGGAAAGAACCTCTCAGGCAAAGGAAACAGCACAGGCAAAAACTCCAGTGGACGTGAAAAGTGCCACACACCATGCACACACAAACTAATAGCGCTATTAGAGAGTAAAGTAAGAATCAATATTCAGCAAAACCTTTCAATTCAGAGAAAACAGAAAAAGAATATAGTTTAACGCCAACAGAATGCATGAGCTCGTTCTTTCACTCCACAGTGACCTTTGCCTCTCCTTGCACTCATCTTGGCCATCGAAAATGCAGCAAAACTACCCGAATTACATAAAGGCAACAAGATTTCTGAGTCATGCTGGTAACAGGGTTACGTGTTACCACAGCAAAGCCCAGCCTACCCTGACTCATACAAAGGTGCAGAGAGTGACAAGAATTAAACAAATAGTTGAAGAAAATAGGATTTCTTTTATAAGTTAAAAAAAAAATGAAGTTATCTTCAACTATCTGTAAATTATAAAGTAGACATAGTCTGGAACATTCTCAGATACAGTGTTGATAGGTAGATTTCAAATCATTCCCAAATTAAATAAATATATAAATTTTGTAACAATTAGACCAGCCCAGTACCCACTTGAGAAAACAGGATCCAACCAGAGATGCTGCCAGCAGCTTGGGGTGGAGCGTGTAAGTTTTGGAATTCCTGAAGTAGCCCTTTTTGTCTGTCTGTTTGTTTTGTAGCTATCCCTTGTTGTCTAATATCTCTTGGCTTTGACAGTGGTGTGGCTAAAATCCACCAACATTCATCCCAGGGTGGCAGGGTTGGTGGTTTTTTTTTTTTTTTTTCATTTCAGTGGCCTGTGTAACTCACAGCTGTCATCATCAGGTATCATTTGATACCGGAAAAACATATATACTTGTGGTTTCTGACCTCAGGCATTTATCAGAGTTTACCCTTACTAATTATGTCAGACATAAGGTCATTAACGGGGTTCAAATGGTACCAGAGGATCCCCAAATAAATTCATTTTTTTAAGAGTAAATGTGTATTGACTGGTGTTCTTCTTGACACATTTCTGATAAACAAGAGATGAGGATATTTTCAGTGTATGTTAATACTACAAATTAGTCTAAATTCCCACCATGAGAAATGCAAATTCCTTTCCTGAGAGCTCTGCTCCCTTGTTTGCTTTCGATGAGGTCGTGATTACAATACTGTAAATACCAGACTTTGCTTTGGCTGATGTTCAAGTGATTTTTATTAAGACCTTACCAGCCAAATAATCATTCACTTACTCATTTTCTGCACACATCCACATGCCATAGCAAAACCGCCTTTCCCCCCACCGATTGGGCTTATCCCTTCCCTCAAACATATTTTCATACATTAGGTTTTCAAGCAGATACTAGCCCTGTACATGGTGGGCCCTCAATCAACGTAAAACAACAATATCTGTGCACCTCTTAGGGAGCTCCGTGATATTAAAAGTTTTTCATTACTTTTCTCGCATTCTCTCTTTTATTCAGCAAAGCCTACCCTGTGGGTGTATTTTTTTCCCCCTCAAAACATCTTTATGCTGTATTCTTCTCTTCTGTGACTGAAATTCATCTATGTTTATTCCTCAAGCTCTTGCACTTAGATATTTTATTACAACTCCTTCATACCCTTTCCCGTTCCCAAACCTAATCCTTTCCTCTTTACCCGGAGGGCCCCTGCCAATATAACTTCAGGTGAAGCAAATGAAAATACTAGCTTTTGCCCCAGGCTTCAGCCTTCCTCCACCAAAATTAAAACGTAAAAACACTATATGGATATTAATATTATATTCCCTGCCCTGTACACCTTCTATAATGTTCTGTGGTCTGTCAGTCAACAACATTTATTGAGTGTCCACTCTGAAGAGTAAGTTGGTGCCCTTCTGAGGAGAGATGATAAAGGAAGAAAAAGAATTTTTTGTTTGTTTGTTTGTTTTCTTTACTACTAGTAAAAGTTCTGTCTTGTTCTCTGCTTGGAATTCTCCCACCCTGGCACCTGCGTCCACCTGCTGGAGGAACACTTGCCGTGATGTGTTGTCCCTCTCAGACACCCATTTTCCTGGTTCCCCAGAGAACTCTTCCCGGTACCTACAAATTGTCAGTCTATAATAAGCTACAACATCCCATCAGCTCCAAAAGGTCATAATAGAGACAGTGAACTAAAATCTGCGAACCCCACTGATGCTCCAGGAACTGTGGTAAATGCTTTACATTCCTTACACAGGGTGTCCCAAAAGTCGCCATACATAGGGAAAATGGGAAATTGTAGCTAAATGGACCTTTATTTACAAAATATGCATTACAAAATTTTTCCTTTGTACAGAGATTTTTGAGACACCCTGTATATTCCTCAAGGCTACGCTACAAGATAGCCATTGTTGCCATCTCACAGGCCTTACAAATCAGAATCAGAAAGTTCCAGTAACTTGACATGTTTATAAAAGTGGCAGAGAGTGGAGAGCAAACTCAGATCTGTCTGATTCTAAAAAGCTCCCACAGACAACAAGTTTATTTTTGTAATTGGTCCAAAGAAAAATGCCCATCCCTTTATAAAAAACTCAATAGAAACCAAGTAGGTGGGAGGCGGAGGAGGGGATGGGTAAATTTACACCTAACAGGTACAATGCACGCTACCTTAGGGAGGGGCACACTTATAACTTTGACCCAAACTGCACAAAAGCAAATCATGTAATCAAAATGTTTGTCCCCTGTAGCATTCTGAAATAAAAACAAAAAAATTTGGAGAGGGGATCAGGAAATTCAGATTATGCCATGAATAAGCAATGCATTTGCAGCATATGCTTATTGAAACCACTCTCAGTGGTGTAGCAGAGGCCAAAGAAAAGATGTAGGGTTTAGAACTGGGCGAGAACATGGGAAAGATAAAATGGAATGCAAGTTTGCAAGGGCTTTAGGAATAGTGGAGATGGGTTTCAACAAAAGAATCAAAGGATTTCCTGGGAATCATCTGTTAAGGACCCAATTGATCGCCAAAGCTGGATGATCTTGGGAAGGGTGCTGGGAACAGTGACAGAGGCTGTGGCCACACCGTTCTTGAGGACAGGACTCTTTCCCTCTAGAGAGTCCCCTGCATTTCTGCCCACCCTGATGGGTCAAGGTTCCAGGCATCAGCTACAGCAACAAAATGGCTTCAGGAAGGATAAAGAGAGCCAAGATCTCTGATACCTCGTGCTTTTGCTATGAAACCAATCTTACCAGCCTGTTCACAAAGTCAGGGAGTCAATGCAACATCAACAAGCCACACCACCACCACCCAAGGCAGAGGTGATCCAAGTTATAGCCACATATCACTACTCTATAACACAAGGGATCACGTATCAAAAGGGTCAACATGATTGGGAAGATATTCACACAACTCACAAGTAAGAACCAGATTAGCTCTCAGTAATCACCACTCAAATCCTCTACTTACGCATTTATAAAATGAGGTAGGGGTTGCCCATCCAAGTGCTGGCAGGGACAGGAAGGTCACATGTGTGAGAGGCAATAGGAAATGGCGGGGCCTGTGCAAAATGGGTCTGACACGCCTCATCCAGAAAGAGGAGCCGCAACCCAGTGAAGGCAGTTGTTGACAAGTGAGAAGGGCTGCCCAGCATTGCCAGATCTTTCCATCGTCCAAGATAATATGGAAATAAGTAGTATATGTGTATTCTCTGGATTTTTTTAAATTGGCAATTAATAAAGCATTTTTAATAGTCAAAATTGAGCTGGGTTCGAATCCCAACTCCTCTACCTACCAGCTGTGTGATTAAAAAAAAATCATTCAACCTCTCTGTGCCTTAATGTTCTCAATTGTAAGATGGTAATTATAACAACACCTACATCGATGGTTGGTTATGATGGTTAAATGAATTATTATATGTAGACCCCTCAAAATGGTACCTGCCACAAGCATTACATGATTTTGCTAATGTTGTAATTCAAAAGGATTGAGCAGCATCATTAGCGTTAAGTATTGCCAAAATGGGATGCTAATGAATAGAGATGGAGAATTAGAATGTAAAACAAAGCTCACAACTGCACAGTCCAAACCTACTATTGCCCTCCTTCAATTAGTCACTCTTCCCCACAAGGTCACAGTAAAAAAACTGCACAAAGTTGACACCGTTATCATTTTTATTGCTGGCCAGGACTGGAGTTAGCATTGAGGCGAAAGCTGGTCTGGCCTGGTGCTGGGGCACAGGCTAAGGCCCCTGACTCTAATGTTGAACTCTTGAGAACTACATTTGAATACACAGATGACACTTTTGGCCTAGCCTCTGTCACTCTAGGTGGTCTAGAAGCAAACTGTATCAAGGGCATGCTGTGGCTCCTTTCCCCAAAACCAAAACTTAAACTTCAGACATAGCCCTGGCTGGGGAGAGGCAGGGAACAAGGCCAATTTTGCAAACACACACACACACACCCTTCCAGAGGCAACAAATAAATAAGAGTTCTCTGGGTTTTATTGCACAGAAGGAAATTGGTATAAACAACCATGTCTGGTCTCTCCCAGGTTGGACAGCAATTTCTGGAAGGCTTTGGGGGACAGGCCCTCTTATTTCCCCAGGCTCCTAGAAGGAAGAGACAACTTCTAAGAGAGGGAAGTGCAAAGGTAATCCCTCTCCTAGCACTGTGACACCTCCATGTCCTGGAAGTTGGCCACCACCATCTCTTCCTCCCTGGAGATGGAGTGATTGAACCTGGGTGATCCTGACTCACCCTCAGGAGAAGTAAAGCAGAGAGGGAGGAGGAGGAGCAAGGACCCTTGAGCTCCTGCTACAGACCAACTGTAAACAATAAATGGGAACAATAAACACAGCAGGAGAGACCTGCTGTTACATCCCTGAGGTCCTCACTTTTTCTTATGTGTGAAACGTAAGTCCCTTCTCACTCTAATGCTCTGTGAACTATAAGGCCGTGAGCTCAGGTGCCATGTCATACCACTGCTCAACTACAAAAACCATATTGCCATGGCCTTGGCCTACAGACAAGCTATCACAAATTGAGTCACCGAACTTCATCAGCCTAATTTTGTAGCTTGTTCACATTCAAGAAGTGCCTTCTCTGTACTCCACCCATGTTCACTGAAGGATTTCCACCCAACCAGGGAGCTTTGAGATGTGGAACTCTAAGACAAGTGGAAAGTCACTTTGAAAACCCCGGTTCTCTGGCCAGTGAGGATTAGGGCATTCTGTTGGTCAAGGGTACATTGATTTCAGGCACTTCTGACTTGCTGAAAACAATTACCACTTGTTGTGCAATTCTTCAGCTTGTTCTCAGCTCAAATTTCATCTGGACGTTTCAGAGTTAGCAGAGCATATAAAGGGTAGTGTTTTTCACCTGCACACACATTTTTCACATGCTTTTAGTGATTGTGTAACTCAAACATCACTTTGTTTTAAACCTCCAGACATGCTATATATATTGATGGGGAAAGGAAGTTGTAGGAAAGGGAGATGTTACCCTCATTTTGATTCCTATATGAAAGGGTAGACTTGAAGGTAGGCTTTATTTTACCAGCACAAACATGGCCTCCTAATGAAAGAGACGGCTCAGAGCATTACAAAGAAGATAGAACTCCATAAGGGACATAAAGAAGACAGAATCAACAATTAAGATTCTATCTGACAATCCCAGTTTCCAACATGAGTGCAGATTTAAGTGATGCAAGATTTTTCTTTGCAATGAAAAGAAATCAAGAGCTCGCTGTAATTTCTGTCACACCATATTGTGATGCTGTTATTTAGAAAACTAAACATATGTATATATAATTCTTCAAACAAAGAAGTTGTTGTTGTTCTTTTAAGTGTAAAGCCCACAGCAGCTATGTTTGTTACAAACATTGGATCTAATCCAGGGAGGGGGAAAAATTACTTTTTCTGCCACAGGAAGTCTTACTTCATTAGCTCTAGAACATGGTTTTTCAAAATTAGTTTCCTTCCCTTTAGACCCCAAGAAAATATGAAGATGGCAAATTGACTTTGGGTCTTTGCTCACATAAGTCACAACATTTTAAAGAGCACAGAGGAATTTGAGACTAATCCTTAGAATCAGCTATCTTTTTCCTTCCACGTAGTATTATTGTAAGATCCAAAAGAAAGAGCAAATAAAATAAAATGGGACGAATGTCAGAGGGAGGGTATTTGGTGTTATTTATTACTGCTGATAAATAGCATTCAGCGCATACTATGTGCAAGTCCCTGATCTAGGCATCTTTGTGTGTATTAACTCATTTAATCTATCTAACCACCTTCTAGTTTAAGAGCTATTATTATACCTGTATTATATTAATAAATGAAGAAACTGAGATACATTGAGATTAAGTAACTTTCTTAGTAAGTGAGGGAACTAGAATTCAAATCTAGGCAATATGGCTCCACCTTTGTAACCACCACGTTTTTTAATTGCGTACCACTATGTGCAATACTAAGATGTTGCTAGTGCTTTAAATTCATTGTCTCTTTGAATCCACACAGCACTGTAGATTTCCACACCCTAGTTTACAGATGAACCAAATACAGATCAAAGGGACTAAGTAACTAGACAAGGGGCACACAATAGGCAAGTAGCGAAATCAGGATTCAAACCCAGGCCTTACCAGACCTTAAAGTTTATATGAAGTTTTCTGACAAGCACCCTGTGCTGGGAGGCAGGAATTCACATAAAACATGTGCCATGGACCCCATGCCCAAAGATGATGCCTCCACCACCTGTCTAGGGAGGAAGATAGACAAGGAAATAGATGTTACGATATAATGTGATCATCCCAAAAGGCCCTTATTTTGTAACCACTAGACTGAGATCTTAGAGTTCAACAGTAGGGTCTTGTCTTTTTATCACCACCCCATTTACCATCAGTCCTGGATTGGAGCAGGTCCACCATGTCTGTTTAGCTCATCTTCTACAGTAAAGCAGCAAATCCAAAGAATCCACGAGCCTCCCTTGTGCATCCAGGGACAAAAAGGGGAATAGAACACAGATTCTGACCAGTCCAACATTTTACCTACATAACAAGCTTAGCTTGAGCTTTCCAAGATAAACTCAGTAGTTTTGAGAAAAGAGAAGAGGTGCTTAAATATAAAGAGCTCTAAGAAAGAGAACTGGAGACTGAGAGAAATCATGGAATGAAAGCAATCAGGGGGTCCTCCCAATTTGGCTACTGGGACCTAATGTTTCATTAAGTTTCTAAATTTGGTCCTGGAAGTGTGAGCAGAATGAGGAAACTCTGTCTGTGGATGAACACTGGTCCTTCTGACTTCCAGGTGTGAGTCAGAGGGTGAAAAAGGAGTGAATAACTTACGTATCTGTCCAGATGACTGATGGTGGGGAAAAATCTCATTTTTCACAAATTATGGGCCTCTTTTTTTGCTGCTACTAATGCACAGAAGATTAAAGTGAAGTCTATATTTCACAAAAGGGAGGACCAAATGATTTAAACCCTTTGTTATAATGACCTACTTTGGAGTGAAGAATCAATTTCTTTTACAGCAAGAATCTGTTAATTTAGGGAAAGGGGAAGAGGGAGGAAGCACATGAACCAAGCATATAGAGAAAACGAGGAAAAGGCGGGGAGAGAAAATAGCTAAGGAGGTTGGGTGGGTTTTTTCTGATTCTATTATTGTATATCAAGCAATTTCAAAGTCATTTTGCATAGTGAAGAAAGGATAAACTTTGGATTCTGGTTTGAGTCCAGGCTCTGCCTCTTAGGGGCTGTATTAGTTCCCTATAGCTGCTGTAACAAATTAGTACAAATTTAGTGGCTTAAAATGACAAAATTCATTATCTTACAATAAGTTTTGAGGGTCAGAGAGAAGTCTGATGCAGATCCCACTGGGCTAAAATCAAGGTGTCAGCAGGGTCATGTTCCTTCCCGAGGCTCTAGGGAAGAATCTGCTTCCTTGTCTTTCCAGCCTCTTAAGCTGCCCATGTTCCCCAACTCTCGGCCCCCTTTCATCAACAAAGCCAGCGATGGCCAGGATTTTTTTCATATCTCATTCTGTTGGCATTGACTCTCATTTTGCCTCCTGCTTCCACTTTTAGGGACCCTTGAAGTGACATTGAGCATCCCTAGATAATCCCAGATAATCTCCCTGTCTCGAGGTCAGCTGATTCCTCCGTAAGTCCACCTGCAAACTGCCTTCTTCATGGAACCTAACATATGCATGGTTTCTGGAGATTAGAACATAAACATCTTTGGGGAGCCATTATTCTGCCTACCACAGGTCCTGTGGTGCCTCAGCAACGTGCTTAGCTGCTGACCCTCAGCTTCCTCACCTCTCAGATGGGAATAAACAAACTTGCCTCATAGGCTTTCTGCAAAAATTAAACATTACATCTATAACTCACGTGTAAGAGTGGGCTCTTGGTAAATAGTGCCTATCAGTATCATTACTAACTCTTAGTAAACTGATGGTTACTAAGAAGGCAGCAATGTCATTAAAAGCTTTAGTTAATGATCTAAGTAGCCAATGACAGGATATGTTGACATTCTTATTTTAAGTCTTTTTTTTTTTTTCCTTCCTTTTTCATTATAGCACTCTCTAGAATGTGTCTGGGAGGCCATCCTCAACTTAAGTACATCTATGTGCTCCTGCAGCCTGGCACAGGACTGGCAGGAAATAACAAACTTGGCTTTCTACCTAAGCCAACGGGGCTTTTCCCACCTTTGCTTTTTTGCACAGAACCCTGCCTGGAGTCAAAGGGAGCTAAGAAAATAGAGAAGTTAAAGTAGTGTCTTCAGTAATTTGGCTTCTTCTGTCACATAAAACAACAGGATCTTTCTGGCAGGAGCCCCTTCAGATCTCAGTATGTCCAAAGCACCCTATTGACCTGCCTGAGCAAATGGCAGTGTCTTATGTTAGAAAGGTTGAAAGTTCTCAATTTTGGAAGATAAAAATAAGAGAATTGCCAAGAAATGCACCTTGCTTCTCACAGTATTACAGTGTTACAGCTATCAGACATTGCCTAATTATTATCCAAACATTCTGAGCAAGCTCCCTGTCAGTGAAGCTAAGCATATTAGAAGTTCTTCTGGGCGCCCACCAATAAACTAGATCCTTTACTTCACACCTGCTGAGACTATAGGAGTTTCAAGGCAATTGTCCTAAGGAGCTAGCCAGGCATAAGACTCAGCTGAAGATGAAGAAGGAGGCATTTGGAGGCACAGCCAAGCTACAGCTGATCCAGGATGGGGAAGTAAGGGGTTTCTTCATGGTTACCATAAAATCGGTGACCTCTAACAAGCACTTCCAGGTCAAATCATTCTGTTCTTTACAAGCACAGATACTAGGACAAGTTGCTGCACACAAGAGCCACCGAACTCCAGGGATCTTAGCTCCCCACAGCTTCTCCGTGGACCAGGAAGGCCTTGTCCCCTTAGTTCTAACCACAGAGACTTGTGGTACTGGGGCAGCAGCCTTCCTGTCAAATCACTTCACTTTTTGTTGGGAGAGGATACATATCTCACCCATTGTCATGTGATGAAATAGAGCAGAACTTGGACTAAAACTACATCTTCTGATTCTGTGGCTTTTTCCCCACCACACCAAGATGTCCCTTCAAATTAAAGAAAAAGAAGTGGTTGCCAGAATACACTCAGTATAATATAACATTTAGAACAATATAGATGCTGCTTGTATTTGATGTCATTCAACTTTGACAGGAAAAAAAATCTTTGCATGTTTCCATAATGTGCTGACAGTCTGTTCTCTTAGAGAAAACAAACTGTCCAAAATTATCTGTGCCCTGACCTCTCCCCCTTGCTCATTCTGGAAGATTCGGGGAATAGCACTACTAAATGGAGGCTGCAGCTGGTATCTAGGGAATCAGAAAACTTCCAAGAGTGGCAAGGGCAGTAATAGGAGAAGGCAGAGCCCTTGAGCCAAGCACTCACACAAACAGGCTCTCCCGCAGACAGCTGAGCCTGCCCCAGAAGAGGGAGAGGCAAAGATTCAAGGGCAACAAGAGGGGTTATTGGGCAACCATCCGTGCATCAAAGGACAAGTAGCTATCTCCCTCTGACACGTGCGCGGAAAAATGGAGCAGACGGAAAACCATAAATGTCAAAATGGTATAGCTCCATGCAATCACTGAGAGAGCTAATGGGGCTACAAAAAGAAACACACACACCCACACACACGTTCAGAGTCCCATGAAATATAACCGAACGCGTCCTTATGAATTTTCATACTCCTCTGTGATCCATCACAGCAGAAACTACACCCCCAGCTGTCATCCATCCTGAAGAGCAACACAGGCGGGCAGGGAGACACAGCACCCAGGGGATTGGCGGCCTCCACTCGCTGAGGTGCCTCCCCCTACCCCTGCAAGCTATAAATCGGGAGCTCGCAAAGGAACCAAGTACACCCGCGCCTGTGAGGCAGTGGGGGTGGTGAGGGCATCCCCGTCTGTCAGGGAATCCACCCGCACCTCGTGTGCAAAGCTGGGAGTGGAGAGATGTCCTGAACGAAGTTCCGTCTTCCTCCACACCCTGCTCTCACACCTGACAGGCCTGGTAATCTACTTCCGGATTTTCCTGCTGAGGCTCCATTCTATGAAATAGGCACTTTTTTGTTTGTTTGTTTTTTTAAGAAATTCTGGTTTGAGACCCCAATCTGATCCTTCCCTAGCCTATTAACCTAGGGACTCAGGAGGAGCTGTGGGAAAGAGGAAAGAAAGGTAGAAGAGAGGCTGGGACAGAGGAAAGAGAGATTGAATACCGCTGACACCTCCATATATACTATCTCACTTCATCCCTGCAACAATGTTCACAAGAGAGCTTGATTTACTTCCATTTTACAGATGGAAGAATTGAGACGCCAAGAGGTTACTTGGTTTATCTATGTGAGGTTACTTGGTTTATCTATGTAACAAGATTAGTCCATGCTTGCTTTAGTTTCTCAGAAAGCCCACTAAAGCTAAGAACCATAGGCTGTGAGCACCCCCACATTGCAGTCTTGCTAAGAAGTGGCCACACCCACGCTTGGATCCCACGATCACATTCAGCCTGTGTAAGCAGAGTCTGGAGCTTGTTGAGAAGGAGAACAGGTGTAAGAGTTGTCCATCCAACAGGGACTTCTACAGGATGAGGCGAATGAGGTTCCAGTCCTCGGCTGGAGGCTTACTGAGTCAAAGAAACTCATTAGCCTACCCTGGTACAGTCACAAGAGTAGGATGCAGTTTGACAACGGGATATTTGTTCCTGGGAGTTTGTGGGCTGACCAAACCTCCATGTGGTTGCTGCCTTAAGCCCAGAAATTCAGAGACTTTTGAAGGCAGTAGAATTCCAGCTTGTTGTCCTAGCACATGACACAGCCTCAGGGTGTGTGGGCCTCCCAGGGACCCAGTACAGTCTGAGAAGGGGACTTGGTCTTATTTGTCTTCGTGGGACCCAAGAGGGTTTACTGGCAGGGCAAGAAGGCCCCAGCCCTACGAGGCTGTGGGTTAGCCCACGACAGATAAGACTTCAGGAGGGATTTAAGAGAACAGACCAGGACATCATGCACTGCAGGGGTGCCCAGGAGGTGCCTCTGAAGGACCCATGGAAGGCATGGAGGACCTGAGAGTTGCCAGTGGTAGTCGTGGAAAAACTGCAAATAGCCCCAGCGAGCTGGAGACTTTTGCCTCTTTTCTTCTACACTTTGCTCCTCCTGCCCCAACTCTGGAGGGCCCAGAAGACAGGAAGGGAAAAAGAACAAAGAAAGTAGGGGACATAGGAAACCATGCCCACCTTCCCATTGCAGAGCTGCCCTGAGCTGGGATCTGGTACCGATGAAGAAAGAAGATAGGGAAGAAGAGTGACACTTTCAGCTGCTACGTGTGAGCTTCAAGTTTTAAAATGGACTGGACTAAAACTTTATAACGTCTGAAAAGGAGCTTTAATTATCAAAAGGCTGTCAATGACTAAAAGGCTTTGGTATCCTGGCATGAGAAAGTGGGGTTCAATATGGCTTGATAGAAGGTGGTGTTGGGGAGAAAAACAGTGCTTTCCTACTTGGACCCTATCAAAGTCAGCTCAGCCAATAGTTTGATCATATTGAATATTATAGATGTTTGCAAAGTCAGAATTTGAACTTTTTTTTCCAACTCCAAAGCAAAGATTATTCTCATATTATGGGAATAGAAAATCAATGTCAAGGCCGGGCTCTGTGGCTCATGCCCGTAATCCTAGCACTCTGGGAGGCCACGGTGGAAGGATCACTTGAGCTCAGGAGTTCAAGACCAGCCTGAGCAAGAGCAAAACCCTGTCGCTACTAAAAATAGAAAAATTAGCCAGGCATCACGGCACATGCCTGTAGTCCCAGCTACTTGGGAGGCTGAGGCAAGAGGATCAGTTGAGCCCAGAAGTCTGAGGTTGCAGTGAGCTATGATGACACCACGGCACTCTAGTCTGGGCAACAGAGCAAGACTGTCTCAAAAACAAACAAACAACAACAAAAAAAATCAATGTCAGTTGAGGTTAAACTTAGAGTTAAACAGACATTTTGGAATCACTTTTTCCCTCAATTATCAGTGGCAGCACAAATCTGTTTCAGGAATTCAGGGGATCTGTTTAGGAATTCACGTAGGGATCTGTCATGCAAATCAGTCCAGTTCCATATACTTTTGTCCACTGTTGTGTCAAAGTTGGTAGCAGGAGCACACTCTGGCTGTCCAACTTAGTAGAAGACACCAAGAAGCAAGAACAGACAAATATTCCCTCCTTCACCAAACTTTTATTAGGCTCCTCTGAACCCCTGTCTGCTAGGCCTGCACCTCGGCCTGCTTTTAACAAGAATTCTTCTAAGTCACTTTGGCAAGAATCCTCCTACCCTTGGCTTTTCCTCTTAGCACTTTTCCATGTACTGAGCCCTTCACTGAGTGTATAAATCCCCAGGTGTTTTTGCTGTCTTCGGAGTTGAGCTCAGTCACTCTGCCCTGTTACAACAGTCTCTCCTCTACCAAGACTTGAAGAAAATCCCTCTCGTCATTTTTAACAAGTGCCCGGTGAATGTGTTCTGTTTAACAGTACCGACTCCAGGAACCTTATTGACTTGAACACTGTGGAAAGATAACAAGAACAGCTACCTCTGTTTCATGTGTCTGTGGTTTTGCCAAGGCTGGTTTCTTTCACTGTTGCCAAACACATTTTTAATTTTCCCATTCTTTTTGGTTGTTTGAATTAAAGGAAAAGAGGGAAACGATTTGAAAAACAAAGAGAAAACATTTTTAAAATATTACAAATAGACTGAGGGGAAAGGACCAATTAGTACCTGTGACAAAGAAAGGCCCTGCATTAAAGGCTGGGGAGGAAGAGAAAAGGAAGGGGTTGGGGGGAAAGAAGAGAAAGGAAGAGGATTTAGCCAAGTCAGGCTTATGTACTAAATGTTATAGCTTTATAAATTCCCAGAAGTACAAAAAAGATCTCAGTGTATATAATGCTTTAAAAAAGTCACAGAAGGAAAAAGGAAATGAATTCAACTCACTTGCTTTCAGGGCTGCCTTTAAAAGAGAAAAAAAAAAAAAGAGGTAGATAAATGCTGCTAACAGAGCTCTTTGCAATGTTTCAAAATGAATAAATAAAACCTTCCCTGCCAACTTTTTTTTATTATTATGTCTGTCTCTGACTTTTTAAATGCTTTCCTTAAAAATGTTTTCATGCTTCCTTTTCCCTGAACGTTTTACAGTTCGCCTTCTTAAATTTCACTGGAGACCTGCAAATCAAGTTGCATCTTGCTGATTTGATAGCTGCTTTTACGCAGCCCAGCGGAAGGCAATGCCTTAGCATCACTCTTGCTGGGAAGAGAGTTTATTAGCAAGGCCTCCCCTGCTTGGCTGGCAGGAGGACGTGCTAGGAAGGCCAGACGAGGCTCGAGGCTCCGTCCGGCCCAGGGGCCAGCCAGCAGGTGTCTGGATCAGACAAGCAAGCCACTCAGTGGTGACCTTCAGTCTCATAGCGACAACAAAGGAAATCACCTCTTTCCCCAAACATCATTAGAGGCCCTTGCTTCCCCACTCTGGTTGGGAGAGGGGAAGGGAAAGTGGGCAGAGGCAAGAGAAGAAAAATCCTTGTTTTGCAATCCTAGTAATTAGTCCTAGAGGATTTCTCCAACTGCTACTGCTGGCAGGAAGTCTTGGAAAGTGGCGGCTGCGTCAGGCTTGCTGCACCGGCCACCGCGGTGCGGGCTCCCTACTTGAAATTCAAATGAGAGCTGCTCTGACCTTTCCTGTCACATATTTTATTTCAGAGACAGTTTACAAGGCCTCTCCACCATGCAGGTCATGTTTTAGTTTAAACAGAAATACTCTCGTAGGTGTTAGATGCGAGTTAATGATTACACTGAAATCGTTCTAATTAGGCTCTGTTGTTACATGCTGCCCTTTGGGGGCTGCTGCTGTTGTCACATAAAGTATTTTGTAGAAAAATAATTGGTCTGAGGTCTCTTCCTCCTTCTTTCACATACACATCTCCTCTCTCCCTCTTTTTTTTTTTTTTTAATAATTATTGATCTTTCAGCACTTGATCAGGAAGATCATTCTCCTCCTGGTTCTTATGAACCTTCAGGAAGACATTGAACTGTCAACTGCAGCTGAGAAGGAGGTAACCTCCGCCAGTTCAGTCCAGCCTCACTTCCTCAGAGGCGAAATGAGGATGAGGTTCCTATTAGGGCTCCTCCAAAGCATCCTTACATTTTGTTTTGTTCTGTCTCGTTTTGCAAGGAGCCCCCAGAAGGAATAGTTGACATATTCCGGGAGTCTTGTCACCTTCCTGGGCCGTGTCCTGTGTGGTGTGGGCAGTGCTTATTTCCCTGTAGGGTTGTTTCTGTGTCATTTACCTACATCTATATGGATACGCCAGGCACAGTGCACTCTGGAGCAATTCTCAATCTTGTTACTGCTAGGATGAGCCTATATTGATTTTTCCCCCCTTTCTCTCAACTTTTGTCTTTTCTCATTTACCCTCAATAATTGACCCAGCTGCCTTATAGAAAAGGCACTTAAGCAGTTTGAGGGCATATACTTAACACTGGAGGAAGAGGAAACAAAGTAAGGGAACACTGAGTGAGCCTATTCTAAAGAATGGACAATACTGATGAAGATGAGATGGCCTACCACTTGGAGAGAAAAACACTTTTTTCCCCTAAACTTCTGACAGTTAACAGCTTGGCTGAAGAGTTAAAAGGAGCAAGGATGAGGCTTCAAATGAAGGGGCAATGATTCAAACTGAGGCGAGTATGCTAACCTACTATCCCAAGTAGGAGGAGAGGGTGCTTAACATCCTCTTCTGTAATTGAGAGACTTCACTACACTTTTTAAGGTTGCTTCCGTCCTACAAGCTATGAAAAAAAAATATTCTGAGGCCAGCTTGTCTCAGCCACTTTAAATCTACATCAAGTGTCATCAGAGAATTCAGAAAATTTAAAAATAAAAGACTTTGCAGCAAAAAGCTTTTTGAAGCAGGTTGGCAAAAAAAAAAAATTTACTCATCCAAATCACAAAAAAAAAGTATGAAGAATCAACAAAATTATAAAAGCATTGCTACTGTTTACCTATCTTAAAAATTCAATATCTCTAGGATTTGCTGTCTGGCCCAATAATCCAAGGACTGCTCAAAGTGTGGTTCACAGAGCAGCAGTGCCTGCTTCCCCTGGGGGCGCTAGAAATGCGTAATCTCAGGCCCCCACCCAGACCTGCAGGGTCAGGATTGTCACTTTAACAAAAGCCCAGGTGATTCACCTGCACATTCAGTCTGACAGGCCTCGTTTTACCTTCTTACCTTCAGAATTTCTTCCTCTCCACAGAAGGATTCCCTGACTCTGTAACTTGTATCCTGTGAAATCCATCTTGTGTCTCACACCACCACAGGGAGAAACGTGAGCTCCGTCTCCTGGCTCAGTTTCCCCAAGAAGTTGAAAAGAATAAAACAGAGACATTAATTGGGCTTTCAAGAAAAAGCATAGTAACGACAACTTCCTTGAGAAATATGTCATTGCAATGTTTTGGTCTATTTTCTTTTGGCATGGGGGGGGGAGCAGTGCAGGGACAGTATTCAGGGAACCTTGAATCCCTAGGAAGAAAGTCATAATAATTAAAATACTGAGTTAGAGACTTCATGTTCTTTTTAGCTTCACTTAAGAGCTAAAGTGAGTTATCAGTCCACAAAAACCCTTGTTATATGAATAAACATTCTGCCAGCGATGCTAAGAATTCAATTAGTGTTCTGTGCAAGTATGAATGGACTAGTTTCTCATTGGTTTATTAGCTTGCCCCTTGTTAAGACCTAGTTTTAGGGGTTTGTCTTCCTTGGTATCTTTTAAATAAAAATTTTTTCAGCAAGTATATACATACACACTCACCATATATATACAAATATATCCACACTGAGTGTATGTGTGTATACCTTATCTGAATTGTTTAAGAGAGCAAGTCTTTATTATATATAAATACACATGCATCTATATAAGTACATGTATATATACTGTGCCTGTCTATGTATATCTGATAAAGACCCTTGCTATCTCTTCTAAACAATTAAAAGCAAGTTCATTTCATGACCCCCACTGACCCTAGACTGCAGCCTAACAGCCTCCTGCCTGCCAAAACCTCCAACTGCAGTGTTTGTTGCTAACATCTTTGTCACTGCCTAAACAAGGCATCAATAATTAAATTCCCATTTATAAAAAGAGGAAATTATTCATGCCATCAGCACTCCCCATCAATAACGGGAGGAAACCTAACTATCTCATTACCCCATCACACTGTGTGCAAACAGAACTGCCCGTTGTTGACGATAAATATTTGATAAGTGAGGAAACAGGAAGGATAAACCAAGGATGCAGTGCAGGGCTGCGGAGTTGCCAGGGCACGTGGCCCTGGTGGCTGTGGTTTACCTCCTGGGTCATCCCCGAGATCGCCTCCCGGATCAGCAGAAAACTGACCACAGCTGAGTGGAAAGCAGGACCTCGCCTGCCTCTGAGTCATACGGCCTTGCTTCCTCTATTCACGTCTAGAAATAAAACATTATAAACCTCTATTTTCTCTTTTCCTCCTTTGCTTTTTCGATAAATTCGAGAAGTTTCTCGATCAATGTTTTAAAATAAGCCATTGGTTCTGAAACATTCTACTGTGCCTCAACGTCCTGCCTGCAAGTCCAGTGGAAACCGCGCTGGTCCATGAGGTGGGAGCTGTGGTCCTGCTGGGAAGCATCGGGGCAGCTGCTTTGCCTCTTTGTGCCTCAGTTTCCTCACGTCGGAATTGAGACTTTTGGAAGAGCTGATTTCTCTTTCAGCTCTTATAAATAAACTGTTTCTTCTCATGGAAAATCTTCCCCCAAAATAAAAAACAAAATACAGGAAAATCACAAGTGACCCAAAAGTAGTGAGGCAGTATAACTTTAAGTTTGGTACTGACTTTGCTGCTGACCTCAGAGGAATAGTAAATCCAGACCCCATGTTCCTCTGCTCCATTGAATAGAGATAATGCTGATTATTGTCTTTTGCAAGGTTGTTTTCTGTTCCCATACACCATCTATTCTCCGCCCTTCTCAGTCCTTCTCGGCATCTCTGGGCGCTGACCCCTGCAGACAGCATCACCCATGTTCCCTTCTTTTCTGGTTTCCTGTTGGACTGGGCCAATGGAAGGTTCTGGCAAGAGATTGGAAGGGAGGAGTTGAGAGATGCTAGGATATTTCCTTGCCACTCTCTCCCCATTTCTGCAACCCTTCCGTGACAGCAGTTGTGTCTTCCCCTAGCTACAGCTCCCACCAGATGGCCCCTTTCCATGGCTCCCGTTTTCACTGAGCTCTGGAAACCTCTTTCCTCCTCTGTCCCCTTAGCCCTGGGCATAGCAATAGCTCCCACCGTAGCCACCTCTGCCCACATCTCCGTAAGAAGTCCTTTCCATAAAGCCCTCTATTAGGTCTCTCTGAGGTCAGCTCCATTTCATAACAAAACTATGAGAGAAATCCAGGTTAAATATTAAGAATAACCGATTTAAAATAATTTAGGTATTGTATTAGTTTGCCAGGGCTGTCATAAAAAGGACCAAAGACTGGCGGCAAAAATAACAGAAAATTATTTTCTCACAGGTTCTAGAGTGTAGAAGTCCAAGATCAAGGTATCAGTAGGGTTGTTTCTTCTGCAGTCTCTCTCCTTGGCTTGTAGATCCGCCCTGTCCCTGTGTCTTCACAAGGTCTCTCCTCTGTTGTGTCTGTGTCCTAACTTCCTCTTCTTAAAAGGACACTAGTCAGATTGGATTAGGGTCCACTCTAATGACCTAATTTTAACTTAATTACCCTGTTAGGACTCTAACGTTCTGGTTAGGATTTCAACATATTAATTTGGAAAGGGACACATCTCAACCCAAACAGGTACTTTCAGCATAATTTCAATAGGAATTTTCAACATAGTTAAACCACAAGTTTTCATGAATGAAAACTGGCTATATTTCTAGCATATTCTTCAAGTGAGGTCTCCCAGATCATAAAACCAAACCACAACTAATGTCATGCTATCAATAGGGTATGTGGTACCAGAAATGAACTCCAGCCAAACATTGGTCACACTGCAGTGCTGTCCTTACCCACCTCGACCAGAGGAAACTGTGGCCAGAACGGGAACATGCTGTGGTGAAAGAGGTTAATTGGGAAGCAGAAGATGGGGGCTGCGAGCTGAGTGGCCTGTCACTCAGGGTTTCAGACGCCCCACATCTGCATTCATAAAACAGCAATCAGACCTACCGCTTCATGAGGTTATCAAAAGGACCAAAGGAGACAGTGTAAAAGGCTTTTGCAAACTTAAAATACTGTTCTATATAAATAATGCAATGGCCCTAAGTTTACCTGTATTACAATATTTTCTGTTTTTTAGAGTATTAAGGGTTTAAAGACAATAAGTCTTTGAAAAGAACGAAACATTTGCCATACATTCATTTATTTCTTCCACAGCTCCTAGCTAGGCACACAGTGGGTTTTCAATAAGTATTAGCTGAATTAAAGTTTCAGGTGTGCAGTGTTTATCAACCTGATTTCTAATTAAAGAGCAAAACATTAAACAAAGACACCCAGTTCTGGAAGATGAAACTGGAAGCATCTATTAGCTTGCCTATTACGTTGAGCTTATGAGAATTTCCCAACATTTTCACCAATATCTTTTGGTAATTAAAACACATCAATATATTTAGAATGCATTCAGGAAAACATTTATCAGTATTACGTCCAGGGGCCATCAGGTATGGTGCATGATTCTTGCCTGATGATGAGAGAGCTTCTTCAGTTTCCTGGCATGGTCTTACCCATGGCAGATATGTTCCAAGACCCCAGTGGATGCCTGAAACCTTGAACAGTACTGAACCTTATTTATACTATGTTTTTTTCCTATAAATACATACCTATGATAAAGTTTAATTTGTAAATTAGGCACAGCAAGAGATTAACAATAATAACTAATAATAAAATATAACAATTATAACAATATACTGTAATAGAAATTACATGAATATGGTCCTTCTCTCTCTCCCAAAATATCTTCTTGTACTGTACTCATCCTTCTTGTGATGATGTAAGATGATAAAATGCCTACATGATGAGATGAAGTGAATGACATAGGCATTATGACATAACATTTAAAACTTATGAACTGGTTATTTCTGAAAATTTCCATTTAATATTTTCAGACCACAGTTAACCTCAGGTAACTGAAACCATAGAAAGTAAAACTGCAGATAAGAGGGTGCTATTGTACTTACATGGAAACTTTAATGTAACTGGAATTTTTATCCAATAACAACTCCATCCTCAATCACCACATCATGGTTCTGTGTCTACTAGGAAATTTTATTTTAAGGTAGACTGAGTTTTGCATCATTTTTATGTTCTATTAAGTGACACTGATTGCTGGAATCCTAATTCTTCCTCAAATTCATGCATGGTAGAAAGTGTTATAAAAAATACTAAGGAAGTCTAACTGGAAGTAGGAAGTATCACATGATGAGTAATGGGAATTATAAATTTGGATACTTTTTACTTTAAAGAAATACTTCATTGAGTCTTTTGACCTTCCCTTGATCTCTTTTGGCAAATCCCTTCATTTCAATTCAGTATCACACACTCAGATCATTATAATAGATGGTCTTTCCTTGAGTTAGGGTTGGTAGGTTTTCTCTAATTTAGTTATATCATGATTAAAAGTATGATTTTAATTGAAATAGAACTGTGATGTATGCTTCACAATTTACACAGTTGCTTTCTTATTCATAACCACTTCCTATTATATAACATTCCTGCGACATTATTACAAATCCAGAGAGAGGGAGAGAGAGAGGATTATGGGGAGTTGAATAATCTCCAAAGTTTCCATTTCAGATGCTATCTATTATATTACCAGAAATAAAGAGGAACGACGAACAGCTAAGGGAGAAGGAAAGGAGAAATGAGAACAGCAGATGTTTCAATGGGAACAACAAGAAAATTATTTTTCCTGTGCTTGGACAGGAGGATATGTAGCTGAACGTGAGGGCAGGACCCAACAGGGTGTGGGCTCTGAAGTCAGACTAGCTGGCTTCATGCTGGCTCTGCCACTTCCTAGCTGTGTCAATGTGGGTGCATTCTTAACCCCTCTATGCATCCATTGTCTCTTTTGTATTAATAAAAGCAGGATAATACAAATATCTACTTCATAGGGTTGTTCTGGGAATCAAAAGAACTAACTAATGTAAGACTTAGGGCTGAGCTTGGTGACTAATATCTGAATAAATATTAGCTGCTACTGTTATCATCGTTGTCATTGTTGTTATAAAAATGTTCAGTCCTCCTTAAGTTAAAACTTTGCCACTGGCACCGTGAGGCCTGTCTGAGCGACCTTCAGTGCGGTTGGGTCCAAGTTTGAAATATGGCAACTTTGAAAGATATTACCAGGCGACTGAAGTCCATCAAAAACATCCAGAAAATTACCAAGTCTATGAAAATGGTAGCAGCAACAAAATATGCCCGAGCTGAGAGGGATCTGAAACCAGCTCGAGTGTACTGAATAGGATCTTTGGTTCTTTACGAAAAAGCTGATATTAAGGTACCTGAAGACAAGAAGAAGCACCTCATCATTGGTGTGCCCTCAGATAGAGGACTTTGTGGTGCCATCCATTCCTCAGTTGCCAAGCAGATGAAAACTGAGGTGGCTTCACTCACAGCGGCCAGGAAAGAAGTTATGATTGTTGGAATTGGTGAAAAAAATCAGGGGCATATTTTATAGGACTCATTCTGACCAGTTTCTGGTGGCATTCAAAGAAGTGGGCAGAAAGCCCCCTACTTTTGGAGATGCGTCAGTCATTGCCCTTGAGTTACTAAATTCTGGATATGAGTTTGATGAAGGCTCTATCATCTTTAATCGTTTCAGGTCTGTCATCTCCTATAAGACAGAAGAAAAACCCATCTTCTCTCTGAATACCATTGCAAGTGCTGAGACTATGAGTATCTACAATGATATTGATTCTGATGTGCTGCAAAATTACCAAGAATACAATCTGGCTGACATCATCTACTACTCTTTGAAGGAGTCTACCACCAGTGAGCAGAGTGCTAGGATGACAGCCATGGACAACGCCAGCAAGAACGCTTCTGATATGATTGATAAGTTGACTTTGACATTCAACCGCACCCGCCAAGCTGTCATCACGAAAGAGTTGATTGAAATTATCTCTGGTGCTGCAGCTCTGGATTAATGAACCATCCTCAGATAAGAGGTAAAGAAGGAAAATTCAGCCAGCTGATTTGTTTTTAACTTACTGCTATTTTTGTCAGAAGAAGTTGTTGCTCCACTGCTGAAGACAGCAAGATATTTGTAAATTATCTTACAATAAACAACTTAAAATAAGAAAAAAAAAAACTTTGCCACTGGTTAAGATCCTTCCAAATGTGTCAACATCTGAGTCAAAGGTAGGCAAGTAGGCAACGTATATCCCAGCCCTTTTGTGAGTTAAGAGGGATGGACTGGTCTGGCCCTTCCCAGCCCTCACATTCAATGTTTCCATTCCATGAGCTCATCAGACCTGCCAAGCTTTCAGGCTACATATATTCTAGAACAGGAAGCAATCTAGAAAATAGGAGTGTCAATTTAACATATTTTGTGATGAAGAGACAAACTTAGAGAGATTAGCTCCGGCTGGATTTCTTGCACGGGTCTATGTGTCAGGCATGGGGCTAGAGTGGGGATGACACTGCTGAATGAGGACAGGCTCCTCCTCATTACACACCCAGCCGGTGTTGCCACAACCCGCCCACCTCCTTATTTCTCATACTCCTTAGCGCAAGATTCTAAAAAATTAATCCATGCATGGCTAGATAGAAAAATGACCTGGAAGACCAAAATGTATGTTTCTTGAGGGCCAGAACCTTGTCTTAACCTTTTCCTGTTTCTTCCAGAAAACCTATCACTTCGCCTCACACACAGCAGGTCTTGAAAAAAAAACTTGTTTAAAAATATTGACTTTGTTCGATTTGCAATGATATATCTACCATCATTCTTTCCTCCCTCTTAGCATGATTTGACAAATGAGCATAAAGAAAAGATCATGAAAAGAAATAGTTCATAATAAAAATTTTTAATTCCTTTTAATTTCAGAACTCCTATCATATTCCTTATGCCCATATGTCAAAAAGTAGATACTAGTTTCCTGAGGGGCCACTACAGGAGCACAGGGTGACATTCCTAAAATGTCCTTCTACCAACATGCATCACCAGCTGCTCACTGTCCACTTTGGAAGATATACCCATTAGCACATGTCTTAGTCCGTTTGGGCTAATATAACAAAACACCATAAACTGAGTATCAAAACAACAGAAATTTATTTCTCATAGTTCTGGAGGCTAAAAAGTCCAGAATCAAGGTGCCAGCAGATTCAGTGTCTGGTGAGGGCCCCCTCTCTGGTTCACAGATAGCACCTTCCTGGGGTGTCCTCACATGGTGGAAATGAGAGCGCTGGTCTCTGCATCTGCTTATAAACTCACAGATCCCACTCATGAGGGCTCCACCCTCATGACCTCATCACCTCCCAAAGGCCCTACCTCCTAATACCATTACATTGAGAATTAGGTTTCAACGTATGAATTTGGGGGGGACATAAACATTCAGTCCATAACAATACACATATAATTACTTTGTCACATCAAAAGACATTTTTTGTTTCAAATTAAATGCAAACTTTGGATGGCTGCCAAATCCTATTTATCAATGTAACAAATAATATTTACCAATTGCTTCATTTCCCTAAATTGTTTTCCATCCTCAGAACACGTTGTTTGCATCTTAATTTAGCACTAATTTTTCTACACTTGAAACTTCTCCCATGTGTTTTACCTTGTTCCTGCATCTGACAAAAGTAAACACTGTCTGGGACAGCTCTGGCAACTTGCTAAAACAATGGATTAGTGCATCCTGCCTTAGGCAAAGCCTTTCTTTCTGCCCTTTAGGGATTGCACAGCTATCAGATGTAATTTTGATTCTTGATATTTTAGCAATCATGCATGGACTTCTTTAGGCAAGTGAAACTGAAATATCTCTCTGACAACATGTTGGAACACGTCCCAGTCAAGGACACAAACCACAGTTGCCTCCCTGTAAAAGATGAAGAAAGCTAAAAAGGAAGGTAGCCATGGATGAAGAATAAAAGAGAGAATCAACTCGGAATTCAGACCTTAGTCTGAGTCATGGTTAATCTTCTACCAATCATAGCTTCATTTTTTTTGTTGTTTCCATATTTACTGCAACCAGGACATGGAAGACCAGAAAACAAGAAAGCATTTGAGACAAGTAGAGATGACAATGAGATCTTAAAACCAAATCAACTCCTCCTTCACGCAGACAATAAATAAATTTTGTGGCTCCTGAGTAGACAAGAGCCCACCCTAAGGATGGCTCCAAATTAAGATCTTCATGTGCAACCAGGTGAGCCACATTAAGGAGACAGCAAGTGGTAACTCTGGTGACAACGACTCTCTCCTTTGAGCAAAACTTTAGTCGGATTCCTCTGAATCCTCTGCTTGACTAGGATTGACCTTGGGCTTCCCTTCCTAAACTTGCAGAACCCAGTTTGAATAAGAATTCTGCTAAGTCAGTTTAGGGAAAATCCCCTACCTTTGGTATCTGCCCACCCTTGCTATCTTATCACCCTCACTTGCCTTAAGCAATAATTCTATTAAGTCATTTTAGCCAGAAACCCCTTATCCTTGATGGTTTTCTTCTCAGTAATTTTCCATCCACTAACCCCATGTTGTCCCTTGATTATAAATTCCCATTTATCATTATTGGAGTTGGATCCAATCTCCCCATTGCAAGACTCCATTGTAGGGGTCCCCGTACCTATCGCCATGCCCTGTCCCGCCTTTGAATTAAGTCTTCCTTACCCTCTTTAGGAAGTATCATGAATAATTTTTTTAATACTTGCATTGGGAAGAGCGATGTCAAAAATCAGACTGGTTGTTCCTCTAATCAAATTCCCCTCTCTACTTTTTTCTTACTCCTCAGCTTGATGAGCTTCAGGGCACCCCATCTCAAAGATCTGCAATCAGTCAGCTCAGTGTTTCCAACATTAGTGTGCATCCGAATCCCCCGTGGAGCTCGCTCAAAATCCCCATCCTCAGAAGGTCAGGGTGCTGAGCGCCTGAGCATCTGTGTTTTTAATAAGCCTCCTATGTGAATCCAACACGAATGTAGTTCATCTTACATAGACAAAACGGTGACAAGAGATGTTGGCACAGTGTCCCAGGCCACATAGTGAATACTAATGCTCGTTAGGTATGGAGCTGGGCTTGGCTCTAGTCCCTTCTTGATATCCTGGTTGCAGTAATGAGCCTGCACTTCTTACAGCATCAATGGTCAATGCCTCTGCCTGACTTTCTAGGTCCTTCTTAATACAATACTTTGCAACTAGACTCTCTCCAGTCACCCTCATCCCACCTCCCTGGGTACCCTCTACTTAGGCCAAGCAGCCTTCTGTGTTTTGTCCCTGATCATATGTTGTCATCTTCACTGGAATATCCTCTCTTCTCTGCCCCACCAATAACTCCACCAGTTTCTCAAATTTCTGCTCAATTCCCACTGCTTCCTCAAAGCCTTACATGACTGTTCTACCTTCCCTCTTCTTTCCTTTAATCACACTTCAGTCCTTACTGCACAGCTGGGCCATTAACTGCATATTCTTATAGAGTTGCTATGATGATCAATTTTACATGTCAGCTTGACCGAGCCATGGGATGCCCAGATAGCTGGTTAAACATTATGTCTAGGTGTGTCTGTGAGGATGTTTCTGGAAGAGAATGGTATTCAAATGAGTGGACTGAGTAAAGCAGATGGACCTCCCCAGTGCAGCTGGCTGTCATCCAATTCATTGAGGGCCTGAATAGAACAAAAAGGTGGAAGAAGTTTGAATTCGCTTTCTGCCTGACAGACTGAGCTAGGACATCAATCTTGTGCCATTGGTGTTCCTGGTTCCCAGGCTTCAGACCTGGACTGGGATCTATACCACTGGCCCTCTAGCTCTTAGGCCTGGAACCACACAGCCAGCTTTCCTGAGTCCCCAGCTTACAGGCAGCAGATCATGGGACCTCTCCATACCCATAATTGTGTAAACCAATATCTTATTAAATATACATCTATCTATCCTGTTGGATAGATATCCATATATATCTCCATCATATTGGCTCTGATTCTCTGGAGAACCCTCATTAAAATGCTTTTGTTTCTTTTTATATTATTTATATTATTTCTTTTAATTTTTATATTGTTTCCTTAAATTTTTTATATTGTTTCTTACATAAAATAATTTCAAATAATTTCTTATAAAAGAAATTATTTCTTATAAAATAATTTTCAATTATTTTGCCCAACTATAATAGATGGTGAGTTCCCAAAGTCAGGGCCCATCCTCTACATTTTTTTTGGTATTTCTCATAGCACCTAACAAAGTGTTGAACATATAGTGGGAAATCAATAGATATTTGCAGGTGTCTTGTTATTATTCTGCTGTCATTACATTGCCAATTGACATATGTTTGTCCTGTTTTTAAGATGTAACCTCTTTAAATGAAGTTTTATTATTATTGTTATTATTATGATGATGATGATTAGATTGAGAATCACAGGCTGTCAGGCACTTGGATATAAACCAAAGTTCATAAATTGCCAGTTTTACAACATATTTTGTTTGTCCTCCAAAATAATTTTGAAAATTAACCATTATTTCAAAATTAGGAGATTTCACATAAAATGAAACCTCTCTTAGAAAATATAAAATCTGAGAATTCTGCGCTCACATCCGTGCAGGTCAGAGATTGCCTTGGGCTAAGTAAAAGCAGGGGCCTCCTTTAGACAGGAATTGCGTGGTCCAATTTGCCACAGTCACCATCCTTCCTGTGGTGTTCCCAACATCAAAAGTGAGAGTCACGAGTCATATTGCATCATGCTTGACTGCTGTTTCATATCTAGCAGGAAAACAGCTGCTGGGACTATCACTCTATCAAGGGAGAGAAATCAAAAGATATACCAAAAAGGCTGTTCATTAAAAAAAAAAAAAATAGGAGAGAAAACATGCCTTTATAAAGCAAGGAATATGCCTATATGTTTAACATGCAAACAAAGCCAGTCTGTACCTTTTTTCTCATGCCCTCCCTGCCTCAATCACTCATATGGGATGTCAAAGGCACTGACATTTGACATAGGCCCTAAGTGAATGGCCCAGCCATAACATATTGGTGAGGCAGGCTAAGCTAGATTGCTGTTGCCATAAGAAAAGGCCCAATAACAACAAATCTTACCTCTTATTTATCCAACGTGTCCACTAAGAGTCAGCAGGGGGCACTGATCCAGGTCTCTTCGCTCTTACTGATAAAGCTATCACCCCCTTGAAAATTGCCATGCATAATGATAAGCAGAATAGAGCTCTAAACAGGTCTCACATTGGCAACTAAATGCTCCAATGTGAAAATGATGCATAACCCTTCTACTCACAGCTGACTGGCCAAAATTAGTCACATGGCCTCAACTCAACCGCAAGGAAACACAAGCCCACCTTGTGCCTGAAGCCAAAGGACTAGAAATAAGTGATGAGCAGCAGTGATGACCAACCCATGAAGCCAGCAGTACCCTGATCCTGAGAAGGCTAAACCTTCCCCTGGAGCATGAGGACCAGCCACTGGTGGTCACTTTTTTGATGTGGTGCTTTGATCCTCAGCTGGATGGCCAGGGTCCAGCAAAGCTTTCATTTAAAGCCTTTGCACAAAGAAGAGCCCCACTTTGTTCTTACATTTGAGGATCCCTAGAGAAGCATAAGAGAACTGATTATTCTTCAAATCTGTGGCAGGAGTCCCTACACATCTTAGCCGTCAATATCATTTCAATAAGAAGGATGCTCTCCCCATTAGTTTAAGCCACAGTTATATGTGCAGCTATGAAGACACTAACCGATAAGAAAGGCAAGATTTTCAAGTCATAGGGGTAAGAATTTCATCAAGAAGAGTGTAATTTGTTCAGGTGGGAAGCAAGATGAGAGGAACCACATAAGCTCACTGTGCAAAAACCATGTCTAATTCAACATTTTGTGTGGCACCTTGCATATTATGGCTTTAACCTTTTAACAACTTTAATAATATCCTTGAACCTTATTCTTCTCTGAAAGGCACATCATAAACGACACCTTTAAAAATGATGCTAGAAAAACTACACTTAGTGTTATTTCTGGCAAGTATATACTACTTGTAATGTATAAAAAGTATTCACTTAATTTGCCTTTTAAGACCACAATGAAAAAAAATCACAATCAAGGAATAGGATTGAATCATTGAAGCCCATAATAAGGCCTGATCATTCAGATCCATATGAACATCTCTGCATCCATCATCAGAAATCAGCACACTCTCTGGGACATACTCAGCAAGCCTACTCAGCTCCTCTTTTTTCACAGTGTTGAAAATATTCACATACTCTTTACCACATGCACTGACATTTCTCCCATAGTCTTCTTGTGTGGGGAGAAAACATTTTAATCAGAACTCAATTTATCATAGAGAATAATGAGTGCTTTTAAAAAGCACAGATAAAGATAGCTTTACAAATAAGCTAGGAATTTCATAAATTGCTACCTGCTGAAAGCACACAATGAGGGCCCTGTCATGGAATCACAGTGAGATAATAACAGTTTTATTTAATAAAATTTGGTGACCAACTGAACACATAGATTAAGAATTATGCAATAAGGATGTGTTTTTGTATACTTTCTGCCAGCCACTCTGTCGGAAATCCAGACTGTATTCCCAGCAAGCCAAGCTAGACGATTCCCAGTCAACAAACAGTAAGATGTCTTGATGTCTGTACTAAAAAGTCTAATTTGGCCATTTGGTCACTCTTAGTGCATGGCTTATGCAGGCAAGACATCTGAAGATTTCAAAGTTTGGCTTATGATTAACATAACTGTCATAAAAGCAAAGAAAAAAATGTTTTATATGAATTCTTTTAAAATTGAAAGCCAGATAGATGTGTGTTCTAAGAAGATGCAAGAAATAAAAACAAGAGGACAAAATGTAGATGGCAACTTTAGAGCCAAGAAAACCTCCAATGCTAATATCATGAAAAAATACTTCTTGAAATCACACAACCTAACAATAACAAAACACAGATGAAAATCCCAGAACATGCAGAATATTGTGGGATCACTCTGAGATTTTAAAAGACTTGATATCCCATTGCAATGGCCCCATTCTGCCATCACATAGCCCCATCGGGCTTCCAGAGAGCTTCAGCCTGTGACGTCCCAAACCACTGTAACAGTCCCAGAAGAGTCCAAAGGATGATACAGACAGAGAGGTTTTTAAGCTCAATGATTTGGAACCGTCGTGACATGTGGGGCCCCATGAGTAAGTCTAGCAGGGAGAAGGTGGGGAATAAAGGGAGATTGTGAGGCATTGGAGTGTCCCCTGGCACAAAAAGTTGATGCCCAATTAGATTTAGAAAAAGTGACAAAAGAGTTGATGCCCAATTAGGTTTAGAAAAAGCTCTTCTCTGTAAACCTCAATTACCTGTGATGCCTTATGACATTCAGCATTTACAAAGTATAATTACACAATAGTGTCTGACATTTAACGTCTATGGATAATTTAAAAGACTTCTACTTCAAAAAGGCTGCTCGTGAGCAACAGTAATCACTTCAATTAGCTTGGCACCATTACAATGTAACAAGACCATTTGACTGCCTATTAGAACCAGCCAAGCTCTTCAAGTGTGTTAATTTAGCAGTCATTGCTAATTTCTGGGCTTTGCTACATTTGCATAGGAAAACATAGCCCTTTAAGCAAGAGAGGAAGTTTCATTCGTGAACTGGCTTCCTATTCTTAGAGGGGCTTTTTATATTTTCACATACAAATCAGAAACATATTCAAAACGTGGGCATCTTTAAATAGGACTGGGTAAGATAAGACTCTTACCAAATTTAAGCAACCTACTGGTTCTCTAAGTTTCATTTCATAATATGTGTGTGTGTATATATACTTACACATACAGATAGAAGTATATATATAAACATATATAAGAAATATATAATAGCCAACATGTAACATATATTGGATATTATAAATATATTGTATATTATGATATCCAATATATTATTAAAATATGTTTTATCCAACATATAATACATACTTTGTAATGAATTTAAAGTAAACTAGGCAAAATTATAGTTGGAAAAAAAGCAAAGGCTTTTGTCTCTAAAAATGTCTTCAGTGGCCAACCAATCCACTAGAATTAGAGCTATGGGTATAACAGTCTCCTTTATTGTTATTTTTGTTGTTGTTGTTATGCTTATTATTGAGAGCACCTGCATAAACGAATCGGGCTTTGTTTAAATCATATTCTTTTACATGGATATTGCCTTTTACCACAAAGAATTTCTATTTTACAGAAGAGGAAACTTACGCACTGAGTTGCAGTATACAAAGTGATGCGCAGGCACAAACACACACACACACATCCCTAAAGATTACAACATAGACCTTTTAGCTTCAATGTCAATCAAAATGCATTGAACATATTTCATAGCTGAGCACTATAAGTACTAAATGCTTATGAGCAGAAAATCACTAAAATAACTTGACATAGTCTGGACTCCTGGTCTAGTGCTCTTTTGCCAGGATGCAATAGTCTTTTCCTAACTAGGGTCCTCCTGACTTGCTATGGTTTGTATGGGGTTTGTCCCCACCAAAACTCGTGTTGAAATTTGATCTCCAGGGTGGTCATATTGGGAAGAGGAGCCTAGTGGAAGGTGTTGGATTAAAACATGACTCTGATCTCTTTGATCTAAATTTACCTATCACTATTTAGCTATTTATTTAGGAAGGTATATTATGTTCCAATTTATAATTTCTTCTGTTGAAAAAAACTTCAAAGATGCAGCTTTTTTTTTTTTTTTTTTTTTGAGACAGAGTCACACTTTGTTGCCCAGACTAGAGTGAGTGCCATGGCATCAGCCTCACTCACAGCAACCTCAAACTCCTGGGCTCAAGCGATCCTCCTGCCTCAGCCTCCCATGTAGCTGGGACTACAGGCATGCGCCGCCATGCCCGGCTCATTTTTTCTATATACATTAGTTGGCCAATTAATTTCTTTCTATTTATAGTAGAGACGGCGTCTCACTCTTGCTCAGGCTGGTTTTGAACTCCTGACCTCAAGCAATCCACCCGCCTCGGCCTCCCAGAGTGCTGGGATTACAGGCGTGAGCCACCGCGCCCGGCCAACACTTGTTATTGTCCATCTTTAATATCATGGTAGCCTAGTGAGTGTAAAATAGTGTTATCTCACCATGATTTTCATTTGCATTTTCTTACTTCCCAACAATGTTCAACATTTTTCCATGTGCTTATTGGTCATTTGTATGTCTTCTTTAAAGAAATGTTTAAACTCTTTTCTCATTTTTAAATTGGGTTGTATTTATATGGTTTACTTGTAGGAATTCTTTAAATATTCTTGATACTAAAACTTTATAAGATATATGATTTGCAAATATTTTCTTTAATTCTGAGGGCTGTCTTTTCACTTTCTTAATAACATTCTTTAAAGTTCAGTTTTTAATTTTGATGAAGTTCAAATTATCTATTCTTTCATTGGTTGCTTCTGCTTTAGGTATCATATTTTAAAAACTCTCTGATCCAATTGTCTAAAAAACTGTCTGATCCAAGGTCATGATGAGTTACACCTATGTGTTCTCAGGAAAGTTTTATAATTTTGGTTCTTACATCTTTGGATATATTTTGTATATGATGTGAGGGAGGGATTCAAATTCATCCTTTTACACATGGACATCTACTGTCTCAGCATCATATAAAGAAAAGATTATTCTTTCCCCATTGAATTGTCTTGGCACTCTTTTAGAAAATCAATTATCGGTAAATATACAGTTCATTTCCAAATGCTAATTTTATTTCATTCATCTATATGCCTATCCCTACAACAGTAGCACATAGTCTTGACTATTGGGCTTTGCAGTAATTTTTGAAATTGGCTAGCATGAGCCCTGCAATCATTTTCAAGATTGTTTTGGCTCCTCAGCCCCCTTGAATTTCCAAATGAATGTCAACATCAGCTTGTTAATCTATGAAAAAAAAGGTGAAATTCTGTTGAATCTTTCAATTCAGGAATAGTACCATTGACAATATTAAGTGTTCCAATCTATGAACACAGGATGTCTTTCCATTTATTTAGGGGTGTTTTTTTAAAACTTACTTTCAGCAATGTTTTGTAGCTTTCAGCATACAAGTCTTGCATGCCTTTTGTTAAATTTATTCTTAGATATTTTATTATTTTTATGCTACTGCAGATGAAATTATCCTATTTGTCTTTTGGATTGTTCATTGTTAGTGTACAAAAATACAACTAATTTTGGTATATTGATATTGCACTCTGCAACCTTGCCAAATTCATTTTTCAGCTTTAAAAGTTTTCTGTGAATTCCTTAGAATCTTCTACAAACAAGGCCATGCTACATCTGCAAACAAAGAGTTTCACTTCTTTCTTTCCAATTTGAATGTCTTTTTTTTTTCTTTTTCTTGCCTAATTATTCTGGGTAACACCTTCAGTAGAATATTGAGTAGAAGTGGCAAGTGCCATATCTTTATTCTAGTTATTTTTTATTGGTTTCCCTGGAGATTACAATTAACATCTTAATTTATAACAATCTAGTTTGTATTAATACCAACTTAGTTTTAATAGCATTCAAAAACCTTGATCCTATATAGCTCTATTTCCTCTCCGCCTTTGTGGTGTTATTGTCATACAAATTACATGTTTTTACACTGAATGCCCACTAATACAAATTTCTAATTATTGCTCTATGCAGTTTTCTTTCAATTACATAAGAGAAAAAGGTTACAAAGAATATATTTATACTATCTTTTATATTTACCTATGTGGTTACTTTTACCAATGCCTTCTATTTCCTCATATAGATTCAAGCTATCATCTAATGTCCTTTAATTTCAGCCTAGAGGACTCCATTTAATGTACTTGACACTTGAACAAGATGGGGGTTAGAGGCACTAGCCTTTCACATGGTCAAATATTCATCTGTAACTTTTGACTCCCCAAAAACTTAACTACTAATTGCCTACTGTTGATCAGAAGCCTTACCAATAACATAAACCATCAATTAACACATATTTTATATATGTATTATATATTTTTATAATAAAATAAGCTAAAGAAAAAGAAAATATTATTAGGAAAAACATAAGAAAATATATTACTATTCATTAAGTGGAAGTGGATCATCAAAAAGGTCTTCATCCTTGTGGTCTTCACATTGAGTAGGCTGAGGAGGAGGAGGAGGGGAGTTGGTCTGGCTGTCTCAGGATCGCAGATGCAGAAGAGGTGAAGAAGAGATGGAAATGGAGGAAGGAGAGGCAGGCACACTTGGGGGTGTAACTTTACAGAAATATCTCATAATTTATGTCTCATTTTTGCTTTTTCGTTTTTCTCAAAATGTTCCTACATGGTACCAATTTTTCTACCATTTGCTTTAGTTTCAATGCTTATATCATAGGTCTGTGTCCCAAAATAAGTCAAAGCAGTCTTAAATAATTAGAACCCTTCTGCCAGATTGTCTAATGTCAATTGGTTTCCTGGCACTGCTTTTTCTACATCTTCTTCCTCATTGTCCAGCACTCGTTCAGAAGCACTCATTTCCATCAAGTCATTTTCTGCTAATTCCTCTGGTGTGGTGTCTATTAGCTCTTGAATTTCTTCAAGATCCATATCTTGAAACTCTTCACTCACCACCCTTTTTGCCATAACTACAATCTCTTTCATGATTTCCTTGATTGGCTCTATCACAAACCCTATGAAGTCATGCCCAACACCATGCAGTTTTCTCTAGCGGGAATTTATTGTTTCACGTTTGATGGCTTTATGGCTTTTTCTATAACAATGATGACACCTTTAATGGTGTAATTCTTCCAGATTTTATGATGGTTTCTTTACCAAAGCTCACTTCCATACAGTTGACAATGCTTTCCATAGAATATCATGTATAATGAGCCTTAAAATGCTTTATAACCCCCTAATATACAGGCTGAATTAGAGACATGGCATTTGGGGGCAAGTGGACCACTTGATGCCTTCAGTATTGAACTCATGGGGTTATGGGTGGCCAGGGGCACTGTCTAATACCAAAAGTATCTTAAAAGTCAGTCCCTTACTGACTTCAAGGACAAAGCATCAATGTAATCAATCCAGAAAGAGTACTGGTCGTCCAGGCCTTCTTTTTGTACAGCTAAAAGACTAGCAGCTAGCATTTATCTCTTCCCTTCAAGGCTCAGAAGTTAGACATTTTATAGGTAAGAATAATTCTGATCATAAACCTGATTGCATTTGCACAATATGGCAGAGTTAGCCTATCCCTTTCCGCCTTAAATCCTGATGCTCACTTCTCTTTCTTACTAATAAATGTATTTTGTGGCATTTTTTCCAGAATAGGACAATTCCATCTGCATTAAAAACTTTTTCAGGAAGATATCCTTTCTCTTCAAAGATTTTTTTAACAGGATCTGCGAACTTATCTTCTGCCTCTTATTTGGCAAAAGCTGTTTCTTCTGCTATATTGAAATTTCATAAGCCAAACTTCTTTCTAAAATTATCAAACTATCCTTTGCTGGCATTGAATTCTCCACCTTCCTTTAGCTTTAAGTTGTCATATAATGCCATTGCTTTTTCTCAACTCATAGAGTCCATAGGTATGCCTTTTTATAGCAATCCTACACTCACATAAAAGCTGCATTTTCAATAAGAGATAAAAAGGAATTTTGCAAAGAATGCAACGTTTTTGTGCTTGCTGGTATAGCTGCAGTGACGGCTTCATGAATTTCCCTTTCTTTTCTTACAATGATCCTTACGCTGTATTCATTTATCTTTAAATGGGGGGAAACCACACTGCAGATCTCAATCTATGGTACATATTCAGCAATTCATCTTTTTCTTGTAATGTCATGACTTTTCTCTGCTTTTTGAGGGCATTTCCAGCACTGCTAGTGGCACTTCATATGGGTCCCATGGTGTTATTCAAAGTTTACAGTATTGCACTAAACATGATGAAAAATATGCAAGAACCATGAGAGATCACTTTTTACTGTGCTACTCAATTTACTGGAGAAATGAACTGTTCATGCAGAGATGATTAGCATCACACGGTGTTTTAAGCAAATACTGACAACACTTGAGCTCACTGCAATAGCAACAGGAGGTGGCTACAAAATTATTAAAGTAGTATAGTATGTCCTACAGTCAATTTTACATGGTTATGATTTAATACTTCATCTTTACATTTGTTTTCATCTCTCAACTGCAAATGGCAACATGTACAGTTTGTGTTTATGTGCATCAGTTTTTATAAACTTTTAACCTTTTATAATAGATTTGTGTATATTTTATGGTAGTAAATAATAAAATAGACTAGCATCTACACATATTTTATGCATTCATGGCATAATCTAATTTTGTCTCAATTATTTTTGATATTTCTTGGGTATAAGGTCCATCTGTGAGTTTTTTCCAATTGTCACATATCTCCAAAAACTTTTCCAATATACTTACTGGAAATAAATCCACATACAAGTGGACCTGTGCACTTCAAACCCACGTTGTTCAAGGTTCAACTGTATTTCTTATATAAGAGATTTGCTAGTGACAAATTCTTTCAGTTTTTGTTTATCTGACACTGTCTTAATTTCTCCTTCACTTTTAAATGAGTTTTCCTGGATGTAGAATTCCTGGCTAACAGTCTGTTTCATTCAGCACTTTGATTATATCATCCCACTTCCTCTGCATACATGGGTTCTGATGAGAAATCAGCTGTTCATCACATGCACGTGAGTTGCTTCTCTTTTGCTGCATTAAAGACTTTGTTTTTGTTTTGGCTACCAGCAGTTTGATTATGCTCTTTCTAGGTGTGGATCTTTTTTACTTTATTCTACATGATGCCATTGAGATTCTTAGATGTATAGATTAGTGTTTTTCACCAAATTTGGGGAGTTTTTAGTCTTCATTTCTTCAAAGATTCTTTCTGCTCCTTTCTCCTGTCTTGCTGGGACTAGCATTATGGGTATTTTATAATGTTAATTATGTCCAGAAGGTCTCTACAGCTCTATTCACTCTTTTTTCATTCTTTTCTCTTTCTTTTTCTCACTGAGTAGTCTCAGTTAATATATCTTCAAGTTTTCTGATTCTTTCTTCTACCTGCCCAAGTCTGATTTTAAACTCTGCTAGTAAATTATTTTATACAGTTATTTTTTTCAACTCCAGCATTTCTATTTGGTTATTTTTTATATGTAATTTTTATATCTTTATTATTACTCTCTGTGAAGACATCATTCTTATACTTTCCTTTAGTTCTTTAGACATAGTTTCCTTTAGTTCTTTGAACATATTTTTAAAATCTAACTTAAAGTTTTTACTTAACACATTAACTGCCATGTGAGTTGTATTCAACTCATGCTAGTGTTGAGCCTGGGCCTCATGAAACATATGTAACTCACATGTCTCTTTAGCTTGAGCCAAGTGAACTATTTTTCAAGTTGCGTGTAACTCACACACAGAAAACAATAAAAAATAACAAGTGTTTCATTAAATTAGAAAGAATTGTTTTGTTTTTGAAGTTTTTATTCTGTTTTTGTAATAAAACACCAAGGCCCCGGGGAAATTGTTTTTTCCTAGTGTGGCAGTCAATGTGTTAATCCAATATCTAGTCTTTCTCTGGGACAGTTTCTGTTGATTACTTTTTTTTTATTTGTATGGACCGCAGTTTCTTATTTTATTGCATGTCTTATTTTTTTCTTCAAAACTGGACATTTTAAATTCCATAATGTAGCAATTATAGATATCCGACTCAACACTCTCCCTAGGGTTTTATTTTGTTGCTTTTTGCTATTGTTTGTTTAGTGACCTTTTATGAACTAAATCTGCTAAGCTTGTATTCTTTGTCACATGTGGCCACTGAGGTGAGCTAATTACTGCATAGAGTTTTTCCTAAGCATCTGGAACTAATAAGTCTCCTACTCTTGGCTGAAAGGCTTTGTGCATGCTGCAGCATGGATTCTTTACTCAGCCGGACAATTGACAACTCTGTCTTAGCCTTCATTTCCTGTCTACACAGAGCCCCAGAGCCAGAGGTGAGAGTTTAGGTCCTTCCCAGGTCTTTATCTATCATGTGTAGAGCCCCCAGCATGCACACAATCTACAGCCTTATAACAACACTTGGCCTTATAGAGTCCCAAGAACACGGCAGGGGTTTTCAAAGCCCCTATGGACATCTCATCTCCCACCTTTTCCTTTTATGCATTTGGTTAGCCTATTGCTTGCCCCAACTCTTCTCCCTGCCTCAGGCAGCTTCAAAATTAAATGATTTCTTCTAAATATTTTCATAAATGCCGCTGGAGAAAAATTTTCTTCCTAGATGAGTTTTCAGTCAGAACAAATAAAACAAAACTTGCAAGTGAGTGTTTAAGGGAACCACCAGACAAGTTAAACAGTAACAGTTCTCTAAAAATGAAGCTTTGGAGGAAATCCAGTGCCCTTTTGTTCCCTCTGGTGGCTGTCAGGATGCTGGTGTTTACTCTGTGAGTTACTATCTTTTTATTTCCAGTTATGAATTTGTTTATTTAAAGTTCTTGACTTCTGCGCAAGTGATTTCTAAGCTCATAAATTTCCAAAATGCAGAACCATATTAAGTTTCACATCCAGAACCAAAAATTCCAGGAAAATACACCTTATCCTCTATTGCTTAGCAATAAATATCTTTTTAAGTTCCATGGACTCAATCAACTGTTAACATGTACTTAATGCCCTTGGTTTGTCTTTGCCCTGGCTCCCCTGGATAAAGTGAGTAAAGTTTTACTTGTAGTAGTTCTCTAGTGGTGCTATTACTAAGTACCACAAACTGGGTGGGTGGTTTAAACAACAGAAGTGTATTGTTTCACACTTCTGGAGGCTAGAAGTCCAAAATCAAGCTATTGGCAGAGTTTGTTCCTTCTGAGTGCCGGAGGGAGAATCTTCTCTGTGCCTCTCTCCAAGCTTCTGATGGGCTGGTTTGCTAACAGTCTTTTTTCCTCTTCTTCATTTATTTTGTAAGTGTTTTATTGAAGCATAGAACAGAGAAAAATCTGTAAGTTAAATGTTTATATCTCGATGAATTTTCATAAACAATACACCCTAGTAACTAACACCAGAAGTCCTAAATCTGTTTAATATAGCTTATGTCTCAGCATCTATTCTTAGGTCTGACAAATTTGAAACCCTATCACCCCATCACCTTTTGCCTGGTTGTTTTTAGGTTTTCCAGTTTTCTTATTGCATTTATGGAGGAGAGAATATTTGTAAGTTTTTATTCTACCATTTTCACTGACATCACTCCAAATATTTTCTTTTACTAACAAAATTCAAAATTCCTCAATTTGATTCAAATCTCTCCCACTGTGTATCCTAGCCAAACCCACTTCCACCTCCTCACCCTCTTTCAATTACACGAACTCTCCATTTCAACTAACTTGATAGTTGATTTCCTTCCTATTGCCTGAATATATGATGCTCATTCCTACCTGTGGGGCTTTCTATACTGTTACCCTCATTTGGACTTTTCCTTTTGTCTGTCATCAAAATCCCATCTATCCACTGGGTCCTGCTCTCAGTTTCCTTCAGTCTTCCCAAGCACTCCTATCTGTGAAGGTTTCTTCCTTCTCTTCTCTGATAGCACCTAGAGTCTCTTACATTCATTGTATCGGCTGACTTTATATTGTCTTGTACTTTTTTCATGAATCATATCTTGTTTAATAAATAAGGCTTTAAACTACTTGAGAATTCACCCATATTTAAATTTAACTTCTTGAAAATTAGTCCATATTTAAATTAAAATGATTCCAGAGCACATGTTTAAAAAATTTTAACTTAATTGAATCAGACAGAATTAGATGTGGTTGCTTTGGAATTGGTTCATAACTCCCTTCACACTTTCACTCTTCCACTTGTACTTTGTTTTTCTTCTGGGGTGCCAATTGAATGTATTGACATTTTTTTCTCTGCAACAGCAATAGGGAAGACAGTAAAAGAGTAGAATTGTCCTGATTGGCTCTTTTCTAAGATGAACTTCAGTATATAGTACCAGTAGACAGGACCTTGAAAAATATTCAGATAATAGTGAATCTCCCTCAATTTTCTAAGCAGATAAAAATGGGAAATGGACAAGCATTTTCTTAAGTTGATTTTACCAAACTGGTATATGGTTTATTTTAACCTAGTTGATTTTTTCCTCATATTTTAATTATGTGTGTCCAGGGATTTACTAATGATACAGTAAATCCAAACCAATTCTCTTACTCATCCATTCTAATAATAAGGAATGTGTGTGTGTGTAATTAATGTTCTGTTGAGCACCTTTGCATAGCAGTTAAATAACAGATAATGAAGAATCATTATCAATATCATCAATAATAACAATGAGAAGAAATTCTCATCTCTGAGATTCACTGAGTCTGTCACATTCGAACCTCAAGAAGTGTTTGACATGGAAAAAAGAACAACTATTATAAGGCAATAATAGAGTGAGCCCTAGTATTATAAGTGACAATAACAGAATATTATATATATAACAATTATAATTATTATTGTATGTACATTGTACAAATAAATAATTAATTAAAACCTGGCTGCCAGTGCACCAAGAAAACAGGCTCTCATGGCGAGTAAAAGAAATAAAAAATAATGGACACTTAGGGCCACATATCAACAGTCTCATGAAATAAAACAGTGCTCTATAATAAACTTTTATTCAAGTTGTTCTTCCTAAGAGGTAGCAAGAGCAATTCTCTCAAGTTCCTTTTTATTCGATTTTTAAAACATCAAGTGGTTCAGGTGAAATAAAGACATCAGTGATCTTCATCCTTCAAGACCATATTTTCCTGGCTTTAGTGATGGCTTAAACAAAACTTATTTTTGCCCTGAATTATCAATAATTCACAAGAGTATGTTTTTCTATTTAATACATTGAAGCACATCTTCCATTTTGCCTTGTAGTAACTTCTTCCAGCCTGACTTGGTTCCCCTCTCTGACCTCATGCACAACCCTTCATCCTGACTCTGATTCCAGATATGCTGACTTTCATACTCTTGCCCCAGGGCCTTGCATTTAGTGGCGTCTCTGCCTTCAAGGAACCTCCCTCAAGTTTCTACCAGATGTGCTCACTCCAGGCCCTGGGTCTCTGTTTCAGTGTCATTTTATCAGTAAGGCCTCCAATGACTATTTATTTAAAAGAGCAACCACTCCACTTCCTATCCCACTTCCCTCATTTACTTTGTCCTTCATAGTCACTGTTAACTGAAACACAATATATCTTAAATATGTATCTGTTTATTGTATGTTCTCACGACTAGAATGTAAGCCATACAAGATTAGGGATTTGGGTCTCTTTTGTTCATTGCTTCATACCCAATATCTATATAGTGACTTGAACAGAATAGGTCCCTCAAAGGTAAAGGAATGAACAAACCATATACCACAAAATGCCTGTAGATCTTGTACAGGAAGACATACCCAGTGGTACCCAGGATAAACTAAAATGCCTCAGAAGCTAGGCAGGGAAAGTAACAATGAAACTAAAACAATAGTTTTAGTCGTGAATGGCAAGGCTGGTTGATGAGGGCATAACGGGACACTTCTAGACAGAGCTGACAGGAAAGGACACAGCACTCCCATTCTCATACACAATTTTAAGAAGCTATCTTCCAGGCCAGAACAGCAAGGTAGAACTATAGTGGTCCACAGAACTATTGGACAAGATGTGGGTCCTGAGGCCAAGAGCTGTTTTTTGTTGTTCTTTTTGGTTTTGTTTCTTTAAGGTCACCAGAGGGACAAGAGCAAATTGAAAAATTGAGGACAAAAAGTAATAATATTGACTAATTCAAGGAGTTTCCTTTTTAGTGATACATAATAGTTGTATTATACATATGTTTATAGCACATGTGATATTTTGATACATGTATACAGTGTGTAATGATCAAATCACAGCAATTGGGACATCCATCACCTCAAACATTTACCTTTTCTTTGTTTGGGGAACATTAAAAGTCTTCTCTTCTAGCTATTTTGAAATATGAATAAATTATTGTTAACTATAATTTCCCTACTGTACTATCAAATACTAGAACTTATTCCTTCTACCTAACTATATTTTTGTACCCCTTCACCAATTTCTCATCATTCCCCCTCCCCTCTTCCCTTTCCAGTCTCTTGTAACCACCATTCTACTCTCCACCACAATGAGATCCACTTTTTTAGCTCCCACCCATCAGTGAGAACATGCAATATTTATCTTTCTGTACCTGTGTTATTTCACTTAACATAATGACCTCCAGTTCCACCTATGTTGCTGCAAATGACAGGATTTCATTCATTTTATGGAAGAATAATATTTCATTATATATATATATATATATATATATATATATATATATACCACATTTTCTTTATTCATCTGTTGCTGGGCACTTAGGTTGATTCCGTATCTTGGCTATTGTAAATAGTGCTACAATAAGCATGGGAGCACAGATTAGTTCTTGGAGATACTGACTTCCTTTCTTTTAGATATATATACCTAGCAGTGGGATTGCTAAATGATATGATAGGTCTATTTTTAGTTTTTTGAGGAACCTAGGGAGTTTCTTTTTAAGAAAGGAAAACTAAACTAGATTTGAATAACATCAAAGAATGCAGGGAAGATATTGGAATTAAAGCATTTTAAAGCCTGCCGTTTTCAAAGGAAAGATAGAGATATTGGTTAATTTTAAGATTTATTAAGTCAAGTATGTATGTGAGAATTTTTCATCAAAGGATAAAAATAGCACATATAACTCTCAAACAGCAAACAAACTGAATTTGATTAACACAATATAAGGATGAAAAGATTAAAAAATAGATATTAATAAATTAAAAACATTATAAATAGAGAACACAGAATAAAATGGTAGAATAAATCAAAATCATGTCAGTATTTGCAATAAAAGTAAATGGAATAAATTCACCAGTTCAGAGAAAGAGACACTGAAATTAGATTCTTTTTTAATCCTGCTATATTCAATTAAAGTGGCTACCTATGGACAGGAAGGAAGAGATTATTGATAAGAAAGGGCACATGGAAACTTTCTGAAGTGAAAGAAATTTTCTATCTTCATCTGAGTGATGGTTACATGGGTATATACATATATAAAATTCAAGGAGCTTTATACCTGAGATTTGCACATTTTCCATGTAAATTTTAAAAATAAACAATGTTACTGTATGTAACACTGGATACCTATTTATACATATACACACATATATGCATATATATTTTATATATTTTTGAAGTTTGAAAGGGATTATTAATAAACCAATATAAAAGGGACCATGAGTTGTCTGTTTCCTGCAAAACATCCTGAAAACCACATACCAAAAACACTTAAAAATGCTAAATAAAATATTGAACATTAAACACACTTTTAGATTAGTAAAATATTTATTAATTTGAACATAGCTGATTTCTCTAAGTATTTTAGAGGTAATATATTTTTCTAGATCTCCCTTACACAAGTTTTCTACCCTCTAGCAGCCAGAATTTGAAGAGATATGTGCAAAATTAACCATTATGAAATGGTACAAAGTGGTAAGTGATATTTAGAGAATACGTCAGGGGAGATCTTGCTTTTTAGCAGGGGGATCAAGGCAGGATTCCCAGGAGGAGGTGGTTTTAGAATCAAGCCATGAAGGATGGCCAAGATCATCATATGAGGCAGGTAAAGTGAAGACCAGCCATATGCGGCAGGTCAGGTGAAGACATGCCAAGCAGAGAACCCTGTGCAAGCAAGATTGAAGATGGGAATGATAAGAGCACCAACAGGGTTGGGTATGGAGAAAGCAATACTGTTCTAAGCAGAGGGCACTGCAAGAACAAAAGGGCACAGGTGCGACATGTTAAGAGAACTGCCAGGATGGAGAATAAGGAGGAAGAAGGGAAATGGAGAGTCCCAGAAGGTTTCTGAGCAGGAGAGACATGTAGAGTCTGCAGCAGGGTGCTGTGGCTAGGGATGTGGGTGTGGAAGCTGTCATGGCAAGTGACCCACTACTGACCTCATACCTGGGAGACTTGGTAGAGTGGGCAGAGCCATCAGACAAAGCCAATTTTCTTGCTCAATTCACTTGACAGGGCAGATGGGCAGAAAAGAAAACAGGTACCCAGTTCTTATGAACATATTCTTAAGTGCATAACTGAGAGCAGGCATCCAGCAAGATAAGTAAGCCCTACTAGATGCCAGATAACAACCTCAAGAGTGAGATTAGCCCTGATGCCAGACACCAATCTCAAGGTGAAAGCCTCATTTTTAGGAACTTCACATTCGGGTGGCAGAAGGTGACACTTGAGCCCTACCACCAGGTATAGAACTGAACTGGAGCCCCTTTTATGAAGCTAGATCCCCAAAAGGCCACACCAATTAGAAAAAGGTTAACTAATTTTTAAAATCTGCCCTACAGAGGCATGCAGCTGGAAATTTGTGACCATGGACAGCCCTTACACTTTTTGGATGGTCAAAAGAATCAGAAATTGAGAACTTAGATAGAAAGTGAAAATACCCCTATGTCCCTGGCAGAAGCACCTGTCAAACCAGCTTCAAAGAATTGAACCCTCCAGGTTCTAATTAACAAGAACTCACAGTTAATTCCACAAAAAACTTACATGGTTAAAAAGGTGCCATGGGCAAGAGTCAAAAGAAACAACAATCAACATCAGAAGCATACCCACAAAGACTTAGATAGTGGAATTTTCAAATATAGGATATATTGAATGTTTAATATGTTCAAAGAAATAATAGAATTAAATCACACGATACATTTTTCCAGGTTAAGATGGCAGATTGAATACACACATCTAACTTTGTTTCCATCCAAAACCTAAATCATATTGCAGAAACCTTAAAAAATCTAAGGAACTCTGACTCAGGCAGGGGAAAGGCAATATATATAACCTAAACATTTGTACTTCCATAATATGCTGGAAAAAAATCTAAGGAACTAGTCACACCGCCTACTTCTGGAAAATAGAGGCTGAAAGTTGGGAAAGTAGGGGAGGCTATAAGGAGAAAGACTGTGTGAAACCTGTTTGATAAATATTTAAGTCCTAGATCCCTCCACTTTCTCCCCATACCACTGGGAAATGCTCTTTTCTAACCCTGGCAAAGGTCCCCAGGTTTATTCTCTGTGTACAACAAAAGGTCTCCGGACTGCGTTTTGCCATGCACAGTTGAAGGCCTGAGTACTGTACCATGTAGTAGATTATTTACCACATGATATAATGCTAAGCCCCTCAACCTCCTTCCCAGCACCACCAGCCCCAGGAAAATTGCAGCCAGATCCTTATCTGACAGATAGGAGATTAGTGGATGATCCTTTGGGAACATGATCTACCCAGAGAAAAGACCTAAAGAAAATTACATCAGGGGTTCCACAGCAAACCACCCACAAGATACCACTTGAGTAAAGCTTAGCGCCAATAAATTTCCCATTCCCCACCTGCTCAGAGTTTCTAATTCATTTTCAGTCTCTCATTATAAATCATGAACAAGCAACCAAGCATTACCAGATACCAAAGGAAAACTTTAAAATATAGAAAGAGATTTTTTTAAAAACCCATATAGGAATATAGACCTAAATTTTAAAGGAATACAGGCTTAAATAAACTTGAAGTTTAAAAACTATCACCAATATCCTCAAAGAGATAAGAGAATCTATTGAATCCATGAAATGAAAGGATGCTCTAACAAAAACTCAAAAGATCTGTCAGAAGAATTTGTAAAACTTCATGTATTGGAGAAGAAAGAGTTAACATCTGATTAGACTACCCTTATATTGTAATTTTTCCTTGAGGAACTTTTAAATTTTATAGATTCTCAAAACTCAAGATCAGAAAAATGATAGAGAACCAATGTCCCAATTTGTCTTTGATAATTCCCAATATATTATATGGACACCCCATTGATGTGGCAACCTAGTTCTAACAGTAATTATTAAGATAGAGCCCATCCAAAAATATGGCCCCTGTCCCTCTGTGAAGATTAATGTTCTCTTCCCCTTTATATGACTTTGTAATTACAGGATTTGATTCTTTCATAATGGTACCCTTTATAAGTTATTAACTAAATGATGAAAATCACAATCTCAAAGTATTAAACCCCCAGGACAGATTCACAAACTCAAATATGTTGTCTCAAAAGAACTAATGTTAACCTTGCAAAAACAAATGTTGCAGCTTTTGTTTACACTATATACAGGTAGAAGTCAAGTGCACTGAAAACTGACACTATCACTGTTCTGTCATCACATACTGCAAACTGTGTGCCCATTATAAAGGTTAAGATGTCTCAGAAACACCTGTCCAAATTGTCTTCCTTGGCCCAACAGTGAAGAGAAAAAGAAGACAGGGAGGGAAAAGTAAAGGGAGAAGAGAAAATTTTATTAATAGAAAAGCTCTGAAGTTCTCATTCATTCTCTTAATCAGAAGTACTGACTTCAAGTCTGCTCAAAATAACCATGGCAGTAGATACAGAAGAACTTACTCTTCCCAGTTTACAGATGGGAAAGCTGAGATTCAAAGACTTGATGACTTTGTCAAAATCACACAACTAATTAATATGCTAGAAAGTTAAAACACACCAGCAATGCTTCTGGCTCTAGATACTGCATTCCAACTATATCACCGTAAGAAACATTTTGTTTCTTAAGTTAAAACAAAATGAGAATTTGAAAGACCTAGGTAATGCTAAAAGTCATGGGTAAGACTGTTCAAAGTTCTTCCCAGCAATGCTACTAGCATCCTTGAATTCTGGGTGCTTAGGCAAATGAACAGAGAGCTCCATGTAATCAGTTTCTCCCTTCAGCAACTATTGTAAAAATATTAGCTAACATCTTTTCTTAAACATAAATGTCACTGTGCAAAAAGAGGATATATTGTGTAGTATTTGTCAATTAAATTCTTTAATTAGATGTTTATAATCCTATTTTAGTGTAGCAGGGACAATTTTAGAATTTGTTTGCTCTGCTTGGATATAAAAGGCTTTTAGATTTTTCTCTTTTCACCTGCCTATCATGGAGGGCCTGCTAACCCTTCCTTGGGGGTGGGGAGAAACCATTTTGAAAGGAGATTCTTAGCATAACTAATATCCTAAGATGTGCATTGCACCTTGGGGAAGAAGAGGAGATTTGGGGGGGCAAGCTCAACAAATTTGCTCCTCACTGTGTCCATGCTGAGCTGCTTACATAATTCTTTCTGGTTCAACATCTATTAGAAAGTCACAAACTCCACCAAAGCCCATTCAAACAATAGAAAAGTATTAGCTGTTATCCTTTGAAGAGGCTATGCAGTGGAACACACATGAAAAGAGTTCATCCTGTGACCTCCTTCAGTCAGTCAACTTGAAAGGCAGCCATTATAATTATCAGTCACTACCGTGGGTACTGGGATCATTCTGAGCAATTTCCAAAGTCAACACTTAAAGTCTTCTGTAATGGCACAAAATGGTGTTTCTCCCTAGGCATGGTGAACTGTCATTACTGTTTTTACCTCTTGGCTAACTCTGGAACTTTTCTTATTCCCCTTTTTCTGGTAACAGGCCTGACCAGTCATAATCCATTCCTTTCCCCTCCACCATCAGCGACTGCTCCAAGATATGGCCATGTGACATCAGCATGATCCTGACTATATAGACAATCTCAAGATGATGAACTCTTTCCATTTAAATTGTTAAATGGGACCACTGCAGCCTGGAGCTCTAGTGGCCATCTCTCTTGGCCATGCAAGGGAAGGTTGTCTTCAGAAGGGGAAAATGAGCCAACATACATGTATCAGTCTGCTTAGGCTGCTATAAGAAAAATACCACAGACTAAGTGGCTGAAATAACTTATTTCCCATATTCTGGAGACTGGTAAGTCCAAGATCAAGGTACCAGCAAGTTAGGTTTCATTCTGAGGCCTTATCTCTTAGCTTGTAGGCATCTGCTTTCTCTCTGTGTGCTCATGTGATCTCTTTGTGAGAATATAAGCTCTCTGGAATCTCTTCTTATAAGGACACTAATCCGACTGGATCAAGGCCCTATCCTTATGATTCATTTAATCTTAATTACTTCCTTAGAGGCCTTATCTCTAAACATAACCACACTGGGGGTTAGGGCTTCAACATATGAATCTGGAGGGTTGGGGAACACAAGCATTCAGTCTATAACACATAAAATCAGATCCTAGTCGAGATGAGAGACAGTTAGACAGCTAGGCTTCATGTCCATGGTTCCAGGGCCCGTGGCCAAATTTCTCCCAGCTAATCTTTTATGTCTGTGCATTACCCTGGTGTTTTTCCCAGCCATATGAGCAGAACCATTCATTTCACACCCAAGCTACTTTTGGTTGGGTTTCAGTTGGTGGCAACTTAAAAATTCCTGATTAATAGATATAATATTAGATATACTGACAATCAAAATAGAACTTCCAAATAAGGAATATGAGCATGCTGGCTCATTAAATGAACGTGAACTTGCACCAGAGAGTGTGCCTGGCCAGGAAAACCATTACCCAAGACCCATCCTCATACTTGGTAGCAGTCCCTATTGAGGTTAAAACTCTTAGCACCACTATCCCTATAAGAGATGGAAAAACTGAACTTCTCTAGCTTCTTCTTCTTCTTCTTCCAAAGCAACAGCTGAAGAAGTTTGGGTTTAGGAGTCAGAAACATCCAAGTTCAAATCCTGGAACTACTTCTTGCAGTGTGATACTGGTAGGTTACTCAACATCTCTGAACCTCACCCTCCTCACTTGAACAGTGCAAATAATAGCACCTGCCTCACCAGTATAGTGTATAATGAGAGAATGTATGTAAAGAGCCCACCCTTGTGGCCAGCACATAGGAATCACTCAAGACAGGCTGGTTCCTCCTTGTGCAGACACAGAGATTCCACCAAATCTCATGCCCATCCCTCATGGCTGGACAGGAGCTGCAGCAGTTCTATTTGCCTTGCTTGCACCTCAAAATACCCCTGTGGGTAATTTCATGCCTCCAAACATTCATAGGGTTCATGAGAGGAGGCCAGGCAGGCCTCGGAACAATCGCCTTTTCATTCCCCTGCTGGAGAATGCTGGGGCTCCACCCAGAACCTTTCACCCCTGACTCTGTAAGCCAACTGTAAATTCAATTACTGTGAAATTAACTAAGCATTAAACAAAAAATCCCAACCTGGAAGTCATCACTGCTAATTAACTGGTTCCCACTCACTGCTGCTGCCTTTCAGCGGTCAGCTGACAAGGAGAGCTGTCAAGAACTTGCCCACGGGGTGGGCTTGAGCTGCCGTGACTTGATTTGAACTGACAAGGCACAGCAAGCTAATATCAGAGCCCTCTTTAGGCAACCCACGTGACACTGGAGGGGCACTCACAGAATGAGGAAAGCAGTGGATACACAGACTGGTCTAGACACAGAAAAGAGACAGGTTGAGACAGGTAAGAGTGTCAAAAAGAAGAGTGACGGCCCTGAAAGTGGGATGTAGAAATGATTAGTCAGGCTGTGAATGGGCTGCTATTAAGCACTATGATAGCATCATCTTGCCAAATTTGTGATTTTATCTAATAGTAGGAACTTAGTAAATATTGGTTGGTTGGATGAATTAATAAATTTCACAAAATAGGGAGGAATACCCTTCCATTTCCATCTCTCACTTTTATTAAAGCACTTCTGAATTTATCTCCTCACTATCAAGAAACCAAATTTCTTAAAACCTATTGAGAAAACTATTTCTTTCCAAACCCTAAACATATGAACCACAGGTTCCCTCCTTTTCATCCCACACAAAGTGAAAGGGCCGTATATACTGACTTAATTAAAAAGATGTATAGGGTCTCTCGCTACTTGTCAGGTATAACAGGGCAGTGGCCACATCTGTTTATTTTACTAAGTCCAGTGGCCACTGTGCTTGTAACAGAGGACACAAGCAAACAAGAAGGGGCCCAGTCCAGGCAGCATTCTGTGGAGGGGTTTTGCTCATTCAGCTGCAAGGCAACTCCACTTTTCATCCAGGCCCATCCTGACCAGATAACTATCTTTAACTACACCAATGGGATTCTTTTAATTTGAGCTTCCTAAAGACAGATGAAAAATTTGTTACAAAAAATTAAACTAAAACTAAAGAAAGAACTCTAAAGGGTTTGTCAAACTGTTAAACTATGAGATGAGTTACGACCTATACAAAGAAAACTACAATGAAGATCATTTGTTAAATGGCAAATCCTCAACACAACAGTTGCCACAAAACCCCTCTTTTCTGCAGTTTGCTACGGTAATGAAAAGGATTCTGGAATGCTCCCAGACTCTCAAGGTTCTAAGAGAACAAATTTCAGACTGTCTCTACAGAATCTTGCCTGCACCTCCATCCCCTTTGCTCAAAAGACAAGCAAATGATTAGCACCCAATAGTTGGACCCTGTGTTGTTCTATGGCACATCCCTAGGACTGTGGGGCTATAACTGTTCAAGTCTTTCGTGTCCTCTTCTGTGGGAAGAACGCAGGTTAAACAGAAACTTTCTGGCCAAGGTGGTGATGGTACAAAGCCACCATCAAAAACTAGGACCCAGAAGTGGTTATACTCACCTTGTTATTTCCTTCTTCCTGCTTCCTTCCGCTTCTAAGCTAAAGGTCAAACAACTTATTAATTGCTAATGACTAAAAGTATCACGCTAACAGGTGGTAACAAGTACGACCTTTCTATAATTAGTTTGCGAGTCTGAAGTGATATTCAGCGATATCCATGGAGTCTACAGAAGTACATCAAGGACTGTATTTGAAAGCTGAAGTCAGCCTAGTTTTCTAAAATTGGCTGAAGCAGCAACCAGGAAATATCTGTGGTAATAGGGGCTCCAAGTTGCACAAACTTCTTATTGACTTTGAAAGTGAGGGATGCAGGCCTCTCCTACTCAGAGTTGCCCTGCTGACCAGCTCTCCAGGATTTAACAAATCCAGACCAGTCTCTGAATGGATGTCCTCGGGGTAAGCATCCTCTGAGAGGCAGGAGGATATGAATGCCTCCAGCACTTCTCAAACTGGAGCCTCTGCCTTCCTGAAGTAGGGCAGTAGTTCCAGTCAGCAGGGGGCGCGCTCTGTATCAATGCCTTGAATCTTCTCAAATCAGGGCCTTTCTGTCTCAGAAGTTGACTTGTAGCACCACAAGTGTTTCTTCTGACCCATAATGTTTTTGAATCAAGTGTCATTGTGTAAATACTACATACCCAACATCTTTTGAAAACAGAGATTTGTTAACACGAGCCCTATAGTCTTCCCTGGTCACAGCAGCCCCCTCGCACAGCCTGATATGGACTCTCCACATCACCACAGTCTCTGCCTCTTCTTATTGTCTCACCCTGGACTAGCTTCACCCATCTGTTTTACCTGCCAGGCTCCAGCAGGCACCTGAGTTTGGGGCCCCAGGCTAACGAATTTCTCTGCACCAAAATCTCTGAGAGCTAAGATCAAAACATAGGTTCCTACAGGTCAAAAATATAAAGTGCAGGGCTTCTCTGCCAAGTCTCACTACCACTTCCTTTTCATTGGTGGAGCCATCTTTCCTACCCCATAATATTCACACCTAGCTCAGGCTGCTGTAGCAGAATACCATAGACTGGGAAGTTTAAACCACAAACATTTGTTTCTCACAGTCCTGGAGGCTGCAAAGTCTGAGATCAGGGTGCCAGCGTGTTCGCCTTCTGGTGAGGTCTCTCTCCCAGCTTCCAGAAGCCAGCGAGAAGTGAGGTACCGGAAGTGTACAGCGACGTGGATCCCGGGGTGACAAAGAAAAGGTCCCCAGTGGGAAGACTCACCCTGCCAGAAGAGTTCCGGCCCTCGGCTGTGAAAGAGGAAGTGAGAGAAAGCGGAAGTCGGCGCGCAACCCCAGGAAGTCGAGGAGATGACACGCAGGGCTGCCGCCCAAAACAGCGGCGTCACAGGAGCCTCCGCGGCCGCCAAGAGAGGGGTACTGGACCCTGGTTCCTCTGAAGAGGATGAGCCATCTTCCCAAACTGTTTTCAGCCAAACAGTTTCAGAAAACAGGAGAACACAAGAGGTTCCAGTGATGAGAGAAAATCTTATCATCAGCCTATGTAGACCCCCTCTAAGAAGCTCAAGATGCGATTGGGCATACAAAACAAATGGACCTACTAACATGGGTGAATTCGAAACCACTTCTGTCAGACAGAAGGTCAATTTCTCTGAAGAAGGAGAAACTGAAGAGGACGATCAAGAAAGCTCTGACGGTGAGGTCACCACTGCTTGTTCAGAGCTGCGGATTCTGCTGAGTCTGGGGACCAAACCACCAGATCACCCGGTCAATGTGATGACGGTCATCACCAAGTCCAGACTTCACAGCTCATGATAAGCAACCTTTAGTGCTGAGCTCAGGAGATCCAAAAAAAAAAACCTTCAGGAATGGATCAAACTGTAAAAATAAGGACTAGGATACAAAAGGACAACATTCAGAAATCAGAGCTTGGGAACCAGTGTCCCTCAACCTCCAGCCAACAAGCGACTAGACAACCCCAAAATGCACCTTTTGTCAAGATGAAGTGGTGGTGACCACTTTTTCTTGCCTTTGGGAATTTTGGGTTCTTTTGTACTCCTGAGGTAGAAACCACTGCTCTTCTCAAGTTCCAGAACCAGATGAAAAAACTTATGAATACGTACCAAGGTCGAGATGAGAAGCTGTAGAAAAGGAGCCTAATATTACTGGGGAAACATCTTAATAGCTCCTATCCTCAGCCTCAGCCTGCTATCTTGCTGCTCACTGCTGCCCAATTTGCTGAAGAACTTAAGTGTCTGAGTGAATAAATTGCTGAGGCCTCTTCTTCCTTTCATAGTGTCCATACCATCTGGATTGATGGGGCAGGCAAAGCTGCCCCAGACAATGATACTATCAAACTAGAGGTAGACCAAGAACTGAGCAATGGATTCAGAAATGGCCAGAATGCAGCTGTGGTACACCCCTTCAAGTCACTGCCCACAGGCTCTACTTTGATCCTCTATAAATACTGTGACCATGAAAATGCAGTCTTCAAAGATGTAGTCTTCCATTATCCTAAGTGAAACATCTCAGGAACAGAAACCAAATCCTTATAAGTAGGAGCTAAGCTATGGGTATGCATGGTCATATAGAGTGGTATGTTGGGTATCGGAGATTCAGAGGGGAGGGAGATGGGAAGGGGGTGAGGAATGAAAAATTACCTGTTGAGTACAATGTATATTATTCAAGTGACAGGTATACTTAGAGCCCAGATTTCACCATTATACCATTCATCCATGTAGCCAAAAACCATTTCTACCCCCTAAATCTATTGAAATAAAATGATTTTTTTAAAAAAAGACATAGCCTTAGTCCTGACTGTCTCATTGGAGGAAGAGACATTTGGCACCAGTCTAGGCTTAAAGGAAATTGAAGAAAAAGCAAGAGATTTCCTCAAAGTCAGGTTCACCAGTTCTGACACACCCAACTCCTACAATCATATGGACTCAGACAAACTGAATGGGCTCTGAAGCCGTACTTCTCACGTTGTCCTGCCTGTGCAACCTGAAAACGCTCTGGAAAAGAGTGTCTGCTTATGAGAGGTGAGAGAAGAGAAAAATCACATCTCAAGTTCTGAGAATTTTTCAGACTTTCTAAGCAGAGACAGGATTCAGAGCTTTTTGAAAAAACTGATTTCTTTTTAAAGGAAGTTAAGATCCTATATAAACATGGAACATCTAAATTGTTTATTCAACCTAATTATCTGTTATATGAGAATCATTTCTGTTTCCACTGAGAGCAGTGTTAAGAGTTTCTTAGGAGTGTAAATTATATGCAGTTTCATTGAGAATCTAAAAAACAAAAAACTTCTCATATCTTCATGTGATAAAGAGTGAGAGACTGCTCTACAATCCCTTTTAAAAGGGCACTAATCCCATTCATGAGCACTTCACCCTCATGATCCAATTACTTCCCAAAGTAAAATTAAATTACATTTATATATTAGTATTTAAACTAGCCACTCAAATTCCTACTATATAATACAAGTAAATGCTGAATAAATATTAGTTCCCTTCTTTTTCCTAGGAAAGAGGGCTCGGTCTTTAATACCCTAGGAGTTGTTTTCAGTTTTGCCTCTTCACCCACCAAGGAGAGTGATTATATATGAGTTAATTTCTAAAAACATTGGTCAATTCCACTCCACAACATTTTATCTCCATTTGTTCTCATTTCTTGCCCCTGAGATTTTTCCCTCACCTATTATGGTTCTTTTACTTTTTCCTCTTCTGCTTTCAGCATCAGACCCTCTGTTCCCCTCTGTTGCTGTGCAGTCCAGGGGTTGCAAACTCAAACAGCTTCAGGGTTTAAATAGGCCAGGTAAGTATATGAAATCCCTGAGCTGAAGACAACAGTAAGCGGTCAGGCCTGTAGTCACCTGGAGCAGGCCACAGCCTAAAGTCATTCACATATGATTTTTGGAAAGAATGGAAAGAATGGGAAGGGAGGAAGGAAGGAAGGCATGCTTCTGAACAGTCTAATCTGTTTGTGGACTAGACCAGCTGGCCACCAGTTGGCAAAGAGTATTTTAGCCATTCTAAGGTAAAAATCTAGGTTTCAATCCAGCATCCAGATCAGTTGATTTCCAAGATGTTTGATTTATACATTTTAATCAGTAAATTATATTTAGCACAAGCTCCATTATATGTAATCATATTCATTTATAAATTAAATTCATGTACCACTATATTAATGCATTTTGAACATTCTAAAACACATATGAGGACACCAAATAGCACAAACAATTGGATCCCCCCTTCAGGACTTAAAGACTTGCCCTCCAGCTGCTGGAGAGAGCCTCCTAGCCCACAATCACACCCCACTGCAGGGCAGCCTGCATCCAACCGGTCACTTACAGCAGTATAAAGAGCCAGCACCATCTTAGGAACTCAGGAGAACTCTGAAAAACTTTCCCTACTTCAGAGATCCCTGTGGGTCAATGGAGGTGTTTATTTAAATGTACCACAGCCAACATCTTCCTCTCCTCCCAAGCCCTCCTTCCTCTATGGGCATTGACCCTGAAAGTGCTCCCTAATAAATTACCTGTTTATTAAGCTGTATCTCAAAGTCTACTTCACGGAATGAGATGGAAAATTGGCAGTTCTGATATTAATATTTCCTTCTCCCCCCCCCCATGGGGTTGTCTTGCAAACCCCTTGGGTTTCTCTCATCCTACTTTGAAGAACAATGGTCTAAGCCAATGCTGCCCACTAGAATATTCTAGAATAATAAAACTATCCAAAATGGCTGCCACTAGCCACACATGGCTATTGAGCACTTGAATGTGATTAGTATAACTAGGTTAGTGAACTTCTTATTTTATTTTAATTAATTTAAATTTAAAATAGCCACATGTGACTAGGACTGACCAGTGCAGCATAAGCTATTTGTATCCAGGGGGGCACATTGAAAAGGTCCAGAGATGTTTTTACTTTTCTTTTGAGGAAGTAAGTGTGCCACAATGAATAAAATATATATGTGTGTGTGAAATACATATATATGCACAGGAATGTATTTAATTTAATCACCATAAGTTGTAAAAAAAAAATCATCTTCATGTCAGATGAAATATTCAGTAACATCCCAGACTGTTCCTTTGAGCTAGAAACATCGACAGCCTTTGTGAGTTAGCCAGGACAGGTGCTGAGGGACAGAGACGAGACAAAGCCTGCCACCTGCTTTGGATTGATCATTACATCCCTGATGTAAGTGAGCATCCCCCAGTCAAACAGCTTTCCTCCCACAAACTAAGCCTCCATTTAAGAGATCTAACCAAGAATCCGCAGCTCCCACCCCGGAGAAATGCTGCCGCTAAACCCCAGCAAAGCTTCCCCGGGAATTCATTCATCAGCAGTAGCCTAATAATTTGGTTTCCTGGGGACATAGTTGGAAGTAATGGGAGATCCCAGTACCTCTGGAATCCAAATCTAATTATGATTGTAAAGGGAGACATACCTAAGCAAGGTGAATCTGGAGAAAATAGTTACATTTCTATAAGAGACACTTCCTCAGCTCTCTCTCTCTCTCTCTCTCTCTCTCTCTCTCTCTCTCTCTCTCTCTCTCTCTCTCTCTCTCCAGCCCCTCCCTCTGTTTGAAATAATTTCCTGGGCTGTGATTATCAAAAGCAAATGGGAGATACACTCAGGCTTAGGAGGCAGCAGATACCACAGTGCCCTGGGAGCTGGTGGAGTGGTTTGAGGTGTTAATGCATTATCTACTCCTCTGGAGAAAGGTTAAAGTTTGGGCTTGAATCACAAGTGAAAATGAGGTTGGTGGCCTGGTTGTTGCCCCTTGTGGACATTTATCCACAGCATAGAAGCCTGGCCCAGCTGGTGGTCTCAGCTCATCAAAGCAGCGAGACAAGAGAAAGGGGGGGTTAGAAGCCCAGAGTGCTTTAGAAGTGGAACACTGGCTCACTTTCTCTTAAAATGGCAATTAAGCTATGCATGAGTAGAAATTCCTCTCCTAGGGAGCAAGCAAGCCACAAGTTTTGCCCTTTCCTTTTGCAAAATGGCCTTGCCTCTGATGTGTCTAAACCTCTGTGAGTGATGAGTGCAATGCTATCTTCTTCCATGGGCTAACTTGAACTTGCTAACCAAAATTCACCTCCTCTCATGCTTTCATTCAACAAAGAGTTCTATGTGCCAAGCCATGCTGATTCGGCAAACATTTTTTAGACATGGCCATGAAGAGGACAGACACAGTGCCTGCTGACATGGAGATTATAATCTGTCAGAAGAGACAGATAAAGAAAGAAAGAAAGAAAGAAAGAAAGAAAGAAAGAAAGAAAGAAAGAAAGAAAGAAAGAAAGAAAGAAAGAAAGAAAGAAAGAAAGAAAGAAAGAAAGAAAGAAGAAAGAAAGAAAGAAAGAAAGAAAGAAAGAAAGAAAGAAAGAAAGAAAGAAAGAAAGAAAGAAAGAAAGAAAGAAAGAAAGAAAGAAAGAAAGAAACCACTATGAAGGAGAGTAGAATGCAATGAAAGGAAGATACAAAGAAGAACTAAGCAAGTCCAGGGGTTCAAGGAAGCTTGTTTAGGGAAAAATTGTCAAACTGATGCTCCCTGAGACAGACCCCTTTCCCTAACTTGAGGCTCAACCTACCTCAGTGTTGATCTTTATCCCATGCAAACTGTCATTATAACACTCGCTGTTGTAGCCTATCTCCCAATGCTGAAATGATCTATTACCTTCTCTGCACTGTAACTATCTGTTTATGTATGTGGTGTCATATGGCTGTCCACAAGTATTCTATTTCTCCTTCTCTCTGGGTAAATTTTAGGACTGGACTTTCCATGTTCCCTTAGGTATAGTCCTTTGACTTGCTTTAGATAATAAAATGTGAGCAAAAATGGCATGTGTCTTTTCTGGGCAGAAGCTTTAAAAATCGGTGTACAATTGGCAGTGGTCCTTTCCCCAGTCACAGAGATGCTGGGGGGATCACATGATGAGATGAAGCCTCCAAAAGCCTGGGTCCTGGGTACCTAAGGAGCAGAGGCCCCCTTGCTCGCCTTACTTGGAAGTGAAGTGAGAATATGAAACAAATTTTGGTTGTTAAACCACTGAGATTTGGGAGGGTTGTTTGTTACTGCTCCATAATTTAGTCTAAGCTGACTGTTGCAATATATTAACTCCCCACTGGATTGTAAGCACCTTTAAAACAAGACCATTGTATATCATTGTGTCTCCACTGCCTAGCACATGGTAAATATTTGTTGAATTAATGTATAAGTGTACTTAGACATTTTTTTTAATTGGCCTAATGGAAACTCAATTCAGATGTTGTCTAAAAAAATGGTGAAAAAATCAGAAAATTGATTCCAGCAGACAGCCAAAATAGGAAATGGTCATTTGTGAATTAATGCGAGCAGTATCTTCAAAGGTGACATAGATCATGTGGCACCTGTCATGACGTATAATGTTTATGAAGGTAACCCAGTTATTTGCTTAGAATGCTGACCTGCAGCGAATGCAAATAAGAGCAAAGCAAAAAAAGTTTAATAATGTCCTAGATCACATCCATTATTTTTGTAATTGCATCTCTATCTAACTGACACTAGGGGGATTAGCTTCATATTCACAAACCAAGAATGATCTGTAATTAGGGAGAGAATTGATTGCCCAAAGGTTTTAAATTTGGAATCTACTCAATTACTTCCTCCTTGAAAACTATATCCATTATTTGAAAGTAGTTTTCAAGCTTCTCAATCATCCTATTTATGATACTTTATCTTCAATTACTGTTCTCATTGTATCTTTCATGGAATACATTTCCAATTTCTTGCTTAATTCCCTGTCTACACCCATGGGTATCCAAGGATAGTCATTTTAGGGTTGGAACATATGCAAAGTAATAATGCAATATGATATTCCTCCAAATATTTAAGGGACAAATATTTCTCTGCATTACCCATTAATTTGGAAATAGATCTTTTGCTGAAAGGATAAAAGGAGAATCTGCTATAAATTTGGAGAAGGATGTCCTTTTCCAGAATATCTCTGTAGAAAGAAGTCATTAATGATATTAGCCTTTAGTACAGTTTCAATTTATGTGTCATTGAGGAATATGAATCACTGTGAATTCTAATTAAAAGGTTATTATTCAAGCTAGTGTTAAGGTAGGGTAATTGCTGTAACAAATAGACCTGAACATGTGATGTTCAAAACAATAGAAATTTATTTCTTGCTCACTTACATGTATTTCTTGCTCACTTGCTCCTGGACTAGTGTTCAGACTTGTTCTGAATGCAGTCAGCTCTCCTCCACGTGGTCATTCCAAGGCTCCTTCCACCAACTCATTGGCCTTTATCCTGATCCCATCACACCAGAGGGAGGAAAAGAACACAGCCTAGCATGCATGGAGCATTTCCATGGGATGGGCCTCATGGGAACACACAGCCCTTCCTCTAACATTGCTGTTGACTGAGTCCAATAGTCATATCTAATGCAAGAGAGGCTGTCTAGGAAAAGGAGGTAGTAGATTTAGGGAACATCTAGCCATACTTGGCCACAACACAACTTTGGGTAGATGTGCAAATACCAGTGAAATTTGAGAAAACAGATGAAAGAGACAGAGATGCAAATAAATTGGGCTTGGTTGTTCATTGACTGGTATATTCTAGTTACATCATCAGTCCTGCCCCCAAAAGTCAGGTCTGATCCAGTTTGGTCATTTACCATTTTCTCTCTCAAAGTCATCACCAGGCAGTAGGTAACACAATGTGATACTTACATTTGGCTGTTAGTCCAGCAGTTCTCAAAGTATGATCTGTAGACATGTAGAGGTCCCTGAGACCCTTCCTGGGGGACTGAAGGGGTCAAGAACATTTATATAATAATACTAAGACATTATTTGCCTTGTCCATTATGTTGACATTTGCACTGATGGTACAAGATCAATGCCTGGCATTATGCCAAAGGCCTGGCATTTTAGCATAATTTAAGGCATGCACTCACAGTAAAAAAAGGAGGGGGGGGGGGAATGTAGAGTAGAGTGTGTTCATTTAAGAATCTTTAAGGAAACAGTAAAAATGATTATATTATTAAATATCAACTCCTGAGTACACATCTATTCCATGTGACAAAATGGAAAGTATACATAAGGCACTTCTGATGCATACCCAAGTATGATGGTTACTTCAAAGAAAAGCATATGTGCAATTGTTTGAATTCCAATTTGCACTAGCCACTTTTTCATGAAACATTTTTCTCTGAAAGAATAGCTGACAGTCATACCATAGTTATTCAAACTAGATTACTGGCAGACATTTTATCAAAAATGAACAAAGTGAGCCTGTCACTTCCAGTAAAACAAATGGCAGTATTTATTGCCAATGATAAAATCTGAACTTTGAAGTGAAAATTAAAATTTTGGAAAATTTGGATGCTCCACCATGAGCTTAACGACTTCCTAATACTTACAGACTTCTGATAAAATCAGTAATGATACTAACTAATGATACTAATTTTTGTTTTTTGTATAATGAACTATGCCAATATTTGGAAGATCTGCATAACTGAGTAAAAAAGTATTTTCTAGGCCGGGCGCTGTGGCTCACGCCTGTAATCCTAGCTCTTGGGAGGCCGAGGCGGGCGGATTGCTCAAGGTCAGGAGTTCAAAACCAGCCTGAGCAAGAGCGAGACCCCGTCTCTACTATAAATAGAAAGAAATTAATTGGCCAACTGATATATATATAAAAAATTAGCCGGGCATGGTGGCGCATGCCTGTAGTCCCAGCTACCCGGGAGGCTGAGGCAGAAGGATCACTCAAGCCCAGGAGTTTGAGGTTGCTGTGAGCTAGGCTGACGCCACGGCACTCACTCTAGCCTGGGCAACAAAGAGAGACTCTGTCTCAAAAAAAAAAAAAAAAAAGTATTTTCTAAATGAATGATGGATAATGCTCCAAAATCATGCATGGGAAAAATATTAAGGCAAATTGAAAGACAGACTAGTGCATTTTAATGTAACAGAGTAAGAAAAGTTCATTAATATGAGTTCAGATTCCACATAGCAACTAACTTTAAAGAAACTATCATTTTTCAAATTCTGGTATAGTATCCAAAATAATATTCACAATTATCTGAAAATACCATTAAAATATCTCCTCTTTTTCCAACAAAGTCCCTTTGTAAGGCCTATTTTTCTTTATATATTTCAACAAAAACAACACAGATTGAACACAGAAACATATATGAAAATCCAGCTATCTTCTATTAAGCCGGACATGAAAGAGATTTGCAAATGTGTAAAATTGTGCCATTCTTCTCACCCAATTTAATTTTATTTTGGAAGATATAGTTATACTTCATAAATTATGTTATTATTAACATATGATAAAAATATTATTTTTCAATAAACTAAAAATTATTTTTAATTTTTTGCTTTTAATTTCTAATATGGTTAACAGCACAAACAAAAGTTCTTTGGGATCCTATCTAATGCTCTCATTTTGTTGATAAAGAAAAGTTGACAGAAACAGGTGTATTAATTCAGCAAATATTGTGTCTCTACCATGTTTTAGAACTTGTGGGGATACAAAGATGAATAAAATAAAGTTTTTGCCATTAAATGACTTGTCCAAGGTCATGTGTTAATTTTTATGGACAGATACGCAATCACATAGAGGTTATACAAACACCTGAGACATATCACCTCAGAACTGAGAAAGCTATCTGGGGTTAGGTAAAGAATATTTGACTTGAGTCTAAAAACCCGCTTTCAAAATATGGCTTAATAGTTCATGCCTCAGTAGCTTAGTTTCCCCAATTTGTAAAATGGAGAGCTTACCTACCTCCCAGAGCTGATGTGAGGATAAAACAGTGTTGGTTGAACTCTAAAGTGACTTTCAAAATACAAACGTTAGCATTCTTAAAAAGAATGCAACTGTCATTCTTTTTAAGAAATTAAGCAAGCTGATAAGATAGAGCGAGGGGAACACATACATTAGTGAGTGGGTTTTGTGTCACCATTAGAACATCCAAAAACACTAAATTCTGAAATAGATCTGACTCTAAGGCTTTCTGGTCAGAGACTGTGTATCATTTACCTTAGTTTAAATCAAGACAAGACCAAGAACAGACTAGAATACTTTTCCCCAAATAGGCATCGAACCATGGTCCACTATGCTTGGAATCTACCAAACTATATGATCTTCATGGATATCATGAGTGACTGCTAAAATTCAGGCATATGTTATGTCCACAGCAACCCTGTGATCTAGAAGCCTCCTTTCCTCTATTAAAAGAAGTATTCTTCAATTAGCTTGAAATGAGTAGTTCTCCAGGACCTCAACTGGCCCACAATGATGATCAGTTTCTCATATAAATAATCATAAATCATCTGTTTAAAAACTTTTTTTATGCTTTGAGAAATGTCCCCATGAAACTCAACAGCCTTTTATCTGATTTGAAAACTCAAGAAGATTTAATGTATTCAGTTAATAAACAAGCATCTCCTCAGCATGTGGCACTTTGCTAGGCAATAGGAGTGAAAGACATATTTGGTTCTTACTCTCTCAGATCTGAGAATCTGGCAGGAAAAATAGGCGATGAGTAAAGAAGTAGCATAAAGGGAAAGGATTTGTGCTAACATGGGCAAGTTCGGTGTTACAGAAGCACGTTTTAGAAAGCACCTCACCAGTCTCGTAGAAAGATAAAATGGAGAGAGTCGTCAAGGGAGGCTCCCTGGAATAAGAGGTGTTTCAGCCAAGACCCAAAGGCTGAGTGGGTATCAGCCAGGCAAAGAGAAGAGGGAACAGTATTTTAGGTAGAGGGCACAGCTGTGAACATCTGTCCCTCCATCTGGGACTGAAAGCCCTCCTCCCCTTCAGAGCAATTACCTCCCATGCCACCAGACCCAACATGTATTTTTTGTGGTCATTTTCATTGACCTCTCATGCTTGTTTGGCACTCTCTCTTTTCTGGAACCCTGGTTTCCCTTTGCTTGTGTGATGCTACAACACAATACTAGTCCTCTCACCGCTCTGACTTCCTGTGCTTTTTATGATTTCCTGTTCCATTCCTCCATTCGATGTTGACTTTCCTCAAGGCTTGAGCCTGTGTCTTCTCTTCTTCATGCTCCATGTCATTCAAAGCCCATGGCTTCAGTTATGATTCATACAAGATGTCTTAAAGGTTTGTGTATCCAACCTGGACCTCCTCTCTGAGCTCCAGGATGGTGACTCTTACTGCCTGTTTGATCTCTTCTCTTGCACAGCTCGGTGGCTCCTCAGACTCTGTCTGTCCAACACCAAACTCATCAACCAATCTCATCTTCTTCCATCATTTCCTCTCAACTTTATCTCCCAAATATCTCTCAAGTCAATCCACTACTCTCTATATGCTCCACAGCTACCCTAAACCAAACCAGAGCATCAGTTGCCTGGATTACTGCAACACCCCTGCCAAATGTTTTACCCAAATCTTTTCAACCTTCCTCTGCCAATTCCTTCTACAGACAAAGTGACCTTTTAAAAATATTTTATTCTCTTCCTCCTGCTTAAAATGTGTTGGTGACTGTCCACCGCCTTTAGTACAGAGACAGACATTCCTAACCACAGCCTACAAAGCCTTCATGGTCTGACCCACCTCCTCCCTACTCCCACACTGGCTTTCTTCCAGTTCATCTTTATTATGGGGTTCCTTCATGAAAACAGGACTTTGCAAATCTTGTTCCTGATATTAGGAATATCCTTCCTCCCTTTTCCTCCAGCTAATGATGATCATCCTCATCACTTTACCAGGGACTCCTTTGGCCTGGTTGACAAGGTCATACACTCTCACGGCATCAGACTTCTCCTTATCCCTGTTATGATGTTATCATTTATTGAACTATTTGATTATTGACCATCTCTCCTCATAAAGACCAAGAATCTTTCTGGGTTTTTTTCTCCTTTGTATCTCCCAATGTTTAGCACAGGCCCTGGCTCAGTAAATACATTTTTTTGAGTGAATTAAGATAATATGTGCAAAGGCTCAACAGAAGAGAAGAAACAATGCATGCATGAAAGGCTGGAAAAGTTTAATAAGGATGGAGCCTCCAGGGAAGGGAGGGGAAGGTGAAGGAAAGGGTGAGTAAGAGTTGAGGCTGGAGAGGCTCACATGAGTCAGATCAAATAGCCACAATAAAGGGTGAAATGAAAAGTCCTTGCATTGGTTTTGACAAGGCAGTAAGATGATCGAATATGCACCACTTTGGCTTCTGTGTGGAAAATACACAGGAGAAATCAACTCCAGAGGCAGAGAGATGACTTCAGCTATTCAATAATCTGGGAAATGAATGACTAACTAGGACATAAAATAGACTAACAGTGGTGACAGTAGGAATGGGGAAAATTGGGTTGATTTGAAAAACAGAAAATGAGGAGGACTCGGCAAGACTGTGACCTCTCTTCTATTCCAAATGACTCCATAATCACCTACCAATTTCAAAACCCTAGAATGTGTCTCTTCTGGCAGACATTTGAATTTGCTGGAAGCAGCCCAGCTCTTATACTCTTATATTTCCTCTTGAATAAGTAGGCCTTTGTAGACTGTGCTCCCTGGTAGAGAACACAGAAGCAACGTTCCAGTAGTTCTTCCAGGTCCCTGCCATGCACTAACACTATGCCATCTGTCCCAATCATTGTGCTAATAATAGCTTTTTAAAGGACTTTTAATTTTTTAAATTATCTATAGCATTCTTTATATGTTTGAATTCAATCTTGGTAATATTCTTAAGAGTTCATTCCATTACATTTATACATTTTATTGCAAATATCAGCTCTTTTAAATTCACCCCTGATGAAGTTTGACCTTTCATCTGTTCACACTTTTTTCTTACACCGGAGTTCATCTGCGAGTACCCTTCATTCAGCCTTCAACCATCGATTCAGCATCTATTTTGTGCTAGACATTTTCTAGGCACTGCAGATAAAATGACAAATAATACATGACTCCTAACCTCAATGAGTTATAGTCTAGTGAAAAAGATAGAAATATAAGGAAGAATTTAATATATTTAAATGTTGTCCAATAAATTTACTAAGAGTATACAAATAACATACTTTCAAAGACCCAATGCCTCTCCTGGAGGATGTGAGATTTGCTTCATATAAGAGGGGTCTTTTGTTCTGAATCTTATAGGATAAGTAAAGTTTGACATGCAAAGAATACATGGGAGGCATGGCCATAAGAGAGAACAGCACACATAAATTCATGGGCTATTATAGTAACATGATGTGATCAGATTCGTTTTTAGGATAATAATTCCGGTAGTCATGTGGGTTTCCTTAGCTGCCTTACACTTTTCTTCTTTGTAGGTAACTTTTAGGATTATATCATGAATTTCTTTTAGAACACCTCTCTTTGGTATCATCTCTCTTAGAAAAGAACTAGTAGGAAAAGAAAAGAAAGAAAAGAACTAGTAAAAACAACGGGATATGATGTGTCCTACTCGTGTTTCACTAGACCAGCCAGAACGACTTCTGTGGGATTTCACAGATGTGTCCTAAGTTGATTTACATAGGCACTGAGTTGAGTCACTAAATCTGTCAGTGAGTCTTCAACAAGACAACTTTTCATTTCTGAAAATGATTGCGCTTTGCTCACCAACTCCTAAAATCACATTGGGAGGCAATTATAGCAACTCAAAAGAAACAAACATACTAACATGAATCACACATCCCTAGTGTCATATATACCAGTAGGGGGAAAAAAATAATCTTTTGTTTCCATTACTATTTAACTGCAAGCAAAGTCCACTGTGGCTCTCTTTGGTCTTCTCCTCTCTCTAAAAAAAAAAAAAATACTACCCAAATGTTTAGCTGAAAAAAATAAAATAAATAAAATAAAATAAAAGGAAACCCACTTTGGTCATTAATCCTAATCTAAAAAGCAAATGTGGCTTCTGCCTTGAATAGAAATCTAGGTCTTCCTACTTAAGCTAATTTAGTGTTATGTTCTTGAATGGTCTTGAACTTCTAGAGTCCGCACTCTGTGTATTTGTCAGCATTTCTCCTTCATATCCCAAAACCTGTGCTGAGTGGAAAAACCCCGCACGTAGCAATATTGTTCTCTCTTCATCTCCTAGATGAACTGTTCATTCTCACATCTCCAAAAACACATACCTGTCTCCCAACATGCTGGAAACCAAGGAATTCTTAAATAACACAATGAGAAAATGCCCTCAATGAGACCAACAGCTCATCAGCAACCATCTCCAGGAAAACCCATATATATGCACCTACCCAACTGTCGTTCTCATTAGCTACAAGGGAAAAACAGGAACTAAGGAAAAGGGTCAAGAGCAGTTTTCTGCCATTGCCATGAAAAGATAGATTTTTCAGAGCTGAAAATGGTCCCTGTTGAAACTGTCATTCTCAGATTACAGCTGGCAGTACCAGGAGCACCGCAGAACCGAGAGAAAATCACCAAGCCTGTTTCCATCTGGTTCCTGGGAACGGCATGCTACCTGTCAGCGTGCGTCTTTGCCCACCGAGCAGAGCAGCCCGTCGCCGGAGCTACACCCCGCCTGACAGCACCCTCTCCAGAGGCCTCGTATTATTACAGTCTGCCCTTCTGCTGCCGTAGAATTAACTTGTTTTGACTGTGTGACAGTTCTGACGACCTCACAGTTTGAGGCAGGGAGCTGGGTCACATGCTGCTACATGCATGGGCTGTCACTAACTGTGCCACTAAAGCCAGACAAAACCTTGTCAGGGGAGATAAACTCCTCTGGAGACAGAGGTAAGTGACTCAACTCATGGCCTGCTTGTGAGGGTTTTGTTCAGTTCAAGGACAGCATCAACTGACAAGAGGACTTACTTGACGTTGCGGGGAGACGCAATCAACGCCAGCCAGAGGAAGGAGGCAGAGAGGCAGAAAGAGAAAAACACACCCGGACAAATTCGAAAGTGCTAAAGGAGACCGGCTGTTAGAAGGTGGCAAAAGAAGACAGTGTCCTCACTTTTGAAAATCGATGATATAAACTCCCAAATCACACCTCTTTTTCACAATCATAAAATCTCCACCAAGAAACGAAAGCAATCAACCCTGGTTTTATTTATTACGGTGTCTTCTCTGTGCTTGACACCACGCTAAGTATTAGAAAAGCTACAAAAACACAACACATGACCCCGGACTTTAGCAACCTTGCAATTTAGCTGTTGAGATAAGACACACTCTCATAAAAATATAGAATGTGGTGAACATAAACTTCTCTCCTCAGGCCTGTTCCCCAGCGGGAATCTGAGGAGCTAGATAAGCCCCAGAAAGAGAAGAAGACTCGGAGAAGAGAGAGACCCAGAAAGAAGAAATCACAGGGAAGTGACTCCATAGGTCCCTTAAGAAATGACTCTGGCCGTCCTTGGCGTCCTACAGGAGGTCAGGATTCTAGCTGCTCTTTCCTCTCTTTTTGGCTGTGCCTGAGGAAAGGCCCTCTAGGTCCCAGGCTAACGTTCAGCTTGTACACTTTTCATACCAGCACGACGGTGTGCTGTTGAACTTACTCTTCCTTCTAGAAGTGGGCAGACTCAGGGATCCTGACAACGTTGGCAAACCCCAGGTGTCTTCCTCTTCTGTCACCTCCATCCCCTATCCAACCTAAACATACGCAAAAAAGTGATAAAAAAAAAAAAAAACAACCTGAATATCCCTCCCATGTTTGCCTGAACTGAAGAGATGCACTTTGAGTTGTAAGTATTGACCCTAAAGCCCAGCTGGGGCATTTATTAGCTGTGTACATTTGGTCAAATTATTTAGTCTCTCTGAGTTTCCATTTTCTTAACTGCAGGGATGAATATAAAAAAGAAAAGAGAAATTACATGAAAGGACCTGGTGTGGTGTCTGGTACTTGGTAGATGATTAATAAATATTGGTTTATTTTTATCCATTTCAATCCTTTAATAGCAACACTGAATACTTTATTAAGTGTAAATTTGCATGTGCAAGTCCTTAGTACAGTCTATCTTCATTAGTCACAGATTCCATACTTAAGAATTCACCTACTCACTACAATTTATTTGTAACCTCAGAATCAATACTCACAGCATTTTCATGATCATTCACAGATATGCACAGAATGACAAAAAATTTAGTCACTCAATGGGAACATTCTTAGCTGAGGTTGAATAAAGTAACTCTCTGCCTTCTTATTTCAGCTCTTGTACAGTAAATGATTCTTTTTTTTTTTTTTGCAGTCTATTTTAGTGCCAGGGTTTTTTGCATTTTTGTATTTCTTGTTGATTATTTTGCTATTTAATTAAAAAGCTTCTCAGCCAGGCCTAGTGGCTCATGCCTGTAATCCTAGCACTCTGGGAGGCCGAGGTGGGCGGATTGCTCAAGGTCAGGAATTTGAAACCAGACTGAGCAAGAGCGAGACCCCATCTCTACTAAAAAATAGAAAGAGATTAATTGTCCAACTAAAAATATATACAGAAAAAAATTAGCCAGACATGGTGGCACATGCCTGTAGTCCCAGCTACTTGGGAGGCTGAGGCAAAAGGATTGCTTGAGCCCAGGAGTTGGAGGTTACCATAAGCTAGGCTGACATCACGAAACTCTAGCCTGGGCAACAGAGTGAGACTCTGTCTCAAAAAAAAAAAAAAGCTTTTGCATAGCCAAGGAAACTATCATGAGAGCAAACAGACAACCTACAGAATGGGAGAAAATATTCACATGCTACACATCTGATGAAGGGCTGATAACTAGAATCTATATAGAACACAGAAAAATCAAACAACCCCTTTAAAAAGTGGGCAAAGGACATAAAGAGAAACTTTTCACAAGAAGACAGACTAACGGTCAAGAAATATATGAAAAAAGGCTCAACAACTCTAATCATCAGGGAAATGCAAATCAAAACCACAATGAGATATCACTTAACTCCAATGAGAATGGCTTTTATCAAAAAGTCCCCAAACAACAAATGTTGGCATGGATGTGGAAAGATAGGAACACTCATACACTGCCGGTGGGACTGAAAACCCAACCTCTGTGGAAAGTAATATGGAGACACCTCAAAGAGCTAAAAGTAGAACTATCATTTGATTCAGCAATCCCATTACTGGGCATCTACCCAAAGGAGAAAAAGATATTCTATAAAAAACACATCAGCACTCGAATGTTTATAGCAGCACAATTCACAATTGCAAAAATATAGAAACAACCCAATTGCCTCTCAATACATGAATAGAGTATACTTGGTGTATATATATGCCATGGTATATATATGATATATATATACCATACATATACACCATGGAGTACTACTCAGCCACAAAAAAACAATGGTGATCTAGCATCTCTTGTATTATACTGGATGGAAGCTGGAGCCCATTCTACTGAGTGAAGTATCACAAGAATGGCAAAACAAGCACCACATGTACTCACTGTCAAATTGGTATTAATTGATCAACACTTATGTGCACATATGGTAGTAACATTCATCAGGTGTTGGGCAGGTAGGAGGGGGGCAGAGGAGATGGGTATATTAGCACCTAATGGGTGAGGTGTTCACCGTCTGGGAGATGGACATGCTTGCAGCTCTGACTCAGGAGGGGCGAAGGAAATATATGTAACCTAAACATTTGTATCCCCATAATATTCTGAAATAAATGAATAAATATATATATATATATATAATAAAAACAAAACAGACCTCAAGCATAGTGCTGAAGGGCCTAAGCCCCAGAGGCCTGTGATGCACCTTACGGAGACAATACATGTGTCAGATAAGCTTTGTTCAGGCATGAGTCATAGCGCTGCTGGCTGTGAGTGCAACATTAATGAATTGACAATATATATTAAATAAGGTGTCTGTAAACAGAAACTTGCACTAAACAAGGTTATCAATCAGTTGATGAAAATGTTGCGACCAGAGGCTCACAAAAACCTAACTCTGTGTCTCATCTAGGAGCAAAGCCTTCAATATTTGCTAATTCGGTATCCACAGTAACTTCACAGAACATAACTACCAAGAATAATGAGAATTGATGTACACTTTTTCTCATTTAATTTCTATGCCAGTTCTTTGAAGCAGGGGGATAATTAGCAGAGTCAAGAAGCACATTATGAAAAACACACGACCTTGATATGGGTCTTGAAGGGTCTTAGCGTGGGAAGATACTGAGAGAGGGGAGAGGAAGATGATGGTGGGAATAGGCATGGTGTGTTCATTGGATGACTCTAAATATGCTTTTTTAAAATCCTGTTTGAGATTTAAAAATCTCATGGAAAGGTAAGTTAATGTTTTCCACCATATTTGGGAAATTATTTAGTGTTTATTTCTTCAAACATTTTTTTCCTCATTTTCTCTCTCCTGTGCTTCTGGAACTAGAGCACGAGGTGAGTGTTGGGAATTTGTGGGACATGTGTACTTCTTGTGGCTTCCCTCAGTATTATTCATAAGTCATTTGGGATCACTAGATGGATTATACTCATTTTTCTTTCTTTCAAATCTCCTAATGAGCTTAGGCACTTGTATGGCATTGGTCTATCAGCAAGATAGCAGGTAAAAACTAAATCTGGGATGAATTTCCAACACCAGCATCTAATGCCATATCAAAAACATCAGAGTTCTTTTCATTTAGTCAACATCTCAGCTAACTCAGGCAAGAAGAATAAAAGGATTCAGTGGGTCTCTATCTTGACATTATCTCTTCTTTACTGTTCTTTCCTACCCTGACCACACACCGTCTCTTGGATGGCATTGGGGATTTAGGCAACTCTAAATAAAACTCTTTTCTTTCAGGAAAACTTAGAATCATTATTTTAGGGACAGGGCAGGAGCTTGATAGCCATCAGTTTCGATTCCTTCTATTTCAAATGAGAACTCTGAAGCTCCAGAAGTTACTGTGACAGACTGGGGACCACAGCGTATTTCTTCTCCCAGTCAAATGGACTTTCCACACCTAGAGCAATCATGCATGCAGATTTTCTGGGAGAGCCTTGATTCTGAAGATGTTTGGTTCCATCATTGCTCTAAGAGTAGCTGTTCCTGTTAGTCTCTGGATTCTGAATTTGAGGGCAGATGATATAGTCACCACAATTATAATACCATGATTTCTCTAGCAAGACTTTTCTCGGCTTTCATTCTCTTGTGACAATTCATCCAGGCCTGTGGCTTCTACTGTCACATCTGTGTGGATGATCCTCATAACAAGTCATAAAGTCATAGAATTTTAGGAGCCTGATGGGTCATTTAGTCATCTTCCCCATTTTACTGATAATGATGGAATCAAGTCCCCAAGAGGCCAAATCATAATCCAAATCACATAGCTAGCAAGAGATGTAGTCAGGATGTAATATAGGCATCCAAAAAAATATTATTAAAACATAAAGCTGGTTAACATACTCATTTGCTAGTTCAAAATCATGATAGGTCTAAAGATTCCAAGAACGTCAAAAGATGCATTACAAATATATTCATGCAAAACAATGATAATGATTAAGACCTTTATTTGTCTCTCAGTTGAAAGGCTGTGGGCTCTGGCTTTCTTATTAGAGCAATATTTATTGGCCTATATCATCATGGAAAACGATTACCCTGAATATCTACCTGTAAAAATAACCATGAAAACATTTTACCAGGATTTATATAACAAAAAGAACATTTTGAATGAAATACAAATAATTGGTCTACATTTTATTAGCACTTAAAAGTCAATTATTTCACACCAGAAGTGAAAGCAGTGACATTGTCAGGCTTTTAGCAATAAACGTGCACATTTCTAGCTCTTAGGTCACTCGGAGAGCCTTCTCAAGCTGCTAAAGGCCAGCAGGTCACATTGTAAGAACAATTGGTTTCTAAATCAGAGAGTGTCAGACGATGGAAGAGTGTGGGAACTATCATCATATCACCCACCCCCCACAAAGGATGCTGTGATAACCGGGCTTTTTATTTGCTGCACAAAGTAACTGAATTATGCAATAACCTCCTTGTTGAGTTCCCTGACTCACCCTTCTTGTCTTTCTAATGCAGCCTACATTCTTCTGCCAGACAGTTCTGCCTGAAACAGCATGTTAACCACGCCAGCCCCTGCTCAAAATCCTCAGTGATTCAGAGGCCAAGAAAGCCAGAGCTAGGAAGTGTCATCTGTGACAGGAGCCTATTCCTGCATTCATGGCCTTCTGAGGACCTGCGGTCACAGCAGACAAAGACCAACTTGGACGATTCATTATCCTCCAATAGCTAAAAAGCCAAATGGGTTACAGGTAGGTTGACCTTGTGCTTCAGTTTGCCTGGTTCCTCCCAGTTTGTGCCTGTTACCACAGCAATCACACTCCCCTTGGCTCTCAAACGCGTCTTGGTTTGGACAATAAATTTTACGATAACCCTAGTTATGGCCATTATGATGCCACATGCCTGCCACCGACATAAACATTTTTCACCAAAAGTCATAGATGCTGCAAGGAACCATCCAATACAGCTTCTTGCAGCCTTCTAACCCCATCCTCCCCCAGCCCTGCATCACAAGCACGAGAGTGAGGAGGAGTGGTGCACACGGGATCAAACTCCGCCCCACACCCAGAGCTTGCTTCCGATCTTTTCTTTCTACCTCTTGGCATCTTGTGATTCTCCATCCAAAAATATAGGATCAGACCTTACTACACATCTTGATGCTTGACTGCACCCTGCCTGTCCAGCATCACTAAGTCAGCAGCTAAGTGCCCAGAATCACACAGGTCCCACATATTAGACTGGGGGGGGAGGTACATGCCTCCTGCTACACTGGGAAAGGGATCGTCCCCAGGATACCCTGGTTAACAGATTAAAAAAAATATATATATATAGGCCAGAAGGTGTAACCTTGCTTAATCCTGAAACATTTACAAAGCCAAATCTTTGATACTTACATGGAGGACCTAGAATCTTGTCCCTGTCTTATTCCTACTGAAGTTGCTCTAACAAAAAGGAATTTTAAAATAGAGTCAAGCTCCATCTATTTTGAAAATAAGCCTTAATAATCCTATTGTCATGTGGCTATTCATATTTTGTGTATTCCCTTCCAATCTTTGTCTTGCGTAAAACAATTTTCACAGTCTGCATCATAGTATACAGAGTTAATATAATTTTGTAACAAGCTTTGATCAAAACCTCTTTTCCAAGTTTTTACATGGAGTTGACAATTATAATTATAAAAGCATTGCAATGATTTTTTTAATTGATAGATTACAATTTAACTAATGATTTCCCTGGTTGAAATGTTATAATATTTCAATTCAGTTCTTTAGTCCCTTTTTCTAGTAGTACAAAGCATTTTGCTAAGCACTGGGTATGATAAAGTTTAAGAAATAAAAATTTTTTTACTAGGTAAAACGTATTGGCCTCTTTTTGAAGATCAAATTTGAAATTCTTGAGAAATATTTGAACAGCTCTGGTATCATCTTCACATATTAGTCACAAACCTGAAAAAATAATTTGAAAGAGGGAGAGAAGATAAGAAAAGAAAGAAGAGGAAAATAGGGAGAGAGAGGACAGAGTAGGGAGAAAAAGGGGAAGGAAGGACTTATAATTACAAGGATAAATTGAGGATTGTACTTCTGTTCTGACATTTGCTTCATGTAAATGATAGAAATACCATACCAATTCATTTGAATACATGTCAAGTCTCTCCATGAATTATAATAAATGTCAGCATCATTCTAATATTTAAAAACAAAAGCTATCTATAATTCAGACATGACCCTTTCCCTATTGTCTACTCCATCATGTAAAATATCCATTCCCTGGCCTTTAAGTCTTTATACACTCAGCCTCCACAGCCAAACCAATTAGTCTCCTTTTCTCCACACAAAACCTCATCTCTAGTCAGAACTGCTTATGGGGAAACAAACACAGAGAGGTTGCATTTTCAGTAATGGAGGAGAAGCTTGTATCAGAATAAACCTCCTACAGCTAATAAATTATAATCTCTGGACAAAATTTAAAAAAATAAAAAACTACCTGAAGGCATGAGAGAATAAACCAAAAATACACATGAATTGGAGGGCAGGGGGCCCTTGAAAAAAGGGAATCAAACTGGGAGAGATCATCATTCTTATAGTTTTTCTCTTAAGAGAATTCCCCAGCCCAAGGCATGCTAGACAGCTAGAATTCAAGCAGAAATGCAGAGTTCTAACGGCTTGCAGAGTTCAGTTGCACCAGAGTGGGTAGAAATTAAGAAAGGAAGTTTTCAAGAAAAGGAAGGAGCCACAGGAAGGAGCCCTAAAATTTTTACATAAACTCCCCTGAAATCTTTGGCTGACTTTTATATCACATTTGCACAAGAAAGACTGCAAGGAACCCACCAGAAAGCAAGAGCTGAAAGACTAAAAGAGTTGAGCAAAACTATCTAGTGCTTCTCACTGCACAGGAGGAAGACTTTGAAGTGTGTTTCCAAGTTAGAGGGTTCTGGCAAGCATCTTGAGTTGTCCATTGAAACCTCAGAAGGGCACATTTTATGATTAAATTGTATGTCTCTGAATTAAGGAATTCACCCAAGTAATACAAAGGGCAAAATCAACAGAACCACTTTAATAAAACCCAACTTCTTTATAAGTACAGAGGCAATCAGCCAGTAACTTAATTAACTGGGAAAACAAAAACTAATACTCTTCAGTGGAAGAAAAAAGCATCCAGAGATTTCACAATAGATAGTCCATAATGTCCAGTAGATAATAAGTGAACAGCAGACATGCACAGAGACAGGAAAATGTGAGTCATCATCAAGAGAAAAGATAGTCAATAGAAATTGATTCTGAGATGACCTGAAGGTTAGAATTACCAGACAAGGACTTTAAAGCAGCTATTTTAATACTGCCAAGGACTTAAGGAAAAACTTGTCAGAATTACAATACAAATGAAAAAATATCAACAGAGAAATATAAAATATAGAAAAGAACCAAAAGGAAACACTAGAACTAGAAAATGAAATTAGCTAAAATTTTAATTTTTACTAAAAGGGCTTAACAACAGATTGGAGACTTCAGCAGAAAAAGTCAGTGAACTTAATATAATAATCAATAAAAATAATTCAGTGCAAATTGATTCAGAAAAATAAACAAAGCTTCAGTGGCCTGTGGGGCAATATTAAGCTATCTAACACATATGATTAGAATCCCAGAAGCACAGGAGAGAGAAAATGAGAAAAAAATATTTGAAGAAATAATCACTAAAACACTTCCCAAATATGGTGAAAAACATTAACTTACTGTTCCAAGGGATTGTATAATTTCAAGCAGGGTTTAAAGAAAAAGCATATCTAGAAACATCATAGCTAAACTGTTTAAAACTAAAGGTAAAATGAAAATCTTAACAGCACTCAAAGGTGGAGGGGAAGATATCAAATATAGGAAAATGACAATAAAAATGAAAGCTGAGTTCTCATCAGTAACCACAGAGGCCATAATAGAATATTTTTTTAACTAAAAAAATAAAAGGGGAATATTACTACTATATGTGTACATAAGTACTGGAATAAAAATTAAATAAATAAATAAAAGAGGAAAAACTTACTAACCCAGAATTTTATATCAAGTGAAAATCTTCTTCAAAACTGAAAACTGGACAATGACATTCATCACCAAAAATCACATACTATAAGAAATGCTAAAATTCCCTTTAGCTAAAGAGAAATGAAAGCAAATGGAAACTCAGATCTACAGGAATAAAAAATATCAATAATAATAAATATGAGAATAACAATAAATGAAAATTTTTTTCTTCTGTTAACTTCTTTAAAAGGCAAATATCAATTTAAAGCAAATAATAATAATAACATAGTATAGGGGCTCTATAACATAAATACATATAAATATATGACAGTTATATGACAAATGTCAGGATAAATAAAATCATACTGTTGTAAACGTTCACATATTTTATAAGAAATAGTATAATAGTCACTCTGTGGTAAGTTAAGAATATTGCATACTGTAACACCTAGAATGGCTACAAAATTAAATAAAATATAGTTTAAAACCCAATAGAGGAAATAAAATGAAAAGCTAAAATAAACATCTGATTAACCTAAAAAAAAAGGCAGGAAAGGAAGAAGAAACAAAAAAATGGAACAAATAGAACATAAATAATAGCTCTATATCCAACCATGCCAACAATTAGATTACTATAAAATAATAGAACTAAATCCTACCACATCGATAATTACATTAAAAACAAGAGAACGGGGTGTCTGGTCCAACATGTGAAGAGCTTAGAAGTCATCACCACCTTCTTCGCAACAAGAAAAAAAGCTGAACAGACTGAACATCAACAACTCCTCTTAGATCCATCGCAGAACTGAGGTCACAGGACAAACTGCTGCCCCGAAAACTGGAGAGAGAGGTAGATATAGGAGCAAAACCTTACAGCTGAAACCAGTATCAATAGGAACACTTTAAACTATAATTGACAAATTGTTGGAGGCTCAGGGTAGAATAGTCTGAGAGCTAAAAACTCCAGGGTGCTGGACCAACAAGGGCCCCCACACTTACGTGAGTTTTACCTCCAAGAGCCCTGGCAGGTTCTCACTGTGAAGATCAGAGAGAAGTCTTTTTGTGCTTCAGGAAGGTGGAGGTAAAAAGAAATCACTCTGAAATAATGACCCGAGCCTAACAAGGCCTGCCCTCAAGGGAATCTATTTTATTAGAGCCTAACTGGCTGGGGTTTTACCAAAGCCTAACTGATCCTGGGGAAGAGGAATAACCAGCTCCAACTTCCTGTAGCCTTCGATATGAGGAAAACAAAATATTCAAGAATAGTACTATAATATGCTCCCCTTCTCCTACACTTCACATCAATGAGATTCCTGTATAATAACAGAGGATTAACGCTAAAAGAACTGCAAGCTTTGCACCCTAATAAATGGTCCGTAAGGACAACAAAAGACAACAGGAGAGACAAAAACAAGCACACCAGATGAAATTTTAGCCCCTGATACCACAGCTACAGCAAATAGTAAACACAGTCTAACTCCTAGCCAGATAAACATAAAACCTCACATTAAATATCTATCTCCATTCTTTTTTACCCAGTACATCATGGCCAACTTTCAACAAAAAGTTACAAATCAGACCAAAATGAAAAGCCATGGTCTGATGAGATTTAAAAAAAAAAAAAAAAAAAGCATCAGAACCAGACTCAGATATGGCAGAGATTTTAGAATTATTAGACAAGGAATTTAAAATAACTGTGATTACAGACACATCTTGTGTTATTGCACTTCACTTTATTGCATTTTCAGATATTGCTTTTTATTTTTTTTAATTAAAATTTTGTGGCAACCCTGCATCGAGCAAGTCTACTGGCACCATTTTCCCTACAGCATGTGCTCACTTCACGTCTCTGTGTCACATTTTGGTATTTCTTGAAATATTTCAAACTTTTTCATTATGATTATATTTGTTATGGTGATCTGTGATCAGTGATCTTTGATGTTACTATTGTATTGTTTTGGAGCTCCACAAGCCATGCCGATAGAAGATGGTGAATTTAACAGATAAATGTTGCCTGTGTTCTCACTGCTCAACCATCCAACCATTTCCCCATCTCTTTCCCTTTCCTCAGGTCTCCCTATTAACTGAGACATGACGATATTGAAATTAGGCCAACTGATAACCCTACAATGACCTTTAAGTGTTCAAGTGAAAGAAGAGTCACATGTCTCTCACTGGAAATTGAAAGCTAGAACTGATCAAGCTTAGTGAGGAAGGCGTATGGAAAACCTAGATAGGTCAAAAGCCAGGCCTCTTGCACCAGTTAGCCAAGGTGTGAATGCAAAGGAAAAGTTCTTAAAGGAAATTAAAAGTGCTTCGCCAGTGAATACACACACGAGAAGAAAGTGTAACAGCCTTATTACTGATATGAAGACAATTTTAGTGGTGTGGATATATGATCAAACCAGCCACAACATTTCCTTAGGCCAAAATCTAACCTAGAGCAAAGGCCCTAACTCTCTTCAATTCTATGAAGGATGAGAAAGGTAAAGAACTGCAGAAGAAAATTTGAAATTAGCAGAGGTTGGTTCATGAAGTTTAAGGAAAGAAACCGTCTCCAGAACATAAAAGTACAAGGTGAAGCAGCAAGTGTTAATGCAGAAGCTACAGCGAGTTATCCAGAAGATCTAGCTAAGATGGTTGATGGAGGTAGCTACACTAAACAAGAGGTTTTCAATGTAGATGAAACTGCTTTATAGACTGGAAGAAGAAGACATCTTGAACTTTCCTAGCTAAAGAAGAGAAGTCAATGTCTGGCTTCAAAGTTTCAAAGGGCAGCCTGACTCTCTTGTGAGGGGCTAATGCAACTGGTGACTTTAAGTTGAAGATACTGCTCCTTTACCATTCTAAAAATCCCAGAGGCCTTAAGAATTATGTTAAATCTACTCTGCCTGTGCTCTATAAATGGAACAACAAAGCCTGGATGACAGCACATCTCTTTACAACATGGTTTATAGAATGTTTTAAACCCAGTGTTTCTGACCTACTGCTCAGAAAAAAAAAAAAGATTCCTTTAAAAATATTACTGATCACTGATGATGAGCCTAGTCCTTCAAGAGCTATAATGAAGATGTACAGGGAGATTAATGTCGTTTGCCTGCCTTTTAGCACATCCATTCTGCAGCCATGGATCAAGTAGTAATTTTAACTTTCAAGTCTTATTATTTATCAAATATATTTTGTAAGGCTGTAGCTGCCAATAGATAGGGATCCCTCTAGTAGATCTGGGCAGAGTAAATTGAAAACCTTCTGCTAAGGGCTCACCATTCTAGATGCCATTGAGAATATTTGTGATTGATGAGATGGTGTCAAAAGATCAACATTAACAGACATTTGGAAGAAGCTGATTCCAACCCTCTTGTATAGGTTGAAAGGTTCAAAACTTTAGTGGAGGAAATAACTGCAGATGTGGTACAAATAGCAAAGAGAACTACAATTAGAAGTGGAGCCTAAAGATGGGACTGGATTGCTGTAATCTCATGATAAAATTGAACAAATGAGAAGTTGCTTCTTATGGATGAGCTAAGACAGTAATTTCTTGAGAGGGTATCTATTTCTGGTGAAGAAGCTGTGAACTTTGTTGAAATGACCACAAAGAATTTAGACTATTACTTCAATTTAGTTGAAAAAGCAACAGCAGAGGACTGACTCCAGTTCTGAAAGAAGTTCTACTGGGCCTAAAATGCCACGAAACAGCATTGCATGCTACAGAGAAATCTTTTGTGAAAGGAAAAGTCAATCAATGTGGCAAATTTTATTGTTGTCTTATTTTAAGAAATTGCCACAGCCACCCCAACCTTCAGCAACCACCACCCTGATCAGTCAGTAGCCAGCAACGTCGAGGCAAGAGCCTCCACCTGCAAAAAGATAGTAACTCACTGAACGCTCTGATGATAGTTACCATTTTTGAGCAATAAGGTATTTTTAATTAAGATGTGCACATTGTTTAAACAATGCTATCACACACTTAATAGACTACAGAATAATGTAACATAACATCTATATGCACTGGGAAACCAAAAAAGTCACGTGACTCACTTTAATGCGGTATTTGTTTTACTGCAGTGGTATGGAACCAAACCTGCAATATCTCTGAGGTATGCCTGTCATATTCCAAGGGCTTCACTGGAAAAGGTGGACAACATGCAAGAATAGATGGGTAACATAAACAGAGAGGCAGGAACTTTAAGAAAGAATCAAAAGGAAATGCTAGAAATCAAATGTAAGTGAATGAAATGTATAAATTAAAAGGTAAAGATTGGGCTGGGTGCGGTAGCTCAGGCCTGTAATCCTAGCACACTAGGAGGCCAAGGCAGGAGGATCCTTTAAGGTCAGGAGTTTGAGACTAGCCTCAGCAAGAGTAAGACCCCATCCTACAAGAAATAGGAAAATTATCCAGGCATGGTGGTGCATGCCTGTAGTCCCAGCTATTCGGGAAGCTGAGGCAGAAGGATCAGTTGAGCCCAGGAGTTTGAGGTTCCTGTGAGATATGATGATGCCACGGCACTGTAGCCCAGGTGACAAAGTAAGACCCTGTCTAAAAAAAAAAAAACAAAAAGGGAAGAAGCCAAGGATTGCCAAACTGGACTTTTTCAAAGGTAAGACTCGTGTAATAAAGAGCCTGACATCATTTTCACATTTTACTGCTGACGGCTTTCAAGTCCTGCCACTCTTCACCCCCCCTTCTAACTCACATCTAGACAAGCTGATAAGAAAGCCACGTGCTCCTTCCTTGGGTGCTGGTGAAATGTCCAAACCACACAATCCCCAGTTTATGTACAGGAGCCTTCGCCCCCAGCTCCACCCTTCAATCACAATAAAAGGCAAGCCATTCTCCTGGGTTTCTTGTTGTTTTGTTTTGTTTGGCTTTGGGTTTTTGTTTGTTTGTTCAAGGGGTTGCTTGTTCTCAAGCCATTTGCTAACCAGTTTGGGTGCCAACCCTGCTCTCCCCAGAAAGCCTCATCATGTGAATGATAAACCTTTTCATCCCCTCCTAGTATAATGGTGGCATCATGAGTCTAGACACCCAAACCTAATTGATGTTGGGAGAGTGGTCTACAAGAGATCCACTTTCAAAGAAGTACCTAACAAGCGGGGTGGTGGCTATGGAAGTTGGAATCCACTAAGGTTACCCACTAAGGAAGGAGTAACAACTCACCTGCCAAATCAACTAGCCCTGAAATTGAATTTTAAAAAAGAATTACTTAATAATAAGTATTATGAGAGAAAAGAGGAATATTTTGCAATGATAAAAATAATCCATTCATCAGGAAGACACAACAATCCTAAATGCGCAGGTGCCTAGCAAAAGAACCTAAAATAAATGAAATAAAACTGACAGGAGTCATAAAAAGGAATGAGGTGTCGATACATGGTACGACATGGATGAACCTTGAAAGAGTTATGCTAAGTGAAAGAAGTCAGACACCAAAGGTCACATGTTGCACAACTCCATTTTTATTAAATATCCAGAATGCGTACATTCACAGAGACAGAAGGCAGATTAGTAGTTACCAGGAGCTGGGAGAAGAGGAAATCAGTAGTACCTGCTTAATGTCATGGAGTCTTCTTTGGTGGTGATGAAAATGTTTTGTGACTAGATGGAAGTGATGGCTGCACAACACTGTGAGCACACTAAATGTCATTGAATCAGACACTTGAAAATGGTTGATTTTATGTCATGTGAATTTTAGCTCATTAAAAAAAAATAACAAACAGAACTAAAGGGAGAATCACAATTCACAATCTTGGTTGAAGATATTAACATCCTTCTCTCAATAATTGAAAGAAGTAGCTTTTAAAAAGAATAGTAAGGCTATACATAATCTAAACAATAATATCAGCCACCTTGATCTAATTGATATTTATAGAACACTATGCCCGATAACTGCATACATAGCACACATGAAAGCAACAATTACCAAGGTGGACCATATTCTGAGCCATAAGATAATTCTCAAAAAACTTGCAAACTGATAAAGATGCTTATAGTTTGTTATAATACTAAATCCACTTAGTTATCATGTTGATTTCTGATGTGATTCCACTGGATCCCAAAATATTTGCAAATTAAGCAACACAATTCTAAATAACCCATAGCTTTAAAAAAATCACAAAGGAAAATATAAAATATTGTCAACTGAATGGCAAAAAAACATCTACAGCCAAAGCAAAGTGTGTAGGAAATTATATGGCATAAAATGTTTATATTAAAAAGAAGAAATATTTTAAATCAATTATTTAAGTTTCTACCTTAATAAGGTATAAAAAGACAATGAAATTAAAAATCAAAGTAATGAGATGAAAGAAACAAAGATATGAACGGCAACAAGTGAAATAGAGAACAAATGATAGGTGAATTTTAAAAGTCAAAAGTTCGTACTTTGGAAAGAATAATAAAATGGATGAACACAAATTGCCAAAATCAGAAATGAAATGGGGATTATCATACAGAAAGTACAGATATAAAAAGAATGACAAAGAAATATTAGAAATAATAAATTTGACAACTTAGATGAAATAAAAAAATTATTTGAAAAATACAATTTATCAAAACTGAAACAATAAGAAATAGAAAATCTGAATAGCCTGGTACCTATTAAAGAAATTTAATTAATTAACAAAAGCATTACAAAGAAAGCCTACAAAGAAAGTCCACTAAGTTTGAATAGTTTTACTCAACATGGAAGAAAAATATAATGCCAATCTTATAAACGTTGTTTCAGAAAATACAGTAGGGAATATTCCCAATTTATTATATGAGACATCATAAACCTCATACCAAATGCTGACAAATAACTTGAAAGGAAAGAAAATTTTGAACTAGTTCATTTTGGAGATAGTATTCTTTATAAAATATTCTTTATAAAATATTCGAAAGTTGAATCCAGCAATATATAAAAATGATAGTACATCCTTTCTATGTAGAGTTTATTCCAAGAATTCAAGGTTGTTTTAACACTAGAAATTAATCAATTGAATTCACCATATTAACAGAATAAAAGAGAAAAATGATATGATAATCCCAACAGACACATTAAAATAATTTGAAACTTTAATGTCATTTTAATATTTTTTAAAACTCCTAGAAATTATTAATAAAAGGGAATATTCTCAATCTTATAAAATATATCTATAAAAGACCTACAGCTTATATATTACTTAAGAGTGAATGACTGGATGCTTTCTTCTGAAATGTTTACTCTTACCATTTTTATTCAACATTATTACTGGAGGGCCTAGCAAGAACAATAAGACAAGAAAAATGGGGAAAGGCAAAGACATAAAATGTATCCAAAAGGTCAAAAAATATATATATATTTATTGAGTGTCAGGCAGGTGGGAAGGAAGAGGAGGGGATGGGTATATGGGTATATACATACATAATGAGTGCAAAGTGCACCACCTGGGGGATGGACACGCTTGAAGCTCTGACTCGAAGGGGGAGGGGAGGCAAGGGCAATATATGTAACCTTAACAACATTTGTACCCCCATAATATGATGAAATTAAAAAAAAGAAAAAGAAATAAAGATTAGGGAATTACAGAAGATGGCGGACGAATAACACCGCCAGACAGAGGGTCTCTGCAGAAAAGACCGATTCTAGCAGAAACTAGAGGAAAGAAGCAAGAAGACGAGCATACAGCGGACAAGGGCCGGAAGGAGGGGTACCTGAGACCCCGGGAGACTCCACGGGAGGAGGCTGCGGAGGAGAACTGGAGGCTGAGACCACCGGAGCAGCCCGGAGACCAGCGGCAAGGGTAGGTGGATCTGCTGTTTCCCCTCTCCTGCATTCGGGACTGCTGGCGGGCTCCCCAGCGGGTGGAGAGACCTGCGGACACCAGCCCAGAGACTGCCGCCACCGGCCAACGGTGAGCCTGTAGCAGACGTGGCACCAGGTTCCCAACTTCCTCCGGGCACCTCCGTGTGCACGGACCCGAGCCGCGCGGCAGGCACCATATTGCCTCCTCCTCCCCTCCGCCGACCCTACCCGCGGCTGCCCAGAGAGACAATACAGCCACCAGCCGGAGGCACCTCCAGGGAACGGGACCTTCCCGTTTGGGACCCCGCCCGCCCTCCCAGGTGCTGCTGGCACCGTGTTCCCAGGAAAACGGTGCCGACTCAGAGGCTGAGAGACATAGACCCAGCTTGGGCTCCCTGTGGGTGAATTAGGACCGGAAATCCTCTCCCAGGTGGGAATACAGTTTGAACTCTGGGACCCAGAGGTCAGACCTGCAGACCAGATCCCCTGCACCGAGGGCTAGCATTGCCCGGGGCACAGAAGGGTTATACGTGAACAGCCTACTGAGGGCTGTGTGCCTCCAGGGGCGGATCGGCGTCCTAGAGGGCAACCCTCCTCCCAGGAGGAGGCCGTGCGCCCAACCCAGGGGCGTTCCTGTGCAGGGAATCTCCCCGCCGGCATCACAGTCTGGGGAGGCCTGGTGGCTTGTGGTCTGGCCTGCTGGCAGAGGCCCAGGAGTAGCTGCCGAGTTGGGGAGGGTGGAAAGAAGCGAGGCCTGCTGCAGACTGCGGGTCTCAGACAGCCCCACCCCCACACCCAGACTTTCTGGCTCAGCAGGATCATTCCAGCCCCGCCCTGACAGCTCTCCCTGGAAGCAGAGAACAGAACTTTGACCCCTGCTAACGGCCTGAGGGCAGGCTTACCCAACCCAGCTCCGCCCAGAACAAGAGCTGATAACAGGACTCAAAATCCATAAAACACCATAGCCTGTTCCTCCAAGCAAACGCCACCTACTGACAGGGACGGCATCTTGCACAGCCTTTCCACGGCACCCACTGACTCAATATACAGGGAGTGGTCCAATTTCACCCACAGGCACCACCTAACGCCTCAGAAACTAAACAAGGTGTGTGAATACCCAAACAATAACCTAAGGAAAGAAACAACAACTGATCAACATGGGAAGAAATCAGCGAAAGAACTCAGGAAATATGAAGAACCAAACGGAAAACACACCCCCAAAGAGGAGCACCAGCCCCCTAGAAACGGACACCGACCAAAATCAGGCAACCAATATGACAGAAGAGGAATTTCGTATGTGGAACATAAGAACACTCACCCAGCTGCAACAACAACTCAATAACCAACACCAAGAAACCACAAAAAATCTCCAGGATATGAGAAAAGAAATAGACACATTGAAGAAAAGTGTAGCCGAACTCCTGGAAATGAAGAATCAATTCAAGGAACTACAAAATACAGTGGAAAGTCTCAAGAACAGGGTAGATGAAACAGAAGAAAGAATCTCAGAGCTTGAAGATAACACCCTCCAATTAAATAAATCAGTCACAGAAATAGAGCAGAGAAACAAGAGAAAAGAGCAAAGCCTACAAGAGCTGTGGGATTATGTGAAGAAACCTAATGTGAGGGTCATAGGGTTACAAGAAGGGGAAGAGGACAACACTCAAGGGTTGGACAAGCTGTTTGAAGATATAGTAGAGGAAAATTTCCCAGGCCTTGCTCAAAATCTTGATATACAAGTTCAAGAAGCTCAGAGGACCCCTGGGAGATTCAACGCAAACAGGAAGACGTCACGACATGCAGTCATCAGACTGACCAAAGTATCAACTAAAGAGGCCCTTCTAAGAGCTGTAAGACAAAAGAAGCAAGTAACATACAAGGGAAAGCCAATTCGAATAACATCAGACTTCTCTAATGAGACTTTACAAGCAAGGAGGGACTGGGGCCCCATTCTCACTCTTTTGAAACAAAACAATGCCCAGCCTAGAATATTATTCCCTGCAAAACTAAGCTTTGTATATGAAGGAGAAATAAAAACATTCTCAGACAAGCAAAGGCTCAGAGAATTCACCAAGACAAGACCAGCCCTACAAGAAGTACTTAAAACAGCGTTATGCACGGAACATCATAATAATAACCCACGAATATAAAAACAACCAAAACCCAAAGATATTAAAGGCCAGATATTACAATGGCTCAAGACAGAAATCATAGCAACAACATCCAACCCAACAGAATGATCAGTAATCTACCTTACCTATCAGTTCTCTCAATAAATGTGAATGGCTTAAACTCTCCACTCAAGAGACATAGGCTGGCTGACTGGATAAGAAAATATAGGCCAAGTATATGCTGTCTTCAGGAAACACATCTAACCTGCAAGGATGCATATAGACTAAAAATAAAAGGGTGGAGATCAATATTCCAAGCAAATAGAAGCCAAAAGAAGGCTGGTGTGGCAGTTCTAATTTCAGACGATTTAGTTTTTAAACCAACAAAAGTAGTAAAAGACAAAGAGGGTCATTATATAATGGTGAAGGGCACAGTCCAACAAGAAGAGATAACAATTTTAAATATATATGCACCCAACTTAGGTGCACCCAGATTCATAAAGCAAACCTTACTGGAGCTAAGCAAATGGATTAATAGCAACTCCATAATTGCCGGAGATTTCAACACCCCACTGACGGCACGAGACAGATCCTCCAAACAGAAAATTAATAAAGAAATAATGGACTTAAACAAAACTCTAGAACAATTGGGTCTGACAGACATCTACAGAACATTCTACCCAAAATCCACTGAATATACGTTCTTCTCATCAGCTCACGGGACATTCTCTAAGATTGACCATATCCTAGGACACAAAGAAAATCTCAAGAAATTTAAAAAAATAGAAATCATACCATGTACCTTCTCAGATCACAGTGGAATAAAACTAGAAATCAACCCTAACAGAAACTCACATTTCTACACAAAAACGTGGAAATTAAACAACCTCCTACTAAATGATTACTTCGTAAATGAAGAAATCAAGACGGAAATAAAAAAGTTCTATGAAGAAAATGACAATGGAGAGACAAGTTATCAACTCCTCTGGGACACAGCTAAAGCAGTTCTGAGAGGAAAGTTTATCTCCATAAATGCCTATAACCAAAAGACAAGAAGATCACAAATAGACAATCTAATGAAACGACTCAAAGAGCTGGAAAAAGAAGAACAGACCAACCCCAAACCCAGCAGAAGAAGTGAAATCAACAAGATCAAATCAGAACTAAATGAAATTGAAAACAGGAAAGCTATTCAGGAGATTAATAAAACAAAAAGTTGGTTCTTTGAAAAAATAAACAAAATTGACACACCACTGGCTAAGCTAACGAAAAGCAGAAAAGAGAAATCTCTAATAAGCTCCATCAGGAATAAAAAAGGAGATATCACAACTGATCCCAAAGAGATACAAGATACAATTTATGAATACTACAAAAATCTTTATGCACACAAACTGGAAAATGTGGAGGAAATGGACAAATTTCTAGAAACACACAGCCTCCCTAGGCTCAACCAGGAAGAAATAGATTCCCTGAACAGACCAATCTCAACAGCTGAAATAGAAACAGCAATTAAAAATCTCCCTAAAAAGAAAAGTCCCGGTCCAGATGGCTTCACACCTGAATTTTACCATACTTACAAAGAAGAACTGGTACCTATCTTGCAGAAACTATTCCACAACATCGAGAAGAACGGAAACCTCCCCGACACCTTTTATGAAGCGAATATTACTCTGATACCAAAACCAGGAAAGGATGCAACAAAAAAAGAAAACTACAGACCAATATCCCTAATGAATATAGATGCAAAAAATTTCAACAAAATCTTAGCTAACCGAATCCAGACACTTATCAAAAAAATAATCCACCACGACCAAGTGGGCTGCATCCCAGGGATGCAGGGATGGTTCAACATACGTAAATCTATAAATGCAATTCACCACATAAACAGAAGCAAAAACAAAGACCACATGATTCTTTCAATAGATGCAGAAAAAGCTTTTGACAAAATTCAACACCCTTTCATGATATGAACACTTAAGAAAATAGGCATAGAAGGGACATACCTAAAAATGATACAAGCCATATATGACAGACCCCATAGCCAACATCATACTGAATGGGGAAAGATTGAAATCATTCCCACTTAGAACTGGAACCAGACAAGGCTGCCCACTATCTCCACTTCTGTTCAACATAGTGCTGGAAGTCTTGGCTACAGCAATCAGACAGGAAAATGGAATCAAAGGTATCCAAATAGGGGCAGAAGAGATCAAACTTTCACTGTTTGCTGATGATATGATATTGTATCTAGAAAACCCCAAGGATTCAACCAAGAAACTCCTGGAACTGATCAATGAATTTAGTAAAGTCTCAGGATACAAAATCAATACACAGAAATCAGAGGCATTCATATACGCCAACAACAATCTAATTGAAAACCAAATCAAAGACTCAATTCCCTTCACAATAGCAACAAAGAAATTAAAGTACCTAGGAATATATTTAACCAAAGAGGTAAAAGACCTCTACAGGGAGAACTATGAAACACTGAGGAAGGAAATAGCAGAGGATGTAAACAGATGGAAATCCATACCATGCTCGTGGATCGGCAGACTCAATATCATCAAAATGTCTATACTACCCAAACTGATCTACAGATTCAATGCAATACCTATTAAAATCCCATCAGCATTCTTCACAGATATAGAAAAAATAATTTTACGCTTCGTATGGAACCAAAGAAGACCCCGAATATCAAGAGCAATTCTAGGCAACAAAAACAAAATGGGAGGCATTAATATGCCAGATATCAAACTATACTACAAAGCTGTAGTAATTAAAACAATATGGTATTGGCACAAAAACAGGAATATTGACCAGTGGAACAGATGTGAGAATCCTGATATAAAACCATCCTCATATAGCCATCTCATCTTTGACAAAGCAGACAAAAACATACGCTGGGGAAAAGAATCTCTCTTCAATAAATGGTGCTGGGAAAACTGGATAGCCACCTGTAGAAGGCTAAAACAGGACCCACACCTTTCACCTCTCACAAAAACCAACTCACGCTGGATAACAGACTTAAACCTAAGATATGAAACTATTAGAACTCTAGAGGAAAAAGTTGGAAACACTCTCCTAGACATCGGCCTGGGCAAAGAGTTTATGAAGAAGTCCCCAAAGGCAATCACAGCAGCAACAAAAATAAATAAATGGGACATGATCAAACTACAAAGCTTCTGCACAGCCAAAGAAATAGTCATGAAAGTAAACAGACAACCTACAGAATGGGAGAAAATTTTTGCATCCTATGCATCCGATAAGGGACTGATAACTAGAATATACTTAGAACTCACGAAAATCAGGAAGAAAAAATCAAATAACCCCATTAAAAAGTGGGCAAAGGACTTGAACAGAAATTTTTCTAAAGAAGACAGAAGAATGGCCAACAAACATATGAAGAAATGCTCAACATCTCTAATCATCAGGGAAATGCAAATCAAAACCACAATGCGGCCGGGCGCTGTGGCTCACGCCTGTAATCCTAGCTCTTGGGAGGCCGAGGTGGGCGGATTGCTCAAGGTCAGAAGTTCAAGACCAGCCTGAGCAAGAGCGAGACCCCGTCTCTACTATAAATAGAAAGAAATTAATTGGCCAACTGATATATATATAAAAAATTAGCCGGGCATGGTGGCGCATGCCTGTAGTCCCAGCTACTCGGGAGGCTGAGGCAGAAGGATCACTCGAGCCCAGGAGTTTGAGGTTGCTGTGAGCTAGGCTGACGCCACGGCACTCACTCTAGCCTGGGCAACAAAGCGAGACTCTGTCTCAAAAAAAAAAAAAAAAAAAAAAAAAAAACCACAATGAGATATCACTTAACCCCAGTGAGAATGGCTTTTATCAAAAAATCTCCAAACAATAAATGCTGGCGTGGTTGCGGAGAGAGAGGAACACTCCTACACTGCTGGTGGGACTGCAAACTAGTTCAACTTCTGTGGAAAGCAATATGGAGATACCTTAAAGCGATACAAGTGAATCTACCATTTGATCCAGCAATCCCATTGCTGGGCATCTACCCAAATGATCCAGTGACACTCTACAAAAAAGACACCTGCACTCGAATGTTTATAGCAGCACAATTCATAATTGCAAGGCTGTGGAAACAACCCAAGTGCCCATCAATCCAAGAATGGATTAATAAAATGTGGTATATGTATACCATGGAGTACTATTCAGCTCTAAGAAACAATGGTTATATAGCACATCTTATATTTTCCTGGTTAGAGCTGGAACCCATACTACTAAGTGAAATATCCCAAGAATGGAAAAACAAGCACCAGATATATTCTCCAGCAAACTGGTATTAACTGAGTAGCACCTAAGTGGACACATAGGTGCTACAGTAATAGGGTATTGGGGAGGGGGGAGGGGGGAGGGGGGCGGGTATATACAAACATAACGAGTGAGATGTGCACCATCTGGGGGATGGTCATGATGGAGACTCAGACTTTTGGGGGGAGGGAGGAAATGGGCATTTATTGAAACCCTAAAATCTGTACCCCCATAATATGCCAAAATAAAAAATAAAAAAAAAAAAGATTAGGGAATTACAAAACTATGTTTATTCAGAGATGGCATGATTGTTTACATAAAAAAAATCCTAGGAATATTTTTAAAACTAATAGAACTAATAATCAAATTTAGCATGGATTCAGAATACTAAAACAATATAGTAAAAACAATTGTATTTCTATATACTAACAGCAAACAAATGGAAAATAAGTTTTTAATTTCATTTATAATAGCATCAAAAAAAAATATATATATATATATTTAAAGATACATTGATTGAAAGAAGTGAAAGACCTAAACACAAATGTCTACAAACATTGCAAAGAGAAATTAAAGAACAACTGAATAAATGGAGGGGTATATCATGTTCAGGAATTAGAAGATTCAATGTCTAAACACTGTCGTAGTATCAGTTCTCTCCAACTGACCTATAAATTCAACAAAAGCTCAATCAAAATCCACCATAACTTATTTTGTAGAAATTGGCATATTGATCTAAAAGTTATACAGAAATGAAAAATACCTAGAAAAGCTAAAACACTTTTGAAAAAGAACTAGTTTATAGGACTCATACAATCTAACTTCAAAACTTACTCTAAAATTATTATAATCAAGACAGTATGGTATGGATGTAAGAAAAGTACATCAATGGACAGAATCCAGAATCCAGAAACAGGATCACACATATAGTCAAGTGATTTTTTACAAAGCTGTCAGGTAATTTAATGGGACAGGGTCAGTCTCTTCAACAAATGAGGTTGGAATACTGTATGTTCAAATGAGGGGGGGAAATGAATCCCAACACTATCTTACACCAAAAACAAAAATGAATTTCAGATCAATCATAGACCAAAACATAAAAGCTAAAACTATAAAGTCTAAAGGAAAACACAGAAAACTCTCTTTGTAACTTGGAATATGCAAAACTTCTTAATAAGAACAAAAATATCATAAAAGTAAATGAAGATGAATCAGTCTTTATCAAAATTAAAAACTTCTTATCTTCAAAAAACACGTTTAAGAAAATGTCAAGTTCAGACCAAGAGAAAAGACTTACCTGGTGACAATTACTTTGTTTCCATAATATATAAGGAACCCCTACAAATTGATAATAAAAAGACAGATATATATCTTACAAAGGAAGATAAACAAATGGCCAATAAGCAAATGAATAGGTGCTCAATATCATGTTATCAAGAAAATGCAAATTAAGACCAAAATGAGTGCCCTTTCATACCCACTAAAATAACTAGAATTAAAAAGACTGATACCACTAAATGTTGGTCAAAATGTACAGCAAATGAAACTCTCATACTTGCAATTCAGATTGTTAAATTATGCAACCACTTAAAAAGTTTAGACAGTTTCTTATAAAGTTAAATATACATCCACTATATAAAACCCAGCAATTCTATACCTAGATGTTTACCTAAGAGTAATGAAAATATTTGTCTACAGAAACATAGAATGTTTATTTTTCATTATTTATAATAGCTAACAGCTGGAAGCAATACAAATGTCCATCAACAGGTAAATAAAAAAAAATCATGGTGGTACCATATATTCATACAAGAGAATACTATTCAACTGTAAAAACAAATGACACAAACAACAGGGATGAATCCCCAAAACAACATTACAATGAGTCAAGAAAGCTATGTTCAAAAGAACACATACTGTATGATCTATATTACTCTACATACTATATGATATATGATCTATATTTCTATGTTAATATCCAGAACAAGAAACACTAGTCTATGGAAATATAAATCAGAAAATCAGTGGCATGAGGGAAGGGAATGACTATAAGTGAGCAGGAGGGAACTTTCTGAGATGATGGAATTTTTTTTATCTTTGAAATGATGGTAGTTACGAACATACATACATTTATCAAAACTCATGCACGTATACTCTAAAGACCTATACATTTCACTTTATGTAAATTTTAACCTTAATCAAAAAATGTAAAAACACAGAAACTGATATGCCTTTAGAGATTCTCACCAACATCATTTAACTTCCAAAAACACCCTTCCATATCCCTTTCTCCATCCAAAACCAACAAGTCCATCCAGGCCCTCCAAAAGTTCTCCCTCCCTCAGAAAGCATCTCTCCATGGTTCTGGTTTTCCTGGTGTTCTCTCCCCTCTGAAATGTTAAATGTGTTTTATCTTTATCTTCCTAAATAGATGGCAAGATTCTTGAAGGCAGGGATTGCACATGGTTCTTTCTTTTGTACACCCACGCACAATTGACAATGTTAAGAGCACAGAGAGCATGTGATTTATTTCAACATTGGTTAACGTCATCCCCTGGGCAAGGCACTGTGCTAGGTGTTGTGGGAAACTCTCAAATGAGTAGGACACAGAATTGGCCCTCAAGGAGCATCCTTTAATGGATGAGATAGGCAGACACACAAGTCATCATGATCCGAGGAAAGCTCAGAAAATGAGAAAAGAGGCCCATGAGAATTGAAAATAGAAAATCACTTCCAACTTGGGAGATCTGGAAGTCCTTGCTAAAGAAGTGTGAATTCAATTAAGGTCCAAAGAGAAATAATAATATTTTGCATTTATTGAGTGCTTATTACATTCCAGGCATGGTGCTAAGTACTTACATGCTGTGTGCCATTTGATCCTGATAAAAATCCTGAGGTCGGTCCTGTTATTTTTCCATCTTATTAATGATGAACTCGGATTGCAGAGGTCATGCAATGAGGCTACATGGCATGTTCATATCTAGTAAGTGGATTCAAACCCAGAGGAGATGTGTACAACCCTGGAACCTGACCTCTTAGCCACTACCCTAACTCTATACTAACAGGGAGAAAGAGAAGAGAACTAGGGCACTTCAGGCAGAAAGGACAAGAGGCAAATCACAGAAGAGAGTGCAAGGAGTAGTAGCATGAGATGATTTGTTACAAAATTAGGGATAGAGGTGCAGGAGCAGATTATGGAGGACCTTAAAGACCAGGCTGAAACTTGTGGATGATGTTTTGCCCCATACCATAGGTATACCCTTGCTGAAAGCTCTTCTCCAGTAGGTTTTGTAAGTAGTAAGTTAAGGGATCATTTTCTAAGAAATGCTTAATAACTGTAGATTGGAAACTTAAAGTAATGCAATTACTCTGTTGTCTATGAGAGAGCTGTCTTTACTTTATATCACATTATGACTTGTTACATCTATATAATTATGGCCTCATGAGAGGTCTCTGCTCTGAATTCACTGTGGTTGGTCCATGACACTGAGTTTTGCAGTCAAAAATATAGCAGTCATATCATCCATATGCCACCAAGATAGGTTTAGATAAGCAAGAGAAACTCGTCATTTAGAAAACAGGAGACTAATCCACAAAAGTCCTCCTTAATGGACAATCTGAGAATAGATTTCTCTTACTCTCAACTCCCCTGAATTCAGCCCTAACTAACCCCACCCCATACCAAGAGATCAGAAGGCTTTACCAAAAAGGACCACCTATTCACTGGAGAGATTGCCATAATGATCAAACATATATATAGTTTTATGTTTCCCATTAAAAGGTTGACAATCAAGTTCAGCTATGAGAGAAAGAAAAACAAAAGTTATTCTCAAATTGGATCAGAAAGAAAATATTACTGCATTCATCAAAATTATAACAATAATTGATCAACTAAAGCCCAATAAAAGATTAATCATCTGTATATTATATACTATACTAAAGTTGAAGGGTATGCCTTATCGCATGCTTTAAACCAATCTTATCCCCTTCTTTATTTAGACACCAATTTGCAAAAATAATTATACTTTTTCTGAATTCAAAGCTTCGGGTACTATTGTTGACTGAAGTCCTTGAAATGTGCACTGATTACAGTGCCAATGTAATGTACATTAGCAGAGAGCTCAAGTATTATACAATAACCTTAAATCAAAGAGAGTTATAAGAGGCTAATAATGAAGATGAAGTAATGCTGAAAGTGCCGGCCTTTTATTCTGAACTCAAGAAATGCATTAGAAAATATGTTTTAAGAACAGGTCCTGGAGAATATAAATGTAAAGTAGAAGAAAGAAAAGGGGAAAAAAACTCTACTGGGCTGGGGGAGGAGAAATGGAGAGAGTGAGTGGGAGAGAGGCTGTACCATAAAAGGACATGCATAATTTAGAGAATAGAGATTGAAGAGACTCCAGGACAAAAGTACCATTCATTTAGATATAGTGGCAATGGTTTCAACAATAACCAAGAAGATGCTGCCTGCAGTCTGTAAGAAGCAGCATTTGAATTTAAGAGTGCATTTAAATGAAAATCTTTAATATTGCATTTCTATACCATGCTCTAAGAGGCCAACCCATAGCTCTACCAACTGTCTAGTTTGCAACAGCCCATAATAACTTACATAAATCTTATGATTAAGCATTTTAAAATAAAACAAAGCAATGTGAAAAGTAGATTATAAAATCATTTAGAAGGAAAAGTAAGGGTTAAAAATAAAAGAGTACGTAGGGAAATATAAATCCATGAATTCTATGTCTTGTGGTCTCAGTTAAACACTGAAGGGGGACTAAACATATGGTCTGGGTTTCCTAGTTTTCAAAACAAAGAAGAAAAACACAGTTGGTTACAGCAACAGTTCTCAAACTTTTTGCCCTTAGAATCTATATGCACTTTTAAAACTTATTGGGGTCCTCAAATAACTTTTGTTTATGTAGGTTACATCCATTGACATTTACTTTATTAGCAATTAAAACTGAGAAAATTTTTAAATATTTATGAATTCATCTTAAAATAACAATAAACTTATTACATGACAGCATAAATGACATATTTTCATGGGAAATAACTAGATTCCCTCCACCCCAAAAAAATTAGATTAGCATTGTTTTACATTTTTGCAAATATTGTTAATAACAGGCTTAATAGAAAACAACTGGACTCTCATATCTGGTTCTGCATTCAATGTGTTGTGATACCACATGTGCTACAGCTTCCAGAAAACTCCACTATGCCACTGTACATGTATGAGATAATGGAAGTGCAAAAGTTGAATAGCACCTTCATATTATTAGGAACATAGTTTTGACCTCCAGGACTCCCTAATCGGATCTCAAGAATGCCATGTATCCCTGAAAGACACTTGGAAAACCATAGAGGTTTCAGGAATCATAGATTCTATAAGACAAAAATAAATAAGGGGTGTATATAATAAGGAACAAGATCTGAAAGAGAAAAAAAAAAACATATTCCCATGAGTTCTCATAAAGAGACGGTCATGGAATGTGGTATACTCCACCCTCAAATCCATCCTGATAATAAATGCAATTGTGAGTGGTACATGATTAGACATTCAGAAAGGAGGCATACACACATTCCCCTATTTCCCATAATTTATAACTCTGGACAAGATGTGAGTTAATGAAATCAATACTTCCTATAATAGATGTCAAGTGCATTTTGTAATTATGTTTTGTGGCCTGTGACTTTTACGAGCTTGCTCCATAAAACAATTAACAACTCCATAAAAATAATACTTTTGACATTGCTATTTTCACTTACAAGCTTCTGCTAGACCCATGTTGTGAAAAAAGTATATGACACCACTAAACTTTATGATTGATTTTTAATACCTGAAAAAGATATTATTTCTCCTATCTCCAAAGATTCTATTTTAATATTCTTTTTAATTATAAATCCTTAATAGACAAACTTGCCTAGTAGTTAAGAGAATAACATTGGAGTCAGAGGCACCTGGGTTTGAATCCCAATTCTACCTCCTACTAGCTTTGCAAACTTGAACACTTCATTAGACTTCAAGCCTCAATGTCCTCATATGTAAAATGGGAGTAAAAATAATAGCCACCTTGTTAGGTCGTTTTGAGAATGACAGGTAATACAAAGGAAACCATTAACTCTGTTCTTGGCATTTAAAAAACACTGGAAAATGTCAGTTATCATTAACTACAAGTATAGAATCTCTTTCTGACAGCCTTTCCCTCCCAGAATCACTCCTTTGATCATCACTCCATAGTCCAACACAAGGGACCCAAAAGGAAAGTGAGAAGTGATAGAGGAATAAGGACCAAGAGAAGGGAAGGCCAGAGAAGACACAGAAATAGAGCTAGGGACTTGGTGCTGGGGCCAGATCAAGGTTGGGGGTGACTGGAATAGGAATTAAGCAGACCATGAGGATTTCCATGTCTGAACACTCTGATCCTTCCGCAGGATAAGTAAGGAATACCAGCTAACACTGAATTTCTATGCCTGTGCTTCTATTTCTTTTGAGAGATCATGACTAATACATTTTATTGATGGACTGCTTGTACCTAGTGCATTACCACTTGGTTCCCTACTGGTCATGCTGGTTGACTTCCAATAACCCCAGGTGATTAGTTTATTGGTAATAATCATTGGCCATTATTGGCAATAATTCATTCCCCTTTTTGGTGATTGGTTTAGAAAGTAACATTGGTTTAGAAAGTAACAGCTCCAGCTTAGGTGACATGAGACAAAATCAGCTTTGGGAAGACAGGGTATAATCGATGGATTATTGTTCAATAAATATTTGCTACCTTCTTCTTCCTACTATGAGTAGAGTTTACTTCCCCACCTGACTTGTGTTTGCTTTGACTGTGAAACTTGCTTTGGCCTATGGCATGTTAGGAGATGGGAACCACAGGACTCCAGTGTGCTTACACTATGTGACTTGTTCTTGCTCTCTACTGATTGATGTTCAAAGCAGATGTTCTAAGTAATTGCTGTCAACCTAAAAATAATCAAAAGGGTCAGAATCTAGTTTAAAGAAAGTTTATTCAAGTGCAAAATTTGAAGACAGTCAAGGAATTCATGATATCCCATCTCACTTATATTCTTTGATCCTGACTACTGCCTTGCAGCTTCCAGACAGAATGCAATGGAATGCAGACTGGGAAGATATCAGAAGATCCCACGTCACCAAACAAGTACTGCCTTGGTGTGCTGGAGCACCATGAAATCAAACAGCCCCTCCCATATTTAGACAGCAATTACTGTAGATGGCTTCCCAAATCCAGGCATGCCCCCTTTGTGGAGAGGACTGTGTGCCTAATGCCTTCTGTCCAGGTCTCCTGTGTAGAAAAATGTAGAACTTTTCTACTAGTCACACACACACACACACACACACACACACACACACACACGTTTCCAGTGAATCAAAGGGGGCCGTTAATTATCAGACTAGGATCTATCTTACAGTCCTTCTTGAAGTTTCTGAACCTATTTCTAACTCCTCCTTGCCTTTCAATAAACTTCCACCCTTGATTAATAATCCTGACTTTACCCATCCAGCAAATACCTACTATGCATTAGGCACCATGCTAGGTATTAGAATGTTCACTAGACCTTGCAATTAGCTACTGCCACATTTGCACAGTTGCCCCCTCCATCCTGCCAGGGTCGAAAGCAAGTGCTTAAATGCAAAGAGTTCCTGACACTCTTTCCTAAAGCCCATTATTTGTTCACTGAAAGCACTGTGCATAAAATTAAATTGAGCTGTCAAATTGCATTTCTATATCTGGTCATTCGCTTCCTAGAACCTCCTTTTTCTCCCAAAGTCACTACTGACACCCAGAAGAAATGAAAACACTGTCTGTGCCCCAAGTCAGTTAGTTTTCTTCCTTGAACTTCAGGGTGACTAGAGATCTATTTGCTGTCAAGAATGGGCAACTCCTTCAGCCTCCCATTATTCAGTAAGGAGTTATTCCAAAGGTTTATTAAACCTTGGCAAATTTCCCATATGGCAGCCATAGTGATCTTCATAAATTGTAGAGAAGATCACGTCTCTGGTCTTTCTCTCTCTTAGAAGGAAAACCAGATTTCTTACTTGGCAATATAAGGCCTTCACCCTCTCTAATAAAATCATCCTTCCTGTTTAGTCTCTTCCACATTTCTATCACATAATTTTCTACCATTTTTCACTATCTGAAATTATATCACTAATTTGTTTAACTGGCTCCCCCAACTAGAATAAGAAGCTCCTTGAAGGTAATGGGTGTGACTGTCTCATTGTCACCGGTTCAATATCTAGCAGAGTGCCTGGCTCATAGCAGGCACTCAATAAGTATTGTTTAATGAGTTACTTCATTAATAGAGGAATAGTGTTTGGCTCTCCATATTTTATAAACACTCTTGGGGAGGGGACAGCACCTTTTATTTCAGGAATTTCTGTTCTTTCCTTTGGGGAGTCCTAACAACTACTTTTTCAGTCACCCTCCTGGGACTAGTATTTATAATAATCTCCTTTTGTACTTTTACAAACCAATGAGCTCATTGAGCTTGTGGGCATCAGAAAGCCTTGTGAACCACCACAGAATTGTGGTTAGGTTTGACACAACCTATGGTTGCTACAATATTTTTGTTTTACAGAGTGATTTTTTTTCCTTCAGAGATGCAAGATCCTCTACAAACAAACCAAGAATCTACACACAAACCAAGAATTTACCTTTCTTTCCTCCAATAACCACCAAATATGGTACTGAACTTTTGTGGATTGTCTAATGTTACCAGGTCTGAGGTTTTTTTCCCAGATGTTACATGATACCTCAACGTGTCACCAATAACTCTAAATTCTTTAAAATGTTTTTTAAAATCTATGGATTTATTAAGCACTAAGTTGTAACTATAGTTTAATTAACTTTGAAGTCCAAAGAACTCATTTTCTGGGAAAAGAGTAGAATTACAGCACCCAGGCAGGCTTACATCAAAGATGTAATTACAAAGGTGGCATGAAGAATGAACTAGAGTGTGGGGTGTAGCAGCTATCAGTATAGTCCTCAAGGTAGTTCCTCTAACTGTAGGGGTATTTCAGTATCCTGTTCTTTCCCAGGGACATGAATGACTCAGAACCAGCAAATGGACAAGCTGGACAAGCCCTAAATATCAGCTCGTCCATACTTCTACTATAAACTGACCTAGAAATTTTGGGCCAGGAAAGAAAAACCCATTGAGCATAGAGGAATGGCCACAAAAAGAATTTCTCTTGCCATTGGCCCTGTCATGCCCATGCCCAGACCTACCAGTCTGCTCCAATGGATGGAACTTGCAGAAGACTGATAGACTCCCAAAGATGCGTTTGCTCTTGTTCCTTTCACTAAAAGCCATGGTGAGGTCTCAGTGCAGTGAATAAATAGAAGTACAAGTCCAGATTATCACTGGGAATGAGAGTGAAATAAAACCCCTGGAATTTGTCATCAAGAAGGGGAAAAACACAACAGCTGGGAAACACACATGCCGATCCACATCGGTGTGTTCTAACTGATAGCCCAGGATGTTTGATTCGTCACCCCTGTGAGCTAAAAGCAGGGAGAGCTGACTCGAAGGCCAGCACACCTCATGTTCTGGAGGAGGAACAGGCAGCAAGGGATCAGCAACTTTTCATAGCTGTGGATGGAATATTTCCAGAAAGCTACACTGCCTTTTTTACTAAGAAGCTGTACATCATCAAAGGAGGCAGGGAAAGGCCATATTCCCAAGGGAGTTCACCCTGCTTTAAATGCAATGCCTAAGCAAGACCATTTATTCCCTTATTATTCATTTCCCTCCAGCTGCTACCAAGAACCCCCAAAATGTTCAGCTCCAAAGTTAACGCACATTTACAGCCTGGGAGTATTTTCCTTTTGCCAAATTGGGAAAGAGCGGGGAGGGAGAAGGGAGGTAATTCAAGTTGTTGGGAGTGAGGGGAGTAATTCTTGCTTATATCAGCAGCTTGCCCGAATTCTGCCATCATTCCTACCCCCTTTATTTTATTTATCTCTTTACGGCCTATCTGATAATGCTATAACCATTTCCTGTTGTATACTGGCTGAGGAAGCTTTCTCCAGGCCCAAGAGCAAATCAATAAAAGTAAGCCATAGCGATTCATAAAAATAAAATTGTCATCATTATTGTTCAATTATTGCTGTGTCTGTGGAAAGAATCTCAAGAACTGAAGGTTTCTTGGCTAATATTTATAATCTGCGCTGAACGGTGTTAATGAATGAGTGGGTGTGCATTAGACTGAAATGCAATGGTGTTTGATTTATACCAAGTCCAGGTCTGATTGCTAATGTTAAATCCATTAAAGTGTCTCTTAGATCTGCCTTAATGTACTCCCCTGCATATAATAGAGCTTAAACATACCCGTTTACTTAGCTTTTCATTATTGGTTGAATATTTGTCTTTATTACATTATCCCCATGATAAATTTGACTTACGATAGTTTAAAAAACAGTACTTCGGGAAAGCTAAGCTTTTAAAAGGGCTACAGAAGTAACTCCAGATTCCCCAGTCTTCCCACAGATAAAAAGAGCAGAATATCCTCAAATAATTACTATTTTTAAAAGTTCAAACTGTTAAATCTGAGCATGTCCCAGATCACAAAATCGAGATGCTCAGGGGAAGAAGAAATATTTCATCCTGGAAGGAAAATAACAAACAGAGAAATGAAAGCTATCTGCCTAAGCTGCCACCTTTGGGGTGTCTCTGGGGTGGAAAGCCTTCTGTATTCCTTTAAAACGCCTCTCCCGGAAGGAATCCACAAAGCACAAGTGTAAATAGGAACAACAGGTTGAAAAGACTTAGGCGTAATCATCAAGAGTCTCTTCTAAGGTCAACCATGTCGCAGGGATTCTGTAAAGGACAGTGAGGATGAAACACACCCGCCGGCCTGTGCTCCCCTCCTTCCATCTACAAGAGTTCTCCATTCACAGCCTGGGCAGTCCCAGGCGACAGACGCCAAGTCAATTTGGGGTGTATTTCTGATGCTTCTCCCTCCGCGCTTCGCTGGCTTTACTTGAAAGCTTGGCTCCTGCTAAGTCCGTGTTTGCTGATGTGTGTCTGGATTAGGGCGAGGAACAGGCTTCCTGTTCGTTTCTGACAACACTGCAGCTACCACCTCTGGCTTCAGGGGTCCAACCCATCCTCACACAGGAGACCCAAGATGGAGATGGGAGACATGGCACAGAAAAGGAACCCTGAGGATCTGGATTTGATGAAGCAAGAGAAACAGATAGGTAAAATGAATAAGTCACTCCAATAAAGCAGCTAGACATGAATCTTAAAGCAATAGGGAGATGATTCTCTAAATACCTTCCTGGTCATTTATTTGGTTCTTACCTGGGGTGTGGGCAAAATTGTTCCAGTCAACAGGTATTGGGTATGCCCACGATGGGTGGTGTGGGAGCTATAAGGAATAGACCATCTAGCTTCTTCTCTCCATAGTTTTATTTTATTGAGAGAAATAAGAAAAATATTTACTAAATGGAATAACCAGAGATAAATAAACAATAATCTCAACTATCGAAATTTGTCAAGAGTAGCTCAGACAGTAAGCGCCGTGTGCACAAAGGTGGGGAAGCGATAGGCGGGTTTGCGGGGGATTTTAGGGAGCAAGATGGTCTCAAGAGGGATGTGAGGAGTGGCTTTATGGGACAGGGACATGTGCACAGAAATAGCAAAGAATCACATGCATTTTGATGTAAATTAGGCAGAGGCATATTTTAACACTGAACCACGTATACACATACACACAAATGAAATTACCAAAATCCAAGTATCTGTCACATATTTTTCATTAAACCTGTACATCTCATTGAACCTGTACATTTAGTACCACCTGGTAGTAAACACTGATATATCTTTGGATTTACATAAATAAATCTAATCCTGGCTTGAATCGGCAGTCAACTCTATTTTTGATGGCTTCAGATTTCATGATGAAATTTTGACACAGCTTACTAAAAGAGACACACTAAAATTAGGCTTTATCAAACTACAAGGTTTTCTTTAAAATACATAGAAAGATTTAAGGTCACTAGATTTATGTATTTAGCTTTGTTCCATGAGGTACTAAGTAAGAATGAAAAAAGAGTAATTCAAGTCTTGCAATATGTGTTGCTAAGGAGTTGTCACGTTATCTGGCTGTTGAAATTCAGACAAGAAACACTTTCCCCATCATAAATATTAGTTATAGACAAAAAGGTCCTTCTTGGAATGATGTATAGACTAAGAATTAAAAAAAAAAAAAAAAAAAAAACCATGTACTGTAATTTGAAATAATGCTACTGATCCTTTTTCCTTAGGGGATAATGGTGACAGTTCTCCCCATAACAGGGATGAATTTACTGTTGTGAGCCTTCCACCGTCTCTCATTCCATTTTTCTTTGACTAATGGAGGCACAAATTTGGGAGTTGACTAACCAGGTTAATGATGCAATGAGTGCCCAAGCAAATACAAGACAAAGTATAAACAAAACAGGTATGCACCTTGAATTAGAAATGCATACAGGCAGAAAAGGCAGCCCAGATAGTGGTCTGGATTATAAGTCAAAATGTTTACCAACATGATAGATCCCTGAGCCGGAGGGTACTGTTGGACATGATGGCATTCCCTTCAATCTCTGAGGTCCTATGATTCTGTGATTCCCGGGACAAGAAAGGACAGGGATCCCTGACAAGGTCAGGAAAACAGAGGGAAAAGAAGATGAGAAGTAACATTTATTAAGCACCTACTATTTGCCAGAGAAAATGATAAACATTCTACACACAACATCCAATTCAATCTTCACAAGCAGACTATTATATTATCCTCATTTACCAATGAGTAAACTAAAGCCCCAAGAGGTTACTTAATAATAACACATAGTTACACAGCTACTAGGTAGCTAGGCAAGGATTTTAGCCTTAGTAAATGTAACCAGGGTTAATACTCACAATATTTATCAGCCAGTATGGTGTGAATACTGGTGAATCGGCAACAACCAGTTGGAAGGGACACAAGGTGTGAACAACCTGCACAGTCACACCTGCAGGAATCAGCCGAGGTTTAACTCAGTGCCCAAGTTCTTTTTATTAAACATCAAAGACAAACTTGAATTCAGTCTTCAAATCCTAGCCTGTCTCTAAATTAACCTTCTCATTTACTTAAATAGTCGTGTATGCTTTTGATAATTAAAACATTTTAAGTAAACATCCAGCAATCCACTTAAGTACCTCTTATTTGGGGAAGAGGTAGTTGTTCTCTGAATAAAGTAAAGCAAAAACAAGAAAAAAAAAATTACTATAACATTTTATCTGCACTGTAGTACACAGGATATGCTTCAGTTATCACTGACAAATAGTCAAATCATCATTCACTTTCCTCAGTGCTAATGCAAAGTTAATCTGGAAAACACCAAAACAAATGAATTGTTTTGAAATACAGGGACTATGCCTTGCAAAAGTGAAATATACATTTATCTCTAAATTGTAAGGCAATATCAAATCAAGACAAATCTAAGTTACTTTAAACTTACCCCAATGGAATATGATTCCACAATTATTATTTATAACCTGAAAATAAATCAATATGGAAAGAACCTATTGTAAATGGCTTTTCAGAGTCACCATTCACACATAACATCAAAGATATTGACATTTAGATGATAGGTTACATAGATTAGATAAATAATTGATAGATGTATAATTTCATTCATCATGTAAAGATATTATTGCTATTATCTGACCTTTCCAAAAATTATACAGTGACCTTGTATTCACCATGTAACTCAAGTTTAATCCTTGACATTGAAATATAGTACCTCAGAAGGCATATTAGCATGGAATGTAGCCATGGGGGGGAAAATAAAAGTTTTCATTTAGGAGAAGCATGCTTTAGAACATAAATGCTTTATAGAGAGGAAATGAGAATCTGGTAGAGACAGCTAAAACCTTTTAAAAAAAATTACATAGCAATTACACTAACCCCTGTGTTCTCCAGCAAAATCTGGAAAAGAGATGTTCTTTTCAATCAAAAGTTGTGGATTTCCTATGTAATCAACTACATTCTCTGAAGATAAGTGGATTCTTGACTGGATAGGCTACAAACAAATTCTCTAGAGAAGTGCTAAATATTCTAGAAATTTCTTCAGGAGGAATTATAATAAATGTCCTGTCCTTCAGAGGCAAGTTGGCTTCAGTGGTGAGAGCAGAGACGGAAATGAGGGGCTTCAGCTTGAGTCCCAGCAGCGCCATAGCTCTGTGACCTTGGTCAAGCTACTTTCTCTGTGTCTCAGTTTTTCATCTGTAAAATGGGATGATTACCTCCTCCTGTCGTGTCTAGTGATCATGTGAGTGAGAGCTGATACTCCAAATACGTAACATCTAATGCAATGTGGTCATTGAATATCAACCCTATTTATCTCTCATGTCATTCCACGAAGGACTCAAGGAAACTGACAAAGAAAGCACAGTACCAAAAGAAAAATTGCTTTTTTTTTTTTAAGTCAAAGAATTAAAGGCAAGTAGAACATAAAGTCCAACCATAAGATAAAGCAGAGAATTAATATACATAAGAGTACCAAATTTTGAAACACATTTCTTGCAAGGGCTAAATTGACCCTGCATCCAATAAAGAGATTCTTGATTTCTCAGTTACACGATCTGTCAGCCTCTACTACTGAGATCTTTGGGGTTTTTCCAGGTGTTCTTTGAGCCTCTGCGAGAAGGAAGAAAAATAAAGAAACATTTATTCTGTGTCCACAATTCCCGGTGCAATGTTAATGTCAGCCCTTTACAAATGTTATCTCATATAATCCTCACACCAGCACTAATGTAAATGACTTATTACCCTCATTTTACAGATTACAAGAAACAGAGGTCTTGAGAGGATGAAACAGCAATCTGAGTCTGAACCCTCAAACGTCTATTTACCTCATTGCTGTAGCCATAATTTCAGATGAATAAAATAGAAACAAATATTCTTAAGCAAATAATGGGTTAACAGACAACCCTGAATGCTATTTTGAAAATGTTGGTGGCCCCAGGAGACACAGATGTGGGGCACCATCCTGAAGATGATAATACAGTAAGCCATCAAATAGGGTTAGATATGGACACGAAGGATTTACTTCTACCATAGAAACTACACTATTGACCCTAAAGAAATATTTTCAGTCAAAAAATCATCAGATATTTAAATTCACTTAAAATTCAAATTATAACTTGTACCATACAATAAATAGTCCATTCACCGATAATATATATTCGGCATCACACAAGATACTGAGACTATAAAGGTGAATAAAATGTAGTCTCCACCCTGAAGAAACCTGTATCATTTTAATAATCATATGTTTAGTTATAACAGACAATATGATGTGTTAAGAATTATATCTTTAAGTTGTGTTAGGGGCATGATTTGTAGTTAAAAATAGGTTTTTGATTGGTCTATAAAACTGAAGAATCTGGTATCTTAAAACATGAATAATAGATATTTGCTGAAAATCCATTATGTTCCTAGCACTGGGTCAGGAATTACAGAACTTATAAAACCATTAAACAAGTGCAAAGTATGAGCTTCCCAACGTCTCCCCTCAGATGTGGGCAAGTCAGCTACTAGGGTAGGTAGGTTAGCAAGACTAAACACCTCCGCACCAACACTCAAATTGAGCAGCATGATTGGTTATTTTTTGGCATCACAGCTAACTCTAACCAACACAGCCAGCCGCCTGCTATGAACAAAGACCCTCGATCTAATACTCAAATAGCTTCTTTCTTCAATTCCCTTCTGTCCATTCTTAAGCCTCAGCATCCTCCTGACTGTCCCCTGGCACCCCTGACTTGACCCAACAGCCTTTCCTTTCTGAAAGGTCAGGGCATCCGCCCACTCTGCCACCCCCACTTCCCTTTCACAGTCGCTCGCTCCTGCTTTCTGGCTACCTTCCTTGCTCCTTCAGACCTTGGCATCAGCATCAGAGTCCTTGTCTGAGCCTGTCTCCTGGCATCCTCCTGGTCAAACTCAACATCCAGGTCCAAGATACTCCCACACTCCGTAGTAGCCACACCCAGCCTGGATCTGCCTGTCTTCTTTCTTCTTCTTTCTGCAGTCCCTTCCTGTAGCTTATCCATTGCCATGGCCTCGATTCTTATCCCTAATCATGCCCAAATTTCTATCTTCCCCTACCCCAAATAGTCCCCAGAACCCTCATCTGCTTAGTGGGTATGTGGGTAGATAATCTAGCATGTCCTAATTAAATTCTTTATCTTTCCTCAACAAACTCTCCACCCCACAGTTCCCTCCTCCTGTGTTCCTATGGCTCATGGCTCCAGCATCCTGTTCTGCTCAGGGTTCATATCACTACTGGCCTCCCTCGAGCTCCTTGTGCCCTGTCACATCTATTATGTTTCCAAGTCCTGTAGATTTCCTCCAAGCAACATCTTTCTTTACTTTCCTGCTGCTGTCACTGGTGTCTCCAATGTATCGTCAGATCCTTAACAGCAAGGACTATATTGTGTCATTCTGTGTTTGCCACAATACCTACAACACTGTGGATGGTTAAAAAGCATTTGTTAAATTTGATTCTATAATAAAATGCTTTCTCACTTATTGCCAGAAATAGACCCAAGTTTTGGGTCCTGGTTTTCTCTACAACTTAGGGAAAGTCCTTTTCCAATATACAATATTATGGATACAAAATTAGATACGGGGCCTTTCAAGGAGCCCATGCAAGTGAAGTGTCCTGAAGTTGAAGATTCATTGGTTTCACAGTAATGCATACTTTACTTCAGAAATACAAATGCACCTTCTCATGGAGGTATATGTTCAGCGCAATTTTTAACCCTAACCTCTTCTATTAAAGTAATGCATTATGCAATCAATGGCATTTTAGAGTCAAAACTTCCATTATCTCTTATAATAAGCTTCTCCAGCTTCAATCTCATATTGCTCTAAATACACCTCCATACAACTTGCAGAATAATCTTTCTAATTCATAGGTACCATCATGTCATGCTCCATTAAAAAACTTTCTATGCCACCCTACTATCTATGGACCTGAGTACAAATCCCACAATCTGGCATTCAAAGCCTAGTATTAAAAACTGGAAGGATGATAGTTTTGAGATTTTAACTTTTTTCCCCTCCCTCTAATATCAGTCTTCCCATTCTCCTCCCTCCACCCACAATAAGTCCAATCAATGTTTACTGCTTTGAAAAAAAAGATGTGACAGACGCAAAGCAGACAGAGCCTACCTGTCTGCTTATATCTCTAATATCTTCCTGGCCCTACCTACCAAAAACGTGAGCTCTCAAGGAAATGGAGAGGATTCAGGGTGGAGTCAAAATAGTAGAAAGAAATTAAATTTGAAAAGAGAAAATCCTTTCCCCAGCTTTGAGGAGAGGAGAGACAAGAGAGAAGATCTGAGTCCCATGAAGAAGTGTTCTGATTCCTGTTTTCCATATAGACACCTCAAAGTCTTGGAAAGTTCTGGAGGGCCCAAGAGCAGGGAGGACCTACACCCTACTTCTCAGTTAGAATGCTAAAGAAAGAGGAATACCCCAAAACTGTCCTGGTGGACTGAGCCATGTGCTGGCCTCGCTGAGATTTTGGTGTCTCTGTGAGACAGAGAAGTATCAAGTGAATCACAGGCCCTAAAGGGACAGCCTGTGTGGACGTTGAGGGAAAACCCAGATGGGCCCGGCCATAACTTGATCACCACCAACCCCTAGGACTTAGCCACAGTTCTGGGCAAAAAGGAAAGAGGGAAACACATGGAATTGACTGAGACAAGCTTTTGTCGAGCCAGAGTAATATGAGATCTGTCTGGAAACTATCCAGCCATTGTTAATATATTTTTCCTATTGCATGGCTGGATACTTTCTGTACAGACCTCATATGGTCATGCACCACATAACATTTTGCTCAACCATGGAGCACATATACAACCAACGTCCCATAAGATTAAAATGGAGCATATATAGAAACCTGACATGCAGCACTTGATATTGGCATTGCAGATCAAGTAAAGGAAATGACTGACATTTAGTAATGATGCTGGAACATTTGATTTTCTATGTGAAAATATATACATAAATATGTATATACACACCATCTATGATTGTATAAGTACACTCTATGATGTTCACGCAAGAATAAAATCATCTAATGACACACTTCTTACAACGTATCCCCATTGTTAAGCAAAGCATGACTGTATAAATTAAGTTGAACTTCAGAAAAATTAAGAAATGTATGTTTCTTGCATACGTGAGAGTGCATTGAGATTCATACCCATGCCAGTGTTTGTGTAACCCTAGGATTACATATTGAATCTATTCCAAATATAAGGCATTAATTCCACAAAAGTCGTTTCAGAACTGGTGAAGAGCATCCTCCCTAGGCCCTTCCATACGTAACCACACAGTTGGTTTCGTTTTTAAACATCTATGGCTGAACACATGGTCTAGGGTAACCTCTTTTTCCCCAGGAAGATGGGCATCAGAGCAGGTTAGCACCTTGTCAAGGAGACTCTTCTTTTCAAAATTCAGAGATTTGTTAGTTTTTTCCCCCTAAACTACAAACCTAAAGACCAGAAAAAATTGATCAGCAAATAATTCTGCTAAGAAAGCAACAGCCTATTCTAGGTCAGATTTCGGTGACAGATATGCTTACTTTGGCTGGATAACCACCAATAAATAATCTTTTTGGTAATGCATGGAAATGATTACCCTGTGTAAATGTCATCCTCCTAGAATTTGTACAGGACAAAAGGGAAGATTCATTAATAAGGGAAAATTAGACATGGAGGACAACCCAATATAGGGAGATAAATGAGATAGGAATTCTGGCCAATCTACTGTGCACAAGTTACAAAGAAGAATGGGCACTTGGTTTTGAAAATATAATATCTGTACTTATTTTTTTCTATTTTGCAAGATGCACCAAAGCACACTTCAACTTTATTCCCATGACACTAATAGAAGAAAGAAGAGCATAAGAAAGTGATAATAATACAGTCGGACTTTGCTTTTATCTTCACACCTTTCATCCAAGGATCTTTCTGCCCTTAAATAATAATTGATTAAATCTCACAATATTCCTCTGAAGGTATCTTCTGATGGCCCCAGACCTAAGCAGAGAGAAGTGGAATGGATTGGATCACCCAGGTTCAGGCCACAGGGCTCTAATAGAGCCAAAAATAGACTCAAGAGAATCACCACTCATTACCTATCTTTAATCACCTGGAAATATCCTGGCCCCTTGATATAGTTAGCCTGCCGGCTCCCTCCATTTTTGGAATGAGCTATATTTTTCATTTAATTATGTGCAGGACATCCGCCTTTGACAGCTGTTCTTCCAGAAACGTGACTAGAAAGTTGTCAAAGGCCTGCCTATAGCCTCCAAAGAGTGTCACTTCCCTGGACTGCCGCCGAGAGCCTGCAGGTAGCACATATCAAGTATAGTTCAGTAATTGGGGGGCTGCCTCAGAAGTACTTTCATGCTGACTAATTAATCTCTAGTAATTAGCACTCAGATGTAACAAGTGTAGCATTTAAGGGCCATAGCAAGGGAAATAAAATCTGCTCTTCAGAAATTTTCTCAAGAGTTTGATTGCCTTTTTTTAGATAAATAACGGCACCCATCCACTCAGGCACAGAAACTGGAGTAAGGAATCGACTTCACATGTCCATGCTAAACACTGCTAAAACTCCCCGAAATATTAATAATAATACTTGGTCTAATTCCGTCGCAAATCTTAGCAAAATTCACAGACTCATAAACTATTAGAACTGAGAAGGGCTTCAGAAACCATCTAGCCCAACTTTGTTCCTCCAGACAAGGAAACAGAGGCCAGAGAGGTGAAGCAACTTGCAGGGCTCTGAAGCTGTGTGGGGCCAAGCTGGGACTAAACAGTGTGTCACTAGTGTTCCACCACAGCCCCTGTTTTCCTACATGAACAAGGGTTTGGACCCCGCCCAACCTTGGGCATCCTTAAGAACTGCCATTGACAAGCAGCAACCGGGGCTGGCCCCAGGGCAGCTGCTACCAGCCGGGCAGGGATGAAGTACCCCTTTGGTGCCTTGCTTGTCTCTCTCACATAGGGCCATGTCTTTGCCCTCCTGTGCCTCCTCCAGCTCACCATCAAGCTCTGCCCTCTCTCATTCCTGTGGGGCCTACTCTCAGACTGAAGAGTGACGGCATCCCTACCGTGGGCAAGAAAGGCACACCTAGCCCAGGAGACCCACTGGGTGTTTGTATCTGTTGAAGGGACAAAGCTATGTATGTAACATGCACGTACACCTGCAGAGAGGTGGAGGGAGCAGGGAGGGACGGGGAGAGAGAGAGATCATATTTCCTCTGAATATCCCTAACTCCGGTCTAGAGACACCTGCGCTCTCTCTCCTATTAATCTCAGGGTTAATAGGGTCAGGGATGGCAACCATCGCCTCCATTTTTGCCATCCACTCCCTCTCCCTTGACTCCTTTGTCCACATCTCTGCATCCTGGCCTCCTTCCCTGGCCCCAGCTCTGATTCCCTTCTATCTCGTTATCTGAACAAAATGGGAAACCAAGAGAAGGCACTCATCAATGGAGTTTCTCTGAAAGTGGGAAAATGAGAAGCTTTGCCATCTGCTTCCCGCAGGGAGCCCTGCCCTCTCCTGGCAGTTGGAAGTGAGGAAAGAGAGGGAGGGAGGATGACAAGACAGGGTTTGGACCTCTGCAGCCCCCCAGCTGAGTGGTGCTGTGTTCATCATCCATTCAGTATGGAAATTCAACTCCCCCTGAGCTGGAGCCGGGCAGGAAGGCTTAAGTTATTGTTCTTTGGTTTTTGTTTCATCTTCTCTTTTCTGTGAGTAGAAGGTGTGAAAGCAAATAACAAAACTTTCCAGAGCGTTCCCCTCCTGTGCTCACCCCTTGCAGCCGGCTCTGCAGAAGCAGTCCCAATGTGGGAGACAATGGGTTGCACTAAATATAGCTCTGGAGGGATCCAGAGGGAATGCACTATTTAAATAACTCCTAATTTCTATATGCCTCAGGCTTCATCGGCAAAACAGGGGGCTTAGATGAGATGTTCTCAGATGTTTGGTTCTCCCCTAAAAGTATAGTCCTGAGTTGTTTTTTGTTTTTTTTTTTTAGCAAGCGTTTATTGAGTACTTATTTATGCAAGTCACTGTCCAAAGCCCAAGAAATACAGAGGTCAGTTGAGCCACAGTTCCCACCCTCTTGGAGTTTATGTAAATGAAATGGCCACACGATTTGAGAAATACTGTGACAAAGCATATTCCAGTGAGGTCATGGGCAAGGATAGGGGAGAAATCATGGAAGACTTCTCAGGAGAAGGGAGGATTGTACTGGGTTGTGAAAGATGAGTTGGAGTTTCCAGGTGAACAAGGTGGGAGGTGGGGGCGGAGCTGAGGATGGAAACTGCTCCAGGTAAGAGAATGGCCTGGCATAAACACGCACCAGGTCTAGGGGACTGTCCCTGTGGCTACAGGGAGAGGAAGAGCACAGGCTGAAAGGTGAGTTTCCATATCACACTGAGAAGTCCAGGCTTTGTATGCAATCTGATTTTACAAAATGCTAACAAGTCAGCGACATTCCAATTTTTTTTTTCATTGACAAAATGATGTAGGGGGTGGTGGTGTTATGGGACTCCCTCATAAAATCTTAACATCTCCTGACATCACTTTGAAATGACTCTTTTTTTCCTTTTGTGTGGAAAACAGGGTGTTAACAGAGTGCGAATATAGACACAGCCTATTGTTTCCAAGCAAGTTCAGACAAGATCCGGGAGATCCTTTCCCCAAAGATGATCTGCATGTAAAAATAAAGGCAGGGACATGTAAGGACTGCAAATTTTCTGGTTAAAAATCACTTTTCACCTAAAGATCATGCTTTTTTGCTTTCTGTTTCAATTAGAGAAGCAAGAAATGCTGTCCGCCCCCACCAGAGTCCTGACAACAATGAGAGGTATGCTCACAATTTCTCCCCCACGGACCACCTACCCCTTTTTATAGCAATCTCCCCACCAAACCCAGAGAGCTTGGCTGTGGCTTGCAAGCACACTCCCTCGGTCTGTTTCTCTGATCTTTATGCCAGCTTGGGGGTCCAGGATTGTTCAGACACATAAAGAAGTCCCACGGTAGAAGGCTGAGGGCTAAAAGCAATGCAGATAATATCTGAACATGGCTGAGCATTGGGATTTAAAACAACAACAACAAAACAACAAAAAAACAAACAACAAAAAGGGACAACAAAACTCCTGTGATTGGGCGATATCTTTTGACATCCTGGAAACCGTTCTCCCATGCAGCAGAAAGATTTAAGCAGGGTCTAGCCCAGAGAAGGAAGGCATCCCTGAAAACCGAGCAGATTCTAAAAACATCTACCATATTACCTCATAAGCCAAAATACCAAATGCTTTTGGTATACTATTTCATAAACTCCAAAAGTGTAAAAGAATAAAGAGTATCTCTTCAATCCTCATCCACAGTCTCAAATCCCACTTAGAAGTTTCTGTCAACAATTTGTAGTACGTCCTTCAAGACCCCAAAGCACTTTTCACTCCTAGGCCAAGTAAATTTTTGATTGGGTTAATTGACTTAATTAATTTAAAACTGCAGGTATGGTTCCAGGGCAGGGGTCAACCAATGTCTCTGTAAAGAGCCGAATAGGAAATAGTCTCAGCTTTGCGGAGGCACAATGTGTTGCGACCCCTAACTCCACTGCTGTCACATGAAACGGGCAGAAACAAAACTGGCTGGGCTCCAAGAAAACTTGACTTCCAAGAACAGGCCAGAGCGGCATTTTGTCTGCAGGCAGTGGGTTTATTGACCCCTAATCGGGGGCATGAACTCTCGTATTTTGTTTAAAGCAGACGAGAATTTCCTGCGCTTGTAAAGCTTCAGAACCGAGCAGAGTTTAAATATCTGAAACAATTACTAGAATGAAGCAAGACAGCAAAATAGCACTTGTGACGTTGGGGACAGGATCTTCACACCCGATGAAGTTCAGACACTGGGACCACAACGGGGTGGGGCCGGTGTGAGCCCTTCCAGGAGACAGGTTTCCAGTCCTCTTCATTAAGGCCATCCACAAATGGCTTGGAAAATGTTTGTGGAGTGAAGCAATTGGGGAAACCTGTGAAACGGAACAGACAACCATTAGCCGCCACCCCCACCCGCTCGCCACCAGCACCAGGGCCACCCCCTCCCAGACAGACACACTGCAACATAGAAGCACGCACAAGCGTATTTTCAATGATTAATCTCACTGTTTCACTTTGAAACCTAAAAGAAAAAAAGAAAAAAAAAATGGAAGCATTCCTATTTCCCATTGAAAGTAATCACAGTTTTATATCCCTTGGTGTTTACATAAAGAGAGCTGTTTATTTAGAATCCTTGCTGATAAGGACACCACACGCTCATAACTTATTATATATTCTCTTTCCATTTTGTCTTTTTTTTTTTTTAGGGGGGAGGGAGAATTATGTATATTTTATGATAACCCAAAATGACTTATACATAAAAAATACAGACTTTAAAGATAAAAAGGATTAGTCGCAGGTAATGCATTTTCCATGAGTGGCTATAGGGCTCTCGGTTCCAAGAGGTACCGGCTGCATACAAATGAATTGATAAAAGTCTGACGCGGTGGATGGGTAGCAAGGCTCATGCTTTGCTGGAGATGATTCTTAAAGTTACAATAAATCAGACAGACAGTGTCGGCCTTTGAGGATAAACCTGTGATGGCTTGTTGTGCCTCTCTGAATCGCCTCAGAGGCCCAGGGACTAAAAGTGGCTAGATGTCACATTAAATCTACCGGGAGGATGGAGCACTTCAAAGAGGAACGCAATCAGATCTGATGGAAAATACATTTTCTGAAAGCTACTGACAAAAAAGTAATCTTTGATGTGGATGTTGAATAACAATTGATATTGTCTTTCCTGACATTTTTCATTATTGCCGTCTTATACAGCCTACTTCATGTATTAAAGCAATATTAACTGTTTGACAGAGACAAATCCTCCAACTATCACATAAGCAATTGTTTCTGAATTGTCCTAGCCCACTGCCTGTAAAACCTGTCCCAATAACTGCTTTTTAATATGATGGTAGACTCTTTTCCCTGACTAGCTAGACAGTATCTGAGCTCCGGCATAGTTCAGTAGAGTCCGGGGAATATTAAAAATGGTTAGGTGGTTACGAGGCATCATTTGATTATAAGGAAGGAGCAGGAGTGTTTTTTGAAGGTGAGTTTTAATGAGAGAGGTCTATAAAAGTTAGTCCTTATTATTCCCCCATCTTCGGTATACATTTATGTCAAGTATATGTGTGCAAATCTCAGATCTGCTGCAATTCTTGTAGCTCAAAGGGAGAAATAAAGGAATGTGCAGAAGATCTTTGTTATTTATGCAATGAAATAAAGCAATCTCTGGCTGTGCAAGCACCTATAAAATATACTGGAATTAAGTCGCCCAATATGTTCCTGGGGGAAAAAAAATGCAAGCAGATCTAGAAGGCACATGTCATTTTCAAAACCCAGGTTACCTCCTGAGGTTTGATGTCTTAACCTTCAGCTGCAAATGCATGTGATTTGACTGTAGGTATTTGTAAGGCTTAAAATCTCTAATTTTCTGATGACCTTCAGCTGCTTGAGAAATGGGAAGAAAGCTCTACAAAAGAAGAGCTGGGATTTTCTTTTTCCCCATGAAAAGGGGCTAATTGCACCCCAGAGTAAAAGATAGTAAACAAATACCCCACAATTCAAATCACAAAACCATGACAACCGTGTGTTGTAGACTCTCAAAAGTTATCATTTGCTCCTAAGCTACCCAAGGGATATGATATATATTCTTCACTTATATTATTATTATTTCCCCATATTCCCTGGAGCTTCCGGCTTTCAACGCTTTGACACTATTGTAACTCACCTTTATTTTTATGGCATAGAAGTTTTAGTCAAAGTTGCCTTCTCCACTGGGATCTGGAATGGGCTCTGTCTCCTTCACAATACTTGAAATAAGGCAGGTGACAGTGAACAAAGAGGGGGAAAACATTGCCCCCCAAAAATGAGGAATTATAAAACAAAGCATTGCCATTTAGGAAATTTTGGTGACCTTAGGCAAGGTCTTGACCCCTCTCTGCTCTAGATCAGGGGTCAACAAACTTTTTCTTAAAGAGCCAGAGAGGACATAGTTGAGGTTTTGTGGATTACAATATCTCTGTTACAAGCACTCAATCCTGCCATTGTAGCACAAAAGCAGACATAGACAATACATAAATAAGTGGCATGGCTGTATTCAAATAAAACCTTAATTTAAAAAAAACAGGTGATGAGCCAGATTTGGACCCCAGACCATGGTTTGCCAACCCAGCTCTGGACCCCTTGTCTATAAAATGGGTCTACCAGGACAAGACAAGATCTAGCTCTCTTTACTGCTGAACAGATTAAACTTGCTAACAAATGGGACAGTGTTTTTACTTCAGAAAGGAAAAGACAATAGAAAAAAATTGATAAGACAATGATAATTACCTTCCAGGAGTCATTTGATGAATATATTTATCTTCTCTTAATAAAATAAAAGAGATGTATCATTGCAGTAGCAACAGTATATTAACCCACTCAGAGCCAATTTTGTTCTGATTATGTTTTAAGATTTAGCACAGCTTACCTTCTCTTGAAGTTCTTTACAAACTCAGGAAATACACTATATACAATAGTTTCTCACCTAGGCCAGAGGGTGGGAGGCTGGTAAAGTGTATCTAAATTGTTTAAGAAGAGAAGCTTCTAGATAGAAAGTTGGCCTCGGGCTGGCCTTTTTTGGATGCTTGAGTAGCCCTTCCCAATAACATAAATGTAAGATAAATGAGCATGTTTTATTTATCAGAGTGCAGCAGGAACTTGGGGCTAGAGCTGTCTTCTGGTGAGCAGGAAGGTACAATTATGTGAGGGCCGTATCAGTCAGGACTAGTAAGGCTCGCTGCAATAACAAGTAACTTGAATTTCTCCATAGCCTAAAAAGCAACAAAGGTTATTTTTTGTTCCATGCTACATTCACATTACAGATCAGTAGCATGGCTCTGTTCACTGAAGGTACTCAGGGACCCAGCCTGAGGGAAACACAATCCTGACCAGGTTTCCATAATCCAGAAAACAAAGGAACAGCAATCATGGAAAACTTTGCTCAGACTCTCAAAAGTGGTACACACTGCACTTCCTCTCATATTTCATGAGCCAAAGCAAGTCCCCAAGGCCAAGGGTGACAACACTATGGTAAGGGAACAAAGTCCTTCCTGCTGACGACAATATTCTCATTTATAGACAACAGTAGTGTCTATCTAGGGATCAAGAAGTTTCTTAGTGGAAAGAATTAAGGCTCTGATTTGTTGGCCTCTGACATATAACTTTTTTGCAAGCTCTACTGAACTGGGAAGGTATCTAGCTGGAAAGTGCACACAAGACCTCACAGAGAGACTCACCATGAAGAGGGGCAAGTCTGGATTAGACCTGGGATCCGCTCCAGGGCCAAAAGCTTCATGGCAAAGGGCTGGTTCAGTAGGTCAGAGGCCCTCTAAGCTTAGCTCCCACCTGTAAGCATTAATGTCAGCTAAAGGAAGCTGAAATTCTGATGCTGCTGAGGCCTAAATGGGAATCTAGGCTTGCACAGGCTTCACAGACAAGACAGAGCTGCCTGTGCAGGCTCAGTTGTCAAAAGGAACCTCCCATAGAAGGGACAGAACATCAGAGACCAAGATCCTGGGTGGCCTCATCAGATTCTCAACTTCAGTGTCCCTCTCTGCTTAGAATGTGGAAGCAGGACCGACCCCACTGGACTGACTCAGTGCCTAGAAATCTTGGACACGATGGGGCAGACCTCAAAAATGAGATGAGAGCAGTGATCACGACGTGATCTTAGGCTGGCAAAGGGATCATGTCAAGTGGCACAAAGAGGAGGATCTCTTCCTTTTTTCTTTGTTTATCCGTATCACAGTGTGAGCTGATCTGAAGAAGCTCCTCCCTTCCACTGAATTTGTTATAGCAGCCTTTCCCCCACCCCTAAGTTAGAATTTAAAGAAATATGTTGTTGCCACTGGCTGGGAGGAGAGATGAGTTTTGCCATTTAAGCGCTAAATTGATGGAATAAAGGCTTTGGGAAACGATAAGGGGAGATGAACTTCTAAAGCTCCCAAACAACACGAAGAGGCTATGATTCAAGCTGCATCAGAGGGTCCTTTTCTAGCCCCTGAAAGTCATTTCTCGCAGCCTTTTGTTCTACCTGTGGCTCACCTGCAACTGACCCCAGTCAGTCCAAAGACTGTAGCACACCTTCATTCCCTGCTTTCCTCACTTTCTGACACCACATCTGCCCTGCCCAGGGTGACCCTCACAGCCAGCCACAAGGCTGACTTCCCCTAGAGCAAGTGCCTTACTCTTACTCGAAGGTTTGCAAACAGCCTCTGCACAACAAGCTGTATGGCCTTGGCCAAATCACTTAACCTCCCTAGCTTGGATTTCATATCTGTAAAAAGGAGATAATAATTCTTATCTCATACAGCTACTGTGAAAATTAAATATGAAACCTAAAGCATTCAGGACAGTGTCTAACACATACACTGGCATCTACACACTCTTCCATAGTAGCAATTCTCATGCTACCCCGTCTAGCCTTTCTGAGACAGTGAAGATAATGAAATTACTATTTATTGAGCAACTACTACATAATCAGCAGATTAATATATTTAATCTCATCTATTTATTTAGTGTCATTTAGTCTCCACAAGAGCCCTATAAAGGAGACATGTTTGTGCCCATCTTACAGGTGAGGAAACTGAGGCATGGCTTCAGAAATCTGACCAGACTCATAGCTAGAAAACAGATTTGGGAATGACTCTGAAGTGCTCATGTTCTCTCGCTAAGGTATGCTGCTCTCCCTGCCCTGCTGAGCCGAACAGAGCAAGAGGAGGGGTGGGGGGAGAGAGAAAAGACCTCCTTCATGCATGAATCCTTCTCGCAAAATAAAAGGGCAGGGGGAGGAGGAGGCCCAAGAGAGGTGGAAGAGGGGACTGCAGAAAAGAAGGTGGGAAAGCAAGGCCACCTCTAGCTCTTAGGAAGGCGACTGTTTCTTATCTCTTCACTCCCTGAGGACCTGCCGCTCTGCTGTCGCACAGCCAGAAGAGGACAAACTCGTCCCTCGCGAACATCTGTCTGAAGTTCATCGCAGGCCTTTCCACGCCGCAGCACCTGCTGCTGGTTCCCAGAGACCCTCGGAGAACCTTCTGCCCCTTTCCAACTTTCCTTCCCACTGGAGACACGCACCCGTCTGGGTGTAACATCCATCCCTGAGTTTCAAAACAAAGCAACTCGACCAACTGAAACCTCTTTGAAATGTCCCCGAGGATGTGCGTGCTGCCAGGCTCAGCCGCGTCTCCAGCAGCCGAGCTCGGGCCTGTGAGTCAGGAGGTCTGGATTCTAGTCCCGACTGTCACCGGCTCACTGAGGCAGGACCGCCCTGGGGGCTTGAGGAGGCCCCTCCTCACCCTGCTCATCGTGCACCCTCCAACCCTCCACAATTTGCCCAACTCCAAACAGCAAGTTCCAGATCTAACCTCTGCCCCGATGAGATGTTCCAACTCCACCCCTTTAAGTTCCGGAAAATCCCAAGGAAAGTGGAATATAGCATTGTCTTTGTCAGATGGTGCTCCTGGCCTCCCTTTTTTCATTTGAGTTCAGTGTAACAACTTTAATAGAGGAGAGAAATGATTTGTCAATTAATCTCAAATATCCAAATAATTAAAATTGGGTAAAACATCCCTTAGATGCAGGAAAGACAGCATGCAAGTTTCAAAGACATTATTACAAAGAAAAATAGAGTGGAGCTCTAGAAAAGCAGAGCTCTGGAACTGAAGGTACTATTAGCAGGAAACCAACATAAAGGACGAGGAGATTTTGTGCCAAAGCACGAAGTTAGAAAATGTGTGTGATGATGCTTGAAAACTACCAGGCATGTACCTTTGTATATCACCAGTGCCTTGTGACAGCAGCAGCAGCCACTGCCTGTCCTCAGACTTTGAGTATCATTCTCCTGAAGTTATGACAGAGAAAAGTTAAGAATATTCTCTCTCAGAAGAGGGAGGGCCTCTAGGGGGCACCTACCCTATGATAGGCCCTGTTACACGTGCTTACAAGCTTTACCTCAAAGACTCCTCACCCCTGTCCTGCAGGGAAAGGACCTCGGTCCTCGGTTTTCAGATTAAGAAACTCAACTTTACAGGGGTCATAATGACTCCAAAGCCAAAAGCAGAGGCAGATTTGAACTTCAAGTCTCCTATTACAAATGCAAGTGTATCTGCCCCTGTTTCCAGCCACACTGCCTAGAAAAAGAACTCACATTCCATGCAATGAAACAGTTAGAAACGAGTATAAGAGTGTAGTAGACATCATTTCGCTGCTGAATATCCATTTACCATTGTTTTAGTTAAATAGAAGCCAGTGCCCAGTGGGCACGTTCTGAGGCTGGTGGTTTTACTTTCCTGGCTCAAAAAGTACAAAGTTGTGATCCCACCTGGCCAGTGGCACCCTGACCTCCACCAACCACAGGGCCATCTTCAGAAACAGCTGGGGCCACCTGTTCAAATGAAACAGGTCTGGTCTTAGTGGCCTTGGCTTCCATCTCAGGCAGCTGTCCCCACATGGTAGAAAAGACGGCCACCAACAGTTGTAACCACACATCCTTCCAGTTCAGCAACCCCAACAGATTTTTTTTAAGTACTTCTTTCCCCAAAGCGCCTGCAAAAGTCCTGGGCTGATTCTTATTTGACCAGTTTTGGTCAAACACCTTTCTGAAAACCAATAGAATTGCCAGATTAAATACAAGATGCCTTACTAAATTTGAATTCCAGATAAACAACAAATAATTTTTTAGTGTAAGTCTGTTGCATGCAATATTTGAGACATAGTGAAAAATCATAATTTCTTATCTGAAATTCAAAGTTAACTTAGTGTTGTGGCTTTTGTTGTTGCTATTGTTTTGTTAATTCTGGCAACTCTAAGAGATAGTCATTATGGCCCAAAGGGGTAGAATAGTGGAAGACTTTGGGCCAGAGCTGGTTACACGCCCACCCCACAGCAGGAAAATGATGTCAACCTCATCTAAGCCACATGGACTGATATGGGCAGAAGGATAACTCCCCGGAAGAAAACCAGATGCCCCTCCCAAGAGAGGGGAATGGATGTTTCGCAGCCAAAAACAACAGATGTGCACTAGAATTGAAGTGGGTGCTTCTGGGGAAGAGGAGCATATGTTTTTGGCAGGGGTGAGGGGCCTGTGGACCAGCTGAGTGGGAAAAAGAGACAGCCTGAGCTGACTCCTTCTCAACCTTCCAAGTTTGTGTTTTTTACCCACACACACTTTGCCAGATTGCTTGAAAAAGGCAACAGCTGTGGAAACTGACAGTTTACAGTTGTGATAAATCGCATTAGTAAAGTATTTCAATTAAAGTGATATCTAACTAAAAAACAAGAAGGCATCTCCGAACAAATAAATTAGTACTTCAATTTGTGGAGTCTTCGAGTGGAAGATTTCAACACTTACCTACTCTTCTATTGTTTTGCTTGTCTTTCCGGAGAGTGCCTGACGCAGGGGTGTGGGGGTGGTTCATTGTTTCTGCTGGAGAAAAAGCAATTAGTAAGGACACATGCAAAAAAAAACAACAACAACAACAACAAAATCTGTAACTAGGCATTCATTTCACTCCCTTTAGGCATTTCTTAAGGACTAAAATCCAAACGGAGTCTCAGATCTGCCTGCAATTTCCCTTATTGTGTGTCAGAAGAGAGGACATTCAAGAACCTCCCTGTGGGGTCCACTGGACCAGCCCCATCAGCAGGGTGGCCAGGCCCCACAGGGCTGTGCTCTCTTTCCCAAGCCAATTCATCTACATCTGTAACATTTTAAAGGGACTCAGGGGCATGTCTTCCTTCCAGATTCTTTTTCCTCGGTTCAGGGTTTAGAAAGGCAGTCGCCTGCACAAAATGAATGGCCTGGGGCATCACTGAGCCCCTTGTTCTCCCAGGGTCAGGGCCAGCACAGCCCCCAGATCGCAGGGGCCCAGAGCCCTACAATGGGCTTCAGGCCTTCACCTCCCTCCCCTTCCCACCCGCCCCCCTCCTCCCCAGAAATCACATCCCTCTCTCCAAATTCCCCACTTCAGCTTGATTTTCAGCAGATCCCTTACCCTGCCAGTTAGTAATTCAGGACTAATTAGGTGATTGCTTTCATTTATGGTAGCCGTTGGGAGAGGGGGATGAAATGGCATTGCCCCTATTCTTGTTGGAAAAATAAATTACGCCCATTGTTACTTGAGATCTTATTTTTCCCCCAATCAAGCAAATTAGCAGCTTGGTTCATTTTCCCAGCAATTCACTCCCGAGCAGACGGCAGCGCCCTGGAATGTGGCTTAGAGCTGTGTGGTCAGTGCAATTGTTTGGAGCTGTTTGTGCCAACAATGAGAGGAGCCGGCTGTCTCCCAAAGGACGAGTGGCACTTGTCTTCCTTAGCCCAAAGGAGCCACTGCGAGCGGCCGCCGGGCCGGGCTTCTCTGGAAGACGTACACCGCCATCTAGTGGCTAGCGGGGCTAGCTGCAATGCTTTCGTTTCCAGGGCCTTTGCTTCTGGCCAGTAAGGACAAGCTATAAAAGCTTCCATTAGCAAGTTACTAAAAATAGGGGGGATTCTTTCTATCTCCGGGAGTGAGGAAATGTTTGCCTCAAGAGCTGTAATGAAAGTGCAACTATCAATGCTTCCATAACGTCTCTTGCATGAGTAGCTCTCCGCGGTCCTGATTTTCTGGTCCAAGTCAAGGTCCTTGGCATTGTCTGTGTGAGTGAGGTGGGGTGTTCCCAGGCATCAGCACCTCCGGGGACCTGGCTCCTTTATCTCAGCATCCTCTCCATCACCCCTGTCTCACCAGAGCAAGCCTATTGCGAAGTCCACAGGGAGAGGCATTCAGAACCTGCCCGGCTCACCCGTGGGGCCCGGCCACTTCGGGATGGAGATCAGAGGCCCAAACAAATCCTAATAGTTTTTCCAATCTGGGTGCTGAGGGACGTGCCCATTCCCGACCCCTGACAACACATTCTTCAGCGTCTTTTTTCTTTCCCTTCGTTCTACCTATATAAACAGCGCTTTTGCCTCTCCCTGGCTTACAACAGGGAACTATGATTTGCCTGGGGTTTAGGTAAAGGAAGGAAAACCTGGAGAAGCAAATAAATCCTAATATGGACAGACTTCAGTGAGGGATTCTCTACCAGGGGTGATTTTTGCCCCCCCCCAGGGAGACATTTTGGTAATGTCATGGGACATTTTGGGTTGTCACAACTTGGGAGGCTGCTAAATATCCTACAATGCACAGGACAGTCCCCCTACAACAAAGAACTACCCAGCCCAAGACGTCAATAGTGCCACGGTTGAGGAAGCCTGGGTTAGGGTAACAAAGATTGCCCTCCAGTAATGGGGTTATGACAACACTGATTGTCCTCAAATGAGCCACACTGCACAGGCTGGATAATTCACCCTCTCCTGAGTCGGTATTTACCACCTTTCTTTCTTCATTTAGACTCTTCCATTTTAAACGTAATTTAGCTGTCTTTTAAATTTTTTTTTTCTTTGTGCTTCTGGGAAGAGAAAAGATTGGAAGGGGGAGGGGAAGGTGATAGAAAAGGAGGATTAGAAGCATGACCTGTTTCTCCTGGAAGAGCTCGGCACATTCCTCTCTCAGATGTGCTTTGTGACCGAGCAGGGTACAATTAAAAGCACAATAATTTGCTTGTTATTCAAGTCAGGCATTAGTCCGGGTAATGGCGTGCTTGGTGGAGAGATGGATTTCCTTGTTAGGAGCTAAGCACAGGATTAGCTGAATTCTCCATGGAGAAATCTTGATTTGTTCAAGGTCTTTCATGTTTTCTACAGAGAAGGGATTATGTCTTCTTAAAGAGGGGCCTTGCTTAAAAAGCTACAAAGTATAAGAAAAGGATTTAGGGCAGAGGGGCCTGTGGTTAAGTAGCTGAGGGGTACAGGGAATTTTAGAGCAAAGGATTATTTAAAGCCATAAAGTTCAAAAAATAATTGGTTTAGCACTACTGGGTCAGTGCCGGCGAGTGCACTATAAAGGCAGTTAAGCATGAGCTAATATTCATTTTACTTTGGCTAATTATTGCATGGATCCAGGAGAGAGAAGGAAAAGAAAGCGTGCCCCCTCCTTGGCAATCACAGAGTGCCTTGTTTTCGGTTTCTTTGCCTTACAGGCATGTTTACATGTTGGGATGCCCCAAATCGAGGCATCCCAAGGACTTTATTCGTTAAAACACAGGAAAATTGTTCTCGCAAAGCAGAACATCACACCCCTGCTCTCCCGGTGACCGAGAAGAAACCACTGCTAGCTTTAACTTTACCGATTTCAGTAACCAGAGAGGACATGAAGTAAAAATCCTAACTCCACCAACACTCCTGCTTAAGTCTAGCTCTGTAGTTCTTAACCAGGGACAACTCTGTCCCCCAGGGGACATTTGGCAATGTCTGGAGACATTTTTTGTTGACACAACTCAAGAGGTGCCACTGGCATCTCGAGTGCAGAGGCCAGGAATGCTGGTAAATATCCTCCAATGAGCAGAATAGCCTCCTACAACAAAGAATGGGCTGACCCAAAATGTCATCACTGCCGAAATTGAAAAATCCTGGACTGGCTAGAGGCATTTTTTTCTTTTTGAGTAGATAAAGGTTTTCAGTATCCTCCCTTCCCCAAATCTATAATTGATGATTAATCACATGACCGTATTTAATATTGACTATCACACTTTTCTTTCCCTTTTCAATACTGCACATTGCCACAATTTGAGAAAGAAAGCGCTGTCCAGAGAAACCTGCCCTTGGGGTGCCAGGGCTCCCCGAAACGTGTGCTTGTGCCCACCTACTCATTCCACGACTGACACGCACCCAGGAGAGGAAAAGGCTGGCTTCTCTGCAATTTCCCCAGATTCAGAATTTTGAAGACTTGTAGATTACTCATTCCTCCCTGCATGGAGCATGTTCAATTAAGTCATTTGTCCCGCAGCTTCAAAAGAGTTAAGAGCCCCAAGCTACAAGACATCCATTTTCTCCCTAGTGACTGATGTCTCTCATCCTGAGAGAGGTTAACGCTCTGACAGGAGCTTCCAGAAGCTAGTTAGAGCCGAGGGGCCGTGGATCAGGACTGGTCCAAGGCACAGCCATCAACTCGCTGGGAGATCCACAAAGGTTCACTCCCCCTTCATCCACAAGAGACGGGGAAGACAGAGGGCTTAAGAGGGGGAGTTAGAGCGCACTGGGGAATAAAACGAAACCCAAACAAAACCCTGCCCCTACCACCCAGGGCAGACAAACACAGAACAGCTGTGAAGAAGGAACAGCCTGCCTCAGCCCCATGGCCATCCCTTCCGCACCCTGCCCACACCCGTCTCTCTGCTTCCCCGCACCCCCAATCAGTCCACTCTCAGAACAGGGTCACCGTGATCCGGATAGATCTCATGTCACCCCTGAGCTCAAAATCCTCCAAAGGAGGAAAAGCAAAGACCCCTCTCTCCTTTCCCTCCCTCTTCCTTCCTCCCCTCCTCCAGTCTCTCCCCTCCCGCTCTGTTGTGTGTGTGTGTGTGTGCGCACACGCACTAGCTTGCGCACACACACGTGCACACACATGTGCACACACGCACACATACATGGTGCTCCTCCTGACTTCATCTCCCTCCCAATATTCCTCACCTCCTCACGGCCTTCTCATTTCCTATTCCCTCTGTCTAGAATGTTCTCCCTCTCCAAATCTCCTGGGGCTGCTCCCTCACATCTGTTCAAATGTTCCCTTCTCATTGAGGCACCCCACTTCGTCTTCCATGCTTTATTTGCCCATTACCCTGATCACCTTGGATCCTACTAAAACTTCATGTTAATTTTGGAGTCCTGCCCCCAGCCCACCCCCGCACTTCCAGATGGCAAAAGCAGGGTTTTTGTGTACTTTTTTTCCTCCAACATCTCTAAGACTGCAGTAGGCACTCAAATATTTGTCGAATAACTGAGCAAATGAACCAGGCTACTTTGTTTCAGGTCTGTCATGAATGTTCCCATTCACGCAGTACCTGTTCTCTGCCAGGAGCCTGCAGAATAGCAACCAAGTGAATGACAAAAATCTGTACTGTACCTCCTAGGGGGCATTTGTGTTATTATATAATTGTGGCAAAATATGCAAAACATAAAATTTACTACCTTAGCCATTTTAAAGTGCTCTGTTCAGTAGTGATAATTACATTCACATTGTTGTGCAATTCATTTCCGAACTTTTTCCCTCTTGCAAAACTGAACCATACCCATACACTCATTAAACAAGAACTCCCTATTCCACCCAGCCCCTGGAAGCCACCATCCTACTTTCCCAAGGAATCTGTAGCTGAAGTACAGCTGAAATAACATGGAGGATTTGTTATTTGTTTTCTCCATCTTTCTTCACATATCCTTCCCTTTTTTCCTCTCATGTCATGTCTGGGTTAGGGTAAAGTAAGGAAGCTACTTTTCCCTCACTCCCTGCAATATCACTGGTGATGCCTCCAGCATCAAAAAGCTCCACCATCCTTGCAAAGATGGATTGTCTAATTTGGAGAGAGGAGCAATGTCAAGTTCCTAACTGGAGAAAAATCCCATTCATCCCATGCCTTGCAGGGATTCAGGTTTAAATTTGCATAATCACAAAGCCCATCTTCATGGACACTCTAGCCTCTTTGAATCTTAATATTTTTACTTATAAAGTGAACATGGACAAGCACAGCACATGTCCAACATTAGCCCTGAAGAAATTTTCAGTGCTCCCTTACATGAAAATAAAATGTAGAACTTATAAAAACAATGCAGCTATGATTGAAATGAGGGCAAGGAGCCCCCAAACCTGCCTACCTGACAATTCCCACTCACACCTTGACTTCTTGCCCTGCAAAGTGGTCCCCCAAGGGCCATCCTTGGGTGTTCTAGGATTTAGCACAGCATTGAGCTGGACTATGGGTTCCCTTCTAGCTCAGTAATTCTCTGTTTGCATGACTGTCTTTTCTAGACTCTAATTACTTAAGCATCCTTGACAGTAAAGCCAATCATAGATCTCCATGTCACCCTGGGGCTGGCATGCCAAGAGGTCACTGACATATGTTTTATGCCTATCCTTAGAGATTAAGTGACAGTGTAATTTAGAAGAAAACACACTACACTGGATGTCAGGAACCCCAACATTCTATAATTAAACATCTGAATGACCATGGCCAAGGAGTTTTAACCTCTCCAGATCTTTTATTTCTCATCCTCAAATGGAAGAGCTGGACTACATCAATGTTTCCTAGAGTGTGTACACCAGTATGGAAATTAAGCAATAGGCGAAACAAAGATGAATGCTTTACTATTACATATTTTTCTACCAAGCCTGAAAATAAATGCATAAGTAGCTCATCGGCCCCATGATTTCTTGGATATTATTGCTGCTGCCATGATGATGCACCTCACAGACAAGCAAGGCAAGACTCAGTGCTTGCATGTGCTACACAGGTTTTAAGCCTTCAGCAATTGTTCCTTTCGTGTGAGCTGTCAGAAGTATCAATGACACAGGTGAAATGGATTACTGATGTGGGTTCTCATGTACTGAACTCTCATGTGTGTTGCTGAAAAGACCTTAACAGTACATCAAAGCATCACTTCCAATGAAATGTGAATAAGGTAAAAGATTTTTAAATGGTTAATATGATAAGTGATTGCAGTTGGGGAACCTCAACATGTGATTCTAAGGTTTCTCCCACCTCAAATAGTCTGTGACCTATGTCGTAAGGGGGCTTTAAGGGGTGGGCTATAACAACCTTGAATGTCTGGCTTCAGCATTTAAGCTTTATTCTGAGGCACTGACATGCTACAGAAGGATTTATCTCAGTATGAAATAAGATGTAAGTGATATCTCAAGAAATCGATTTGAAACAGAGTGAATTGGAGACAAGGATACTAGTTCAGGGACTACTTGTGGGGGGAACCCTGATGTTCAATGGTGCCTTAGTCTACTTGAACTACCATGACAGAATACTAAAGACTGATGGCTTAAATAACAAAAATGTATTTTCTCATAGTTCCAGAAGCTCAAAGTCCAAGATCAATGAGCCAGCAGGGTTGGTTTCTTCTGAGGCCTCTCTTCCTGACAGACAGGCAGCCACCTTCTCGCTATATCTTCAAATGGCCTTTCTTCTATGATCATAAAAGATCACAAAGAGCTCACTGGTGTCTCTTCCTCTTCCTACAAGAATGTCATTTCTACAGAATTAGGGTCCCACACCTATGACCTCACTTAACTTTGATTACCTCCAAATACATGCCTGATCTCCAAATACAGTCACATTGGGGGTTAGGGCTTGAACATACAAATGTGGGTGGGAAGAGGACACAATTCAGTCAGTAACAAATGGTACGAGCTGGGACTAAGTTAGTCACAATGGAAATGCAAGAGAAGGAACAGACAGGAGAAACTTTGGGAGGGCAAATGGAAAATGTGTACGAAGGATAAAGAAGAATCAAAGACAATGCCAACATTGCCAACTCAAAGTCGTGGAGGGATGGAAGTACCTCCCAGAACAGAACAGCCCCCTTGCAGGGCTTAATATGCTATTATCCCCCGTCTCCTCCCTCCTGCAGGATGACTCATGCATATGCCAATGAAAGAACAGCCTGTTCTTTTATTATATTAGAATTGTTAGTACCAAGTATAAAGAGTTTTTAGAGTTCTGCAAGGGACTATAACTAGGGAAAATGGGATGAAATTAAATGAGGGAGATTTAGACTTCAGCAACAAAAAGGCCATAATATTGAATTCTGTTGGACAGGATAATATTCGGTTTCCAAAAAGAAGTCAGAACTGCAACATTCATTCAGCAACCCAACGCCAGTTTCAAAATTGTGCAGAAGTGTGTGCAGCAAACCGCTGTCAGAAGCCTTGTAGCCCCTTCCTTTCTTATGTCATTACTGGGGTGCCTGAGATCCAATGCCATTACCCAGACCATTGAAACATCCCAACTGCCTAGCAGTTGTTTTAGCTCTTAATCATTTAAACTAAAAGCCAATTTAGTCAAAAAACTGAATGTTGTTCACAAACTAGCTTGGATTGCATTCCCCAGAAACAGACACTGAGTAAAGGATCCATGCACAGTCTTAGGTCAGGCTGCTGTAACAAAGCACCATAGATTGAGTGACTTATAAACAACAGAAATTTATTCGCCATGGTTCTGAAAGTCCCAGATCAGGGTACCCACATGGTTGGGTTCTGGTGAGGGCCCTCCTCCAGGTTGCAGATTGCCATCCTCTCAGTGTATCCTCACATGGTGAAAGAGTGCCAGAGGTCTCCCTGGCCTCTCTAATAAGGGCAATAATCCCATCCAAATGGCTCCATCCTCATAACCTAATCACCTACTTCCAAATGCTATCACACTGGGCTTAGGGTTCTAACACAGGAATATCTACATGTGGTTTATTAAATACATGTTTCCACAGGAGGCTGGCAAGTGACTGGGGGGAGCAGGACAGAAACAAAGAGGAAGCCAAGCAATGTCATGCCAGGCAGGTCACCTAGAAGGGACCTTCATCCTGATCCCTCAGGGGGACTGTGAGGTATAAGTTATGCCTCAGGGCTGGGGAGAGGGAGCTGGGCTTCCACACTCCTTTCTCTATCTGTCATTGGCTAAAGGTTGCACTAGAGTGATTTCCGGGCACTTCAGACTCTCTGGGTATTCAGGCAAATTCCAGTAGCCCAAGTACAATTTTCCTAAAAGGAGCCTGAGGTAACTACTGTTGTCAGTAGAAGCCCATCAAAGCCAAGTATAAACACAAAAAGTGAGAAAAGGAATTCAAAGGGACTTGGGGAAGCACCAGCATTATCTACTAAACACAGTCCCTAATTCCATAATTCTACTAACATGTACGCCAATGAGAAAGTCATAGATAACTGTGTACAAAGATTTAACTACAAGTATGTTGATCATGGCACTATTTAAAATGGATGTGTCACCTAGGATGCCTTTGGGTGATAAGCAAGAGAAAATGCTACTCAAACTGAGTTCAGTAATAAAGGGAATCTGCTAGTTCACATACTGAAAGGTTAAGAAGCAGTTTGAGTTTTTGCCGTAGTTTTATTTGGGCTTAGCTTCACTTTCCACCAGGTCTCCCCACTTTGCCCTCCTCTATGTTCTGACTTTGTCCTTAACTTGGTTTCCATATGACTTTTTAAAAAAAAAATGACTGCAGCTATTACAGAAGGAGAGGAATTTTCTCTTTCCCCAACCATAGAACACATGTCCTAACCTTCATTTCAACTGAGTTAATATGGGTTCTTTGCTCACTCACTCCTCAACAAATCACACTATGGCAAAGGGCATGGAGTTACACAGACTAGTTTACACCAAACCAGGCTAATGGCAGGGGGCAATCCCGCCCAAACAACTTAGTTGACAAACAGTGGAGAGGGGAAAGTACTAAACAGCCACCAAAAGAAAACAAAAGTGAAGACAACTGAAATATCCATAAACAGGGCATTCGTTTTATAAGTTAAAATATAATCATTCAGTGGAACCCTACACATCCATTTAAAACAAGTCAAAATATAAGACGATGTTCAGAACGTGCTTTAGATATAAAGAGTAAATTATAAAACTCTTGGTGCCCAGAGCCACCAGTGCCCAAGTGTGCCATCCATGGGCCAGGGATCAATCCACCCCACTGGATGCAGCCAGCACCTGCACGTACCATCATGGGGTATGAAGATAGACCCTCACTGCTGACCACTGCTATTAACACGCATTTTCCCAGAGTATAGAGATAGCCCTGCTCCATGCACATGTGGACCATCCAGGGGCATAAAAACAGACCCACCTCACCCATCACCAGCATCTGTACATGTCACCTTGGGGCCCAGGAACTGACCTGCCCTGGCTGCCACTATCACCACCACATCTACATGTGCTGCTCAGTGGCCAAAATGTTGGCACACTACCACTACTGCCACCACAGATGCTACACACACCAGCCTTCACCCACCTGCCTGGCCTGCCACTACCACTGTTAGCACCCAAGGACCAGCCTACCTGGCATCCTCATCTTTAGCAAAAAGCTTTGGCACAGCCTCCACTAACAACCACAATCTAAGCCACTGAGAAACTCACAGAGACCACTGACACAGATTACAGCTGAAGAAAACATACAAAGACTAGACTATTGCACTTACCCCAAATCAAAGCCAAAGCACCATACTCAAACAACACTACAGATAAATCAATAGGAAAAAATCTTTTCCTATAAAAGCCAATTCATAAAATTGGAAGAAGTGATTGTTACACAAGATGCACAGATATCAACATAAGGACAAAAAAAAAGCATGAAAAGGCAAGGAACTATGACACCTCCAAAGGAAAATAATAATTTTCCAGTAACATACCCAAAGAAAAATAAATCTATGAAATGCCTGAAAAATAATTCAAAATCATAATATTAAAAAACTCAGTGAGATACAAGAGAACACAGATAAACAATACAAAGAAATCAGGTAAACAATTTATGATCAGAATGAGAAATTCAACAAAAAGCTAGATATCATAGAATAAGACAGAAACCCTAGAACTAAAGAATACAATGAATGAAATAAAAAATATAATTTAAAGTATCAACAATAGACTAGATCAAGCAGATGAAAGAATTTCTGAATTTGAAGACAGGTCTTTTGAAATAACCCAGGAAGACAAAAAAACGGGGGGATAACGAAGTGAAGAAATCCTGCATGACATGTGGGACACCATAAAGTAACCTAATATTTAAATTTAGGGGATTCCAGAAGAAGAACAGATGGGAAAAGACATAGAAAATCTATTTAACAAAATAATAGCTGAAAACTTCCCAAGTCTTATAAGAGATCTAGACATCTAGACACAGGAAGTTTAAAGATCCCCAAATAGATTCAACCCAAAAAGATCTTCTACAAGGCACATTACAGTCAAACTGTCAAAAGTCAAAGACAAAAAGAGAATTCTGAAAACAGCTCAAGAAAAGTGTCAAGTCACATTAAAGGATTCCTCATCAGACTAACAGCAGGTTTCTCCACAGAAGCTTTACAGGTCAAGAGAGAATGGCATAATATATTCAAAGTGTTGACAGTGCTAAAACAGAGAAATGTCAGCCAAGAATACTATAGCCAGCAAAGCTATGCTTCAAAAATGAAGGAGAAACAAAGTCCTAGACAAGCAAAAATGGAGGGAATTCATCACCCTAAAAGAAATGCTTGTGGGAATCCTACATCTGAAAGTGAGATGATAATATCTACCCTTATAAAAATATGTGAAAGTATAAAACTCACTGGTAGAGCAGATACATAAATAAGAGAAAGAGGTCAAATATTATCACTATAAAATAACCCAGCAAATTGGAAAGATAAACAATAAAAGAGGAAGAAAAGAGCAAAGCATATATAAAACAATCAGAAAACAATGAACAAAATAACAGGAGAAAATCTTTACCTATCAATAACAACTTTGAATGTAAAATGCTTAAATTCACCAAATAAAAGAAGCAGACTGGCTGAATGGATAAAGAACCAAGGCCCAACCTATGCTGCCTATACAACAAACTCACTTCACCTGTAAAGACATACATAGACTGAACGTAAAGGAATGGAAAACATATTCCATGCAAACAGTAACCAAAATCATGAAAGAGTAGATATACTTATATCAGACAAAATAGACTTTAAGTCAAAAAAATACAAAGAGACAAAGAAGGTCAGCACATAATGATAAAGGTATCAATTCAACAAGATAAAGCAATTATAAATATATATGCACTCAACACTGGAGTGCTAGATATATAAAGCAAATATTATTAAAACTAAAGCAATAGACCCATTATAATAATAATTAGGGAGTTTAATACCCCAATTTCAGCACTGGACAGATGATCTAAACAAAATCAACAAAGAAACACTAGACTTAATACATACTACAGACCAAATGGGCCTAACAGACATTTCATCCAACAGCTACAGAACACACATTCTTCTCATCAGCACATGGAATATTCTCCAAGATAGACCATACAGTAAGCCACAAACAAGGGTCAACAATTTTTTAAAAATTAAAATCGTATCAAGTATCTTCTCAGAATGGAATGAAACTAAAAATCAATAACAAGGGGAACTTTGAAAATTGTACAAATACATAGAAATTAAACAACATTCTCCTAAATGACCACTGAGTCAATGAAAAAATTAAGAACAAATTGAAAAATTTCTTGAAACAAATGAAAATAGAAAAATGGCATACCAAAACATATGGAAAACAGTAAAAGCAGAGCTAAAAGGGAAGATTACAGCAATAAATGCCTATGTCAAAAAAGTAAAAAGACCTCAAACAATCTAATGATGCAACTCAAGAAACTTGAAAAACAAGAACAAACCAAACCCCAAATTAGTAGAAGATAGATATGATAAAGATATGAGCATAACTAACTAAATATAGGGACTAAAAAATACAAAAAAATCAACAAAGCAAAAGTTGTTTTTTTTCAAAACATAACAAAATTGATAAACTTCTAGCTAGACTAACCAAGAAAAAAAGAAAGAAGACCCAAATAAATAAAATCAGAAACAAAGCAAGAGATATTACAACTGATACCACAGAAATACAAAGCAAAGAATCTGAACAGACATTTTTCCACAGAAGACATACAAATGACCAACAGGTATATGGGGAAATGTCCAACATCAATATTCATCAGGACAATGCAAATCAAAACCACAGTGAGATTTCATCTAACCCCAGTTATAATGGCTATTATCGAAAAAGACAAAAAATAACAAATGTTGGTAAGGATGCAGAGAAAAGGGGACTCTTACACATTGTTGGTGGGAATGTAAATTAGTACAGCCATCATGGAACACTGCATGGAAGTTTCTCACAAAGTTAATAATAGAACCACCATATTGTCCAGCAATCCTACTACTTAATATTTATCCAAAGGAAAGGAAATCAGTATATCAAAGGGACACCTGTACCCCCATGTTTATTGCAGCACTATTTACAATAGCAAAGATATGAAATTAATCTAAGTGTTCATCAATGCATGAATGGATAAAGAAATTGTAGCATATATGCACAATGGAATACTAGTCATCCATAAAAAAGAATGAAATCCTGTCATTTGTAGCAACCTAGATGGAACTGAAGGTCATTATGTTAAATGAAATAAGCCAGACACAAAAAGACAACCATCACATGTTCTTGCTCATACATGTGGGAGCTAAAAAAGTGGATCTCACGGGATCTCATGGAGGTAGAGAGTAGAATGATGGTTACTAGAGTCTGTGAAGGGTGGGGGAGGGGATGAAGAGAGGGTTAATGGGTACAGACATACAGTTAAAAGGATTAAATTCTAGTGTTCAATAGCACATAGGATGACTACAGTTAAGGATTTATTATATATTTCAAATAGTTAAAAGAGACCGTTTGAAATGTTCCCTACACAATGAAATGATAAATGTTTGAGGTGACGGGTTTACTAAATACCTTGATTTGATCATTATACATTGTATGCATGTATCAACATATCACAGGTACTCCATAAATATGTGCGATTATTATATATCAATTTTTTAAAAGCATTTGGAAGACTATACACCCATTTGTTGACAGCAGTTACCTCTATGTGGTGGCATTTTGTTTAGTATTCATAATTTTCATATTAAACTTTTGCCTATATTTATTCATATTTTCCAAAAACTTATAACAAAATGTATTATTTTGTCAAGAGAAAAATACCCATTTCCATTGTCTTCATGCTTTTAAAAGGTCTGTGTGTTTCTCATATCATTTTGCTTTTCCTATGAGCCGTCCAAAATAGGCAGGCTAACATTTATTCTTTTTTTTAATGAATGAAAAACAGGCCTCATGAAATGAAGTGACAGGCTCAAGCTCTCACAGTAAGTTATTACAGGAATTGATATTAAAATCAAGGTGTCTGGGTTTCCATTACAATTCCGTTGCAACTCTCCCTGTTCCATCTTGCCTCCTCCTAGCTGGTAAGGAATGTTCACACTCTTGACACCCTTCCTCCAAACAAAATCAGTGCTGACAAAGGAGCTTCTCCATAGGCACCAAAAAGGCTCACCATTTCAAAGACACACCAGTCCCTTTCTTTTCATACCAGAAGTAATCTAGGCATCCCCTGATGAGGAGGGCTATTAGTGATACCTAATAAATGAGGTTCTCTGGGAAGCCCCAAGAAGTGATGCATGGCTAACAGCTGGTAACAGCCCTGCTGGAACATGAAGTCTGGCTCCACTTCCATGGGTTATTTTGTCATTCTTTCTTTCTTTAATTATTTGTTCCTATGAGACAGAAAATTGATTCAGCTGTCAGGGAGCAGAAATGTCCCTCGACTCTCAGGCCCAAAGATATGCTGGGCTGCCTTTTTTAATCCCACTTCTGAGAACATAGAAAGAGTACACTTCGGTGCTTTTTTTTTTCATTACTATGGGTACATAATAGTTGTATTTCTGTGCACCTGTGTATGTTTGTGTGTGTCCCTGCTTTGGGGTCATGTGGCTAATCCTGGCCAATTGGCTGTGAGTGGCAGTGATATGTTTCATTTCTGGTCCAAAGAAACAACAGTGAGGACCAGCGAGACCCTAGGTCAGCCCCTGTCTGCGTCAGCAACCATGCAAGTGGGTACTGAGATAGAGGTGCTGTGCTGTCAAAGCAGCCTTTATCATTGAGCCACCCCTTGGAGGAATCTTCCAGACTCACACCCATCATTAGCAAAAGGAAAAACAAATGTTTGCATGTTAAAGATACTTAAACCGGACATTGAGTTTCACAACACAACTAGTGTACCTTGACTCATACAAGTTCTTACTCTAGACCAGGCAGTGTGCTGGGCACTTCACATCCGTTGTCTCGCTTACTCTTCCAAACAACCTGATGAGTTGGATTCCATGATAGTTCCACTTCCCTGATGAAGAAGCAAAGAGAGGTTAAGTAACTTGCCCAAGATCACACAGCGACTAAGTGCTGGAACCAGGATTAGAACCAAGATTTGACTCCCAAACTTGCACTCGTGATTACCACCACACTGCTAGTGTGGAATGGAGATAAAAGAAAAGAAGGAAATCAAAGCTGATCTACATAATAAAAAGCTGAGTCAGGAGAAGGAGAGAAGAGGGAGAACAAAAGAGCCTTAAGGATTAGGGTTGAGAGAGAGATTTGAAGATTAGAGTGGAAAAGAAGGCACCTTTGGGAAAAAGGCCTAAGGCATCAAGTCCCAAAATAATGTTCAACAATTTAACTATACAAGGAAAAGTATCTCAGGGGTAAAAAAAAAAAAAAAGCTAGTAGTTCTCCCAACTGAATTACATTTATATAAATTGAGCATCTCACAATCACAAGGAGTACAGGAAAGTTTTGCCTATTATAACATAAACGCTAAGAACAATTACCTATTTTTCTATCAGGTGTGAGAATGAGCCATTTTTCCTCACAAAATATCTTACTTCCAATGACTATCTAGATGTGAATCTTCATAGAAACCCAACAATAATTTCAGAAAATTTTTATAGATGAGTTATTTGTTTAGAATGTAATCTGGTCTGGCGTTCCATCGGATGGTGAATTAAAGAACCCAAAGCAATAATATCAAACCAGAGTGATCACAGCAGACCTTAAGATACCAAAAAAGTGTGGCCACTTTTAAGAAATTTTTACAAGATACAAATATAAACAGACATCCCCAGAAGTTAATAAAAACGTATATCTAAATCTAAAATTTCTATCAGTAAACATGAAAGATGATTCTCCAGTAAGTTAATATTCACATTTCCTAATAATGTCAGAAAATATCTACATATACACGTATTTATATAATAACATTTTATTATGCTTTAAGAAAATCTAATTGGAAGAATCAACATAAATACGCCATTATTAATACAATATTTCCAGAGTTTAACTCCTCCTGAATACTGACCATGAAAATATCTATTTTAATTTGACCCAAAACTGTGGCTTTGTTTTAGAATTTATAGGACTTTGTTTCAATTTCTTAACTTGTCACAACTTCAGAATCCACTTCCCTCCCTGTCTTACATTTTCATTTTTGGTTTTAATTTCCTTCCCTTTCCAGCCATATAGTCTTCATGCTTTTTGAGTCAGACTCAGGGCTGGACTTCAGCAAAAGACAAAGCACCCCACTAGAAGAGATGGGGTTAGCTACGCCTCTACACACGTACATAAATGCCCTAAGGAATAAACATACAAAAACTGAAAAATGGGCTGTCATTGACGAGACAGTTGCAAAGGTTGTGATCATTGTGCACAAGCACTCTAAAATGATCCAAACTGCTTGATGTCTCACATATTGTCACCTTTGTTAAGCAACTGAAAACCAAATAAAAAGATAAATCTTGGGAGAGATCCAATAAAAAAAAAAGGGCAACCCACCATCCTCCTTTCTCACCCCTGTCCCACGCACAACTGTTACTCTGATTTGACTTCTCTGGGATTCCCAACACACACCAAGCCTGCACGTATTCCTGTCCCTTTGAAAATGCTGTTCTCCCTGAATCTTCTTCCTACCCACAGCCCACATATCCATGAGAGCTGGTTCAAGTGCCACCTCCACCATGAAGACCCCGTGAAATTTCAACCCACTAGGATTTCTCTTCTTAATTTCTATTGCTCTAATCTTCTTTTATCACATACTTACAATGGGGTTATTCTATAAGCATTTCTATACGCTTAGTCTTGTTCCTGCACCTACAGAACACCCTGCTTAGAACCATCTCTTATACATCGGTTTTATTCCCCAGCGTATCTAGCATAATATTGATCACATAGCAGGGGCTCAGTTTAAATGCGTTGTTTGGATAATTATGTGTATTTATAAAATATAAATGGAATGAAAATGGAATATTGAAAATGGAATAAACAGAAGCTTAAAAATTAAAAATCCAGTTTCCTCAACACAAGCAAATATTGATCTTAATTGTGACAAATCCAGCACCAATGACCTGATTAGTCATTTAAAAATCCATAAATATTTTAAAATATCCATCTCATCTAGAAGGGGACAAAAGGTTACAGCCTCAGACTGATAGTGACCTACTAACGCATTCTCTGGAGCAATGTGGATTGGAAAAAGCAGCTCAAAAGTCATGCCCAGACTGAGTTTCTTTATGGGGAGACTAGTGTGGAAACGAAGACTCCACTGTTGTAGTAATATTGATTTTCTGGAATACTTGGTTTCGGTAGTACCAGCTTTTGTCCATTAAGCAGCAACCATTGCTGAGCATGTCAAAAATTCTGAGACCCCTAAATTAATGTGCTTTCATGAGAAATTATTTTATTGAACAGGAATCAAACTCTGAAAAGAAGTTCAATGTCCAACAATATGAGAACAGGTAATAAAAGTAGAGGACACTATTGATATCTTTCTTCCCCTCCTTCTCCCATGGAGCTGCAAGTGCGCGGCTTGGGCAGAATTTTCCCCAGCCCCAATAAAAGCCAATCTGCATAATCTCATCCCCCAGCTCCGAACTTCTCACCCCTTGCTACAATAATTCTGTTAGTTGTGGGCAAAAAACCCCAGCTAATCAGTTCATGGCACTCCCTGGCTACAATGACTGATTTAAGTTATTCCGACAAGAGTGAAAGCAGAGCTTCTGTTTGATAGTTTGGGGCAAAGATCTCTGCCTGGAAAGTCCAGTGTTATGAACTGAATTTCATGCCCCCCAAAACTGATACATTTAAGTCCTAACCTCCAATGGGATTGTAGTATTTGGAGATGAGAACTTTGGAAGGTAATTAGGCTTCGATGAGATCACTCGGGCCCTCATAATGGGATTAGTGGCCTTATAAGAAGGGACACCAGAGAGCTTGCTCCCTCTCTCCTCCACTTGCACACCAAGGAAAGGCCCTGTAAGGACATAGCAAGACTGCTGTCTGCAACCAAAGGAGAGAGCCAAAGCCCTCACCAGACATCAGTCCTGCCAGCACCTTGATCTTGGACTTCCAGTCTCCAGCACTGTGAGAAATAAATTCCTTTTGTTTAAGCCACCGGTCTATGGTATGTTGTTATGACAGCCCAAGCTGACTAGACATCTTGCACGTAGGTGTGAAGCCTGAAACAGGAGCAGCCACTTAATATCCCCTGAAAAAAGTCAGCCTGAGGATGGAGCCGTCTGGAGCAGAGCAGAGCTCCCAGGGAAATGGAAATAATATCCTAATGATATCACATCTAATCCCACTTGAAGTTTGGGTTTCTTTCACACGCAAATAAAACCTCCTAGCTTGTAGAAATTATATATGCATAAGGATAAAGGCTGAAAGAGAATAAGAAAACATGAAAACTGATTGAATTTTGAAAGTAGAGAAATTGGTGGGTTTTTTCTTTAATTTCTAAATCGGATTACCTTCATCAAGGCTTTACAGAAGATCAGGCATATGCATTATCTCATTTAATCTCCATTTTACAAAGAGAAATGTAGTTTTACTGTTGTTTGTTCTATAAATAAAAACTTACACAACTATAACTGATTTAAAAATAAGACTACTTTACCTGCTCCTAGAAACCATCCTCCCATAGAATATAATAGTACAAAGGTTGGTTAGTACAAAAGAATCACGATCTACAATTCTTGAAGGACAAGTGGACAATCTCTTACCCAAACAAGTTTCCATAGGAAAGGTAGCTCCAGCTGAACCCAACATAAAAATCATTTAATCTTGCCTTCTATTACAGTAGCATCAGTATGGTGCATAGAGAAGGTGACTATAACACTAGGGACGCAGTAAGGATTCAATAAATATTTGTTGAATTTTATGAACAACCATGCAGTTAATCCTTTGCAATGTATGCCATTCTTTTAATAGTGTTTATTCAAATGCTTCTGTTAAAAGTTTCGATTTGAACATCACAGCATGGAAATGCTAGCACTTATACTCTACTGAACAATCCAGATCAAACCACATCTCATGACTATGTCTAAAAACATTGTGCTAGGCCGGACGCTGTGGCTCACGCCTGTAATCCTAGCACTCTGGGAGGCCGAGGCATGTGGATTACTTGAGGTCAGGAGTTCGAAACCAGCCTGAGCAAGAGTGAGACCCCGTCTCTACTATAAATAGAAAGAAATTAATTGGCCAACTAATATATATAGAAAAAATTAGCTGGGCATGGTGGCGCATGCCTGTAGTCTCAGCTACTTGGGAGGCTGAGGCAGCAGGATTGCTTGAGCCCAGGAGTTTGAGGTTGCTGTGAGCTAGGCTGACGCTATGACACTCACTCTAGCCTGGGCAACAAAGCGAGATTCTGTCTCAAAAAAAAAGAAAAAGAGAAAGAAAGGAAAACATTGTGCTAAATACCTTCTGTTCACCACTCCAGACCCATGCTCCACCCTTCTCCACGCTGATGACCATTATGGACCATTATGGACAGCCTTCCAGTTGGGTCTGGCCAAGGGAGAGGCCAGGCAATAGACAAAAGAGAAGAGAATAAAGTCAGGATAGTTATTCCAATGGCTTCCCCTGGAGCGTCACCGCAGGCTGGCTGCCTCCTCCCATCAGCCTGTTGCATGTGGCCTGACCCATCTCCAGTTCCAGGAGCCACTGTCCCCCATCCCCCCCGGGCCCCTTCAGGCCTGGGGGTGGTAGGAAGAGACTCCTAAATATCCTCTACTATTTCTAGCCCTTGCATGCCACATAATCATTTGTGATTCTGGTCTACACTTATATAAATAATCCCTTTATTGAATTCACTAGAAATTATCCAATTATGAAATAACATTTGATTTTGGCAGGACTGCAACTAATACAAACATGGTGCCCAACTGATTGTGTAAGGAAACCTGAGATCAGGAAGGATATAGATGCTCTCTTTGCAAAAAACTACCTAAACGATATACAGTTATGAGAGATGTATCTCGTGTTGACATAGAGACAGGGTACTAAGTCTTATAGGTACTAAGACATTTAGTTATTTTTCAGATCTCCATAGAAACCAAAAAGAAAAAAAATCTCAGGTCATTACCCAGTTAAAGCCCACCTCAACTTCTCTCCTCCCCTCCACTACCCTCCAGATTCTAAGTCTCACTTTCTCCTACCTAGAAGTGAAAACGAGTATGGGGGAGAGAACAGCTGTGATTCACACCCAACTTTGTAGACCAGAAGATGAAGGAAGTCAGGGCAAAGCCAAAGCTTTTCAAAGCCAAGGGAGTTGGTGACTTCAGGGGAAGGGAAAGGATTAAAAGGATTAGCCCTGAGGTTAAGGGGGATAGAATATGAGAAAGTGTGTCTATGACAGAACAACCATCACTGGCTCAAGGAACCTCCACGTGGACAGGTCCTCGTACCAAACCATCACAAGTGGCTGCGCAGCTGTTCCACAGCATGGTTCCCAGGAGCACTGGACACTCTGCCACTCAGCTGAAGGGCCATAGCAGTAGCCCTGCTGAAGTCCTGACCACTCAGCTCCTACATCCCCATATCATACACTGGGATGTTAGCTAGACCAGGTGCCATGCCCTACGTCTCATCCTGTAGCTTCTATAATTTGCATTCTATCACAATGAACATGAAGAACAGATCAGACGTTTGTTGGGCTTCCTCGGCTTGCTTCCAATCAAAAGGCTCACAAGATTCCTTCACCAGAGTGACAAACAGGGAAAGAGGGCTACTGGAGAGCAGACCAGCAGTGCAGTTGGGGTCTGAGTGTATATATAATTTGCATTGTTTGTCAACCTAAAAGTCTGATCTCTAGCATCTTTTGAAAAAATTCATAAGATCTGGCAACACTGGGTCCACGTTCCCAGAAAACCACTATCCCTGGGACTGAGCGACAGACAGCCTTGCCCTTACAGACCTGAAATCACTGGTCACCACAGTTTCCACCACCTGGCTCAATGACTTATGTTAAATGCTGGCTTCTGGAACCATCTGAGTGGGCCAACCCTGAAAATTCAAAGAACGAGTTTTACCCTTCCCCTTCCACAGGGAAGAACTACAAGACACTGGTTTTGTGTTGATTCAGAGATCTTACAAGTTCACTCCGATGAGCAGTGAAAATATTTGCACCCTCATGATCAAGGGACAATCTCCTTGATCCTGAGAAGTGGCACTAGCTTTACAGTCACCTGATTAATAAACAGTAACTGTCCTGGATCATAAGAAGACTCCTAAAGAAAACCACGTTGTTTAAATTCCATCCTCTCTCCATCTCAGGAAAAGATCTAGAGTTCTACATTCACGTAGAATGATTTTATGAAAACTCCTTGACTTTAAAGTAGCATGTTGTTTTACGTTTTGCTCTGCGGCAAAGTCAAACTGGGTCTCTGACCCCCTCCTCTTCCTCCATAACCGCCCTCATCCCATCCCTGTGAGATGCTGAGAAAATGCACCCACACCTTCAGCTCAGCCCCCTTGAAAGGTTCTAGATCTGCCCCATATTTACCTGTCTGGGGAGCTTTACATCAAGTTACCACTGGGCCCCTGATAGGAATAGATGAGAAGTGCAAGAGCTTTTCCACATAACAAACTGGAAGCCACCCTTCTGAAACTGTCAACAGTGGACAGCTGCCTTCAACACTACCATGATGAACAGAAACATGCACAGCCTGGATGAAGCCTTGGTTAACTTCTCAGCCAATATCCCCTGGAAGGAGAGGGGAAATCTTTTACTTTAACATTTCAATCATGCTGACAGCAAGCAGTGAAGGTTGTTGCTTTGGGGATAAGTCAAAGGCAAGGTAGAAAACTGGAATGGGAGAATGTCAGCTTGGCTGTAAAAACCAAAGAGAAGTTGAAAGGCACTTTAGAAGGTCAGAGGCTCAGTTTCTTAAATATCATTGACTGCTAGAGCCGAGGGGGACCTGAAATCTCATCCATCTCCTATTTAAAAGTGAGGAAGTAGAGCCCAGAGCCATTAAATGGTTTGGCCCGCATGTCTGTCTTGTTAACCTCTATCCCCAGTGCTCAGCCCAGTGCCTGGCACACAATCGCAGTGAGTTGGCTAGATGGTTGGTCGGTTGAATGAACATATGGCAGAACCTGAACAAGGGTTCAGGACAAAGGTTTTATAGCCAGTGTTTCCCAATCCCACTCATTATCAGATCACCTTTCTAAAAAAGATCCCTGGGTCCCACCCCAGACCTCAGATATGGGAGCCTGTTGACTGGCTTAAAAATTAATTAATTAATTTAATTTAATAAGATATGGGAGCCTGATGAAGTTAACAACCTCCCCCAGTTCGTTCTGATGGTCACCAGGTTTAGAAACCATTGCCCTGAATGGTACTGCCTCTCAATACTTTACACCTAAAACAGTTGGTATTTATCCTACTGTGTCAGACCATGATAGACAGCAATCATGCCCTTTTACTGGTGGAAAATAAATGGCCTCATAAATCACCACTAAAAAATTTTTTAAACATAACACACAATTTTCAGGGAAGTTACAACTTTTAACGCAACTTGGACCCAAGGGTAAGTGTTGATTTTGAAGCAATAGGATTCCATGCACTAAAATGGCATGGGATTCGCTATCAAGGAAAAAGATGTGTGTGGATACATATGACTTCATAGCAAAAGCTTTGTCACTCAGACTGACAATGAGGTGCCACATGGTCTATACAGAAGGGTCCTGGCAGATGCTACGGAAATGAATTCAGAAAATAAAATAACTGCATTGGGGCTTCTTTAATATGACAAATAGGGTATCTTTTTTTTATTCAAAAGATAATAACTAAGCTTTGTCCATAACAAGTGTGCATGGTTTTTTGCTTCTTTCTCCCCTCACATGAGGTCTGGCATTCATCATCATGGGCTTGTTCAGACCTGTCTGAGCTTGCCTGTGAACAGAGAAAGAAGCTAAGCATTGGCCGTAACAAATCAGAGGGTAATATGTTAACTAGACACGATTCTCAAGGGGTCATCCCAAAGATAAATGCATTTATGTTCATGAGGTTCTTGAGCTCCCAAGAAGAAAGATATGCTGTACATCTGGTCTTATTAATAACTTCTTTGGTTTCATGTGTGCTTGTACCCACAATAATAAAAGCTGTACAGTCTGAGTCATTCATTCAGGTTATGCAGGGAAAGTAAAAACTGGGTCCTCTTGCTTTTTCCTAAGTCTGTATTCCTACCTCCAAATAAAAGGATGGGGGAGCAAACCAAATAAAACCTCTTTTCATCCTTGCTTAAACCCAAATCTCTAACCTTTTGTAATTAGGATATTCCGAAATGCAAGTCTGCAAGCAGAAAGAAACTGCCCTGTCCTGCCTGTCCTGGAGGTGCCATCAATAATACCTCATATTCCGGACATCTATGTCTCTGTAATGGCCTCTCCCCACTGAAAGAGCTCTACAAAATCCAAACGCAAGTTTTTAAATTATCCAGACCCCTCAACTCCTGAAAGAAAGCAAAGAAAAACTAAGGGACAGGGAGACTATGGAGAAGAGAAGAGTGCTAAAGCAGAAACACAAGCCAATAAACGCAAGTAAGTTTGGAGTCGGGGCCACCACGGAGTCTTAAACCAGGCCTGTCGTGTTTTGATCTTGCGGAAGCACATATGGTCTTCCATTAGCAGGTCTCAGAGCAGTGGGCAACGTTACCGTACCATATGCGCCGATCGCAGCAACGGGGCTGATTTATGTTAGTGAGCACAAGGTTTTTCCTTTGTATTTCATCTCCTTGTTATTTCAAGAGAAATGTAAGGGTAGATTTATTCTGCCATTACAAAGAGGCTTCCTAGAGTTTGTTTGTTTAAAGTTGATAGTTTCCAGTAGGGTGAAGCAGATCTGTTTCCTACAAAAATCTGGTGAAAGTTAAAGGTTCCTTCTCCCTCTCCTTGAAAATGAAAGTCAGTTTATTTACCTTCATCCCAACCCCAATCATCCTAGAACAATGGACAAATAGCCAAGAATATTGTACAGAAAAGTCATTCTATAGGTTTGATGTTTACATGTGGACTCTCCTCTGTTTTTTTTACTTCTTTTCTCACCCCAAGGAGTTACTCTGGCCAGTGTTGAGTGGTTTCACAAGGGAAATCAGGAAAATCCCAAGGATGTCAAATAACTCTACTACCTTCATCTCCCTAGCAGAAGCAAAAACTCTTCCCCCCTTGGCCAACAGTTAATTTCCCAGTAGTACAGTTGAAGTGGGTAAAAAGGAAGATGAAAGCCATGAGTAGGGCAGGGGTTGGCCAACGCATGTACACGGACACAGAGGATGTTACTGCTCGTGGGATGTACAAACAAGATGTCAAGAGCTGCCACCACATACCCCATAGGGTTCAATCACCTCTGTTCCTCTGAGGCTAGAAAATCATTCATCTTGGGTGTCTCTGTGCCTCCACCCCACTCATTGTCACCCCCATTGCTGAAGCCCAGCCAGCCAGCACCGTCCTGCAGTCCACAAATAGCCGAAAACTGCACCTGCCCTCTTAGTGCACTCCTCCAAAATTCTTTCATCATCCAATCTCCTCCTTCCTCTAATCAACAGACAGCAGATGGGTGGAAAGCATTCTAATGACTAAACTAATTGAGCCTGAGGTGTGAGTGACTGACAGCCATTCCGGAGCTAGTGAGCTGTTGGTAACAACGATGAATTTCTAATAGGAAGAGAGGCAAAAGGTGAGATGGATCAGAAAGAATCTTCGTAGGCATTATAAGGAAGAGACACATTTTTGGACTAGTCTCTAATGTTTATCAGATTGTCTTCATCTCCTACAAATACCCCACGTACCTCTCCTCTCTTTTCCTCACTACTCTTCCCTAAAAGACCAGGAGTGGGGTGAAGCTCTGAGTTAGCGATAAAGTCAAGGGTGACGACCCAGTGTTTGGAGGAACCTTTATCGTTTAGCTAACAAACCTCATTGCTTTATAGTAGAGAATAAAGTTCCCTTTCCCTCGTCTACCTTTCTTTGAAAGTGGGGATGTGATATAAAGAATCAAATCATTTCCCAAGTCACCACTGAAATTTTCACTAAAAATATAATGCACAGTTTTAGGGGCATTTTGTCACATTTCAAACCAGGACTAAAGTCTAGTTGTTGATATGTGTTGCAATAAGATTGTGGTTTTATTTAAAGGGTACCAGAAAGCATTACATTTCTTGGCTTTGTGGAGGGTTTTTGTGGTTTCAATTAAAATTTGCATTAGAAAACGTATTCAAAGGATGTTAGGAGATATATGGGATCTTCTGTCTTGGACTGGGCTAGGTTTTTATGTTTTATTTATTTATTTAGAGAGAGTCTCACTCTGTCATTCAGGCTAGAGTGCAGTGGCGTCATCATAGCTCATTGCAAACTCAAACTCCTGGGCTCAAGGTGAGTAGCTGGTCCTACAGGTGTGTGCCACTGTGCCTGGCTAATTGTCTACTTTTTCTTTTAGTAGAGATAGGGTCTCCCTCTTGCTCAGGCTGGTCTCAAACTCCTGAGCTCAAGTGATCCTCCCACCTCGGCCTCCCACAGTGCTAGAATTACAAGGGTGAGCCATTGCTCCCAGCTTGGGCTAGGTTTTATAACTCTAACCCTTTGATCATTCCATTTTGAACCTACCTCTTTTATATAACCAGTATCCTAAAAAGCAAAATAAGGTGTTTGAAAACAAGGTGTTGTGGAAAACTCAACAAGCACAGCTTTAGGCTCAAACAGACTTAAGTTCAATGTTGGGCTTTGTCATTTAATACCTATGTGATTTAAGGTACTTACTAAATCTCTAAATTTTAGTTTTCTCATCTGTAAAATGAGTTTATTAATACCTATGTCATGAAGTGCTGAGAGGTCTCAATGAGATAAAGTCTTCAGACACTTAGCAAAGTGCCCAGCACGTCCTGAGTGAGCACAAATTGGGTGTTGTTGGGGACAGGGTTATGCTTGTTGATGTAGCCCATTCCCATCACGTTGCGCTCTGGTGGAGAGAAGCACCATGTCTTATTTACCTCTTTACCCCTCACCACAGTCCCATCCAGAATGGACATACAATAAGTACTTGCTGGACTGAGTAGAAAGCACAGTGGGCACAGTTCATTAAGTCATTCAACAACTATCTGTCAGACACCTAATATCTTCCAGGGAATATCTTAGACTGGAGAGATAAAGCTATGATGAAAAAGAGAAACTCCCATCCTCCATGGAGGAAACATTTTAGCGGTAAGAGGCAGATAATCATCACGTAAGTTATTAATGATAAGTGACATACTCCAAATGATATGGCAATGTGAATGATTACACATTAAAGAGAATTAGAAAGTGGAGAATGACCTCAGGTCAACTTTATATAGAGTCATTAATGAAATCATCTCTGAAGAAGTGACCTTATATCTGAGAAATGGATGCTGAAAAGGGGTTAACCCTGAGAACATCTACGGGGATAAGGTTCTGGGTAGCAAGCATAAAAACCCACAATCAGGTATAAGCTTTTCATATTTGAATAACAGAAAAGCAGCCAGTTTCACTAAAGCACAGCGAGTGAGTGGGAGAGTGAGATAGGGGCGGGGAGGGGGAGGCAGAACAAACAACAGAGGCTTGGGCAAGCTAGAGTAAACAGTTTAGATTTTATTCTAATTATGCTAGGAAAGCATCAGAAGGTTTTAAATAGCTTCTCAGAAAAGATGCCTGCTTAGTGCATGATTATGTGATGGAACAAATGAGGCTATTCTGGCTGCTGCATAATTGTTTCATGCTAATATAACACGCAAGATTGTCAAAGCAACCAGGTAGTTCTGTGGTCGACATTCAGAGGTGTTGTATCTAAGGAATGTATTTCCTCAGTTAGAAAGGAAAAAAAAGTCAGGACTTGCTTTATAATTTTAGAGAATAGAAAATTAGATCAAACTTATCAATTCATTGAATGAATGAAGGTGATAAAGATTTAAGGGAGTGAAGTGGAGAATCTTGCTTTGAATTCCCAATGCCTTCTGAATCAGAAAAATTCTAAAATCTTACCGCTATAAGCAATTGCTTTCCTCTTTTTTATGTTAGAATTCAAACACCATGTTTACCTGATTTTGTACCCTAATCCCCAGGAAAGTAAAATTTTACAAGAATCAATCTAAGCCTCAATAACCTGGAAACATGCAAAATTCATGGGGAAGGGAATATGCCGTACAATACTAGATCATTCCATGTCTCATCAGGAAAACAGAAGCCACTCTACATATTTCAAACACAGGGAAGGTGGTACTGGAAATGGAAAAATCTGGGAAGAGTAGGCAGAGAGAAAAGGGGACAGGTGAACTTAGCCAAAGATTAGTGATTGTAAGAAGCTTCTCCCACCCCAGGGCTGGAGAAGCAAAAGGGAAAATTACTCAGAATCCATGATGTCTATGCCTCTGAGGCTGGCAAAGCGCCCATGGCTGGTGCTGTTGGAACCACAGCCATGGTTGCTTTGCAGAAAAGTCTGGAGCCTAAAGTTGTCCAAAGCAGTCATTATTGCTACTGGAGCCAAAGCCCACAGGTGCTCTGTTGCCGAGGGTGCTAGGGTAAGTACTCCCTGGGCAGGAAGCCGGGGGAGTCTAGACTTGCCTACCACCACTGCTGCCTCTGCTACACTTGCAGAAGCATAGAAAATATCTCCTTCCTTCCTCCTGCCTCCTAATCTCCTGCCAGTGCCTCCCACTTGCAGAAAATAGCTGGAAGCTGTTTAGCAAGGAAGTTTTAGAAATGTAGTTTGCAGACTTCTGGGTCTGACCCCCACATCCAGGAAGGGCACAGAAGGGCGGGAATGGAGCCAACAGCCAACAGAGAGCACTTCTGCCCTCCGATTTCTATCGACAGAAGTCTTAGGAAACCAAGGTCAATATAAGCTGCCTGGAGATGTTCTGAGAAGTGTTTGGGACTAAAGAGAAGAAAAGGGAGAACCTGAACATCCAGGGAGTTCAGGAAGTTACGTGCATGAGACAGTAACAGCTTCAGCGCTTCCTCCGCATCTCATCTCTGTCTTCATCTCCCTTCCTGCATCACTCCATCCAGTCTCGAGAAACCGACCAGGCCTCGTTCACTGTAAAGTGTGAATGATTGATAATAGCTTCGAAAACTGTACGGCAGGCAGGAGAAATTTAGGAGTAATGTCAGTTAAAGCCATTTGTTTAATAAATAATTCTTAATATGTTCTATATGCCAGGAAATAAAATCATGTCCTCCAGTTCACATAATCTAAGGAGAAAAACGTATGGTTTAAAGAAATGAAATGCCATGTGGAAGATATATAAGAAATAAAAACAAAAGAATAGTCATATGAAAAACTGACCTAAAGCAGAGTTTCTCAAACTCAGCACTAGTGACATTTGGGACCAGACAATTCTTCTCTGAAGGTGCTTTCCTGTGCATTGTACGGTGTTTAGCACCATCCCTGGCCAGCAGCACCTCCAATTTGTGGCAATGAAAATTTTCTCCAGACATTGCCAAATGCCACCCAGGGAACAAGATCTAAAGTAGCTTCAAGAAACTTAAGCTGATAATTAAAGTCTATGGAGGAATTGCCTAATAAAAGAGGAATGGAGGGATTCCAGGTGGAGAAATCACATGCAAAAGTGTGAAGACATAGGAAAGCAATGGAGCCGGAGCCCAGGCTTACAGAGGGGATGGAGAGATGTGAAGCTTGGAGGCAGAAGGTGTGTAATATGCCTGGCTCAAAGTTTAAAGTTTAATCATTAGGCAATGGACAGCCATTGAAGTATTTTGAGTAAGACATTGATTTATTCAAATTTGCATTTTGGAAGCATGTCTTTGGCCACTGTGTTGATAACAGGATAAGAGTAGAGATTAAAAGCAGGGAACACGGTTTCCTAACTAGTTGCCATCATTCTGATCAGATAATGAGGATCAATAGGAAGGCCATGAAGGCGAGATGAGAAATACTTAAGGAGAGGGAATCAATAGAATTTAGTGATTAAGTGAACATGGAAGGCAAAGAAAAGGAGTGCAAGAATTACAAGTTGCAGGTTTGAAACAAAGGGTAAATGGAGCAGGCTGAGGAGTGAGTCTTCCTTTGGGTATGCGAAGTTTGAGTTGTCTGTGGGACAACCAGGTCAAGATATCTACTAGACAATCTTAATATGGGTACAGGTGTCTACATATGTACATATATGTGTGCATGTGTGCATATATAAACTCAGGAAAGAGTTAGCCTTGGTCTGTTTGAATCTTCGCAATAGGCAGCAACTGGCACATCCATGAATTACATCAAATGTTTTCTCTTCTCCCTCCATGGATAGGTTTCAGTGGATCACTTGGGGAAAGGAAAAGGAAACATTTTAAGAAAAACCTTAAAATGATTCTGAAAAGAAACAGAAAAAATAAGATGTCGTGTTGTGATATGAATGTTTGTGTTCCCCTCAAATTCATATGTTGAAACCTAACCCACAAGGCAATGATATTAAGAGGTAAAGCCTTTGGGAAGTGATGATAGCGGAACCCTCATGAGTGAGATTATTGCCCTTATAAAAAAGGCTTAAGGAAGCTTGTTTGCTCTTTCCACCACATGTGGACAAAGAGAGAAAGCAACGTCTATGAACGAGGAAACAGGTCTTCTCCAGACTGCTGGTGCCTTGATCTTGTACTTCCCAGCCTCCAGAACTTGAGAAATAAATTTCTAATTTTTACAAGCTACCCAGTTTATGGTATTTTTATAGCAGCCCAAACAGACTTAGACATATAAGAGGTGATAGAAAAGCAGCAGCACTATAAAACAAAACAAAAGAGTTTGAGCTGGAAAGAGTGGTCAATGGTATAAAATAGCCAAGCAAGAACTGAAAACTGGCCCTTGGATACAGTGATCCGGAGTTCCTGGTAACCTTTACCAAGGCAATGTCAGGAGCATCTAAGAATCTGATTGCTGTGAACAGGGGAGTCTATGGAAAGTGAGACTGTGAAGTCTACAAATGCAAACTCTTCCAAGAACAATAGCACTACCATTATTTCAATGATGAGATCAAGCATGTTTATAGGCTAAGACGGTGGACTCAGACAAGGAATGATTAATAGTGGTCAGTCCTCTAGGAAAAGATCATGGAAATGAAGAATGCAGTTGGTGGAAGGGACCAATCTAAAAAGAGGGAAAGAGATCTCTACACAGAGAGGGGTTTGAAGTAGATGTGTGCAGGTGACAGAGGATACTCGTGCCTCTGAAAAGTAGAAGGCAAGGCCACCTGCTAAGAGTTAGATAAAATGAAGTTCTTTGAGCACAAGAGCTAGGTTGGGCATTTAGGAGTGAGTAAATATTTCTAATAGCTATCACAGGAAAATGGAGAGAAATAAGAAATACAAAGAAAACTGACCAGGCAGTTGAGCTCTGAGGATGCAGTTGAGATCTGAAATCATTTGTTTTTAGTGAGGCCACTCTGTGGCGATGTACAATTTTTCTGGGCTTCACTCAGCAGCTCAAATAAATATGAGAGGAGAGGCAGAGATTGCCCATGTTTGGGGATTGGAAGGAGAATTCTGGCAAAAGGTCTAGGAAGTTGGGAACTCAGATTGCTGGTGAGAAACCAACTAGCTGGGTCAGGTGGGTAGGAGAAGTCCAGAGGACTGTGACAGGGAACCAGTGAGGGAGCACCCCATGAGACTAGGGTGGATTAGAGAGGGCCACAGCCTCCGACATTCTCCCATTAGGACAAGTCTCCTCCCCATCTTGAGTCTGGGTGGACTCCAGCTGTATTAATAGAAAATGGTGGAAATGAAATGATGTCCTGGGAACTTCCAGGTCCAGTCTTTCCACACTGATAGCTTCCACTCCTGGTCTTTGCAACACCCGCTCTTGGAGCCCTGAGCTGCCAAGTAAGAAGTTCACTTATCCTGCTGGAGACAACAGAGAGGAAGAGGGGCCCAGCTAAGCCGTGGAGTCCAGCCAGACCACTGGGTGCCAGGCATGTGAGCAAAACCAACCTGCACCCTACCCTCCAGACCAGATGAGCACTACTGAGTGACCCAGTCCCCCCAGCACAGAGCAGCGAGTCGAGCCCAAATTCCATCGATGGGAAGTTGTGATCTATTCTAAGCTGGAGTTTCCAGAAGTCAGTCTGTCCCAAGTTTGACATGAGCCATGGAGTTGCCCAGGGAGTATGTTGCCAGAGCCAGTAGGTAATGAAGATCCTGGCTGTGTTATAAGTGTGTGGGAGAAAAGTTATTGTTGAAAGGCTGGGATGGGGGCTGGGGGACTTACTCAGGTTCAAATCATTGCTAATCATTCCTGGCTGTTCTTACTCTGAATTTTAAAAAAGGAATGGAAGGGGGGGAATTATTCACCAGCAGTCCCCTCAGCTGCCACTGTGATGCCTGGTGACACATAATTAGAAAACAAATGACAGATTAGCTTAATAATATTCATTAGCAACTAATGAAACTGACGGTGTTTCCTATTGAAAGCAGGTTGGGTTGTTAGTTGACTTTAAGCAAATTTGGCCCCACCACGTGCACTGTCCCTCCCCCACCTGCCTTTCAGAAGCCTGAGAGGCTGGAGGTAAAGCGGGGAGAGGATTGTAAATGGGTCATAAAATGGCATAAAGGATGAGACTGTGGAGGGGACAAAGAGAATAAGAGGAGACAAAAATCAGAATGGGAGGGAGGAGGTTCCAGGGGGTCCAGAGGGGAGGAAAGAGAAGGAAGGAGCTGGGTTTAACCTTTCCCTCCTGGATGTCTGCAGTCTTTTAAATGCTGTCAAAAACAAATTTCCATTTGCCTCAGGGAGGAAACAGTTAACAAAGAAAAATCAGTGCTTCCTTTCAGGCATTGTTGTTCTTTTCTTTTTCGTTAAAAAAAAAAAAATTCTCCTAAGTAAGAATTTTAACGATATGCAGAAATCATAGCTGTCTTGCTGAATCGCTGTAGGACTGACCCCCCTTGACAGTTCTTAAATTATTCAGCTATCAAGGGCCTGCTAAACATTAAATTAAGCATCCTCTCTCCCCTGTCCTAAACCATTAAGTTATGCAAATGCACAGATAATGGGGCATATGACAGCTGGAGGCATTAATCACGCAGCTCTGTCTCTGGGCTGTTGTTATGTAGAAACTGCATCTGCCAACAGACCGAGCAGCCACAATTAGATCTCACTTAATGGAATGAGGAGACGCTACCTAGCCCTCCACACTCGTGTTAGGTTGTAGACCTGGGAGTGAATAAGGCACTGGGGAGATCTCACTGCTCTCATTCTTTCTCTCCTCCTCTCTCTCCTTTTTAATACCTGCTCCTCCAATAGAAATGAAAAATTACCTGTAATTGTTATCATTTGCAAACAAAACCTGTCAGAAGACAAGCCTGCTGTTTACAATGGATGTTTTTGTTGTTCCCCAGGAAGGCTCTTTGGGGAATTTCCTTCATTTGTTTTTTTAACTAATTTTCCATCTTTGAGGGGAGGCTCAGGGCTTGGGAGTGGGAAGAAGCAAACAAACAGATTTTCTAACACAGCCCCCAAATTGCTGCCTTGAATATGCAGACCAACTCACTCTGAGAAACCACTCACCTGGCACTCATCTGGGGCTGCCTTGCTCCCACCAAGACATAATTGTATTAACAAAAGCAAGCAAAGAGGGCAAAGCCAAAGCCATGAGCTCCCAGGTTCTCCCCTGCAAGAAGTCATGAATCAAATGGGCTATGGAGATGTCCCATCATCTTCCAAAATACTTTCACTTCCTCATGATTTAACACACTCAATTTACAGCTTGTGTATTTTTTAACATTCAAGTTATTAAGCATTTTTACAGTGGTCAGTTGTTTTGTCTTTTATCTGTTTTTTTAGTTTTACTCTATTAGGATAGGAGGACAACACAGATAGTTTTGCAGGACGTGATTTGCCAACAGTTGCCATCAATATAGGACTTGAGTTGGCATATCTTCTTTTTATACCAAAATGTAGATTTCCAAATGGCTGGTCAAGAATAGCACTCCACATGGCATTTATGCATGGATAGTGTTACCAAAAATTTGGCACTTGTCCATGAGGCCAAATCAGAAGAACAAGGACAAATGTTTGGGGAATGAGGAAAGAGATTTTACTTTGCCAGCAAAGTAATAAACTTTCGTCTTTCCCCCAAACGCTTGTCCTCGTTCTGATTTGGCCTGGTGGACAAGTGCTGAGTTTTCAGTAACGGTAGGGGGCCCAGTTTGGGGGTGGATCATGAACGCCACCCTGCCCACCCCACAGACAGCAGGAGCACCACTTTTAACACAAAAGCTCAGCATGCGAAACAGTTGAGAAGAAAAAAAGTAGTATTTATGAAATAGTTTTGGAAACTACTGTTCTCAAACGAAGGTAAGGAAACATTTAGACTTGGTCCCTGATGGTATCATTCAATTTCAGATCTGCTCCCCCTATTTGCTAAAAATAGAATGATCCAAATAGCCAACAATCAATGGCACTGTTTTTGCTCCTTCCACCGAAAGTTCTGCAACCCCTTTAGAATGTCTACATATATTTATGAGCAAGAAACCAAGGGTAGAGGGGAGGGGTGAAGATTTGCCAATAATTGAAGCCAGCCTGCCCTTCCCCTTCAAGTCCACTAACCACCGTTTCAAGACAATTAGCTCTGAGCTGGGTCAGCACTCCCCAAGTTCAGGCCTCACCCCTGACCTCTAAAATGCTTGCACAAAGACAGACAGCAGGCCAGCTCACAGGAATCCATAATTACTACTGAGGGGGAAAACTCATGCAAAGGTTTATCTGGTCAGTAAAGTCAACTTGAGCATATACAGGACACATTGTGCTATTTCCAAGCCTTTCAGCCCTGGCCATACTGTCTTTTACTAAAATTTCAAGCAGTTCTTCCTAAAGCCTTTCCAGAGTCTGGATAAATCCAATTGCAAGGTGAGCTAACTTGGTTTCAAGTCCTTCTTTTTTCATCTGGAACAAGATCTCAATGGCTATGGGACTGGTTTCCCCGATTCTGTTTCATCATTCTCCAGTTCATCACCTCACAAACCAAGTGTCCCAAATACAAATCTGTGACCCTTTTCTGCTTAAAAATTATAGGTGAGGCCAGGCTCAGTGGCTCACGCCTGTAATCCTAGCACTCTGGGAGGCCGAAGGGGGCGGATTGCTCGAGGTCAAGAGTTCGAAACTAGCCTGAGCAAGAGCGAGACCCCGTCTCTATTATAAATAGAAAGAAATTAATTGGCCAACTAATATATATAGAAAAAATGAGCCGGGCATGGTGGCACATGCCTGTAGTCCCAGCTACTCGGGAGGCTGAGGTAGGAGGATCACTTGAGCCCAGGAGTTTGAGGTTGCTGTGAGCTAGGCTGACGCCACGGCACTCACTCTAGCCTGGGCAACAAAGTGAGACTCTGTCTCAAAAAAAAAAAAAAAAAAATTATAGGTGAGTAATAAAAACCCCCATAAATTTGTAGCTGGAATGGACCTGGTATCAAAAGCCAGATTAACAAGAGAAAAATAAAAGTTTATTAACATGTATACTTCATATATATGTGGGAGACACCAGAGAATGAGTAGTTCTCAAAGAGGTAGCTTTGAATTCCAGCTTCTATACCTTCAACAAAGGATAGAAGTTTTTAGAGCAATGATAAGACAAAGGAAAAGAACTTTGAGTCTCTCTGGGTGGCAACTTGAGAGAAAGCAAATAAGTGGCAGATAAAGGCTAGTTAGTACAACTTGCTAATATTAATCCCTCTGGTATCATCTCCATGCCAATGAGGGTCTAAAGCTGTCTTCGGTGGTTACCCTTTGTTCTCCCTGGTAGAGAGGGGGTCAGTATATCTTTTGTCTTTGTAAATTTATGTTCTGCTTCTTAGGCTAATAGAGGGAGGACAGAAAGCTCCCCTGCATCTGCTTCTTAATTACCTTCAGCTCAACAATCTTCATATTTTGGGGAGGCATAATCTGGTCTCCCACTTCTAAGTTGGAGTACGGATCCCATTTAGGGGCCTGCCAGGCTCCCCCAAGCATGAAAATAAAGGAAAATAAAGGGACTCCCTTGAGTCCCTTCAAGGGAAGTTCTAGGCACCTCATTAATCTTGAAAAGTAAATGAGCAATAACAACACTCCTCCAAGTAAGCCAGAGTCACAAGGTGTTTTAGTTCCCTATGAAAGCTAAAAGATAAGATCTTAACATCTGTTCTTAAGTTATTTTTCAGAACCCCCTACCATATGGAAAATGCAGAGAAGAGGAAACTGAGGACTGAACTCTGTCCACCGTTCTTTGTTCCAAATGTCTCCTTGAGTAGCCTGGAGAGAGTCACACCAACCTAACATTTCTTTATGCTAATTAAAGAATCTCTGAATCCATCTATGACTTGTAAATGCCCCCTACCATTTCAAGATAGCCCACCCTTTTGGGCCAAACCAATGTATAACTTCTATGTATTGATTTATGATTTTGCCTGCAACTTCTGCTTTCCTGAAATGTATCCCTGCCCTTAAAAACCCTGGTGCATAGACCATCAGGGAGTTTGGGTCTTAAGCGTTTAGCTACCCATTCTCCTTGCATGGTGCCATGTAATATAATGCCTCTTTCTGCTGCTGCAACTCTCTGATTCAGTGTCCATGTTTGTCATGCTGTATGGGTGGACCCCAGTTTGTTTCAGTAACATCTTCATCAACAAACTTATGACCTAGGTGAGGGCAGGTTTCAGCTTTATTCATTCTTACCTATGCTGCTATAGAGGCAAAAGGAAAGCTTCCCTTCCACCTGTTACCAAAAGGTCAGCACTTGTCCCCAAGGTCACATCAGAAGAATGAGGACAAGTGGTTTGAGGAAAAGGAAAGAGATGTTTATTAATTTGCCGGCAAATGAGAAGGTTAGCAGACTCCCATCTTAAAGTACCAATGTCTTGCCTCTGAGCAGGAATACAGAGCTTTTATAAAAGGGGAGCTTTTCAGCTTCAGGCTATTGCTGTTCAACTACAGTTGACGGTTCTGATTCACCCGTCTTTGGCTAAAACAATTTCCTGACCTCCACCTGGACAATTCTCTTAAGCCATCTCTTGTGGTACAAAGAACAAAGGACACTCCCCTGCCCCTCCTGACCACTGGCCTAGGGCAGGGATGCAGGTTTTAATTCTCAAAAGGAGTGGAGGAGGTTTTAGAGAGACAGAAAACCTTTTTATCCTTTTTCAGGCCATTCTCCCTACTACATACCCTCTCTGAAGTTTTGCTGGAATGAACAGACAGTAGACACAGTAGCAGGAGAAAAGGCATACAAATTTACTATCATGCATAAGCATAGGAGTCATACAAAATATGAGACTGATAGAAGGGCCAGGTTGTTGAGCCTTAAATACCCTATTCATAGAGGAGGGGTTGGGGGCAGTTGCAGGCAACTTTAGAAGAGTAGTACATTTTTAGGGGGAATGAATGGGCCCAGGAGACAGATATTATCTTGTAAATGATTTTCTTTGGAATTTGAATGAGCCAGAGACAGACAGTATCTTGTGACAAAGTCTATCCAGGTGTGGTTATATTCCTCAGTCTTCTACCTACAACCTATAATGAAATTTCAGGGAGGGGATAGGAAGCAACTGTGTTCTCTTAAGTGGGTCCAGTCTTAAGGTAGAGAAAATCAATTGCAGAGAAAAACTCTACCCTACCTTGCAGGGCGGGTGGGCATGGTAGAGAGAGGAGACGGGAGAAGTCAGAAAGTCCTTTATTCGGAGGCAGCTTCTAAGCATGCCAAAGTGCTGAAATTTTGGGATATCACTTTCTGAGCCCCAACATTGACTACACCAGGGCTTCTCAAACTTTGAAGTGCTGGGAATCATGAGTCATAGGGATCTTATCTAAAAAGCAGATTGATTCGGCACATGTGGTCTGGGACCTGAGAGTCTGCATTCCTAACAGGCTCCCAGGACCTCAAAGCTGCTCGTCAGTGGCCCACACTTCAGGCAGCCAGGCCCTAAACAGCTTTCAGACAGGGTCTCTGTCATATCCTGAGTTCTCAGTACACAACACAAGGTTTGAATGATGGACTGCCCGTGTCCCCTCCTTACGTTAAATGAACAATAACAATTCTCCTGTCCAATAAACTCACAATAGAACCTCATATACTGAGGGTGCTCGTTACTAGAAACAATTCAAGTGCACAGACAAATGGATAACTAGCCCTCTTAGTTACACATCTAGGGTCTTACCTGGCTGACCCCAACAGAAAGACTCCTTCCCCACTCCCTGAAATCTGTCAACCCTGTTACTTTCACCAGGTCTAAGAGTTGTCTCTGTCCACACACTGTTAGTATGCTTTGTAGCACTGACTACTAATTTTGAAAGTCATTCTATTGAAACCGCCCTTCAATAACAGGGTGTAAGGTGAGAACTGCGGTAAGGGCCTAGCTAAAAATAATGCACAGGCCTAGCTAAAAAATAATGATAATAGTTAGTTACTGTCCCCCTGTTCGCTTCTCTATAATTAACACTCTGGAGCCACCCAGCTGGTGGTCGTAAAGATTCTTAACTTCTTCCCATAGCTTGTGTCCATAAAAGATTCTTAACTTTCCCCATAGATAACATCATCTTTTTTTTTATTTTTTTTTTTTTTTAAAGACAGAGTCTGGCTTTGTTGCCCAGGCTAGAGTGAGTGCCGTGTCGTCAGCCTAGCTCACAGTAACCTCAAACTCCTGAGCTCAAGTGATCCTACTGCCTCAGCCTCCCGAGTAACTGGGACTACAGGCATGCACCACCATGCCTGGCTGCTTTTTTCTATATATATTAGTTGGCCAATTAATTTCTTTCTATTTGTAGTAGAGATGGGGTCTCGCTCTTGCTCAGGCTGGTTTTGAACTCCTGACCTTGAGCAATCTGCCCGCCTCAGCCACCCAGAGTGCTAGGATTACAGGCGTGAGCCACCACACCCAGCCAACATCCCCTTTTTGAAACCTAAAGGTAGTTTTTAAGATATGTTCCAGGCCCACATTCCAGTGGATTGATTGTCCCACCCAGACCAGCGGCCCATACCAAGAAACCGACTTAACTGGAATTGTGATTCCAGGGACCGAAACAACACAAGAAGAGGATTCCTATACCCCTATAATTTTGCCCTAATTATCAAACCTAATTGCCAAATCCCTTGCCTGCCAAACTATCCTTAAAAACCTGTCTCCCAAGTTCTCAGGGAGGCAGATTTGAGAGATTTATCCTGTGTCCCCGCCCAGCACTATGGGGAATAGAGGCTTTTTCTCTGCCGTGAAACCTGCTGACTCAATGTATTGGCCTCTCCTTGGGCAGCGGGCGAATGAACCTGGTTGGGCGGCAACACTATTCACGTATCCCTTTCCTGGGTTATTGTTCATCTTCCCACTGGAGGGTGAGGTCCTTGAATGCATGCCTGTCTCGGGCCCCCTCACCTCATCCGTGCAGAACACGGCGCCTTGCATTTAGGCATCAAACCGACAACTGGTCTTCTACAAATTCCAGTGGGCCTGTGCACTCCCTTATCTAGAGGCTTCTGAAGCACTCTTGCTCTTCTTCCAGTGATAAACAGTCTGAATAACCCAAAGAAGCAATAAGGCAAAAAGCCAGTGGAAAATATCATGTTTTCTTCCCCCGGGCAGAGGTAGGGATTTATCAGGCAAGCGCTTCAGTTGCTTTAACCTCCGTTGGTTTTAAAAATGTTGGAGTCCTCTGGAAACGCTGATTTGCATGAAAACAAACAAACAAGTAACATTCTTTTGTGATGATCCGTATTTTTAAGGATCCTAGTTCCTGCTGTGCTGTTAGCATGTGTTCGAAGGCTGAGCAAAGCTTTCCATTTTTGTCCCACTGCTTAAACCTTCTAGGAAGGCTGTTTAAGAAAGTGCCCACCCATGAAGTTCAGCTTGGGGGAAAGAGAGCTGGAGAAGATTTCACTAAAGCAGCTTAGAAATTTAAAACAATACTTGTTAACATTGTAGCAGATGCTACTTGCATTTCCTGGCAGCAAAGACTAGACCTAGATTAGGATACTGAAGAAGGTTTTACTATCTTCCTTAAGAAACGTTGAATGATACATATATCATATTGTTTAATTGAAAAAGTTGAGGGACAGGGCAGGAGTGACAAGTACTGGCCTGTTGGGCCTCTTCTCTACATTTCTAGCACTCAGAAACATTTTTTGTCAGAAACACTTTAGGAGTAACAGACAGGAACTCAATTTATACCAGTTTAAGTGAATACAAAAGAAATTGATTGGCTGGCATAACTGAAAAATTCACAGAAAGGGTCAGGGGCAGCGGCTCACACCTATAATCCTGGGAGGCCAAGGCAGGAGGATCACTCGAGGTCAGGAGTTAGAGACCAGCCTGAGCAAGAGTGAGACCCTGTCTCTACTAAAAATACAAAGAGGCCGGGCGCGGTGGCTCACGCCTGTAATCCTAGCTCTCTGGGAGGCCGAGGCGGGCGGATTGCTCAAGGTCAGGAGTTCAAAACCAGCCTGAGCTAGAGCGAGACCCCGTCTCTACTATAAATAGAAAGAAATTAATTGGCCAACTGATATATATATATATATATATATATATATATATATATATATAAAATTAGCCGGGCATGGTGGCGCATGCCTGTAGTCCCAGCTACTCGGGAGGCTGAGACAGAAGGATCGCTGGAGCCCAGGAGTTTGAGGTTGCTGTGAGCTAGGCTGACGCCACGGCACTCACTCTAGCCTGGACAACAAAGCGAGACTCTGTCTCAAAAAAAAAGAAAAAAAAAATACAAAGAAATTAGCTGGACAACTAAAAATATATAGAAAAAATAAAATTAGCCAGGCATGGTGCCTGCCTGTTGTCCCAGCTTCTTGGGAGGCTGAGGCAGGAGGATTGCTTGAGGCCAGGAGTTTGAGGTTGCTGTGAGCCAGGTGGACGCCGTGGCACTCTAGTCTGGGCAACAGAGTGAGACTCTGTCTCTAAAAAAAAAAAAAAAAGTTCACAGAAAGGCTAACATTAGGCATACCTGGATCCATTTTCTCTACAGAGATCAGGTGTTATAAGAAGTATGATTTTTAAATGCTTCAGCACAGACAGCACAATATCACATATGTGTTGATGAAGCTTCAATTCTAGGGACAAGCTGTAGCTTTAATAGGAATATTTCATTAAAAAAGGAACCAGCCGAAGGCAACTGCTGTATAACACTTCTATTATCCATGTCTCCATCAACACCAGAGGCTTTAGCCAGTTAACACAGTGACCATAAGAAAGAAAATAGTGGCTGGTTAATGAACATGATGAGTGTTAGAAATGAGTTCTCAACGGTGAAATTAAAGCTATTCAAAATGTGGACTGGCCAAAGTATCACTGAGATGCTTGTAAGGGTTGTGTATATCATCTTTGCAGGACCCATGGCTTTTAGCCAACCACTCGTCCCCAGTGCTTCATCTCTAACCAGTCACAATTCATAAAAAGGCCATATATGCAAAGTGACCCTCAAACACAGAAGGAGCCAAGAAACCAAAGAATGAGGCAGATAAATCTAGTTTGTCAGTAGAGGATTATTTACTGAGGAACTACAGACAGAAGCATGGTCTTGGGCAGCTGCAAGACAAGCAGATCTCTCCACCACTACCCCACCCCAAGACCCAGGGCTTATTACTATAAGGAAAGGGTAGTCATGCTCTATGGGGAATGTACAGGACAAAAGTCGACCTTTCAGGAAAAGACAAAATTACTGTGTACATAGCAGCCTGTGATTTGTGTGATAACATCAAGGTTGTTTTGACCTAAGGGCAGGATCTACAATAAGTATGTTCTCTTACACAAGGAACGGTAGACAAAGTGGAAATCTTAGAGACATTCCTGGAATTGGTGTTAATTAGAAGTCAACGTGGTGGATTAACAACCAAGATGGAGTTACTTTAGCCTCCACAAGTCATATGTCAAGCCATGTGTTTGGAGGATTTCTGGTGGCATGATGCTGACCTTAAGATAAAAGAAACTTGCCTCTGAGATACCATCATCTCTGCCTCAAGTGAATTTTCCATGCAAAGTCCTTGCTGTGGCCACTCTGCAGACACAGGACAAACCCACACACAAAATTTCATTTGGATTGAGACTAATGATGCTCTTGAGCACACATCTCCACCCACCCACCAAGAAGGCATGAAAAGATGTATTACTTACATAATTAAATTCTCTAGGGAGAGCCTCAAAGAGGTGGTGAACCTGCTTGATAAAACAAATTCTTGATCCATTTGGGCTGCTATAACAACATATCATAAACTGGGTGGTTTATAAACAAGGAATTACTCAACCCTGGAGGTTGGGAAATCCAAGATCAAGGCACTGGCAGAACTTGTGTCTGGTAAGGTCCGACTTTCTTGTTTACAGACAACGCATTCTCACTGCGTTCTCATAGACTGACGGGCCACAGTGATGTTTTGGGTCTCCCAGAATCGTTGACGGTTCAGAGCCAGGGTCCAGTCGGTCCCCAAAAGTTATGATGATTCTGATTGTTTCCTTCTCCCCAGTGCACAGTTACCATGGTAAAAGGCCATACATAGGTCCTCTAGGGGAAGGTTGGGAGAAAGGTTAACGGCATAAATGTTCAATAGTGTACCAGGGTCCTTCTTCACGGAGACCCAGCCTGCCCCTTCATTCAAGGGTTCTAGGTCTGCGAACTAGCTCAAGTCCGAGAATTGACTGGGGAGCCATGACTCTTTATGATTTGACTTAGACTGTCATTCTCTTTACCTGAAACTTTTCTTCTTATACAGATCAAAAATTTAGTAGGCTTCCTTTCTATTTCACTTCTAAGAACACCATGATTAAATATTAACTAGCCAACACATAAATCTGCACAAGTCAGACTATTCTGATTGCTACTTGATTCTGCTGTCCATCACAGTAACTATGCCTGCCCTGCCTCTGGTGACTAAGTGCCACCACTTGGCTCCTGCCACCCTAGGATCCAATGACTCCCATTGCACTTGGTTTTCCAAATGAGTGACTCTGATTCCCACCAGAAGGTCTAGTGTACACAGGCAAATAATCACAGAGCTCTTCAAGGTTGATTGGGCTCCTCTCACATATTTATTTCTCAAAGTCTTGGTGAGGACAGTATTGGTGGACCCTCCCAGTATAGGTGAGTAGGTCTTAAAAGACAAATTTACACTAACATTTTAATATTCCTAATCCACTTAATTGTTTCCTCTACATTAGTCCAAGTCTGAAGTTCTGAGAACCAAAGGAGTCATTAGTGTAGCTCCCAGTGCAAGGCCAAAGGCCTGAGAACCACAGGGGGTTGGGAGTTGGTGCTTGTATAAGTCTCAGAGCCTAAAGGCCCAAGAACCAGGAGCTCCAATGTCTGAGGGCAAGAGGAGATGGATGTCCCAGCTCAAGAAGAGAGAATTCACCTTCTGCCTTGATTGTTCTATTCAGCTCATTAGATTAGATAATGCCCATCCACATTGATGAGGGCAGATCTTTCTCAGTGTATTGATTTAAAATGATAATCTCTTCCAGAAACACCCTCCCACACACATTCAAGAATAATGTTTTACCAGTCATCTGGGCATCCCTTAGCCCAGTCAAGTTGACACATAAAGTTCACCATCACACACAAAGAAAGGAGACTGGCCTGGGTTTTTACTGTGATTGGGGGTGTGGCCAGGGAGAAGGTTCACACAAGGAAAGGAGCTTGTGTGGTTTGAACCTCCTTTCACACCAAAGGGGGAAAGAACAAGTCCTTCTTACCAGCTTGCTCAGATAGGAGGCACCAGGGAAAGAAGGAATAATGAGAGTTAAGTTGTCAGCAGTCAAATGTCAAAAAAGTGACTCTCTATTGAAGACCTAAAAGAAGAGATTTTGAATAATCAAAACAAATTGATTGAGCTATTTGGCTCTTGTTTGAAATGAAATGTTTATTAATGGTCTATATACATGATAGAATTTGTGTGAGACTTGCTTGTGTTATAATCTGGTAGCAATGCAATAGAGTAATTAACCTTACACACCTTAAACCTTTCAGTGGCTACAATTACCAGTCAGAAACAACATACAGGTTTTTACATGAGCAAATAGTTTTAGGTGGGTTTACAAAGACCTCTGCGTTCCTTTGCGTTATGTCCATTCTCAGGCAGCTTCTCTGCAAGGGGTGGCAAGAAGGTTAGCACACTAGCATCACAGCAACCCCAGCCAGGGAACAGGACTCTTTCCCCACAAATCCAATAATAGCCTCGCTAGGGTCACATACCTGAACTGGAACCAAAGCTCTGAGGAGCCAGGCCAGGTTCACCTGTTCCTAAGGGTCAGGTTACTCCATAAAAACCACATGGACTTCAACTGAGGGAGAGCGCATGCAAAAACAACAGATGTCCACTTCATACCCTTTCCCAGTCAGGAATGAGACTGGGTCCTCTCCTAATGTCACTTTGCATTCCAAAGTCACAAGGGTGACATAGTATACTCTTACAAGGAAACATTATTCAGCCATAAAAAGGAATGAAGTCCTGATATGTGCTACAACATAGATAAAAGTTAAAAACATTATGCTAAGAGAAAGAAGCCAGACACAAAAAAGCCACATATTGTGTGATTCTATTTATATGAGATGTCTAGAACGGGCGAATCCAGAGGCAGAAAGTAGATTAGTGGTTGCCAAGAGAATGGGGAGAGATGCTAATAGGTACAGGGTTTCTTTTCAGGGTGATGAAAACATTCCAGAATTAATGTGATGATTGTATCACCTTGTGAATATACTAAAAAACCACTGAATAGTATGCTATAAAAGGGTGGATTTCATGGTTTCTGAATTATATAACCAAAATAATAAATCAAAGCCTTTTTTAAGGTAGCAAGTGTGACTTTACAATTACTTCTTGCAGAGAGGAATTTGGGCTGCATGGCTTTGATCCCTTCTGCCTCAGTGACCAACATAGCCCAAAAAGGATCCAGTACAAATGAAATGGTACTTTATTCAGTGGCAGGTTATCTGTCACTGTGAGATCTGCCATAATAAAATATAATAAAATTTCATTACAATTTTTTTTCTTTCTTTAATTTACTCCAGGGTTTGAATCCTGGCCTTGTCCTTTCTTGGCAATGTGACCTTAAGCAATTTCTTCAATTTCCTTTGAGATTCAGTTTTCCATCAAATGGGGATAATACCAACCTCCCAAAGATGGTAGAAGAATCAAATGAGGACCAAAATAACATTCCTAGTACAGTGTTTAGTAAATAGCTGGAGCTAAATAACTGTGTGTCCTCTTTACCAAAGGCATTATAAATCCTTCACGAAGAAATATGCCCACGTCTCTCTGATCACCATGATGCTGGCACAGTGCTATGGCCATCATAGACTTTTAAATAAATAATTTGCTAAACGTGCATTTAATGCCCTGCTGGACCCACATTCCCAGGCCACACAAATCTACGAGACGGTCCATGACAGCGTGAGTGATCATAAACGGGAAGAATTCTGGAGCTCACAACTCACTCTCTAGAAGTATTTGCACCATATGCCCCACAAAATATACCTGTCTGCCTGGCTGTACTTTGCCTTGCTGTTTAAAGATCTAAATGTTCCAAATCTTTGCCCGAGGACAATGACATGAGCTGTTTTTTGCAATGTAGGCAGATAAATGGCCATGACGCAGAAAGCGTTAAAGCAGAGAGCATGGTCCGTCCACAACCGAGAAAAGCCAGCCCTGGAGTAAAGAACACTCTTCATGAGGCATGCTGGCTAAGAACTTGAACTATGGGACCACATCACCTGGGTTTGAATCAGGCTCAGCCAAGTGTGACCTTGAGTGGGTACTTAACCTCTTCATGCCTCAGTTTCCAGTCTGAGCACTTAAGAGTGTTGTCGTGAGTTAACATAAATGAGAAGTGCTCAGAGCACTGTTTAGATCATAAGTACTCAATGAATATTGGTGGCTATTTATAAAAGTTGACATTATTATTATTGTTTCACATTATAAGCCCCTTTTAGCCCTATTCTACCCTTCTCTAATCTAACAGTCCTCTAACCTCACAGGTGAAACAGGAGGGAAAAGTTATTAGAATGAAAAGGCTCAAGCAACACAGAATTACTGAAGAAATTTTATTCACAGAACAAGTGTGCAAATTGCTTTTGACTGGTATTAAAAGGGGATTTTAAGGCTGTAAGGCCAGTTCTTTATTCCTCAAAGGGAAGTGATTACTGTAATGATGTACTTTGAGCCACACAGCTAGTTAGCACCTTCCCTCTTCATTGGGGAGCCATGAAATCTATTATGTCCCCTTAGGAGAGCAGTTTTCAATGAGAAATTGCGACATTTATAAAGAACATATTGACCATGATAGAAAGATTTTATTCATATTTACACGATGATGACAAAATTGGACATGACTAAAAGATTTGGGCAGCCCAATTCTCAGCAACAAAACCTTAAAACAAATGCCATGATACCCATAAAAATGCCTGATGTGTCACAGGACGCTGATCTAAGCCTTTAACCCACGTTCCGGTGTAGGTGGCCCTGAAGGTGTTTCAGATCGTTGGTTTCCAAATACGTTTAGCAGAACAACCCTTTTCTCAAAATCTTATGTGGAACCCAAAAATACTACTGAGCCACTCTGGGTTGAGAAACCTAGAATGGCAGTTTCTTACACCCAGTAGTGGCCCCTGAGCTTTTCAAAGAAATTTTCAGGCTCCATGAGGTCATGTGAGTTTCCATGAGCTCCCAATTCCCTCCACACAGGAACTCTGGACTAGATCAGAGAAAATAAGGGAGGAGAGGGCATTGTCATAGAAGAGCCTGTGCAATTATCCCCAGAACACTGATCACCCTCTGTAAGGGACTTTTTACAATTATTAGATCATACTAGATTCTAAACTGCACTAAACTAACTATTGTTAATTTTTTCCCTTGTAATCAGTAAATGGGGGCTCTTGAGGAATGTCAGATCAGCTCTAGGCAAATTGAAGGAACTACATTTTCTCTGTACATTGCAATGTAGTTTAACTAAAATTCGCAACTTCATGTACTTGCTAATGTCTCTCTCATCCTAGTAATTCTTTGATATCTCTAGACACTTCTGCATGTCCCTTGTGGAGCAAAATAACCCCCAGGTGAGAACCCTGTTCTAGACTAACCCCTTCCAGACCATTTCCTGTAGTGGCAGGAGAAATCTAAGGCATAAATCTAACTGAAGGCCTCCCTGGCTTAACATCCTTCCATTTGTTCATTTGGTCAGGTGCTAAACACTAGTGAGGACCTGCCAAGTGCAGATGCTCCATGCAGCCTTCAGAGGGCTCCACTTGACTCTAGGCCATTGACAATCTGACCCCACCCTCCCTCGGCACTCAACCTCCTGTATCCCTCCAGCATCCTGCCATGATATTACCAAAACTTGGTACTTGTCCCCAAAATCACATCAGAAGAACAGGGATAAGTGGTTGAGGAAAAGGAAATAGATTTATTAATTTGCCAGCAAATAATGAAAATGACAGACACCCATCTTAAAGTACCAATTTCTAATCATAAGCAGAAATATAGAGCTTTTAAAGGGAGGGGTTTCAGCTTCAGGCTATTGCTGAACTATGGGTGATGATTCAGGTCTGTCCCATCTCCAGTGAAGACAATCTCATGACCTCCACCCAGACCTCCACCTGCCTGGTCCGAGCCTCCACCTGGACAGTTCTGCTGAGCCATCTCCTGTGGCACAAAGAATAAACAACATTCCCCTGCCCCTCCCAACCACTGGCCTGAGGCAGAGATGCAGGTTTTAGTTCTCCAAAAGGAGTTGCGGTAGGGGGTTAAAGAGACAGAAAACGTTTCTGTCATTTTTTCAGGCCACTGTCTCTCTGTTACATATTCTCCACTGTCAATTTTATCCTTCCATATCTTTGGGAGGAAGGGCGACGTAGTCATCAAGCTACTTCTTGCTGACTTGGGGCAACATTTTAGATGGAAGTTATATACTTATCTATGTCATTATGAAGGTTTGGCTGTAGATTTAAACAGATTTCCAGATGTAAAAAGAATTAAAAAAAGAAAGTTATAAGCAACAACTATAACAGTTAGGATTGACAAGGCAAAATGGGCGATCACCCTGCACACAATGTTCAATACAGGGCTGGGTTAGAAAAGAAACATGAGACCTCTGAGTACAGAGCTATTAGTCACATCCTATAGGTGATCCAAGGGACTGGCTTCTGTAAATTCATAAATCATATACAAGAATACTTGCACCAAACAAGGTCTAGGATGACAAACCCGGCAGCAGGATAGATCAGCAGAAGAGGCCCAGGGAAATCCTCACTAAGGAGTTGTGTCTCTATCCTATAGACAGAACAAATGACCAAAGAAAGGTTAGCAAAAATATCAACAGTTTCATTTTTCCTTCTTAAATAGATATTTTAGATCACCTAAAGGTTTGCCCCTCCACTAGGGGCTGGGGTCCTTTTCTTCCATGGGACACCTCTTTACCCTGGTATAATGGACCCAAGGTCTTACCCCTGATAATTTCAATGAGGTGTGAGTTATTAGAAGCACTTCATAGGGTCCCATACACTTCTCTGTGAGTTGTTATTAGGGTCCTTGTTCTTTCCAGGCTTTGAGCAACATCTGCTCCCCTGATTTAAAGGGGTGGAGGATGCCTCCAGCTGAGGCAAGGACCTAAAAGGGGCAAAGTCATGTATAGTGGTTAGTATTTGGCTTCTTTAATATATTGCCTTATTCTATTTTCCTCACTGATGATTATGCTACCATGCCCACCTCGGGGTGCTAGGAAGGGTCTCCCATAAACTATTTCATGGGGACTCCACTTAAGCCTGCTTCTAGGGGCTACCCTTATCCAAAGGAGGGCAAGCAGCAACACCTAATGCCACTTCAAGTGGGTTTCTTGCATCCATTTTGCTATAATTCTCTTTAAAGTACGATTCATTTTCTCCATTTTTCCTGTATACTGAGGTCTCCAAGATGCATGTAATTTCCATTCTAGATGTACAGCTTTACTTACTTGCTGAGTTATCTCCAAGACAAAGGGGGTCTGTTGTCACTCTGTATAGAGGAAGGGACCCCATACCTTGGAATAAGTTCCTTCAGGAAGATTCGAGTAACTTAAGACGCTCTCTCCATTCAAGTAGGATAAGCCTCTACCTACCCTGAAAGGGCATCTGCTAATACAAGCAAGTATTTAAAGTTTCCAGTCACTTTGGGCATCTAAGTAAAATCAATTTCCCAATCATCAAAAGGGTGGGTCCCCACATGTTGTGTCCCTTGTGCAGCAGGCTGCTTTTCTGCTTTGAGATTGTTGTGAGCACACAGAGGGCACTTCTGAGTTGTTTTTTATATAGTTTGCTGCAAACAGGGTCCTCTTAAATGAGGTCCCACCAAATCCACTAGGGCATCACACCCATAATGTGTGCATTTATGTAGGTGCCTCATAAGGGGCCAAACCAAGGCTTCAGAGAGAATGAGTCCATGAGAATTTTGTCTCTACCTCACTGTATCATCCTAAGTGTCAAAGCCCCAATCTTTAGTTCTTTCTTCATCCTCCTCAGTGTAGTGAGGTTTATATGAATCTAAATGCAACTGGGGTATCAAGCCTCCAAGGAACAGATCACTTTTAATAGCCTTCTTAGTGGCCCTATCAGAGGACTGATTCCCTTCTGCAACATAAGTGCCCCCATTCTGATGGCCAGGACAGTACATGATGGCCACATGCCTGAGCTCAGCCACAGCCTGTATCAGGGCCTTATTTCAGTTACATACTTAATATCCTTATTTCCTGCCATTAGGAGCCCCCTTTCCTTCCAAATGGCACTGTGAGCATGCACAATCATATAAGCATATTTAGAATCTGTATATATGTTTATCTTTTCCCCTCTGGATAAGATAACTGAAGAGCTATGGTCAGCTCAGCTTTCCGGGCTGAAGTGCCAGGTGGCAGTGCCATTGCTTCCAGGACCCATTGTTTCATGACCACCACATACCCAGCCCTTCATTGTCCATTGTCCATAAAACTGCTCCTGGAGGTATAAAGGTCCCAATCTGCCTCTGGTATCAGCTGATCTGACAGATCTAACCTGCCAGAATAAACAGGCTCTAGAACCAAACAGTCATGCTGTAAAGGCTCATTCTCTTCAGCTGGCAATAGGGTGGCAGGATTGAGAGTAGACACGGTCTTTAATATAACATTTGGATTATCCAAAAGGATGGCCTGGTATTTTCTTAGCCTTCCTGCAATCAGCCAATAACCACCCCCCATTCTAATAAAGTCAGAGCCTGGTGGGGTACATACACTATAACAGCTTGTCCTAAAGTGAATTTTTTGGCCTCTTGCAACAAGTCACAAGTAGCTGCCACTGCCCAGGAGCAAGGGGCCCATCCTTTCACAGCATCATCCAGCCGCTCTGACAGGTATGCTACTGTGGGATGTCTCCCAGCACCTGTACTGAGACTCTGAGACCCTTTCCTCGTTTTTCATGAACGCATAATTTAAATTCTTTCTGCACGTCAGGCAACCCCAAAGCAGGAGCAGTCATAAGACTCTACTTTAATATCTCAAAGGCATTTTGACAGTCACTGGTCCAGATCAGGCCCTCCACATCTGTCCCTTTAAGGGCCTCATACAAAGGGCTTTGCTATTAGTCCAAAGTTTGGGATCCAGATGCAACAGAACCCTGCCATTCCTAGAAACCTGTACAGTTATCTTTTATTTCTAGGTACCTCAAGATTCAAGATGCCTTGCTTTCAGCCTGACATTAGGCTGTGGGTTCCCTTGCTAATTTGGAATCCCAAATAAGTAACTTCCTGTTTGTAAATCTGTGCCATCCTGGGTGTCGCTTTATAGCCACATGAGGCTAGATGATTTAGCACAGCCACTGTATTGGCAAGATAATGATCCTAATTAGGGCTGGCTATAAGTAAATCATCCACATATTGTAACAGAAGCCCTTGATCCAATTGCAGCTTCCACAAGTATCTTGCCAAGTGTTCACTAAATAGGGTAGGAGAGTTCTTAAGCCCCTGGGGCAACACAGTCCAGCAATACTGTGATATCCTCCTAGGCTCAGGATTCTGCCATTCAAATGCAAAAAGAAGTTAGGTTTCCTTATGCAAAGGAATGCAAAAGGAAGCATCTTTTAAATCCAGTACCAAATACCACTCATAGTCACATGGTATTGTTGTCAAAAGACCATATGGGTTTGGCACCATAGGGCATATGTCTTGTACAATATCATTAATATCATGTAGATCCTGTAGAAATCTATACTCATTGGTACAAGGCTTCTTAACAGATAAAAGCAGCGTATTATAAGGGGACCAACAGAGATGACTTAGTCCACGCTCTAGAAATCTGTTCAATACAGGTTAGATTCCTTCCAGTGCTTCATTTTTAAGGGGGTATTGTCTCCCATGAGGGTGTGAGGCCCCTTCTTTTATCAAAATAACTGGTGTGGCTGTTACTGCCCATCCCAGGGTCCCATCAGCCCATGTGGCCATACTCATTTTTTGGTAGACCTCAGGAGTGTGGGGGGGGGGACAAAATTTGCCTCTTTTCTTTTTTCGTAAGTAGACATTGAAACTAGAGGGCATTCTCAAGAGGGACCTGTAGGTGGACCTGTTGCATTTCTAGAGAAAATGTTATTTGAGCATTCAACTTGCATATAAAATCCCACCCTAGAAGAAGTATTGGACAGTCTGGGATGCACAAGAAACAGTGTCTCAGCTTTTGTTCTCCAAGCTGGCACTCAAGAGTTAGAGCATGGGTCATTGCTGGCTGTGACCAGTCCCCCCAACCACTCCCACCATGTCATTGCTAAGAGAAGTTAGTTTAGAGTTTAGGACAGAAAAGGTAGTTCCAGTGTCAATTTAAAAATCCACTAATAGAGGCCCCACTGTCCATCTTACCCAGGGCTCTTATGGGGATGTTTGGATTGGAGCCCTTAGTGAAGCATGGAGCCCCAGGCCCCCTCAGTCATCATTTAAGTCTTGACCTCAAAATACCATTTGCTCCCCTAGTGCTTTTTGTTACCTGGAGCCCTTTGCACCTTTGGGCAGTGATCTTTCCAACGTCCTTCCTCTTTACAGGATGATTGTGCCTTATCCTTGGGTGGCTTTTCCCACCTTTTTTTTTTTTTTTTTTTTTTGAGACACAGTCTCACTCTGTTGCCCAGAATAGAGTGCCGTGCCCTCAGCCTAGGTTATAGCAACCTCGAACTCCTGGGCTTAAGCGATCCTGCTGCCTCAGCCTCCCGAGAAGCTGGGAATACAGGAATGCGCCACCATGCTCTGCTAATTTTTTCTATATATATATTTTTTAGTTTGCCAATTAATTTCTTTCTATTTTTAGTAGAGACGGGGTCTCGCTCTTGCTCAGGCTGGTCTCGAACTCCTGACCTCGAGCAATCCTCCCGCCTCAGCCTCCCAGAGTGCTAAGATTACAGGCGTGAGCCACCGCACCCAGCCCAACCCTTTGTTTCTGATGGTCTCAAATGACCTTTGGTTGGTGCAGCTAACCAAACATGCACAGGTTTCAGTTTTTGTTCTTCGCTGGCATTATACACTTTGAAGGTGATATCAACCAGCTGGGAGGTATGCATGCCAATTGTTCCTTCCACACTCTGCAGCTTTCTTCTTAGATCTGGAGTGCTCTGCCCCGTAAAAGTCATGTTAACCATGTGTGTGTTTTTTAGGGGCTTCTGGATCTGCATCTGTGTGTTTCCAATATGCCTGAGAGATGCATTCCAGAAATTCAGAGGGATCCTCCTTAGCTTTTTGCTGTAATGCTTGAACCTTGTTTAAATTCCTCTGCCTAAGCACTCCCCTGCAGAGGCCTGCCAGAATACACTTTTACTAATGATTTATTCTCACATCAGCGTCAGTGTTAGGATCCCCGTTTGGTTCTGCCATTCGGATGGCAGCATTGGAGTCCAGGGTTTGATTAGGATCCTGAAGATGTTGCGCCTCTTCCTTGGCCTTGTCCATCACTGATCTATGCCCATCTGCAGTAAGTAATATATTCAGTACGGTCTGTATGTCCACCCAAGTGGGACGGTGCACTGCAAAGATGGTTGTAAACAACTCCATCATTCTCTGCGGGTCCTCTCTATAAGTTGGGTTTCAGTTTTCCCAAGTCAATAAATTGGAGGTGGAACATGGGGTGTAAGTCCAGTAATACCCTGCTGGCTATCCTTGTGCATTCAAACCTCCTGCGGGGTACTGCCACATGGAAATTGCCCTGCTCTGGCTATGGGTGTCCTCTGGCCGAATTGAGTTCCCCACCGGGTCTTGGAGGGGGAGACCATTCCCATTCCTGAGTCATAACCTGGGGAGTATAGAACTGAGGAGTCAGTCCCAGCCCCGTCCTCCCCAACCATGGGTCCTTCCACCAGTGATGGCAGGTACAGGGAAGTTGACAATGGAGAAGGAAGTTCAATGAAGTTTGAATTAAAGGAGTTCATGAGATCTAATCTAGCTAATTCCTCCTCAGTTTTATCATCTAGGGTCTGGCTCCTCCTCCCCAAATCCAGGTAGAAGTTTCCTTTCTACCACTAACTTTGTCTCAAGGCTTTTGGCCTCTTTATTATGCAATTGCATGAAAGACCGTGTATGCGGGATCTCATCCCATTTATCTGACCTTTGACAAAATGATTCCAGTTCTAAGACAGTGTAATAATTTAAGGTTATATTCAACAGCCACTTCTCCTCACACCCCAACATGTATGTAGGCCAAGTGGTATTACAATAACATACCATTCTTTCTTTAGTGATAGACTCAGAGCTATAAATTGACCACTCAGCCGAAATTCTTCCCAAGGGGCTTTTGGATGGAACAGAAATGGATGTTCCCATGTTAGGACAAAACTCATAATCAAATAAAAACAATACAGAAAATTCCCAACATAAGCAATCTAAAATGCCAGGGCCTGTCAATCAAGTGGGAATCCAAAAGGGACAAATGCCACCTCAAAGGGTGCCTCAAATGGTACCTCAAATGCCCTGCCAGAGGGCTGGAAGCTTCAAAACCTCCCTAAATGGTGGCCTAGTGGCCCCATTTTCTGGGAACTGCAAATGAGCTCCGAATTCAAACCAAGTTCCCTAGTTCCATCAACCTGGAGATTTCCATCCCCAAACAAGCACCTCCAAACAAATTACCAACAGGAGGGTCTGAGAACCTCCCACATGGGCGGAATCAGCGTCTCAGCGTGTACACCGGAGAACTTGTGGAAATGGCCCACGCTGTGGCTACTCTTCCCAAACCTGTTAATCTGTTTCTTTCTCCTCAGCAAGTCTCAGGTTGGTCAGAGATGAGTCCAATTCAGGGAAGGAGAGATGACAACCTCCAGCATCTGCTGGGAGAATCCCTTTCTCTTACGCAAAAAAGTCTGTGCTCCTAGCCACAGCGTGCCCTGGGGCTGCTCCTGCTCCTTCCAGCAGTCGTGGGTGCCATTAGTTCCACCAGGGAGCCGATAAGCCCACCCAGGGATGCCAAATTCTGTTACCAGGAGCTCCGCACTTGACCCGCAGGCCACATCAGAAGAATGAGGACAAGTGGTTGCGGAAATGGAAAAAGAGATTTATTAATCTGCCAGCAAATAAGGGAAATGGCAGTCTTTTGTTTTTAAAGTGCCAATTACTAATCATAAGCAGAAATACAGAGCTTTTTAAAGGGACGGTTTCCAGCTTCAGGCTGCTGCTGAACTACGGTCCATGATTCAGGTCCGGCCCATCTCCAGTGAAACAATCTTGTGACCTCTGCCCAGACGGTTCTGCTGAGCCATCTCCGGCAGCACAAAGAACAAATGACATCCCCCTGCCCCTCCCGACCACCGGCCTGAGGCAAGGATGCAAGTGTTAGTTTTCCAAAGGGAGTGGGGGACTGGGGGGGGGGGGTATTAAAGAGAGGGAAATGTTTTTGCTATCTTTTCAGGCCATTCTCTGTTATCTATTCCCCACTGTGGATTTTACCCTGCTATATCTATGGAAGGAGGGGCAAGGAGTCTGTTACAATCATGTAATTCCTGAAGTCTTGTTCAAGCTCTTGGGATTCTGTATTTGCCTTTCCCTATGTCTAGGCATTCCTTTCTTCAACCTAACCAGCTACTTGGGAGCCTTTTTTTTTTTTTTAACCATTTGACAAAGCTTCATCTATGTGCCAGCCTCTGGGGATATGGTTAACGAGCCAGACAATCTCTGCCTCGCCAAGACTTGGCTGTCACAATACGATCAGACGCTTTCCTCTCTGCACCTATTCTACCCTGTTGTAATTGCAGGTTTACTCATCTGCCTCTTCCTAGAGATTGAGACTCCTCAAGGAGTTTCTATATGTTCTACACCCACCACATCTGTTAAAAGAATGAATTTAGTAGGTTAATATTTTTCTTTACTTATCCAAATTTAAATTTTTGAAGGCGACAACAATAATAGTCATCCTAAAAGCCACTAGGGAGATGATAGCAGGGAAACATAATGAATATCCAACCACAAAAAGAACACTAAAATATATTTTTATACTACATTGTAACGACAGCAAAATGACAATAGATACTAGGTTGGAGAGATGAGTAATCAACTAATTTCAGTCGTACTGGCTTTAAGATTGCTGGAGAAAAATAACCCTGGTTGAAGCTAATTTTGAGCCTTCTCTTCAAAAGTTTTGTGCCAGCCAAAAGCTATGTATTAGGCTAAATCTCTGCTGGCTTCTCTAAATTTGTGTCCAGACAAATTGCAAACATCACACCATCCAGTGGTCACTGTGAGTCTGCTCTTAACAGGCTGATTGATTTTTATAATGTTCCAGGCAATTTCAAGTTGTCAGTAAGAACTAATTCTGTCTCGTTACTGCCTTCACTCTTGGCAGCTCCGTGACCACTTATTGGTTTTTGTCTTCATGTTCATTTTCTTCTGCTAATTCTGAAGGCTTTTTTCCCCTCCCTAGCCCCATTCAAAGGTCTAAAGCTATAATCATAGGGAGCCCCCCAGCACAATTACAGGTAGAAGTATCAGCTCTTTTCACGTGCTCCAAAATTGAACCCTAAAGCCCCATACCCCAGGAAACCTTCTGCCAAACCACAGCCCATTAGAGCCTGCGATACTGTGTTACTTTATCAATCCAGCAGCTCCGTAGTTGAAGTCCTCTCTGGAGTTGATATTAAACCAACTTGTCAATCTGTAATTACGGAGTTCCACCCTCTTCTCATCTCATGCAGCTTGGGAATAGAAGCTAACTGGTCCTGACTCGACCTCTCCATAAGTATCTCCATACAATCTAAAATAGGAATAGTTTATGAGCTACTTTACTCAGAAGCCATATGGCGGGTGAGGCCTCATAGTCATATGAGATCTCAACAAGTGCTTTATGTAGTGGCAGAATTATTGAATATATTCCTAGCAGGGTTTATTGACTCAGAATCAAATTCTTGCCATTAAGCAGAAACATAAGCAATTACTCCCATGTATGCCACGCATACTTGTTCAGCAGTGGAAACTTCTGTAAGACCTTTACTCAATATAAACCCTAGCACATAGCACACAAGATATTGTAAATAAAATACTTTATGGCTTTTCCCTAGTTGATGAGATCTATGTTTAGCAGGAAAGAACGATGCATCTTTTGAATTACCGACATTGCATACGTGATACCTTACCCCACATGGTCACTGAGAGCCAAACATTATTCTTTAGGTAGAACCACTAAGATGAATAAGACATGCTTTTGCCCTTGAGAAACTCAAAATACAACTGAGGCCCTAAAACTGGAGACAGTGCCGTAAAAGAGGTGTGGACTCCAGAGGCCCTGAGAGGAGGCAGCCATTGATTCTGCCCGAGGTGAATGTCATGCAGAGTCCCACAGAGAAGATGAGCCGTGAGCTGTGTCCCTCTGGGGGAAGAGTCTGGAAGGTAATCGGGTAATCCGACAGGAAGGAGCTGCCAAGGAAGGGTAAGGTGGCACGACGATTCTTGGAACTGTCGCAGCACAGCCGAAAGTGGGCCTGCGCCAGTGGAGGGGGGAAAGAGTCATGGTTATCCTGCACGCATCAGAAATTTTAAATAGAAAAGTGGTACAGCTCTCTTTTAGAAATAATCAAGATGGCCTCAATACCTACCTCCCCCAGTTTGACTAAACTTTACCCAGGCCCTTGACTTTCCTTTTCCTGGGGAATTTTCTTTAGAAAACTTGTAACCGGAAATTCTCTCTCTACCTCTTTGAAGTGTATGTAAACAAAGCTATATACATATTTTTAGAAGCTTCTTGCTGGATTTTACAACACAGGAATGTCTCCATCTCTTTGAAATGCAGTCCTCAATGGAGATAGCACCCCTATCTTCCAATACCTATGGGAGGGTGGGAGCCTAAATTCAATGGGTACCTTGCTTCAAGTCATACAATTACCTCCTGTCATAAAGAGGTGTGAAGCTCCCTTTTGTCTGGGGAAAGCCAATTAGCAAACCCAGATGGTCTATGATCTCCTGTTCACATGCCCTTAAAATCCTACCACCCCTGCTCCAGCAGAGTTGAGTTCAGACTTAGCTCTGAGATCTCTTTCCTGTTGCAATAGCCTTGAATAAAACCTTCCTGCCCTATTTACCTTTGTCCGGTACAATTTTTTGCTCTGACAAAATATTCTCCCTTCTTGGACCCTGCATTTCCCTTCAGCAAAATTCCTTCCAAGACTTGTGCTCTCTGCTACACTCCAACTATTACCCTTAACCCCAACTAAAACTGCCCTGTTGGGCTGGGCGCGGTGGCTCACACCTGTAATCCTAGCATACTGGGAGGCTGAGGCAGGAGGATTGCTCGAGGTCAGGAGTTCGAGACCAGCTTGAGCAAGAGCGAGACCCCGTCTCTACTAAAAATAGAAAGAAATTAATTGGCCAACTAAAAATATATAGAAAAAATTAGCCAGGCAAGGTGGCACATGCTTGTAGTCCCAGCTACTTGGGAGGCTGAGACAGGATCACTTGAACCCAGGAGTTTGAGGTTGCTGTGAGCTAGGCTGATGCCACAGCACTATAGCCCAGGCAAGAGAGTGAGACTCTGTCTCAAAAAAAAAAAAAAAAAAGAAAAAAAACCTGCCCTGTCAATCCCATCAGTGATGTCCCCTTGCCACATGGTCAATCTTTGTCCCCATCCTACTTGGCCGATCAGCAGCATGTGACCCAGAGATTGCTCCATCCTCCTGGAAACACCCTCTTCAATGTCCAGCATCATACTCATCTTAACCTACAGCTCTTCCTGTTCAGGCTCCTACTCCTACTCAGGCTCCCCCCAACCTGTGGATTTGAGGGCATCCCAGGACTCAGTCTTCACACCTCTGTCCCCCACCTATACTTACCCCTAGGTGTTCCCACCCAGTCTTACCACATTAGGTACAACGTATCTGCTGACCACCTCCAAACACATATGTATTTAGCCTGTACCTTGTTCCTGAACTGTAAACATACATTATAACGGATTATATACAACTGATTATGAAGCATTCGCACTTCTGTGTCTAACAGGCACCCCAAACTTAACGTGGCCAAAACTGGGCTCCCTACACCCCCTCAGACCTGCTCTTCCCACATTCTTCTCCATCTTAGAAAACAGCAACTCCATCCTTCTTACTGCTTAGAAACACAAACCTAGAGTCATCCTTCATTCTCCTCTTTCTCATGTACCTATATCCAATTTGTCATGACACTCTGCTCTACTTTCAAAATACACCTGAATCCAATCAGTTCTTGCTTCTCCCCTTGTGACCACCCTGGCCCCGGCCCTTACCCCTCGCTCAGATTATGGTGGCAACCTGCTAACGGGTCTCCTCACTCCCCTGCTTGCCCCACCCCACAGTCTATTCCTACCACAGCAAGCAGACGCAGCCTCTTAAAATATGTATCTATCACATTAATGGCCTGCTCAAAACCTTCCTCAGGTGTCCTGTCTCACTCAGGGCACAGCCACATCCCCACAGTGGTCTAGGAAACGTCACACGACTGACTCCCACAACTCTGTGTGAGTGACTCTCATTCCAGCCATTCTCACCTCCCTGTGCTTCCTCAAACATGCCTGGCCCTCTCCCATCTCAGAATCTTTATGCACGCTGTCTCTCCTCTCGAAGTACTTTTCCCCAAATATCTTCACCACCACCACCCTCAGGCCTCTACCTAAAACATCACCTTTGCAGCAAGGCCTTACCTGACAACTCGAGTCAAAATTGCACCTCAGCCAGGCGCAGTGGCTCACACGTGTAATCCTAGCACTCTGAGAGGCCAAGGTGGGAGGATTGCTTGAGCTCAGGGGTTCAAGACCAGCCTGAGCAAGAGCAATACCCCATCTCTACTAAAAATAGAAAAATTAGCCAGGCATCATGGCACATGCCTGCAGTCCCAGCTACTCAGGAAACTGAGGCAAAAGGATCGCTTGAGCCCAGGAGTTTGAGGTTGCTATGAGCTAGGCTGATACCAATACACTCTAGCCTGAGTTGACAGACTCTGTCTCAAAAGAAAAAAAAATTGTACCTCCTCTCCCTTTCCTGATTGATTTTTCACCAAAGCTCTTATTACATATTTTTCTTTGTACATCTTTACTATGTAGTTCTCTTGACTAGCATGTAAGCTCCATAGGGCAGGGGGCTTCCGTTTTATCTGCTGTCATTTCACCAGCAACTGAGACAGTGTGTGGCTCCTAGCCTGTGCTCAGTGATGAGTGAATGGAGGTGATGAGAAAGATGGAATCAAAGAGGACATGGAACAATGGGATGCAGGGACACCAGGAGCAAGGCTGCCACACAGGTCCACACCAGCAAGAAAGGGGCCCTGAACACAGGCAGTGACAGGCAGAATGGAAGACTCAGAACTTGTTCTTCTGAGAGGGGGACATGGTAGGAGGTCTTAACCTAATTGGCCATGGAACCCTTTTGGGTAGAAATGTCTTATAGGCCTATAATTCAACACGGCCCACCTTGGGAAACCTAGGGTTAGACGTTCTCTAATGGTTCCCACCCCACCCCCCTACCATCACTAAAGCTTGATGAGCCCAAGTCAAAGTCATAGTGATTCAGGACATCCAGGCCATGTGCCCTCTTGGTGACACAATAGTCCTAATTATACTATAGAAACCACTATGCTATATGGGCATCTGACCTCAAAGACAAGGACTGAAGCTGTTCTGCCAGTTAGAATCCATCCAGTCTCCAGTACCAGAGGGCCAGACTGGTGTGATAAAGACATCTTATTGTCTCATAACAGGAAATACAGGAACAGGCAGCCCAGTTTGGGTGACAACCCACCAATATCAGGGATCCAAATGGCTCCTGTCCAATTTTATTTTATTTTATTTTCTTAAACTCAGTATTGTAAACAGTACTGCTCTAGACATTGTATCATCATAAGAGTGTCCCACACTAGAAGGAAGGAGTAGGCAGAAAAGCTGTCTCTTCATAAAGCTCTATCTTTTTTATCTAGGAAATATTAATAAAGAAAATATTCCCTGGAAACTGCCAACAGACTCATCAGCCAGTGTCATGTGGCCACTTAGAGCTGCAAGAAAGGCTGGAAAAAGGAAATGGGGTTATTACAACTGGCCTAGACCTTCCTAAGCCATCCCCTAGGGCTGCAGGAGGGACCTCCATTCCCTCCGGTCAAATGATCTCCACCCCTCTGACCAAAACAGGGGACTGTTAGTGGGAAAGCAGTGAGGATAATGACAGTCTGCCAGTGATTGTGTTGACAACCCAAAATAAAGGCCTGAGGCAAAGATCTCAATCAATGGAGGTTTATTAAGCCAAAGTTTGAGTTTGTGCCCAGGAAAAACACAAACCACAAAAAAAAAAAAAAAAAAAAAACCCTGTGTTTTTTCAAAGGGGGAATTTGAGAACATCAGTATTTAAGAAAAGGCTTACAGAGAGGATAAAGAAAAAAAGAAAGGCATGGTGAGGTAAAGGGTTGCATTCTTGTGAGGGCCAGGAAACGTACATTTTGCATGAGATAAGGTGAATGCTGGCAGAGAAAAAGGGAGTGGAGGAAGCATCCCTTGTGTAGGCGTCCTGGGTAGGTGGAAGAATGATCTTGTCTCTGTTCTGCACCTGGGAAGATAAACTTGTAGCCAACATTTATTAGTGTGGAATCAAACAGACTTTAGTTTTAGGAGCTAGACTTAACCTGCAGACCAAAGTTAAAATTTGCATGTCCTTGTCTGTGGGAATCCAGCCAGGAATGACCTGTGGGGGCAGTCCTTATAGACACCTGAGGCCTTTTGCCTTTCTGGGGGATCCGCTAATCTCATTAGTAACAGCTACTCATTTGGAAGGGAGTATGGCATGACTCAGCTTCTAGTCTTGACCTTCCCTTTTGTGTAAGAAGTTAGTGGGCTGGTCCTGAGATTTTTAATTTCCTTTAAAGTGTTTAGTGGCTTTAACAGCCACAGAGTTCTTAATGGTCCATGGGATGCATATCACTCACCAACCATGACTGACCGGCAGTGGCATCTGGAAGTGTCGCGTTGGGAAGTACCTACAAATGAAGCAGTTGTAGGATCGGAGGAAAAAAGTGCTATGCTTCATAGCAATGACTGCAATGCACGTGGCATAGGGGACTAGCAAGCAGCATGAGTGCCTTGTATGGCCAATCTTTTTTTGCTAGGCAGCTCCCAACCTGTGACAGATGAGCTTCAATGTGTCCTCGTCTAATGGCAATTCCTATTTTCTTCCCCAACAAAACTAGTCCCCACACCATTGTCTGCTTCTGCTTGCTTGGTATCTGAATGTCATCTGCTCATATTGAGGAGGAAAGGATGAAGCCCTGGAGAGGCATAGGCAGGTGGAATCCCACATTCCTTCTGACATCTGATTGAAGCACAAGCAAAATAAGCCTTATGCTGTCCCCACCAAGTTCTAAATATGATGAACTGTACTGTACACACAACCCTTGAATAAGAACTTGAGATAAATCGATTTGGAAACTTTGTATCTGAAAAATTTTCTCAACCTGAGAGCTCCAGTATTTCTGCACCATTTTTAGTATCTATTTTTACAAACCATTTTTCAAAGGCACTACCAGCAATAAGTCAAAAGCATTCCATTTCCAAATCTGAGCATTTTTATGCAAACTTTTCATCTTCCTGGGGCATATGAGTCCAAGAAAAACATTCCATTTATTAAAAGGTCTGTATTGCAAAGGTTTGCCCTGCTAGAACACAATCTCCGTGACAGCAGGGACTTTTGCCTGGTTTGTTCATTCAGCAACCCTGTTGTCAAAACGGCAAGGGGGTTTCGGCCTAGGTCCAGTTGCTCGTCACACAAATATCCAGTTATTGAGACAACGAGGACTGTCAAGGAAGAAAGGAATTTTTAATATGAAAGACTTCTGTCTGGAGAATGAGAGAAGCTGCCTCAAATCCTCCGATCAGACTGACAGAGACCATGGGCTTTTAAAGGAAGGGCCATGTGCTTTGGGGCATGTCGTGGTATAACTAACAAGGGGCTACCCATCCTGGGGAGAGGTTGCCCTTGGTGTCAGGAAGTCTGCCCAGGGGCTTTCAGAATTTCAGCTCCTTTGTCTTGCTGCAGAAAATCCACTGTTTCTGGGAAACAACTCAAAAGGTCAAGTAGTTAGTTAAGAGAGAGGATTATAAAAAAAAAAAAAAATATATATATATATACACACACACACATATATATATAGGGCATCACTGAAATGTGTTCATAGAGCCAGTGACATCCTCAGCACCTAAACCAGTGCCTCATTAAAATTATTCAATAAGTATTTGTTGAATTAGTGTCACAGGATGTCCATCCTTCTTGTGTTGTATATCCTGCATCACTTTCTCCTCAAGGATTAAGGTCTTGATGTGGCATCCTTTGAGATCGATGGTGTGCCCCAGATGAGAAACAGCGATGTATAGGAGGAGGGCAGATTGAGTCAAAGCCATCTACACAGTGTTAGGAGAAACTCAAGAGACACAGTGACGAGCGAGCTGACTGTAGGCTGTAGGGACAGCTCTCCTTATAAGGAGCTGAAGGAGCTGTGTCACAGTAGGAAGCCACGTGGTCATAGCAAACACTTGCAGAAGTGTCAGGGCCTGTTCCAAGCACTTAACATTACCTCACTTCATCCTCACAACCAGTGGTTCCCCAACCCTTTTGGTATCAGGGTATGATCTCATAGAAGACGATTTTTCCATGTACTTGGGGGAGGGGATGGTAGGGGATGGTTTGGGGATGATTCAAGTGCATTACACTTACTGTGCAGCCAAACCTCTCTGCTAATGATAATCTGTATTTACAGCCACTCCCCAGTGCTAGCATTGTTAGGTAGACAGTGAGGGATTCCAGGTATCTTAGGGACAAAAGTGGGTGCTGTTAGATGTGCAACATTTGGGGGATGGACATGCTTGAAGCTCTTACTCAAGGGGGCAGGGGGGCATGGGCAATATATGTAACCTTAACACATGTACCCCCATAATACGCTAAAATTTAAAAAATTTAAAAAAGAATTTAAAAAAAGTGGGTGCTGTTGCTTTGGTGCAATTGCCCCACCTGGGAAGAAGGCCCCCATCTTGGTCCTGCCCCACCCTAACCTCCCGAGTGACTGCCCTACCTGGGGAGGAGGAAATACCCTAAGAACTGACCAATAACTTCACGTGCCAGCTGCAAAAGAATGCAGAGGACTCTAGCCCAAAGGCCAGGCAGCATAGGTACCATAGCATCTGGAAATTGACCTAGAACCACCTGCATGCAATTCCCAACTGTCCAGTCAAAGTGGTTCCACAGTGACATCTGAGCCACCAGGGAGGTCCCAATCTGGGCACTACAAAACAAGATGCAAGACGATAACCAACCTCTTTTGTGCTCTTCCTTTTGCTCTCCCTTTGCTGTGACAATGGGTCTAGTCACCACTGTGGTGTATGTATCATGCTCTGTAAACCTGCATCTTGCTCTTGCCCTTTAATCCTATCTTTGTCTCCTCAATAAACCTCATTTTCATGCTTGGCTTCCTTTGGTGTGTCTGGTCCTTCTCTGGCCATGAGCACACTAAAAACCAGCATTTCAGACTGAAACCTGACATCACCACCACCTCAGCTCTCTCTCGGATCATAAGGCATTAGATTCTCATAAGGAGCACACAACCCAGATCCTCACGTGGGCAGTTTACAGTAAGGTTCACGCTCCTATGAGAATCGAATGCTGCCACTGATCTGAAAGGAGGCGGAGCTTATGCGGTGATGTGGGCGATGGGGAGCCTCTATAAATACAGATGAAGCTTCGCCTGCTCACCCACCGCTGATCTCCTGCTGTGTGGCCTGGTAACTATGGTAACAGGCCATGATCCAGTACCTGTCCACAGCCAGGGGGGTGGGGACCACAGCTCACAACAAAGCTATAAGGCAGAGACTATTACTGTCATGTCCCTACAACAGATAAAACTGAGGCGGCACCAGATTAAATCAACTGCTCAATGTCTCACACAGCTAGCAGCAGAACCAGAATTTGAACCTGGTTAAGTATCTGCACACGACATGTGCACCACCGTGGCTTCCCAGAACCTCAGTCTCCTCACGTCTGAGCAAGGCATGGCGGAGGGGACGGGATGATGGATCAGTGGCTTTCCAAACCTTCTCAGCTATAGGATTATTTTGTTCAAAATAAATCTTACTTGGCGAATCAAATTCATAAGAGCAAAGTAGAAAGGTAGTTTCCAGGGGTGGGGGTGAGTCAAAGGCAGAGTTGTCATTCAAACGGTGTAGAATTTTGTTTTATAAGACGAAGAAGTTCTGGAGACCTGTCTCACAAAATGTGAACGTGCTTTACTGAACTCTACGATTAAAAGTGCTTAAGATGGTAATCTTATGTTGTATGTTTTTTACTACAAAGGAAAAAAAGAAATTTTACCTGGCAGCTCACTAAGTAAGACATGGGTGCACCTGCCCGATTTAGCAGAATCAGGGACCCAAGATCCCAGCCTCTTGGCTTCTTGTCCCAAACCCTCCCACCGCCTCCACCAGAGCAGCCCCCGACGTGTGTTCCTTGGAGTACACATTAAAACCACTACACAGGACAACTTCTAAATTCTCTTTAGGATGATCCCAAAAGCATCGGGTCAAATCACACTCTCAAAAAAATCTGTCTCCAAAATCCTCCCGGCCCCTCCATGCACAGACAATCCATCAATCCAAGGTCCCCACCGTGGTCCTTGAGATCTTCCAGGATGTGACCCCAGTTTAAGTGCCCCCCCCAACCCCTGTGCCCTTCATTCCAGCCATTCTGACTCCTCTTTTCCTTATCGGGTCAGGCACTGGCACGTGTATGTCATGATGTCCCATTTCCTGCTCCCTCTGCTTGGTAAATCCTACCTCCCTGTGCTATTGCCCTGTACTCAAAATTCTGAACCACAACCATCTCCTGAGCCTCTATTTGTTGCCTCTCTCATCCCTGTTTGGGAAACAAGGGTGGTGTGCTAAACCAGGACCCCAGCTCGGAAGGCTGTTCCTATTCCCACCTTAGTCACAGTGAGGCTCTATCTTTATACTCCTGAGGGCTGCCCAGTGGCTGTTCCGAGGGTCTCACAAATATCCGGGACTCTCAGAAGGAAGAGTTGGTGGGGCACAGTCAGGAAGAGACTCAGGCATGGAGCAGTGCTGATGACACCTCCAGCCGTGGCTCTGACCCCAAGGAAGAGGGCAGGGGTGGGTGCTGGGGAAGACAGCCTCAGCCAGCATCAGCTTGTAGCAGGGAGCCCAGAAGAATTACAAGGAAAAAGGAAATGGGTGGGCCAGGCGTGGTGGCTCACGCCTGTAATCCTAGCACTCTGGGAGGCCGAGACGGGCGGATTGCTCAAGGTCAGGAGTTCGAAACCAGCCTGAGCAAGAGCAAGACCCCATCTCTACTAAAAATAAAAAGAAATTAGTTGGCCAACTAATATATATAGAAAAAATTAGCCGGGCATGGTGGCGCATGCCTGTAGTCCCAGCTACTCGGAGGCTGAGGCAGCAGGATTACTTGAGCCCAGGAGTTTGAGGTTGCTGTGAGCTAGGCTGACGCCATGGCACTCACTCTAGCCTGGGCAACAAAGCGAGACTCTGTCTCAAAAAAAAAAAAAAAAAAAAAAAGTAAATGGGTGCATTGACACATACTTTTAATTTTAAATATAATTCTGACTAAAGGACAGAACAATTGTTATCCTTGCCCAGGAAGCTCTTCGAAGCTCTCTTGGGTCCTAAAGAGACTGCCTTCCACCAGCACCCATTGGCTGTCCATACATTCCACCAGCACCCATGGCTGTCCCCACTCACCACGGCACCTGCATCAAACTCTGGCCCAGTTCACATGGAGTCGACAGAGAGGAGGTATAGAATAGGAAAGTAAGGTGTTTGAAAGGAAAATCCTGGCTTCCTGGTTCAGATCTGCATCAGCTTCTTTGCCCACTACAGGAAATTACTCGGCAACCCAAACAGAGCAACCCATTTCTCTTTGTTTGGGAACATGGTGATTATACACAGGAGAAGGAGCAAATAAGATAAAGGACATAATGCACGCTAGGTTTTTCATTTAGTGAGCAGAATGAAAATCATTTGAACATATCCCCGTGGAAAAAATAATCAATTTTTCATAGACTTGTTATAGGTTTCATAGAATATATTGCACATGCTTTTAAAAGTAAGAAAATGGCTTTTTAATGATATTTTAAATATATGGCATGGTAAGAATTATTTAAAATGTGTTGGAGGCTTAAAGTTTGGTCCTGCCTGCTAAAATATAGATGATTTAGATAAGCTTGTCTTCTTGGGATAAATGTGAGACCTAGCTAATCTTATTATAAAGCTAATATGAAGGAACTTGGTATTCAGGCAGTTAAGTAACTGGCATAAATCCTCAAAGATATTAGATCCCCTAAACTAGCATTTAGCAGTTGCCCATTGGTCTGTGTGCATTCAATAACTTCTCCTAACCCACAGGCCTACAAAACCTCATTTGTAGAAAAAGTCAACCCAGAGTGGAGCAAGCGCAGTCATCACAAACAGGAACGTGAATGCCACTCATTCATAGATGCTTTCTGAGCAGTGCAAAAGGGCCAGCAATGTAGAGGTATACGATCAAGGTGGTCTGGCTTTTCAATCCCTCATCCAGGCAGACTAGCTCAGTTTTTATGAGCAACTGGCTCGATTTTCCACTTTGGTTGGCAGGAACACATCTCCATGGTGACTGAAAGGCTCTGCCCTGTACCCTTCCCCAGCCTCCTATAAGCGTTTAGTGTGGGTCTACAGGGCATAGGTAAGAACACAGAGGAAAAATTATTCTGGGGGCAAGAGTGTAGAGGACAAACACAACTGGGGAAACAGGCTGGTGAGTCATATGGGTCCTGTCCACAGAGCACGGGCTGCCCATTTGTCACAGTTCCAGAAAAACCAAGGTTTTTTTCTCCACTCTCTGCCAAATAGGGACGTGCCTGGCATGTGACCAGCACTTCATATATATGAATGAAGGGATAAAAGCAAGTGAGAGACACAATAAAGATTTTTTTTTTAAATCTGCCTGAAGCAGATCCAATATTTAAAGATCCAAATTTACCAGAAAAATCATTAGGCTTTAACGTTTTTCATTGTGCAGCCAGTTAGTTAAATACTATTACACTGTTTTGTGTCTAGCACCTTGCTTTAAGGAGCTACGAAGACACTGAACATCACCGAAATCAGAGAATTTACAGTCTAGCTGCGAAGACAAGTAACATGCGCAGAACAGAGATCGTGACAAATGCATGACACCAAAGGTCGAAGAGCGAGGAGCTTGCAGTAGGCTGCGAGAGTACTTCTGGGAGCTTCAAGAAGGGCTTTAAAAAGGATCTTGAAATATGGGAGGCTACGGCTTACTAAAGGGGTGGAGGTGGCATTCCAGAGAGGTAGAAAAGCAGAAACTAACATTTAGAAGCAGAAATAAGCATAGCGTTTGCTGATAGCAATGGCAGCGCCTGTCCTAATCCAGAGCCGTAGGAAATAGGGCCCCTGCCAGGGTGGGGCCCTGGGATGGAAGAAAGGGTAACAAGCTGCCCGAGAAGCTGGTTTGTTACATGGGGGAGTCATTCTGGGATCCCGAGTAGGAGAGACCGGGAGTCCCTTCAGCATGGTGAGAATTCACCTCAGGATTCCTGTAAAGAACGGGCTCCCCCTGACACTGAGTTAATGAGTTCATTTGCACTCAGCTTTTCAATATCCCATCTCAGTGGTTCCCAATTTATGGACCACAGAGTTATGGCAGAGGTCCCTGAAGTCATATAAGCGCTGCCTAGAGAGCAAGGAAGAACTTGCTCCCATATACTGCCACTGTTTTGTTCTAATATATGCAGATACTGTGAGAGACATAAAATGCAAATTCATTCAAAAGCAACAATAACCTGAGTTGCCCCAGGCACCAGCCTGTGGCCACACATGAAGTCACTTTAACAATAACCCAAATGTCACTGGCTCCAATCTCCCCTGCTGTTCATGCAGGGCTTCAGCCTGCAGTAAAAAGCCCCCTGGAGCATTTCTGGAAGTTCCCAGAGAGGTTGCACGCCTGCCTGCAAACACGCCCGTCCTCTTCAGTCAGCCACTGGGTGGCGCTGCATCCGCACAGCTCCATCACCCGCTGCCAGGCCTCAGAGCCCAGCCAGACCAAAGCTGCAGAATGGTTTCTACGTGGTGTAGCAGGTGGAAACTCCTCCTTCCTCCTTTGAGCTACTACTCCCAAAACAGCAATATTTGTGCTACAATATATTACTGAGGATTTTTTTTCTAGAAAAATAACTCTTCCAGTTTTTACTTACAGCCCTTAAGCTATAAATGAAAACTGTATTCGAGCATGAAGCTAATGGAGGTTGATCAGGAAAAAAAAAACACTAGGCACAAATCCCATTCTATACTTCCAATCATCCCTCCCATAATATGTAGTCAAAATGTGCATCCTCTTTGACCCAGCCAATTAAGCTAGGTGTTCAGGGAAACAAAAAACCTAGGGGATTATTTGCAAGAGTGAAAAAGGAAAAATAACATAAATGTCTACTGGTACAGAAATAGTTAATTATAGAATATAGGCAGATATTAAAAACAATGAAGTTGGCTTATAAGTATTGCTACAGAAGATCTCTAAGATATTGAGTGAAACAAGCTAATCAGAAGACATTAGGTAAACAATGTAGTCCCTTGTAAAAAATTGGTGGGGGAAATATATACACCCATGCCCAAAACCAAATCTATTGAAGTATTGGTGACCTCTTTTCTTTCTTCCCCATCCCTAAAGAGAAAGTGGTTCCTCACCATTCAGATCCTTTATGGAACTGATCTGGGAGATAGTAAGAGACAAATGTTAGAATCCTTGATTGGCCAAATTGTTTTACACGAGACAGGTAAAAGTAAGTAGTAGGTGAAAGGAGGCAGCTAGCCTGGAGGTGGAAGAAAAGAGGTACCTGGAGCTTTTAGAAAAGGAGAACAGATGGAGATGCTGGGGCAGTTGCCACAAGACAGCCGAAAGGAGAGAAAGCTGGGGGAAGTAGGGTTTAAATATGTTTTGCTGTGTTGTGTGTCACGTGACCTTTTCACAGAACCTGCAAGTAAACCCTTAATGATCTAGAACACCCAGTGAGATTTTGGGGATCATATTTGTGTTTCTTTTGCGTATTTCTGGCTGCCCATGAGGTGAGAGCAAGAGGCCTACTTTAAAGTTGCAAATGCATGAAAAATGCAAGGAAGGAAGCCTAAGAAACTGTCCCGGTGGTTACCTCTGCAAATTAGATTAGGTGCTGGTGAACTTGGTTATGATGAACCCGTATTGCATTTTTTATTTTAATAGATATATTTTTTACTTACACTCAGGCCCAACACTAGGTAGGGTGGGTGAGATAAACTTGAGGCGGCACACACTCTCAGGGCCTTGCCCCTGGGGGAGGCATACGAATGCCCCTGTGAGGATGCCTACCTTCCTCTTGTTACTGACCATAGCTCTGAACCTCATTCACTTTCAGTCTCAGATGCTGTGTGCCACATACGCTATACAGAGCACCTAGTCATTTCAAAAGCACTTTCACATACATATTTCCTTAGCTCCTCACAACAGTCTCTGAGGAAGACAAGTATTGCAATTCCCATTCTACAGATGAAAGACCAGAAAAGTGAAGAGAGTTGTTTCCAAGGTCACCCTTGGGGCAGGTGGCATCGAGCTGAACCCAGTTCAGTTGACTCCCATGACTCCCTCCCTTAGTGTTTCCATGACATAAGGCACCAAAAAAACCCAGTCATTCTCTTATATCTCTGAATGAATATCTCTGAAGTGAAACTAAGCCAAATATTTATATCTCCCTTCAAATAAGACCCTGCAACTTCCCTTGCCCCCTCCAAAACTCCAGGAGACAGATGCCCACAGACGACGGAGAGATTCTAGCCATAATGGCTGCCTCGCCAAGGAGAAGTCGCTCTGATTTCTTTGTCGGCAGCAACCTTTCTCCAGGGCGTACGAGCAGGTCCTCAGCAGCTGGTTGGCAGCAGGTGTGAACCTAGAACTCCGGGAGCTAGGATGGGGCATCTGCTCGGGACACATTCGTCCAAGAGAATCTCTGAGTCAGATAATCCCAGCAGGAATTCATGCAGCCACCAGTGGTCAGCACCTGGGCTTTTCTCCTGAGCTGAGAGGAAAGAAGCACTACAGCACTAGGACTCACTAGCCTGGAGTTCAAACAAGTGGCCTGGGGGCCTGGAAGTTTGCTTCCAGGGCATTAGTTCTGTCAGAACCGGAAGTACCCTGTTCAGCCATGTTTATGGGAGTTAGCAAGATCCCAACACTGCATCTCACAAAAATGAATATCCCCATCCCCTGCGCTCTGCAGATTTGCTTTTTTCAGTTCTCAACTGGTACTTCTGTAAAAACTGAAAGTAAAGAATTAAGTTGGCAAAACATACTCAATTTCCAATAGTTTGGGTTTTTTGTTTGTTTGTTTTTGCAAATCTAAATCCTACCTGGCAGAATTCATCCTGATCTTGTTTACCTGATCCTCTACAAAGAGTGTGGATAGCTTTGCCTCTGGGCTGCGGCTCCGGTAAACTATTTAGCCAGGCCTTTGCCTCCCTCTTCTGTTGAGAAGAGGAATAACCTGCAGCAAACACATTGTAATTCCAGAAAACGTTAAAAGGGAACTTTATCCCGGGATGTTTACATAAGCTGTGTAAAGTGGCTTTAAAGAGGATCCGGTATTACAGTACTGTCCATAGAACACTCAAATTAATACTTCCCAGAAAAAGTAAACTTTAAATCAGATAAGATCAGACCAGGATGAATTGCACACCCACCTGAATAGCTGAACAAAATCAATGTCGAGTGATTCTTTGGTCATTGGACTAAGAGATTCAAGATTGATTTTTTCCCCCTTTTAGTAAAATATGAAACTCCCTAGTAACTTGAAGTATTATTGGAGTCCTGTATCTTATAAGGATTTATGTGGCAAAGGCATAGCAATTTATCTAAAAAACTTTCTTTCAGCAGCTATACAGATGGCTGAATTTGCATGATCTCATCAGGCAATGATTTTTAAAAGCATTAACCTTAGAAATGGGGGAGGGGGGCGGGGAAAGGTTTCCTGCTAAGTACCAGGGTTCTCAATCATAAAATTAAATATTCCTTTGCAAACTCAGTTATATCCTAATCAATTATGACCTCTTGCAATATTCAGTGATCTGCAGGGAATTTTGAATTTCTAAAGGTCTTTATGCTGTCCTGAATGTACTCTGTAATAAGATTCCTTTACAGGAAGTTTTTCTTTCTGAAGAAGATAGCCGCGCACCATTGTTATAAAGCCCCGCCAGGCTCGACTTGTCTACGCGTTGCTTCCACGGTAGGGCCATCTGGTGTGTGTGCCGTGCGGCTCCTCTTAACGAGGGTCACCGCTATTGAGCACTCAGACGGTATTTTAGGCACCTGATATATACGTACATGTTAACAGTGAGTTATCGTTGTCCTCATTTCTCAAGTAAAGAAGCTAAGAGTTAAAGGTAACTTACCTGAGATGTTGAGCTCCTGAGAGGCAGAGCTGAGACACAGACCTAGACGATAGAAACTCAAAAATCTGTGCTCCCGATAGCTACACCTCTTCTAAAGGCCCTGCCCCCTTCTGGAAGGAACGCACACCTGAGGCCAACATCTGCGTGGTAATGAGAACCACGTGGGAAGCTTTTTCAACACAGCTTTCCAAACCCCCTACCCTGAGATTCTGACAGTGCGTCTGGGTTGGGCCCAGAAATCATCTTTTTAACATATGATTCCGGTGATTTCTTATCAGGGAACTATGGGAATGGTCTTAGCTCCGGGGGGGGCAGCAGGTTAGAAGGCCAAATAGTAATTCCAGCTTTGTGAGCTACAAGGTCTCCACCCCAATGACTCCATTACGCTCCTAGAAGCACAAAAGCAGCCAGAGATGATTTGCAAATAAACAGGCATGGCTGTGGTCCAACACTTACTTTATTTGCAAAATCGGGAGGCCGGCTACAGTTTGCTGACCCCTATCTTAGACCATTCATAATACACTTAAAAAAAGACACATTAATGCTTGCTATTTGTCACCTCACTAAAGTCGTGTCTCAGTCAGGCAATTGATCTACACGAGCATCTTCCAAACACCATGGGATAACACGTCAAGGAATAAAGTCAAAGTTGGATCTTCCCTCCCTCTTCAGGGAGGAGCACTTTTCACGTCAGATCGAGGTTCGTGACCTCCTCTGTCTACACAACTGCATGACGCAGGGGGAGGACATTGGTGGGTCGGGCACAGATAAATAAGCAAAGCTTGCAGCTGGTCACGTTGGCAAGTGTGGTAGGCAGACTTCTGCGATGGCTTCCAAGATTGGCATCACGTGGATTATACCCACCTTCCTCCAGTTATTCAATCATGTAGTTTAGTGCTACTCCAAAGGGATTTTGCAAATGTAATTAAGGTCCCAAATCAGTTGACCTTAGGGTAGGGAAATTCTCCTGATGGGCCTGATCTAATCAACTGAGTGCTTTAAACCTGAGCTCCGGGCAGAGACAGACAAGTCAGAGAGAATCGCCGTGGAAGGAAGATTCGATGTAGGGTTGAGTCTCCATTCTTGGCTTAGGGATGAAAGGAACCATGAGAGTGCCCCAGCTAAAGAGGGGTTCTAGTCCTACAACAGTAAGGAAATGAGTTCTGCCCAAAACTAGCGAGGTTGGAAGAGGCCCCCGAACCCCAGATGAGAACCAGAGCCCTGGCCAACACCTTGACATCCGCCCAGTGAGCCCCTGAGCAGAGCAGAGCAGAGAATCAACCTCGCCTTATCTGCCCTTCTGACCTCTAGAAACTGTGAGATTATAAACTTTTGTTATGGTAAGCTGCTAAATTTGTAGTAATTTTGTATGCAGCAATGAAAAGCTTATACACAGAAGCCCAGGGCTTTGATGTCTGAATTACTACTGGGGGTGATTAAATCCAACAATTCCTGGGTTTAAATGTAGATAGATGTGTCCCCCCTTAAAGCCATATTCTTTCATTCCACCTTGATTCTCACGTAACTCCCCGACCAGCATGCAAGCGGGGAATGTGGATTATCAAGGAATCTTAGGAATGTGATTATCAAGGTGCCTACTGCAATGAGGTTTATCCAAGACCAACAACTTGTGAGCTTATTTCAACACACTTGCCACATGCAAAGCCTCCAACCAGATACTGGGGATGAATGGATGAGAGAGGATGAAAGGTAAATAACGAGTTTACATCTTGGATGAGGGACAGATATTTGAAGAATTAACTCTAGGCAAGAATTAACGCTAGGCAAGCGTTATAATTGAAGTGTAGGAAGATCATACCCAAGATCAGAAAACAGGGCAGTTAATTCTGAACAACAAAAGTTGGAGCTGACATGAGAGGACACAGTATAAGCAAAGGAATAGAAGCTCACAGTCTTTTAAAGGACTAGAGTGAGTTTTCAAGTGAAAAACATTGGTGGAGATGGTAGAGGGCTTGACCGATGCTTTTTGTGCAATGAACCTCCAGGGCCTCTGAAACTCTTCCCGCACCCTAAGAATTAGTAGCTGTGACCACCAAGCAATTTGGGGAGTACCTATCGCTGTACTCTTCCTTCCTCCCTCACAAAGATGGCTGGTGCTCTCTTGAATCTGGAGCTGCTTTTGATTTGCCTGCTGTCCTCTGGGGGTGGCCCTGCTGAATGCAGGAAAAGTCACTCAACCTCAAAGATCATTCAGCCGATGTGAGAGCCACCTGACAGCGCTTACAATGGCCAGGGTCCTCTTAAAAACTGTCCCAGAGTGAAATACAGAGGTGGGAAAGGGCTGGAGGGAATGAGAGAACACGGGCTGGATACGGTGGAATTTCTATTGGCACCGGCTCCCAAGCAGCCTTTTAACAGAGCTGTTTAATTGATCTTTATTGAGCAGAACCTTCCCTTCTGCTTATAAAAGAAATGTTCACTCTTCCCCCCAGTTCTATCTGAAGAAGTTAATAGCCTCAGTTTTCTCTTGCAGCAGCGATAATTAATGACCGGGAGACTACCATAAATAGAGTTTATTGTCCAAAATACAAGCCACGATCTAATCAGCCTTCACCATTGAGACCGGCGTGCTTGCATCTGTTGCTTTTCGGAGGGGCTTTTCCCAACTGCCGAGCCATTGCACCTGCCGCTCAGGGTCTGCCGTCCCATTAACAAATGCCTTCAGCAGGGTAATCCATAGGCTTTTGCCAAAGACCCTTGAGGATGCTGTAACGCGTATCGATTGGATCCTCTCGTGCAGTGGCTCCCAGACCAGGCCTGAGAGCTGGGCCACAATCGTTTGCACACATTGCACACGAATATTTCGCAGGTATGAAAAGGATTATCTCATACTTCCAGGATTCGGAGACACTCCAGGATTCAGTACAAGTAGAGCCACTGCTCAGTAGCTATGAAGAGCGGTTGAGAAGAAAAGTAATACTTTCCAAGTTACTTTAGTTCATTTTTAAAGGGCTCTATTGATAGTAGCATTACTTCTTGAAATAAGCTTTGAACACAACAAGCAGGTCTTAAAATTTCCATTTTACAGCTAAGGAATTTTGGATTGAATGTTTCTACTAGTCTGTTCTTTGAGGAATAGATTTGTCAGTGAACTAGAGGCTAGTACTTGCTGCTACAGTCAACTATTGTTATCTGGAGACTTGTTCTAGAGCTCTGGATTTTCTGCTCCTCCTCCTGGCTGCTGGCTTCACTTCCACCCACCTGCCACTCTCTAACTCCCCAAGTTGCAATCTTTTTTATTTATTTATTTATTTTGAGACAGAGTCTCGTTGCAGCTAGAGTGCAATGGCATCATTATAGCTCACTGCAACGTCCAACTCCTGGGCTCAAGTGATCCTCCTGCCTCAGCCTCCCAAGTAGCTGGGACTACAGGTACACAGCACCACACCTGGGTAATTTTTTCTATATTTTTGTAGAAACAGGGTCTCGCTCTTGCTCAGGCTGGTCTTGAACTCCTGCCTCAAATGATCCTCCTGCCTCTGCCTCCCAGACTGCTAGGATTACAGGGGTGAGCCACCGTGCCCAGCCCAAGTTGTCATCTTAAGCTTGGCTGGCACAGTGGCCATAATTTCTAAACCAAATTCGGAAACTTGTTATATGAAAATTATAAGGGTTCTTAGGTGGACAGCCAGACAAAAATTTTAAAAAAGGTTTGAAACCATGACTCTCTGGAAAAATCTAAGCTAGATGATCACTCTAATAGTATGGCTCAACATATCCCCAAATGGCTGGCAAAGGAAGGTGAGGGAAGGGAAGCACCTACTGGTTATTGGCACAGGAATATTAAAGCAGGTGTCAGACCTGGGCCTGAGGTCTTGCCTTAAACCCAAAGGTGAAGGAGAAGGGAGGAGGTTTTATCCCCAAGATTTTGGCTTTCATCTCACTTGGTATCACAGTTAAACACTTGGGACTATGTTGGTGTTATTACCAAGTCCTTGCCAGGTGTTATGGACTAAATTGTGTCCTCCCCCAAAATGCATACGTTGAAGCCTTAACCCCCAGGACCTCAGAATAAGACTGTACTTGGAGATAGAGCCTTTAAAGAGGTACTTAAATTAAAAATGAGGCCTTTAGGGTGGACTCTAATCCAGTGTGACTGGTGTCCTTATAAGAAGAGGAAGACACCCCTGGAACGCACAGGGAAAAGGCCACACGAAGACACGGCGTGAAGGTGGCTGTCTGCAAGCCAAGGAGAGAGTCCTTAGGAGAAACCAAATCTGCCAGCACCTTGACCTTGCACTTCCAGCCTCCAGAACTGTGAGAAGGTAAAGTTCTCTTGTTCCAGCCACCCAGTCTCAAATATTTTATGTCAGCCCCAGGAAACTAATACACCAGGTAAGTGGCTAGAGCTTCCAGAGTAGCTGGGAGGGGACAGGAAGGTATTTTTAAAATGGCAAAGGGAGCTTCTCAAGGACCTGCTGGCACTTCTCGCTGATCAGGCAGTGTCATCCCCACTTGAAAGATTCCATAAGACTTGAAACCCTTTCCGATGGGGAGTTGGCTAAGGCTCCTGCACTTGCAAATCTGTCAACATCTGTCAGTTCTTTCCCCTGCCTACTCTAAAGCAATTTGGATCTCCTGCCGGCTGGCCTCTGTCCATCAACCACGTCACCAGCCCATTAGGCTGGCCCTGCAGTCAGGTTCATACCTGTGCTAAGTGATTTATGTGTGTTATCTTTTTTAAATTGTCCACAACCCTTCGAGGCAGGGACTATTATCCTAATTATACACAGGAAGAGAGGTTCAGTGTAAGTGTCCAGGCTAATAGAACAAGCCAGTATGAAAGTTGTCCAAATTAAAAATGGAATCACTTATGTTTAAAAAAAAAAAACAAAAAAACTGACTAATAGAGCCAGGGAAGGCCATAAAGGCAGGGTTCTTATGCACAAATGCCTGATAATAAGAACTATCACCAGACTCTGCAAATACCGCAACCTAACCCTTGTCTTCCTTTACCTCTCTGAACTCATATAGTTTACTATGGCAGATAGATTCCCACTGCAATGCCCTATTCCCAAATAGACACCATTTTCTTTTAGGGAGCCTCTCTCTATTATTTAGGCTGACACCAGGAAACAGCAGGGATTCGAACTCCCATCTCTCTGGCTTGGGATAGGAGTCCACAATTGTCTGACTCCCAAGCCCATGTGCCCATCCCTTTCCTGGCAGACCCATTCTTATATCCTCCCCAGCAATGATTCTCAGACTTCAGCAAGCACCAGAATGGCCTAGACTGCTTCTTGGAACATGATAGGACCCTTCCCCAGTCCTGGAGTTTTATTTTCAGTAGGTCATGGATCTGGCCCGAGAATGTGCATTTCCAGTAAGTTTCCAGGTGTTGCAGCTGCTGCTGGTCCAAGGACTACACTTTGAGAACCACAGACACCAGACGGTGTCTTCCTCATAGAAGTGTTAATATAGAATTACTCATTTAATTGTGTCTTGCCCTCCCCCAGACTCTAAGATCTTTCAAATCAGGCTTGTGTTGTCCCACACTTTCCTACTGTGTGATCCAGGGACTGGAGTATAGTCGAAAGTGTAGTAGGGGTTTATTATGGGCTGATGTGTTTCCCCCAACACCCAGCCCCCTGCCAAAATTCATATGTTGAAGTCCTAACTCCCAGGACCTCAGAATGCAACTGTATTTGAAGATAAGGTCTTTAAAGAGGTGATTAAGTTAAAATGAGGCCATTAGGGTGGGCCCTAATCCAATTTGACTGGTGTCCTTATGTGAAGAGGGAATTTGGACACACAAAGAGACAGCGGCATCTTCACACGGCAAGAAGGCAGCTATCTGCAAGCCAAGGAGAGAGGCCTCAGGAGAAACCAACCCTGCCAGCATCATGATCTTAGACTTCCAGCCTCCAAAACTGTGAGAAGATAAATTTCTCTTGCTTAAGCCACCCAGTCTCTGGTATTCCGTTCTGGCAGCCCTAGCTAACTAATAACAGTACCCAAAAAACAAATGTGGAAAGAAGACTGGAATGGCTGATGCCTACATGAAGTTTGCCATATGCCCAAAGCTGCTATGAACACATCACTGTATCAACTCAACCCTCACGGTAACCTTAGGAAGAGGGCGCTATTGCTATCGTCTCCATTTTACAGATGAGACAACTGAGGCACACAGGGTTTCAGTGACTTGCCCAAGGCCATGCATCTGGCAAGTGGGAAAGCTAGGGTTGGAAGCCAGTCACCAGCCTGAGAATTCCCTGTTCTGTCTCAAAGTTACTGCCCGTAGTTCCCAGTAGATCCTCCACAAAACCTTCTAAAACTGGTCTTGGAGGCAGCGTGGAGGACAAAATAAGGACACTGTGTCCCCCTCTTGGGAGTCAAGAAATCACAAGTTGGGAAGCTTGGGAGAGACAAGGAAAACTAGTGCCTCTTGGAGGCTGTGGGATGAAAGGAAGAGACACCTGATCCTGGTACACTGAGGTCCCAGAGGCGGGAAGTTTTCTCCAGGGTGGCTGCCACCCTGGTCCCCAGCCAGGAACATGGGTCTGCTGCCAAGTGGCCTTGTGTTCCCCTGGGCATTCTGGCCCCTGTGGTTACTTAGGGTGCACTGTGGGCTAGTGGGGCTTAATGTCAGGAATGGCTCACGCCCTCTCCGGCAGTCATTTCTCCAGGACAAACAGAAAATATGCCAGACTGAGAGGCTCTCCTTCACTCTCCAGACCAGCGCTTCTGTGCCTCGGCACCAGTGGCATTTTGAGCTGGATAATTCCAGCTCGAATAATTCAGGGGTTACCGAGTACACTGTGAGTACCCTTGGCCTCTACCCACTGATGCTGGTAGCACAGCACCTGGTCATGACAACCAAACATGTCTCCAGACATTGCCAAATATCCCCCAGGGAACAAAATGACTCCTGTTGAGAAACACTTTTCTATCTTATAAGAAAAATAGAAAAAAAAAAATACTACTTTAAGATATTTACTTCCATCTGTCAGAAAGTTGTTATAGGCCGGGCGCGATGGCTCACGCCTGTAATCCTAGCACTTTGGGAGGCCAAGGCGGGAGGATTGCTCGAGGTCAGGAGTTCGAAACCAGCCTGAGCAAGAGCGAGATCCCGTCTCTACTATAAATAGAAAGAAATTAATTGGCTAACTAATATATATTCAAAAGTTAGCTGGGCATGGTGGTGCATGCCTGTAGTCCCAGCTACTCAGGAGGCTGAGGCAGCAGGATTGCATGAGCCCAGGAGTTTGAGGTTGCTATGAGCTAGGTTGACGCCATGGCACTCACTCTAGCCTGGGCAACAAAGTGAGACTCTGTCTCAAAAAAAAAAAAAAAAAGAAAGAAAGTTGTTATGCTGTGCAAATGTTCTGTATCTATCTGGGACTTGGGCTGCCTTAGAAGAGGCAGCCCTTGTACAGTGCACAACCTATGCAACTGCATATGGTAGTCCTCTTCCCCTTCTCTCTCTTCTCAAAGCCTGATGGGAGACTAAGGCTAATCTTCCCTACCTTTGATCATTCCTTTCTACTTCACAAACTTCTAAGACACTCAATGGAACCCAAGAGCTGAGAACATCAACAAAATTCAAGTTTCCTGACCTAAGCCTGGGGTTGGGTTTGGGATTGACTTTTCTCTGCCGTGAGTTGAAAATTAAGAAAATAACACCCATGCTGATCCTTCTGATTTTCTAGTCCAGCCATACATGTGTGACAGGCATGAAATGCTAATGACATTTTTTCTCCCTCATTGCTGAAGCAATGGATAAAACAATTTTTATAGCTGTGTTCTGCTATCCCTAAAGCAGGCAGTATTAATTAGGGAATAAAGCAGTGACAGGGTGCGCGTTAATGGGCTATTAATGCCTGCTGTGGGTGCCCAGCACGGCCTGAAGCTAAAGGCCGAGCGATTTCCACCACCCAGCAAGTGCTCTAATAGCCAATTAAAGCCCATCCTGAATTGACTCCTTTCTCTTGGTCAGGAGTTTTTTCAATTTAAAAAGTCATGAAGTTTCCAAGTAAGCCTAGATTTAGTTGTAACACACGCTCCTTCTCTCTTCTGGCAATAAAAGGGAGATCCACTCATAGAGGAAAAGAGGGTGGAATCTAAGGAAAAGCCCGGTGTGACAAGGCCTGGCATACCAGCCCCGGAAGCAATCCTTTTACCCTTGCTGGAGACTAGGGGCCCCCGGTGTGGAGCTGTTCACTCCTCCCTTTGCCTTCCTGTTTGCCCAGCTGCGGGAGGAAAGGAGACTGACACTTTGGCAGGGGCTTTTGTTTTAGAGTATACGTCGTCTTGTTTATACCTTATCTTCTAACACGACCTGTCTCCTACTAAAAATAAGAACTAAGGTAACACTCACCGAGTGCTTCCTTTCTTCTGGTGCTGCTATGGGCATGCATCTGTTATCTCATGAAATCCCCATGACAACCTCTTGAGAGAAGGACTATTATTATCCCCATGTTGCTGATGGAGAAACAGGCCCAGAGAGGTCAAATGATGTACTCAAGGTCACACATCTAGGGAGTGGGAGAACCAGTTTTTAAACCCAGACCGTCTACCTCCAATCCCAGCAGCCTGGGAAGTCAAGGCCTATGGGTCTCTTCTGCTCACCTTGACTTGGTATCACAGGCCACTGCCCATGAGGGAAGTAGGTTATGGTATTCATATTTTCTCCTCCTGGGGGTAGATGTCTTGCTCTACCAGGAGGCAGTGAGAAAGGGAGGAGCCAGAGATTATGATTCGAAGTATGGTTCATGATCCAGCCGCATCACCATGACCTGGGAGCTTCTTACAAATGCAGAATCCCCTGCCCCGGAACTACAGTCTCAGCACCTGCATGTTAACAAGATCTGCGGGAGATTCACATGCATGTTAAAGTCTGAGAAGCACCAAGCTGGAGCCCAAAAATTCCATCCCCAGGGTGGTGGTCTTTTCTGCAGCTAATTAAAAAGAGGCACCTACTCTGCCTCAGTCACTTTGATATCACACTAGCTCATTCAATTCTCCCCAGAACCTGCAATAATACTGAGGCTCAGAAGCATCAAAGTTTCTACAAAAGAATATGACACCAAGGTTTCATTCAAGCCCAGAGCCCCTGTCAGGAAGGCCCTTTAGCACACACCCCAGCAGCCCATACTGTAGATCAGATGGCCAGGGTCTCCAAGTAGAGTTCACACCCCTATACAGATAGCCCCAGGAGCCACAATATTAAAAAAAAAAATCTTTTTATTTATTTATATTTTAATTTCAGAATGTTACAGGGGTACAAACACTTTGGTTACATAGTGAAAAACTGACAGCTTTTCCTCTGAGACCAGGAACAAGGTAAGCACGCTTCTCTAATTAACATAGTACTGGAAGTCCTAGCCAGAGCAATTAAGCAAGAAAAAGAAATAAAAAGCATCAAAACCAAAAGGAAAAGGTTAAATTATCTCTATTCTCAGATGACATAATCTTATAAGACTCTTTATAAGAGTCTAAAGACTCTTTGAAAAAAATGTTAGAATAAACGAATTCAGCAAAGTTGCAGGATTCAAAATCCACACAAAAAAATTAGTTGCATTTCTATAGAGTTACAATGAACAATCTGAAAGGGGAAATAAAGAAAGCAAACCCATTTATAATTACATCAAAAAGAACAAAATACCTAGGATTACCCAAGGAGGCAAAAAACTTGTACAATGAAACTAGAAAACAATGCTGAAAGAAATTAAAGAAGATACAAATGGAAAGACATCCCATGTTCATGGATTGGAGGACCTAATATTGTTAAATTGTCTATACTAACCAAAGCAATGTATAAATTCAACACAACCCCTATCAAAACCTCAATAGCATTTTTTTTTCAGAATTAGGAAAAAATCCTAAAATTCATATGCAATCCCAAAGGACCTCAAATAACCAAAACCTTGAGAAAGAAAATGACCTAGAAGCTTCACATTTTATGATTTCAAAACTTGTTACAAAACTATAGTTAGTATGATATTAGCACAAAGATAAACATACAAAACAGTGGAACAGAATAAAGAACCCAGAAATAAACCCTTACATATATGATCAAATAATCTTCAACAAGGGTGCCAAGCTACACAATGGGGAAAGGATTGCTTCTTTAACAAATGGTATTGGGAAAACTGAATATCCACATGCAAAAGAATAAAGTTGTAACCTTACCTTATACCATATACAAAGATTAACCCCAAATCAGTTAAAGACCTGAAGCTATAAAACGTCTAGGAAACATAAAAAACATAGGGGAAAAGTTTCATGACATTGGATTTGGTTTGGCATGATTTTTTGGATATAACACCAAAAGCACAGGCAACAAAAGCAAAAACAGATAAATGAGATTCCATCAAAATTAAAAGGAAATAATAAACAGAGTGAAAAGGAAACCTACAAAATGGGAGAAAATATTACAAACCATATAATATGAAAAATATCTGTGTTAACACCCAGAGTATTTAAAGAACTGCAACTCAACAACTGAAAAACAAATAACCCAATTTTAAAATAGTCAAAACACTTAGACATTTCTCCAAAGAAGATATACAAATGAGCAACCAGCATATGAGAAAATGCTCAGCATCACTAATCATCAGGAAATGAGAATCTACATACAATAAGCTATCACTTCATACAGATTAGGATAACCACTGTCAAAAAGAACAGAAAACAACAAGCGTTGGAGAGGATGTGGTGGAAATTGGAACCCTTATACACTGTGGGAATGTAAAATGGTGCAGCTGCTATGGAAAACAGTATGATAATTCCTCAAAAAATTAACAACAGACTACCATATGATCCACCAATCTCACTTCTGGGTATATATCCCAAAGAATTGAAAGGAGGGTTTTGAAGAGCTATTTGTACACCCATATTCATAGCAACATTATCACAATAGCCAAGAGGTGGAAGCAACTCAAATGTCCATCAACGGACAAACAGATCAATAAAATGTGGTCTATACATACATATGGTGGAATATTACACAGCCTTAAAAGGGAAGCAAATTCTGTCACATGCTAAAATATATGGATGAACCTTGAGGACATTATGCTAAGCCAGTCCTAGAAAGACAAATACTGCATGGTTCCCCTTACATGTATCTAAAGCTGACAGAAACAGAACATAGAATGGTGGTTGCCAGGGGCTGGGGGTCAAGTGGGAAAGGGCAGTAGCGTTTCAATGGGTATAGAGTTTCAGTTTAGCAAGATGAAAATGTTCCAGAGATCTGTTGTACAACAATGTGCATATAGGCAATACTATTCTACTAGATACTTAAAAATAGTTAAAATGGTAAATTTTGTTGTGCTTTTTTACCATAGTTTAAAAAATTGGCATTAAAAAAAGAGTACCAGGCAAAGATGGAAAGTTAATTAATAATCATAGAGTCTCTGGATTTGGAGATTAAAGAAAAAAAATCTGTTTTTCTGGGCTCCTTAAAACACAGTCCTACCAGAAATAGTAAGAAATGAACAGAGGACGCCTCAAGGTCCCTTCTGGACTTAGAATTTAATGCCTATTTATTGAGAACTTCTTGGTGCATTTGCTCAGTACTACATCAAGATGGGGTTGTTCTATGTGCCCTAAAAGCTTATGATCTAAAAAGGCCAGAGAAACGGGTGAGACATAAAAAATGCCAGAACAATGCAACAGCCTTCATCAGACTGCCTTTGCTTTTCTTTGCTTATAAGTCACTGGCTTTAAATTTAATATAGTGTCATGTCTTTATTTTTCTTGAAGTTTTCTTAAAAGATCATATAAAGATTTTCTTCCATGGTAAGACTTTTATATTGTATTTTTCTTAAAATGGAGCACAGTACATTTACCTTCATCAGACGATTGCTTATAACTCACCTTGCTTTATTAAGAACACTGCTAGAGGCTTCTATGCCCCTAGTAATAAAAATGTATTTTCAGGCCCATTCAAACCAATGAAAGTCTGAGTTTTCAGAGCACAAGATAATGAAAATTCTCTAGATCGGTGTCTTTTAGTACTTTTAATCTGTTAACAGACCCTGAGTGTCTCAGATGAAAGGTACTCTAGCGTGAATTGCTATCGTAATAGCATTCCATCCAGGTAACTCTTGATTATTCCAATTTCTCACAAATTTGGACATTTTTACTACCTCTATAACATCTCTAGGGGGTGAGAAAGAAAAGAGACCGGTGCAATTTATTTCTCAAAATATACATAGAAACATAATTGCACATACATACAGGAAACCTTGTAAATAATGGATAAGTAGAAATGGAATAATAGAACTACTCACGTAGAAAGACAACACCCATCACAAAATGCCCCCTCACCAAAACGGACTGGGAATTTTTAGGCACCGCCAAACCAGGGATGGAGATTTATAGAAACTGAGATGTCTGAAAAATGAAAGTTTTTGACGACCTCCTTGAGTAAGGTAGCCGTTGTCTTCCAAAAGTGCAAAAATGGCTCCAAGTAGTCTCCTCCTGTACCCTCCCCCTCTGCAAGATGGCTTTACAGCTTCTCCCATCAAGAGGGGGTGTCTGTTTCCCCACCCAGTGAATCTAGGTTGACTCTGTGACTTGCTTTGGCCAATAAAGTGTAGCAGAAATATGGTGGACCATTTGGGAGCCCCAGCCTAAGGAAGCCTTGCAGCTTCAGCAGTCCCACTTGGAGCCCTGCCATGGCCACAGGCCCAAGCCCCAGATACCTGCTGGAGGATGAGAGATATGGGGAGCAGTCAGCCCCATGAGCTGAGCTGACAGCCAACCCTCCGCTGACCCCACAAATGCAATAGCGATTCCATCCGGAATCAGCTTGGTTTTGAGAAAGAATTAAGGGTATATGACTACGCTGTATAAATGGCTTGGCAATCATATTATTATTTTAGTTTTTTTAAGGAGATGGAGTCTTGCTCTGTCACCCAGGCTAGAGTGCAATGGCATGAACACAGCTCACAGCAACCTCAAATGTATGGACTCAGGCGATCCTCCCACCTCAGCCTCCCATGTAGCTGGGACTACAGGTGTGCACCACCACATACAACTAATTTTGTTATATTTTGTAGAGATGGAGTCTTGCTATGTTGCCAGGCTAGTCTCCAACTCCTGGCCTCAAGTGATCCTCCTGCCTCAGCCTCCCAAAGGGCTTGGTTTACAGGCAAGAGCCGCCATGCCCAGCCAAGATATTATTTTTCAAAAGCATTTTGTTATTGTGAATCCCTGAGTGAACATATTGAAAATACACTCCAATGAATACTACAGACTAAATGATGTAAATTGAAATTGTATTAGTATATCCAAACTCACATAATATTTTGTATTTTAGTAGATGATCATCTAAAGAAAAACAGGCTTGGATGGAAAAAAAAAAAAAAAACAGTCCAAGGAATAAGAACAGTGAAGAAACTATTTAACACCAACTAGTACCCCTAGGGTATAATGGAAAGTATATGTTTGCTTCTTTGTATAATTTTGATCACAAATGCATTATATGAGTTGTACATACTTGGAAGAAAACAAATCTTTGGGGCTTATTGATAAAGAGGGATGCCAGTAAAATAGTTCAAGGTAGGAAATGACTGACAGGGCAACCCAAGGAGGTGGCTCTGAAGCCTAAATAGGGCTTGGTGGTAGGAAGTATTTCGGGACTCCCCCTGGGATGGTACTGACTTCCCCAGGGGAAAAAGAGGGCAGAAACCTAAGTGGAATCAAACGAGAGAACAAAGAAAGGGAAGGCTGGGGGTATAACAGCGTCTGATCCAAGCACGCGTGTCGCAGAACCGCTGGGGGCACGGCACAGCTGCTGTTCCTCCCACTCTCCTTGACGCCCATCGATACAAATATCTCGGCGTTGGCTCACTGGGGCTGCCTCGTCATTTCCACCTGTTCATGGAGTCCACGGGTGCCGGCTCAAAGTGAACCCGTCACCTTGGGCCTTCCAGCCACTGCGGAGGGGTGAGGCCACCAGGAGTGGAGGGAAGACGCAATGTGTCAACAACACCCAGACGAGGAGGAGGAGGAGGAGGACTCACTGGGTGTGACAGCCACATGGACTGATGACATGGGGCTGAACTCTGAAGACCCAGAAAGGGCAGAGGTAGGAAAAGAGAAAGGGAAGGGCGACCATGAGGATACAGTGGGGCCCCATAATATGGATATTTAATTTATATCTTTTATATAAATTCAAGTTTGCTTTCAATAAAAAAGCGATTTAAAAACAAAATGATCATTTAAGCCATGTCAGTGATTTTGCCTGCCATTCCGCTCAGAGAGCCCAGAGCCCAGAGTTGGAGGGGCACAGGAGGCGTAATCCCCTGTTCTCTCGACAAGTCTCGGTCCTCCGTGCCTCTCGCTGCAGAAGCGTCTCACTTGTGTCACTTCCCAAGGGAAAGGTGGCCGAGCGTGCACCCCAAAATATGCCACTTTGGTATAAGAATTCTTTTGAGCCAAAGGCACTTTAAAAACAGCAGATGTAAGAAGGACATTCTAATCTCCCCGTTTTCTTCCTGAAAACAGGAGATAAAAATGCCCAGGCGAAAGATGAACCAGGAGAAAAGAAACACTCTTTGCTGGGGAGTCACAGCCAAGAGAATTCTGAACAAACAGACTTGGTTAGAATAATTCTTATCTTCCTTTAGCCTCCCCAGGTAATTGTTACTTTCCCACAATTGCCTCTCTTTGTTCAACCTAATATAAAAGGATTTGGGTTTTGCCACTTCCTTGGGTCTTCACTTCTTTGTGAGAGTTCTCATGTCATCTACAACTGAAATGCCTTTCTCCTGTGTGTCTTATGTCAATTTAATCCTCAGCTCCAGCCAAGACCCCACGAGGGCAGAGGTGAAGTTCTGCCCGCTCTACCCGAGCAATGTCATTCCTAAGAGCAAGCGACCCCTTCAACTGGTTCTCAAGTAAACAGCAATCTCTCCCAATGCTAGGGGAAAATACTGGCTACTTTGGCTATTTGAGAAACAGTATATAGGTCGCCAATAGGGTATAAGCCTAGGGGGTTCTAAAAAAAAATCATTAATGGGGTTTTGGTCTGATGTACTGATTCAAGAACCTAACCTTCTCATAGGAGCAAGCGAGAGATAGAGATTTGTTAAAGGATACAGAATTACAGCTAGATAGAAGGAATAAATTCTAGTGTCCTATACCACAGTAGGATGACTATAGTTAAAAATAACAACAATAGAGAGTGTCAAATAGCTAGAACGTTCCTAACGCAAAGAAATGAAAAATGTTTGTGATGGTGGATTTGCTAATCACCCTGATCTGATCACTATACGTACCCCATGAATATGTACAATTATTATTTGTCAAGGTAAAAAATAATTTAAAAAAGGAACCTAAGTTTCCTATAAGATATGACCCAGATGTGCTGAAGAGGGTGCCAACCGCTTGCCTTTGCAGTTGCCCTTGAAGAGGGAGTCAAGGGCAACCTCCACCCAGCTGTCGCCCCTGCCTGCGCCCTACAGCACTGCGGGCTGGCCTCAGCCCCACCACGCTGCAGGAACTGCTCTCCTTGAAGCCTCTGATGAGTTCTTTGTTGACAAATCCAAAGGAAAACTTCTCAATCTTCATCTTACGTGACCTCCAAGCAGAGTTGACCATCTTAGAAGATGCCTCTAGCTTGAAAGTATCTCTGTGCCACTGCCCTCCTGGTAGTTCTCTCCCTCTCACTGTGCCTTCCCAGCCTGGCTGGGCTTCTCCTTCCTTTTCGTGTTCCTTGGGCTTTGTTAGGCCCTCTGCTCTTTTTCCTGTCTGCCATCTCCCTGGAGGATCTCATCTGCTCCCCACTTCGATTACCATCTAGATCTGTCTCCCTCTACGGCTGCTCCCTGCAGCCTCAGAGCTCCATGTGCGACAGCCTGTGATCTCCTTTAAATGTCTCATGCAGGCACCTCAAACCGCACTCAACGTCCAGAGAGAACAGCCCATGGAAGGTCGTTCAATAAAGCACATTTCATCTGGTGATAGAAAAGCCAAAAGGCCAAACAGGAGGGTGAGACAGCCCAGACAGTCATAACAGCTGGAAGCCACAGCCACTCCATGGCTGGAGGTGCAGAGGAGGTGGTGTGACCATGGCCCAAGCACCAGGGCAGGGGACGGAGCTGCCTGGTGAGGGCAGGGTCCGCACAGGCAGGGTGGCCACCAGCCCTGCCACAGCTGCCCAGGCAGCCTGAGCAGAGAGGGAGGAACAGCCTGGCTCCTCTCTTGCTCCTGCCCTCCAGCCTCTTGCCAATGCTTTCCCCTGGTGAGCGTACCTGGAGGAGAGCTGGCAAGCAGCTCTGGAGGTAGGGTTTGCAGGGCCAGCCCCACGACACCGAGCAGAGCAGTGGGAAGACAGAGAGTGCATCTGAATCAAACAGGCGAATCGTGCACGATGCCCACTTCTTCCTGTGTCCCCTACCACAGTGAGTGGCCCGTCCTCCACTCAGTATGTAATTCACACTTGACCTTTCTCTCTCCAGCATCTCCCACATCTCATCTTCTACCAGCTGAGTAGCTCATCCCTTTCTCTCTCTTCCTCCCAGCCTCCACCTTCGAGTGCCATTATTCCTGCAACAGGCATCATCCTCTGTTGTCCTGTCTCCAGGTGTCCCTCTAATCTGCCACGACTCTCCAGCCAGGAGCTTTCTCAAATGCTTTTCTTCCAGCACTCTGCTGCTTACAGTCCCACAATGGTTCCCCGTTGTGCTCAGGGCCGAGTCCAGATGCCGTGGCGGGACTTTATAGCCTATCCCCCTCCCCTCTCAGACACGCTCCTTCACGCTCCGTGCTCCAGCCTCCCTCTGCTTCGTTACCCTAAATGCCCCGGACAGCTCTTGCATCTGGGCCTTCACAAGTGCCATTCTCTTCTCGCATGGGACACTCTCCTATTCCCCTATCTTCCTCCTTCTTGTCACTCATCCCTATTCATGCTGACCTGGATGCCAATTCTTCCAGGAAGCCTTCCCCAGTCCTTGTACCTGATACTTCCTCTGGTGAGGGGCTACCAGGTTCAACAATTTACACCATGCAAGTTGAACTGGGCATCCTGTATTTTATCTGGCAGTCCTTTCAAGAGGGACATTTGTCCCAGAGTATTGCAATCGAGGGTTCCCATTTTAGTTTCCCACTAGGTTCCAAATCCCTCGAGGACAATGATCTGGTCAGTATCACTCCCCAGTTTGCTGAATGAATAAGTAAATGTGTGAGTGACTCGGGTGGCTGGGGATTGATTGTTGATGGGAGTTTTTATTTGAAATCCTACAGGGCTGAACTTCAGGGCTAAACAGAAGAGATGCTTCAGAGACTAAAAAGAGGGTCATGACAGTTATTCACCCAAGCTGGAGAGGGTTAGTTCTACACTGGGGCTTTCAGGCTGTAAGAGAAGAATGTAATGGAGGAAACTGTAGACTAAAGGGAAATGACAAGAGAGTGTGACTGGAAATGACTGTGCAATGCTTTAAACCTGCACGAAGCTAACGTCCTTCACCCAGCTGTAATGTTTGTTTGCAGAGGTTAAAATGGTGGAAAAGGCCAGAAGGCTGGTCCTAGGAATGATACAATGTCTTACTCTTTATCTTGGGACAGTTTTCTGTAGAAAGCATAAATCTTGCTATTTGCAGAACCAGTATCCAAGGGTCAGGTAGGTAACAAATAAATAGGTGAGAAGTGGGCAGAATAAAAAAAAAAAAAAGACAGACTAGAGAACACTCTGTCTACAGAGGCAGCCTCTACTGGTTCCAGACAATTGTCGCTACTCTGCAGTCCAGGCCAGAATTACCTGTCCCTTCAATCAAGGAAAGACAGGAGTCCAGGTGTCGATGCTTCACCTCATGATTTTTAATGGGACCAGTAGTTTGATAATGAGCATGAGATAGTTCAAACAAAACATGACTGTGAGTTCATTCTACAATAGAAGCAACATTTATCTCCAGGCTGAGATCCCCCCACGCTGAAAACCTCAAGCAAATGTTGATTCCACTTTTAGAAGCCTCTGGTATAAAATCAACACCTAACCTTGGAGGGGGATGAGGGAAAGCATTTGCTGATTTGCTCTGGGACAAAAATCTTATCAATATCAATCAAGTATGAATATAAATTATTTTTCCATGGCCATCAATATTCTCACCTATATATTTAGTCAACACTTATTGACCATCACATATTTTAGGCTTGGTGGTCTGTAGATAGTGGGAAGAGGTGGAGAAGAACATGGTGCACGCAGCTGAAATCCAACAAGTACAGCCATATGCAGCATAAGGATGTCTTTGGTCAATGACTGATGGCATATACCATGGTGGTCCCATAAGATGAAAATGGAGCTGAAAAATTCCTATTGCCTAGTGACGTTGTAGCCGTTTGGTGACACTGTAGTACAATGCATTATCTTTTCTATGTTTAGATACACAAATACCGTTGTGTTACAACTTCCCACAGTATTCAGTACAGTAGCATGCTGTACAGTTTTGCAGTCTAGGATCAATAGGCTGTATCATATGACCTAGGTATGCAGTAGGCTATACCACCTAGGTTTGTGCTCGTACATTATATGATGTTCGCCTAAGGACACGTTTCTCAGAATGTATCCGCCATCATTAAGCATGCATGACTGTACACATCTGTGCTGTACCAGTGGTTTATATACTTGTACGTTTATATTTTTATTTATATTCCCACAGGTTGTGGCCACCTGTTGCCAGCTAGTGATTTTCTGCAGGTGCCCTCTTGTGGTCACTTGTAGGAACTACAGCCTCTGCAGGGTACCAATGCTAGTTCTTCAATATTGAGTATCACACACCAACTCTCCTAAGAGAAAGTCAAATGAAAAGTGTCCCCTCAAAGATGCCCATATTGCCTTTGTTTCTCCTTAATCCCTTTGTAAAACAATTAACTCATGCTCTACCATTAAGATCTTAGCTCAAATGTCACCTGACACTTCCCACTCTGAACTGTGCCCCTCTGACATAGGAGTCTCAAAGCTCTGTGTGCCTTAACTTCATATACTGCATTTGTTTATTTATTGTTTGCCTCCCCAGACAGATGGCCAGGCCGTGGACTCCACGAGAGCAACAGAAGGCAGAACTTGTTTAGCAAACTACCCAGGCTCCCCTGTGGTTTAGGTGGGCTTGGCCCCAAGCCCAGCTCCAAGGTGGGCCCTGATTCACTCTTGCCAATTAGCACAGCCCTTCTTCATTGGTTCAGGGATGAGAACCTGACATAGGATGGTCCAATCAGAGCAAGCCTTGACACCCTAGCTGGGAAAGCTGTGATACAGACCAATTTTGGTCACCTGTGCAACCTAGCATAAAGTGGCAATGTCGGGACCTGTAGCTGCCCCGCGTGAAGTGAAGGACAGCAAGATCGAAGGAGGGCACAGTTGCAGAACTCTAGATAAGTGGACCCTCTGGAGCAGACCAGACCTGGGGCTGGCCTATACCATGGTTTAGATATGGCCATCATTGCCAAAACTCATGTTGAAATGTAATTACCAATTTAAGGGTGTTGAGCCAGGGTGGGACATTTATGAAGCATTTGTGTCATAAAGGGTCTACCTGCAGGAGGGATTAACACAGTCTCTCAAGAATGAGTGAGTTCTTGTTTTCATGCGATTGGATTATTTACTACAAGAGCAGGTTATGGCAACCAAAAAATTTCTTTTTTTCTGCTTTTTTTGCTTGAACCAGTTTGGATTGAGTTTTCTATTATGACAACGAAAATCCTAGCTAATATAAAACCTTGGTTGGTTTGCTTGCCCCTGTTATCCACAACCTTGCTCGTGGAAGATACTAAACAACGACTATGTCTGCTGAATAATGTGTTACTGGGACAATTAAGGATGGCTTAAAGGAGGTGACACCCAGAGCCTTAATTTGAACCTATTTCCTTAGAAAATATGTAATATTGCCCTAGATTTAAATGCATCAGACCTCTAAAAGTATTTCCCCCAATGTATTTTATAGCAGGATGTTTGCTACCTGAAGTTATTAACCTGCTCACCTGTCATTTCCCAGTAACTCCTGAAGATTCCTTCTTCAACCCTGGACTTTCAACCTCAAGAAACTATGGTTTTAAACTGGGGGAAGGGAGAAAAGGAATGATTCAGCCTCCAGCTGCCTTTTACTTGCTGGATAAGATAATCTCCCCTCAAGCCCCAATGACCTGTAACTTCTTACGTTTCAACTTCAAGTTTCATTTCTCAGGCATTTAAGATGCCTTCGGCTTTTTACCTGGCTAGATGGAAGCCAAGATTTTATTATTCTCTTGGGGACCATTCTGCTGAGCTACAGTCATCAGAGGCAACTTTTACTTTAGGTTGTTACATGGCATCTTTCAAAGTATAATCGTGCTGTGTGGTTCACGATCTGGCTATTTGATGAAAGGTATGTGTTGCCAAAGGACTGTACTTTTATAAATATTGAGACACAAACAAACTTGACTGGACAGGGAAGGAAAACTCTCTAAGTTGAATTCCCTATATTTTGATCAGGGAATTCTTTCCTTCCTTTCCTTTTTCACCAAAGAGCCCATTTGTCCAGACTATTTCTATTCTCAAAATATGTCTGTTACTCTCAGGGCTCCTGGAATACCTATCCCCCAGCTACTGGGTTTTTACTTCCCCATGTAATTTTTTGGACACCTTTACTTATATTAATATATTTTAAAGGTCTGTGGGTTTTTTGAGGGGAAGAAGAATGGGCTATAAAAATACTAGTGGAAAATAAGCAATAAATCACTTCACCTTCCCCATGGAATAATTCCACTTGTACTATCCCCCTTTTTATGGAACTGACAAAACAATTCGTTTGATGAAGACTGGGATATTTACAGAGTCTCAAAATACCTCTCCATACTTAGGTATTAATTACAAAGAGACAAGTAATAACTTGACAGTGGAGCAACCTCATAGACACCACCTTAACAAGACATCAGAGGCAATATCACCAGTGAGACAAACTGACATCAGGTACCTCCTGGCAGGATGTTTGGAGAAAAATACAATCTTGCTGCTATGGTACCCCTGCCAGAAATGCTTAACCCAAAATGATCATGAGGAAACAAACTTGGACAAACCCAGACTGAGGGACATCCTACACCACAACTGGCCTGTACTTTTCATTAAACTGTCAATAGCATGAAGAATAAAGAGGCTGAAGGACTGATTCATACTTAGACTGAGAGACACGACAGTTAAGTGCGATGCATGACTGTGGACTGGATGCTGAGAAAATATAGCTGCAAATGGTGTCACTGGGATAATGGCAGATTCTGAATATGGACTACAGATTAATTAAATGTATCAATGTTAAATTTCTGATTTAGAAAACTGTGCAGTGGTTATATAAGAGGATGTTCTTGCTCCTAGGAAATAAACACTATATAAAGGGGCACAATACCTCCAACTTATCCTCAACAGTTCAGAAAAAAAATGTATATATAATGAAGAGTAAATGCCAAAGCCAATGAAGCTAAATGTTAATAATTGGTGAATCTGGGTGAAGCATATACAAGAGTTGTTTGTACCCACCTTGCACATTTTCTGTGAGTTTGAAATTACATTTATATTTTTATATATTATATAAAGATATTATAGGTTTTAATAGATACAAATATATAAAATACACACAATTTAAAATAAGTTTATAACCCAGCGTGTCAACCTAAAATCCAGCCTATTCCTCCAGTATTCTTAGGCAATATGCAAAGAAACAAAGGTTAGGAAACCCACAGAAATGGGGCCAGTGGATTCATTAATCAGAGCCCTGTGTATATTCCTATTAACTTATTTCTTCACTTAAATAAAACATTTTATGCTTCCTTAAACTTAGTGCAGATTACTTACACGTTTAAATACTCAAAGTACAAATTCCAGACTTTTCCCCACGTGGGGTCCAAGGTTGTCAATATTTTTGTGCATACTAACAGCTAAGCAGAGCTTTCTGTATAACCTAACTTCTGCTAATATACCCAGGTCCCTACTTCTTAGAAAATGCAATTGACATCTCTAGGATTTCAAATGCCACAAGCTCTTATTTCTGTCACATCAAATGAACAATTTTATTCTTTAACTCCTTAAAATAAATTCAATAAACCTTTGCTCGTTGCTAGCTTTTCTCTCTCTCTCCTAATATCTCTTTGATCAAGATTTTTCATCCACTCTGGAATAATCCAGGGGTAATTAGAACTTCTTACCTTCTTTAGCCCAAAAGGAGACAATTTATCACAAACTGTGATGGATTCGGATTTTAAATTACCAGGAGCCCAATTACTGACGGAGGCTAGGAATCTTCATTCCAATTAAAGTGACTGATTTCTTAGCAGACTCAGTAGCATTTCACTTTTTAATTATGCTCATTCCCATCAAATGTGAAGAAATTCTTCCTCGTTTTATTTTCCTTCCAAAGAACACGATACAACAAACATTAATCATGGAGTGATACAAGGCCAGACCTGGTAATGCCTTTGGCAGAATTGGACAACATCTAATATATCAATGAGTCTTGCTCATTTTTACGAGTCTTAGTGGCTCCTTCAGCTCTAAAGGGGGGGGGGAGCTAATTATTTGTTACCTAACATAGTTCACCTAAGAGCATGCCCAACCTTCCAGCACCAGCTAAATTATGATGAGACGGCATTAGGTATTTCAATAAACAGAGACTAGCAGGGGATTGAGGAGTTAGGGATGGAACACACTTTTGTTTCTCCTGCAGACAAAGAACAGAGTTGTCTTACTGGAGACAAAAGTGGTGTGGGGAGGTAAACAGACGCAAATATGGGAACGAATTTGTTTTTTCTCAGTTGGATGGCATTAGAATGATTATTTGTGGTAAAGAATTTTAGAAGAGAAAAATAAAGTTTCAAGTGTAGTTTGGGAAAGAAGTACAATTTAGTGGCCCCAAAGGAACATGATGGCAGCCCCTCACACAGCCTCTGCAAGGCCCCAGACACCTGTGTATCCACCTTGCCTTTAGTCTTCAGGGAAGACCAGTGGGTTCTGGGCCCCACAACCCCCTGCCCCAAAGCCTGCACCCTTATCTCCCCTCACCCCTCGCCGCGTTGTCAGCAGATTGGCATAAGCTCATTCCCTAGAGGCACACAAAGGTCAAGTTTTTCTGTTCTGATACTTTCTAGCAATCTGCGCTCCGGAACCTCCCCATGTGGCCAGACAACAGTGACTACCTCTTGTCTCTATGCAGCTGCGGACTATTTTCCAAAAGCTTTCAGGTTTATGGAGATGGTTCTGGGGAAACTTCCAAGACTTTAAATTTCCCCATTCAGCGATGGAATCGTAGTTGGCTGTTAGCAGAAAGCGAAACTGTATTGTTTAATAAGCTTTTGAAAGTATTAAAAAGAAAACTCCACATATGTGAGAGATGATACCTCTCTCCCCCCTTGACTCCCAGCTCAGTTTACAAAACTCAGGAAGACCAACACGACCCACGTTGAGACTTTTCATTCAGTCAGCAATTATTGAGCACCTCATATTGGGCAAGGCAGGACCCAGGTGCCGGAGGTGGAGAACCGCGGCTCCTTCCACGCCGCTTTATGGGGAAGGCGGCCACGCAGCCACCGCGGTACAGCTAAGAGCCAGATGGAGATGCTGTGATGGGATAAAGTGTCCTTGGTGAGAACAAAGACAACACGTCCCAGTGCAAGAGACACAAACAAGGTCAGGAAGAGGCTGGCAGGCGTCAGGACGGCTGGTCGTACAGAGTGGGGCAGGAACTCGAGGCTTACGTCGGAGCGTGGGCAAATGCATGCCACACTCCAGGAACCATAAGCACAGGAGAGGAGCAAGAGGCCAGGCCGGATGCTATTGATACAAAGCTCTGGCTTCAGGGCTAAGAGGACTGGGCTCTTTTATGCATCAACAGGAGCATGAGGAGAAGTCTTCGTCCAACCAGCTGTGGTGGGAAGGGGGAATGGGGCAGAGATGAGGCTGCTGAAATAATCTCAGAGGACACAGCAGAGCTTATTTCCTGGCAATGGGAATGGAAATAAGCAGAGGTTCCAGAAGCACAGGTCTGGTACAGACGACAGGGATGTGCACCCACATGTGAAGCGTGAAGAAAGAGGGGAGGCCGACTCTCAGCACTATTAGTGTTAATTTAAGGGTTGTGGTTATTATATCCTGCATCGAGCCCTTGTTTTAAACTCTTAAACATCTTTTTTCTGATGACATGGACTTGAAGTTTAAAAAATATTTAAAATTTTTAAAAAACTCTTAAATATCCCTGAGATAAGTGAGGGAATTATTTCAATCCTCCTTTTACAGATGAGAGAACAAAGCCTGGGAGGCTGGGACCCGACCAGGGCACCCAACTGATCAGAGCAGAGACGGGATGAGAAAGCAGTGGAGTCCTCGTTGTTCAATCAGGCGAAACAGGAAGACGGCTCAAAACCGTCCTAGTGGCGTGTTTCTGGGGTAAGTGGGACAAAGTTCATAGAACTTGACACCTTGAGCTGCGATGGAAGGTGGTTTGCTGATAATGTACACTCTAAGAGCAAACGGAAATCTACCATACTGCATCGCAAATCAAAACCACAATGAGATATCACCTAAGCCCAGTAAGATTGGCCTCTATCAAAAAATCTCAAAACAAATGCTGGCAAGGATGTGGAGAGACAGGTACACTCTTACACTGCTGGTGGGGACTGCAAATTAGTGCAACCTTTGTGGAAAAGAATTTGGAGTTACCTCAAAGAGTTTAAAATAGAAATACCATTCGACCCAGCGATAGGATTATTAGGCATCTACCCAAAAGAGCCTAAGACATTCTATTATAAAGACATCTGCACCCCAACGTTTACGGCAGCACAATTCACTATTGCAAGGACGTGGAAGCATCCAAGTGCTCGTCAATTCATGAGTGGATTATTAAAATTTGGTATATGTATACACTGGAATATTACCCAATTATAAGAAACAACAGTGAGCTAACACTGGTTATATTATCCTGGATTGAGCTTGAGCCCATTATCCGAAGTGAGGTGACACAAGACCTGAAGAATGGGCTCCACATGTACTCGCCATCAAATTGGTACTGACTGATTAACTCTACAGAGCTCAAATGGTGGTGGTGTTCACCAGGGATTCAGGGGTTGAGGGGGTAGACCCACATCTGAGGGATGCGGTGAGCATTGTGGAGGGGAGGGGCATACCTCTAACACTTCATAGGGAGAGGCAAAGATGTAAAATGTAACCAAAATGTTTGTACTCTCATATTTTCCTGAAATAAAAAATAAAATAAAATAAAAAAATAAAATTAATGCGCAAGACTCGAGTCTTGCACCTTTGGTTGAAATAAATTACCCCTATTAAGTGCTATTTTTAGAATCAAGTTTTCCCATCATAAAGTTTAAAAGAGAGGTAGAGAAATTCATTAACATGGACTGAGATGTGTTAGGACTTTAATGTTCTTCACATATTCAACATAAAATACTGACAACAGATAAACAATAGGGGAAAATACTTTCCAGCAGAGATCTAGAACTCAAAGTATCACCGTGGTCAAATGCTACAAAGGAAACAGTCGAGTGAACAAAAGATAAGGGAGTTTCACACAGATTTTCAGTTTCAAGGCCTCATTTAAAAAAAAAAAAAAAAAAAGAACAAACCATCCAACCAACCTTTTCTTCTACTTAGGGAAAGACGAGTAAAAATGAATCAAAAACTTCTAAATCTTGTCCATGAAACAGCTTAATAAGGACCAGAGGGTTAAGGAGGGGGCACACCTGTTGCTAATGGAATGCTACACCCCACAAGGTCAGAGATTCAACAAATTCTAGAAATTTCTACAGGTTTTTCTGAGAACCATATTAGTAGAAATATAAATGCATAGAAATATAAAGTATATGGTATTAAAAAGATCTATATAATCTCATATATAGTCACTTTTATCTCTCTATGAGGAAGATCTGCAGTTTGCCCTTTTACCTGGTACTCCTAAACGCTCATCAAATGATCCATGTCAACCGTAACCAACAGCTGCTGAACCCCGGAGGCCCCCCCATCTAGATTCAGCACCTAGAGAGCCCCACCTACCCTCCATGCTGTGTAGTCCCACAGTTCCCAAAATAATTAATTGCAACTTGCATTATTAAGTCCACAGGTGCATTTGAATACTGAGCTCTAGCTAGAAAAAGCAACAGCAAAGACAAAATAAGCTGGAATTCATTAGAAAAGCAACAGGAAAATTGTAAAAATGCTTCCAGTTCCAGTCAGAATTAAGATGGCTATTAGGTCCCCCTAGCTTTGCAGAGCTGTGGATAGTTTTGCTGTTGTTCTCTGAAAAAAGAATCTAGAATAAGCGTGTTCATTTGAGAAAAATAACCGTATTTGTTAACTTTTGGTAGCCATTCCCAAGATGCCTTCAATTTTGCATGTCGTTCAAGGGCAGAGTATATACTGGTTAGGATGTTTTTTCATAGCTGATGCATCTCCAAAAAATTTTTCATGAAGGCGGCCAGCTTCTGAACGTCTTCAATTGTGACGGCATTATACAGAGAGGCCCGGATGCCTCCCACAGACCTACAGTGAGCAAAGATTCAACCATTAAGAACAAAAGCATCTAATTTAGTACCAAAGCAACTCTTTTTGTAGTCAACAGCTCCTAAGAGTTCCAATGCTTAAGACCAGGGGTCCTCAAACTTTTTAAACAGGGGGCCACTTCACTGTCCCTCAGACCGTTGGAGGGCCATTGGAGAGTGCGGCTCACATTCCACACATGCACACTGTGGGCCCGGGACAAGTCGGCCACTAAGCAGGACAGGCAGTGGCGGCAAAAACACCCAGCAGGCCAGATAAATGTCCTCGGCGGGCCACATGTGGCTGGCGGGCCATACTTTGAGGACACCTGCTTAAGACCATCACATCCAGCTTCCCAGCTGAAAACCTGCAGCAGGTGCTAAAGAGCTTCCCACATCTCAGACATTGGAAAATCCCCCCTTATGCAGTGAAGGTTCTCTATGCTGACAGTAAACTTAGATTCATTCAAACTATTTGCTTTCTGTTTGTTTGTTTTTTGCCAAACTGCCAACTGATCTTTATTTTGTCAAAGTATTTAACAATATAAAACAGTTCATATTTCTTCATTTCAGCTTTTCAAAAAAATCCAATAGCAGAAGTAGCCAAACGCTGCTACAACACAGAATAACATGTCATTCATGAAAACACCATGAGTGGAGTTGTCCCTGTCAGCATCCCAGAACCATCGAGCAGCCACGCTTCAGCCTGTGGTCTCTTTGCACCATTTCCCAATAAAAGGAACCACGGCTCCTCAGAGAAATAGCCAACTCCAGGTCTGATGTGTTTTGAGATGAAAAGTTAAGGTTCTGTGTTATATAAAAGAAGAAGAAGAAGAAGAAGAAAAAGGAAGGAGGAAGAAGGAAGGCAAACCATTCACTCTTGACAAAGAAAAGAAACAAGATGGGGGAAGAAAAGACAAGTCAGAAGAAGACGGCAGTTCTGCTCACCAAGCCATCACGAGCCTGCCGCGCATCACGTGCTGGCGAGATGAGCATCTCAGTGCTGCTACTGTCACATGTGAGGACATTCACTTTTTATAGAGCATGCAAGATTAACTACTCCATCTGATGTTCAGCTGGAGAGACAGGGATGTTTCAACACTGGAATGGAGCGTACGGTACCAGCCTCATCTGAGATGGGCTGGCAACCTCTGTGCCATACGAGCAGTTTGAGAGGTTTTCAAAGGTCATTTTGACAAAACTCCCATGCAAGATGTAGCTCCACTATACTCTCAGTTGGGGAATTGTGTGAAGGGTTCCATAAACAACTGGAGGAAGGCGTATCTGTGACAGCTGGTTTTGGCAACAAGTTACATAACTGCTACTCCACGCTAAGCAGGCTCCTCGACTTGTTTCATCTCACATTTGAAGAGCTAAAGCCAATTCTCTGATGAGTTTGTGGACGGGAGGTGTACTCACCTATGTCCTTTCAAGGAGATCATACTGAGTTCAAGAGCTTTATCAAGAAATCTTTTCTCTAAAGCATCATCTCCCTTGGCACTGCCAATGCGGAATGGAATATTCATCTTGCTTCTATTTTGGGGCTCCACTGGACATCTGAAAAATGTGTTCATTATTTTAGCTACTTTTCTGAAATGTACAGGTTGTCATTAACAAATCAACAGATTGTTTTAAACATTTTCTATATATAAGCAGGAGATTAAACAAAAATTTGCCCTAGAACATTCATAATTGATTAGGGAGACCAGACTCTTGCATATGGAACAGTGGGTTAGCATCCTCTTATATGACTTGTACTTAATCTCATAAGCCTCAATTTCCTCATCTGAATACTAAATACAATAATACCTTCATCTCAAGCTAGTGATAGCTCAGTGGTACGACATATATGAAGCTTCCAACACATGGCAGCCACACAGCAAATGTGAATGACCCTTTCTCTGCAAAGCTGCAGAGAAATAATAAGATGGTCCCAATAGCAGCTATAAGACAAAAATAATAAGCAGCAACTTTCAAAGGACTTATTACACCCTGTATTGTCCCAAGCTGTGTGACCTTGAGCAAGTTACTTACCCTCTCTGCTTTGTCTCACCTTCCTCATGTAAACAGTGGGAATAATAACAGAACTTACCTCAATTTACCTCAAGGTGTTGTGAGAATTAAATAAGTCAGTATTTATAGAGAATGTTTATAGCCCATTTTAAAAATTTAAAAAAGAGGTAGAATCTAGTTCTCTAGTTTTTGAATCTGGGCTGGCCTTATGACTTGCTTTGGCCAAGATATTGGAACAGAAGTGACTCTGTAACTTCCAAGCATAGGCCTCAAGAGAACTTACAGCTTCCCTTTTTGTTCTCTTAAAATATTGCTGCTACTTAAGCAAGTCTGAGCTAGCATGCTAGAGATAAGTGTCCCAGCCAACACCAGCACCAACTGCCAGACATGTGAAACCATTTTAGACCATCTGACTCCAAATGAATCATCAGATGACTTCAACTGAATGAGGGATCCTGAGACCAGCAGAAGAACCACCTAGCTGAGCTCAGCCCAACCTGCCACCCAAAGATTTATGAGCAAAGAAAATGGTGGTTAAGTCATTAAGTTTTGGGATGTTCTATGATGCAATAAAAGATAACTGACACAATTTAAAACAGCGTGTGGAACATATTAAATGCCATATAAATACCAGTTCAATACAATAAATTTGGTTTTTTTTATTCCTAGCACCTTGCATAAGGCACCATATAAACTCTCAAAAATGAATGATGAGTGAATTTTTGTCTAGGAAAGGTTAATATTTGATTTCAGTCTCTGATTTGGAAAATAAGCAGCCAAAATTATTTTCCACTGGCAACTAAAGGAGACAAACTGAAGAAGAGCTGACAGGATACTCCAGAATTTTTTAAAAGTACAACATGTAATAACCCTTTCTCTTTCCCTTTTCTCAGTACATCCTATTTTATTCTTACACTTTACAAATGGGATCCATTAAAGTTAAATACCAAATAAAAGCAGTGTGAGAAGTCCCTTGAAGGCACATCCATAATTCCTGTTCAAGTTAATGAGAGTCAAGTGTATACCTTCAGGCAGAAGAAAGGCAAAAAACGGGACCAACCATCTGGAATAAGCTTGGAGTCTGAATTCCAGGCCCCCCTTACCCACCAGGTGGTGGGTTTCATGGCTGATACTTAAACATTCTGGCCACACTTTTTAGATATTCTGCTGCCTCATGCTCCCAATGTGAGGGTCCAACCACAGAGGTAGAGCAACAAAAAGCACATTTAATTTAAGAAAAAATTTACAAGGAGGAAGAATTAAGAATCTGTATTTACAATTCACTCCCCCCCAAATTTACCCATCCTATCATGAAAATAGAAGATACCACAGAAACCATAATGTCATAAAAGCTAGAAATGGAAGATCAAATCACCATGCCACAAATATTTGCACAGTACCTACAGCAATATGTCTCTAGCAAGGGGCTGAGGAGAAAAAAAATTAAGATTAAGGGGAATTAAGTGCTCTTAATCTAGTGAGAGAGGGCTCTGTAGGGAATCACAATTCCGTGGGAGAACTGCCATAACAGCAATGGGGTGTGGAGGCAGAGAGCTGGGTAAGTAATTCTGTGGAAGAAGCCTGACAGGTTTCAGAGTAGGGGACACAGCTATTAGGATGGACAAGGAGGAGGGCCATCTGCCAGAGAACTGCAGCTGCAAAGGCACAGGGGCTTCCAGCGAGTTTGCTGACTTCACAGGGGTGTTGGCTTCCCTGGCCAAGAAGGCCGAGCAGAGGGACAGGCCTGGGCTGTGGACATGCTCTGCTGTGGACTGGACCCTTGCGAGAGGAGCCGTCGGATTTGCACCACCAAATGAGGTCTGTGTTTTAGAAACATAACTATGGCACACGGAGGAGAGACTGCAGGGTGAAGAAACTGGGAGACTGAGAGACCTGCTAGAAAGCTCTTATAAAAAACTTTCTAGGTGAGAAGGAACAGGTCCCTCGCTACTCACATAAATGAGTAGAACAAGAAGGCTCCACACCAGCTCCCTTTGTTACATTTTAAATACAGAGGACTATTCCTGACTTCCACAGGCAAAGAGGCTCTCCCCTTTTCTGGAAACACATGGTCCTCCCTGTCAAAGTTTCTTTTACCCATTTTCAGAGACACATGGACCATGAAATAAGTAACCTAGATTTTTAAATATCTTCCAGGATCTCAATATTGGCTTCAATCGTGTTTGTAAACACTGGGTGAGCCACATCAAGTGTCCCTGTGGATAGATCTGGCCACGCTCCTCCGTTTGCAACCCCTGAAGTTAACACTAAATCTCAGAGGCAGCAGGGTCTCTGCCAGAAGGGCTGAGGTAGGAGAAGGGGCCAGGGCTGACTGAGAGGCTACCTGTGGGCCCCAGTGGGCGCAGAACCAGCTGGGTAACCCCAGAGCTACAAAGATTTGGCAGACAGTGCAGATGGGAGCCAGGGCAAGGGTGGCACTTCCCAAAGTCCAGGGGGAGCACGGACACAGAAGGTGCCAACCGGTGTCAATGGAAAAGTGGTTTCACAGCCAGAGAAAAACTTAGGAGACGCTGCATTAACAGGGCTGAGCAGGTTTCTTTACTCCTGACTTCCTGCAGCCTCCCATAAGTTGGTGTGAATGAGGAAGCCCAGGAGGTCACAGAGGAACACAATTTTCCCTGATCATAAGTGACTTAAAATCTCTCCCCACTGCAGGGAAATGGTGTTCCGGAGAGCCCCCTCTGAGAAACCCCGGGGCCTCCCAAGGTATCAGGAGAGGAAGATGAGGGAAGGTACAGCTTCGGCCAGAGACACTCATCTCAGGAAGGTGGTGAGGGTCGGAAGGGCGCGTAAGGAAGTCGCAGGAAGTAGGCAGGTGATAATGGGATGTTCACGTCACAATCTGTCCCTCTGAAAGGACATGTCAGAAACAAAGGGAATGAAAAATAAGACTGCGTGAGGAAAGAGCCCACCAAAAACCCATGCAGGCCGCCTCTTACTGCCTGGTTTTGTTAATAAAAAATTAAATTCGTATACAACTATGAAAATTTAGAGTAAAAATATGAAAATCTATCATCCCCTTCCACAGAGGTGGCTACCATTAACAATCTGGTATACATTTTTCAGGATCTTTTAAAATATGTAAGCATACATACGTGTGTGTATACATGTGTATATATGTATGTATATACAACTGTTGTGTTTTTTATAAAGACTAATAGGTCTTTTTCTACACTTGCTCTTTTTCCTTTTGGCCTCATGATGTAACACGACCATCTTCCTACGTCTGCTCAGAGACCTGTCCCATTCTTCTCAGTCCAGACATAACTCCATACTACCAACAATCCTAATTTCTTATCAGACCCCAACTGACGGGCACCGGGATTATCTCCAGATCTTCAGCATTACATCCTACACTGGACTCGCCAGTGCCTAATTCCACGCACACCACCCAGGCAGAGCACCGTGGAGGGCAGAAGCCTAACACAGAAATCCTTGGTCAAACAACACGTTGAGTTTTAAATTTTGATAAGTGCTGCGAACTTTGCTCCAAGTTTGTCCAGGTTTATATTCCTACCAAAAGTGCATTTCCTCACCAGCACCAGATGTTATCAGTCTTTTTGATTTTTGCAGATCAAAGGCAAAAAATACCTTATCATTTTAATATACATTTCCTAAAGAGCAAATGAAGTTGGGCATCTTTTAATTTGTCCATTAGGCAGGAGTATTTCTTCTGTGTTGTTTGTTCATACACTCAGCAACCACCCCCATTTTTATTCGGTTATCCTTCTCCATGTATTTGGGGGTTCTTGCCTATTATGAAGGATAGTAACCTTTATATGTTATATGCTACAAAATCATTCTCATGTCTGTCATGTGTTTTCTTTTTAATTCTGTTTAAGATATCTTAAACTATATAAAAACTTCACATTTTCATGTGATTAAATATGTCATCTTTTACTTTATGGCTCCTGAGTTCTATGGCCTCTTTAGGAAGCCTCCTGCTCTCCTAGACTTGAACAGCACAGGCTCTGGAATGAGCCTCCCATGACGGCCCCCACACCCCATGTTCACATCCTGGCAGATCCCACTTCCCAGCTACGACCTAGTCCTGCCTGTGCCTGTCACAGAGGCTTGGTGTCTACCACACAGGGCTGTGATGACAAGATGCGTGCATATGTGGAAAGGCCTAGGGCCCTGCCTGTTTCATTTCATTTCAGGGTCTTCCTTAGACCCATGAAAATATGCCTCCTTCTCTTTCCTAAGGCCTCAGTGATATCCAGATATGCAATCTGTCACTTGGACATCCTTATAATAATCAAATTAATATCTATTATATATTAAGCACTATGTATCAGGAACATCCTAATTGCTTCATATAACAATAACCACAAATAATAATATTAAGAGCTAACATGCAAGGAATGCCCCTTATGTGCCAAGCACTGTTTCTAGCACTTTATTAACCAGCACAAGACCCCATGCTCTCAATTCCCATAATACATAATTTTTATTCACATGCATTTCCATCTAATCCTCACAACAGTCATAAGAAGCATGTTCCATTATTATATCCATTGTACAGATGAGGAAACTGAGGCTTAGAGCAGCTAGGTCATTTGTCCAAGGTCACATGCTAATAAATGGCAATAAATGAGTCCCACGGGGGCCCAACTTAGGGTCAGCCAGCGCCATGTGAGTGGTCAGGCTATGGAATAAACTCGGGGCCTTCAGTGGTTGTCTTATCTAGTCTCAGAATTCCCCGCCGAGGTCGCTGGCAGGGCTGGCGTAATCCTCAGCAAACTGCCCGGACTGTGCTCAAGTAAAGGAGCTGCCTTACGAGTCGGGGACACGGAAGGCAGGAAGGGTGCATCTGCTCAGAGACAGAGTGAGGAGCAAAGGCAGGGATAAGTCGCAAATTATAATTTGAGGTCACTTGGTATTCCTCTTTAAACTGCCCACTTCCCCTCTGGGGCCATGTTGCTGAACTATTTCCACAGTTCAAACGAAAAATGAAGAATTTCCTGAAAACCCAAGTACATTCAGGAACAGCTACTGAGTGTCCAGCTGTAAACAGAGGGAAGGGTCATGAGGTCCCACAGGACGTCGTCAGCCCTGGAAGACATTTTCTAGGCAGGCAGCCGAGGGGGTGATGGAAGTTCCCAGAGAGAGGTTTAAGGTCCTGGGTCAAGGCCACTCCTGAGACAATGAGGAGTTCTGGGTGCAAAGGGTGATGGGGTTCCCCAGGAGACGACCTGGCTGCCTGCAGGGAGAGGCCAACCGGGTTGGGTGCTTGGAGCTAAAGGACCAGCGGTGGGGTGTGAGAGGTGCTTGGAGCTAAAGGACCAGGGGTGGGGTGTGGGGGGGTGCTTGGAGCTAAAGGACCAAGGGTGGGGTGGGGGGGGGTCTCAGGGGATTCCCAGGGTTCCTTCTGTGCTTTCTTATTTTGTTTCTATTATAATTCCCTGGATTTGTCCCTGGGGGTATCACCATTCCTTCTGTCCTCCGGTTTCCCGCCTAGACGTCTCCTGAGAATTCCAGGAAGCCAGGACTTAATCTTCTGGGTGCCCCAGGAGCCTCCCTGGGACCAGGCCCCCAGGCTGCACTTGCTTCTCTGTTGCCCAGAGCCACAGAGCAGGCCGCAAGGCAGCCTGGGCGCCCCTGCCCCGGATGGCACTGAGAGAGCAGCCCAAAGGCCGTGGAACCTGGCCAAGCCTCACTGCCCCAGGGCTTGCGGCTGGACAGCCACCACATGCCAAGGACTCACAGGGCAGGCAGCAAGCGTTTTTAGGGCAGAGGTGGCAGTGGCATGCTGTCCAAAGAGTACACCCCCACACCCTGGACATGGGTGGTTACGGAGGTATGTCAGCAAGTCTTGGCTAAAAAATGCAATTCTAAGTTAGGATTGAGGCATCGCTCTGTCTCATGTGGCCGCTGAATTCTCAAAGACAGTACAAATTCCCAAGTTACTATCAGATATTTTTGTTACAGCAGACTGAACCCCAAAAAGCAATGATCACTAGGAAGGCAGAGGGGTGTCCCAGCTTGGTAAGTGAGTATAAGTGTTTACGTACATGTATATAAATACAAACACACACACACATATGCGCATGTACACGCACACAGCATGAAGTGAATGGATTCCTGCTGGCACCTTGATTTCAAACTTGTGGCCTCCAGAACAGTGAGAATAAACTTCTGCTGTTTTAAGCCCCCAGGTCTGTAGTATTTTGTTACAGTGACGTTAGGGGGCTAATGCAAGACCGGCACGTTTTCTGTAGCCCTCCCAGGTGCTGGTCCAGTGGTCAAGACATGTTCATTAATCATTTGGTCATGAAAATATTTAATTAGGCGTCAACCCATGCCATGGCCAACTCCATTCACAGACTGCAGGCTTGGGATGGGAGAATGGTGTCCTATAAGAGGGGAAGCAGTAAACTCTCTTAACGAGGGCAGTAACCTAGAGGAGGGGCCAGGAGTGAGTCTCTAACAGCAGCCCTTCAGTTGAGACCTTCCAGAAAGTGCGTATGTTTTTTTTCCCAAGAGACACACAGGAAGCAGGAAGAAGGAGAAGGGATCTATCCCAGGGAGTAAACTAAGAATCTTCCCCAGAGCGATGTCTTTGGTGTGACAAATGCCACCACCCACTGGGACACAGGTCCCCAAGCCAGGGAGTCCCAGAGTGGGGTGCAGGAGGGAGGAACCCACCCCCTGCTCCTGGGGCCAAGGACCACCCACCTCACCAGCACTTCAACATCAGAGACAGGTGAATGCATCCATTTTTAAAAGGTACAGAGTATACATACAGTTTTAAACTCACAAGAAGCTAAATGTGAAATAAAATCCATCGACTTACACGTAGAATCCTTGAGAATTATCAATAATCTCATAAATCATCTGAGATTTGATGGAACTAAGCTTCTCCATGGCTGTGGCACCGCCGTTGTTCTTAATCCACTCCAAGACCAAGCCCATAACATAGATGCTAAAATGAAGATTTAATAAAAAAAAAAGCCATTTAGTTCAGCTTTGCAAAAGTACAAAAATATTCAAGCAAATTGTTTAAGTGGCATTGAAACAGACTTAAAGACAGACTGAGAAATAGACAAGATCAAATCAGGGAACATGTGAACAAGAGCATATCATGGAGCAAGAATGAGGCTCAACCCAATTCTAGACCCCTGAAGGCCACTCAGAAAAAGAGGCTTCGTTAGACTCCTCGCCAGATGTTACATCAGTCCATTGTCACATCAGTCCCTCCTTGTCCAGGCCAAGTCCCATGGCAAACTCTTGGTGACACCTGGAATGCACTTCCCTCTCCCCACCACAGGGTGCCATCACACCCCTACCCAGAGTGAACACTTCACCTCCTGGACTCCCAGACCCCCTCGCCCACATCACCTGTGCAGATTTTTACCATTCGCCCCTTTATTTTAGACCTCTGTGTGCCTGTGTTTTGGACTCTATGGTCGTGGGAGCCTGGAGGCACACACTGTTCACCTTTCCTACCCACAGCCCCAGCTCAGAGCCTTCCAGTGGCAGAGAGTCAGTGTGGCACCAGGGTTAGGATATGGGTCAGTGCAGCCACTTACTGACCACCCAGGATGAGTCACCTCGGGAATATTCCACACACAGCCCCGTATACGGAAACATGCCCAGGTCAGGGTCAGTTAGGATGCACAGCAGGCAGTTAACAGTGGTTACCCTGGTGACTCTGCTCACCTGGAATTCTTCACTAAGTGTATGTGTTACTTTTCCAAATTTTTTAACACCTTGATTGCCAGGCTAGAAAAAAAATTGTTTTCCCTAGGGCCAAAGTGTTTCATTAAAACAAAACGATCTTTTCTAATTTGTTATTTTTTGTTTTCTTTGCATGAGTCACATACAACGCCATCCACGTTTTTTAGAATTAAATTGTCAATATTAGCCGGGCGCGGTGGCTCACGCCTGTAATCCTAGCTCTTGGGAGGCTGAGGCGGGCGGATTGCTCAAGGTCAGGAGTTCAAAACCAGCCTGAGCAAGAGCGAGACCCCGTCTCTACTATAAATACAAAGAAATTAATTGGCCAACTGATATATATATATAAAAAAAAAAATTAGCCGGGCATGGTGGCGCATGCCTGTAGTCCCAGCTACTTGGGAGGCTGAGGCAGAAGGATCACTCGAGCCCAGGAGTTTGAGGTTGCTGTGAGCTAGGCTGACGCCACGGCACTCACTCTAGCCTGGGCAACAAAGTGAGACTCTGTCTCAAAAAAAAAAAGAAAAAAAAAAAATTGTCAATATTAATTGCAACATGAAGAACATCAACAAGTAAGATTTTCATGAACTGCAGGGTTTTGCTTCACAAGGCCCCGGGCTCAAAACTAGTGTGAGTTAAATACAACTCACATGGCACTCGATGTGTTAAAGCAATACAAAATATTCCCTGTGTGGTAGGGCTTAGAAAAAGCACCTCAGAAATTGCCCCAGAAGACTCTCCAGCTATTTTAAAGATTCTGGCTCTGCAGAAGAGCTTCTGGAGTTGATGTTCTGGCACAACTTTCTCAGGAATAGGTGACAGTAACCACCACATTGAGCACTTTTCCCGGAGAAGAGCTCCCAAAGCTGATTCCACTACACACACACACACACACACACCCACACACACACACCAGGCTTCCCCCCATCCAGGGGAAGGTGGTCTGGGTCCCAGAGAAGACCATGGGACAGGCCGCTGGGCTTATTCTGCATCCTCCCATCCTTAACAAAGGGGGCCTGGGTTAACGTTTCTTTGTTTTGTATTTACATTAGTTATATTACCTCATACTGCAGCTAAAACAAATGCAGGTTCAGTTAGTCATGCTACGTAAAAACTGTTTTGTGGGGTTAGAAGAAGAACTTAAGCATCTCTTTCTTTATCCACTAATCAGGGTTGCTTGTTCTCCTGAAGAGTTAAAGAGAAGGACAGTGGGTCCTTTATTCCCCCCCAGCTCATTGCTCAGGGCTACGGAGCAACTATTTGAGGGCCATTTTATCCAGCACAGTTAAATCAAAGTTCCCAGGGCCATGGTCATTAGGCTCTGACAAAAATAAAAACAGAAACAAAAAAAACCACATGGCATCTTTTCAAACTTGGGACTCTACCCTTTGATGCAAAGTTCTGAGTGCCCATGAGATTTACATTCAAGGACTAGGGAAGGCATTTTGCCCAAATCTTTGTGTCTCCATTTAGAGATTGTTCTCACCGGGTGAGCTACGATTTTCTAACCTTGAGTGTTTAGGTACTCCAAGTGAACTCTAGTCACAGATTTAAGGTTATTCCTCAATCATACAGAACTTTTTTTTGCCTCTTTTTTGGAGGGGCAAAAGAAAGCAAAGCAACTTCTGGGAGGTTATCTTGGAATCAGAATCCATTATCTGCTGTCTTCTCCATTGACATGATTCTAACCTTGTTACTATCAATCCTGACTGGCCCCAAAAGAGCTGGTCTCAATTACTGCTGTTCTGACTCATCTGGGAAAGGAACTCTGCCCCTTTTCTGCCCTTGTTTGTGGCTCAGCCTTCTCCTCAGGCAGGAAAGGTCTGGAAAGAGAGTTCCTGCCCTCTCCCTAGCCCACGTCCACACCCCCAGTGGACCAGCGGAGCCGACAGTCACGGCCTGCGCAGGCGCTGGTGGGGGAGTCCCCGTATAAGAAAGTCTCTCTTCTGAGAAGACTTTCCTTCCGTGTCTCCAGGTCTGATTCCAGCCATCTTCACCTCCCGTTAGACCAAATGGCCTGCTTTCTCACTGTTCTTTTTAAGGGGTTTCACCCTACTATTAACAAGTGGATGTTCATTACATTTTTAAAAATGTACTTCAAGGTAACTATTGGAGAAGGTGCCTGGGGAGGGGGGTGCCACCTCCCCTGCCGGGGCTGTGCCCCACCACAACTTGCGGGCCTGCAGGCTGTGGGACAGTTCTTCCAGGACAGCACTTTTTCCCTGTCTCCTCCCTGCTGAAGCCGGTGGCGGCCTCAGCCTCCCTGGAAGACCCTCCTCCCTGTGAGGCAGGCCCGGCCCCACCTTCTAACGGGTCGGGATGCACCTCTCCCTCCTCCGGCCGGCCTGGAGCCTCGGCCCCTTCTCCAGGAACCCGGCAGTTGAGGTCCGAGTCTGCCCCCTCATCACTTAGCCTGCCGGTTCTCATGGCTGCCCAGGCCAGCTGGCCTCTGACCTCTGGTGCTTACCTGCTGCCTAGAGCCCCAGAGGCAGGACAGGCAAGCAGGAGCCAGGACTCAGGCCCACCCAACCCCACATGCATTTTCGGAACATTTTCTTTTCTTTTCTTTTGAGATACAGTCTTGCTTTGTGGCCCAGGCTAGAGTGAGTGCCGTGGCGTCAGCCTAGCTCACAGCAACCTCAAACTCTTGGGCTCAAGCAATCCTCCCGCCTCAGCCTCCCGAGTAGCTGGGACTACAGGCATGCGCCACATGCCCAGCTAATTTTTTCTATATATATTAGTTGGCCAATTAATTTCTTTCTATTTTTAGTAAAGACAGGGTCTTGCTCTTGCTCAGGCTGGTTTCGAACTCCTGACCTCAAGCAATCCTCCTGCCTCGGCCTCCCAGAGTGCTAGGATTACAGACGTGAGCCACCGCGCCCAGCCGGAACATTTTCAATCTGGGGAAAAAGAGTGGGTTTTGGAAGCCAGGGGAGCTCACCTGGACCACCTACTCCCTGAGGAAAGTGGGGGACACAAAGTGAGGAACTGCTCTGTATCCTGTGACCACACGGAAACCCAGTGGAAATTTCCACTGGAATTTGAACACTGAAAAAACTTCTTTCCTTCCTGTGGTAAATTATGTGGAAGACTTCTTCTTCTACAAGCAGCACCTGGCGGAAGTGGCGCTATGACAAGATCTGGACCCAGACGGAACCATCGCCTGCACTAGCCCAAGCCCCTCCTTTTAGCTGCTCCTTTAATAGAACTTCTCCCCATCACAGAAGAATTCTGTTGGGTAAAAGAGCCTGGACTCCAGGCCGGGCGCGGTGGCTCACGCCTGTAATCCTAGCACTCTGGGAGGCCGAGGCGGGCGGATTGCTCAAGGTCAGGAGTTTGAAACCAGCCTGAGCAAGAGTGAGACCCCGTCTCTACTATAAATAGAAAGATATTAATTGGCCAACTAATATATATAGAAAAAATGAGCCGGGCATGGTGGCGCATGCCTGTAGTCCCAGCTACTTGGGAGGCTGAGGCAGGAGGATTGCTTGAGCCCAGGAGTTTGAGGTTGCTGTGAGCTAGGCTGACACCACGGCACTCACTCTAGCCTGGGCAACAGAGTAAGACTCTGTCTCAATAAATAATAAATAAATAAAATACGTGCAAATATTTTTAAAAATGTGTCTCTATCTATCTATAATCAACTCATTTAAGCCCCACGGCAACCCAGTGAAGAGGGTCCCATTATTGCTCCCTGAGACCCTAAGGCAGGGCCACCTTGCTCTCCCTGAAGTGCTACAATGAGGCCCCACTCGGATGACAGGAAGCCAGGCTGATAGGACCCCTGATGACTGCGCTAAAAAAGAGAAAGGTGTTTCCAAGCCAGTAGGCGCGTTGTCAGGCAGCCAGCTTCGTGCAGGCCCAGCAGGGAAAGAAAGGAAAGCGCTCGACTATTCAAAGTTCTTCTCCAAAGCTGCCCCAGCTGTTTGAGATGCAGGACATGGCACCTCATGTACAGAGAGCTTGTAGGTTAATGGTGAACCACCAGGGCCTGGGTTACCAAGATCAAACAAAAAACACCACCATCCCACAAAAGGGCAGGATGAAAAACTGATCAAACACTGGGCAGAGGATGGAGAGAGAGAGGTGAGCTGGGAGAGAAGCCTGGCGGGACATCTGGGGCTGTTTGGGCAGCAGCTCAAGGAAGCACGATCTGCTTTGAAATGCCACCTCTGCTTTGACGGGAAATGGTGACCCACGGCAATGCAGTGTCCCAGAGTTACCTGAAACACGGAGGTGTGTTGTACAAGGAGCTGTTTCCGGCCTGCACCTTGTACTCCAGGACCGAGGGGCACTCTCTGAGCGCGAAGCCCAGCAGGTCATCGCGGATGATCACCACGGTGACCCCGGCAGAGCCAACGTTCTTCTGGGCACCAGCAAAAATCACACCAAACTTAAAAAGAGAAAGACGTGCTGCTTTAGAAGCATTTGGTCATTTTTCATAAACGTATGCAAACTTCCCAACCTCTAGCCAAAGCACAATTTTTACGAGGCAGTGACTCTATTCCTGTTTAGGGAGCAATCCGTGCTCTCAAGGCATCTCCATCTGGGACAGCAAATCCCTACCCAGAGTTCCAAGGCCTAAAGACGGGCTCTGCCTGGTCCCCTACCCTGGAAGGGGCCACCTAAGCCCATCACTGCCAAGGCCTCACACAGACTCATGTCCACTCTCCACACCTTTCTACATCCATGCCAGTCTTTCAAATGGGGCCTGACTCTCCTTGGCAACCAAGAAACGAAACAGGAGTTTTTATCTTTTTTTATTTGTACAAAGGGACAGTCAGAAGGTGCTGAGAAAGGGACTGCTGTGATAAAAAGAAAGAAGGGGACAAGCTGCCTGAGGGAGAAGAAATTTTAGAAAACAACAGACGTTTAAACATACTCCAGGAAATTTGTCGAGCAAGATATAAAACCCTCTCCCACGCTTGTCGATGAAAGCTTTAGGAAAATCGAGCGGCAACAGTGGGCGGTAAGTATTTTACAGTGACATTACTTAGACTCACTGGGGCCTGGTGATAATAAACAGCACACTATAAACAAAATGTGGTGTGTATCCACACAATGGAATATTACTTGGCCTTCAAAAGGAAGTTCTAACACACGCTGCAGCATAGATGAACCTTGAAGACGTTATGCTAAGTGAAATAAGCCAGTTACAAAAACCAAATATTGTATGGTTCCACTTACACAGGTACCTGGAGTAGTCAAATTCATAGAGACAGAAGTAGAATGGTGGTTGCCACGGGCTGGGGGCAGTGCAGCCACAGGAAGTTACTGTTTAATGGATAGAGCTTCAGTTTGGGAAGATGAAAAATTTCTGGAAATGGATGGTGGTGATGGTTGCATAACAATGTGAATATGCTTAATGCCTCTGACCTGTATACTTAAAAGTGGCTTAAAATGGGCCAGGCATGGAGGCTCACACCTATAATCCCAGCACTTTGAGAGTCGGAGGTGGAGGATTGCCTGAAGCCAGGAGTTTTGAAACCAGCCTGAGCAACATAGGGAGAACCCACCTCTACAGCAAATAGAAAAGTTAGCTAGGCATGGTATCATGCACATGTAGTCCCAGCTACTCGGGAGGCTGAGGCAGGAGGATCGCTTGACCCCAGGAGTTTGAGGCTGCAGTGAGCTGTGATGACACTATTGCACTCTAGTCTACAGAACAGAGTGAGACCCTGTCTCAAAAAAAAAAAAAAATTAAAAGGGCAGACTACCACTCAGATGCTTCAACTGTCGTTTGTAAATTCTTTATAGACATTATTGCCCTAGTTGCATGCACCTGGTGTACTGGCCCCTGCCCCAGCTTGGTGAGCCACTTGTAAAGTCTGTGTGCCCCATTGATGCTTTTAGAGTTGAGGTGGTTCCAACACAAGGGTCCCTCAAACTTGATTAGGCCCTTGAAGAGAACATGTTACTCCCAATGTGTTGACCAAAAAAGCTTCTATGAGCCACTCTCAAAGGCAGGTACTCCCCAACGATTTGAGTGTGATTCTGTAAGGCGATTATTATCATGGAGCCTGAGAATACCAGGACATAAAGCACTTCAACAAGCAATTGTCACCGTGCTCATGGACAGCTGCCCTGGCTCAGGGCTCTGCTGGCCCAAGATACCCAGGGTTCTTCCTGTTCTTAGATATATTAAAATGCCCCTAAAGAAATCGAGTCACTGGGTTCCCCCAACCCAGCCTCTTTTATACTCTACCTTGGAAACATCCACTGGCTTGGACAGGAAGTTTGAGGACATGTCACAAACCAGTACTGCCCCCTTGACATCAGGTATAAAGTCAAACTCCACACCGTGCACGGTCTCATTTGCACAATAATACACATAGGAGGCATCCGGGCTGAGGTTCCAGGTGCTTGGATCTGGAATTTCTATAACAGAAAACAAGTTTAAAACCTCACAATTCTACTCTTCTCTTTTCTTATGTGGGTGGCAGTTAAGCAGGATATCTCCCCCAGCAATGAAAGACTAATTCTAAAGCACTTCACAAGTGAAAGCACCCTACCAATCCTCCATTGTCATCACCACCAATATCCCAAAAGGAAATGATCAATCCCACCCTTCGACTGTTACCAGATACAAATAATCTTCAAAAATGGCATGGGGGGCCGGACGCGGTGGATCACGCCTGTAATCCTAGCACTTTGGGAGGCCGAGGCGGGCGGATTGCTCAAGGTCAGGAGTTCGAAACCAGCCTGAGCAAGACCCCGTCTCTACCAAAAATAGAAATAAATTAATTGACCAACAAAAAATATATATACAAAAAATTAGCCGGGCATGGTGGCACATGCCTATAGTCCCAGTTACTCAGGAGGCTGAGGCAGTAGGATCGCTGAGCCCAGGAGTTTGAGGTTGCTGTGAGCCAGGCTGATGCCACGGCACTCACTCTAGCCTGGGCAACAAAGTGAGACTCTGTCTCAAAAAAAAAAAACAGAAAAAAAAAAAAAAGAAAAAAAATGGCATGGGAAGCTGGGCGTGGTGGTACATGCCTGAGTCCCAGCTACGCAGGAGGCTGAGGTGGGAGGATTACTTGAGCCCAAGAGTTAGAGACTGTAGTGCACTATAATCACACCTGTAAAAAGCCACTGCACTCCAGCCTGGGCAACAGTGAAACCTCGTCTCAAAATAAAATAATTTTTTAAAAAGGCATGGGGGATATTCGGGTTTTTTTTTCTTGTAACCCAGCATCCATCCAACCTACATCCATTGAGGAGTTAGTACTTTCTTTCTGGGACCCCAGCCCTCACCCATCCTCAGCTCATGTGGTTCCAGTGGAGCCAATTAAACCCAGAGGCAGCATGTGACTCCGGCATGGCCACAGTGACTGATTGAGAATGGGGCTCAGGGGACATGAGACCATTCTAGGGAATGCTCCACAAAGGCAATGGAAGTTGGGAGAATATAAGGTCGAGAGCAGCTGCGGCCACCTTCCAAGAAAGAGGGGACAGCTTCCCCTGACTGTGGAGCCACCATGGGAGACAGGGAGACATTGCTGGTGCCCCTAATCAAGACAAGCCAGCCCTGGGCTTTTCAGCCTATGGATAACTAAGTCAGCCTATAGATAACTCTTTTTGCAGAAGCTAAGTCAGCCTATGGATAACTCTTTTTGCAGAAGCTAGTTAGTTAGTAGTCTTAACTAGCACAGCCACCAAATCTAAATGGTATGCAATTAACTACTGACAAGGGGAGTTAAGCATTAAAAACTGCAGACCGCCCCCGGCAGGGATAACCCAGCACCAGCGTTTCACTGTCCAGCTAAGCTCCCAGAACTTACTCGTATAACTCCCAAGTTTAGGGTGGACGACATTCACAGTCCCAAACTTCTTGGCTTCTTCTGCGGCCTTGGCTGACCAAGCTCCTGTCACCACATAGTCGGCACACCTTCCTGCTTTCAGGCCAATCAGGTTTAAGGGGACCGCGCTGAACTGGCCACATCCACCTCCTTGCACAAAAATTACCTTGTAGTTGTCTGGAACGGCTCTGGGCGGAAGCACAGGTGACAGTAAATATAGTCTGACGTGGTCAAAGATTGAGAGTGAGGGAAACTGTACCAAGTGCTTTACCTTGGGGGCATTTACAACAAGAAATACAGTAAAGTTCCACTGCTACTTTGGCTTCCCTATTTCAGTCATTTATCTATTCATTCCTTGGACAACTGCTCACCGGGGACTCACAGAAGCCTGTGGTTACTGTTTGACCAGAAGCTCTTCCTGCTTTACCTAGTGACAATACCCTGGTGTCCCTTTAGGACATCACTGACCCTCTGCCACTCTCAGTCCACATGGTTCGACTGTGACCAACCCCAGCTGGAGGGGGTGAGCACCTGCCCCAAGCTGGCCAGTGGGATTTGGTGCGGGGACCTTTGCCCAAACTTCTAGGTAGGAGGAACTACTTCCATTGAGGAAAAGAATAAACATGTAGGAACTAATCCTGCAAGCCCTGGTGGCCATCGGCAGAGCAAACACAGAAGACAACAGAGCCAGAAGATAGGGGAAAAGACCTTCCTGGTGTCATCTGAGCTCCTAAATCCTCCAGAACTTTCTGTTAGGTGAGGTAAGCCAGTGAGTTGGGATCCTATCACTTGAAACCAAAAGTCCTATAAGTACTTATATGTCAAGCACCATGCTATGGATCAAATGGACACCGGGGAGGGATTTTTCATGATGCTTTAGGCCTAGTCACGTAATCACATACCTAACGTACATTCAGGTAAAGAGCAAAATTCTTCGGCTCCATGATGGAAAATGAAAACGATGATTAGAATGGCCACCAGCAGCAGAATAAGGCCAGCTCCAGAGGGATGAGGCCACAGAAACTGGACCCAACCCATCCAGTAAAGTCAGACTTAGGGAATAGGTATGCACAAGGCAGATTACCTGACCAGGGGAACAGAGCTCCCAGACACAAAGGTAAAATAATAAAGAGCAGAGGACAAGGTAGCAAGGTCTTGGGGAACAAGTGGTAGGTACCTAAATATCTTGTTCTGAAAGATGCCTGGTCTACATTCAATGCTCAGTAGGCTAGTGAAGCAGCCAGCCAGGCCTTAGGGACTTCAACCTCAATGTCCTTGCAGCTGGGAAGACTGGCACCCCAGGGTTCCAGATGTGTTACTCAGAGGCAGGGCAGTTACCAAGGCCAAGAACTGGATAAAAGGAAACTAGACAGAGGGCTAGATGCAGGGGTACGTGGTAGGAACTTGGTTAGGGGAAGTGAGGATAGGCCCATAAATTGAACTGGGACGCCGATCAGAAGAGACTCACAGGCATGTGGTCAAATGCTACCTCTCCCCAGGCTGAGGTTCCAAATACACCTCCATGAAGGACAGGCGTGTGAAGCCAAGCAGATGACTACAGGATCTGAACATTCACACTGCAGCAGGCTCCTACTGCTCCTCACAGAAATAGCACCAAGCCTGCCCCACCTGAATCACTTTATCAAGGCAATTTAAAAAGGAAAGTTATGGAAAAATCAACTCAAACTCTGTTAATGAAATAATGCAAGAGTAGACACTAACGTGTTAATGATTATCCCTGACCGGTGGGACTATAGATAATTCCAGTTTGTGAGTTCCAGTATTTTGTCTAACCTTTCTACCATGAACATGCATTACTCTTGTGAGCAGAAAAAAAGTGGTTTGTTTTCAAGTTTACTATATGCACAGGTGTATATGAGTACCTTTATATAATATATAAAACCTCTCCTTTAAACAGCAATCTATTTAAGAATAAGGTATCCTCTGGGTAGAAAAAACAGTGCAGACAACCCAGGAGGCTTCGTTTAAACAGCAGGTCCTGGAGTTTAGAACACATAAAATTACCCAAAGAGCCCTTTAAAAATAAATTTCTCCAGAGATTCTGATTCAGCAGATCTGGGTGGGGCCCAGCACTTGAATTTTTAAATATTTCCCCAAAAGGTGACTCTGACAGGTGATCTGAGACCCATACTTTAAGAACCCCTGAGCTAGTTCATATTCAATTATGCTGACAAAGATGACTATTTCTTTGTCATTTAAATCCCTTCCAAGCCAGTTTAACTGCCATAGTGCTGAAAAGTCTTTCCTAGTTTACAATGATTTAAATCTCTGGAAATATCCCATAAAATAAAAACAAAAGCACTAGCACAGGGTGGGCAACAAATAAAAAGCATTATGGACTAATAGTGAATTTGGAAGAATCCTAAAAGATCTAGATAGAAAATGATGTAACAGACATCCAGGTTTAGAGAGTATCAAACAAAAGTAATATAATTTGGTCTTTTTAAAACTTACAACAATTCCCGCACAAGATTCTCTGTGTTGTTAATAATCTTGGCAAAATCTGACGATCTGTGACTCATTTCTGTGGAAGGAAAGACAAACAACAACAAAAAAAGTTTCAGTTCAAAACCAAATGAATGGAAATAATTATAAAATTTGCAAGTAAATAATGTAGGGAAAGTTCAGTTATTCTGCATTCATATTGTGGGCCCAGGTTCACTAGTTTAAGGGACAATCTGAATTGATTTTCAAATTGCAAACATTTAAGCCTTATAATCATGGCATGATGACTTTTCAAGTGGCTTGCTCACTGAACAAGCTATTTATTAACTCAACACTCTTGTGATGTTCTCTGCGACTCTTCTTACCATCTCTTTCTCACAAACAGGAAACCATGTACAATGGTTGCCCTCTAGGACAAGAGCACAAAATCCCATGCTGTGATCTCACTTCACAGAAATTAAAGTGCATGTCTCAAACCCACAGGGACAAATTTTAATGGAAATATGCAATACAATTTACCCTATGGTCTCCTAACACCATGCAGCCTTTGGAACTACCACACACAAAAAATAAAAAACTAAATAAAAGAAAGTAAATTTTAGAACACAGAGGTCCTCTTCCTCAACGATATAGGGGAGAGACACATAATAATGAAATTATTAATGTGCAAGCCCTTCATAAAAGGTTTGTGTACTTTTAAATTTTAATAGGGTTATATTTAAGTGTAATAAAAATGTAAATTGAAAGTAAAGCAATATTATAAATGTTTGGGAGCACTGTTATGCAAATGCATAGTATCTTCTGATCCCAGATCCTGTGATTAGCAAAAACCAATTATGACAGGGTAAGTAGAGATGTCTGAAACTCTCACTGGCATTTACACTGTTTTCAAAATTGTTTCTATAAAACACACAACCTAAATTTTTAAAGGTTAAAAATATATGTATAAAGGCCTTTAGGAAGACCCTGCAGAAATTCTAAGATTAATGAATTTAAATTAGTTCCCTTTGAAATCTGGATATTTACAGAATTCAAAAGTAAATCTTACCAAGAACACTAATGCCAACTCCTTTGTAGTTTAATAACTCTTTTTGTATCTCTAACAACACCTAAAAAAAAAAAAGAAAAGAAAAGCTGATTTCGATATGCTGTGCACAGCTTTCCCTCGGTACATATAACCTGAAGAGGGAAGGTCTACTCACAAGCCAGTAAGGTCCCCTGGCTTCTGTCCCCGCCCACAGCCAGTCCCTTCCTCCCCATCTTCCTACGAAGCCTGTGATGATGCAACTTACACACATATTGACCATAAGATTAGGCAACATGATTGACACTAAGATACACTTTTTCCAAAGGTGTGAATTTATTTACTAATTCCCTAGAAAATGTCCTCTTCACAAATTTCATTCACCACTCTCCTAAACCTAAATAAAGTACAGAATGCATAAAGTTCTGGGTTCTGGAAACAACAAAAAAGAAAAAAAAATACAATTATATCCAAATTATACAGATAACTCAATTATCTGATCTCTTTTGGTCTAAGGTGCTAGACTGAGACGGGTGGGGTAGGCAAGAAGAAGGAAGAGTCACTGTGAATTAAGATGCATCCCAGGATGCTGCAACACAGTTGGCAAAATGTTGACAGAGGTGGGTCCCTGGAGGTTCACTATATTCCGTCTTTGCCTATGTGAGGATTTCCATAATAAAAAGAAAAAGAAAAAAAACTCTAAAATGAACACAAAATAAGCGCAAAAGACCCTCAATAAAAGCAGCCCACCAGAGAAGGTCTACAAATGGGAGATCATTTCTTTAAAAGAGACCATGTAAGGAGAACATCATTAAAACATAAGACTAACCTAACCCAGATTGCAACTTATCTGAAAAAACAGTACTTTAACAATGAAGAATTAGACAAAAAAAAAGATTGCCTCAAAAACCAGGTTCAAGAATGTATCACTGTTTTTTGAAATGGGATGCTTGTTAGCACTGGCTGATGACATAAACTTTAGTGAATTCTTTCCTTTAGGAAACAAACATTCATCGGTGAATCATTTTTGAACTTGTTCTAAGATTGTATTTTTCTATGGACAGTATTTCTTGAAAAGACATCTATAAAAGTTTATAACCAAAATCATTACAAAGAATTTTAAAGCCTTCTACTTAAAATGCACACCCCCCCCCAATTCAATGGGATGTTTTCCAAACTGCAGAATGCAATCACTTTTGTGGATCACAACTAATTTTTTTAATGAAACAGAACAGACTGAAGCCAAATACAATAAAAAAGTGTATGTCACAGATAATTAGCCTAAACATTCTTTCATAATGCTTTTATTTTTATAATTATATGTATGTGCTTGCCATTTTGTTAAACTATATTTTCCATTGTAGGTTACAGTCAAAAAAGTTTGAAAGCTTCTCTAATTTTTACAAGTCACTAAATCAAGAGGACACATAAAAAGCAACATCTGCCTGTCTCCCCGTCCCCCCACCCCTGGTTACAGACCATCTGGGGGCAAAAATCCTCCCAGGAAAATAATGAAGAAATAATTGTATTGCTGATGACAATTGCCATTATGATAAATTCATTAAAAATACACAGGGAACAAATATTTGGAAGACTCCAAAACCTCAGGGACAGAAGGAGACTACAGGAAACGATCCACAATTGGAGCAAGGAATCTTACCTAAAATGAACTGCAATAATTGAGAAAAAATAAGCCCCAGTTCTTTCGGCTACTGTGAGAGCTGCCCCCAGAAAAGCAAGATTGTCCTTTCCCTCTAAAACTGTAAGATTCTCTGTTCTTACCACAGCACAGAGGAGGCTGTGTCCCAGGGAGATTTGTACTCTGTTCAACAATTGATAATTGTAAAACACTTGGCTATGCCTCTTGCTGTTGCAACATTACTATCAGCTTTATCCTGGTTAGAAAAATAAAACTATCAGAGGCGGCAGCTGCCTGTCAGTGGGTTCGAGTCACAGCAGAGACTTTGCCTCCTTCATAGCGGGTGGGGCTGGGGAGGGTGAGTGCTGGTGGGGGGCGGTGAGGGTCTGGGAAGGCGGAGAGTGAGTTCCACTTGCACTTGCAGAGTCTGGTCGTGGCCCGGTGGAGAATTCAATCATTCTGTTTGCTCCAGAACAAACAGAACAGAGCAGAGTTAAGCAGCCCATTGCCTACCAGAGTACAAATACTCGAATGCCTTTAGGGGATAAGCAGGTTAAAAAAAAAGAGGGGAGAAAGGCTTTAAGGAAGAGTAGGTTCTCTAGGGGACAAGGAGGGGAAAGCTCTGAAGGCTCTCAAATTTACATTTCTGAAAAGCGGTGCTCTCATGTGCAGAGTAAACCGAACACGGGGGGGGGGGGGGCGGGGGGCGGAGGGACACGAGGGTTTTCAGTTTGCAATCCCCTTCAGTTAACTTGATCCACTGCCGTATGCAAAACCCACCATTCATTCATTCATTCATTCATTCATTCATTCATTCATTCATTCATTCATTCATTCCGTGTCCATTCAAGCACCCGCTCCACACTGCCCGTGCTCTCAGCGCAGCCGCGCGAGGCGAGCGCAGAGGTGGGAGCTTCCTTTCGGCCGCGCCTCCGCCCCCGGCACAGCCCGGCCCGGGAGAAGGCACAGCCCAGAGGCTACAGGTGCCTGCCCCCGCGGGGCAGCATGCACCGGCGGACCGAGTCGTGCACGCCTGGCACCTGCAGCCGGCGCCAGGGGCAGCTGCACGGGCACGCCTCGCCGAGCTCCCTTCACCGGCCGCATTCTTCCAGAAGCCGGCTGGCGGGCGCCACTGAACGCGGGGCGCGCGCGCAAGGGCAAAGCGTCCAGGAGCCTCGCGGCGGGGAGCGGGGACCCCAGTGGCCGGGGCTCGGACGCGAACCCGCCGCGCGCACGCTCCCGCCCGGACCGCACTCCAGGCGCGCGCTCGCGGGGACTCACCGAGCGCGGCAGCTTGGCGGGCCCGGGCCCGAAGTTGACAACCTGGCTCGGGGCGTCCATGGTGCGGCGGCAGAGGCAGCGAGGCAGCCGAGCGGGACCGAATACGCGGACGGCGAGCGCTCGTGGGCCGCGGCGGTGCAAGTGCGCGGCGTGCACCGACCCCTGCCTCGCTCCAGCGCCGAGTCGGCGCCCCATTGGCCCGCGCTGTTGCCGGCCCCTCGCTGATTGGCGGGCGCGAAGGAGCGCGCATCCTCATTGGTAGCGCTCTCGGGCTGAGTCCGGGAGCAGTCGCTCCTCCTCGGGTTTACTGTTTCAACCCCCCTTTCGATCAATGCAAGGCGTGCGGAGATTGCAACAGCCAGCCGGCCCGGCGGAGCGCCAGCCTGAGCATCGCGGTGGCGGCAAGAGGCGGCCCCTGCCAACATACGTTCGCGCCTTTGAGCCTCCGTCAGGCTGGTTCCCGCACGGGGACATCCGCCCACCCCTCCTCCACCAGCCCTGGAGTTGGGCTCTGATGCATTTGTTCCAGAACCAGCAGCCATTAATTCGCCAAACATTTCTAAGCACCCCCACGGGCGCCAGATACCCCAGTGGAGAGGCAGGACCCTGAAGGATGGAAGGGCCGGGTGAAGGATGGACTTGGGGGAGAGGGTAGACAAGGCTCTTTTTACTTGCACGTGAGTCCCTAGTTCCTGCAGGATGAAAGAATGGATGTAGCCAAGGACGAAGGGGGAGCGCTGGCCTGGGATGCCTGGGTGCCCCCAAGGAAGTCCTCTAAAGTCGCGGGTTCTCCATTTCCTCCTTTGTGAAGCAAGTGAGCTGGAACCCGGCCACCGCTCTCTCAGGTTGCGCCCACACTGACAAGCTGTGCGTTTAGAAACGTGAGGAGATACTAACAGGACGCGATACCATCGGGAGCTGCAGCCTAAGCCAGAGGGAGGTGGCCCTCTGCCAGGCCAGGCGCAGCGCCAGAGCTGCTCAAACTTTTCCACAGAATTGTTCTCAAAAGAACTCCAGTGGAGACCCACATGAGGTTCTGAAACAGGGAGGCCCCCTTCTCTGCAAGAAGAAAGTTCTTTTGAGGTCTGGAATTTCATCATTGTTTTTTAAATGTGAATTTTGCATTCTACTCCATAATTTAACCTCGTTTCTTTCAATACAAAAATATTTGTACATGTCTTTTCAGTAAGACTGAATATGCACGGTGCAACTACCCCAGTTTGCGAAGGCTTGTGATCTCACAGGATTTGGGCTTTTGTTTGCTTTTGGTCTTGAGTATGTGGATGGATAGGGCTGGGAGCAGAGGTCCAGCTCTGGGTCTGGGAGTTGGAGGGCAAATTTTCTATAAAAAGCCCAAATGAACAAGGACACTGCCTTCCTCAGTACCTTCATTAAGAAAACTGCAAAATTGACTAGGAAGTATGACTCAGCACATAAACTCAGGCATGCAAGAAGTGTCACATATCCATTATTTTATACAATAATTCAGTTTAGACCCCTAGCAGCTGATCTGTGGGGGAGTAAGGGAGTTAGCCTTAATTTTTCCTAGAGTTCCTAACCCCAGGAATTTACACAGCCCCATAAAGTGTGGGTTGGGAGGAGGGACCACACATCCATTTAGTCCTCTGTCACCAGAAAATATGGCTGAATTGTTTCCACTGTCCAGGTTTACATGGCTGTTTCAGTTGATTAGCTCTACTACTTGTATGTCCCCTGAGTGACACAGGGAGTTGGGATAGGGCGAGAGTAGACATTGCCTCCTCTGCTAAGACATGCCATGTAGCCATTCCTCACTTGGTCCTGTAGTTTCCAAGACCGTATTTCAGTGAGACGGGTCACACATACCTTTGGCCTCAGGACCTGTTGACCTCTGTCTCTCTCTTCTTGATAGCCCTGCATAATCTCTTTTTCAGTCTAAGGAAAAATCCATCTCTTTCTATGTTTTTTCTATTCTCTGTCCATGAACATATTAAACCAAAGCCACAAACGCAAATGCATCCAGGGGCCACTGAGGGACATGAAACAAGTAGTGAGGACTGTGGCGAGTTGAGTGCACACACCTATTTGTGGCAGAGGTGCGTGTGTCCACCACACACTTGTGGCCCTCCATCCATGGGTTAGAGTTGTCAGCAGTAAGTGGCTTCCCCAGTGGACTCCCCATTTCCCAACTCCCTTTACATCTAGGTGGGCCACATGACTGGGTCCGCCAGGGGAATGTGAGCCAAATGGGTGTATGTCACTTTCAGGTCAAGGTGGTTGAGAAATGGGCATGCTTCTCCACTTTTTTTCCCATTCTGCAGGCTAAAACCAGAAGACTGGGTCCTGACAGATGGTGGAGACACGCAAAAAAGGAGCCCTGGGCCTCTGAGTCACCTGCACTGGACTTGCCATATGTAAGTGAGAAATGGACTTCTCTCGTGTTATGCCACCGATACCTGAGGGGCTATTTGTTACAGAGGTTCCCCCCACTATCCTAATTAATACACCATCCTCAATGCGACAGCTGAAGTTCAGCTCCAGCTGGTTGTTGTCAAGTGGGTAAACACGGTTGTGGGGCTGTCTTCACATTTTGAGAAAAAAAGCCTGAAACCCAGATTTTTATGTGAAGTCTCCCGACTTTTAAACGTCTACAAATTTACATTTCAGCAAAACATTGTACAGACCAATATTGTGAGGGGCAGAACCCCAGCTTATCTGAGGCCTGATTGAGCCTACAGATCACAAACTCTGCTCAAGACTATTCCATGGTGTTCTGCCCCGAGTTGCCCCCAGTTCAACAAGGAACATGCTCAGCTACTGCATAAATGAAGGGACAGGAAAAGAGAAAATGCTGGGAGAAATATAATCTCAAAATATTATTCTGTTCACCTTGCCTGTTGTGCAGTGCTGATGTATAAGGGCAGCCCAGGGAGCCCCTGCATTTCAGGAGACACCCTCCCATCTTTGGTAAATTCTCATTTAGCAGGTTAAAAAAGAGCTCCTTTATGGAATATATAGGGTAAAAGGGCAAATTTTCAATTTTCACAGGTTTGTTTGTTTTATTGGAGACAAGGTCTCGCTCTGTTATCCAGGCGGAGTGCAGTGGCATGATCAAAGCTCATTGCAGCCTTAAACTCCTGGCTCAAGCAATCTTCCTGCCTCAGCCTCCTGAGTAGCTAGGACTATAATCACGTACTATCACACCCAGCTAATTTTTATTTTTTTGTAGAGATGAGGTCTCGCTATGTTACCCACGCTGATCTTGAACTCCTGGCCCCAAGCAATTCTCCTGCCTCAACCTCCCAAAGCGCTGGGATTACTGTGTGAGCCACTGCGCCCAGTCCGCAGGTGTTATTTATTGAGCCCTTACTGTATATGAAAGATGCTGGACTCTGTTGCGATTTCCTGTCAGATCTGGCTGTCCTGTTCAGAGGGGAGTGGGAAGAAGAGAAGGTCACACAAGCAGGGAAGAAAACCTATTTGGAATGAGACAAGATTATTTCTGCTGCCCTTTTAGTAGTTGGAGCTAAAGACCCTTTCCCCTTATCATAACTTCCAGAGAGAGTGAGGAAGGGGGAGAAAGAATAATCATAGTTTATATAGCAAAAAGAAACAAAAAGTCAAGATCCTATTACATCCTTTATTCTGACCCCAACAGACAGGAAAAGATGTCCATCCTACTCACTTGACTACCCTATTTTGCTTCACTTTTTTTTATTGTGATCAAATATGCATCACATAAAATTTACCGGCCTCAAATGTACAGTTTAGTGGCATGAAGTACATTCACCTTTCTGTGCAACCTTCACCACCGTCCACCTCCAGAACTTTCATCTTCCCACAGTGCAACTTTGTACCCATTAAACAATAACACCCCCCTTCCCCCACCCCCAGCGTGGCGACCACCATTCTACTTCCTGTCTCTATGAATTTGACTACTCCAAGTGTCTCCTGTAAGTGGAATCCTACAGAATTTGTCCTTTTGTGACTGGCTTATTTCACTTAGCGAAATGTCTTCAGGGTTTGACCACTTTGCTTCATTGTTAAGTGATGGCTACAGAGGGCTTTCTCCTGCAAGCTTTGCACAAATAAAGTCCCTAAAGGGGTCTTTTAAGAGACATGCTGTCTGTGGACTAATGGGCAAAATTACACACTGCTTCTATCTCTTAACATCCCCAAAGGATTCCGATATGGAAAGAGCATCAGGATTTTTTTAAGCGTGAAAATATACTTATTTTACTTTTTTCTTTTTTAAAGGAAAGGAGCGCGGCTCCTGGCACCGTCCGTCTCTGTGACTTGTTTACCCGCTGGTATTCTCTGTTCCCAGCCTGGCTGGCCCTGCTCACTCGGGTGCTTGCTGGAGCGGCGCTGCTCACCAGGGCTGCCTCGCCGGAGGGATCCACGTGGAAGCCCGAAAACCAGCCACAGAGCCCTTCTTGAATTACCTGTACAAAGTCTGCGTGCACCTGTTATAGACAACCATCCAGTCTCAGTGTTAGAATGACTTCAACAGAGCTAATAATCTGTGGATTGTTTTGTTCTTTCCTTTTCTTTATGCAGCCAGAAAAAAATACTAAGGCAAAGGAAGGAGGCAGAGCAAATCCAAGGATAATGGGGACGGAAGCTAGTTCAGGACTTGAAGATTCCTGCTTCTTCCTCCTCTTTTTTCCTATACCCCAAACTAAGTCCCAACTCCACAGAACCACATACATTGCCTCAGAGATAATCATGGGTTGGTATTTGATTTTATTATTTGGCTTATGTTTGGTACAGAAAGGCAGCAAAGACTAATTTAAAAAGAAAAAAAAGGCCGGGCGCTGTGGCTCACGCCTGTAATCCTAGCTCTTGGGAGGCCGAGGCGGGCGGATTGCTCAAGGTCAGGAGTTCAAAACCAGCCTGAGCAAGAGCAAGACCCCGTCTCTACTATAAATAGAAAGAAATTAATTGGCCAACTGATATATATATAAAAAATTAGCCGGGCATGGTGGCGCATGCCTGTAGTCCCAGCTACTCGGGAGGCTGAGGCAGAAGGATCACTCAAGCCCAGGAGTTTGAGGTTGCTGTGAGCTAGGCTGACGCCACGGCACTCACTCTAGCCTGGACAACAAAGTGAGACTCTGTCTCAAAAAAAAAAAACACTCCTGCCAATGGTAAGAGGAATGTTTCTGTCACCATAGAAACGGATTGGGGAAGGGGAGGGGAGGCTGGCTTGTCATGTGGTGTGTGCAAATGGGGCCCTTCCACACACTACCGCACGGTGTGCGACGTAGGATATGCTCCGTAAGAAGTATCAGAATGAAAATAAAAGCTGCTTCCCATCCTGCAGCAAGTAACCATCTCTGCTTGCACACAGACAAAAGTAACAATGATTCTCCCACTAAAATTTTTTTAAGCCCACTTCCTTGAAGTCACAATTCTAGTGAAACTTAGACAACAATTCATAGTCCCAAACCAGAACATTAACAAATGCATTCATTCAACATTCATTCATTCACTCATTCAACAAAGACAGGCGTGCATTGCTTAACAATGGGGTTACCTTCTAAGAAATGTGTCCTTAGGCAATTCCGTCTTTGTGTGAACATAATAGATTGTACTTACAAGAAACTAGATGTATAGCCTACTGCACACCTAGGCTATGTGGTGTGGCTTATTGCTACTGTACTGTAGGCGACTGGAACACAATGTATTTGTGTAATCTGAATACATTTAAGCATAGAAAAGGCACAGTAAAAGTATGGTATTATAATCTTATGGGACTGTCAGAGTATATGCAGTCCATTGTTGACCAAATGTCAGTATGCAGCACATGACTGTATTGCATTCCTATCATGTAGGATGAAGAAAGCAGCCATGGCCCCTGCTTCCTTGGAGCTGGTATTTTGTATGTTAATATAGAATTGTTTCCTATTTACAAAAGTCATCCACTCAATGAGGCCTGCCCCAATCCACTGTTTAATACCGCAGCCTCACCCTCCACACCTGGTCCTCTGGATCCCTCTAACCCTGCTAACATTTCTCTTTTTTCCTAACCATGAATCACCTTCTAACATGTTATGTAATTAGTTCATTTATTACATGTATTGTCTGGTAGAATGCAAGCTCTGTGCTTTTTCCTGCTTGGTTTGTTGATGTACCAAGAGCAGTGCCTAGCCCAGGGTAAGCTCACAATGAAGACTTGTTGGATGAAAGAATGAAGTTATACATACTGCACCTATTGTGATAATTTTCCTAAAACAAAACAGTCTGTCCCAAAGTTGAAGTCTTCACCTCTAGAGACAAAAAACTGCTTGCCATTACTAATTAATTATCCCCTCTCCCTTTCAGCAAAGTTTCAAAGGGGATTTCATCTTTCCTCATTCTCATATCCTGTCTGTTCTACCCCAGAACCTTCTTCCAATCCATCCATCTTCTCTCCATGCCACCTGCATGGTCCAGGGTCGCGAGACCCCTTCAGACTTTTGGGCCTGGTCATCTTGCATTGACTTCCCCCCACTTAGAATCCACCCTCCAAACAGCAACGCAATCATCTTTTTGAAACACGTAAAGTAGTTCCTGGGTCTTAAACCCCTCTAATGGCTTCCCATTGCATTCAGAATCACCACCAAACTCCTAATGGGCCCACAAGACCATTCTTTTTTTTTTTTTTTTTTTTTTTTTTTGAGACTTTTTTTTTTGAGACTTTCGCTTTGTTGCCCAGGCTACTAGAGTGAGTGCCGTGGCGTCAGCCTAGCTCACAGCAACCTCAAACTCCTGGGCTGGAGTGATCCTTCTGCCTCAGCCTCCCGGGTAGCTGGGACTACAGGCATGTGCCACCATGCCCGGCTAATTTTTTTAATATATATATCAGTTGGCCAATTAATTTCTTTCTATTTATAGTAGAGACGGGGTCTCGCTCTTGCTCAGGCTGGTTTTGAACTCCTGACCTTGAGCAATCCGCCCGCCTCGGCCTCCCAAGAGCTAGGATTATAGGCGTGAGCCACAGCGCCCGGCCCCACAAGACCATTCTTGACCTGGTCCTTGGTCACCTCTTGGCTCAGCCCTTAACTATTTCTCTCATAAGTTACCAGTCTCTGCAATACAGCGCATTAATTGTCCATTTCCTCGCTAGCACGTAAGTTCTCCACGAAGCTGAGACTGCGTTGCCTTGGTCACTGCCATATTCCAGCATCAAGCACATTAGGTGCTTGATAAATATTTCTGAGTAAAAAGTACAGGGCAAGAAGAAGGAAATCAATGAAAATGCTAACAGTCTTTGATGGTTGGTAATTTTAAAAGAGTGGGGTGAAACCCTGAAGATCCTGGGACACCACCTCGCAGCCTCTGTGACCCTGTGTCTGCTTAGGTCCTCCTCCCATGGGATATTTCTGCAGAAGCTGACGGCCTCATCGAGTACTAACATGTCACCACGCAATTAGGATTCTAGGTCAGTGTTTTCACTGACAAGTGGTGCTACACATGGGAGCTTACCCAATAATCACTTCTTTTCAACTTGCACTGGATCCAGTCACATTCCTCTGAATTTGCACAACCACTCAAGTTCATGGTAGACCTTGATGTTTACAGATGGGGTATGTTTTGTGGAGGGAGAAGAGGCTGTTGGAGGGCCAGAGTGAGAGGGTCATGTACCTTTATTTCTCAAACTCACAGAGTTGGAAGCAATCTTGGGATGTCATCTAGAATCATCTACCCACACGTTCTGAGAGCCAGCTTCTCCCAGCATTGTCCTAAGGCAGTAGGGAGGAAAAGTTATGTTGCCTTGTAAGTCAGCACAAAGCCGTTCCTGGATGACTGCCCAAGGATTTGGGTGGAGGTTTGCAGAACTAAGGAATGGGATGAAAGAACTTTAAAAATTATAATATTTATACTGATTATATATCTTATCATCCTTTAATTTGCATCACCAAAATGGAACTCTTAGGTAATATAGAATGACTCAGTGTTCTCAGACTAGCCCCATATGTCTCAAATCTCTAAATGTGAATAAACTTCCTTGGACAGCTAAAGATGATTACTGAATTCTAGTCAGATATACTGACCCTGTGGAATTTAGGAGCCCAAAGAAACTCTGCATGCATTCTGAACTCTAAGGTTACAGATAGAAGAAAATCACTAAATATACTTAATGAAGAATAAAGTCAAAAGCACCCACTCTCTTTCGAACAATATAGGATCATTTTCATGTATCAAACTATAAAGTATTTTCGATGTGTCTTACACATAAGTTTTTTGGTGTTTGTTATTGAATTATTGAATTCAAAGCACAAATCTCAGGAATTTGGGGCAACTCCTTTACTTTCTGAAGAAGAAAGCGGCCCAAGAGGATAAAAATGATGCTACTGGGCTAGGCTATTCCTTCCATCTGGGGCTTCACAGGTGTATCTCCTGTCCCCTTTTGGTAGCATATTTTCCCATTCCATAGATGGACCGGCTGAAACCCACATCAAGGATTTATCCAAGGTCATGAATAATCTGGCCATTGAACCAAGATGAGGACACCAAATCACTGCATTTCCATTCCAAAGGATATAATCCTTTGTGTTATGAATGCTGCCCTGTTTTCTTTAAATGATTTACAGATGTCAGTAAAGTCATTTAAATTCTCCCAGAAGAGAGCAAGCTCAGAATAATACTAGCTGAACGTGAGCAATCAGATAAGATCTAAACTGAAGGGCGTGAGCAGAGAGGGAGCTTTTGCAAAAGCATGTGACATGTCCTGTCTTGCCCTGCTTGCTGCGTTGGAGGGATGCTGCTGTTTCCTCCACAAAATCTTGCAGCCCTTCCAAGTAGGTGACAAGGGCAGTGTTCCTGTGGCTTTTTGCTGGGCATTGCTCCCCTACTATCCTGCCAGCCCCAGATTTGATCCGTGTTATCTTAAGCAGCCTTGCTTAAGGTTTTCCACTTTTCTCGGTAGATCTGCGGATTCTTTTCATCTCAAGCTAATGCTCACCTTTTTTCATCGGTTTAATCATCAAGTTAGCTATTGCCACTGTCCTACTCCTTAAATCTCTCTGTGATTACTGAGTGCCATAGGGAAATGTTTGATCATCCTAAGGGCATGGCTCAGAGAAGAAGCCATCAGTGTACAATAAAAATTCTGAGGCCGGGCGCTGTGGCTCACGCCTGTAATCCTAGCTCTTGGGAGGCCGAGGCGGGCGGATTGCTCAAGGTCAGGAGTTCAAAACCAGCCTGAGCAAGAGCGAGACCCCGTCTCTACTATAAATAGAAAGAAATTAATTGGCCAACTGATATATATATAAAAAATTAGCCGGGCATGGTGGCGCATGCCTGTAGTCCCAGCTACTCGGGAGGCTGAGGCAGAAGGATCGCTCGAGCCCAGGAGTTTGAGGTTGCTGTGAGCTAGGCTGACGCCACGGCACTCACTCTAGCCTGGACAACAAAGCGAGACTCTGTCTCAAAAAAAAAAAAAAAAAAAAAAAAAAAAAAAAAAAAATTCTGAGATGTGTTTACATAGAAGACCCATGGTTGGGAAATTCTCTCTCCTTCCCTATTTTTTGAACTTGACAACTTTTACACACTGTTTTAGTCCCTGAAGAAACATCTGATACTTGGCCTAGATCTCCTTACGTAGGAAAAATGTTAATAGCATTTGTTATTCCATAATGGTTTTCTCCCTAAGTTTTCCTGAGGCAAAGATAACTCATGATCACTTAAATGTTCAAACATTACAGAAATTCAGAGTGTAGACAGAGGGTATCCAACCTTCAAGATTTCCAAACTTGAAAATATCCTTGAAAATACTTGAAAACCTTGAAAATACTGCAACCTTGTTGAAGTATCCAACCTTCAATAATTTTGGTTTAGGTATTGAGTTTATTTTCTAAACTGGTAATACATTCACATGATTGCAAAATCAAACATGTGACAGATGTACAGGGAAACGTCCTTGTCCTCCACCCACCTGGGCCCACCCACCTCCACTAGTAGCCACTTTTATCATTTCCTTTTGTATCTTTCCATAGTTTCTTCAACAAATATAAGCAAATACAAATATACAGTATACTGATTCCCTCCCTCCCTTTTACACAAATGTAGCATAGTACATTTGCACTACCTTGCACTTTGCTTTTTTTTTTACATAACAGATATCGTATATTAAGCATGTTTTGATTCAGAATGTAAAAAAAAACAGAAATAACTGGCCATGTGCACATACATACATGCCCAAATGCACACACACATATGCATACACACACATTTTCCTTTTTTGGTATTACTGAGTAGGATAAAGTATTGGAGCCAATAATTTTTCAGGCCACTTCTCTGCATGGGCCTTCAGAACAAATAAACCAGAAGTCCCCATTTCTGATATAATATAGTAGTTTAGATGAGAAGATCCTGTTTGATAGAGAGTAGCAGAAGGTGGGGGCAGGTGAACCCACCTAGGAGCCACATCAGCTCAGGCATGTGTCTTGCTTGTTCAGAAGACCCCATGAGACCCAGTTTCTTTTAGGGTCAACCACAATTTGGGGTACCTCTCCTCTTTGGGCAATTCCATCCTTTGATTCTTTCATCACAAGGAAGCAGAAATCACAGCATGCCAAGAGACAGACATTTTGCTCTCTATTAAATACAGTGTCTATACAAATAAAAAGAACTCACCATCTGAGAATAAAAGTTTTCAACAGTCCAAACCATCCCAGGCTACAGAGCTGATGAAGTTCATTCCCCAGCACATGGCCAACCATGAGTTTTGCTCAGAAGTTCAGCTGAGCCTCTGAAATCACAATTGTCCTGAGAAATCTGACCCATTTTGTTATTTCTCCCAACACAAAAATTAAAAGTTCATGATGTCAACCAAACATAATCTTTAGATTATTTTGGATACACACACACACACCTTTCCAAGGAACAAGCAAGCATATTTTTCAGAGGGACTTAGTCCTTCCAAAAGACACCATATTATTCTACTTCCTCATGACATAGACATTTTCTGAAAGGAACACAGAAACCCTGGTGTATTTTGCTTACAAGTAATAATCCCAGTCTGTTGAAAGGATCTTATTTAATACATGGTTGTATTGGAGGAACTTAGACTTACACGGGGAATTTTTCCAAGGGTCTTCCATAATAGCAGCTCAAACCCCTCTTCAAATAATAGAACTCAGCTCCTGGCTATAACTCCCTTCGATCTTTGGCCACTTCCCTCCTGTGGTAAAACATCAGCCAGTGACAGCATTCAACCTTGGGACCAGAATAGCTGAAGACCATTTGATAGCTCTTTATTTTGCCTTCTTTATGTCCTCTTGTGCCAATAAATAGATATATTTTCCTTATCAAATAGCTGAGTGCTCAATTTAACTGGGGAGATATAGGGTGTGTTATTTTTTTCCTGTCTTTGCTCCTCTAGTCAATTCAGGAAGGGCAAAAGTTAAAACCCTGTTAAAGGAAGGAGGCCAGGTGCAGTGGCTTACATCTGTAATACTAGCACTTTGGGAGGCTGAGACGGGAAAATCTCTTGAGACCAGGAATTGGAGACCAGCCTGAGCAACACAGCGAGATCCCATCTACACACACACACACACACACACACACACACACACACACACCAAAAAATAGCATGCCTATAGCCCCAGTACCAGCTACTCAGGAGGCTGGGGCAGGAGGATCGATTGAGCCCAGGAGTTTGAGGTTGCTGTGAACCTGAACTAAAAACCCAAATGCTGTGAGGTGTGCATCCATGTATGGCTTTCTTTTCTATCTTTGCTTCTCTCATCACATTATTTCATTCATCAAAACTGGCTTTCTCCTTAGCCTATAACCATAGCCAGTGACTGTACCGTCTTTGCTGTGAGAGAAGAGACTCTCTTCCCTTGTTTAAAGGTTGAGAATCATCTGGGAAGGACTCCAGTGCCTTTGGGTCATGTGCCTACCCAGAGCAGGAGGATTGGCAGCACCCACTGAACCACAATACTGAAGTGAGGTGGAAATAGCTCAACCCCAAGGGGAATGGCCTTGGAGAAGAAAGGCCAGAGGACTGGGAAGGCAAACACTATCCACCTCACCTTCCCTTCCCTTTTACCTAGCTCTGTCCAGGGACCTCATCTCAACTTTTGTCAGCAGTCAGAATCCTGAGATGTTTTGCTGATACATACCATATCTCCTGGACATTCCAGTTCATTGGCCACACAGGTAGACTACTTAGAATGAGTTACTAGCACAGCAGAAATCCAAGTTTCAACAGAAAATCAATGGTTAATGTTTTATCCCAAACCAAACTGCTAGATAATATTACAAAAGCAAGAAGTTTTTATTTTAAAATTATTGAATCCTTATTGCTCTGAATTGCACATGACCTTAAATGGCTGAACTCAGAAGACTATACATTACTGAAAAATATTTACCAAGCCAGAACACTTTGTCCTAGAGCGGCGGCAGAAAATCTGTCCTTTCTGCATTCCTGTCCTGTCATCGCAAATTGAACCTCTGAGATTTATTTGTTTTATTTTTCTGACTTGGTCAGCTCAAAAAGAATAAATATTTCACCCCTTTCTTTTTATAAGAAAACTACAGAATTGTTTCTTCTGCAAAAATCTCGATGACTCTTCCTTTTATGAATTTCTTGGTATTCAGGTATTTTTTAGCCACAGGATTCCAGAGCTTTCCAGTATCTCACTAGTTACAAATTCTATGAAGGCTGGGAGTAGTAGACATTCAGTGCTCTCCCCTCCATAAGAGTGGAGGCTCCTACTTTCTGAGCTGACTCTGCCCATTGGCCACAATTGATTGTTTCAGGATCGATGCCCTGATCCATGGGATGTTCACCAAAAATCTTCCCCTGGATTTTTTTTAAAATTGTGGTAATAAACACTTAAAATTTACCTTTTTAATCATTTTTAAGTATATTGTTCAATAGTGTTAAGCACATTTATGTTATTATGCAATCTCTAGAACTGTTTCATCTTGCAAAGGCGAAACTTTATGCCCTTTAAACAACTCCCCTCTCCCCCCTCCCCCAGCTCCTGGCTAACCACCATTCTACCTTCTGTCTCTATGAATTTGACTACCCTAGGTACCTCCTATAAGTAGAATTATATAATATGCATCTTTTTGTGACTGGATTATTTCACTTGGCATAAGGTCCTCAAGGTTCATCCATGTTGTAGCATGTATCAGAACATCCTTCCTTTTAAAGGCTGAATAATATTCCATTGTATGTATATACCACATATTGCTTATCCATTCATGCATCAATGGACACTTGGGTTGCTTCCACCTTTTGGCTATTGTGAATAACAATGCTATCAACAAGGGTGTACAAATATCTCTTGGAGACCCTGCTTTCAATTCTTTTGAATATACACCCAGAAGTAGTATTGGTAAATCATATGTTAATTCTATTTTTAAATTTTGAGGAACCCCCATACTGTTTTCCATAGTGGCTGCACCATTTTACATTCCCACCAACAGTGCACAAGTATTCCAAAAATTTCTTCATATCTTTGACAACACCTGTTATTTTCTGTTTTGTTTCATTTTTTTTTATACCCAATATGTGTAAGGTTGTTTCCCAAGGATTTTTAACTGGATCTGAGGAAGTCAGTCTTTCCTGTGATAGAAGCTATGCTATGGAGGTGGAACTCTAGAGTTATTTCTTGACATGTGAAGGAAGACAGCTGAGCTTTTAGGGTACTAATTAACCCTACCCTTCTCCCGTCCAAAGTTCTGAACCCAACTGAAACCTATTTACAGAAGCTCAGTAGACTCCAGTAGGAAAGGAAATAGCAGCTTCAGTACTTTTCAAAGTGGATTGACTCTATGACTGGAAGCCAAGTCCAGGCAAGTCTTCCCATTCCTCTTCTCCCAACAAATGGCATTGACTCACGAGGCAATGGCAGGCCTGCTATGCCACATCTTGCAACAGAGGCAGAAAAGACCCTGGTGAATTTACTATAGAAAAAAGACAGGACCAGAGGGAAGACTGTATGCTGCCTTGGGACAGGCAAGATCCAAGAGAGAACCAGAGGGGGCAGGCCACCAATCTCACCAGCCTGAATAAGCCACTCCTTCATCCTGGGAGGACAAAGGGAGTCTGGAAAGAGGAATGAAAGCTTAGTCCCCCAAACCTTTGAGAAAACAGACACTCTACTTTATGGATTTAGGCTGACACCCGAAGGGAGGGGGAAATGTCCCTCTCCCCTGTTTCCTCAGTATCTCTAACATTTGGCTTTCTTAGCCAAAGGGCACAGCATGGCCCCTGTAAGAAGGGAAGCTGAGGGAAGTAAGCATTCCCCCTCTGCCCTGTGAGGCTGCACCCTGACATAGTCACGATTCCTTCAGGATCCCCTTGAGGTCAGTGATGGGGCCCTGAAGGTTCTGAAATGAGTATGAATAGAACATTGGTTGAATTTACTGAAGGCTACATGCCCTAGCCTGAAAATTCACTCCCCGGTCTGTTTTCCAAATTACATTTTGTCAGGTAGGACATTCAATAGAGCTCTGGAGATTATGCAGTGAACTCAAATGAAGGCATAAAATGACTCCAAATAATAAATGCCAGCAATATTAAAAATGCCCTGATTTGAACTATAGGAAATACTTCACATTATTAAATTCTCAGTGAGGCATTAAAGTCTTTAAAAAAAGACCTTTTTCTTGAAAGTTGAAGTTGAAAGAAATTGAAAGTCCAAACTTATATTTCCCCTCCAATTTTTTGCGGTTGAGGGTCAGTCAAAGGGGTCTCATGTGCTCTGCAGAAAAATCTTGGCTTCAGGCTCTCCAGGATGTCACTCTCTTGGGCAGTTGCCTGGAGTCCATGACCTGTGAACTTAACTAGGAGAAATCCAGTCTTGTAAGGTCACTCCTGCCGCCCCTGCAGCCCTCCCCAAATCTGGCAGAAGCCCAAGACTGGCTGAGGCCCCGTGTTGCTGCAGGCGAAGCTCTCCTCTGAAGCTGCTGCTTCTCAAAACCATTTAAAGCAAACCCACCTCTAAGAAGCAGCTCTGCCCAATTTGAGGTAAGACTTTCCCAGCTCTAGCAAGTGCCCTGCCTTTTCCACATGGGACTCTGAAGTCCCTGATGAGATGAAGCTGTTGATCATTTCCCCTGCAGTCTCTCCTGATGGAGCCCCAAGGAGTACAGCCAACGCTTTCCAACCAAAGGCCAAAGGCATGAGGCCTTCCTTCTAGAAAGAATGGGTGAGACACACAAGTCAGATACAGAAGAATCTTTTCACTGCAGAGAAGAATCATGGGTCTCTAGCAGTTGATCAAACACGAAGAGCCCCTAAATGATTATAATCTTTGTAAACTGTGGAAAGTTTGATTGTGGTCCTCTTTTAAAACACAATCACTTGAAAGGCATGGAAAAATCACAGGCAATTGAGGGGCTTAGACCTGAGGATCTACTTTAACTTAAAGTAAAAGGTCTAAAATGTTAACCTCCAGTATAAGATTCAGGGTAAATCTACTCCTATTAGTGAGAGAAAACACCAAACTGTATCTTGTCTACTGTATTCAAAATCTAGGCCCTTCACACAGATGAGCTGTCTCAACCAAAATTATAATGGACAAAAAAAAATTGTTTAAAAAAATCTAGCCTTTAAAGACTTTGGACTTCACTCTATTTAAGATGAATGATTTCAGCAAAAAGTTATTTAAAATTTTAAATATTTAACTTTTTAAAAACAAAAATGAACAGAATGGAAGATTATTCCAAAATGTTTAGAGGCATTAGCCAATTTAAACTTACAGTTATTGTATCAACTAAGTTGGAAAAGAGACTAACTTTCCCAACTTAAAGAAAGAGATATAGATATAAGTCGAAGTTTCCATAAACAACAGAAAGTCAAGGAAAACATGTTTCATACCCTCACTTGCTGTTCTAGCCACACATCACAAAAACAGCCTACAGTTTACTTACCCATGAAAACCAGTATGGACCATGGTATGATTACCTGCTGCAGCCTCTCTAACACATGGCTCCGTTCTTTTGTTCTGCTCAGTGACAGTAAATATTTGTGGAATAAATATTTGTCCAGGAGAGAACACAAAAAGCCACACAGTGGGAAGAAAAGAGGTTTAGAAGTCAACAAATTCTTCTACCTTGTGCTACTTGAAGCCCCCTAACCAAGTTAATCAATACTTCTTGGGCCTCATTTCTTCTTCTTCAAAATAATAACACCTTTTACTCCTTATAAGTGTGTAAGACTTGGAATAATGTGTGAAAATGTCTCCTGTCTGGTGTATAATAAGGCACTCAATTCTCAGGAAAGATTTAGGTGAAGTTTGGCTTTGGTATAAAGAAATTAGAACTAGTTAGCAAATTGATTTTAGTGTTTTCAACCCCACTCAAATTTTATCATTTAAGATACTGAACTAGGATTATCTAGCTTTAAGATTTTGTAGAATTTTCTTGTTTTTTTAAAGAGATAAGAGAGTCCTCCACATTTCAAGGACTTAAGGGACTATCTTTCTAAGATATTAAATAAACCAACTAATCTTCACTGGTCTCTCAGGAACAAAGTTAATGATTCTTTAATCTATAGGCAATGTCCTTCCCTACTCCTAAACTCTCTGGTTTCTGTTTTTTTTTTTTTAAATCCACACTGGTTTAAAATTTATGAACTATACTGAGAGAACATGGGCGCTCTCTGGGCCTCTGGGAGCAGCCAAGTATACCAAATGAGTACCTTTTGCCACAGGGCAACGTCTTCTTGTTTTTTAACTTTTTGACTAAATTATATTTGAAAATTCTCAGGGAGACGTGTCCATTTGAAAACTCAGGCTTTCAGTGTCACTAAAGGGCTTTGAAAAGGGGAAATCTAACGAAAATTGCCGAGAACCATTGAGAGTTAAAGAGCTCAGGAAAGCTCAGCTTCGGGAGAAACGCACAAACACAGAAATGACTTTCAGCCGTAAAATAAAGCAAATGTGGGAGTAGCAGTTTTGGGGGTAGATGAAGCAAATGTTTGAAACAAGTGTTTCCAAACAGTAGGGCATTAGTGGATTGTGAAACATACTCAGTGGCTTCCAAACTGAATTTTCTTTAAAGGAATGAAACAGAACATGAGTGAGTCACTAGAAGTACAGTAAGAGTCTTTTCCATTCATTGTATGTGCACAAAAGGAAGGTGGGCCAGACGATTTACCTTTTACTTTGCAGAAAATATAATTTTTACTGAGGGTTGTGGTTAAAAAAATTTGAATATGCTGGTAGGCTACCCCAACACTTCAGGAACACAAAGCTCCGAGAGGAGGTTCCGTAGGGAAGCCCATTTTCATTCATGTAGATAAGGAAATAAGACAGACACATTTTGAAGGAAAAAAATGGACACAGGGCATAAGGGGTAGCAGATTATACATTTTCATTTTCTAAGTTTTCTATGACAAAGAGGAATTTAGAACATTTTTGCTTGTCACACATAAAACCATACTTATTTTTTAAAAAATCGAACAACCTAGAAGTAAATGGAGTAAAATGTGAAACTCCCCCTCTTCTTTCAATACTACTGCCTTTGGCAGACGAAACATCAACAGCTTGACATGTATGATTACAGATGATTTTCTAGGGTGCACACAAACACACATATATGCTGTATATACCTAAACAGGTTTTAACTATACAAATATAAACAGGAGTGTGCAATTATGGTGCAGCTTGTTTTTCCTATCAATATGTCCAAGAAATGTTTTCATGTCCACACTATAGAGCTGTTGTCTTTATCTGCTGCAGAGTATTAAATGGTAGGAATTAGTATGTACGCATTCCATTTCTGCATTTATGTACGACTATGTTGTTTCCAACTTTTTAGTTTTTAAAAAAATGCTTCATCACAGTCTTGTACCTGACTTTTTGGACACTTGCGTGAATATTTCTTTAGGCTAGCTGCCTACGATTAGAGTTGTTAGATCAAAGGCTAGACTAACACTTTACATATTGATATACACTGCCAAATTGTCCACCCAAAAAGCTGTATCAATTTCTACTTCCTTCAACAATGACTCATATGGAAATAACATTCATCAGAAAGCAAGCAGGTGGCAGGGGAGGGCATGGGTAAATTCATCCCTAACAGGTATAACACATACTATCTGGGGAAGGGGCACAATTATAACTTTTACTCAAATGGTACAAAAACAATTTATGTAACCAAGACATTTGTCCCCCCGTAATATTCTGAAATTTAAAAAAATGATTGAGATTACTCATTTCCTCACATTATCTCCAGCACTATTACCAATCCTTTAATATATGCCATTTCGGTATATTAAAAAATAGTACTTTAAGGCCGGGCGCGGTGGCTCACGCCTGTAATCCTAGCTCTCTGGGAGGCCAAGGCGGGCGGATTGCTCAAGGTCAGGAGTTCGAAACCAGCCTGAGCAAGAGCGAGACCCCGTCTCTACTATAAATAGAAAGAAACTAATTGGCCAACTAATATATATAGAAAAAATTAGCCAGGCATGGTGGCACATGCCTGTAGTCCCAGCTACTTGGGAGGCTGAGGCAGCAGGATTGCTTGAGCCCAGGTGTTTGAGGTTGCTGTGAGCCAGGCTGACGCCACGGCACTCACTCTAGCCTGGGCAACAAAGCGAGACTCTGTCTCAAAAAAAAAAAAAATAGTACTTTAATTTTCCCGATTGCTTATAAAGTTGAATGTTATGTGTTTGTTGTCTCTATTTCTTCTTCTTTACAAAATATTTTTATATCCTTTGCAACTTTTGTTTGTAGGCGCTCTTTATATTATTTTAAACCTTTTGTTATATTACACATATTTTCCTAACCTTTTGTCTTTTATTATATTTAATTTTGTGTACAGAAGTTTTCCTTTTTTAAAATATAGTCAAACAATCATTTTTTTTCTTTCATGGCTACTTGATTTTTTGTTTTGCTTAGGAATGCCTTTCTCACCCCACATTTATTAAATTTTTTTTCCAATATTTTCTTCATTTTTACATTTGCATGTTTAATTCATCTAAATATGCTATGAAATAAGAAAATATTCTCCAAGTAATCAATAGTCTCAACATCATTTACTGTTCAAACCCTTCCCTACTTATTAGGTCATTAAATATGAAATGCCCAATTTCAAATCAAAAGTTTAGTATATTATATCTCAAACTAGAAGCTTGGTTGAGATTGATTCGCTTCCACTACAGCTTTCAGATCATCATTATCCACCTTGGCCCCAGGTCACCCACATGGCTCATTTTCAAGATTAAAATCATGAGAATGGATTTTCTCAGACTATCAATGTACTATGTGTTCATTAGCCACATCCTTCCCAAACACTTTGTTGATATTTTGAGCTGTCTACATTGCATTGGTTCCACAAAGGAACTCATAATTCAAAAATAACATAATTTTTTTATTTATCCATGGTTTCACAATTGTTCTAAAAAAATGTGAAAGATAATCACAAGCCAAAACGTTCATTTGAAAGAATGAGAATGTACCTTCACAATAAAAAAAAAGTGTCAAAGTGAAATGTCAGAGATATCAATTGTCAAACTTACTACTTAAGGAAATTGGACATTCCATACTTAATAACCTAATATTTGTGATGCCATTTTTCAGATATCAAGTTCCCACACACACAGTGCTCTGTGCCTGGATTCTGTTTTGTGCTTTTAACTGATTTGATCATTCCTATGCCAACAGCACATTTACCCTAGCTCCATGGATTGCTTTGACATCTAATCAGAATTGTTTTGTGCTTTATGTCTTTCAGATGAATGTTATAATCAGGTTGTTACATCCATTTAAAAATTTTTGCTGTGATTGTATGAAATTGCTTTGAATTTATTTAATATAAACTAATTTGGTAGAATGGATATATTTATTATATTGGGTCTTCTTATACGGAGACATGGCATGCCTATTTTTGGGGTCTTTTTTATACCTTCACTATAGATTTATGATTTTATTCATATAGGCCTTACATTTCTCTTGTTAATCTTATTTCTAGATATTTAGTTCTTGCACCATTCTCTTGAATGGTGCATGAGAGTCTATTTCCCCATATATTTTCTTTCTTTTTTTTTAGAGATGGGGTCTTGCCATGTTGCCCAGGCTGTCCACAAACTCCTGGACCCAAGAGATTCTCCTGCCTCATCCTCCTGAGTAGCTGGGACTACAGGTATACACCACCATGCCTGGTTCAATCTCCTCCCCCCCAACCTCCTGCATACATTTCTAATTGCTTATTTTTGGTGTATACAAACGTTTTTATACTGGTGTGTAGGTGTTGTACACAGCCTCTTTACTAAGATTTCTCATTAGTTATAATATTAATAGCATGCCAGTAGATCATCATGGGTTTCTTCTTGGGTCCAAAAAAAAAAAAAAAAAAACCACCCCCTATTTATAAACAATCACAGCCTTGTCTCATTCTTGTCTCATTTCCTAATTTCCCATCATGTATACACTATATTTTGTCTTAGCAAGAACTTTTCACCAAGTTTGTTTGCTGTAGATTTCTGATAGGTATATTTAATCAAGCCAAGAACCTAGGGAAATTTCTTTCTATTAATATTTCTAGAATAAGAGTACCAGAGGATGTTGAATTTATCATATGCTTTTACAGGTTGTGAAGATGTTTATAAAATTCTTTAATCTGTTAGTGAGCTACAGTTAACTGCTGACTCAATCTTGCATGTTTTGGTATAAATCCTACTTGAAAGTGGTATATCTTTTACTACTGCTGAATTCAAATTGCTAGGTTTTTTTTTAATTTTGAATCTACATTAATTTGGTTTGGTTTACGGTTTTCCTTGTGTTTGATTTGTGCAGTTTTGGTATAAGAATTATGCCAACCATATGGAATGAATTAGAAAACTTTGCATCTCTTTTCTTTTTTTTTTATGAGACAGAGTCTCCCTTTGTTGCCCAGGGTAGAGTGAGTGCCATGGCGTCAGCCTAGCTCACAGCAACCTCAATCTCCTGGGCTCAAGTGATCCTTCTGCCTCAGCCTCCCAAGTAGCTGGGACTACAGGCATGCGCCACCATGCCCGGCTAATTTTTTCTATATATATTAGTTGTCCAATTAATTTCTTTCTATTTATAGTAGAGACGGGGTCTCGCTCTTGCTCAGGCTGGTTTTGAACTCCTGACCTCGAGCAATCCACCCACCTCGGCCTCCCAGAGTGCTAGGATTACAGGCGTGAGCCACCGCGCCTGGCCTTGCATCTCTTTTCTATCCTCTGAAATTTACAAATAAATGTGTTTCTAATCCTCTGAAATTTACAAATAAATGTGTTTCTTGAAGCCTTTTTAAAAAATAGTATTTGTCTTTTTAAAAGAAGTTCGTGTCCTATTTTTTCAATTTCTCCTAAGATGTTTGGTTTATTTGCATTTTCAACCTCTTATCACTTTTTAGGGCTGGGCACAGTGGCTCACATATGTAATCCCAGCACTTTGGGAGGCAAAGGTGGGAGGATCACTTGAGACGAGAATGAAGTATGAAGACTTTTAAAAGAATATAGATCGTAAAAATTTATCTTTACTTTTTTTTCTCTTGCTTTGTCACCCAGACTGGAGTGCAGTGGCAGTCACTGCAACCTTTAACTCCTGGACTTAAGCCATCCTCCTGCCTCAGCCTCCCAAATAGCTAGATACTACAGGCATATGCTACTGCATACAGCTACTGTTTTACTTTTTTTGTATAGTCAGGATCTTGCCATGTTGCCCACACTGGTCTTGAACTCCTGGCTTCAAGCGATACTCTGGTCTCTGCTTCCCAGTGTTGGGATTACAGGTGTGAGCAGAGTAGTATTCGATCATGTGGATGCACCACTATTTATCCATTCACTTGTTGAAAGATATTTTGGTGATTATGAATAGAGTTACTATGAACATCCATATACAGGTTTTGTATGAATATAAGTTTTCATCTCTTTAAATACCCAAGAGTGGGGATCACTGGGTCATATGGTTATGTGTATGTTTAGCATTTAAAGAAACTGCCAAACTGTTTTGAGTGACTGAACCTTTTTGCATTCTTACCACCTATGAGAATTCCAGTTGCTCTGTATACTCACCAGCACTTGGTATTCCATTTTTCTATTTTAGCCATTCTAATAAATGCATAGTGGTAGATCCACTGATTTTGAAGAGATGTGTTAAAGCTTCTCGTTATAATTGGTTTATCCGTTTTTCCTTGTATTCCTAAATTTTCACGCCATAATTTTGAAATGAAGTTTTTAAATTGTAGATAAATTTTTACAAAATCTCCTGCAATACTGTACTTATCAATTAAAAATAAATTTTTCTTTGTCCCATTTAATGATTTTCACCCTGGGTTCTTTTCTATAGTCTGAAGCTAACACATCCACATCTACTTTTGTTAGCATCTGCCTGGTATATTTTTGTCCATCTCTTCATAATCTATGACAAGTGTTCGAGATTTGTCTCTTGCAAATAGCACATAGTGGGATTTTGTGTTTTTACTCAAGCTTAAGGATTACAGAATTTAACCTATTCACACTTATTAAGACAAAAGACCTTGGTCTTGCTACATTGTGGTTTTTTTCCCCCCTATGTAGCTTAGTTCTTTTTTCTCTTCTGCCTTTTGTTGTATTTTAAAATTCCATTCCCTCTTTCCTAGAGGTTGGGGGCTATTACAGTTGTTAACATATTTGGTTCTCTCTCTCCTTCTCAGAACATGTGGCGAGTTTGCACTTCCCTGCTCTGTGGAACTCAGGCATGGCCATGTGATTTACTTTCATCAAAAAAAATGTGAGAAGTGACATGTGTTACATCTAGATAGAAGCTTTAAGTCATAGTATATACAGCATTAGACTCTTTCTTTGGGCACTTCAACCAGATTGAGGGTGATACTGAGTAAGGCCTCTAGCCAATCTGCCAAAGGCATATAGCATGGGTATGAATAAACCTATTTAAGTCAGTAAAATTCAGGGGCTGTCACTACAGCATCACCAAACCTACCTTACTGATATACCCTTAACTTTGAATATATTTTAATATATTTTTCTATCAACACATAGAGTTAAACAATATCTATAGCCTTCCCTTGAATAAGACAAGATCCTGATCATGCTTTTTTCACTTTCTATATGCTGCCCTGCCTCTATTCATGTTAAAATCTAGAATTTTAGTTGGACACATTTTCATAATGCACATTTTCATATGTGCATTAATATTTAGACTTCTTCTGACTATAGACACCTCTGGAGATTTACAGTCCACAAAGCCAGAGAAATTTTTCTTATACCTTTGTTCATTAGTTTCTTTAAAAATCTTCTTTCATGATTTATTGTTCAGTTTGCTTAGTAACTCTCAGAGAACAATTTCGTCTAAGTAATCTAGTTGCTGATGAAAAGTTTAATATCAATCTATATATTCTCATTAATTCAATATTTGTGCACCTACTGTCAATTAGTGTGTTCTTCTAGGATTCTCATAACTTTCATATTTTGTCCCCTTTGCAGTCATATTAAAGGAATCCCTCAAGGAAATTTTCTATTTCATAAACTTAAGCTTCAACTGAATCCATCCTGCTGTCTAGCCCATCTTCTGTTTTATTCTTATTTTTAATTTCCAGAAACTCTAAATATTTTTTGTAGCCTCTTATTCTTTAAGGACACCATATCCTTATGAATTGCTGAAGATCTTAATTGTATTAATTTTAAAATTTCTTTTGTTTCTCCTAGTAACTATTTTCTTGAACAGGTTATTATTAATAACTTGTTTTAATTTCATACCTCCCTTTATTTATTTTTGAGACAGAGTCTCACTCTGTTGCCTAGGTTAGGGTGCTGTGGCATCAGCCTAGCTCACAGCAACCTCAAACTCCTGGGCTCAAGGAATCCTACTGTCTCAGCTTCCCGAGTAGCTGAGACTATAGGCATGTGCCACCCTGCCCAGCTAATTTTTTCTCTATATATTTTTGGTTGTCCAGCTAATTTCTTTCTATTTATAGTAGAGACGGGGTCTTGCTCTTGCTCAGGCTGGTCTCAAACTCCTGAGCTCAAACGACTATCTCCCCACCTTGGCCTCCCAGAGTGTTAGGATTACAGGCATAAGCCACCACGCCTGGACCTACTTTTATGTTACTGGTTTTCTTCAAACTTGATGGTTCTTAGCTCTCCATATTTATAGATTAGGCCTAAGAGCAAAGTTTGAAGTTCTTTTCTTCAACCAAATGACAATTCTGGTTCATTTTCCATGATTCCACGTTCTGATTATAGGCACCTCTTGTGATTATAAAGGGGAGTAGCATGTCAACACAACCAAAGAGAGAATGTAGGTAGCTTAACTGCAGTTCCTCCTTGTAGTTGTTTTGGATAATGCCCTTATTCTCCAATCCCATTGTTTCCTGAGTCAGTACTCCCCCTTCAGACAGCCACTTTCTTAGCCTGGTGGCAAATTTCCAGAACTAGATGCTCCAAAGATAAGTGCAATGGCTTAGCTGTTCCACTCTTTAACTAATTGGTCCTTCAATAATCTCCTCTTTATCTTCTAGAAATTCCACATTGTTCAATTTCTGGTTTTCCAACTCTGCTATTAATTTATTTTTAGTATTTCTCCAGCCATTTCAATGAGATTCTGGAAGAGTAAAAGAATGTGCTCAGTCATCCATGTTAAATTATAAGTTGTATCATTGTAGTTCATAATCAGAATTTGTCAAAAAACCAATCATCTCCTATCTTGCTGATCCTCTGAAAATTGTTACCGTATTGAGAGTAAGAATTTTGTAAATACTCATTTGAAATTAGACTGATTATTAGATATAATACTGGATAGGCAAACAAGAGTACTTTCTGACCACTAGTAATCATGTGTAGATTTAAAGCAGGATGACAAGCTCTTTGCCATAGTATCACATCTGACACATTTTGTTTTGTTTTTAAAAGCCTTGCTTGCATTATAGGTTGTATATGTTCTGGTAAACACTCAGTAAGGGTACATAGTAATTTCTCAGTAAAGGAACTTGCTTGTAACCTTCTTAAGCTCAGAAGAAAATACTGTATTTAGATTAAGTAATATTACTTCAGGTATAGTATTAAAAGTTTAATAATCATTTGAAGGTCTAAAATGGTACATATTAAACAGCAAAATATCCATATTTATAATTCTTAATGGAAGACTTAGATGATAAAAACATATGTAAAATATGGAAGAATTTTAAAACTATAATTATGTATATGTATATCTTTTAAAAATCTGTGGGCAAAGAAAACTGAGCCTATCAGGTATAAACTCATTTAACTTCCAACTCTTCCCGCTTTGTCTCCCTCCACACTTACCAGCATCCTTTAAGATTACACAATAATTTTTATGTTTTGCAATATGACCCCATCCCTGATTTTTTTTCTTATCCATATTTGCTTTCCAGATTCTCTAAGTTACCTTTCTAACCATTTTGCTCTGCATGTATGTAGGTGAGCCACCTCAAATTCATTGAGAAATCTAATAATCAACATTCCCATCTGTTCAGATCTTCCTTCAGTCTTAAGAACATTAATATTCTCATGCTCCCTCCTCATCTGAGATCCTGCTGCATAAATAAGCCTCTCCTTCTTTAATTAGTTCCTTCCTTTCACCTTATAAACATTTAAGTCTCCCTATTCTAAAAGTAAATTTCCCTTTAGCTGTTTCCTCTTCTCATCCAAACTGCTTCAAAGAGTAGCCTATACCCACTACTTTCACTGTCCCTTCAGCTTGTCGCAATCTGGCTTTCTCATCAACCAATTCAGTGAATTGACCTAAGGTTACCCGGGACCTAACTGTCAAAATCCAATGATCCAATGGACACATTCTCTGCAGCATGACATTGTATTCTGCTTCTCCCTTTTTGAAACTCCTCTATCACTTGTCTCTTTTTCAGAATCCTTCCTTTGCTTATCACTTAAACTTTGATAGTCTCCACAATTCTGCGATCTAATCCACTTTCATGATTTTAACTAGTGCATATAAGTGCTAATGCCTTTATTTATTTATTTTTTCTCGCAGTGGCGTGCTGTGCAGTCCCGGGATGACTTTAAAATTACTTCTTTCCATGTCTTCACATGAATATTCAATCATCTACCACCAGTCATCTCTTCCTGAATTCTAAAGGTGCTTACAATTCAACACATGCTAAACTCTTCTTTCCAAAGCAGTTCTTTATCCTGTATTTCCAGCCTCAGTGACACCACCACTCAGACTCAGTCACACAAATGGAAGTCCACTCCCTGCCTCCTACTTCTTCCTTACTTCCCATAACCAATTACTAAGTCTTGCTTATTTTATTACTTAAATAAAGTCCAAACTTTTGTCCTCCCTTCATCTGTACTTTACTTAATATCCCTTTTCTCCTCTTGCTATTGCCTAAGTCATAAGTTACCAAATTGGTGTTTAGTAGAACCAGTTGGTAGGTACTCCTATTAAAAAAGGATTCAATCAAATATATTTGAGAAGGGCTGCATTTCACATGCCTGTCTTGAGAATTCAGAATTAACATTAGCCTACAGTGACCCTGAGAAGTCCTACTGTAAAAAACCTGTTTTATTTTATTTAAGCCAGGGTTTCCCTTATGTTTGTCCACAAAACTCTTACAGTAAGATAGCAGAAGTGGAAGTATAAATCCCACTTAAAAATCCAAAACAGGCCAGGCCAGTGGTTCATGCCTATAATCCAAGCACTTTGGGAGGCCGAGGTGGGAGGATCACTTGAGGCCAGTTGAGACCAGCCTGGGCAACATAGCGAGACCTCATCTCTTTAAAAAAAAAATCAAAACCGGAAATGTATAAAATCAAACTGTAACCCAGCCACAGGGAGTCCACTTGCTCAGGGCTCCTTGGGAGTTGCTCCGGGTCATGGTCCTCAAATTTGGCTCAGAATAAATCTCTTTAAAATTAAAAAAAAAAAAAAAAAAAATCAAAACCAAATGTTCCTCAAGAGTGTGGAAAACTGTTCTCCATGCTCTTTTAATCTACCTTCCATACTGAAGTTAGTGATCTAAAATTAAAATGCAAACCTGAGCCTGTCATTTCTATTTTTTATTAGCTCACTATTTCCTGAGGAAGAACCAGCTCCATACAACACAGATTATAAGACCTGCTGTCAACACCCGGCTGCCTACTTGAGCATTGCCCCCATGACATTTCAGTAATTCTAAACTACTTGTGCTTGTGGCTCCCAAACACACCACACTCACAGTTCTGTACTTCTGCAGATACTATGTCCTCTACCTCGAGTACCCTTTCCTTTCATCTCATTTACCAGCTTCTAACTAGTTCTGTATGACTTAGCTTAGTACTAAAATGTCCTCTCTTCAGATAACCTTTAGAAGACCTTTAGTCTCTTTAGATGACCTTTTTTTTTTAGCCCCACAGCTCTCCTTCTCTTTCCCCAAACACTGACTAAACTCCTTCAGTATTCCCATCACAGAACGTAACATAATATTAAGACATCTGCTTGTGTGTCGTCCCCTTCCCTCTACTGATTACATCTTCGTCACTGTTTTATTCCCATAATACTCAATCCATAATTAATGAACTCAATAGTATTATAGTAGTCCTTCTGATAACAATCAGACAGAAAGAAAGCTAACACTCCAGTTTTTCTCTGATCTCATCTCTCAAGTCATACTCTGGTTGTAGGAAAGGACTTATCCTACACATGTGTTACCAGGGAGGGTGTATATACCCTTACATACTCTGCCTTTTAAAAACTCTACCCAGATAGGGTAGGGGTATGCTTTCTGATAGCCCCTCTCCTTTGTACTTCCAGTGTTTGTCGGCTTTTCACTCAGCATCTTCCTTCAGCAGTTCCTCTCTTAATAGTGAAACAGGCAACAGATTGAGAGCATGGGATCTGGTTCAAATCCCTGCCCTACTAGTTATTTACAGCTGTGCAACTTTCGGTAAGTCCTATAATCTGTCTCTTTATACTCCTAATCTATAAAATGGGCATAATCATAGTTCCCCATCTTAAAGCGTTGCTGTAATCCACAAACATGGTTAAGCATCTGGGTAACATGTTTGCTGCTCTGGTTAGGAATTAGGATGTCAATGGTTTCTGGCTGAGAATTCCATATATATTCCCATATTTAACCAAATGGTAAAACTATTCCATTTATTCACTCCCATCCCTTTCTATTCACCTTACCCTGCTTTGTTTTCTTTTCCCTTCCACAGAATATTGTTCCATGGGCCGGGCGCTGTGGCTCACGCCTGTAATCCTAGCTCTTGGGAGGCCGAGGCGGGCGGATTGCTCAAGGTCAGGAGTTCAAAACCAGCCTGAGCAAGAGCGAGACCCCGTCTCTACTATAAATAGAAAGAAATTAATTGGCCAACTGATATATGTATAAAAAATTAGCCGGGCATGGTGGCGCATGCCTGTAGTCCCAGCTACCCGGGAGGCTGAGGCAGAAGGATCACTCGAGCCCAGGAGTTTGAGGTTGCTGTGAGCTAGGCTGATGCCACGGCACTCACTCTAGCCTGGGCAACAAAGCGAGACTCTGTCTCAAAAAAAAAAAAAAAAAAAAAAAAAAAAAAAAAAAAAAAAAAAAAAAAAAAAAAAAAAAAAAGATAAGAAGAATATTGTTCCATGAGGGTAAAAGCTTTGTTTTGTTCATTGCTGAAGGCCACAGCACCCACAGTAGTAGTATGTTCGTATCAGGCCCTCAGGAAACACTTGTTGAATGAATTGTGCAAAGCGTCAAAGGAAAAATACACCAAAAGTTTCATTATAATAAAAAGTAAAGATAAATCTTCCTTTAATGGCTTCAATCCTATATTTAAAGACACCATATGCCATAATAAAAACATACACAAATTTATTAAAATTTAAAGGCAAAACATAATTTCAAAAGATTTAGACCTATGTCAGGCGTGATAATGGATGCTTTCTTGAAAATCAAAATCAGATCCAAGAGTATCACTTTCAGAATGTTCTAGTGGATTGGATTTACTTGTATTTGTCTTGGATAAAACAGTCACTATACTACTTTCTTTCTTGACAGAAATGTATTGTTTCAAAGACTCACTTTTAATTGGTTCATTAACCAAAGAACTAATTTCCCTGATTCCTTTGCTTTTCCGGTTTATAGAGTCAGAGTAGGAATGCAGATCTTTTCCAAGTTGTTTCTTAGCAGAGTGTTTTTTGGTATATTCACCTGTTTTGGTCATTTTCTCTGAAGAAGATTTGCTCTTTCTGGAAAACTCCTCTTCTTTTCTTTGACTTCCAGTTCCAGAAATCACATCTGCTAAAGAACTTGTTCTAGAAATGATATCTTCGAAAGGCTCCTGCTGCTGCTCGGTGGCTGGGACTCCCAGGCTGTCTCTGGAATTTACTAAGGCCTCCTGAGTAGAAACTGGTACAGGGAAGGAGTCGACAGACAAAGGAATTCTAGCATCGCCTGTAATTTTCTGAAACTAGAGGGAGAAACAAAACAAAAATTCGGTGATAAGCAAAGCCAATCATTAAAAAGTAGAGTTCAAAACTTTAGTGTTACTTTGTAATCTTACTGAGAAGATTTTGGAGTCATTTCTCTCCCTAATTATATCTTGCCAAGTGATTCCCAACTTAGCTTTATCCAGGGGTAGGTCCAGCACATTTTCAGATTTTTGTGTTTTGTGTAATTATTACCCATTTCCCTCTCCCTTATTAAAAAAAAATACAACCCTATTCCCTAAGAAAATTAATTTATTTTCTATCCTCCATGAACATGTAAGTAGATTCCAATTTGTAACTAGCCTGAGTTCTCAAGTTGTCAGTTGCCAATTCCAGTCCAAGACCGGCTGAGATGGGGGATGGGGGATCCCAGTAAGGCCAGGGGAAAAGCAGCAGGGAACTCCTGCAGCAGACAAGTTTTCCCCTCCCATTCCCATAACCAGGTGATTGCCTGTCATATGCACTGCCTGTTAATTATGTCTGGATTACTTATTTTAAAATATTATCTGTATCAGTACTTGTACCTTCATTAGTGTTCCTTCATTGTAAGCTGACTGCATACAAATAGAAACCTAGATGAAATATGAATAGAATAGACATTTATAAAATTTAAAAGATTTTTTCTAATTTTTCATTCTTTCACTGAGGATAGTCTGCTTTAAATGATAAATTTTCAAAAAAACTTCTAGTTTTCCTTTTTTTTTTTGAGACACAGTCTCACTTTGTTGCCCAGGCTAGAGTGCCGTGGCATCAGCCTAGCTCACAACAACCTCAAACTACTAGGCTCAAGCAATCTCCCTGCCTCAGCCTTCCAAGCAGTTGGGACTACAGGCATGCACCACCATGCCCGGCTAATTTTTTCTATATATATATATTAGTTGGCCAATTAATTTCTTTCTAATTACAGTAGAGACGGGGTCTCGCTCTTGCTCAGGCTGGTTTCGAACTCCTGACCTAGAGCAATCCAACCACCTAGGCCTCCCAGAGTGCTAGGATTACAGGCGTGAACCACTGCGCCCAGCCAAACTTCTAGTTTTCTTATTCAAAACAATACACTATCATGAAATGAGCACAAACTTACTAAGTTCAGACTTGGCAAGGACCCCAAAGAGGCTTCTAGCCACCAAACATGTGAACAGATCATTGTTTTTTTCTTTGACTTAATAATTCCCTTTTTGCTTAGAATCATTAAGTTCTATGCTGTTCACTTACTTGGATATTTTCAATTTTTCCTAGGGCATTCTGCTTTGGTTCTGGTTTTTCTTCTTCAAGGGCCTTCTTTTCTTCTTTAGGTAGACTGCTAACAGTAGAATTCATCTGGGGATGACCTAGTAAGTGAAAATCTGACTGATCTATACCAGCCATTGTGGCAAGCTGCCCCAGCCTGGTCAAGAGAAGAAAAGGAAGAAAATGCAAGAGTTACTATAATCACATAGGAACAGCTTAGATTTTCCCAAACCTACAATCATAAACTACTCCTAAAATGTTAAAAGCCAATATCCTATTCTAGACCACAACCCCCATCCCTCTCAATTTCTCAGATCTTCCCGTATTCTTGCTCTGGGACCACATCAGATCATCTAATTCTTTGAGCATTCCTTCTTCCTCCCAACAATGGATTAAATACTACTTGACTTTATTTCCTTACATATTAACTCTCCATTTTGAACTGTTTTACTAGAAGCTTTAGCTTCTGTCACATACCTAGTGCCTCTCACCTCCTCCCACACATCTTTACCACCTCTCCTATAGTTTCCAAGAATATGTTTGCTCCTTCCTTCTCACATCAACCCATTCAACTATAAAATATCACTCCATCAATTATCTATTTCAATTCTCTCTTCTGGCATTTTCTTTCAGCAAAATCATTCCCAGTTGACTACCACTGATCTATACCTAGCCTGCAGATTAATAACAATTTTAATGTCTAGGACAAAAATAATTTTAATTCCAACCTGTTTAGCAAGCAAAATGAATAAAAGGTAGAAAAATTCCTATATATTCCTGAATATTTTCAATTAAAACTATATTCAATTTAATCTTTACCAAGAATTATACCTACCCAGTACTCTATCTACAGATTACTTTTTTTAGAGCTGGAGCCTCCCTATGTTGCCCAGACTAGCCTTTAACTCCTCAAGCAGCCCTCCCACCCTAGCCCCCTGAGTAGCTGGGACTAAAGGTACTAGTCACCAGGGCTGGCTATAGGTTACTCTTTTATAATGAGCTCTCTACCAAGGCAAGTTTGCTACTTTGCATTCCTTTTGAAAATTAATACCCCATTGAAAAAAATCAAAGCGTGACTTAAGGAAGCCATAAAAATTGTTCAAACTCCTCAGCAAACTACCATTAAAGTCACAGATGGAAGAATACCAAAAAGACAAATGAACTAACCCAGCATCCTTAAGAAGATCCAAGAAAGCATGGAACTTCTGAAAAGAATTCTCAATGCTGCCCAAAACACCTTCATCCTCCAGGATCATGCTTGTCAATGACTGTGCATGAAGGGCTTCAGACAAAGAGAAATTTATATTTCTTAACTGAGCATTTTCATGTTCCAGCTATAAAAGAAGATTGAAAACATTTGACATGATTTTTTCTCCTTAACTTCAAAAGAAAATAGTTTTTATGTAACAAAACTAAAACATTCAAAAACACAATTAATTTTTAATTAATCTAACTCTCTACCAGTAAAGTCAGTGACCATATCACATAACAATCAAAACCCAGAGACATTTGACAAAAAATTTCCTACATAACACTTAGGTAGTATATAAACATTATTTCATTAATGATCTTTCAAAAAGATCACATTTACAACTGGTTAAATTCATGCTGGATCATTCTATATTTAAAAATTAGCTATTTAAGGTTTCTCTTAAATTAGAAAATGAAATATAGAGTCTGATTTGAGCCAAGCATATTACACTTCTGCTAATTGTTAAGGATTAATTTTCACCAGCAAAATACTTAATGTACCCATTTAAAGGTCCTAAATCATACCCAATTTATTACCAGTAAAATTAACAATATTCTCCCCCTTGGCTACTTGCAAATATTTGCTCCCCTGCACACTCCTCCCCTTTATCATCTATTTATCTAATGCCACATATAAGCCCAACTCTAGTATTTCTTGGAGAGGTCATTTTTTTCATGATGTACCATTTGCCTTATATAATCAGGTGCTCAGCATTTATCAAATGAGTAAATATCTTCCAATCCAATATATACACTTTGAAAAATTCCTCCTTAAACTCACTTTGTAATGATAAATTATATTTATGTAGAACTTTCTAGCTTGTGTCCTGCATTTATGCACATTAGCCTAATTTAATCCTCATGGTATAGATTATATTTCATTGCGTTCTTAGAAGTTTTCCATTACTCTACAATTTAAATTATTCACTTTCCTACTTCACTGTCAGTAGATAGTCTCATCACCATATTTTATGTAACTAGATATACAGTATAAACCTAATGAATGCATTCTTGAATTGAAGCATCACGAATAGAAAATAAGCGCCAGTCAGATAAAAGAACAAAAAACAGCCAAAAACTACAATTTTTACATTTTTAAAAACATGCTTTTTGGAATACAGATCACATGATCACTAAATACAAGTAAATACAAAGGTTAACATAGTGCAACCAATTTGCAATATTTTCTCACTTTATTATTTTATAATAATATAAAGTGAGAAAACTATATTTTCTCACTTTAAAGTTTATAAGGAATATGTGTGTGTATGGCTTAAAATCAACCCAAAAACCAATACTCTCAAAACATAACAAAACTTTTATTTACCTCACTGACTCGTTTATCAGCCTTAAGCCTTATCACTCTTTCCTCCTTTAACTGCTTCAGGCACTCTTCCAGTTTTTCCTAGTATGAAATAATAAAGTAAATATTATAACTAATTCACATATAGATCTCACCAAGTGAGATCTCGGGGTAGAGCCAGAAGTGAACTCGGATACTGGGATTATAGTCTACTACTTGCATAATACATCATACTACGATAGTGAAATTCATTATTAAAAACATACCAAACTAGCACATTATAGATTTATTTTATATCCCACTCTTTCCAAAATAGGTTTATGACAGCTCACCTTAAAAGGCATATACATGTAATTATTGAGCCAGAAATAAAAAATTAAGGCCATGAAAATAAAATTCTATTCTTATTTGTGTGTCCCTTATCATAAGAAGCCCTAGTAACATACTTAACACACCTGAATTATGTAATTGCAAGTTAAAATGCAGTTTTAAAAAAGCAAACACTTTTTAAAGCACTTTATTACGTCACAAGGCATTTGTAGGTATTAACTAATTTAATCATCAAAACTCTACAAGGAAAATATGATTATTAACTCTGTATTATTTTACAGATGAGGAAACTAAGGCAGAGAGAAGTAGAGTAGCACACCAAAATCATATCATTAGTTAAGTAGCAGAGCCAGCCTTTGAACTCAGGAAGCTGGGTGCCATTCCCAGTCATAGAGGTGGTAATCTTCCCATTCACCTAGGTCAGTAAAATAGAATGGGCAGAGTGGAGTGGTCTTCAGTAATAGCAGTATGAACAATGGAACCAGGAGAAATATCACAGACCTGGGAAGGAGAGAGGACAGAGGATCAGAAACATTGAGGGAGGAAACAGGAGCCAGAAAGAATTGTCACCAGCTTTCCCCAAACACTCATCATGATCAAGGAGCAGGATAGAGACATTATGTAGGGCCAGCCATGCCTTTTCCAAAGTCCCCAGGCTCCCTGGGCACCTTGCGGTGAAGGAGGATAATGATGAGTGGTTCCAGGGGCTACCTAAGCACACAGAAGCTATGAAGGAAAAACACAAAAGAGGCTGGGGCATCTGGCATCCTCTCACTGGACAACTGGAGCTCCAAAGTTTCCTTTCTCATTCTAGGAAAGGCTCTAAGACTCTGAGGTCCCAAGAGCAATTACAGTTCTAACCCTTCCTTAGGAGGTTAAGAATGCTAACCCACAATGGAATGTCAGGGTCTGTGTCTGTCTGGTTTATCACTTGATCTGGCACTGGCAGACACTGCCTTGACCGTGGCCAGGGCTCAACAATTTACTTAATTCACAAATGGCCTGTTTTTCAAAGATCTTTAAAAATGAATTCTATTTCCAACCAGGATGAAGGTTTGGGACAACACACCTATCAAATTAGGATGGCTAAGCAAGGGAAGGAGAATGAAAATGTTCCTTTTTTCCCTTTTTTTGAAAGGGAAGTAAAACTGTTTTGAAATTCTTTACTGTAAAATCCAGGCAACTAGCCATAAGCAATCTTCCAGTTTTAGTAAAACCAGGAATGGACTAATACTGGGCCATCACCCACTCCGACTAATTTGCTTGGGGAGCCAGAACCACCCCGAGCAACTTCTTCTCAAACTCTCCTGGGACCAGCAGATGCTTTTGCCCTGCTCCCAGCTCCTACCCAATGCTCAAGCACTAGCCATCAAAATGAAGGAACCAGGAACATAGGCCTTGCTTTCATCCACAATTTGAGACCTGTGTTAGATCAACTGCTGAAGGCACTGTCCCAGCAGATTAGTGGTGCCCATTAGCCCTGCTGGTCTCCACAATGCCCCCCAAAAAGCACCTAGGACCCTGGAGACCAGACTCATACGCTAAGCAAACAATGAAGCAGGACTGTGAACTTGGCTCCATGTCCTTTCTGGTTCTTAAAGCTGAGAATCACTTAATGGAGAATTTATTTATTCAATAAATACTTTTGATCATACATATGACCAAAACTGTGCTTAGGCACAGTGGCGGTTACAGAAGAATTAAAGCATGGTCTCTGTCCTTTGTCCAGGCCTAGGGCCAGGGCTGAGGCAAGGACAGGATGCCAACAATAGTAACATTCCTGTCCCCTTCCTCCCTCTGCTCCAGAGAGAGAGCAGCAGTTCCACAGCCAACTGGCTAGTTTTTACATTCTGGGTTTGAGCAAAAGTCTTTTATCTCTGAATGTTTTCCCTCAAAATAGTCAAGGGGGATGTCTTGGAGTCAAGGATCATGATGGCTAGTTCACAGGAAAAAAAAAAAATAGAATAGAGGACAGAGGTAAACTCTCATATGATTTTCAAGAACTAAGACTCTAAGGTCCTTCAAAGCAAGGTACACTCCCTGTGGTAAGCAGAAGCCTAAAATGACACCCGAGATTCCCTTCTGCTGGGGCACGCCCCTCCTATTAATCAATCAAACACTAATCTAGGTGCTACTGTGAAGGAATTGTGAAGATATAACTAAGGCCCCTAAATCAAATGACCTTAAGATAGAGAGATTATCCGGGGAAGAAATGGCCTAATCAAACAGCTATAATAATTAAAAGGGACAGTGCTCTTCCAAAAAAGATTTTAAGTAAAAAGGAATTAGACATGAGGGAGATTCTGCGTTGCTGGCTTTGAAGAAGTAAAGCACAATGTTGTGGCAAAAAATGCAAGAAGGGAGCCTCTAGGAGCTGAGAGAGTCCCCCAACTGACAGCCAGCAAGAAAATGGGGACCTCAACCCTACAACTGTAGGAACTGAATTATGCCAACCTGAATAAGCTTGGGAGTAGATTCTTTCCCAGAGCCTCCAGACAATAATGCAGCCTTGCCGACACTTTGATTTTAGCTTTATGAGACTTTGAGCAGCCAGTTATGTCCTGCCCAGATTTCTGACCTACAGAACTGTGAGCTAAGAATGGGTATTGTTTTAACCCACTAAGTTTATAGTCTAGATGATTAATACACTACTCAACCTCCAGGTTCATGAACAAAATAAATCAATAAATCACTGTTACTGTTTTAAGCTACGGTTTGGAGGTAGTTTCTTATGTAGCAGTAAATAGAACACCTACAATTACTAAAACAGCAAGATATATTCATGTATTTTAAAGGCTTTTCAACACTCAAAGAGTTTCAACTCAAAGTTTAGTTTAACCCTGGTGTATTGAGGGGAGAAACTCTATAATATACAGACATCAGGAGATGCAATTGGTACTACTTTCTGGAGTAATCTTTAGTAAACATCACAAATTTTATGTCTGGGAATTTAGCCTAGAGAAATCATCAAAGATGTGGGCAAAAATTTATTTATCAACATAATGTCATAGGATTGTTTATAACTAAACCCTAGAAGTAAGCTAAAAGCCTCCAAATTGTGATTGCTTTAAATAAAAATAGCATATCCATATAATGGAATGCTCTATGAAGCCACTAAAAAATGGTGTCTCAGGAGTTGTATATTCAAATTTTTTCTGTATATTTTTCTTGAGAGATATTCCATAGCCTAATAAGATTCTCTGATGTGGAAAAGTATTCAATGACATGACAAAATATTTTTATACCTTTTTGAGATAAAAGGACAGGTTATAAAACATCCAGGTAAAAAACAAACAAATACACAAAAAAACCATCCAGTTATGTATACATGCAGAGCAGGTTTTTACTTCCCTCAATATGTTTTTCACTTTCAAAAAGTTCCTCAATGGGCATGCATTTTTATACTGTTTGAAAAATTAGTAAATGCACTAGTAACTTCGAATTCCTTAACGTTTCATTGTTAGTTAAAGCCAGGGGAAAAGGAAAATGAAATTGCAAAATTCCTTTATTTATTATTTATATGGTTTTACTATTTGAAACTGATATCTGAGAAATTCTAAACAAATATGCAAACAAACAAAAAAAACTCATCACAATTGGAGAAAGTAAACTAAAATGTCATTCTTTTTTTTTTTTTTTTTTTTTTTTTGAGACAGAGTCTCGCTTTGTTGTCCAGGCTAGAGTGAGTGCCGTGGCGTCAGCCTAGCTCACAGCAACCTCAAACTCCTGGGCTCGAGCAATCCTTCTGCCTCAGCCTCCCAAGTAGCTGGGACTACAGGCATGTGCCACCATGCCCGGCTAATTTTTTTTTTTTATATATATATATCAGTTGGCCAATTAATTTCTTTCTATTTATAGTAGAGACGGGGTCTCGCTCTTGCTCAGGCTGGTTTTGAACTCCTGACCTTGAGCAATCCGCCCGCCTCCGCCTCCCAGAGAGCTAGGATTACAGGCGTGAGCCACCGCGCCCGGCTAAAATGTCATTCTTGACTGCTTCTAAAGAGCACATCAAAGTATGATTACGTGAAATAGTTTCTCCCTCTAGTGGAGAGAGTTGGAGCATGTTACATTTTTATACAAAAGTATCCCCTCCCCCATTACTCCTTTAAGAAGCATGAATTATTCCTTAAAGGAAATAAGGAACCAAACAAGTAGAAAGGAAAATGACTCAATATTCCACTACTTAAATAAAACTAATGATAACATTCTAGAGTAATTTTCCTTCCTGACATCTGTTCCCCCTCCTCCCTTCTAAACACTGGCAAATTGATTTTTTCTGGAACATAGCTGTATATATTGCTACATATATTGATTCCCTATATATCAAATTTTATCCTGCACAATTGGCCCTTGAACTACACAAGCTTGAACTGCAAGGGCCCATTTATATGTGAATTTTTTCAACCAAACGCAGATCAAAAATATAATATTCACAGAATGCAAAACCTGCATCTATGGAGGGCTGACTTTTCATATAAGTGGGTTCCACAGGGCCAACTGTGGGACTTGAGTATGAGTGGATTTTGGTATACATGAGAATCCTGAAACCAATCCCCCATGTATACTGAGGCATGACTGTGTATCAAATTTTATGTTCAACTTTTTTCCATTTAACATTGCATCAATCATTTTTCAAATGATCAGAAGATTAATAACTTTCACTTTTTCAGTGGGTTACAAAATATGCCACTAAACCAGTTTATTGGTTCACTTAATCATTCCTTTAAGGCTAAACATTTGGTTTCCAACTTTTCCATATTATAAAGTTAAGTAACCAGATAAAATAACCACTTTTGGCTGGAGGCGGTGGCTCATGCCTATAATCCTAGCACTCTGGAAGGCCGAGGCAGGCAGATCGTTTGAGCTCAGGATTGTTCCAGACCAGTCTGAGCAAGAGCAAGACCCCATCTCTACTAAAAAAAATAGAAAGAAATTAGCTGGACAACTAAAAATATATATACAAAAAATTAGCCAGGCATGGTGGCACATGCCTGCAGTCAAGCTACTTGGGAGGCTTAGGCAGTAGGACGGCTTGAGCCCAGGAGTTTGAGGTTGCTGTGAGCCACGGCACTTTAGCCTAGGCAACAGAGTGAGACACTGTCTCAAAAATAAATAACAACTTTTATATATGAAGGGTTTTTTCCTCTGTATTTAGAATAATTTTCTCATAAGAAATTAATAAAAAAATAATGTTTAATGTTCTGTGATACCTATGTCCAAATGACTTTCTAAAAGATTTCTAAGATTTCTACTACTATCAGCAATGGAGAGGTCTATCATTTGGATATATCACCTCTACTATAACTGTCGGCTACTTTCCCACTTAAAGCACAGATATTGAAGGAAGGGAGTGTATTTTATCTACTCATTAGCTGTAAAACCTTGGGCAAGTTCAATGACTCTAGGCCTCAATTTCCTCAGCTGCAAAATGAAGATAAATTCACATATCACAGCGATCTTGTGAGGAATAAATGAATTAACACACATAAAACTGAGAAGAGTGCTTGGTATATAGAATATGTTCAATTAATGCAAAATGAATGAACATATAAATGCAATTAGTAGAGAAGAGCTTATAATGAAGGTTAATAGTCTCCTCCTTATACAACCAACTCCCTAGAGGCAACCATTTCTGTAATCAGGTGTTTACGTGTAAAATATGATATACATATTGAAAAGTTCATAGAACACATTTGTCAGAGAATACTCATGTAGCCACCACCCAAATCTGCAAGTACAATACAAGCTATCATCCCTGAAATCCCCTATATCTTCTCCCCACGACAAGCTCTTCTCCTCCTCCCAGAGTGAGACACCATCCTCATTTTCCCGATCATTCTTTTATATGTACATAACTCTAACAATATAGTTTAGTTTTGCCTACTTCTAACTTTATGTAAAAGGAATCATACTGCATGCAGTCTTCTGTATCTTATTTCTTTCATTCACCACTGTTCTCAAAATTCATCTGTTGTTGCCTATAGCTCTAATTCATTCTATTTTATTGCTTTATAGTTTTCCACTATAAAAACACCCACAATTTAATTTTTTTTTCCACAATTTAATTTTTAACGGATATATGGGTTATCTTCAGGTTGGGGTGTTACAAATAGTGCACATGGAGCCTTCTGTACCAGTTTTTCTAATGCATGTACCCTGGGGCACTTGTTGGGCCACCAGGTTTTTATTGCTATATACCTTCAATTGATATAATACTCAATGCTTTCTAAGGTAGTTATGCTGACTCACACTCCAGTATAGTGGGTGAGAGATTTCTATTATGCTCCAGGTCTATATATCTATTACTATTAGACTTTATTTTTGCCAATCTGATAGGAGTATAGTGGCATCCCATGTTGGTTTTAATTTTTCTCTGATTACCTATACAATTGAAAACTCTCCCATATTTATTGGCAACTTGGATTTCTTTTTTGGTGAGGTTTAAGTTAGCCATTTTTATTTTTAATTCTTCTCTGTTTCTAAATAACATAGTCATTTGACTACTACATGACTGAATTTTAGACATTATTAACTTACTGCTTTACTAAATACTAAATACTAAAAGTTCATTCACATACTTTCTTATGACCACTCCTCTCAATACAGTTGTATTACCATTAGTTTTTCCATTGGTCATGATTCCTTTAACTTCTAATGATATACAATACTTTAAAGATCTAAATTGTTTATGAACTGTACCTTTCTCAGCACCCTGCTTTATAAAATGACAACATACATGCTTTTGTTTTGCTTCTCTTTTCAGCTACTTGTCCACTTTCCAAACTTAGCTTTTACATTGTCAAATTTAATATTATATTATATTCAATGTGCAGAGTTAAGCTGTCTGTTTTTTGATAGATAATACTGAGTTCAAGAGAACAGGCAGAAAGCCTGAGCTCAAATCCCTGTTCCAACCTTACATTAGGTACAGTTTGGGCAAATTTCTTCCATGTCTTAACTTCCTTTTCTGAAAAATGAGAATGATATTAACACCCACCACATAAGGTTATTCTGAGGATTAAATGCATTAATATATGCAAAACAGGACAGTGCTTAACACATACTAAGTCCAACATAAGTTAGTTATTATTATTATATGTAAATTGATAATAAAAGCTAAAAATCAAGATAGTATTTCCATTGTTATAATCAGGTTCGTATTGCCTACTGCTAAGTTATACTGTGTCTCTGTGTACATACAGATTACACCATCTTTTACAGTTTCAGGGTCACAGTGCTTGAGTAGGGTGAACACATATCTCAAATTGCCCCGATTATTCCAGTTTGCACCCTTTGTCCTGATGTTCACCTAACACCTCTTTTTTTTTTTTTTTTTTTTTTTGAGACAGAGTCTCGCTTTGTTGCCTAGGCTAGAGTGAGTGCCGTGGCGTCAGCCTAACTCACAGCAACCTCAAACTCCTGGGCTCAAGCAATCCTTCTGCCTCAGCCTCCCAAGTGGCTGGGACTACAGGCATGGGCCACCATGCCTGGCTAATTTTTTCTATATATATTATTTGGCCAATTAATTTCTTTCTATTTATAGTAGAGACGGGGTCTCGCTCTTGCTCAGGCTGGTTTCGAACTCCTGACCTCGAGCAATCCGCCCGCCTCGGCCTCCCAGAGAGCTAGGATTACAGGCGTGAGCCACCGCGCCCGGCCTAACACCTCTTTATCCTACTAAAAAGTATTCTGGACCGGGTGCGGTGGCTCACGCCTGTAATCCTAGCACTCTGGGAGGCCGAGGCAGGCGGACTGCTGGAGGTCAGGAGTTCAAAACCAGCCTGAGCGAGACCTGGTCTCTACTAAAAATAGAAAAAAAATTAATTAACCAATTAAAAATATATATACAAAAAATTAGCCAGGCATGGTGGCACATGCCTGTAGTCCCAGCTACTTGGGAGGCTGAGGCAGCAGGATTGCTTGAGCCCAGGAGATGGAGGTTGCTGTGACCTAGGCTGATGCCACAGCACTCATTCTAGCCTGGGCAACAAAGTGAGACTCTGTCTCAAAAAAAAAAAAAAAAAAAAAAAAGTATTCTGCTTTGTTCAATGAATTAGATAGGTAGTTATCTACTACTGTGCCACTGAAAAGGGGGGAAAATTCAAGTGGATTCCTCCCTTTTGTACACCAGTGGCAGCTCAAAAATCTGCCATAGTTTAATTTGCTTTATGTTTGTACCCACAGAACTTTCTTCCCCTCTGGAGTTTGATTCCCTCCCTTTCCCTCTTTCTCACTCCTCTCTCTTCTCCCCTCCCTTCTAACAGTATCTAATACCCAGTAATATCCCTCCAGGTTTTTTAAAGCTCTCAATCACACAATCAATGCAAGCCTCTCAAATCTAGATGGGTTGCTCTCTGCATTGAATCCACTGATCCCTGAATATCTATCATCTTCCTTCTTGGTTTATTCCCCCATTTTGTAGGATTATGTTTTCAAATAACAAGAAAAGTTGTAGCATAGGTGGTAAACTTTCAAATTTGTTTACGTACAAAGTATACTATTCAGCCCCCACTTATGACTGACTGACTAAATGTGAAACCCTAGGTTGAAATTTATTTGCCTTTAAAACTTTGGAGGTATCTTTCTAAAACCTTCCAGGATCCATGGTAGTTGATGAGAAGTATGATAAAGTCTGATTTTTATTCTTTTTTAGGTAGCCAGTATTTTTCTCTCTGGAACTTACCTCTTTTCTCATTATCTTGAAATTTCACAATGAAGAGTATCTATTTATATGCATCTATTTTCATTCATCTTTCTTAATACCTGGATAGCCCTTTTCAATTTGAGGTCTGATGTTTACATTCAGCTAAGGGAAATTTTTTTTTTTTGATAATTTTTTTCCATCCATTTTTTTTTTCTGTCCTGAGATTTCTGCTAGTAACATGCTAGACCTCCTAGATGTAGCCTCTATACCGTATCATCTGTCATATTTTCCATTTCTTTCTATCTACGGAGTAATTTCCTTAATTTCTACTGAATTTATTTCAACAATCATACTTTAATTTCCAAGAGATCATTTTTGCTTTCTGGTAATTCCTTTTTAAACAATATCCTATTCTTATTTTACAGACACTGTATCTTTTTAAAGTTCTCTAAGGATGCTAAGTAGAGTTTTTTCTTAAAGTACTTTTGTTCTCTTAATTATCTGTGATTCTACCAGGATCTATTTTTAATCTTTTTTTTCCTTGTCATATTGTGGGTTTTACTCAACTATCAAGTAAACCATGGTTATTTTCTATTTAAGAATAAGACAGCCGGGCGCGGTGGCTCACGCCTGTAATCCTAGCACTCTGGGAGGCTGAGGCGGGCGGATTGCTCGAGGTCAGGAGTTCGAAACCAGCCTGAGCAAGAGCAAGACCCCGTCTCTACTATAATTGGCCAACTAATGTATATATATATAAAATTAGCCGGGCATGGTGGTGCATGCTTATAGTCCCAGCTACTCGGGAGGCTGAGGCAGGAGGATCGCTTGAGCCCAGGAGTTTGAGGTTGCTGTGAGCTAGGCTGACGCCACGGCACTCACTCTAGCCTGGGCAACAAGCGAGACTGTCTCAAAAAAAAAAAGAATAAGACAGCAGAAGCTCAGTGGAAGCCGATGACTGGATTCTCTTACGCATGAAGAAGTGGGCAGCCAGTTATGGCAGGATATTCTCAACTACCCTCTTCTAAGGGACAAAATCCACAGTAGCTACCCTAATTTTCCCGATAGTTTACTGCTTTTCAAAGTCAAATTATCTCATTCCAGGGGATAAGGGGGGAGTGGCAGGAGTCAACTCTTCCTTATAAAAACTGCCGATAAGCTCCCTCTACTTCAGTCGCATTTCTAATTCCCATCCTCTCTCCTACAGGCACATTTGAACATAGAGCTGTTCCTGCAGGGAGGATTAGATTCACTCTAAGCTATAGGCCACCCTGTTCTACTGATTCCATTTCATATTCTTACATTTGTCTTCTGTATTTCAAAATATGTAGAAATTTCTTCTGTTTTCTTGATTGCTATGGGTTTATATATTTAAAATATTTTGAAACCATCCTTTTATGGGGTTCTCAAAATGGAGAAGAGCTGAGAATGTTCTCAGTGTATCTTGAATCAGAAATTTCTTAGTTACAGTTCCTAACCTTCTTGGTCTTCCCCAATGGCTATCATCACTTTTAGAAATATAATCTCCTAGTCCCCTGGTGAAAGAAGTGAATACAACACATTTAAAAGACAATGAATGCAGATGATTTAGCATTTTGTCTTTACTCTGCAACTTAGTAATAAACCACTTAGGTGCTATAAACTGTAACTGCTCATTTAGAAGATGAAAGGGGTAATTCTACATGGTCTACAGATTCCTCCCTAACATTTTATAATATTGTAAGTACTTATCTTAAAATTTCACTACATAAATATCATTAATTTTAATTAAAAAATGAAAATCTGGCTTTCTTTTTTGAAAATCAGATAGTGATACCCACAGTCATATAAAAATAAGATAACTGCCCTTAGACCATGTAATCACACAGCAAGAAGGTGCCATCTATGAACCAGAAAGCAGGCCCTCATCAGACTCCAATTCTGCTAGAGCCTTGATCTTAGATTCTCCTGTCTCCAGAACTATGAGAAATAAATTTATGTTCTTTACAAGCCCTCTCACTTAAAAAAAAGGGGATAACTATTGCTATATTTGTAAGTTTCATACTAAAAGAAAGATGTATTTTTAAAAATTAAATGTGAATTTTGTAGTACATACAAAAAAAACAAGGCCTCCCAAAATGGTATTTCCCTTACTACAATTTATCGTCTATGCATTAAAGTTGAAATAAAATAAAATACAGTATTTTTGATTTTTCTTTTCTGTGTATTCACAGAAGTACGGAATGACTTTAGATGTCAGGTTCATTAAGCAATATAATGAAGCTCCTTAAAATTCTTTCTTTTATGAAAGGAGAATATCGATATTAAAACTTTTTTTCAACTCTCTTTTGATTAAAAACAAAGTTATATCTTCCTCTTATAAAAAGGAATTTAAGCAGGTGTGGGCCGGGCGCGGTGGCTCACGCCTGTAATCCTAGCTCTCTGGGAGGCCGAGGCGGGCGGATTGCTCAAGGTCAGGAGTTCAAAACCAGCCTGAGCAAGAGCGAGACCCCGTTTCTACTATAAATAGAAAGAAACTAATTGGCCAACTGATATATATATAAAAAATTAGCCGGGCATGGTGGCGCATGCCTGTAGTCCCAGCTACTCGGGAGGCTGAGACAGAAGGATCGCTCGAGCCCAGGAGTTTGAGGTTGCTGTGAGCTAGGCTGACGCCACGGCACTCACTCTAGCCTGGGCAACAAAGCGAGACTCTGTCTCAAAAAAAAAAAAAAAAGCAGGTGTGATAATGAGCACTTGAAGTTATTACATCTATGTGAGAGGCTGAGGTGGGAGGATTGTTGAGCCCAGGAGTTCCAGACCAGCCTGGGCAACAGCATGACCTTGTCTCTAAAAAAAAGATTCTCATATATATGTCTATATCTGTATATATATATGAATATGTATATGTAAATATAATTTTTAAAAAAGAGAGTTCAGCTAGAACCATCAATTTCCTGATCTGTAATATAAGAACCCTGAATCAGATGACTACATTTATTTACTACTCAATTTCTTTGAGTGTATCTTAAGATAATTAAGGCTTTCCTTAAACCTAATATTTTATGATTCTAAAAAAATGAAATATACTACTGTTGACATGTTTTGATTTTTATTTCTTAGGGTTCAAATGTCCTCCTGTCACCTTGTTCTAAGACAAGGAAACATTCAAAGGTATATAAGATAGAAAGGAGAGGAAAACAGAATCCCCATGCAAGCTGTCCAGCACTGATTTGTAATCAAGCCACTGTCAGATACTAAATACAGTTTGAAATAATATTTTTCATATTTTTAAAGTGACAGCTTTGTACCTGTAATGCTTCTTGTTTTAAACTGGTTTTCTCAGGCACTTCATGAACACTTTCTGAAGAATCATCAACCTCTTCGATTTCTGAGGATGAAGGACTCTCTACTGTCACAGTCACAGGAAAACCTGGTTGCTTAATGAGGACAAGATTGTATAAGTAATAATATATACAAAATACCAAATATTAAAGAAATCTAATTGAAGTGATCTTTCTGAAGTATTAATTCATTGTCTATCAATGTCTTTCAGTACTCCTTAGCCTAAAATAATCAATAACAAAGTAAAAAGACATTTATTCTCGCTACATTTATAGAATTCTGTCACACATGATTATGATTAATATTTATAATTGTTCATGTTATTTTATTAAATTTCTTTCACATAAATCAAGTGAGAGGTGAGGGTAAACATTTTTTCTCAGATCAACTTTACACTGCAGATGGGAAATTTATTCTCCACCCTCAGATACAAAGAGCCTGGAAGAAAGTATAATTTTTAGGAGGAAAATAAGAATCAGAACAATAATTAAAAAGTCCATATAGCTAAACTGTAAACAATAAAAACTAGAATGGTTTTTTAATAAATCATATACATATGTACACATACAACTAAAACTTACACATCAAAAACCTCATCTTTTCTTTACCCTGAAGCCAAAACTAGTATAATAACAATACAATTCTCATGTCAAGTTTCACTGCCAATGGAATGTTGTTCAATATGATGTTTCCAAACGTTTAAAAATTGATCTGGTCACAATCCTATAAAAAGTCTACTGATCTAAAAGAAGAGTGCTGGAATTACATAATTGTACAGAAGACAGTCAGTCACTAAGGTATAATTTCTACCACAAGCAGCAGGGCATGCAAGGGGCAGTATGGACACACAGGGTGCTCCTCTCTAATATGAGTACTGCTATCTTTCACAGAGAAACCAAAGAGTCTCCCAGGACAATGGGGAAGGAGAACCTAATACTCTGACAGAATTAGCTTGCTCCAACACTGTGAGGCAGTATGACAGGAAATGTGTGTGATCCTGGTAAAGGAAGAAGAAAAGCTCTGAAAAAGCAAAGGCTTTCGGATTGGTTGCTTTGTTTTGGCTTTAGAATCTGGTATATATACATATATATATTTATGTGTGTATATGTGTGTGTGTGTATCTCCCCCAAAAAACATTTCTTGAAAATTTTTAAGAACATTCTTGACTATGATAGCTCTGTGTTACTGGGCAACAGCTGATTCATGGAAGAAATGGCTTCCCTCTCTACAGATGAAACCACAAGGCCCCCAGCGTCTGACATACCCACAAAATTGTACCATAGTAATGGGAGAGCAACCTGGAAATTTTTAAATGGATTTACTTCAGGGAAGAAAATGTTTTCTATAAGGCTCTGTTCAATTTTAAAAGCACTGAGAATGATCTTCACCTCTTTCCCACTGCAACCCCCTACATATACATATGATAACTACATACCTGCAACTGATTATGTATATCACGAGTTTTGATCAATGGAAACCCCCTAAAGAGATATCAATGAATTAAGTTATATTTTGATGTAAACACAACACCAAGTAACACCAGGTAATAACACTTATTAGTATACTATCTATAGTATACTATCTATATAGAACTGTGTATGGAAATAACATCAAAATAATGATCTGGAAGGCTCTGCTATGGAGAAAATTGAACAGAACTTAGCAGAACATCTTTGTGACAACTCTGATCTTCCAAGATCAGAACACATGCTGTTCCTACATTCAGGATAGTTGTGATTTCCAGTCTAACTTCTTTAACTGGTGATATTAATTGTTCTCTAATTTACAACTCCTTATAACTAGGATAAGATTAGTAAGTGTCTCAAGAAGAAGATATGAAACCACAAAGTTATAAAATTAATGCGTAAAGATTGGGGACTCAGCATTACAGTTTATGCAATAATAGTTCACATTACCATTTGTCAAAAGTTTAGTGGTCACTTGCCTAATGAAGATTATACACACTGATTTAATGTAAGCAATTAAAGAGATATTTTATATAGTACCTATTTCCAAAGTCCTATTTAAAATCAATACTCTTTGCTTTCCTAAGCAATTGTTAGTCCCCAATTTCTTGAATACTACCAGGTCATTCACTTGAAAATAATCTACAGTAATCTAATTCACTTAACAAGCCTAAAATTATAATATAACAATTTTACAAGACTTTTTTGACAAAAATAACTATGACCAGCCATTCCCTGGGTAAGTAATTGGCTAAAACTAGTTAAAGCTAGTTTGATTCCCTAAATATGATTCACTAAAATAAGAATTAGGCCAGCTGATTGAGTTAGATTAAGTCTAATCTATGTGTCTCATCCATTTTGCACTAAACTATTTCCTATTTAAAATGCCCCTTTCCCATTCCTACATATCCAAATTCCTACTTCTGTGCTATAGGGCTTGGTTTAACTATATATGTTTTAAATGAAATCTTTTCTCACCTGCACACTGAAGATAATTTTAGTTTACTCTGGATTCCCACAGGGCTACAACATGCTGTGGCACTTAAGAAATAACTTGAAACCTCTAATTATAATCATTTTTTGCTTTTCTTCCTTAAAGGCCTCATGAAGCAGAAGCCATGTGTGAGTCATTTTTCCCCCTACAGAAACAACCAAGAGAACTCCCACATTACAGAAGCTCCAAAATAAAGAATTCTGAATGACTAAAAAATACCTGTTCCTTTTTGCACGTTCTGCAGTACGCCACGGCAAGAAACCAGATGCACCAGGTGGTAGAGGTATAGGAGCATAGTGTTCTTTACCAAGGGAGTGTTTGTTTCCACTACTTACAGGTTTCTTTGAAGCAAATCCTATGTTTGAGAAAGTGTTAAAAAGAAAGAATAAAGATGCACTTAAAATCTACAGACTGATTATCATTTGTGCATACTCTTAAAAGAATACAAATGGGCACCTGACATTACTGTCAGGCCATTACCAAGGCCATTAAAAACAGGATCAATTTATAAAAATCTTTTAAAATGGACCAGCAATGTTTTAAAAATTCTAGAGTAAGAAGTTATTATCATTCTAACTAAAATATAGGTTGGATATATGAGACACATAAGAGCATACAAAATAAAAGATTTCAAATTATGAAAGATCAAACATGATACATTTCATCATGCATCATGCAGAAATATTCACTTTATTGAATCTCAGAACATCTTTGGCATTTGTGAATCTCAAGTACAGATAAACATAGATACACCCATGACCCCTGCCAAACAGAACCTTCTGAATTAAACTAAAATTTCAATTTTAGATTAATTTTACCATATAAAAACCATCAAAGTTATAAGACTGAAGGTTGCTGAGTGATATGTGAATCAATATTACCCTCCTATAAGTCTGCTGACCTTCAGTGCTCATTTAGTTTCATAGAAAACATAAAAGAAACAAATAAAACCTAGTGGATAGAAGAACAAAATGTAGACACTTATCCTGTATTTCAATATTAAAGAGTCAAGTATCTTTATAGAAAATATTTGGTAGCAAAAGCTGCACATACATATTAATACTTTATTCAGAACAAATCGTACATTAAAATTCACATTTAAGGCCGGGCGCGGTGGCTCACGCCTGTAATCCTAGCTTTCTGGGAGGCCGAGGCGGGCGGATTGCTCAAGGTCAGGAGTTCAAAACCAGCCTGAGCAAGAGCGAGACCCCATCTCTACTATAATTAGAAAGAAATTCATTGGCCAACTGATATATATATAAAATTAGCCGGGCATGGTGGCACATGCCTGTAGTCCCAGCTACTCGGGAGGCTGAGGCAGTAGGATCGCTTGAGCCCAGGAGTTTGAGGTTGCTGTGAGCTAGACTGACGCCACGGCACTCACTCTAGCCTGGACAACAAAGCAAGACTCTGTCTCAAAAAAAAAAAAAAAAAAAAAAAAAAATTCACATTTAAGTATTTGTCTCTAAAATTCCTGAGGAAAAAATGTAGGTTTATTAAAATGGTTATATTTATCCTTCTAACCAATTTTACTATACAAGATCTACTTTAGCACTAGTAGGATGGCATTTAAAATAAACTGCATGTGTTAATACAGCACAAATATTTCATGTAGTATAACTTATTGATAATCATCACATGCTCCTGTGCAATTTCTCTGGACAAATGCCCTTTTTTTTTTTTTGAGACAGAGTCTTATTCTGTTGCCACTGCTAGAGTGCCGTGGCTCACAGCAACCTCAAACTCCTGGGCTCAAGCAATCCTTCTGCCTCAGCCTCCAGAGTAGCTGGGACTACAGGCATGTGCCACCATGCCTGGCTAATTTTTTGTATATATATTTTTAATTGGTTAATTAATTTTTTTCTATTTTTAGTAGAGACCAGGTCTCGCTCAGGCTGGTTTTGAACTCCTGACTTTGAGCGATCCTCCCACCTCGGCCTCCCAGACTGCTAGGATTACAGGCGTGAGCCACTGCACCTGGCCTGCCTCTTAAAATATAAAGGAGCTCTGTTCATCTTGTGTTATTTCATTTTTGTTTTCAACTTAATTACTCTCAAAAGATGTTCCTGTGTATTGTTTGTGTGCATATACCTGCTCCCTCACTTTCAGAAACTAATGCAAATATATTTTTAATTAAAACACAAAGAATGTATACTTACAGCGTTAGGAGATGAAAAAAATTCTAATAAAACTTCCTATCTTCTTTCCACATATATAATTGCAATATGAATGTGACACAATTTACATAAATTATTTAACCCCTATGTTCCCACAAATCTAACTATACAGCCAGACACTGATTTGGCTTACCTCTATGTCTCCAAATAACTGAGGCAAATCCAAAAAAAAGCCCAAGAAATAAAATTATTCTTAAAATAGCTCAGAGAGCTTATAACTTCAGTCACATTTCCGTTTTCTTTAATCATGCTAAGTATGAAAAAAGTTTTGGTTTTTATTCTCAATCCATGCTATCTTATATACTGCCAGCTGCCAAAATTACATAATTTCTAATATGTCTTATATTTTATGTTATATTACTAAGTTTTATAGATTAACCAATTTTAAGTATATAGGTCAGTGATACTAAGTCAAACAATAATATCTTCAGGTAGCATCCAAATAAAAGATTATTTGCTGTTAACTGTTTGATGATCTTAATGTATTTGGTACATAACTAAAGTTACCACATACCTTTTTCTGGGAAATTGGCAGATTATAAACTTGAAAAATTTGTTTCCTCTATATTAATTCTTATTGTTTCAAAAATCAAAGTTACTTACAAGATAAGGTCAGTTTCACAATAGATTTGGCTTAATTTATTATACTCTGTCATTCATTCTTAACATATAGAAAAGGCTATTTGTGACTAAAGATAATATGTTATAAAAAATAAAAGTTAAGGACTCTTTAGAAACAATACAAAAATACCAGAACTAGATTATACCAAATTTACATATTCAGAGAATGTAAAATTTATGTCACCAGTTGTTAAAGAGTTTTATAATGAAGAATTTTCATTAGCTGGGCATGGTGGCACATGCCTATAGTCCCAGCTACTTAGGAGGCTGAGGAAGGAGGATTGCTTGAGTCCAGGAGTTTGAGGTTGCAGTGAGTTATGATGATGCCACTGCACTCTAGCCTGGGCAACAGAGTGAGACCCTGTCTCAAAAAGAAAAAAAAAAAAAAAGAAGAGGAAGAGGAAGAAGAAGAGGAGGAGAAGAAGAAGAAAAGGAGAGGAGGAGGAAGAGAAGGAGGAGGAGGAGGAAGAAGGAAGAGGAAGAAGAAACCACTCAAAAGCACTATTAAAACTGTCATCAAAGTGCATCTCAAATTTCAACTGCAAAGTATCAGAAGTAATCATCACCCAGGAATCATATCTAAAATGATGAATATTTTATGAAAAACAAACAATAAAGACAGTTAATTTTTTAAAAATGGAGGTACTAGCATCCTTTTCCTAATGATTCATTAATATTTCTATATTCCATAAATTCTCATAATCACTATCAAAACAATTTTAGTCCTCATATGCATGTAGTCAATACTGGTTGCTATTGTAGATACTACAGAATGAGAAGAGATTTTAATTTCAGCACACTGGAACACATAAAAAGCCAAGACAGAAAGGGTTACCAATTCTAATAGTAGCTTTTCCTTTTCGACCACTTCCTAGAATTATAGTTTTCTTTTTCTGTCTAGCAGTTTTCAATGATTCCTTCACTGTTGGAGAAGTTATCCATTGGTACTAGAAGAGAGATAGTAAATATTCCATTTCAGTTACAGGTATTTATGAGAGTTTTGTCTTAACTAGAAATTATTAACATATCCTGAGTTAATAACAGGTTTGCAATCAGCAGCTCTGGGACCCCAAATTTAAAAATCATACAATATTTTCAAACACAGAAAAGCCATTTTATTTGACTGAAAACTTTAATTTAAGATGGCATAAAAGTGCCCTAATTTTACTTTATTAAAAACAGAAGAGAAGTCAGGCACAGTGGCATGTGCTTGTAATCCCAGCTACTCAGGAGGCTGAGGTAGGAAGATTGCTTGAGCCTAGGAGTTCAAGGCTAGCCCGGGCAATATAGCGAGACCCCCATTTCTTTAAAAACCAAAAAACAAACAAAAACAGAAGAAAAACAAGCAATTAAAAAGAAATTCTTTCTAGAGGAATAAACATGTTATACCTCTGACTTAGCACTCCTTCCATTCTGGACAACTTTTTTGATAACTGCTTTCATCATAGAATGATCTAAAGTAAAATGAAAATTGAAATTATAGTAATTGTTTCCCAATGAGTGGTTACTCCCATTTAAAACAAAAAGCCAAGTAATTATTGTTTTTCCCATAAAATTAAATATGAAACATGTAATTATATACCTATTTCCCTCTTTGAGTATTCTAACTTCTTCCTCAAAAACATAAGACCAAAGTATGCCACTTCTCATATTGCTCCCAGTGGCTACCACTTTGGCAGCAGAAAAGATCAAACTGAAACACTTTGGAACTAAAGTGACTTGGGATAGAAAACAAATAGCCTGGACACTGTTCAGACATCTAGCTACCAAAAAAGCACCTAATGTAGCCAAATTAAAGCCATGATACATGGTAAAAGCTGTTTTTTTTCCACAGCCTCCTCTTCTCAGTAAATGGTGCTACCCAGTTGTACAACCCTAAATAATCATTTAGTAATCTGTCTTCAAGTCTTGTTAGCTATACCTTGCTTCAACCACTTTTCACTGCCTCCAACCTTCCACCCTAAGATAAGCCATAACTACCTCCCATTTGGACCATTTCATGAAGGTCTCATAACCGGCCCCCTTATTTTCCCTTTTATCTGTTTCCCCACTTCCCAAGTCTGTTCTCTACACCAGAGTCATCTGACTGAAACACTACTCGGATCATGCCTTTTTTTTTTTCACTTCAAAACCCTCCCATCGCTTTCAGCTCATTTAGAAAACTTTACTAGATCAGGCCACTGGCTAGCTATCTGACCTCACAGCACACCATGCTCTCCCTCATTCAGCACTCCAACCATGTTGGCCTCCTTGCTTTTCCTTAAATAATCCACCCACCCTGCCACCTCTTCTATACACTCACTGCCTCCTCGTCCTAGAACGTACTCTCTCTGAAACTTCCAGGGCTGGTTCCTCTCTTAAGTCTCTACTCAAATGTCACTTCTCCAGTGAAGCTGTCCCCAAACAAACCTATCTAATATAGTCCCACCTGCCCCCATGTGTCTTCTTACCTTAAGGTATTTTTGCACTTCCTACTACCTAAATTACATTACTTATCTGTTTACACATTTTTATCAAAACTCCCCCACTAGAATGTAAGCTTCATGAGGGCAAGACTTTGCCTAGCTAGTTCACTACTATATGCTTAGTGCCTAAACCCGATCTGGCACACAGAAGTATTCGAAAATTACTTGTCAAGTTAACAAATGAATGAAATAGTCTTTCCAAGGATTCACAGGTTCCACAAGAAGAAAATAATGCTCATGGTGGAAGCAGATCTATTTTCTAGGTTCATTCTATACAAAGTAGCAGCCAAAAACAAGTTACAAGTATAACTCATTTTAATCAGTAAATTTCCTGCTAAAAACATAAGGAAGTGCAAGATTAGAAAAGTATAAAATTACAAAAGTAAACACATTAAGTTTTAAAAATTGTCAATACATGAACAAAGTCTTTTTTTCTTGCTATTTGTTAGTCAAAAAAAAAAAATGTGTTGACATACCGATGAGTGGATTTTTTCTTATATCCAGAACAACGAGAGTTCTATTGGTTTCAAGGGCCTCCAGTAAAGCCTTTGCTCCTTCATTGGTGAGGCCGCACTGTTGCAGGTCAAGTGCTTTTGATAAAAGACAAAGGGTCACTTGCCAACTCTATACAGATTTAACACACAGACAACTTTCACTTATTCATGCCTGGAAGATTCCTGCCAAAGACTAGTTATGGCAGGTTTTTAATCTTGGGTATTGAAAAAGTAAAAATAGAAAAACATATAGAAAACCATATGCACACACATAATCCAAAATAAAAAAAAAGAAAGCCCTCTTTTTGGATGTGCCATGATTATCTTCCCTTTAGTACTAAAATTTTTTTAATTTCATTTCAGAATACTACATGGGTACAAACACTTTGGTTACATATATCACCTTTGCATGGCCGGAGTCAGAGCTACAAACTGTGCCCATCCTCCAGAAAGTGTACACTGCACCCATTTGGTGCGAATTAGTACCATTATATTATCCAACATATTTTACTATTACAGAGTTGAAGAGCAACTCTACATAATTTGTAAGAGAAAAACATCACAGAATGAATATCAGTTCATAATTAGCAAGAATGCTAGTGGCAGGATAAACCTCATAGGCAAAAACTGGGTGGAGCTCAGAAATTGCACTGCATTCATAATCAAAACCTTGAACTTCAAATGACTAAAAAATTACACATAAAAGGGAAAAGAAAATAGAAGAAATGTAAGAACTGTTAGTTTCAGAATAAAAATGACAAAGAAAGAATTTTAAGGGGATACAAATAATGAATCCAAAGAATGTGTGAATAGAGATTATATGCTAAAAGCCTACCAGGAAAAAATGATGATAAGAACTCTCTCTCAGTAAAAGGTCAAAGAAGTGAACAAAGGCTTATGAAACCCTAGCACTCTGGGAGGCCAAGGTGGAAGGATCGCTTAAGGTCAGGAGTTCAAAACCAACCTGAGCAAGAGCGAGACCCTGCCTTTACTAAAAATTAATGAAATTAATTGGCCAACTAAAAATATATAGAAAAAATTAGCCGGGCATGGTGGGCATGCCTGTAGTCCCGGCTACCTGGGAGGCTGAGGCAGAAGGATCTCTTAAACCCAGGAGTTTGAGGTTTGAGGTTGCTGTAAGCTAGGCTGATGCCACTGCACTCTAGCCTGGGCAACAGAGTGAGACTCTGTCTCAAAAAAAAAAAAAAATGCTTATGAATAATAGCAGCACTGAGGCTCAACGATCTACTCATTTAAACCCAAAGGGATCACTACAAAAGCACAGGTATAAAAAAAGATTACATCAGAAGAGAATATCATATAAGCCTTTCTTTTAAAGCATCAGGTATGCTATTATATTAAAATAACTACTGAAGTCTTTCAAAACCCCATGTTATAGATTATAAGTTTGTGTCCCTCCACTATTAATGTTGAAACCCTAACCCCCAAATGGGATGGTATTAGGAAGTGGGGCCTTTGGGAGGTAATCAGGTTAAAATGAAGCCTTGAGAGTGGAGCCCTCACAACGGGATTAGTGCCCTTATTAGAAGAAAAAGATTAGAGCGCTCTCTCTACCATTTGAGGATACAGGAAGATAGTTGTCCACAAGCCAGAAGAACAACCTCACCAGACACTGAATCTAGTGGTGCCTTGATCTTAGACTGGCCAGCCTCCAGAACTATGAGAAATGCATGTCTTCTGTTTACACAACTCAGTCTATAGCATTCTGCTGTAGAAGACTAAACTGACTAGGATATTCCACAACACACAGAAATGATAAGTCAGATATATAAATCCTTACAAACTCTTACCACAGAAGAATAAGCATAGGATGTAATTATCTAGCTAACTAAATTAATAAAAACAGCCAGTAAATCCCACTAGTACTTAATACAAATTAAAACAATGAAATATAATTGTTCTCCTATTAGATTAGGCCAAGATCATATAACAAAAGCCTTTAAAATATGCATACTCTGTTAACATGGTAATTTTTCTTCTAAGGATTTACCAAAAGGAAATAATCAGAGATATGGGCAAGGATGTATATCAAGTGCTGTTTATAACAGTGAAAAATATATCTAACAAGAATGAATAAGCTAAGTGTACTATGGTATGTTAACATAATGGAACTCTTTTTTTTTTTTGAGACAGAATCTTGCTTTGTTGCCCAGGCTAGAGTGAGTGCTGTGGCATCAGCCTAGCTCACAGCAACCTCAAACTCCTAGGCTCAAGCAATTCTGCTGCCTCAGCTTCCCGAGTAGCTGCAACTACAGGCATGCACCACCATGCTCAGCTAATTTTTTCTATATATATTAGTTGGTCAATTAATTTCTATTTATAGTAGAGACGGGGTCTCGCTCTTGCTCAGGTTGGTTTAAAACTCTTGAGCTCCAACGATCTGTGTTAGAGGCAAGGACCCTCAAAGACCCTTAACTCTCTTATGACTTGTCTTACCCACGGGCTTCGCCCTGGAAAATTCCTAGGACAAAAACAACACCCCACCCTCCAGCTATAGCTCCGAAAAGAATGCGTTCCAAAATGCTCCAGGGTGTGCTAACTGCAATTGTTCCCGACCACCTGCCAGGTTGGGGTCCAGTAATCAGTCACAAACCTCGATACTGATGAGATACTGATTGGGGCTGATTAGCCCAAACCCAAGACTCACCGTCACCCCACTGCATTTTTTGTTTCTACTTCCTTGTTTCTGTATGCTTATAAAACCTACTAAGAATCTAAGTAAAGTAGACCTTGACAACCCTTTGCTTGGTCTCGTTCCTTTCTCTCGCCCATCTCTTTCAGGCAAGGTCCCCCTTGACCCCACGAGTAACAGAAGGTCCCGCTGGCCGGGACAGATCTGCCCACCTTGGCCTCCCAGAGAGCTAGGATTACAGGCGTGAACCACCGTGCCTGGCCATTTGTAAAGTTTTAAGTTTTAAAACTGACACAATCCAGTGTTTATGAAAGTGCAGGCCTCACATACACTGTTAGTGTGGACTACAAGATGACCAGAATTTTCAGAAGGCAATTTAGCAACATGTATCAAAAATCTTTATAGGTAATATTGGTATCTTATTACTCTTTATTTTCTATAAAGAATATACGTAACTTTTATAAAAGCTTAAAAGCAAAATAAAAGTTATTAGAAAAAAAGCTTTCAAAAAAAATCTTATGACATTATTGTGCCAAGAACTAAGCATAGTTAATATTAAAAAATTTAGTATTTTCCATTTTAGAAGTTCACTGAACTTACCTCTCAGCCATAAATCCTCACTGAGTGAGTCTGCAAAAGCACTTGCACCTACGTCACCAATCAGCGTGTTGCAATTCAGTGTGATACGCCTTAAGCCAGCCATACAGTCAAGATCAGGTCTCCTATAGCGAAGACTCTCAGCCCAGGTTTCTTCATGTCTTTTCATGGTCTGATACTTCAAAGATTTAATAAGATAAAATTAAAACACTTGAATAAGGAAACAGAAACACTAAAAGGAACTAAGTATGGCTGATTACGTCAGAGTTTTATACATACACATCAAGTGTATATGACAGGAAAGTCAACCTGACAGATTGATTAGACAGTACATTCTGTTTAGGAGTATAGTGACCCAGATTCTACTCTGCCACTGATTAGTTGTGTGACTCTAACCACTGGTGACCTGCTGATTATTTATGTAAACCAACAACTTAATTAACTTCTAAGAATTTTATTTTCCTTGTCTGCCAAATCAAGGAATTCATTCTAATCCTATCATTGCTGACCCTCTAAATTCCATCATGCCAAACACTTGATTGGGCATCCTACAAGTAGACATTGTTTTAACATGTGTCTTATTTATCAATAAATTATACACATGAAGTTCTATATACCTATTTTATGTACATTATAAACTATACAGAAATGACAGATATTTTTTAAATGCTATGAAAAATAAATACAGCGGCTCTAATATTTTCTTCTCCTAACCCAAGGGTTCTCACATACTTCTTTGGGTATGCATGCCAACTTTAGAGACCTAGAATATGCAAAGCCAGGTTGATAGACCTTAGAAAATTGGTGGCTTGAATTTTAAGCACAGGTATTACCTTAAAGACATATAATCAGTTTCTCTGTTCATAAAGTAAATTCTGGTAACAGGGAACACTGACTTTAAAAGGAAAAAAAATCTTTTATATTCTTAAACAACAAAAGACTCAAAGTTCCTATGATACTTTGTTAGTGTCAAAATTGTTAGTGTCATTTTTCTTTTTCTTTTTTTTTTTTTTTTTGAGACAGAGTCTCTCTTTGTTGCCCAGGCTAGAGTGAGTGCCATGGCGTCAGCATAGCTCACAGCAACCTCAAACTCCTGGGCTCAGGCGATCCTCCTGTCTCAGCCTCCCGAGTAGCTGAGACTACAGGCATGCACCATCATGCCTGGCTAATTTTTTGTATACATATTTTTAGTTGTCCAATTAATTTCTTTCTATTTTTAGTAGAGACGGGGTCTTTCTCAGGCTGGTTTTGAACTCCTGACCTCGAGCAATCCACCCACCTCGGCCTCCCAGAGTGCTAGGATTACAGGCGTGAGCCACTGCGCCCGGCCCATTTTTCTATTAATAATAACTGTATAAAAGCAATAAGAGGCAATAACAGCAAACACTTACACAGTACTTATTATGTGCTAGGCACTATTTTATACACATTAATTCATTTAATCCTCAGAATGCCTGACAAAGGCTTTTCTTATATATATTTTACAGATGAGGAAACTGAGGCATAGAGAGGTTAAGTAATTTGCCCATGGTCACCAAGGTATTAAATGGGAGAGCTAGGCTTTTAACCAAGGCTGTGTGGCTTCAGAATCCACACTCTTGACCATTACCTATCTGAGAGGTCAGTGAGTTTGCTCTGTTAAGGCCCAAAAATAAGCATTTTCAGCTTTGTGAATCATATAGTTTCTTTTGCAACTATTAAACTCCCCTGGAGTAGGGTGAAAGTAGCCACAGCTACTATGAAAACAAATGGGCATAGGTATGTTCCCAAAACTTTATTTACAAAAATAGGCATTGGGCTGGATTTGATCCACAAGCCATAGCCTGCCTATCCCTGATCTATATACCATCAAACTACTAAAAAGGCTTCAGATCAAATTATTAAGTAATTTTAGACCTAAATATAGTAGTTTTAACCAATATAAAGTTAGGTCACCTTTAAAATTATTGTTTTAAAACCTGTATTTACCAAATGTTAATGTAGTGATTTTTATTAGTTTATAAACTACAGTTATTTGAGTCATTTAAGAGCTGTAACAGCATAAACTTTCAGTGCCACAATAAACATTTTCAATAACTAAAAGTATATAAAAGTATTGCTCATAATGTATTATATTTTAAATATCTTATTTCTAGGATTAAGAATATTATCTTTACTAAATGGTAGAACCTCAAACTGAAAACTGGTCATGTTCATTCAACAAAACTAAAACTGTAACCACCATATGTATCAAAAAACAAAAATAATTGCCATCTTATATCAAAATACTCATGTGCCTCAATCACATAATATGTTTTCATGAAATTTTGAACATAAAGTCACCTTTAAGATCTTGGCCATGTGATCTGCTCCCTGCCATGTCAGATTACACCCCGTGAAGTTGACTGTCTGAAGAGGGATAGAGCTCTTTATACCTTGACAAATAACTAAAAGGAAAAAAAGACCACATATACAGTAAGATGAAGAACCTATACAACCGTGATTTGCTTTTCTTGTGTCTATTCTAGTTTATAGATGTATTCTTAAAATCACCATCTACAATTTTCCCAAGCAATTGATGGATTAGGGCATTCTAAAATATGTCAGTTATAAAGTGTTGTACCAATTTACACAATAGTTTAACTCTATTTAGATGCTAAAATTGAGTAACCTGAATATTGCAAACTTATTCCCCACCACACTGTAAAGTACTATGTACATTTTGAGATATTTGAAATAAAAAGAAAAATCTAAAAAGCCTAAGTCTTTCTCTTCCTGTTTTTATTTCCAACATAAGAACTCAATCTTGATTATCAATCAACAATTAAGTGTCAACTATAAACCCAGAATGTTATTAGGTGCTATACTAGAGCACCTAATCTACTAGAACAATAGAACATAGAGGACCTCAAACTGTTCCCTCAAATCGAAATGCAGACTACCTTATCCCTCCAGACCACTATTCCACACAGTCTGATGGGAAGAGAGTTAATTAAGATTTAAACTCACTTTCTAAACCTCCATCTCCAATTGGACAATTTGCAAGAGACAGGTGCACCAAAGAAGCCGATTTATTCAATCCCTTTAATGAGGGGAAAAAGTTAAAAATTTATTGAGTTTTTTTCCTCCAAAAGCAACTATCAAATGTTTGCAGGCCATGTTGGAGAAAGCTTACCTTTGTTAAAACAGTTAAATCTCTCTCTCTCAGAACTAGTCCATTTAGCTCCAGGTTCTTTAGCACACTTGATATACTTAAACAGCCTTTAAGAGCTTTACATAACTGGAAGGTCACATCTTTGAATCTTATGGCAGGAACACGACCTCTGCAAACTTTATTTATGTCAGAACCTAAAGCAAAGTTATTGTAAAGTTAGTGATTTCAATCATAGAGTTTATCATTAAAAAGCTTCTGCTCTGTGCTAAGACACAGTCCTCTTAAGGAGGGATACATGTAAACAAGCCCCATGAGATACACACAAACTATACAGAGAGAGGTTCTTCTGGAAGCAAAGAAGCTGCACCTAGGGGATGGCTTCAAGATACCCTGAAGTTAAATCTAGAAAGATGAGAATGACTACATGGGGCAGAGTGGGTGATGCATTAACCATAGAGGGAGCAGCATGTACAAAGGTATCCAAGCCTGACACCTGCAGGGCACTGTAAATACTGCAGGTGGAGATGACTAAAGCCCAGAGGAGTAGCGGGAAAAGAGTCAGAAATTAAAATAGGGAGTCTGAAGCAAGCCTGGGAGAGAGCTGGCTTCTATTTCACAGTTGATGAGGAACAGGACTACCACTGACACATTAAGGGTGCCCATAGCAGTTTAGAAAAATGTGCCTCACTGCTTCAGGGCCAAATAAAGGGAATGATTAGAAAACGCACCACTTCCTTAGGGCCAACTAACCCATGGGCTTGGTAGCACACAGCTTGGATATCAGTGGCTCTGTGCAACCAACACACACTGGTCCCAGGTGGGCATATCACTTTAAGTATATCTCTTCATTTCAGAAAAATCACTTGAACCATAGTAGGCAAATGAACTGAGAAAAATCAAATTCAGGGGCAGCAAAACCAGCTATGAGCTTCTGCAACAGTCCAGGCAAAACAATTATCTAGGAGGTTAAAATCTACAACCTAGACCTACTAGATGCAAGACATAAAGAAGGTTCAGTGAGGAGTACAGGAAGAGAAATTATCTGAAATACATTTTTCTTACATTCAGTGCAAAATACTAGGCAAGATCAAGTCCCCTAGCCTTGACTCCAAGGTTCCTCCCATCTTTATTTTGGTTTTTCTTGTGACTTTGATTAAGTAAAATCCCTTCAGAGGTACAGAACAGCTCCTACACCCGAATGAGATGCAGAGAATAATCTGATTTTTCTTCAGCAGGGGATGTGCTGAACTGTCCTTGCAGAAGAGATAATAGATGGTGCTAACCCCAGAGCCTAGAAAAGGGCCAGGCACATGACAAGGGGTCAAGTTTTTTTTCTTCCTTAAATAAATCAACAATAATTTCCTTTCCTAGATCTTCACACCCTCTCTCTCAGCTGGCTACTTTCCCTCAGCTTATAAATATATTGAAGACTATCCATTTAAAAACATCTTTATAACTTATCAATTTTCTGGATCTTCTTTATGGGCAACCTAGGTCCTCTTCCATGCCTTGAAACACCTGTCCTCCCACAAAGCCCAAATCTGTATATCTTGGGCTCACACCTGCCTAGCAGACACATTTGGATGCCCCACAGGCACCTCCTAAAACATTAAAGATGAACTAAGACCCTCTTCCCACCCCCAATCCTTTCCAGCTCTGCTGTGTCTCATGGAAAGATGCTGCTGTAAATTGTCACCCAAATTTGCTATCTTCCCTCATCTAACTGGAAGAATGGATGGGGTCACCAGGCCCCATCCATTCTCTTAGATGTCTGAAATCCAGCCCTTCTTTCCTATATCTTATTTTGGAGCATTAGATTAAAATTATTTATCCTCCTTCCCATTTTAATTTGCTCTCTGTATGGAGGTCAGAGTGAGCTCCTGTGGAAAGTCCATCTCATCATCCCTTTAGCAGTTTCCAACCTTCAGGACAAACATCAAACTCCCTCACAAGACAAACAAGGATCTTTCCTATTCAGCCCCCATCAGGTTTCCAGCCTCAACTCTTGCCATATTCTCTCCTGTTTTCAAGACTTTTGCACAAACTGCTCCCTCCTGTTATCTGGCTAGCTTCTACAGGGAGGTGTCTCTCTTATGTACAAAATGCTACTCTAAGTGCTAGAAGGAATAACATCATTCTGTCCTATGTCATGATTTACCTAACATGTTTTCCGAATAATCAAAGGGTTTAGATGCCTAATTATACCACCTTACATCTGTAAATGGTTTATATCTGTGAAGCACCCTACAAAATTCTTATAGACACATTTAAAAAAAAATGAAGACAGGCCGGGCGCAGGCCGGGCGCGGTGGCTCATGCTTGTAATCCTAGCACTCTGGGAGGCCGAGGCGGGCGGATTGCTCAAGGTCAGGAGTTCAAAACCAGCCTGAGCGAGACCCCGCCTCTACTATAAAAAAAAATACAAAGAAATTAATTGGCCAACTAATATATATATATATAAATTAACCGGGCATGGTGGCTCGTGCCTGTAGTCCCAGAGACTCGGGAGGCTGAGGCAGAAGGATCACTTGAGCCCAGGAGTTTGAGGTTGCTGTGAGCTAGGACGCCACGGCACTCACTCTAGCCTGGGCAACAAAGCGAGACTCTGTCTCAAAAAAAAAAAAAAAAATGAAGACAAAGGCTAGCATGTATTAATTTCCTAATTGCTTAATTCTCTATTAGACAAAAAAGTTATTGCATAAAACAGGTAACATCTGTCGAATGTTTAATGACGTCCCAAACTGTGCTAAGGGCACCAAGCATCAGTAACTCGGAGAATCCTCGCGATCACCATGTAACGTGGGTCCTGTTAGGAATCCCATGTTACGGTGGACAACAACACTAAGGCCCTCGACCTTGAGTGACTCACCCAGGGTCCCCCAGGCTGGTAAGTGTCCCAGGCCGCATACCCCGTCCACCACACACATACCCCGGCACTGGACACCAGTCAGGGCCCCGGTTCCACCGTAAACCTGTCTAAAAGCCCACTTGGTCGCACCGCCCGAGAGGCGCTGGTAGCGGGAACCACAAACCTGTTTCCCCAAGCCACGGCTGGAAGAAGCTCTTGATGGAGATCAAGGGCAGGTCTTTATTAATCTTGAGGGTGCTGAGCAGGGGCGCCCAGTCCACGACGCGGAGGCGGTCGGCGTTGAAGTCCAGCACGCCCTCCCGGAGGCAGGCGCGCACGGCGGGCAGCGGCACCGAGTCCTGCAGCGCGCACAGGTACTCGTAGTGCGAGAAGAAGTCCGCCGCACTGTCGCGGCGCAGCTTCACCGAGTCGATCATGGCCAGGGCGCGGCCTCGGGGGATGCCCGCCGCGGAGACTTCGCCCGCACCCACCGAGGGGCCCCGGGTCGCCGCCCGGCCGCTCCGTTACCCACGGCCAGGCGGGGGCGGCGGCCCCACACGGTGTGCAGGAGCGGCGGCTCGGCCAGAAGACGCGAGCCGGGCGCCCCGGGCTAGGCCCGCCCCTCAACGCCGAGCTCCCGCGCCGCCTCCCGCCCCGCCGCCCCGGCCGTTGGCGCCCGCCTCATAGTTCTCTGCCGGCGGAGCTGCGGTTCAAGCCGGTGGGCGGGTGCCGGCGGGGCGGTGCGCGAAGACGTCAGCACGTTCGCTGTGCGCCGGCACGCAGGCCCCGCCTCTGGGGCGGGGCGTGGGACGGGGCGTGGAGCGGGGTGTGGGGCGGGGCGTGAGGGCGGGTCTGTGGGGCGGGGCGTGAGGGCGGGTCTGTGGGGCGGGGCGTCAGGGCGGGTCTGTGGGCTGGGCCCAAAGATGGTGGTAGGACGGAAGTTTGGGTTTGTGAAAGGGTTTACCAATCGATCCGAATAAAAGTGAGATGTGGATGTGACAACGCATTTTTAAAAAAATAGTCTAAATTTCTAAGGAACGTGTCTGTGCTTGTGGTGCCCAGGACAGCGACTGCACTTAATAAGGGATGTATGAACCACTGAGTTCATGAACTTCCTCTGTCCATTAAATCTTTTATGTCTGTGTTAATTTCTACAAATAACTCTTAATTTCTGTAGTTTCTACATACCTCACGCAGTTGTTGGCAAATTGTTGAGTGTTCTATAAATTCAGGACTATATTGTGTTGGCTGTGAATCACTTTGTATTGTATTGATAATGGTGTTCGCTAACTCCCTGATAAACGAGTACTTTGTGCCCTAGGCCTTATTTTAAGCACTGTGATATGAAATCATTTCATTTTCTTAACATCTCAGCAAGGAATATACTATTGTATTCCACTTTACAAAAGGAGAAACTGAGAAACAGGGAAGTTAAGTAACACACAGCTTAAGTGGAAAAACTCAGAATTGCTCTCAGAAGCTGTATTTGTATCCAGTGTCTAGAACAATGATAATCCTCTGGTGAAGCCTTGGGCATTGTCTTTACAGCATTCCTCTTCCACCCACTATATTCTGGAATCCTCAAGATTCACTATTAGTGCGCACCATTAGCTCCACTAAAATTCCCTAGTTATGGTCAACAATGACTTTTATGTGCAACCTGCGCAAATTATAACATAAGTACTCATACCTCCAAAAACTAGCTTAAAAAATGATATTACACCATTTCTGTTGAGGAACCCTATGTAACCACCCTCCCAATCACACCTGACCTTGAGATAAACTGCTTTTCTGAACTTGGTGTTCAACACTGCAATGTATGTCTTTATATTTCTGCTCCATATGTAAGTAAACAGCACATAACATTCTATTATGTTTTCTTCTGCTGCTTTAGTTTGTTACCTTTGCTGGGTTCATCCATGTTGACACGCAGAGCTCTAGTTCATTTGTTTTCCCTGTTGTGTAGAATTTCCACGTAGGAACATGCAACGATTTGCCTATTTTCTGTTAATGGAAATTTATATTATTTCTAATTTTCACTATGGTTTCTTTGTTGCTATATCCATTGCTTTAGTCTCCAGCATCATTTAATCAAGAAATCCCAAAACAACAAATGCTGGCGAGGATGCGGAGAGACAGGAACACTCCTACACTGCTGGTGGGACTGCAAATTAGTGCAACCTTTGTGGAAAAGAATTTGGAGATACCTCAAACAGCTAGAAATAGAAATACCATTTGACCTTGCAATAGCATTGTTGGGCATCTACCCAAAAGAGCATAAGACATTCTATTGTAAAGACATCTGCACTCAAATGTTTATAGCAGCACAATTCACTATTGCACGGTCATGGAAGCAACCCAAGAACCCATCAATTCATGAGTGGATAATTAAAATGTGGTATATCCTCACAATGGAATATTACTCAATCCTAAGAAATGACGGTGAGCTAGCACCGTTTATGTTATCCTGGATTAAGCTTAAGCCCATTATCCAAAGTGAGGCGACACAAGACATGGAAAATGGGCCCTACATCTACTCGCCATCAATTTGGTACTGACTGATTAAAACTATGGTTTTCAAATGGTGGCAATGCTCACCAGGGATTTGGGAGGGGGGAGGACCCAACCTTAGGGAGGTGGCGAGTATTTTGGAAGGGAAGGGCATAACTCTAACCCTTCTTAGGGAGAGGCAAAGATATATAATGTAACCAAAATGTCAAAAAAAAAATCAAAACAAAACTTTTTATTGGGTGGTGGGCAGGCGGTAGGCGGGAGGAGGAAAGGGGTGTATGCTTCCATAACGTGTGTGATGCACACCACTGGGGGATTGGACACATGGGGGGACGGAGGGGGGGCAGGGGCAATATTTGTAACCCTAACAATATTTGTACCTCCATAATATGATGAAATAAATAAAAAAAAATATTTTTTCCTCCCTGTTTTCCATGAAGCCACCTGATTTTTTTTTAACCTCTCTAATTCCCTCTTCACTATCTCATTCTTGGTTTCTTTTGCTTATCTATTCCAAATGCTGCATTCTTCAGGTTTCCATCCCAGCTTCCACCCTTTCAGACATTTATAATGTCTCTGGGTGATCTTATCTCCTGCTCAGGCTTAACTTCCCCCTCCAGGCAAATGACTCCTCACAAAGATAATTTTCTCCTTACATCAAATTGGCTCCTGGAAAGCCAAAGATTTCTTGTTGCCCTCAGGATCAGATCTGTATTCCTTTGCTTGAAATATAGGCTGCATGATAATTTGACTACTCCTCTCATTTTATTTCTTACTACATTCCTCCTTGTATGTTTTCTCTAAGTACATGGAACTGCTTGAAGTTCCTGATGTTCTGCCATTCCTGCCTGAGCTTTTACACATGCTTTGGAGTACCTTTACTTAATGGGCCAACTTCAATTTTTTCCCCAGCCTTGGTTTGTGGGCATCCTCCCCAGGAGGCCTTTTCCCCCTAATCCTTATCTCTCCTCCCCTACTTGTTTAGTGCCTCACTGCTCTGCTCCCTGACATCCCTGTAGCATAACACTTAGTGCATCCAATTATAAGCATCTTTTTAGATGGTTTTCCTTCCATAATCTATAAGCCCTTCTTTGAAGGCAAGGACTATGTCTCATTCATATATATTCCCTATACCTAGCACAGTGTTGGCACAGAGGAAATGCTGAATGACTACTGGACCATTCTATTCTCCCTACAAGATATCACCAGCACCTTATGGCCACTGTCTACAAATGCAGCTCAGGGAAGACTTCATATTAAGCAATCATTTAACAAATTAGCTTTACATTTTTTATTCCTGAGCTTACTTATTTTCAGTATGGCAAGATTTCTTTCAAGGCTTCCCTGATAATCTCTTCTCTACTTTAGTAAAATTATGGCTTAATAATGGCTTTAGTTCTCCTTTCAGCATCTGGTGCGTTCACCAACATGCTTCCATGAGCTCTGTGAATGGAAATTGCCTCTCTGTAGCATCTCTGGGATCCTCTGACGAGCCAGGCTGACCTCTGGCCAAGACAAAATGCCTCGGCTTCCTGCAAGTACATGACTTGGGAGGGACATGCTACTGAGCAGTATGAGAGATGGGATTCCTCCTTCAGCACGTCCGGTGAGTGACTGTTTGACTAGAATACAGTTAAATAGTATCATTTAACCTCTTATTCACTGTACTCTACTCCAAGTCAATCCAGATAACATAATGCCCAGACTTCCTAGCCAACTTACCTTCCTTCCCACTGAACCACAATGCTAATGCTGTCTGCTCATCTCTAACATTCATCATCTCTGGACTTGCTTCCAGACACTGTATTTCGCTGGATCCAATCACAGAGCAATGTCAACCTGGTCAACAACATAAGCTGTCTTATTTTAACTGAAATTCCCATTTCCTTCCCTATGGCTGTTCTCAATGGCTGTTCCAAATCTCCTCCACTCTTCATGTTGCCACTGCACTCCGTTTTATGCCTCTGTCTCTCACCTGAAAAGGACACCTTATTTCACCAGGAAAACAAGATTTGGAACACACACCTCCTTGTCTTCTTTCTTCTAATTCCAGGTGCCTTCCAATTCGTGCAACATAATGCGGCCACCAGCAGCTCTTCTTCAAATCCTTCTGTAACTTCTCATTGCTCTCAGGATAGAGACAAAACTCACAATGTTCTAAAATAGTACTCTAATCAGTGTGGAGTCCACAGACTGGCTGCTGGTTGAGAACTTACTGTCCTTATAAGATAAGGAGTTCACTTCAGAATGGAAATCACATCTACACTAAATGTACTGTTTAGATCAGCAGGCATTTTTTTCTGAACAGACCATTTTTTTTTTAAGACTGAGTCTTGCTCTGTTGCCCATGCTAGAGACACATCTATAGTCCCCGCTACTTGGGAGGCTGAGGTGGGAGGATTGCTCAAACCCAGGAATTCGAGGTTACAGTGAGCTGTGATCAGGCCTGAGAGACAGAGTGAGACCCCATGTCTAAAATAAAGAAAAAAAGAAACAGTGTGTTGAGTTACATTCTAGCTTAAGATCCTTCTCTCATTGTGCATTGGCACTTTCAGTTGCACTTGTCTACAGAGTGCTGCATCCCCTGGACGGAGTATGATCTCTGCAGCCATGTCTTGCATTCCAGTCTCTTTCATTCTTAGTAGTCCAGCCCACAGTGACCTCCTTTCAGGCCTGCAGACTTACAGTGGATCCATGCTGTCCTGTCTGCAAAATGTCCTCCCCTTTAATCTGTACCTAATTAACACCTCATCATCCTTCTCATCTCAGCTCATGTGTCACTTTGTCCAGGAAGCATTCTCTTCCTTCCTGACTCATCAAATCTCCCACCATAAGCTCTCATATAACACCATGTAACTCTCATTCATAGCTTTCATCATAGTTCACATTCATATCAAGACAGATGTTTATCATGTGGTCTGTGAGGAAGGGATCATGTCTGTTTTGCTTACTTATGCATTCCCACCAACCAGTGTAGTTCCTGAAAATATTTATTAAATAAATGAATGAATGTATCCAACCAATGTCCAAGACCTGACAATTTATGCGTTATAACAGCAGTCCCCAACCTTTTCGGCACCAGGGACCAGTTTCATGGAAGACAATTTTTCCATGGATGAGGAAAAACTGCAGCTTTACAATTGAAGTAAAATCCTCACTTGCCACTGTAAAGCCTGCCACCAGATGCAGCTTAATTGTCACTTGCAACTCACTGATAGGACTTTGATATGAGTCTGCAAGCAATCGATAATTGATTTATTTTTTTATTTTTTTTTTATTTTTTATTTTTTTTTTTCTTTACACAGCTGTCGGGAGATAATTGATTTATTATGGTCTTGGTGCAGTCAAACCTCTCTGCTAATGATAATCTGTATTTGCAGCCCCAGCGCTCGCATCACCACCTCAACTCCAACTCAGATCATCATCAGGCAGTAGATTTTCCTGAGGAGCACACAACCTAACTCCGTCACATGCACATGTGCAGTTTGCGGTAGGGTTCGTGCTCCTATGAGATCGAATGCTACGGCTCATCTGACAGGAAGCAGAGTTTATTCCGTAATGTGAGCTATGGGGAATTGCTGTAAATATAGATGAAGCTTTGTTCGCTCACTCATTGCTGCTCATCTCCAGCCGTATGGTCCAGTTCCTAACAGGCCACGGACTGGTACTGGTCTCTGAGGCCCGGGGTTGGAGACCAGAGCTTTACAGCATCTCTCGTATTCTTATTTTTCCTTTTATTTGCATTGCCATTAAGATCAATTTGACCGTTTATTGTTTTTTGTTTTTTGTTTTTTTTTTTTGAGACAGAGTCTCGCTTAATTGCTCAGGCTAGAGTGAGTGCCGTGGCATCAGCCTAGCTCACAGCAACCTCAAACTCCTGGGCTCAAGCAATCCTCCTGCCTCAGCCTCCCCAGTAGCTGGGACTACAGGCATGTGCCACCATGCCCGGCTAATTTTTTCTATATATATCAGATGGCCAATTAATTTCTTTCTATTTATAGTAGAGACGGGGTCTCACTCTTGCTCAGGGTGGTTTCGAACTCCTGACCTCGAGCGATCCGCCCGCCTCGGCCTCCCAAAGTGCTGGGATTACAGGCGTGAGCCACTGCGCCCGGCCTGACCGTTTATTGTTTTACACCTGGATTACACTTACTGCTCCAGAGAATGGCATGTATTCCTATATTCAGATTCTCCCTACATTCCTTATTACCCACCCAAGATTCTTTGATTATGCCATTGCTCTGTTCCAAAACCTCCTATGACACCCATTGCCAACAGGGTATAGCCCAAACTTTTAAGGTTAACACCCCAAACCCTCCATAATCTGACTATAATCTGACTTTCCAGCCATTTGTGTCTCATAAGTCTAATTGTCTCTACATCTTTGCCCCTTCAACTCTACCTATTAATATATTATATTATAAAAATATTATAGTATAAAAATTAAATATTATAAAAATATTATAAATTCTTCTAGTCACTACCCCATGCAGCCTTCTTCAGAAAACCTCACTGTGAATCCAAGCAAGTTGTATTTCTCCCTTTTCTCCTCTGAACTTGCTACTGGTTTAATAGGACACATTTGAAACTGCCATGAAATATCTATGTCCTCTCCCTCTCTGGAATCTACACTCCCTGAGAGCTAAGATCTCTATGTTCTATGCAGTCCTCAGCACAGCATTTTATACAGAGTCAATCTGATCAGTAAATATTTGGTGAATGAATGTCTATGAGGTGCTCTCTGGCTTTCTTTTTCTACTTTCAAGGTTCTGTAGTTTAGAGCTATGTTTAGACAATGTGCTGCTTCATAGCAACACAATGCCCGAGCTCACAGAGAGTTGCAAATAGCTGTTAAGAGCATCCCTTCATCACTTTAGAACAGCTTGTTCTCCCTTTCAAGTGGAGAAAGCAAGATCCAATATTTATTGAGTGTCTTTGTTCATTTGGCATTTGGAAGCCCTGGGTGTACCAAGGCTGTACACATAGTGAAATGCCCATTTTGATTGTAATTTCCCCTTGTGAATAACTGCTATCCACAAAGATGTTCCTTTACAATTTTTCATCCTCTTAGATTCATAAAAAGTATTTTATACCAGGAGAAATTGAACAGAAATAACTTTGCACAATACTTAATAAAAGTTTAAGAAGATATTTTAATAGTGCATTGCCAAATTTATTTGGGAAAACTTTAACCATTTGAAATGTGTTGGGGAGCAACCAAGAGTTTAAGAATTCTCAAAATTTCTGAGTATTCAGTTGGTTCATATCTAGGCACAGTGGTAATTCCTGTATAATGATTTGGAGGATGTTGTATTTGTTAGTTCTTGATGCAATAATGCTATGGAACAAACCACCTCAAAACTTAATGACATAAACAACAAGAATTTGTTTTCCTTATATCTATGGGTTAGATGTAGTAACTCTGTTTTAGACCTCCAGATGGCTGGTTTTGCTCCATGCTTTGGGCCCATTTGAGGTCTGTTCTGCACGTCTCACTCCAATGTGGGGCCATCAGCTCCCAGGGCCCACAGTAGCTGAATCATGTTCATGAAACAGAAGAGGTGAGCCCAACCTCACAAGCCCAATTTGCACTCCCTTTACAGAATTTACTGACACAATGATATAGGGTGTGGTGGATTTTCAACCATAAGTACCACCTACTGCCTCAGAGATTAAACTGGGCATGGCATTACAAGTCACACTGTTAAGAAGACCACAGGCCTGGGGAAAGAGAAAGGATTACAAAGACCTTCATCCTCCCTCATCAAAGAGAGATAGGGATTCTGCCCACTGACATAGCTTATCATTCCTACAGCCTACGAACAACTACCAACTGAGAAAACCACCAGGCCAAGGATATCTATAACCAAGGCATCCATCCAGAACCTAGAGTTCAACAAAGTACCTACAAGCAAAGCCAAAGGTTCTCACCCAACACATGCTACAAATACACCCATATGAGTGAAGCAAGAGGAAAAAGCACTTTTTAAACAAAATAAATCCAAAACTAAGAAGCAACAGCTGCTTCAGGTGAGAAGAAATCAGTGAAATAACTCCAGAAGTATGAAGAATTGGAGCAAAAAGTCACCCCCAAAAGGGAACACCAGTTCTCTAACAATGGAAACCAACCAAATTTTTGTGAGTGGTGAGAGATATGGATCATGTTTCAGTCTTCTGCTATCCAATTTTCTCAGCACCATTTATTGAATAGGGATTCTTTTCCCCAGTGTATATTGCTGTCTACTTTCTCAAAGATCAGATGGCAATATGTGGATGGTTTTATATCTGGGTTCTCTGTTCTGTTCCATTGGTCTATGTCTCTATTTTTGTACTATTACCATGCTGTTTTGGTTACTATAGCTTCTTAGTGTAGTTGAGAGTCTGATAAAGTGACACCTCCAGATTTATTCTTTGCTTAAGATTGCCTCCAATATTCAGGCTCACCACTCACAAAAATTAATTCAAAATGGATATCAGACTTAAATATAAGACATTAAACTGTAAGAATTCCAGAAGAAAATGTTGAAAAAGACTCTTCTAGATATTTGGCCTAGGCAAAGAATTTATGAAGAAGACCCCAATGACAATCACAGTAACAACAAAAATAAATAAATGGGACTGGATTAAATTAAAAAGCTTCTGCACAGCCAAGGAAACAATCAACAGAGCAAACAGACATCCTACAGAATACCAGAAAATATTTGCATGCTATACATCTGATAAAGGGCTGATAACCAGAATCTCCAAAGAACTCAAGCAATCCAGCAAGAAAAATCAAACAACCCCATTAAAGAGCAGACAAAGACATGAACAGAAGTTTTTCAAAAGAAGGTAGACTAATACCCAATAAACGTATGAAAAAAATCCTCAGTGTCAACTAATCATCAGATAAATGCAAATCAAAACCACAATGAATTTTCACCTAACCCAAATGAGAATGGCTTTTATTAAAAAGACCCAAAACAATAGATGTTGGCATAGATGCAGAGATAAAGGAACACTTATACACTGTTGGTGGGAGTGCAAACTACTACAACCTCTACAGGAAATAGTATGGAGATTCCTCAAAGAACTAAAAGTAGACCTACCATTTGATCTAGCCATCCCACTACTGGGTATTTGCCCAAAGGAAAAAAAGACATAGCATAAAAAAAGACATATGCATTTGAATGTTTACAGCAGCACAATTCACAATTGCAAAGATGTGGAAACAACCCAAGTGCCCATCAATATATGAGTAGATTGATAAAATGTGTTATATGTATACTATAGAATACTACTTAGCCATAAAAAAATGGTGAACTACCTCTTGTATTATCCTGGATAAAGCTGGAGCCCATTCTTCTAAGTGGATTATCACAAGAATGGGAAAACAAGCACCACATGTACACATCATTAAATTGGTACTGATTGATCAACACTTAAGCACACATGAGGAAGTAACATTCATCAGGTCTCGGGCAGATAGGAGGGGGGAGGAAGGGATGGGTAAATGCACACCTAATGGATGTGATGCATGCTGTCTGGGAGATGAGCGTGCTTGTAGCTCTGACTCGGGTGGTGCAAAGGCAGTTTATGTAACTGTACCCCTGTGATATTCTGAAATAAATATATAAATAAATAGTTCTAAAAGTGAAAAAAGAATTGCAAAGGTGTGGAATCAACCCAAATGCCCATCAATTCATGAGTGGATTAATAAAATGTGGTATATGTACACCATGGAATACTACTAAGCCATAAAAAAGAATTAATACCTTTTGCAATAATCTGGATGGAACTAGAGACCATTCTCCTAAGAGAAGTATCACAAGAATGGAAAAACAAACACTATTAAATTGGAACTAACCTATCAGCACTCATGTGCACAGATAGAAGTAAAACTCAATGGAAATCATGCAGATGGGATAGGGGAGGTGGGGATGGGTGAAATCATACCTAACAGGTACAATGTACACTATCTGGGTGATGGGCATGTTTATAACTTTGGCTCAAGTGGTACAAAAGTAATCCATGTAACCAATGCATTTATACCCCCATTATATTCTGAAATAAAAAAAATAAAATGAACAATATGAACTAAAATTTATCAATCAAATATTATTCAGTCATAATAGGAAATAAAATATTGACACATGTTACAGCACAGATGAACCATGAAAGCACTATGCAAAATAAAAGAAGCCATTCACAGAAGATCATGTTCTGTATGATTCCATTTATGTGAAATGCCCAGAATAGGCAAGTATGTAGAGACAAAGTAGATTAGTGGTTGCTTAGGGCTGAGAGGTTTGAGGAGAATGGAGAATGACTACTAATATGTAATGGGTTTCTTTCACGAGGGATAAAAATCTTATTAATTGTGATTGTGGTGATGGTTGCACATCTTTGTGGATATACTAAAAGGAATTGAATGGTATATATTAAATATGTAAAAATTGTGATATGTGAATTATAATAAAGCTGTTAAAATTATGATACATTTTATTTATCAATATGAAAATCCATCCAAAATTGCAAATTCTCAACAAAAATGTAACCTGAACCAAAGAATAAAAGAATATGTAATAATCCTATATTTATTCAAAAAAATGTTTTGAATAATTAAAAACTTTTCCAAAAAATGATATCCTGGCTTTTCTGGTAGACTCTTCCAAATAATTAGGGAAGAATTTATAGCAATCTTATGTAAAAATCTTCCAGGAAACAGAAATGAAAGAATATACTGTTCAAATCTTTTTATGAGGTCAGCATAAGCTTTACCCCAACACTGAAAAGAATATCTCAAGAATAGTATCACAGGCCAGTCTCTATTCTGAACATACATGCAAATATTCTAAAGTACAAATGATGTCTATGGTATGTGAAACAATAATACATCACAACCACATTGCTTTTATTTTAGTAGTGCAAAGTTCATTTCATGTTCAAACATAAAATAGATCTTAGGGATAAATTAGAATGAACAAAAAATCATTTAGAAAGAAGTCTAAACCAGGAGAAACATATGAGCGATTAAACACAACAGATGATGCCTTACAAAAAACAGATAAAAATACATGAAGATGTGGAATATTCTAAAAATTTTAAGCTAACAAAAAGAGACAGTTAAAAATGATTCAAGAGAAAGTTACAAAGAGTGAATATTTTTTTTAAATAAAAAAATATGCAAATGTAAGAGTCCCTAAAGAACAAAATCAAAACCAAAAAACAGAATAAATACTGACTATATAATTCAAGAAACTTTTCCAAAATAACAATAATAACGATAATAGAAACTGCATATTGAAAGAGTATATCACATGCCTGAGAATATTAAACCAGAGGAACAAAACCAACATGTAGTATAGAGAAATTTTTGAGCATCATCAACATGTGAGCTGGTAGTTTTAATACCCCCCCCAAACTGGGTTTCAACTATAAAAGGGACAAGAGAGCTATCATCCACATGCAAGAACTAAGAATATATCGATCCTATGAAACCTTCTGATGGAATCTATTAAGAAATGAGCATCACACAACTAGAATTACTAGAGACAATCAAGATAAACCCTAGTTTGGGGCATTAAATGTATAGTTACTTATACAATTAGAATGAATAAACATTCGGTTTATTCAATATAATATTAGAATGGCTATTCTAAGTCTTTTTTTGTGAATATGTGGTGTAAGATACACAAGCAATTATGCAATATTCAAACATCCCCTGTGAACTTGAAGACTAGGATTATCAGGATGGAAGAAAAGGAACAGAGAGGTAATATGGAAAAGGTTATATAAAAACTCTACAGACCTGAATTGGAATCGGAATTATAAAGTGTATGAATTAATAAGGTATTTTAACTATATATATTTTCTATCTCTGTCTATTGAATAGACCTGGAAATAATCGCTAGCCCGTTATTTCTATGCAAAAGCATCCTTAGGGTCATGATGAAATGGCTGATTTCGGACTGAGGAGCAGTTGTGTGAGACAAACTTGGAAAATCTTGTGAGACCAAAGAGGAAAGAAGTTACCAAAGACTTCCAGGATCATTTCAAAAGGACTCAGGACTCAGATGTGAAGAGGCTGTCAGTGGACAACGGGACAGGTTGAGGTTCAATAAGGATAAGTGCAATGAATTGAACCCCATCAAATACATTTAAATCCATAGGTTTTCTATGGATACTCAACAGAGGTCAATTTATGAGGATAATTGAGAACAAATTTATTATAATGAAAACTGGTTTAAAAGATGAGGGGTGGGGGCATGCAAGAACCAAGCTTTTGCCCTGCCTTGCCACTGCAAACTGTAGCCCCATGCAACCAAATTGCAGGCCAGCTGACGGCTCTCTTCATAGAAGTATTGCAGTCAATAAACAAAAAAGAAATGATCAAATTGGAATGTAGCAATTTTGCAATCCTTAATAATAAGTTAATGAATCTAGTTGCTGAGTATCAATGGTTGTTAACATCACAAAAAGAGAGATAAACAGACATTGAATGCTTCTTGATGAAACAATATGCCACCGTTTATAGCACTTCCAAAGGATTAATCAAGCCTCTGGATCCAGATTCTATTTTTCAGGAAATACAGAGGAAAGTGGAACATGTCAAATCATACCATGAATATGTATTTAGCACAATCCCTATTGTGGAAAACTCTACAGGCCAAATAGCCTACATTCTTCAACAGACAAATTAAAGGGCAATAAAGGGATGAAGGCTGATTTATAGAATATGAGAGACCTGAAAGTCATTATTAAAATTGAGCAGGCCGGGCATGGTGGCTCACGCCTGTAATCCTAGCACTCTGGGAGGCCGAGGCAGGAGGATCACTCAAGGTCAGGAGTTCAAAACCAGCCTGAGCAAGAGCGAGACCCCGTCTCTACTAAAAATAGAAAGAAATTAATTGGCCAACTAAAAATATATAGAAAAAATTAGCCGGACATGGTGGCGCATGCCTGTAGTCCCAGCTATTCGGGAGGCTGAGGCAGTAGTATTGCTTGAGCTCAGGAGTTTGAGGTTGCTGTGAGCTAGGCTGATGCCATGGCACTCACTCTAGCCTGGGGAACAGAGTGAGACTCTGTCTCAAAAAAAAAAACAAACAAAAAAATTGGGCAAAACTAAACCATGCTGTCTATGGAGGCAAACTCAAGTTATAAATTTATAAAGAAATTTAAGGGGTAGTGAATTATATTATAAAAGTCAGGAAAATTATTACCACTTGGAGGATAGAGGTTATGATTGGATCAGGACACATGAAGGGACTTAAGGCAAAGTTTTACTTCTTAACCTTGGCAGCAATTACAAAGGTGTTTGTCTTATAATACCATTAAGCTACACATTTGTCTTTTATATTTTTCTGAATCTGTGTTTCATTTTACAATAAAATATTTTAAGCATGGAATACCTAGGAATAAATACAATGAAAAGTTTATAAAAACTCTACACAGAAAACCAAAAACCTTTATTGAGAGAAATTAAATCCAGCTTAAATAGACAGATGTATCATAGTCATGATTGAATAATTCAATATTATAAGCTAATCATCTCCAAAATGTTCTATAGATTCAATGCAATAGCAATCAGAATTCCTTGTGTGTGTGTGTGTGTGTGTGTGTGTGTGTGTGTGTGCGTGCACGCGAATTGACAAGCTTCTAGTTTGGCACTTCTGAGAAATTTATATTGAGATTCTGAGGAAATAGGAATACATTATGAAAAAGTAGAACAAATCTGGAAGAATCACACTATCAAACAACAAAACTCATTAAAGCTACAGTTAAAAGAATGTGGTATTGGCACAAGTAAATAAACAGAGCAATGGAACAGAATAGAAGGTTCAGACATAGATTCACACATACACAGTCACTTCATTTATGAAAAAGGTGTAACTACAGTGGAGAAAGGATAGTGTTTTCCATAAATGGTGATGTGTCAATGTTCACATGGAAAAAAATTAATGTTCATCTTTATGTCACCCAGTTTACAAAAACTAATTCTAGACGGGTTGTTGATCAAAATGTGAAAGGTAAAATAATGAAGCTTCTAAAGAACACACATGAGACTATTTTAATGATGTAGGGGATAGGCAAAGATTTCTCAAACAGAAAATAAGTCCTAACTATAATGGAAAATATACATACATTGCAGCACACTAAAAAGAAGACATTTTAAAGTGCCACCAAAGAGTGAAAAGGCAAACCCAATAATGACAAAAGATCTTCTTAATACCTGTTTTTGACAATAACTTGATTCCAGTTTATTTAACAACACAATAGAAACAAAGACAGTCAACTCAACAGAAAAGTTGGCAAAGCTTGAATAGGTACTTCACAAACAACAATACCCAAAATAATCAAAAGACATGAAAAGGTGCTAATTTGCATTTCCATAATGAAAGAAATGGAAATTAATTAAGTTTTTAATAAAAATTAATTAATTAATCAGGGAAATGCAGATTAAAACCCTAATGTGATACTACTACACACCCGCCAAAACAGCTATAATGAAGAAACCAGAGCTGAGGAGGATGTAGAACAACTGGGACTGTCATGCACTGCTGGTGAGAGAGGAAATTAGTGTCAGCACTGTGGAAACTGCTAGCAGTAAGCATAGCCTATGACCTGGCAATTGTACTTCTAGTATACACTCAGGAGCTGTGTGAACATATGCATCCCCAAAGGCATGCAGAAAAATGTTCAAAGCAGCACCATTTATATAGCCCTAAACTGGAAAAAAAAAAAAACCAAAAATCAAATGTCTGTCAAGAGCAGAATAAATAAATAAATTATGGCTAATTCATAAAATAGAATACAATGAAAGAGAATGAAACCTTGCTATATTCAAAAATATGGCTGAATTTCACAAATTTAATGTTGAATAAAAGAAGGCAAACACAAATTAGTACGTATTATAAATTAGTTGTCTGGTGCTTCAAAACAAATTACCATAGAACTTAGCATCTTAAAACAACAAACATTTATTAACTCAAAGTTTCTGTTCATCAGAACCACAGGTGTAGCGTATAGCTGGGTGCTTCTGGCTCAAGATCTCTCAAAAGGTTGTAATCAAAGTATAGGCCAGGGTTGTGGTCTCATGTGAAGACTCGAAAGAGGAAGGATCTGCTTCTAAGTATGTGCATATGGTTGTGGGCAGGATTCAGTTCCTCCCAGGTTACTGGACGGAGGGCTTTGGTTTCTCACTGGCTGGTGGCCGGTGGCCTTCCTCGCTTCTTTGCTACATGGGATTCTCCATAGCTCATAACATGGCAACTGTCTTCCATCAGAGCAGCAAGCACGAGAATGAGAGAGGAGTTTTGTCACCTAATCTTGGAAGGGACATCCCATCACTTTTGCCAAATTTTCTCCTTTAGAAGTAAGTCACTAGGTCTGGCCCCCACCAAGGGGAGGGGATTATACAAGCACATTAGTACTAGGAGGTGGGGATCACTGGGACTCATTTAGAAGTCCACATGACGTGATTCCATTTTTGAAGTATAGAAAAATGTAAAATAAATCTATGGTGATAGAAATCAAGATTATGGTGAATCTTGCTAGGCTGACGCCACGGCACTCACTCTAGCCTGGGCAACAAAGTGAAACTCTGTCTAAAAAAAAAAATTTCTATTTTAAAATTTACTTAAAAATACAGAGTTAATATTTTCCTTTAGAGGCCCATCTGCTGATAAGCAAATTTCCTTGCCCCTAACCATCAGTCTCTCCCCCTGTTCTGCGCCAAGCAGTAAAAAACAAACCCAATCCTCTTTTTTTTTTTTTTTGAGACAGAGTCTCACTCTGTTGCCCAGGCTAGAGTGAGTGCTGTGGCGTCAGCCTAGCTCACAGCAACCTCAATCTCCTGGGCTCAAGCAATCCTACTGCCTCAGCCTACTGAGTAGCTGGGACTACAGGCATGCGCCACCATGCCCAGCTAATTTTTGTGTGTATATATATATATATATATATATATATATATATATATTTTTTTTTTTTTTTTAGTTGGTCAATTAATTTCTTTCTATTTTTGGTAGAGACGGGGGTCTCGCTCTTGCTCAGGCTGGTTTTGAACTCCTGACCTCGAGCAATCCGCCCGCCCCGGCCTCCCAGAGTGGTAGGATTACAGGCATGAGCCACCACACCCAGCCCCAATTTGTACTCTGCCTCTTAAAAGTGCAGGCAGAACTGTTTATGTTTGGAAAAAATATGGATTGAGGAGTCAGACTCAAGTTCAAATCCTGGGTTTACCACCCACAGGCTATGCAGCCTTAGTCCTCATTTTCCTCATCTGTATTATTAGAATGCATCAGAGGATTGCATGGCGAAGTAATGACTGGAAATCATATAATATGTACCTATTGTAAAAATAGCTTGAGGTTCCTCCACACACCTGTACTGATTTGTAATTGCAACATCTATTCAACTTCCTCACATTACTGTGAGCTTCATGCTCATTTTGGGCTCTCAGACCTTTGTTCATCCATACTCAGACAGAATATTCCTGAAACATTCTCTTAGGTTTAACATCAGGCAGACTGCTATATTTAATCCCACACATCTTCATCCTAAAGTAATAACCCTCTCTCGGGCTGCCGCAGAGAATATACCCATGTGATGGCCTAAAGAAGGTATTTGCATTGTTCTCTCCTCAGGTATTTTCCTTTAGGAATCAGTGCTTAACCAATAGAAAAGTGGATAAATAAATTATGCTATCCTACATTTTACAGAATGGTATGTGGTCAATAAAATGCACAGCAGAGGGTGACAGGGACAGAGGAAAATCTGGGCAGAGCTAAGAGGGAAAGAGGACACTCGATTTTCAGGCTTGGGAAAGAAATCTGCACAAATCTTCAAATGACATTCAGGTCACTCTCTATCCAGGGACACAAAATTTCCTCCTGGCTCAGCCAGCTCATCTGACTCTCCACCCATAATAACTAAGAAAACAATAGCACCTAAGGGGCTCAGGGACAAGAATATTTTCCTGAAAACTGTCACTGATTTTTCATTCTAACAAATGTAGCCAATGTACAGTGGACGTAGATCCAGTGGGCCTTGGGTGAGGGTGCATGTCGGGGCTGGGGTTGTTGTTCTGGTTGTGGCTGGCAGAGCCCAGGCAAGGCTGAGGAGGAGGAGCTGTCATGTCTGGAGTGCTACTCTGTCTGGCCTCCTGTTGGCTGCGCATCAGAGGGGAGGCCCTCCTCACAGAGTCCCTTCATAGTGCTTGGCTTGGTGGCCTCATGCACGACAAAAGGATCACCCATGTATTTATAGTGGCAGTGTTCACTGTGCAGCCACATAGAACCTGGGGGGAAATGAGACAGAGGGAAGGGAAAGCTTGATGGATGTTTGAGCAGAAAGCAGGAAAAGGAATGAAAAGGAGAAAGAATAAGGCAACAGAGGGAAAGGAATGGGAATGTCCCTATCATATTTAACATGTCTCCCATCGTGTCCTCTGTTCCCCCCAAACCTGATCCAGGCCACATGACTTTGTGTCCGACCTGCTCAATGTGCAGCACTTGGGTGCCATGCCAACAGAGGTGTGAATGGCTTTATGTGTGCAAACAACCACAGCATCTGCATGCATCGGTGTTGCCAGACCAGGCATTGACCTGTCTGGGGAAGGTACCTGATGCCTTTTTCCAACCATGCTAAATGACAATACATCAGATCTTGTCCTGGCTGCACACTGTTTGTTCATCGGGATTGGGTTGCCACCTTGTGGACTTGAAGAAGCCACAATAAGTGTCCCCCAACAATCCTGTAGCTAATGCAGGTCATGCCCCTTAAGCTGAGGGTCCAGCTGTCCTAGGCTCGCATGGGATCCCTACTCAATCTGAAGTCAGAATGTCCAAAAGCACCCCATGATTTCTCATCCTCATTCATATCTGTGTCATCTAGGACAAAGCCTTGAAGGACTGAGGGGAGAGACATCTCTCAAATATTTACATATAAAAAAAGTGCTCACCATCTCTAATCATTAAGGAAATGCAAATCAAAACCACAATGAGATATCACCTAAATTTGGTGAGAATGGCCTTCTTCAAAAAATCCCAAAACAACAAATGCTGACATGTATGTGGAGAGATTGGAACACTCTTAAACTGCTGGTGGGACTGCAAATTAGTACGACCCCTGTGGAAAGTAATTTGGAGATATTGCAAAGAGCTAAATATAGAAATACCATTTGATCTAGCAATCCCACTACTAGGCATCTACCCAAATGAAAATAAAAGACATTCTATAATAAAGACATCTGCACTTGAATGTTTATGGCAGCACAATTCACAATTGCAAAGATGTAGAAACAACCCAAGTGCCCATCAATACATGAGTGGATTAATAAAATGTGGTATATGTACACCACGGAGTTCTATTCAGCCACAAAAAACAATGGTGATCTAGCACCTCTTATATTATCCTGGATAGAACTCGAACCCATCCTTCAAAGTGAGGTATCACAAGAATGGAAAAACAAGTACCACATGTACTCACCATCAAATTGGTACTAACTGATCAACACTAAAGTTCTCACATTATAGTAATATTCACTGGGTGCTGTTCAGGTGAAATTGTAAAAATGTAGTAAATAAATAAATCTACCAAAAAAGACAAAAGGATTTCAAAGAGAGTGAGGCCACCAAAGAACAAGGCAAATGTGGCATGGAGGTCTCCATGAAAGTGCAATGGAAAAAGCCATGTGAGCTACCTTTTGTACCAGTGCTGTCCTTTCCTTCTGGAAGGGTGGAGAAGTCAGGGCAGTGTGCCTCCTCTTGGCTCCCCCCACACTGTCCACCTGCCCCAGCTCCTGGATCATGATCTTAGAAAAGCAACCTTTAGAACCCTATCGAGTGGGGCAGGTTTAGAAAGCAGACTAAAGTCTAGAGTCTGGGAAGATTAATTTTAATTATTTAATAATACTGCATAGCCATCATTGAATTTGACTTTTCCAACTTGAAGTTTAGAGATACCTGGTCACCCATTTGGTAGAAAAGCCAGGACTAGAACCTTCAGGGAGGAGACTCCTATGCAATCAACCTTCTCATGTACCTGAGAATCACAGACTTCTCACCAAAGGAGAGTTTGTGGCTTAAAAGAGTTCAAGGACTGGCCTTGGATCATTTAGAAAGTCATTTCTGGGCGCCATGTCTTTGTGTGTCTCCATAGGCACATAGTTGATGAAGCAATCAGACAGGATTTTTATTCTTGGGGGGCTAATATGAGACCTGTCCCAAGTGGAGAGGGGTCAGAGTCCAGGAGAGATGCTCTGTTTGAGCACTGTGTTTCCCTCCCCACCCCCAGCTCTCCCTCCTATGGGAACATGCAAAAGCAGAAAAGCTAATCAACTGAATCATGGTAGGGAGAGGAGGATATTTTTCCTAGAAAACATTGTTAAATGCTTTGTGCATGCATACACCCAGGGCTCACAGGTGGTATTAACCCAGGGGCCATGATTTGGTTTGTTGAGAGTCATACAGAGAGTGCAAAAGTTGTACCTCCACAGGTGTCACTGACACTGAACACAACTGGAATGGGACTCTCTGGAGCTATACAACTCCAAACCTCACACCTTGCACCTAATGTCAGGGCAACCCACGCATGGGTTGGCTGTCACCTTGGGAGGGAAGAGTGCACAGCATCCTCACAGCCCAGCTTCTTGGACCACAGATTTCTGTAAATTAGGACAGGCAAGTGGATGATTGTTCTAGATTGTCACTAGTTTTATGTCAATCATATCATTGAAGCCCATCCAAACCTCTTTTTGTAGCAATATATAAACATGAAAAACATTTGCAGTTCTTGTTGCCTTTGAATATATGTATTCCTAGAATAAACCCCCACTTATAGAACTAAACCCAGCACTTAATCTGGTAAGAAGGGAATTCTAACCCCAGTACCTTTTCAATATCCAGTTAAGAATATATTGGAACTTTATACAGTCATGTGCCACATAATGACTTTTTGGTCAATGACAGACTGCATATACAATGTGGTCCCATAAGATTACAATGGGAATGAAAAATTCTTATTGCCTAGTGACATCATAGCTGTAACATCACAGTTCAATGCGTTACTCACCTGTTTCTGATGATGCTGGTGTGACCAACCCTGTGCTGTCAGTTATCTAAAAGTCTAGCACCTACAATATGTACAGTGCGTAATACTCAATGTTGATAATGAATGACTATGTTACAGGTTTATGCATTTACTATACTATACTTTTTATCATTATTTTACAGTAAACTTCTTCTGCTTATAGAAAAAGAAGTTAACTGTAAAACAGCCTCAGGCAGGTGGTTCAGGAGGTATTGCAGAAGAAGGCATTGTTATCATAAGAGATGAGAGCTTCATGTCTGTTCTTGCCCTGAAGACCTTCCAGTGGGACAAGATGTGGAGGTGGGAGACAGTGATATTGATCGTCCTGACCCTGTGTAGGCCTAAGCTAATGTGTGTGTTTGTGTCTTAGTTTTCACCAAACAAAACTTTAAAAAGAAAAAATAATTTTAAATAGAAAAAGCTTATAAGCAGGGATTCAAAGACAGAAAATATTTTTGTACAGCTGTACAATGTGTTTGTATTTTAAGACAAGTTATTAAAAAGAGTCAAAAACATTAAAAAATTTACAAAGTAAAAAAGTTACGGTAAGCTAAAGTTAATTTGTTATCAAAGAAAGAAAATTTTTTCATAATTTAGTGTAGCCTAAGTGTACAGTGTTTATGAAGTCTACAGTAGCATACAGTAATCTCCTAGATGGTCACATTTACTCATCACTCACTCTTTGACTCACCCAGAGAAACTTCCAGTCCTGCAAGCTTCGTTCATGGTAAGTGCCCTATACAAGTGTACCATTTTTTATTTTTTGTATTATCTTTTTACTGTACCTTTTCAGTTTAGATATAGTTAGATTCACAAATACTTACCATTGTGTTCCAATGCCTACAGTATTCGGTACAGTTGCATGCTGTGCAGATTTGTAGCCTAGGAGCAATAGGCTATACCACATAGCCTAGGTGTGTAGTATACTATACCATTTAGGTTTGTGCAAGTACACTGTATGATGTTCACACAATGGTGGAATCTCCTAATGATGCATTTCTCAGAACACATTCCTGCTGGTGAGCATGTATACATGTATACAGTCATATAACCGTATATACCAGGATATAGAATTTAGCAAAACAGCTGCCCGAAGTCGTTCAGATGTTACGAATTGGGATTTTCTGCTCGTAGAAGATTGTATTTTCTAAAAATGACCATAGCCATATTTCTAGTCTTACATTCTCTTCCAGAGCTTTGCTACCCTGCACCAAAAGTTGAAATCTATTTGTTGGGTATCTCGAGAATAGAATGCAGCAGACCTAACTGTATTAAGTTTCCTGGAGCTCCTGTAACTAAGTGCCACAATGTGGGTTGGCTTAAAAAAAAAAAACAAAAACAGAAATTTATTTTCTTACAGTTCTTGAGGCTAGACACCTGAAATAAAAATGGCGGCATGGTTGGTTCCTTTTGGTGTGGCTTAGAACAACAAAAGTTTATTCTCCTGGAGTCCAGGAGGCCAGCAGTAGGAAATCAAGGTGTCACAGGGCTGGTTCCCTCCGGAGCCTCCGAGGGAGAGTCTTTCCCATGACTCTTTCCCAGCTTCTGCCAGTTGCTAACAATTCTTGGCATTCCTTGACTTGTAGATCATCATTCCAATCTCTGCCTCTATTGTCACAGGGCATTATTCCCTATGTGTACCCTGTGTCCAAATTTTCCTGTTCCTATAAGGACATTAGCCATTGGATTACAGCCCACTCTAATCCATTATGACCTCGTCTTAACTTGATGGCATCTGCAAATACTTGATTTCCAAATAAGGTCACCTCCGCAGGTGCCAGGGATTAGGACTTGAACATATCTTTTGCAGGACACAGTACAACCCACAATAGTAAGGTTGAGTGATTTCTGAGGTTAGGTGATAAAAGGCAATCCAATTTCTGCCTGAATCTCTCTCTCTCAAAGGATGCTCACCTTTGGAACCCAGACACCATTTGTGAGGAAGCCTAGGACACAGGAAGAGGCCACGTATAAAAGTTCCAGCTGACAGCCTCAGCCAAGGTCCCAGCCCATGGCTAGTCACATAAGGAAACGGGTTGCCAGGTGATTGCAACTCCAACCTTCCAGGATGTCAAGGAGAGCAGAGGTGAACTGTCCCCACTGATCCCTGCCCAGATGCAGGTTCGTGAGCAAAATAAATACAGTTGCTCTTTTAATGTACTAAATTATAGGATGGTATGATATACAGCATTCTATTACTGAAACACTACTCAGTGTTCATTGCCCAACCTGAGACATCTAGAATACTCTGTGATAGGATCACCTTTTGCTATGAGAACGTGACCCAGGGATCTTGCTATGGGTATCCTCTGGGTTCCACCATCCTTCTCTCTGGACACAGTATAAAGTAGATTGTCTAGAATTGTAGGTGTTACCTGCTTCAGCCTGGCTTAAGTAAAGATGTAGCCAAGTATTGAAAAAAATGCAAGAACTTCCTTTGCTAGTGAGGTAGCTCTCTCACTCTCTGGAGGTCCAACTAGTGACACAGAAGTATCCTCTGATGCTAGCTGTGTCATGTGAACCAAATTCCTTAAACTCTCTAAGCTTTAGTTTCCATCTGTAAAATGGGCATAATGATACTCATTTACATAAGCTCATAGCTCATGTCTGGCCCTTTATAGGTGCTCAAAAAGTAACAGATGACTATTTTGATTAAAAGTCAAAATGTTCAAAAACTGTTTTTCTATAAAAACCATCTCATTGATGCAGGCTGTATATATTTGCAAAACATATCCATACTTAGTGACCAACTGTAAAACTATTGCTACTCTGGAATCCCAATTCTTTAGCATCAAATAAAGGACAGTAAATATTTATAATCACAACATAATCCTTGTTGCCACAGCTCACAAGGGCCTATTTATTAAAATAGCTGGCACTAAGCCAAGAGTGACTATTAAGTTGACAAGTTGAAAAGATTTTCTTTTTTTTTTTTTTAACTAGCTACAGCCCTCTTACAAAGCAACAGAAGACTAAAAAAGAAAAAAAGGCTACATCAAATGCTTGGGAATTTCTAACTGAATAGTCCTATATTAGAAACACACATGTGAAACCATGAGACTTTGAGAACTTTGCTGGGGTAGAGTTTGAAGACTACAGAATTCGCTGGACTTATGGAGCACTTGGTTAATCCTGGGATCTCAAGTGGGAGCCAAGCTACATGCTTCTGAATAATACTATTTTTATATATGAGCTTCTACGCATGATTTACCGATAAATTTTATTCTGCCTTGTGCATGCATCAGAAACTGAGACATTTTATGAATTGCAAAATAAATATGAATTTCATCCATGCAGCTTTTGGCAGAAAGAAGTTTCTTTCAACAAAGACTACTTAATTTTGCCTGTTTTATTCTCATACTTACCAATGTATGCTAAAGACTAATCATTCATATTTATATTACTGGCCTCTTGAAAAAATCCTTCCCGTTTGCCTCTTACAAACCCAGGCTCTACTGGCAAATGACTTTTCTCTCTGCCTTCCATGAAAAGCTTACAAACTCTGAATGCTCAGTGAAAGACAACCAAAACCCAAATTTGCAAATCTGTGTACTTGAAAATGTGTAGCTGGAGTCAATCCTTTGTCTGGAGCCTGGGGAAAATACTCAATTCTGTTGCTAGGTGGCAATGTTCCTTTACCAAAAGGATGGTTATGACCGTCTGCCAGTCCCTTTCTTTCTAAACCAGAAAGGAAAACATTGCCTTCCTGCCTCTTCATTAGCAACTTTTTCAACCAGACTTTTTGGTTTCAGCCCACAAAGAGATACCAGCAGTGTCAGAAATTGCAAGACTGGAATGCACAAAGCAAAAATTTCTTCCAGCTGATCACTGTAGGTTGCAAATTGCTTTGTCTACAGTACAAAGCACATGGCTGCTTCCAGTAACTAAAAATCCTCTCTGGTCAGGGTCTGGAATCTCGCCCAGATTTAGCAAATAAAAATACAGGACACCCAGTTAAATTTGCATTTCAGATAAACAATGAATAAAATTTTTTAATATAAGTATGGCCCATGCATATTACTGAAATTCAGGATTGACTAAGGCCCACCAGCTCCCTGCATCCCAGGTTAAGAGCCAGCGTTAGTGATCTCATGTGGCTCACTGAAGAGCTCAGGTGCTCCATGGAAGTGACAGGAAAACTTCCTCAGGAATTCTCTGGCTCCTCTGCCTCTTGTCCTTCCCTGCACAAGGAGTTTTGTTGTCTTCCCCCAAGCTGATCCCTTGCAACTGTTTGAAATCCCTATTTAAGTGATGTGCTTTTTCTTTAACATCTCCCGGTTACCCCTGTAAAAGGGTTATTTTAAAATAGGATCTGCCTGGGCAAAGCTGAGGTGCTCTAAACCAAATCCATCCTTATCAGTGACGCAAGTAACTGATTTTGAACCAAGCTGAAGAACAAAGCAGTCATCTTAAATGCCCATCAAACCAGACAAGGTAGAAAGGCATTGCAATTAGATACATGTATAAGACGGGGAAGAAATAGTGTCTGTAGAATAAAGAATGCAATAGCAGAATCACACACTTGAAGACAGTTATTAAGTGAGAGGTTCTCACCTTAGATCAGTGATTCTCAAACAAGGGAAATTTTCTCCCCAGCTAGGGGACAGGGGCAATGTCTGGAGCTATTTTTGGTTGGGACAACTGTGTACGTGTGTGCACGCGTATGTGTGTGTGTGAGTGTGTATTTGTACTACTGGAGTCTAGTGGGTAGAAGTGAGGAGTGCTGTAAGCATCCTACCCTCACAGGAGAGTCCCCCTCTACTCCCTCTGCAACAGCAAATGTCCAAAGAGTCCAAAATGTCAGTAGTGCTGTTGACAAACACTGCCATAGAAAGTAAGAACATATATGTGGAAACAACCTAAGTGCCCATCAATCCGTGAGTGGATTAATAAAATGTGGTGTATGTATACTATGGAATACTACTCAGCTATAAAAAAATGGCAAACGAATACCTCTTGTATTAACCTGGATGGAGCTGGAGCCCATTCTTCTAAGTATCACAAGAATAGAAAAAGAAACACCCCCATGTACTCACCATCAAATCGGAACTGATCAATCAACACTCATGTGCAAATGGAAGTAACATTCATCAGAAATCAAGCAGGTGGGAGGGGGAGGAGGGGATGGGTAAATTCACACCTAACAGGTACAATGCACACTACCTGGGGGAAGGGCACACTTACAACTTTGACTCAAATGGTACAAAAGCACTTTATGTAACCAAAAAGTTTGTATCCCGTAATATTATGAAATTTAAAAAAAGAAAGGAAGAACATATTAAAGGCCAGCATTTCTCAGTCCTCTGGAGAGTAGCTGCCCCAATTTGTTTTCAGAGAGAAACGCCAGAGCCCCCAGGTGCCAGTCACGGCTGCAGTCAGGAGTTCCAGCACCTCTCCCTCCAAATAGCCATGCCTGTCCTCTTCATGAAGCTGTTGATACCAAGTTTTGCAGATGCCTCGAGAGGGAGGGGTTCCAATGTGGGCTCTGAGGGCCTTGCTGTGCTCACCCTGTGGCACGCACAGCTCTGCTCACTGGAGACTCGCTTGGGTGGAAAGTGCAGAAGCTGCCGTGAAGCCCTGCGCTCACGGAGCAGCCATGGTGCCGAGGAAAGATCTTAGAAAGTATGTTCCCCACTCTGTAACTTGGGTTCAGGAACAAGACATCCACCATACTGGACAGAGGGCATTTCCAACGTACTCATCTGGCCACTCCTAAAGCATCTAATGCTCCCTGACCCTGAGTTGGGAGACGGGACCTCAGTAATGCTGTGGTATTATTGTCCCTTAGAGCCGAAATAAGGTTTGCAGGGTGAGATGGCACTGGAAGTTGATTGGGTCCCTAAGGCAGAAATCCTGAGGCCCTACAATATGCATCTTCACCTGAAAGGCTGGGTTCGTGAAGGTAAAAACTGCTACCCAGGTAAGGTATCTCTGAAGCTCCTGGATCTCCCTGCTGGCTGGAGGCTTCCATAACCCAAGCAATTGTACAAGGGAAGGCGATCCCACTGTATTACACTGTCATGGGCTGGAATAGGCCTGAGCCCAAGGCTTTAGCATTTGCTGACCGGCACTTTGGGTTTATAACAATAACCAGTTCTGATGATGTACCATGGGCGATTTATACCAGTCACTCTAGCGGCCAACCTGCTACTGGCCCTCAGTCCACCCTCGAAGACCTCTTTAATTCATAATGGTCAGCTGGCATGGGGAGAGTATTGGTCCATTTTTCTTCTGGAGATGAAAGTCTTAGTATATCTCAGTCACAAGAGAATGGAGTCATCCTTCCTTCCTTAGATTTGCCTGTTAAAGAAAGCTTCAGAATCATTCTCAAAGCAAGAATGAACATCTCCTATCCCACAAACAAAATGAAACAAATGAACAAACAAACAAAACTGCACTTGACTACAAAGCTACGGTAGGATATTTTCTCTGTGGTGGAATGATTGAGTCAAAGAATATGGGCATTTGAGAAGCCCTCTTTTGTGCAAACTATATGTTGAATAAACACAAACCACGTGATCTAATTGCAAAAAGAAAAAATTCTTGTTTCCCAGTGTCCTCTTCACTCTTTTGTCTTCCTCTTTCCTGATTGAAAACTTCCATAGTGGCAGGCAATGATCAAAACTTTAACGTTCATTCAAGGGTAAGTCTTCTTGCTTTTCCCAACGTGGCCCTGTTCCAGGACGTGGTCAACTTCTCTGATCTGCATGTGGGATTTTCCCGCCATCTCCCCAACAAGGCTGTCTTGGGCGCCTCAGGGCTGGAGCTAGGAGGTGGGACAACAAGTGAAGTGGGCAAGAAAGTTCTTATTTGGTTGGTATCCCATCCTAAATATTCTGATTTATTTTCTGTGGGGTGTGTTCTGGACTCAGCATTTTTCCAAAGCTCCTTAGGCGATTGTAGCATGTGGCTGACTTTGAGCACTACTGCTCTAGGCGCCCGCAATTGACTTGTTCTCTGAGCTCTTTCTGTATTCGTGTTTGGTTGGACCATGCAGAAATAGGTCATAGTGAAAGGCCCAAACTAGCCTAAAGGCCCAAACTAGCCTAAAGGCCCAAACTAGCCTAACCAGCTTTTCGCTTCTGTAACTATGCTTGCTCTTAGGTAATTAAGACCACTACCCCTCCTTTTTTCTTTTTCTTTTCCCGTAAGTGTCCCTTGCAAGTTCTCGGAATTGGGTAGTGGTCGTGCAACTGGTTGTGCAAGATGGAGCTACTGGAATTTCCCCACCTTAAACTCCCCGGCCACCTGCGTGTGGTCTCGCCCCATAAAAACCCTAAGCTTGAGAGCTTCGGCGCGGCAACTTCCCCATCTCGGTGATGCTGTTTAGCCCCTGCGCTGCGCTGGAAATAAAATCCTCTTGCTCTCTTGCATCAAGCCTCTGGACTCTGAGTCTTTTTGGGCGGTCGTCTCTCTCTCCCAAAGGGGCTGTACATTTCTACGGCCCAACAATAGAACCCATTGAGAATCAATAGTAGTCATTAATGTGCATCAACCTGATAGGGAAAGTCTTCTAATTACTAGTTCGTACTGGAGGGTCATCTATAACTGGCCACTCATAATGAAGGATAATCATGGATGGGAACCAGTTGATTCCCTTATCCCCATGAGAAGAGCCTCATTGGTCCCACAATGTCCAACCTTCCCAAAGAATAAAAGACTAGTTTGCTTCCCATGTAGAAAGATTTACCACAAGTGAAATCCTACTGGGGTAGTCTGGGCACCGACACCTCTACTAGTCACAAGTCATAGGTGCAAGGGTTTGTAAATTCAGTGGCAGCTTTTAGGTGGCACTGAACTGTGGGAAAGGGATTGGAAGAGTCTTGGGCTTATTTAATGAGAGGTTTCAAGGAAGCCTTTATGGTTGCACTCATGAAGAACTCCATAATCACAATGACTTGCCCCACCAGAGGCTCAGAGACCCTGGAGGCAAGAACTGAAATGGTCAGGGACCTTCTCAATGCTGTCCCTTCTTGGGAGGCCACCTGTCAGAAATAGATGTGTTAGTCCTCACACCGATCATGGGAAAAATGTGTCAGAAGACTCAGGGTGGAGATTCAAGTGTTCTCATCGCATACAGGTGTTATAGATATCCTGTAATATAATTCACTACCAAATTATGGTAGTTAGTAGACCAACTGTTAGATCTTGTTATTTATTAGTAAAATAGTATGAGTTATAAACATATTGTTTTAATATTTTGACAACTCTATTTTAATATTACTGATATTCTTTATAACCCCAAGTGTTTTTTATGTATTTGCAAACATGAACAGGATTTTGTTTCATATTATTTTGATTTGTGATGCTTGTCACTTCCATTTGTAATTTAGAGGTCATTTTGGAATCGGGAGGAGAAAACTAGCAGAGGGAAATGGGAAAATTCACATTGCTATAGCTTACTTTTTAAATTTACACCTTATTTCCTTTGTTTCCAGGATATTTTTTATCTGATATTATGGCCTACATATGCTAATTTGTTTTCTGTGAGAGCCACATCTGAATTACCTTTCCCAGTGAATAATTATTTCCTTCCAGATAGTCGCCTAGGACGATTCCTGCTGGTTCTATTTTGAAATCAATGATAGGGTACATTAATGAGTCTCAGAATGGCTCCCATGAAACTGTTTTCCTTTCTGTGCTCTATCCCTTTGGTGTGGCCTCTCCTTTTCACAGTATTAGAAATTGTAATTCAGGCACAATGCTTATTTGCGTATTCCCCTATGTCTCTGGATCACAGGTGGGGATGTAACTTTTTAAAACATCTGATGTTCAAAGTTCCAGAATCAATAAATAGTAAGCACAGCCCAGAGAAGGTTGACGTACCACCACCCTCAGATTGATATCTTAGGAGTAAATGTCAAGAATAGAAATGGAAATTATCTATTCCAGGAGGCCTAATCATAAACATTCTCAGGGCTATTTTTATTGGGGAATGTGCTGCAACACTGCTTCTGGACTCTTCTGAGAACTACACAAACCCGTACGGCATCTCAGAGCCTCGTTCTACCAGCTATAACAGGAAAGGACACCACATTAATACTAGGGAAAGTTAACGCTCAAAACAAATAATGGAATGTGTTTGTTTCTGTGCATTTCAGCACCTCCCTATATAATGGGGAAAACTGTATTCTCATCATATGCTTTTGTGAGTCCTACATAATTCCCTCCCATTTGTCCTGGTATGATGTAAAGTCAGCCCATTTCACGTTCAACACCTTTGATGAAATAGCTAAAGACAAAAGAAGGTGTGCAGGGGTAGATTTGTATATAAGACTGAATAGCTCTTTACCTCACTATTCCCTTCACCTTCTGTTGGGTCTATGATCTAAGAGAAGGCTACAAGGACATCCTTTCCCATTGGCATTAACCATGAGAAGAGAATTGAGGATGACTACACAGCCAAGACGTGGAAGTTCTTACAGAGAGTGCTTCCCTTCTTACTTTTTGAGAAATTATAGTTCTCCTGTTATATATTTTGCACCCTCCTTTATGGCTATCATAAGTTATTTTTTGTTTCCTTTTTTCCCCCCCTGGGAAGAGCCATGGGTATATATCATAGGCTATTTATTTTCATTGTAATGATGCATTAGGCTTATATATTCTTAAATTTAAACAATTCCAATTTTAATGGAAAACGAGTGCTTTCTACAATCTTTTCTTAAACAAAAAGCACAAAATTTCATTTTCAAACATTTATTAAAATAACTCTTTGCACAGGGTTCTGCTTGAGCAAATCAATTTCTCTTGGAGTTTGATGGGTAATAATGTCATGAAGAAACATAAACACAATTGCATGTCAGAGCATATCTCTGCAAAAAGCAATATGCTATGAATTGCAGAGTATTCAAGGATGGTCTCTGCCTTCATGACCTTCAAATCTTACAGTGGAGAGTAGATATATACATAAGCAAAACACAAAGCAGAGGGAGGTAAGTGACATAAGAGAGATACAGGTAAAGAACTTTGGGAGTTACAAGGAAGATGAGCCTCAAATTATGAGCCTCACTCAGAGAAACTCACTGAGAAAGTTTGCAATGTGGCCCCAAATCTGTAACAGGCATTTCAGAGTGTCTGCTGCAGGTGGTCCTCAGACCACACTTTGAGAAACACTGATCTAGTAGTCTTTAAAAGAAGATAGTTTTGTTGGGGGGCAGGTAGGTTTCTGAACTCTATCTTGTAAGCAAAATTTAACATTATCTAGAACACAGCACTTAGATATTATAACAGAAAAAGCTCTTTGCCACACCTTCAAAAATTACTTCTAGGTCCATAATCCCTTATCTGAAAACTCTTTTGGCTAGACAGTGTGTCCGAATTTGGAATTTTTGTTAGAAAGGTGCCAAACGATCCATCTCTAATTAAAAATGTTAACTTAAATTCTCCAATCAGCATCAAAACTCTTTGAAATCCATAATGTCTCTCTAATCTTCCCAGTACAACCCTACCGACAGCACTCAAAATCCTCTAGCACTGCTTCTGAGACCATCCATGTTTTCTGATATAATCTACAAATTTAGATCTAGGTTATGAAATTTTATTTATGTCATGCTTCTACTTTTATTGACATCAAGGCTTAACATTCATGTTACACTTCACAGACTTAGTATCAACACTTTTTTAGATGTAGTGATAGATTTTTGCTTACCATTGCTTCTTTTAGTCCCTATATTCCTCCTCTTTGGATTGGTACTTTATTCTTTCTGAAGCACATTCTTATTTTACTTCTTTATAAAAGGTGTTTGGATGATAAGTTTTACAGAAAACATTTCTTCTGCTCTGTCATACTTAAATACCGCTTTAGATTACTAGAGAACTCTAGGCCAGAATTTCCCACAGAAACTTAAAGACATATTCCTTGCCCCTTTTGTGTCCTGTATTTCAAATGAGTTGGAAGTCAATTTAATTCCTTTTCCATTGTACATTTTTGTTCTGTTTGGGTAGCCTAAGTTATTCACTTTATACTGGAAATTTTCCTAGGACTTTTGTATATATTTTAGTTATTTTTGTAGGTATTTGAAATTATTTTTCCTCACTATTTGTAGACACTATTGGTAGACAGATATTTGGTAGACTATATTTGGTAGACAGATCCTTCTAATCTGAATGCTCAAGGCTTTCCTTATGCAGGGAAATTTTTTTCTTCTTTGAATCTTTCTTCCATCCATTCTCCTGAAAGTGAGACATGAGAGCACAGAAATCTGTCCTATGAGTCTCTTGTCTTTTCTCTAACACCTTTCTTTTTTTCTATTTTGCATCTTCTGCATGAATAAGGTGGATTGATACTCCACTAATTCTATCTTCAGCAGGGTCCATTCTGCTATTCAGCTTCTCACTGAGTATAGTTTGTGATTTAGGAATTATGTTTTTAATTTCCAAAATTCCTGGGTGCTTATTTTATATATCAGCTTTTATTTTCTTTGATAAAATATCCTGTCAAATCCATCTAAAGTTACCAACTATATTATTCTTTTATTCTCTATATTGACTTTGCTTCTATGATGATTAGTTCTGTTTGTTGAGTTTAGAGCCTCTTTCATGTAATCAATTTTCTTCCTTGAACAACTCTTCATCTTCACTCCAACTATTTCTGAATTTGGGTGTATTCCAGGGCTCTTCTTATAATATTCACTTCTTTCTCATGTGAAGTTGAGCATTGCTCAGCTCTGCTGAGTTTTGCTATCAATTTTCTCTGTTTTACAACTTTCAGAAATCTGAGGGTTTTCAAAGTATGGTGGTATCCCTTCAGGCCTGCACAATAGATGTAGGTTTATGGTTGTATATGGTTCTTGCTATTAATAAAGAATTTTTTTGTTTTCCATTTGGTTATTGCTTCTTGTGTATGTTTGGTTTGAAATCCCAGAAGGCGAGGTGAGTACAGGGCAGAAGTTTTTGATACTTGGTGGTAATGCCATCATAATAGTATATACAATTCCTCTTTCCCAAAGCCTATGCATACTGACTACTGGTGTGGGCTCATGTGGAAATCTACACAACAACTGGTATTTGGGGCAAAGCACCATGTAGGGAAGACTGAGGTTCTTAGTGCACCTGTGACAGCTGATATTGTAACTTGAGTTAATGTTAGTTTTTAGGAAAAGAAATACCTTTAGGGTCTGGAAATGCTCATCTGAAAACAGACAAGGCTTCTGTATATAAGCATTTTAGGTGTGGTAGGTGGAGTAATGCCTTCTTATTTTTCACCAGAGCTTGTTTTTCCCTTCACTGTATTACTCACCCATAACTAGGGGCTGGTATTTTAATCTGTATATGCCATTTGATTCCTGAGGCCTAGAGAACATGAATTAGTGTGTAAAACATTTGGAATTTAAATTCTTAGTGCTTGGTATAGGGGGGTGGTACTAGAATGGTAGTTCCAAATGTAGTTTCTCTTTATGCTATTTTGAAGAAGATGCAAGGAAAAGAAAATCACTGTGGAATTCAGCTTTGGGTTCAAATGGCTTGCCCCTGTGTCCTGGAATTCACTACCTGGCTCCCCTTCATCATGGTCTCCACCGGCACATGGCCTCATGCTGTTTCTTGTTCATTTCATGAGCTCAAGTCACAGAGGTGAGTCTTGTCTGTGGATTCAACTGAGGTAGGATGGAGTAGGGGGTTGGCACAGAGGGTGATCTCATTTTAAACAATGAACATTTAAAGATAAATGGAAACTCTTGCATTACTGGAGTTGATATAGAGAAAAAACTCAATGTAATTATTAAAATTCCAAGGACTGAAAAGGAAATTTAAAAGCTTGTGCCCAAACACTTTGCCTCTAGCATTCAGATTTGTTTCAAACCCAGAAATGGAATGTGGTCATTTCACAAAACAGGTGCTGGTCATAGAGTCAGGACAGGCAGAATACGAAACATGTCTTCTATGTTCTCTCTCTTGTTTTCGTTGTCTACCCACCTTTCCCAAGAAAACATTGAGTCTCTGCTATGTTCTTTGACTGCCAACAGCAAGGTGGTCTGGATTATACCATCTGCCGAGATCTAGAGAAATAATTTTGCTTGAAAGTAAACTGCTGTCACAACTCATTGTCCACTTGTATTTTGTGGGAGTAGGCTGATCCCCTGAGGTTCTTACATGTTCTTCTGACCCTTATGAACTTCAGAAAGCCAGAGCAGCGAGACAAGTGGGTTTAGATTAATCCTATTTTAGAGGTGTTTGATGGAGCTCCACCCATTGCAGTGGAAGAGGTTCCAGGCCACAGCTTCTCAAAAAGGAATTGAAACACCCTCTGAGTGAAGCAACTCCAGCTGAGAATGAACAAAATAAGAAGTGAGGATGGTGAGAATAACAAACTATAATTTCTTTCAGATTTTAAATTCAACCAAGGGAGAAAAATTTTGGTTCTGGGCTTTAATTTCTTTTTAATGAATAGATGGAAGAAAAATTCATATTTTTTCAAGTTTGGGGCATTCTTTATTGCATTATTTAGGCTGTGGTATAACCTCTGATGAGACAGTCTGAACATCATAATTATGCACAGGGGATAGAAAATAAAATAGAAGTGAATTCTTACTTTAAGGAACCTGTGGCCTTTAAGTTAACTTAATATACCAGTGTGACTCATTTCAGAGGCTTTTGGGGGGCAATAGCTAAATTAACAGATTCTAGGAGGATCGTAAGGGATAGAAGATGAAGTGATTATTACTGCGGGAACTTCCCCAAGCCGGGAACCCAAGCTACTTTAAAACACTGTTGGTCTTTGCCAGGGTGGCCAGCTCATCCTGATTAGCCTGGGTTCTTTTTTATTTTAGAGTCCCAGGAACACTCACTCTCTCCCTGTGGGAGTGGAGGGAAGCCCACCGCCATCCGTGGGCACTGACCCCTGCTGGCCATCTCAGGGGGATAAGAGGCGATCAGAATGAAAATGAAAGTGGAGGGTGGGGTGATGCTTCGGTTGCCTCTGCCCACTTGCTTCTGTTTCTGAGAAGGACAGAGCTGCTAATCAGCATGGGAAGGGCCCTGGGCATTCACATGGTGTGCTTTTACTGGTGGGTGGTAAGTACTGCATTTTAGCAGTCTACACCATCAAAGGGTTTACTCTCTTGCCTTCCTGCCTGAGAACAAAGCTGAGTCTACTTCTCAGACACAGGGCAGCTGTTTTGTTTCCCAGCAGCTCCCACCCCGGGGAGAATTTTGCTCCCTGGGGGACATTTGTCAATGTCTGGAGATAATTTTGGTCATCACAACCGGGAGGGGTGGGTGTGCTGCATCCTAGTGGGCTGAGGCCAAGAGATGAGGCATGCAAAGGTCAGCACCTCCCTGCCCCGCCGCTCCCCTCAAAGACTTACCCAGTCTACAATTCCAATAGTGCCCAGACTGTGGAACCTGGCACTTCACTTTCCTCTATTCCAGAAATTACATAGATAAGTGGACCAAGGTAGGGGCCATCCTTTCTTTCCACAGGTACACCTGAGCCTGTTGATTACATGTGGAGGGGCAGAGGCCTTACATAGGTCTCCGGGTCTTAGCCATGTTCTTTTTTTTTTTTGAGACAGAGTCTCGCTTTGTTGCCCAGGCTAGAGTGAGTGCCATGGCATCAGCCTAGCTCACAGCAACCTCAAACTCCTGGGCTCAACCAATCCTGCTGCCTCAGCTTCCCAAGTAGCTGGGACTACAGGCATGTGCCACCATGCCCGGCTAATTTTTTTCTATATATATTAGTTGACCAATTAATTTCTTTCTATTTATAGTAGAGATGGGGTCTCACTCTTGCTCAGGCTGGTTTTGAACATGTTCTTGTTCATAGATTTTTAAGAGAGAGCCTTGCAATGTCTATTTTGTCTAATGATTTAAAAAATAATAATGTGTTTTCCTTTTGCTATTAGTCCTCATATTTAATTCTCTCCATTGGGAATTTTGTAGGGAAGGGTGACAATATCAAGTCATGATTAGGATAAGCCTTGATTCTGGGCTGTAATGCCATCCTAATATCATAACAACTTTACCTCCTTCCATCTGTTGTCCTCTGTCCATATATCATCAACTTTTCACTCTATACACATTCTCCTATCAGTGGGAAAACGTGCTCATATTTCCTCCTATTATTTAATAAATAAATTTTTAAAAAGCAATTTTAAAGGCCCTTTTGCTTTATACCCCATCCTTTTTCTCTTTTTCATTTAATAGTGAAGCTTTTTTGAAAGAGTTGAGAAATGGTAAAGTTAATGTAGCCACAAAGTGTTCCACTGGTAGGTGATGGTTGATGGGCTGAGCCCAAGCTCAGACACAGACCAGATATGTGCCCATAATCAAAGCATGGGTTATTGCTCTCATGCAGCCTGCCCTTAGGAAATATTGCTAAGGATGGATAAAAAAGAATCAAACAGTGGATTCACCTTCCAATCTTTTGCTGACGGATATGGTGGCTGAGGCAGAAGGATCACTTGAGCCCAGGAGTTTGAGGTTGCTGTGAGCTAGGCTGACACCACGGCACTCTAGCCAGGGCAACAGAGTGAGACTCTGTCTCAAAAAAAAAAAAAAAAAAAAAAAAAAAGCTCTTGCTGAAATCTGAACATGAGAACATTAAGAAAGTCAAAAAAATTAGGAAGTTCGGGGCCTTCCAGGTTGGGAACAGATCGCTTCCAACTGTGGAAGCCAGATTCTGACTTTCCCTATCTCCTACAGCTAGGACACAAGCCTAGGATGCACAGTTCAGCAGCCAGTTGCCCCTGTGTCAGACTCTGACTCAGTAACTGGTGACACAGAGAATCAGGGACTGTGCAAATCCAATCGTGAGGATAGTGACATCCTGGTGACAGTGACATCCCCCACACTTTCCAGAAGCAGTAGTGACATTTCCTTTGGCCAGGTCCAAGGTCCACAAGGGGTGATGAAAGTAGTACAAGAGTTTCTTGTCCAGTAATGCAGGCAGTGTGGACTTTGTGAGATCAATTTTGTGGACTTTGGATGCTTTTGGATGCTGTTCCTTGCTATGTAGCCTCTAGATCTGGTTTTTCTTGGATGTGAAGTGAGTGGTCCAATATCATTTAATACATTATTTTCTGATTAAATTGTACAGAATTTGTCCCTATTGTTTATCACCAAGAACGCTGATTGGTACCCAGCTGAGCTTCCTTGGCAAAGTGGCAGCTGAATGTGGTATAAATATGACATTGTCAAACCCTGTCACAAGAAGGGCAGTCAAACTAATTGCTTAATGGTAATACCATATTTGGTTAATCCTATCCCATTCTTTCTCCAGCCTTCCCTGTTCATTCCTTCCCCATTTGTGGTAGCTGTATCTGTTAAAATAAGAGTGGTACCAAAATTCTTTTTTTGAATATTAGGGTCAAATCCCTTCTCTTCCCTTAAACTATACCTAAGCCTTGGGTACACAGTGATAGATGAATAAAAATAAAAGAAAGGAAAGACAAAAGTATCACAATTATTATACAACAATAAAGTATTAATTAATTTTTTAAAATAGAGGAGAACTGATAAGAAGTATGGATAGAGGCAGTTCAGATTTCAATATTCTATGTCAGAGGTCTGCAAACATTTTCTGTAAAGAGTTAGTAAATATTGTTGGCTGTGTAGGCCCTGGGTTTCTGTCACAATGATTCAACTCTCAGTTGAATAAAAGCATAAAAGCATAGATAATAAACAAATAGGTACAGCTGTGTTCCAATAAAACTTTGTTTACAAAAACAGGTGACTGTCAGGATTTGGGCCATTGGTCATAGTTTGCTGACCCCTGCTCATTGACATGCTAGGTGCTAGGGGTTGTTTTCTATTTATATTTAAGGTAAATTTTCCATATGAATTAATTCATTCATGCATTTTGGAATCACTTCCTGAACACCTGTTTGGTTGCATAGTCAAAGATTCTTATAACAGAAGCTCACAGTCTAGGGTGGATCTGGTAGGAAGAGTGCCATGTTGGTGCTCGGTCCATCTCCCCTCAACCATGAATTGTATAGACTTGAATTCCTCAAAATGTGCCAGTGCACTCCTTCCCTTGAAACTGGGTGGGCTCTGTGACTGCTTTGACCAACAGAATACATAGAAGCGAGTCTGTATAATTTCTGGGCCCAGGCCCAAAGAGATTGGCAGCTTGTACTTCCCATCCCTTGGAACATTTGCTCTTAGAATCTAGCCACCATAGTGTAAGGAAGCCCAAGCAGGCTCACACTTGTAATCCCAGTACTTTAGGAGGCTGGGGTCGGAGAATTACTTGAGCCCAGGAGTTCAAGACCAGCCTGGGCAACATTTCAAGGCTCTGTCCCAACAAAAAATGTTTAATAATTACCCAGGCATGATGGTGCATGCCTGTAGTCCCAACTACTCAGGAGGTTGAGGGAGGAGAATTGCTTCAGCCCAGAGTTAGAGGCTGCAGTGAGCTATGATTGTGTCACTGAACTCTAGTTTGAGTGATGGAGTGAGGCCCTGTCTCAAAAAATAAAATAAAATAAAATAAAATAAAATAAAATAAAAATAAATTTTAAAAAAGAAGAAAGCCCAAGCAGTCACATGGAGAGACCCATGTGAAAGAACCAAATGTTAACATGCTAGCTTCGAGAGTGAACCATTTAGGAAGTAGATCCTCAAACTCTAGTCAAGCTGTACCAACTAATGCTGTGTGGATCAGGGATGAACTACCCTTACTGAGCCCTGCCTGACCTGCAAAATGCATTATGAGCAAAATGTATGCATAAAATGTAGTTATTTTAAGCCTATAAATTTTGGTGAGGTTTTTAATGCAGTATTAGATGATACCCAGGACACTCACCCTACCCTGAACATAGTTATTATCATCAGCCTTGAACAGAAGAAGGATCTGAGGTTTAGAGAAATTAAGCATACCTTACTCAAGGGCTTCACAACTAGTAAATTATACATTAGGATTTCAAATTTAGGTCTGTCAAATACCAAAGCCCAGACTCTTTAATCTACTTTGCTGCTTCTCTAAGACAGAAACTAAACCAAAATGAAATTAAATAAAAGAAAAGGAGGTAATATGAGTCAAATCAAGATCACAGGGGACTGCCATGCTAAGGCTGTCCAGTGCACTTTTTTTTTTTTTTTAAACACTCTGGGATTTGCCACCCAACACTTGGGTTTTGCCTGTGTTAACTGTACTTTCTCCCCTGCTCTTTTTGTTTAAACTGCTGTCCTAGCACGTATCAGATACTCTACTTGTGTGCCTCCACACTTGGGTGAAGCTCCTCCAGATATCTTTGATCTATCCCTATGCCTGGCTTAGTGCTTGCTTCATAGTAGATATTCAGTAAGTGTTTTTTAGATGGATGAATGAATTCTGGAATGTACAGTGGGTGTACAAAGAACCTTATCAGTTAGACTAGAGATACAACTACCAGACATGTGTTATCTATACCCTGGAGAGCAAAGCAAAGATGTTTAAATAGTTGATGAATTCTCCCACTTTATCCATCCTCACCCACACCTGCTTCCCCAAGGTAATCATGTTAATAATCTGGTTGCCTCCCTCCACCCCTTTCTTCATATTCATACAAATTTATACAATCATATTGTGTGGTTTTTTGGATTGTTTGCTATTATTCAAATATTGTTTTACTTTCTATTTCTCTGCAATTTATAAGCTGGCACAGGTTTTGGAGTCAAACTGATTAGGCTTAAATCCTAGCTCCTTGCTTACTAACTCTGGTATCTTTGACAAATTACTTAACCATCTTTATACTGAATTTGTTTATCTATAAAGTACGATGGGGAAAATAATGGTTCTCATAAGATTGTGAAGTGCACAGCACTGCCATCAATAGACAGAGATCTAACTCATTTAAAAATAGCTGTATAATATTCCACGGAATATTCCTAAGGATGGCCATTAGTTGTTTCCAGTCTTGTTACCATTATAAACATTGTTTCAGTAAACATTTCTGGACTTAAATCTTAGTGCTTTTGTTTCCACAGAATAGCTTACTCAAAGCAGGATTGCTGTGTCAATTTAATTGAATAAACCTATACCTGGGACAGGAAAAGGTATATCATCCTCCTTGCAACTGGGTCTCAGGGATTACTACAGTCTCAGCCTGCTTGATGGGTATGGTCAGAGACTGGGCAGCCATTGTCCACGGAAATCATGTGATTTGCCTTGAGTCACATGCCCAGCTGACTTTTGGTTAGAAGTTCAGATAGGTTCTTTTGGTCTGGAGTTCAAACTCTTAGTGGCCAAGAATTTTATCTTTTTAGAGTAAATTTATCTTAATCCCTATGTAGGTGAGCGTGTTGAAAAAATGTTCAGAAATGAAATCACATTGGAGCTACCAGTTTCTCCAACTTAGTACAGTGCCTGTATAAAACTAAAAACTCAGAAAGAAATAACGGGCCAATCTTCTTTTAGATCTAATGTCCTACGTGACTGAATTCTTAACTGATCTTCCACTTCGGAGCCTATTGGTAATTCAAACCACCATGCGTGAAAATGTACAATGCCTAGTACAAGATCTGCGTCTAGCAGAATAGTCTCTCTCTTTTCTGAATTGAGTTCTTCTCTTTCCTTATTTTTCATTTCCCCTTTCCTTTGTACTTAAACCTCAGCCCTTTGGATAGGCTCACAGCACCACCACTGAGATTTAGAAACAGATTACTTTCAAAATTGCCATTTCTTTACAACAAAAGAAGCTTTTCTGATTTCTTGGGCACTGAGCACTTCCAAAGTTCCTAAGACGGAATATGCAATATTTCTTGACACATTCCTACTTATCACTCGCTGATCTTCCCTAAATATATTTTTTAAAATATTTATTGCTCCTCTTCTGTGGGAAAAAAATGATCTGCTACTTTCTAGTTGGAAATGAATCCCAATAAGCCTCCCAAAATAAACAGGCCTCAGGCACCCATGAACACAAAAAAGCACTCAACCATATAGAGGTATTTGAGTCTGTACTCGGCAGCAATTTTTTTGTCAGTGTATAAACAAAACAAAGCAAAGAGGCCAAACCCATAGACTTACTTCCAGCAGCCCTTTGGCAATCTGAAACTGAAGAACACGGGGCAACACAGATACAATAAGCAGCATGAGGGAAAACGAGTGATTCTAGCAAACTGGTTTACTTTAGCATTTTCTATGAGAGGCTTGAAAAGCAACACGTAGTCAAATGCTCTACCCCCCTGAGCAACACTATGGCTTTTGGATGCTTGGCAGAGCCCTGGAATGGACTTTACAGTTATGTGGTTGTCAGCTTAAATTTTCCTCTTTTTTTTTTTTTGTCTAAATCTTTTCTTTCCTTGACCTTTTTTCTGCTCTTACTCTGACTTCAGGCTTTCATCAGATGCTACATACATATATTTTTAAAACCTGCTTATTTTCCCATGTGGTTTCTGGCCTCCCCGAGGCAGAAGGGAGGGTCGCTGGGAGGCTGCTCAGGCCTCTCCACCCAGCCGGGTGAGCTCCCTCCGAGGACGGACGGCTCTGCCCCCTCTCAAGAAGCTCCTGACATTAGGTTTCTTTTCAGACGTCTCTGTCCCAGCCAAACTGCACAAACTGTGAATTGACTTAGCAGCCCTTTAGAAATATGGGCAAACGACCCACTCAAAACTCCCAATTTCTTGTGAAAAAAAAAAAACCAAATTCTTACATATGGTAAATTGTCTCTTCTCACCTTTCTCTAATTTCCATGCTTTCCCTGGCCAGTTTGTATGGACCTAAAAAGGATGCAGCATTCCACAGACAGGGGGAGTAAAATGTCCATATTAAAAGACAGAGCTTTCCACAAAAGGTTAGATATACCCCATCAAAAACAAAACGGATTGCTAAAATAAAAGCAAGAGCAAGTATATATTAGGTAAAGGCTAACCAAAAAAAAAAAAAAAAAAGCATGTTTATTTAAACATATCACAATTAAAAAGTAAAGATTTAAATGAAACTGAGAAGAATTTATTGAGAAAAGGTAGGATCCTCGAAGAAGATAAAAGAGTTATAAATCGTTATGCCCCAAGTAACATAGAACCAAAATACATAAAGGAATGCTGTTAGGAATGCTAAGAGAAAATGAAAAAGGCGTAACAATTGTAGAAAACTGTAACATAACTATCAGAATTGATGTATCAAGGACTCAAATTTTCAATAACAGTATAAAACATTACAAATTTTACTATCTAATTGTTAAGAATGATTTAATACGTATATTGTCAAGTATGTTCTCAATGGACAGAAAATTATGCTTTTTTCTAATAGCCTTGACAAATATATAGCTCTGGACCAAGCATTGGGCCATAAAAAACCCTCAGTAAGTGCTAGAGAAATATACTAGGTTACATTCTTTGACCAAAATCAAATAAAATTTAAGAATCTGTATTATTATGAAAGGTAACTATATGTGTGTGTTTAAGTCACATACAACTGGAATTAAGACAGTTTTCTAAGGGAATCTTAGGTTAGAGATTTTAAAAGGCTAAAATTACAAACTAATTAAAAATAAATGATCATGAGAGGCCCATGTAGGATATAGCCAGAGTTACAGAGAAAAATGTATTTATTAATAAATAAGAATTAAAAAATAAAAGCAAAATAAACCAAAGAAAGGAAGTAATCAATGAAGATATACGAAGAAATCAATGAAATAGAAGGGAAATTAATAGTTCTTACAGAGAAACCAAATGTTGACTCTTTGATGAGTATAATCAAATGAAATAGACAAACTTTGTCAAGATTGATCAGGATAAAAAAGGGGAGAGGACAGACAAATAAAAAATATTAGGAAGAGAAAGAGAATATAACTATAAATAAGAAGTACATTTAAAAACTAAAATGAGTAATATGTTAACTTTGTGAAAATGAATATGAAAATTCAGATGAAACAGATGTTTATCTAGTAAAATATTAATCACCAAAACAAAACAAAAAAATAACCACAAATAAAATTTCAAGATAATCAAAGCTCTACCCTCCTTCTAATAGAAGGCCAGCTATAAATGGTACGTTTTTTTAATTTTGTTCTGTTTTGCTTTGCTTTTAGATGAGTGTCCTGCTACGTTGCCCAGGTTAGTCTTGAACTCCTGGTCTCAAGCAATCCTCCTGTCTCAGCCTCCCTAGTGGCTAGGATTACAGGCAGGAGCCACTGCACCCAGACATAAATGGTTTCATAGCTGAGTACAAACAAACTGTCAGGGACCAGATAATCCCTGTGTATGTAAACTCTCTCAGAACATTGTTAAAAATGCAAAGTTCTCTCAAATTATTCTGCAAGGCTAGCATAACTCTGCTACCCAAACTAGCAAAGACAGGAGAAAGAATTAAAATAAACAAAAAGAAACTGCAAACCAGTATCACTTAGGAACACAGAGGCAACAATTCTAAATACAATTCTAGCAAACAGAAGACAGCAGAATATTTTTAAAAATAATTCTGATTGAATAAGCAAGTTTTACACCACAAATTTAAGAATGGAAACCTGGTAATATAATTCACTACATCTTAGACCAATAGAAGCAAAATTTATGATTATCTCACTAGATACTAAGAAAGCATTTGATACAATTCAATGTGATTCCTTTTTGTTTGTTTGATAAGCTCTAAACAACCTGGAGGAAAAGAAAACTTCATGCTGGGTTTTCTGAGAGCAGATGCTGAGACAGATTTCAATGTGCAGGATATTAATATTTATTAGGGATCTGTCCCTGTGGAAGGGAGGAGGCCGCAGGACTTGGCAGAGAGAGAGAAGCTCATCAGTGGCGTCCTGCGTTGGACCCTGAGGTCTGGGCTTTATACCCTCCTGCATCAGTCAATAGATGTGGGGGCGGAAGGAGCACCCCTGGAAGGGTGTGCTCTTGCCTGAGGCAGCTCCGTAGCTGAGACAAACCCTGAAGGAACTTGAGAGCTGCTATAGCAGCAAGATCTTCCATGCAAGGGGATCTGGGTGCTGCATCTCCACACCCATCATGATTTGATTTCCTAAGTGCCCATCAATTCACAAGTGGATTATTAAAATTTGGTATATGTATACAATGGAATGTTACTCAATTATAAGCAATGACTGTGAGCTAGCACCTCTTATATTTTCCTGGATGGAGCTTGAGCCCATTTTCCCAAGCGAAGTATCACAAGATCAGGAAGAATAGGGCTCCACTTGTACTCGCCATCAAATTGGCACTGGCTGATTAACACTACGGTGCTCACACGGTAGTAATATTCTCCAGGGATTAGGGGGTTGGGAGGGTAAATTCACAACTAATGGACGCGGTGAGCGTTGTAGAGGGGAAAGGCATGCCTCTATCCCTTGCTTGGGTGAGGCAAAGACATAAAATGTAACCAAAATGTTTGTACGCTCATAATATGAAATAAAAATTTAAAAATAAAAAAATAGTGACTTAGAATTATCTCTAATAAAGTTAGGCATGGTGATTGCTAACAACACTACTATTCATCATAGCAAATCATAGACAATATAATAAAACAGAAAGAAGATACCTAGTATGAAATATATATATATATATTGGAAAGTAAGAGACGAAATATTATATGCGAGCAATATGACTGCATATAGAGAAAATTAATTCCTCCCAAATGGAAATGATATTTGTTCAACAAGATACAAAACCACAGACAAAACTTTTTCTAAGTAGCTTTTCTAAATATCCGCACTCCTAATTATCATCAGAAAAAATAAATATTAAGTGGATTAAAATGTAAAGTAAAAAATAAAGCTTTAAAACATTTTGGTAGCATGATAAACTGAACTAGTATAGACCCCTCTCCCTCAACCACCAGTACCTTGAACTGCTGGATAAAATGTGAATAGAAAAACATTGCTTAACAGAGCTCAGAACAAAGAAAGGAAATTCCCCAGAGAGCCCAGATGAAATACAGTCTGTAGGGGCTGAAAGCTTGGAATTGAGCACCTACCAGCGTAGAGGAGACAAAGCACAATGTGAACAGCAACTGTGAGAACAATTCCCATGGGAACGGTTTTCCCTGGAGTTTTGCAACAAAACAGCCTCATTGAGAAGGAAAACTCCCAGATAAAACCAGGGTTCTGGAAGAGCTGCCACTTCTGGAGAAGCAGAACTGAAAAAAAAAAAAAAACAAACAAAAAAAACTTCCCTGGTCCTGGGAAGCCAAAAGAGAGCTTGACTCTAAGAGCCTTCAGTCAAGAATCAAATATGTCTTCTGTGAGAAATTGAAGTCTCACATCTGGACCATGTATAGAGTGGAATAAAAAATTTTTCATGCATTTAGTATAGCATTCCCCACACTGAAATATTAATATAAAAACGGGTCTCAAGATTAGTGAAAACCCTGGGAATCCTAGCTGGAGTAGACATTTAAACAAACAAATAATAAAACCATAGACCACTCTTACAATTCTGTGTCTATAAAATTCCCACCAGGGAAAAACAATTGCTAATGAAGATTTGCTCATTATAGGAAAATTACAAGCCTCATGAGGAAGTAAGTGTTCACCTCTGAGACAGCCAACAGATAATGCAGAAGGATTATAACCCTAAGAATGTAAGTAATAAAATAATCTGAACAATTCTTTAAAATAAGTATTTATGTATTAGCATTTACATAGATTTTTCTAAAAGGATAGATACAGTGATAGATACTGTTGATTATTTACTTTTTCTTCCAATTTCTTGCTTATCACAGATGTTAGTTTTGTTTTGTTTTTTTGTTTTTGTTTTTTTTTGAGACAGAGTTTTGCTTTGTTGCCCAGGCTAGAGTGAGTGCCATGGCGTCATTCTAGCTCACAGCAACCTCAAACTCCTGGGCTCAAGCAATCCTGCTGCCTCAGCCTCCCAAGTAGCTGGGACTACAGGCATGCACCACCATGCCTGGCTAATTTTCTCTATATACATATATTAGTTGGCCAATTAATTTTTTTCTATTTTTAGTAGAGACGAGGGTCTCGCTCTTGCTCAGGCTGGTTTCGAACTATTGACCTCAAGCAATCTGCCCACCTTGGCCTCCCAGAGAGCTAGGATTACAGGCGTGAGCCACTGCGCCTGGCTCAGATGTTAGTTTTTTATAGATTATAAGTAGCCATATGCTTCAAGGGACACTGGTTTCCTGCCCAGCCTGAGGAAGCAAATCATGATTGGTCTAAGTCAGCCATGGGAATTCCATCCCCTGATACTTTAGGCAGGGCATGGCACAATCCCGGTTAACAAGACATGAGGGAAAAGCCGCTGTGAGGTTTCTGGCAAAGTCTTCTTTGCTCATATAAAGGGACATTCAAAGTAATATCTTCCTTTCTGCCACTGGACAACCAACATGAGGATGAGGTGGTTAGAGCTGCTGTAGCCATCTTGTGACCATGAGGGGAGGAGTCTGAGGACAAAAGCCAAATACTAAGTTTGGAGAATATAAAGATGAAAAGCCCTTGGGTTCTTGAGCATATTATTGATCCACTGAATTAAACTACTCTGGAGCTGTCTTAAATTTGAGTTTTCCATTATGTCATATAAACTTCTTATAGTTAAAATAATTTGTACCTGGTCTTTTGTTACTTACAGCCCAGATCAAACCAACTGATAGATTGTGCCAGAAAAAAAAGGATACTATGAAAAAAGTAAAAAGAAAAAGGAAAAAGAACAGGCCGGGCGTGGTGGCTCACGCTTGTAATCCTAGCACTCTGGGAGGCTGGGACAGGCGGATTGCTAGAGGTCAGGAGTTTGACACCAGCCTGAGCAAGAGCGAGACCCCGTCTCTACTATAAATAAAAAGAAATCAATTGGCCAACTAACATATATATAGAAAAAAAATTAGCTGGGCATGGTGGTACATGCCTGTAGTCCCAGCTACTCGGGAGGCTGAGGCAGGAAGATTGCTTGAGCCCAGGAGTCTGAGGTTGCTGTGAGTCAGGCTGATGCCACGGCACTCACTCTAGCCTGTGCAACAAAGCGAGACTCTGTCTCAAAAAAAGAAAAAGAAAAAGAAAAGTAAAAGAAAAAGAACAGGCATGTTTGAAAAAGAAAAAAAAACAAATAATTTATCTAGAAGTGAAAAATGTGTTGAAGTTATAAACCTATTGATTGGGTTAAATGGCAGATTAGACACAGCTGAACTCACAATTAGTGATGTAGAGGATAGAACTGAGAAATCTTGCAAAATGCAGCCTAAAATAAGAGAACTATGAAAGAGAGTAATAGACTGAAAGATAGAATGAAAAGGTCTAATTGGCATCTAAATTCTCCAAAAGAAGAAAATAAAGAGAATGATGGGCAAGAGGTAATAGTTACTGATTTAATAATGGGGAAATGTCAGTAATGAATGAAACACATCAATTCTCTGATAATAGGAAAATAATGAATCCTGAGCAGGATAAAAAATATTTTCTCAATGGATACATCAAAGTGAAAGGGGTAAAAAAGGCAAAAACCTTAAAAAGTAATCAGAGAATAAAGTAAGACTATGATGAAAAATACAATGGCCTCCTGACCAACAAATATCTCCCTAATTCCACGTACCCCACAGGCCTTCCTGTGAAAGTCTTATTAGAATCCCGATTTTGTTCAGGTATTGGATGAAGATTTCTTGACCTCAGGAGAGGTTCAGGTAATGTGGGAGAAGGGTTCTCACCAGTAAAATGTCTTTTCCAGCCATGATGAAGTCATTGGTACCTGACTAATACTACTGTGGAAATATATATATATATATAACTGTTTTTAGACACTTTCAGTAGTCGTTCAGAACTGTGATCCTTGAGAGAAGGGAAACAAAGTGAGCCCCATAAACTTGCTGGCGTTCTGCACAGCTACACTTTCCGCATGTTGGTGCAAGGGTAGGTAGCACATACAGGGCACTGCAGTCTCAATGAAGTAAGGAGACAGAGACCAGAACACAGGGATCCAAGGTGGCTGGAATTTGCCTGGAAGAAAGAAGCTGTGCAGAAAAGAAGATTCAGAAATCTGCATAGCAGGCCAAACACTGAACTGCTTGCTCATGCACACGGTTAGATTTCACAAGGCCAGAAAAGAACTACCACAAGGGAAAGAACAACTAGCAAAGTGCTGTGAGATGAACAACTTCCAGACACAGCCAGGGGTGGGAGACATTTGACTACTGACCACCCTGAGTAGAGAGAACTTACTGAACACCCAGAACATACGATAGAGAAAGGCCATAATTTGGGAATATGGCTGATCTAGTGCTGGGGAGAAACAGCCATGTTAGACCTTCCCCCAAAATAATCATAACAAGAAGGATTAAGCTAATCCTCACGTAAATGACCTGCCTTCCAGAACAAAGCTCAATACTCTGTGAAAGAGTCAACAAAGTCTAGGTACTCAAGAAAATAGCAGCTAGTATCTAGCGTACAATACAAAATTTCTACACGTGAAGAAGTAGGAAAATTTGTCCATAACCAGGACACAAATCAATAAACTCTGAATAAATAATGGTTGAATAGTTTTTCAAGCTTGGGGACAAGAATAAACCTGCACATCCAAAAAGTTTAATGAGCCCCAAGCAAGATAACCACAGAGAAAACCACATCAAGGCATATGACAGTTAAAGTGCTGAGGACCAATGATAAACTGAAAATCTTAAAGTAAGCAGAGAAAATATTTTACTTTTTACTCTTTTTGAAAACATTTTATGGTTGTGTAAATGTATAAGACTGGGGGAAAAATAAAAGAAAAAATAAAATAAATAAAAAAAGAAAAATTATTTAAAAAAAGAAAAAAACATTTTAGTTTACTTAACAAATAGTAATTTATATATATTTATGGGTTACAATATGATGTTTTGACATATGAGTACATTGTGGAATGATACAATCAAGCTAATTAATACATCCATCATCTCACCTACTTATCTTTTTTTGTGTGTGACGAGAACATTTAAAATCACTCTTTTAACATTCTTGAAATATACAATACGTTATTATTAAGTATGCTCACTGTGCTGTGTAATAGATCACTAAAAGTCATTTCTCCTAACTGAAACTTTGTACTTTTCCACCAACATCTCCCCTTTCCCCATCCCCTTCTCCCTCCGTGCCCCCAGCCTCTCGTGACCACCATCCTACTTTCTGCTCTTATGAGTTCAACTTGTTTAGATTTTACATATAAATGACAACATGCAGTATCTGTCTTTCTGTGCCTGGCTTAGTTCACTTATCATGATGTCCTCTAGGTTCATCCATGTTGGCAAATGACAAACTTTCTTCTTTTTAAAGGCTGAATGGTATTCCATTGTGTATACATACCACGTTTTCTTCATCCATTCATCTGTGAGAGACACTCAGATTGCTTTCAGAAGTTGGCTATTGTGAATAGAGCTGCAATGAACGTGGAACTGCAGTTCTCTCTTCCACATACTCATTTCAATTCCCTTGAATATATATTCAGAAGTGGGATTGCTGGATCATATGGTAATTCTATTTTTAGTGTTTTGAGAAAGCTCCAAACTTGTTTTCCAAACTGGCTGTACTAATTTACATTCTCACTAACAGTGTACTAGGATTCCCTTTTTCCCAAATCTTTGCCGACATTTGTTATCTTTTGTCTTTTTTGGAACAGCCATTCTAACAGGTGTGAGGTCTTATCTCACTGCTGTTTTAATTTGCATTTCTCTAATGATTAGTGATGTTGAAGATTTCTTCTTGTATCTGTTGACCATTTGTATGTCTTCTTTTGAGAAATGTCTATTCAGGTCTTTTACCCATTTTTTAAAATCAGGTTGTTTGTTTTCTTGCTATTGAATTGCATTTCTTATATATTTGTATATTAATTACTTTTTACTGTTAATGGTGCTTTTGGATACACAAAGCTCTGAATTTTAATATGGTTCGATAATCAATTTTTTTCGTTTGAAAATTGTAATCTTTGCCTACCTCAAGCTCATTAATCTGTTTTTTTTTTAGAAATGTTATTATTAAGACTTTATATGATATAGTTCCTGAGTGCTTGATTTTCATTCTCAATATACCTCATGTTCCAAAGATGCTTGCTGGAACTCCACATGCCTGATAATTGGAACAAATGCAGTGGAGGGATAAAAAGGTATACCAAGCCAACTGTCCTTATTTGAAGGATCTGTCCCAGCAGTTTCACCCATCAATATCTACATGTAGTCACATGACCATAGCAAGCAGCAAGGAAGTTTTTGTTTTAGTTGAAGCTATTGGTCACCTAAATAAAATTTGCTTTTATTATGAAAGAAGATGGGAGCAATGGATGTTGGTGGAGACTTCTGGCTTTATTCAATTCCAGTCTTACCTTTTTCCTTGGCACATGGCTGCTTAGCTAAAGGTTACTTTCCTAGCATCTTTTATTGCTATATGGCTTTGTCATTAAGTTATGGCCATTGGAATGTGAGTAGAAGTGGCGTGTGCAACATTGGCTTCACTTAGTTAAATGAAAATCTCATGCCCTGGTTATTTCCTTTTCTCCTTCCTGCTTGTGAGATATAGTAATGGACATGCCTGCAACCTAGCTACAAAGATGCAGTGCAGGAAAATCCCTTAGGGATGGAAAAGAAGCAGGATGGAAGAAGGAAAATTGGTTTTCTACATAGAACAAAATAATTCCAGGCCCCTACCTCATACCATCTAAAAATATAAGTGCCACATGGATCAAATACATAAATGTGATAAAATAAAATTTCAAAGACTGTTAGAAAAAAATCTGTATGGTCTCTGAATCAGAAGAGATTTCTAAATAAAACATAGAAACAAAAAACATAAAAGATTGATAATTCTGACAACGTTACACTTCAAAACAACTTGATGATGAAAGAAAATATAAACAAATTTAAAAGACAAGATGAGCTGGTGGCTAATCTCTAACATACAAACTACTCATTGATAAGAAAAATTAAACAATGCACTAGAAATATATACAAACATTTGCACAATAAATTTAGAGAAGAGAAAATTCTAAATGGCCAAGGAACAGAGGAAATTAGTTCACCCTTGCTGTTGATCAGAAAATGCCAATTAAAACAACAGGTATTTTTCCTCATAATGACAAACATTGTAAAGATTATAAATATCTAATGCTATCATAGAATAAAAAAACCACAACCTCACTATAAAAAGGGAAATCACTGAGTAGCTTGGCAAAGATTCGTGCTATAAAATATTATGTAGTTATTGAAAGAATGAGGTAACTTTCTATGTATTTAGAAATATGTTTCAGATATTCTTAAATGACAAAAGCCTGTTTCAGAATAATTAGCATAGTATGATCTCATTTTCGTAAAAAAAATCAAACAATGTTGCCCCTTTAAGCAAGCACACAAACCCCTATAAATGCATGTAAAAGAAAAACATGGGTTGCTATTAAGTGGGTCCATTTACCAAGGAGATTCCTGCATTACAGTACAGGAGCTTTCGGGATGCTGTGAGCAACACACTTTCTGCCATTATCACTGCTGTGCCATTTACTTGTTTTCCATTATTTATAAAACCTAATACACAAGTTTGGCTTTTATGGTAATACCATTCCCCAGGGCACATTGATAAAGTGGATGAGGTCTTAACAAAGAGAGTTGCACAGGCTTGGATGTTGTTAGTGCTTCTTCAATATCTATATGAATGTTTCTGAAATCTTGCAGTGCAGTCGGTGGGCAAAAATGTGCTGCACGGGCACATTCATATCCCAGTCTTCACAAGTCAAATCTGCTGAGAATTTTGGTCTCCAAACCATTTATATCATAGTCTGAGCTTGCAATAAACCAATTTTCAGGAATTTTTTTTTTAAAGGCTATTAATCCTTGAGGCAAAACCTGCCATGTGGCTAAGTCACTTTCTGTTTGTATGTTTGACTCTTGGGTAGAAACATTAACTTGCTCATGCCATTAGGATGCTATTATTTAGTGCACAAGTAATGGGCTAAATGATTCTCTGTGTAATGCTTATTCCCGAGGAGATTCTTAAGGGGAACAGAGTTCATTATGTTCACTGAGGCTGTGATATTAGGTATCAACAGAGAACAGAACAATTGCAGGGAAATACACAAGCTGCAGAAGGACAAGGACACGGACTATATAAGCAATAGAAAATACGCTCTGCTGGGCAGGGCGAGAGACCCATACTATACACGCAGTTGTGCCACTCGTTGTCTAACTCTCTACGATGTTGTCTCTCCATCCAAGAAGGAGAGACTTGTCTTAGATCGTGGCTTTTCAGCCAATATTTCTCAAATTTGTGGGCCTCTCAGGGAGGAGTTATAGTGGGAGGGATGGCACAGAGGATAACCAAGGTGAGGCTCTTGCCTTTTCAGGCCTGGCAAAACCAGAGCAGCTCTGCTCGTCTCTGTTTTATACTCTAGGGTTCTATGTAATATTTGGTTTGAAATAAAGTTTAAAAACCTCTACACCAGATTATTTCCTTGTTCCCAAGCAGTCCTCAAAATTCTGTGTTTACAGGTACAGATGGAAGATATTGTGATGGGCTTTCTTTTTTTTTTAAGCTAAATTTAAAAAAATTATTGATACATAATAGATATTTTGGGGGTACATCTGATAATTTAATACAGTCATATAACTTGTAAATCAGTGTAATTGGTATATCCATCATCTTAAATATTTCTTTTCTTTATGCTAGAAACATTTGAATTATTCTGTTCTAACTCTTTGGAAATATATAATAGATCATTGTAAACTATAGTCAACCGACTTATTTCCTCTATCAAACTATGTATTTGTAAGAATTAATCAACCTCTCTTCAACCCCTTCCCTCTTCCCTTGCCAGTCTCTGTTGACAAACAGTTTATTCTCTCTTCATGAGATCCACTTTTCTAGCTCCCACATTCACATAAGTGAGTACATGCAATATTTGTCATTCTGTGCTTGGCTTATTTCACTGAACATACTATACTTCACTTCCAGACATGTTGTTGCAAATGACAGTATTTCACTATTTTTTATGGCTGAATAATATCCCATTGTATATAAGTTCCACATTTTCTTTATCCATTCACCCGGTGATGGGTGTTTGGGTTGATTCCATATTTTGGTTATTGTGAATAGTGCTGCAGTGGACGTGAGAGTGCAGATATCTCTTTGATATATTGATTTCCTTCCTTTGGGATATATACCCAGTAGTGGAATTGCTGGATCATATGTTAGTTCTGTTTTTCATTTTTTGAGGAGCCTCCATACTATTCTCCATTGTGGTTGCACTAATTTACCTTCCCACAAACAGTATGCAAGGGAATGACAGATGCTGGCAAGGGTGAGGAGAAAGGGGAACAATGGCCTTTCTTCCATTTACAGTTTTTACTTTGACAATAGGAATGTTTCCCAAAGTACATTCTTTGGAACCCTATTTGATATTAATAGAAAAAAGGGGATGGGGTATGATATGGACAAATATGTTTCATAAAATCTTCATTGCAGGACTTCTCCGAGCCTTTTATATGTTTATGCACAATGTGATGGGATTCCAATAAGCACTTTTCCTTGTATTTCTTTGCACTTTATCTTGTGTGACCTGATTCCCACTAAATGCCACCTTCCCACATCTTTCCACTATGTTCCCAGGAAGCTGGGGTTTAGGACCTCAACATAGGAATGGGGGGGGAGGCAGGGAGACACAATTCAGTCCATACCAGGGGCCATTTGTTACTGGGGCATAATCCACTATATCCTAATGCATCATCTACCCACTTGCAGGTGCCAATATTTGCAAAGGCAATTACCTTTGATGACTTCTCCATCACCCTTCACGCCAAGTCCTTTTATATGTATCTTTTAAAGCCCTCTGTAGAGTAATCATCACCTTCATTCTCACTGCCACTAAGTTGGCTCACGCATCCACAAGGAGCTGCCCTGTGCACTCGATGCCGCTTCCCACCCCTCCAGTCCCATCAGACTCTCCCAGGACACAGGACAGGGAAACAGGCTGCTTGGTAGTCTCCAGTGAGCACGTGAGGTTGGGCGTGATGTGATGAAAAGGAAGCTGTGAGCTGTGTGTGTGTGGAACAGAGAAACAGCATCCAGGGAAAGAGAGAGAGAAAGCAGACGCAGTGGGAAGGGGAAATGCGTGACCGTGTGCGAGTGGGGAGGAGGGGAAGTCGCTGTCTCTGTGCCTGGCAGCTTTCCTGTTCTGGATGTCAGTGCCTGGCTGTGTTCCTTTCCTTGCCTCCGTGTTTCTGTCCTGAGTTCACTGGTGACAGTCCTTTTCCTCCTGTCCACTGCCATCCTGCCAAACAGCAGCGCTGACGGTAGAGGGACTCTTCCTTGGAAATCCTTCAGAGTCAGAATTCAGTCCTACCATGGAAACATTTCTAGGGCCCATCACAAGTGTATGTACTGTCAAGGAATTTTATGAAAATGTTGCAGACCCATATTCCCTTAAGAAAAAAATAGGGATCTCCCAAACTTGCAACCAGCATTTCCTTCTTGCCACTTGTCATGGATTGCATTGTGCACCCCCCAGTAACAGAGATATGTTGAAGTGGTCCTAACCCCCAGGACGTCAGAATGTGACCTAATTTGGCAATAAGACAGTTGCAGATGTAATTAGTTAAGATGAGGTCATGCTGGCGTGGCGTGGGCCCCTAATCCAATATGACTGGTGTCTTTATAATAAGACGGCGGTGTGGAGACTATAAGACACACACAGGCAGAGGACAGTCATGTGAGGATGGAGGCAAAGATTGGAGCATGTAAAAGCTAAGAGAGGCCAAGCATTGACGGCAAATAGCACAAGCGGGGAGAGGCAAGAAGGTTTCTTCTCCAGCGCCTGCAGAGAGAACACAGCCCTGCGGTACCTTGAACTCTGACTTCTAGCCTCCAGAGCCGTGAGACAACACATTTCTGTTGTGTTCAGCCTCCCAGCTTTGGCACTTTGCCACAGCAGCCATAGCACAGTGACACAGCACTGTCCTGGAGGTCCAGGCCTGGGGCCGGCCAGCTGCTCCTCACTGAGGCCTCTCGGGCCCATCTACACACCACGTAGAGGCCGAAGCCAGAGGTGGAGGAGCAGGCTCGAGGTGGGGAGAGCAGGCAGCACCGCAGCAGGTCCCTCCTGCTTGTCAGAAGGAGATGAGGGGCTTTAGGGGTCCAGCCCACTTCCAACTCCACCTTGCTTCCTCCTCTGTACCCCCTGTCTTCCCTCCCTGTCCCCCTGCACCGCCACCCGCCCCCCCCCCCCGACTGCCACAGCTTCCCATGTCTAGGTTTTTGAGAAAGTATCAGCAAGCCAAGGAAAGAGGCCCCAGAAGAAATCAAACCTGCCAACACCTTGATCTTGGACTTCTGGCAACCAAATTGTAAAAAATACATTTTCATTGTTGAAGCCATTCAGTCTGCGATACTTTGTTATGGCAGCCCTGGCAAACTAATACAATAGATAACTGGAATGCCTGCCAAACTCGAGAATAATCTTTCTTCCCTCATTTCTCCCCGACTCTGCCAAATATACTGAGTAAAACTCCAGTACAACCAAGTGACCTTCATCCATAGCAGTCACTTGTAAGTGCTTAAAATCTAGGCTCGTGCTCCTGATCAAAGAATGAGATCTTCTCAGACAGAAATTGGTTTGGGGGATTCCCTGTAGAGATCCAGGGAATCTCTCCAATGTGGGCTCAAGGGTAGAAAGATCCAGTCTGCAGAGGCAAATTCATGGAAGCAGACACCAAGAAACAAGTAGGTAAGAGAAACTGTGAAAGTTCTCAAAGAATTCCTTTTTCTAATCAAATAGAACATTCTTGAGGGCCAGCTATATTCCATTTATTCTGAGAGATGGCCTAGTTTTCTTACTGTAAACTCTCAATTTTGATTGTTGGCTCAATTTGGTTTCTGACTTGCCACCAAAGAGTTCAAAATAATCCAAGTGCTAGTTTGAGTCCAGTAACTAGACCCCCATGGGATGGGGGCCTGAACGGGAAAATGTGAGAGGACCCGGATTCCCAGCTCGCACTCTGAACATGCTCAGAAATAACCAGACAGACCTTCGGGGAGGCCAAGGGAACTGACATGAGCAAGTGGGCGAGGTGAGTCAGGAAAATTTGAGTTATTACTGTAAACATGACCTCTCTTATACTCGTAGCCTTGAGAGGCCGGGGGAAACTTGAGTTACAGAGAGATAAATCAACAAGAATTACAGAAAGCTGTGACAACAACACCAAGTGGCCCAAAACCCAGAATGAACTGTGGTTTTAAAAAAGTGCTAAAAAATAAAAAGTCATTTCAGGAAGAAACACAAAGACGAAATTGAATCGTCTGGCAGTGTACCATGAAATGGCTGGCCAGCAGGAAAAATCAATCAATCAGTCACAAACAGTTTCTCAAGAAGAAGCTTCATGAGCCAAAAAGGAAGCTCGGGGAAGGCCTCTGACCCAGATGCTAATAGGAGAGGAAACGTTCTCAATTTGGCAAGCCTGACCTAAGCCTTGTGGTACGGCATGCCCAGACCCACGATGGATTGGTTCTGCGATGGGAGGAGGAGGAGGAGGAGCAGAGTTGCTGAAAAGCTGGGCCTGGGGAGACACCAGGGGGCCAATGCACTAGCCTGCACCTCAGTCCTAGCCAGACTCCGAATCTTCTTGTCCCTGTGCAGTGGCACACACATCCTGCCGGGCAAGCAGACACATCCTGCTAGGCACATGCACCCTCACAGTGAGCTACATCTATCCTGAGAGCAACAACACATACGGTAAACTTAATTATCATACCTGAAAATTCGCACTCTAGGGAAGGTGACATTTCGCTTGACCATTAGTGTGAGGCCAGTCCATGAGATTTCCTCAGGCCCATGAAGCATAAGCAGAAGTGGCATGTGTCATTTCCAGATGGCTGCTTTCAGACCCAGTGTGTGGTTTGCCATTTCTCCTTTTTCTCAACCGTGAGACTGGTAATGTTCCAGACAGAGGCTGATCTATGAGCTTGTGTCCCAGGGCGAATGGAATACGAGCAGAGCTACGATGACTCGTAATGAACATGAAGTGTACTGAGAAATAAACCTTTGTTACAAGTCGTGGTGATTTGGGGGTCCATTTGTTACTGAAGCGTAACCTAGCCTCTCCCGACTCTTACAGCCTGCAAGGTCAATAGCATTGGAGATGAGAATGGAGCATTTCTGGTCACCAGGAGTAATCCATGGGCTTCAGGGAATGGCAGTGAAAAGATATTATAGGGAGAACCAAGGCAACCCATCAGAAGCTCAGGAGCAAGATAAATTCGAGAATTTGTTCATGAGAGGACAACATAAGACATCCTCTGGAATAGCAGGTCTATGATTCATTTTTACCCCAACTGAGAAAACAATGGACTGATGAAGTCTGATAAAAGAGAGGTTATATTAATGAAAAGAATTTGAGAGATTTTGAGATTTTTTTGTTTGTTTTGTTTTGTTTTTCAGCTAGTTTCTGAGCAAAAAGGAAATAAAGTGAGGGTTAACCTGACTTAATTGAGGAAGAAGATCAAATGGCGACTAATGCACATATACTCCCTGAAGCCACTGTTGGTTTTGCGTATAGTCTTTTGGATGTAGGACTCAGGATACAGTGCTTGGAGGGGGTCCAGGCCACATCCCCTTGGAGGAGGACCCTTTTCACATGCTGTTACTGTCTCCATTGTAAAAAAGCCAGTTCTAACACCCTCTTTATTTCCCTGTTCTTCACAGCAGCCCTACTTTGCTTAATGCAGCTCTCTTTCTGAGGACAGGAAATTGCTCCTGAGCCTTTGCTTGGGGCCACAGGCCCTGTTTCCCCAGGCACAAATTTTCCTCCACTGGCTATCTGCCTCCTGGATTCTGAAGTCCCACACCTGACTCCCTTCCAGGTTCGCCGCCCGCTGGTGAAGACATCAGTACCATCTTGGACTCTTCTGCCTCCCACCCCTTGCTGGCACTTTGCCTGGAATAAAACAGAAATTGCTGGGACCCTAGGTCACCATTCCTCACTTGTCAACCTGAGACTCTGAACTTGCCTCAACATTTAGTCAGTCTCCCTCGTGTTGGTCCTGCCCGGGAGTAACCCCTGTGCCAGCTCTTCTTTCTTGCTCAAAGCTGTGCTCATCACAAATCAGAGTGTCTCCTGGTATAAATGAAAGGGAGACCCAACCTCCAAAATGATCTCAACTAGTTTTCATGAGTAATCTAAACAAATAAGAAAGAATAAACTAGAAAAGTTTTTTTTTTCTTTTTCTTTCTTTCTTTCTTTCTTTCTTTCTTTCTTTCTTTCTTTCTTTCTTTCTTTCTTTCTTTTTTTTTTTTGAGATAGGATCTCACTATGTTGTCTAGGCTGACCTTGAACTCCTAGACTCAAATGATCCTCCCACCTCAGCTTCTTGAGCAGCTGGGACTACAGGAGCATGCCACCGTGCCCAGCCACCAGAAAGGTTTTATAGGTTCCACTCAAAAGTAAAATGACATGACCCCAAAATGAGGAATATTCAGCCTGTCTGGTGTTTGTAAGAAAGGGGCCTGGGGTATGGTCTGGTTAACCACAGGAACCCATTGTGTATTGTAGCTGCTAAAAAAACTTTCAAAAGAAAGCAGATGTTCAACTCCCTTTAAATTGCTTTTGCCCATTTATGTCTGGAGGAGGCTGTAGGCTCTTGCTCGTTAAATTGAGATTGGTCAGGATGGCTGGATTAAAACATTAACTTGAGCAATATCATAAAACTCACATGAAGTTGGAAGAACTCTTCTAGGTTAAAGGAGACTAAAGAATCAGAAAAACCAAATGCAATGTGAGATTCTTTATTCAATCCTTAGTTGATTGAGAAAAACAACTAAGAAGGCATTATTTGACTAATAGAAAAATTATATACAGTCTCTATCTTATAAACAAAGTCCTTGTTCTTAGGAGGTACACATTGGCATAAGCATAAAATGGCACAATGTTATCAAGTTACTTTTAAATGTTTCAGCAAAAAAATTATACATGTTTTATATATGCATGTAAAATCTAGGCTGGCTGCAGTGGCTCACACCTATAATCCTAGCACTCTGGGAGGCTGAGTCGTGAGGATTGTTTGAGGTCAGGAGTTCTAGACCAGCCTGAGCAAGAGTGAGACCCCGTCTCTACTAAAAATAGAAAACATTAGCCGAGCAACTAAAAATAGAAAAAATTAGCTGGGCAAAGGGGCACATGGCTGTAGTCCCAGCTACTTGAGAGGCTGAGGCCAGAGGATTGCTTGAGCCCAGGAGTTTGAGGCTGCCGTGAGCTGGGCTGATGCCATGGCACTCTAGCCCAGGCAACAGAGTGAAACTCTGTCTCAAAAAAAAAAAAAAAAAAAAATCTAAGTTATGGGCACATAAGTGCTCATTGGACTAGTACTCCAACTTTTAGTAGGTTTGAGAAACCATTGAAAGAAGAGGTAATTTTGGCTTAAAGAATTGAAGAAGGAAGGAAGAAGCCAAGATTGCCATGCTCAGTTATGTGAGGGACTGTCTCAGAGAAAGGGGATGGGACTTACTCAGCATGCCTCCAGAGAGCTGACATAGAATCTAGCCTAGGAGAGGCCAGAAAGTAGATTTTGGCTTAAAAGAGAGAAAACTGTGTAATAAGATTTTCATTTCTCAGCTACAGCCAGCTCTAGTAGCAGAGAGGAGAAGACATCATGTTAAAGATGAGCCTGTGTTTGTCACTAAATGTGACCTTTGGATTTTTATTACCCAAGAATGAACAGAAAAATTATGAGAGCTGCCTGGGATTTAAGGTCAAAATTTCCCCACTGAATAAAAGTTAAAGTAGCGAAGATTTAAAAAAAAAATTCTTGAGTTGATTTTGTTCAAAATACTGAAAGCAACCTACTTAACCTCCACAGGTACTAGATAATACACTGGTGGTATAAAAGATGATTCTACCTGAGGTATAAATGTTGTGTTAAGTAAGAAAAGTATGCCTCTTTGATTTTCTTTTAACTCTTATCAATAGACAAGGTGAAAGCCTCAGTCTTGTGGTTTTATATCTTCAGCACTTCCCCCCAAACCTTCAGCAAGGATGTATTATAATAACTAAGGATGTATTCAAGATGTTTTTGATTTAATGTATATTTATCTTACTTGTTTATTTATTTTAATTGTTGCCTTCTTTTAGAGCAACTTTCCTGGATTTCTGTTTGTGGAACTTGTATTTATTTTTCCATTTGAAGTAGATGTATTAAAGTTTGAAAAATTGAATCAATTAAAAATTATACTAAGAAGTATATAATATAGCAAAAAATTTTACAGAGAATGTTTAGATGTTTGCAGTTTGGGTAAACCCCAGAAGAGAAGAAGAGATTTTCTTCACCTCCTGCATAATTGAAGTGCCAGAGGCCATTCACTTCCAAACAAGACTCATCTCCAGGGAGTTCTGCATCCTTTAAGGATGAGCTTCTGAAGTTCTCCAGGGTTGATGTGGGCAGACGGCATCTCTTCACATCTGATAAGTCTATGACAGTAATCTGTCTTCATGGTTACCCTTATTCACCCTCGACAGTTTTTTTTTTTTTTTTTTTGGAGACAGACTCTCACAGACTCTCACTCTGTTGCTCTGTTGCCTGGGCTAGAGTGTCGTGGCATCAGCCTAGCTCACAGCAACCTCAAACTCCTGGGCTTAAGCCAGCCTCCTGAGTAGCTGGGACTACAGGTATGCGCCACCATGCCCGGCTAATTTTTTCTATGTTTTTTAGTTGTCCAGTTAATTTCTTCCTATTTTTAGTAGAGGCAAGGTCTCGCTCTTGCTCAGGCTGGTTTCGAACTAGAGCAATCCACCCACCTTGGCCTCTCAGAGTGCTAGGATTACAGGCGTGAGCCACGGTGCCCAGCTCACCCTGGACTCTTACACAACCTCCCTTGAATTCCAGTCTGGACTCCCCAGCCCTTTGGTTACTTTCTCTTTGATAGTTTCAAAGTGACAGTCTTATGCTAAGAACTGAGAAGGCTCAGGAACGCCTTTGATTGAGGGTCTCTGTTCAATATGCCCAATGCCTTGAGCAATGGTTGAGAACCATCGCATATTATGGTAGCATCTATTTCAGACTCTGTAGCCTCTACAATGTTTTCCTCATTGTTGAAGATTATTTGCACCGTTGAAACAAAACAATGTGAGACAGATATGTTACTTTCTTTGACCTGCTTCAGTTTGTCCTATCATGTCTCATTTTATACTTCAGGCAAGGTTTTCTCTCCTAGTATTTATAACTTCATGTAGTACAATTTCTCTTTTTTGTCTGTTTTCAAGCCCATACTGTCATAATTAGTAGTACTAATGGCAATGAAAACAGACCTAAGTAAGCCACTGAAGCGTCCTGCTTGAGAATATAGTGCTCTTGGTCACAACAAGATCAAATTATCTACCCTGTGAAAGCTGATCCCGCCCCGCTCTGTGGCTCTCACCACTGATTCAATAATAGGAGCGATTATTCATTTCTCTTGACATCACCCTATAGAGAATCTTTCTAAACTAGAGGATATTCATAAGTAGAAAAACAATATTAGTTATATGATTTTCTTAATTTTAAAATTTATAAATTGAACATTTGTATACCTGCAGATGAAAGTATTATCCAACAATGAAAAAGCTTGCCTGGTATAGCAGTAAGTTTTCTCTCACTGGACAGGACCTTTACCGATGGTGACTCGCTGACCAAATGTTAGAGTTACATTAGTGAAGTGGGATGGTGCCACCATGTAACTCCTTACCAATTCAATATTATATGAAGTTTCCAGGGCATAAAAGGATCATTATGTGTGCTTTACTGGGTCAAACAGCCCAGCCAAAGGAAAAAAAAATAGAAAGATACTAGTTCTGCTGAAATTTCAATCAGTCAATACATATTCTGAATTGTTATCAGTTTGTATTAGTAAAAGCAAATGATTAAAATATTATTCTGATGAAACCAATTTCTCACACAGATATCCTCTGAAACTTCTCTGTAACATAAAGCTAATGATGCCTCATAAAAATATGCCCTGTTGCCAGGTAAGTATAATTTCTCAGGTGTGGAGAATCCTTTAAATAAATCAGGATCTACTGCGATTATTATACCTAGGCATGTCAAATTCAAACTTTGACATGTATGAATGATTCATTTTTCACTTATGGTCATTGTATGAAATTTTATTTTCAAATTTTAAAAAGCATATACAAAACTCAGAGGAGAAATCAGGGCACCAGAAAGGAGATAAACATAAAAATATTTCCTTTTAACAATTTGTTTCGCTATTTTCTATTAAAGGTTTGCAATGAAGTTGTCTACAGCATTCTATCATTAGGAAATTTTTACCCAAATGATTGAATAGAGCAGGAGCTTAAGAATAAAAAATATTTTTTTTCTACTTTTACATTGTCCTGTACTTCCTTCACACCCAATTTTCCAGGGCTGGGATTTCAGGAACTCCAGAGTTGCTTCCCAGAGGTCATCTCTCCATAGGCTTTCCCGAGCCGGGCTGCTGTCTCTGTCACACTCAACATGATCACTCACAGCTCTCGGGTGTTTCTCCCTCCCCTGCAGCTACGTGTCCTTTCCCTTCCATCTGGCCACATTTTGGAGGAAAGGTCTGTATGCCTCGTCTAATACAATTTTCTCCTTTTTAAATTGAGAACCTGCAGCCTAGCAGAACCGTTAGAAGACTTGCCCAAATAATAAAATGTAAGCCACATCTCCACGATGCTTCCTTGCTCACACAGCATTTATCTTCTTACATGAATTCCCACAAAAGCAATATCCTTCCAACATCTTCCCCAGCACTTGGTATTGTTAGCCTTTCTGATTTTAGCTTTTCTGATATGTGTGTAATAATATCTCATTATGGTTTTAATTTGCATTTCCTTAGTGATGAATAATATTGAACATCTTTTCATGTGCTTATTTGCTAGTTGTGTATCTTTGGTGAAGTGTCTATTCAAATACTTTGCCCTGTTTTCTATTGCACTGTTTGTCTTATTAGTGAGTTGTGAAAAATTTTTACATGTGTTTTGTTCATTTTTTTATTTGATTTTTTGAGACAGAGTCTCGCTTTGTTGCCCAGGCTAGAGTGAATGTCGTGGCGTTAGCCTAGCTCACAGCAACCTCAAACTCCTGGGCTCCAGCAATCCTACTGCCTCAGCCTCCCGAGTAGCTGGGACTACAGGCATGTGCCACCATGCCCGGCTAATTTTTTCTATATATATTAGTTGGCCGATTAATTTCTTTCTATTTATAGTAGAGACGGGGTCTCGCTCTTGCTCAGGCTGGTTTCAAACTCTTGACCTCAAGTAATCCACCTGCCTCGGCCTCCCAGAGTGCTAGGATTACAGACATGAAGGATTACAGACATGAGCCACCACGCCCGGCCTACATATATTTTGGATACAAGTCCTTCATCGGGTGTGTGTTTTGCATATATTTTTTTCCCAGTCTGTGGCTTGTCAGTTCATCTTCTTAATGTTGTCCTTTGAAGAACAAAAGTTTTCAGTTTTGATTAACTCCACTTGTCAACTTTTTCTTTTTATGAAGTATGTTTTTGGTATCACATTGAAGCAATTTTTGCCTAACCCAAGATCACAGAAATGTTCATCTTCTTCTAGAAGGTTCATAGTTTTAGAACTTACATTTAGATCTCTAACCTATTTTGAGCAAGTTTTGCATAGGGTATGAGGAAAGGAGCTAGGTTTATTTTTTTCACATTTAGATATACAGTTTTTCCAGCACTATTTGCTAAAAAAAAGATTCTTATCTTATTGGATTAAGTTGGAACCTATATTAAATAAAGCTTATTTTTGGACTCTATTGTGTTCCACTGATCTATTTCCTATCATTATGCCAATACCACATTGTCTTCATTACCAAAGCTTTATAGTAAGTCTTAATCAGATAATGTAAGTTCTCTGACTTTGTTCTTTTTCAAAGTGGTTTTGGCTATTCTATGCCTTTTGCATTTTTACTATAAATTTTAGGAGCTGCTTGCCAATTTCTATTTAAAAGCCTGCTGAGATTTTTCTGAGGATTATTAAATACGTTGAATCTATAGCTTAACTTTGAGAGAATTGCCAGTTTAACAATATTAAGTCTTTCCAATCATAAACATGAAATACATCTCTGTTTATTTAAGTCTTCTTTGATTTCTCTCAATAATATTTTATAGTTTTCAGTATACAAGTCCTGAACTTCTTTTGTTACATATATTCCTAAGTATTTTGAACTTTTGATAGTATTGTGAATCGAATTGTTTCCTTAAATTCATTTTTTGGTTATTCATTGCTAATTTATAGAAATAAAATTGGTTTTTGTATATTGACCTTGTATACTCTGACCTTGCAAACTTAGATTATTAGTTCTAGTAGGGTTTTTTTTTTTTTTTGCATATTCCCTAGGATATTCACAACAGTGAATAATGTAGACACGGTCCATACCCTCAAGATATTTACAGTCTCATTGGGAAAGTCAGAAATAATAAAAGAAAATAAGTGTATGTATTTTTACATATATAATTTCAAGTGTGATAACACTGTAAAAGAAACAAATGATATTATATGATTTTTTTAAAATAATGGAACCAAGTAGAGAGGGGTAGGGGGACATGCCTAAGCAGGTAGTAAGGAAGACCTCTTTAAAGGGATGACAATTAAGCTGAAGCCTAAAGAATGAGCCAGCTGGAAAAGAGAGGAGGAGGAGTGTGGTAGTGTTTCAGACAGAGGTAGCAACAGGTGCAAAGGCCCCAGGCAGAAACAGCCTTGCTGAATCAGAGCAACTGAAAAAGAGATGTTTAGGTCATATTAAGTGACCATAAGAGTGATAGAGTAGAAAGGAAAGACAGTTCAGAAAGGACATTCTAGGCCACAAAAAGGACTTTCTATTTTATTCTAAGTGTTATGGGAAGCCATTGGTAGGTTCAATACAGGAGTGTGGTCAGCAAAGTAGATTTAATTATTTTTGTTTTACAGATTGTGTTACTGAGAGAGGTTGATTCATTCAAGATTACATAGTAAGTGACAGAAAACAAAGATAATTCAACTCCTAATGCAATATTCTTTGAACTCTATTACGTTTTGATTATTGGTCTTAAAGATGACCTCCACCTGATGCTGGGAACTCAAGCTTGAATTTGTCATATCTGCTCCTTGTGAGTTGTTTCCATAAAAGGCATATATAGAAGGGAGGCTGAAATCTGGTTACAGTGAGTATTGGCACCATCTGTAGATTTCACTTATCCATTCTGCCCCAATAATAGAGAACTAAGCATTTTTCAGGAAAAGACATAAATGGGCAAAAGACAACATTTATAAAAATTAATACTAAAATACAATTTTCCATTTAATGGTGAAATCAATTTTGGTATGCAACTTACAGTTTTATTCTCCAAATTGATGCTCCGGCATCCACATATGATGGCAGACTTGTGTGTGTGCAGATGTAACTATATTAAAGACTCTGTGAGTTTCTGGGAACTGGTGGGGACAAGACTTTGAAAGATGAGCGATTTTTCAGAGCTAAACATAAAAAAGCTCTTTATTCAAAGCACAGGAAGAGAAAATTAGATTTTATACCTAGGAAGTTTGGACCTTGTCAAATACCACAAGAGAGCCGCAAGGGACCTGGAAGGAAGGCACTGTTGGTGGCTTTCTAAAACAGCGATGACTTGCTTTTCAGGAAGCTGCAGGAGAAATGGATCAAAGGTCAGAAAACCTGGTGTCCAGGGAATGCTTATACCAACAAAATGGGCCACCTTGGGGAAGTTTTCTGGTCTGAGCTTTCTCAGTTGTAAGCTAGAGTTTCAAAATAGTTGGTCTCTAAAGTCCCTTTCAGGTCTAATATACCACAGTCTAGCGCTTTGAGTTCAGTTCTGGTCTATATATTCAAAATTATACAGTCAAGTCTAGTTCATCTAACAATAGAAGGAGTTTAACAATTCTGTAGTGATTTTGAGTACAACTAGCTAACCCAGATAAATGGTGGCCAAAATAATTTATTGAATGTTTTGGATTGTCACTAATGGTTGCTCAGGTTCTGGCATTATTTTGGCTAAATATTAAGTTGCAGTTAAACTCAACCTCAAAACTTCAATGTGCTTTTTCCTTTGTTTTTGCAGGGTCATCCCAGCCTCTGTAACTATTCTATTTGTAGAGAATACAAATGGAATTGTAAACATATGTGTGAATTAGAAAGTAGAAGAGGTATCTTGGTTTCCTTTATTTCCACATTCTTCAAGACACCCAACATGTATTGCAACCTCTTCCAACACACACACACACACACACACACACACACACACACACACACACACACACACACACTCACCAATACCTAGATCTCTAAACACTTAATAAAGCTTAGCTTATCCAGTGGTCACCACTGAGAAAGAATATTTAAGAGATTTCAAAGCCAAAGACCATGAATGACTAATGGTTGGCCAGGAAGGGATAGTTGCCTGAAAGTTTAAAACGCTCTACTTCATATTCTAAAAGGTATTGAATTTGGCCCTGAGCAAAATGAAAGTGCTAATTGAAGAAGTCAAAAGGTTGCTTGGATGGAAAGATAATTTCTAATCCTGTCTTCTGGATCACTTAGACAAACCTTACGACAACCAACCTGGTTGAATGTGACTTAAGGGATTTTCAAACACCGTATACACCTAAACTCAAGAAAGAGAAGCCTGCTCACTACTATTCGCTGGAAGTTCTTGTATAAGTAGTTGTGTGGCTTTTATTCTTTGATGTTTGTAAGGCTTCATCTGGCATTTAAGGAGTTACATACCCACTCATCTGTCAAAACTGAAAGAGAAACATTACTCAAGAGAGTGTTCACAGACACATGTCTGAATTAATGCAGTGAAATAAGACAAGTGAAAAATGGCTCAGTCCTAAATATTCTAAGCATTCTGGAAAGCATGTGTACATTTTAAAACTGATTGCTTTTTTAATTCTCCATGTATCATATTCATGGCTTTTAAAAAAAAATTCACTGATTTTCTTGATGAAGAGTTTAGCAAATGCAGAAATTGAATCTTAATTTCCAAATGCTTTGATTGCTTCTAATTGCTTTTAGTGTTTTAGTGTGCCTCAGTTTAATACCACAGAAAGCTTTAGAATCATTAGCTCTGGAAACATAAGCATGTCACTTAATCACACAATAAATGAGTCACAGGCATCCAGGCCAGCCAGGGAACCTGACCTGGAAGTGTCTTTTCTAAGGCCCAACTGGGAGATCCATCTGTCTTCAACTGCTCAAATTGCTTCTCAACTTAGTGGAAATTTTCAGAATGGCCTCACAGCTATAAATTTCCAGCCTGGTATGGAAATTCATTGGCCCACCACAAGTGAACATTCTGGGAAGTGGAAGCTGCTTTTAGTTATATTCATTTTATGAAACAAAAGGGACTCTAAAGACTTTATACTGCCTACCTCCTCTCCTCCCTTTCCCCTACCCAACATCTGTAATGGTATACTGCAAAAGCAGCCCTAAAATGACATGTACCAAAGGTTATGGTTCAGTCTTAGGTTACAGTTTGGTCTTTGGTTCAGAATTAGACTTGGGTTCAAATCAGCCTCCCCGCTTTTAGTTTTAGACCCTAGGGAAAGTTATTTGCTCTCTCTGAGCCTCTGTTTTTCCACCTGCATAATGGTGGAAATAATCTCTATCTCCAGTGGTTGTTATAATCAAGCGAGATAATGTATAAAAAGCAGGCAGCCAAGTTCTTGGCACACAGTAAACATTTATTAAATGGTAGCTGTTAAAGTTGTTGATGTTGTTGCTGTTGTCATTTTTAAGTTGTCTACAAGTTGTTCTACACTCCCAACAATCAACAGAAGTCTTTGAATTTTAGTGGGAAGGAATTTAAAAGTCTTGTCACTCAATCCACTTAATTTACAAATAAATAAGCTCAGATATTTGTAAAATATCTAAAAGGCCACACACCTGTTTATGGTCCAATGGAATGACTGGTTCAAGATATCAAAGTCTCTTGATTTCCACCTTAGAGTTTATTCCGCATGCAATGTTCATGTGCTTTGGTTATTCTTCAGTGCATGCAAAATTATCTCCTGCTTTCATATTTTTCTGATCACTTACAGTTTCAGTTCTAGTTTGCTCTCATATGAACCTTACCAAATCATTATACTTACCTGAAAAAATTGAAATCTGCAAAATAATTAAAAGCCAAAAAACCTAATTGGAAGAGAAATATTTTGAAAACAGTGCAAAATAATTAGAATACACATGTAGAAGAAGAATGACTTTGGTATGAATGATGATAAATAGTTTTCTCTCTCTCTCTTTCTTTCTTTCTTTCTTTCTTTCTTTCTTTCTTTCTTTCTTTCTTTCTTTCTTTCTTTCTTTCTTTCTTTCTTTCTTTCTTTCTTTCTTTCTTTCTTTCTTTCTTTCTTTCTTTCTTTCTTTCTTGACAGAGTCTCTTTTTGTTGCCTGGGCTAGAGTGAGGTGGCATCATCGCAGCTCACTGCTGCAACCTCAAACTCCTGGGCTCAAGCAATCCTCCTGCCTTGCCTCCCTCAGTGCTAGGATTACAGGTGTGAACCACTGTTCCCAGCCTTCTTTTTCATTTTCTAAAGGAATTTTTCCAGGAAAAATGATGTAGAATATGAAGTCTAATATATACCCTCCATATATGTATGTATGTTTATATTACAAAAAGAAACTTTTAAGTTTTGTTTTTCTCCCCTTAATGTTTCAGCTAAACAAGAAAGAAGGCTTTGGAGAGGGGAAGGAAGAGAGAAAGAGATGATGTTGTTTTTCCCCCATGTCAGGAGGGAGTTCACCAAGAAATAGCAAATAAATGCCTCATTACCGGGTGGTGGTAGCATAGTTTCCATTGCTGGAAGGACTTCCACTGAAGCCCAAAGCAGAAGAGGGAATTAAGTAAGTGATTCTTGCTTAAGCTGAACCTCAATTATCTTGCTGATAACTAGAACATTAAAGTGGGAGTTGAGGAGAAGTTACGGCTCCACCTTTTCTTCTCTGGTGCTAGATCAGCACTGGCTCAGATTTGTTCCTTTTGGCCTGCTGCCTCTTGCCCTCAGAGCCACCAACCCACCCCCTGCCCTGGGAGGGCATTGCAAGGATCTCTGTTAGTGTGTGGCCCCAGGGAAACTTACTGGACACGTGACAACAGTAACAACACTGCTTGGATTACTTGGATCATACCACATATTCCTTTTGTTTTTATTTATACAGCAAAATATCCTTGCTATAAATAATACAAATTGGGGGAGGGGGGAATGGGCATTTATTGAAACCTTAAAATCTGTACCCCCATAATATGCCGAAATAAAAAAAAAATAATACAAATAACATGAAACAAATTATATAGAGTAAAAACCAAGTCCCGTTTGCCCATAGTTCCTGATTTCTTGTTTTTTTTTCACTGGACTGTATGTCTTGGAACTCTTTTACACAGTCAACAAAGATCTGGCAAGGGGGCAGAGCAAGATGGCGGAGTAGAAACCTCCACTGATCGTCCCTCCCCGTGAGCACCTAATTCAACAACTATCCATACAAGGAAGCACCTTCAGAAGAACCAAATATCAGGTGAGCTATCATAGTACCTGGTTTTAACATTATATCAAGGAAAGAGGCACCGAATAAGGCAGAGAAGATGATCTTGCACTGCCTATGCCACCAATCCCTCCTGCCCCCACTACCCCATCCCAGCAGTGCATTGAAACTCAGGGCCACCCTGGCACAGGGGAACACAGCACAGGGCAGAATTCTGCCAGTGCCCATGGAGGGAGCATTTAGACCAACCTGGCCAGAGGGAAATCTTCTACCCTGAAAGCTGAGTGTCGGCTAGCCCTACCACCAGCTGACAAAAAGCAGCCAGGGGCCTGCATTCAATTCATAAGGCAGTTGGGTCACAAGGGCTGCAGTCCTTGGGCAACTCCTGCAGCTGTACTGGCTTGGAGCCAGTGGACTTGGGGTGCATGTGACTTAGTGAGACACCAGCTGCAGCCAAGCCAGTGCCTGTGTCACCCATCCCCAAACTACAGGCAGTACAGCTCAAGAAGAGTCTTCTTCCACTTAAGGAAAGACAGGGGAAAAGCTCAGAGGACTTTGTTTTACAACTTGGGTACCAGCTTGGCCACAGTAAAATAAAGTACCAAGCAGTCTCCTGAAGCCTGGGAGTCCAGGCCTTAGTTTCCGGATGGCATTTCTGAATCAACCTCGGGCCAGAAGGAAACATGCTGCCCTGAAGGGAAGGACCCAGTCCTGGCAGGATTCACAACCTGCTGACTAAAGAGCCCTAGGACTTTGAATAAACATTAGAGGTAGCCAGGCAATGGCCACCACAGGCTTTGGGTGAGATTGGGCTGGCTTCAGGTGTGATCTGGTGCAGTCCTAGCTGTGGTGGCCACAAGAGAGTACCCACCTTACTCCTCCCACAACTTCATCAGGCCAAGAAAGAGAGTGAAAGACTGTGCCTGGTAATCCAAGGAGTCTCCCGTATCTTATGCAAGTCCACCAAGGTGGTGCCACCAGGAGTCTGCAAGAGTCACAGCATTCTTGGGCATTGGGCACCCCCAGTGCTGATATGGCTGTAGTGATCAAAGACTTAGATCACAACACTCAACTCCTTTTGAATATCTGGAAAGCCTTCTGAAGAAGCACAGATTCAAACAACCCTAGACTGTGATTATTAAAATAAATACCTAACTATTCAATGCCCAGACATTGACAAACATCCACAAGCATCAAGAACATCCAGGAAAACATGACCTCACCAAATGAACTAAATAAAGTATGGGTGACCAATACCAGAATGATAGAGATAGGTTACTTTTTGGACAAAGAATTCAAAGTAAATAGCTCAATGAACTTCAAGACAACGTAGAGAAAGAATTCAGAAACTTATCAGAGAAATTTAACAAAGAGATTGAAATAATAATAATAATTTTAAAAACCAAGCAGAAATTCTGGAGATAAAAAATTTAATTGACAAACTGGTAAATGCATCAGGGTCTCTCAGCAGCAGAATTGATCAAGCAGAAGAAAAAATTAGTGAGCTTGAAGACAGGCTATGTAAAAATATATAGTCAAAAGAGAAAAAATAATTAAAAAGAAGGAAGCATGCATACAAGATGTAGAAAAGAGCTGCAAAAGAGCTCATCTAAAAGTTATTGGCCTTAAAGAGGAGTCAGAGAGAGAGATTGGGGTAGAAAATTTATTCAAAGAAACAGTAACAGAGAATTTTCCAAACTTAGAAAAAGATATCAATATTCAGGTACAGGAAGGTCACAGAATACCAAGAAGATTTAACACAAACAAGACTACCTCAAGGCATTTAATAATCAAGCTCCCAAAGGTCACAGATAAAGAAAAGGTCCTAAGGGAAGAAAAAAAAAACAAATATATATACATATATATATATATATATATATATATATAAAGGAGCTCCAATAACCAATACATCTGATGGCAGACTTCTCAGTGAAAACCTTACAGTCCATGAGAGAGTGGCACGACATATTCAAAGTGCTGAAGGAAAAAAAACTTTAACCCTAGAATACTATATCCTGCAAAAATATCCTTCAAACATAAAGGAGAGATAAGTAATTTTCCAGACAAAAAAAAGCTGAGGGATTTCATCAACACCAGACCTGTCCCACAAGAACTCCTAAATGGAGTTCTTCAATATAAAAGAAAAGAATGTTAATGAATAATAAAAAAATCATCTGAATGTATACAACTCACTGGTAACAGTAACTATACAAATACAGAATACTCTATTGCTATAATTGTGGTATATAAACCACTACTATCTTGAATAGGAAGACTAAAAGACAAACCTATAAAAATAACTGCAACAACTTTTTCAGAGATAGTATAAAAAGATATAGACGGAAACAACAAAAAGTTATAAAGCTTGGCTGTGGAATTAAAGGGTAGAATATCTGTTAGATTTCTCTTGCTTGTTTGTTTTTAAGCAGAGTTGTCATATCTTGAAAATAATTGGTTATGAAATTTTTTTTGCAAACATCATGGTAAACTCAAATCAAAAAAATCTACAACAGATACACAAGAAAATGAAAAACAAGAAATTAAAACACACTACCAGAGAAAAATCACTTAACAAAGGAAGACAGGAAGGAAGGAAAAATCAAAGAGAGTACTACAAAACAATCAGAAATCAAATAACAACATGGGAGTAATAAGTCCTTACTTATCAATAATAACATTGAATGTGAATGGACTAAATTCTCCAATCAAAAAACATATAGTGGCTGAATAGATTAAAAAAAAAAAAAGACCCAACCATATGCTGTCATAAGAAATCCACTTCACCTATAAAGACACAGATAAACTGAAAACAAAGGGCTGAAAAAGATATTCCATGCAAATGGAAACCTAAAAAGAGCTATATTTCTAACAGATAAAAAAGATTTCAAGACAAAAACTGTAAGAAGAGACAAAGAAGGTCATTATATAATGATAAAAGGGTCAATTCAGCAAGCAGATATAACAATTATAAATATATATGCACCCAACACTGGAGTACCAGATATATAAAGCAAATATTATTAGAGCTAAAGACAGAGATAGATTCCATTACAATAATCATTGAAGGCTTCAACACTCCACTTTCAGCATTGGGCAGATCATCCAGATAGAAAATCAACAAAGAAACATTGGACTTAATCTGCACTATAGACCAAATCAACCTAATAGATATTTATGAAACATTTCATTCGACAGCTGTACAATACATGTTCGTCTCTTCCGCTCATGGATCATTCTCAAGGGTAGAACATATTTTAGGCCACAAAAAAAGTCTTTAAAACTTCAACAAAATTGAAATCATATGAAGTATCTTCTCTGACCACAATGGAATAAAACTAGAAGTCAATAACAAGAGGAACATTGGAAACTATACAAACACATGAAAATTAAACAATATGTTTCTGCATGACTAGTGAGTCAATGAAGAGATTAATAAGGAATTAAAAAATTTCTCAAGACAAACAAAAATGAAAACAGAACATATCAAAACCTATGGGATCCAGCAAAAGCAATAATAAGAGAAAGTTTATAGCAATAAGTGCCTATATCAAAAAAAGTAGAAAATCTTCAAATAAAGAACCTAACAATGCATCTCAAAGAACTAGAAAAACAAGAGCAAAGCAAACCAAAAATTAATAGGAGAAAAGAAATAATCAGAATCAGAGCAGAAATAAATGAAATTTTTAAAAAAATCAACAAAATGAAAAATTGATTTTTTTTTGTAAAGATAAATAACTTTTATTTTTTGAGACAGAGTCTCACTCTGTCACCCTGAGTAGAATGCAGTGGCATCATCATAGCTCACTGTAGCCTCAAACTCCTAAGCTCAGGTAATCCTCCTGCCTTAGCCACCAGAGTATCTGGGACTATAGGTGCATGCCACCACACCTGGCTAATTTTTCTGTTTTTTGTAGAAATTGGCTCTTGCTCTTGCTCAGGCTGGTCTTGAACTCCTGACCTCAAGCAATCCTCCCACCCCAGCCTCCCAGAGTGCTAAGATTACAGGTGTGAGCCACCACACCCAGCCAAGATAAACAAAATTGACACAACTTTAGCCAGACTAAGAAAAAAAGAGAGGAGACCCAAATAAATGAAATCAGAGGTGAAAGGGGGGATGTTAAAACTGATACTGCAGAAATCCAAAGGTTCATTAGGGACTGCTATGAGCAACTATAAGTCAATAATTGGAAAGCCTGGAAGAAATAGATAAATTCCTAGACACATACAACCTACCAAGATTGAACCAGGAAGAAATCCAAAACCGGAATAAACCAATAACAAGTAGTGAGATAAAAGCAATAATAAAAAGTCTCCCATCTAAGAAAAGCCCAGGATCCTATGGCTTCACTGCTGAATTCTACCAAGTGTTCAAAGAAGAACTAATAACAATCCTACCTAAACTATTCCAAGAAATTGAGGGGGAGGGAATACTTCCAAACTCATTCTATAAGGCCTGTATCACACACTGATAAGAAAACAAGACAAAAAAAACACACACACACACACAAAGTAAACTATATGCCAATAGCTCTGATGAACATAGATTCAAAAATCCTCAAAAAATACTATCAAACTGGATTCAACGATGCATAAAAAAGATTATCCGTCATGATCAAGTGACATCCATCTCACTTGAGATGATCTCACTCAGGGATGCAAGTATGGCTCAAATCAATCAATATGGTACATCCTATCAACAGAACCAAGGACAAACACCATATGATCATTTCAACAGATGTTGAAAAGCATTTGATAAAATTCAATATCCTTTCATGATAAAAATGCTCATAAAACTGGGTATAGAAAGAATTTACCTCAATATGATAAAAGCCGTATAGGACAGACCCCCAGCTAGTATACTGAATGGGGAAAAAGTGGGCATCCAGATTGGAAAAGAAGAAGTCAAATTATCCTTGTTTGTAGAGAATATGATCTTATATCTAGAGAAATGTAAACACTCCATAGAAAAATTATTAGAACTGATGAACAAATTGAGTAAAGTTGCAGGATACAAAATCAACACACAAAGATCAGTGACACTGGTCTGGGCAAAGACTTCTTGAATAATAACCTCAAGGCACAGGTGACCAAAGCAAAATTGGACAAATGGAATCACATCAAGCTAAACACCTTCTGCATAGCAAACAACTGAAAGAGTGGGGGGGGAAATGCCAACTGTCTCTTCATTTCTTTTGCCTTGTTTCATGTTTTATGTGTTGTAATAATTTTAGGTGCCTTTAGTATATTTTGTATATTATACTTGGTTTTATATATATTACAAAGACTTTCACTAGTACCGTTTATTTTGGTGTATTTCATCATACAAATCTTATAATTTTTTTGTATTGAGATCTGTCAGTCTTTTATTAATGGCTCCTGGAACTTGTGTCTTAGGACAGCTTTCATCAACCCCCAAAATTATAAAAAACTGATGTGCTATATTTTACTGAAGTTCCTCTCTGATTTGGGATTTTTGTAAATATGTTTAGAATTTAGTCCATTCGGATTTTGTGCACATGATGTGATACAGGGATCTAAATTAATTGTTTTCAGGATCTACAACTATCTCAATATCATTTTTGAACAGTCTATTTCTTTTGCACTGATGTGAAATGCTACTTTTATATTTTAAATGTCCCTTTATAAATGGCTTTGTTCCTTAATTGTCCTTTTTGAACAATAAAGACATTTGTCCATGTCTTTATTCTGAACCAGCATAACATTGTTTAATTAATGTGAACTTCATATGTTTTGAAAACTGAAAAGTAAGGTTCTTCCCCATAGTTCTTTTTTTTCAAATTTTGTTGTGTTCCTTAATTGTCCTTTTTGAACAATAAAGACATTTGTCCATGTCTTTATTCTGAACCGGTATAGCATTGTTTAATTAATGTGAACTTCATATATTTTGAAAACTGAAAAGTAAGGTTCTTCCCCGTAGTTCTTTTTTTATAAATTTTGTTGTTTGTTCTGACTCATTTTTTCTTCCATATGAACTCTAAAACCGGCTTTTCAAGTTCTTTAAATCTCTTGTTAGGAATTTTTGTTAGGATTGCATTGAATTTATGAATTAATTTGGAAAGTTGACATCTTTAGAATATTGAGTCTTTTATCCAGAAACATATATGGCTTTCTATCTATTCAAGTCTTCTTTTATATCTTCAATAAAATTTTATAGTTTTCTTCACGTGGACCTTGCACAGTTCTTGTTGGTTTAGTCATAGATCTTTTTTTTTATGTCTATGTTGCCATTGGGAATAGGATCTTTAGATTTTATTTTTCTACAGAGAAAAGAGTAAGAGAAGAAAAAGAAAGCAAGAGTTGAAAAAATAAGATAGAGGGAAAAAAGAGAAAGAAAATCAAAAAAGGAAAATGAAATGATACAAAAGGAAGAAAGTGAGGAAAAATGTTAAAATTTGATTTTTATTGAGTACCTATGATGTGACATACCTGTGTGAGAGACACGGGCACCATCTTGTGTGTATTTTCAGCCAGGTGGCTCATTTGACAAAACTGAAGTTTAGAAAGATCAGCAAGGGAGTATGGAACAGGAAATGGAAAGAGAACAGGTTTGGAATGAGACCCGGGCACTGATCCCAGATTCCACTCTCACCAGCTGTATAATCTTGCTCCAGTTATCTAATTACACTCCTCATTTGTAAAACTTGGATAACAACCGCTCAGGTGACTGGGAGGCTTAACTGAAATAACGTATCAAAAATGCCTGCTGTAGAAGGGGCCCTCTCATAGTAAATGCCAGTTCCCACTCATCAATCGTCTCTTCCCACCCCAACACCTTTCTGCCCCTTGCACTAGGCTGCCATGGACATCCCAGCTGCTCAGGACAACACGAAGCCTTAATATTAACGTACTATGAGATGTCTATTCTATGAGAGCATAACACCCAGGAACATATACCAAAAATTAGGAGTTGGGATTCAAGTCTGAAAAAGTCAAATGAGCCTGATAAAAAAAAGAAATCACTCATTACAAAAGGAGGCATTGTTGAAATGTGGATCCTTATTTGAGCCTAAATCCCCAGTGAGAAACACCCTCTATTGCTCCCCGAACAATGGTTTCTTGTCTGGGAGACAATGCTGGTTACATAGCCACGGAAAGCATCGAATCCCCGTGGCAACCGCAGTGGCAATGGCAATGGCCTCTCCTATGCCACACTGAGACAACGTCTGGAGGAGCAACTGAACTACCTGGTCAGGGCTTCAGCCCTTGAACAGAGACTCCATTCCAGCCTGAGCTGCAGGAAAACAGAACTGGCCAGGACATCCTGGCTACACCTGGTATCGGCAGCAGGGCTCTCACCCTCCAGGGAAGTTGTGATTATGAGATGTGAGTATGAAGTAGAGAGAAAGACAAAAATAAGACATAACCGGAATGCCCTAAGTGAGTGTTCTCTTCTTGGAAGCATGTACGTTTGTTCCTGACACCTCTTGTTCATGAAGAAAATGTGTGAGCCAGCCTGGGTTTAAATCCTCTCCCTCCACAGCTGGGAGCTCTTGAGGAAATTTGTTCACCTCTCTGAACCTCATTTTCTTCATCTGAAAAATGGGGTTAATAACACAAACCTAAGAGAGTTGCTGTGAGGATCAAATCACACAAATATAAACATGTGCTCAATAACACACAAATATAAACATGTGCTCAATAAAAACCAGAATTATTCTTTCATCATGCAGGGAATTGCATTCAGAACCTATGAGTGTCCTCAGTGGTTCTGAGTTTCACGTTTCAAGGGGAAATTTGATTTCTGCAATAGCCAAATGTTATATGATTCTGGAACTAGTAAATAATGTGTGTGATAAAATGCTTTTTATTTTTTTTTATTTTTTTTAAGGGCTGGTCTCTCTTAAATACTGAGACTGGCTTCCAGATATGTCTTGTAAACTGACCTTGACCCATTGGATCTATATTCAAATTGTAGCCAGAATCCAATCACTTCTCACCACCTCCTCCGCTACCACCTGGTTGAATCCAAGCCATCATAATCTCTTTCCTGGATTATTGCAAATAGCCCCCTAACTGGTTTCCCTACTTCTACTCTTGCCCTAAAAATATTTCAAGCAATGGCAATATCACTGGAATAAATGCATCATCTCCCCAGAGGAATGCCTTGGGCATCATTTATAGGATATTCATTTATTTTACAAATACTTATGAAGCCCCTACCAGATGCGAGCACTGCTCAGGCTCTGAATATAGCAATAAGCACAGCAGGCACAATGTGGAGCTTCGTGGAGTGTGTATCCTTGAGGGGCCCAAGGACCAATAAACAGACAAACAAGCAAAGTATAGCCTATGCCAGATGATGACTGGTGATGGGGAGGAAAATAGTGCAGAGTTGGGGGGACAGGACCACAGGGACTGGGGCAGGAAATGAAGGTTGTTATTTTAAACATCGTGGCTGGGAGAAGCCCCCTCTAAAAAGCTGGCATTTGAGTACCAGAAGGATGGAGGGAGCCGCGTGGTTGAGTAAGAAGAGGGAGAGGGGAGGGAGTTCCAGAAAGGAGGAACAGCAGGTGCAGACGCCCCGAGGCAAAGAGAAGGGGCCAGAAGAGCTCAGGCACAGTGAGCAAAGGGGGAATGGAGAGAAAGGTACTTACAGACAAGGTGGGAACAGGAAAGGGATCGTGAAGGGAACTGTGGGCCATCGCGCACTCAGGCTCTTACTGAAATGAGCTGGAAAGCCACTGGAGGGTTTGGAGGGGAGAGATGACTATGATCCGATTTACCTTTTTGAAGGATTATTCTGGCTACTCTGGAAAAAAGCAGTTCTCAAACCTGAGCGTGCCTCCAAATGCCCTTGGAGGGCTCATTACAACATGATTGCCGACCCCACCCCCGGAGTTCCTGACTGAGTAGGTCTAGTGCAGTTCAGGAGAATTTGCATTTCTAGCAAGTTCCCAGAAGATGCTGATGCTGCAGCCCTGGCTCTGGTTCCACCCTGTAGAGCTCACCGGAATAGAGAAGAGTTTGCAGGAGTGGCAGTCGTAGAAGCAGGGAAAACAGTTAGGGGGCTACTCGCAGTAATCCAGGTGAGAAGTGATTGGATTCTAGGTACAATCTGAATATAGAGCCAGTGGGATTTGCTGAAGGGTCAAATGTGGGGTACTATGAAAGAAAGATAGGAATTAAGAATTTTAGATTAAGCAACTAGATGAATGGAATTGTCATTTGCTGAGATAGGGAAGGAAGATGCGTTGGGCAGGGGTGGGGGAGGAATTCAGGAGCTTGGTTTGGGAAATGTCAACTCTGTTATGCCTGTTAAAGATGTCCAAATGGCAATGTCAAGTAAGCCTTTCTTTTAGAGGAGTCTGGAATTCAGAGGAGAGTTCTGGAACTGGATCTAGAAAGGAAGACATCTTCAGCATAGAGATGGTGTCGGAAAGAGCGGCTGAGTTCATCACTGGAGGAAAGGAAAGTAGAGAAGAGACTCAAGTCTGTGGCCATCCAGTGGCTACAATCAGGGTGATAAGAGGAACCAGTAATGATGTCAAGAAGTAGCCAGAGGGGTGAGAGGAAAGCTTGGACAGTGTAGAGTGCCTTGGATGTCAAGGGAAGCAAATATTTCAACAAGTTCACATTCATTTACTACAAACCTACTTTGTCTTAACGATTACCACTAAGCATCCACTGTGAAGGAGGAGCTACTGGCTACCATGGAATATGCCAAATTTTGAAGTGGTTCCTTATGAATAAATGATCCCAACAGAAAAAGATGGTCACTATGATTGAGGTTTCTTTTCTTTTTTTTTTTTAATATACTTTTTAGCTGCTTTTATTTTTGCAACCAAAAAACACCACTGTTGACACCATTTAATCACTGACACCAACTAGAATCTTTTCTTTTACCTTCAAGTATTCTGTCTAGTTGACTCTTTTCCTTGAAGCAAACTGCCCAACTTTGAGGGATCAAGCTACAAATCTAAGCGGTTGTATGTGTGGTCAGACGGCTGGGCGTTTGTAAAGGTAAATTTGATAAATGCCTCAGGCAGTGCAGCTTTCCCCCCCCCCCCCCCCCCCCCCCCCCCCCCCCCGGCCCCTTCTCCTTTTATTTTCTGACAGTGGTTCTTGGAATTCTCTGGTCTTTCAAAGGCAAAACCCAGCTCTGAGCAATCTGGTCCTCAGCCTCTTACTTTTTTCGAGTGCAGCAGGTTGGGAGCAGCCACGGTTGTGATGCCGGAAGGGCTGGGGGACACTAGAGGTGGGGCCAGGGCAGGATTTAGTGTTGGTGACATTGGGCAGGGACAACAGCATCTGGGTTTCCTTCAGAAGCCTGAAGCTTCGGGGAGTGGTCTACCACCAAGGTTGGGAGATGGGTAGAGGACACGGAGAACACATGGCTCAGAGCCCCACACTGCTCATCTGGATGAGGTACAACTGCACGCATGTCAGCTTTATCCTCCAGACCGAGTCCCCAATGTTCTCGCTGCAGAGAGCCATGGGGCTTGCGTCTCTGTGAGAAATACAACCGCTGGCAACTCAGGATGCAGAGCCATTTACTACGTCTCTTATCAAGGTATGGCTGATGACAAGTCAGCCTTACTCAGCAAAACCCCATTATAGAGCATAAATTTCATGTCATTGTACGTTACCTCTTTTCGTGAATTGTATGCAAAAATGTACACCGCAGAGCAATGGTGTATGTTTTTAATCACTGACATAGACTAGATGTCAGTGATTTGCTTCTCACTGTAAGGAAAAATACTTCTTGTAATTCAGCATCATTATTTCCCCCAAGTAAATTAGGCAAAGCAGGCAACACCCAAATCTGTGCGTTGAAATTCTGTGCATTGCAATTCTGTAGATGATACGACTGACAGGGACTCAACGTCACTCCAGAAGAGGTGGGTGAGAACAGACAGCACATCGCTGTGTTCTGTTTCCTTAGGGAGCTGCAGATGCTGGTACCCAGCCCTGCTCCTCATAGGAGCTGCCCAAGCACAGACTGTGTGCATCTGCAGTCTGCTTCTCTGTGAGGAGAAAGCAATTGTTTATTGCTCAGGCTTACTTCTCACATGGGTTATTGAAATACTTAGGGCCAGGTATGTAATCTCTCCATGTCTTGCTCATTGAACAAACATTTCTATTATATGTCAGACCCTGATCTATGTGTTTGGGAAATGTTATAAAAACATACAAAAAATACAAACATCCTTCTGGAGCTCATATTCTAGTGGGGGGAGGGAAAAGAACTAAAAACATAATAAATTGTTAAATTATATAATATGTTGGAAAGCCATAAAATGCTATGGAAAACGTACTGCATGTTAAAGGTTTGGGAGTGCAGAGACAGGGACAAGCTGCAATTTTAAATAGAGGGGGTGGAGCAGGCCTCGTTGAGAGGGTGAAGTTTGAGTAAAGGTTTGCAGGAGGTTGAAGTCATTAGCTAAGTGGATTTGTGGGGAAGGATGCTCCAGGCAGATGAAAGAGCCAGGGCAAAAGCCTTGAGGCACAAACAAGCCAGGCGTGTGTTAGGGATAGCATGGGGACCAGTGTGGCTGGCGTGGGGGGAATGAGGGGAGAATAACAAGAGCTGCCATCGGAGAGGTGACGGGTTCCAGCTCATGGAGGGCCGCATGGCCATTTGAAGGACCTCGGCATTTAGTCTGAGTGAAAAGGAAGACGTGGGAGCATTTTAGGCCAAGGAATGATATGATCTGAGTTACATTTTAAGAAGATCATTCTGCTTTCTGTGTTGGGAATGGTCTCTTGGAAGACAAGTGTGACGGCAAGGAGACCAAGAAGGAAGCTATAGGAGAATATTCCAGGGGAGCAATGAGGACTCCACCCAGGGCGGGAGCTGTGGGGGTGGAGGGAAGTGGTATGAGTGAGAGAATCAACAGTGATACCAAGGATTGTGGTATGAGCAATTGAAAGGATGCAGTTTCCATCAAGTGCAGTGGGGAAAACCTCTGACCAGGCAGGTTTGTGGGAGAAGATGAGAACTTCCCTTTTAGACATGTTAAGATTGAGGGGCCTTTCAGGTATTGAAGTGGACGTGTCAAGTAGGCAGCTGCATGCAAGAGCCGAGAATTAGGGAGAGATGTTGCTTACAAGATAGAAATTTGAGATTCATCGGCATTTGATAAAAGAGTTTATTAAGAAAGCGATTACAGGGGAAAAAGACAACCGAGGACCGATTCCTAGGGCACTCCAAAATGAATAGATCTGGAGAAGAAGGGGACTAAGATGAAGATCAAAAAGGAATGGCCAACGAGATAGGAGGCAAAAACAAAGAATGTACTGGAAGCCAAGTAAAGAAAATGTATAGAGGAAAAGGGCGATCAACCATGCCATTGGATTTGCAGACGAATTTCCTCCTCTATAAATGCAGGCAATAATAATGCCTTCTTGATACCTTAAATGAGATAATTTCTGTGAATCGCCTATCCTAATACCAGATGTTATGAAGGGCTCAAAAACACTCCTTATTTTTATTTCTACTTATCCCTGAAAAATCACGTATCGCTTATAAAGTTGTTCATGGGCCAGGCTAACCCCCAGAGGGCGCTCAAGACCTTTTCTTCTTCCCGATTCCTTTTTTTTTTTTTTTTTACAAAAAAAAGAGAGCTCCACTGTCGATGTAGGACAAAATGGACTCCAATGGCAACTGAGTCCTTCATAGCAAAGGTTGGAAAACCCAATGCAGTGAGTGTCATCCTTCGGTGTGGGTAAGAATTACTTGAGAAGCTTGCTAAAATGCAGGTTCGTAGCAGGCCAAACCACCAGAGATTCCAACAAAGTAAATGAGAAGGGACCTGCAGATCTTCACTTTTCTATCCTCAGTGCTTCTAATGTGTGTATTCCCATGATGCTCTACTGTTAGAGGAATCAAAAATAAGAATAATTGGCCTGGAGCAAATATTCTCTTCCTATTTTCTTCTTGGGACCTTGGAATGATTTTTTGCTCTGTTTTTGGCCTCTCTCCCACGTGGCCAGTGAGGTGCGTCAGCCATGGGGCTTTCTCAGGACTGGGAGGTCTCAGCAGGACCAGGGCAGATCTACAGAGAGCTGGCGTGGAATGGGGTGGCCTGGGCTGGCTTTCACTCTGTCCACATGAGAGGACACAGAGTGGTGCCTCCCCATCCACATCTGGCCCCCAGATCTGTTTCATTTGGCCTGAACAGAATTGGCCGGTCCAGTGTTATAATAAAATCTGGATTTGTTTCCAACATTAAAACTCAGGAGATTTCACACACAAACCCAGATTTCCTGCTTTTTTTGGAACAATAAGAAGATATGAAACCTGGCCCCGTGTTCTTACCTAGCAACGTTGCTTCCTTTAGATGGGCATAGAGTCTGTAATTTGCCACTATCCCCTTCATTCCTTATTTTTCCCCAAAAAATCAATGTGTCAGTTCCCATTTATCATCATATTTACACTTACGTTTTCCTTAAAGTTGAAGCAAATGAAACGATTCTTTGGAAAATAAAAATATAACAAGAGGGTTTACAAAAATAAATGTTTTTATATCAGGTCCTTTCTTTCATTTATATTATTTGCCTGGCTTCCTGGTCGTCAACGTTTGCTATCTCTGGTCTAGCTTTTCATCCAGAAAGCAAAAAGTTACCTTTATATGAAAAAATGATGTAGGCCAGGCATGGTGTCCCTACCCTATAGTCCCAGCTACTCAGGAGGCTGAGGCAGGAGGATCATTTGAGCCCAGGAGTTTGAGACCAGCCTGGGCCATATAGCACAACCTCATCTTGAAATAAAAGAAAACTGTGAAATACTGTTCATCAATAAACAAAGAGTGAACTGCTAATGTACCATGAAATGAATGAATTTCAAAAATTAGATTGAGCAAAAGAAGTTAGACACAAATGTGTAATACTGTATAATTCCATTTATATGAGAGTCTAGAAAAGGCAAAAGTAATCTACAGTAACAGAAAACAGAATTATGGTTTCCTGAGGCAGAGATAGGCTGCAAAGGACATGAGAAAACGTTTCTGGAATGATGGAAATACTACATACCTTAATTATACTGGGGCTTATACTATATATAGGGATATACATTTGTTAAAACTCATCAAGTTCCTACATCTTAAATGAGTGTATGCCAATTATACCTAATAAAGTTGATGTTTTTAAGTTACCTAATAGAGTTGCCCAGAGAAAGAAATGCAATAAAGTGGGCCCTTGCCTAGGGTTCTTTTTTGTGTATTGCTGTCATGAGTCTACCATGGTAGGTGGCAGGACAGGATTCAGGAACTCAAGATTCATAAGCATCGTGACCAATATTTCAACCTCCTAGAGATGTAAATACCATTTGGCAGAAGGCAGCAGATCCAGTTGACAGCTGAATTGGTGGAGGAGGTGCAGATGGGGGGCACGAGTTCCCAGGGGACTTTAAACTGCATGAGGACCTGCTCTTCAGGGCCTAGTTCCATGTGGAGAGAGCCTCGGAGCTGCCCTGGCAGAGGAGCTAGTAAGCTGCATTGGTAGAAATGTGGGGACTTTTCTTCTTTTCCTTCTTGCTCCTTCTCCTCCTCCTCTTCTCCATCCTCTTCTTCCTACTCTTCCTCCATGAGACTCGATCAGGAACCACAACCTGCAAACACATTTTTCCTACTTGGTAGGCAACCTTCTATGTGGAGGGTTTGGGCAGCCCTGGGGCCTTCTCCTGCAGAGCCAGAGCAGGCTCCTGCAGATGCACGGGCTGTCGTGTGTAAGCTTCTGGCTTGGTTGTATCTGACATTGATGGCAAACACTCCATTTTTCCTCCTTTCTTGTGTCACTTAGTCAGGCTTAAGAAACCCTGACTCGCATTGTTGGAAATGTTAGACGATGAAATTTTGTGGTTGGATTGGCCTATTCACAAGAACTTTGCAGAATTCCCAATAAACTCTGAACTGAAGTACAGTTACATGGGAGTAATAACAGATGCTGTGGGAACCCCACCCATACTCTCTTCCTTTACCACTTCCTCCTAAGATGCCTGATTTCAACTGCAGCACTTACGTTTCTGGTAAGGGCGTACTTTGGTTTTCCAAAGTGTGTGTACCACTGTGCAATATCTGAGAGTTCCAGTTGCCCCTCATCTTCTACAGCACTTCGTATTGTCAGGTTCTTTTTATTTTTAAGCTATTTTGATGGGGGTATTATGGTTTTAATTTGTATTTCTAATGTCTAATGATGCTGAGCACCTTTCGTGTGCTTAGTAGCTATGGGTATATCTCCTTTACTCTGGAGTATCTGTTCAAACCTTAGCTATTTTTTTTAATCTGGTCATTCATTTTCTTTTTCTTCTTTTTCGGGGTGGGGGGGTCATTCATTTTCTTATGGTTGAATTTTGATAGATCTTCACATATTCTGGATACAAGTTTGTTGTCAGATAAGTGATTTAAAAATACTTTCTTTCAACCTGTGGCTTGTCTTTTCATGGTTTTAATAGTGTCTTTCACAGAACAAACATTTTGTATTTGATGAGGTCCAGTTTATCAATGTTTCTTTCTTTTATGTCTGTGTTTTAGATATCATATCTAGAACTATTTGCCTAACTCAAGCTCACAAATTAGAATGAGCACCTAAGTGTTTATGATTCATTTTGAGTTAATTTTTGTCTATGATATAAGAAATGAGTCAAAATTAATTTATTTACGTATGGATGTTTCTTCCAGTTATTTTTTTATTATGTATTTCATAGTCTTTTCAACCATTACTTCTCTTGTTTTTTTTCTTTCTTTCTTTTTTCCCCAGATGTAACCAATATCAGGATTTGGGGGCATATCCCTCTGATCCAGTTTATACACATTTGGATATAAATGTGTCTTTAAATACATATAGTATTATATTTATTTTTATAGTTTTTAAGCATCTTGATACATGTAGATGTAGCTTATTACTTTCAAGTGCCATATAATATTGTCTCACTTGAGTACATGCCACCTCTGTTGCTTTATTGATGGACATTAAGGTAGAATCCACTTTTTTCACTAGTACAAATATCACTACAGTAACCATCCTTGTACATGTTCATTGTGTTCATGTAAGAGTTTCTCCAGGACACATAACAGAAATTCAATTGCTAGGTACTAGGATTTGTCTTTTTACCGAAATGGCTGAACCAATTGACAATCCCACAGCACAGAATGATTTACAATTCCACAACTTCACCAGATTACAAGACTCTGAAATTACTGTCAATATGATAGGTATAAAATAGAGATATAAAAATTTATATTCACCTGATTACTAGTGAGATCAGGCATCCTTTTAAATGTTTATTGTTTATTTCTGAATCGACCTTTTCTGTAAGTTTCTTCTTCATATAAGTTTTTAATTTTGTTAAAGATATTTATCAATATTTTCTATATAGAACTTTGTATATCTGTTTAAGAAATACTTTTCTAAGCCAAGTGTGGTGGCTCCCACCTGTAATCCTATAGTTTGGAAGGCTGAGGCAGGCGGATTGCTCGAGGTCAGGAGTTTGAGACTAGCCTGAGCAAGAATGAGATGCCGTCTCTATAAAAATGGAAAAATTAGCTGTGTGGTGCATGCCTATAGTCCCAGCCATTCAGGAGGCTGGGGCAGAAGGATCTCTTGACCCCAAGAGTTTGAGTTTGCAGTGAGCTATGATTATACCACTGCACTCTAGCCTGGGTGACAGAGTGAGACCCTGTCACAAAAAAACCAAAAACTTTTCTACACTGAGCTCATAAAATTATTTTTCTGTATGTTCTTATAATTTCTCCATATATAATTTTTCAGTTGAGTAATTTCCCCAAAAGTTAAGTCTACTGATATAAATCTTCACACAGGGAAATGCACTAATCTTAAATATATAATTTCATGAGTTTTGACAAACATATGCTCATGTAATCCATACCTCAATCAAAACATAGAACATTTCCATCACCCTAGAATTTCTCTTGTGCCCCTTCCCAGTCAACCCCATTCCCTGAAGCCATCAGTTTGGATTTTTTTCCACCATAGATTATATTTACCTATTCTAGAAATTCATATGAGTGGAATTATATACTATGTATTATGTATGTGCACAAAATCATACACTTTTTTGTGTGATCCAGCTTTTTTAACTCAGTGCAACAATTCTGAGATGTGTTTGTATTGTTACACGTGTCTGTATTTCATTGATTTTTATTGCTGGGTAGTTCCATTGTATGGATGTATTAGTTTGTCCTACTGAAGGACATACGGGCTGATGATTCCAGTTTGGGGTTATTATGAATAAATTTCAATGAACATTCCCATAGAAGGTTTTTTGTGGACTTGGTTTTTCTCTCCCTTAGATAAATATCTAGGAGTGGAATTGTTTGGTAGCCACCTGAGTTTTAAGTTCACAGATGATGGTCACCAGCATACATTGATTGACTGCAGATTGATTGATTACACTTGAGTAAAACCCATGAAGCTTTCCTTTTTTTCTCTCTTCAGTTTTCTCTGCCTATTCCTTCCCATCCTCCCTTCCCTCCAAGGTCAACAGCTGCAATAGCAATGTGATTCTAGATACGAGACATTTATTGGAGTCTTGGAACACTATTTCAACTTGGAAAACATTCTTTTATAAGGCAACAGTTTTCAAAATTTTGCAGGGAAAGCAGAACCTACTTTTCGAATGAAATCTTCTGAGGAACCACAATATAAAAAAATACCTTTTAAAAATGGGGATGCTTGACTGGGTATGGTGGCTCACGCATGTAATCCTAGCACTTTGGGAAGCTGAGGCAGGAGGATCACTGGAGGCTAGGTGCTCCAGACCAGCCTGAGTAACACAGCGAGACATCTCCACTCTCCCATCTCTACAAAAAAAGAAAAAATTAACCAGGCCAGTGGTGCATGCCTGTAGTTCCGGCTAGTTGGAGGCTGAGGCAGGAAGATATTCAATAGCTTGAGCCCAGGAGTTTGAGGTTGCAGTGAGCTATTAATACGATGACGCCACTGCACTATCGCCCTGGCAACAGAGCAAGACCCTGTCTTAAAAAAAATGGTGCTGCTCTAGTTTGTGGGGATGCCACTCAACTTGTACCCGCTATACTATCTTTGCTAAGCAATTCCTTAATTTCTATAGAACATATTTTGCAACACTTTGGTCTAAGGAAATTGGTATTTAGATTGTGGCCAATCTCATTGTGGTGTCTAAATTTTATGGGTATGGGTATAGATACGAGTTGCTGAGAGATTTTATGCATTCAGTTGATATTATGAACTTTTGGAAAAGTGATACATGCATGAGAGACTTTAAGTTGGAATTCTCTAACTCTGGAAATTCTGAAAGAGCTACTTGATTCTAATAGAAGCATCCCTGGCTACAGCTGCTAAAAAAGAGAATTTATTGTCTACATGAAACCCTTCTGGCATTTTTAGGACTTTAATTTCTCTTTAATAAAAAGATCAAATTGATAACAAGGTACTGTGTGTTTTACTGAGCTGTCTTCATACATATTTATGAATATATAACATCATATTTATGAATACAGTACATTGTTATTATCTGAGTTTTGCTGTGAAATCTAATCAGGTAAGTTTTTTTTGGTACCAGTAGACAGGAAAGAGACTAGGGGAGCCTTCTTTGTCTGGTGCTTAGTGTGGCTTGAAGTGAGGTTCTGCCACATTTTAAAAGATTCTGCAGATACGTTAGAGCATCATTTACGTGTAGACTTGAGGGCTTGAGTTGTCCAAGTCACTGGTCCCAGATAAGTAGGAAGAATGATGGCACAGATTAGAAAAGCTGTTTTTCTCTGACATTCTGCTTATATTCCTTTGTGGGATGGTAGCAACCATGTCAACTCTGGTTGGTCTACAGTGTAGTTGGATTAATCCAGGAAAGACCAACATGGAGGGGAATGTTAACCTCACATGCAAACCTCTAGGGAGCACTGCATGCTTCATACCTTCCCTCACCACCTCACCATCCTCCCTAAGGAGGAGAGCTCAGATATAGGCCGAGCAGAAAATGGACACCAAGGGTCAATTTAAGTGACTGTCCTAGGGCACAGAGTTCTGATGGGAGGAAGAAAAGCATGATAAATAAAACAGAAATAAGACCAATATACTCGCACATCCCTTTAGAAATGCTTCATAACCAAATGCATAAAGATAGATAGTCCCTGATCTCCTGATTCTGCTTGACAGGAGGAGCCCCCACCTTTTAAAGACAAAACAGGCATCAGAGTTGGGCCTACAAGCAACTTGAGACTGCTTCTAGGCCAGGAAAAAAGTCCTGTGATTCCTGCAAAGTCCAGCCTCGCCTGCCTAAGAGTCAATACAGACAGAGATGCAGGGAGCTCATTCATGGGGCTGTCACAACAGACAGCTGGCTTTCCAGGTTCTGCCCATGTTCCCACTTGGTTCCAGCTCAGTCCATCTTTTCACTCTTGATGTCCTTCTCTCTCTCTCTCTTTTTATCTTGTTTTTCAATTCTAGTTTGTTCCCTCTCCCAGATTTCAAATGCTGGCATGACTATACCTGGATGGATGCCTCACTTTGGCTGACTCTTCTTGATTTGGACACCAATGGGGACTTCAAATTCCAGTGCATGTGTGAAGCACATTTTGAAAAATTAGCACTGTCTTTGTCCCTAAGGGATTATGATAAAATAGAGGAAAAAATAGTTTGAGTATGACATCGGTGAAATGTAAAGCATTCTTATTCAGGGTAAGTCTAAACTGATTCACTAATCCTATGTTATCTGAATTTACTTATTGCCTTGGACTCATAAGATATCAAAAATTACTAATTATTACTTAAATTATTTAAGTAATAATATGTACGTAAATTGGCATTGTGGTAGCATTTGTTAGAAAAAATTTGATCTGTAATTCAAACACACTGAAAAGCTTTAAATTAGAGTCATAGCAGAAAAGATTGTTTGAAAACTTCTTTCAGAAAAAGGCACTTCTCAAGTTTAGATTTAAGTCAGGAATGTGTATGAGCATTCAGTTCATTCAATGAAGAGATGGAGATATTATTCAGGATTATCATTATGGAATTGGAAAATTTATCAAATTCATCTGGCCCTTAAATGAATCCCACAGTCCTTACAACAGAACTTGGTGATTAGATGATGGACTGTAAAAGTCAGGCTTGACCACAGGTTCCTTTCCTCTCCCCAAGAAAATTAGAGTTACTAATTGGTCTGTGATGATTATTTACACAATTGGGTACAATAAGATGAGAAAAAATATTTGGAACTAAGTTTGCTGATTATTTTTAAATGCCATCTAGCAAGTTATAGACATTTCTCCCCTAGCCTTGAGTTTCCTTTAAATTAACATGCATTCTAAATTTTTGATAAAGTGCCTTCTAATGGTTTTTCTGTGGGCCCAACTAAATAATGGTAACTAACTCCAAATATGTTATTTAAGATGCTAGGCATTTGCTCCCAGGAATCAACCAGAAGATCGTAGAGCTGAATCACAGCCTTGTATTTAGCTCCTGAAGTTTTTTGGGTCAAAAGAACTCTAGTTATCCATCAACCAAGTTTCAACTGGCTTCTACCAGATTATCTCTCAAAAGCTGTTCTCTATTCCATTCTTGTTCAAAAAAGACTCCTCAATAATGGTTGAAGCTCAGTTTGAGGAGGAACATCATGACTATGTGGACCAGTTTTCAGTTCAAATCCTCATTTGACTTCATCTTCTCCATTGGATGCTATAGGGCCTTTACTAGCTCACCAAATAGACTTTAAGCTGTAGAGCAAACACAAGGTTTCAAGTGTCACAAGAGATAAATCAAGTCCTTGAAACTAGAGCAATCAATAATTTCTTGCAAACACAGAATAGAAAAAACAATGAGCTTGCTTGTTTCTCTTTCCCATGCATTTTTTTCACAAATCAGCTCTTCAGTCTGTTTCACTATTCACAGAAACTTGCTTATCAACTCTAATTCTAGTTAGAACAATTCATCTAATCTTTTTAGATCTGCAGTGTCAACCACCCTTATTTTTCTTACAGTTCAAATAGAACATATAAAAGATACTAGCGTGTGTTATCTAATTTCCTGATCTTTCTCATTATGACATCCTGAAATAATTGCAAAATCATAGTTAAATACTAATATGATGATGCTATTCACTGCTTTTCACTATATTGACTTGGTAGTACAAAAAAACATTTCAAAAAATGTGTTTATGTACAGAGTTTAAACAGTCCCAGGACTGCAGAATTTTAAAGTAAGACAAAGCTTTTCCAAGAGCATTGAGTCCAACATCTGCATTTTACAGATGAGGAAAATGAAGGACGGAAAGTGTAAACAACTAGTGCAAGATCTTTCAACATTCTTCAAAATGTTCTTTATTGTGTCCAAAAAACCAGTTATAGCAGTGTCTAAATGTAGCCCAGCTCACTCCGAAATTTCAGCTTTCTTCCCTCTCCCCATGTCTAACGTTCAGTCAATCATCAGGCCTTCCCCATTCCACCTACTGACACCTCCCAAATTTGTCTCTCCTCTCCTTGTCCAGTGTCACCGCTGCATTTTAGGTCATCGTTGCCTTTGGGATAAAGTCCTCACTGCTTAGCTTGGTAAGAGCTCTTTATGGGCTTAACCCTGACCATCTTTCAACCTTTTGCCTTCACTTGCCTCTTTAATCCTGTACTCCAACAATGAGTACATGATGAACTGCTTGCAGTTCTTTGAAGAGGCCGTGCTCTTTCTCACTTTTAGTTCCTCCTACTTGTTCTTCAGCATACGATTTCTGCTTCTTCTCCCCATGTCCATTTACCTGGCTAGGGTCTATTCACCCATGAGATCTTAGCTAAGCTATCCTTACCCCTCAAGCCATTCTCATTTGGGGCCCCTTTTATGTATTCTTACAGTACCCATATTTCTCAGAGTAACTTTTACCTTCTCACAGTATTGAGGATGCTGTATTGTAACGGGCAGGTGGCTTATCAGGATCCATGTTTAGAGTATCAGTGCCTTGAAGACAGATTGTATCTTGTGAGTTGTTCTGTCTTCAGAACCTAACCTAGTGCCCAGCCAAAAAGAAAAAAAAAAGTAAGTATTTAAAAAGAATAATAACACTACCACCTATAATAATAGCTAATGCTTATTATTTATTCCCTGAGTCAGACACTGTGGTCAACTAGCCACCTGTATTATCCATACCACTTTCATGGTGGTTAATCTTATGTGTTGACTTAGCTAAGCCACAGTACCCAAATATATTTTTTTTTTTCTTAAGGAACCAAGTTTTCTGCTAATACCCAAATATTTGATCAAACACATCTGAATGTTGTTGTGAAGATACTGTTTAGATGAGATTAACATTTAAATCAGCAGACTTTGGATAAAGGAGATTACCTTCTGCAGCAAGGGTGGGTATCCACTACTGTTGAAGGCCTTAGATATGAGACTGATCCGTTCCTAGGAAGAGGAATTCTGCCAGCAGATGTCCTTCAGACTCAAGCAGCAGCATCAATTCTTCCACAAGTCTCCCATGGAGAGAGAGGAACAGAGAGGAAGACACACAGAAAGAGACAGTAGGGAAAGAGAACATTCCTGTTTGGAGAGCTAGAGTACATCTCCTGTCACAGGCAAAAGAGAGAGTCTTTTCTATCCATGACCCTTACTCTACTTTGTAACCAGAAAACTCTCCTGACCTTTCTCTCCTATAATAAAGGGATAATAATACCTACAATGCAGGATTGTTGAAAGATTTAGCACTAAAATACCTTTAATGATGTTTGGCACAAATAAGCACTCAATGAATGCTGCCTATTGTATTATATAATATCATTTCTAAACAAAATAATAAAAATAGCAATCTAGCCTCCTAAGCACAAAGAGGCTGAAGGAATAAGCAAAATCTTTCTTTGCTTCTTTCTGGAGCCTCTTTTTGCCCTTTGGGACAATTCACTAAAGTAACAACAAAAAAAAAAGGCCAAGCGTGGTGGCTCACACCTGTAACCTAGCACTCTGGGCGGCCAAGGCAGGCGGATCGCTCGAAGTCAGGAGTTCAAAACCAGCCTGAGCAAGAGCAAGACCCCGTCTCTACTATAAATAGAAAGAAATTAATTGGCCTACTAATATATATAGACAAAAAAAAATGAAAGAAAGAAAGAAAGAAAGAAGGAAGGAAGGAAGGAAGGAAGGAAGGAAGGAAGGAAGGAAGGAAGGAAAGAAAGAAAGAAAGAAAGAAAGAAAGAAAGAAAGAAAGAAAGAAAGAAAGAAAGAAAGAAAGAAAGAAAGAAAGCAAGCACTTTTGAGTATCAGGGATAATGTGTTTAGATTCAGGTTTTCATGAGTCACTGTGAAATGCTTCTGCCCTGGGTTAGCACTGTCAGACTCACATTGGCTGGGCAGATCCTCTCGGTTTACATATGCATTATTCTTTTGTATTTCTGCTCTGCTTCTCTCCTTGTTGGAGGTGTAATGCTGGCCAACATTTTCAATTAGCTTGAACAGCTATTAAGACTCATCCATTAAAATTCACTTCCCCACAGAGCTAAAGAGTAATTTTCTGCATAAACCTCTTAGGGTTGTTATAAGGATCAAATTAAAGAAAGTGTGAAGAAGTCTTGTGCAGGCTGCTTTGCTGAGAGGGCAGAGTACATTGGAACATGGCATTTAGAATCAAAACTCTTCTTTATTCAAAGCCTTCTGCTTGCTTTCTTCATACTCAGTGCCTTGCTTTTCTCACTTAATAATGATAACTACCATTGATTGGGTGGCTTCCATCTCATCAATTAAATTCTGATCATGGTGTATTGTTTGCATATGTCATTTGGGGCTCACAGTCTCAGGATGCATGATCCTGTTACTTTTTTTCAGCTTCTGTGTGAGGAACTGATAGAGAGGTTAAGTAACTCACTTACAATCACACAGCTGTTAAGTGATACAGCCAAGAGCCCAACCTAACTCAGCTGGACTTCAAAAATCATGCTACCTACTACATTGTGAAAAACAAGTGAAATAATATATGTGAAAAATCATTCTAACTATAAAGTCTTATGGTATTGCTAGCAATTATTAGTCAAGTTTAAAAGGCTTATTCTCAAGTGAAACAAAGCATTCAGAATCAGTCCTACAGAAGAAAGAAAATTTAAAATAAAAATGCCTTAAATTATTTTACATAGAGCAACACAGGAAAAAGAAGACTCCGAATTGCTCCAACCAGGTGATTTTTTTTAAATCAGAGAATCACTATTATCCCATTTAATGAATATGCACTGTGTTACACACTGTACTAAACGCTGTAGGAAATGGGACCTAATTAGGAGAGAGAGCAAGCAAATATGAAAAAACACATAGGAATAAATATGCAAAGTAAAGGAAATTTTTATAGCATAATGCTAAGGCACACACAGTGAAGCCAACTTTGGAGGACTAATCATCAAAGATGTCTTATGGACAATTCTGAAAGATTTTGAATGAAGAAATCTCAGCATGAAGTAATGGTGGGCAAAGCACCAGGCACACTAAATGTCTGCGTCTCAACACCAGTAAGATGAATGGCAGGAAGAAGAGAACTAATATATGATGAGCTAAGTATTGTCACATTCGCTTCATTTATATTGTCTCATATATTCTTCATGACAACCCATGAGGTAGACAGATATCCATTAATTCATCCATTTTTCCTAGCAATTATTTGTTAATACCTAGTAAATGCCAAAATTTGTGTGAAGCATCAAAATATATAAGATTAATATGAAACAGGCCGGGCGCTGTGGCTCACGCCTGTAATCCTAGTTCTTGGGAGGCCGAGGCGGGCGGATTGCTCAAGGTCAGGAGTTCAAAACCAGTTTGAGCAAGAGCGAGACCCCGTCTCTACTATAAATAGAAAGAAATTAATTGGCCAACTGATATATATATAAAAAATTAGCCGGGCATGGTGGCGCATGCCTGTAGTCCCAGCTACCCGGGAGGCTGAGGCAGAAGGATCACTGGAGCCCAGGAGTTTGAGGTTGCTGTGAGCTAGGCTGATGCCACGGCACTCACTCTAGCCTGGGCAACAAAGCGAGACTCTGTCTCAAAAAAAAAAAAAAAAAAAAAAAAATATGAAACAAATTCAAGAAACAGAGAATCTAAACTCATGAGGTTTCTACTGATGTCTCCATTTTGACAATAAGGAAACTGAGGCTCAGAGAGGTAACATAATTTGCACAACTTCACCCAATACAGTAAATTATTATCTGAATTGAGTGTGAACTGGTGCTCACATCTTCACTCTTTCTGTAGTCGTGCACTTACTGTGAGAAAGAATTTATGCTGTGGTAAAAAGGTGAGATGAATTCTACTTGCCTAATGTGGCAAAATATGAGGATTGAGTACCACTTGGTGGTAGTAAAACAAGTATCCCTTCATTATTCTCAGAAATTATGCACTGAAAGTTTTCATAATAATGAAGATATTTTTTAAATTCCACTTGCTTCATCTGATACATATTGTTGGTAACCTCAACTACTGCCTGGAATTATTGTCTTAATATCATGGGCCAAGTGAGGTAATAACAACAGAGATCTGGTGTTTAAAATAATGAAAGCTTTCAATTCTCTTTCTGAGCAAGGATATGAAACTATATGGCTTTAGATCAACTAGACTCAGTAGTTTCTTGAGGAGAATGAAAAACTTGAAATCATGGATTCTGTGGTAAAAAGAGATGCTTTCAATACAAGTGACAGAAACTCATTTCAATCTACATTAAGCAAAAAATGAAAAATTGTTTTCACACATGCTAGAAGATTAGAGGTAAATCCAAGGACTCAAGTAATGTCCTTGGGAATATTTTTCTCCACTTCTCTAGTTGGTTTTAATTTCTCAATCTAATTTTACATGGCAGAATTTCCCTAGAGTAGGGAAAATGGCTGCCTACATTCTCAGCCTTTTATCATCACAGCTCTATATCCACATAACAAATCTTATGGAAGAACTCTGATGGGCCCTGCTAGGATCACATGCTTTCCCTTGGACCAATCACTATCATCCAGGCATTATGATACCATGATTAGTCAGGGCTGGATACTGCGCCCACCAGTGTAACTGTTGGTGATTAACAACCTCACCCAAACTACACGGAGACCCTGTCCCAAAAAGAAAATGCTGGGAAGGAAAATGAACCAAAACAATACACAAACCTATGATAGGCCGGGCACGGTGGCTCACCCCTGTAATCCTAGCACTCTGGGAGGCCAAGGCGGGCGGATTGCTTGAGGTCAGGAATTCGAAACCAGCCTGAGCAAGAGCGAGACCCCATATCTACTATAAATAGAAAGAAATTAATTGGCCAACTAATATATATAGAAAAAAATTAGCCGGACATGGTGGCACATGCCTGTAGTCCCAGCTATTTGGGAGGCTGAGGCGGGAGGATCGCTTTAACCTCAGGAGTTTGAGGTTGCTGTGAGCTAGGCTGACGCCATGGCACTCACTCTAGCCTGGGCAACAAAGCGAAACTCTGTCTCAAAAAAACCCCAAAAAACAAACAAAAAAACCCTATGATAGAACCTCTCTCCAAAACAGCATGGCTTTTGAAAGTCTAATTTAGCTAAAAGTGAGAGAAAGACTTAAGTGACTTGAGATTTATTTATATACATATTTCATTTTGTAATTTTTATAAACTACAGCAGCGAAACTACTGTACAACTCAGAGAACACCATTCACATTACCTCCAATGAGTTATGTATTGAATAAAATGTGAATAGTGCCCCCTGAAAGTGTGCAATGTGCTGGCCCTGAACTAGAAAACGGTGATTAGAAATGGGTGCAGTTGAGGCACAAAATTTTATTTAACTGATTACATATGCACATAAAGTAAACATGCTGTTTGTAACTTTCGTGCATTTGGTTGGTTGTTGGCAACAGTGTTTTACATCTTGAGAGCACATAACAAATTGCTGCACAGGTTGCTGTGGTGCCTGAGTTTTTCTATCAGTAGAATTTTTTATTGACTGTACAAAAACCCTACTGTTTCCATCCAGTTGTTTGCATGATAAAACATACTGCCAAATAAAAATAAGCAGAGGAGAATCTCTTTTATTCCACCTAGAAAACACATTGCTCTGCTCGTATGTAAACCTGCTCAAAGGGTTTTATTGCTAAAGATGATTGTTTAATAATTGTAGAAGAACAATTAGGGTTGACCTCAGTTTTCAATATTTCAAGTACAATCTTTTAAATAACATCATATTCAAAGCCAATGTGGAAGCTGTCCATTATCTTGAACATTTTTCTCAGCCAGTGCTGTTTAAAATGGTTAAAAGAAAAATAAACTTCATCATACATCAATTAAATCCTTAAATCAAATGAAGTGCAGGGCACAAAGGATATAGGGCTTTTATGTATTTAATGATTTCCTAAGATGAGACTATGACTTACTTAGGTAAAAAAGAAATCATAGCTCACAAAGCATTGGGTTTCCATTTATAAGTAAATATTGAATATATGATGATGGTATCGCACATAAGGAAAATACTATGATTTTCACAGTAAACATTACGATATGAATGGCAATTTGTTCAGGACACTAGTAGTGGAATTGAAAAGGGCCTCTTGGGCAATTGAGATTCTCCCCAAAGTTATTGACTAAACAGTTGTCATAATTCTTCAGGGCTTTCTTGACAGGTGGCTGTCAGATCCCGGTCTGCGTATTACTGGTGATGGCTTTTCTTCAACAACAGTGAGCATCGGGCTCCATTATTTGTAAACCTTTATAAATTTTCTTCCCTTTGGCTTGAAGATGCCTTGCCTTAATTCATAATCTTTCTTGCCTTTGTAGGAAAATGTTAGCCCTCTCTTTTTACACATCAAATTTTATCTGTTCATAGCATCTCATATATCATGTGCTTATTTAGAATGTCATCTTCCCCTTGCAAGCTTTCTATAAATATTTCAGTGTCAGAGTTTGCCCACAGTTACTTTTATCCACATCTGATCGATTTGGATAGGTACGCACTATGAATACCTAGCTCCAAATGTTGAATCTTTAAAAAATTATGTTTGCCTTAATTGTTTCCCAATCCAATCCACTTGCATCCCCTCAACACAGTCAGAAATTGGTATACAGTACTTTTTCTATAGACTTGGGTAAAGTATCAGTTACAGTCTGCTGTAACTGCCTTACAGTTACAGTAAGGCTGGGACTGCCTTACTTTGTGATATAGATGCACATGAAGTTTAGAATCAGGAACAGTGGAGCTGAAAGTGACCAATGGGAAACTGAGATCCAGAACTGGTACCATGATGTGCCCCAACCAAGGCTACATCAAACTAAATGTGACGCATCCCATTTTCTAGGTCAGTGCTCTTTTTTTTCTGCTCCCCTTTGTTCCCTATGTGAATTTGACCTTGAAAATTAGGTATGTTTAAAGGAAGTTTAAATCAATCCTCCTTTCTAAAATACTCAGGGGTGAACTCAAGGTCACTATGACTCAGCTCTTATATTCTATCATTTAATGGTCAAGACTTATGTAAAGTAAATAATTATGCCTTAATTTAGCTCCTTTTTTAAAAAATAAAATTTTAGTTTAGAATAGTTTTAGATTTACAGAATTATTGCAGATAATAATACAGAGAGTTCTCATATACCCCACACCCAATTTTTCCTACTGCTAACATCATACAATAGTGAGGTACATTTGTCACTATCAATAAACCAATATTGATACATTATTATTAATTTTGTCTTCTTTTATAACATCATAATTTGGATTTGCACTAACAAAGGTGCTTTATCATTGTGAAGGGAATACATAAATTTATCAGAGATAATAAATGAAAATTATCAATAAATCATTATTGTTTAAAGTAATTCTTATTTCTGACCTCAAATCCTTTTTTCCAATGGGCTAAGCTCTCGCCTATTTGTTTAACAAATACTTAATATTGTGTTTACTGTATGCCAGACACTGTTCTACGTCCTTTAAAAATGGTAAGCATTTAATCCTCATAATATCCCTGCATACTGTTACTGTCCTCATTTTACAGATTGAAAACTGATACTCAGAGAGGTTAAGTAACTTGCTCAAGGTCACACAACTGCAGGCTAGCTTGAGTCATGCTCTTCATCATACATGTGCTCCTGTGCTTTTCCTCTAGAGGGTAGAATCCTTACCTTCTTTGTTTCTATAACTCTCCCCCTGACTCCTATACGACAACTTACAGGTGGTATGGTGGGTATGTGTGTTAGTCTGCTCAGGCTACCATAAAAGATGACCAGGCACCGGGTAGCTTACACAACAGAAATATATTTTCTCATAGTTTTGGAGGCTGGAAGTCCAAGATCAAGGTTCCAGCAGGGTTGGTTTCTTGTGAGGCCTCCCTTCCTGCCTTGCAGATGGCTGTCTTCTCTCTGTGTTCTCACCTGGCCTTTCCTCTGGGTACAGTGACTCCTGATGTCTCTTTCTCTTCTTATAAAGACACCCATCCCATTAGATTAGGGCTCCGCCTTTATGCCCTTATTCATCCCGAATGACCTCTTCAAAAGTTATCTCCAACACAGTCACCCTGCAGGTTAGGGTTTCCACACATGGATTTTGTGGGGCAGTGAAGGAAAGGGAGGAAATACAATTCAGTCCATAATAGTAGGTAATCATGAAATGTCTGCTAAATTGAATTTACATTTTAAAGCAGTGCACCCAGTATACAGTCAAGCATGTGGTTTTTGTTGTTGTCATTTTGGTTTTAATCACCTCAGATGCATGCTTATAATGATATTACAGTTCAATCTCAGGTCTTTTGATCTGTAGCACCATCATCTTCATAGTTTATCTTTTATTCTTTCCAAGTTATTTCCAGGAAACAAGATATTTGCCATTGAAGTTATTGTTACAACCAAGCACTTTTGTCATTGTTTTTCCCATAAGCTTTTATAACCACATCATAGTGAGATCAAAGCAGTTAATTTATCATTGTTAAAAAAAATCATTGTGCTGTCAATTTAAGCAACTGACTTTTTGTATTTTAGATCCCAGCTGATGATTTGTTTACTTATTATCTTTTCTTTATGAGTCATCTCTCAATTTCAAAGGTAACTAATTGCAAACAATTCACACAATACAGAAATATGTAAACTATGCCATCCTTCCTCATTGTCTCCACTTCAACTTTACCAAATTCTCTCCTTAAATTAACCACTATCAGCAATGAGGTGGGCATTCTTCCATATTTTTTTGTATGTATGCTAGATAAATAAATGATATATACATACACACACACATATAGTTTTGTGTTTAATCTTTTTTTAATGATCATGCTATACTTGTTGCTCTGCAACTTTCTTTTATTGATCAACAATACATCAAAGTCATGGCCCCCTGTCATCACATAAAGATCTGGAGAGCAGATTATCTGAACCATCCCTAAGCAAATGGCCATGGATTCTACCAATCTACGCATCTCTTTTCCAGACTAGGGGAAGGTGTGAACAGAACCTGTAAGAAAGAAAAAACTCTTAAACTTCCTGCAAACTTAAAATCAAATTAGTCGCTTTATCTTGTTCCCCAACACCTCTTCCAAATCTATTTTTTAATTTGACACAGGGTTGCTCTGTCACCAGGCTAGAGTGCACTGGTGTCATCATACATAGCTCACTGCAACCTCAAACTCCTGGGCTCAAGCAATCCTCCTGCTTCAGCCTCCCAAGTAGCTGGGACTATAGGTGCACACTACCACACCCAGCTAACTTTTCTATTTTTTTAGAGACAGGGTCTTGCTATGTTTTTCAGGCCGGTCTTGTTATGTTGCTCAGGCTGGTCTTGAACTCTTGGCCTCAAGCAATCCTCCAACCTTAGCCTGTCAAAGAGCTCTTCCAACTTTTTCATGTATTAAAAGCTTTGCTTGCTTCAAAAATAATTTTTGTGAAGCTTCTCACCTATCACTGGGAGTGAGGTAATGCCACCTCCCAGAGCAATTCCACCTTCTGCATTGTGTACTACCATGAAAGGAAGTGCAATGCAGAGCAATAAGAACCAAAAAGCTTTTAATTATCACAACAATATCCCCCCTAATTTGACTGCAGCAGAGCTGTCAATGGAACTGCCTAGAAAACAGGAAATGAATGTAGATAGAAAGCTGAAAGGAATCAACAGATCAGAGCATCTCTTCTCTGCTTAACAGCAAGACAATGAGTCATTAGTAGGAATAACCAGTCGGTTCCTTCTCTCCTTCCTCTGCCTGCTTGCTCACAAAAGCTCCTCATCTTGTGGAAATGCAGATGTACAGCAAGTTCACTGAAGAGGAACTGATGAGTAGAAATGAAAGGGGCAGCCTCCAAAAAGCAGAATTCTGGCAGTCAACTTTGGAGTAGATGTTTATGGGTTATTTATTAAATTTTATAAATTATATGAATCTACTCCAAAGTGGTGGTATCAGCACACTTTTGAATGGTTCTTCTGCTCTGCCAGGGATGTATTGCCCTCGTAGACATTGTTTTTTCTTTGTTTCTGCTGTAGCTCCTCGTTCCACATATGTAAGTTTCTGCAAAATTCAGCTTTATGCTGAAGTTTATTTACTTCGAGTCCCCTCCATCTCATGGATCTCTCTCTCTCTCTCTCTCTCTCTCTCTCTCTCTCTCTCTCTCTCTCTCTCTCTCTCTCTCTCTCCCTCGAGACAGGGTCTCACTTTTTCACTCAGTCTAGAGTGCAGCAACATGATCATAGCTCACTGCAGCTTCAAACTTCTGTTCTCAAGCAATCCTCCTGTCTCAGCTTCCCAAGTAGCTGGGATTACAGGTGTGCACCACCATGCCCAGCAATTTTTTTTATTTTTTTGGAGAGACGAGATCTTGTATTACCCAGGCTGGTCTCAAACTCCTGACTTCAAATGGTCCTCATGCCTTGTCCTTCCAAAGTGCTAGGGTTACAGGTATGAGCCACCATGCCCAGCTGATATCTCTCTTTTCTAAACTCATAGCATAAGTTACTTACACCAAGCACTTGCCAAATGTTGAAGCACTTTTTGACATATATTGTAATAGGATTTAATTTTCACCAGTTTTACTTCTTGATTTTCTAACTATGATATAATCTCTCTTAAGGCTTTGCATTGTGCATGTTCTAGAAACTTTCGGCAGTTTCCAGCAGGCTGCCTCAAGGACCAGCTCAACAAGTGTATTTTCTATGAAGTTTTGCCCAAGCAGTGTGGTAAGATTTGTTGCTTCCCATTTCTTCAGTGTGAATTTGTACAGTCCCTCTGAAGTAGAAAATAAAAAAAAAAAGATCATAGTGTTTTTCTTAAATGCTTAAAGAGGAAGTGAAAGTTTGAAGTTGACAAAGTAGGATGATTCTTGGGCACAGTTTAAGGCTAACACCTAATGAAAGCATGTATTAATAGTTAATGACAGATTTGGATTTAATGGGCAGCTAGTCAATGAAACACACAGACCTACAGAGTTGAAAGGCACATAGGTGGTGTCCATTAAAAGGACATCCTGCTGTCTATCTCAGGGCCATTTCCACGAACAGCAATACATTCACAGTTAGAAACCGTGATCGAGTTAGGCATGTCTCAGCTAATGCAGTATAATTTTCTCCAGTCTTGATCCCACTTCCTATTTCTTTATGCTACATAAAATATATGAGCTTAAAAATGCACACACACATGCACACATATTCTAAATGGTTATTATGTTATTTAATCAAATTGAGATGGGGGTTTCTGTACAATATTAATACCACCTTTCTCCCCTCAAAGCATGTTTGTTCAACTACTAAGACCGGTGAGTCATTTTCTTCCACTGTTTGATAATTGACCTTGTTTGATTATGTAATTTCAATGTTCTTCTTTTATCACTGGAAACAAGAATAATTTTATAGCTTTGCTTTTCTTTTCTTTTCTTTTCTTCTTTTCTTTTCTTTTCCCTTCCTTCCTTCCTTCCTTCCTTCCTTCCTTCCTTCCTTCCTTCCTTCCTTCCTTCCTTCCTTCCTTCCTTCCTTCCTTCCTTTCTTTCTTTCTTTCTTTCTTTCTTTCTTTCTTTCTTTCAAGACAGAATGTTTCTCACTCTGTTACCCTGGCTAGAGTGCAGTGGCATCATCACAGTTCACCTCAAACTCCTGGGCTCACTCGATCCTCCTGCCTCAGCCTCCTGAGAAGTTGAGACTACAGGCATGTGCCACAACACCTAGCTAATTTTTCTATTTTTTGTAGAGAAAGGGGTCTCACTCCTGCTCAGGCTGGTCTTGAACTCCTGACCTCAAGCGATTCTCCCACCTTGGCTCCCACAGTGCTAGGATTACAGGTGTGAGCCACCATGCCTGACTTTATAGCTTTTTAATATGTAGCTGTTATGTAGAGTCATTCTGCATATAAGTAGGCACTCTGAGGGGGGAAAAAAGCACATCCTAGATAATTTCTCCTTCAAGTTATGTTTTTTAAACCTTCTTGTATAAAACAAATGACAAAAAAAGTAACTGTTCCTTCTATGAGACCACTGTTTATATCTTTATTGGAATATAGTTCACTGGATTTGATAGATCTTCAATATTAAAGAATTTTAATTTTTGTGGTTCTAAATACTTAAAAGTGACCCTGAAGGTCACAAATCATCAAGAATTGATTTGATCATTGCCAGGTATGATCATTTTCATTGCTCAGCATGTTGATATTGGGCAGTGGTTCTCAAACATGGCTGTATGTTAGAACCACTTAGGAAGTTTTGTAAAAATCCTGATGCTTAGGCTGTACCCCAGACCAAATATTCATCATCTCTGGGGACAGGACCCACACATTAGTATTTTTAATGCTTCCCAAGTGATTCCAACATGTTGCCAACATTGATCACTGCTGCGGCAGAGATTCTCTCATAACAAGTAGAAAGAAACGTAAACATCTGGTGTGGTGGAAAGAATGCTGAAGTAAGACTCAGAAAGCTTGGATCTAAGTTCCAACTCCACTTACAAGCTGCGTGACATTGGGCAGTGGTCCATCTGCCTGTTACAATGTAAAAACCACCCCAAAAATCAGTAGAGTAAAATAACAGCTATTTCATTGCACTCAGAAATCCCACGGTTAGGAATTCAAACAGTGTACAGTAAAATGGCTTATCTTTGCTCCAGAATATTTGGAGTCTTGCTTGGGAAAACTTCAATGGCTGGGGCTGAAATCATCTGGAGGTTTCTTCACTTACCTGTTTGCTGCCTGGGCTGGGGTGAGTAGGCTCTGCTGAAGCTGACACTGGTGTACTTACATAAGGCGGATTCCTCAAGTGGTTTGGGCTTCCTCACAGCATGGCAGCCTCAGGACAGTTGAACTTACTACACAGCAGCACAGGGCTTCAAAAGTGAGTATTTCAATCAAGGTAGAAGCTGCAGGGCCTTCTACTACTGAGCCTTGGAAGCCTCCTTTCCAGGGTACCCCATTGATGGAAGCAATAAAACCCCTGCCCAGATCCAAGTAAAGGGGGTGTAGAACTCACCTCTGGATGGCAGGTGTGTCAAAGAATTTGTAGCCATGTTTAAAATTTCCATAGACACCTTACACTTAGTCTGTTTATCCCTGGTATTAGTCATCTATTGCTGCATAACAAATTCCACATTTATTATCTCATAATTTCTGTGTGTCAGGAATCTGGGCATCACTTAGCTGGCTTCTGTACATTGGCCTCTCTCACAAGCTGTAGTCAAGGATTTGTCTGTGCTGTGGTCATCTCAAGATTTCACTGGAGAAGGTGCCACTTCTAAGCTCACATGGTTGTTGGTAGGATTCAGTCCTTTGTCAGTCCTTTGTTCAGCCCTTAGGCCTCTCCAAAGTGGCAGCTTGCTTCCCCCGAGAATGCACGCTAAGAAGTGACACAACGAAAAGGACAGTCTTTTTTAATGTAATCATAAAAGGGACATCCCATCACCTTTGCTGTATTAGGAGCAAGTCGCTAGGTCTAGCCACCATGCAAGGGGAGGGGATTACACAAAGGCACAACTGCCAAGGGGTAGGGATCACTGGGGGAATCTTAGAAGTTAACTTACCAAACTCCTCTATAAAATACAACATTAACACTGGTCCTGCCCAACTCACAGGGTCTTTATAAGAATCCAATAATCTGGATATTTGATCACATGTTTTAAGATGTAAGTCACTGTAAAAAAAAAGTGAGTAGGAACAAAAAATACACTATGACCATCTCAGAACAGCCTTTCATCAAAGAGGGAGGGTCTGTCAATGTGAACTGGGGCATTCAAATGGTGGGAAAGGAAGTTAAGTTCTTTTTAATCAGTCACTTCTCTCCGATTTCCTTTTTACTTAGAGCTACTTCATATTGTTCAAATAGAGAATATGACCTCTTATCCCCAGGAGAAATGGAATTTATTTTTTATTAAAAGCATTTACTAATGCTTAGATCCATCATATCTTGTACATTTCCAAAGCAAACTGAGCAAAAGGTCAATGTAAATGTTCTTATGAATCAAATTCTAACATGTTCACATCCTAGAAAGGCCAGTCTTTAGATAAAACTGCTGAAAAAAAATCTTGTTTTAAAAAATGGTGCTTTCTGGTTCTTAAGCCAGATGGTCAGAAAATAGTGACTAGTTTATATGTATATACCTAATTTTAAAAGGTAGATGAATGTTTCACTTTTTTTAACCTATAGCTTTACTTGCAAACATCAAATAACATTAATAAAATGTTAAATAATATATAAACTGAAATCTTTAAAACCTAATAATTAAATGAAAGATTTTATACCTAATAAAGTATAAAAACAAAATTATAGATTAAGACATATAATATGATTCTAATTTTTTATAAAAAGTGTATATAATTTCTGTAGACACATAGGCAAGATAGATGCCAAAATGTTGAAAGTGATTATCTTTAAATACTAAGGTATTAGGATATTTTTACATTATTCTCCTTTCCTCTTTTGAGTTTTCTACAATAAACATTTTTTACTTTTGTAGACACAGAAGAGCTGTAAAAATTAAAATTGAAAAGAACTTAAATGTTTCCATTTTTAAAAACTAATAGTATGTGGGCATCAGAGGGTGTGATTACAGAGGGTGTGATTTCCCCATGGTGATGGGAAGGAAGAGCAGGCTCTGGAGCCCGGCCATTCCTGTCCAGGGACCTTCGCTGTAGCCTTGGGATGCTTCTCAGCACAGTTTAGACCCCCGTCTAAGCAAACAAGAGCTGATAATAGTGAAAAATACCACCACCACCCCTCTTTTGGTTCTGATTTTGGAAGTAGAATTCTGAAGGCTCTATCATTGAAAGAACTACCCCTTGAGCCATTTCTGGTTAATACTTCAAATTTGGAGTTGCATTCATCTAAAATATCTCTAAAGTTGAAGACAGGTCATGTTGCCGTTTGCTCTCTGGTGCCTATTGGGATAATGTGGTTTGTTTCACATCTCCTCCCAAATCAGGTCACAGCAAAGCCTGGCCCTCTCTTAAGATCGCTCCTGGCTACTGTAGCAGAAACTGCCCTGCTGCCTTTGTTTCCCCAAAGCATACTATAGATTTGAGGAGTGGGATAGTGGAATGTATTTGCACCATAAAACAGGAACAACTGTCTCCCAGCACAGATGGGCTGTTCTCTGCCACAGATGTTTCTCCCTGGCCACATCTCTCTGCTGTATTCGTCATTCTCCTCTTTCTTCCCAGCCATTCCAACACAACCTGGAACTTTCTATGTATTTTGTCATATAAAGTAGTTAGCACCCCAACATCTACCCCACTAGCAGTGCTTCTGAGTCCAAATTTACTTGCAGGCCAATATTTGCACATTCAAAACCATTTTAAAATAATAAGAATCTCTTACTCCCTGTCCCCATCCCTAGCCATACAAAGAGCCAGGAAAAGCTCTAAAATTAAGAGCATTCTTTTATTTGATTCACTGGGGGGGGGGGGATTGTTTTAATTTTTGTTCAAGGGTTTTTGTTTGTTTGTTTGTTTTGTTTTGTTTTTTTTTGAGACAGAGTCTCACTTTGTTGCCCAGGCTAGAGTGAGTGCCGTGGCGTCAGCCTAGCTCACAGCAACCTCAAACTCCTGGGCTCAAGCGATCCTTCTGCCTCAGCCTCCCGAGTAGCTGGGACTACAGGCATGCACCACCACGTCCGGCTAATTTTTTTGTATATATATTAGTTGGCCAATTAATTTGTTTCTATTTATAGTAGAGACGGGGTCTCGCTCTTGCTCAGGTTGGTTTCGAACTCCTGAACTCAAAGGATCCGCCCGCCTCGGCCTCCCAGAGAGCTAGGATTACAGGCGTGAGCCACCGCGCCCGGCCTGTTCAAGGGTTTTTTTCCCCTCTAGTAATGTATACCTGGATCAAATTTGCACACAGAGCTCCTGTCCTGTCCTGACCAAGAACAAGTCCCAGTAGTGAGCATTTTGCATCATTTCTTGCCACTGTTTGAGGTCTCTCTGAGATATGGCTAATAAGTCAAAATATCTAAATAATCATGATAACAACAACTATGTATTTGGAGGTTACAATATGCTACCTACTGCTCATCCTCAAAACAAGGTAGTAATATCTACCTTGTAGATATTGGTTTACAGATGAGCAAAATGAGGACAGAGAAGTCAACAGACTTTCTAAATTGCAGAGATTCAATAAGAGAACTTGAATCCCAAATTGTCTGACTTCAATGCCATCACTCTTTCTATGACATCAAATTTAATTAAAAAGCAATTTATGGGATTGAGAGTCCAAATCGATTCCTTTCTTCCTCCCAGCACTATCTTACTGAAAGCACGTGAATGATGTCTCTAAACTTTTCTATTGTTCAATTAAACCAGTAGAACTGCACTCTTAGTGCATAAAAATCATCCTTTGGGTTCAGCCACCAGCAGATACAGCAGGAACCCTGTATCATATCAATTAATCTCAGTAGGATCCTGCTCTACACAACAGTGTGGAGTCCTGGTATAAACTCAAAAGCTAGACTTAAGGTATAACACCTTGTGATACTCATTTAGCCAACTTGGACCCTGGCTTTTCATCTGTAAAGCCGGGTTTCTGGATAATCACTGAGAACTGTAGTTGTTTTTGATTTTGTGCATATCATTTGCATATAGGTAGTTGTTCATTCTGTTTCCCAAGATTATGGTGCTGACAGTTCTAGGTAGATACCCTTGGGTATTTCACAAGGAAAAGAGTATTTTCAATTTAAAGCCCAATAGGATTATGTTGAGTGAGCACAAGAGGATCCTTTCCCATAGGACAGGACAATAAAGAAAACAAGCAGTTCGGGACACTGTTCACAACAGTGAAAATACTCAATGTATTACGTTGAACCAGACGAAATGGCTGATATTCAGCCAATTATTATTCTCAAAAATAGCAATTTCATATAGTTCAACCTGATAGTGAGCTAGTGATATCAATAATAGTAATTATAATAATAGCTAATATTTGCTAAAGGCTTACCATGTACTAATTTTTTTGCTGTGAGAGTGCATTATAGCAAGCCTGGAATTGACCCGACTTGTTTCACTGAAATAAGAAATGTAGCCACACAATGCTAACTCCTGCCCAAGGCATGATCACACTGATTAATAGGGTTGCTTTGCAGCTATGGGTCTGAGGAATGTGGGGGCAGTGTGTACCAGCTTGTCAGCATTGTTTATTGGTAAGAGTGAGATACATGATTTGTACCTAATATTTTTTTTTTGAGACAGAGTCTCGCTTTGTTGCCCAGGCTAGAATGAGTGCTGTGGCATCAGCCTAGCTCACAGCAACCTCAAACTCCTGGGCTCAAGCAATCCTCCTGTTTTAGCCTCCTGAGTGGCTGGGACTACAGGCATGCAACACCATGCCCGGATAATTTTTTTCTATATATATGTTAGTTGGCCAATTAATTCCTTTCTATTTATAGTAGAGACAGGGTCTCGCTCTTGCTCAGGCTGGTCTCAAACTCCTGAGCTTAAACGATCCTCCCATCTTGGCCTCCCAGAGTGCTAGGATTACAGGCGTGAGCCACCACACCCGGCCGATTTGTACCTAATTTTGGTGAGATACCACCCTCCCACATTACCACCACTCAAGAGGGCTTTACTGTTGAGATGCTTAGTAGCAAAAATATGCCTAAGTGACCAGCAGGTTATAAGAAATCCTAGCCAGGACTCCATTTTGGTGACCTGGTTCTGAGGTATTTCATGCACACGTTAATGGTTCCTGATTTGAGAGAGAAAGAGCCTGCCTGGGCTCTTACAGAGGAAGGATGGTTGGAGCTCATAGCTGTCTTCTTCAAACTCGTCTGAGGCAGCTTTTGGTGGTATTGCATATCTTCCCTTCAATGCTATTTCTATATTGTATCCTTCTGCAATATACTGTAGATATGTAAGTTTGGTAATTTTGGGTCCTGAGTCTTCTTCAGCAATTGAACCTGTATACTTGCTTCCATTTGTACGTAGACATTTGGTCTACTAATTTCTTAGTCCTCACAATAACTCCTGAGATAGGTAGTTATCTCCATTTTACAGAGGGGTAAACTGAGGCACAGAGTGGTTACATGACTTTTCTAAGACCATATTGCAAATAAGAAATGAAGCCAGGGTTTCATCTCAGGCGAAGAGGAGGGAATTAATAGCATTGAAAACTATGTCTGAAAAAGGTCAACCAATCTGAGTTTTAAGAAAACAAAACTTTTAGAAGTAAAAATGATAATAAAAAAGAAAGAAAACAAAACTTTTGTGGGGAAAAAGACTATAAGTAAATATAAAGAATACAATAAGATGAATGGAGAAGGAAGAAAATTGATTGAAATGAAGGGGATAAAAGAAAAATAATCCACAACTTTTTGCTATACATAGTAGCTGGAAAGAAAGCAAGAAATGATAATAATGATGTTTCATATATAACAACCATCTCCCCCTCTGGCAACTGAGAACTGTGTTCATTCCTGCTGTTGTAACAAAATATCACAGGCTGAGTAATTTGTAAACAATATAAATTTATTTCTCATAGGAATGGGAAGTCCACTATCAAGGCACTGGCAGTTCATTGTCCACTGAGGGCCTGTTCCATTGATGGCATCTTCTTGAGGTGCCATCCCCACATGGCAGAAGGAGTGGAAGGGCAAAAGAGCCTAGCTAATTCCTAGAGCCCTTGCATAAGGGCGCTGACATCTGTTTGAGGGCAAAGCCCTCCTGACCTGACACCTCCTAAAGACCTCACCTCCTAATACCATCACCTCGAGGTCTAAGTTCCAACATATGAATTTTGGAAGGACACGTGCATTCAAGCCATAGCAGGAACTGTCATGGACACGTAAGACAGAGCCCATATTTACTAACACTTCCCAGCTTAACACATGTCAACTCCTGGCTTCTCATTACAAGCTCCCCTCACTCTTTGCCTGAGGAGTTCCTCTGGCTTCAGGAACTTGCTCAGCTCCTTTCTCACCAGCAGAGTGGGCCAAAGTGCCAGGAGTTGATGTCCCTAGAAGCACCCCTCAACCAACAACACATAGTGAGGAGGGGAATGGACACTCCAGCTCCCTCACCTGTATGGTAGGTGTTACACAGTGTTTCTCAGACTTTCCCAATGGATGGGGTTGGAGGGATTGGAGAGATGTTGGTTGAAGGATAAAACATTTCAATTAGACAGAAGGAATAAATTTAAGAAATCTATTGTACATCATCATGGTAACTATAGTTAATAACAATATATTATATACTTGAAAATTGCTAAGAGAATAGATTTTAAGTGTTCTTACCACAAAAATAATGGTAAGTATGGGAGATGATGCATATGTTAATTAGGCTGATTTAGCCATTACATAATAGATACATATTTCAAAACATCACCTTGTAGGCTGGGCATGGTGGCTCATGCCTGTAATCCTAGCACTCTGGGAGGTCGAGGCAGGTGGATCGCTCAAGGTCAGGAGTTTGAAACCACCCTGAGCAAGAGCGAGACCCCATCTGTACTATAAACAGAAGAAATTAATTGGCAAACTAAAAATATATATATAGAAAAAATCAGCCGGGCATGGTGGCACATGCCTGTAGTCCCAGCTACTCTGGAGGCTGAGGCAGGAGGATTGCTTGAGCCCAGGAGTTTGAGGTTGCTATGAGCTAGGCTGACGCCATGGCATTCTAGCCAGGGCAACAGAGTGAGACTCTCTCAAAAAAAAATAAAAAATAAAAAAATCACGTTTGTATACCATAAATATATACAATTTTAATTTGTCAATTAAAAAAAAAAAAGGAATAGGAATTCCCCTGAAGTGGACTTATGTTTTAATTGGCCATAGCAGTAACCAACCTGTTCAACAATAGACTCTTTTTTTTCTTGTTCTTTTGTTTTCTTTTTTTTTTTTCCTTTTCTTTTTCTTTCTTACTTTTTTTTTTCCTGGCTTCTTTCTCTTCTTTCTCTCATTTTCTCACTCTCCTACTGGTGGGTTCTAAGATCACTTCTCAAAACAGACTACCTGAACTCACATCCTGTGGCAGCACTTTTTTGGGGAAACAAAAATCTAAAATAGAAAACAAAGAGACTAAAGCACCCCAGACAAATGGGTGCGGCAAGATATTTCTAAGGAAACTGGAGAAGAGAAGGGTGACTTAGCAAACTTTGCTTGCAGGGTTGGAAAGTAAACTCAGCACTACACAGATGTTCCCAGAACCAACGTGGCTGCCTATTGCTTGGCTATTGCTATATGGTTAAATTTTTCTCTTTTGATCTAAAATTGTTACAAAAGAATAAGATAGAGCCAAGCAAAAGGAAATAAGATAAGAGACTGTTATGTGGTTTTTTGTGAGAGGAAGAGGGCAAAAGAAAAGTCTTTTGAAAGGAAGATGCAAAGCATGATTCATATCTCTAACCTAAGTAGATTATGCAGCTCCTAGCAAATGCCTTCCATTTAGTACATACAACTCAGCAAATGTTTGCTGAGTGAGTGAGTGGATGAGGGGATGCCTGAATGCATTAATAAATGAGTGAAGATTTGCTCTGCCAAAGAAACCCTCTTGTTGCCCATTCCTGAAGACAAAGGGAAGAGGAAAGAGCACGGTGACCTTCATAATCAAGTTAATGTAGGAGGCTTTATGATGTAAGTCAAGGCGAGGCAGAGTCAGAAGCACTCATCATAAGGCCAGGGTGTAACTTAAGAGCAAATAGATGCAAGGTTCCGGAATAAGAGAAAGACAATTCATAAACCTGACTGGCGTGGGAAAAATTTGGAAGAAAACCTTGAAGAATCAGCTGTGTGTGATTTCGGATGTTCTAGAGGAAATTTTATGGACTCTTGAACATTAAGGAGCTATAGCTGGAAGAATGATCTTTGTGATCCTCTGGCGCTATCCATTTTAGAGAAGTCTGCCTCACAGATGACATTTGCAACAGTCTTTATCCCCCGACCTAAACTATCACCCTCCTCCATCCCTATCTCCTTTCCTTCTTCCTTCCTCCCTCCCTTTTCCTTCCCCTTCCTTCTGCCTTCTGTCCCAGTGCCCTTCTTACCATCCTTCCTCCTTTTTATCTCCCTTCCTCCCTTCCTTTCTTCCTGTAAATAATTACAGTTAAGCAATGTGACAGTTGATTTAAATGAGATGTCAAAAGAGGAAGAAGTTGGGCTTTAGAGAGGCGCAGTAAATCAGGAAAGAATAATCTGTAGAGATATCACTCGAGTGGATCATCAAGGAAGAGTTCTAGAAGGCAGGACTGAGGAAGGGGACTGGAGACAGGAAGTGTGGACTGTAAAGGAGTGGGGGTGTCGCGCAGAGCATGAGCTGCTGGCTGCTGTCCCTAAGAGAGTAAATGGTGTGCACGGGGAGGGGCAGAAGGTGACGTGGGATAGTTGAGAGGGGCCAGATTTCAAATTGGCTGGTGCCTGACACCATCAATGGCTATTCCCAAATGTGAGCACACGGCCCTCCCCACTTCCCTTGTACAAACACGTGGACCAGCACACCCTTGTTTTCAATGTGACTGATACAAATTCATATACCATTTCTGATATATGAGTGGCCCTGGATTATGCCATCTGTGGGGATTGAGGCTACAGCCATCAGGTGACACTGCCCATGTGGCTTAACAAAACCAGAGTAATAGTGATCCAAATCTGGTTTAACAACAAACCCCAGACTACAACTGGCTCCCGCCTGGGTCGTATATTTGTATGTGGGGGAGGATGGGCCTGGAATGTCTCTCCACTGGGAACGGATGGAGGTGGCCTTTGTCTCCTGTGATTATTGCCAATGAAATCTATCTATTGTCTCCTGTGATTATTGACAATGAAATCAAAGATCAGAAGCTCAATCTATGAAAGGATTTTATATGGGAACTTGATGTGATTAGATTTGCATTCTAGAAAAAAAATTAAGACAATTGGGATAGCAGTAGCATTAGTTTAATTTATGCTCAAACTTTAGAAGTGAACCCCCTTGTAAGATGTGACTCCTTAAATCCTTGAGTCACAACAGGGAAGGAAAATTGTTCAGCATGCATTAAAGGTACAGAGGCTTAATATTCATGACACTGAGGAAACATTTTGGAATTCCCTGCTTATTCACCATTAATACAAGGGAATCAAAGGTCCTCTTAAAGATGGCCTGATTTGGCCACTCAGACACATGGACTTTCTTTTCCTTCCTTCTTTTATGTTAGCTCCGTGGTTCTCAAGGTTGCACGTTTAGTTAGATTGTATACACAAAACCATACATGCTGTACTGTGTGGGAAATGTTGAAGAATCATTTTGACTCCATGAGACTGTTGCTTTATGTGCTGTCTCTAGCAACCTAGGTTTAAGATTCTCGTCTCCAGTCTTGTCCAATAGTCCAGGAGTTGAGATAAGAAGGGCAGGACCCAAGGCAATGGCTGCAGAAATATGAACAACATCTTATCTAGGGAACAGAAGTTGGCTTCCTAATTCTGTCTCCCGCTCCTAATTCTCATCATTCCCCCTCCTGCTTTCGACCCACATTGTCTGTGGCTTCACCCTGCCCATCATTTGCTAGCTGTTGGGTTAGGTGATGAGCCCTCACAATACTCAGGTGTCTGGGATGGTTACACATTCTCCTTTCTCCCCCTTCTCTGCGTGGAAGCCCAGAGCTTGTGGCAAGTTCGTGACCTCAGAAGGTTGACTCATCTTCACCCACATTACACAAAGCTGGTATAGATCTCCCACAGTGAGTATAATCTTTGTTAAAAATTCTTTTTCAGTTTTCTTATCAATGAGCCGGGCATAATAAGAATGGTGACCTCGGCCGGGCGCGGTGGCTCACGCCTGTAATCCTAGCACTCTGGGAGGCCGAGGTGGGCGGATTGGTTGAGGTCAGGAGTTCGAAACCACCCTGAGCAAGAGCGAGACCCCGTCTCTACTATAAATAGAAATAAAATTAATTGGCCAACTAATATATATAGAAAAAAAATCAGCCGGGCATGGTGGCACATGCCTGTAGTCCCAGCTACTCGGGAGGCTGAGGCAGCAGGATCACTTGAGCCCAGGAGTTTGAGGTTGCTGTGAGCTAGGCTGACGCCACGGCACTCACTCTAGCCTGGGCAACAAAGCGAGACTCTGTCTCAAAAAAAAAAAAGAATGGTGACCTCATGTTTGTCAGAGGATTAAACTGAACAATGAAGGTGACGTTTTCGGCATAGTAACTAGACAGTAAATTCTCAAATGCATGTTGGCTACTTCTTTCCTAATGTCTAGGACTTTTTACAAAGTAATCCACTTATTATTTTTAACTTTTATGGAAACATAATAGTTATACCCCATTTATTTTTAAGTTTATGCAAAAGAATAATATTTTCAGACAACAAACTGGGGATACACTTATGCTGACTTCTGGCTTGATATTCTGCCAAAGTTTACTTTTTGGCTCTGGCTTCAATCTTTGAAGGCTTCAATCTTTAGAAGGCTGAAAAGCTGATTACCCTTTTCATTCTCATTCCTCATATTCTTGTACTTTTCCATAACCAGTGATCATATATTCAGGTAGGTCATTGTCATACATAATCAACATAACATCTTCAGCTATGCCAATAAGACCTATCACTCAAATTTTTTGTGACTATCTAAATATTTTCTTTTATTCTACATGTAACTTAAAGTGAAAAGTACCCTATGTGCCTTATATATTGAAATTCTATTAGTCATTTGAAATAAATGCATACTTATTATAGTAAGTTGACATGCTATCAGAATTTAAAGTAATGGTTAAAGCTACTAAAATTCGGTACATGAGCACAAGAGGATTTTCAGATAATTAGATGAAGAAGAAAATAGATTAATATTTAATAATCTTAAGAGAGGACAGTAGCTAGAGGCATTTAAGAAAAGTATTATATACTTTGTAAGCCAACAAATCTTATAAAATCTTAAATAATAAAAGGCAGAATATTCAAGATTCATAATTTTAATATCTGCAAAATTGATATACTTTCATTTCTAACTTTATGAAAAATAACCTTAACTTATTACACTTTTAAATTCTTTTAAAGAATTGTATGTAGTCTTCTTCATTTCTATCTGGCCCATGAGTATATAAAGAAAGATTCTTATTTATGAATTCTTCTCATCTTAGAGGGGAAACTAAAAGCACATTACTGACTTTACATTTCAATACTTCACAAGGAAGAATACTTTAAAATTATATACAATAACATCCATGATTAATCAACTTTAATCCAGACATAATAAATAATATAAACCAAAGAATAAAGTAACAGAGAAAAATGCCTATTTACAGACCACACATAGTGAACGGCATTACCTAGTGTTGTACAGTGTATAACCTGTGCTACTGTGTACAGAGGCCTTATATATTCAGTATCAGCAATGTGCAGAATAATGTGACCTTAGTCACAACCTAGGGGCTAGCAGTGCTGATAAACTTTTATTTTTATACTATAATACTAAAAATCTTAATTTGATTACTAATATTTTTTAAAATAAAATTTTCATAATAATTACTTTTAAGTAAATATTTTCAGATTTATTCTTTCTTTTCTTTCTTTCTCTTTCTTTCTTTCTTTCTTTCTTTCTTTCTTTCTTTCTTTCTTTCTTTCTTTCCTTCCTTCCTTCCTTCCTTTCCTTTCCTTTCCTTTCCTTTCCTTTCCTTTCCTTTCCTTTCCTTTCCTTTCCTTTCCTTTCCTTTCCTTTCCTTTCCTTTCCTTTCCTTTCCTTTCCTTTCCTTTCCTTTCCTTTCCTTTCCTTTCCTTTCCTTTCCTTTCCTTTCCTTTCCTTTCCTTTCTTTCTTTCTTTCTTTCTTTCTTTCTTTCTTTCTTTCTTTCTTTCTTTCTTTCTAACAGGGTCTTGCTGTGTTGCCCAGGCTGGAATGCAGTACCCTTATCATAGCTCACTACAACCTTGAATTCCTGGGCTCAAGTGATCCTACTGTTTCAGTCTCCTGAATAGCTAAGACTACAGGTACATACCATCATGCCCAGCTTAATTTTTCCATTTTTTGTAGAGATGGGGTCTTGCTTTTGCTCAGGCTGGTCTCAAACTCCTAGCTTCAAGCAATCCTCCTGCCCTAGCCTCTCAAAGTGCTGCAATTATAGTCAGATTTATTCATTCTTGAAGGCCAGAAGTTATCCTGAAATATGATTACTATCCTCAGTAAAACATCTATTTTAGTACTGACCATTTGGTGTTTAGCCAAGGTGTATATTCAGTACAACTCTAAATATGTGAGGATTTGTTTTCTGTATTCTTTTTCTTGTTATGATAATGGTAATCGCACTTCATATTAACGCAATACTCGTGTGCAAAAATTTTGATTATTTTTCTCTAATCAAACTGAGCTAAGTTCCTATGAACTTCTATTCCTTCTAATAACAGAAAAGGTAATCTGGCCAATGCAAAGGAAACTCAACCCCTTCTGAATTAAAAATCTCAGTTTCTTTTAGATAAGTAAATCAGTCCAGTTCCAGACTTCTCTCCTGTTTCCTCTCCTTTTCTTCCTAGGAATGATCTGAGATCCAGAGTATCAACCCTATGTCTTGACCTAGGGCACCTACCACTCAGCACTAGTCAATTGTCAACATTAGGACTTGGGGCTGCCCAGTCATCTCTATGATGAGAGAAGAGAGGCTGGAGATCCAGAACTTTATATAAAAATCTTTTAATTTGTGACTGTTGGCGAGTGTTTGCCCCTCCAGATCCACTCTTCATCCTCCTTGGCCCAGCCCTGTGCAGGGAAGATGGCTTTTAGGGACAGCATCAATGAACTTCTTTGCCCTCTGGTTTCCTGTTGGACTTCTCGAGTGGGAGTCACCAGCCAGGTTATTGGGGGAGAGAGAGCATTGAGGAAGGAGGGTTCCTTTTCCACCTCCCTCTCCACAAGGATTGGGGTGAGTTGGGCTGGCCATGGCTCTGATCCTCTACCAAAGACTTCTGTCCAGAAGCCCTTCCAGGCATGGGATTGTACTGGAGTTACAAGCACCAGAGTGTTTGCCATGTTCTGCGATCTTCCCTTAACTCTGTTCATACCTTCGTAAAGAGTTTGATTGAGAGTGAGTGCCACCTGTTTCCTGCCAAAGCCAAGATTGATTCAGAAATGAATTTGACATTTTCTTTTTTAACTCTATGAGCTAAATAAAACAAAACAACAGCAAAAAATAAGCCAAATAAAATCATGTTTACAGATCAGATTTGGCCCATGGGATATAAATATTTTATTTATAGCACCTCCTATGACATATTTTTGCCTTAAAAAGTAATCTAAATTCAATCAAATATGTCTACATTGCAGTTTAGAGGAAATAAGAGTGATGGAAGAATGAGTTAAGTGACATGATCCAGGATATGGGACATTGCTTTAGGGTAAATGACTCAGTTTCCTTAACAAATCAAAGGCATGGAAAAGGGGGAGCTGGGTGGGTGAAAACTATAGCGTATAAGAAACTTAAGTGACAAAATAGCCATTCACATCAACATGTGAATCTTGTTTGGGTCTTGATCCAAACCAATGCCTTTGAGGCAATCATGGAATTTTAATATAAACTTGATATGAGATAACATTAAACTGTTATTGTTAATGTTTTAATCTCCGTATTTAAGTCAATTAGAAATGTTTCATGAAGTACCCATTAGAGTTGCATGATGAAGAATATGTAATGCCTGATGTCTGGTGTGGGCTTTAAAATGCAAGAATAACAGATGAAGAAATGGGGAAGGGATAAATACATGAAAATCAGCAAAATCGTGGCAATTGTTGAAGTGAGATGATGCTACATAGGGCTTTATCCTTCTCTTCTCTCTACTATTCTGAGTGTTTGAATTTTCCAAAATAAAATATTGTTGAAAATAGGAAGCAAAGATTTGCTTGTTTATATTCAAGCAAAATTCCACTGTAGAACAATGCCATAATCTACCCTATACCAGCTCTTCCCAAGAAAGGCCCCTGTGAGCCTGCACCTTAGGGAAGCTCCCTCCTTCCATGCAGCTTTCATCCAAAATGGGCTCACCCAGTTCTGGTGTCCCAGATCCTGCTCTTTTGTCTCCTGCCTTGCTTTCACTTCTCTGCCCAGTGCATTAGATAAACCTTTTTCTCTGCCTAGCCTGATTCTGGATTTTCAGCCCTGGGTGTTGGGTTTCCACACATCTTGGCCTTTACTATTTGGGACAGGAGTTGGAAAATAACCTAACAGTTGTAATCTAAGAGACTGCCAAGTTAGCAGGTGGCCACCTTTCTGGGATGATGGAATTCCCACGTAAGACTGCCATAGAGATTACTGTGGCAAATTTATTTTCTCGTATTAATGTGCAAAAATCAGTATCATCTCACAATTTGGAAAAGGAGAAACATACAAAAAGTAATAATTAAAAAACTTGATTGAAGGGAACAAATAATTCTTTGGAAATGTTGATACATAATTCAAATTGCTTTAATCATCAGGCATTATTTATAATCATATAAAAATCACTAAAATCCAAGATCTACTCCTTAAGGGCATTTATCAATCAGTAAAGCTACCCAGTTTTACACACACACACACACACACACACACACACACAGATGCACACACACATGGATGCATGCACACACACACACATACACACACATACCTTTCAGCCTCACTTCTGGTCCAATTACCCTCTTTAAGAATATATTTCTAAGCCTAGCACTCTGGGAGGCCGAGGCAGGTGGATCACTCAAGGTCAGGAGTTCGAAACCAGCCTGAGCAAGAGTGAGACTCTGCCTCTACTAAAAATAGAAAGAAATTAATCGGCCAACTAAAAAAATATATAGAAAAAAAAAATTAGCCGGGCATGGTGGTACATGCCTGTAGTCCCAGCTACTCGGGAGGCTGAGGCAGGAAGATTGCTTGAGCCCAGGAGTCTGAGGTTGCTGTGAGCTAGGCTTACACCATGGCACTCTAGCCTGGACAACAGAGTAAGACTCTGTCTCAAAAAAAAAAAGAACATATTTCTACTCTTTGAAATATACCATTTTTAAAATTATCTATACATGTCATATTATCCATGAAATATTATTTCCACAAAGGCAAGCTTAATAATAAACACCTTAATTTTAAACACCAAATCATTTAAAATTAAAGATATTATGATTGGGGAATACAATATGTTAATTAACTTTTAAGAATGGAAAGTAAAAAGAGCTAGATATTCCATCTGAAAGTTCTAAAATATTTCAATCATATGTGCTATTCTGTAAATGATTTTAGTTACAGATAGTTAAAATAGTGAAATTTTTAAGCAAAATAAATAAATCCTTATGTACCATGGTTGGAGTGCTAGGAAGAAATAATACTTTCAGATTCTAGTTTGATGATCTTCTCAAATGGTCAAGGATCATTCTTGTTTCTCATTGTTCGGTTTTGCCACATTACTGTATTCAATAATACTATACAAAAGTCATGTGACTTGGATCAGAATTCAAGCTTTTGTTTTGCTGATTAACACATATGGAATAGCACATGCCTATGACATGACCTTGGGCATGCCATTTGATATTTTTGTCTCAATCTTTGCATCTTTAAAATGCCAATGTAATATAATATGTCCAACATTGGGTTAAACATGAAAGGTGTTTGGCACAATGGAAACACTGCTATGTAGCTGTCAGCCTTTATTGTGGATCTGTGACTGAGTCCCTTAACTTCTTTGAATCTCATTTTTATCAAAGCAATGAGGACAACACCTCCTTCACTTGTTAAAGACAAAATGAAATAACACACAGGAAAGTACAAAACTATATTTGCAGCCAGGCGTGGTGGCTCACCCCTGTAATCCTAGCACTCTGGGAGGCTGAGGCGGGTGGATTGCTTGAGGTCAAGAGTTCGAAACCAACCTGAGCGAGACCCTGTCTCTACTAAAAAAAAATAGAAAGAAATTAATCGACCAACTAAAAATATATATACAAAAAATTAGCCGGACATAATGGCACATGCCTGTAGTCCCAGATACTTGGGAGGCTAAGGCAAGAGGATCCCTTGAGCCCAGGAGATTGAGGTTGCTGTGAGTGAGGCTGATGCCACGGCACTCACTCTAACCTGGGCAACAAAGTGAGACTCTGTCACGTTGACAAAAAAAAAAAAAAAAAAAAAAACCCAAAACTATATTTGCTCTGAAAATGTGAGTTATCACCCTGATCACATGCCAAGATGCATGGTTAGACCTATCTTTGACAGAGAGATATAGAAATTGAGAAGAAGAATTTTTTTTTTTTTTTTGGAGACAGAGTCTCACTTGTTGCCCAGGTTATAGTGAGTGCCGTGGTGTCAGCCTAGCTCACAGCAACCTCAAACTCCTGGGCTCAAGTAATCCTGAGAAGAAGAATTTTTAACAAACACTTAAAATGCCTTTAACAAAAGTTTTTAGCCAATCCTAAAAAATGACCGGCCTTAATGTCTCTTAAATGATGTGTGCTTTTAAACCAACACCCTGCTGGAAGACACATACACACATACACACACACACACACACACAAGACAAGAGGCTAGTTTTAGGTGGTAGAGAGGGGAAATAAGGGAAGCCTTAGAGCTGAGTCAAAGAGTTTACAGAGGAAATAAGTGAGCCCATAGATAACACTAACGTGTGCTTTTACTAAGCACATTACACAGAACTCTTTCAATTGCAAGTGGCAAGAACCTAGCTCAAACTGGTTCAGCAAAGGAGTTTTTACTGGCTCGTGTAACTGAAAAAGTCTAGAGTTAGATCATCCTTAAGCATGACTAAATCCAGGCAGAATTGGTTCCCCAAGGAAAATCAGGGATTTGGACACCAGAAAAATCAATGAATGGGCACTGTAGAGTCAAAACAATATATGCCTATGACAGTAAATATGCCAGAAATCATTTAGAACGAGAAAGGTAGAACTCATACTCTATCCACATACTTGATGGACACTCTGCTATTTAAGTCTTGAAGCTGTATCAAGGTTCTGATGATGATATAGATCCCATGATGACTTTATTGGGCCAAATTTTATTTTAGAAGACACAAATATTCTCAGGATAATATTAATAAGTACAAATTGCCCAGCACAAAACTTGGCACATCATTATATTATCTTCCTTTCTCACTCCCTTGCATACTCACTTTAAACAGATTTGGTCCACATCAATGAGAACATTTTGGCTACAAGCATCAGGACGCTAAAGATAACTGTGCCATAGCTCCCAAGAGTTCTCATCAGCTCAACTCAGTTCTGAGACGGCAATCTCAGCCCCAATTTTCAATGCTCAGGAAAGGATACTGGCTGGCCCACTCTGACCGGAAGCTACCACCAATCTACTCAGTGATGGCCAGAGAGACAGGGCCACATATTATGAAAATGACACATGCACCCACCTCTAGGCTCAGTGAATGGAAAAGAAGAGATATTATAATATACATTCAGAGACGTGCAAATCACTATGGCAGGGGAGCACACCTAAAAGTGTCTATAAGAGAATATTCTTTAGAAACACATTGCAGGACTTCTCTAATGAGGCCCTTTCCCTTTAATAATTTGGAGTATCAATGGGACTGGCAAGGATACCACCAACATTTCTCCTCCATTTAGCTAAGGAAATCTTCAGGCTGTGAATTGGCCTGGGAGAGTCAGCAATCTGCCATATTGAGGAAGGGAGCCAATTCACTGGTCAAAGGCAACAGAATGCCAAAGAGCTAGAGAAGCATCAGTAGCACTGTATCCCGGGACCTGTAAATATCCCATCTGGCTGGACGTAGGCAGCCTTTTACCGCAGTGACCAATCTTATAAACTAGAAATAGGCGACAAATTATTATTTTCACCTAGTGGAGGACAAATAATATAAAAACAAATAGAAAACAAAGCTAATTGCCTCCGTTCCTAAGTCCTAGATTTTTTTTTTAAATAAACTTTTTGTTTTAGAATACTTTTAGACTTACAGAAAAGTTGAAAAATAGTAGAGACTTTTCATATACTCCATATCCAATTACTCTCATTGTTAACATCTTACACGAGGCTGATATGTACTGAAGTCCACATTTATTCAGATTTCCTTAGTTTTTACTTAGTGTTCTTTTTTTGTCCTAGTATCCCACCAAGGATACATTACATGGAATTGTCATGTTTTCTTAGGGTCTGCAAGACCGTGACAGTTTTTCAGACTTTCCATGTTTTCCATGACTTTGACAGTCCCGAGAACTTTTCAGGGATGATGTAGAACAGCACTCCCCAACCTCTTTGTCAGCAGGGACTGGTTTCATGGAAGACAAAAATCTTCATGGAAGATTTTTCCATGGACTGGGAGGTGGGGGGATAGGGGGATGGAGGGGTAGGTGGAGCTGGGGCCCGTGGTGCCAGCGATTGGGAGGGGAGTGGCTGTAAATACAGATGAAGCTTGCTCACTCCCTGCTGCTCATCTCCTGCTGTGTGCCCCCACTCCTAAGTTTCATTGAAAACAATTTTTCCATGGGGGGGCGGGCGTGTGGAGGAGTAGGGGTGGGGGTGGGGCACAGAAGAGCTCTGCAGCCCAGGGGTTGGGGACTGCAGATGTAGAATGTCTCTCTTTTAGGTTGGTATGATGTTTCTCTCGTGGTTAGAATGAGGTTAGGGTTTGGGGGAGGAAGACCACAATGTGCCATTCTTATCACAATATATCAAGAGCACATCCTATCAACATGATATCACTGATGGTAGGAAACTTGTTCATATGGCCAAGTAGTGTTGGTTAGGTGTTTCCACTGTGAAATTGCTCCTTTTTTGCCTCTTTCCATACTTGACTTTTTAGAGGACAGTCACTAGGCACAGCCTATGCTAAAGGGATGGGGAATTATATCATCCTTTCTGAGGGGGCCAGTATCTACATAAATTATTTGGAATTCTTCTGTCCAGGAGATTTGGTTATTCTCATTCATTCATTTATTCAAGCATTTATTTCAATGAGTAGGAACTTATGGGTATTTATTTTATACTTTGGGTTAAAGCCACTGCAACCTTATTTATTTTGTTGCTCAAAGTGTTCCAGCTTTGGCCATTGGGAGTTCTCTAGGCTGGCTCCTATGTTCCTTTGACATATCCACATCATTTTGTTGTAGTTGTTGTTTTTAGTATTTCCTTACTTTCTGACACAACAAGATTCTCCAGGCTTATCTCATATATTCCCTGCCCCAGCCCTAGAATCAGTGGTTTCTCCAAGGAACTCTAGTTATTAGAAAATGCTATTACAAACCAAGATCTGGGTGCTAGGTGTGCTTGCTGCTGTTAGGGTATTATTGTTTCTAGGGCCTTCAAGCAAACAGAGCTTGAAAATATGTGTGTGCATATACTAACTTGTGTGCACACACATATCTGTAATTATTTCTATATTAACTCATTGTATGCATATTAAGCTAAACATGAGTTCCCACCGATATCTTCGACTCTAGTGCCGTATGGTTTTTTCTAGCCTTCTTCTCTTTGTGAGACACCTGGCTACCACCATTTACTATTCATGTACTTATTGTTCAATCCCAGGTTTGCTTTTAAAAGTAAAAAATAAATAAATATACACCCAGATGGGAGATGGAGGTGATAGATATTGGCCCAAATAAGCCTCAGAAAAGCCTTTTCTGTAGAAGATTTATTTGTTCTCATGCTTATTGTTTAACCTGAAATGTTCATAATTCTTGACCTCCCAAAATGTGTTATGTGAACAATACTTAATAGGAAGGCAACTGGTTATCTGATGACACTATCCTTCAGTTTTTAGTTGGGGCTGGAGTTGAAGAAGCATCTTTACTCGTAATTGGACCTTATGGGACAGCCCTGGAGTCCAAAAATGTACATTGTAGAGATGTCATTGTTACTACTTACATGACGACAAAAGTCACTTTACCCCTCTAGACTTTAGTTTATCTTAGTTTCTTCGTCTGTAATTCATTCATTTAACAGACGTTTATTATGTGACCACTCTTGGTCAGTCACTGTGTGGTGAGCTCAGCAGAGAAATGCAATGAAAGGCCCAGTGAGGTAGAATTTAAAAGATTTAGGCTAGGAAATTGCCATTTTAATCTTATTTAAAAAAAAATGTTGAAGTAGCACTGCCCTATGGATCCAGTGATTTCACTTCAAAGTTTCTGTCCTAGAGAAACTCTTCAAGGATATTTACCGCAGAATTGGTTGTAAGAGAAAAAAGAAATTTTAAACAACATAATTAGTTATTATGACAGGACCCGATAAAAGGCTGTTTAATCAAGCAGTGGAATACTATACAGGAGGTAAAATGAATGAAGAGACGTACATACGTGAACATGGCTATATCTTGAAAGCATAAAGTTGAGAGAAAAAAGCAATTTGCAGAACAACATACTCAGCACAATACTATTTCTGCAAATGTTAAAACACACAGAACAGCACTGTATGTTTTATTAGATCATACATTTGTAGTAAAAGTATAAATCTATGAATTAGGTGAAAATATTTCAATTCCAGCTTAGTGGTTACCACTGGAGAAGGGAGGAGAATGGAATCAGGAAGAAGAACAAAGTGGCTCTCATTATCTCTGTAGAAATTTCCACATTAAAAAATTTTAAAGATCAGAAGAAAATATAGCTAGATGTTGATAGTTTTTTAATTCTAGGGTGTGCGTGTACATGTATATTTAATATGTTCTCTATCCTGTTATTCATTTGCTAGGTTGAAATATTATCTTTCAAAAAGCTGCTCACAGCCGGGCGCGGTGGCTCACGCCTGTAATCCTAACACCTTGGAAGGCTGAGGCGGGAGGTTCGTTTGAGCTCAGGAATTCAAGACCAGCCTGAGCAAGAGCAAGACCCTGACTCTACAAAAAATAGAAAGAAATTAATTGGCCAACTAAAAATATATAGAAAAAATTAGCCGGGCATGGTGGCACATGCCTGTAGTCCCAGCTACTCGGGAGGCTGAGGCAGGAGGATCACTTGAGCCCAGGAGATTGAAGTTGCTGTGAGCTAGGCTGACTCTGGCCCGGGCAACAGAGTGAGACTCTGTCTCAAAAAAAAAACAACAAAAAAAAACCTGCTCACAGTTTGCTTCAAACAAATGGGAATTCAAGTCACCATGAAGGCAATTTTTATGAATATCTGAAGTCAGCCATGAAGTCATTTCATCGTCTCTTCACCTCAAGAAGTGCCCATTTTCTGCCACCTGGTTTAGTCTTCTCTCTGGACTCCCATATCTGCTCCCTCTCCCTCCTTTTTTCACTCCCTGCAATTTAGCCATCTCCTCCGTGGCCTTGACTCCAGTCCCAGACTCTCACCATTTACTCTAACCAGCTTATCATGGAATTTCCCCCATGACGGTTTTCTTCCTAAGAGGAATTTTTGGTTCAAGTTGTAAAATAATACCAATAAGTTGAAAAATATGCTAATATTGTATTTGTATAAGGAAATTTATCAGAATGAGCCCTTTTTGACAGGTAGAGGTACATGGGGTCACTGCTCTGGGGGAAGGAGCAATCCAGAGCTGTTCTGCCATAGCAAGGGCCCAAGGGAGCCATGGTAGACATGAGGAGGCACTGCCCGGGCCTCCTTCAGGGACCGACTCATTGCCCAGCTTCTAAGAGTGCTAGTGTCAGTCAGTCTTTTGCTGTCAGCCCTTCAGAGACTGCATCAGCTGCAAAGAGTCACCTCCCCCAAGGTCACACCCTCTCTGAGGCAGCCCTTACCCGATGACTGATAGCAGCAAGGGTATAAAGGCCTGGTCATTTGGCCCAATGTGGAAGATTACTTATGACCCATCTTCTCTCTCCATGGAGTCAGCAAAGGCTGTTGTTAGGCTGGCATTTAAGTGTCAACTTCTTTCTACATCCGGTCCTGCTTTCTTACCTGCTATCCACAGGTATTGATCCCACGGGGACTCTCTAATAAGCATCCCGTGCATAAAACTCCATCGCTGCCTTGCCCTCTTTCCCCAACACTCTCTGGTATATGAAGTACAAGTTCATTAGTCAGCAATGACTGCCTTTTTTTGTTGGAGATAGTCTCGCTTTGTTGCCCAGGCTAGAGTGAGTGCTGTGGCGTCAGCCTAGCTCACAGCAACCTCAGTCTCCTGGGCTCAGGCAATCCTTCTGCCTCAGCCTCCCGAGTAGCTGGGACTACAGGCATGCGCCACCATACCTGGCTAATTTTTTCTATATATATTAGTTGGCCAATTAATTTCTTTCTATTTATAGTAGAAACGGGGTCTTGCTCTTGCTCAGGCTGGCCTCGAATTCCTGACCTAGAGCAATCCGCCCGCCTCGACCTCCCAGAGTGCTAGGATTACAGGTGTGAGCCACCGCACCCGGCCAGCAATGACTGCCTTAATGCTGAATAACAACTCCAAAAATCTCAGTGGCAAACTGAGTAGCACCTAAGTGGACACATAGGTACTACAGTAATAGGGTATTGGGCAGGGGGGAGGGGGGAGGGGGGCGGATATATACATACATAATGAGTGAGATGTGCACCATCTGGGGGATGGTCATGATGGAGACTCAGACTTTTGGGGGGAGGGGGGGAAATGGGCATTTATTGAAACCTTAAAATCTGTACCCCCATAATATGCCAAAATAAAAAAAAAATTAAAAAAAAATCTCAGTGGCATATAACAACAAATATTCACTTCTTGCTCATTAGTCTGCAGATCAATTAGCCTTTGCTGGGGTTGTTGATCTTAACTGGGTTCAGCTGGGGTTGGCTCAGGCCACAGCTCAGTTTCAAGTCTACTCCACTGGTCTTTCATTCTGAAACATAGGATGAAGGAACAGCAGCTTCTTAGGACACATTCTTCCTATGTGTGGCTGGCAGAGGTGTTGGAGGGCTGGCAGGAATCATAAGACCTCAGCTTAGAGCTGAAACTGTTGCTACTACTCTTATTACATTCGCAAAAACAAGTTGCATGGCCAAGCTCTTCTTGGGGATCTATTGGGGATCTTCTTGGGGATCTTCTTGGGAGATCTATTCCACATGTAGTGAAAGAAGGGAGGAACAAAGGACTGTCAGCAAAGAAGGCTGCCAACCACAAAGAACCTAAGAGATGGGAAGATTTTCCTAAAGCCAAGAAGCCTTCTGGGAAAAGGGGGAATGGGAGTCAGCCTTCTTCTCTAGGAGGTTCAGAATCACTAAAGCATTATTAGTTTGAACTGGGATGGACACCCCTGGGGTCCTTGACTGTAGCATGAGGGATTTGAGGGAGCAAAGACCTGCTTGCAATAAACAAGAGAGTTTCCTTCTCAGAGAGATTATAATGTAAATAATCTAAATTATTTTGTATGCCAAGCCAAAGAAGTAGGTCATATTGATTACAGGGAAATAAATCAGACATTTTTCTCTGCCCTCTAGGATTGTAGGGATACATGTAGAATGACAGTGCAAGGTTAGGTATTTAGCCTCTCTTCCAGATGTCCTATTCTACAGTTTTAAGATACAATGCATCTTCTCTTTGTGTAATACTCGTTTAGCAGGCCGCATGTGTGATGAAGAGTGCAGATTTAACAAGCTGTTTCATGCCAATGTCAGCACTCCCTATAGGATAAAGATGTGAGTTATCTACTGATCTGAAACACCAACCACCTGATTGCAACATCAAACAGCAGGCTGGAAGACTTGCCAACTTATGTGAAAAAGTACCTGACATTTCAAAATGTATAGCTCCAGGCAAGGCTGAATCCTGAAGACTGACATCTAATGGGAGTAACTGCTCTCATGACAGTACGCCAGTCACTGTTTTACTCTATGGACTAAATTAATATTTTAACATCACACAAAGAGATGCGTAAAAATACATGTGGCGTTAGTGTCAGTCCCCCGACTTCTTGGGGTTGTTAAGGCCCAGATAGCCAAGCCACATGCAGTCTCTAAGTCATTTGGGAGCACAACAGTGAGTTCACGACAAATGTGATCCTATCAGCAGTGGGCCTGTGAGCCACCATGTTTGCTTTGCAGAAAGGACTGATTTTTTTTTTTTTTACTTTGATTACCTGATTCCACGCCAGGTTACTGGGATCTTCAGCTCAATTCATGCCATTTACCTGGGATCATTCTGAGGTGTCCAGCTTCCTTTCCTCCAAAGTTAACTCCAACTCTCATACTTCCAGCTGATGAATGAAGTTTTGTTGAAACTCAGAAGCCTCATGAGCTCATGTATCATTGAGTAATAGTGCTGCCAGGAGGCCCCTTCTGGTGTGTTCTTCTACCCACCCAAGCAGATCCCTTGGAGAAAGCAATTCTGAATCAAGACTGATTGGCCACCTCACTCTTGACACTGCTGTTCATACTGTTTGGCTCTATTGTTGGGTAAAAGGATCCATCCCAACATGCTTCCAAGCTGACCTTTTCAAGTTGGGAAAACTACACCTGCATGTGTATTCACAGAGAATATTAAATATATTTATGTTAAATGAATACCACTGGCATCTTATTTTTACTTTTTCCTAGGGCTGTATTATCATCAGAAATGACAGAACCCTTGCTTGTGAGTGTTTTGCCCTCGGTTTCTATTGAAACATTTATTAGAATCTTGAGAAATTAGATCCCCAAACTGCAAATGGATTATTTATTAAGATGGTGAAATTATTTAATCAAAATGTAAAAATGATGGAACTTGGAACTCTTACTGAATCAGTGATCAAATTACTGTTACATAATATGAAAATTTTCTGCTTGAAAATTTCTAGAGGTTGCTGTCAGGCACCATAAATTATTATACCACATTGCATTAAGTAACCAAAGAGTAATTATGGAAATGAATATTTTAAAAGAAGAATTGTGATGGAAAACAGTGATCTTTATTTTGGTTAATATGTATATTTTTTCCAGATAAATAATATTTTAATGTGATTTTTTTCTGGTTTTTTTTTAAGTGAGCCAATATTGATACATTATTATTAACTAAAGTCCATAGCTTACATTAGGGTTTATTCCTTGTGTTGTACATTCTGTGGGTTTTGACAAATGTATAAGGACATTATTTCTATCAATGCAATATCATACAGAATAATTTCATCGCCCTAAACATCCTCTGTGCTCCACATATTCATCCCTCCCTTCCTCCCCTGGAATCCCTGGCAGCCCTGATCTTTTTACTATCTTCATGGCATTGCCTTTTCCAAAATGTCCTATAGTGGGAATTATATAGTATGTAGCTTTTTCAGATTGGCTTCTTTCATCTAACAATATGCATTTAAATTTCCTCCATGTCTTTTCATGGCTTGATAGCTCATTTCTCCTTAGCCCTGAATAATATTCCATTGCCTGGATGTACCACAGTTTGTTTTATCCATCCACCTACTGAAGGATGTCTTGCTTGCTTCCAAGTTTGGGCAATTATGAATAAAACTGCTATAAACACTCATGTGCAGGTTTTTGTCTGGATGTAACTTTCAACTCATTGGATAAATATCAAAGACAGTAATTGCTGGATCATACAGCAAGACTGTTTTTAGTTTTGTAAGAAACTGCCAAAGTGCCTTCCAAAGTGGCTGGACCATTTTTCATTCCCACCAGCAATGAATGAGAGTTTCTGTTGCTACACATCCTAGCCAGCATTTAGTGTTGTCCATGTTTTGGATTTGGGCCATTCTAATAGGTGTTTATCATCTCATTGTTGCTTTAATTTGCATGACGTATAATGTAGAGCATCTTTTTATATGCTTTATTTGCCATCTATATATTTTCCTTAGTAAGGGTCTGTTCAGATCTTTTGCCCATTTTTTTTTTTTTTTTTTTTTTTTTTTTTTTTTTTTGAGACAGAGTCTCACTTTGTTGTCCAGGCTAGAGTGAGTGCCGTGGCGTCAGCCTAGCTCACAGCAACCTCAAACTCCTGGGCTCAAGCGATCCTCCTGCCTCAGCCTCCCGAGTAGCTGGGACTACAGGCATGCGCCACCATGCCCGGCTAATTTTTTATATATATATCAGTTGGCCAATTAATTTCTTTCTATTTATAGTAGAGACAGGGTCTCGCTCTTGCTCAGGCTGGTTTTGAACTCCTGACCTTGAGCAATCCGCCCGCCTCGGCCTCCCAAGAGCTAGGATTACAGGCGTGAGCCACAGCGCCCGGCCTCTTTTGCCCATTTTTAAAAATTAAGTTCTCTATTTATTTATGTTAAATGAATACCATTGGCATCTTATTTTTTGTTTTTCCTAATGCTTAAGAACTAAGAGTTGTAGTAAAAAAAAAAAAAAAAAAAGATTTAAGAATTCTAGTCAAAAAAAAAGAAAAAGAGTTCTTTATGTATTTTGGATACTAGTCCTTTATCAGTTGTGTGTTTTGTAAACATATTCTCCCAGGCTGTGGCTTGTCTTTTCATTCTCTCAGCAATGTCTTTCTCAAAGCAGAAGTTTTTAATTTTAATGAAGTCCAAGTTTTTCTTTTCTGGACTATGTTTTTGGCATTGTATCTAAAAATTCATTGCCAAACCCAAGGACATTTACATTTTCTAATAAAGGTATCTTTTTTGTGATAAAAATAGACATAACATTTACCATTTTAACCATTTGTAGGTGTACAGTTTAATGGCATTAAGTCCATTTGCATTGTTTTACATTGAATAAATGTACTTTTAAAAATTTACTAGTGTATTTTTCAAATTTCAAAAGAAAAATAGGTTCATTTTGAAACTCTAAAAATACAAAAGAGCAGAAAATATAAAGTAAAAATCATGCACAATCCTCCTTTCAGAAGATACAGCTGTTGATATTTTAGTGTTCAGCCTTCTAAACACATGCACATACTCTCATTATGTAGATATAGAATTCTTAAAAGCATGCTTAGGATCATTCTTTTCACATTGTTTGATACCTGCTCTTTTATTTAACAAAGTATTTTGTTTGACATTACATATTCTGCTATAATTAGGTATTTTTATATAGCATGATTATTCATGGTTATTTCAAATTCCATCACATGGATATAGTGTAATAAATTTAGCCAATTCTCTAATATTTGACTCTTGGATTATTTCCATATTATTGTAATATGTAATCTATTTTAACTGTGACGAATATCCCATAAATAAATATTTTTTCACATTCTGATCAAATCCTTCAGGTAAATTTCTAGAAAGGCCATTACTAGGTCAAAGGATAGGTTTGTTTTTTAGGATTTTTTTCCTATTGACAAATTTCTCTTCAGAAAAGTGATGTGAATTTATAAGTTAAGAGCATGTGCATTTCTTCACACTATTGCTAATGCTTAACAATTCATTAAAAAAGAAAATTAAATCTCCACCAAAGAAAATGCACTGATACAGTTTGCAAGATGAGAAAATAGGAGGGGAAGAGTTATATCCAGCAATCTGGAGATCAAAATTAAAATAGTCACCTTGTAAAAGCACCAAAAATGGAAGAACTTAAAAACCTCAGCTGAGAATACAAGAAACAATAATCATCCCCTTTAAATAATAACATTTTAAAGGAAAGTCTTATTGCATTAGTCTGGTAAATGTACTCAATTTTGAATGTCTTGGCTACAATTAGCCTGTATTTTATTTTATTTTATTCTTTTTTTTTTTTTTTTGAGACAGAGTCAAACTCTGTTGCCCAGGTTAGAGTACCATGGCGTCAGCCTAGCTCACAGCAACCTCAGACTCCTGGGCTCAAGCAATCCTACTGCCTCAGCCACCGAGTAGCTGGGACTACAGGCATGTGCCACCATGCCCGGCTTATTTATATATATATATGTGTGTGTGTGTATATATATATATATATTTTTTTTTTTAGATGTCAGCTAATTTCTTTTTATTTTTTTAGTAGAGATGGGGTTTCACTCTTGCTCAGGCTGGTCTTGAACTCCTGAGCTCAAACGATCCGCCTGCCTCAGCCTCCCAGAGTGCTAGTATTACAGGTGTGAGCCACCACGCTTGGCCCAGCCTGTATTTTAAAATCTCCAATGCTTTAGTTTAAGCTGTATCTTTTTCAACAAATTGCTGAGCCATTAAAGTACAGGGCCTGTGTGAAATGTTATTTTCTGCCTTTTGAACTTGTTGAGGCTCCTAAGTATTACTACATTCTCAATAAATTGGGCACAAAGACATAAAGATACATAAAAGAAGATTTTATTGTCTTCAGTATGCAACAGGTATTATAGGATGGCAGTATCATCATTTTTAATCCCTGCTTGAGTCTGAAATGATAAGAGGGGGCTGGGCACGGTGGCACATGCCTGTAATCCCAGCACTTCAGGAGGCTGAGGCAGGAGGATCACTTGAGGCCAGGAGTGTGGAACCAGCCTTGGCACCATACCAAGACCCCGTATCTATAAAAAAATTTTTTTTTAATTTGCTGGGCATGGTGGCACACTCCTGTAGTCCCTGCTATTTGGGAGGCTGAGGCAGAAGGGTCTCCTGAGCCCAGGTGTTAGAGATTGCAGTGAGCTATGATCGGCCACTGCACTCTGACCTGGGTGACAGAAAAAAAAGGAAAAAAAAAAAAAGAAGAAAGCAAAAAAATAAAAAGAAAAAAATAGTAAAAGGGTTATTTTTCTAGTATGAACAATATTTGTCGCATGAAGATTGAATAAGTCACCAAAGTAAATTATAATTTATAAGACCTATTTTTGGTCAAATTAATTGAATTGACCATCAACAAGTAGAAGACACAGTCTTTAAGGGCATTTTTTTTTTCCTTTCAAAGACTTTCTAAGATTTGCAAGAAATTAATCACAAAAGTTTTTCTGGAAATACATTTTTTATTGTTTTAAATTTTCTATAAATGTCAAATATTTTATTTATAATATATACATTTTCTTTTGAAAGGAGAAAATTTATAATGGTTCCTGTCATTGAACAAGAAAGGGAATAAAACATTGTAAAGGCTCGAAGCACATGTCTAGGGATCTTCAGTTTCCCACACTTTGTTAAAATATGCAAGCATTTATTCCTTGACTCATAGCCATTTAAATGATGCCCCACAGACAGAAATTGAACCACATACTGCAGTCAAGCAGTCCATCAGAAACCGTACAAGAAATAAGCATGCTGTTTGACTATAAAGCCGGTTTTGATAACCTTAACCTTTTGCAAATCAATTAAGAAGCTTCACTTGTAAGACTGTATACTGTTAATTAGCAAAAACATATCCCCTGTTGGAGAATGTTTATGGCTCCCACTTTCTGTTTGCATTGAGATGACATTTGCATGGTGCCGTAGTAATTTCCACAGAATCTACCTGATTGGTCCCCTCCCCCCTCTTTAGATGGGATGAACTACATCTAAGTTAGAAATCTCTTCATTTAGAAAAGCTTATTATGGAGAGAAAAGCCATGTGCTTCTTTCTTGTTAACCTGAATGTGAAATTAGCATTTTTCTGAGGCTCCATAAGATCCTTCAAAATTGGAACTCTGTTTGAAATACATGCCTTGGTAAGCGGACACCTACTTTCTCCTGTCAGCTTGCTGGCAATGAGGGCACACTTGCTGGTCGAGAGCTGCACCTTGCACAGGCCCAAGAGTACAGCAGGTGTTCCACAAATGCCTGGAGATTGTGAAAGCCTGGGAAACTCCTCCAGAAACTAAGAATAGTCATTTTGTCATTGTCACCAGGATGAGATGTTGAAGTGGTATTTTACTTATCTTACCCCAAGCAAAATTTCTCAAATGTATCTGAGATAAATGTGCCTCATGATGTCAGTCAGCTGTTTGACATTTACTACGACATATTTGAATGCACACAAATGGTTTTTTACCCCAAGAGAGCTCAACTACATTAACCCTGCTGGGGACGGTATCAATGTTCTGACAAGTATCTAACAGTACAAATTTGGAGAACAGGTAAGGTGGCCACCGCAACGTTCTGGGCATTAGTGGAATTTGTTCTATTCGGTCTTGAGCTCAAGGTGCAGCTGCTGTGGAGCTTCTCTAACTACACCATCACGCAGAATAAGCCTCACATATCTGTGTTTCTCCTTCCTAAGCTCTCAGTTGAAACAGGACTCCCAGTCTGCTGAAATCTAAGCCCCACCACAGTTTTCAGATAAAAGAGAAGTTTAGACTCCAAACTACAGGTAAGTTAAATGTCTTGAATGTTCTCCCCATTATGGTATCTCCTCTTTGGAACTTAGCATTGGTCATTATCTGGTAGCCACTGCCAATGCTCATGGAAATTTCCAGCTTCACCCTCCTTCTAGTCACATGGCCCCTTGAAGTTAGGCATGGCCATGTGACTTGCTTTGGCCAATGAAATGTGAGTGGAGGCCGGGCACGGTGGCTCACGCCTGTAATCCTAGCACTCTGGGAGGCCGAGGCGGGTGGATTGCTCGAGGTCAGTAGTTCGAAACCAGCCTGAGCAAGAGCGAGACCCCATATCTACTATAAATAGAAAGAAATTAATTGGCCAACTAATATATATAGGAAAAATTAGCCAGGCATGGTGGCACATGCCTGTAGTCCCAGCTACTCAGGAGGCTGAGGCAGCAGGATTGCTTGAGCCCAGGAGTTTGAGATTGCTGTGAGCTAGGCTGACACTCTGGCACTCACTCTAGCCTGGGCAACAAAGTGAGACTCTGTCTCAAAAAAAAAAAAAAAGAAAAAAAGAAATGTGAGTGCAATGAATGCATTCCTTTCAGCCAGAAGCATTTAAGTGCTGATGATGGACTGTTCAGTCCTCTTTCCCCACCGCCCCAATGAAGATGTTACAGATGGTTAACCTGGGATTCCAGACTGAGGACTATGTTGGCTGGAGTCCTCTTGCAGACATGCAGTGAACAGGTAACATGAAGAAGCAATCCAATTTCATTTTAAGCCAAACCATTTAGATTTAGGGGTTATTACTGCAGCATAACCTACCCTAATTTAACTGGTGCATCTTCCCCTAAATGGGATTTGTGCTCCAGGTCATTTCTTCATTTATGTGAGCTTCAAATCCGAACTTTTTCTCATTCCCTAAGTATGGTCCCAGGCCTGGACCTGTTTCCCTGCCTCCTTGTGTAACTCTTGCCCCTTCTTGTTCTTGCAGACTGGATGCCTGCTTCTGAATTCTAGCCTCAGCTAACCCAATGGACAGATCTTATATACCTTCTGTCTGCCTAATCCCTCATCGGCACTCATTCTGATTCCACATAGCTGGCTCTTTCCATTTGCTAGAGCAATGTTACCTTTCTTTGGAATCCTCTTCCCTCCTGTGTCCCTGCGTGGTCACAGCTGCTGCTGTGCTTTGTGAATGCTGAATCTGACGCACAGCTGTGCATTCATTCATGCTCAGTCCTACAGCTGGAGCAGCTCTGGCAATGCGCACCCAGTGTTCATGAGTGGTTCTAGTATGGGCCTTGGCTTCCTCTGCTCTGTTTGCCCTGTGCTATGAGATAGCATTCCTTCCAGAGTAAACACCATGCAAGCAGTAGTGGCCAGGTGGAAGGAAGGAGACATGAAGACGAACACAGCAGGGCTGGCAGATGGTAAGAATTGTTTGAGATGAAGAAACAGGACTCACTATATTTTGGTAAATTTCCAGTTTTGAGACATGTCCATAAATACATTGTGTTATGATTTGAATCCTTGCCCGACTTGTTACATTTCTGATTAGAATGTCAATTCCGAGATGCTCAGGCAGATTTAAGTCAAGGATGTTCATGATAGTGCTATTTATAATAATGAGAGGAAATAGTCAATACCTAAATGTGCACCAATGGGAGAAAGGTGAATATAAATTATTAAATATTCATACAATGAAATATCATGTTATAAAATATGTACAGATAAGGAAAGCATAGTAGATTAAATAAAAACAGGAGAAATTTAAAATTATGTGTACTGTCTAATCCTATGTTTAAAAAATTCATGTTTGGCCGGGCGTGGTGGCTTACGCCTGTAATGCTAGCACTCTGGGAGGCCTAGGCATGGGATTGTTTGAGCTCAGGAGTTTGAGACAAGCCTGAGCAAGAGTGAGACCTCGTCTCTACTGAAAAAAAAAAAAAAAGAAAGAAATTAGCTAGACAGAAATTATCTGGACAACTAAAAATATATAGAAAAAATTAGCCAGGCATGGTGGCGCATGCCTGTAGTCCCAGGTACACGGGAGGCTAAGGCAGGAGGATCACTTGAGCCCAGGAGTTTGAGGATACTATGAGCTAGGCTGATGCCATGGCACTGTAGCCCAGATAACCGAGTGAGACTCTGTCTCAAAATAAAATAAAATAAATAAATAAATTCATGTTTACTTTGCACAGAAAAAGATATGCAATATATAGCAAAATACAACTCTGGGCTTCAGTGTACTTTATTTTCCTTCTTTATACTTTTTGTATTTCCCACATTTTCTATAATAAGCATGTGCTATTTTCTAATCAGAAAATAATGTTATGCTCTCTGATATAAAACATGGTATTTACTTTGGATATGGTCTCAACTGTTGTACTGAGATTCCTTCTTATCTGTCCTTTATTTACTATTGAGTATCCTCAGGTTTCATAACAGGCTTGTTCCCTATGTTTCTTTCCTTCTTTTTTGGTGGGTGGTCTTGTTCCATTTTTCACAAGAAAATTTAACAAAATTACGACGTACAAACAATTACTATACAGAACAAAATATGAATAGTTCCAAAAATGTTTTTCTGAGAATGCATATTATGTAATCCTGGAAGCAATATTAATATTCTTGAAATGTCATGGTTTTCTAAAAAATAAGTAAATAAATAAATAAACTCACTTGTGAGTAAAGCCTTGGAACAAATTATTCATCTGGGTTTGTTTTTTTAAGCCCAGAAAAGTCTGTCTTTTAGGAAGAGAGAAAAAAATTGTAAATGTTTAAGTTTGAAGCAATCTAAGGTTTTTTTGAAACTGGTTTTAAGTTAGTCCAGAGCTGGAAATCACTAAACTGACCCTTTTTGGAAAGGGAAGAAAAGAATTGTCAAGTGTAGGCTTCTTTTGCTAGCTTCTTCCACACAGCACACAGGGCCAGTTGGTGCCAAGTGCAGGTATGGTCCTTCTCCAGTTCCCAAAATCAATCCAGGACTTCCTGGCTCTGGCCCTACTTTCTGAGGATCAACATCAGGTCACTCAGTGACACATCTGCCTCTGAAGCAATGTGCCGGCTTTGGTCCCTACCCCTGAGTCTTGTTCTGCTAACCTCCCTGGAACCTAATCTCCCAGGAGGCTTGGCCCGTCCCAGGAGAAATACAACCAGGCTCCAACCTTCTTGTCTTGTGCCCAACTTGATTCACGTTTCAGTCTCTCCAGTCACAGACTTCTTCCTCTTTCTGTGTTCTGTCCTCTTACAAACTGGGAGTTGGTGAATAACACACATGAATAAAAATGACCCAATCAATAAATGGAGTTATTTGAACTGTAAGCACACGCACTGTAACCCTTGGACACTGTGTAATACTGAACTGCCTTGGACAGAAGCAGGATCTATCTTGTCAGCCCTCAGTGGACAAACAAGCACGATCCCCCTCCCCACTCACCTCCCCCCATGACTTGGATATTGTGCCAGCTCAGTCCAATCCCAAGACACATCAGGAGGGGTCCCCATAGTTAGGTCAAAAAGGTGACATAACAAGAGCATGTACAAAAAAAAAAAAATGTCTATTTTACTAAATTGACAAGTATGGCCTGAGAATAAGTAACATTAAAACCATTTGAATATGACACTTTTGAGGTGGCACAAATTATTTTCCTGCCATTTTACCAATATTCTGCCTTCTAGCCGGGGCACCAATACCCCATGGGTCAACCTGACATTGGAACCTGTATTCTTCATGGAGAAGAGAAGAGAAATGATTCCAGAATCCTCAGATAACCTTTCTTTTTCTACTCCTGCCTTGAAGAAGTTTAGAATCTGAAGTCCTGGAATTGCAGTTAGTGGAATTGGCAGCCTTGCACCAATCCCTGCAGAAAGATGTACACTGAAATAAATACCTTTGGCACAATGACATGGCTTAGATGGCATTTCAGAGCTAACAACAGGCATCTGAGCAATCTGCCATCTCTTTGACATTCCACCACATGCCTTAAAATTCTTCAGGCAGGCCCTACTAAAAAAAAATCTTACAAGGCATGTACTTCAGGTAAATTCTAACCATAATTTATGTGCATTTGAGTGATTCCAGACCTTTAGATATTAATCACTTGGCAGGACATAGAGTCCAAAAGAAATGGTGTGTGATGACTTTAAAAAGATTTAAGCAGTGAATGGTCAGGAAGGGTTCCTGGGAAATTGCTTTACCCTTAATTGATCTGGCTCTTAGTTTTTAAAATCAATTCAAATGTACTATATTTGGAGATTTTCCCTACAAATACAGTAGCAAAAGTGCAGCATGTAACCTGTCACATGACAAGCTAGATATTAAATAGGACCCCATATCTTCCTAGGAAGCATTTTTTCCCCTGAATAATTGGTTACATCTTTCCTTTGATCCCTGCAAAATGTCACCATTGAGATCTAATCCTCATGAAGCTGAACGAACTTTCCTTGTATTCCTTGTGAATGAAAGGGAAGGTTTAGCCAGTAGAAATTTTATTTGTATTTTTGGGCAAAATAAATAATCTGATCTAGCTACACCCCTATATGCAAAGAGTTAAAAGGGTATTTGACATCTGCAGAATTCAGTTTTGGAAATACATCTAGAACAAGCTCAAGATATACCTAAACTATGGAGTTTAGTGGATTTGTGTTGAAAGAAAACCTGGGATATTTTGGATTGTGCTATCAAGCAGACTTTTCATTGAATTATGGGTTTTATTAGAACTCCCTAAAATAAAATGATTTTCAACACTTTAAAACTCAGCTTTAGACATATGGTTTACTATTCAACTAAAATGTAGTTACAATGATTTTTGTGGATAGACACATAGGTTTATAAAAGTCTCCGAAACCATTAAAGCCTCAAGTAGTTTATAATGATGAAGAAAAACTCAAAATTTTAAAAATCACCAGTACTTTTTACCTAAATCAATCCATAATTTTAAAATTATTACTTGTGGTTTAGCAAAGATAGGAGAATGAGTCTCTTTATACATTGCTGGTTGGTATAAATTGCTACCAACTTTCTGGGTAACAATTTGACACGATATATCAAAAGCCTTAAAAAGTACATGTTCTTTGACCCAATACTTCTACTCTGTGGGATTTATTCTAGGGATATGAAGATGCACATACAGATTTATATATAAGGATTGCTTGTTGCAGCATCATTCATAATGAAAAAAGAATTGGAAGCAACATAAATGTCTAGCAATACAGTATTGTTTGAACAGATTATTATAAATTCAAACAATGGAACAAGCAGGCACTAAAATAATTTTTGAGCGTATATAACAAATGAAAAAATTCATGGAAAGAGCAAAGGACTAGATACATAAATATTTATTATAAAAGTAGCACAATACTTGAAACAAACATCCATCAATAATGAACTGGTTAAGAAACTGTGGGAAATCTGTAACAGAGCATTATGTAACAGAATACTATGCAGTGTCAAAAAGACTGAGTACCTGATATGGACCCATCTCTGATACACTATGAGTAGGAAAAACAAAGTACAGAATAGGTAGTATAGTATGCAATCATTTGTATATGTAACTAGAAGATATATTTATATCTGTATGTGCACAGAATTTTCTGGAAGTCTGCCAAAGACTAGTAACATTGGTTGCCTCTAGGGAGGTGATAGGTGGGTAGGGAGTAGAAGAAGCAAGACTTCTTGTGTAAAACTGAAAAAAAAAAAAATTAAGAAAATAATGAGGAGGAAAAAGAAAATAAAAGATGTCTAACGGTCTAACGGGACAGCAGGTAAGGGAAAAGGAGCTCACTTGGCCGTGGTGAGCACTGAGGCTGGTGTCGCCCAATCCTGACCAGGACTGTCCTTACTTCCCCATTGGAGTTGGTGACGATGGCTACATTATCCACCTACTGGCTGAGGCTTGCACATGTAATTAGTTTTATTACTGTTACTCAGTTGGTCTCAATTTTACCTGCACATTGGAATACCTGGCAGTATTACAAAAATACTAAAAATATGCCAAACCGTACCCCAGACCAATTAAATCCAAATATCCGGGGTGGAATCCAGCATCCAGTATTGTTTAAAGTCTCCCCATGTGATTCTAACGTGAAGCCAGAGGTCAGAACCACTGTTTTAACCTAGGCCTTTGATTTGATTAAAAATGCAAATATTTTCGCAAGGACACTGGGATTTATTACCAGTAGGTTATGGGTTTCCTGAGAATAGGTAAAGGATTAAATGAACATTGATCCTTTTAAAAAAGATGAGTACAAATTTTGAGGCCAGCAAAGCTGGAAACCAAATATAATTTCTCCCAGGACTAGTTCAGTTTAAAGCAAGGGGCATTAGGAAAAAATAAAAAAAACAGAGTGAGAAAACCCAAGTTCTAGTCCTGCCTCTGCCACGTCTTGGCTGCGTAACCTGGTTCTTTTAGGAGTGACCCTCTGTAAAATGTGGAAATTAGATTAGTTCAAGGGTTTTGAAAATGGCTTGAGGGAAGAGGAAAAAGGAAGAGGTGTGCCTCTACCCTTTTATAGACTGGCTTTCTAATCAGCTTTATTTCTAAGAAATGAATTTTTGATTGAAGAAATTTCTTGGCTTACATAGCTTCTTAGGTCCCTTACGTCTATGATCTTTGCTTATTAATGTAAACCAAATAGTGAGTCTAAAAATGTGATTTTTCTGTATTTTTCTCATCATTTTCTTTTAATTTTTGGAGAGGCTATAGAAGTTTCTACTACTTTCTTTCTTTTTTTATTGAGACAGAGTCTCGCTTTGTTACCCAGGCTAGAGTGAGTGCCGTGGCATCAGCCTGGCTCACAGCAACCTCAAACTCCTGGGCTCAAGCAATCCTGCTGCCTCAGCCTCCCTAGTAGCTGGGACTACAGGCATGTGCCACCATGCCCGGCTATTTTTTTCTATATGTATTAATTGGCCAATTAATTTCTTTCTATTTATAGTAGAGATGGGGTCTTGCTCTTGCTCAGGCTGGTTTCGAACTCCTGACCTTGAGCAATCCGCCTGCCTCGGCCTCCCAGAGTCCCAGGATTACAGGCGGCATGAGCCACTGCGCCCGGCCAGTTTCTATTACTTTCATTTGTACAATGAGTGGCTTTTGAACCCAGTTCTTTGGTCTAGTTCCACAGGCAGCAATAATATATATTTTTAAGCTGTAAAGAATAGATAACCTCCCCACCCCCAGCTCATTCCTTCCCTAGAGTGACAAAGTTCTCCATTTGTATTCCAACTCATGTACAACTTCTATGGCACAGTTGGGATAGGGTAAGGCACTTACCTTGGATGCAAACTTTAAAAGAGCATCAAAAAAATCTCAATAATCAAGATAAATAATATTTTAATGTAATGCTTTAAAAAATAAAATTAATGCAAAAATACATGATGAGCAAATAATCAAAATTTTAAAAATAGAAGGAGAATCACTAAGAGTTCTGTGTCATAATGGAGCCTAAGCCAAAAAAAAAAAAAAAAAAATTTCGCACTCACCTCACCTTATTCTAGCCCCCATTCAATATTGTCCAAAGTAATTGCTCCAGGCTGAGCATGGGGCCTCAAACCTGTAATCCTAATACTCTGGGAGGCCAAGACAGGAAGGATCGCTTGAGGTCAGGAGTTCAAGACCAGCCAGAGGAAGAATGAGACCTCCCATCTCTACTAAAAATAGAAAAAAGAAATTAGCCAGGCAACTAATAATAGAAGAAATTAGCCAGGCATGGTGGTGTATGCCTATAGTCCCAGCTACTTGGGAAACTGAGGCAGGAGGATAGCTTGAGCCCAGGAGTTTGAGGTTGCTGTGAGCTAGGCTGATGCCACAGCACTCTAGCCCTAGCTCTGTCTCAAAAAAAAAAAAAAAAAAAAAAAAGTTCAAAGTACTCACTTCAAATCTGACTCTAAGGAATTTGTATAAGAATGGAAAGATGGAAGTACAATAACAGGTTTTGAAAAGGGATTTTGGAAATTTTATGGCTCAAATAGATTTTGGTAGGCCTAAGAGATAGGAAAGGACAAGAGAGACTAAAAAATAAGAGAGAATACTTTTATATCTATTTTGTGGTCAGGAGGGGATATTTTATATTTATCTAAAATTGAAAAGCAATTAGCTGTTTTTTATATCTTGATGAAATTCAGAATGGCAGGTTGAAAAATTTGCAAGGATAGTAACAAATTGAAAGGTTAATATTAAGACCATTTCATTATTGAGAAAGCAGAACCATAGGCCCTTTAATTACATGTTTTCCATCAACACGTGCTGTGTTTCATTAATTTATCACACATCGAGCAATAGAGCAATTAACAACTTTGACTATAAATTTTATCATGATCTCCAACGTATAACACATCTGTGGCTTGAAGTGAATTTGTGATGGGAATATAAACTTGCCTGTGAAGTTGATTTAGGTGGAATTAATACATGTTTCCATCTGGGTTTCGAACAAAGATGTTTCATCCCAGCTTTCTTGATACCTTAGTGATGCCTAATTTTCCTTGGTGAACTCATTTGAGGCAAGATTTTGAAGTACAGAGCTGAAGAATATTTTACAGAGGGAGCCAACTTTGGGGGGTACCATCTGGCTAAGGAAAAAAAAAAGAGAGAGACAGACTGCTATGTGGCCAAGACATGGCTTCTTTTATTGGAAGATCTAATTTTCCTTCATGCAACAAATGTTTATGAAGCATCTATTACACCCCAGGCACTGTTCTAGGTGCTGGATTCAGGAGTGAAGAAAACAGACAAAGATCTTAGCCTTATTGAGCTTTACATGAGCAATTATCAAAGGGAGATGAGTGCGATAGGATAAATAATTATTTGATTTAGAAACATGAAAGCAAGGAATGGGAAATGAATCAGTTGCCTCGATCAACTTGACAGGAGCAAATTTTAAAATCCAGTCTTCTTCCCGCTGTTTTAGGTCGGAGGCCCATTTCCAGTGCCCACAGGCAACGCGCTACTAAAAGGGAAGTATAAATTGGCCCTGGCGATGCAGAAATGGGGAGGAAATCAGGCCGGTTGGAAGCGTTACTTATCCGTGAATAGAAGAAAAATCCTATGCTAGCTGAGTCCCCCTCAATCCTTTGGGTCCCAGAAGGATTTGAATCATGGTTTGGGGTGACTTGATCTATTACTATCTGATTTTAGTATATATCCATTCATCCACTTATTCATTCATCAAACACTAGCTTTTCTGGCTGAAACACCAGTCTACTCAGCTTAAAAGTAGCTCCTAACTGGCCAACCTTTTGGGGCCTTCCAATCTAGTGGGACTTTGATGGACTTCAAACTGTGAAGTACAATGCTTCCCTTGATATTGATATCTTGGATAAGCACAAAACAGCTACATTTGATTAGAGTCAGGATCGCCTGGGTGAATCTTCTGAGTTTGGTAAAGAAATCACTGAAGGATTCTGCTTCATCTAGAATATCTGTTAGGTGAGTTTTTAATGTGGGTATTTTTTCTTTTAGGAGAAGGTATTGGGTTTCATACCTACTTTTTCATCTTCAACATGTTGGCCCGGAAACCCTTCTTTCAACTGGTCAGCTCTGCTTAGGAATCACCTTTCTGCTATTATAAAAACTTTCCTCTAGGTGGCGCCATTTGCAGCTCTCAGAGTCTCCGTGGGCCTGCGTCTCCTCCTTCCTCTTAGAGCAAGTCCACTTTATTCCTTGGCCAGACATCCGTGCCAGCAATGTCTGCACTGAGCACCTCTTCCCTAGGTCTTTGTAGGATCTACAGTGCTTCAGGCTGATTTCTAACTGGCCATTTGGTGACCGTCCTGTGCCTACCATACTCCTTCGGCTTGATTTGAATGGTAGCTTGGTTAGCTGGTCCTTCCTCTGAACTCTGCTAGCAGTTCATTTTCTATACTGCAGTTTAGCAGCAAGTGCTTCTCATTTTGTATTGTTTATTCTTTTATGCATGTGGACTGTCTCCCCAAATAGATTATAAAGGTTTTAAGGGCTTTGCATGCCTCAGGCATCTGGCATAATATGTTACCTGAGACGGGCAGTCTGCAAGTATGTTTGCCCATGGTGTAGGTGGTGGCATTCTTTTATTTATTCATCCCTTACTGAGTATCTATCTTAGGCTAGTCACTCTGAAAACAGCTATGAAATACAAGGTCCCTATTCTCAAGCAGCTCCTAATTGGGGGGGGGGAGAAACTAGACAATTACAGTGGTATGGTACATACTATGCAGTGGCCATGCTAAGTGACTCTGGGAACAAGAGAGGTGCCCTGTATTGCCTGTGTATCAGTTGTCCCTACAAGCTTTTTCCAGGAGGTCCTTTTAGAAGAGCACTGCTTTTCCACTCTTTGACTGCAGAATCATTCCTTGAGATTCAACTAAACCTTTTACTGTTTTTCTTTTCCAGTGCCCAAAGGACAGGGTGATCTGATTGTAGGGGTGGGTATCTGTCTCACAATACCATAGAAGAGGTGACAGTCTTCCTGTTTTTCTCTGGAGTTCAATGCTCCCAGGGTTTTGTGGTTTGCTTTTCAGTTATCTAGCAATTGCCCTTGAATTCTCAAAATGGTTTATCACCTCCTTGTCTGTCTGGGGTGATTTGGAATTGCTGATTGACTTTTACATGGTATAGATACATATTTATTGAAAAGCTTTTTATTCTTTAACATGCATCCAAATCCCCCTTTCCTGCAAAGTCTTTCACAGTTCTCACAAACATAATGAATTATTCCTTCCTTTTAATACCTTTATACTGTTACTTCTACTCCAACTTTAATACAAATTGACTTCACTTTGTCTTTTATTATAGTTGTTAGGAGCCTCATTATGTCATAGGACTATAAGCCTATTGAGGGCAGGAACTATATTTTATTGATTTTAGTATCTTCCTCTTCCTGTACTTTCACTTCTGTTATTTACACATTGTAGACAATGAATAAATGTATGTTGATTTAATGAACTGGGATTTTGTAACATGATCCATGTTTAGTTGCATGTTTTAGAGTATATGATTCTAGAACAAAGTAAACAACGTCAGTAGTTTCTCAATGGGTTTTATTTGTTTGAATTAGGTTACAGGAATATTTGCTTGGCAAATGCTGCCCAGATAATATGAAAAGGTTTTTGGATAGATCTGGGCTCAGACTTGGAATTTTCTTTTCCTGTTTCCTTCTTGACACCCATATATGGCTTTATCACTGTTAAGTATTAATTTTTCTTACTTCCTGCTTTCTTCCTCATACTTGAAACATCCTTTAATTGGTTTGCTGTATCCATTCAAATATGTGCTAAGTGCCAGGAGCATCCCTGATGCTGGGGATACAGGGGAGAGAAAACAGACTCTGTATCTACAATCTGCTAAAACGGTCTAATTCCTTTCATCAAACAATAGATAAATTCAGTCAAAACATTTTACCTGAGAGCCTGATGGCATATTTTGAAAGACATTTTCAAAAGTCTCAGAAGATCCTTGGCTAGGAAACCAGAGACTTGAGGCTTTCTGAGTGTCGTTTGATTTTCCAGTGATTTACGTCTCTTCCAAAACTCATATATATACATGGATGCAAATGTCTAACTTTTTCCCTTAAGCCATTTTATATTTCTGCATATTGAATTTCAAACTTGAATTTCTTTAGTCACTTAATTTTAAATTTTAATTTCACAGCAAGTCTAGTGGCTCTTTGTATGTATTCACATAAAAGGGGTAAGGTTTGCCCTCTATGCCCTCCTGGCCATGGTGAAATTTAATCATTTTCTAGGCTGAATATCCTTTTCTTTCTTTCTTTTTTCTTCTTCTTTCTTTCATTTATTTATTTATTTTTTGAGACAGGGTCTCTGTCTGTCACCTGGGCTAGAGTACAGTGGTATCATCGTAGCTCACTACAACCTTGAACTTCTGGGCTCAAGAGATCCTCCTGCTTCAGCCTCTCCAGTACTCAGTAGCTGGGATTACAGGCCTGGGCCACTATGCTAATTTTTTTTTTTTTTTTTAATTTTTTTGGAGAGCTGGGGTCTTGCTATGTTGCTTGGGCTGGTCTCAAACTCTGGGCATCAAGCCAATCTCCTGCCTTGGCCTCCCAAAGTGCTAGGGTTACAGGTGTGAGCCACCACACCTGGCCTGAATATCCTTTAATTTTTAATTTTTTTTTGAGACATTGTCTTGCTGTCACCCTGGCTAGAGTGCAGTGTCATCCTAATAGCTCACTGCAGCCTCAAATTCCTGGGCTCAAGAGATCCTCCTGCCTCAGCCCCCCAAGTAGCTGGGACTACAGGCACACCAAGCCCAGGTACTTTTTTCTATTTTTAGTGGAGACAGGTTCTCACTGTTGCTCAGACTGGTCTCAAACTCCATAGCTCAAGTGATCCTCCCACCTTGGCCTCCCAGAGTCCTAGAATTACAGGTGTGAGCCACTGTCCCCGGCCCTGAATATATTTTTAAAATGAGAACCTAAAATACAGATTTTATTTCTTGATCCAAGTCCTGGCTGAGATGGGGAGAGGCAGGGGGAAAGGGAGGGGGTAAAAGGGAACTCCTGGCAAATGAAAGAAGGAAGTCACACACCTGTTGTTCAAGAGAACCCTATGTGAATTCTTGATCTGTATGTAGCAATAGCACAGTCATGACCTTACTTTACACTCTGCATCAGCAGGTTGAGCTAGGGACATTTCAGGGAAAACATAAAATGTGAAAAAGTGATTCTCTTCATAAAAGACAATTTTCTCTGAAGACATCAGGTTCCATCAAGGCAAGAAGCAATATTGAGTTTCTCTTCTTGTAACTATTATACCAAATAAAACATGAATGAACAAGATTTTTTTTCTTTTTGCTATTTATCAGTAGTGTATCACAATGAAATATGCAAACAACATTGTTAAGTAAACTGCCTCAATCAAAAACGGAAGACCAAAAAACCAGAATATAATTTTGCTGGGGCGACCTTAGTTTCCCGTTTTTTCTATCTTTCCTGTCCTTTTATTCCACACTATTTTGCATTTTCCCAGAAGTCATCCATAATTCAGTCTCGTCCAGAAGGGTAAATTCGATTACTTGGCTGTTAAACATCCTGTGCTTCCTTAAAAACAAAAGAACTTGTAAAAAACAAAACCAAAGACAACCTCAACGGCATGAAAAGTTGGAACCTATCAGGAGGCTCTTGGAAACTTGGGCAGCTCCATTTTTCTGCACAGGATTTAGATTTCTGTCTTCAAGTTGCTTTATAGCTTTAATAGCGTCGCCTATTGACCTCCCCCCACCCTCGGGGAACCGGCGACAATCCCTTCTCTTCCCCAGTCGCACTCCACAGAACAGAGTATCTCATTTTCCAACGCTGAACTGGGGTCAGAGGTGACTCGAGAGAGTTTCTAACCGAATGGCGTTGTAGAAATAGGAAGGGGAAATACAGAAGTGGCCAAAGAGCGGCCCGGAAGCAGGGGCCGCGGGCGCCGGCGCCGCCCACAGGGAGCCGGGGCCGTGGGTTCTCGAGACCGCGTCCCGCAACCTCCAGGACGGGCCGCGGCCGCGCTGAGGGGCCGCGGACGGAAAGGCAGGCGGAGGCCGCCATATTCCCGCCGCACCACGCCCGGGCGGCCGGCCGGCAGCCGCAGGTTGGCGGCGGCCTGGCACGCAGCAGCGGCCGCCGGCTCGGGCCGCGCGTCGCGGACTGGGCCCCGCCCCGCCCCGACCGGGGGCGGCTGTGACCGCTGCGCCCGCGGGCTCCGCCGAGGGCGCGGGAGCGGGAGGCGCCCGCAGAACCTGAGGGGGCCGGCCCCGTCAGGGAGCAGCGCGGGCGAGGCGAGAGCCGCACTGGGAGGCGCGGCGCGGCGGCTGGAGCCCAGGAAAGCCTTCCAGGAGGGGCCGGGCGGCACCGCCTCCTGCCTCCCCCTCCCGCACCCGTTCCCTCCTCCTCCCACTCCTCCTCCTCCCACTCCTCCTCCTCCCGCCGCCGCCGCCTCCCTCCCGGATCTGTGCTCCAGTTCAGAGAAAGAAGAAAATGTGTGTGTGTGGCGAGGGGGAGGGCGAGCACTGAGCAGCCGCTCCGCGCCTGGCAATCGGGGCCGGGGGTGGGCGTCTGGCGGAGGCGGGGGCGGAGGAGCGCGCGGCGGCCGGGCGGGCCGGCGAACGGGGTTTGCGCGCGAGCCGGGCGGTGGGCGCGGGCAGGGCCGAGGGCGCCCGGGAGCCGTGTCAGGCGGCGGCGAGGAGCGGGCGCGCCTGGCGCGGGGAGCCGTCGGCGGCCTCTCGTTGCGGGGACGCCCCGGTGGATGTGCTCTCGCCGCCAGGCGCGCGGCTTAGGGGAGCCTCGGAGGCGGCGGCCGCGGCGGCGCGGGGGGCGAGGCGGGCCGCCAGTTCCCGGGGAAGGAGGCGCGGGCGTCTGAGCGAGGCCGGGCGCGGCGGCCTTCCTTCGCGCGCCCACCGAGCCAGCGCCCGCGGCCGCCTCCCGCGCCCGCCTCGCTCGTCCCGGCGGCTCAGGCCGCCCGCTCCCGCCGCGCCCCCGGCCCACCTGGTGGCCCCGGCCCTGGCCGCTGCCCCCGCGGCGGTTCCCCGAGCTTGTCCCGGACGCGCGCCCGGGCAGCGGGGGCTCGGCGGCCACCGCTGCCTCGGGGGAGCGAGGGCGGGAGGGCGTGTGTGCGCGCTGTGAGCAGGGGGTGCCGGCGGGGCTGCAGCAGAGGCACTTTGGAAGAATGACTCTGGAGTCCATCATGGCGTGCTGCCTGAGCGAGGAGGCCAAGGAAGCCCGGCGGATCAACGACGAGATCGAGCGGCAGCTCCGCAGGGACAAGCGGGACGCCCGCCGGGAGCTCAAGCTGCTGCTGCTCGGTGAGTACGGCCCGAGGCCGGCCGCCGCGGGGCCTCCCGCCGGCCCTCTGCGACCCCCGCCTACCGCCCCGGCCCTTCGGGGCAGCTGCCCTGCGCGCCCCCCGCCCCCCGCAGCCCGCGGCTCGCCCCTGCCCTCCGGGGCGCGCCCCCGGCCACCACCCGCACCCGCGCGGTCGCGCGCTCGCGCGGACACACACACACACACACACACAGTCACGCACGCACACGCAGCTGAGGGGTCGGGGCCGCCCTGCCCGGTGCCTCAGCGTGTGCCTTTTTCGTGTCCCTGGGGGCTGTGCTTTATCTGCTGTGCTTCTGCTAAATGGCAGAGGCGCGGGGGTGGAAAGGTGGGCCGAGGGGTTGAACTTCCAGTGTCGTGGCCGTGGCGCCCCGTGGGGTGGTGGAGTGGGCAGCTGTGTGTGTGTGTGTGGCCCGGAGGGTGGCGAGCCGAGCCGGGGCACGTGGGGGGATGGCGTGCGGTGGAGTGGCTTCTGTGCATCCATTGTCGGTGCATTCCGGGGTCGTGGAGGGAATGGTGGAACGGTGGGCAGACTCGCGACTGGATTCTTCAAGGAGTAATGACGAGGAAGCCGAGTGGTTGGCTCTGCGAAGACAGGGCCTATGTATTGGGGGCGGGGCGGGAGGGCAAGCCCAAATGTGTCACACAAGTGCTGTTCTTTAGCCTTCGGACCAAGGAAGGGGGGGAGCCCAGAAGAGTTTCTCGGTCAGTGGATGGTGACAGGCGTGTTTCTCGTCTGTACCATTCCTTCCGGATAAAGATGTGGGCTAGGGGAGCGTTGTGCTGTGTGGTTGTTGACAGCGACGGGTATCTTTTGTTTAACGAGGCAACCCAGATGTAGGCCTGAATTCACAATAGTTACTACTGAAAACCAATGCAGTCTCTCAATTGCTCGCATGCAAACAAATAGAAACCTTTTGTTTAAAACAGACAGCATTTTAATATCTTTGGAATCTGGGCTGGAAGGAAAACGGGAAGCGCCCAGCAAAAATTTCCCTGTAATCTCCAAAGAAACCCCAACCTTCTGCTTTAACACTAAGTTAGGAATAAAATGTCATTTCCCAAATAGGAATTCTATTGATTATTATCTCTTGAGAGAATGTTCAGAGTCAAGCTATCAGGGTTCACATACAAGCCAGCATGACATAACTCTGAGGTATTGTGGTAGGAAGAGCAAACAGCTTTGCAGTAATAGGCCTGAAAAAACGTCTGCACTTGTGTTCTAGATATTTGCATGTATAATAAATACGTTTCTCAAACATTTCTGTAAGAAAAGAATATTGTACAGTTAGTTTGGGTTTGAGAAGCATGCATTTTCTTATCTTGAGCATTCCATTTGCTGGCTCAAGGAACCAATTGCCTTTGGGGACTGAACTGCTTTTGTACTGGATCATTTACAAGCAGGAACAAAATATAATGACACACATAGTTACAAATGGTTAATTCACATGCCATGCTTTATGTCTTCATTTTGAAATCTGATTAGATAAATGTGCACATGTCTGTAAAGAACAGAAGGCAAAGAAAGCACTGGATGAAGGAAAGGAGGTGGGCTTGAAATGAAGCCAGGGGAGGGGAAAACTGCAGTTGGAAATGAAGGTCTTTTTTTTTTTTTAATTCTAATGGCTAGAAACGTGCAGTTTAATATTTTCTGAATTCTCAAGATTGAGAAGAAAATAGGCCAAGAGAAATATATAGTGTTTAAGTGCACGATTAAGGGGAAAAGCATATGTTATAGAGAGACTTATTTTAGAACTGGGTTTTGTTCTTATTTTATCCTGTTTACAGTCTTTGTTTCTGTTTAGCTGTGACCTGTTTAGCTTTTGAGGTCTCTCCAGCCAACCCTATTTGTCTGAAATGTGACAGTTATGAGTTTCTGAGCAGCTATGAGTTAAAGCCTCCACGGGTTTGTCAGAGGGTCTGGATTTGAAGAGGGAAGTACTCTTGTATGGATGCTTTGTTGCAAAATGAACTTGGAGATAATTTTCTGAGAAAAAAATTTAAAGTAAATCAGTTTTACTGCTAAAGTGGTAGTAGTGTTGAGAACTTTTCCCCCTCTTATTAGATATTTGAGTAGGGTTTAATACAGCCTTAACCCCTCCCCAAAATAGGGCTTATTAGAAGTGGTAGAAAAATATGACATTAATATAGCCCTTACATTTATGAGTAACATTCAAAAATTATACAACTTTCTGTCAGATATATGATCCCTGGACATCATGTAAGAATTGCTGCTGCTTCATGTTCTAGGTATGTTTCTTTTGTAACATAACTGTAATACCTACATTATTTATATAGTAGTAATATATACTAAATGTAGATTTGTGCTTGCATGTAGATAAGTGTGTCATTTCACAATTTTTTGAATCCAGGAAGGTTTGGCTTGAACAAGGGAAGGTATTGGGGCGGGGTTTCATTTGAGGAATTCCTGATTTGCTGCTTTGATGAGTAGATTGAATTTTCTAGTTCTTTCCTTCATTTAAACAAAACCTATCCAAAGGAGGGTAGAGAACATATCTTTTGACAGTTTAAGGATCTACTAATATGTTTAACCAGTCGATTTAAATGGAGGAATCAACCTTATATTGAAATAAAATTCAGTAAAAAATTATTTTCAAAGTAAATTTTTGTTCAAGGCATGATGCCATTTTAATAGAAAAGGATTTGTTTGGCAGGCATAAAAATTTAGACCCTTGCACTTCCTTGCATAATTATTTACTTATATATATATTTATTAATAATATGGGGAAATTAGAAAAGGAAAGTAGTGGTTACCTGACTAGATGAATGTGTGGCAGTAAAATTTGGGCTGTTTTGATTTATATCTGTCAATTATGCCGGTGTCTTCCACATCTATTCCACAGTACTTACATATGATGATTTTGATTTTTAAAAAATGAATTCTGAAATTTGCCACCGTAAGAACATTATATTAAATTCTGAATTCTTTTCTTGTCCTCTCTTAACTTGTTCATTCTCTGAATTCATTTATGTTAGTGTTTGTTTTCTTTGATACCCAAAGAAAACTTTCTCTTCATATTCTACATAGAAATACAAGAGCATGCTTTATTTTAACTTGATTGATGTTTTTATATGCTTCCTAGGTGTAAAGTACCTAGATTGATTAATTGATTAATATTCATGAACATTCACTAAATATTTCTGTTGGTAGTACATAGGTCACATCATTTAATATTAATTTGTCTTTAAGTGTATATAAAACAAGTGGCCCTAAATGCTTGCTTCAGTCACAGATACTTATCCTGACATTTTTTTTTTCAGTTCTTAGAAGATACATTTTTTTTCCTACTAACATGTTCTTATTTTACATATTTTGAAATCTTTTTAGATCTTAATCATCAAATAGGAAGGTTTAGCAAACACTTTATTGATTGGATTCTACCTTTTGAAAGGTAGGCAAAGTTTAGGTCAGTTTTAAATGGAAGAATAAATGTTCTTGGTCTCCTGAACTGAATTATATGATTACAGATTTTTTTCCTATCCTAAAAAGCAAGCTTATGAGGGTGGGGATTGCGTCTGTTTTGTTCACTATTAAATCTCAACTTCAAGCACAATATCTCACTTATAGAGTGCTCTCAGTTAATATTTGCTAAATGAATGAATTTGTTTATGACTCTCCTGCTAGAAACTGGGAGTAGACAATCATGAATTAATTATAGAAACATGGGGATATGTAATGTTTTTTCTGTGGCAGATATAATCATGATTTCTTTAAAAAAAAAAATTGTATGTAACTCTCTGAATCGATTGAGTATAAATGCATTCCAGGATAGGAATTGATAATGTAAGATGTTGTGCCACATATTGAACTAATGTATTATAGTTCTGTGCTGGGTACATTTGGGAATAGCAGTCATGCGCAAGGTATGAAAGTTTAAAGAAAAAAAAAGAAACCATTCTGTATCTTACTACTTGTTATTGTGTAGAGACTAGTTTAACCCTATCATCTTTTTGCTATACTTTTTTCTCCATGATATGCTGATCAGAGTGAATTTTTTTTTTTTTTTTTTTTTTTGAGACAGAGTCTCGCTTTGTTGCCCAGGCTAGAGTGAGTGCCGTGGCGTCAGCCTAGCTCACAGCAACCTCAAACTCCTGGGCTCGAGTGATCCTTCTGCCTCAGCCTCCCGGGTAGCTGGGACTACAGGCATGCGCCACCATGCCCGGCTAATTTTTTTTTTTATATATATATCGGTTGGCCAATTAATTTCTTTCTATTTATAGTAGAGACGGGGTCTCGCTCTTGCTCAGGCTGGTTTCGAACTCCTGACCTTGAGCAATCCGCCCACCTCGGCCTCCCAAGAGCTAGGATTACAGGCGTGAGCCACAGCGCCCGGCCTCAGAGTGAATTTTTAATATCCTGTAGAACATAGGTGATGACCAAGTAGGTTTTTGTGATTTGCCTATACAATTACATGAGCAAAACCACCATGATTAAATACAGAATTTCAGGAATTGCAGATAGAACATTTTTAATACGATGGGTATATGTTTGTATTGAAAACTGTGCAGTTGTAGAGCAAGAAGGGATGTGGAAGGCTGGGAATGCTCTGGCTAGTTTATATGGAGAGTTTATTCGTGCATATTTGGGTAAAAGCACCCTTCCCACTATCCCCCCAGTGGAGTTCTTTGGAGGAAGGGTAGCTAAGTTGATTGCCTGAATTAACATAGTGGCTATCTAGGGTGGAGACTCAGAACCTTAGAATGAAAGCATTGCTTTAAGTAGTCCTAATAACAGCGTCTCCCAGGAAATATCAAAATGTGGTGTTTATGAGGCTGCTTTAAGGACCAACGGGTTTTATTTTTTGCTACTCTTTAGCTTCCAAGTGTTGAATATGTTTCTAAATGTCAGAATTATTTGGATGCATTTCCTCTTTTTTTTTTTTTTTGAAACAAAGTACTTATAGTTTATATCTGAAGAGCAAAGTGGGAAGATCCTTCATACAAATTAAAACTGTAGCTCTGACTAGATAACAAAGCCTTCAGAGGAAGAGTTTTGCATTGAGCTATGTAGATTCGTTGTCTAGATCTGCCATATAACTGTCCATCCTATACTTATATGTTCATTCTTCATATAAGAATTTTGGCACTAATTGAAACCCTGCTGAAACAGTGAAATTATTCTGTGTTTTATCTATTCATATATTTTTAGGTAAGTTTAAAAAGGAGAACCAGAAGAATAATTTAGTAATTTAGTAACTATTTTGTTTATTATAGATAAATATGATAGGCTCTTTTTCCTTAAAGACAAAATAATCAACCCAGCTCCACTTTATAAGACATGGATTATGTTCGCTTTTCAGAATTGCCTATTAAATATAGTTATGATTTTTATTACAGATGAATTTTTAAGGACCTGAAGCAGCTTTTGCAGTCGTGAGGCTGCGTGCTATGCTAAACTTAGCAGAAAAAAAGGAACAGATTTTTCTCCATGATCCAGGCAAACTTATACTTGAAAAGAAATTAACAAGATTTTTCAAGGATGATTTTGATTCCAGCACTCATATTAATTTTTCTTTAAGGGGCGTTATTAGTTCTGTTGATATTGGTGGAAATGTTGATTGGGTGCTGTAGAGGGAAAATAAGGAGCTCAAAGGGTACATCTTGGAAGAGAGAGAAGCCATTTTAAGAAGGTTGGGTTTGCTTTCTTCCTAGCAAGGTGGAAGGAATCTTGTTTCCTCCAGACTCAAAGTATTGGGTTGAGGGAAAAACAAGTATTTGTAGCAACAAATTTAAAGTCTGAAGTTCTGGTTGAAGGGGGAGACAGGGATATTTTTCAAGGGGAAACTTTTTGTAATGGCTTTTAAGTAATTTTAAGATCTCTGCAGAATTAATCCTAGGGAAGTGTGAAATAGCAATAGAAGGTAAAATGTGTGATTGTTGATAATTAAATCTGTGGCAGTAACTGCAGTAAAACGTGGATGTTTTCTCTTGCTCCACCAAATGGAGTAACGTTAAAGAAAGAGCTATTCTCAGACCCAAACACTACTTTGTGTGAACAGCTGTTACTAATAAAATTATAAGAAGTTGTTCTACAATCACCTTTGATTTGTTACATTACTGATATGTAAAAAATCTGTCTGATTTCTCATTTAACATGTAGCAAAAAGAAAAAAAGGACCTAAATATACTGACAAAATGGGTTAAAAAATCCTAGGTGGTCGTGAATCTGGGCTTTATAAACAAAAATATACATCTATACCCTGATGCTGAGACCCCCCCCAACCTGAATTTGCTATTACTATATAGCTCTGTAGTTAACCTTTATACTTAGCCATAATTTCTGAAATCAGCACAGAGTATTTTGTTAAAAGCCTTCATGGTTAATTTTAAAGAACAAAATCAGTATTATTTAAGAATAAAATTATGAAGATGCTCAGGTTCATTTATTCACAAACATTTGTCAGTGATTGGAAAATAACATTTTCTCCAATTTTTTTTAACCAGGCATTTCTTAAGAAGAAATAGTTGCAAACAGACTGCTGATCAAATGAACAAATATAAGCACCTACTCTGTGCAAAATAATGGGCTAAAGGAGACACTCCTTATTTCTTATTTGCCAACAGGAAAGACTATGAGTACTTTTTCACAATTTTTTTTGTTGCGTAGTTGACATCCTTGTACTGACATGCCCTTCATCCTTTTATTGGCTCTTCATACAGAGAAAAAGACAAAATAATCTGAAGGCCAATGTAAGAGCTTTCTGAGTCTTACACAACTGGGGGAAGCAGATGATCTTGAGAATTTGAACTCCTAAATTTATATGTATTATTTCCTTAAAGCATATCATGTATTGCCTTTAGTTGTAAAAAACTACTTGTAACCACCTGCCCTGTCTTCTAACTAGATTACAAGCCTCATGAGGGCAAACATACCAGCTTTAGCTTCTTTATATCTCAACATTGCATGATGCCTTGCTCAATTCCCAATGATTCTGTTATCACTAACTGGGGGTGTGTGGGCATAGGAAGGTGGGGGTTGGGTGGGCAGCCGGATTCCCAAAAGAAAGTAGTGTAATCGGAGGAAGGGAATTTAAACTTCCTGCTTTCTTCTAATAGGGCGTCATCCATATGTTCTCCGTTTTGTACCCATCTTTGCGGTTTCGTGGGCCACCTGGGCACAGTAAAAGGAATTCTGTTTTAGAGATGCAGTGGTCTTCACCTCCTTGCCTGCCCCTCATTCATTCTCTAGGGACAATGTTTCAGTTGAATATTCTCATACCGTTTGGGGTTGAAAGGCAATAGCAGCAGCAATTGATCCAGCAATTCCAATGGAAAGCTGTTACATATATAAATCCTTTAAATTTGAAAATTGCATGCACCTTTATGATAGGATTAATCTTGGATTGTGAACAATTTGCTTTAGAGACAAAATAATTGTTTCAAGGAAGTGTGTAATGGATTGTGGTATGGTTGGGAACTAAAATGTTACTAATACCATTATATTCCTGAAACCTCACAGAAGGAAACAAAAATTGATCCACAAATGAAAGAAAAAGAAGTAGAGCCAGACTTTTTTGGCTCTGTTGTGGGAAGTGGATAGTGATGTTTAGAAACATAGTTTTTGTGTATATTTCTAGGAAATAGCCTTGTGATTTTTTTCCCTTTGGAGAACTGAAATTGTATATTAATTGCCTCTTCCAAGAATTTGGCTTTTTGGATTTTTTGATCAGCATCTTATGCTAAAAAATCAAAATAGAATTTTTGTTTCTTATGTTTTAAAACATTTCTTCATCACTTTTAGTGTTTCTTTTCTACATTTTCTTTTGCTGTAGGGGCAGCAGGTTGATTAGTGGCACCTTCTGCCACATATATTTCTAGGTGACAGCAGGTCTAGTTGTTTCCTTTCTTTTCTTCTTTTTTTTTTGAGACAGAGTCTCAAAGGCAACTCTGTTGCCGAGGCTAGAGTGCTGTGGTATTAGCCTAGCTCACTGCAACCTCAAACTCATGGGCTCAAACAGTCCTTCTGCCTCACCCTCCTGAGTAGCTGGGACTACAGGCATGTGCCACCATACCTGGCTAATTTTTTCTATATATTTTTAGTTGTCCAGCTAGTTTCTTTCTATTTTTTTTTTTTTTTTTTGAGACAGAGTCTCACTTTGTTGCCCCGGCTAGAGTGCCGTGGCGTCAGCCTAGCTCACAGCAACCTCAAACTCCTGGGCTCAAGTGATCCTTCTGCCTCAGCCTCTCGAGTAGCTGGGACTACAGGCATGCGCCACCATGCCCAGCTAATTTTTTCTATGTATTTTTAGTTAGCCAATTAATTTCTTTCTATTTATAGTAGAGACGGGGTCTCGCTCTTGCTCAGGGTGGTTTGGAACTCCTGACCTTGAGCAATCCGCCGCCTCAGCCTCCCAGAGTACTAGGATTACAGGTGTGAGCCACCGGGCCGGCCATCTTTCTATTTTTAGTAGAGACGGGGTCTCACACTTGCTTGGGCTGGTCTTGAACTCCTGAGCTCAAACAATCCTCCCGCTTTGGCCTCCCAGAGTGCTAGGATTATAGGTGTGAACCACTGCATCCAGCCTAGTTGTTCCTAAAGAGGAGTGAGTGCTTCAGTGATTTACTCACCCCTCTTTCAGTCTTCTAGCTATTTGCTGTAGCACCTCCCCAACCATTTACTCTCATATCTTCCTTAAACAAATGCTGGTGGTGGTGTTTGAGGGGGGGAGTCCCTCAGATTCTCTGGCTTGCACATTTCCTTACGATTTAGAGAACTTCCATGTTGGTACTTAAGTCAGACATCATGTGGCTGTGAGCTGGTGAGAAGGGAAGTTGGGTGTACATTAAAAGGAAGGGATTTGTGTTCAGGAGATGATTAATTTTCTTTTGCAACACTTGCTCTGGTCTGCAAAGCAAAATGCATTGTTACTGAACAAAACGTAAAATTCTCCTTTCTTTTCCAGAGGGCAGACTTGAGATTGGTTCATGATTACCAGCTGAGAGTTAGTGAGCCAGTGCTGGATAATCTATCTCAGGCTACTGGGTTTCAAAATAGGATGCAGTACATTTGCTGGAAGGGGAGAAGATGCTGTAGGTTGTAGGTATGTGCTGAGTAACGGCTTATCTTCCTCATTTAATGCTTTGAATGTCCTACTCTCAGTGACTTGAGAGCCTTAACAACATCTCTTTCTAATTGTATTTCCATATAGATAGTTAAGATAGTAGCAGAGGCCTTTGCTTTTCTTATACTCAATCAGCCTGAGTAGACTTTTGGTGGGGTGGGAGGGTGTTAAGGATAAAGATGCACAGGTATTTTCTTTCCATGTGAATCATTATTTTAGGACATACACTTTGTAGAGCTCCCTCGTTATATTATACATTCTTTCTGCAGATGGCAAATGCAATTTTCCTCTTGTCCTAGAGAGATGACCCATTTCCTGTGACTTGTTCTAATAATACAAGATGACTTTAATTCTTGTTCGTACCTTGCCCTTAAAAGAATGCCAAGATACATACATAGTGTTTAACTCTCTAGTGTATCTATATTACTCTTGTAATATATTTTTGAGGCTTGATAAATCATACAATAATTTGAAAACAAATGGCAGACTAGCTTTGTGACAGTTTATTTGGCTAAATAACTAAACATTCCTTATGGCTGTGAATTTTGGATTAGTTATATCTTTTCCAAAACCTGTGACTGAAAGGCAGTCATATATTCCTGCCTTGCTGCCTGATTTTTTTCCCCCCAAAACATAACCTGAGGGTATTTTGTTCATTTCCTTTTTCTGTGGAAACCTATATGTATATTTTTATTTTATTTATTTATTTATTTTGAGACAGAGTCTCACTACGTTGCCTGGGCTAGAGTGCTGTGGCATCGGCCTAGCTCACAGCAACCTCAAACTCCTGGGCTCAAGCAATCCTTCTGCCTCAGCCTCCTGAGCAGCTGGGTCTGCAGCCATGCGCCACCATGCCTGGCTAATTTTTTCTATATATATTTTTAGTTGTCCAGATAATTTGTTTTTATTTTTAGTAGAGACGGGGTCTCATTCTTGCTTAGGCTGGTCTTGAACTCCTGAGCTCAAGCAATTCTCCTGCCTTGGCCTCCCAGAGTGCTAGGATTACAGGCATTAGCCACCTGCCCAGCCCGTGGAAACCTATAGAATGAAGAGATAGCACCAAATGATCTCTAAGGACCCTTTGAACTTTGGAACTTTTTCTGTCCCCTCTGCAGCTTTGGCATCTGACCCCTGTACAAGGGGTCTGAGCTCCCTGCTCTCTCCAGCAGTGAAGGAGGCAGTGCCAAGTCTGGTGGGCTCCTCCTAGGTGGCCTGGCTCTTCCCTCTGGGCCATCTGTAATAGCTCCTAGTGCCCTGCAGGGAGAGCGCAGACTGGAGAGCCTGTGAATGCAGCCTTCACGCTGTCTGTCCAGAGCTCCCCCATGTCGCCTGGCATGCTGCTGATAGTTGCACTGTCTTCAGAGGGAATGGTATCAAAAACCTCCTGTCATATCAGCATGGGTTTCTTGCTTCCTGCAGGAAGGGCGATATCCTGGGAGGCACAGAGGTGGAGCCTGAGAGGAGAGGTATACCCACTCTGCTCAGCTGAGCCTGGGTCTTTTCTTCCATTCCCTTAGGCAGCTTCTTTTGACTCACTACTTTTTTGTTTTTTGGGTTTTTTTTTTCCTTCGTGGAGCTTTAAGCATTGCTTTTCATTTGCTACAAATAATCTCTGCTGCCTGAGCCCATCTCTACCCTTTCCAGTGACAGCTTGCTGGCCACGTGTGCCTGGACAGTAGGAGTGCTGTGTGCACCTCAGTGGGGGGTGGGGGGGTGTGCATTTGGGGGGCTGCTTTGTATCTGGAGCTAGTAGGTCCATTTTCCAGGAAAGATTTAGAATTAAACATTGGATGGATCATTTGTGTCCATTTCTCCTTCCATCACTGTGCCTTAATTTCTTGGGGCTTTCTTGAAACCAGAAAAATAGATAATGGTGGAAACATCCATAGCATGGATACAGAGGCAAATAATTTTCTGTCTGAAAATATGGATAATGCTATGGCCTCTGAGCTGTCCTCAGTTGGCATGACCATGGTCAGAGAAACCTTAAGAAAGTAGCTTTCTATGTCCCTCAACTGCGTTGTGGAGAAAGGGCTCTGTGGCCAAAGAAGGAGCAGCTGGACTCTGGCTAGGTATGGAGAAACACAGTAACAAAAGCTTAACTCCAGTGGAGGTGCCAGGCAGGTGATTGACATTCCTAGGTCCCTGCTTTCCTCCTGGCCCACAGCCTTCTCATTATCTTATTAGCACCAGGCTTTCTTAACCTTGATCTGCGATTTTGGAGTTGGGTGGGTGCCAGGGAAAAGGAGAACAGCCACAGGGCAAAAGAGAGTAATGGGGAGTCTCGTGGGGCTTGGAAAGCAGAGGGTGTTGTTGCCAATAGGGGTGGTACAGTCCTATCTTCTCTGGGCTCTGGAGGGAAGGAGAGGAGCACAAAGGAGAGGTGCCCCTGTGCCTTGACAGGTGTCCTCAGTCAGGAAGAGCCTGGTCAGTGCTGCTCCCTCAGACCAGCTCTACCACCCTACCACATTTCTTTGTCCTCCTTGTCACATCCTCTGTGCCTTCCTCTCCCAGGTGGTGGTTGTGATGGAGATGAGCAAGTATGGAAGCCTGGGTTGAATGGGAGGAGTTTGTGTTGTGGCTCTGGCTGCTCTCGTCCTTCGTTCCCAGAGGTGGTTCGGTAGACTAACCATACACCTCCGCTGAAGCAGTGTCCTGAGAAAAACCAGTGACACATGAAAAAGAAAATTTGCAGCATGGCTCCTTCATGTTTCTTTTCTTTCGTCAGCTATTTCAGGTGATAGAAATGCATCCATTAATGTTTTGAGAACTCTGCTAACCTGGTGATAGGTTATGAGAATGTCTTTTGAGGCATTCTTATTCAGGAAATCTTTCACCTGGCTTGCATCTCCTACCATTGAGTGCCTTTCAGTTTCCTAAGGCAATAAGTAGATAAGCAGTATCATGAGATATTCTTGCTGGGTAGATTCATTCTCAAGTGGAGGCATGTAATGTAGAAATAACTACAGTTTTTAGCTGAGCACCTATCAGTTGGATGTGTTCTTGTGTGTGCTGTTCACATTCTGGGCCATCACATCTGAGCATAGGAGTAGACTTTTTCTAGGATTTTTAAAGGTCCATACAGCCTGTTTTTAATTATGACCAACATTCAAAATAAAGCTACATTTGTCAATGATAGCATTGACTTAAGATGATTTCTTGACTAAAAATGTGGGCAAATATATTTTAGATAATTTGAATAATTTTTGATAATGTGGAAGAACCAGAGAGTGCTGAAACAAAAGATAACTTGAAATCAACCTCTGTTTTTATCAATCACTTTCTAATGGTCCCAGAACTAATGAATTGCCATATATACTGTCCCCTGTTGGAGTCAGGCTTGGCCCTGACGGAATCTGGAGGTAGAAGAACCTTGCTGTGCTTAAGGACTAATGAATGGGGTGTCCTTGAACATTTTAGTTTCTTCTATTTTGCTTCAGGTCCCCAACTAAGATGTTACCCAAAGCACATTAGAAATGATTGAAAAATTTGGGACACGTACCACCTCTTGTAGTGATGAATCCTATAAGTTTCTCATTTTCTGTGGGAGAAAATACCTGTATGTTGCTTTATCAGTTTCTGAGAAACAATTTGTATTTCCTTATCCAGTAATTCTTGGCAAGAGTTGCATTTTAATGAAGGAAATTATAGGACTTGATTAATATTTATTTAAGGCAATCTTGACTCCGAATATATTTTCACAAAAATGACCAGCTGTATGTTTTGAGAAACACATTTTCTGTAGGGCTTTCCACTCCAGGCCATGCTTGTTATATGGGAGCAGATTCTTCTTTAGAGTTTTTCTAAATCCCTAGCGTCTGTCCGTGAAGTGCTACTCAAATTAAAATGTATCCATCTCAGAATTAATTAATCCATTGTGCATCCCTGGTCCTGAATTATGGGGTCAATGCAATGATTTATTTTTTTCTATTAAAAATATTCTTTATAGTATACAGTATATCTTCAAGCATTATGCTATGGCCTGAATTTATATTACATTTTATTCTCTTTTGGGAATGAAATAAATAAAAGCACTTAAGATATTATCTTCTGGTGGTATGATTATTTCTAAATTTATAAAAAAGTTTAATAATGAGAAAAACTATTATTTTTGTTTGTTTTTTTGTGATTTATTTTTGTTTTTTGTTTTTCATACTTCCCAAATAGTTTTGTATTTTAGCTATGAATGTTACCAGAGCCAAACTTGTTCTTAACAAGCAGAATTTTTCTGTCCATTCAATCAAAGTCTTTTACACCTTTCTGGGCGTATTCATTTGCAGGTAGGAAACTGTAGCCAGGTTCTTCATATCACACGTTCACACGTGACATCCAGTCTTCATATGCTGTCCAATTTCTTTAAGATAAAAGGAGTAATTTGCAGCATGGCCACGTAAATGAGGAAGTTCTGTATAGAGGAGTTCATGTCCATTTGTCTTCTCTTCATTCTCTTCTGGGTCCAGCTTTAGCGTGAGGCCCTCGATCCAGAACATCACGGCTTTAACAACCCAGCTTTCAGCCGTCCATCATGCTGTGCTCTCCAAAAAACTATCGTATTTAATACACAGTCCAAGGTTGAGTCAAGAAGAAATGTTTATTTTCTTCCACTTATAAGAATTTTCTTACATTCTTAAGAAGTACATTATGTTGTTTTCATGTTAGCCTTTGAAAGAATGACAGCCCATTCTGTTATTTAATTACATTTTTTTTATGTCTTGTTTTTCCGTGATTTTGAAATTTTACAAATAATGCAATAGCTTTTTGCACAAAGTTTGAAAAAAAGATTTTAAAAATTTATTCATAAATTTATTCAAAATGTACCAGTCTAACATATTCACTATGACCTTTTTTCTGCATATTTCTTCCTAGCCTGTTTTGTTTTTCTGTGTTCCTTACGTAGATGTAATCATACTGTACAATTTAACATTATGTGGTAGGCATTTTCTATGTGGCTATATAGACTTCATATTAATATTTGATTGGATTGTATAATATTCTATTGAGAGGATGTATATTAATTTGTTTACTCTTTTTTGCTATATTTAGGTTTTTCCTAATATTTCCATTTTCAAAATAATGCTATGATGAAGTTCTTGGTGGAGATAACTTTTTTAAACACACAAACGCATGCATGCATACACAATTTCATTAGAATAGATTCATAGAAATGTTACTTCTAGGTCAGAGGATATGAAAAATTTTGTAACTCTTGATTACACACTCTCAAACATATTCTTAAATGATTGTATATGATTTACGGCATCATGACAATATTAAGAGAGTATCAGTAAGGTAGTAGGCAAAAAATGGCACTTAATTCTAAAATTTGCATTTATTTGATCCCTAGTGGAATGATCATTTTCCCATATGTTTGTTTCTAGTTGAATTTCTTAATTTGTGAATTGTCTCTTCATTTTCTTTGCCTATTAATGAGCTTAAACATACAAATGAAATTAGTCTTTTGTTAGATTTACTGCAAAAAACTTAACCTCAGTCTGTTGTTTTTTTCTTTGTTTTGTATTATTTACTGCAGAATTTTTAAATTATTATCAAGCCAAGTCTGTTGATCTTTTACTATTCTGTTTAAAATAAAAATCTTGATTTGCTTTAGATACTCCCTGAAAGCCAGACTTACTACCATTGTTATGGGCAAAACTAGATTGAATGTAGATTGTAATACATCACTATTACATGATTCTTTTTCTTTCAAAATGAAAATGAAATACACATATAAGTTTATACTATCACAGATAGTTTGAGTGTATATATATATATATCATACTATATGTATAATTGGATTTTTTTCATTTAGTAAATGTGATGGATATTGTGCTATGTTAATAGAAATCTTTTGCATCATATTTGTGGATTTTTAGTGTTTCAGTGTTTTGGAATCATACAGTGGTATGATGCAGCTAGCTTGTATCTGCTCCTGAAAAGCTGTTTTGCATATGTCTTCTCAACTCTATATTCAGTGATGTCACTTTGGTAGCTTGAAATCAGCCATGGTGGGAATATTTACATGACAGAAATTGGCAAATACTACAAATCAGACTTTCCTCACCACCCCTGGAAGAACTAGTTGTTGATTATTTACCAGCATACCACTATTTATACCTGATCCCTATTAATGAATATTTACTTGGATTCCATTAAGAAAGTTTTATAGTCAGTGCTACAGTGAACATTGTAGGGGATGTGTCTTTGCATACTTGTATGATTGCCCCCTGCAGGTAAATTCTTTCGACCAAAAGACAGCCTTATTTTAAATTTTGATACATATTACCACTCTACCTTTCAGAACGGTTTTATTGGTTTACTCTCCCAGGTTTAATTTATGTTAATGGCTGTTTTGGCAACTAACATAATGTAACATAACAAACAGTTTTAGCCATCATTTGGTTATGTCAGTCTGATGGGCAGAAGAAAAAAAGATCTCATTGTTATATTTATTTGCATTTTATTGAATTGATATCTGTTATACAGCCTTTATTTTCTTTTTAAAACTGCCAACAATATATGCTAACAAAAATAACAAAATATACCTACAAAAATAACAGATATCTCAATATTATTCAAATTAGGTTTTCTGTCACTTTTTGCTTCTACTTTGTTTTTTTTTTTTTTTTTTATTTTAAGGAACCAAGTTTTCTGCTATTTGCTTCTACTTTGTTAACATGTATTTCTAGAAATTTGACCATTTATTTATGGAAGGATGGAGTGCCCCAAGGGAAAAAAATAGAACTAATAAGATTATATTACAGATTTGGCTATATGCAAAATTGTACTGAAGCACAACAGTTTTTGATTGTGATGAAATCCAAGTTGTGTACTTTTTCTTTTGTTGCATGTACTTTTGGTGTCATTTGTGAGAAACTACTGCAAAATCCAAGGTTACAAAAATTTTACCTCTGTTTTCTAGTAAGAGTTTTATAGTTTTAAGTCATACCATTTGAGTTGATTTTTGTATGTGGTGTGAGGTAGGGTTCCAGCTTCATTCATTGCATGTGCATATCCAGTTGTCCCCCTACTCTTTATTGAAAAGACATATTGTTTCCCTATTGAATTGTTTTGGCCCTCTTGGATCAATTTATTTTTGCCTTTATTTCTTTCTTGCAATTGCTCTAGGTTTATTTTGTTGTACTTTTTCTATCTTACTGAGTTAAAATTCTTAGATTACTTATTTTAATGTTTTCTTGATTTAGAAGTGTTTAAAGCTATGGTTTTTTTTTTTTTTTTACATGCCACTCAGTATTTAGCATTTTATTATCCTTTTATAAATATCCTAAGATTATGATTTTTATTTTTGAACCAGGGCAGAAGATTTAAACTATTTAAGTGGTTATGATTTTTTTCAACCTTTGTTATTTGTTTCTAGTCTTATGTCATTTTGATAAAGTACAATCTGTACTGTTTTTACTTCTTCGAGGTTTTGTTCTATGGGTACATAAAATGTGTGTATGTATTAAAAACATAAATATGTGTATATTATTTAATTTTATTGATTATGTTCTTGGCTGTTCTCCTTATTTATATGGTGTGTGAATCTGCCAAGTACTGAGAATTGTGCAGAAATCTATTACTCTGGTGTTTATGGCAATTTCTCCTATTTCCAGAAACTTTTGCTTTATATATGTAAATGCAGTCATGCATCACTTAAAGGGGCTATGTTCTTAGAAATGTGTTTTTAGGCGATTTAGTCATGGTGTGAACATCCTAGGGTATACTTACACAAACCTAGATGGCATAGCCTACTGCATACCTGCGCTATAGCCTATCACTCTTAGGCTACAAACCTGTACAGCATGTTACTGTACCAAATACTGTAGGCAGTTGGAACACAATGGTAAGTGTTTGTGTATCTAAACATAGAAAAGATACAGTAAAAATATGGTATAAAAGATTTATAAAAAGGTACATCTGTATATCAAGAATGGAGCTTGCAGTACTGAAAGTTGCTTTGGTGAGTCACTGAGTGAGTGGTGAGTGAATATGAAGGCCTAGGACATTACTGTACACTTTTATACAATTGGCAGCTCAGTAAGTTTGTTTACACCCGCATCACCACAAGGACGTGAGTAATGTGTTGCATTATGACAGCTACAACGTCACTAGGTGATAGGAATTTTTCAGGTCCACTATAATCTTACAGGACCACTGTCATGTATGCTGTACGTAATTGCATGACTGTACTCTTTTATGAGGGTGCATTAAAAAATGTCCATGAAAATTAAAATTTTATCATTATAACATAGTTTTTTATGTAAGTTAATGCTGTTATATATTGAATTCAACTTTGTTGAACATTAATATTGTTTTGTTTTCATTTGTTTGATGTATTTCTCCCATTTATTTTCTATTAATCTTTCTTGTTGCTGCTCTGTTTTTTGTGTTTGTGTTTTAAACCTCAGCCTGAGTGAGAGTCGTTTCCTTAAATAGTTGAGTTTATTCTTTGTACACTTGTTGATAACTAACAGATATGGTAGGTTTTTGTTTGTTTGTGTGTGTGTGTGTGTGTTTGCATGTGATTGCTGTTTTCTGATTCATTTTTGATTTCTGGCAGCCATCATTCCTCCCTTCTTTCTCACACCTTTGGTATTTAATTTGTACTGAGTTGTGCTTTAAACTCTGATTTATTTGAAAAGTATGTACTCTGCTGTTAACTTTGATAATGGTAGCCTATGTAATTTTCAATGGTCACATTAGTAGTCATCAAGTAGTCATCAAGTTACGTTTCTCACTTTATCAGCTTCAGAGATAAATAATATTTATTGTGTCCTTCCAGTGCATAGTAGGGAAATTTTTTTACTGATACCAGGAGTTAGCAAACTTTTTATATAGAGTCACATAATAAATATTTGTGGCTTTTTGGGCCGTAGGATCTCTGATGCAACTGCTCAACTCTGCCATAAACACTTTGTTAATGAAGGGGTATGGCTGTGTTCAAATACAATTTTTTTTTTTTAAAATAAAATTTTGTCTACAAAAACAAGGCAGCAACTTGTATTTGGCACTCTGACTATAAATTGTCAACCCCTGATTACTCCATTTTCCTTGGTATTTTATTTGCACGTTATAAGCTTTTTTGTTCCTGTCTATAATGTACATTTTATACATGTATTTTATTTCTTTGACAGTCTTCTCAGAGGCAACACTGAATGTATCAAATGATAAAACTCTACTAAGAAAACCATAAAATTGTCAGTGACTAAGGGCATCTTTCTGAAGTCTGTCCCTAGGACTTACTGATGGTCATTGAAAGGCTAAACATAGAGAAAACTGAAATTATCTTAGTTTGACTATAAAAAGGATATTTGTGTCAGATGGAATGAGAGGTGTACAGGGTATTCAAGACCATTTTCGTGTTTATCGCTTTAATCTACATTTCCTCTATTCTTCCCCTTGATAACAGTTTCCTCTGCTTTCTTAATCCTACAGTAGTTGCTCTTTTCCTTTCCACTTATTTTCTGTTTCTTCATTGTCTCCTGTCCATCTTTGCTAGCACTAAATTGATACTTGATCATCTAGCCTCTGTGATCTTTAATGTTTCAAAAATGATTTTATAGTTTCTTAAATTTCATATGTAGAGTTCATTTATTTTCACTCTTTCTAAAACTTTTAATCCTTTGATTTCATATTGAATACCTGGGTGATAAGAGGGAATCATTTTAATTAAGCCTAAAGACCTCATCTGAGTATTATGTTAGGTATTGCTTATTTATTATTCAGCTTTCTTTCAGAAATTTTAACGTATATTTGTTACATATGTGTTACATATGTGTGTAAACACACATTTACCAGTAATTCTGCATTTAAATAATGCTTATCACCAGATATTTATTCTCTCGATTTCTTTAATTATATGCTTTTCATGTTTATTCACCTATGAGTTGACTGGATTGTACCTTCAGATAGATTTTTTTTTTTTTTAATGAAGGGTCTATAGATGACATATTTCCTGAATTCTTGTGTATTTGAAAATGCCTTTCTGTGGCATTTGCAAATTGACAGCAACTCGCATGGGTTTGAAAGTCTTGGATTGCACCTCTTTTCTACCCACATTGCTTGCCACGTATGTGGTAGATGTTGCTCCATTGTTTCCTGACAAATAAATTTGATAAGAAGTCTGCAATCAGTCTGGATATTTTTCTTTGTGATTTGCTTTTTCTATTTGGTTATTTGTTTTTTGTTTCCATAACATAGAAGTTTTAACAGCTTTAGCAGGTTATGCTTCAGTGTTTTGTAGTCTGTCTTATTCATCCTGAAACAACCTGAACCTGTTCCATCTATATTTTTATTCTTTCAAGGATTTCCCCCAATTTATCACTGAATATTTTTTCTATTCTACAGAAATTGTTTTTCTTCTTTGGATGCACCAATCATTTATAATTGGATTTCTGTTTCTCTGTCACAACTGTCAACTTCCCTCTAATTGCTTCATCTCTCCATTCTTTTCTTAGTGTGGTTTGCCCAAAGCTCTGTCTGCAACACTGATTTGGCAGTGCTTGGCATATAAATGTCAAGTGCCAGTAAATAGGTGTTGAAGGAATGAAGTACCTGCTGTTATCTGTTTGATGCTTGTAATTCATTTTTAAGTTCTGTAATATCGTTTTTTTCTTTTTATTTCTTCTCTCAGCTCCGACAGTTTTCATTCTGACTTACTCTATTTTTTAATCTCCTATTTCAACAGTCTACATTTCCTTAAATTTTCTTGATAGAATACAAAGTAATTACAATCTGTTTTTTTCTTCTGTTTCCTAGAGTAAATCTTCCAAAACGTTCTCTTCATTTTCCTTTTGTACGTTCTGTGCCTTGTCTTCATTTTTGCTTAGGAATGTTCCAAATTTTGTCTGGCCTTAGTGTTTGTCCAAAAATAGTTTGGGTGGAATCTCATTGACTTCCTTCCCTATTTGTCTTGGGTCTTTCTGTATCTTTCCCTTAGCACTTGAGCTGGAAGGCTGCAAGATGATGGTATATATTCTATATTTAGCTGTTCAGTTGTCTGAGTGGAGTGGTAGGGAGGCCTCTCTGACAGTGTCCACTTCAGTCTAGGAACTTTGCTGCTTCTTTTTTTTGTTGCATCTCACAACTAATTCTGTTAAATACTTGGACCTCTCTTTAAGGTGAGCCAGCCACTTTGAAGAGAAATTGTTAAGAATGATACCTTGCTGTTTTGGAGAATTTTTCTTCTTTACATCTATTAGGTATTTTTCTCTGCATTCCTAGACCACTTTGCAAAGTGGGCTTGCTTTCAGCCTTCAGGTTTTCGGATTAGCAAGTCAGATCAGAGGGAAAAACTGGGGTCTTTTTGCTGTGTAGTTTCTCTTTAGCCCCTTCATGGCTAGAATAGGTAGGAATATAAGTTCCAATGAAGTATTACTTGTTCCTCCATGTTGGGGGAGACCAGAGAGAGAGAGTCTTTGAGAACCTTTGCCTCTTGTTTTTCTCAACACTGCACTGTTTTTGTTTTCTTTTTTTTCTTTTTTTATTTGTTTGTTTTGAGACAGAGTCTCACTCTGTTGCCCTGAGTAGAGTGTGGCATCAGCCTAGCTCACAGGAACCTCAAACTCCTGAGCTCAACCAATCCTCCCGCCTCAGCCTCCCAAGTAGGTGGGACTACAGGTGCATGCCACAACACCCGGCTAATTTTTCTGGTTTTAGAAGAGATGAGGTCTCCCTCTTGCTTAGGCTGGTCTTGAACTCCTGAGCTCAAATGATCCTCCCGCTTCAGCCTCCCATAGTGCTCGGATTACAGGTATGAGCCACTTTGCCTGGCCTCACTGCTCTGTTTTTATAAGCAGAAGAGCTGTGTGTAGGCTCCCAGCAGGTGCTGTTTGGTCCATTTGTATTAATTCTGGTTGATAGGTCCTTTGGTATTATTAACATAGATGAAGTTTTTTTATCTTTTCTTTTTGTTCATTTTGAGAGGTAGAAAGGAGTTGTTTTTTTTTAGAAAGGAGTTGTTTTTAGAGCGCTGCCATCTTTCCAGGAAGTCTGCTTTATGAGTCTTGATGACTATAATTAACACATGAGAAGTCTTTCATGGAGTTGTGATTATAGAATGTCAGTTAAGAATGTGCTTTAAAGTCCAGGCCAGCACCCCATACTGCATGGCCTCTGTAACATCCCAATTTGTTGTTGGTCTGTTCCCTTCTACATTTAGTGATAGAAACATCACCCTCCAATTAATTCTGTCTTCAGTCATCTGCGTATGTTAGTAAACTTTTATAGATTTAGCTAAAATCTGTCCTGTAACTAGCTTCATGTTCCTGGGAGACTTGAACCCACTAGAACATCTGTGTTTCTCCTGATTGTTGAAGTTGGCCTCATAACACTCCTGGGACGGGCTTTATATTCTTTTTGTAATCATCTTGGGTTCTTCTCATCATTTTCTTATAAAGCAAGAATAAAATAGTCTTCCTTAATATCCTAGTTGTTTTCCTGCTTTAAAAAAATCCCCATAATGGAACCCAATACTTGAGATGTGCTTTGATGAAGTCAGAGTAGATAATATTTCTGCTTTTTCTCCCTGAGATATGTGCGACTCTAGAAATCTTTGTCTTTTGTCTAAATAAATCATCCCAAGAAGTACAGCAATTTTGAGTGCAAAGGGCTCTTGATAACTTTCTCTGTGAGTACTTTGATTGTTCATGTTCATTTCATTTTTCTCAGTACAGCACTGCATTGCTAGCCTGTTTTTGATCTGCGGTCATCCATAATCTGCAATGCAATACTGCATTTTTCCATTTCCCTTTCTTACGTATTTGCATGGAAGTTTTTATTTATTTTTTTCTTTATTTTTTTTTTTTAAATACTGAGAGTACTTATTCCTGTTGAATTTCATCTTAATTCTGTGGGAACATCCTTCCAAGGTCAAGTTCATTTAAACTTTATTCCCAATTTTTAGCATTTGTAATTCTACCCAGTTCATCTACTTAGTTTATCTACCCAATTCATCTACTCAAAGTAGATGAACCTATTATAATATGATTCATAAAGAATTACATCAGGAAAAATGTATTTTTGTTAATACTGTCAGTAAAAATGAAAGTTATTAGATTTCAGGACAGATTCCTAAGTCTTTGGTTATTATTTACTTACCTTACAGGTATAAAGCTAAAAATATATCACCTGAATTTGACCTCAGTATTTAACATGTGTTTGTATAAAAGAGAATAGAGAAATCAAGAGAGGGAGGGATATCTGCTTTTCCTCACCTGTGGCCCAGGCTCATGTCGTAGAGCATCAGAATGGCCTGCTGGAATGGGCGTCACTCATCACAGCCTAAGTGGTGGCGGGGTTGGCAGGGCAGGTGGCACTCCTAGTAGTGCATACTGTTGGTTAACTGTTTTTGTCCTTACATCCTGAAGTTTAGGTTGCCAACTAATTTATAATGGCCATTATTGTTAAGTAGGGAAGGAGCATTTTCTTTTTCTTCATCTTCTGTGAATTTCTATGTCGAAGAAAATGAATATTTTAGGAAAAGCAAATTTCATTTGGTATCTATTTGCTTTATAGCCAGATTGATTTTTATGTCTATTTCCCCATAAGGCAAGTGGTTCTTAAAGAGAGAAAGCCAACTTACAAGTCTGTATTCTTTATTTTATGAGATTTGACAGTGTGCCTACATTTTTCACAATAACATTAGCTAGTGTCAATGTTTAAGTTTGTCATTTAGGAAATTGGGTAGTTATAAGTGAAAGTTGTATTATTCAATTATATATATGATTAATATAAAATAAACTCAGTTTTTGCAGTTAGATGGAGGTGGTGGCAGGGAAGGAGTTTGGTAGTAAATAATTCTGGTTATTTAGTGAAAAAATGGAGAAGGGATCTTGCCCTCCCTTGCCTCCGTCTCTTATTGAGTCTGGCCTAAGCGCAGGTGGCTATTGACCGCAGGTAGAAGGCCCTTCTTCACAGCAGGTGTGCATTGACTCCTGGACAGTGGTCAGGCCAGGAAAACAGAAAATGGGACTGTGAAGATTTGAGCATGTCTCCTTTGGAGGAGCAGTCTTCCCCTCTCGTGTGTATATGTACAGTGAGTCTTCTGACAGCTCAAACAACACACCTTAATGTCATTGTTTTAAGTCTCGCCTTGTTCTGAGCATTGCTTCTAAGCAGTGCTGTCACTAAGTTTATTTTTTTATTAATTTGGTAATTTACCAGAATGTCCTCTAACCCCAGTTATAGCTAGTTGAAATGCCTGAAGTCATTTTTGTTTTCCTCTCTCTCACCCATGAGAATTATTCTAAAAACATTTTGGTCTTCATCAGTATTCAAAAATTGTTCTATACCCAGGTTTACAGTGGGTACATGGTCCTAAATCTAGTTATGGTTAACATGATTTTACATACCTTTCTGGAAAGAGAGACTTTAGCCTTGGAAACCAAACCTGAGTTTTTAAAATGTGCTGACTATGTGTGGATAAATTATGGCCCTGCTCCAAGATGTGTGGGCTTGCACAAGGTGGAGATTAGGTGGAAAAGTATCTCTGATTTACCAAAGTATTGTTCTAGAAGCTGCCTTTATTGTAAGTGTGCTGCTTGTGCAATTTCAATGATCAAGATTTCCTTTGAGAAAAAATGTGGTTGTACTGACATATACTTTGAGCAAATGAAGCATATTCATATCTGTTGAAATTGAATTTAATAATGCATGACTATGCAAGTGTTTTTTCCAACTCTCTTTGTATGTTCTTACATATAAATTTTTAGAACCCATGATAAATCAGATGGTGCAGAGGCTGTAGAATTTTTTTTTTTTTTTTGGTCTTCCCTATTTTCTAGTGGGTGGCTTGCATGAACAAGGGAATGCAGTGACTACATTTATCAGCATTAGACTCTGTATTTATAAAATTATTTTATTAAAAATTGAATAGTTTAGTCTAAAGGTTTTCATTTTCAAAAGTGTCCTTTGTTTGCCAAAATAAAAAATCTTTTGGATTGCTCTTTACTGTGCTTTAAAGTGTTCTTTTCCAGCTGAAAATGAAAGATAAGGGACAAGTATTAGTACTCACTCTTTTATTGGTATGTTTTTTTCCTTCTGGTTGTTCCTTGCCTTTTAGTACCTGCGTGATGAATAGGTTAGAGGCAAACTTCGTTTATCTTGAAACTGTAGACTTAGTCTCTATACCAGTGCTTTTTAGATACAAATGCAGTCTGTCCTCTGAATGTAAAACCAGGATTACATAGCAGGACGAATCTGCATTGGCTAAGCACCCTGGCAGAGCCGAACAGTTCCAGGTCGCAAAGGGTGCTCAGCTCATCTCTCATTTTCATGAGAAATAACATTGCACTCAATGCTCAGCCTCACTAGAAAAGAACTGAAATGTACTCCTGACAGGCTAAGAAATGCATCCAGTAACCTCATGTGATCTTTTACTCCATCAAGCCAAGGCCATATCTCTGAGGTTAAGAAAATTGTTCATTACATTGCAAAATCTTCTACTTGTAAGTTAGAAGTCTCAAACCTGGCTTCGTTACTTGAGAAGTTTTAAGTTAGCACACATATGTAAAATTTCCATCATTACTTTGCAGTCAGATCACAAATTCAGATTTCAAGAGACCTTAAGATAAGCATTGTTTCTGAAAGCATGATAAAATGAAGGAAAAGGCTACTGTCCTAGTTTGAGTGATGGTTAGGAATGTTTTTGTCCTGGGATTTCAGATGATTTATATTTTGGCAATACCAGTTAAACATATGCTGAGAACAGGGGAACAAAGCAATAGTGGGTTTACTTTTTATTCTCCGATAGAGTATTTTTTTCTTTTTTTGTGTGTGTGTGTGTGTGTTTCAAAGACAACATTTTTTTGGCTGGTTCTATATCATTGGAAGAAGACAGTCTGTTGAATTGGGATCTTGTGAGGCAGGGAGCAATATATTTATTTTTTATTGACATAATTGCAGCTAGATGGAAATACGTAATTATATTTCTTATTATACACACATAATGGATTTGTTTTATAGCCTACTATTCTCTGAAATTAACTGACAGGTTAAAACAAATTTATCACAGTAGAACTGGCATATCTACATCTACATATATTCTTGTATTTCACATACCCAAACTCCCCAGTTTACCTCTGGTAAGTAGCCAGGGCATTTAAGTCAATAGCATAATTGGAACGCAAGCTCCAAGAATTGTTTGTGAGCCTGTGCAGGAAAAAGATAACATAGCAAGGTTGCTTACAAGTTCGGTTCCTGGCTGGAAAGAGTTAACATAGCAAGGCTGCTTGCAAGTTTGGCTCTTGGCTGGCGTTGGAACTTGGGTTTGGGGAGTGTTGCTACCACTTCAAGAACTGATTAGAGTAGCCCAGGGTGCCTAAACTATTTGTACAAACAGTATGGTTTATGCTGAACACCTGCTCTCCCTTTGTGAGTCTGGAATGTGGGTAGGGGTTAGGCAGACATATTGCCTCTGTTAGGCAGACTGACCCCTGATAAAAACCTTGGACTCTTAGGTTCAAGCGAACTTCCTTGGTAGACAACATGTGTTGTCACAACTGATTGTTGGGCAGGACCCATGGAAACTCATGTCTGGTTTCTTCCAGACGTCTCCCCATGTACCATTTCTCTTTCCTGATTTCGCTTTGTTGTAATAAGTCATAGCTGTGAGTAGGACTATATCCTGAGTCCTGTGAGTCTTCCAAGTGAATCTTCATACCTGGAGGTAGTCTTGAGAACTCCTGACACAGACCCCATCATCAACTCCTCTGGAGTGCTCCAAGTCGGAGTGTGGGAGCTGCAGCCTGACCCAGCCACTGCTGCACCAGGTTTGTTGGGAGGAGCATATGGGACGATGTTGGTGAAAGCTCCTTGAAAATACCAAATTGCTATGCAAATGCCCAGTGATATTATTGTTTTGCTTCTTGCATAATATGTTTTGGTCACTGCCATGAGTGAGGCTTATAGAACACTCAGTATTTACACTTCAGGTAGCATTGGGCCTCGCAACCCCTCCCCACTTCCCCAGTGGATTGAGCTTACAAGAGTGTCAGACAGTGGGGGGCAAGCTAGACATTAACTCCGCACCCTCCCTACATTTTTCACATTGCTCTCAGGTTACTTAAACTATATTAATTATGCTTGTCACCTGTCCAAACCATTAGTTACTTCCCATTAGTTGCAAAATAAAGGCCAGATATCTATCTTTCTCTGTCAGTCAAGTTGGTCTGATCCTACCCTCCCTCTCCAGCCGTATTTCTGACTGCTTGCCTTCCTGTATCTGACACTCTGGCTGAACTGCAGCAGTAACCCTTTCTTTCCCTCCCCCATTTCACATCTTTGTTGCTCTCCTTTCTTCTCCTTCACACTAGGATGCCTTTTCCTCCACCTCCCTATACAGATCCTACCCACTCTTCAAAGCCCATCCCAAATGCTACCTATTCCTTAGTCTCTTCTCTGATCTCTCTGCTAGTAGGCGTTTCTGTTGACTCCTATGACATTTTATGTTTGTCCCATGTCTGTGTGTCTTGGGTATCTTCAGGAGGCATTGGTGGGCAAGTGGAGAAGTGAGATAGCTAAGAGAAGGCAACCAATAAAGGTATGTCATTAAACCAGCTGTGGCAGTGGGCAGTTAGAGCTCATGCCTGGGGAGAAGCTGTGGGAGGCAGTGTCGGGCAGGGATTCTCAAACTTCAGTGTGCATGGGAATCTCCTGGGGACCTCATTAAAGTGTGGGTCCAGACCTTAGGCCTAAGGTGAGACCTGAGAGTCAGCATTTCTCATAAGTGTCTGATGACAGTGTTGCTGTTGACATAGGTCCACAGACCTCATTTTGGATAACAGTGATGCTGTAAAGTCCCACCTGAAAGGTGAGGCAGCTGGAGTATTTATATACCAACTCTGGATGGTTGGTAGTTGGGGGCTCTTTGGGCTGTGTGAATTGCTGACCCCTTTGGCTTATCAAGTGGCCATCCCTGACTTGGAGGAAAGGCCTCAGGCAGAGAGGTCCAGATACCTGCAGGAGGTGGTCAGCGTTGGGTGTCTTGGGCAGAATGAGCACCATCCTGTAATTGTGGTTATTTATGCTTATCTCTTCTTCCATACCAGACTGTCAGATCCCTGAAGGTGGGATCTGTAATTCATCTCCTTCCCTAGTAGCATTTACCACACATTATGCTTTTGTATTTGCTCAATGAGTGAGCAGAATGTTGCTGTCCTCCACCTTGGTAAAGTATCACAGGTGCAGTTTATGGTATCATCCAGTAACAAACTCCAGCTTGTCATGCTTAATTTCACTGTCTAAGATAAAGATTCTACCACAAAAAGATTGCTCGCTTTCTGGTTCTACCTCTCTGAAGGTATCAGTGGCCTTGTCTTTGTAGGCCAGAGTTAACAGGTACACAAGAGGAGAATACCATGGAAGAAAGCAAAAATTACTTATTCAGGGACTTCTGGGTTCAGTTTATTATTGTTATGTAGTATTTTTACTTTCTTTGTTTTGTTTTTTATTTTGAGACAGAGTCTCACTCTGTTGCCCGGGCTAGAGTGCATCATCGTAGCTCAGTGCAGCCTCAAACTCCTGAGCTTAAGTGCTCCTCCTGCCTTGGCTTCCCAAAGAGCTATGATTATAGGCGTGAACCACCATGTCTGACCATGAGTTTGGTTTATTTTAAAGACAAAAATAGAGAAAAGGGCTCAAGAGAAAGAATTCTAATGAGAAACGTTTGGGATAACTAGGGCTACCTGATCTAATTTTGAAGGTACTTTTCATTCCTTCAGGGATTTCTACTTTTTGTTTTTATATATTGCTTTATGTATGGATTTCCTATGTTATGGATAAAAATTTGGTTTTCAAATCATAAAGGCTAAGACAAATCTTTGATCCAGTTGCTAAATTTCCTCTACATTGTCAAAGCCCTTTTTATTTTGAATACTTTTTCCCAAATTTCATTTTTTTGTCTCATAAAAGCTAGCATTTTAAAAACTTCCTATGATATGGAGTTTTTCTTTGATGTTTTATATGAAAGAACCACTCAGTATTTATTTGAGACCTGCTGTATGGTGTGGTTAATTGAAAGGAAGTGTAAGACTTTCTTTTGGCCCTGAAAGAATCGGTCATTTAGATGGGGAGGAAAGGTAGTCAGTATGAGAATGATAGAAAACCAATTGTAAGTGTGAAGGGGTATCTAATGACAATCGGATGTCTTTGTTTTTTTCCCATTCAGTACTAATTTCATATATTCCTTCAAGTCAGATTGTCTAAATTGTGGGTTCAGATTCCTAGTTGAAAAAGTACATAGTCACTGTCAGATACAGGAATTTATCTAGGGGCAGTATTGTGGGCCAGCGTGGTTAGGGAGCATCACAAAGAATGTACGGTATTCTGGCTCATCCTTGAAAAGTTGGCCAGCTTAGAAAAAGGCTGTGTGGAGATCAAGGACTTTGTAGCCACTGTTCGACTGGGTACCCAAGGTCTGGTTTGGTGTGGAGTTACTGAAAGAGGCCTCTACTAGTAAAACCAGCAACCAAATGAAGATTCTTGATTCTTTTTTCAGCAAGTCTTTCTTGTGTTCTTTTTTGTCTTTTTCTCTTTGAGTCTGTAAATATTTTAAATTTTCATTTCACAATCCGTTGACTTTGGATCCTTTCCGGCCTTTGACAACTGGTATAATCTCTGTATATAGATTCTGTGAAGTGGTTTAGGGGAGAAAGTGATAAGGGGGTTATTTCTCAATTAGTGAATTTGGGGATGAAATGTGTCTTCCCTTGATTCATTCTCATTCCTTCCTGAGTAATATCATGTGGAATGGTTGATGGCTTCAGTCAAAGGAATGCAAAGAAAAAAGTGAAAGTCACAGAAAAATAGTATCAAGTTTTTTCATTAGTGGCCTTATATTGAAGAATCCTTACCTTGTGGGTAAGTGTACACTTTATGATGTCCTTCCACATGTGTGATTTCATTTGAAACATAGAAAATTGTGATGAAATAATAAACCAACAGTCCCCATCTTCAGTGGTCTGGAGAGGTTATATAAGCTTGTGGAACAGAGTCCTCCAATTTTGAATCTTTAGCCTATTACTTAGCAGTCTTGGAACATTGGTTAAGTTTAGTCCTCAGACATGGCCGTTTTATTTGTAAGCTAAGGAAAACAATACCTTCTTTTATGGGTAGTTGCGAAAAGTAAATAAGACCATGAGGCCCAGCACTTGAGGGGGTCTCAGTAAATGTCTCCTCCTGTCTTAAGATTCCAATTAATAGAAGCTAGGGCCAGGGGAAAACTTAGGTACTTCAACTCAATCCATGGCTTCTTAGGGGGAAAAAAGTACAAAGAGGTATGAAAATTCAAAGTTAACATTTATTTTTATAATTCACCTGGGAGTAGTTTATGATCATGGATGTCAGCTCTGCTAAGGGCATTCTAATAATGGGGACGATATTTTTTGGTGTTGCAGTCAACACTTAGAGGCAGTGCTTTCTGTTTCTCATCAAAACCCAAGACACCCTTAGTACCTTGTTTTATAGAAATAGTTGTCATGACATAAATGCCTTTATTTAATTTCTTTATTTTCTGTATTCTGACACAGATGCATGCTGGTCTGATACCCATCTAGTCACAAGGTTACTGTGGGGTTATTATGTTGTTTTTTGATTTTTAACCGTGTGTTTATTGTGATTGGTTGGTGTGTTTGTTTTGATTGGTTCGTGTGTCTGCTCTGATTGGCAGGTGTATACTGTTTGATTATTAAATATTTTGAATCTCACTGGGAGTTACATACTTTTAAGCATTTTTTTCTGTAATGGTTTTAGGTTGCATCTTTTAAGAGAAAAGATTATTTTAGTAAGTCCTACCAAATTAAAAGATAGTAAGAATTTTCTGGTTTTCTGCTTATGGCTCAATCTGAGCAAGCATTTATAGTTATTTTCTAAAATAATCTTAAGTTAACATTAATGGAACTATGTATTATCAGTCCCACATTGGAAGGCTAATTATTGGTACGTAATCATGGCAGAATTATTATGCTTCTTGGTATAATCTATGTCAGCAAGGTGACACATTATAATTATGTATTCATTTTCCACTTACTCTTCTCATCTTCTGCATGTATCATCAAACAAGCTTTCTTTATTGCAATTATGGTTGTTTTGGTGGCAACCACTTTCACCTGAATTGACAGAAAAACCATCCCTTATCTCTGGGCCACATGGTCTTTCCTGAGACAGAAATGTGATCTAGCATCTGCTACATAATCTTTTCTAATGATATATGTATAGACACCGTAAAGCCCCTTTTGTTTCTGTATCAGAAATGCTAGGTCATCAGCAGACTTGCTAGCAGACTGACGTGTTTCTTCAAGTTCTACAGGCATAAGATTTGGTGCCTATATTTCACTGGTCTACATTTGATTTTTTTTATAGTTTTCAATTCGGCAAAAATATTGTTACTGCTTATCTTCTTTTTGCTTCTCTTATTTGTAATTTAAGGTGGATATATAGATTTTGGTCACAATAGTTTATGTCCTCTAATATTTGAACTTTTATTAGGTGGTTTTCTAAAACAAGTATCTTGTTGTACAAGTAAATTTCTCTGTTAATGTGTGCTTTCAGTACTTTTAAAATAGATGAACTTCATATTTTCTTAAGTTGCGATCTAAAACTGATGAGGTATTAGCCTGTCTTGGCTCAAGGAAGCCTAGATACTTTTATTACATGTTACTTTATATTAGAGCTTTATTAACATTATTTTTTTCCCCACTAGGGATTAACCCACTGTTCTAGGAAGTTGTTTTTTCCTTATTTTTATTGACTTTCAGTTTTCCATATTTGGTGATTTTTGGCACGGGTAGTATATGAAATTTGATTTTAGAGTTGGCCTAGAACTTCAGTAAGAACAAGTCCTTTCTCTGTTATTCCTTTTCATCCAGGCACATTTGGCTCCTAGCACAGTCCTAGGCCCAGCATAGATGGTTGGTGAATATTTGTTGAAATGAATAACTCCCCAGAGGCTTGCTTGAATCTTTCCTTTGTCCAGTCACATGGGAAGAGAATAAGGTCTTTATGCCAGTTTTGTCTTCGGAGGCCGGATTCCTTAGTTCTTGTGCAGATTAGCATCATGTAATCTTTCCACTATTAGAGAATATTTTCTGTGACAGCTGACTCCTGTGGGGGAATGAATTTCCCTATCAGCTGTTGAAGTACTGAGTTTGGGTTTAGAAAAATGCAGAAACATTTGTCCATTAAGCCTAAAGAGATTGTTTAGTAGAAGAGAGGGGAAGTATTTAAATCAGAAAAATTTGCTTTCTATTTCAGATCCTCCTTAGCCATTCAGGCTGGCCGTAACTTTCCGGATGGAGTAAATTCTTTTGTTAGATGATTAGAGTTGAATCTTGTAAGCCAAAATTATTTTGCTTGCTGATTCTGTTTGCAGTTTAGAAGAGGAATAATAAACATTTACAGGTATTTTACAGATGTACTAGGTTGGTGGCCCTTTATTATAAATTCATGTTTTTCTTAAAGTCTTATTGCAGTGGTTCTTAAATACAGTTGGTAAATACTTTTGTCTTTGGTTTTATACTACAAAATAATACTGATACTTTTATTCAGCAGTTCTATGAACCTAATTCATATTTTGGTTTATGTGTTGTGTACTTTTTTTCATATACACTGATGCAGTAGGAAATAATTTCTAAGTAACTACATTCATTAGAGAATTTGAAGACATTTCTATAAAGGAAGTGGTATATGTGTATTTTCTATAAAGTCAGATTTAACTATTTGCCACGACAATCCAGATGTGAAAGTGAAATGGAACTTGGATAAGAACTAGAGCACAGATTTACTAAGAGTTGAGGAGTGCTATTCAGTGTTCGACAGTGGTTTCTGCAGTTCTTGTTTTGAGTATCTCATAGAAGCCAACTTCTCATTTCAAATCTGTTTGTAAAAGTAGGTACCATTTAAATCATACATAAAAAGAATGCTGCAGACAAAAAAGGCAGCATGAGAGATAGATGCCAGTGCCATCTCTCCTCATTTGGTTGTGCTCTTGCTGGTGAACTGTGAGTGTATCATTATCAGTGAGCGGGAATGTCTGAGGCAGCCTTCAACAGGAAGCCCAGTGGCTGGACCCTGCCCTTCCTGCACAGGGGCATCGGAGGGCTTGGTGTTCTGATCCTGGGCCCACGCGCGCGTGTGTGCATGTGAGAGAGACAGAGAGACAGAGAGAGAGGGTGGGGGGAGGGAAGGGCAGGGGAGAGAGATAAATTGGTGGATTGATTCTGCTGGCTGTTGTTAGTGCCTTCAGTTAAGGAAATACAGCAGTCTTTCTTTCAGCTAGTTCCTTGGCCCAGGTCACCTGATGTGGCTCATCTTCTTTCTAAGGAAGTCAGTAACTGTATTTATGAGCAGTATAATGATCATCTTCATGAAACTGCAAACTCGCCTCTTCAGATGCTCTTTGGGATTGAGAAGCAGTGGTGCCTAGGGACTGCCCTTGCTTGCCGATGCCTGCAATTAATGGCTCGGCACGATTACACTGTAAATCTGGGTCTCCAGGGAGGACGTAGGCCAATTCCAGCCTTGAATTGCAGACTCCTCCGTCAGGTTGTACATTTATTGATTTGGTAGAGCAGCCTCCTGCTTGAGGCCCTTGTACAGGGTCAGGCTGATGTAGCTCTTGACCACAGGAAGCAGATCTAGTACTAAGCACCCCACTTTACTGTACCTGCACCTGAACCTTACCTGGTGAGGTCTAGATGCCAAACCATGATGGGGAAAGAGCACAGCAGGCAGAAGGCAAGAGGCAGCCTGGAGCCAGAGAATCCAGTGGCAACAGGAAGTTGGAACTGGAGGTCATGGAGTAGCAACTAAGCCCGTGAGAATCTCTGGAGGTATGAGAGGTTGGGTGGGTATGCTAGTTGAATAGAGGAGGGATCTCAAGCCCTTCTAATGTAAATTTTATAGAAAAAGATGACTCTATATAATATGGAGGCCTTGGGGATACTCAGGTTACCTCCATGTTGCTGTTAAATGATTGATGATACAACTGGCAAGCCATGTTTTAGGATGGATGAAGTATGGTGGCTAAAGGTATGGGCTCCGCATCATGCAGCCTGGGTTTGAATCTTGACTCCAACATTTGTTGTCTGTTTGATAAAAAATAAAAGTCACTTAATCTCTGTAGGCTCAGCTGTCTCATCTATAAAATGGAAGGTAATCATAGTGATTTTTGAAATTGAGTAAATCTTCACTAAAAGTTAGCTGTTGTTATCATTACTTTGCAGCTGTTGTTGATTTGTTGATCTTTAATACTTTGTCTATCTGAGTAAATATCCATATAAGGGAAGAACCATTAATGATTATTACAAACACTGCTTATTCACTAATGAGATCAGAATATTGTATAGACTTGAGTCTGGATTCTCTGAAATATAAGGGTGACAACATTAAATTTTATGTGTGTAAGCAAAGGAAAAGTCATCCTAAAATCTTAATTTATCTGACCATTGCATATTGCCGATATCTGGGTATAAATGACTTCAGTAACAATATTTGTGCTGTTGTCATGTTTGCAGTGAAAATCAGCACGTTTTTGTTTATACTATGTTCCTATTAAATTTTAAACATTAAAAATTAAAATAAAACTCTGAGCCACTGTAAGATAATTCAAGGAAAGCAAATAGAAATAGTCCTTGGGAACAGCAAAGTATTTTTAGGTGCATGTTGAAGAGCTCTCATGTCCTAACCGTTGTCAATTCTGTACCCTCTCAGGCCCTGTGGGCTCTCCTCCTCTGAATGGTGTCATTTTGTATGGATTCCTGATTGTGTGGTGGTAGACAGAGGAATTGCTCAATGTGAATAAGGTGACATCGCCCTTATAAATAAGATGTTCTTTGCTCTTCTTTCTATACGCAAATAGAAAATATGGCAGACTAGCAACATGGATTCCTTAATTTTTAACATCTAGGGAATTAAATTTATCAAACGGTAACTTCTAAGTAAAAAACCTGTTGTCGTTTTATCAAATTAAAGTCTCTAATGAATTCTAGAAATGAAAATTCTCTGTAGCCAACAAGTTTAGGTCTTCATCTAAGAAGATTATGGTAATAATAATATCACCTTAATTTTATACCTTGAAGATTTCTTGGTGATGTCATTCCCCACCCTTTATCTCTCACCCTTAGTTGTACCATCTTAGTCATATTAATACTCCTTCAGATTATAGAAATTAAGAGAAGTAGTATAGTACAGTGGTTAAGAACCTGGACCCTAGGCCGGGCATGGTGACTCATGCCTGTAAGCCTAGCACTTTGGGAGGCCGAGGCGGGAGGATTGTTTGAGATCAAGAGTTTGAGACCAACCTGAGCAAGAGTGAGACCCCATCTCTACTAAAAATAGAAAAATTAGCTGGGCATAGGGACGCATGCCTATAGTCCCAGCTATTTGGGAGGCTGAGGCAGGAGGATCACTTGAGCCCAGAAGTTTTGAGGTTGCAGTGAGCTATAATGATGCCCACTGCACTCTGACTGGGGGCAGAGTGAGACTGTCTCAAAAGGAAAAAAAAAACAACAAAAGAACTTGGACCCTAGAGTCACAGAACCAGAGTTTGAATCTGGGCTTGCCATTTAATAGCTGTAAAGTCTTGAATAGGCTGCAAGGCTTCTCTCTGCCTCAGTTTCTTTATCTATAAATGGAGGTATTAATAGTACTATCTCATCCATACTACCAATTGCTGTGAGGATTAAAATATGTGTTCATATATATAGAGAGTACTTAGAATTTGTCTAGCACATGGTAAAAACTGTGCAACTGTTAACTTCCATTTTACAGCATTGCAGTTGGGTAATACGAGCTGCCATAATACATATACCTCGTAAACCAGTGACTTAATTCAGTAAATTATTTCTCACTTATGTAAAATTTACAATATTCTTGACAGGTGGGGACGTAAAACCAAGTGGTACTTACTCTACTAGGAAGAATATTCAAATGTTAGAATATCTACCTTGAAAGAAGAGAAATTTCAGCTAATCCTAGAGTTAGTCATACATAGTTCATATTTAGGCCAAGAACAAAAAGCTGCTAATAAAGCCTTATACTTATAATACTTATAATATGGCAATGCCTTGGATTTTTCAAGTAGAGTTTTAGTCTTTATAGGAGGGAAGTTAATGATTTTTTAAAGGGTTATGGAAATAAATGTAAGCTCAGATGCGCAAAACATAGAAGTAACTCAAGCTAGGACAAGAAGGGAAAATTGTGGATCCTGTTTAACACAGGGAGAAAGAAGACTGTTGAGTTAGTGATTGAGGTTGATCATAAGTGGATATTGAAATAGGAGCTGGTAAAAATGAAATCAGTGTGGGTGCTGGAAACCCATAACACATCATGAAATGGGTGAAGATGAGATAATAGTAGCCCAGTAGGAAGGATAGAGAAAATGTTCCACAAAGTTCTGAAGGAATAATAACAGATTCATAGGTTTCTTATCATAAAAGAAAAAGCAGACAGAATGATAGGGCCAATTAAGTCTGTGAAGAAATATTAACATACTCGTGGTGTTCAGAAATAACTATAGATATACCTCATTTAAAACAAACTCAGTATATTTGGGTTTACAGACCAGCTTCATTAAGGGAACATTATAAAATGTTTTCTCACTTTATAAGGATTTTGCCATTGATTTTTTTCATACCTCACTAGTTAAAACATTTTTATTAACCATTTTAACTCTATATAAATCATTTCAAATATTTTACAGTTAGGTGTTCATGTAGCTAGTCTCGAAATATTTATTTTTTCTTTTGAAAGATTTCAAGCAATATTATGAGTACTTTATAATAAATTTATCTGTACTTTTATATAATTTTCAATCATGAGATCAATACACACAAATCAACAGTGTGTTTATATTCCATTTGTTATGTGCTTTGCTTTGCTTAGACCCAAGACAAATGCCAAAATATCTGATATAGTCTACATATATATCAATTGTTAGTATTTCCTGACAGTTTATTAAAAAAATTGAATACCAAAGCATATTTCTCCATTAGAGAGAAGACATACCATAAGTTTTGTGGTTTAGGCTTTTATAGCATATTTAGAGTTAAATTAAATTGACTTGCATTTAACTTAAAAAGCTTCTAATCCAAAACAAGGGCACCATGTTTTATATATAAGGTTCCCATTAAGATAGCCAGATATTTTAACTAACAATATTGAAATGTGTTTTGTAAAGAATAGGGAATGTTTTGAAATTAGAATAGAAAATAAAAATTAATTCTATTAATACCTAAATCTGCATGTTCCCTCTTTTTGTTTCAGATCTGCTAGTTTTTGAGAAATTAGAAAAATAATTTCCATATCTCTTGTAGAGGTTACTTGGATCAAAAATTTTCTGTCTTTATTTTTGAGGAATTTTTTCTTACATTTTTGAGCCTTTGGTCTGATCACTGGTCTTCTGTCACTTGAAAGTTCAAAGACTTTTAAAAAATTTTAAAATAATGTTTATTATTGCTCTGCATAATTAAAAGCCTGAGTATAAGGCAGTATAACATTTGGTGACCTTAGTCTTTCCAATCCATGATTAACCTTAGTGTGACATAATACCAGAAGCCTAGTAGAAAACTTTACATTTTTATCATGGAAGTAAGGTAATTGACTACCCAATTTTAAGTGTTTCTTGCATAGTTTTACTTTGCAGAGGAAAATGATAAAAAAAAGTGAAGAGAGAGGTAAAACAAGAGGGAATTCTGAAAGGAGTTGAAAAGGGAATGAGCAGGGCAATGGGGATATGAAGATAGAATATTAGAAAAGATGATTGTGCTGGTGTTGGTTAGTGTACTGATCCTAATTAAGCATTCTGGTATTTATTATTGAAATGTGACTTTAGGCCTTTTCTGGTGTTTGTGGCCATATCCATTCCACAGTGGTTTCTATCTCTTAATCTATTCTGCTTGCTATGGTGAAAAACAACACTGAAAGAAAAAGAGTAAAGCAGAAATAGGTCACCTTTGGTGTTGGATCAGTTTAACTTGAAGTGACCACATAAGCCACCTGAACATGCAAATTCCTTTCAAAACCACTTGCTTTGCTTTGAAGCGTTCTCTGAGCAAGTGATATGTCAATAGTAAGCGGCAGATATTCTCAAACTAGCACAGAAGCAGTTTTGTCACCAAGATTTATTGTTTCACTTTGTACAGCTTCTGTCATGGATACTTGGAAGTAATTACTGTAGTTTAAGTAGTGAATTGCCTTGAAATATGAAACTAATAGGAGTTTATTAAATACATTTTGAAGGAATTTCATTTGGCATTGAGATAAGTGATTGCAGTAGAGATTTCCTTTTGTACATATAAAAAAGGTCAATGTGGAGTTATGCAAAGAATGCATTCTTAGGTCATGTGTGTCCAAGAAAGCAGGCAAATAAACATCTTCTCTTTGTGTTATAGAAGGGAGGAAATGCTGTTTATTGGCATACCATAACTAAATTCAACTTTTATGAAACCATTTTGCAGGAAAGCAGTCATCTAGTAAAATGGTTAGGCCAAATTTTGAATTCTAACACCCTTTTATACTTAGTCTGTTGTCTCTAAGAACAGAGCTTCTGATAACATTGGATTCACATACATGTGTACTGGTGAATATGCACATATAAGCACATATACATATTATTCACATATGCATATACACATACATACCACAGGATTCTTGAGATGCTAATGGAGGTTAAAGTGTGACAAGCCTGGTGCTTTTGGGAAGGACTCAGAAAAAGGCTCAAAAGAGACTAATTTTCACCAAAAATTCTGCAATTCCACGAGGCACTGAATACCTACAGAATGAAAGCACAGTTCATAGGTTGTAATAAATCTTTACAATCTTCTCTTTATCAGAATACCATGAGTAAATGTAGGCATGGAGTTTTTATTAGCTTTTGTAAATAAATGCCAAACCAGAGTACATGTAAGTTTAATAAAAAATGAAAAGATTTAAAAAAAAATCTCAGACTTCACTCAGTTTATTTATGAAATTTAAAAATTATTTTTAGAGGTGAATATATATTACATTTATGATCAGAAGGAGTAAATAAGAGGGGAGAGGTCATCTGTTTATTGATTTGTGCAAATGGGATATCATTTATCAAAAATAAATTTTCAACTGTAAAACTGGATTAAAAGAAAATTAGTTATCCATCAAAAAAATGCTTTAGTAGGCTGCTGGTAGCAGAATCACCCAATTGCCTTTAGCAAGGAGGAAATGAATTCTTTCATGTAACAAGCAGTCCAGAGGTAGGAGAGGCTACAGATGTCAGCTTAGGGCTCCGGCTCAGCTTCTTTGTGATTCCGTTGCCTTAGGTGCTTAAGCAGGCTGGACACAGGGCTTCCAGCTCCACAGTTTGGTGCAGGAAAACTAGAGACAGAAGGTCTCTCTCTTCTGGTGTTACCTTCTTGAGAGCAAGGAAAACTGCCCCAAAGCTCTTCCAATACACTGCTGTCACCAGTATCAGTATTCGGTCCTTACGTGAGTCTCACAGTCAGAAGCGCCTCATAGGCTCAGCCCAGTTAACGGGGGAATTGGACAGCAGCTGTGGTCCAATTCAGGATTCAAACCTTGAACTAGGGCAGTGCTGCCATCCCTTGATGCATGTGAGGGAAGGGCAGATACCCTAAAGATTTTGGGGCTTTGCCTGGCAAGTGTTAAGGAGGAGTAGATGTTGGGTATGCAACCAGAGGCATCTGCTTTTATAAAGAAAAAATGATGGATGAAAATGGATTTCTAAAAAACTTTAAAAAATATGCCTATCAAACATTTGGCTATTGAGATTACTTTAAAAGATAACATACTTCATTTTTGTAAAGAGAATTTTGCTAACAAAGAATTTATTTAAAAAAATCTAAAATAGAGCAATTATCTAGGAATTCTTATGTTTTTTCTGGCATAGGGTTGGGATTGAACAACATTTTGTCTTCATCACTAAGGATAATGGAGTTCTAAGTCCATAATTGACATTCATCTTTCATCTTCTTAGGATGATTACTGCCATCCTTGCTAAATCTCATGAAGTAATACCCTGACAAAACACAAGTTTTTAGACTTGCATCAGCTTTCAAAAAAGTCTCTAGTATTGTACTTTGAAGAGAGTATTTCCCGCGGTGGTTTGGCAATTGAGATTAGTAAATGAGGAAGGTGCTACAATGTTTCCATAGACCTTTAATAGCATGCAGATTTTTGACAAAGCATTGGGATAGTCAATAATAATGATAACAGCGAGCCATTCTTTATTCATCACTCACACACTCTTCCAGGCCCCTTGACTCATAGGTAGTATATTAATCATTTATTTATTTATTATTAAGGGGAAAACATAACTTCTTCCATGCTCCCCATCTTATAAGTGGAGCAAGATGGGATTTAGATCTAGATCTGCCTGGTCCTAAATTCCATTTCTGATATGTCATGTTTCTTCAAAAGAAGAAAGGTGTGAAGGCAGCAATTCTGTCCTCCTATTGATGAAAAGATACTGGATCAGATCCTTTGGCAGATTAATCAGTATGCTCTCGGATCCCTTTAGGTTGCTGTGTAGAATAAAAGCTATACTCTTTCCAGTGTAGCAAGTATGAAAGGAAGTTCTGTTGCCTGCCTCCTATCTAGTCCTTTCCAGGGCAGGCAGTTGTCTTGTTAAAGCATGAGGCAGCTGTATTACTCCTCTGACGAGAACCTTCTGGGGTTTTTTTTGTCTCACTGAATTGATGCTAAATCGCAGAGGGCATACTGGCCCTGTGCTTTCTCTGCCACTGTCTCCCTCCATACTCTGATATCATATCCTTCTGCTCTTCTTTTTGTTGACTCTGCTCCTTCCTTCTTGCTGTTCCTTGAACCCACCAGCCTCTCTTTTGTCTCAGTGACTTGGACCTTGCAGTATATATTCTGGATTGCTTCACTCCCAAGGAATCAGCGTAGCTCATTCCCTCCTCTCTCTTCAGCCTCTGCTTAAGTTGTCTCAACCAGAACTTCCCTGTGTTGCCCAGGCTGGCCTCGAAGCCCTGGATCAAGTGATCCTCCCGCCTCGGCCTACTGAATAGTTGGGACTAAGGGCATGTGCCAACGCACCCAGCTGTTTTCAGTGTTTTATTTCCTGTACATTTATTTGCCTAATATCTGTCTCCTTCCTATTAGAAGCTCCCTGAGAAGTTCTGTCCATTTTGTGTACTGCTAGATCCCAAGTACCTAGAATGGGACCTGGCACTGCGTCGAGGTTTAGTAAACATTGTTGACCGGATGAATGAGTGAATGACGCATATATAGATTAGAACTCTGGCTGTGATCAAGCAGGTGGACTGCTGAGAGATATTCACAAGGACATGGTGTTACTTAATTGCAAAACCTTTAGATGCTTCTGTTAAATTAATGGTGTCCAGTCCTTTTCTATCCTTAGAAGAGTGAATCAGAGTGTCTGATTTAATTCAGCATATGTTACTCTGGTATTTCTCACAACATACAAATTGTATATAATTCTCAGCTACAAGGATTTTTTTCCAGTCTAACTGACTTCTGGCATTTCAGAGGTCCTTGAGGGCAAACACCTAGAAGCTTCCACATGTGCCAGTGACTCTGCAGACCCAGAGAGACGCTCAAGATAATATTGATACTTTTGTAGTCTGTGTGGTGCTGCTTGCAGGTGATAAGCCCAGTGCCATGAAGGCAGAACTTCATATGGAATTAATGCTGTTTTTGCTATCCCAAACAGTATGACGACAGGCCAAGAATAGAAAACCGAGTTGGGCTAGCCAACATGTAGAGCAAGGAAGAACAAGTGGCACTCAAATTTCAGACCAGACTGAAGAAGCGTGGTGGTAGTAGCCAGTTTGCACCTTTTGATATCTTGAATAGTTTCCCTCACTTAAGAACTATTTATTTACTGTGTACAGTGTACCAGATACTGTGCTAACTGCTATCAGTACAATGAAAATAAAAGAATAAGACCCTTGTCCTCATGGAACTTCCAAACAAGTAGGGAAAAGAGCTACCAATACACACATAAATGAATAATTGAAAAACCATGATCAAAACTCTGAAGAAAAGGGAAGAAACAACAATAACAACCCACAGGCAGTGTGAGAAAGAGCAGTGATGGGAAGGGCTGGTGTTGACCTCTGTTAGAAACTTACAATTAGAGGTTGACCTTTGAGTAGGTCTCAGGGTTCCTGTTTTCATAGAGATTATTTTGTAGTTTCATTAGCAACAGTCACAGTTGGCCTTCAACTGTCAAATCCAAATCTCTGTACCAGGGTACACAATAGTGTGAAGTTCAGTAAGATTCAAAGGTTACTCAGAAAGAATGGCTGTTTCTGTTAGGCTAATAGTGTTGCTTAGAGCAACAGGATTCTGTTGGATGGCGAGTCCGTGTGCAAACAGTAGGTATGAGCAGGATATCTCCCGGCAGCTATGTGGCGAGGGAAAGGTGGTGGCAGCTATAATCTATATGGCTGGGGCATAAGCAAATATTGATATGGGACTTTAAACTATGACAATGCTAGGAAATTCTAGGAAGTCGCAGCACCAGTGGAGGTGGATTATACCTTTTGGATAAGATACCTTTATGACTGCTTCAAATAGTAAGGCTGTAACAAGTCAAAATGTCGAGAAAAAAAAAAATAAAAAAAAAAAAAAGGAAAAAAAGTCTTTATGTCTAGAAGATCAAAGTTCATTTAAATTTGAATTGACTGAGGCCAGAAGATCGCTTGAGCCCAGGAGTTTGAGCTGCAGTGAACTGTGATGGTGCCACTGCACTCTAGCCTGGGCGTCAGAGTGAGACTCCATCTTTATTAAAAAATAAGAAAATGAATTTGGATTGCATGACAGCTGGTTTTTGGAAATCATACTTGTACTAATCTAACAACACCCAATTGATTACTGTGTTTTGTGCTGTGAATATTAATACCTTGCACTTTATTAACAGTATGTAATATTTAAATGGGATATAAATATTCTTTATTTGTGGCATATGAGTTTCTGCAAAGATGATTGCTCACAATTAATATCTTCAGTCTCTTCCATTATACAATGTGATGTGGGTTTACATAAAAGGAAAACCAAACCAAAATAAAACTCTACAGACTCTTTTGTAAACCATTTAGGAGGAACCAGTATATATGTCCATGCTATAGAATTGCCATTTTTTTTGCCATCACATTGGGTTACTCAAATGGTAGTCCATTTTGATTTTGTAGTTCTCCGCCTTCGTCCCTCCGCTCTTAAGAACTTGAATAGATGTTTGAGGATTGCTCCATTATTCACTCAGGAACTTGGTCTGTTTGTCAATTACAATAGTAAGTAAATCACGGAGTTTCTTTCCCTGGCTCTGTGCTCTGTGCCTCGTATAGTGGAGTTTCTCAAAATGTGGAGGGAACCCCTGCATTAGTGCACCTGCACTGAATCCCCAGGGATGCTTCTGTTACAACTGCAGGTTTCTGAGTCCAGCCCAGAGTTTCTGAATAAGAAACCCCAGGTTCCAGATAGGGATTAGCATTGCAGCTGTGATTCCACAAGTCTCTGAGACTACATAGCTATCCTGGGAACTGATTCATCCCACGCATTTGAACATTATTTGACCCTTCTGTGATGACAGAGAGCATCAGAAGCTTAACCAAGCCCACTCTAGGTCTGTAGTTGATTCTTGTAAATATCACGTAAAAAGTTATGGCTGGGTTTTTTTTTTTTCAAATTTTGATCTTATGTATATTCATAATAGACTTGATAATTTATCTGTCCATTCTTCATGGGCCATATGGTAGAGATGTGATGTTACATGAAAAGGTTTTTTTCAAGATGTTTAAAAAGATATTTTAAGACAGTAAAGACTTATTTGTTTGTAAAAGAGCTCTATAGAAACTAAAATGAATTTATCCTTTTGTAAATCTTTTCCAAGGCCTTTGTTAATTATTTCATCATCTCCCTAAGGTAGTTCATAATAAACACAGTTAAACAGGTAGTTCAGCTGATGTTCAAAAACTTTCTGCCTGTGTCCTGCCTGGCTAGCTGACCAATTTGATCCAGTTGATTTTTTTTTTTTTTTGCCCTCTAAAATTCTACTTGCATATATACAGCAAATACCCAGGGTGAACGTTTGAGGAGATGGAGATAGTCTTTGGACAAAAGGATAAAATGTTACATCTTGTATTTCAGTATCCCCAAGTGCTGAGCAAAATGCCTGACACACAGTGGTATCCCAATAAATCTCAGTGCCTGAGGTACCTTGGAGTAGACTTCTCTAGGATATAGAAAATATACTAAATTCAGACTATGACTTCCCAGGAAAGAGTCCACCTCACTAAAAGAGTGGAATAGAGGGAATGATCATCTAGGTCACCAAATTTTCCTGTCGATGGTGCCAAACCAAGGCTAGACCTTCGAGTGATGCTGATTTTAAGTGTATAGGTCACTAATACATTTGCTGTGTTTCCATAGAATGCCAGAAAACGAGCCTGGAACAGCTGCTCATAAATCAGCCAAGCCCAGTGCCACAAGCAGGAGGGACCTTGAGAGACAGAAGCAAAGGGCATGGCCATGAACTATGAGGAGTGAGGCAGCTAGCTCTTTGGAGAGACCCAAGGCCATACCAGTCCTCTCAGGGTCTATGGGAGAAGGGCCTGGAGCAGTTGTCTCCCGTCAGGGTGAGCACAGAAAGGTTATAGAGTAGAGGCTACCCATACAGGAATTTGGGAAGCAATAGAGCTACATCCATACAACCACTTTAGGTTTTTTAGCAGCATGAGCTGCCTACTAATAGTTCAGCCTCCTTATATAAGAACCTTTAAAAATGATGCAGTTGCTTTCTGGGAGAGTATGGTGTTGATATTCAGCACTCCATAAGTATATACTATGTAAATGTTATTACCATACATGATTTCATAATATTGTATAGAATTAGCTGCTAAGTTAAAACCAAAATGCCTATTTTGATGTAGGCATTGTTTGTACAGTTCTTCAGTTTTTTTTGAATGCTGGGTATTGTTAAGTATTTGAAGAAATCAAGCATTGGTACATTATGTAGGTACCAATTGGAGACCCATTTAAGTATTTTCTCAATGATGCTTCTTCTAAAACATTTATTTTGTTAATACCTGTATTGGTTTTACCTTTTTTTTTTTTTTTTTTTTCCAAGGCAGGGTCTTTCTCTGTTGCCTAGGCTAGAGTGCAGTGGGGTCATCATAGCTCACAGTAACCTCAGACTCCTGGGCACAAGGGATCCTCCTGCCTCAGCCTCCCAAGTACCTGGGACTACAGGCACACACCACCATGCCTGGCTAATTTTTTCCCCTACTTTTTGTAGAGATGCGGTCTTGCTAAGTTGCTCAGGCTGGTCTTGAACTCCTGGCCTCAAGTGATCCTCCTGCCTTGGCCTCCCAAAGATTAAAGGTGTGAGCCACCCATTATTTTATTTTTTTAAACACAGAATCAAAAAATTGGATAAAGGTAGAGGATTCATTAATGAAAATGCACTTTTCACTACTGTACAATGAATATTTGATGACATTTTTGTTTCCCTGAAACTTTGAGATGCTGTACCTCAGTGAAAGCTTTTTGGTGAGTTCACATTACTTCTTAGAAAAGGCTAATGTTTGCCTGTATATGAATTCTAAGATAAGACTGTGGTTTCCCCCTTCACCATGTTATATCTTTCTAGAGAGAGTCTCCATGTGGAAAATTCCTATGAGTTTTCAGTAGCCTATAATGCTATTATCGTAATTGATTAGTTTTTAACTTGCCTGCTCCTTAGGTAAGAAGATTCACTTAAATATTTTTTTTGTTTTGCCAACCTCAGTGGTCAAATGGCTCCCTAATTATGTTTGGGCATGATGGCTCATGCCTGTAATCCTAGCACTTTGGGAGGCCAAGGTGGGATGATTGCTTGAGGCCAGGAGTTCAGTACCAGCTCTAGCAAGAGCGAAACCGTGTCTCTACAAACAATAGAAAAATTAGCCGTATGTGGTGGTGCATTCCTGTACTCCTAGCTAAGTGGGAGGCTGAAGCAGGAAGATCACTTGAGCCTAGGAGTTTGAGCTTGCAATGAGCTATTATGATGCCCTTGTACTCTAGCTTGGGTGACAGAGCAAGACCCTATCTCAAAATAAAAGAAAAAAAAGGGTTCCCTAATTTTTTTTTTTTAAAAACTGTGTGTGTCAGAAGTAGAATTTGAACCCACGCCTCTCTATGAACACTGCAATCATTTCTTTTTTTTTTTTTTTTTTTTTTTTTTGAGACAGAGTCTCGCTTTGTTGCCCAGGCTAGAGTGAGTGCCGTGGCGTCAGCCTAGCTCACAGCAACCTCAAACTCCTGGGCTCGAGCGATCCTTCTGTCTCAGCCTCCCGAGTAGCTGGGACTACAGGCATGCGTCACCATGCCCGGCTAATTTTATATATATATATATATCAGTTGGCTAATTAGTTTCTTTCTATTTATAGTAGAGACGGGGTCTCGCTCTTGCTCAGGCTGGTTTTGAACTCCTGACCTTGAGCAATCCGCCCGCCTCGGCCTCCCAGAGAGCTAGGATTACAGGCATGAGCCACCGCGCCTGGCTATCATTTCCTTTTTATAAAACTCTGAGCATAGTGATACTGCTATTCTAAAAATGCAAGTAAAGACTTGCGACAGCGCGTAGACAAGCATGATGAGTGTGTATGACATGCCTACCAGTAATGGTAGTCACACTCTGTAGAGGTTGTGTAATCTTTCTGTAACAGAAGTTAACAATAGGTTGGCTAGTCATTGGCCTGGGATGGGTAGGAGCCGGAATCAAATACCCAGAGACTTTTCTACCTCAAGGAGCATAGCACTATCCTCAAACCTACTAAGTCAGTTATTAACTGTTGTTAAATTCATAATTCTACCATTTGTAATCACTCTTATGGATGGTTAGGCAGTTAACTAGCCATATGGAAGTGATGCAGAATCATAATCAAGGTAAAATTGAGTCAGAGAGTAAAAACCCAGTGCTTTCTAGTTTCTGTGCTATGGGAAACAGAGTTCTGGAGCAGCAGGGAACACCTGGTTAATGAGTTCTTGAGAAGTGCCTAATAGCTTTCCCTTAAGACTAGGGACATGAGAAGTGACCATAAAATAGGAGAGAAATGAGGTTTAAGATGAGGTTGGCAAAAGGGATGAGTATTTTAAAGCCGCCTCAGCCTACTGTACTTTTGATTGTGAACTAAACAGAATATACAGCCTGGGAGTGGACAGTCAGCTATGCACTTACCTGACTCACCGCAAATGGTATTTTAGTGCCCCTGCATTTACACCTTCCTGGCTCTGACTCACCCTGTGGTGTTGTGGCTGTCCACACCTCCTGCGTAACTGGACTTTGTCTTTGGTATCTTTGAATAGTGCACAGCCTGTAGTGCATAGTCTCCTTCAAAGGTAGTGCTCAGAAGGTATATGATGAAGTGAATTTCCTAAATAGTTGAAAGTATTACAAAAAGGACTGATTTTATTTTTTCTCTCCCATCCTTCTTTTGAGGATTAAGAGAGCATTTTAAATACCCACTCTTTTCCCTTTGTCTTGACTGATTAAAGGAAATGTTATTACATGGCAGAATATTGGCAGTGGGTAGAAATACAAAGCAGGTCTATGGAGAAATAGGGAAAGGCCAGTGAAATAAAGGCTTACTTAATATTACATACTAATGTACTCAGATATGAAAAATTTTATGTATTTAAATGGTGGTCTAGATCTTTAACACCTCAACCACTCACTTTCAAATAGAAGCTATTTTTGTAAGAGTGTAGGAGTCTAGTAATATTCTTTTGGCTAGAAATCATTGTAGGTTTAAATCACTGATATAGCATGGATACAGCAGGTGAAAGCAATGAAACAAGAGAATGTTTAGATTCCAGTGAACAAAATCTGTATAATGGAGAGAGGTGGAGCTTGAAATATTGCCGCAGTTTTGGGGAAGAAGTTTTAGTGGCACCATGTTTCTGTGCATGATTCTTATTACGTATGTAACAAAGTGTGGGAGTATTCATCTTCTAGAATTCTAGAATTCATGATTTTTTTCTAATCTAGCTTATAGAATGATTCATACAAAATCTTTTTCTTAAACCATAAATTTGGGTAAATTGTGAATTATGGATTTTGTAAAAACTATTAAAGCAGTGTCTTTTGAAATTCTTTTTTAATTATCTATGGTAAGGTATATGTTGCATGTCGAAATATCTTAATATGATAATTTGTAGTTCAAAGTTGCAGTCAGAGAAGGGGCTATTTTTAAAAATCTTCCAGAGAGTCTAATTATAAAAGAACTTTGTAGTAATGTTATCCTTGACCAAATTTTTGTCTAGCATTGTGTGTCTTGTCTTCACTTTGTACATTTTTTTTTAGTTTTATGACTAACTAGACTAATAATGCCTGTCCATGCACCTTGGTCCCCTCTGCCCGTACTTTCCTAGGACCTGAATAAATACTGTAGCTTGATGCCTGGGTCTTCATTTATTATAGGGAATTTGAGAGACACCTGGTCTTGGAAATGCAAGATCTAGCATTCCTCAGCACTGATTATGAGCATCAAGGCCTATGCTGGTCGCCTTATATACATTATCTCATTGTGCCTTCATAGTACTGCAAAAGGGATCACTGTGCCTGTTATACAGGTTAAGAAACAGGTTCAGAGAGGCCTGACACTAACTCTCCCAAGGCCTAAGGTCACACTGCAAGGAAAGTAGTTTATCTGGGATTAGGCATTGTCTTATCTCCAAACCATTGCTCTTTCTCTTGCAGCATTGCTTCTCCTGTAACTTTGTCTGTTTCATAGTTATCTCCAGGAACAGGCAACTTTCTCTCTGCTCGATGTTATGACCCGTTTTCTGTTTCAATAACATTGGCAAGTACATAATTTAAGACTGTGTTTTTCATTGTTTGTCTCCATGTTGTAGTTGTTTTTAAACAAAGAGACACTGACAAAAATCAAGTAGCCAAGATGCTAAATCATATATCAAACCTGCACAGGGTGAAAAAAAAAAAAAAGAAAAACTGGCCATGCTAAGTGAGTCATCTCTTCACCTGGTGTCATCTCCTCCCTTGGGCACACACCTTGGAGCATCTGGGCCTCAGGGGTTCTTTTTATTGTCTTAATTGTTTAACTCAATAACTGTTCCCCTGTGCTTTCCTCGCAATGTGCACTTCTGTACTAGAAAGGGATGAACACCAGATATTACTGAGTTCATATGAATGTAGTTTTGATTAAATACACACACACATACACACACAAATATTAGCCTGGACAGGGGGATATTGAAGAGTTGGTTCATATTTTTTTAAAAGGTGAAAATTAAAGCAAACTAAATGATATAATTTTAAGCATTTAGTGGGGTGTAAGAAAAGAGAACCCATTTAACTCTGAGGTTTAGCCAGGTTCACTGATAAAGAATTGTTTCCTTCTCTGGGAGTTGGGCATTGCTGTTGGTTCTGTGGGAAGTAATATTTACATAATCATAATGCTATAGATGTAGCTAAATAGTTTATTGATTAATCCCCATACAAGACAAGAAAGATATAATTATAACTAGAGAAAAAACAAATAACCCAAGGTTTTAAAACCTGGCAGTGTGAAGGGAGTGGAAGAGCAGACAGAAGTCCATGGCTAGAAGGCAGGAGGAAAAAGAGAGGCGAGAGATAGGGGGATGTGTTGAGATGCTCATTTCCTTCTGTTACATGGTGAGATGTCGAGAAATACTGTGTGATGCTTTTGAAACAGGAAACAGAACTGATTGAAGAACTAAAAATAGCATAATCAAGAAAATGAAGGATGAAATAGAGGTGAAGTAAGTGTGAATGAGTTAGATATGGGGGAAGGCAGTAAGTCAATAGATACTGTCTGAGGTTGACAAATCAAGAAGAGATAGAAGCCTATTATTTAGTTAAGCTGATAACCACAGGAGGACTGTAAAAGCAATAATAATGGACGGGAGTGAAAATAGGGAATATGGGTCTAAAGACACATACTTTGCATTTGTGACCATGGTTTTGGGAAAACTTAACTGCATATGTATTACTTTTAAAATAATTTAAGGAACAAGAAGAGAGAGTTTCAGCAGTTGTGAACTACAATGTCAGGAATAATTTTCCTCGAGTACCATGACATCGCTACTATTACTAGGCTACCAGAGACTGCTGTTGCCACTGGTTGAGGGTTCTAGTTTCCAAAGAATTGGGATAGGAGTTAAGTTGTGGTGGGTGACGAATAACTATACCCACAATCCCATTCAAGTATTCAACTGGTTTCATGGTTGATTCCTGATCAGGATGTTGCAGAAGTTTTTAGATATAAGAGATGCAAAGAAAAAGCCCATGTGCCTTGCTCAAACATGCAAACAAAGTGAAAGGGCTCTTAACTACCAGAGGCTGCCAGGGAAGCCCTGTACCCTGGCTAATGCTCCCACATGTCCTCAGGGTCCTGCTTCCTGGTCTGGGATGCTGCTGTCCTTCTGGAGAATGGAAGCCAGCGTTGCTTTTGTTTTCTCTGGTCTGAGGAGTGGCTGAGCTTCTGGGCACTGACTTCCTCCCAGGAACTTCCTGAAAGGGGAAATTTCAACTTTTCTGTATGAACACTCTAAATGCCTGTGGGTTGAAACAATGGCAGCTGCAGTTGTTTTTCGAGAAGGGACTTGGTTTTGTTTTGACCTTGGTAAATGTGGATAGTTGTGTTTATGGCGCCTCCAGGTGGGCAGTCAAGGAAGAAAGTCTGGGTGGGATAGGAGCCCTTGGAGAGTGATGACTTGACTGTGCCATTTTTTCCTTTAGCCTTAGTCTCTGTTGTCATTGCAGACAGCAGTGCAAAGATGGGGTCGGGGTAGAGAATGGAGTAGGGAGAAGGGCTGGGAAAGGAACTAACTAGGGAGTTACTGCTGACAGCTCAAGGAAGCACCATGGGTAGCTTAGAAGGTTTTATAAATAGATGCCTTTATACAGTGGGTCTCATTTTGCCTTTCTCTGGCCTAATTTCTGAATAATCCCATTTTTTTGAGATAAAGAAGGTAAGAAGATTCCTGCAGCAGCTACAAAATCCTGCGTAATAATTGTAACTGCAGATTTCTCTACTGGGAATTGATTTGCTGTTGATTTAGTCTAGGGCTTGCAAAGTTAAATGGCTTTGGGATTCAGGTGGGTGGCTTTAAACCAGTGACACTGTCTGGGTGGGGTTCTGGCCAACTAAAATCTCATGGCTCATCAAAGCTGTTGTTCAGCTATAAATGTTGCTATGTATGGAGAACAGGTTTTTAGGGTTGCCAGAGCTTCCAGTTTTTCCAGAAAAACAAGGAATCTGGTCTTTATGTGAAATCTCTTGGATTTTAAATGTTGCCAGCTAATGGAAAAAATTTAAAACTACTGTCCAGACTTTTGAAACAAGCCTGTTGGGTGAGTAAAGTCACTGGGCTGCCAGTTCTTACTCTGGTTATAGGACTCCTCTCCTGACCCCAGATATTCTTCAGCCTTGATTGTTGAAAATGAGCTGAACATCTACTGGGTGCTTTATTTATATTCTTTCTTGTCCCCAAAGCATTTAAAGATGCTTTCATTATATCTAAGCTGATATAAATTAGAGGTGGATGAAAGAGTCAAAGCAACTGAAGGATAATAAATGGAACCAGAATGAAATGATACATGCACATGTCAGTGGACCTCAAATTGAGTATTGAGCTCTCTAAGCAACTGGCATAACACAGAACCCTTATCAGCTATACAGTTTGTGGTATCCTTACAACAAACTGTTTTACTGAGTAGGCACTGCTCTTCTTGATGCCAAGATCAGAAAAACCCTTCTCAGAAGGTTCTTCAAAAGAACACACTGAGTCATATGCAGGACAAGCCCCTCATTGCAGTGTAAGGTCTATGGGATTGTTCTTTCTGTTGCCCTCCATTAAATGATTGATAGTGTTGAAAGGGTAGTTTGAGAAATGAGATCACGAGAAGTGCTGTAGGTAAAAACCTTCTGGTGGCCTGACTTATGCTGGTGGGGAAAGGGGCACAGGTGGGGGACAGGGTAGGTAGGGAAACAAGTGGTTAAGACCCCAGACTGTGGAAGCAGAGGTTCTAGGTTTGAATCCTAGTACCATCATTTACTACTGGTGTGACCTTGGATAAGTTGCTCTATTTTTCTGAACCTCAGTTTCCTCATCTGTAAAATGAGGATAATTAAGGGACCACTATCATAGGACTGTTGTGAGGCATAACTGATACAGCTTGAATAAAGCACTCATTGCAGTTCTTGGTATCCAGTAAGCATTCCGTAAATGTTGGCTGTGGTAAATTAGAGAAATTACTAGTAGTGGGAACTTAATTGTCGAAATGACTTAAATGTGACTATCCAAGATTTATAGCACTTAAATGTTTTTGTTTGTGTGCCACGATAAACATTTTTATTCCACTTAATCCTTTGTCACCAAAAATTGAGTTGAGTTACCTATGTACAAACGATTTTGCAAGGTTCTATGATGGACTGGCCCCCGCAGGGAACTTGTCTTTTTGCTAACCAGATAAATAAATACACAATACAAGGCAGGGAGCACCAAGGGCCATCTGAGCAAGGAAGGCTGTATCAATTCAGAGAGGGGTTGTCACAATTAGCTGAAACTGAACTAAGACTTCACAGTCCACTTTATTAATTTCTGGCTAGGTTTTTATAGTTTGAATAATTCCAAACACTGTACAAGAGTATTTTAAGCTGTGCAACAAGTACAATGAAGATTTACCTATGTTTGCATGCAATTAGGCATGCTTTGCACTTTGTATTAGTTAAGTCTTATCACAGGTAGTTTAGGTTGGGCCATCCTGTGCATATCTTCTCATTACAGAAGAGTCCTTTTAACTGGCTGTGGGGTATAGAGAGAGATGGAGAACTGTGTGAGGAGGCACGGAGCAGGCGCTAGGCAGCCTTGCACCCTGGATGAAAGCACAGGCCTTGGAGCAGAGGTCCTGAGCTCTGCCATGAGCTGCCCTTCTGGTCTGCAGGATGTTAAGTGACCTCTCTGTGCCTCAGTTTTATCAGCTATAAATTGGGTATGATTGTATTACATAAGAAGTGCTGTAAAGATTACATGAGTATGTGTCCTTAAAGTCCTTAGAACAGTTTCTGGTGCATGGTAAGCATGGTGTGTGTTAGTCATTATCATGAGTCCCTTTTGGAGCAATGGATATTGAAATTTTAAAGACAGCAATCCGGTCAGGCTTGGGCATGGGGCCTGTAGTTTCAGAACAGAATGTAGCTGACTGTGTCTAGGGGTAGAAGCTCATAACTTTATGACACTCTGGACCAGGGGTCCTAAAACTTTATAAATAGGGGGCCAGTTCTGTCCCTCAGACCGTTGGAGGGCCGTTGGAGAGTGTGGCACACATTCCACACATTTGCACTGTGGGCCCAGGACTAGTCGGCTGCTAAGCAGGACAGGCAGCGGTGGCAAAAACACCAGCGGGCCGGATAAATGTCCTCGATAAATGTCCTTGGCGGGCCGCACGTGGCCCGTGGGCCGTAGTTTGAGGACCCCTGCTCTGGACCTTTTCAGCTCCATGGCTGTGGAAATGAATGGGGATATTGGGAGGACCCCTGTTTCAAATCCGGATATTGAAAGCTCAGCCCCAGCCTCAGCTGCGGCTCACTTGCTCAGTGACATGGCAGGTCCTTCCATCTCAAGGTTTTGTTAATCTGTGTCTGTAAAACAGGCTTAACCCCTCATGTGTGCTGAATTTTCATCAGCTTGAGAAGTGCTGGGAGGATGTAGTGATTGGATGAATTAGTTATATTCCAAGATTCCATTAAAAATTAAAGGAAATGCAAATGTAACTACTAAATATTACAGATTTTCATAGGAATCCAAATATATAGTATTCATCATATGAGAAAATTGAATTTTACCTTATTATCTTATACTAGCCCAATAAAGACTTGCATTAATTGCTCAATGTTTTTGTTTCCTAGAAATCTTTAATATTGAGCATGAAGATCCTGAAAATGAATTCACTGCTCCCCCGCGCCCCCTTCCATGTTTCCATCAAAGAATTGACTTGAATCTCAGTGTGCTTTTGAACTCTTCCTAATGAATTTCTGGTCTTTGTGCTGACAGCAGAATGTCACACAGTAGACCTTTTGGGAGGAGTTGCTCTGAAGTGAGTGGTTGACAAAGACATAGACTGGCTGCATATAAAACATGCCCCGGCCTTTAGAGCTGCACCTGCAGAATGGGAAGAGGGGCCTTGGAGTAGAGCCAGGCTCTCAGCCCACTGTGCCTGAAGATGTGGGGATGAGATCGTGAGTTCTCTTTAGGAGCAGAACTTCTTGCCCATTCTCACACATTTCTTCTTCACATGAAATTTAGAATCATTTTGTCAACTTCTAAAAAAAAAAAAATCCCATTGGTATTTTGAATGCGATTGTGCTAAATATACAGATTAATTTTGGGAAAATGTACACTTTTACAATCCAGGAACGTGGTATGTTTTGCTTTTTTTTTTTCTCTTTCTTTTTTGAACGCCTTCTCTTTTTTACCTCAGTAAGTGAAATCTTGTACTTTTATTTATATAGGTCCTACACATTTCCTGTTAAATTTATTTCTAGATATTTTATATTTTGTTTTTGATTGCTATAGTGAATAAGACTTCTTAAATTATATCTTGTATCTGTTGTTTGCTCATTATAGAAAAGCTGTTGATTTTTATACGTTTATAAGTGGGTTTATGAAACCCATTTACTGAATTGCCTGAAAATGGAAACTGATGTTGCCTGTATTTGTTCTATTTGTGAACACAGGAAAAAAAGAGTATGAGAAACTTATATTTTTCTTGTATTCTTTATTAGGCTTTAAAGTATATCCCAGGTCCCTCTTTTTATTCACTTTATATCCCTAGCACCTGTTGTGTATGTTTACCATAGTACATGCATGATAAATATTTGTAGAATATTTCTTAACTTTCTTAATTCTATAGTACTTTTTCAGTTATTTCTTTTTTTAAGAAAATATCATTTTAATTCTTATTATTTTGTTAAGAACTTCCAGTATAATATTCAGTGATTATCACCACAGAAATTCTTATTTCAATCTCAAATTTAATGGGAATACCTTTAATATTTACTGTTTGAGGAAGTTTTTATTTTTATTATTGCACTAATGATAGTTACTTTTATTCCGGTTTACTATAGTCATTTTGCATTAAAATCAGGAATAGAATCAATACATATATATCGAGATGGTTATTTGGTTTTCCAACTTTGACTTACGTGATAACTTATTTCTCTATGTATTCTATTTTTTTTTGGGGGGGGGCGGCAAACAAAGTCTCCCCGTGTTGTCTGAACTAGAGTGCCATGGCATCAACCTAGCTCACAGCAACTTCAAACTCCTGGGGTCAAGCGATCCTCCTGCCTCATCCTCCTGAGTAGCTGGGACTATAGGTGTGCCCCACCATGCCCAGCTAAGTTTTTCTATTTTTAGTTGTCTGGCTAATTTCTTTCTATTTTTGGTAGAGATAAGGTCTCATTTTTGCTGAGGCTGGTCTCAAACTCCTGAGCTCAAGGATCCTCCCACCTCGGCCTTCCAGAGTGCTAGGATTACAGGCGTGAGCCACCACACCTGGCCTCTTTATATTCTAATATTAAGCATTCTGGAATTACTAGAATCCCTGTATTTGTAATAATATAGTACTGAATTTTAGTTTCTGTTTTTGTCATGATTTTATGTTTATATTCATAAATTAGATTTTCTTTAATATCTTTTGTTATGCTAGCCTGATAAAATGAATTTTAAAATTTTCCATTTTTTTTCTGTGCTATGAAAGAGTATAAATCGTGTAGGAAGTACTTGGTTTTTGAAGGTTTGACAGAACTTACCTATATAATCAACACGAGTGGCAGCCTTTTATTTATTCTTCCCTCTTTCTTATTATTTAATACTGTATAAGTATTATAGGGAGAAAATTTAGAATGTGACAGGTGACCAGTAAGTAGACAAATTACCTGAATTCCTACTCTCCAGTGAAAAGCACTTTTAACATTATAGTTTATTTCCTTTTAAGCATTTTTCCTGTGAACACACATATACAAATATATAAAAAGTACATAGGTTTTCTTCACTAATGCTATTCAGTGTGTTATTTTGTAACATTTTGAATATCTTTCTGCATCAGTTAGAATAAATCCACATCATTTTTATGGGTTGCATAGTATTTCATTATATAAATGCCGTGTTTCCCCCAAAATAAGACCTACCCATAAAATAAGCCCTAGCAAGATTTCTAAGCATTTGCACAATATAAGCCCTACCCCGAAAAAAGACCTAGTGATGGGCGTGGCTACACAGTGCATCTGCAGAACCCATGCATTTCGTTGCGGACTGGTAAAGAAGAAGAGCAGCCCTTCTCATCTGCCCCATGAGAGCTGTATCGCTCGACATGAGAGATTGGAGCCAATGATTCTAAAAGAAATAGAGTCGCAAGAAATTCAGGATGGAATTTGAGGTTCGGAGAGTTATGATGATGTTTCAGAAGAAGACGACATAACTGTATTTGAATAAATGTAGATTGTTGTACCATACTTAAAAAAAAAATAAACATAACACATCACCTGAAAATAAGCCCTAGGGTGTCTTCTTGAGGAAAAATAAGCATAAGACCCTGTCTTATTTTCGGGGAAACACGGTATATAGTTATTACTCCAGTTCTCTATTTATTCATATTTTGATTGTTTTCAATTTTCTTTACTATTTAAATTGTTGAATGATCATTCCTATATAGGCATCTTTGCTTAATAATTGATTTTCTACCTCATGTGGCAAAGTGTTACAAATGTAATTATTGGATCAAAAGATAATGAATATTTTTAAGTACATGATTTGTCCAATTGCCTCCATAAATGTTTAATTTACAGGAAGTGAGAGTGTCATTTACCTTTACTGATAGATTTCTAAAAGAAAATTACCTAAGGATAATTCAGTGTGTCTGCCTGACTGGCATGGATAGGGGAAACGTGGAACATTGCGGGTGTGGATGTTCACCTTGTTAACAGCTAACCACATTGCACTAGGGCAGGCCTCAGAGGCTTATGGCCTGGCCACCAGTTTCAGACTCCTTTCCTTTTTGCCTGCTCAAGGGCTGAGGAACTGACATGTAAAATTATGTCTTCCTTGCCACTGTCCCTGCCTTGAGAATACCAGAAGGAAAAGCCAAAACTTTGGAATAACACTTTTTAAATTACAGGTTGAGTATCCCTTATCCAGAATGCTTGGGACCAGAAGTGTTTTGGAATTCTGATTCTTTTTTCAGATTTTGGAATATTTGCATTATGTACTTACTGGTTTAGCATTCCTAATTTGAAAATCCAAACTCTGAAATATTCCAGTGAGTGTTTTCTTTGAATAGCATGTAGGCACTCAAAAAGTTTTGGATTTGGGGGCATTTTGGATTAGGGATATTAAACCTGTATTTTTCTTTTTTTAAAACAAAGTAAAAAATTTGTTATGTGTGGAAAAAGCAGTTCAAGGAATACAAAAGTAAAATGGAGATGGAAAATTTCAATTTCACTTTCTAGAAACAAACCACCGTTAGCAGTTCATTATTCCAGGCTTTGGTTGGCTGGTTGCTTTCTCTTCAGGAGCGTCAGCTGAGAAGGTGTCATTTTATCTTCAGACTTGTGTTGCCATTGACAGCAGAGGAACTAACCTGGACTGAAAAGAGGCTTTGCTTACACTACTACATTTAATTTCATAACATTTCTCCCAGCAACATGCTATTTTACACTTGGGGAAATGGGAGAGAATTTAAATAGCTTACTCAATAGGTAGTAAGTGGTAGAGCTAGGACTTGAATCCAGGCTGTTTCCATGATACTCATTCCCCTGTGTATCAGGAATTTCATTGGTCTAAATCTGTGCTAATATGGTAACTGGATACATGTGGAAATTTAAATTTAAATTAACTACAATTAAATAAAAATGAAAAATCAGTTCCTCAATTGCACTATATTTCAAATGCCCAATAAGCAGGTATGGCTAGTCACTGTTAAAGAACACAGAGACCAGATAGATGAAGAACATATACATAATTGTAGAAAGTTCTGTTTGACAAAGATGGACTCACTGAAATCTGAAAAATCATGGATATATAGATTTTTTTTTTAACTCTATGCTAGCACATTTAGGAGACATATTATGTTCTTAATTTAAAAAGATAGCTCTGAAATACCTGCTTGTTCTAGAAATGGCCAAACCTGCTAGGTCTAAATGGAAAAATGAGTTATCGATCAACTGTTTTTAGCTCTTCCTTAGAACTGGGGTATAGATGTTCCTAGGAACATATTCACTGTAAGATGTGGATAAATCTGAAAGTGGAACACCCAGAAAAAGAACATACCTCCCCTTTTATTATTTTTTTTCTGAAAAAAATGTGAAGGTGATGTATTTTTTTTCCCATTGTATGTACATCTATATAACCTCTTAGCCAAATTGCAATCTGTGTTTTTAGAGGTAATGTTTCAAGGGTATATTGGCAAAATGGGAGAAGGACGACTCCTCCCATCACCTAAGTGTGAGTATGGCCTGCACTACTGCTTTGAAAGGCCCTGAGAGCTTCTCTTATGATGTGTGTATTTAGGCCTTTTGGTAACTTCTGATGACAGTGAATCAAACTGGGGAAGAAAACTTGTGTCCGGGGCAGAGGTAATGCAGGTTGGCAGTTTGTAACGGAGCACAGGGCAGAGTAGAGAAGGGAGGGGTTTGTGACTGAGTCGCTTTCATACCACAGTTCAAACCTTTAACTCAAGAAGTTGCTCATGAAGAACTTGATGAGTTAGAGATACAGTTTTTGGTTCTCTGTGTCTACGGAATAGATGTCTGAGACTGTAAAACACTTCATTCTTTTTGTCTTACTTTTAGTAGGCACTCAGTACATGCCTGATGAAAAAATGAATGTGTTGCCTTCATATATTTAAAGAAAGAACTAACTCAGATTTCCTGGAAAGTCCATATGATTGAACTGTTGATGTGGCTAGAAAGTAAGCTGGGATGTTTCCCAGTGCTGCTGAAACTACTGAAAAACATTTTGCTGAGATTTAAAACTCTTAGTATATGGGTAAAACTCATAGTATATACTAATATATACAATGTAAGTATCATCTATTTATATCTGTATTAGTATACTCTTCCACCACTTTTCTTCTTTACTGTGAATGAAGGATTGGACTTAAGTTTTGTATTGCCTCACACGGACAACTACATTTTATGACTTTTTTGTTTACAAGTTGGCCTTAATTTTATTTATCAGGAAATGGTAAATTGGCAGGCACATTGGGCTAATTGCATAGGGAGGCAAGATCTTGGGCAGTAAACAAGCTAATTCCTGAGTTGAAATTGGAAAGTCTGATGGTTGTGTTAACTTTCAGTCCAGCAGAAATTCTTAAATTGCTGCTTTAGGGCCCTGGATGGTAATTCGGGTGTGTTAGAAAATTACAGGGAATCACAGGAGTGTGAAATCATTAAGAGAGCCACAGTTGTATTTCCCACCTGCAGGTGACAAAGCCAACGGGAGTGATTGGAAAGTTGAGTAAGACCCAATGTACTGCTTGGCTGCCTCATGAAGGAGTTACAGTATTTCCCTGAGCTTAGAAATAACAGACCCAGGGATATATGCAGACCATGGCCAAACATCAAAGAGTAGACATACTTTAATTTCTTCAGGGAGAAAGTACAGTCCAACCATGATTCATCGGAAATATTTTTATCTGGAGTAAGCTCTTGTGCTCTGCCATCAGATAGCACTGGGGAGAAGAGCACTGTCCATTAAGGTGTTTCTCATGTAGGTGCTTTTGCTAGTGGCATCACTTCCCCCAGGCTTTGCGGGAGTGGAATCAACTTGTCCATAGGAGGTGATTTCCCATAAAATCCCCACACTTAGGGATTACTCACCTAGTGAATGCTAGCCCTGTTCTCCCTGAGTTCTCTTTAAGAGGCCCGGCATATTAGTGTCTCTGCTTTGGCAAACAGCATTGCCTTTCCTGTGGTTTGGTACACTTATGAAGATTAACTTGGAATGAAATGTAATTGAAGGCCAATTACATCTGATGGCTAGATCTATTAGAACAGAGCAGTGTTGTTGATTGGGAAATGGAAAGCATTTGAGACAGTGTCTGGGAAATACATTAAATACATCGAATGTCACTGCCTTGTCTAACAGTCTAATTTAAATTACTTTTTTTTGCTTTGCTATTGCATTAGGTTGTTCCAGATAGACTTTAGAGTCTAAGAGGAAGGAAACTGTATGGTAAATGAACACTTAGGCATCTTGATACATTTCTTTTCATTTGTATAGGAATTAGAAAACACTTGAAATCTTTGGTTTTGTGAATTCTCTAGAGAGAAAAGAGGACTATAATTCACCTTTTGAATTTAGTGATTCATTTAGCCTATAGGGACTTAATGTCATCTGAAGTGGCCCTACAATACTTTATACTAAACAGATAGCATGTTTAATGTCTTTGTTTCTGCCTTTCTACGTTTCAGTTCTTTATCTTTTTTAGAAAAATTGAGATATAATTTATATAACAAAATTCACCATCTTAAAGTACAATTCAGTGGTTTTATAAGTATACTAACTGCTGAATTATAAAGTGTAATAATAAAGTATACAATTCAGTAGTTCATATATTCACAGAGTTGTGTAACTATCACCACTGTCTAGTTGTAGAATATGCCCATCATCCCAAAGAGAAGCCTGTGCATATTAGTAGTCAGGCCTACCTCTCCCTCCTTCTGGCCCCTGATAATCTAATCAACTTGCTATGCCAATGGATTTGCCTATTCTGGACTTTTCATATAAATGCAGTCATACAATATATGGCTTTTTGTGTCTGGCTTCCTTGACTTACCATGATGTTTTTAAGGGTTTTTCATATTGTAGCTTGCTTAAGTGCTTGAATTCCTTTTGTTGATATAAGAAGGGGAAACTTTGAGCACAAGAAAAAGACACTTTGAACACTGGGAAGGCTGGAATGGAGCTCTGTCAGCAAGACTAGGACCTACATTTTGATGGAGAGAGGGGCTGGTTGTAGACACAGCAGGTGATGGAAGCCTAAAGTATCAAAAGCTGTATCCTGGGCACAGATGACTTTGGTGGTATGGAGTGACCTTGGTTGGATCTGACCTAGGAAACAGAATCTTTCCCTCTACGTGAGAAGCTATTGTCAGACCACCAGGAGTGTCAGGGCACCCAGGATGGGGCAGCTTCCCACTCTGCAACACCGGTATGGCATCCTCTTTTCTGAGAGGCACTAAGGGATTTTTAAAAAAAAAAAGGTGGTTCACCTTCACTGTAGATTTCTCATGAAGGTAAAAGTCCAACTTTTGAAAGGCAGAAGGAATTCTTAAAAGAAATGAAAAAAGTAAAGCCCGTGGGGAGAGTGATGAAGAATGAATTTCTGAGAGGGGTTGTAAAAGAATGGTCCAAGTGACAGCTGATGGACTGCCCACACCCAGGCCAATAAAGGACCCAGGGCAGGAATCCATGCAGACAGGCAGTGAAGTCAGAGGATAAAGCCTTTGACCTCTGTTGAGAAAGCACTTTGAGATACTGACCAAGAACACAGACTGTAGGGGGAAGGGGGCCCACAGTCCATCTCCAGCGCCAAGGATTATTTCATTTCAAGAAGCAGTTTGGTAGTCACAGGCTGAATATTATTATTTTCTACAAATTCATTACCTCTTTCCCCTCATGGGTATCTTAGCATTGAGTTTCCTGACTTTATGATGAATAAACTTTGTTTTAATGTTTATTAATGCCCTATTTACTTTCCCTCAGGTAAAGTTTTGGCTAGTAATAAGATTCAATGTTTCTGCTGTAGTGAGGCATTGCTGTAGTAAACCGAGTCTAAGGAAAATGAATTTTATTCCTTTGGGGAATGAGAATTACCTTAAAAAAGTTTAAAGTATGCTTTTCAACTTAGTAAACTCCTATTATAAACAACAACATATATAACAAAGTATTCAACTTGTAGGTAATATTCCCAGTAAATGATAATTTAGATGGGCCCTTATAGTTTGTTATAATAACACTTTGTAGCAACTTTTTTGAGATGTAATTGGTATGCAGTAAGCTGCACATATTTATCATGTAGAATTTGATGCTTTGTCACTTATATGCATCCATGAGACCATCACCACCATTAAGATAATTAATATATTCATTAAGCCCCAAAGTTTCCTGTGCCTCTTTGTACCTCACTTCCACCCCTCTGCCCACTTCTCCTCTGGGAAAACACTAATCTGATTCCTATCACCCCAGAGTAATTTGCACTTCGTAGAGTTTTATACATAAGGCAACTTGCAGTATGGCCACTTTTGCCTGTCTTTTTTCACTCAGTAAAATTATTTTTAGATTTGTCAATATTGTTGTATGTATCCATAGTTTGCTCTTTTTTTTTGCTGAGACATATCCTATTGTATGAGTATACTGCATTTTCTTTATTCATTCCCCTATTGATAGAGACTTAGATTGCTTCCTGTTTTTGGCTACTACAGATAAAGCTGCTGTGAACATTCATGTATAGGTCATTATATGGACATGTGCCTTTTAGTCCTCTTATGTAAATATGAAAGGATGGAATGGCTGGATGTGATAGATGGAAGGATGGAATGTGATAGATGTATGTTTAACTTTTCTTGAAACTGCCTACCTGTTTTCCAAAGTGGTTTTTAAAATTTTATTGTGTGTTTTGGTTTCACATACACATACAGTGTGTATAGCAATGTATGAGAGTCCCATTGCTCCACATCCTTGCCAGCGCTTGCTATGGTCAATCTTTTTAAAAACATTTTATTATTTAAATAGGTATAAAGTATTATCTCATTGTGGCTTTAATTCGCATTTCCCTGATGACTAATGTTGTTAAGTAGTCTTCTGTGTGCTTATTTGCCATCTGTATAATTTTTTTTGCAGAGCAAAATCTTTTGCCCACTTTTTTCTTTGAATTACTTATTTTCTTATTGTTAACTTTTGAGCGTCCTTATTATTTTCTAGATATAAGTCCAGTGTGTGTTTTGCAGATATTTTGTCCTTGTCTGTGGCTTGTCTTTTTATTCTTTTCACAGTATCTTTAGACAAGCAATTTTTAATTTTGATGAAATCCAACTTACTTTTTTTCTTTTATAGACTTTGCAATTGGTGCCATATTCAAGAAATCTTTTGCCTAACCCAAGGTCATGAAGATTTTGTACTTTGTTTTCTTCTAGATATATGGAAAACCTATAAGTATAAAACTTTGAAAAGAAAACATAGGAGAAAAATCTTTTGATTTAATTTTTATAGATGGTTATGAGTTATGGATCAAAGTTTATTTTTTATGTATATAGATAGCCTGTGTTTCCAGCACCATTTGTTGAAAAGGCTATCTTTTCCCCGTGAATTACCTTTGCACTTTGTCAATAATTAATTGTCTTATGTTGATACATATATAAATGTCATTTTTTATATATGCATAAATTGTCATTTTATATATAAATATATATAATTGTATATATTTGGGTCCATTTCTGGCCTCTGTATTCCATGGATCTGTGTATCTCAATGCCAGTACCCTAGTCTTGATTAGAGTAGCTTTTTAATAATTGTTACAATCAGATGTTAGCCTTCCAATTTTGTTGGTCTTTATTTCAACATTGTTTGGGGTCTTCCAAGTCCTTGCATTTGCATATCAATTTTATAATCAGCTGGTCAGTTTCTGCAAAAGAGTCTTCTGGGATTTTTGTAGAGATTGAATTAACTTTCTAGAGCAAAATAGGGAAAACTGACATCATAACAGTTTTTAGCCCTTCAGCCCGTGAACACTGTATTTCTTTAATTTCTCTCAGCAGTGTTTTGTACAGGTCTTGCACATCTGTTGTTACATTTATCCTTAAGCATTTTATCGTTTTGATGCTATTATAATGATATTTTTAAAAATTTAATTTATTCAGTTGTTCATTGCCAGTGTATAGAAACAGGATTGACTTTGGAATATTGACTTCAGATTATGTTAAACTCAGTTATTAGTTCTACTGGGTGTTTTTTTGCATTTGCTTTTTTTAATATAGATGATCATATCATCTGTGAATAAAGCCATATTTCTTTCCAGTCTGGGTGCTTTGCATTTCTTTTTTCTTTCCTTATTGCATTGTCTAGAACTTCTAATATGTTATTAGTAAAAATGGGAAGAGAGGACATCTTCATTTTATTCTTGATCTTAGGATGAAAGCATTCAGTCTTTCCAGTAAGTGTGATAGGAACTGTAGGGTTTTTGTAGATACTTTTTATCAGGTTGAGGATATTCCCTTCTATTCCTGGTTTGATGAGTTTTTATAGGGCTTCGATGTGGGATCTTTTCAAATGCTTTTTCTGTTTCTGTTGAGATGATCATTTTTATCTTTATTAGTTTATTAATTGGTGAACTACTGATTTCTACTCTAATCTTTGTAATTTTTTTCTCTTTTGTATTTTGGGTTTAATTTGCTGTTTTTGGGGGTTTTTTTTAGTTTTTTAAGGTAGAAACCAAGGGCATTGATTTGAAACCTTTCTTTTTTCTTTTAATATTGGTGTTTGATGCTGCTAATTTTCCTCCAAGTACTTTTTTAGTAGCATCTCACACTTAATATGTTGTGTTCTCATTATTATTCAGTTCCTGGTACTTTCTAATTTCTCTTTTTTTTTTCTTGTGTCATTTAGAAGTGTTTTTTTAGTTTGCAAATATTTGGAAATGATTTTGGATATCTTTATTTTACTGATTTTTAGTTCCATTGTAAGTTAGAGAACATATTTTGTATGAATCCTTTTAAATTTATTGAGACTGGCTTTATAGTCCACAATATAGTCGATATGATCTTTCTTGATAAATGCTTTGTGTGTACTTGAAAATAATGTTTACTTTGTGGAGGAAATGCTCTATAATATCAATTAGGTTATAGTGGGTAATAGTGTTTTTCAGGTCTTCTATATCTTTGATGCTTTTCTGCCTACTGCTGCTCTGTTAATTATTGAGAAAGGGATATTAAAATCTCTGACCGTAATTATGGACTGATCTATTTCTCTACAGTTCTGTCATTGTTTGCTTCTTATATTTTGAAACTCTGTTATTGGGTACCTAAACATTTAGGATTGTTACATCCTTTTGATTAGTTGACCCTTTTATTGTTGCAACCTGCTGCCCATGAGGAAGCCCATATGCTGAGACAGCAGGATTTACAGCAGAGAAAGAGTTTATTCCGCATAGCACTAAGTGGGGAGATGGGAGAAATTTCTCAAATCCACCTACCCCAGAATTTGAGAGACAGGATTCTTAAAGACAGTTTGACATAGGCAATTGAGTCTGCTAATTGGCCGTGTTTGGGGTGGAACTATAGAGTTATAGAAATTATTTTCTTTGCTGACCAGGTTCTTGGGTGGGGGTCACAAGACCAGTTGTGTCAGTTCCTCAGTATGGGCCACTGGTCTGTCTTGGTTAGGCATTACACTGGAACTTGGGACCTGGAAGATATCTCAGCGGCTACCCCTAGGTTTCAAAAAGGTGATGTTATCTATGGAGAAAGCTAAGAATCTTTATGACCACCAGGTATGTGGCTCCGGAGTGGCAATTATAAAGAAGCAAAAGGGGACAGTGGGTAATTATTATCATTATTTTTAGCTAGGCCTGTGCCTTATTTTTACTAAGCCCTTACCACAGTTCTCACCCTATATACCTCTTTATCAGTTTGTAAAGATGATTTTATTATCATTATGAGTTATCTTATTTTTAACAATATTATTTGCATTAAAAATTGACTGTGTCTAATAATAAATCTACTATAACTTTTTTTGATTAATATTAGCATGGTGTATCTTTTTCCCCATCCTTTCACTTTTAAAAACCATTTTTATGTTTTTATTTAAAGTGTTTCTTGTAGGCAGTGAATAGTTGGGTCTCTGCATGTAATATGTCTTTTTCCTTATGGTTGCTTTTAGGATTTTCTCTTTAGCACTGTTTTTCAGCAGTTAAATTATGAACTGCCTCAGGTGGTTTTTAAATCTTTCTTTTGCTTGATATTTGTTGAGGTTCTTAGATCAGTGGTATTATAGTTTTCATCATATTTGGAAGATTTTTAGTCATTATTTCTCAAAATATTTTCTTTTTATGTCTCTACCTTTTTCTTCTCTCCTTCTAGGACATTCCAAGTATGTTAGATAACTTGATATTGTGCTACGCATCAGAGAGACTGTTTTTTCCAGTATTTTTCTCTCTGTGCTTCATTTTTGTTAATTTCTATTGCTGTGTCTTCAGGTTCATAAAAGTTTTCTTTTTAGTTTCATGTGCTCTTATTTCCATCTGTTGTATTTTTTATTTTAGATATTGTATTTTTAAGTGCTAGAAGTTCCATTTGGCTTTTTAAAAATATACATGTGTGTATATATATTCCTTTCTTTCTTCATCATGTTCATGTATTCCTCTACGTTCTTGAGCTTGTGGAATCTAGTTAGTATAGCTTCTAAGAAAAAATCATTGCCTGCTAATTCCAACATTCTTGCCTTGCCTGGGTCTAACTTTATTGAGTTTTCTCATAGTTAGAGGTCGTCTTTCCCTGTTTCTTTATTGGCCTTCTAGTTTTAGATAGGATGGCAGACATTGTGAATCTTACATTGTTGATTGCTGGATTTTTTTGATTCCTTTAAATAGTGGTAGACTTTGTTCTGTCAAGCAGCTAATTTACTTGGGATCAGTTCAATAATTTTTAGGTTTGCTTTTAGGTTTTGTTAAGGGTAAGTTTAAAGCAGCCTCTATTCTTTAGTTACTTAAACTTCCCAACTATAGGGATACCCTTCAGAAAACTCAGTAACCTTTCTGCCCTGGTGGGACCATGAATCTGTGTGAACTTTGGGAATTGTTCAGACCTAACTTTCCTGTGTTACTTTCCCAAGCCTCATGGCATTTCATGCCACTCACAGATAATTGTTGAGCTGAAGGTTCAAAGACACCCCTCTGGACTTCTTTTTTGAGACAGAGTCTCACTTTGTTGCCTAGGCTAGAGTGAGTGCCCTGGCGTCAGCCTAGCTCACAGCAACCTCAAACTCCTGGACTCAAGCAATCCTGCTGCCTCAGCCTCCCAAGTAGCTGGGACTACAGGCATGCGCCAACATGCCCAGCTAATTTTTTCTCTATATATTAGTTGGCCAATTAATTTCTTTCTATTTATAGTAGAGAGGGGGTCTCACTCTTGCTCAGGCTGGTTTCAAACTCCTGACCTCAATCCGCCCGCCTCGGCCTCCCAGAGTGCTTGGATTATCTGGACTTCTTAAGATCTCGATCTCTCTCTCCTCTCCTCCCTCCCTCCCTCCCTCCCTCCCTCCCTCCCTCCCTCCCTCCCTCCCTCCCTCCCTCCCTCCCTCCCTCCCTCTCTCTCTCTCTCTCTCTCTCTCTCTCTCTCTCTCTCTCTCTCTCTCTCTCTCTCTCTCTCTCTCGTTTCTCTCTCTCTCCTTTCCAGCAATCTGTCATGCGAAATCGGTATCCTCAGCCTTCCTGTATTTAGATCTGTTTTCTCCACCCAGTGAGAGCTCTGGGCTGTGTTTGGGATCTTCCTTGCCATGTTGTTGTGTAGAAACTGCTTCAGGCAGTTATTTGGGGGCAGTTGTAAGGATTTACCTTATTTGTATCCCTGTGCTGTCTGTTGTCTTAAAACAATTATATTGTGGTCTTAAAACAATTATATTGTATATATTATTTGATTTTATAGTTGTTTTCCATTGTTCATTTTAAGTGAGTATAAATTCAGACTGGTAATATCTATTAGGTTCTAAATGCATTTGCTTTTGTTATTTTAATTTTATATATAAAAATTTTACTAGATATTACATTTAAATAGAAGAGTGATTTAAACTGTTGTAATCTGAACTGTGTGTTTCAAATAATGAAATGTATTGAAGATATTTCATGGCTGGGTATGGTGGCTCAGGCCTGTAATCCCAGCACTTTGGGGAGGACAAGTTGGGTGGATTGCTTGAGGCAAAGAGTTTGAGAAGAGCCTGGGCAACAACACAGTGATACTCTGTCTCTACAAAAAAAAAAAAAAAAAAAAAAAAAGCTTAGCTGGGCACAGTGGTGTGCACCTGTAGTTCTAGCTACTTAGGAGGCTGAGGCAGGAGGATCCTTTGAAGCCAGGAGTTTGGGACTACTGTTAGGTATAATCATACTACTGTATTCTAGCCTGGGTGACAGAGTGAGACCCTATCTCAAAAAATTAAATAAGGCCGGGCGCGGTGGCTCACGCCTGTAATCCTAGCACTCTGGGAGGCTGAGGCGGGTGGATTCTCAAGGTCAGGAGTTTGAAATCAGCCTGAGCAAGAGTGAGACCCTGTCTCTACTATAAATAGAAAGAAATTAATTGGCCAACTAATATATAGAGAAAAAATTAGCCAGGCATGGTGGCACATGCCTGTAGTCCCAGCTACTCGGAAGGCTGAGCAGCAGGATCGCTTGAGCCCAGGAGTTAGAGGTTGCTGTGAGTAAGGCTGACACCACGGCACTCACTCTAGCCTGGGCAACAAAGTGAGACTCTGTCTCAAAAAAAAAAAAAAAAAAATTAAATAAATAAATAATGCAAGCTATTTCATGTAAATATTGTCTCATATCTTTTAAGAAATGGTTGATTTCTAGGCTTTCTGTGCTCATTAGCATCTCATTTAAAAGGTAGCCATGGGAAAATACAGGAAAGAACATGAACTCTAAAGTTTATTTTTCTACTTATCCTACTGCCAGTGAAGGGAAAGTTCATGTAGTGGCTAAAATGATACTTTGGCATCTCTGTGGTCTTAATTTAGCTAGGTTTTCCTATTTTTTTACAGATAATATTGTATATTAACTGTATTTTGTTATTTTTTGTTTTCTTGATGATCAGGCATTTGGGACCTTGCTAACCCTGGAGACACTTCCCCTCCTAACTAAGTAACTCCTGGGGTTAACAAGTGACTCCCCTGAGAGTGTGCTTTTCATATGCAAACCAACCAATCTAGAGCCCTACTCATGGGCTGCCCCTTTTGCTCTTGCAGGTTGAGTGTCTCTATCTCCCTGCTGTAATCTCACTGTAAGGCCAGGTACTACTACATCTCTACACCTCAGCCCATTGAAATTAACCAAACTAGCCAATCCTTATTCTACCCTGCCTTGTTTGTTTCTTCCTGAGAAAACCACAGTTAAGGCTCTGGCCCATGCTTTCCCCCTTTGCTCCTCTGGCTCCTCACAGACCCTGGTCCTTCCCCGGGTGGCCCTGTGTGGTGTGGGATTGCCACCGCTTCTTGGGCATCTGCCCTTTCAGTGGCTGCCATCTCTGGATCTGTTGGCCCAAGGGTCCTCAAACTTTTTAAACAGAGGGCCAGTTCACTGTCCCTCAGACCGCTGGAGGGCCAGTTGGAGAGTGCCCCGCACATTCCACACCACACATGCGCACTGTGGTCCCTGGATGAGTTGGCTGCTAAGCAGGACAGGCAACGGTGGCAAAAACACTCCGCACGGATAAATGTTCTTGGTGCATAAATGTCCTTGGCGGGCCGCTTGTGGCCTGCGGGCTATAGTTTGAGGATGCCTGTCAGGCCTCTCCATGCTTGAATAGAAACAAAATCCCAAGTCTGTTTTAAAATATTTGAAAATTATATTTAAAAGTATTAAAATTCATTTCTTGGAACAGTCAAGCCAAATGTATTAAGTTAAAGTTAGAACTTGAAGTCGGGAAAGAAAGGGATGTCTGTTTCATAACCAACTAATATCAGTCTTTTCAGTCAGTCTCTTGATTTTTGAGAGGGTTGGAAAAGAAGGAGCTAAAGGGAGTAGAGAAATTGAAGGAAAAGAAAGATTTGAAAAGAAAGAGCAGAAGGATTCCTTTAGGCATTTTAAGTGGAATTACAGCTTTCTTGACCCTAATAATAAAACTAAAGCTGTACCCATCCTTTTCTAATTCCTAAAAGGTTAAGGATAATTCTTACATTCCAACTAAGTTCAATGTTACACTTACATGCATAAAAAAGAAAATAAGTGGTATTGAATGAAGAGGCAAGGAATCAATTTATTATCTACCTTTGTTCCTCTTTTGGAGGGTGAAGATGATACAACAGGTCTCACTTAACTTTCACCATTCAGATTTTACAACCCAAGAGGCTGCGGCATGGGCAAAATATAGAGGATTCCCAGAATTACGGTGCCACCTTTTCTTTTTGCCTGCATCTTGACATCTTTTGTTTCTAAAAATTTCTCTGTAGAAAAACCAATTAGTACACAGGTTAGATTTGTCAGCAGTTATTTGGAGAGGAGAAACTCCTGACTTTTTTAAATACTTTCTTTAGAATAATGGTGAAATATTAAATATTGTGCAGAGTAGAGAGAAAAAAATGGTTCAAAGTAAATATAGGAAGAAATAATTGAAGGTATACAGCAGTGAGTGAAGGAAATAAATTGTGCTATAATGTTTTGTTAAAAATATTCAAAACTGACTTGTGCTGTTTCCTCAAAAACATACTTTTATGCAGATTAAAATTTGCAAATGATACTGTAGAAAATTTATCTGCGGAGCTATTTTTATAACATCCTAACTTAGAATGGCAATCTGTTTTTATTTAAAGATTTTATTTGTATTTTATGGAGATTTTGAATATCACACATTTATTTAATACTTACAAATTTCACATTATCTCTAAGTATGAAGGATGAACTAAAACATATAAAAAATAAAAGTTGCATAAAGAAAATAAGATAAAGCAGATGGTTGCAAACTAATGATTCTTTGGATTAGAATATACCAGAAGAAAAGCAAATGTTTTAATCATAGACTGAAAATTGAGAAACTTAAATGAAGCAAGAAACTTTGAAATGACAGAAAAATGTGACTAGAAGACAAAATTTTACAAAGTAACTTAATTATTATAGGGAGGAAAAGGTTCTGTTTAGTGTACGAAGAATCACTTGGGAAGCTTATTAAATATTGAACTGTGGACCCTCTCCCTATGTGATTATGATGCTGGTGTTTATAGACCACACCTTGGAAATATACCACACCTTTGAAAAATAGTGATATCGAGGCTCATATTACATGCACAGTAAAGTGCTGATTTCTTTCTTTATTGCTCTTTTCAGTGAACTTAGTACTTAGTACTAAATATAAGACCAGTTTGGAGTACCTCTGTGTTGGGTAAAGGGGGAAATCAATGAAGAACTGAGGAGCTTGTCAGGGGTTGCAAACGGCTACTTTGGGGTTTGAAATCAGTCTGTGGGTGCATTTTGTTTGTGTAGCTCTAATGGTCTCCTCTCCTCCCTGCTGCATTCCATTGGCCACAGTCTCTACTGCTTCCTGTTGGCCTGCACTGTATCCATGGCTGCTTGCATTTGCCTTGCCTGCCTAGTTGTTAATGGCATTAGATTGTGACTGCCCTTACTGGACCTTAGCAGCAGACATCTTGGCCAAGAAGTGATGGCCCAGTTAAAAAAAAAAAAAATCCCTAACCTTAGCAAATAACTTAACCTAAGTTAGTTCCTTAACAAATACTGGTCTTATAATCATTCTTATATTTTGTCAATTCCCTAACTTCCAAAGGAAGTCTTACATTTTTTACATTAGTGAATAGGCCAAAGTACTCCACAATATTGTGCAATCTGAAAGTAATTTATTTTTATTTTAGCAGTATGTTTTATGGCTTGGGGCTATGGATGTACTTTTCTAGTTATGTTTTATTTTGGTTAGTTGTGAAAACTAATCTTTAGTCTCTTTGTATTGGCGATAGGATACGATGGAAACAGCCCATAAACTGATCATAGAAAAGGTAGATCGATACATAGAGTTTTAAGTTCCGGTCCTTGAAGGGATTTTGAGAAATGAGATGCAAAACCAGACACTAAGCTAAATATTTGCACTTTAAAATAATATGCATGTACTGGTTTATTACAAAGGATATTTTAAAAGATTCAAGTAAACTGCCAGATGAAGAGATATATAGGGCAAGGTCTGGAAAAGTCCTGAGTGTAGGAGCTTCTGTTCTCAAGGAGTTGGTGTGTACAACCCTCCCGGCATGTGGATGAGTTCTTGTTCACCTTCCTGTCCTCATCCATGTGTTCACATCTCCAGAAGCTCTCTGAACCTTGTCCTTTTGGATTTTTATGGAGGCTTTGTTACATAAACATGATTGACAATGGGGTAGACATGTGACTGGAAAAAAAAACATCATCTAAACCCCGCAAGCCCTGTCTGTTCAGATTCTTCATGGCTTTTCTAGTATATATGCTTTTAACTCTCCCAACAAATTTATCATTTAAGCTACTCTACTATTCCTGTTTTACAGGTAAGGAAACTGATGTTCAGAAATGTTAAGTAATTTGTCCACATTGCCTTTATAAAGGCAGAATTTGTTTTTTAAGAAACACATTTGTAAAGGTAACCCTAGACAAATAGTATGGTATTTGATCTTGTAAGAAAATGCCTGCTATTTAAAATGTGGCTTTTCTTTAAGTTGCCGTACTACATAAATTGCCACAAGATGGACATACCACACAAGCGGCATGGCTCGCAAAGGCATTTTGGTGGTGACAAGCACATGCCTAAACATACCCTGCCCTCTCTGCTACTATTGGACTTGGCCACTGAGCTCCCCCAGACTCCTCCCTCTAGCAGGTACAGGACCACACTGTTCCTGTGATGCCAGAGGCCAGCCTAACACCATATTAAATAAGATGGGCTCCCTGGTGCCTGCAGCCTCCTCCTTTCTTACTTCTTTAGCTTGCAGATATCTGACCTTTCTTTCACTCAAGTTACTGGTGAAATCCCATCGCCTCTGTGTATCTGACCTGGTTGGAAGAGAACAAACAGATTCCCCTTGTTCTACCCCTACTGTGGGGAGCTTTCACTTCTTATAATTTGCTTCCTGTGCAAAAGTGATTTCTGCCCTGTGTGTAGTGCAAATAGTTAGGTGATGAATGCCTCCATGGATGGGGACAAGGGCTTGTAACTGTTGTGGTTATTATTATTTTGTTTTTACACTGCCAACATTTATTTCTATCACTGTCTCCAGCCTCTCAAATGAGGGTACTTTATTAGCTGTCATCCTTATTCTAAGTACTGCTTCAGAATGTTATCTTACATGGTATCAGTGATACTCATGTTATTCCCTTTGCTTGTCCATCGAGGTCACTTGGTCACATTCCTATTTCAAAACCCAAAGTAAATGATACCTCCCCGAGTGTGACTTTTTGTATCATTCTTCTATTACATTGAATTTCTGTATTGCAACGCAGGTGTTACAGAACTCTTTTGCCTGTTGTCTTTAAGGAATAGAGCAGTCCTGGGACCCAGCAGTTCACATGGAGGGCTCTCATTCATTGTTGATTATAGTCCAGTACATACTACATGTGCAGCTCCATGTTCCTACCGTTAGTTTACCAAGGTTCTCTTCCTTTGGCTGAGAGTTGGGTGAGAGGGTATTTTCCCTCCTCACCCTTCCTGAGCCTCTCTACTCTTCATCAAGGGAGGCTGTGAACTAGAATTTAGATTGCTGAGAAGAGACTCAGTAACTGAGCAGTGCTAATCCAAGAGGGTTATAATGTCTGCCCTGGAATTGATCCTCTCATAGGATGTACAATTTTGAAAGTAAGAGATTCTTGTACTAAAAGGAAAACATTAATCTTCTGGAGTTTGAAACCATTTTTCTCAGCTCTTCCTGCATTCCAAGAACATGAGAAAGGAAACTGAGCATTTGTAGTATATAATAGGATCATGACAGGGTCATAGCAAGATGGCTAGGGATGTAAATTTGTGCAAGGAATCAAGAATTATTTTTCTAGTGGTTACCTTCAGATTCTCTCTCTTTGGGGGCTATACATTTTGCTTCAGTTTCAGGGTCTAGTAAGCTTAAGATGGTAATGATAGTGGATTTCTATTTAAAATAGTAATATTACCTAACTATAAGGTTGTTGGGAGGGTTATATTAGTTAACATATATAAAACACTTTAAGCCGGGCGCGGTGGCTCACGCCTGTAATCCTAGCACTTTGGGAGGCTGAGGCGGGCGGATCGCTCAAGGTCAGGAGTTCGAAACCAGCCTGAGCGAGACCCCGTCTCTACCAAAAATAGAAAGAAATTAATTGACCAACTAAAATATATATATATACAAAACATTAGCCGGGCATGGTGGCGCATGCCTGTAGTCCCAGCTACTCGGGAGGCTGAGGCAGTAGGATCGCTGAGCCCAGGAGATTGAGGTTGCTGTGAGCCAGGCTGACGCCACGGCACTCACTCTAGCCTGGGCAACAAAGTGAGACTCTGTCTCAAAAAAAAAAAAAAAAAAAAAAAAAAAAACACTTTAGAACAAGGCCTGGTGCATAAAACATGTCCAATACCCATATTATTGCTATTGCTGTTTAATAATGAAAAAAACATTTGTTTAAAAAATAACTTAAGAAATCAAGAAAATTTCACATGAAGGATTTTATTTATCATGGATGTGCCTATTCATGGACCCACAAAGATAGCTGAGAAATCTCCATGGCAGGAATTGCCTTGGGAAGGGAAGCATCACCTCTTGGTCTTGAATGGAAGTAAATTATTCCTGTCATCATTGTGTCAAAACATCTTTATGTGATGATAATTTTGGACACACTAAAACAAAAAGTCTACTGAATATTGAGGTAGAGTTATTACTAAAGAGCACTTCTTTTAAGTCTTATAAGTCTAAAGGTTTAGAGTTAATGTTCCTGTAGAACTAAAGGTTTATAATAGCTAAAAAGGTTTAATCTAAAAAAAGTTTAGATTAATCCATAAAATTAATCTGATTTGAAGTTGACAAATGAAATACCTGTTTTAATCTTTTCATATTTGTACTAATCAAACTGAATGAATTAAGGTAAGCTTTTTGAGAATTATTGAGCAAAATTCTTGGTGTACCCAATTTTGCACCAATAGAACTTAATGTTACTATTACTCAAATTGTTTTGCATATGAGTAGAAACAAAGTATAGCATTATATATAAGAAGTGCTTAAATGCAGTTATATAACTTTCCTATTTTTCTTTCATGATTTCACTAAGGAGTAAAGATTCTAGAAAGCTTCCCCACTCCCACTTATCTTGGAGCACTGCTGCGGAGTTCGAACGTTCTCAGCTTTGCTGATGTAAATAAAGTGTGTCATGCCTGCAACTTAAACTATTTCAGGCTTATTATCTGGCCAGTTCTTATTTAGTGGTTATGCAGGAGAGAACTGATTTAACAGAAATCATGTGATAGTCAGGAACAAATTTAATGAAAATTGAGCACGTTACCCAGAGTGCTAATATGGAATTTTCTTTGGACACTATTATTGCCTTCCTCAGAAAGCAATATTGTTATTGTGTTGGTGGTTAACACAGGAATAACTGGTGACATTTTGTCAGCATAATAGCACTGTGGCAAGATTCAAGAGACTCTGTTGCCAGGCTAGCTCTCTGGATTTAATCTGGTCTCTTAATAGCTCTGTGCCTTAGTTTATATGTCTGTAATAAATGAAGAGTTTGAGGTAAAGGATCTTGAAGGCCTTTTGCAGCTCTGGGATCCTAATTTTTTGTCCTTTGAACTCTAATGTTCTTTGAAATATGGCAGGCTTTCTGGAGTGCTGATCTAATTAGGGTTTGATATTAAACGGGCCAGGAAATTCTGAGGCATGGGGGAGGTCACACAGCTGCTATGCTCAATGGCGCTGTTTAGCTACACTCTTGGTATCATTGTCCTGTTGGATCAAGCTTCAAGATGCTTTTGAAACACAAGTCTAAAAATTATAGTGCTCTGTCCTTCTGTTTCCTAAGCTCTACTATGGCGGCACTATGGCTAGGTTGGCAATATATTAGTACGCCTTTCTTTTCTTTGACACTGCTGTATGAAAGGAAAATGAGTTTCCCTTAACTGTAATTATCTAAACACCATTTGTCACGTGATTGAGCTAAACAAATTAGGAAGAAATAAGACGATATATTCTAAAGAGTGTGGAAATCTAGTTATAGTATCTCTTTCAATGAAACCCAGCCGAAACCTGTCTCCGTGATAATATGACCATTTCTTGGTATCAAATGCAACCAAAAGATGACACTGGGCTTTTCAGGATCACATGATAAACCTAAGTGATAAGGAAATGAAAGATTTTTTATGACAGAGTTTGAGACACATCTTAACACTTCTAGAAAGAGCATAATGTTTTTGTGCTACTCAGTTAAGTGGGATAAGAAATACTTGTGACCCGGTATTTGAATTTAATAGGAATAGAGAATTAAATATTTCTGACACTGAGGGAAGATAACAGCTTAGTAGGTTGTTTCTTTAACAGTGAATGTATGTTGGGGATGGTAAATTCCAAGGGCCAAATTGTCTGAGCAGGCTGTAGGCAGCAGGCCAGAGTTCATTGTGACTGTCACTTGGTTCTGTCTTATTGCCAGCAGCTGTCTTCGATTTACTTCCTTAGTTTTGATAGCCACAACATTTATTATCTGTTCAAACACCGGCAGATTAAATAGCATAGGAGAATTACTTAACAAAGCAGTCACACATGAGCTATCTGTTCGTATTTTGTTTTAAGAAAGGGGGCCTACCGCTGGGTTTGGGTGCGCAACGATTCATTGCATGATAGTGCCCCTTGGGAGATCTTTCAATGGCCCTTGAAGCCATTTCTAATTCCAGCTCATTCCTTTCAGATTTGTACACTGCAAGGGTAGCCTTTGTTAGATTTCGTTTTGAGAGAAGTCAAAGGGGAAAACTCACCTCTCCTCCATTCAGTTTTCTAGTCTGATTTACACTAAGTTATGGTTATTGCCTTAAAGACACTGAACTATTAATATTTTCAAAGCATGCAAATACTTTTCTTTATATTATAAACATGGAAACTACATAAACACTGAGAGATAATTTTGTTGAGAGGTAGCAGGGAAAATTAGGGGTTCTTGTGCTTTCATGCACATCTCAAGAACTTGTGAAAGTTCACTGGCCCCATATCTCCAGGGATGGGCCTCTCTAAGGGTGCTCTCAGGCTGGGGCTAACTCCCAAACCAGCAGGTTAGGAATGTTCTACCTTACTTAACTTCTTGAAATCTGTTTCTTCACCTCCAAATTGTTAGCAGTGATTTCCACCTAGTGGGCTTTACTAAGATGATGCACTTGGGAACTCAGCATGATGCAACTTTTATTGAAATGTATTGTTTTGCCCATAATCTGACTTGAAAACAAGTTTTTTATGTTTATTAAAACTTCTATGCAGTGAATTAGAGACTTGCTCATTTTGATAGGGTTCTCAAAAACAATATTTCTCTGCTTTCTTCTTTGGATGTGTTTTTCAGGTTTTCCCATTCTCTTTCTTGTCTTTTGATATGACTCACTGGGATGAAATCTGATATTTTGTTTTCATTTATTATTTATTAATGGGCTTCTTAGATTTTTCCTATGAATTATTAAACAATACAAAGAGTGAAACAAATGTCAGGTTTAGTAATCAAGTGACACATTTCTGATTTAGCTTGGTAAACTGAATTTGGAAGATACTAGGTAAATTAAATACCTAATGGATATTTTGTATTGAAATTTGATAAGTAGAGAATAACTTAATAAAAGCTAAAACTTAATTTCTTTTCTGCAATTCTTTTTCTTTATTTTTTAACTGTTTGAAAACAAAATATAATAAACTTAAGAATAAAGTTTGGAATAAAGGCACAGCTGGATACTGCTAATATACTTATTTCCTTTTTATTTGTGTGTCGTCAATATTTTTATTATAGAATGATTAAAAATTTGGATATAGGGTTATATCTTATTAAATAAATATCCTCTGTACTGTTTTTATTTTTATTTTGGATTTGACATGTGCAGGGAAGGTTTTTTGAAAGTTCAGTTAAAAAGGTTTCTTCGTTTTCTTCTCTGTTTTGTAGAACTGTTGGGTCATATTCTACTCTCGTGTAACTTTTAGAACAGTAGCAACAAAAACTTTATCTTAACTATAAAAATTGAGTATGTTTCCTGCTTTAAATCAACCCACATGTAGGCGTATTTTCTCACGTTGTTAATGGGATAGAGAAATACAAAATACAGATACTACCTAAACCTCTTAATTTCATCCTTCCCAGGAGACTTTTTAAAAAACAGGGAATTGGATATATTTGAGTTTTGTCCTTTTGCTCACTCAGGATTATCCTACTGGTCATCAAAATGCCTTGAGGCCAACAGCTAGATGAAATGAGGGTGAGAAGCAGACCTTTGTAACATGAAAGCCTGAGATTAGGCAGGAAGAAGCTGTGCAGCTCCCCTGGGCCTGCAAACCCGCTTTGTGTCACATGGACTGATGATCGTAGGGGCAGAGTGAATGTTCAAAAAGCTTATGTAGGAAACTTTAAAATGTGAACTTTCTTTGAGATCATTCACATCTTTTGGATCTTATGAATCATTGAGATAACCCCCTTTATGTTCTTCCCCACAAGATTGGGCAGTATAAAGGGCCTTTGAGTTCATCAGTGCAGCCTTTCCTCCTTAAAGGAGCCCCTTCTCTGGTATGCAGGTTAAGGGGCTTACTCTAAGCATTGAGAACAAGTCAGGCTTTATACAAAGAGGTTGAACACCTGGATGATAACATTTTTAGATAAACAGCTAAGTACATAAACTTAAAGCAGAGAGACTAATTTGTCTTGTAAGCCACTGTGAAGGTGTTGTGCAAGTTGTTTCATAACCTGCTTTTAATGTATTATGATGTTTTTGATGACAGTATAGTATTTTTAGTAGCTCTGCAGTATTCTGTTTTATAAATGTGCTCTGATTTATTGCACCAAAGCCCTATTTATTGATTGATTTGATGTTTCCAGTGTCAACCTGTTATTTTCTACCCCTAGTATTTTTTCCCCAGCTATGCAAACATTTAATGACTATCTCTGTACATACATCTTTTAATACTAGTTAACTGGTTTATACTACTTAACTCTTTCATAAAAGTATTTATGTAGTGAAAAATGAGTGCTGTGCATTCATGTTAAAAAATTTTCAAATAGCACAGTGATATATAAAATGAGAAGTAAAAGCTTCCTTCCCTTTCTCCATTTCCTCCCTAGAGATAACCACTTGTAAACATTTTCTTGTTTATCTGTACTGATGTTTTTGTTTTTAATACACGAGAAGGCAGATATTAGAATTTCAGTAAATAGACAATAGGGCGCAGAAATGGGCCTGGGAATGTAGCTATATGCCTAATGGGGAAGGCTTGCTAGAGCAAATGGCTGCTGGCATATGTGTATTTCAAGGACGGGACAAAAATATGTTATAATGTGTTTTCCTGCATCAGAAAGAGACAGCCGTCTACTGTGGAGGCACAGAAATAAGTCAGGAGAGAATCAGCACTGAGAAGTGAGCAAGCCTAACCTACTGCAGTTAGGGAATGAGGTAGTTCCCCAAAATGAGACATTTCCCTTGTTAGGAATTGAGAATTTGGTAATGAGTTTGGAGCTGATCAGCACATGAATATGAGCTTAATGGAATCATTTATAATTGCCTACAGAGGAGCAGAGTTTCTGAAGGGAACCTGGTGAGACCATTACAGTATGTAGTTTAACCCAGATATGATGAGGTTTTTTTAATAAGGGAAGAGTCAGGGTAAATAGGAAGGCTCATCTGTAAGAAATAAAGTACAGGAAGAGGCAATGGTTGGGGAGGTGGGGTGGGTTTATACCAGATGGGGCAAGACTTGGCCGCATGAATCTGGAACCTTTTCTAAGAGTAGCTTCCTTTAAGAGTTCGAGAGAAAAACCGGATTGCAGGGGATTTGAGAGGAACTTGGAGAACAGGATTGTGAACCAAGGTGGAGCTTTCTTTGAGTTTGAATATGATTAAAGGCATAAAAAATAGGGAAAAGTTTTCCTGTCCATGAGGGGAATTTGCAGGCGAGTTTCTTAATATTTTTCTTTAAAAGTATTAATATAACGAAGCTCCTAGCTCTGATGGACCTGTTTTAGCCCCTCGTTGTTCCTTGTAGATGGAGCAATAGCTTTCCCTTCTCCAGCTCACCTATGCCAATTTCCCAGAGCCGTAGTGGCCTGGGGTGAGATACTGGTGGTGCCCCACCCCAGCTGCTGTCATCCATTCCTTGCCCCAACCAGCGGCATTTAGACTTGAGTGAGTGGCTGACCCATGGTGAGTCTGTACTGAGCATGGGCTCCTGCATAGCTCCCTGAGCCATAGTTCATATCTGCTGGGAACTCTCTGCTCAGCCTCAGGCCTGGGAACATGCCTAAGACCTGTTTCAGAATTTAAATTCTGCTTTGGTTCCCACTGTGGAATACTATTGTGACAATCTGCCTTACTCCCCATTGGCCTCTGAGCCACTGGTCTCTGAGCCACTGGCCCTGGCACATTCTGTCTTATTTCTGCCCTTAGGGACTGAAGCCCCAACCTCACCTCTGTGCCTGGGCAGAGCTACCTTGGCTTCCAGCTTCGGCTTATAGTTGTTGCTCTGTGACTTGGTGGCACAGACGCTTGGGCTTTAGAGTCAATTAGTGCTGGGTTCACACACCAGCTTTGCCACTTAGTATTTCTGTGGGTTTGGGCAAATTATTTAACCTCTTGGCATCTGTGTCCTCATTTTCTTTTTCAAGACAGGGTTTCGCTCTGTCACCCTAGCTGGAGTGCAGTGGTGTGATCATAGCTCACTGCAATCCCCAAACTCCTAGCCTGTGAAGAGATCTTCCCACCTCAGCCTCCCGAGCAGCTGGGACTTCAGGTGCATGCCACCACACCTGGCTAATTTTTAAAAATTTTTTTTGTAGAGATAGGGTCTTACTGTATTGCCCAAGTTGGTCTCTAACTCCTAGGCTCAAGTGATCCTTTTGCGTTGGCCTTCTAAAGTGCTGGGATTATAGGCGTGATAATAATCACGCTGTGCCTGGCCATTGCCCTCATTTTCTATTTTTATAGTATGAATTTTCTGTCTGCATGTCTATTATCATTAGAAGATGGCTGCTTCAATAGACATTAAGGAATTGATTTGAAACACAAGCCTCAAGGTGTATATGAGATCCTCTCAGGTAGACCCTGGAAGAAGTTACAGTCATGTGGGAGAGGTGTGCCCTTTATATTAAGACATCATGGGCAAACACTGATTTCTACGATGAATCCCAAATTAAAAGTGTCAGGGGCAGATACTATAGACAGAGCTGCTGATTCTCCATCAGGTGCTGCTCAGCCGGGGCCCTCCATGTCTTAAGGTTCCAGGGTCAGTTGCTATGGAGTTACTCATTTAAGGATGGATAATGAGTTTCCTAAACAATTCTAGGAGTGCCTCCTAGGCTAAAAAATGGGGAAAATAAGGTTTACCTTGTGGAGTTATTACAAGGATGAATGACATAATTTCGGCCTGACACATAGTGGATGCTCGGTGAATAGTAGTGGCCATCGTTCTTTTTGCTGTGCTCTGCCTACTTGTTAGGGCCCTGTGCTAATTCTTGCATCCACGGGGCCTGCGCCAGCACTAGAGATTGGTATGGCCCTCGGGGTCTTAGCTGCCCTCCTGGCTGGATCCCACAGTCATCTGCTTCCTCTCTGTCCTCCTCCATCCTCACTTCTCTGTAACCTTCTTTCCTGGGTGGCCACCTGTCAGGCCTCAGTCTTCCTTCTCTAGCTGGAAAAGGGAAAAGGCCATACCTGGCCAGTGAGTACCAACAGTTTGTGTCTTGGAGTTGGGAGAGTGAGCTGAAGCCAAGTGACAATTTAGAGAGGTGGAAGATTTGAATGCAATTTTTTATCAGTTTAAAACGACTAGTTTTAAGTATTACCAATGTTTTGTGACAGTCCTCTGAGGATTTAATGTAGATTCTATTTTGTTAATTGTTCATACTATCTGATAAACCAGTTAATTGATTCACAAATAACATTATTCAAAAACATTAATTCATGCTTTTTTGAATTGTTCCTGTTATGATAGGTGCAGAAAATATTCAGAAATAAGTATTAATTATAATACCACTAGCATCTATCTAGCATTTTCTTATGCCAGGTATTCTTTTAGGCACCTGATACATGTTCACTCATTCTATCCTCAATACCCTATGAAGTAGGTACTGATATCCTCCTTTTTATAGGTAGAGGAAAAGGGAGGCCCAGAGAGCTTAAGTAACTTTCTCCCAGTCACACAGCTATTAAATAGCAGAGCTGGGCTGTGAACACAGGCCTCTGGCTCTAGCACCTGTGCTCTCTGAGTCCTGGCTACTTCATGGTCCCACGGTGTGGGCATCACCTAGCCCCTGGTTGGACATGGAGAATCTCAGGCCCCACCCCAGGACTGAGGAATCAGAATGTGCAGTTTAATAATATTCCCAGAAGATTGGAATGCATAGTGCTGTAAACTGTCCAGCTTACTGTTCCCTTAGCCACTATGAGAACTTCATAGTGTTGTGAGGGAAGTAAGTGAGCATGTAGACAGTTGTGACCCACATAGTGCATTTGTGGGCCATAGGTGCCCTTCTGACACTTAGGTATAACAGACTAAATACCAGTTGAGTGCTTCCAACATCACAGATTCCTTCCCAAATATCCTCATGTCACACGCTTTGTCTCTTGTTCGCTGCATGTGTGTTTAGGTGCGTGCACATGTGTGCATGAACATATACATGCACACACACACAAGAGTCACATTTGGCCTTGGTGAGGTTTAGTAAATTTAGAGACAACAGGGGGCTGGATCTTAGGGCAAGATCATAGCTCATGCTCACGGCTTTTTGAAATCTTGCCCTCTCTTCTTTTTAGGTTGGGGTCCTCCCCAGCCTGTGCCTCTGGGAAGCCCTGCCAGTGGCTCCCTGGCTCGCCTCCTGGTGGTGAGGCTGTTCCTCACCCTTCCCCCTCATTCCAGTAAATAAACGTCTTTCTCTTTACATAAGTAATTATAATCCAAAGGTAATCACATAATAGACATAGAAGGAGCAGCCAACCAGCCTCAGGGGAGTTGGCCAACTTAAAGGACAAGAAGGGGGGAGGTTTTGCCAGGCAGAAAAGGGTATGTGGGGAAAGGTAAACTGCAGGTCTGAAGGAGCATTGAATGGTGGTTCCCAGAGAGAAGTTGGGTGGAGCCCAAGAGGGCAGGTGAGGCTACCTTGTAAATGGCCTTATTTACCATAATAATAGTTAGAGACTTTTTACCTTGCTGTGATCACAGATCACTGTGCTAAGTGCTCTCTACCTGCAAACAGACCCTTTGAGATATGGACAGGCATCCTGTTCCTCATTTTGCAGATGAAGAAAGTGACTGAGAGGTTTCATAGCTTCCCCAAAGCCACACAGCTAGTAGTAGTGCCTGAATCTGAGACCACTGTGCTTCCTGTTACAGGACCAGTGAGCTGTTTAGCAACTACTTTGAAAGTCATCAGAAATATACTGTTACTGTGCAAAAATCGCAGTTAACAGCAGTACAGAGTAGGGTTTTTGTTTTTGTTGCTGTTATTGTTTTATTCTGAGTTGCCTATTTCAGGAGACTGGTTTTTCAACAGTCCAGTGGTGGAGCACAGTGGCTGTTGGATATGTTGCTACCCAACCAGGTTCATTTGCTCTCTGCCCAAGAGGAAGCCAATACACTGAGACAGCAGGATTTGCAGTAGAGTTTATTCCGCATAGCACTAAGTGGAAAGATGGAAGAAATTTCTCAAATCCACCTCCCCAAGAATTTGGGAGACAGGGTTTTTAAAGACAGTTTGTCATATAGGCAACTGAGCCTTCTAATTGACTATGTTTGGAATGGAACCATAGGGTTGTAGAAATTGTCATCTTTGCTGACCAGATTCTTGGGTGGGGGGTCACAGGACCAGTTGAGTCAGTTCCTCAGTTAGGGTCCCTGGTCTGGGTGGCTCAGTCGTTCCACTGGAATGCAGGACCTGGAGGATATCTCAGAAGCTACCCTTAGGTTTCAGAAAGGTGATGTGTTATCTATGGAGAAAGCTAAGAATCTTTATGACCACCAGCTATGTGGCTCCAGAGTGGCAATTATAGAGAAGCAAACAGGGGAGTGGCTAATTAGTATTATTATTTTTAGCTAGGCTGGTGCCTTATTTTTAGCTAAGCCCTTACAGTTCTCACCTTGTACCCCTTTATCAATGTGTAAAGGTGGTTTCAGGTACATACATCCAGTCTTTGTACATGGGTTTCTAGGATTCACATACGCACTAGCGTAATCTGACTTCGATAGACTTTCCTTTGCCTAGGTATTTTTTTGGCTTCTTGAAATCAGGACTGGTAAGAAGAAAATGCATCATTCACAGAGCTAGGAAAGAAGTTTATTCGGCTTACTCTCAGTCTTTCACTGACACAGTGGTTACTTTGCTGTTTTGGTGGATGGTGTGATACTCTCTCAGTTTAAGTGAAAAATTTCTTCTACCAACAGGTAGATTACGAATAAGGATATTTTATTCACCTTGAAATTCCTAGGAACTGTTTTTCTGGACCCATCGGACTTCATAAAGATTTTCTGTTTTCTTTAGTTCTTACACCAACAGCAAAGCAGCATGGTGGTGGTTTTGCAGTTAGTGATGTTACCACCCCCAGCATTTGGTCTTCTCTCCTCTGCATCAGTCAACTTTCCTTTTAATATTCTGCATAACTTAACTTTCCTTCTAATATTTTGTTCTGTGAACTGCTCCAGGGATGACCTATAAGCCCTCTTCCTCCACTGACAGCAGCAAGGCATGCTAGCATTTTCTCTTGGGACTGAGAAATGCATGTAATTCAGGAAGTATGTGGCAACCTTATAAGTGGTAGGAAAGTTAGAGGATGTAAACTTGGGTGATTCACTTAACTTAAGTAGCCCTCAGTTTCCTCATTTATAAATCGGGAGGTAGGTCTGGAGCCTTCAGATGAGACCTTTTAAGGGTCTGTTGAATGAGTTCCAAAGTTCATGTTCTTAGGGAATTTCATCACTACTTTTTGGCTGTCTTTATGTTTAATAGGTCTTAACGACTGTAAATGTAACAATATTATCCATTTTTCCCATTTAAAACTTATTAATAGCTTTAATGAATTGTGAATGACAGTTTAATTAGATCATCCATGTATAATTAGGGCAACCTTTTTTTTTCCCTAAGAGGATCTATTTTTCATTCCTGAGTATGTAGCTTACCTCTAACCTAGGTAATTAAGCATTTTAAGGCATTTTCTAAAGTAAGAAGGCTTTTTTCTATCTTATAAACATTTTACACTTTCTTGAAAAGCTACATGCATCAAATATGGAGGGCAGCTTTGGCCTAGGTTTTGCTTATAATCACAACCCAGACAAACATGACCTCAGACAGTAAATTTAGTTTAATGGTAACAAAGCAGTGTGGAATTTAAGAAAAATCTGTTTTCTGTTTACTACTTATTTTCTTGCTTTTTGAGTACAGCAACTTTACAGCCACTTCATATCTGTTTCGAGTGCTAAGTTTTCAAAGCTGGCAAGTAGATATTTAATAAAGTGTTCTTATCTCTTTTGTGAAGGTGCCACAGTAAACATGTAAAAGAAAATCAGCCTTATCTGATGAATGGTACCCAATAAATAGCCCAAGAACCATTTTGTGTTTGGCCTTGTGATGTGTTTTTGTAGTTACATTTGAGTATGGGTGTGCCTGATATTCTCGGAATTTACAATACTTCAAACAAATAAGGAAGTCCCACTGTGAAGACAGACTCAGAAGGAACTGGAAAGCTGACAGACCTTTGTCCTTCCCCACCTGCCTTGCTGCATTCTCCTCTGGGGTGGGCCAAGACCCTTGGCATTCATGGATAGAACTTGTACAGAGTGGCTCTCCCTTTTTTCCTTTGCCATCTTTTGATTTATATCCTTTCAGGAAGTAGGTGCTTAATTACTTGAATTATTCAGGTGTTCTTGTCACTCCAATTACAAACAGGTGATTATGGAATCACAAATGCTTGCAATGTGTCATCTTAATGTTCATTGATTATTTGGCTGTGCTTCACATAGTTAATTCCACACTGGGCAAGCTAAATTGTTGTCAAAATAGCAGGCCAGATTTCTCTTTGCATAACAATGAGTGACTAGTTTGGAGCAATGCCTCAGAGGAGAGAAGGTGGTTATGTGAGCTCCATTTGCTCCCAAATGTCTTCCCCACTGGCCTGAAGAGAGAGACTTCAGAGTATGGGTTGCTGAATGGTAAGTTTGATAAGGGAGGGAACAGGAATGGTTCGGTGTCTGGTCTAAAGTTGGTAGCTGGGGTGAGGTAGTTTGATGGTGTGTGAATGACTGGGTGCCTTGGAAGAATGGATTAAGTGAGAACTGCATCTTATATACACAGCTTCATAAAATAGCCTCTCTGTTGGTGATGTATGTCTTTTAAATGATGGAGCCAGATGACCTAGTATGGCTGAAGATTTGTGAGCCCTATAAGAATAATTCTAAAATACTGTTTTTAGGGGTTTTGATTATAAAAACAGTTTACTTTCAAGTGTACCAAATTTAGAAAATACAGAAAAGATTAAAGAAAAAGTTAGTATTACCACTAGCCAGATATTATATTGTTAATATTATATGTATATTCTGTATTAGATTTTCAGCAGATATCATTTGTTCATATTGCCTGCCTGTTTTCTCCTCTAATATGTGATGAACATATTCTCTCACTATTAAATGTTCTTTCTAAAGCATTATTTTGGTAGCTACCTAATGTGATATGGGGCAATATTAAAACAAGAAGTTAGTCACTCCCATGATAAAGGTACTTTATTTTTTCTAATTTGCATAGTAGGGGAAATCAAGCTTTAAATAAGGATCATCTTGTATGAATGTGTGTTGTAGAGGTTTATATCAGTAAAGAAAGAGAAGACACCTTTGAGTTTATCCAGTCTGATCCTCTTATTGTATATATGAGGGAATTATGCCCCATATTATTTCCATGACTGCTCAGAGTCAAACATTTTCATGGCAGAAAAGACTAGCATTTCTAATGTTCTTTGCCCACTATGTTATACCATATTATATGTGAGACAAATCTGATATATCATATTTTTCCTTTTCTCAAGACACAATGAACATAAGACAGCACATACTATAGTAACATCTCTGCGTTTCTTTTGTGGTTTGTAGCTTGACTTTAAAATGATCTTGAGGCTCAAATTTGGCTCATGAACCAAAACCCTGAGGGGGAACCCTTTCCTTGGTTCCATCAGTTAGAATAGGCTTCAAATTTATGTTGACATGAGTGCTTTTGAGGTCAGAAATGGGTTCTACAATGCCAAATATCTGGCATTTGAGGTTATTAGCCTTTAGTGCTAACTGCAACTAGTAGAACTTTTACAAATAATGTTTTATTTATAGATATTATTCCTATCCATTAAAAAGTCATCATTCTTAGCACATTACCTACTACCGTGCTAGATACTTTCAGTGTCTTTCATCAGTAAGCCTGTGTTCCAGCCTTTCAAAAAGACTGCAACCCAGATAGGTAAATTGACAATCCCAGTGGTTAGTGATTGGGTCCAATTTGAACAGATTTCTGGGATTTATAAGATTGCTTAAAGTTTAATTTAATATATGCTCATTAGAAATTTGTAAAATATAAAGAAAAATATAATATCACCTGTTTTCTCACAACTCAAACATAGCTATTGATCATATTTTGGTAAATTTCTTTATATTTGAAAATTTTGTATGCATGGGTTTTTTGGGGGAGTGGGCAAAATCATTATTGATCAATTTCTTTTCTTTGAGTCTCTACTGAGTTCAAGGTCCTGAGGTCAAGGACTATGAGTAGTATATTTAGTGGGGGTGATTGATTTCCTACTTTTTAATGAATTTCCCAGGAAATCAGTTGGGAATGCTTCATTATTTTTTGTGTCTTTGGATTAGAAGAAGAGGGCTAATGATGAGAGGGCTATGGTTTTAATCTAGCATGCCAGTTCTGTTTATGTTCTGTCCAGCCAACCATATTGCAAATGCATCATGGTACTCATAAAGCAGAGTACAAAATTAATAAGAAAAACAACTCAACCAAAAATATATTCTGCTAATTGTAGGCCATCTTACATATGGCTCATGAGTAGTCTTAGTCTTTTATACAGTCTAGGGTCTTTAAATAGTGTCACTTCTGGGCGATGGAAGGGGTCAACACCTAGAGCTCTTGACTCTGTAATATCTGCCCTAAAGGATATTATGACTACATACTAGTGCTGCTGCTCATTTTTATTCCATGCTCTGTATTTTTCCCCCTTTTAGGTTCTCTTCAGCTTTTTAAATGCTGTTATAACCTTCTTCCATTCCATTGATAGGACAATCATACATATGTCCCAGTTTGCCCAGGGCTATTGTGGTTTACACATATTGTCCTAGATTATTTTATATAATTTTTAATAGTACCCATTTCATTCTCAAAAGTTATCCTTTGGGGATCATAAATTATATGGTCACACTAATCTTTAAGTGTCAGGACATTAGTGAATACATAAGTGTGAGGTCATCCAATCAGAATCACTTGTACCTTTGTCTCTCCCAGATCCGTTTGGGCATGCCCTCCCACCCAAGACCCCTCAAAGGTGCCTTCTCCTCCTTCACACAGCCATTGGCTGCATTGTGGAGGGACGGTGGGCACTCTCAGTCTCATCTACCTGGTTCCTGCTGGTCCTTCCATCATGTCTGAAACCTTGTATCTATCACCCGATGTCCGTGATGATTTTGTCTCCTGCCTGAATATTCAGTTGGGGATATCTAGCAATGCTTCCCTTCTGCAATCCCAGGAGGAAGATTTCCAGAACCATATTTCTAGCTTCTACACTTGGAAATGCATTTGCCAACAAGACACATCTGAAAGTGGCCCATCGGCTTTACCCTTAACCAGGTTTTCCTTCTGGATCCCCTGATGGTGCCAAAGGCACTCCTGTTTTCCCACCCTCCTGGGTTCCAGCTGTGCTGTCCTCCACAGACCACAGCCACAACCTGCCTGTTCTGTCTCTTCAATATTGGGTACGTCCTTCTTGCCCATTTTCACCACACAGATTCAGGCTCATACTTCATGCCTTGACCTTTGCACTATCTTTCTTGGGCCCCATTCCTTTGTTCTGTTTCTCCCTTGCAGAATCGCACTGTCCGTTCATGCCATACGTCTGTCATCTTTAGAGATTACACCTGCTCAGAAACTTTCAAGGATATCTCATAGACTGTCAAATCAGATCCAAATTCTGGCATGTGATCCTTGGAAATAGAACAAAGTAACTACACCAGAGCCACATACAAATATATATTATTGGCCTTCTCAGTTCGAGGGTTCCACATTTATGGATTCAACTAACTGTAGATAGAGAATATTTATAAATAAATAACAAATAATACAAATAAAAAACAATATAACAACTATTTACATACCATTTACATTATATTAGGTATTATAAGGATGTAGAGATGATTTAAAGTATACAGGAGGATGTACATAGTTTATATGTAAATATTAATACTATATATAGTATTATATAAGGAACTTGAGCATCTGCAGATTTTGATACCCATGGGGGTCCTGGGAACAAATCTTGAATGCCACAGGAAGAGTGTGCTTTAAAACTAAAAGGAGAGGGAATGCATTTAGCAACAAGCTTTCTAGCTAAGTAGTCTAATGTTTTGACTAAGATGTTGGCATCTCTTTAAAAGTTTTATTACCAGATGAATATTTTTTAAAATGGATTGTGGTTATGGTTGCTAATATCTGTGAATATACTAAAAACTATTAAATTGTACACTTTAGGTTATAGGGTATGTGAATTTTATCAATAAAGCTGTTATTTTAAAAAGTTTGTTACTCGTACTTTGTAAAAGTCCTATGCCACCTGTTAAAGTACAATACAAGCAATAAATATTGACGTAATCACCTCAGCAGTAATATTTATTAAGAAGAATGTATGAAAAAGAATACCCAATCAGGGGAAGTTTTCCCACTTCTATATTCTCAATTCTAGTTTGTGGAAGATCTAGAATATTGCAACAGTTATTCTATTTAATATGAAGTGTATTAACCGGCTTAAAAAAAAATTGATGGTGAGTATACGTGGGAAAGCCATAGGTAGACAACAAGATAAGCAAGTCATTGTTTTAGTGTTAGCATTAGGCTTAAAGCTTTTGGTTTTTGAAGCTGTGCCCCAACTCGGTGTGTGATTTTACAAATGTTTGGAAATTTCACCCCACTTAGCAAGAGCTAGTGATTCATTATTTCCTTTTTCATAATTTAACTGTTTTGCATTTAATTGATTTAATTTCTGTTAACTTCTTCATTGGTTCAAGTAAGCAAGCACCGTCTATGTGATGCACTGCTTCCATGAGATGCCTTAATTACTTTTCTACCTTTTCTGTGATATAACATTTCAGGGGAAAGATTGTACACAAAATAGTTGGTTTCTGCTCTCTCTTTTTTTTTTAAACTCAAATTGACACTTTTATTACGTTTCCCTCAAATGTTATATTTCTGTGTTGATCAGTTTATGAAAAATCACATCTGAGCATAAACTATCATAATTCAGACAGCATTTGTTGCATCATGTGTCCTAAACCAAGATCCACTCCTAGAGCCATATGTTATCTTGGATGACGATGATGTCTCTTTCCCTTTAACTCTAATTTCTGTTTCTTGGATCAGTTCCATGGGTTGTGGAGCAAGAAGAGAGGCTCTATTTAAATTCAAAAGCTAATTGGTTTCACTTCCCCTTTTAGTAGTCAAATGGTAGGAAGTCATCATATGTGCAAGCCTTACTAAACATTAATAAAATGCACCAATGTTACCGAAAGTTCAGCACTTGTCCCCGAGGCCACATCAGAAACATGAGGACAGTGGTTTGAGGACAAGGAAAGAGGAGTTTGTTGACTTGCAGGCAAATGAGGAGGTTGGCAGACTCTGGTTTCAAAGTACCAGTGTCCTGCTTCTGAGCAGAAGTACAGAGTTTTTAAAGGTTCTATCATTCCTATCCTCATCTGAGACAATCTTCTGACCTCTACCAAGACAATTCCTTTAGCTGTCTCCTGTGGCACAAAAGACACTCCCCTGCCCCTCCCCACCACTGGCCTGATGCAGGGATGTAGGATTTAGTTCTCAACGAAAGGGTAAGGGGATTTTGAAGGCAGAAAACATTTTTACCCTTTTTTCTCAGGCCATTCCCTCTGTGACACCAACGTGCTTTCTTTCATTTTACTTCCTCAAGGGGCAAATCTGTTTATAAGAGTGTCCCTTCTTATTTCCTGCCTGCTGGTTATACATTTCTAGGTGTGATCCTTCTGAGCAAAGAGAAGAGATTCTTCTCTTTGCAGGAAGAAGGTATATTTCCATGTGCATCTACTTAAGAGTAAGAGAAAAGACACTTATTTATTTCAGGCTAAGGTTGACTATTGCTATTTCTGAAAATATTGACGGGAAAAGATGGGAAGGGAGAGCCCTGCTTCAGTACCATTCTGTTGCATGTCTGTTCCCGTCACTGGATTGAACGCTGGAGAAACATATGGCCATCAGGCAAAATAAATTAGAGGATAAAATTTAAATTAATGAAACAAGCCACATGGCAGCTTTTTAAACTGGCTGTTAAAATTGCCTTGACATCAAAACTGGTGGTGCCAGATGTTGCCCCTGTCTCTTTGGACAGTGTGTGTGAATGCACAAGAAGCATCACTGGATTGCTTTGCAGTAATTCAAATCTAAAAGAACAGACATTTCATGTACCTATCTTCTGTGTTCCCTGAGCATTGCCTGCTTTTTCAAAGAGGGACTACTTTGTACCTCCAGTGGTAAATGTTCTAGCTTTTTACAAAAGCTGAATCTTAAAAATTATTTTTGTTTTATGTTTCTAGGGGAAGTGAGAAACCCAAATGATTTCCTAATATATCTCTCCATGGGGTAGTTGAATCCTCCCAAATTAGCCATTTGGAAATGATTAGTTTCAAGAATCCTTGCTGGGTGGTATTATTGCCAGTAATGAGACCCCCAGCACATACTATGGTTTTTGATCAACATAACCCCCAGATAGAATTTAAAAATGTGAAAAATGCATAGGTTTGGTTTGTGTTTGTGTGTGTGTGTGTGTGTGTGTATGTGTGTGTTTTAATTGTGCTCTTTAAGGAAAGGGAAAACATTTCTCTAAGTTTAGTTTTCATTTTAACTTAATGTTAGATGCCACATGAACAGTGGACTTCTGAAATTTCATAAAGGTCAATAACTGCTCAGCATGAGCAGACTCAGTAACTATTGTATTTTATAACACATTCTATTTTTCAGATCCTTTTGTAGTTTTATCCATACTAGGCAGGCTTGGAACATATATGTCCTTCTTAGTATTATCAGTGTCATTATTTGAAATTATTGGGATGATATTAACCCAGAAAGCATGCCATGTTCTGCAGTCTGAAAACCTGTGTGTTTTGCGACACATCCCAGATCACTGGTTCTCTTAATTAGAGCAGTACATGACTTGCTCCCTCTAGCACCTTAATTCCCCTACCTCAAAGGATAATTATTTTTAGAGGCTCCAAGTGAAGAGCCACACGAGTAAAAGAAAAAATTCTTGACATATTAACCTTGAAAGAAGACTGCTATATAGTTTTTAGTCAACTCATTGGAATTATTATTTGAATATATAGTAAATAATTGGTGAAGTGTTGTTTTCTTTTTCTTTTTGGCCTCGTGAGAAATAAAATTAATGGGTTTTAATGCTGCATGACAACATACAGAGAAGGAGAATAATCATAAAATCTGAAAGCTAGAGAAAACCCTTGAGGTGCTCCAGGCCAGTTTGCCATTTCCAGCCCTCAGAGGCCCAGTGGCCATGTGGGATTGTTCTCCCCAGTGGGGCACAGCTGGGAGAGCCCCTGACTCGAGCTGAGGCTTTTTCCATGCCACCCACCTGCTTGTAGGTGACCTTCTGATGAACATGAAATAAAGTGGGAAATGGCATTTCACATCCATCTTGGCCTTTTCCTCTGCTGTCACTTTAATTTGTTGCTCTCTTTTGGGGAGGGCCACGTGAGCCATTCTATCCTAGGAAGTATTTACAGGTTTAATGAGGACTTCAGAGTGCTTTTCAGAAGTGCATCTTGTCATTTTCCATCCACTATATTTTAAAAGTATGCAGTTTATGTATGACCTAACAATCCAGATTACGTGTGTTCACGTTTTTTATTATCTGAAAAAAAAAAATCAATGTTAAATTCTGTGCATGGATATTTAGTCTGAAGGGTTCCCACTTTGTAAAATGTTGTTAATTATTATGACTTGATATTTTATGATATCTTCATGCTTTCAAATAATGTTCAGTAAAGTTCCAGTTTTCTCTAATGAAGTGTGTATGTAGCAGTGGTGCTACTTTATAAATAAATAAGTGTATGAGTGTGTGTGAGTGTATCTTAGAGGCCAAAAATTTCTTTTCTTCAGCTAAAGAGATTTATCTCATAGGAGGTAAAATTATAACCCAGGTTTTGCAGTCTTTTCTGATTTACCCATTTGCATAAGTCGCTCAGTCATGGCTGTGTCCTTTCCTTTGTTTGAAGCCCAGAGAATGTAGGACACACATCGTATCCTGTATTTCATGGGTATCCTTCATGTCGATGCAGTGACCCTTTTAGGTGTACAAAAAGGGCCTTTCCTTGAAATGAATACTCATTTCAAACTGAATGTACCTCTCTCTGCCAAACCCTTTTTGTCTTCAGGCTCCTCTGAGAATATAGTGCTTCCATCTACCAGGCCAGAAATCTAGGTGTGCTTCCTATTTCATCTTCTTCCTTTACCACCCACATCTCACCCATCTCCAGCATATGTCACTTCTATCACTCTTCCTGCCATCCTCATCTAAACTACCATGATCTTCTGTTTGGTTTACTGGAATACCCTACTAACTCGTCCTTACAATCCATTCTTAGCATAAATCAAACCGAATCATTTCCCTGGTTAAAACTCTCTAAAGCTGCCCAGTGCACTTAGAATAAAATCAATTTGTTTCCTAAAATGCAATACTCCAGGTGACGGGGCTTGTGCTTCTGCAGCCAGTGCTCCTGCCTCGCCTCCTACTTCTTTCCTTGCCACCTAGTACGTCTCGGCTGCAATGACCCTCTTGTTGTACCTCCAACATGCCTGCTAAGCCTGTTCCCACCTTGGCTTCCATGTCAGCTGGTCCACTGCCTGAAATGCTGTTTTGTTCTAATTTCCTTGTGGCTGTTTCTTGAATATTCAGATATTAGCTTCAGTGCACCTTCTTACAAAGGCTTCTTCTGGTCTCTCAAATTAAAGCAGCAGCCAGGATACTATGAATTCATTATCCTTTAATTCTTTAATGCATAGCATCCTTTTCCATCAGATATTTTATCATTCATCTATCAATCTGTATGTCATTTACTCACACTTACATGTTGTTACCTCTGTGAAAGTAATAACTGTATCTGTCCTATATCCTTGATACCTAGAAGGGTGTCTGGCATGCAGTATATATACACCCAGTAAAATTATGAATAAACAATTCAATTCAAGCTAAAAAACCTCCAAACACTATGGATTTGAATATTGGGATACTGGAAATGGTTATGTCAGTTATTTTGTGGGGTGGAGAATTTTAGTCATGGCTGAGACTGGGGTAAGGTGAGTAAAGGTACTTGCCACAGGTACAGCATTAAAGGCAGCTTCTCAGGTGCTAATACAGTGCAGGACAACACTGTTAACAATTCTGTCTTTATTTTGTTCTTCATGGATTTTTTTGGAATCCATGAATTTAAAAATATTGCATTAAAATATGATTGCTGAATTTTTGGTCCCCCCCCCCCACAGCTCTATATGAAGCTATTCTCTCATTTTCCACTTGACATATCTCTCTCTCTCTCTCTCTCTCTCTCTCTCTCTCTCTCTCTCTCTCTCTCTCTCTCTCTCTTTCTCTCTTTCTTTTTTTTTGAGACAGAGTCTCACTCTGTTGCAGGGGCTAGAGTGCCTGGGCATCAGCCTACCTCACAGCAACCTCAAACTCCTGGGCTCAAGCCATCCTCCTGCCTCAGCCTCCCAAGTAGCTGGGACTATAGGCATGTGCCACCATGTCTGGCTCATTTTTTATGTATATATATATTTTTAGTTGTCCAGCTAATTTCTTTTTATTTTTTTTAGTAGAGATGGGGGTCTTGCTCTTGCTCAGGCTGGTCTCAAATTCCTGAGCTCAAACGATCCTCCCATCTCGGCCTCCCAGAGTGCTAGGATTACAGGTGTGAGCCACCACACCCAGCCTCCACTTGACATTTCATTGTAAATTATAACTAGTATTTGTTTTTGATTTATTTTGTGCCAGATACTGCTTTACTTGGATTAACTAATTGAAAATTGACAACAGAGCTATAAAATAGGTAATGTTATTTGGAGATGAGGAAATAGGCTTGGAGAAGACAGGTGACTTATCCAAGGCCACAGAGCTATATAAAGAGGAGGAATAGGAATAGGTAGCATATGCACAATATGTTATGTAGGTAGAAATAGATTTATAAGGTGGAAGAGAGATTAAGATCATTAACGTCATAGAATAATTTTTCTACTGTTCTTGAGAGATTTTAAAGTAAATTGGCAGTAAGCAAAAGTCTAATGCTTAGGGATGGAAATGTTGATTTGCTAGTTGTGTAAGGAAGGGGAAGAAGAGGGAACAGAATGAGTGCATCAGATGCTTCAGAAGATTTAATATGGTTCCTACATTTTTTGATCAACATTTGGGATCACATTAGAGGGTATGAAAAAACCCTCTTGTTGGGGTCAAACACTCCATTGTATTTAGAAATACTTATGTGATAACTTGATTTTCAAGTGTAGAATGATTTGGAGAAAATGTTTTTTAGTTGTAAAAAAATCTCTGCACACCACATAACAAATAAAGTATAGATAGGTTAATTAAGTTTAAAAGATAAAACCATAAAAGATAAAGTATATTATGTTTGAGATAGTAAAATATATATGAGATACATATAACTTTCATTTATTTTTGCTAAAAAAAAAGAAATCACAAAGGAAAACTTAGATGAATGAACTTAGTACAAATTTTAAATTTATGCAACAGATTTCGTTAACAAATGAAAATAAAATGATGAATTGGGGAAGTATTTGTAACCAAGCATTAATTTTGTTTTAAAAATTAAATTATTCAAGAAAAACAAGTCCTTAAATTACTGAAATAAAAAAGGCAAGCTCTTAAAAGAAATACAAATGGATAAGAAAAGTATGAAGCATGTTTTTTCTTGCAAGTAAAGAGGTAAATTAAAATAAAATTTTAGGGCGACTTCCGGGGGCCCCCGCTCTTGGGGCCCCAGAACCTCGTCCACGAAAAATAAATAAATAAATAAATAAATAAATAAATAAATAAATAAATAAATAAATAAAATAAAATTTTACTTTCTCTCTCAAGTTGTAGGTTTTACAAAAATGTAGTTCTTTTAAAAATGGGATAAGAAAAGAGTCTGTGGATAGGCCAACTGGTATAGCTACAGGATGGCCAAGAGCCTTCAAAAGAGGTCACATCTTTGTGCCTAATCACGTTTCTATAATACTCTCCCAAGGAAGAGATTCAGGCTATGATTTTTGTTCAGGGATGTTTATCAGAGCGTTATAAAAGTGAGAAATTAGAAATACTAAAAATGTATGATGATGGGAACTGTTAAATTATCATACACCCTTATGATGACCTTTCAGGCGATCATTATTAGCCATTTCTGAGGAATAATTAGGATCATAGAATGATTATCATAATATGTTCAGTGAAGAATAATAATACAGTATATTGTTGCAGTTTTATTTTAGAACAGGAATAGAAAAAGTATATTAACATAGAAAAAAAAGGAAAGAAATATACCAAAATGTTCAAATTTCAGAAGAATTTTTATAAATCAATATTTATAACTTTTGTAAATAGGAAAAATGTTTAGTGTATGAGAACACAATATAAGGAAACCTGGACAGATAGGAGACCTTGGTATATTCTAGTCCATCTTCTTCCTAATTAGCTGTAGACCCAGCAGAATCCTTCGATGAATCACTTCCCTCCTTTGTAAGGTCAGTGAGTTTGGGGCTTCTCAAATGTCTTCTCTGAAATACACCCAGAGGCAGAAGAGAGTGAACATGTACTCTTGTGGGGAAGGGTGAAGGATGGGAGGGGGAGATTGAGCAGGTTGGTTTAAAGAAACCTGAAAAAGTTCTAGCATGATAATTCATGCAGACTTCTTATTCATCTCCAAATTATAATGTTAGTTTTTAAAATTAAAAAAATTGAGATATAATTCATGTACTATAAAATTCACAGTTTTGAAGTGTACACATGTATGGTTTTTAGACCATATTCAGAAAGTTGTGCAACTAGTGGATGTTGTTAATACAGAAATGTTTACCGTGGGCATGCCAAGAAAATTCTTTGCACCTTTGAGTAACCTTGGATGATCAGGCTACTCTTCAGGAGGGTTTTACCACTTTGAGAAGCCCAGGACTATATTATCTTTAAATACTTTCAATAAATAAGTGAATATTCAATGCATTTTGCCTGTCTTTTCCTTAAAAACAACTTAGTTGGATTCGTTGTTATTAGTAATCCTGGTTACTAGTAATTTACCTTTTCGGTTTCCACTGTAGTTGGTGATGCTACATTCAGTTAATTTCTATGTTAAAAATTTAAAAATGTCTAAGGACCTTCTGCCAGACCATATGCTGGGGTCAAATAGTTAAGTGTACCCAATCCTCGCCCTCAAAGAACAGTCTTTTGAAAAGAGGAAATTATGGTGGCTTTGGTTTTAGAGCTGTTCGGTTTCAAATGTAGGTTGTAATCCAAGGGGAGTAAAACGTGCAGAAAGCAGAATGTGTATTTTAACGTATGTATAACCAGGAATGTGGAGAACACATGGAGTATGTTTTGACTCAGTGTTATTAAATCACTTTTATCTAAGTGCCGTTAATTCTTTGCAGGTGTGGATTGATGATGTACTTGTGGGTAGAAAATTCCTCCTTGAAATTTCTGTTTCTACTTTATCCAAGTTTATGTGGAAGTAGCCCAAGTTCAGTGTTGGTGGTGTGAGATTCCATATTTCAGACTCCTGGCCTAAATCAGTGGACCTGAAGTACAGTTACTCAAATTATAATTCAGCTCCATGAGACTTGGGTTTTGTTCTGAGCTGTTGTTTATATGGGTGGCAGCCAATCAAGAGGACAGGGCAGGGGCATTTGGCCCGAGCGTTAACATTCATTAAGGTCTTCAGATGTAGACTTCTGATGGTTTGACAATATCTCCAAATACAGTCATGAAAGGCCCTGGCAGGATGAACTGAATAAATATATTCATTGTACAACTTTAAATACCACAGTTTCTGTAACTCTGTTTGGCATTTTTTCTTCTTCTTCCTAGGAAAGGAAAAAAAAAAGAAGTGGTAAGGCCTATGAGAGGCCTTACTAAGGTTTGTTTTCTGCCTTTCTTTCAGAATAAAGGGGATAAACCAGGTGGACACTTGGAAGTACCTGATAAGTATTTAGGGATTGTTTTCTATGGCCCTTGTATGTAAATGGAGCACCAAAGTTCTCTGGAGCAGTAACAGCAGTAATTGACATTTTTAGGACATTGAGCAATATTTGTGCATATGTGGATTGTCCTTTGCCCCCTTTTGATATGAAAGGAACCCAAGAATCCAGTTAAAGTGTGAGAGAAGGAACCAATAAGTCCATGATTACTTTTCAACACTAAACGCTAATTTATTACAATTAAGGTAACCAGTGATTGGATTGAAACAGTCATTTTTGACAAAACTATTTGCAGATTACATTGTACAAATGGGCAAAATAATCAATGTAAATGTGTAGATGCTTTGTGTGAACTGGATATATAAACACGAGTTGGTGGCAGAACCTATATGTGGGAATCCTGTTGTGTTGAAAAGATCTTGGCCAAGAACTCCTAAAATGGAAGCATCAGATTGTTTGAGTGTGTGTATGTGTGAGTGTGTGTGTCTAACGATGCCTTCTAACAGCTTACAAAGTGATGCACTCTGTCCTAGGATATTAAGTTTGTATTTGATGTTCGTTCTGATGGAAGGAGATGTGAAATGAACTGGGGATTGCTCTTTGCGCTTCATCCTGATCCAGTGAGTAGGGAAGAAAAACAAATTATTATCCTTCACAGCCAGTTATGCATGCTGGATAAAGTGGCCTTTTTAATAGCATGATTCTTATTTAAATAGTCTCATTTCTGGGTATTTTGATAAACTGGGATAAGAAAAGGCAGAGTACTTGCCTGAAGGTACAAATAAATTTCCTGGGGACATTTTTTAGCCATATTTATAGACACCATTGAAGGACAGAGCAGGGATTTTTGTGGAAGTCACATCCTTGTGTGTGTTAACTTGCTGTTAAAGTTATTAAATGACTTGACTGAAGATATGTTTAAATTAGGAAAAATGAGAGCCTCCCTGCACCCCTATCCTGGACATTTTATATAAGGGCTCCTTACTAGATATTGTTGTAAGAATGGTCTCAGAAGCAGAGTCGTATTTCTTTAGATTGGTCAAAGTTATTTGTGCTTTTTATTGCCTGTGCTCTGAAAAGACATTAGTCATCACTGAATTCACGAAACAGTCCACACACAGAAAAGTCTGCTTTCTTTCACTCAGGGATAGAGAATTGTAGAGTTTCTTGTACTTTTCATGTTGCCTTAAGGAAACAACACTATATTACATAATTTGGGCATAGCTGGGTTTTTTAAATTGTACCAAAAAATTTTTTTTCATACTAATCATGAGTAAATTGTTAAATTTTTCATTTCAAATGCTGATATTATTGTATAATTCTGTAAAAATAGTAGAAGGACACGTGAAATTTGGCTTACACATTTGTTAAGAACAATTCATTTGTCTCCATGATAGAACTCTGTGGAACTAAGAGGCTGAGTCTTGCTCAGTTGATTTTTACTCTGTATACAGTCCACCTTCCATGTCTGTGGGTTTTGTGTCTGCAGTTCAACCAACTGTGGAAAAATACTTATAAAAATAATATAAAGTAATAATATAATACTAATAAAATAATAATACAGTATAACAACTATCTACCTGGCATTTACATTGTGTTAGGTATTATAAGTAATCTAGAGATGATTTAAAGCATATGGGAGGATGCTGTAGGTTATATGCAAATACTATGCCATTTTATATCAGGGAGTTGAGCATCCTTGGATTTTGGGGGGTGGTCCTGGAACCAATCCCTCAAGTATAGTGAGGGCTGACTGTGTTGCTGCCCAACCAGGTTCATTTGCTCGCTGCCCAAGAGGAAGCCAATATGCGGAGAGAGCAAGATTCGCAGCAGAGAAAGAGTTTATTCTGCGTAATGCTAAGCGGGGAAACAGGAGCAATTTCTCAAATCCACCTCCCTATGAATTTGGGAGACAGGGTTTTATTTAAAGACAGTTTGGTGTAGGCAACTGAGTCTGCTAATTGGCCATGTTTGGGGTGGAGCCAGAGGGTTGTAGAAATTGTCTTTTTTGCTGACCAGATCCTTGGGTGGGGGTCACAAGACCAGTTGAGTCAGTTGCTCGGTTTGGGCCACTGTTCTGGGTGGCTCACTTGTTTCACTGGAATGTGGGACCTGGAAAATATCTCAGAAACTACCCCTAGGTTTCAAAAAGGTGATGTTATCTATGAAGAAAGCTAAGAATCTTTATGACCACCAGCTATGTGGCTCCAGAGTGGCAATTATAAGAGAAGCAAACAGGGGCCAGTGGCTAATTATTATCGTTAATTTTAGCTAGGCCTGTGCCTTATTTTTAACTAGGCTCTTACCATACAGTTCTTGCCTTGCTCCCCTTTATCAATTTATAAAGGCAGTTTCAACTGTACTTTCTTTTTGATTAAATTCAACTTTAGTACCAAGTAATACTTCATGTATATGTATATGTATATGTATATGTATATGTATATGTATATGTATTTGTTTTCTTTGGGACAGAGTCTCACTCTGTTGCCTGGGCAAGTGCCATAGCGTCATCACAGCTCACTGCAATCTCAAACTCCTGGGCTCAAGCGATCCTCCTGCCTCAGCCTCCTGAGTAGCTGGGACTACAGGCGCTCACCACCACACCCGGCTAGTTTTTGTTTTTTTTTTTTCCTGTTTTTGGTAGAGATGGGGGTCTCACTCCTGCTCAGGCTGGTCTTGAACTCCTGACCTCAAGTGATATTCCCACCTCAGCCTCCCAGAGTGCTAAGATTACAAGTGTGAGCCACTGCGCCTGGCTAAGTAATACTTTAATTCACTACTTTTATCATTATATCTATAGCTTTTGCATCACATAGATTTCTCTCTTATGTAAACCTTTGCCTTCACTTTGAATTTACTGTATTAGTATAATAAAACCAAAGTGTGAGCATTAAGGCCGTGAGTGCAATTTACCTGGAAGGGATGGCCGGTCAATTGGTAAGTAGCACCAGGATTCAAAATGGGTTCCCATTAATTGCGGTAGTATCTAGAAATCCAAAATTAGATTTAATGAATAAACATTAGGCATAGTCAAAGCCAGGTTGAGATGTTTGTAGATTGTGGGCAGTAGAAATGAATTATCCTGGGCATAGGGTAGGTGTGAACCTGTGAAAGTCATGCCAAGTCTCAGCTGTGCATCTGAAGACTGGACCTGAGCCCTGGTGCTGCCTGTTCTGGCCATCTCCCCTTAGCTGTATCACCTCAGCTCTCTAAGGCCATTTCTTTTTTGTGGGATGAGGAGAAAGACACCTATCTCACAGATACTTGAGAGGATAACACAACAGTGTATTGCAAAATGCTTGTAAAGCATAAAGGGGTTGAACACAAATTTCTTTCAGTTTCCTTTACGAGAGAGGATTTTCATAAGGTGAAGACCCATGTGCTCCCTGTCTGTATTGGAGATTAGTCTAAAAGAGTGTGTGTGTGTGTGTGTGTGTGTGTGTGTGTGTGTGTGTGTGTGTGTGTGTGTGTTGTATGCACACATGCACGTGCTCTGGCAGACAAGTACTGTATTGTTAGTACTTTGGGGAAGCGTTAGCAGTTATAAATAGCAGCCCTGGATTTGGTTTGTTCTCTGTCCTTTTTTAACTGGGTGACACCTGTTTCTTCACCATGATTGGTCTCCAAAAGAGAGCCATGAAAGTGAGTTACAGAATAGAAAGCACTTTATAAACTGGAGAGTACCTTATAAATAAGATTTATGGAGAAAAGGATAGAGGAAGAAGAGAGGATACCCTCCTTCCCCTTGCCTTCCCTGTCCTTCATCTTACTAATCTTCCCCTGCTTTCCTTTTGGCATTTGTGCTAGTCAGAGTTCCAGCAGGATTATGGCACACTCTAACAGGGAGACTGAGGAGAATTTTATCAAATGACTATTTACAAAGGCATGGACCAGGCATAGGTAGCCTGTAAGGGCTGACGCAGTAACCTGGGGCCAACAGTGGCTGGGTTAGGGGAGGGAGCACTTACTGGAACCCAGAGAGGGCCACTCACAGCAGCTGTGGCCTTTTGAAGGGGACAGGACACATTATGCTGCCCCTACAGGGAGGGAGCTGGACGATCAATGCTCTTTCCTCTTTCTCCTGCTCTCTAGTCTCCTCCTCCTGTGTCTTCTTGGCTAACCCCAAGCAGAAGACAGAGGACAAGAGAGCTGTTGACAAAATCCCTACCATTGCTGTCCTGGGGTGGGGGTGGGGGTGAGGGGTACCCAGCAAGATGAGAAGGTACAGAAAGGATCCCTGGGTATGTTTCTGACAACAGGAAAATATCTTACTTTAGAGTTGACATTTAAAAAAATTTTTTTTCCTGTTATTTTCCCCCATTCATTCATCCATCAGTCACATGTTCTCCTCTACTTGGAGTCTGCATTAGTGTGGCGTCCAGCATGTGGACAGTGCCCAGGGGCTTGGTGGTGACTAGATTCAAAGTGGTGCAGTGCTTGACTGCTCTTGCCTAACATAATTTCAGTGAAGCACAAGCCAGTGTCTTGATAGTTTATACTTTGTCTTCTACTTTCTTGTTTTTTTTTTAGTTTTGGGTTGTAAGTATATAAAAATTTCTCAAATGACCAGGAGGAAGAGGGCCCTACTGCCTGGTTCTCTTTCCTTTTCTTCTCATACCATTAACTTCACAAATTAAGATTTCTTCTGTTTTTGTCATGGAAAAAACTGGCCAACATTCTGATTTGATGATTATGTCGGCATTTGGGTCCTCAGAGCAAGCCTTTGGCTTTGAGATAATTATAATAAACAAAGAAGCAACCTGGATTTTTTTCTTACATATTTCTAATTGCTTGAGAGATACTAGTTTCTTTCTATAAATTGTTGATTGATAGTGAGAAACAATTTTATAGCTTTATTTCTACTATATAGGATAATTTTTAGATACATTATGTGTTTCTCCAGTATTCATGATTGGGATTATTAAATATTCATTTTAAACTCTGGATTAATTCTATTAAAATGGGCTCATAGCATTTACATTGCAGTTGTTTATTTCAAGGAATTTCAGATCACATTATTAAAAGTAATAAGAAGATTATAAAGGAAATGGGCTACTGCAGGACTCTGGGGTTGGAAATCATCTTTCATTGTAATTGTGTGAGGGTTGTGTTTACCAAGACATCTGTAGTCATTTAAGAGTACTTCTATGAAAACTATAATACTTAATTGAAATTTCGTGATTGTTTATAAAGATAGTAATGAAATCCAACCATCAGAAAAACAAAATGAAATTAGGACAGATGTCATATTCCTAGTTCTATTTCTCTCTATATATATTCCTTCTTCTTAGCCTTGTAGTAAGGAAATGGCATTCAAGACCCTGGTCATAATAATGTTTATATGTAGTATACAAATTGGTACTTTTATTTCCGTCACGTTGTTGGGGGAAGACAAAGACATTAATTGTTTTGGAAATCTCAAGGAAATTTGGAAGGGAGTGAAAAATGACATATGAATGACACACGAAAATAGCCACTTACATTTAGAAAAACGAAGTTTTTAGATTCATAGTTTTAGATTTGTTGTAGCAGAAATATAATGTCATTCAGTGAAATGATCTCATTTTTCTCACCTTCTTTCTTCCCGTGGACATTTATAGCTCTTTTAGGGATTATCTTCAGGCTTGTGGTAACAGAAAAGGAATAGTAAAGATGGGAAAAATGAGAAAGTACAGAAGAAAAAATCTAACAATAAATATCTGTATCACATTATTAGTCAAGAATGGGCGGAGGGAAGAAGAGCCACTGTGGCTTTCCTGAGCCAGGTGATTCTGTGGAGTAACTGAGCCATCCTAACCCTCTAGAAATAGATAAAGTGGATACTTGCTATGTAGAAAAATGATCCTTATTCTTGTCTTACCAGGCTACTGTGCTCACCATATACCCCATTTTAAAATTAGAGAAAATGTCCAGGAATTTTCAGGCCCTTTTTTCCTTATCTCTCTCCAAATAGCATTTGTATAAATGCATTGTCTTTTCCAGATCCACATCCTGGCTAGTCAACCCATTGTCCTGGAAGCAGTTCAAGTATTCTCTAGGGAGGAGAGCTTTATCAGGTTTTTATTATGTTCCAAAGATGCTGTTGTCATTGTTTCTTACAAGATACATGGTTACAAATCACTATCAAAATTCTGTGCTGAGTGGCTTCCAGAGAGGTGACAGGTTTTTGTTTTGTTTTGTTGGGCTCATCTGCCTTTGAAATGGACTCTCGCCTCTCTAATTTTGCTCAGTGTTCTCCATGGGTGCCGTTTCGCAACCCACTTGGGGATGTCACATCCAAGCTACTGTATCTAGTGTAGTCATCTGGGACCCTGAGAATGTGCTGTGGTCTAATGAGCTGCTATTGTCCATCTTTCAGGGACGGGAGAGAGTGGCAAGAGTACGTTTATCAAGCAGATGAGAATCATCCACGGGTCAGGATACTCTGATGAAGACAAAAGGGGCTTCACCAAGCTGGTGTATCAGAACATCTTCACAGCCATGCAGGCCATGATCAGAGCCATGGACACACTCAAGATTCCCTACAAGTATGAGCACAATAAGGTAGGTGTGACTCTTCACTGGGGCGGTTGGCAGGGCGGTCCACACAGTATGACTGTACAAGTGGCCTCTTATCATGTCTGGAATGCAGAGGGGGTTTTTGAAATGTTTATTTTTCATCTCATACTAAATGGGATTTTAGATGGATTAAGTTGTTTATAGATGTCTCTTAAACCTTTAAAGTTACATCTATAAAAAATTAGAATTATATTCTTAGTGATATCAGTGAAAGACATTTTTGGATTTTCAATGATAAAAATATAGAGAGGTTTAAAATTTGGGGAGTGTGTTATGTTAAGGAGACAGCTTGTAAGTACCATACAATTTGACCAAAGTCGGGGAATTAAAAGAGGCGGCAGCCTTGCCTTAGCCTCCCACTCTTTGTGCTTCATTGAAAAAAGAACAAAAACAGCTTAAGACCATCCTATCTGGTTTAATTTTGCATTTCGTGACTTCCTTTCAGTAGTACCACAGGCTTCATTTTATTTCAAAATGGGCCCATCTGTCACACGTTTCCAACATGTTTCCCTGCAATTGTGTTAAAGTAACGGAAACTTCTAAAATCACTTGAGAAAGGATTTGGGGGAAAAAAAATCTAAGTTTTCAGCTTTTTAGAAAATAAGCAAACTCTTCCAGTATCCTCCAGCATTACCTCTTAGTTGAAATAGAAAACTCTTCCCCCTCCACTACCCCAGGTGAAAACAATGCTATAATTGTTCACCCTCTAAATATTATGTAAATATGATACCAGACAAGATTGGTACACCTCAATTTATGCTGCAGTTGCCCTGCAGAAAGCTTGTAGGCAGGGACTGGAGCTACACCCAGGGTGTGATAGCCTCAACTGAGGCCTCCAGCCTGGGGGAAGGGAAATCTCTTTGGAATTTGTGGAAATGTCTTTGTAGTCTGTTGGCTTCCCTTCCCACTAATCCTGTATGGACTCAGTCTTTGCTCCTTTGGGCTGGTAGGTGCTCATCTTACAGTAAGCCTTACCGTTTGTCGACAAAACACTGCAGTTGTACCTGTAATTATTTCAGAGCCTACAATAAGAACTTTCATTCTGTCAATACTGTTGACAAATCTGTGAAGTATATTTTCATGTACCGGGATCAGTAGGTAATAGCAAGAAGTCGGGATGCCCATTGTGACTCATAGACTGAGATTTACCTCATAGAAATGGGTCCATAGGTAAAATAAGGCAATTCTGTGTACCTTCACCTCTGCTAGCATCCAAAGGCTTCTAAATATATCACATCATCTTAAAATCAGGCATTTATTTTTCTGGGATGTTTTCTTAAAGTTAACTGGCGGTTTTTTATCTAATAGATAATGCTATCGCACTTAGTTTTCCAATGGCAACAAGAGTCTCTCCATAAGTAACAGACCCTTCACAAATAATCCCTCCTTCTTTTACTTTCAAGAGTGAAAAAGAGCTGGACATTTTGTGAGCCCAGGAACATGGTACTTGAATCAGATTAAGCTGCATGGATATATCTCAGTGGTCTATATTTTAAAGGATTGGGGTTTTTTCCCCCACTAAGAAATCTCAGTGGTTTGTGAAATAGGTGGTGTGCTTGTTTCTTTATAATTGTGAGAAAATTCCATTGGAGTTTTGTTTTTATAATGCCAGTGATTTTCCAAGTCTATAGTCACTTGATAATATGGTAAGCTGATGAATTCTGGTTGAGTTACCATGTGTGTGCTTATGTATATGTTTATACATATATACCACACTGCCTATTTATCTACCAGTAATTTTACGCTAGAAATCTTTTTTCTTAGATGCTCTAGAAGAATCCTTTAGGATCCTACCTTGTTGGTAGATTTTCATATGAAGATCGTTTATTATACGGGCATGTAGATGTAGAAGATTGAGTAGAATTTATGTCTTAGTCATGTAACACGTTGAGGAATATTTAACACTGTTATTTGAGCTCTTCATGTCAATTCTAATTAAGTAGACTTTATTGTGTTGAATACTATTCAGTTATAAGTTGACATCATAAAAAGTTATAATAATATGGGGTTTTCTCAGATACCATAATTATCCTGTAAAATCTTCCCACGTCTCTTGGTTACTTAACAGATAACAGACTGCCTAACATCGTGACATTAGTGTGTGATGACCTCTGAATTGCTATTTTTAATCCCCTTTAATTTGTATTATGAATTACTTTTCCGTTTGTTCCCATTTTTCTCTACATCATATATATATCATTTTCCGCTTGCTTTATCCATTAACTTCCTGGCCTTTGTTAATGCTTATTAAGAAAATTATGTCTTCTCTTTCCTGTTCAACTCAAATGCCACTTCCTATGAGAGTTCTCCTCTATTCTTCCCCCTACAATAGTGCTAAGTAAACCTCTTCTTCTTTAGTATAACCATAGTAGAGTATTTATGATTGTCTAGCTTGTATTGAATATGGTGACTTGTGTATTGATCTTTCCTGACCAGATTCTAAGCTCCTTGAAAGTAAATATTATGCCAGTTCCATCTTTGTTTCCTTCACTGTCCCTAGCATTGTATCTTGTACATTGTAGGTACTCAAAAAATACTTGTTTCATGAATAAGTAAATCATTTGTGAGCATAAACAACTGAAAGTCTCCTCTTCTGCTCCAAAGTTGTTGAGATGGTTATTCAAATCAACTTTTGAAATCTCTAAGTATACATAAGGGAATAAATGCTCTGTGTTGCCAGAGATGTTGAGAAGTTTAATCAGGGTTGGGCAGAAAGTTATAATCATGAAGGGCATGTCTGAGGGAGGGGCACTTTAGGGAGAAGGAATGGCTAGAGGAAATGTTCAGAAGAAGGAATATGTGTACAGTATTGAAATTGGCCAATTTACCTTGAGCAGAATTCTTACAGAGGAGAACTGGAAAATGGTTTATGATGGCTTGTGAAAGATTTTGAATCCAGGCTAAGTGTGAATTTTATTTTCTTGTGTTTATTATATTTAATAATAATAATTTATGTTTTGGTTAGAATTTTCTATCGAAATTTCTGATTACAAAGCTATATGTGCTATATTTTATAAATAGTCTAAAGGATTTGTTGTGTATTTATTAGTAGTTATTGGGAAGCACCACATTCTGATTTATATTATTTTATGCTGCTAAAGATATAAAATAAATAACCATTTTGGCTTTTTTAAAAAAAAGCTTCTCTGCACCATAATCTATAGGTAGTAGCATAAATAAAAATAAACACTTTCCAATATTGTCCAGCATAACTTTATATTATACTTTCTTTTGAACTCATGTATTTCATAAAGCAAAACATAGCTTACAAATGAAATGGCCTGTTTCTGAACTGGAAAATTGTTTGCACTTTCATTTGCTATGAAGTTGGTTCTAACTTTGGGAATGCCACACCAGAGCCCTGGGATTTCGTTTGCTTCTGCTTAAGTGTTGCTACATTGAATTGAGAGTCCTGCCTGGTTAGCTGGCCAGAGGGTGCAGTGGTCAAGGGGAGTCCAGGACCCAACCTGGGGACCAAATGGTGTGGCATTGCATACCCTTTTATAAACCTCACGCTATTTCAGGGATTGCAATTTCAGAAAGGAGCTTGTAATGAATTGTAATAAATTGCAAACTTTTACCAAAATAAAGATTAATTCTTCCCTCAGTATATGTTCATTATCCTGTTCTTAGACTTTCTTCGCCAAACAAGTAATGTTTATAGGTGAGTTGCTTGGACTTAGCCAAGGTGAGAGAATACATACATTTTAGGACTTCTTCTGAATACACTGTGAGCTAGGGTTTGTTTATTCCTAAATATTATTTTGTCTCCCCCGCCCCCCCCGCAACATAACTGTTGATAGCTAATGATAAAAAGGGATTAAATATTTGTCACTTGGTCTAATCAGAAGACACATTTAACTTCCACTGGGTGCAGAGTATTTAACCATTAGATTACTCTGTCATTTCTTAGTTCCAAAAGAAAGAATTTATATAATGTTATTTTATGGCTTCCTGTCTTATGCAGACATACTCTTTTGGTGATTCTTAGCTTTAATGCTGAAATCAGCTCTTAATAAAAAGGAAGAGATGTAAAGCTTCTGTGTTAATAAGGAACTGTCTTGAATTACAGCTTTGGGAAGTGGATCATAAGGTTTGGAACCCCTGATTTGTATGTGCCTTATTGTCTGTACCAGGCAGTTGGTGATTTTCCCGCATTGCCTTTTTTTTTTTTTTTTTTTTTTTCCGCATTGCCTTTTGTTAGTTATTTCATATGTACATGCCTTATTTTCTCAGTCAGATAGCAAATTACATTGCAGTAAGCAGGCTTCTTGTTTAATTATTCTTTGTTTCCTCCACAACGTGCCAGACATGTTATAGGAGCTTTTGTTCATTGAGTGGATGACTCCAGATAGCAGATCCTGGTATCCCTTTATATTTGGCTTATAATTTCTGTGAAGTGTGAAATCCGGTTTTCTTAGGACAGTTTCAAAGTATTGATACACCTTTGCTCTCTTCAGTCTCAGGAGAAAAGAAAATCTTATTTGATGCTTCTTCATGCAGTGAATTTAAGACAGTTATTGAAGAGGACTCAGCATCATGCTAATATTGCGCAATTTCCCTTTTTCTTTGTAAACAAATACCTACTTTTAGACTTGAAAGTCCTGATAACCAGGGCTCATTTAGCATGATGCTACAGATGTTTGACTAGCTAGCCAGGGAGTTTTGAGGCATCATACCTATTTCCCTTTCGCCTGGCATAGAGGATCACTGAGAGGACACATTGCTACATTACTTTGTGTCCTCCCTGAACAATTATAAGAAAGGACTTGTCACAGGAAAGTACCTTTTTAAACACATTTGTTGTTTAGTGAGCTTTCTGTACTTCCTGAAAAATCCAGAGTCCCAGAAACCATTTTTCATTTTCCAAAAGATGAACATAGCCAAGATTCTGGAGCACTTGCCAACTTATTCCTGCCTTTGATCAGTTGAATTAAAAATTACTACTTTTAGGCCGGGCGCTGTGGCTCACGCCTGTAATCCTAGCTCTTGGGAGGCCGAGGCGGGCGGATTGCTCAAGGTCAGGAGTTCAAAACCAGCCTGAGCAAGAGCGAGACCCCGTCTCTACTATAAACAGAAAGAAATTAATTGGCCAACTGATATATATACATAAAAAAAAAATTAGCCGGGCATAGTGGCACATGCCTGTAGTCCCAGCTACTCAGGAGGCTGAGGCAGAAGGATCACTCGAGCCCAGGAGTTTGAGGTTGCTGTGAGCTAGGCTGACGCCACGGCACTCACTCTAGCCTGGACAACAAAGTGAGACTCTGTCTCAAAAAAAAAAAAAAAAAAAAATTACTACTTTCTTCAACATGAGGGAAATTTTTTAGTTTACAAAATGCCAGGGGGCTGATTTCATTTTAATGTTTCCCACCTGTATAATAAAGGCAGAAGTAATAAATATGTATTTATTTTATATATATATATATATATATATATATATATATATATATATATATATTATCTATTGCTCTAAAAAGTTGTATCGGTTAAGGTTCTCTGCTTGTAAGCAACAGAAGCCGATACTGGCTAAATTAGATAGAAAGAGAATTTATGGGAATATGGAAGAAATGAGGAGAAGCTGAAGGACAAGCTCTTGGAAACCAGAGGAGGCCTGGGGAACTCATCTGGGAGATGGATTGAACTCTGGCCATTTTCAGTCTTCTGTCACCCATCCAAGATTCACATTCCTGAGAAAAAGTGCCCATTTGGTCCAGCCTGGATTATATGCTAGCTCTTTGGACAGGGGAAGTCTGAGCAATTTGATTGACAGTCCCTGAGGGAAATCTGGGTACAGTTAGTGGAAGAAGAGGAATGATGCTGCCACAAATCACAGATCTCCACTGCAAAAGCATACAGTCAATTTAGAAAATAAAGTGACACATGGCTACTCTATAGAAGCAAGCCCTCCAATTTTATGGAGCATTTGCTAAGCCTTTCCTAAAATATAATTTCTTATTCTGGGATGGGAGGAACTAAAGGGGTTAGTGACTTAGTTATATATGAAGTAGGTGGCTGACTTTGAGCTAAAGCACTGAATATAGCTGAGTAACCTTGAGATTGTTCCATTTTCTCCCCAAGCTTCCTATGTTTACTTTCTAAGCCTGAATTACCACATCTATAGAATGGGGCAAATAATAATAGGATTGTTTCAAGGGTTAAATAGATAATGTAGGCCAGGCACGCGGCTCACGCCTATAATCCTAGCACTCTGGGAGGCCGAGGCAGGCGGACTGCTTGAGGTCAGGAGTTCGAAACCAGCCTGAGCAAGAGCGAGACCCCGCCTCTACTATAAATAGAAAGAAATTAATAGGCCAACTAATATATATAGAAAAAATTAGCCAGGCATGGTGGTGCATGACTTGTAGTCCCAGCTACTCGGGAGGCTGAGGCAGCAAGATTGCTTGAGCCAAGGAGTTTGAGGTTGCTGTGAGCTAGGCTGACGGCACGGCACTCACTCTAGCCTGGGCAACAAAGTAAGACTCTGTCTCAGAAAAAAAAAAAAAAATGTATGTCTTATAAATGATTTTTAAAAGTTTAGAAGTTATTATAAAATGAATTGCCATTATGGAGAGAAAGAATACTACTGACTTCTATCCTCATTAGGAATAAAACAAACAGAAAATAACTTACACAGCATGACCAGATTTAGGAGGTATGTAAGGAAAACTTCAGGGTCACCTCAGAGTGACAGTAATTGAAACAGGATATCTAAGGAGGTAGAGAAATCTCCTTATCTAGATGTGTTCAAAATAGAATGTGTTTTTAACACGTGAAATTATTTAAAGCAGCAGTTTTGCTAAAATAAAGTGAGGGATGGACTAGACAACCTCCAAAATCCTTTGCAGCACTATTTTTCTTAATGCTGATTCTCCAATTCCAAGACTCTGACAAAGAAATGAAGCTATTGTTAACATTATGTTGTTATAACTTGAAGCTTCTTTCTTGAACTTTGTCCATTGTATAGTACCTATGAAAATTTTTTTAGGCAATAAACAATAGATTGATTTAGACAATAGTCTCTAGGTCAATGGCAAATTTGTTTTCTTTGCCTCCAAATCCCATAAATGATTACAATATTTACATCTATGTAGGGTTTTTTTTTAGTGCTCAAAGTTCTATATCAGATGCAGGTTTTTGTAGGTAACAGTGATTTTAATTGATTGTTGGCTATTGAGCACTAAAAACAACCTGTGCTTTTTCATGGGGAATCTTTCTAATCTTGCTCCTACAAATCTTTGGATTTTCTCTTTTTTTTAATAAATAGGTGTAAAGGGACCTAGGAACTTTTCATGGCCAACTTGATGAATCAACCAGCTCTTCTTCTGAGACTGGTTTACCACTTTCTCTCTTCTCTCCAGGACTCTTGTTGGGAGTTGAACTCATCAGTGTGCCTTTAGTAACTATATAATTTTCAAAATCCCTTTCTATAATTTCTTTTCTCTTTTAATGACTTGCAGATACTTCCTAGCAACAGTTCTTTACTCATTTTATGCCCATGACAGCCATGTGAAAATAGAAGGTGAATATGAGATTTTATTATGCCTTTTTCTTGGCTAAAATTAATCCATAATCCCAAGGCATGTCTGGAGAGTGCATTTTCCTCAGAGGAGGACTCTGAAACAAAGGAAGACTTCAGCAATAGACTGAGGCTGAGTTTTTTCTTCTTTTTTGGTAATTTTTATTGAAGTACAAGTTATATACTAAAAAAGTACACACATCAGTTTTGGGTCTACTGTATTTTTCTATTGTGAACACATTTGCATATAGATTTCTTGATTTGGATCAGTATGACCAGAACCTCAGAAGCCTCTTAATGTTCCCTTCTATTCAATACTCCTAAGCCCTAAAGAGTTAACCACTGTCCTGACTTCCAGTACCCTGGATTAGTATTGTTAGTGTTCAAACTTGCTATGCATGGAGGCTTATAGTACATACTCCTTTATATCTGGTTTATTTCACTCACATTGTGTTTGTGGAATTCACCCATGTACTTCTGATTCATTTTTTCTCATTGCTATGTAATAGCAATGTCACATAGAACTTTCTGTGATGATGGAAATGCTTTCTTTCTACTGTGTCTAATACAGTAGCCACTAGCTACATGTGACTCTTGAGTTCCTGAAACATGGTTAGTGTGACTGAGGAACTGGATTTTTACTTTTATTTAATCTTACTAATTTACATTTAAATTGACATGTGACTAGCAGCTACTGTATTGGACAGCATAGTTGTACACATTTTATTTTATGAATACACTAGTTTGTTTATATAGCCTATTAATACAAATTTGGGTTGGCTAGTACAAATAATGCAAATATAAACATTCCTAAACCCGTCTTTTGGTGAACATAAACATGCATTTCTTTGGGATATATATGTACCTAGGATTTGGAATTGCTAAGTTAGAAGGAATGCATATAATCAGTTTTAGTATGTAGATACTGCCAAAGAGTTTTCCAGAATGATTATACAAGTTTACGCTCCTACTAAGGGTCTTTGAGAATTTTGGTTGCTTCATATCCTTGACAACATTTGGTATTATTAGTCTTTTTATTTTAGTTGTTGTGGTGGCTGGTATTATTAGTCTTTTTTGTTTTAGTAGCTATTCTGATGGCTAGATTAGTGGTATCACATTTTTATTTGCATTTCTTTGAAAACTAAGCATGTTGAACATCTTTTCATATTTTATTGGCTATTTGGTTACCTACTATAAAATACAGTAACTTTACCTTTTTTTTTCTGAATTGTCTGATTTCTTATTGTTTTGTGGGAGTGCTTTATATATTGAGCATGTATCTCTGTTTGTCGGGTTGGCGATTGTCTGTTTTTGGTTCTTGGTGTGCTCTTGGCCAAAGAATGGTCAGATACACCAAAAGCAAGGCAACTGTGAAACGAAGTTTATTGAGGAAGGGGAAGATAGGTTTACAGAGCAAGAGCGAGATACATTCACAGACTACATACTGGCCCTGGTTATGATCTGGGGTCTTGTTTTATAGTGTATGGATTGGGCCCTCCTTGTGGTTCAGACCTGACCACTGAACCACTTTGATGGACAGTTAGCCTTAGGCTACTCTGTCACTTTCCAAATTCTATTGTGCCTGGGCTGCCTGGCTGTCAGGCTGGGAATTCCCTGCATTCTTTTGCAGATTGGCAGGGGTTCCCCCTTCTCCCAGGTATGGCAATTGCTGGGACAGGATTAAGGTGGGGCAGCACTAAGAGGGGGTACTCCCCCCTCCTCCCTCCTCCTCTCCCAGGTGTGGCAATTGCTCATGGCAGCACCCAGGCCAGGCGCCTGCCTTTGTCCCAAAGATAGCCAGAGTTCCCTCCCTATCTGCCTAACATGTTGAGTAAATGTATTGCAACTATCTTGTCTACTTTGTGCCTTGCTTTTTGTTTTCTTAATGGTTCTTTCAGTAAAAAAAAGTTATTAATTGTAATATAGTCCAGTTTATCATTTTCCCCCTCTGATTAGTGTTTCTTGTGTCCTTTTACAGTAATCTTTGCCTGCTTTAGGTCATGTAGATAATCTGCTGGGTTTTCCTTTAAGTTATTTTTTGTTTTGCATTTTACATTTAGAACTAAAATCAATTTCAGATGTATTACAAGAGTATGACATGAAGTAAAGGTAAAGTTTTAATTTTTTTTATATGGGTGTCTAATTAACCCAATTCATTTATTGAAAAGACCCCCATCCTTGTGCATGGTGTGGTGGCTCATGCCTATAATTCAAGTGAGGCTGAGGTGGGAGGATTGCTTGGGGTCAGGAGTTGGGGATCAGCCTGGGCAACATAGCAGGACCCTGTCTCTAAAACAAAAAAGACCATCCTTTACTTAGGGCAATGCAGTGTCACCTTTGTCACAAATCAAGTGAATGTATAGGTGTGAGTTTGTTTCTTTGCTCTCTGTTCTGATCCATTGATCTATTTTGTGTGTCTTTATGTTACTAATATTTTCTATTAATGACTAATTTTAATATTGGGCAGTATAAGTCATTCAGCTTTGATTTTCTTCTTCAGGATTGCATAAGCGCTGAATTTATTCATTTGTAATTAAAGGGACCTTAAAGGAAAAGCATTTCTTTAACTAGCAGGTAAATTTCCTAGGGTGAATCTAAATAAATTATTCTCTATAATGTAAACATCTTCCCCTTTCTCCAGGCCTCAGATCAGCCTATATTGGAAGCATAGGTTAGTATGGGGACCTTTATTTTTCCTAGATTAATAACATGGCATTTAAAAAAAAATCAATGACCCCATTTACAAAGGGTGATGGAGCTACTATGTGGCTTCGTTATTATTCAATGGGGTCGTTCTTTCTTGCTTTAGCATTTCCTTTAACAAGAGTGGGAGCTGGACTGTGATCTGAGTGCAGTAGAGTTCTACCACGTTCCCCTTCCACTGATCCCTTTTTGGGCCAGCAAGGCTCTGCACCACCCAAATTTGGCAGGTTTGGCATCAGAAACCCCTCCTATTTTATATCTTCACTGTCTGTCTATAGCATTCACATTGAACAGACTTACCTAGATTTTCTTTTTTTTTGTTTTGTGATCTCTCACTGTTGTGAAAATAGTGTGAAAATAGCTACATTTCATGTAGCTCCATGTTCAACCTAAAGTTAAGTCAGAAGGTAATAAAAGCTGATTTTGCCCTTTTGTTAATTATTGTATTTTAATCCTATTATGTAAAATTGCTATTCATTCGTGCCTAATGCAGATTATGGGAAGCAACTCATTTTGGTGAAGTAGGAGTGTTAAGTACAGGCAGGACTGTAAAAGTATGTATCCACACATACATATGCACACACTCGTGTATAATTGTCTTGTGCATTAGCAGTGACCTGTGGACACTGCATTGTGTATATATATGGGGGTAAAACTGATGGAAGATCAGCATCCTCTCCATATTGTAAGTATATAATGATCGCCTTTGGATAATGTTCAAGGCTTATGCCTTGTGGCCTGTCTGCTTTGTTGGCCCATCTCATCCAAAAGTTGCTTAGCTCACCTTTAGTTCATCCACATCTTCCACATTTACAGCTCATTCCATCTTTGGCTGATCTACGTAGTTTAAAATTGGAAGAAAGGAAGAAAATTAACACTTGAGGGCAGAGATTGGGCCTTAATTGTTTAAACCTAGCACAGTATTTGACATATGGTTCTACTCTGTTGAATGAGTGAATGAATGAACATTTGTTCACTGTGATGGGTTTTGTGTACTGTGTGGTATACTACATAAGAGCACAACTGTTTGTGAGTCAGACACAACTTGATTTGAAACCCACCTTTACAACAGCATCACTGTGTGAAATTGAGCAAATTGATCTCTCTGAATTTCAGGTTCCTTATCTGTAAAATAGTGGTGATTATTAATGCCTATTTTACAATGTTTTTGAGAATTAAATTACATGATCTGGAAAAGTTGAAAGTGTGGTTCATTGTTAAACGGAGATGATATTCTTTCATTTAGTTATACAACAAATGTTTACTAAGTACCTCATATGCTAGTCAACAGAAACCAGTTTGGCTGATTTAACAAAAAGCAAATAGTGAGCACTCTAAGCAACATTACTGATATGTCCAAACACATGAGAGAACTCTGTTGAATTGTCTCTCTCTAAACTGTTCCCGGCTGCTTAGACTAACCTGAGCAGGATGTCCAGGAACAGACAGACACCGTATAAAACACATGTGGCATAGTTTAATGCGTTTTAGTAGGAAGTTGTGAAGCTGGTCATTTCGCTGTTCTTGGTTAACTCCTGGCAAGGCATCAAAAGAATGCTTTCCTTGTTCTATTAATCCCAGCAATGCGTGAGTTTTCTTCTTAATTTTAAAATGATGCATCTATTTTCAATTAGAAAGGCAGAATATATTTGTTTGAACCAAGGAAAGTGAGTGCCTTATGAAGATCGAATGAGAGTATGAGAAACGCTAGCACTTTTCTTTCTCATTTTCACGACACTGGAGAAGTTACTACAGTGACACACTTATTTTTTGCTATTGTAGGAATTTAGGTTAGGAATTGTTTGGTATTTGACTAACCAACAATTTTGTTCATTTAAATAATGTGTATCAAAGCCTAAAGTTTTGTTGTTTCTAAGAAACTGTAGTCTTATTCTTTACTATATTTTTACCCTAAATCACTTAACACCTGTTACATAAATGTCCTTTTTAAACTAGCATGTTGTTAACCAATTCTTGATTTTCACGAGTACATATGCATGTATCTAAACATGAATATCAGCAAGGAAATGTACTTTAAAAAATAGTGACATTTTGGGGTACATCATATTATGATGCATTGCTTTCAAGAGATAAAAAACGTGCTTCATTAAAAGCTACAGGTACTAATTTTGGCTGATACAGTGTAAATTTATACTTTGAAAAACGTTATTTTCCTGACTTTGTGTTTCTTAAAGTGAATTTGCTGAGAAGATACCTTTAAGTTATTGCCACAGCTACTTTATGATTATGCAATTTTCTTACAATCTTGTATTGTTTGTTCAAAATGAAAAGTGACTGAGAGGAGAAGCATTACTGGCATATGTCAAGAAACTTGATATCATCGCTGAAGGGAACAATAAATAGTATTAGATTGGTTGATAGGTTATCTGCTGCTTGCAATGTGCAAACTTCCTCTGTGGCAAAAAGTATAAAGGTTTTGAACTAAACAGAAGGCTACACTGACTGTCCTAGATATTGACTTGTCTGGGAGGTGGTAAAAGTTCTTAATTATGGTGATCCTATGGTAAGAGTTTAGCTATTTAGGTGATTATTTTCTATATTCATTCTTAAAGGTACTAGCCTCCTCTTTGGTCTCCTTACCTTTTTTTAAAAGCCATTTTACTGCCTTATCTATAAAATAGACAGCAGGCTGCTGATGGATGGTAATGGCATGGGATTATGTACATGTTTGATTATAGTACACTGTAGCCAACCTATCTCACTGAAGTTGGATATTATTAAACACTTTTGAATCCCATTATCCTTCAGTTGACCTTACTTCGTGGCATAAAATGACCAATACCATACACTTTGCAAATGGCCTATGTAGATGTTGTGCAGTTGTGCCTAGCCATGGGGTAGAATGGGGGCCCCAAGGAAGGGGTGCCTTTTTCTTTGTACAACACCATTATCTTTTTGCCAAACCCTATATGCAGATGGGGGAGGGGATTACTTTTCTCTAATTTGCACAGAGGGTGGTGATACATAGTCCAGTGGCAGTTTTGGGTCATCTTAACCAAGTATGGGGTTGGGAACAGTGATTTTGTATTCTAGAACAGTGCTTCTCAAACCTTAATGTGTGTACAAATCACGTTAAGATCTCATTAAAATGCATATTCATGTTTCAATGAATCTGGAGTGGGCCTGAGATTCTGCATTTTTAACAAGCTCCCAGGTGATGCCAAAACTGCTTGAAGTAGAGTCATCTTGGAAATAACTGACTCTGTGCCACCAGAGGCAGTATGAAATCATCAGTGGGCTAACTTTTGGAGAGAAGGTAAGGTCCAAGAACTTAACACTTCAATAGGATTTTGGCAAGGAGACATTCAACAAGTTACTTAAACTTTCTACACTTTGCCTTCCTCTTCCAAAAAGTGAGGATAATAATGGTGCTCACTTCGTATAGTCAATGTGGCCATTAATGGGAACATACAGATGCAAAACTTTTAGGACAGTAACATCAGCATAGTGAGTGTCCACTAAATGGTTGTTGAACTCTTCCCAGAGAGTACTAGGTTATGAGAAATGTACTAGGTTATGTCTTTTGGGGAAAGTGCAGAATATTTGAGAAGTAATTGCTAATTGTTTAAACATATAGAAGAAGCAGTGACCCAAGAGTGAGACATCGGTTCCCCATGGTCAGGTGCAGGAGTGGTTTCTTGGTAGCAGTGGCTTGGCCTCTGGTGGTAGGACCTAAGACGACTAGAATGTAGATGAAAGTGGGGACCCTGAAGGGCTTCATGGATTGTTGTTTCTGCTAAGATCAAGGAGCATTGGCTTTTCCCTGACAGTCAAAGTATTTTGTTTTCTTGACTCCAGGGTGTTTGTAAGTAAGGCTGCCAGTCCAGTAAGGAAAGGGAAGGAAAAGGGAGAGAAATTACTTTTGCCAAGCACGTCCAGGCCCAACACAGTGTCAGCTTTTTCATTTAATATGCTCAAAAGTGTGAGGTAGGTAGTACTGTTCTCATATTGCAAATGAAAAATGTTTAAAATGTATGCCCCAAGTCATTCAGTTTAAGTTTATGGGGCTAGATTTTAAAACCAGAGTTAGGTATTAACAGTTCCCAAAAGGCAGCTCATATACATCTTTGGCACCAAGGACACACCTGTTTAATTTCCTCGTGCAAAACAAGTGGAGTTACCTGTCTTTCCACCACTTCAGTCAGCTAAATTTACTGCTATGTGCCCAGGACCTAGCAAAGGGCCAAACCCACAGTTAGGCTCAGTAAATATTGTAGAATGAATGAATCAGAATTTAATCATAGAGAGCTGTTGTGTGATACTACTATTATTATGGGCCTTTTAAACTCTGAATTCTCATAGCCATCCATTTGACCACTATTTCTTGACTATTCACTCTTTTTATTTCTTCTTTACATTTTTGATTAATCTACACATTTAACATCTAGTTAAATAATGAAAAAAAACCCCTATGAATTATAAAACACATAGCTCTAAATATGAACATATAATATGTGAAATTAAGAAGCTTGATTGTTTTTATAAATACCAGATTTTTTTCACAATGGAAATACATTGATTTTTATAAGTATAAAGAAAAATGTGCCTATTATAAAAATTCAGACAACATAGAAAAGAAAAGAAGAAAAGTAAAAAATCACTTGGAAATTACTAAGAAGGCCACTGTGAATTTTATGATATATATGTGTACTAAGATTTAACTATATACATATAAATGTAGATTCACTATCCCTTATCCAGAACTCCTTGGGACAGTTTCTGAGTTCAAAAAAGGGTATTGTTTTTTTTTTATTTTAGAAAGATAATATGAGAAATATACAATATGTTATATATTAAATAAAACCCCCATTGAAGTTTGGGGTAGTACCCTGTAGTCAAATACATTAACATTTCAATAGCAAAATATGTTAGTATTTGAAATTAGTGGAATGAATAAAGATTGTTAAGTAGCCTTGCAGCAAGATGCGTCTCCCCATAAATGAATTAAAAAAATCTTTCAGTTCTTAGAAATATTTGAGATTTCAGATTACAGGTAAAGGAGTGTAGACCCATATGTAAATAGTGATTTTTTTTAAAAATCAGGCATAAACCACAAATACTTCTGTCTGAACTTACTTTTTCACTTGTGCCATAATGAATATCCTTGCAAGATAAATCACTAGAAATGGAATTGCTGGGTCAAGACATATACATGTTTTTAAGGCTTTTGATAAAGACTGTTAAACTGCCATCCAGAAAGATCATACCAAATTACAGTGTAGGGTTTGAACTTGCCTGTTTTTACCACATCCTCACCAAGTCGTGAGTTTTGTTCATGTTATAAGGCTTTCCAGTCTAATTGGTGAAAATGATACTTTAATTTACACTTTTGAATACTAATAATGCAGTTCATTTCATAAGTGGCCATAGAATTTCCTCTAGTTTCATTCCAGAGATTTGTGACATTTTCAAATCATTAAACTGGTGCTACTATGTTGTTTTGGGGAATATTAATTCCATCAGGTATGATCAAATGCATTGGTTATTTCATTTAGAAGTAGTTTTGATGAAGAGAAAAATGTCTTTGTAGGTGTCAACAGTCCTTAAGGACTCTTTCAGGGATCCATTTGGACAGAAATTTCCTGAATGTGAAAGGAGTATTTAATGGCATTGACAGCTAAAGGGTTTAGTTTGAATTCTTTCCAAGTGTATCATCAACCTTTAGGTGAGAATAAGCAAGTTTATGCCCAGTGTCCTTGTGCAGTTTACCTAATACAGTTTTCTGACAATGTGAAATAGTACAGCCATGCTGCATGTTCCAAAAGAGGAATTTTGAAGTTTTATCCTTTCTTCTTGTAGAGTCTGAAAAGATTTCCCCCAAGCCTGAGGCAGTGGTAAGCTTTAAAATCACCTGGGGGGCTTAATTACCATGCAAACACCTGAGCCCAGCTACCAGAGACTTTAATCCAATAGGTTTTAGATTACATTTTGAGAAGGGGAGCCCAGCTCTGATTTTAATCAGACTATTAGAACAATAGTAGTAATCACAGAAGCAATTTTATAGTTGTAAATACAGGTATTGTTTTATAATAGTGATGCTGATAATTGTAAAAATTCCTATTAATGGTACTGTGATGAATGCTTTAAATGTATCTGATGTACTCACCGTTAGTCAAAATTTCATGTTCAATGAATGAGGAACTTCTTGGATTTATAATCCTTAATATCTGACCACATTTTATTTTTGGTAATAGAGAATGAGTAACTTGAAATAAGGGTCATTCCTAACTTTTGAATATAGAGAAAACAAATATGTACAGCATATTTTTATGATAAATCATTTTGGGAGGGATGAGATTGGTTTTCTTTAGTTGAACAAAAGAATTCTATAGACAAACTAGAAAATTTCTTATAGGCATTGTCACTATTCAATAATGTATTATAGTTTGCATTTCAATTCCTTGCAGTTTGTGTGTGTGTGTGTGTGTGTGTGTGTGTGTGTTTCTTTGTGTGTCTTCTTTGAAATGAGCCTGTATCAAATCTAGCTACTTCTTTGGTGATCCTATTGCAAACATTGTTCTGACCAATTTATGCAAGAAATAACAACAGCAGCATCATTTTCCAATGATGAAAATGATCATCATTTGAATGATCAAATGTGATTTGAATCATCATTGGCTCAGCATTCTGGAGTCAAAGAAACTTAAAAGAATGTTAGGCTACACCAACTTTGAGTCATCCCCAAAGACTTGCTAGTTATTTGACCTAAGCACTAATTATTTTGTGAACCTTGTTCTTAAAACATAAGCAAGTGTGAACTTCCATCAGCTCTATTGCCCAGATCCCTTTATGTACTGGAAATTGATTATTTATGGTCTCCACAGTCAGCTATTTACTAAATTAAAACCGTGAGACCAGGCTTCCCATCCAGGCAGGAGCAGGATATGTCATTAATCTTCCACAAACTCCCTCCAGCGCAGTGTTCAACCCAGCCTGCAGAAAGGCTTGCTCAGCTTTATCTTAGATCAGCAAGTCTGATATGGGTTCCTGAAAAGCCAAATGATCCAAACTGATACAGAAAGTCCAGAAGTAATCCCATCAATGTCCTTGTTAAGGGCCTTTATGGTTTGCTTTTAATTTGAAAATGATTTGGCCAGACTTTTTGTGTTTTCATTTTGTTTTAGTATTTCCCTAAAACATAGAAAGTTTGTGTAGCCTGGCCGTTAGGTATGAGAAAACAGAGCCTAAGTAGAAGATTTACCTTTAGCCCCTGGGCAAAGGCAAGGGAATTATCATTTAAGGAGAGCCTCTCTGTTACCAGTCTGTTTGTCCCCCCTAGGTACCAGATGTCCTAGGAGCTTCCTGTAAGTGTTCCATTTTACTCCTCATGCTCCTGCTACTATCCCTTCCATATATAAGGAAACAGAGGCTTTGTGAGATGAAATGTTATTCAGGTTTCAGATTGGGTCTGGGATGGCTCTAGACTCTTAACACCTAGCCTATGTGGCTCTAGTGTGTGTCTTTCATCAGGCACCCTGGGCAGTCCAGTCCATCCTTGTGGCCCAAGTCCTGTGACCAGGTCCACTTATATAGAGTGGGAACTCTGGGGTTCCTCAAATCTTAATATTTTGTGCCAAGTCTGCTTCTCATCCACAAGTATTGATCCTGCCACCCTGGCTGACCTCTCTCCTTATGACCTATACAGACGTTGCTCATGTTAACTTCCAGCCCCTGTCCTGATTGGCTGAGATACCCAACATTCCTTCCAAGCCTTGCTCATCTCTTCACCTAGCAGACCATGATGTCTGCCTGGGGATTGATGACAGCTGTGAATTTTACTTCCACCTATGAGTATCAACTGTGCATGATACTGAGGCCTGAGCCAAATTGCAAAATTACTGAAGCGGAAACTCCAAGATTGCATGTTGAGGTGGTGTGGTAAGTGAAGTAAAAGAAGGCTATGAAATAGGTTAACTCAATTACCATGGCTTATGGTTGAGGAAGCTGGGCTGGCTGATTGGGAAGCACTTGTATACTCTTCAGAGCCGTTAAGGACAAACCTGGATGGAATTTTGCAGTCTCCATTCAAATTTATTGTTTTGTCCAAAAACAAATTGGCATTCATTTTTCTATTCCAGTTTAGGTTTTGTAAACCCCCTTCTGAAGTCTGGGATCAGAACTCATCATTGATAACATTTGTGAATTATTGAATGTTTTGAAACCATTTTGATCTTTTTTTTTCCTTTATTATTTTTTACCATCTTGCTTTCCTTTTGTTATGTTTTGCAATTTAAAAGTAAACATTTTAGTTCATGTGCCAGGTCAGACCAGTTATCTCATCCTTTAATTTGGTAACCCTGTTAAGGTAGTCCTCTCAACTTTGTTTGCACATCAAAGCTTTTATCATGTAAGTCAGCAACAGGGTGGGATTTTAGATTAAGGACAGTGCTAATGTTAATAGCCAAAGTAATAGTATTGAAAAGCATTCTTTTGTCAAAGTGATAGTATTTGAAAAGCAACTTTATTGAAAGTTGAAACTTAGATATATACAAGTATGAGAAGATATTTTTCATCAGATGAAGTATATTATTTGAAAATAATTGTGATGGTAACAAATAGAAAGCAAACACTCCTTAAAGATACATCTTCCATATTATTATGTCTTGCCTTAGGTGTAAGAAAATCCTAAAAGTTATTTTCTGTGTCATCTAGTGAGTTTTAATAAACTTAATGCTAAGAGGTATTATTAACCCCACTTACCTATAAATAAAAATTCAGAAAAGTTAACTTGCTGTGGTTCAAATGTCTGTGTTTCCACAAAATTCACATGCCGAAATCCTAACCCCCAAGGTGATAGTATTAGGGAGTGAGGCCTTTGGTAGGTGATTCTGTCGTGAGGGTGAAGCTCTCATGTATCAGATTAGGGCCCTTATAAAATAAGCCCAGAGAAGCTCACTCACTCCTTCTACCATGTGAGGACACAGTGAGAAGGCAACCATCTGTGAACCAGGACATAGAGGGCCCTCACCAGACACAGACTCTGCCAGTGCCTTGCTCTTGAACTTCCCAGCCTCTAGAACTGTGAAAAATAAATGTTTGTTGTTTATAAGCCATCCAGTGCATGCTGTTTTTTATAGCAGCCCCAAAGGACTGAGAGAACCAGACTGAAATTGTAAAAGTATAATGTAGATGGGTTCAAAACATGATTTCTAGAGTAGCCATGTGAGGAATGCAGAGGTGAGTGAGGTATAGTCTCTGCCTCCAAGGAATGTGCCATTCACTGAGGGACACAGACACATGCCAGATACTGAGGGAGCCCAAGAGGAAGAAGAGCTCTGCCTGGGGAGGAGGAGGCACGACAGGCTCTGCCAGGTGATCTTTGCACTGGTCCTGAGGATGAGAGAGTTTGGACAGATGAATCGGAATATGGGAAGGTGATAAGGAAAGGTAGAGAATAAGAAAGTACAGGGCAGTTCCCAGGAAAGTTGAGTACTTTGAGGGACCAAAGGCAAAACAGGGTGGGGCAGGTTGTGTGGTGGGAGGTGAGGGAATCAGATTGTGAGGAGCCTCAAATTCCACACTCTAGAGGTTGATTCTAACTGCAGTGGGGGCTGCCCAGAGCCTTTGTGCAAGAGAAGGAGGCAGTGGAAGTTTATGTTTTCAGAATACGGGTGGCACAGGAGCACGATCAGAAACAGGACTGAGGTCTAGCTAGATGGTCTTTTGCTCCTGACCTCTGCCATGTTTCCACCTGCACTGACTTTGCACATGCTGCCCGTCTCTCTGTTCCTCCAGATTCTTTTATGAGGTGCTTTCATATGATTGTATGTCTTTATTTCTAGTCATGTATCCCATTTTGTGATTATATATCTGTAATGTGATTCTTTGAATAATGCCTGTATCTTTCATCAAGTGCTGTATAGTATCTGCTCACCATTATGTCCCCAGGGTGTAGTACCAGTGCCTGGTAAAGAGCAGGGTACACACACACACACACACACACACACACAAATGGAGTTTAGCATTGTTTATAATACTAACAATTTGTAAATGACCTAAATACCTATCAGTGAAAAAATAGTTAAATCATTGTACAGCTACCCCTTGGAATTCTGTGTAGCTGAAATAAACAATGAAGTGGAACTATATGTACTAATCTGGAAAGTCATTCATGATATATTTATTATGTTTTTTAAAAAGCAGGTTGCAAAATATTATGTATAGTGTAGTCCTATTTTATTAAAAAATATATAAAAGAAACAAACTTACATGTATATATTGTAAGTGAACAGAGAAAATACCAGATGGTTATATATATAATAATAAACTCTTGATAGCAGTTTATTTCTGAGTTGCAGAATCATGGATCAATTTTTATTTCTTTTGTATATCATTTGTTTGAAAAATGTAGCTTTTTTTGTGCTATAAATTTCATTCTCTGCCCTCTTCACTTATCCATCCATTCATTCATTCAAGATATTTAATGAGCACCTCTGAGCCATACACTGTGCTAAGCAGTACATATATAACTATTGAACAAATTGCTCTCGAGTGACTAAACTGCATGCTGGGGGTACAACCAAGAACATGGGCAGTTGATAATATAGTGTGATAAGTGTGACAGTGGGAAAAACTACAGTGTACCCTGGACAGGCAATAGCCTGGATGGGGCAGGACAGAGAGGCTTCCTAGGTTTTTTCTTTCTAAAGATGTTACTTGAGTGCCTGCTGTGTGCAAAGCTTCTGGGCTGATTTAAGCACAGTCCCTGTCCCCTAGGAACCCATAAACTAATGGTAGGATGGTAGTGAGTGTGTAACATATTGTGTCTTTTATTAGCATTAAATAACAGTACTGCACAGCATGTCAGATAATGACTTCAGATTGAACAGAAAAAGGGAGAATGGCCTGGATTAACAGTGACAGAACAGTTGGCCTCTAGGTTATTAAGAGTGGCTGTATTTTATTACCGCTAAGGGTATCATTCTTCTGTAGGCTAAGGGTACATGATCATTCCGAATAAATTTTCTCATCCCACCTTCCTGGCCATTGTTACCATTCACTTTATTTATTCTAAATGAAATCTCTTGGATTGCATTTTTTTTTTCAAAGAAAGTCTTTTAAATTGTTAGCTAGATTTTTGTTAACAGTGGTAAAACAAAACAAAACTGGGTGGGAACAGGGAGTGGGACAGAGGAGGGAGTGGGGCAAAGGATGCCCCACACCTTCTAGCCTCAACACCGTGCACCTGGCCACCTTGGGCAGCAGCTGCTCAGACCCTGAGTGGCCTCACTTCACTCACACGTACCTTTTTTGGTGTTTCAGTTCATAGACTATAAACCAGAAGTGTGAAAAGGAGATGATCTTAATGAGAATCTCAGGAGAGATACCCACAGGAAGCTTTGCCTGGAGCTGCTGTCCAGGCTCGCCAGCCCTGGGCAGGAGCCAGCACAGAAGGCAAGTAGGCGGGGTGGGGCAGACCCAGGAGAAGCTGCATCCCAGGAAAGCACAAAGCCATTCCAGAGTCGTGCTGCCCCTGGTGGCTTCACTGACTAAATTGGATTTGCCATTAAGATTTGGCCACCTCTTAACTTTCCTGTCTGCAGACCTGGTAGTCCTCGCTTGGTCACAAAAACCCCTGGCTCCCTGGCCCTGCTCTCAGCAGAGATTTAATAGCTTTGCTCTGCTGCAGTGAGGTTTCACGTTACTAAGACTTCATTATTATTACAAAACATGCAATGGAGCTTCATCATAAATAATTAAAAACTCCTGACAAAGAAAATGAGCTAAGCACATTCTGTGATCCAGCAAACTGATTTTCCTCTGCATCACAGTTGTCTGTTAGCCTACTAATTCCCCAAACTCCATAATTAACAATGGGCAGCTCTGTTCTGCAGAGAATTACCCAGGTTTGGCGCAGTTGCTTCCCTTGTAATGGGGCAAAGGGGTGGGTTGGCTGGGTTCCAACCAGTCTCTCAAATAGGACTTCAGTGTGCTTCCCATTGTAATTAAGTATCATTGTGGTAACAGACATGTTTAGTCCTTAGTAATGTAGATTAACTTCTGGAAGACAAAACCCAGATGCCCTATGATGTGTCTCATGTTGTCATTTCCCTCTTCTAAGACTTAAAAGGAAGGGAACTGAAAAACTTAACTCTAAACCTAGAAGGTCCACTATGTCCTGATGCACCTAGCAAATAATTGGGGGCATGAAATGAATAAAAATGATTTGTATAATTGGGCTAGTTTCTTCATTGAGTTGAAGGCCTGATAAAAAGCGGAAGGGACAATTCTAGATTAAAAACTAGAGGAGGCAAGATGTAGTATGTGTCCCTTGTTTGTATCTTTATTTGAACAACAAAATTTTAAAAAAGATAATTTTTAAATAATCAGTGAGATTCGAGTATGGACCAAACAACATACCAAGAAATTATTCTTAGTTTTATTAGGCATGGCTATGACATTGTGGTTGTATAAGAAAATGTCTGTATATTTTAGAGGTATGTATTGAAGCATGTAGAGGTGAATGACATCTTTAGGACAAATGAGACCTGCTATGAAATTCTTTAGAAAAAAAAATTAAAGGATAGAATAAGTGAAGCAGATAGTACAGTGTGGTAAAATCTCAATGATTGTTGAAGGGCTTATGGATGTTCATTTAATCATTCTCTAAACTTTTTTAAAGTATGTTTATAATTTTTCAGTGAGTATTTTTAAGTGACTGAGTTCTGAGTTCTTTAGAAGGAAATAGCTACTGAGATTTGTTAAGCAATTTACAAATGTTCCAATTCAGCTTCTTTGGTTACAAATTTCTACTTTTAAAAATAGAATAATGGATTAACTAGATGAACGCTAATAAATTCCCCTGCCCAAAAATCTGTTTATCAAAGCTGTGAGCAGGTTTCCAACCAGCATGTCTCTTACCACTCTGTAACTAAATACACACATTTAGGTATTGTCTAATTTGGGAATTTTCTGTATCTTTCCTTTTCTAGTCTTCTTTGTTTCTTGTCATCTCTCACAAGGAGGAAGAGGGGATGTCAAAGCTGTATTTCTACCAAAAGGCTGTGCTGGACTCTTCTGAGTGCCTGAGAACCTGCAGGCCAAGGGGAGGTTCTCTTGGGAGTGTCTCCACCTCTCCACTCAGCTCTGAGGCTTCTCTAAACATCCATGTGGCCATAGTCAGTTACCTGAATGTCAGGGAGCGACAGGCTGGTGCAGTGCTTAACGCTTAGTCAGATCCCCATCACCAAGATTTGGGTGTCAACACCACTACTTGCCAGCTATGGTCTTGGGCAGATCAGTTCCATTCTCTATGCTTCACTTTCCTCCTCTGTTAACGGGGAGTGATTGAAATAAACAGCTAACCCACAGGGTGAGGATTAAGTGAAATAACAGATGTGAAGAAATAACTAGAGTACCTTGTACAAAGTAGTACTCATAAATGTTGTTACATTTTTTTCTTCATTCTTATTCTTTTTTTAAGTTGTGCGTTACTTTATTTTAAAAAAAACCAGTTTATTAAGGTATAATTGACATTCTTCTTAAGTTTATTACTTAAATAAACATTTCTGGAAAATAATACATGACCAATGAAAACAGCAATTGTTATTCTCACTATCTTACCACAAATAGGCAATCCATTCAAAATTATTCTATTAAATCAATGTATTATTAATAATACTGCTTCATACTATTTGTTTTTAAATGAAACCTTTTAAAATATAATTATATTTTAAGGGTACAGTAACACCCCGTCTGTGGTACAGCTAACATAGAGAAATAGCATGAATGCCAGGGCATTCTGAAAAGATCAAGAGCTTAGAAACTAGACATACCTAGACTGGAATGCTAGGTTTGTTACTTATTTGCCATGTTAGATCACTCTGAACACTGTGCATGGAAATGGGCTTTGACCTAGAAAAAGGTGATAGAACTGAGCATCGAACCTGTGAGAAATCCAAGACGATGCCCTTCTTTCTGTGGATTCTGTATTTGATAATCAGTTGTAGTGGGTGTGAGCAGAGCCGTGAGCCTACTTAACATGCTTACATGGCACATGGAGTGGGAGAAGGTATCTGTGGCAGGTGAAGTGCTGCAGAGGGGTAGGGAGACAGGAGGGTGGGTACTGACCATAGGGCTGGAAGGCTTAACTATAAAATGAAGGAGAGTAGAGGCTTCGAGTGTGACAGATAACATTTTAGAGAGCTCAGTGGAGTCAAAATCCATTTACAAGGCTGGATTTAAGAGTCCCTAGATACCAAAGAAGGACAAGTGAAACTAGAATCCACTATGCTTTAAAATAATAACAACTTGGTGCTCAAGACCTATTAGCAAAAATAAAAAATAAAAAAAAAAAGAGGAGGCTTTCTCGTTGCAGAATGTTGGCTTCTGAAAAAAGGCAGGATTTGGTGAAATTAGTATTTAAAGGCTTATTTCTCATCTTGTTTCATGCCTGGGGCGATGACCTGGCTTCAAAGCTCTAGTTCAAAGAGGTTTGTCCACAAGGATCAGTTGCACAGAGTCTAAAATGTGCTTGAAGTGGGGGGGGGGAAAGCTGAGATGCAAAAGGAAGGGAATTTTGGAATATGCTCTAACCCAATCACAACGGAAGAATGAACAACAGTGCCCGTTTTCACGCGTTCTGTATTGCTGGTGTGGAGGCCTCAGTTAGAAGCACTAGTATGCTTTTCATAGCTCTGACCTCACATAACCAACAGGGCAAGCAAAGTGTATTCTTCACATGGTTGAGGGCAGTGAGTGGGCCTCAGGGAAGCAGCAAAGGCAGGTCCTGAGGCTGGAGTGCCGATGAAAGTGCACAGGAGGCATTCACATAGCATAATATATTCATGCTCATAGAGCCATGGCAGCATGTCCTGAGCCTTGCAAAATAACTTAAACACTAAATTTTCTCCCGAATGTAATGTTGGGGGCAAGGTGAGTAAATTATTATATTTTTAAGATTTAAAATTAAAATAATCATTTCCTTATCATCTGCTCCCACCTCCACCCCTCCCCCAAAAAACAACCTATTTTGGATAAGGGAAAGAATTCAACAAAAATATACAAAATCTATTTAAACTTGCAGAGAAAGAACTGCTGCTACAAAAGCTAGTGAGAGGTGGAGAGAGAGAATGTGTGATGGGGCTGGCCACTGAGAATAGGCAAGATAAAAATAATTTAGTTGAGAATATGGATGAGGATAAATAAATGGCAAAATGGTTACAGGGAACAAATCAAAATAAGGAAAACTAAAGTTGCTCATTTTTTCTTATGTGCTTACTTCAGTGCGTTTTATCTTTGAACGTTACGTTAATGAATTAGAACATTAAAGAAGCTCTGAAAGAAGGATAAAGAAAGTAAGAAACAGATTATGGAAATTAAAAGAATTCTCTTCTTATACCATGACTTTAGAATGAGATATTCCCATCTGACCAGTCCCTGGGCAAATCATTCTAGTACAAAGATGTAAGCTCTTGTGAAAACTGAATGAGTATCCTGTTTAGTCTCCTCAGTGCATTTTTATTACTAGAGCAATACTGTTTTATGACATGTTTCTAATTCTCATATTTCTCAGTTCCTTCTATTTTCAGGATGAAATAAGAGCATTTAGGAAATGATTGCTACTACAGCTTTCCTAGGCACAATTTAAATAATGCCTATGGCTTGGGCAAATTTATGAAGCCTGTTTCAGTCAAAATCTCGTTTCTTAGGGGTTGACAGAGGGACTGTGGAGGATTCTAGAAAGGAGTATGATATGCCTACCCAAATAACCAATGCAAAGATAGGTGCAAATAGGCAATTACATTGGGAGCAGAATTATTGTAGTATACATTAAAATTCAGATAAATTATTTCAAAATGTAAACCTTTTAAGTACAAACGTTAATAAAAAACTAAAGAATACAGTAGAAAACCTACAAACAAACCAACCAGTATCTATTTGGAGGATTAGTTTATATGTGTTTTGTAAACAAATAGATAAAAGGAACAACTAATTTGTAGTTTTGCTTGTTTTAGTTTAGTATGTATGATTTGGTGTGTTAAAGAATTTATGCATGTAAAATTAATACAAATTGACTTTGACTTTGATAGAAACATTTCCAGTAACTGGAAAATTATTCTAAGGATCAAGGCAGAAGCTCCAAAATGGGATGAAATGGCAATTTATTAAAATTTCTAGGCCATGGTAACTTAAAAATTTTGGGGAAAAAACAATAAAAGAACAGGTATAGGGATAGTAATGCAATGGATTAGAAATAAACAGTGACTTATTCTGACAAAGAGAAACAAACTAATTGAATACAGCAAGCAGGACTCATTAGAGACTATGATAATAAAGGGAAGAGAAAAAAGCAAAAATATTTCCATCTCATATCCATAGCCTAACATAGACCCCAAGTTAGAATTGAACTTGCAGCATCACATGGAAGCTGGAAGGATCAACATTGTGTCAATCAGCACGAGAGTATTGATCTTTCTTTGAGAACATTTTGAAAATGTTTGGAATGCACATTTACAGATAAAGGCAAGATACTAGAAACAGATCAGAAATAAATAAACATCTTTTTAAGAGATTAGGCCGGACTAAGGAATTTTCTGAAATGTTTAATGCAATAGGTATATCATGACTAAAGCGAAAGAATCAAAAGTTGTTTGAGGTGTTTTTAAAAGATAATATGTGGTGCTTCAAAGGAAACTCTGGGCATAAAAGATACAGCATGACAAAGAAGAGTTCAGACTAACGGGAAGAATGTGAACTTTTTCTGGTTTTCTGATATGATTCTAAACTTCATGCTGAAAATGGAATCTCTTTGGTTTACTCCCTCATTCTCTACTCAGAGGGAGAAAATGGGTTTAGTGCTTTGATACCTCAGACACTTAAGGGACTCTGCTGGGCTAATTGTAGTGAAGGCTAACAATTGTTAGTGAAGGCTCTCACTTTGCTGCTCTGATTTACAGGAATGATTATCTTCCTCATCTTTCTCATAAACCCAGCTTTTTTCTAAAAGTTGACACTCTTCTCAACCAGTGTCCCACGTGCAGAATAGTAGATAGATTCAGTATTGATTTTTCTAGATTCGAGTAGGTTTTTTTTTTAAAGGCAAGGAGAATCCTAAGCATAGGATAACTCAAAATAAGTATTTTTAAGGCATAAATGATGTGTATTAGGGTTGTGTGTGATGTGTATTAGGCAAAAGGTGTGTATTAGGGTTGTGGCACAGAATAGACATTTAAAATATTTTCACTCTTGAGCTAACCACTTTCCCCTTGCCGTCTTTACCCCATCTCACACAGCAGAGTTGTTTATCTGAGCTATTATTACTCTACTTTCCTAATTAAATGAAGGCTAAGAGTTCCAGAAGTCACCCAAGAATTAGTATTCTGAAATCTGTATAGTAGGAGGAGGAATTATTGCCAGTGATCTAGAATGGGGATTCACAAACCTTTAAATATCAGCACCTCTTTGCACTCTTAAAAATTACTGTAGATCTCAATTTGTGCTTTTATTTATAGGGTTGATGTCTATTCATATTTACCTATTTCGAATTAAAATTGAGACTCCATGGAAACAATATGCAAACACACATTCCATTATCTTTCAGAACCATGGCATCATCGTCACATAGCCTCTGGAAAACTCCACTGCACAGTCAGAATGTGAGCTATAAAGGCACAAAATGCCCTAGTGTTAGGGTGAAAGTAATCAGGCCTCCTGGAGCCTCTTCAAGGATTTCAGCAATCCCCAGGAATGCCCAGATCACACTTTGAGAGAACTACTTATCTAGAATGATTGCTAAGAAATAGAATTATTCATGAACTAATACTTGGTTCATAGTAAGTCTTTAGTAAATGTTTATTGAGGGTATAGATGAAATGATAAAAGTCAGTAAAAGTACAACAGAAGCCCTGGAAAATAATATTAAGTGTGCATGTATATATATAAAATATATAGGTTATATATAACATAATATATTATAATAATGCATATGTTAACATAACATCTAATATATATTAAGATTTATTATTAAGAATACATGTTATATGAAGAATAATACCGTGAACATTCTACTTCAACTAAGAGGAATATTCTCTGAATCTTAAGCTGTGGCCGATAGAAGCCACCTAACAGTGCACTCTAGCAAAATGTCCCCAATTTATCTGGTGTTCCTTACCTAGATCAGGGGGCACAAAACTACATATAGAGCTGCAAAACTTCTTACTGTCTTTGGGGCAGATAGAAATTTAGGAGTAAAGCAAGCAAATAAACAATCTGAGGATTTATTTCATGCCTAATTGTCTAGAGCTGGGCCCTAAAAACTATTTCTTCATTTTCTTTGATAAAGGCAAAAAAAAAGTATCTATTTTGGTTTAAAATTATAGACTGAAAGAAAAAATATATTTACTTTAAGATCTTTACCTTGAAAGGTAAAAAATGAATCATCAGTTTTTAGTAACATTGAATATGTCTCCCGGTATTTGCTATATCACCAGTCAGAGCAAGCTCAGTGCTATTTCCCAAACCTGGGAGACCCCATTCAGCTTTTGTAAGCAACTGGCTCTCCATTTTATTTATTTATTTATTTTTGGATGACTAAAGTGTTAAGCTTTATCCTTAGCTTCAGTCAGGGAGAGAGAAGGTTCACAGACTGGTAGCTTTTCTCCGTAGCACTTTTTTATTGTTGTGATTATACAGCTGAAGACAATATTCAGTTCACAATGAAGTTTGTTTTACATTATTTACTCTTTCATTTGTCTTGTAAATGACAGAAATTTGAATGTCCCAACAGCCAAAATCTTTCCTGCTAATCAGCCCCCTTTATTTTAAGCCAACAGAATCCATCTTTAAAAATAATTCAAAACTTATTCCAGGAGTCAATAGGGCATTCTTTCTGAACTATAGCAATTCATAATGCTCCCGCTTTCTGGGGAGAAATAGTTAGAATATTAGAGATTAACCATTAAGATGCTTTTTCTTGAAGAATTTAGTCACTGCTAAAACATTCAATTTAATAAAGTTGTATAAATATATTTTCTGACAGTTTTCTCCAGATTGATTTAATTGTACAAATAAAAAAATGGCACTGCCTTTCTTTATAAATGCTGGGGACAGTATATTCGAGCATTTTAATAGGTGACTAAATTATATTAAAATTTTAAGCCTTGAGGAGAAGAATTTTATGTTCTTTTAATATCAGCATATATTGTATTTGAATCTAATTTTTTGGTCCTTGTTCTTTTTCTTTCTCTTGCAGTTGTCTTTTACTCTTTTAAAAATTTTTTTCTTTAAATTTTTTATTTTGTTTATTTTTATTATTTAAAATTTTTAAATTATTTGCCTTAACTGCCATATGGAAGGATCTTTTCACTCTTATATTTTTTAAAATACCAACTTTAGGAAAATGTAAACTGTCCAAAATGAATGAATGAATTTGGAAAGGGGCTTTTCCATTCTTGTTGAGACAACCACCTCCAATTTGGGGACTTGTTATTTTCAAAATCATAAAGGCAAAGGATAGTTTTTTGGCCTATAAATGTTGAATGCTATAGCTATTGGGAAAGGAAAAAAAAATCTAATTTATACCTTTTTATGTTTTCTTTCCCTTTCTCAACTAAGTTACTAAAACATAGTTAACTCTTGGGAGAGTTGTGCTGGACAAGGATGATCTTGTTGGTTTTATTTATTTTTTTTATTTTCCCTCTCTCTAAAAAGTAGAAAGAAAATAGTTCATTAAAAGCTACTGGACCCTTACTTTTCAGCAGAGCTTTCTAGAATTCCAGTTCCTGGGATTTTGTTTTCGTCTTCAGCATTATTTTGCTGTGTGCCTGGCTAGTCTTGGCATTCCTCAACTCCATGAGCATCCTGACCTCTGAGCGTGAGCAGAATTTCCACCTTTGCCAGGGTACTCATGCGTGAGGACACTTGGGGAGTCCCATTGAACACCAAGACTTTGGGTACATCTCTTCATTCCTCTGAGCTTCAAATTTTTTTTTTTTTTTTTTTTTGCTATAAAATGAGGGGACAAAAATATCTCTAAACTCCATTTCAACTGTTGTTACTGTCACAGTAATAATCCTTGACTTTGGACAGCTTGGTGTGGGCCAGGAATCTCTGCAGTCTTATTTAGTCTTTAGAAACTGAGGGGGGTAGGTACTATGGAACAAGTTTTGAATTGAGAGTATATTTTTTAGATATAGCTTTGAGAAGTTGGTGGATTTCCCTAAGATCACAAAGCTACAAATGAGAGAATAGTACTTTCTCCTCAAAATCTCTCTCTCTGAACCCTGACCCCTGATAGGGATTGCTGATTTCTGACCCTTTTCTTAATTCGCAATGGCCCTTCCCAGGTAAGAGGAGGCATTTATGGTTCACGGAATGCTGACCTAAACTTAGACTGTAAGTGGAGGACCAGAAATGCCAGCCACTCTGTAAGAGTAAAAGCAATAGCCTGTCCTCCTTAGGTAGAATAAGCTTCCTTAAGCACGGCCATCAAGGGATGGCAGAAGGTGTAGGTAGAGTTTTAGCCTCAGTTTGCCAGGTGCTGGGAGGAACATATTCTGCAGACATCTCTGGTCATTGCACCCAGGATCCCAACTTAGATTCTTAACACCTTATTCACCATTATGGAAAATTTCCCTTTTGTTGCAACTTGCTTCACTCATTGTTTCCTTTCACACATTAAAATTTTTCCCCACATGAAGATAAGCCCCCTTTTGCTTTCCTAATCATTTGCCTTTTCTCTTCCTCTGCAGTACAGCAGAGCAGAGAAGTTGGGCAAAATGGCCAACAGGCTGATTAGAGACAGCTGGTGCATCTGGGTCCTAAAGGCAGCTTGCTCTATGGGCAGATTGGATGAGAAAAAGGCTTCACACCCCCACAGGGACTTGCCAGAAGCAATTGCTGGAGGAATCACCTACACCACTTCAGGGAGGGAATCTTTTTTTCCTCTCCCAGTTCCAACCTTGAGAGTGTTTTTGAAGCTTTGGAAATGTTAGTAGCTTTGAGCACGTTGGTTGGCTGGCTGGCTCTTTTTGGCAGTTGTTGCATGGTTTGCTTCTCACCTATACAGCTACCCATTCAGAGATTTTATCTGCAGTTAGAGAAGCCTCTCTCTATGTCTGTTTTGAGAGCATATTGTTTGGTCAAAGGTCATCTTCCTGCTTCAGTTAAACCCGTTTTCCTGAACTACCAAAATCTTGAGAAGAATTTGAGAGCCTATGAAAGGATTAAACAAACCTGGTAGTTTCTACCTCATGAGTTATCTTAACTACCTTGGTGGGGGGTGGATAGGGAGCAGGGCCTGGACACAAAGATGGGGGTGTGGCCACATAGACTGGAGCCCATTTGCCTCAGACACTGAAGACTCTGTTCTTACTCTGGTCCACAGGTGGTCCAGAGACTCAGCAGAAGCAGGTGTAAAACAAAAGATTTGAGAAAAAACAGTTCTTCTTTCCCTGTGAGAAGCAACCACTATTCCTCAGCCTATCTAGGAAAACACTCAACCTTGATTCTTTGTTTCTTCTCTCTGAACCAAGCAGTGAGAATACAGGAGAATGAGGTGTGTAGATGTGTTTAATGCTGCTGAAACCATGCTGAGACTCCCATATCACAGGAGCATGATGTTGCTTCTCCAGCTGCTAGCAGAGGCGAGGCTTGCTGGGAGCATATCGTGGAGAGAGTCAGGACAAAGACTGTGTTACTATAGTGACAGATGAATAGATGGGGACATTAACTGTATTTCATTTGACTAATGGAACATGTCCCTACTTCTTATATTTCCAGCTACTATGTTTTCCCAGTCACTTAAACATCTTAATTTATTTTACTGATCATCTCTGTTCTTTTATAAGATGGTTTCTTGGGTTACTAGGATGTGAACTGAAGTGTTTGCATTTTGATTTCAAGAATTTGCTGCTTTTTTTCCCCAGAGGGGTGCTAACTCTGTTAATCATGCCTTTAGTAGATGTGTATGGTGAGAACAATAGACTTAGTCCTGTGAAAATCATGAATAAGTTAAACAGTCAGTTTCATTCTGAATTAGTATCGTATTCCTATGTATCTTACCTGTACAAGGGCACTTTAAAATAGTTTTTATTTATTATAAAAATAATTTTTAAAAATATAGACAAGTAAAAAAGAAAAAAATTCATCAATGTCACTTCCTGACAGGCTTACAATGAATATTTCTAAAATAGTATTCTTCCAGTCTTTTTCCTACACTTTTCCTCTCTCTCACCAAAAATTAGATCTCAGCATATCATTTTTGCAGACCTCCTTGTAAATACCTTTCTATGCATTTGACTGTATTCTCTAGTCCTGTGGTAGTAGCTGTGGACTTTCTCATTGTATGGCTGTAAACAGCTTGTATAATCAACCCAGGTTGTCAGACATTTCAGTTGTTTCTAGTTGTTCATTAATATAAGCAATGCTGCAGTGAAATTCTTGAAAGCCTTTTTACACTTGCTTGGTTGCAACCTTTAGATAAATTCCTAGAACTGTGATTTGCTGGGTCAAAGCTTTTGCCAAACTGCCTCCAGGGTGACTTATTTTTTCAGGATTCTGGTTTCAATTTAGATCATTTAAATATAAAATCTGGAACAGCAATTCTCATCTCCCATTTTGTGTATCGTTTTTTTCAACTTTTGAGGAAAGAGAAAAGAACCTCACATCAATTCACATCTCAGCAGGGTCTGTTTTTCATAAAACTACGTGCAGAGACATTTGAGGAAACACATAATACCATTTAAAAGAATTCTTGGTAACTGATTCAGTCAGCAGCAGTTTTCAGAGCTTGAATCCTCTGTGCACCTTTGGTTGGTGTCTGTAAAAACTCACTGGAAGGCAGTAATCGGGCAGAACACAGGCTGTGACTAAAAGGGTCAGCCAGCTGTTCCATCTGTTAAAAAATAATCAGCCAAAGGGACACTGTTCATTTATTCACCAAAGAGCTTTTGAGCCCCTGCTACATGCCAGGCAGTGTTCAGGGTATTTGAGATACATCAGTAAACAAACCAGACAGTGGCCCCTTGCCCTTGTGCAGCTGACATCATGGTGTGCATGTATGAGGAGGTGTAGTCAATAAATAATAAACACAGCAATTTACATAGTGAGTTAGAAAAAAATCCAAGTTATGGGAATAAAATAGTAGTGTAAGGTGGATGAGGCATATTGTACAGAATGAAGTAAAATGTCACCTCCAGCAGGGAAGAGGGGGGAGCATGCTGACTCACATGATGGGTCTGGCAGGGACATGCCATGGTCCAGGACTTCAAGGTGACTTTTCTTGGTCTTCAAGCAGTTTTTGCATACCTGTAAGAACAAACCCAGAATGTATCCAGCCTCAGTTCGTACCTTGCTCATGGTCCCCTAAAGCTGTGTCTTCAGCCACAAACCTGCCATGTAGGGGCAGACGGTGGGAAGCACATTTTTCATGCAACGGAAAGTACAAAACATATTTCATGCATACCTATATCAGGTAAACCAACAGAAGATGAACTGGTCCCAGAGGGAAGAAAATGTTCTCCATGATGAATGCCAGTCCTTTTTCACACTCAGCTAAATAAAATGTGGGGAACTATATGAAATTAATGAAGTAGGCTTTCTAAAATGACAATATGGTCCAGTGAACTCTAGATTTATTGGCGGTTATCTGAACTCAGAGAAGGTATAAATAATTCCATTTGGAGTTCAGTGGAACAATAGAAATTGTTATATATCCATAAATGCTGAAGGATCAGCTGGGGCATCTTTCTGAAGTCTCTGGTGTTTTATAGTGGAGGAAACTGAGGCCCAGGCAGTTTGGGGATGTGTCTCCAAGCTAGCATGAACCAGCTTTTTGTCACAGCAGTTCTCTCCCGGGACCACGGTTTCTGTCAAGCTTCCTTGTTCATTTGAGGGTTTGATTGAATACATTTCTAAATACCATCAATTATGAGATAATTTTCTATCACCTTTCCTTGCAGTGGTTAATAGTTTTTTCCTCTGTGATGTGCTATGTGGTACACTTGGACACTAAACGAATTATTGAACTTTGTGTTTTTCTTGAAGGAAAATGTAAATGCACACATAATGAAAACCAGACAGGGCCTGTAAAATGCAGCTAACTGGGATCTTTTTCAAGTCCAGCCACATATCAGAACCCAAAGGGTAGACTTTACCTTTAACCTCAGTGAGCTGGTTAGATGAGATTTTACAGATCTGGTCTGATTTGTTTATAGTCACAACCTAAATCTTTCTGTTGAATCTCATGCTATCATATCTGCCCTTCAAGTAGCTACTTTGCAAGAATACATTTTTTTAATTAATAAAGCCATTAGGTATAATTTCTAAAATATTGTAGGCCTTATCCACAAGTATCTATTCGATATTAAGTAGTTGTTTATCTGGAAAATAATCATCAAGCTAGAATTTGCCCTTGTAGTAAACCTGAACAGGTACTACTCATATATCTAGGAAGAATAATCCATCATTTGGTAAGAACAATTTCAGGATAACTTGACACAAAATTTTTAAAAAAATAATTTTTAGAATTTTAGTTAAAACTGTATTTTCAAGATTTTTCAGATGCTCTTAGTTTGTCATTACTTTTCAGGCTCATAATTTTCTTCATCTTAAATTAAAATCTTGGCCGGGCGCTGTGGCTCACGCCTGTAATCCTAGCTCTTGGGAGGCCGAGGTGGGCGCATTGCTCAAGGTCAGGAGTTCAAAACCAGCCTGAGCAAGAGCGAGACCCCGTCTCTACTATAAATAGAAAGAAATCAATTGGCCAACTGATATATATATAAAAAATTAGCCGGGCATGGTGGCACATGCCTGTAGTCCCAGCTACCAGGGAGGCTGAGGCAGAAGGATCGCTCGAGCCCAGGAGTTTGAGGTTGCTGTGAGCTAGGCTGACGCCACAGCACTCACTCTAGCCTGGGCAACAAAGCGAGACTCTGTCTCAAAAAAAAAAAAAAAAAAAAATTAAAATCTTACCCCCACCCAAAATTTTTATAGTCTTTAAAATATCTATCTCAAATATTTACCTTAATAGCACCAAAATGCATCTTAATTCTTACATGCCCCCTCCTTTTTTCAGGAGTTTTATTATCTACTTTCTTTAAATCCTTATAATTAGGGGTTGAAAAGTGACTCTGGGAAAAGCAAGGAAACCAACCAATGATGTGCATTTTATGGCCCAGGAAGTTGCTAGTGGTTTATACACAGAGCATTTAAGTTTCAGAACTCCTATCCAGGAGATGTTACGATCCCCATTTTAGAGATGATGAATCCAGCCTAAGAAGTTGAAATTGCCCGAGTCACCACACAGTATGTAAGGTACAGAGGTAGCATCCAAACCTCAGCTACTTTAAATTAAAAGCACACAATTTTTCAGTCTTCCGCTTACCCTTTCTGCCATTACCCTGTGCCATTTTCCCTAGATTGAGTTTAAATTTCTAGTTGGATTGTAGGATTTTTGTGTTTGAAAGAGTTTCCACAAAAAAACAAACAAACAAAAATTGCTCCACTGATTTGCATAATTCCTACCAGAGAACCGGAACTCTATCCATGTAATACTCCTGGGAACTGGCAGTCAAGGTAGAGGCTAAACAAAAACAATCATTTATTCAACAATTATTTATTGAACATAACATATTGAACATATTGTTCTAAAAACTGTGCTAGGTGCTGGGATTAAAGGGTGGAAATGGGACCCTCCCTGCTGTGTCTTCATGGAACACCCAGGCTAGGGAGAAAGAGGGACAAGGTAATTTACAAGTGTGGCCAACAGGTAAAAGGGGAAGTAAATAGTATATGGGAGAGGGTTAGAAACGAAACTTTCATCAGTGGGATGGACTGAAAATTCACTGGCATTCAAGGATGGGAGTAGTTATGACAAACTTGTTGGAGGAAGTAGAATTTGAACTACTAGGCCATAAATAAACAATTAGAATAACAAGGAGAAATGGGTATTGCAGATGGGGCTCTGTTGTTCGCAGTGCAGTTTAAATCCATTCTCTCTTGCCCTTGTCTCAGTGAAAATGGGTCATTCCTGCTAACCAAAAAGAGATCATACTATTCAATCAAATTCTTATGAATTTATTATTCTAAGTACATAATGGAATCATAATAGTTTTATATGAAAATGAGTAACTAAAGCAGGTTATAGTAATTGCTATCACACCCCCTCCTATAAATAACAAGTTTCATTTTGGGAGAAGATACACATTTATTACCCACTTATATTTTTTCCCACTTGTTAAGAGTCCCCTAATTTGAAAAATAATACAGCAGTCACTCATCAAATATATGGAATCCATGCTTGAAAATACATTAACTTGTCAGCTGGCAGTTCAGCTCCAAGTTTCAAGTGTCCCTTGAAAAGAACTGACGGGTTTTTACATATTCTTCTCATCACATGGGGTGTTGAAGGAGCTATTTCTGCTTCTGATACTGTTGTACTTGGTATTTTTGATGCTAGAACAAATTCCATGAAAAGCCAGTAATAATAACCTTTATAATGACAGTGTTTATGACATGAAATAGGGAATATAAATTAATTATATGAGAGCATAGAATATTTGGCTATTCTTTGGGGAAAAGTAGTCTGGAAGACAAGCATTTAGAAGCATTATTAGGTATAGAAAAATGTTATGGGATAATTGCAGCTGCCCATTCGTTCACAGGACATTCTAATCGTTGGGAATGTCAGTATTGAAAATGGTTAATCTCAAGTGCTTGCAAATACGAGTTTTTTGGCTGGTGTGTTGAAAATCAATTTAGCTAAAAGGATTTATTACATTTAATTTATGATGTAATAATATACATGAACATCTATTTTAATTGATTTTTCCTCACTTACTCTGTGTGGAGACTTTGGGTCTTTTAAGGTTCTATTTTGTGGTTAAGAGGTAATGAAAGTCAAGTTGAGAGTATTGCTGTTGTAGATAGCTTCCACTCCTACAGCCCTCCACAGTTTTTAATTGCTTTCCCAGAGCCTGGAATTGAAGTCAGCCCTCTGATTTATTACTGAGTGACCTGGGGCAAGTCCCACTTTCTTCCTCTGCAAAATAGAGTTGCTAATAATGCTTACCATATAGGGTTATTGGGAAGCTCAAAGAGATAAGGATCAAATGAGCACTAATATTCAGTGCTTAGCATAATGCCTAGCACCTAGGAGACAAATCCTTTAATAAACATTGGCTGAAAACAATGGGTTTTAGGGCAATCCCATAAAGGAGATATGTTTGCTTATCCTTATTTTAGAGTTACAACACCAGCAGCATCAACAATTATAATAGGCCCCTTTTATTGAGCAGGTGAAGTGCCATGTGCCCTGTGTACCTTGCTGTATTTCATTTGCTCTCTACAAGCACCATGAAACAGAAGTTTGTTGTCATTCTGTGGAACAGAGTGATGAAGCAACTTGCCTAAACTCTCCCAGATGAGGGTGTAGTTGGCGCTAGAAAGTTAACCAGGCTAGGCGGAAAAGCTCTCATTCTCCATCAGTAGGTCATATTGTTGCCCACAGGAACAAGAGCTCTGCATCCTGTCCTGTTCCCTAGGGGAGGAGGCCAGACACTTCCTCCTAGGGGACCCAGAGGGGGACCCAGAGGAGGAGCGTGCCTTCTGTGCCTGAGCTCGCTGGAGCCCATTCGCTTTCTGCTTCAGGGGCTATTTATTTACAGATCAAGAGTTAATATTTTGTTTATTTGGAGGTATATACAGTAAATGATAGTTGTTTTTTATTTATAGTCTTGATAGAAGGTGTCTTTTAAAATATGAAGTAAATTATAATCCTGGTGGTATGCAAATGTGGCAGAAAGTTGTGCAGATGATATGTGGATTTTGGGAAATTCTACATATCATGCACCTCTCTATATGTAGGTTTCTCTCATTGTTTTCTTCCTCTTTCAGGTTAATTCTCCCCTCTTCTCTGCCTCCCAAAACTAGCAATGATGAGTTAAAGTAGTTAATCCGATCATGGTTGTGGCAGTGGGTTGGGGTGAGGGTGGGAATTAAGGTTATTATTTTACTTTATTTGACTTCCATGAACCTCTACTGTCCAGCAAGGCCTTACTGTTATATATCACTGACTTTGAGAGGTTCCCACTGTGCTCATGATTGAAGTATAAAGGGATGCCTTCAGCATTGTGGTTTCTGCGATTCTCCTAATTACCAGGAAATGGGGCCAGTTCATGAGCTCAGTTTCTAAAGCTCTTTATTGGCATTAAACTTGGCTCTGATCTATGAAAGTGGACATTCTCCAAAGCATTTCCCCATTCCTGAGAGCTCCATGGAGATCATATTTGCGGGAAGCAAATCCATAAAGTCATTAGCAGATGAGAAGATGGACCTGCCTGTGGTGAACACCCAGGCTTTCAACCTAATAGCTTGTCCACCTGGCTGGTGGCTCTTGCCAAAGATCTTTGGGGACAGCACAGTGGACTGTTTCTGAGCCCGGTAGAAAGTTAACATACATTTATGTTTGCACTTATTCTAAAGGCAAAGACGTGGGTTAATGTAACCCCTTGCCCTTTGACTAAAGATGTTCACATAGGCTGTGTAGAGGATTTAATTTCTAACAAAAACTAAGCTGTTTAATTTCTAACAGCTGGTTACCCTGCATCCTAATAGTTCTAGGTTGCAGGGTAACCAGCTGACCATTTTTAGATTTGAGGAGTGTGAGGGAAGTTAGTTACCTGAAGCAACAATGAAGTCACCTCTTACTCTCTCCCTTGCAGCTTGCATGCTATTTACTGAAGTCTAACCAGAGAATTTGTTTTTTGGGTAATATCAGTCTGTCAAATAAATCACACTGAACCAGATTGCAGAGGTGGGGAGATTCCTCAGTATTTCACGCTCTCCCGCTTCCCTTCAGTCATAAGCTTTCCTTCCTTCATCTGAGAGGGTTATTTTGAACTTTAGATGAATTGCTTAGCCCAGCCACCATGAAGGTAAGCAGAAGTGGTGCTTGGCAAAGTTCAAGGGTCTTTAAGGGACTTGGAGAAAGACTCTGGCCCCAGAGGGTCTCTCTAGATTTTTTTTGAAATGACCAGTTCCTTTCTTTTGAAGTTTCTGGTATTGAATTTTATCTGCATGTTCTTAGGCTAGTGGGTTAAAATGGAATCAGTTGAAAAGAGGTGGGAGATAGGAGGAGGTGGAAGGAACCTGGCCTGCCCCAAGAGTTCATGCCTAGGCCAGAAATAGGTACAAGGTTTCAGAGAAGGGAAGCAGGACCGGGAAGAAAGACTCATTTTTCTTTCTTCATGGACTCACCTGAGTCAAGTCTGAGCCTGACATTTGCATGAAGTGCCCATTGCAGCCTGACAGTTTTACATAATTAAGAAAAAGGAATGGCAAAAGGCTTTAGGTATATTAGGGAGAGCCACTATGCCCGGGAAATCTGAATGCAAGTGCAATAGATGTTTTGTTTATGTCCTTAACTTACTGCCTGGGCACAGCTGCTTTTGGAGCTCTTGCATCTCCTTGCTGCCTGTCCCAGAAGCAATGCTGTGGCCAGCTTTCACTGTCTTCCTCCAGACATCATTCCTGCTCCCTGGCTCCCTCCTCCAAGTCCTTCCCACCCCTTCCTTATTGTTATGTCTCAGGAAATACCACTGAAACAAAAACACCTGCCAACAAACTCCTAAATACATTATTTGCAGTAACAGAAGAGCAGCTTAGTGATTGAATTCCTATATATGCTTTGATTTGGGGTAAAATTTTCAACACCCAGGAACACTGAAAATAAATATGAAATAAAGAGGCATCTTTGGCATCATGCCCGTTAGAGAATGCATAAGCATTTATTTCCCTTGGGGGGAAAGTCAAGCCTCAAAAGGATAATAGATGTTATAAGATTCATTTCCTTTTTGTGCCCAGCCACTAAGTAGGTATCAGCTGTTACACCTTCCATGAGCAGAGATATTTCCTTGTGCTGGCAAACATCTGCTTACCACGATTATGGCAATCTTGTTTCTGTTCTTCAACTAGCTTTAGCTAAGTGGGGTGTTTGAATGTTGTAACATCCTCAGGATTAGACCCCAGGGGATGAATACAAAACCTTATTGTATTGTACTTTCCAGTGCATTCTTCCTTCCAGCAAAGCAAATTTGCTTGCTATTCCCTCCCTCCAGTTCCTTTGTGGGAACATTCTCATGACCTGGAATATCCTCTTACTCTCCTCCAAGCCAGATCTTCCTCTGCCAGACTCCACCTTGGACTTCCTGTTCTTTTCTCATTGGTCCTTGCCCCTGAGAGAGTGCACTATCAGTTTGCAAAGCCTTTATTGTGGTGGTTTCCATGTATACGTAAGCCCCTTCCATTTGTATGTGCATTATACCTGTATGGTGGCTGATATGCCATTAAAAATACAGAAACAGAAGTCGGAAACCTTGAGAGTCTGTGTGTGTGACCTTGGGGTTTGTCTCCATTTCTCTGGGCTTCAGAGTCCACATCTGTGAGATGGAAGGTAATCTCTTCCGTGCCAATCAGACACATTTGTGGTCAAGATCTAAATGTGCTGAAATGTATTAAAATGTGCTTTGTTATCTGCATCTCTTATGAAATACATGTTTGTATTATGAGTTTCCTGAAGTCAGGAACAATTTCGTATATAGTAGAGCTGTGTCATATGCACATTTCGCATTTGGTAATTTTGATTTCCACATCATGTTCCCTCTGAAGCTGAACCTTGGCTTCCATTGCTCCAGGGAAGGGAAAGCTAGAGCTGAAATCCTAACAGAAACAAAAGAAATGATTGTTTTTTGGCTTTTAAGCTTCTAAGAACTCAGATCCTAGCAGTTTAATGGTGGTTTTAGGAATTTTCACATGTAATTTTGACCATATGTAATTTTTAAGTGCTGACTTTACAACCAAATCACAGTTTGTTTGCATCGCACCTCACCTAATTCCAATTACTTAGCCCAGGGCTGAATGGATGCTCAAGAAATATTGAATAATATATAATATAATTTTGGTAGGAAGTTATAAGACTTTGACAAACAAGTAATAACATTTCCTATTCAAGAAAATTTGGACACACAGTCTACCTTTCATTTGATTTGGAGAAACTACTAAAACCCATTCCTTATTAGCTTTGGAATAAGATAAAACTTTGACTTCTGTGTACATGAGATAATAATTGACAGCATAGCAGTGTTTAGTCCAAAGTCTTAGTCTCCATCCTCTCACATATGGCCATTTATGGAAACAACCCCTCCTCCTCACACACCACCAAATGCTGCTAAGATGGTCAAAAAATTCTCAAGTTGTCTTATAGGAGGATTTTTCTCTTATGGCACTGGTCTCTGATGTTACAGGTTTCATATTTGTCCACTCAGATAATAGAATTCTAGAATTCTGCAATTCTGATGTAGATCAGAAAATGAGTGATATTTTTATAGCACACTTGGAACAAGTGACAAGTCCTTATCACTCCATCTGGGAGCTGCTGGTGGAGTCAGAACTTGGGAGCAGAGCAAGGTGAGGGTATTGAGAGAGGAACCACCAAGAGGCAGTACTTAAATAGCTTGCCTTTGAAAAAGATATTAAAAGGGATCAGAAAAGCCCACAGCTATTGAAGACCTCTCTGAGATTTCATAATAGATCTTCCCACCCTCCTACCCCTAAAAATCAAAACACAAACTGTTTGTGATTTAGAGAAACAAGGAGAAATTTAAGCCAATCTGGGTGTTTTGAAAATGATTTATTCTCAGTTCTACATTTAATCTTTCTCACTTGAGCAGACCACTGGGCTGGCTACTCTCATCCCTGGTTCTTAAGCATAATACTAGTGATGAGTAGCGGTTATGATCTGGGAAGAGAACAGTGCTGGGTAGAGGACTGTAATTCTCTTCTGGGGGACCCAGAGGACTGTATCTTAAGAAGAGGGAATGGTATCAGAAGAAAAAAGAAACTGAATTGTCCTTTGTCAGCTAGTTTTTAGTTCTTTAGCTACCATGTGTGACCTATAATATGGTTTATGTTGTAGGCAGTGTCATTAACTAAGCTTTAAAAATTTTTGTTAATTAACTTTATTTGAGATATGATTTACATTCAATGAAATGTTCCCATTTCCAGTGTCCAGTGTGAGGTATTATGACAAATGTACATACAGTGCAACCACCAATGTTTTAGAAATGGAAATTATTTCTATAATCCTAAAAAGTTCCTGTCATGGCAGTAGTCTCCCATCCCTAGGCAACTAATTTTCTGCTTTCTGTAACTATAGATTTGTTTTGCCTGTTCTCAAGTTCCATAGGAATGGAATCTTAACATTTGTATGATTTGTGTCTACACACACAACATAATGTTTTTGAGGTTTTTTTTAATGTGCTTGCATACATTAGTAGTTTGTTTTCTTTTTTCAGTGCTTAATAGTATTCAATTTGGGATGTATCACAGTTTATTCGTTCAGCTCTTGGTGGACATTTGGATTATTATATTTGTTGTTTTTGACAGAGCAAGTATTTATCTCAAGGGGAACATGGCTGGGGTAAGGCCTAGCCATTGGTCAATAAAAAAGCTAGCATGGAAAAAGGCATCAAACTTTCTTGGAGGCTTCAGACTTCTTCCCTAACCTCATTTATATGTAACAAATATGTTTATCGATGTCTCATAAGTAAATTATCCCCAAAGAAAATTACTTAAAAATTCCCCATTAGCTGATAAAGCTCCCATAGCTTCCTTGATACAGAAAATCATTTTTTATCCTAGTCTTAAATGCTGTCAGATCAGCATAGTAACTTAAAGAGTTATTGAAAAGAATCAAGCGATGGAGGAAAGCGGTTATTTGTCCTGTTCTTCTAGCTATGTTTCTGATTATAGGTGCTTCAAAGACCTCAAAGACAAAGTTCTTCCTATGAAAACACTACTTAGAAGAGAATCTATCTCTATATACATGTAGATATATAAATTATAAATTTTTTACCCACACACATCTATCACATTAAAAATTCTAAATATTATCAGAGTTCTCTGTAGCTTGCATGACCAGAAAAGGTTAGTGGCAGAGGGGACCCTGTGTCAGGCCTGAGGAATGGAGGTGGGAAGGGCATTCCTGGAAGGGGATAGGATTGGGCACAAGCAGGGCAGTGAAGACCATTTAGAGGAGTCTGAATCATGACCATGTGGAGGGGTAGTGGTTCACAAAATTATATAGATAGAAAGTGGCCAAATTAAGGAGCATTTTGTAGGAAGCATTATGAAGTTTAGATTTTATCCTAGAAGCATTTGAGAGCAGTTATGAATGTTTTAGCAGGGCAGTGATGTCGTTAGAGTAGTATTTAAGAAGATTTAATTCCTGTCTTCATTTCTATGTTAAATCTAGCAAATACGGTCATTTACCAAATTCAGATAACTAAATTATTTCAAGAGGTAATAATTCAAAATTCTCCATAAGTTGTTTACATTTATTTAATCCAAAAGATTGTTTTCTTACACATCTGGTCCTCTTTTATAAATATTTTATATGTCCCTGAAATGCTGTGATAAACACAGGAAACCATGAGTTGTTCATTTTATCACTCTTCCTCTGGTGTTTTCTCCTTAAGCACTGGATTTCAGGTTAGTTATTTCCACTGAAATGGAAGTGGTTTAACATTGAAGAAGAGTAGAAAATATAATTTTCTGATTTCATTTAATCAGGCATGTCCTGCAGATTAGACAGCTAAATTTCCTCTCCAGAATGTCAATTCTTTCTATTTTTTCCTATTGAAATGATGATAGAATGAATAATTACATGATTAGTTTACTTAGAAATAAAATTTTACAGCAATAAATATTGACAAAGACAGTTGAAAATAATGTTCATGATATGAAATATATGGACTGAGTCCATGAACACAGCTTGTCTCCTGGTATTTAGCATTCATATTTCTCAAAACTAATATTGTATATTTAAAGCTAATTTGGGGAAATGTCATTATTCAAGAAGAAATTTAATAAACTGTTTCCTTATTAAAGGAAAGTCTATTAAACTATGCTACAAATCATGAAGTATACTCTAATTTATGATTCATAAAGTTTGCTCTGTTTCAATGAGGGCTGACTTTTTGTTTGAAAAACATTATTGTAGATGTACAAAATGGGACCATCAACATTGAACACCAAGAATGTTTGGTTTGGGCAGAGTAGGTTATTTTGAAAAGCATAACCATTTGCTATTATTTCTAAGTATATGTCTGTTGTTTCATATACATAGAGGAATGGTATATTCATATATGCAATGATATATATACATATCATTATCTCAAGTATATACTGATATATGCTGATACTGTTTCTTAATGTATCTATAACAAGAGGTCAGCATATGTAACTATTGACCACCCTTAAGCAAAATTGGCTCTAATGAGGTCTGTCTGAGAGGGCTGATATCTATGCTTGGGTGTTGGTAGGTTTTGCATTGACTTACATTGCAAAGCTAAATTATTGGTTAGGGTTGATAAGTGCTTTAAGCCCATAGCCTATTTGCATTCTTCTAGAGTGGCTTAATGATGATGGCACCTTTGAAAAGTTTTATTATTGCATGTCCTTTTAGACCTGTCTCTAGCCCTCTTCCATAATACTGTGGTTAGAAATAATCTAGATTGGATGAGCCAGTTCATAGAGAAGAATACAGTTGAGAATCAGAATTGTTTTCCTGCCTGTGTGCACCTGCATGTGATGCTTCCAACCTAGCTATTGTTGCTCTTCCTCCCATTCACAAAGGAAGACTGCCTTTGTCCTCCTGAGGGCCACCTAGAGACAGATTCACACATGGGTTTGAGCCCATGCCCTCCTTCTTCTTGACTTTGCTTCATTTGTACACTTTTGGGTTTGTTTCAGGTGAATATGTAATCTTACTAAGTTATGATTTGACCGTAACATTTTAAATCAGTCATTTAAAATTAATAATGCTTTATTAAGACCCTACCGTATGTCTGGGGCATAGCTCTGGTCCTTACTGGTGATCTTTGTTTCTCTATTTGTACTCAGCCTTGATCTAAAAAGGATTTTAAATGTTTTACAAGGAACAAAACAATGTAAGTTGGAAGTGGTTTAGAAAAGGGAAAGACTGTATTTGTAATACAAGGAGGTTTGGAATCTGGTGCAGGCTTCTGTGTAATTTTCCATTTAGTTGAAAGAATAAAAACAAATAGTTAAACCAACAGAAAAAATCCTTTTGTGTTAATTGACACCGTGAGTGTTCTCTGAGTGTATAGGAGAGTTTCTGGGGGCTGGGATACTCAAGTAAAGTTATACAGAAGTGGTGGAGTTTGAGCTGGGTCTTGAAGTGAGGGGTGGAGAGGATGATAAAAGGTTGAAAGGTTGATGTCTACACAAGTGAGAATTGTAGGAAGGATGTTCACAACATACTCTATTTTACTAAAGGAGCTCTGTTTTCAGCTGGTACATTCTTCAAGTTCAGTAACTATGTGTTTTAAAATTCATTATAGATAACATCTTTTAATTCTCAGTTTAAGATGCAAAGCATGAATATATTTCTTCAAATATAGTGCATTAACTAACTTTAGAAAATAATAAACTCCTGGGCATGGTGACTCACACCTGTAATCCTAGCAGTTTGGGAGGCTGAAGTGGGAGGATCTTTTAAGGCTACAAGTTTGAGACCATCGTGGGCAACATAGGGAGACCCCATCTTTACAAAAAATAAAAATTATCTGGGTGTGGTGGCTTGCACCTGTAGTCCTAGCTACTTGGGAGGCTGACGCAGGATGATCACTTGAGCCTAGGAGTTTAAAGCTGTAGTGAGCTATGATCTCACCACTGCACTCCAAAAAAAGAAAGAAAGAAAAGGAAAGGTAGGACCTGCTATCAAAAAAAAAGAAAGAAAAAGAAAAGAATAAACTCTAGATGACTACTACTATCTTTCTACAAAAAACACAACTTTATATGCCTCCATTTTGATTTAGACAAAATATTGACTAAATATTATATCAACTAATTTCTAAGCTTACATTCATTTTCAACCCAATACAGTGATGTTTAATTTACATTTTAAGAACTACTCAGTCTTTATTTTTATATTCTTTTTATAACTCATTGCTATATGCATCTATGAAGTTAGTGTGTGAAATTTCTAGAGAACTACTCCTGATTGGGTTATTTCGTCCATCAATATGATTAGTATATACAACTGATAATTTGACAATTTGCTCAATCTGTAAAATCTGACAAGATATCACAAAAAACTTTCTTGGCTGTGATGATGTGGTTTAATTTTAATTTTTTTAAATCACTGCCAAGCTTGGTTTTATCAGCTAATGGTAAATAATAATTATTATGAAGCAGAATTTATCAAGTATGGTTATTCCTTCTCCTTCTAAGTATGTTAGAATCAAACACAATTGTCTGTATCCCCGCTGAACCTCATGTAAACTTCTAGTATAGTAACTTTCACAGTTTAATATATATTCCTTTTCTAAACAGTAAGCCCTTCAAGGGTAGGGATAGGTATCTTACTCATCATTTTATTCACAGCACCTGAAATAGTACCTGGCACACAATACATCTTCAGTAACCATTGACTGAGTAAATGAATTAATGTGTATTGCTAAGACTAATAGTCATCTTCACCCAACTCTTTATTATCATTTGGTAGCACTTTTGGAACCCAGTGTTTCATAGACTCATAGAACACGAGAGCTGGAGCAAGTGTTAGAAGTGATTTAATTTCCTTTTTTTCGGATGGAAGAAAGCTGAGATCCAGAGAAAGAATTGATTTGCCAGAGGACACAGAGCCAATGTCTGGCAAAGTTGGGCCTAGAACTCTGAGTGCCTTGTGGTCAGTCCTTGTTCCCGTGACACTCCTAGCCACTGCCCATTGACCACTCAGTCATCCTCCCCAGCAGTTAAATGTGTATGTGGTTGGTAATGTTGCTGCTTACACGTAGAGCTCAAGGACTTTCTTTGCTTCTTGGTATTTACAGTGTCTAACTGGGCTATGCTGAAATAGCATCTTTCTAACCAAGGCTGATATCTGATATAGCCAGAAAGTTCCTAAAGTTTCAGGGCACAGATTATATGATGAAAATAGCTTCCTTACTGTATAAGTTTAGTAATTTCACAAAAATGCATAGTAGGTAAGGATGAAAAACAATGACCCTTTTATTCATTCCTATGATATAAATTACATGAACTGACTTCATACTGACTTTTGACTTGATGGTTGGTCTTTGTGGCCTTTCGGGTAGGAAAAGAAGTGTAGACTAGTAAGGTGAGCTGTTTGTTCAGTTTAAAAAATAATAAGATAGATTACTGACAAGTGTAGAAGCCTGAGCCTGAAAGGGAGAAGGGTTACAAGGACCAGAAAAGAGTGTATTTGTTTCCTGTTGCTGCTATGACAAATTACCACACATTTAGTGGATTAAACACACTTCTTAAACACAGGACTTCTGGAGGTCAGAAGTCCAAACTGGGTCTCCTGGTCCACAATCAAGGTGTCAGTACAGCTTGGACGCTCTAGAGAGAATCAGCTTTCTTGCTTTCTCTGGCTTCTAGAGGCTACCTGTGTTCCTTGGCTGTAATCTCTTACTCTGTCCTCACAGCTAGCTGCAGGGGCTGAGTCCTTCTCCTATCATATCACTCTAACCTCTTCTGCCTCCCCCTTTCACCTTAAGGACCCTTGTGATTACATTGGCCCACCCAGATAATCCAGGATAATCTTCCTGGTTTAAAGTCAGCTGATTAGCAATCTTGATATCATCGGCAACCTTATTTTCCCTTTGCCATATAAAGTAATGTATTCACAGGTTCTGGGGAGTAGGATGTGGATTTCTGTGCAGGGCCAGTTCTGCCTGCCACAGAGAGTGAGAGAAGAGTAAAGTTTGTTGCCTTAAGCCGAGCCATGAACTTCGCTGGGGGATGCATCTAGCCTGAGGCAACCTCGAGTGGAAGGAGCCAAGGGAATAAATGTTCTGCCTTCCAATCTCCTGCCAGGGCTCCCCAGTGGCTGAACCCAGCTGAAAGCTGGCGGCCATAGGGGCACTGTTGATGCCATGTAGCCCAAACAGGGCAGAAGGGGCGCTGGGAGGGGCAAACTGAAGCCGGCCCACACAGGAATAGTAGGCATTCTAGGTCTTGATTCCCAGAACACCACCTGTCTCATCTGTGTGGTTTCTTGAGCAGTCAGTATGAATGAGAAGCCAACCATCAAGGCTAGAAGCCAGGATAGGAAAAGCCATATTGTTTAGTTTCATGTTTCAGTCTCTGTTTGCCTTCTTTTGCTATCCTCAAATATTTAGTAAAGTCTTCTTTAAATCATTCCACCTTTTCTTATTGCATGCTGTTGATGAATTAGAGGTTCACGTGTGTTCACGTAGACCCCCATGTTACTGGAAGTTCCCTGCTGCCCCCATTCGGCCCCAGCCTGTTAGATGGCAAAGCCTCCAGAGGCTTCTCCGGGTGGTTTCTCTCCCTCCATGGACACACTCCAGGAGTATCATGGCATAGTGTTGTTTGATAGGGACACTACTGCATTTCGGCCAGGACAATTCCTTGAGTGGGGACTGTTCACTGTGTTACAGAACATTTAAATTTTCTGGTCCCCATCCACTCAATCCCTGTAGCATTCCATAGTCATTGTAGCAACCAAAATACCACCCCTGGGGGAGGGGTGTGACAGCATCCTTCAAGAACCACTGGTAGTGAGATGGGTAGTCTTTTAGAGTCCAGCCAACTTCTCCAATCTTAATGCAAATTACTAAATTACTTAACTTTCTCCCAAACTTGGTTTCCTCATTTGTAAATCAAGGATAATAATATCTGCTTCTCTAGGTCGCTGGCAGCATTTAGTGATAATGTATGTGCGGTGCCTACCTAGAACATTGTCTGGCAGGGAAACCAGTCAGAAAGGTGGGCTGTCTGAGCCCCAGGACCAAGAGAGCACAATGGAAACCAAACACTAGCGGAGCTGCCTTTGCTACCTAACCCAGCCATTAGCCCCCAGTTGATGGTCCCCTAGCCGGCCTGCAGATGCCCAGGTGCCTATGGGCTGTGCTACTGAGAAATATTGATTCTGCTCTAGGGGAGCCTTGAAATGAAATCTCAGCCTAGGAACATTTTATGGCTTCTGTTAAATGGGGAAATATAAAGTTAGACTCCTTTGAAAAATTTTCTATGAAACTAAACTTAATCATTCCTTTTCTATCATTCCTGATATAACGGATAAATTATAGATGTCTGTGCATTTATTTAGGGTTTTTTTTTTTCTTTGCTCATGAAGTTAAATGTTTTTATCACTGCATTTTTTTTTTTACTAAATCCAGCACAAAAAGTTATAATTTTGCTAGCTCACAAGTGGCTTGCTGAGGCGATGAGAGGTTCACCTTTTCTTGAGACCCAGAATAGCTGCAAGGTAGGTTCATGCAATTACTTTTCATCCTACATAGCAGGCCTCATACTTTATGGCATTCTATTTGGCTGGAGCTAGCCTAAAGGTAATTTAAAATACCATTTTAAAATATTGGCTTCCATTGAAAAAGTGCTTTTGTGCATTCTATCCAAATCTGTAAACAAATGAACATCTTGAATGGAGTTAATTTTCATAAGCTTTAGATTCTCTTATAAGTCTGTATGTTATGGTTACCAGGATTTAGGGTTGATGTCTTTAAGGTGAAAGGTAACTATTGTTTCTTTACTTTTAAAGCAAAAATTCCAATTACACAAATGGAGGTGATTCTCTTTAAATCATATTTTCAGGTCTCAAATGGCTTATTAAACTTGATATGCTTTTCGTTATACACAGTGTAGCCAAATAAATAGATCTAAGTGTGGGATTGATGTAATGAAATTATTAAATTTGTCATTATTTCACATCTATCTTTTTCTGTAGTCAAAGCAAAACAAATCCATTAAGAGAATGAATAGGATAACTCTTCTAAATGTACTGTAAGGATATGCCTTCATTAGGTCTTCATTTCTGGGTTTCATTATATAATTTATCAGCAGTGGGTAAAGTGTCACAATTATAGAATAGTGATGGCAAGAAGAAAAGCCTCATGTTCAAAGGGGTCTTGGAGAATACTTTTAGGAGTTAGCACTTAGAGCAGGTATTGGACCTTCCACAGGTGATGTGAAATTAGGGGTGTCAACATGGGAAGATCATTTTAGGTAGGAACAGGCAGGACTCTGTGCTATAGTTGATGTGTTGGGCAAAGGAGTAAAACAGTCCAAGAGTCTGAGATTTATAGCTTGTGTGATGGGGCTAAAATAGATGGAAAGACACTAACAGAAACATAGAAAGTCAAGAGACGGCCAAAGGAAGGAGTGAATTGAGTTAAGGTGCTCCCAAGCTCAGGAGCTTTGGAGAGGGCATGGGCTGGGGAAGAGAGACTTGGATGACACCTGCACGTAAGTGATAGCTGCAGCTCAGAGTATGGCCAAGATGGTAATCAGGCTGGTGTGGAGAAGGATAGTGGGCCGGTCATGGGATTCTGGGGGCTGCTTGCTCATAAACATCAGTAAAAGGAAAGAAAGCAGCCAAGGGGAGAGAGGAGGCGTATCTAGAGAGGTTGGTGGAGAACTATGCAGTGTTTCCAAGAAGGAATAGGTGACCGATGGTGTTAGGCACTACAGAGGAAGATAAAGATTGAGAAAAGGCTGGCCTTTGGAGACCTCCAAAAGAGACATTTCAGGGGTGCATCGAGAACAAAAGATTGATTGAGAGGGTGATTAAGGGATTAGTGAGAAGTGAAGATACCAACCCATGGTCTAGCAGTGATAATGAAGGTAATGGTGATTGCTCTAAATGACTTGGGGGGCTGACTTGGGGCAACAGAAAACCCTACCTTCTCTAATTCACTCATTCCTGTGAATTTAGAGCATTGGTACTCAATTGGGTGAGGCGAGGTATTATATTCAAAAGCTCTGCCAGGTTACATGGTCCTAGTCCTGTCTGTGGGTTGAGAATCCCAGTGTTGGAGGATGAAACACAGAGTCCACACTGCTGTGAGTTCTGGAGACGCAACCCCATGATCGGGCCAGAGCAGAGAACCATCCCTTCCCCTGAATCGTAGATCTTCCCAGAGGGACATTTGCCAATGTTGGGGTGAGCAGAGGGTGGGTTTCCTGTGCCAGTTTGGAAAGCAGGAAGGGTAGGAAAAGCAGGTTTGTAAATAGAAACGCTGCAGTAACTTTCCTACTTGATACTTGCTCTCATCCATGGGCTCTTTGTAAATCAGGGACTGGAACAAACACAGATGACAGCTCTGTTTAAAAAAGCTTTTGGGGAGTTTGTAAGGAAACAAAAATAAAAGCCTAATGCTATGTGAAACATGTAACCTAGTTCAAAACTGGGGGGGAAGCCTTTATTGCCTTCTCAACACTTTTTACTTACAAATTGTTTTTTCATTAAGTTAAACAGGAGAAAAGAATATGGCCTTTTAAAAAGAGTCTAAAGGTCTTTTTTTTTGTTACTAACAAGCATTTAACATTTAGGGTAGGGACTTAGGCAGAATACTTCCTTCCTTCCTCTTCCCCTTCCCTCCCCTCCCCTCCCTGCCTCACTTCCCTGTGCATTTAGATTAGAATATAGTGTGTACTAGTATGGTCTGGATCTCTGCAGGTTAACCAAGATCTAGATAACAAGTGTAATGTTAAAAATTATATTTCAGAAAGCTGCACATCACTGATCTTACAAAACTATAGATGCCTGTTGAAAGTGATTGAATTTCACAACAGAGTATTCCATGTTTGGTAAAGAAAAGGGCTTGCAGTAGCAAGATGCTGATGCCGATGGTGTTGGAGACAGTCCAGCCAATTCCATGTTTGGGTTTTTTCATCCACTTGAGCCTTGGTGGGTCTGAATTTCACTCCCCTGCCTTGCCTGGCATGCCCCACTTAACTTCTCGGCTATTCCTGTAGTTTTAGAGTTGGTAGTGATCATATTACTAAGGTCAGTTCTTGGTTTTCCCTGGTGAGGGAGGGTGGGGCGTAGTGACAGAAGGTATTTGGAAGAGATGTGGATTCAGATGGTACTAATACCTCTTGGTTCCACAGACTATTTCCAACCTCTTCACAAATTTCCCTTTCAACTAAGTGAACAAATACTTAAAAGAACTCCTGGTACAAGGTCATGTTTAATTAGTTCTCTTATTTATTTCATAATATTGCTTTACAAGGTTAAACAATGAAAAAGTTACAAAGGCTTAATTGATACACAGCCTGACTAATTATTCCTAGAGTAATTTTTAATTGCCTGCTGATCAGACCCATTTAGAAAGTACTCAGAGTATATATCATAAAAATAATTTTAAAGTAATCACATAAAGAAATCTCCTTAAATCTGGTAGATGGTCCTTCTTTGTCCTTTCTCTTCTGCCATACTCACATTGAAAGAGTTTAGTTTATGTTTCTAAAATTTGGGGTGAGGTCCAGCCTCCTTAAGAAGTTCTCCATCAAAAAATAATCATTTAGATGTTACATGCTGCCAATTGTAAATTATTATATAAGAAATACTGATATTATTCACTTTAGAAGAAAATCCTCATATCCCCTATTTTTTAAAAGGTCAAGCTAATCTACTTAATTACTTACTAGTAATAGTTTTTTTGTTTTGTTTTGTCTTTTGAGACAGAGTCTCACTCTGTTGCCGGGCTAGAGTGCCATGGCATCAGCCTAGCTCACAGCAATGTCAAACTACTGGGCTCAAGCAATCCTTCTGCCTCAGCTTCCTGAGTAGCTGGGACTACAGGCATGCGCTACCATGCCTGGCTAATTTTATATGTGTGTGTGTGTGTGTGTATTTTTTTAGTTGTTAATTTCTTTCTATTTTTCCAGTAGAGATGGGGTCTTGCTCTTGCTCAGGCTGGTCTCGAACTCCTAAGCTCAAACGATCCGCCTGCCTAAGCCTCCCAGAGTGCTAGGATTACAGGCGTGAGCCACCACACCCGGCCATATTAGTAATAGTTTATACACACACATCTTCCTTCCTATAGATATCTGCATATTTCTATATCCTCTAATTCTTTCTATGTGCTGCACATCAATCATTTACATATAAAATGTTCATCTCCCCTGCTCTGGGCTATTGCACTTGGCTTTCCTAGAGATGAGCTAAGTCTGAAGTTGTAGGACCAAGAACCTGGACACCTCCTCAGTTCCTCCAGAGTTGGAGGATCACTATAGCAGTAGTCACAAACCTTTTTGGCACCAGGGACCAGGTTCATGGAAGGCAATTTTTCCATGCATGTTGGGGTTGGGGAGGGGGAGGTACGTTTCAGGATGATTCAAGCACATTGCATTTGTTGTGCAGTCAAACCTCTCTGATAATGACAATCTGTATTTACAGCTGCTCCCCAGTGATAGCATCACTGCCTGAGCTCCACCTCAGATCATCAGGCATTAGATTCTCATAAAGAGCATGCAACCTAGGTCCCTTACATGCATAGTTTACAGTGGGATCCATGTTCCTATGAGAATCTAATGCTCTACTGATCTGACAGGGAGCAGAGCTTATGCAGTTATGTGAGTGATGGGGAGCGGCTGTAAATACAGATGAAGTTTCAATGCTTGCCTGCCTGCCCTCCTGCCACACACCTCCTGCTGTGTGTCCAGGTTCCTAACAGGCCCAGAGGCTGGGGACTGCAGCACTATAGGATAAACCATATCTGTAAATGACAGCCTCTTCCCACACCAAAGAATGAAGGTACTTGTGTAGGCCCAGGAATGCTTTTCATTGAAAAGCTGGCAACTGCCTATTCCAAAATATAAAGCAAATCTAAATTACATTTAGATTATTAATTCATTCAAGGAATATTTGGTAAGCAAAATCTATGAGCCAAGCCCTATACCAGCAATTTAGCTATAGCCAGTGTTGTTTTGCTTATTTTATTTATTTATTTATTTTGGACTGGAAGGTTTAAGGTGTATATAGAGAGATTGACCAAAGTGTGAATAAAATATAAGAGCTGAATTTAAATGTTTTTCTGTGTTTAATGAAATTATAAGATATCGGTAAATTCTTCTGATTGATTCACTTCCTTTTTAGTTCTCTTATTACAGTTTGTCATGACATTCATAGCAAATGGCAGAAGACTTTTCTCTAGAGTTCAGTTTATTGCATTTTTATTGGGAGATAATAAAACTGACTTCCCTAGGAAATAAAAACTCAGCATCTTTGCCCTGAAATGTCTTAATGGTCTAACATTACCAGTGATGGCATTTGTTTTCTTATTGTGGGTAATCATGTTTGTTTTTGCATGTTCAGTTATGATAAACATGTTCTGTGTTTCATATAAAATAGACTTTATTTCAAAGAGGTCTACGAGGGGGAAAAATGAAATAATCAGCTAGTTTTATAGGCATACCAAGCAAAATCAAAGTATAATACTACAAAGTCATTCTTGGGGGGACTGTGATTTAAAACATGGCGTATATCTCTAGCCAAGAAACCACAGATGCTTCAGTTTGCTTTTATTGATTTTACGGTTTATGAATGGGACTTTTTACAAAAAAAAAAAAAAACATTCACTGGTCTTTAACTAGGTTCTCTATATTTCTTCTAATTTATTTGTATCTTCTGTAATTACTTTTGCTATCTTAATTCTAATTTTTCTTGATTTTTTTTCATTATACCAATTTTCATGTCTCTTTGTTTTCCTTCCAAATTTTTATGTTTTCAGAAAAATTTCTTCACTAGGATGCTATCTGACCATTCTTGTGATACAAGTTGGTGTGATGTAAGCTCGAAACAAAGTCACAATGGTAATTTCATATGATATCACTGAAGTCATTTCTGGGATACAAGACAGTAACCAATAAACTGTCTGCAGAGCTTCACTGAATGTTCTCTTTTCCTATTTTTGAAATGTCCATTTACTGGAAAGACTGGTTATTTGTCCTGTGAAATGTAGGTTTTTTCAATTAAATGAAACTTTTCAATTCCACAGAAAACACTGAACTTCTAGGTTAGCAAATCTTACATGTTGTAATTATACTCTCTTAATAGAAAAGCAGGATCGATAGATACCATTATCCTGCATACCGTGCCAACCTATAAATTATGCCGTCTGCACCCCGGTCCCTTTAGATTGCATCAGGTACACTGCTGTAGCAGAGTTCAAACTTTATGATTGCATAGGTTTTAGTATATAGAGAGATGAAATGCGCTTGCCTTGGCCTCATCTCCTTAAAAGGTGTTCATGAATGAGTAGGGCAGCCAGGGCAAAGAAAATAGGACGTTTGCACATCTAGCTGATTCTTTTCTGGCTTCAGGAGCCATTTAAAAAGAAAGAGTAAGCATGAACAAACCAAACCTGAGGCAGTTAATGAACAGATAATTCCCCAAGCATGCATATCACTGCCATTTAACCTGTGTTCAGTTTCACCCCATGACAGATCTTCCCTGTTTTTGTTTCTTTTTAACATATTCTGATAATTTCCATAGCACGTGTTTTCAGAAATTTGATTTTGAAATTGATGGCACCTGTAATTTCTAAGAAATAAGTGGAGGGGTATCAGTTGCATTAGGTCTAACCTTGAAGTTGATCAATTCTTAATTCTCGTGAGACAGTGTTCTTTAGCCATTGCATCTTTAATAGTCTTTTAAACATGTTTATCTTTGAGTTAAAAGTGATTTTTAAAAAACCAAAAAAAAAAGTGAGTACTTTTCCAGAAACAAACTCCACAGTCCTCTATACCATGTACTTATGTGTCTACATGTTAGAGTTATAAAAATACCCAGGATATAAGGGGGGCATGTGATCCATATGAAATAATAACTCTATATTTGGGCTGCAGGATAAAAATCAGATGTTTTTCTAATTTAGGTTCAAAAATAGTTTGAACCCCTAACTCATTTTTTCCTATAGCAATGGTTTGTCGTTATCATATCAACAGATTTCAGCAAGCTCTGTCCTTTTGCCTGGAGGCACTCCAAAATTCATTTAGGTGGTTTATGTAATAGTGGAAAAATTCTTAGAAATGGGACAGGGTGGATATAAGGTAATTGCTTTTTTTTCCTGATGAAATAGTGCCTGTGGGTTTTGGTTTTTTGTTTTTTTGTGTTTTTTGGTAGTAATTTCACAAAGATCTTAAATTGAAATTTAGTGGAGTAATAGGACACACAGGAGTAGCCACTGTTCTGAATTTTATACAGCATGACTGTATCTATGACCTAAGGTTGTAAGTTTCATGGGTTTATTTTTTCAAACTGCCAATTGATTAAGATTTCTTCAGGTTTGACACAAAATCTAGAATCACTGTGATTCTGCTGAGCCAGTTGTGTTGTCAGGAAGACTGTCGAGTTCTTAGTCAAGAGAATGGCTTCCATGGTTTGCTTTCATAGTAAATGGTTTTGGAAATAAAATTTTATGCTCATGCTTACTGAAGTCAGGATCTAAAAATTTATTCAATACTATGAATAATAATAATATGCCACAAAGTATATTAACCATTTGCCTTATACTAGGCCCTTTTAATACTATTTATATACATTATTTCATATAAGCCCCATAATATCCCTTTGAAATAACTACTCTTATATCCTCATTTTCAGATGAGGAACTAAGAAGTTAGAATAAGCCAAGAGAGACACTAGGATAACTCCATCTCAGACAGATCTGACTCTTGACTGCTGCTGACAAATTCTCTTTGTTCTTCTGGGTAGGAAACCCATGAAACAGGAAAGTGGCATGTAGTATACGCTTCTCTAAAATTTTCTTCCTGTTGACATAGTCTGGTTGATAACCATTCTTATACACATTTTTCTCTCTTCTCCTTTTCTAAAATACTATCAATTTTTATAGAAAGAGAAAAGGGAAAATAGATGGTCTTTCCTCCAACTGTGCATGCTGGAAGGGATATGCTGAAAGAGCTACTATTTTGTAGCATGCCTTACCACTGATGGCCCAGGTGTGAAATTCTTCAGCCTTATTTTGTCTGTTTCCCACTGGTGACGTGAAGTCCCTATGCCCTGCTATCAAAGTACTAATGAAGAATTGATGTCAGTTTCTTTCAGCTCTAATTGTAAATACTAGACCAGAGGTATTATTGTAAAAATAAAACTGTGAGATTTTCTCATCAGATATTGAGATATCTGAGCAGTCTGAAAAAGGTGCTGTGTTTCCAGGGATGAAGGAGAAGAGTAGGAGGAGAAAGAACACTGAGCTGGGAGTCATCATATATCCCCAGAGTTAGCAGGGATGCTCTAAGAGACATGTACACACCTGGAAATAGAGTGTAAGTTCACATTGCTGTGAAGGGCTGGAAGAGCCAACCCTTTAAATCCCACTGGTGGTGAAGGGTCGTGAATGTGCTTTCAGGGTATAAAAGCCAGGAGCAGCGTACCCTATTTAGCAGACATGTGGCTCCAGGGCCTTGGCAGGCAGAACAGGTTGGCTATGCGTTGCCATGGTTATTCAGACTCTGCACAGTTACACTCCAGCCCCTTTCCTCCTCACTCTGCTAAAGCACTTGTGCCTCAGATCTCTGAGAAGGGACTGTCGTAAGGGGGTGAAGTGGTCAGGCAGCACAGTGGTCACTGGAAATCTATTAAAATAAGGGTGGGGCAGAATGGAGTGTTTCTTTCTTTGTGTGAACAAACGAGAACATTCTTCCAGGGTGAAGAGGAAACCCCAACCAGTTACATGAAAATGTGAACCTTGCCTGACCACATGAGTACAGGCAACCTAACCCTGCCTACCCTCTACCCTCTGTGTTTTGAAATGTTGGCACTTTCCACTTTCACGTTCTTTTTCATCAAGTGTGAAGTCCTGATTCCATGTCAGTAGTTGATCTCCATTACAAATAATCTTCAGCAAAATATCATTTTCCATAGCCTATTGACTTTGGCACCTGCTCTGTTTACTTAAGCACTCAGTTGATAAGAACAGGAATCTTTGCTGATTTTTACCCAGCGCTGGAAGAGAAAACCTTTTAAGCCAAAAAAAATAACTTTCCTTTGAAACAATACGTTGAAGGAAAAGTGCCAGCTCAGTTGTTATTGGGCGTGCGTTGCATGAGGTTGAAAAATGATGGAGTGGAGAGAAAGGGGGTCTTTGCAGCAAGCAGAAGTAAAGTAACGACAATTAAAGTAGGCAGAGCAAACCTCCAAGGACATGCTGCTACCAGTATTCCTAATAACCCCAGATGGGACCATACTGGGAAGGGATTAGCAGCTGGGAAACTGGTGGGAGGGCCCATGCAGGGACACAGTTACTAGAGCAGAAGTATATCATTAAAGGCTTGGAGATGAAACAAAATCGGAACAATTAGAACAGTGTTGTTAGGACTAACAATGATATTTACCTGTCCCAGTGAATTTGAATTCTTTTCAGTGCCCTTTGTGAGGATAAGAATGACTTCAGAGCATAAGTCGAGTTCTACTTTCTAGGGAACCACAGATCTTGGCTCTCCACAAAGAACTACCCAGAATATGCAGATAATGACACACAGAAGACTATCATTGAACATTTTAAATTCCATGGTAGGGGGATGAGGAATGACCCATACAGTAGGCATCCTGTTTTGAGGGAAGTTTGTTACAAAAATTTTTTTGTTGACCATTGAGAAAAAACAGGTCTTTTATTTGAAAACCTGGGTCTCTCAATCATTTCCTCTCAGATTTTAGACATGCCATATAACTTAGCCAGGTTCTCTTTCTCCATCTTAGAAATGACCTTGTTGAGTAAAATAAAATTTTTTTTTTTTTTTTTTGGAGACAGAGTCTCACTTTGTTGTCCAGGCTAGAGTGAGTGCCATGGCGTCAGCCTAGCTCACAGCAACCTCAAACTCCTGGGCTCCAGTGATCCTTCTGCCTCAGCCTCCCGGGTAGCTGGGACTACAGGCATGCGCCACCATGCCCGGCTAATTTTTTATATATATATCAGTTGGCCAATTAATTTCTTTCTATTTATAGTAGAGACGGGGTCTCGCTCTTGCTCAGGCTGGTTTTGAACTCCTGACCTTGAGCAATCCGCCCGCCTCGGCCTCCCAGAGAGCTAGGATTACAGGCGTGAGCCACAGCGCCCGGCCGAGTAAAATAAAATTTTAAGTGTAAATTCATAAATGCAGGTTTGGTTAGAAAGAGGGAATATGAAGTTACACATACCTGTGAAGGTCTAGGAAAGGGTAACATTGCTTGGTTTTTTTCCCAGTAAACATTTATTGAGCTCTTATGAGGTGCCAAGCACTTTAGTAGGGGCTGAGGAGGGGAGAAAAGAAAAATGATTGTCCTTGTTTTCAAGAAACTCGTGGACTCTGTGTGGGACAGACATGGCAGGGGAGATGCACAGTGGACTGTTGCAGTGAGGAGACAGGAGCGACCGTGCCTAGGAAAGCCTGCAGAGAAAAAGAGGCATTTGAGTTGGTCTTGAAGGACACATAGCAGTTTTTACAGGTAGGCAAAGGGCATCCAAGGCAAAAAGAAGGTCAAAGAGAGAAAGCATGGATGTCTGCATGGGCTTGCCAGGATTGGGGAACGGAAAGGAGGTTCATGTGGCTAAGAGTAAAGGCACAGAATAGGAAGTGAGGTGAGAAAGTTAGGAGGGTCCACGGGGTTCAAATCAGAAAAGTTTTGTCCTGCAGATCAAGGGGAGCTGTAGGAGCGCTTTAAGCAGGTGAGTGATGTGATTGGGTTTATGTTCACCAGAAATCATCCCATCACTGTGTGGGGCATAGATTTGAAAGAGATTCTCCTGGGTGCAGGAAGATGCGTATAGAAGCTATTGTTGTGGTCCAAGCAGGAAAGCATGAGGTCCAGATCCAAGGCATTGGAAGTAGAGGTGGAGAGGAGGGAAGCAATGAGAGATGAGCATGAAGGTGACTGAAGAACACTTAGTGACTAATTACTTGGAAGTGGTGGATGTGGGAGGCCAGGAGGAGCCAACGTTTCTGGCAGAAGTGACTCAGTGAATGAGGGCACCAGGGACTGTGACAGATAAAACAGAAAGAAGACCAACTTTGGGGGCAGAGAGGCAGAGGGGGAATATTGGGATAGAAGTACCTATAGTTGTCGGGTGGAGTGTGGAGCAGACATTTGGAAGTACTGACCTGGAGCATAGGTGAAAAGCCTGGATAGAAAGAAAGATAAGGTGCCCCTGGAACTGTAGAGCAAGGAGAAAGTACTATCAGAAAAATCATAAAAGAACATAGTTTTAGATGGAGTCGTCAGTACAGTATTATCAATTACTGCAAAAAAAAAAAAAAGCAGAAGTAAGAGAAGAACTAAAAAGGGCGCATTGGATTTGCTCATCTTCAGCCAGCTCTTGCCCTGTGGAAGCGCAGTGGAGGTGGAGGAGATGTTACAGCTGGGGCTGAGGGGTGGGAACCGGGCAGAAAAGCCAGCACGGATGACCGCTTTCGTTTGGCTGGGAGACGAATTAGAAAGACCAGCAGGTGACGGATCTGTGGACTTAGGTTTAAACCGAGGCTTTATTTATAGTCTCCACATGACTACTCATCAAACTCCCCATCCCACCTCAATAGCAAGATTTCGTCTGTGGCTTAGAGGAGGTGGTACACTATGAGGTATATAAAATCTTTGGTGTTGCATTATTTCTAATTTTTTGAATAGTTTTCGGATGCTTGAGAGTCATGGTTTAATTCAGCCATCCCTGCAGTGAGATCTTATGTTCCTTTCTGGAAAGGCCCTGGGAGTCATCAGTCATCCTCTTCTACAGTTAAATAAGAGATGTCCTTTGCTGTTGGCTAGAGCTGGGAGGGGGGTGCTATTCTGTGACTCATGCGTTCTCATTCACAGCATGTTGAGCAACGCACTTGGTACTAGTGCCTAATAAAGCATGCTGAGGATGTTGTCACTGAGCTTGAATTTTCCTCAATGGGGCTGGATTTCTGTCACCACACATTTTTCTTCATGCCACACTCTGAGACACTTCTCAATGAAACCTTTGTCCTTTTTCCCCTTTATAATGTCTGGAATAGTATCTTCTTTAATGTATCATTGCATTTTGCTGCCGAATACTTGTCTCTGGTTGTGAGTTGGATTTTTAATGTTGCTAGTGTTTGTTCCTTTTTCTTTTTCCCCAACAAAGAATGCCTTGGAAAGTCTTTCATCCCCCTGGAAAGCCTTTCATCCCCGCCCCCTCCAGACTGCCTTAAGGGAGGCAGAAGCCGTCCACAGGGCAACTCATGATGCAGACGTTGGCTCTGATGAGAGGCCAATGCCACAGCCCTCAGAAGGGCAAAGGCCTGGTCCCTGGATAGACAGCTCCTTGTTCCCACCACACTAATTAATTGTCATCTCAGAAGGGAATGAGACCAATTGTTCCGGCATTGCCCCGGCCAAGCCGACTCTGGAAGAGGTAGTAAGCTGCCAGCTTTTCTGCATTTGGCCAGGAATCTGTATCCCGGCAGTCTGTCGGGGGAAACAAGCCAATTTGGGGTTTGAAATGCTGCCTCAGATGCCAGCAGTGGGGTTGTTTGTTAAGAGAGCTATACCCTAAGACTCTAGTGCAATGCCTTGAAGTCCTGTGAGAGTGGTCTGAATTCAGACCCATGAAAGTGTGTGCTTTGCTTCGGAAGTGGAAGTTGCCCTACACAAGTGGGCCTGCGAGTCAGCTTGTCACTGAATTTATAATCTTTATTCTTTTATTTTATTTATTTTTATTTTTTGGAGACAAGGCCTCACTATTTTGCCCAGGCCGGGCTCAAACTCGTGATCCTGCCATCTCAGCCTACTGAGTAGCTGGTACAACAGGTACGCACCAGTGTACCGGCTTCTTTCTTTCTTCAACTTAAATGAGGAGGAAGAATGTGGTGTTCGTAGATGTTAAAGCTCTGTAGGAGACGTTACTGGATACGCTGGAGAAAGAACTGTGATTATTAGACTCTTGGCAGTGGCTTCACAGTGGGTCTAAGGTCCTCCATGACTGGCTCAAATTCTAGGCATCCAACACAACTATGTCTCCTAACACCTAAAATGACATGGTCTTGAAGGGACAGAAGAATGGAGAAACCTTTACCTAAGGTCAGAACTGCTGCTAACACTTAGAGTGTTTTCATTAATTAATTTCATTAATTAATTTCTTTGTGCAAATGAAAAAAAGCATCCCCAGACCCTTGGGCAGGCAGATAACACAAAGGGGCTTATTCCTGACTAACCAAGGCACATGGCTTGGTGAGAGCATGCCGGCTGGGTTCAAGGCCCCAGTTTCATCCCTACCAGGTGCCTCTTTGTACAAGGTACAAAATGCATACATGTAGGACCTATATAGGCGTTTGCCTTGACAACAAACTAGCTTGTAGGTATTTGCAACCAGTTGAGCAAATCCTTATTTTATCTACTCACTCTTCATTCCCAAGCTAAGGAAACAACAAAAAAAGTTCATCCATTAAAGAACTAATTGTAAGTGCCCCACCTTAACAGTGTTCTTAAGGAACTCTATTTTTTTAAACCATTTTTCTTTCCTTGTAAATTATACTACCCACCCTTCCTTTTTGATATCTGCTATAGCAAATCATAAGGCAACATTCTGCCCACAGGACATGGTCTTTAAAGGAGTCATTTCCTCTTCCATCTCCTCCGGGCCATTCCCATCGTGTTTTTCGTGGCACTGGCAACAGGAATGCACATTGAATAGCAGCACTGAAAAGGCACTTTGTTGTTTATGTTATTACTGTGGGTTTGTCTCTGCCTAATAATTAGTGTTTCCGGCTTTCTGAATTTATTTGCCAAAATATTTTGCAGGACTTTCGTGAACAAATAAGGGATGTTTCTAGACATAACTGACCACTGCCTTGCAGGCTGAGCAAACAGACTCCTGACTATCTGAGCATTTTGGAATCGATTTGCTCAGGGCAAGATTATCCTAGTAAGGAAAAACCTTCAAAAGCACTAGTTTAGTGTTGGTATGCCAGTGACCGCAGTTCCAGGAAGGGTGAAGTAGTCCACTGTTCTCAGGACAGGATGGATCATTGTTGGGGGGAGGGGGGTAAGTTCATGGGTTGTACTGGCAAAAGCCTGGTCCAGTCTGAATTCCATCCCAGCAAAGTTCCTGAGCTTCTGCTTCCTCTTCTATAACATGAGATAGTAACAGTAGCTCATAGAATTGTGGCTGAGGGTAAAATGAAAGAAAATGTTTATAGAAGTGCTTTGCTAACTCTAAAACATTACAAAATGTTATTTATGTTGGACTCTATGGCTGCTGTTCTACATGGAAGATTAAGCAAGGCGAGATCCTTATTCACGATAGTTAGATTAAAAGGGACCTGTGCTTTGCTCTCTGCTGCATTCGCGGAGAAAATAAGGTGATAAATAGTTCAGTCATCTCCCTGTCCCCTTCATGACATACCTTGCCCTTTTAACCAGTTCTCTCTCTCTCTCTCTCTCTCTCTCTCTGCCTTATTCTTTTGGTTCTTCTTTTTCTTTTTCTTTTTCTTTTTTTTTTTTGAGACGTAGTCTCACTCTATTGTCCCGGCTAGAGTGCCGTAGCATCAGCCTAGCTCACAGCAACCTCAAACTCCTGGGCTCAAGCAATCCTTCTGCCTCTGCCTCTTGAGTAGCTGGGACTACAGGCATGTGCCACCATGCCCGACTAATGTTTAATATATATTTTTAGTTGGCCAATTAATTTCTTTCTATTTTTAGTAGAGACAGGATCTGGCTAGTTTTGAACTCCTGGCCTTGAGTGATCCACCTGCCTTGGCCTCCCAGAGTGCTAGGATTACAGGTGTGAGCCATCATGCCCTGCCTGCCTTATTCTTTTGAAGAGGTCTTCTAGTTCCACCCAGGATTGCCCAAGCCTTTTTGGACCCATTGAATGCTCGTAAGGATCTCTCTCTTCAATCTTCTTTTTTTCTATCGTAATCAACCAGCTTGTTCTTCTAGCTGGATGAGAACAACTCCAATCCCCACAAGTGTGCAGGTGAATGCAGCAGGCAGGGTGAGAGGGATTGGTGGGATCACTGCAGACTGGAAAGCCCTGTTCCTCCAAAGGGGGCAGCTCTGTTTCAGCCAGCTCTTGCTTTGTGGAATTGCCGACCCTGACTTGCTACCTATCTGATTTTTTAAGAGAAGGCAGAAATCAGGTGTTTATGGGAAATTCCTGCCACCTATTTTTTTTTTCTTTTTTAAGGACAGGGTCTCATTATATTGCCAGGCTGGTGTCAAACTCCTGGCCTCATGTGATCCTAACAAACTGCTGGGATTATAGGCATGAGCCACCATACCCAGCATTCCCCATTTTTAATGTTAGAAGCTATCTCAATATTTTTAAAATTATATTATGCAAACCAACAAAGTGTGGCCAAACAACACATTTGTGAGCTGTTTTTCACCACCGGAGGCTGGTGGTTTGTGACCTTCTTCAGATCTTTGAGCACATTGTGATGTGTGCCTCATTTCCACAGATTGACAATGCTCAACTAGAGCATCCACCTTCTCTCCTGCCTCTGACTCTCTAGTTTCACTTAGCCACATTTCTCTTTGATCTGCTGTAAGGTGGCTCCCACTCTGAGCAACAGCTCTTTCTTTAGTTGACAGTGATATTTTTAGTACCTGCTTATCTATATTAGCGTAGACCTCTCTGTTTCCAGGCCTCTTGTGCTAGACCCTCCAAGACGCCACTCTTCAAGCAAGGTGATGACTTCTCATACCAGTCACTCTCCATCCATTGCAAATTATTTATATTTAGTAAAATTTTATAATAGGTGTCTTTGCTTCTTTCAGTATTTCTGCATGAGGAGGTCATCTTTCTAATTATTACTATTTTTTTTATTTTTTTATTTTTTTTGAGACAGAGTCTCACTCTGTTGCCCAGGCTAGAGTGCCATGATGTCAGCCTAGCTCACAGCAACCTCAAACTTCTGGGCTCAAGCAATCCTCCTGCCTCAGCCTCCTGAGTAGCTGGGACTACAGGCATGCACCACTATGCCCGGCTAATTTTTTTCTATATATTTTTAGTTGTCCAGCCAATTTCTTTCTATTTTTTTAGTAGAGATGGGGTCTCGCTTTTGCCCGGGCTGGTCTCAAACTCCTGAGCTCAAATGATCCGCCCGCCTCAGCCTCCCAGAGTGCTAGGATTACAACTTTCTAATTATTATTATTTTTTTTTTATTACTTTTTTTTTCTTTTACAGTTCATTCAGCATCAGAAACTTTCTAATTATTAATAACGAGATGGCTATGAGACTGTGAGGGAAGGATGGATACATACCCTGTAGTTATACAATGAACTTTAAATCATGTACCTTAAAGTAACTTTAGGGGTTCATATGAGGATATAACCGTGCTCACATGAAACTACTAGGTTTTTAAAATTTTGTTTTGTTTGTTTATTTTTAGAGACAGGGTCTGATTCTGTCACCCAAGCTGGAGTGCAGTGGCCTGATCATAGCTCACTGTAACATTGAATTCCTACTTTCAGTCTTTTTTCCTGCCTCAGCCTCTGGAATAGCTGGGACTACAGGTGGACGCCACCATATCCAGCTAATTTTTTAGATTTTTTTTTTTTTTGTAGAGATAGGGGTCTTGCTATGTTGCTCAGGCTGAAAAACTACTTTTAAAAATAATATCCACAATGGAACTGGTTAGATTTTCTAATGTGTTCAGCAGATACTTACCAATTTAACCTATATTTCTTCGTGATGCCAGATGAATTATAAGGAATTTCCATTATTCATCTCAAGTTTCTAATGAAATAATTACACTGAAGGAATTCACCATGAAGAATTTTATTTAAAAAAGGAAGCCCCAGCTCCAACTTAGGTTCAACAATTGATTCTGACACTGGTTCATTACAAAAAACAAACAATAGACATTACTAGTGAAGAGAGAAATGCAATACCATGTTATATTTTCTGACAAAAAGTGGAGCCAAGAACTCCTCCAAAAATGGCTTGTTTTAAAATCTCTAGTTCTGTGAGTTATATTTCTAACCAATCACAGTCTTGAAATGCTAAAAATAAAAAAGTAATTTCATGTTAGGGTAACATGCACTAACTGCATGTTAGTGCAGTTTAGAAACACTTTCATGTATAGTATCTCACTTAATGTCCATCGTTTTATAATGAGGTAGATAAAATAGTTTTTAAAATGATTGCTAGTTTTATTTTATACATTAAAAATAAAGATCTTCAGGGATGTTATTAATAAACAAGTTGCCCAAGGGCATAAAGATAGCAGGTAGTATATTGAGATTCTAATTCACATTGTCCATTTTTAATTTCTTCCAATAGTTGTGATTTTCAGAATATTAGAAATCCATCTTATACTCAGCAGCTGATTAAAGCTGGAAATTTTCTGATTAGAATTTATTCGGATGATTCATTTTATTCCTATGCATTTGTCTCTGGTTAAAACACGTATGTCACTGGAGAAAATAATATAAAAACCCAATCAGTTGAATGGATCTTTCTTTTTCCTAGATATCATTTTAATGGAGGATAGGTCCAGAGTGGTTGGAGTGGTTGAGGAGGAGAACAAGGAACTCCTTCTTACCTCTTTCATTTGGCCTTGATGTTGTCCTCTTGCCCAGGGGTGGGATCATTGCTTTAGAGGTGAAGCCCCTGCTACTTCCCCTTGTTTCTACCAGGTGAGGACTTAAAGCTGCCATTAGTACACCATAACTTTCTAGGGAACAGGCCATCTGATGACCTGAGGTTGGTATTCTCTTTATATCTTAGGAACCCAAAAACCTGGAATCTCTGTGAGTTCCCCCTAAAAGGAATTAAGCCCAGACCTGGGAGTTGTGTTCCTTACTGTCTTCTTCGCAGAATGCAGGAGAGTAATTTGGCACCAGTTGGATTCTGCCAGAATGGTGGGGTGTGGTCAGTACAAAAATTTTCTGAGTTGTAAGGAGATCCTGGTAGGATAACAAAAGCACACATACTCTGAGCCACATATTTATCCAGGCTCTCAATTAAGGGCCCCGAGAGGGAGCTGCAAGTGGAAGCTAAGGGTATTAGGTGGATTAGTCTGATGAATAAGTCATGGCACGACCCCATGCAGAAAACATGCCCAGAAATGGCTGTTTAAATTGTGCCCAAAAGAAATGACACAGTGGCCTGGAAATTCATCCCCATTCTTGTATGTTTGTTACATTTCCAAACAAACCTTCAGGTTCTTCCTGAAGGTTTCCTTTACAGACTTCCTTTACCTAGAAAACCAATTTCAGAATAAATGGTTTACTTGAGGTCAATTTCCACTGACTTCATAGGGCAAATGTGGCACACTACCCTACCCTAAAGGTCAGCATCCTTCCCACTCATGCTTCTGCTCAAAGCCCCTTTGCTAATTCTCATCTGGAGCAGGACTGACAGCCAGTGCCTTCTATAAACAGCAAAATCATCATTCCCTTATCTGGGAATTACTTTGGTGGGCTCTGTGAGAGCAATAAAGAAATTATTTTACTAGTCTTTGACCTCCCAGTAAAACCAGGCCAGCTCTGCAAAGGCCTGCATCTCTCACCTTAACACCCTCCCGCTCACTCAGCCCCAGCCTCCACAACTGTCTCTGAACACGGCCTTCCTCCTGCCTAATGCTCTCTTAGTCTGCCTGAAACTGTCTTCCCCCAGATACCTACAGGGCTTGCTTCCCCACCTCCTTGACAGGGAGGAAATCAGGCCAGCAGGAGGAGCAGGGAGATGGTTGGTCGCATGCTTTGTTTCAGTGCCACCATAATGACCAAGGATGGCTTAGATTGATTTTAGGTAATGCCATCTAACCTTCTTAAGATCCGGTTTTTAAGTCTTTCCGATTATATTATTAAAAAGGCAACAACGCATTAAACAAAAACAGATTAGATTATACATCCCTTAATTTATGTGTACTTTTATTTCTGTCTGCAGGTATTCATAAAAGCTTTGAGTTCGCACTTCACGGTCTGTCATTTGAGTCCATTCAGTAGGCATGGAGGGACTGGCATTGGAGGGAATGGGGTCTAGTTAGGCAGCTTTTTTACTGGCATTGCGGTGGATCCGTGTGGTGCCTCTAATAATGGATATCTTTGCACTGAGAATATATCTGGAGTTCTAGGAGCCTGGCAGAAGGTACACATACTCATCGGAGCCTTGCAAAAGATGCATATACTCATCACAGTATCCCAGGATTCCAAAAGCCATTCTCAGTGTGGATTGGGCCACACACCTGGAGGTCTCAATGTCACTGAGGGGCTGTCCTGCCAAAGCTGAGAGAATCCCAAAGCCCAGGAGTCAGCAGCTGGGGAACCAGGGGAACATCTCAGCCCCCTCAGCCTTAGGAAGTGTGCCTATATTTCCAGACTTCTCTGTTTCTTTAGACAGGCTTCAACAAAGCATCTCTAAGACATAGCAAATAGAAATCAGAATTAAGAAAATCTCTTTTCTCTAAAACAAAGTTGTTTTCCATCCCCAAATATTAATTGGGGTTCTTTCTACATTCCACTCAATAGCATGTCTAAACTAGTTTTGATGAGAACCGGATTCATTTTCTTAGCCAAGGAATGTTGTTTGTTAAGTCTGTGCCCTTCTGCTCACACTGTACTGTCGGGATTGATCTAGCCTTAAAGAGGGAACTCATTTGATGGTTTCAGTTCAACTGTCCTTGCTATGATTAGAGTCCTGAAGTCTAGGTTGTAGCTCTCATCCCAGTACAAGGCTAGCAGAAGATACTACTGCCCTTCCCTAAGAATAGCCAGAATGGGGACTGAGGGTGTTGCAGCTCTGATAGCTCTCTGTAAGGGGAAAGACAAAGAGTTCAATTTAATATAATTTCGTATGGCAGAGAACTCCCCCTAGAGGAATTTGATTTATTGAAAATTAAACTTAACAGGCCACATAGTTATTAAATGATTTCTAAGCCATACACCTGCAGATGAGTTTAAAAGGCTATTGTTGTTTTTATTAATTTGGCATACATCATGCAAAGCTTCCTGATAACCAAAACTGAAGCCATGTTTTTGAGCAGTAGAGGGCACTCCCAACTTGAAAACAGACTAGAAGAGCTTTATCTTGCCAAGAAACCACTGGGCATTCCTGCTAAGAACTTATTTATGACTCAGTTTCTCCCTGTTCTTAAAAAGAAAACTTAAGATTGGTGCCTAGTCACTCCTATGTAATGAAGGTCATATGTCAGAAGACTTTCACCAGTGCCAAACTGTGTCTTTTGAAAAGATGGCATAATTTACATATTATTTGTTTCACTCACTCATTTTATTTATGTGTTTAATTACTCATAATATTTGGGCACAACTCTTGAGAAATCTAAAACAAATAATAAATGTTTATTATAGATTCCTTATGTAAAAAGTCTAGGGTTCAACTAAGTTGGAGGCAAAGAGGGAAAAAGAACATTACAATAAAATATAATGCCTACTCTGAGAAATATACCTGAAAGGAACGTTTATACAAAATTGCAGTGATTTTGTCCAATTTATTGTGTGAAAATTGCAGAATGATGATTGTTCCACTGCCAGTCATTTCCTTGTGGCCATGCTGTTTTAAATATACGCTGAGAGCTTTGGGCTTTTTTTCCTCCCATTTGCCCTTGCAGGAAATTTCAGCTCAAAATTTGACTCCAGTGTGAGATGCTGGATAATTTTTTATTTAAATGCTTCCAATGCCTATTTTTAATACCAGCCTCTCGCTACAAAGCAGTTAAGAAAGGTTTTGTTTTGTGTATAGAGTTTTTTCTTTTCCTCTTATAGGTCAGCATAAACTCCCATAGGGGGCAGAAAATATTATTGAAAATTCTTTGTGTGTGTGTGTGTGTGTGTGTGTGTACACATGTGCTTCAGTCCAATTTGGTTGGACTGAATTTTTTTAAAGCATGAATACATGAGGCATAATGTCTGGGCTCCACGGGTAACAGCATGGGCTCAGCAGCCACTGGTATAAGGAGTGCTGTTCCATCCACCATTCATCTCTCCTGAAAGTACGGTTAATACTCCTTGTATGGTACTCAGGCGTGGCCTGTCTGGCTTGCTTTTCTTCCTGCCTCCTTTTCATCTCTCTTCACTGCTCTCCCTGAAGGGAGAAGAAGAGCATGAATTGTGACTCCAGGCTCAAAGAATAAAGGAACTGCCCCTGCCAACTCAAGGTCTGTGCCCAAATCATCTCCCTCTTACCTCTCCCTTTGAGACTAGCACATTGTCATGACCTAGAATATAAAACTAGTAATGGAAGGCTGATAATTCACCCGTTCATTTATTTGTTTGTTTCAAAATGTTTGATTCAGATACAAGACTGTACATAACATACGTTAGTTATAAAATAATCAGATGCGCACATCTGCACCAAATACCCAATTCATGAATAAGAACAAAGATAATAACATGCACCTATCTACATGCTAATCCATTCATTGTTTTTTGAAGGAGGTAATAGTCCATTTAGAAGTACATGAATTCTTTCATATCACCAGACTATGTCTTTAAAAACATCATTATTCAGTCAACCATTTACTGAGTACACTATGCATCCAAAATGGCAGAGGAACTGCAACATTTTCTTAAAAAATGAAACATGTACTTCTTGAGCATTTTGCAGAAAAAATGTCTGGGTTTCCAGAGAGGAAAAATGAATTAAAGATGAATCAATGAGTCATTTGGAAAGGTTATACTATCCAGTTGGCTGTGAAGAAAGTAAAACAGACAGTCAAAAGTTGAACTTGGCCTTTTCCGAAATCTCATAAGTATTAAAAAACAAAGTTCTCTGTCATTGTACCTTGGGTACCTGAATGCTGAAGTATTAGGGGAGGCACTTTTGGGTTAATATTCTAATTAAATGAATAGTTCTTATGTATTTTTTTTAGCACTTAACACACTTAAAAGCTTTTAGCCCACTGTGGGGGAAAGTAGTTATTTTTAAGTAGAAAATTTTCACCACACCCAAATCAATTCAGATGTTTTCTCCAAGCAAAGTAGAGCAAACCCTATCTATCGAAGCTGTACCCGCTTCTGGTTCTCTCCAGTTCGTGGGTCCCCGTTCATGTCACGGCACAAATGATGCTTCAGGGCGGGCGTTACATGAGAGTGCTGCTATATCGACAGCAGTCCCGGGAAGATTTCAGTACCTCAAGACAGCGCACGTTGGAAAGTGAAACATGACCTTTTTGGGAAAACCTGTATTTAAAATAAAATCAGATGGGGAATTCAAATCAGAGTTTGGCCTGAGTATGAAGGCTGTAACTTGGAAGTGTCACATCCCTTAGCCTTCTCTCTCCTACAGCATACTCAGCCTGGGACTTTGGGTACCTGGTAGCTCATAGTCTCTGGATAAAGTTGAGAGGCATAATGATTTACAGAGAGCCGAAGTTTATCATACAACTCTAATTATCTTAGTCTCAAACAAGCTAATGAAGGATTGTCTGAAATAAAGCAATATTTGAATGGCCACCGCATTTTACTATAAAAATTGAGACTCTTGATGAGGTGTTACAGGTCTTGATTAGTCAAGTCGAACTTCTAGCTTTGGTTAACATATGGTTCAGAAGAAAATTTGATTATCACCATTCACTAGGTGCTGTAGCAGCTGACCACATATTGCTGGTGGTGAACAAGGCTTGTGGGGAAAGAAAAGATAGAGTCGGGAACTAGAAATGGAAGCTCTAGAGCAACAGGGAAGGGGAAGAGGCAGTCTCCAACCCAGCTAGCATGGACCCCAAGGAAGATGGTCATGAAGAGGGCGCCATGTGAGTTCAGTCCATGCATCTCTTGATGAAGAGTCTGTGCTTAGAAATTAAAGTTTGTTTTTATGGTAAAATTTTTTTCCTCATCAGAGTCACACATGCTATCTACAAATCATCTTCTCTACAGAATTCTGTTAAAAATGCTAGCTACACTACAGTGAAACATGGTTGGTGTTCTTTTTTTAATGTATACGTTCATTTCTATTAAATTGTATGAGTAATGCAGTTCTTTGTAGACAAATCAGAAAATGCCAGTAAAGATCAATTTAAAAATTAAAATCATCTAGTATCCTGCTAGATATAATCTCTTAATATGTTGCTGTATTTCTTTTGGGATTTTAATTTATGCATATAGATTTTTAAAATAAAAGTGGTATTTTACAATCTACTTCTAATATTGTATTTTTAGCATTTTTCATGTCAGTCAATATATTTAGAAATTATTGTGATGCTTTTTTTAGGGGGGTTGGGGAGACAGGGTCTCACTCTGTTGCCCAGGCTAGAGTACAGTGGCATCATCATCATAGGTCACTGCAACCTCAAACTCCTGGCCTCAGCAATCCTCTCCTAAGTAGTTGGGATGACAAGCGAGTGCCACCATGCCCAGCTAATTTTTATATTTTTTGTAGAGACAGAGTCTTGCTATGTTGTTCAGGCTAGTCTTGAACTCCTGTCCTCAAACAATCCTCCTGCCTCAGCCTTCCAAATTGTGGGATTATAGGCGTGAGGCACCTGGCTTCATTTCGATGCTTTTTTAAGAATAATGATTTTATTCCATTTTCTGGAAAATAGTACACTATTGTTTTTTAAAAGTCAATCATATGAAGAAACAACAGTGAAAAGTCACTCATAATCCCACGCCTGAGAAATAGCTGTCATCAGCGTTTGGCGAATATCATTCCAGATGGATAGGAAGACTGATTAACTTATTATATCTTTCCATATAAATATTTTACATATATATAATTATTTAACTTAATTTTACTTGAACTAAGAAGTAGTAGAAAGAAATTAAGAAGACCCCAAAGAAAAGTCACTAAATTTCAGATACCCATTTCTTTTTACACGAAATTAGTTCCTAAAAGGTCCTCCTACAACTGAAAGTAAAAGATTATAGAAAACATCATAGTTTTGAAATTTAAATTGTACATTTCAAACCAGGTATAGTAGCTAAAACCTGTAGGCCCAGCTATTTGAGAGGCTAAGGCAGGAGGATTGCTCGAGTCCAGGAGTTTGAGGCTGTAGTGAGCTATGATTGTGCCACTACACTCCTGACTGGGCAACAGAGAGAGATTCCATCTCTAAAAATAAAAATTTTAAAAAACTGTACATTTCAATTTTAGGGCTCATCTATTTACTCATTGCCATGAAAGATAGAAAATTAGAAACTTTTATGTCCTCTTTCACCTACCTTTCAGCATATGGTTATATTAATATTTTTTATAGTATCAAGATGAATAGTATTATCAGTGTGTTTATAAATATAATTTCCACAACTTTAGTTGTATAGATACAGGTTTTACTACTAGCTTAAATAGATACAGTTTAATAGTAATAGTTATATATAAACTATATATGGTATACTTTAAATAGATACTACTAGATTTAATAAATACAGGATTTACTACTACTTTACTAATTTCATAGTAATAGTTTATATATAAACTATGATACTTAATAGTTTCAATAGGTACTAGATTTCAATAGGTAATAGATTTGGGAGTTATATTTAATTCATGCTAGGGTTTTTTGTTTTTGTTTTAAGACAGAATCTCACTCTGTTGCCCAGGCTAGAGTGCCATGGCATCAGCCCAGCTCACAACAACCTCAAACTCCTGGGCTGAAGGGATCCTCCTGCCTCAGCCTCCCAAGTAGCTGGGGACTACAGGCATGTGCTACCATGCCTGGCTAAGTTTTTCTATTTTTAGTAGAGACAGGGGTTTCGCACTTGCTCAGGCTGGTCTTGAACTCCAGACCTCAAGCAATCCTCTAGCCTCAGCCTCCCAGGGTGCTAGGATTATAGGCATGAGCCACCGTGCCCAGCCTAATTCATGCTAGTTTTGAGCCCGGGTCATCCTTGTGAAGCAAAACCTGGGCAAAACCCTGTAGTTGGTTCGTGAAAATCTTACTTGCTCATATTCTTATTGTTACAATTAATATTGACAAACTCTAAGAAGGTGGATTAAATGAATAGAAGTCAGTAAGTTTCGTTTTCCATTAAATTTGTATTAAGTTAGAAAGGATCATTTTGTTTTTGAAGTTTTTATTCTATTTTCGTAATAAAACCCCACGGCCCCAAGGAAAATTTTATTTTTCTCGTGTGGCAGTCAATGTGTTAATAACAGGATTCACTGCTAGTTGTTTTCTCAATTTGACTGAATTTAAATATCTTGTAGTTTTGTTTTTATTATTTTAAGAATGGTCGATACCTTCTTACCTGTTGAGATTTTTGCTGAGTTCCCTCCTTACTCTATAGACATTATTCCAGTATCTTCTGACATTGATAATTAGAAGACAGAGGCCAATAAGACATTTTCTTCCTCTGGAACCTGGCTTGCTTTTTCTGCCTAAAAGTTTGGTATAAAATTTTAAAAAAGAAATGAAACATTATTTCAAACAGAATGACATTACTTAAAGAACAGTGTTTGCTCCGCTCTGAAGAATCTATTTCAAACATGGCCACACATTTCATATATCAAAGTTCACTGTTAGAAAAGAAATCCTACTACTTTCTTACTCTCCCTAACTTTAAGAATTTGACCAAATAATACAATCAGAGGATATCTGAAAGGATGTTAGATTTTCTTGGAATTGGAAGAGAGAGCTTTGTTAGATCCAGGGATATCAGGAAATAAGAATATTTAGAGGTAAAATGTAGGAAAAGGTTTGCAGGCCTAATGTACTACACCTGATTTCCATCCAATCCATAATCCTCAACCACATTCTCCAAATATACCTGTCTAGATTGGTTATTTGGCCATAAATTGACAATAGTGAATGTTCAAATCTTAGATTTCTTTTCTTTCTCTTTTTTTCTTCTCCATACCTTAAAAATCATCTGGCCAGAAAGCTTATTTTGCATTTACTTTTTGAAACATTCCCACTATATCAATAACCTAGAATCACCATCTTCAGCTTCTTTATCTAAAATGTATACACAAATACCTTTTTCTTGTGTCTCCATTATTGAGGTATCGTTACAATGCAGACACTCTGGATTCAATATTGGCTTTGCCATTTATGAGTTGAGTCACTTTGGACAAGTTATTTAACAAATTTTCCACCCCCCCTTCAGTTTTCTGAGCTATAAATGGGGTTAATAATAGTATCTACCGTATGGTTGTTGTATGGATTAAATATATACTCTGTGTAAAGTACTTAGAACATTGCCTGCCTGATACATGGTCCATGATCAATCAAAAATAGCAATTTTTTCTATCTTTACTATATATAGTTACACATACATAATTTTATACTATATAAAAAACTTCTCTACTTTGGTTCAGAATGGCACTATAAAAGTGATATTCCCATCCCAGTATTGTTAAATCATTAGATTTAAAGTATTAGATTTCCTCTCCTTACTAGTCATTTATAATCTGAAGAGTTAGTAACAATTGGGTAAATATACAGTTGCTGTTTGTTTTTTGTTTTGGTGGAAGTTTAATCGTCACTTAACTTTACAAAGGGACGATATCACCCAGTACAGTAATTCTCCTTATCTGCAGTTTCGCTTTCCATGGTTTCAGTTACCTGTGGTTAACTGTGGTCTGAAAATATTCAATTGGAAAATGCAGAAACGAAACACTTTGTAAGTTTTAAATTACATGCTATTCTGAATATGGTTATAAAAATCTCACGTTGTCCTGCTCTATCCTGTATGCGCTGTGAATCATCTCTTTGTCCGGCATATCCACCCTGTACAGTATTATGTATAGGAAAAAACATTGTATTTATAGGGTTTGGTATCATATTATACACGATTTTCTGGCATCCACTGAGGTCTTGGAACGCATCCTCCTCATTTCCCCCTCATTTTCTATTTAAATGGTTTTCCATTTAAATTGAGGAGGACTACTGTAATGTGTTGTGTTCATCTAAAGTTGAAAAATCAACCAATATGAGGACAAAATTTGCCTGTGTAGTCCTCTTAAAACTTAATTAGCATAAGGACCTAAAAGTAGATCTTCACTATTCTCATTTCCCTAGTCAGGTTTTTTGTGTTTTGTTTTTTGTGTTTTGTTTTTTAAGGCAGATTGGGGGTGGGGCACAGGTTTTTATTCATTCTGAAGACTGTTTTTACTAACAGGTACACTGGAAGAAAGTTCTTGGTAATCTGTGGAAATGTCAGAAATCACTACTTTTCCTATACCCGGCATCTAGGCCAGGAATCAGACTGCCACAGGACATTTTAAACAACTGGGGACCTAGGCTTTGTCTTCAAAGTAAGGTTTGCAATTTCTTCTAAAGTAAACTAGGGTTACAGAATGTGGTGCATTAGCTCTGGCCAACTATGTGGAACTCTGCAGTATTCTGTTTAAAAAAAAAAAAAAGAGTCATAGAGTATTTGAAAGAACAGTCTCCGATTTTAGAAATCGTATACCAAAAACCATACAAGCCATAGAATCTCAATTGAAGTTGACCTAAAGATATCTGCTTAGAATCAGAAAACAAACAAATGTTTTAAAATGCCACTTTTATTTAACAGTTCATCTTGTGTGTCATAATTAATCTCTCAATAGCCAGTGTTTCTTTTGAATGGTTGTAAACTATAGGAGAGCAAAGATGAGGAAGTACAATATATTATAACTGAGCCCCCTTCATCAGAGCTCACCTGCTGTGCATTTAAGGGCCAAGACTAAAATCTTAAACTGCTATATTTCAGCAGGTACAAATGAATTGTTGTAGTATGATGTTAAGTCATTATTGTGAAATTATTATTACTTATTTTCTATTTTAACACTATGAGAAATTTTGACATTCAATGTCAAAAACTGATACTATTTATTGGTACCCAATACCCAAGTTCTAAATGTATTATTACATATGTTAAAATATTTTTCTCTATGTTAAAAAAAAAAAAAACCAATCTCAACACCATTTTCCATGTGGTTTTAATTTTATCAGACTGTAGGAATTTTGGAAACTGGCTTTGCCTAGATGTTGGAAGAAGATATTTTTTCCAGAACAGCCAAGTCTTTTCATATTTTAACTATTGGATCAGCTTCTTCTTCTGTAGAGTATATTTGTACAAAAGACAGGGTGGCAGTTGCATAAAACATTTGCAGTTTGCCTTATTGAGCAAATTGCCTGCCTAGCAATAGAACGCAGGATTAAAAGTAGGAGTGTGTGTGATCAGACTTCCTCCCCAAAGAAGAAATGGACCTTGTTTGTTGTTTTGTTTTTTTAAAGTCATTGCTGTTTTCATGTGAAAAATATTTTCATGTGAAAAATATTTTATAGGAAAACTTCTCAATTCCTAATTTATCTTCAGCTTGAGCCTCTGAGAAAGTGGAAACTAAACTTTAAGCCTAGGAGATAAAATATATTTTTTCTTTTCAAGAATAGTTTCATGTCTGTACATGGCCAAAGGCAGAGATATGAACTAGATAACCCTAGAAAGCAATGAGAAGTTTTTCCCACATACCCTCGGGACTTGTTCTTAACCTAACGTGGCTGAGTGCCAACCCACCAATTGCTCACTTGGTACTTCTGAGCCAGACAGGTACCTGGAACATAGGCATTCAGAAGCAACTAAGGGGAGTCCCTTCGGGAGTTGAACTGCCCAAGGGAGAGAGATGCTACTACCCTGTAGGCAAAGTCTAGCTAGGAGATGATATTTTAAAAAATATAAAGCAAGAACAACACAAGGCAGTATATGATTAGCTGCTCGGTTGTGTAGCACATGCCACAAATACTACTTGGAGTCAGAGAAGAGACGTTTCCATGACGCCTTCCCTGCAGGCCTGTGCTTAGTCTGGGCAGTGTGAGCTAGAAGAAGCTTTCATGTGAGATAGAAAAGGCTTTCCTGGGAGTGGACACAGTTCACGTGTGCCTGACCAGCAGCCTGCAGCCAGGGGTGCAGTTTTAACTGTCCCTTTGGCTTAGGGCCTCATGCAGTAAATAACCTGACAACCGTACAAAGTGACTGTGCTCACCTAGCTTCCTCCTCTGAGGCATTGAGGATTTAAGGGACATGTGAATAGCTCTCAAAAGAATTTGCATATATCCCTGGTATGTACATTCTGGGGGGTACCTTTTAATCGAACCCTTCTTTGTCCATGTTCTTTTCCAGATTCCTTCCTTTTGTTATATTTTTCATAATTGTCTTTCTAACCATTTGTATCTTGGTACCTCCTAACATGCCTATTACAGTACTGTACACAAAGTAGGTACTTAGATAGATATTCCCCATAAATGATGTGAGAAATGATGTTAAAGTTAGAATAGTCTGTAAGGCTGATAAATACACGTTCAGTTAACCTTAACAAGAAGGAGAACAGATGATACCTACTTGTTATCATAGACTTGAGTACTCCCTAGATCATGGTTTTAGGGGTTTCTGTGGTACTTTTCTAAATACAATTTTTTTTTCTTTTTGAGACAGGGTCTTGCTCTGTTGCCCAGTCTAGAGTGCATGGCATCATCATAGCTCACTGCAACCTCAAATTCTTGGGCTCAAGTGATCCTCCTACCTAAGCCTCCTAAATACCTGAAACTATAGGCGTGCATCTTCATGCCCTGCTAATTTTTCTATATTTTTGTAGAGATGGGGTCTCACAGGTTCAGGCTGGTCTTGAACTCCTGGCCTCAAGTGATCTTCCCACCTCCACCTCCCAAGGTGCTAGGATTATAGGTATGAGCCACAGCGCCTGGCCTGAATATACATTTTAATGTTAACTTTAGAGATGCTGTGGTTTCTCACCCAGATGTCAGTAAAATATTACGTCTTGTATACTTTGACTCCACGCATCGCCTGCCTGCATCCTCCTCCAGGTGCACCGTATCAATTTCTTCCTCTACTGGGTAGCGTGGCACCTCAGCATAATACATGGTAGCTCTGCCGAGCTAGCTATCTAGTCTGTATTGTAACTTTCAAACCAAATCACTTTGTGAATAATTGAAGGAAGAGCTTTATTACTGGACACCTGGATTTAAGGAACAATAAAGTGTAAGGGTAGGTGAAGCTTAGTCTGGATTCACTTTGTCCGTTTTCCAACTCCATTATGAATCAGCACGCAGGGAGCAAAAGACACTTCCAGTAAAGTGAATAAGAGAGTTGTATGTGATGGGTACAGCATGGAGAACATTAAGAAGCATAAGATTGAGTCTTACTTTTAATTTTCTTGCTGAATTTTCAATGAGATTTTTGTGCCCCATATTGAAAAATAGAAAAGCATTGGAAGAGCCAAAGAGAAAAAAAAAAGTGCTCTAAAGGCCACCTGGGGGTGGGATCAGTTTTAATCTCTCCAAAGGATGTCTTTGACCTACATGTACTATATCCTCAGAGTTACCCGGAGCAGAGGTGCCTCAGGTAAGAAGTGCACGTGACACTGAGCCAGTGATTCTGCTAGTTAATGCATTCTGAGAGGGAGCTGGCAAGGGCAATTACATATAACTAGTTTAGGTCACATGAGACCCTGACACTCTTAGGAAACGGAAGGGAAGGTATATAGATACGTAAAAGTGAGTACTTTTGCCTCCAGCTCATCCATTTCCTTGAAGATTTGCTTTTAAGGGTAAGAATTCACAAAAGCAGGAACAGTATTTCTGTGATCAGATAAGATGTAATCTCTATATACCAGTTTTCATTGTATCACATGGGCATTTTTACAGGCATAATAATATTAAGATCAAGATGTTTAATGATTCTAGCAACAAAACCAAATATTAACATATAGAGTATGAAACAGATAATTCTAACACATTGAAAGTGGGTGTCTTCTGGTGCTCAGAATGCTGTCTAGTAGTTTTCCACTGTACTATATTTAACAGAGGCTTTTTATAATACAGTGATACCAATTAATAATTTTTCCACTTCCTAGTGGCTGGCCATCATAGATATTATATCAGAATACATTATCAATGATATGAATGGTGATTTTATGTTGCATTAGTGTAAATGGATCCTCCTAAATACAGTGCTGATATGGTACAGGTTTTTCACCAAAAAATAGTTGGCTTTTGTCAACAGCATCTGTTGAGCATTCACCATGTAAAAACCGTAGTATGAGAGAAACATTAGGAGAAAAAAAAAAAAAGAGTGAAAATCTTTCTCCAGGTTCTTTGAGTTGGTGAAGTGTATACCTGACTACTAAAGCACTTAAACCTTTACACTTGATCTTTAAACAACTCTGCAGCAAAGTTCCAGACAATTCTTTATAGCTCACTCTCTAGGACAAAGAATTTCCAATTTTTTCAACCACCCCTTCTATATCACCAACCAACTGGTAATCACTGTCTACAGTATATAATGCAGACTTCATCTCTCCTCACTACAGATTTCCAATTTTGGAGTGGCATACTATGAAATACCCAGGGTAGACTGTTAAACTGAGTATGGTCCAAAACTCTTTTTTAACATGTACCCAATCAATAAAAATTATTTTTGGCTTTTATTGAAATTGTGCTTGATAAAATTGAATTCTTTGTTATATAAAACATTTTAATTTTTTAATTGATAATTCTTTGTAACAACAATTCAGTGGTATAGTTATAAGTTCGATTTAAGTTAGTGCTTATTTTTAACATCTCATAAATAAAAAGACATCACACAAGATAAGTAGTTATAAATGGAAGGAACTACATCACTGGCTGTGCTAGCTAAATTGTGGTACCCATTTTCAGTCCCATTCACCAATTATACAAAGGTTTTTAATTGAAATTTTGTCAGTAAATTTCCATCTTCACTGATGTCAGTCAGCTATTCTTTCAAACTAATTGAAAGATTTTGAGTTATTCGTGTTTATTTTGGTTAAAAATCCCACTGAAATTCTTTCTTTAAAAGATTTTTTTTCTCAAGTTTTTAAAGTTTATGCATAGATAGATCAGTTTTTTTCATAGACTAACACCTTAACAATGGTTTTGACAGCAAAATCACATCACAATGGAAACATTTCCAAATATTCATTTCAAAAGGCTCTTTCTGTAGCACAAGTTTCCTAGCAATTGCTTTCTCACTCATTGTTAAAATGCTCTTTGGCCTTGAAGGGAGAGATTAAATATGTTTATTTTTACAGAAATCTTTGCCAGATAGGCTGCTCCTTCATCCCTTTGTCATGGGAAAAAAAGGCATATTTGGAACACATGCTGTTTTGTAAAAGGAAAATGTGTTCTTTAAGTTATTCAATTCTTGCAAGTAGTTTGCAGCACATAACTAAGAAACCTCTGGTGGCTCAAAATGTTTTTATGATTATTCCCCTTCTCATAATAAACTGTTGTCAAGATTCTACTATTTAAGATTACAGGATCTGTAAATTACCTATCTGGGGAGATGTTGCCAGAGACACGTAACAGTAAGGGCTCTTCGGGAACCTCCTGCCTTTCCCGTGGGAGTCCTAGAAGCCACAAACGGCCTGCAGACAGGTCAGGGTGCCATTGAGATTCTGTGCATTAAATGTGGCAAAACTTACTATCTTTTTCACTTTCACATGAAATACATACGTTTTGCTAGTTTCTTCCTGTACCACATGGATGGTTATGTGCCCCCTACTTCAGAGACCAAGGTCCCACCAGGAGCATTAAAAAATCTTGGCCAAATCCCAGGCCAGTTGAATCATAATCTCCAAGGGTGGGGCCTAAATGTCAGTCTTTTTTAAAGCTCCCCAGGTGATGCTAATGTTCAAGCACATTTGAGAAGCCCTGATCAGCGCTTTTTGAACTTTAATGGGCACACAGATCACCTGGGGATCTTGTTATATGGTGATCCCCATTCAGTGGATCTGCCTGCCGGAGGCCTAAACATCAGCCCTCCAGAGCCAGTCCCTGATTTATTCTTTTGCGCTCGCTCCCAAGGCTGGTGGAGGGCCACGGAGCTGCTGCTGTGCCGAGAGATGCCTCAGGCTCCAGTTATTGCTGCTTCATGTCACAGGGAATTTTATAGCAAACAAAAAATAACACTTTTCTCATCTGTGAAACCAAGATGGTAGTTAGTTATGTTCTTGGCCTTTCTGCTTTATTTACTGAGGAATACAGGGAACAAGAGCATGGTTTGGGCTCCTCATTGCAAGGTGAACTAATGCTATTGTGGAGAAGCCAGGAATTATAGACTGACTACCTCAAAACATGTTGAGTTGTAAGGATGGGAAGTAGCCAAATCAAAAACATTATTGATAGCATTGGTGGGAATTTCTATTTTCTTTTCATTTTCAGCTGTGTAAGCAATTTTGACCTTTAGATAAGAATAATAACTTTTGAATAAAATTAACATATTTATGACCCTAAGGTATTACTGATATGCTGGGTTAGTATTGCGCCCCTACCACTGATAACACCATACCAGTGTTAAAATATCTTTAAAAAAATTATAATATAGCTGCTGGCCCAAGTTCCTTGAGTCATCCCAGCAGCTCTGGTCCTACCACAGGACTTCTTGGCCTCTTTGTGATCCTGCACCTATAAGGTTGATAAGAGGCATGACAGGGAGGGTTTGGGACCGGTATCCATGTCATACTACTGGTTAAATATTTTAATTTTACCCCAGCTTATGTTTGAATGTGTAATCAGAAGGGCAGGGCATCTCAGCCATTATCTAATCCAATATTCCAGTTACAGCAGTCAACCTTTAATATAGAAAGATTAAGAGACTAGTCCTGGATCATACCAAAGGCCCAGCCAGGCCTCCCAGCTTCCTGGGCAGGACAGTTTCCTCTGCCCAGACTGGTCATTATGGATCACATTTCTGGGCAAATATGTAAGAAGAGAAGACAACTCAGTTCCAGTGTAGAAACATCTATTCATCTAGCACTAATCTTGTGCTAGGCTACAAGAAAATGTTAGTCTCTGACCCAAAGTAATTTGCTGCATTGTTGGAAATTCTCTATGTGCAAACATGAAGCAGTTAAATAGCAGTGCCAGGCAATATGTAGTTTGGTCCCCAACAAGTGTGTTATGAAGACTGTAAATGATCTGAGAAGATAAGAATAATTGGGAAAGTCTTAAACAGGGGGGTGGATAGGATCTTGGGAAGTCTGAGACCCCACAACACATTCTTTCTTCACTAGGTCTATAGTTAGTACTACTGTGCTATGTTTACTGGCTATACACTCAGATTGTTTCTGCTTGAAATTTGTAATATGTTACTTGTTGTTTTCCCTTTATACCAAAAAGTTTCATATCTCTATATAATTCATCCATGTTAAATCTGCTATTAATGAATGGAAAATAAAAGAGATGAGCATTTTTATAGAATGACAATTAACCCAGGCGTAAAGGATTCAGAAATTTCTGTCTATACACATGCAGTTATCTATAACCTCATACCACCACACCAACTGTCTCTTCACTGGCCTTCTTTTTGTTTTCTCTCCCCTTAGTCTTCTGCCTTAGGTTAAAAGAGATGAATTTCTTCCTTTAACTAATATTTTCTTAGCAAGAGATTGGTTTAATAAAAAATGTTAATGTTCTAGAAAGATTGATAATTCCTACTACCAAGTACGTAAAGGTAATTTTAATGTACTTAAAATGTGTGTTAAGTGGTGCCCAGAGAAACTAGAGAAGGGAAAGAAGTGGTTGCCTTATACACGCCTCGTTTGCAAACACAGAAGAGGTTAGTGAGAGGTTATCTTCCTTCTGAGAGGCAGTTTCTGTATAGGCTCCTTGAAGCGAAGATCAGAATGTTATCAGATGCTGACTGTAGCTCAGATGACACAGTAAAAAGGAAGTAGGAGCTAAATTTAGAAATTATATGAAAGCTTTTCAAAAATAGATATATAGCTAAGAACACATAAAAGAGGCAACATGCATTTTTATCTTCCTAAAACTGCAATGCAAGTAGCTAAGTCCTTTTGAGTTATTTAAGGATGGATTTGGTTTGATTTCATGACCAATGCTACATCACCAATCATTTTGGCTTTTCATGGGAAACTCATCAGAATTCAAGGGGAAGAGCACACGTGGATGTAGAATGTCTGATATGCACATATATTTGGGTGTCTTAGATGAGATTTTTATCTGCTGTGGTCTTCGTAAGTTTTGAAAACTCAACATTGAGATGAATGCAGTATAATAAAATCAGGGATTTTCTGTAGAGAAACAACTTTTTATATGTCACTTAAACTCAACATTGCTTCTAGCTGAAAAACAATTAGGACTGTAAAGTTATAGTAACCAGTGGTCACTATAATTATATATATAGCTCATAACTTGAGAATTTAAAACAGCATTTCCTTAAGATATAACACAGATAGTGATACAACACATTCGTAGGAACCATAGTAATTGTTGCATAATTTTTGGAACAGATCCCCAAAAAGTGATACCCCCAAAGAGGGTATACAAAAAAGGGTTGGGTGAAGATATTTGACCATCATCCTATTGGGTCACACCTGAAGTACAAACTAAGGATTGCTGCTATTTATTGACCCATTGGTGTGTGCTTGTTACTATGCTGTTTTATGTATGTTATTACGTTTCATCTTTGCAACAATAATGTGACATAGTTATCATTATCTCACTTGAGGGATAAGGAAATTGAAGCTTGGAGGAACCCCAAAGCAAGTAAATGGGAATGTGGTTTAACTCTAAAGCCACAGGCCCTTAACCACTATGCATATGACTACCCCAAACAGTCCGGATCATGTGGTACCATTTGGTATCTAATGCATGCTGCAGTTCCCTTGGTTAGACTGGTGTGTATTTGAACTCATAACACGGGCATCTAGGGCATAAATTAATGGTGAGGGGCAAACGAGGAGATCCTAGGTGTGCATTTTTTAATAGATCCTAGCCAATAAGCTGAGAAAATGCCCACCAGTGGGGATCAGAGTGAACATAATTCTCAGTTCTTCTTATGGAGAGTATGCAAGGCTCCTTATCACAAAGAACACAAAAATTAACGCCAGCCCTGCAGGGAGTTGGATGTGGGGGTGGGGTGTAAACTCAAATTATTTCAGGGTCAGGCAGGTAACTAAAAGATGGCCAGGTTCTGTGCATTGACATGGTGTAGTTTTTGCATTATAGGATGTAGAATATTTTCAGTTTCATAAAAAAATACGTACTTTCCCATTATTCTTGACAATAGTGAGGAGCAGTTAGTCACCTTACTACATACTGTTGTCCTCTTGGAATATGGATGCAGTGTTGCTGGGTCTTCTAATTTATCAAGAGAAGTAGGACATCTATTTTAGGGGGTGTGTTTTTTGGATTTTGGATTATTTTTGTTTTTGTTGTTTCTAATTCAAAAACACTCAATTTTAGATATTGACTCCTTAAAATTGTGCTATACCAAGTAGGTGTGTGGACAGTCACCTCACTTCTAGGCTTCTATATTCCCCCAGCTCAAGTCTCCCCAGGCACAAGTTGATCATAAGTCCCAGTTTGCCTGAGATACTTGCATTGTACACCTGTTGTCCCAGCATCCCACCAGTTTAGCATTTGTCCCAGTTTTTCAGTTTTTAATGAAGCATTCTTATTAATAGCTTCATTAAAATAAGCCAGGATGGATTTGATAGACCTTCACTTTGTACTTCCAGATTCTTCCTGTACAGTTAACCAGATTTCTCCCTTTAACACTTGGTTAAATCAAAACATGTTCTACTCTTTTTCACTTCCTTCCCAGATGCAAGGTAACTGCACCTCTTTTTCAAAGACAATACATGGTCATTCCTGCTAATACGGAGTAAACTCAGACAAGAGGGGTGAGGGTGGTAGAGACTCTACCACCAGTCTCAGAGGTGGTAGAGAAGCATATGGAGTTGCTGCCTACTTGTATCAGCCAGTCATGCTGTGGGTGTGGTCTGGCCTGTAGCCTGCCAGGTCCACTAAGGCCAGACCATCAGTGAGCATTGTCGGTGGGAAGTTACATTAGGCGTATATGAAATGTGTGTGGTAAATAAAGGCTGAGTCAGTCTTACCATGACGGTATGCAGGCATTTGCTTCAGTAGTTTTAACATTTATTGTCTGGTATAAATCTATTTGTTTTATTGTTTGACAATGCTTTTATTTTGCAACAAATCCTTTCAACCATAACAAGCTTTTTAAAAAAGCCTGAAAATGCATGTCAAATACTGATTTTTTTTTTTAAAGAGACAGTGTCTCACTCTATCACCCAAGCAGGAATGCAGTGGCGTTGTCATAGCTTACTGCAGCCTCAAACTCCTGGGCTCAAGGAATCCTTCTGCCTCAGCCTCCTTAGTAGCTGGGACTAAAGGTGCACACCACCATGCTCAGATAATTCTTATTATTTTTGGAGAGACGGGGGTCTCACTATGTTGCCCAAGCTGGTCTCAAACTCCTGGCCTCAAGTGACCCTCCTGGCTCAGCCTTCCAAAGTGCTGGGATTACAGGCATGGGCCACCACGCCCAGCCCTGAATTTTTGTTTTTGAAGAAAGTCAATGATAATGTGTAATCCGTACAAAATTATTTATCAATACTTACATCCACCATTATAGCCATAGTGATATCATAAACCACACAAAATTCAGAAGACTGTTCCCAAAGAAGACATTTAGCATATGCAGCTACAAAAAAATGCATTTTTGTATTACTCTGTGAGGCATGACTTTTCATTTAGAGCAAGGGACTTTCCTTCCAAGTTAATTTAGCTCATTTTTATTCTAGGTTTTCTTATGCATGCGCAAAAAAATGAAGCAATAACAGTCTATTAACTCCCTTAGCAGAATAAAAACTTGGCAAATAATTGATGGTTTGGTTTTTTTGCCCATTAATTCATGGAGTCAAGGTGAAGCTCTTGGTAGTTTATGCTGATAATGTGAAATATCTGACATGGTTTTGTGTGTCATAGCAAATGTGTTTGCTTCTTTTTAAAGTTTAAAAGTCAATATTCAAAATAAAACTATTTTGTAGTAATAATGTGAATATAGTTTGTGATGGAGCGTAGTGTCATGGTAAAACATTGTATGTATTAAATTAATAAGTCTATGGATCCGAAATGTACTTAGAATTAGTTATGGCTTATATATAAGTCACAATAGTGTCCAAACAAGCTGTAGTTATCTAGCAATCATGAATTTCATCTCCTAAAAATATTTGTGAAAGAATAATATTCTGAATCAGAAAGATAGTTCCTATGCAAATATTTGAACTGAAATAGTTACATATTTCCGTTTGAAAAACATAATAGAATAAGATTACCATTCATTTAGCACAGTTTTTTCTAAGCTTACCACATACCTCAGCCTCCAAACGGAGAATATTTCTGAATTAAAAATATTAAGGTCTACAGAGAAGGGTCCAATTGAAAATGCTAACAGTTTCAAATTTATTGGCTAATAAATTTTAGGTTTAAAATGGTTAATGTAATTTTTAAGAATATTGCAGGCAATTTTATGAAATACTTAAATATATAATATGTCTATATTAAAAAAATATATAGTCCACTGAAAAATGTCAGGGACATGATATTAGAAACAAATATAGCTAAGAACCTGACTAAAGTACATGAAGATACCAGGAAAAATATTTCTGCTCATTTTCTTTCCTTTAATCTGTGTTAATATATAAATGTTTTATGTTTTAGGAAGAATTTCATATTTGAAAATAATACTTTTTAAAATACACACATTTCCTTGCATAAGACCAATGTAATAAAATTGATTTGCATGTCAATATTTTAAAGATATATAACATTAACTCTTTTAGTAGCCTTTTTCATACATACCAGTTTCTCAACTACCTTTACAGGTTTTTTCTTATCTATAATATTCCTGAAATATGGGTCCTTATTTGAAGTGACAAATTATATAACTTAGATATTTACAAAAAACACATGCCTGGCAGGATGTCAGTTCTCTTGTCCCTTCCCTTTTTCCTACTCAGATGCTAAATGTTTCATTACTCTTTTACATAGGACAAAGAGGTATCATTGCCGTGTTTCTTTTTATATTTTTATTAACGAAACAGTTTCTTGCTCTCTGAGTTAAAGGGTCACTTAAACAAGGTATTATAAAGGTTCCTTTCCTTTCCCAAGATTCTGGGAAAGTAAGCCTTTCGCTTTTAGTTTTTCTGAACACAATTTCTTGAATGTCTGAAGCTGCAGTGGTCAGATTTCACATGGGATGTTCCAGAAAGGTGATATCCCTTGTGCAGGACTCTGGAATTCTCAGGAGCATTTGGGCCTTCCTTGGTTAGAGAGCTTTTCTTTTTAGTTTTTTAGTCTTTGTCTGAAAATCTACCGAGCTGAGCAGCGGAATCTTCTTTATCTGTTTTTTTCTGTTGTCAAACAAAATAAAATTCCAAACTAGCAGCAACATATATTCCTCTGGTTAATAAGATTGCAGGAGTACAGACATCACAGAGGACTAAAATGATTAGGTTTTTTCTGAGACATAATATCAGGAAATGAACCACATACAATGTGTGATCTCATAAATGAAGATGATGTAAATCCATAAAACAGGCATTTAGCAATTATGCCAGAGTGGGGGAGAATCAATGAGTTGTACTGTTTATATGAAATCGACCCCCAGTTTTGTTGTTGGGGATCTCAGTCACTAGTCAGTGTTTTCAAAGTGTGATCTACTTTGAAACCAGAACTAGAACACCAGTCCCATCAACAGATCTGGAGAGAAAAAAGCTTCCATGGTCAAACAAGTTTGGCAAATTTAATAACATCTCCAACCCTAAGCTCATGGATTCCCACCACCATTACCTAGCAAAATGTCTGAGTTCTGCAGTACAAACATTTGACATTTTATAACCATCATTCTCCACATTTGTCTTATTTTGACTTCGGAACTCATTTGTTAAATAAATATTAAAATTCCAATTAACTAATTTTCTTCAAATTTTCTTTGAAAGAAGCCATAAAGACAGTTCTTTTGAATTTTAGTGAATATGCTTGTCTTTAAAAGTATCTCTCATTCTAATTTTTTCTTTATCACTGTGACTTTGTATAAACTCTCTGAAAATAAACTGGTTTTTTGGTAGTATTCATAATGGATGTGTACATTCATAATGGATGTACATACATACAATATTACCATCATAATCATGAATGTAGTAAGTAGCATTTCAAAGTATAAAACAATTTTGTATTGTACCCTGAGATTTTACAGACGTGAGGACAAGATTCTTTGTAATGGAATCGTGCAATTACGTCAGTCAACACAATTTGGAATATGTTGTGCTATGCCGTATCAAGCATTTGACCTCTGATGTCATTGATACTGATAATTATGACATGACAGACAAACAAGAAAAATGGAAATGACAAGCAAAGAACTAAATACAAGAATATTTACATGGAGAATATTTACATGGAAAATTGTGCTGGTAGGTCTAAGAAAGAGATTGAGTTCTTTGAAAAGAATACAGATATTTTAACCAATAAAGGAGGAGTATTTCCTCCACACAAGAAGGAATCTACTTGGTGTTAGAACAAGCAGATATAGTCTGTAGGGAAGCCAAACAAAAAGGAGAAATGTATTTCCAGCAAATGTTTTTTGGGAAAGGCAATATGCCTTATAGTCATTGATTGATTCTGTGAAGACCATAATGGAGATCAAAAACAAAAATCTAATTACAAAAGAGCAAATTTAATAATGGATTAATAAATCAATTGTAAAAGTCCTAATATAAGAATATATGACAGTTTAATAAACTTTCTTATCTAATATTTTATTATCTAGAACATTTTATTTAACAAAATTTCTCTACTTTATCGGTAACTTGTGTATTGCCTAACACATGGGAGATAAAAATTTGCTGAAATAAGCTGGGTGAGGTGCCTCACACCTGTAATCCTAGCATGGTGGGAGGCTGAGGTGGGAGGATCACTGGAGCCCAGGAGTTCTAGACCAGTCTGAGCCAGAGCAAGATCCCATCTCTACAAAAAATGGAAAAATTAGCTGAGCATGGTGGCACATGCCTGTAAGTCCCAGCTACTCCAGAGGCTGAGACAGGAGGATCACCTGAGCCCAGGAGTTTGAGGTTGCTATGATCTATGATGATGCACTGTACTCTAGCCGAGGTGACAGAGCGAGACTGTGTATCCAAAAAAAAAAAAAAAAATTGTTGAAATAATCATTAGTGATAATTTTGAGACACCACAAGATTTCATAGTAATAGGCATTTTGCTAAGATCTCTTTTAATTTCCCTAACAGCCCTACAAGGAACAGTTATCCCCATCTCATAGATGGGAAAACTGAGGTGAAGGTTAAGCAACCTGCCTAAAGACATGAGCTATGATAAAATCATGGTTTGGTCTCAGGTTATTGTGCAAGTTCTTCCTCTTCACTACTGTGGTTCCCAAAATTATTAGTGAGAGATTTAGTAGTCTCTATCTGATACCAAGGTTAAGAGGGACATGAGAATTTAGCAAAGAGGAATCTATAAATCCTTACCACTGAAAATTCTATACATGAGAGCTATAATCTTCATGAGGGACTTCAAAAGGCTGTGTCATATAGTAATTTGTAATTTTGCTGAGCCACAAGTTGAATCATAAGTGTGGAGAGCCTGTTCTGTGGGAATGAGTCACTCACAACGTGAACCCAGCCAGCAACAGCTCAGTGTGACTTCGCTGTTCTTTGTCATTTGTGCAGTAATGCTCATAAAAAGATATAGCAACAACTGTTGCTCTGCACAAAATGCACCTGAAAGAAGGTCAGCTGTTCAGATTGTGATAAGGTCAGAAAAGGTGAAGCAGTCTGATAAATACAGTTTGTATCCAAGTTTTCTGCAGGAAATTTCATGCTAAGAGGTGTTTGCAAATTTGAGGACTCAGGGGCCCCAGTCAGGGCCTCCAGAATGTTATTTGACATTTGAGCAAATTAAGGCTTGGGTGACTTGGCCGAGGTCACAGAACCTAGTAGGTGTTTGTGCCATGGTTTATGTCTGTTGTCCTATTTTTTTATTTGCTTTTAAAAAGCAAATAACTAGTAGCTTCAGGTGTCAGGCTCTGCCTTTAAGTACTTTACATGCATTCTGTAATTTAACTCTCTAAAATAAGTGCTGTTATCACCCCCATTTAGCAGATCAGGAGAGTGAGGTCATTAGGAAGCAGAGGTTTAGGATGCTAAATAGCTTGTGCAAGGTCACACTCCGCTACTACTGAGTGGAGGTGGGATTCCAACACAAGCAGTCTGGTCTCAGTGGCCATCATTTTACTCTGTACTTTCTCTGAGCAGAAGAAAACAAAAAAAGCTGGAATTTTTTTTCTCAGTTTATTTAGGAGTTTGTAGTTTTCTCTTAGAGTCAAATGCCAAAATGGAAATAAGCACCAAGAAAAAAAGTAGGAATATATGAGGCTCGGTTCAGAATTGAAATGGGCTCTGACGGTGGTTTGCACTTTTCCTGATTGGGAGGTCCTCTGTTTGTGTTGGATATCCCTTCAGACAGAGCAGGACTAAGGAGCTGAGTATTTGTGTCTAAGAAATTCAGCAAATGTGGAAGTTACCATTTGGTTTTCTACTTCTGCAGGATAGGAAACAGTATACGTGTGACATTCCTGTCCAAAGCCATCTCCAGTTGTTAATGGGATTTTGAAAATCCTTCCAAAGTGACTGAGATCTTTTTCATTTCATCTGAAGGTCTGGCCTTCTGTGGGCAGGATAGGACCCACTGTGGGACTTCAGTTCATCCTTCCCTCTGTAGAAGCAACTATGGAAATATCAACACGTCTAAAATTTACCTGAATTTTATGACCACGGAGTCATGAAAACAAGACATTACCACATTGGCACATCTTGTGGTTTCCATGTGGTCTTTCACTAGAATTCTGCCAGAGTTCCTGAGAGTAGCTACTTAGTTCTCACAATGTTCCCTCTAAGGCTTGCCACCAGCTTGCTAAGAATTCTGAAAGCTAGCATTCATCATTAAATATTTCCACCCAGTATGCTCAACTCTAACATAAAATGAAATAGAATTTTATTTTACATTTCACTTATATGATTCATTAACTCATACCTATTTTACTTTTCTGTGCACAATGTTCAAAGTAAACAGGTAGTCACTTGTAATTGACTTGTTATTTATAATATTGGAAGTGACTTTTCATCATAGTCTTTTTCATTAATAATTGTTTAATTTAGCCTAATTACTTGTAGTTTTTAGTACTATTTAACATTTGGACAAATAGAAGAAAGCATCTAATTTAACTTCCTACTCTAACTTTATAAAAAATATTCTTTCCACATACAGAACATTTTTTAGAAATGGAGAGGACTGTGCTTTCATGGGGGACATTTATATCGACAGTTTTAAAACTCTGTGCACATTTTGTAAAATGCCGTCATACTTTTAAATAACTTAAGAGAACCTCAGATGAAAGCTCTTACATAAATGCAAATTATGGTTGATTATATTTGAATGTCATTTTCTAAAACAGCAAGGATGGAATTAAACAACGAAGCTTAGGAGGCAGTAAAAGTGATTTAGGAATTCTGACCTGGGTGAAGGCAACATGGTGATCGGTGTGTTTTTGAGGGCAATGTTGTTTCTTAGACCATGGAGAAGTCTCTTGACTTCTAAGTTATGGGTTCATCATAGAGAAAACTTACAGCTTTCACTGTAGAAGTTAATTTAGATTAAGAGTCAACATGAAACTTCCTCACAAGACTGTTTTCACAGGTAAAAGAAAATGCCATTTTTATTTTATCCACTGAGGCTTGGGGTGTCATGCATCTTCATCTTCACCTGTCAGCTAAATCCTGTCTTTTCTCTGGCACCTCATTTGACCTCCTCAGTCCATATACTGAGCTCCATCCCCATGTAGCATTGCCCATGTACTTACTGATCTGTGTTTTGCCCTGTAAGGTCAGGTATGGTTTGAAATAGTAAGGTCTTGTCTTTCTGAATGATATTGTATGCTCCTAGAGGGACAGTGTCATAATCCCTTGGTGCCCTATGCATTATAGATGCATCTATTAAATATTTACAGTCATACAGTTTATGGCTAGATGAGACCTTAGGTGATTTGATTCAATTGCCTTATCTTATGGGCAGGGAAGATTAAGTTGTAAAGAGGTAAAATACTTAAGGGTTATAACTAATGTTATGGGTAAACATGAACTAGAGGTTTAGATGTCCTGATTTCTTGTTCAATTTCCTTCCTTCCTTCCTTCCTTCCTTCCTTCCTTCCTTCCTTCCTTCCTTCCTTCCTTCCTTCCTTCCTTCCTTCCTCCCTCCCTCCCTCCCTCCCTCCCTCCCTCCCTCCCTCTCTTCCTCCCTCTCTTCCTTCCTCCCTCCCTCCCTCCCTCTCTTCCTTCCTTCCTTCCTTCCTTCCTTCCTTCCTTCCTTCCTTCCTTCCTTCCTTCCTTCCTTCCTTCCTCCCTCCCTCCCTCCCTCCCTCCCTCTCTTCCTTCCTCTCTTCCTCCCTCCCTCCCTCCCTCCCTCCCTCTCTTCCTTCCTTCCTTCCTTCCTTCCTTCCTTCCTTCCTTCCTTCCTTCCTTCCTTCCTTCCTTCCTTCCTTCCTCCCTCCCTCCCTCCCTCCCTCCCTCCCTCCCTCCCTCCCTCTCTTCCTTCCTCTCTTCCTCCCTCCCTCCCTCCCTCCCTCCCTCTCTTCCTTCCTCCCTCCCTCCCTCTCTTCCTTCTTCCCTCCCTTCCTTCCTTCCTCCCTCCCTCCCCCCTCCCTCCCTCCTTCCCTCCCCCCCTCCCTCCCTCCTTCCCTCCCTTCCTGCTCTCAGGCAGTCCACTAGGCCCTGAGCATGTCTTGACACTTATACTATGATTAGGGAGGCAGATACTAATAAATATTACACAAATACATGCACACTAACTACTAAACTAAATGTTGTTAAGGATTATGTAATCCTATGAGATTAGATAATAGATGGGAGATTTTCTTTAGAAAGACTGTTTTTGACTAGTTTTGGCATCATATATTTGTGTACTTTTTCAATGCAATTAAATGGAACAAGTATTTGTTATATGCTTGCTCAGGCCCCAAAATAAATTAGAGCTTGTCAGCCACAGCCCTTTCTTCCATCAATATACAGTTGGTTAGAAGAGGGATACGTTAAGACAAAACTGTTAACATAAGGCAAAATGTAAAATTTCCATGGTTCAAAGGACAAAAAAGATCACATTTTTTTTTTTTTTTTGAGAGGATAAAAGTCAGGAAGAACTTCCTGTAAGAGATGGTGTATTATATAGTCTCTGAACAAAAGCTCTTCAAAGAAGGTACAAGAAGGAAGAGGGAAGGCATCATTCTAGCTGTGAGAAAAAGCAAGCAGAGGTAGACCTAGATAGGAAATTACAGACATTTTCGGACAATAGAAAATAGTTTCATTTTACAGAAGTAGGCTCTTTGTGGAAAGTTACAACTTTATACATCATTGAGAAGATTGTCTTTATTTAAATAACCTTAGAGTCAACTGGAATTAAGGATGGAAATGCAGATATTCTCTCTTGTTCCTACACCCGGAGCACATAATCCTATGCTTTGTTTGGTCGCTATTTATAGGAACTGTTACACACATGCATACACACACACCCGGGCAGGAGCTAATTCCCTTATTATTATATTGCTAGCATCTCACTGGGGTCTGGTAAACATTTGATCATAATAGTGAGGAAAGTGTCTTAGTATGTTGAAATTTTTCCCCAGCAGAAGATAACTAACTACTCTAGAAGCAGAAGCAGAACTCCTTCCAAATGACATTGCTGGCCTAGTATAGTGAGTATCAAATCCATGTTAGAACTACTACCTGTCGTAGGCTATGTCACCAGCTTTGACCTAATTCAGAGAAGGGTCTCAACAATTTCTCCCATGCACAGTAGAATTAGTTTGAAAAAATTGGAGAATTTGATCACAAAGAGCCAACATTCCCAATGTCAATAATTGTTTGGAGCTAAATAGCAGCTGCCCTCTGTAATTAGGGCATGTATCTCTCAGTGTGCCACAGTCTCCATTACTCCCTCTTGCCTGTATCTAGCCTGTTGTACTCATGTCTGTGGCTTCCTGGCCCTTATGAACATGTGTTAAGGCCCCTGCTTACAAGTGACTCTTGCCTCTATGGGCCTCTTCACTTTAGTCTCCAATGGCAATTTTGTGGACAAATGGGCTATTAATTATGGCCACGGCATGTGTCTGTGTGGTGCTTTATAGTTTGCAGTGGTTCTCAAACTTTCACATGCGTTGGAATCATCCACATTGTGATCCAGAAGGTCTTAGGTGGGGTCAGTGCATTTGCAGTTTTAACAAATTCCGAGGTGTTACTGATGCTGCTGGTTTGTGGACTACCTCTTGAGAATGACCAACAAACCACTTTGTAACTGATTTGCACAAAGTCCCATGTGGCTGAGGGTGCTAGGGAGCAGCATTGTTTCCCACTAGAAATAACGTTTGGAAAGATTAAACAGCCTACCTGGGGTTGCAAGAAGCAGAAGCAGATGCAAAACCATGACTTCAGACTAAATCCAGCAGGAAACCACCTTGCATATATCCCCACTTCTGCTGCCCCCACCCACACCCAAGATTCACAGCATCCTCAAGAAAACCTTATAATAGAGATGTGGCCATGGGAATTGAATTGAGAATTATAGCAATATGGCTATGGGGAACTGAATTTAGGATCATGTCAAGGATGATCATTGTCATATCTCTGGACACGATAAAAGAACTTGTTCATATTCGGTGAACAAGGGCCAAAAGGGAGGGGTTGAAGCTGGACATGAGACACACCTACTGAGGTTGAGCGGAGTGGAGAAAGCCCAGTCTGCTTGGAGGAGGTCCACTTCTGGTGCAGACCAGATGGGTCTAGTACAGTCCCTAGGAATCCAGGAGGTTCAGCATGGAGTAACAAGTGCTGCTGAACAGCAGAGCCTAGCACTAGGGATTCTTTGAAGAGCCAGTGATGTTTTGTTTTCAGAGAGTGAGTATCAGAGGGAATGATGATTGAAGTAGGCCTCATCTGGAGTGGAGTCCAGGAGCAGGACTCGAGGTGGGTAAAATCACTGGTGGGATATAGCAGGGCACATTGTCTAGGCAGGGACTCAGTACAGAAAGCAACTGCAGGATCCATTTCCAAGGTCAGGGTACAGAGTAGAGGTGGAACTTCTCAGTCACTAGAGCTGATTGTTACTGTTAGAGCAGAACTAATAAGAAAGGTGATTTCTTCAGTTGCTGTAGGTTAAGCTTCTTAAAACCTTAGGTCAGGATTAGTCTATTGACATGGGGCCCTTTCCACTTGTGGGAAGAGAAGGGAGATAAAGAATGAGAACCAGACAGGGTCTGGCATGGATTAAATTTATTAAAATTGTGTCTGCTTAATACTCTATGAAATGAATAATTTGACCATAATGTCATCATGGTAGCCATTCACTAACCTTGTTAAAAAGTTTGTATTTCTGTACAAAATCAGGACTGTTACAATAATTGTCAGCCATCTGCCTCCAGTTTCTAAGGTAATTAGTTATTTATGTTTATTTACATATTTATATGTATGTGTAATTTGTGAGTAACATTCCATGAAACCTAGTTTGACTGGGATTGTTAGTGGTGTATTCTGGCAAATTGGAGGGTTGACTATAAAGCATTTTTATTTTAGTCTTGTTGAAAAAATTTTTAAATCTATCTTTTTCCTGCTAAATGTAGTATAATGGAGATAACAAATATCTTTTTCATTGTTAAAAAATTGAATAGGATCCTCAGTCTGATAATGTAGATAAGGCAGATATAAAATAAATATTTTAGAATTGGGTAATTTATGTAGGAGTAGAGGGGTACTTGTTATTGTTGTCCAAATTAAATTAATAATATTAAATGTTCTTCTAGTGGTTTTATACTTTATCCTAAAAGTTAAACTATAGAAACTAATCCTGATTAGTTGAGGATTCTAATTTAGTTTCTGCTGAGACATATAATACCCATGGACTAGACACACTATATGTTTGATTGTAGTAAACTATAAACATGCAGGAGATAATTATTCTTCCTTTTTTCCTTTAATAATATTGTTTTAGGATTATGATAATTACCTAAAAACAGTGGTATATGTAGCATGACACACTCATTGCTCTGATGGGAGAGCTGACTGTGCTGCCATCCTCTAATCAACTTTAAGTAGCCTCCAGGTTTGCTCTAGAGGAAAAGATTTGGGACTGTGTTCTCTCTCAGAAAAATAAAAAATATGAATCATTACTTTGTTATAAACCAATTTGGAAACTATTATTGTGAAGGAAGATGTCATCTGAATTGTGTGTAAGGTAATGTGCAAACCAAAGACAGTTTGGAAAGGAAAGGGTATTAAACTGCTGTTTTTTTGTTTTTTGTTTTTTTAATTTAAACAGGCTCATGCACAATTAGTTCGAGAAGTTGATGTGGAGAAGGTGTCTGCTTTTGAGAATCCATACGTAGATGCAATAAAGAGTTTATGGAATGATCCTGGAATCCAGGAATGCTACGATAGACGACGAGAATATCAGTTATCTGACTCTACCAAATAGTGAGTATCATCCAGGAGCCCCTTTGATCTTTCTCTTTGCTTTCCTGTGGAGGTGCTCTGCAGTTACCGTAACTCTGCAGTCTGTGCTGTGTATATAGTATCCGATTCAAACTTCAAAGTTAGGAAATATAGCTGTTAGATTTTTGCCAACCTCATAAATCTAGATAGATTATAAGGGACTTGTATCATGAATCAGGGAGACTATTTATTTTACTGTTTTCTGTTTAAAAACAGACTGAAGACTCTGGGAATCTGATTTCACCAACCTGTCCCCTCCCTCAAATTGCAAACCAATGATTCTCAAACACATGCACCATTGTAATTTGAAATCTTGTAATAATAATTTTTGGTACAAATTCTGATCTTATTGATGTACTAGAAAACACCTACACATATTAGAAACTGCAAACAAAAATGTTTGATTATGGCTTCTTAAAACATCAGACCTCCTACTTTCCAGTTTTCATACCCAGAACCTTGACTGCTTTCTGAGAGCCACTATTATGTTGATGGATAGGTTTTCCTTTGCATGAGAATTATGTATAAGTCTAATTTTGCATGCGTTCCAGAGTAATTTTGTGAGCTATCAGTCAAACTCGTGCGTCCTGGGAAAGATTTGCATCCTGGAGAGATCCGTTAATTCTCTAGATTAAATCCCACCCAACAGAAAGTAAAGATTTGGCAATCATTGGATTAATGTAATCAATGTAGTCAGCAATCTAGATAATCAGGCGCCTGAATAATGGGGGTTGTTTTTGTAGTATTTAGCCAGATTTCTGTCTACGTTAATTATCTCAATCCAGCATTTGCCTCTTGTTTCAGTTCTGGGCAACAGAGAATGGGTGGAAAGAATTCAGCAGCCTTAGGCCAGTTCATATGATAAAGTCACCCACTGGATGAGAGCAGGCCCTTGGGGAAAATAAGGAGCCTGACAGGCTGATTGGCATCACTCAGCAGTGCATGGAAGATCCAAGAGCTGTGTGACTGTTTTCTTAATAACGTTATCATGCTTTTACGCTACCTCTAGGCATTTGTATAAGGTATAACTCACACCAGCCACAGAAATGTTGCCTGGTCAAAATATTTCTTGAATTCTTATGGTAAATTTGAGTTACACAATTATGGAATGTGACATAGAATGCTCATGAGCACCAAGTCTATCATATTTTAACTAACATTAACCCCCTGTATGCCTCCAAAATGTGTGCTTTCCGCATGCCTTCTTTTCTTCTTCCTTCTTCCACACCTTCACTTTGCTCTCCAGGCTGTTCTGCCCGCCTTCCTTCACTGCTTCCCCCCATTCTTTCTCCCTCTCTCCTTCCTCCCTTTGTTCCTTTCTCCTGGGCTCCCACTAAGTTTCACTGAGTACAGAGATGGAAAAGATGCATTCAGCCTCTGTCTGTTCCAAATTCTGCCCCCTCAACCTCTGACCAGCTGTCTTTCTTTTATTTCCTGCGCCCTCTGTCCTTCTGTTTCCTATGCCATTTCAGATGTCCCGTGTCTCCCCATGATGCTGCCGTGTCTTAACCATCATCCCCTGTTCCTGATCACTGTGTCCTCTCCTGTCTGCTCGTTACCTGTCCACCATCATCTTGGATTCTCTTTGGCTCTTTTTTAGCTCCTTTCTACTTCTCACTTTGCTACCGTGATGCCTTGCCCTGGTCTTTGCCAACTGATCCTCCATTATAAGGTTACATTTTACTAATAAATTCTTCACTTCTCATTGTTTTCCTTCTAACCCCTATGGCTACACTTTTATTTTAACTCCTATCTCCTCCCTATCTGTACTATTCTCTACCTATCACCTGTAACTCTTCTCCCTGCAGAGAGACCTGCTATTGGGCAGTCAGAGTACCAGTATCTAGTAACTATGTACTTGCCAAGGTTAGGTCTCTCCCTTAGGATTTGCCTCCTGCCCCTGGGACAGAGCCTCAGAAAGATTCCTGTTTGCACTGAGGACACCTGTATCGGCTGCTGTGGATTTCTAGCCATGTTCCCGTTAGTTAGTATGGGAACTGGTTGCTGCCATATCTGCTTGCTTTCTATCCTAGACAGTCTCCCTATCCTATCCAGGCACCCCTGTCAGTGCTGTGATCCTGGGGAAACCGTCATCTTAGCATTCTGTCAGTCCAGGCTGAGTCTACCCTAGAAACATGCCTGCTCTGTGCACCGGTCCCTTCTGATAGAGCTAGATCAAAATGTGGGGGCACTGGTGCAGGCTGATCCAAACCCCTTCAAATAGTTTTTCTTTAAGTAGTTCTACTTTCCTCTAGTGGGGATGAGGAGAAATTGATTTTCTAGATTATAAATGTGTGGGTATATGTATATGTACATATATCTAATTCTTTTTAAACCATATTTTATGCTGAAGTACTAAAGTGAATTATATATAACATGTCCTTACACACTTTGACATCTTAGTATGTGTCTCTTTTTAAAAAATAGTACATTTTTCTACATAAGAAATAATACAGTAGTATACCTGAAATTAATAATCAGTCCTTTTTATCATTCTGTACCCAGCTCATATTCAAATTTCCCAAATTCTTCCAAAATGTCCTTTGGAGGTAGTTAATTCTAGGACTACACATCGCATCTGGTTGTTATGTCCCTTAAGGCTCTTCTAATCTAGTAGAGACCCATTTTGCATTTCACTGGCATCTTCAAGGGATTGGCCTAGATTTGCCTGATTGCTTCTCATAGTATGATTTAGCTTGTTCCCAAATCTCATGGATTTACTGTACACTGGAAGTTACATTTAAAATCTTTTTTAGATTTAAGTTAAACATCGTGACTAGAATGCATTATAAGTTTACGTACTGGCTTACCCATAGTTGTTGAAGTTAAGATACACAGTAGTATTAGGGTAGCAGCCTCCTCCCTTGTAAAGATATGTTTTTCTTCTTGTCATGTTACTTTGTCACTGAGTAATCTCCAGTTCCCCATCATTTCTTCACGTAATGCATTTAATTCCAACTAATAATTATTGCCTGGTTTAATAATTCCATTGGGTTTATAAAAGCATGATCTGCTACTTTAATTAATTGGTCTATATTGGCATTCTTTTATAGAATTTTTTTTTTTTTACTGGTACAATTTGGTTTCCTATTGGAAAGGTATATGTTTTAATCTTTTGTTTAAAGTCAGCAATTTGTTGCATGGACTAAATAGGTGGTGACCATATAATTTATCATTCAAACCAGGGCACGTTGAGAAGGAAGGGGTTGCTAATGATAATTTCACTGAAATAGTAGGCTCATACTGGGACTCTTTAGGACAAGCAGAGACATTTGGTCACTGTCGCTAAATGAAACCTACGGAGGTTTGTTTGTTTCCTTCATTTTCTCTAGAATACTCTATTTAGTTCAAAGGAAATAGAACCAGCTTAGTTCTGCTAGTTATGTAAGGGACTGTATGTAGAAACCAGAATTAAGTGGTCCCATGTTTCTGGTCTCTTCCAGGCATGTTTTAGCATTCTGTAGATCAGTGCCCACACGCCTGGCTGGTTTGCTTTGATCCCACTGTGCCAGGAGGCCTGAGTATGAGAGTCACCGTATTCTTCCTGATCTTAGTACTGGGTACTTTTTCTTTAGCCTTGTAAACCCTTTCAACTTAATAGGACCTGTGGCATCTTGGAGTCATTCATTTACTGCTGTGTTCCAGAGATTTCTCCAGTATAGTCATAGCAGGTGTTCTATCAACTGCAGAGATAGCACTGGCAAAGATGTAGATCCCATATATTCAACATCATTAATTCCCAATATTGAACTCATTTTCACGGAATAACTCAAAAATAATTCCTTTCTCTGTGTTTGAGATAGCTGTTACCCCTTTGCCTTTCTGACTTTTTTTGTGTACCTTCTCCTGGTGTATCTTCAATGTTTTATCTTGCCTCCTTTTCTTCATATGGGGTTTCCATGTTGTTGTTTTTGTCTTTAAAACATATATAATTAATATTCTGAACCTAGTTTCTTATTCATATATCACTACCTTACAAAAAAATCTTCCTGAACTTAGGACCAACTTCTCTGAGTGCTGTCTCTGCTGGCAGGTATTCGGTTTAAACTTAGGGAATACTTATCTAATCTCTAGAGTGTGAGAATCGGGGCCTGCCGCACACATCTGCTTGAAGGTTGCAGCATTGCTGCTCTTCTCTCCAGAGCCCCGCTGGCTGTGAGATTCAGTGCAAGCCACTTACCAAGCATACTGACAGCAGAGGCCAAGCATGAATTTCTTCTTCTTTTATATCTGATGATCTCCTATTCATCCTTTAAGACCCAACTCAGAATTTGCCCTCTCTGAAAACCTTGCCCAGCACCAATGGCATAAGTCACTACATCATATATCTTAACACTTTGTATGTATCTCTGTCATATCTGTTATCACGTTTACCAAAGTATCTCCCTCCTCCACCCTCACTGCCTAACAGTGACTGCTCATGTTTGACCTTCACAAGTGATTTTTTTAATGAAATAATAAATGGATAATTTCCACTACTTTAGTGACCATGGTGTAGACACTGTATCTCTTATGATATCATCTCATAGACAAACTATGAAGTTTTAGAGCTGAAGGCATTCAAATCTTTTTTCCTGCTTTTGTTGAAGGCCTAGGATCCAAAAAGCTCTATTATGAAAAAACAATAATAGCTGCTATTTACTGAACTTTTAGTATATGTTAGATTCTGTGCTTTGTTATTTACATGCATTATTTCATTTAATCCTCAAAGCCACCCACAGTAATAGATATTTCTTGGTATTTTCATCTAACGGAAGAGGAAACTAGGTCTCAAGTTGAGCAGTTTGTTCAAGGTCTCACAATAGTAAGTGATAGAAGTAGAAGTAGGAGTTGAATTCTAATTTGTTTATTCCATAGCCTAAGCTGTTAACCACTGTGAAATACAGCCTCACAGAGCATGGATGGATGGATGGGTGAAAGACAGATAGATGACTGAGAGTTACTAAATAGATATATAGATGATAGATGAATTGATAAGTAAATATGATTAGGTATCTTATAAGTCACCATGAAAGGTATAAATTATTAATTTTTACAGGTAGTTTCACATTTATAAGGCCAGGAGGGAAAATTATATAGAATTTACTGGAAAACAAACCCAGCAGGGTTTTTTGTTATCATCAAGAAAACTTAGCCATGTTTAGCTAAGCATCAGTTATCCATACTAACATGGAAGATGTTCTAAGTGACAGATAATTCAGGAATGTTATTTCTTTATTTTAACCTACAGTCTTTATCCACCACATCACCCCCCTACACACACACACACACTCCACCAAATCACTTTTTACTGGAACCAATGAGGAGGATACAATAAAATGATTTGAGCTTCCCTTTTTCTACGTTGATTAGCCACCTTAACTATCATAATAAGCAATCAGATGACTCAAAGGACAGGCAGTGATGATAGAAACAGGGAGATGGGAAATACGACGTAATGGATAAGCAGTTTGGAACAAGTTTGCAATTGGCTTTAATTTCATGAATTCTTCCAACTCTATTTAATGAAAGAATAAAAAGCATTCTAAGATCCTGGAGAATTTTGTAGATTCCTTTATTAATTTCTCCATTATTGATAAAAAGCCTGGGGGCTTGAATATGTTTAGATAAAGAGCACAATAAACAGATGGCTGTAGTTTTATTTTTTCCCCTAGGGTTCACCACCTGCTTTAATATACTGAGACATCAGGTCAAATGAGTTCACTGTGTACAATACCAAAAGCTCCCTGACATTAGCCAGAGAACACAAATCTCAATCATGTTGGCACATAGTGAGAAAAGTCCTCACACTGCAGGCTTTGGCTAAAGACTGCTCTGTGTTCATCTTAAGGGACCAAATAATTTCTGATTTCACTCCAGAAAGCTTCTTCTCCAGAGAGTTTGGTAGATCAGACGCCTTCTTGAGATTTCCACATAATCCAGAGCCCATAAGTCCAAAGTGCATGAATCAATTGGCTTTTTGGCATAAGTCAGTATTAGAGTTTTCTTCTAAACTCATGCTTAAATTTTTAATTGAGTCTGATTATGACCCTGCACCAATATTATGTACCATGTTGAATTTTAAATGCAAAGGTAAAACAGCAACTCAAAGTAAAAAAAAGAAAAAAAAAGGTACAGAAATACATTAGCAGATCTATCCGATTTAGGGCCAAATCCTTCATGAGGAAGTACCTTGTAAAAGTTGCTGAGGATGAGTCAAACACTTGAAGCTCAGGGTATATTGGCTTGGCTCTTGTAGCCATTCAGACATTCCTCTTAATCTGATGATTTTTTAAAAAGTTTAAGCCTCCTCCAAGCTTTTGAAGGCAAACAAGACCATTGTATGATGAAAATATTAGGTCATACATAGTCCAGCTGTCTAAGTAAGCCTCACTTTCCTCAGATGTGGCATGTGACATGTACTCTTTAAATTCTTCTCCTAAATTCTGAAGTCCTTTGATTCTGTTACCATAGATTCTGCCTTTATCTGAGAAGTCATTATCCTATGCAGTCAAGTGGAAACCTGACATCCCCCAAATTTATCTGGAAATGGAATGAACAGAGAAATTATTCCTGACATGTTTAAATTACTGAAAATGCTATCTTTATCTCAAAAGACAGCATTGATCTTGTATGTGTTTAAAGAATGACAATAATAACATAGGGTGTCATTCCTTTCACTTGAATGACATATTTACTTGTTTTGTTATCTAGTGGGCCACATTTCCTAATAACCTTTTGCAAGAGTAAAACAAACAAACAAGAAAAAGAAGAAAAAGTAAAACCTGCCTTTGTTGTCCACAGTAAACTGTGATGATTCTAAGATGTAATCTTTATTATTCCCTTTTCAGAATACTTTTAGAAATGAAAAGAGAAGGCGTAGATTTGTTTAACTGCGCTCTAACTTTCAACACTGAGAAGGGGCAGGGAAAAGGACTCAGATTGGCCTGTTTGCCAATCATTCACTGTGCACATAGGGCAAAATGGGTGTGGGAGACAGGCTCATTCTGTCAGTTTGCTGCTTGCTCACATTTTAGCAGGACCTTTCCACCTTCAGGAGTTTGCCCTCTTTATAGGGCTTCCCAGCCTCTTTATTCAGGATTTTGTTGTGCCCGCTAAAGCCAGGGATGCTATTAACTATGGCATAGGGATTAGCACATTTGGCCTGCTGTCTATTTTTATAAATAAAGTTTTATTGGAACACAGCTATGCTCATTCATTTATTTGTCTATAGCTCCTCATACCTAAAGAGAAAGTCAAACACACACACACAAGCAAATTTTGAACTTCTCTTAGAGAAGAAGAATGAATATTGAAAGGCAACTAGCACTCTGCTTCCACCATTTAGATAGAACCTAACTTAAGACTCTTCTTAACACAGAGGTAAGTTTCAGAGTCCTGAGAGAGTGGATGGCCTTTATTCCTTCATCAGTCCTCTAGAAATATTGCTTTGCACAACCAAACTTTTGGTAGGAAATGAGCAGCAGAGCTCTAGATTGTATTCCGTGGCAATACCTATAAATGCCACACAAAGAGTGTCTAGCATTAAAGATGGCATAAATGGCCAGAAATGTTCATTGTGTTTATTTGGTCTCTGAGTGCAAGGATTATGTCTCGTGTGTCTTGGCTTTTGCCCCCATCGTAATACCTGGTGCTGTGTTGCAGCAGGTTAAGGAGAGTGAAATAGGACTTACTCAACTGAAGCAAAGGTAGGGCTGATGGGCTTTTTGTAAAGGGCCAAAATATTAATGGCATGCACCTGACTAGAAGACAACCCCACCTTCAGTCACAGGTGAGCTGAGGAACCTTGCTACCTTCAGGTAATCCTTAAGGTTAACATGACCATGCTTCTTTTTTAATTTCCTGCCTGTCAAGCTAGCCACCTTAGGACATTAATTGGCTAACTCTGATGTTCTTGTTCTTTATCACTGTGTCTTTTCAATTGAAAGTAATGAATTGAATTTTGACCTATACTTAGTTCATGTTAAGTCAAGTTAGCATGACCTGATCTGATCATCCAGACCTGATCATTCTTGTTAAAATGAAGGTTCTGATCTTATATAACCAATATCCAAGTTAAGGTAACATGACCACAGGATACCTTAAATCAGTGGCCTTTTGCTCAAGGATGACTCTTGGCTACAATCACTGGAATCTCTCTTATGACCCACATCTCATCTGCATTGCAGTATAGTTATTTATAGCACAGTTAGCTTCATTGCCAGACTATAAGCTCCTTGAGGACAGAATTTGTGTCCTTTTTTTTCTTTGTGGTTTGCTCTCACTGCTAAGCATAGTGCCTAGCTTATTGTAGGCTTTCTGTAAACGTTGTTTACAGAAACAACTGAGTAATAAATGACTGAGTAATAAAAGGACAAGGAAATTCGGTGCCTTTCCTAATTTCTTCTCATCTCTCTTCTCTCTTCTTTTCTGCCTGTTCAAATCCTGTTCTGTTTGAGCAGTGTAAGTCATCCCCCATCTCTTTTGTACACTATTCTCCAGTGACTACAGTTCATAATCATCTCTCCCTTCTTATTGCATTCATAGTTAGCAGCTCACAATTTGGCACTTAATTGTTTCTTAATTGATTCATCTGTGCTCTCTTTACTTCTCAGGTAGCCTGACGTCCCTAAGGGTAAAGAATATATTTTAACGTATTTTGTACCAGCTCCCTGTTCCAATCCCCCTCCATCCTACACACTGCATTAGAATTTAACATATAACAGATTCCCAATAAATATGTGTAAATTAGCTGAATTAAGCACTGCCATCACATTTTAAAACAGGCAGACTAGAATAAAAAGTAGTCCTCAGATTTTTCTTGATGTTTTAGAATTGTACCAAAATAAGTCAATAGCTTTGAAAGTTATTAATATTATACACAAAAGATGAATAAATTAACAAAGCCAAATAGACAAATTGAAAAAGGCCTCCTTCCTTCTTTTCCTTTCTGCCTCTTTCTCTCTGTCTTTCTCGTTGTTATTTTAGTTTTGTTTTTAATTACAGGGTCAATTTATTTGTTTGAGCACCACCCCTGAGAATCTATTGCTGTGAACCAAGTCCTGACCCTGATCCTAACCCTGGTGTCTGCCTGACAGAGACATAGTAGCTGACCCATTTCCTGTTTTCATTCTCTTTATGTTAGACATTAGGAATAACTCTCCATATATAACATTCTTAAGATCCTGAAACTGTCATACTTACCAAATGCAGTGATAGGATCTTTTTAGGAGATATTTAATTTAGTTTTTAAAATCTGATTTTCTGGTTTGAGTAAGTTGTTTGGTAAAGGGAAATTAAAATGCATAATCCTGAAGGCTTCTCTTTTATCCTACAGAATGGTCTCCCTGGAACAGTTTTCATAAACAGTAGGATTGTAACCCACCTGCTACCACTGAGTGATCTTTGTTTTAAACAAATGTGGTATGAAAAACAAATAACTCATGAACAAAATACCTATAATAAATGCAGCACCTCCTTGAACTCTAGTCATGGTGTGCCAGGAAAGAGGAAAGTTGATTTGCCTTCCACAAAATGAGCTCTCTAGGAGATCGAAGTGTTTGTGTAATGAGTAATCCCATGTAGCTAACCAGCCTAACCAGATCGCCAGCTGGGCTCATAGCAGCAACAGGGTTTGCAAGATGAGGGAGGGATTTGAGTGGGTCATGGCACCAAAACCTCTACTTGAATTTCCCCTCAGAATAGCAGTTCTGTAGAACTGTTACTTCTCCATTCTTTTAAGATCACTTTATAAATTTTTCACTTTTCTCCTTTGGATCTTCGTAGTCATAGAGTACAGCAACCGTGTGTGAGTCTGATTTCTCCTTAGCTTCTGCTGCCTTTGACACTGTCAGATACTATCTCATGGCATGATCTAGCTTTGAACTCCCCAAAGACTATTTCTCTCACAATGAGGTCTTAATTTTTTTTAATGAAGTCGACCTAGTTTTTCTAACCTTCTTTTCAATAATTAAAAATTTGAAAACCTACCCAGAATCATTTTCTGTGCCATAACTTCATCTTAGTATTTGATTGAACTGCAAATGTGTTGGAAATGCAGCCTTTCCATGGGAGGCCTTTCCATGGGTTAAAGAGCCCCCCAACACACACATGCCCTGTAGCATGCTGTGTTGAATACCCCAAGATGCTCTTTTCATTTATCTTATCATGTCTGGTTGGATCTGCACCAAATGTCAGGGATTCCCCCCCCACACACACTACTACAGATTCTTTTCCCTTTTGTTATAATTGCTTTCTTTCTTTCCTTTCTTTCTTTCTTTTTTTTTTTTTTTTTCTTCCTCAGAGACAAAGTCTCACTATGGTGCCCAGGCTGGAGTACAGTGGCTGTTCACAGTTGTGATCATACCACACTACAGCCTTGAACTCCTGGCCTCAAGCAGTCCTCCTGCCTCAGCCTCCCAAGTAGCTGGAACTATAGGCACATGCCACCATAACCCCAGTTGTAATGTGATATATTTGGCTTGCCAAATCATATCTCTAAACTTTATTGTCTTACCTTCATTAAAAAAAAAAACAATAGCACTTGAATTTTTAATTTCTATGCTGTTCTTGGTTTAGATTTCAATTATCCTTCCAGTCAGAAGTGGTAAGGTTTTTTTCCTTTTAATTTTAAAGATTTTTAAAAATAAGTTTTCATTACATGTCAAATTAGAGCATAAATTAAATTTGAAGATCAACTCAAAACTGTTATTGACAAACTATTGTCAAAATTAGGAAACAGTTGTAATATCTTTTTAAAACATATTAAAGAGAGAAGATGGCATATTTAATCTGAATTTGGCATATTATTTTAGTAAAGTTTAAGCTTCTTTCATATATTTTTAATCATTTAAAGTAGTAGATTATATCCTATTTCTGAATTTATTTTTCTGCAGCCAGAGATGATCCTGAGTTAAACATGTAAAGAATTTAGCTGTTAGAAGGTGTAAATTAATAAATAATACCATTTCCTTAAGTCTTTCATACGGTTCATTCATACTAAAGAAGAATGACTTGTGGATTATCACCGAGGATTAGAGACTATTCTAACAGGTTCCCAGAAAATGACTACATATAAATGTTCATCACATCCCTAATAAATCTCACCATTTTTCATTTTTTATGTAACCCTTTTCTTCCCATAAGTTGGTAAACTTGCAGGTGGGGATCATATCTAGTGAATCTCCATATTCGTAGCATCTACCATAATGTCATGGTCAGAATGTGTTGTTGAATTCCAAATGACTCTGCATTGTGCTCATGGTAGAAAAGGAATCGTTGAAATATCACTATACACGTGTCCTTATCCCCTCACTTTTCACTGGAAACCATCAAAAAGCTGTTTCTTTCATTAAAGAGATTGTGGTATAAATGTCTTGTTGATAAGATCCCACCTCCTCAGCACTGAATCAGACAGAATCCTAAAGCCCAAGAGCTTGAAAATAACAGGTATAAAATGGACATACAGATTATATCATTCTATGGCCAGGACCTAAAGAATAGCAGGAAGTATATCTACTAATGAAGTTAAACTTTTCCTTTTCGTGTTGTCTTTAAATGTTAGAGGCATTTTAACTCAGAATTTAGTTATTACATAATTCAGGCCAGTAAAATAGCTCAGAGAGGTAATTAGGTAAAGATGAGTAGCTGACAACCTCCCTACTGCTGTATTTTTTCCTAAAAGCTGCAACCTCCATTTCTAATCACTATAGCCTTCTCCATAAAGTAGTTTAATTTGGGTCATGTGTTGAGCGCCTGCGGTGTCCCAGGACCTTGGCAAAGTGTTGGTGATACGGCTGTGGACCAGGGCAGTCCTGGACCCTGACTACCAAGTGTGAGGGCCATAGCTAACTGGACAAATGTGGAAGAATGTTGAGTTTTTTGTGTTTTTTAAAATCAAACTATCAATTAAATGTCTCAACACAATGGAAAGTCATTATTAAATCCCCATGGATTGAAATAAGTTGAGTTTAAGCAGCTAAACCTCCCCCCTTTCTATAGTAATACACCCTTGAACATAGCTTGTCTCCTAGCACCTAGATACTTAATAAGTCCCAGGTATACCGTGGGTGCTTTCTGTCCCTGACATCAGCAGAGAGCTACTGCCAGACACTTGTTACACATACATTGCCTTGGAAATGTACCTGTGCCTGTCACCATAGCAACACCCTTGAGAATGACCTCAGCAGCCACGCAGAATCATTCCTACAAAACAAATTATGGCTATAATTAACTCTCCGAATTTACTCTGCCATATAAATTTCTTTAGACTGTGATGTTTCTTTTTAAAAGGTTAAATGAATGGAATAATCCAACATGAACCTGTCCCCCATAGTCCACCAAAGATTTTCTTCAGAACATGAAATGCTTCAATGGAAAGTAGAATTCAGATAAGAGACTCTATTACCTTTTCTCAAAATGTGGTAATGATCAACAAATGAGGATGCACTAGTTTTATGAGGATGCTAGACCTCCATTTCAAAGGGAATAGAGTGGCTTTTTCCCGTAGCAAACATGAAATGCAGATAGTACTGTGAGCCTAGAGTGAGGGGTGCTGAGGGGTTTATAGGCAGAAGCTCTTCACACTGGCCTCTCCTTGGCAGTAACAAAATGCACTTCTTGGTTGTCTGCACATTTCACTGGCTTCACAAATTGTCTGTGACACATCTTCAATCCTGGGTAGCTTCGGAGGCACCCGGATTTTCCTCTAGGTAAAAGTAGTTTGACTTTTGGTTGGAGGGTTTGTTATTGGTTTGTTTCCATTTGCCTTGTTTGGGGCTTTTTGGTTTGTTTTGGTTTTAGTTAATGTGTGTTGCAACTAGCAGAGCTAAATGGAGTTCCCTTCAGCCTTTTTCTTTTGTTAAACTAGATTAATTTAACTTTTTTACTACCCTAAATGAAGTGAGCCTTTCTCTCCACCATCTAATGGAGGCAAAACAAAAAGAATTGTCAAGCAAGAACTGTAGTTTACTTTTAAGTTAAACAGACATGTATGGAACATCTTTCATGGCCATTTGTTTGCCATGAAATATGTTCATACCCAGCCAATGAACAGACAGAGCCCAGCAAGCACCACGTGCTCAGTGTATGTTTTTGTTATGCCATTTTAAAAAATTTTCTATGAACTACACTGCCATGGAAAAGGAGCAAAAGAAGATGAGGAGGGAAAAGTACTCTTGCAAGTAAGGATATTGTAGATATTCAGCTAATATCTCAGTACCTTGAATTTATGGGCAGATACCACTGCCAATTTTTTTATGGTAGTCTCTAAGCCCTTTAAGTGGTTTTTCAATAGCAGGTGTGTACCATCTTACCCGAGCATGTTTTCCAGGTAGCTCAGTTCATCCTTCTAAATTGGAGATAAAGTATCAAAGTTCCTACTAAGCAATGTGACAGATAATTTCCCACTTTATGCGCTGGTTCTTTAAATACTCCTGTGCAAACTACCTGTCTGTGTTTTAAAATGGAGTGGCAACAAGTAATCTGTTTGGTTGATCTTCAGGAAATAGAAAGCCATAATTTTCTTCTGTGGTAGGACACCATAGCACCTTATATACAAGTATTAGCAACCCTCTGTCTGACTTCTGTGTGTGGCATTAAGGGAGCAGAAATGGTTTATTGGGCAACATATTTCTGAGCAAACTTGCCACTGTAAATTTAAATTTCTTATATTCCTCTGAAGTAAGTTCTTACATACAGTAGTTAGATAAATGGTGATCTTGTGTATTTCAAAATATGTGCTCAAGCTTTTCAAATCAAGGAACTGATAAATTTGAAAACTACATCTACACAGAGTAGCCAGTTGATTTTGTATATATGATGTGATGAGCTAGTTTTATCTGTAGAATAAGGTACAGATCAACTCCCAGAACCACAAGCATGTTAACTCTATCAGAGGACTCCAGGGCCATGCCATGATATTTACTAAAATTTGTGGTCCATTCCATTTTTGCATTTCCTTCCTGCCTTTCACAACAATATTCTCCCAGCCTCACTCATTCTCCTCTAGCCAGTTTATAATAATTAAAGATATCAAACTGGCTCTTATTAGCTAGTAGAGAGCTAATTTCCAGCTAAAGAATCATTAGGGTGTCCAGGATAAGGCCCCTAGAATACAAATTAATTCATTTGCAATAGGAATTTCTAGGCTGCTACTTTTTTGTTTCAAAGAATTGATACCTCCAAAGAGGCAGTAACTTTCTTTATTAAAGTCAGACTTAGCCCTACTGTTGTATGATTCCATGAATCTTACAGACTCAACATAATATTTCTTTTTAACACTCAGTTTCAAATTTAAGAATATCAATAGACACACTACTGCTAAAACTGCTGTTTAAATAATGCTAAAACTATATCTCAGCATAGGAAATCCATCCAACAAATATTCATTACCTCAGAGCTCACTGTCTTTTGTTTGTGGGCATAAATGAGTCAAAGATCCAACTCCTTCCAATTCTATTAATGTTTCCACCTTTCCTTTAACCTTGTTCACAAGTTAGGTACTGTGTGTATACACTTTGTAGTTGTGTATTTGAAACCATGTCCGTCCTCCATCCTCCCCAGGGCAAAGGAGGGAATAGTGCTCTCTGGAATCATGAAGGTACTGTTCAGAACAGTCATTTTCACCTGGTTGTCATCAGATCATGTCATTCTTAACATTCTAAATTATTTTTTGTACTTTGAGAGAATAGAATGTGAATGGAATAAAAGATTTTTGATATGGAAAAATTACAGCAGTGGAGAACGTATGAGTGACTGCCAGGGGTTAGGGCTGGCAGGGGAAACACAGACAGATTCTTTGTGGTGACAGAACAGTCTGTGTCCTGATTATGATGGTGATACCTGAATCTCTACATACGATAAAATTTGATAGAACTAGATACCCTTCCCCTGCTTATACATTTGGCCCTTCATATCTGTGGGTTCCAAATTCATGAGTTAAACCAACTACTGATTGAAAATATTCAGGAAAAAAAATGCATCTATACTGAACATGTACAGACTTTCTTCTTATTCCCTAAACACTACAGTATAATAACTACTTACATAGCATTTACATTGTATTAGGTATTATAAGTAATCCAGAGATGATTTAAAATGTACGAGGATGTGCATAGATAATATGCAAATACTGCCCCATTTTATATTGAGGACGTGAGCATCCATGGATTTTGGTATCTGTGAGAGGTCCTGGAACCAGTCCCCACAGACACTGAGGGACGACTACATACATACATACACACACACACACACACACACACACACACACACACACACACAGAGTATATGGGTCACATTTGGTGGAATCCAAATGAGGTCTGTAGTTTCTTTAATAGTGTTTCATCAATGTCAGTTTCCTGGTTTTGATAATGTGCTGTGGTTAAGTCAGATGTTATCATTGGAGAATGCTGGGTGTAGGGTATAGGGTATATTTATATATATACCCTAAATATATATTTACCCTAAATATAATATATTATATTTGGTATATATATTATATTTATATATTAATATTATATATTATATAATATAATATTTAGTAATATAGTATATTTAGTTTATTATATTTAGTATATAAAAATATACCCTAAGTATATATATTTATACCCTATTTATGGGGTATAAATATAGGGTATATTTCTGTGTAATATTTTTGCAACTTCTTGTGAGTCTAAAATAATTTTAAAATAAAAATTTTTTAAGGAAATGGAAACATATCATATAACTAGATAAATTTGTAGTTAAGGTGTGATGACTAAACATTGGGACTATCAGACCTTAGACATTATTACTGCAGTAACTAGAAATCTGATGATTTCACATTAATCATGAATGACTTAGGTTCTAGACAGAATTTAGGACATGGTATCCTGTTGTCTTCTCTTAGGGGAATAAGGAAATTCATTCCAGGAAAAGACTCTGATGTTCTGCAAACTGGCCAAAAAAAAAGCATTCTGACCTTATGTGCAACTCTGTTATCTCAAAAACTATTTGTTTTAAACTCCTGTTTTACCAACCAGAACTGCTAAATAAGTAGAGGGTAGAAGACTAATTTGAATTTCTTTTTCTTCCTATACTTGCCTTGGAAAGTACAGGTTCTAGTTGATAATAAGAGAAGAAATGAGAAATTTGGTGTGTAGGTGATTCATAGGTGGATAACTTTCCACTGAGTGATGGAAGGCTGACTTTATCTGTCTTTTCCCCAGACTTCTTTAGCACTTTCTGATATTTTTTTTTCTCTTTTTCACTTCTCTTTTAGGACTCATTTTTGTCCTTCCCTTTCCATAGACAGATTTGGTGTGATGGTCACTGACATTCTCGTTGTGTCTTCCTTTCTCTAGCTATCTTAATGACTTGGACCGTGTAGCTGACCCTGCCTACCTGCCTACGCAACAAGATGTGCTTAGAGTTCGAGTCCCCACCACAGGGATCATCGAATATCCCTTTGATTTACAAAGTGTCATTTTCAGGTACTAACCGATTTCATAAAACCTACTTCTCAGCTTTTATGCCTTGGGTACAGTTGGTAAACTCTATAAATATTGAAATCATGCGTACACTTTAAAACAATATAGCTTTTATACTAATTATTATCATTATTTACAAAAGTAAAATAAGGTACTCCTGAAAGAGGAAGCAGCATAAGGATGTACTGGAGAGTTTCTTATTGCAACTTAAATCACCAAGCAGTCAGTAAAATCTTAGTTTGGTGGTGGTTGAACAAAATCAGTTACTCAATCATTGATCCTAACTATAATTATTTTTGGTATCTCTTTAACCATGAAGACAATGGATATATTTTTAGAATTATTTAATGTATGAATGATCTTATGACCCTCTCAGTAATAGAAATTATATGTTGTTGGAAACTTTCATATTGATGCTTCCTCCAAGTCCTCTGGAACCAATGCAGAATTTTTCAATAGTAATAAAAATATATGATGTTTTATATTCATAAAATGAGTTGCTTGAAAATTTTCAAAATATGTGATTTTGAAAATGGGTTAGTTAACCTAGTCTATATTTATATAGCAAAATAGAATGAAAATGTATTACCTCCTCTCTCACTACTGCTGGTTTTGTCTGGATAATACTTCAACAGAAGCATTCCATTATTTTTAAGATGAGAAAAAAATAAACAATACCAATGTACTTTCATTTACTCTCTTATTATGCAATCATTCAGTTGTGCTTTTAGTTAGAGTACAAATACATGGTGTTTTGAGAAATGAAGCCATGTGAATATTGAGCATGGAGAATTGAGTTTCTCAGGAGAGCCCACCCCATTGAAGATGAATGTGTTAGTATCAGATTATGAAGTAGGAATTGTGTAACTCCTGCACTGTGACTCTGCCATGTGGTTCTCATTATGGTCTCTCCTTTCCTTGCCAGAGCACTGTATTTTATTCTAACCAATCTCTGCACCTGTGGTCAAATCTGGCTGCCATCCATTGCTCTAATAGACATGACCACAATGTGGATGGCATTCAGGAAAAATTTCTGAGCCTCAGTTCTTTTATCTATAAAATGGTTGCATTAGATGATCCCCCAGTGTTCCTTGTAGCTCCAGCATTTAGTGTTACTCAAGTTTTGAGTTTATAACATTTTGAGAATCTGTAATTTGAGACACCCATATTTCCTTCCTCTTATAACCATAATATAGAGTATTTTCAGAAAACATACAGCAGTTCATGGGGATTTTCATTCCATTGCTTCACAATTAGCAATTTCTGGTACCTGATTACTGTTACATCTTGTTTCTTCCACATTTTGTGCACTAGCTTTTTTTTTTTTTTTTTTTTTTTTTTTTGAGACAGAGTCTCGCTTTGTTGTCCAGGCTAGAGTGAGTGCCGTGGCGTCAGCCTAGCTCACAGCAACCTCAAACTCCTGGGCTCCAGTGATCCTTCTGCCTCAGCCTCCCGAGTAGCTGGGACTACAGGCATGCGTCACTATGCCCGGCTAATTTTTTCTATATATATCAGTTGGCCAATTAATTTCTTTCTATTTATAGTAGAGACTGGGTCTCGCTCTTGCTCAGGCTGGTTTTGAACTCCTGACCTTGAGCAATCCGCCCGCCTCGGCCTCCCAAGAGCTAGGATTACAGGCGTGAGCCACAGCGCCCGGCCTGTGCACTAGCTTTTAAAGAACATTTTTTGTCACTATGACAAAAGTTAGTGACTTAGGAGTATAATTTCCTATCACCGTCAAAAATATCCTATGGGGGGGCCCATTGTGAGAGCATTTCATGGAATAAGGATTTCATGTAAATGAGAAGCATATTATTCACATGCTGGCATAAGGGAAGAGCCAGCTTTTTATTATAATATTTCCAAAGACCTAACAATTCCAGTTTTGATGGCCATAGTTCGTAGGTCTCCCTGGATACATAGTTTTGCTCCTTAGGTCTCTTTTCTATGCCTTTGAAGACTTAAAAGCAGTCACTGGAAGTCCCTTGAGTTTTTAGTTTAGATTTAATGCTGGGTGGCAGCAGGGCAATACCAGGAACAAGTGCAGTTTTCAGCAAATGCTTAAAGGGCCCTACTTTCAAACTTTTGTACCTAAGCCTCTCATTCTCTGAGAGTATTTTCTCCCGTAAACATTGTGTACATTTCAGTCAAGATACGGATTCAACTATTTGAAGAAACTTTGATTCAGTACCAAGCACTGCTAGATATTTTCATACATAGGTTATTACTCAAATTGATGGTGTGGTTTCTGAGCAGTAACTCAGCACAGAATTGATGTGTTACAAACAAACCCTTGAAGTGGTTCACATGATGGCTTCTGTGTGGCACCTCGTAGCATCTTGATGTTTTTATACAACACTTCATTCCAGCTGGTTAGCAAGTCAGTTTGTGCACAAAACTAATGGCACCATGTTACCTGATGTGGCTGGACCTGTCCCAAATTATTATCAATATTGGGAGGGAAAAGTTGCCCAAAATGCTTACCTTACTGATAAAGGATCAGTGCAGGCCGTGTTTGCAGTTAGTTGAAACATCATACTTCCCATATTGAGATATATCGCATCTCATATCTTTGAAATGTATTTGCAGTCATTTCTAACATCCTCCAGAAATACATGAGGATTTTTGTTCTGATTGTAATGGAAAAGAAACTGAAGTTTAGTATTTGCTTATAGGACTTACACAAATAAAACTCATTTGTTTCTGACCCTTTAGTGCTTATTTAAATAAATGACATTTTGCTCAGCACAGATAAGGATTTTTTTTTTACAAAGTTAAAATTTTCATACACATCTGGTAACTTTCTAATAACCACAATAGTTTATTACCCAGAATGTCTTGACTTTGACTATTAGGTAACAGAAAATTAGCAGGTATTCAATAAGTATTAATTGAATTAATTTGGATGACCATTGTCTTTCAAGAGAATATTTTTTATAAGTTTGTAAGTAGTGCTATATTTATATTGATTTTTAAAAATCTTTCTTTATATGTTATTAATTTGAGTATTGTTAACCTTGCAGAATGGTTGATGTAGGGGGCCAGAGGTCAGAGAGAAGAAAATGGATACACTGCTTTGAAAATGTCACCTCTATCATGTTTCTAGTAGCGCTTAGTGAATATGATCAAGTTCTCGTGGAGTCAGACAATGAGGTAAGTGTTCTTTGGACAGGCAATGAGTTATCATTTGATTACCCAATACAAATAAATGATAGGAATTAGGGTGTGGGGGATGGAGTGAACTGGCTTCATGGCTTTCTTGACTTGATTCTAGGATTTTTAAAATAACCAAAAATAACCATGGGGAACCACATGGCACACTCAGAGTGGTAAGCTCCCCTGTCAGATGTATGAGCACACAAGTTTGTGTGTTCAGATTGATTCAGATGCTATCTATACTTTAAACACTATGCAGAGGTTCTGAAAATGAAAGTAACATGGAAATCCCTAGGCTAATCATCAGATCATTGTATAGCCTTCTTCCTACAGGATAAAATCAGAAGTGTTGGACTGAGTCATCCTATTTTATTTTCATTTTGTTTAAATCGTTGTTTGTGTGATGGGTGGGTCCCAAAGAGTACTCAGAACCTCTCTTGGCAAATGTGAATGACTTTGCAGCTGGGCTCTAAATTGATTCATTGCGGAGCCGTGAAGTGTGTTGGTGATGTGGCCTTTCTGCTCTTACAGAATCCTGTAGGCTGTTGTGTAGTTTTGTTTCTGCTAAGCAGTGAGTGAGTGATGAAGTGGCCCTGATATGCCTGCCTGGAGAACTGATTCAGTATTGTGATCTCCTCCCCAAACAGGGAAACTTAACAGGTGTAAGTGTGGATATTGAGGATGATAAAGGCTTGATGATGAGTCAGAGTTGATTATGGAGGATAATTAAGGGGTATAAAAAACTGTGCCTCTGAGCTGGAGTTCAGTGTTCATATGCGTGTGTGTGTGTGTGTTTTGGGGGGATGGAGAAGATGCCATTGATATGCTGTTAGAGGCAGAGGTTGCAGACTGAATGCCAATAATAAGTATTATAATCCTTCTTTATTTTTATTATTATTTTTTGAGACAGAGTCTCACTCTGTCACCCCAGGTAGAGTGCAGTGGTGTCATCGTTGCTCACTACAACCTCAAACTCCTAGGCTCAAGTGAGTCTCCTGCCTCAGCCTCCCCAGTAGCTGGGACTACAGGTGCATGCCACAACACCCGGCTAGGTTTTCTGTTTTTAGTAGAGACAGGGTCTCGCTCTTGCTCAGGTTGGTCTCAAACTACTGAGCTCAGGCAGTCCTCCCATCTCAGCCTCCCAGAGTGCTAGGATTATAGGCATGAGCCACTGTGCCCAGCCCTAGATATCCTTCTAATAGAGTAGAAAGTGAAGGGAAGGAAGTGAGATATCCCCAATAGCTGACTAAAATAAGATCTAACATATTAAAGTCTGCTTTTAACACTGTGTATCTTTTTAGGTACACAAGAATTCCTGGCTTCTCGGTTCTTGTAAATATTTCCTTTTATTTCTATATAGATATTAATATCTCCATTAAAATGCATAGGCGATCCTCTGTAGCATTTCTTTTGTGTATAGGGTTGATAAAGTTTCCATGAACCAGTATCTCATATAGAGCTGAGAGTTACCTGTTCATGCATTTCAGAATCTTTCCTGGGTTGCAAGTATATGGGCTTTGGAGTCAACCCAAGAACTCTGTTTAAGAATGAGTTGTTTGTCAGCCAGTTGCCCCATACCTGTAAAACAAAGTGCCTAAAAGAATGTTAAAATATATGACAATCAGTTATCAAAACATAATTTAGGCAATTGCTGTCAGAATTTCAACTATGTATCTCTATCTTTATCTGTGTTCATTTGTTGTTCCATAATCCTTGGATGTAGTAGTTTAAACATACTGCATATTTTGGAAGCAGATCTATTAATTATAACATTTCTGATTTCTTTGAATGTTGGATCAAGACAAAAAGTACTTTGATGGCTTGCTACTATGTGCTGGGTACCAGGATACCTAAAGAAATGCAAAAATGGAAGAAAAAAAAATCAACTTTGCCCTAAAGCTCTTATAAAAATGAGATATGCTTTTGGTCAGAATAAGGTATATGGAGGAAGGAAAACCTTTGTTATGTAGGTCACCATTTCTCTTTAGTTTGCTATCCAGTAAAATAAAAATTACATTTATCAACTACACAGAAAATGTAAGGGGCATATGTGATTTTATTTCTTATGTTTACATTATAGCTAGAAGATAAGTGTTTATCAATATACATTGTATATGAGATGAATGCATTATATATATAAAGGAATATATGTCATGATTTCATTTCTAATCAATTTACTACTTTAAAATTATCAAAATAGAAAAGAAAGTAAATTCCTTGGGCAGCTAATCAGCTAATTCTAGCACATAAATCTGGTTCTTCTGGACATTACAGATCATTTATTCCTTTTTTACCTGATTTAGCTAATAGAGGTCAGATTTTTATATAAAAGTATATTATATTGATTAGAAGAAAATGGCCTAATGTTGATTATCAGATGTCATAATTAAAATTTCTATATCAGTGGATAGGTATTAATAACATCTAAAAATATTGTCCTGGTTCCCTTGATTCCTGTGGTGATGCATTATGCTACTTTTGAATAATTACAGACTAAAATAATAAAGCTATCATTTTTTCATTAGGACTCCCTCTTAACTTGTGACAATTTTGAAAGTCTAGGTTGTAGCCCTATAAGATAAAAATCAAGTTGTGCAGTATGTTTTTCTCAGACCTCAAGTCACGCCTGAGGGTAGTAGGGAAGATGATCTTAAACATAACGAGAAAACACAGCTCTTTAATTCCTTCCTCCATGTTAGCCACAGCCGTCACTGGTGCTAACTAGGAAACATTGTCAAAAATATTTTTTAATGTTGGGATGTAGCCACATTATCCTTTTTTCATAGTTATACTAATATATGAGAATGTCATTGCCTCTCCTACTTCTCAAATCATTAAAGAAATTCAGAACTACGGGATTCTGGTTTCCCCAATTTTTCTGGTTTGGGTGAGACACAACTGAAATAAAGTCCTGAAACATTTTGTTCTTGGTTTTGAAATCTGATGTCCATAACTTTAATCCAAAGCAGACCTTGTCATGCCTCCCTCCCTTGGTATATATTTGTGAGGAAAACCTAGGACTGGATTCTGACAGCCTTTCTTTCTATCCTGGGGAACTGTGGAAAATTCACTGCACACCAGACAAAAGTAGCAAAGGGAAGCAGTTTAGATTACTCCTTTTGCTCTTAATATTTCTAAAACTTTATGTATTCATCTTTACACTTTTACATCGGTCTGCTTTTGTCTGTCTAGATTCTCAGCCTTGCTATTGTTTAGGGAATGAATTTCTTTCTTTTTTTCTGCCAAAGAAGCAACTATTTTATCAAACAGTGGCTAGAATACCCAGGGTTATAGAACTGTGTTGATTTGATACATTCCCTTTCCTCTTCTCATTTTCTCTGTAATAATATGCCAGCATCAAGCCAACTCTCCTGCTGTAGTCCTTTCACGGGTACGTTATTTCATTCCCCCTGAAAGCCCAGAGCACTCAGTAAGATATCCACGTAACATATTTCAGTTCATCAGTGTTATCCAAACACTACCTTTTGGTCCTTATTTTTCTGGTTTTCTTTCTCAAGAGTATCTGAGCACTGATGCAAAGATGCTTTCTCACACATTGCCTCAGTAACTGTCTTCTAGACTAAGCTCTTCAGAGAATCTCTAAAGACTGAGACCTTTTTCTCCTCCACTTCCTTTTTAAATGTGAGCTTCTAACTTATTAATACTCTTGAAATGGTCGTCGGGAATTATGTTATAGTTTTATTAAAATAAGATATTTCTTTCTACCCCAAGCCCTCCTTTGACCAACACTGGTTCCCATAAATATTTATCCTTCAAACCTGATTTTAGGAGTTGCTCAATTGACAAAGTGTTAATATAAGTAGAGAGTAGACAGATATAATACTTTAGCACTTTATGCCTGTCCATAATGTGCTAAAACCATTACTCATTTGAATCTACCAACTGACCTCCCTGTGAAGGGGGCAGATTGGGTTTGCCTGGGATGCCTTATAATGGTGAGGATACAAGAATGGAGAGATTAGGTCTCATGGCCAATGTCACCAAAGGCCAGAGCAACTGCCCTTCCAGACCAACTTTCTTTTTCCTCCTTCACAGTGCCTTCTAGAAGTTACAGACAAACTCAGAAAAAGTTAAAGGAGCTGTAAGGCAGCCAAGAACATGGAGTAGAATGAAAATCCTGCCTTTTCCAGAAGGGAGTGAAATAACTCTAAGCCCTTATTATATTTGTAGGTAATGATAGACCAGCCAGAGATCCTCTACCAATAATTCCAAGTTCCTGTATTACTCATTTGATTTGGAGCTATGTTAAAGCAAATAGTCTAAAATATGCATTTCCTTTGGATACTTCTCTTCTCCTAGATTTTAAAATGAAGCCATTTTGAAGTTATTCAACTGCAACCAAAGTCTGAACATTTTCTTTAGAAGTGTAAAACATGTACTTTGTTCTGCTCTAAAAACTCTGAGTGAGCTTTTGGGAATTTTCTTCAGATAACATTCAGCTTTGGAGGAAAAACTGACTAATAACTGAGGAGAAAACATTCAAACTTCAAAGGAAATATCTAAAGGAAACTTATAAGTAGTTAAAAATAAGAGCTTAAGTTAAGATATTTGGTCACACTTATCATTAATTGAATTGAATCAGACCCTCTTTTATTGACTCTTAATCAAATTATGCCTTTGATACACTTGGCTCAGATTCATGACCTGATTAACAAAGATATTCCTGAAATATGCCCAACTTTTTTATATTTAACCTCTTTCCCATTTCCTCATTACTTTGTTCATTTTCAGCCACTTGTCCCTTTTTAAAACTCCTTCTTTGGCTTCTCTGTTTCCTCGTTACTATACTCCTCCTGTACGTCTTTGTCCTCCTTGCTTTTCTTGTGCTAGAAGGAAGTTTTATGATCACTGTTTATGTGTTTGAACCAGATACTTGGTAAGGGTATAGTGCTGGTAAGAGTATAGTAAAGCAGGCACACATGGACACGTTTTGTGGGAATGTAAATTGGAAATCTTTTAAAGAATTTATATTGAACCCGTACAGTAGAATCTATATAATAGTCTGTTTGGGTTTTTTTAAGATGAATTATGTCATATGAAAAAGGCAGATTGTGGAATAGTGTATTTAGTATAAGCCAATATTTGTAATCACAATTCATTATACATATAAAATTATTATAAGAAAGGGCTATTATAAGGGTTATTCACCCTCCCTCCCAAAAAAGAATTTAGAAATTTTCTACCAAGGTGAAGGTATAAACAGTGATCGTCATTCTCGCTAGGTGATAGCATTACAAATAATAACTGAAATAATATTTTTTAAAAGCTAAAGTAAGACTTCAAATTGAGAGCTAAAATTTAGCTCTGTCATTTACCAACTTTGTCCATTTTTTATTTTGGTTATCCATCTTTATCTTGCTGATTTATAGGAGTCCCTTATGTTCTTTGGATGTGAGCCTTTTGTCATATGTATTGCAAATCTCTTCTTCCACCTTGTAGCTTGCCGTTTATTCTTTTCATGATATCCTTTGATGAACAGAATTATTAAGAATTAATTCAATCAAATTTATCAAAATTTCTTTTATAATTATAAATACACACTGTTTGTGACTACATATAAGCACACACAGGAGGATAAAATAAGTCTGGATAAAAAATATAGATGAGAGAACAGTAAGGATTGAGGGAGAGATTAAAAATTGAAATACAAATCACACAATTGTATATATTTCCTAGAGGTAACCCACAAATTTATTCAAGTATCTCTTAGCAACCAGTGAAAGGAGATAATCCTGGTTCATTTCAAGATTCACTTTGTCCTTACTACCAGGCCCACCTCCTGCACTGGGCCCCACACTATGTCCTTAACATAAAGACAAATAGTTACTCAAATTACTTTCTCCAGGTACTGAGCCCCAAGTGGCTTCTCCTGCAACGGAGGTAGATGCTGTGGGAGGAAGTAAATCGGGTCCATGATGATATCCCACAAGGGAACCAATTGTTAGAATTCATAAGGGCTCTTTCTTTAGCTTCCCTCTGTAATCTCATGCCATAACACGAAAGTTTGTGATGGGCCAACACTGTGTAGTCTAGATTTGTGGTCCCCAGCCCCCAGGTCTCAGCCTGGTACTGGTCTGTGGCCTGTTAGGAAACGGGCCGTGCATCACCGCCTGAGACCTGCATGACACTCCCCTCCCATCCGTGACACCACCCACCCCACCCCCAGTCTTTGGAAAATTATCTTCCATGAAACCAGTCCCTGGTGCCAAAAAGGTTGGGAACCGCTGGTAAAACTTAGACTAGCTAGACAAGTGAGCTTTGTAATGAACAATATGTAATAATTGGATTCTAAATATTATGCATGATTATAAGTTTTATTCACATGATTTCCTTTTGAAGTTTGTTTTCTTCACTCAACCTTGTTTTTGAGATTTTTTTTTTCATGTTGCTATACATGACTATAGTTCATTTAAGCTACCACACTGTTCTGTTGTACGTATATAACATTTATGTCTTATAAATGGACATTTTACCATTTATTATGATCTTTTTGCTTTTGAATTATATTACCTGCATAGTTTCACTTTTTAAAAAATTTTATCAATTCTGAATATATTGAAAAAATACTGATATTAATACCAGCATTTTATCATTATAAACATAGATACCTAACCACTGACATGTAATTTTTCATTAATTTTGAAATCACTTGGGTGGGAATTATCCATTTTTGTGATTTGGAAACTTTGGGGAAAATTGAAATATGTTAAACTTGTATTTTAAGAGAGATAATAAAACAAATATATAATATATGTAAAATAAAAATTTATACATTGTATGATATCTATCAGGTTAGTCTACCAATCATTTGGCATAAAACTATTTTTCTTGTAGCTTGGTTGGCTTATAAAGGTATGCAGAAATGAATTTCTGGCAGGAAATAAAAGATGAAAAATGTCCTCTCACATTTTTGTGGGAGAAAATGTCTAGCCCTGTGAAAAATGAAGAAACAAATGTGACTGTTTTTCCCCCCTCACTGACCAACTTTTTTTTAGAAAGATAGGGTCTTGCTCTGCAACCCAGGCTAGAGTGCAATGACCCAATCATAGATCACTGCAGCCTTGAACTCCTGAGCTCAAGCAATCCTCTCATCTCAGCCTCTCGAGTAGATGTGACTACAGGTGTGCACCACCAAAGCCAGTTAATTTTTTTTATTTTACTTTTGTAGATATAAGGTTTCTATGTTGCTCTGGTTGGTCTTGAACTCCTGGCCTCAATTAGTCCTCCTGCCTCAGCCTCCAGAAATGCTGGGATTATAGGCGTGAGCCACCACACCTGGCCTAAACTTATTTTTAAATCTTTCACTTTAGTTGTAAATTTGTATATTTCTTCTTTTAATTTCATACTTCCACTTTTTCTATTTTGAGACTTCATTATTATGTATAATGTGACATTAAAGAATTAATCATTTATTTATTTATATATTTTTAAAAAGATGAGTTCTCACTAGTTGCCCAGTCTGGACTTGAACTCCTGGGCTCAAGTGGTCTTCCCTCCTTATCCTCCCAAGTAGCTGGGACTATAGTCATATTTTTTTTGCATATCCAGTTGTCCAGATATGCAGTTGTCCCAGAACCATTTATTGAAAGACTGTTCTTTCCCTATTGAATTATCTTGGCACCCTTGTTAAAAATCGGCTGACCATAAGCATAAAGGTTTATTTCTAGACTCTCAATTCTATCCCATGGATTTATATTGTCACTTTACCACACTGTCTTGCTTATTATTGCTTTGTAGTAAGCTTTGAAATCAGAAGGTGTGAATCCTTTACCTTTGTTTTTATTAAAGATCGTTTTGACTATTTGGGTTCCTTTACATTTCTATGTAAATTTTAAGATCAGCTTGTCGATTCCTGCAAAAAAGCCAGTTGGAATTAGGGATGATATTGACTATGATATGTATATCAATTTAGGGAGTTTTACCATCTCAGCACTTGAGAAGAATGTATATTCTGCTGTTGTTCAATAGAGTGTTTTATTGATGTATGTTAGTTCTAGTTGGATTATAGTGTTTTTCATCTTCTTTTTGTTTGTTGATATTTTGCCCTCTTGTTCTATTTATTATTGAAAGAGATATTGAAGTCTCAAACTATTATTGAATTGTCATCTTCTTTTTTCAGTTTTGTCAGTTTTGCTTTATGTGACTTGGGGCTCTTTTGTTTGGCGCATACATGGTTATTGCAAGTATGCAATGTTCTGCCTACATGATTGATTTAATCTTTGTCATTATAACATGTGCTTCTTTGTCTCCAGTAACAATTTTTATCTTGAAGTCTGTTTTGTCTGGTATTAGTCTAGCTCATTTTGGTTACTGCTTGTATGGTATGTCTTTTCTACCCTTTTCTTTCAGCCCATTTGTGTCTTTTAATTTAATTTAAATTTAAATTATCTCTTGTAGCCAGGCTATAGTTTGATCATTTTTTTTTTTAGTTTGGTCATTTTTCTTTTTAAATCCATTCTGCCGATCTCTGACTGTTAACTGGCATGTTTAGGTCATTTACATTTAATATTATTACTGCTGGTTTTCACAGCTGCTATGGCTGGGAGGCTGTTGGTTTTCAAGGCTTACTGCAGAGCTGGGAAAGGGTGGGTGAAAATAACACAAGTTAAAATGCTATAAAACAAGCTATTCTCACCTAGATTCAGCCATTTTTCTTGAACAAATACTCTTTAGATTGTTGCATGTCTTTGGTTAATGTCCAGATATCTGAAAAAGTTGATAGTGACATTTTCACCAGTGTTCTTGTTACTGTGTGGAAGAGTGAGACACCATTCCATAAATGTGTCCCTAAATTGAATTTTGAAGGTAAATCTGATTATACCATTATCATGGAAACACAAGTGATGTATGACAGAGCCTTTTCACTTGTTAGATGGCAGGGATTAAAAGAATAAGTAGAAATGAACATTCCTATACACTGCTAATAGGGGGATAAATTGGTACAATCTGCCAATTGGTATTACATACCAAGTTGCTATGACAATATGTAAAATCCTTTGAGGTATTTATACCCTTTGATTCAGTAATTCCACTGCTAGGAATTGTTTAATAGGTTATATGTCCCAAAGACAACATTGTTTATAGTTATTAATAATGAAAACAAATTATATAATGGTAGGAGATTAATTTAAAAATTCAGAGTAAACCTAAAAAATAAAATACTATATAGATGCTAAAATGATAATATAGATGTGTAATTAATATTAGAAAATTGTTCATGATATATTGATATAAAGAAATGATTTCGATAGCATGTATAGTATGCATCTGATTTTTAAAGATACATTATACAGGTATTTATTATCAATGCATACATAAATGTCTGGAAAATTAAATTGAAACTATTAGCAGAGATTATCTCTGAATAGTTGGGGTTGGGGTAAGGGTAATTTTGGTTTTATGCTTTATTCATCTTATCTGCGTTTTCTAATTTTTACATGAACAAATATACTGTGTGGATTAAAGAATGTTAGATATTTTAAATTTTAAATTAAGAAATCTTAAAAATCTGTTAAAATCTGGTTAAATACAAATGAGCTTTTTAGTCTGCTTTCTCTTTTCCTAATTGCTTTCAGAAGTATAAGATGGAGATACAAATGAATGGAGAAATGAGTACAAATGTCTAGTGAAAGAAGCTTAGCAGTATTAAAAAAACATCGATTTTCTGTAAATTTTCTGAAAATGTCTTCAAAACAGACATTTTTTAGAAATAATATGAATTAAGGAATTTATTGAAATAAGGGAGACAGTTTTATGAGACCAGGATTTATCTCACCACTTACTTGTTCATTCTAGATGGAGCAAATGCAGACAGTTCAAAGCTCAAAATAAAAGCTCAACATTGTAGGCGATCAAAGGAAAATTCTGTAGGCCCAAAGCCAGAGGAATCTGGACCACTTTGGAGGCCAAATTTAACCAGCTGGGGTCTTTCTTGAGTACCATCTGATTCTCCTTTAAAAAAAGAGAGAGAGATTCAGTATGATGATGGCTGTAAAAAAAAAAAAAGAGAGAGAGAGAAGAATTTGTCTTTTAGCAGGGAATCTACATTTTATAAAACTTAAAATTATTATCTGTGGCCTTGTTTTTCTCCAGAAAAATAGCACATTGGTTGGGACTCCAGGCTTAGCATTTAGTAGGAGGTCTGGATTACATGAAATGTTACTCAGGCTAGATTATGATCCAGGGGCATGGATGATGTATCTGCCATTCTCCAGGTGTCTGTTGCTACCTTGGTTAAATCTGCCATAGTAACAGAACATGTTTGTACACATAACCTATCAAGAAAAACAGTATTGTTTTTGAATTGCCAGTTAATAGTGTGAATTGTCACTTTAAAAAAAGAAAAAGAAAATAGAGCGATGTGTGGGACATTGGGCAACTGTGATGGACTACTCTGCAGCAGTCCCTGAAGAGGCAACAGGGAAGCAGAAAGTAGAAGTCAGACTGTCTTGGGTTGAATCACAGAACCACACCCATTTCAGGCTGGATAATCTTGAACAAGTTTATATCTTTGTGCCTCCCTTTTAATGTAAAAAAATGAGAGTATTATTTGTCTTAAAGTGTCATGAGAATTATTAAAATAGATAACATATAAGCTTCCCGGAACACATAGACATTCAGTAAATGATAGTTATAGTATCAAAAATTTTAATGGTGCTGTTATTATTCTCATTTCTAAACATCATCCTTGGCTAATTCATCCTTAAGATAACTCTTTGATTTTACATTTATGTCTTACACCCAGAGTCATACACTTAATTATTTGTTAAATAAGATAAAAATGTGGGGAAATTTGTTATTTCTGTAAATGCTGAGAAAACAAGGAAGCTTTTCTTTCATAATAATAGAAAGAAAGGTTTAAAAATGCAAAAAAAAAAAGAACTGTAAGTAACATGGTTTTTAAGGTACAGCTACTCATATCTATAACATATGTTTGTTATCTCTTTACATGTTTTGTTCACCATGGTGTTTGTATTAGTTGTGACTTTGCGGTTGAAAAAAAATAAAATTTCTCATAGAATATCTAAAGCTCTTAGTGCTTGACATAACTAGGAAGAACCAGAATGAAGCCACTTTATTGGTATCTGAACCAGGAGTTTGGTCGGAGAATCTCTCTTTTTTTGCCTCAAACAGTCCTGAATCAGATCTTCTTAGCTTAGCAACCCAAGAAAAAAGGGAGTTTCCACTCCACTCCAAAATGAATAATCTCAGGGGGTGCAGGGAAGGTGGTGTAGAGGACTGCTGAGATTGTCTCAATGTAAGTTAACATTGACCCAGCAGTGAGAGCAGAATGTATTTCCAGAAGACTGGGGAACAGGGAGAAGAGCATACCTAGCAGAGAAAAAACAATAGCCACTATAACAGTATTTTTCAACTTGCAGGTTTCAACACATGAGTGAGTTGGAACAATTACTGGGTTGTGAATTCCATTTAATGGGTCATGAGCAGCATCTTTAAAAATGAAATACTATGTTTCCCCGAAAATAAGACAGGGTCTTATATTTATTTTTCCTCAAGAAGACACCCTAGGGCTTATTATCAGGGGATGTGTTATTTTTTTTAAGTACAGTACAACAATCTACATTTATTCAAGTACAGTTAAGTCGTCGTCTTCTAGAACATCATCATAACTCTCTCAACCCCGAATTCCATCCTGAATTTCTTGAGACTCTATTTCCTTTAAACCCTTGGCCCCAATCTCTCATGTCGAGCAATAGAGCTCTTATGGGGCAGATGAGAAGGACTGCTCGTCTTCTTTACCGCTCCACGACGAAATGCATGGGTTGTGCAGGTACACTACGTAGCCACGCCCATCACTAGGTCTTATTTTCGAGGTAGGGCTTATATTGCGCAAATGCTTAGAAATCTTGCTAGGGCTTATTTTATGGGTAGGTCTAATTTTCAGGGAAACACAGTAGCATATAATTAAATGAAATTGAATAGAAAATTTCAAAGGATATCATAGGAGAATTCCTATTTCATGACACTTTTGTTTTCATTTATTTACGTGTGTGTGTGTGTGTACTAGGTGCAATATAAAATGTATTTGTTAATGTGGGTCATAATTTTAAAAGTTTACAAGTCTGTATAGTACCGTTGTCAATGGGAGTGTGCAATCTGCTTGCTCCTGGGATCTTATTCTTCACGGCAACCTAGGCATTGCAAGGAAGAGTGAGTAGGGAGTGACACACACACAGCAGCAGGTGGGAAATCAGTAGTAGCTCCTCAGCCTTCCAAGATTTTTATTTGTTTTTGGTTTGGGAGTCTAGTGGGGGCAGCGGAGGTTTTCCCCCCTTTTTGTGATTCAATTTAAGGTTAAAAGTAATTTTTTTTCAAAAACAATTGCAGCATAAATTTAGCTTTATTTATATGTTTTAAAATATGACATCTCTTCCACTAACGGGGCCAGCTTCACCGCATATAGCCATGTGCAATCCTGTGGAGGGGGCCTGCACTTGGTTTAATACTCTGCTGTCACCATCTTAATACTTTCTGAACAAGGGCCCCACATCTTCATTTTGTATTGGACCCTCCAGATTATGTGGCCAGTCCTGTACTCTAAACACTTAGCTGGGAGATTAGAAGTCAGAATCATTTTTTCCCATCCTTAGTTCTCACCTGTGTTCATGGGGCATGTGGTGCTTATAAGAGGAATGTATTATTTATTCTCTGTTAAACTTTGTTTCATTGATGGGTCTTAGTTTTAATTCTCTTAGAAAATGACACTAAACATGCTCTTCCTGATTAATTTGCAACATGTTAATACATAACTGTAATTAGCAGCCGATTTCCTGCCTCACTTCCCCAGTGGTGCCATGCTGCTGTGCCCGATGAGGATGCTCAAAACTCATCATTGAAGATGTGGCAGCCTAAACTTGCGGTTTAATGTTTGCCCCACTTCCCCCATCCCCTTGCTGCCCCCGCAACCCTGAAATAGGCTGTCAACTTTCTAAAAGAGAAGAGACAGCACAGAATTTAAAAAGGGCTTGCACTCAGGTTATGTATGTGTTCATTAAACTGAGTTTCTAACACATTTGTTCATGATGCCAGTGCTTCCTCCTTTTCATCTTAGAGTTGCCCATTGAACTGGGATAATGGATAAACACACTTATTCTCTCCCTACCCCCTAAAACCCACTATTTAAAAACTGTGGAAGGAACTGAGTGAAATGTTTTATTTTTCATAACCTGAAAGATAAAAATCTTCAACAGTTTTGTCTTTGCTCTGTGATTGTATTATTTTCACATTGCCCAGTGCTCAGTAAGAGTCCTTTTGGCACAGATACAAAACATATATAATATTTTTATTTTGTTTTGTTTCATCCCACAGTCACTCAAATGACCAGAGGTCCATGCTGTTCAATTCCTCTAGCACTAAGTAGTGAGGTCTTGCCTGAGTTCTTGCTCTGGGACTTGTCAATCCTAAAATGTTGGAGCTGCAGTTAGGGCAGTCTGAGCCATCTGACTAACCGATTCACAGATTGGAGCCTCGGATGCTAGTTCACAGAGAAGTAGAGCTGCTTCGGAAGAGAAAGACCGTAATGAACAAGCGGGGGGGGGGGGGGGGGGATCTTTTCTGACAAAGGCCTATTGTTGACACTAATAATAAGCTCCCTGTTTTTGGTTATTGTTGTTGTTTTTTAGTCTGGCAGGCACTGGTTTCTGGTTTCAGTTGAGATTGTGTTTTGGGTGCCTTGAGATGGGAAGTGAAGCCTTTACCTGTCTTTTCCACAAATCTTCCAGGCATTGGATACATTGTAAGTGAACCAGCATCTAACTGGATAAAAATCATTAGACAATGGATTTTCATCACTACATGTTGTCATCTTCTTTCTCCTTTTATTCACAGAGGGTGCCCTTTAAAAAAAACTAAAGATAAACCTTAAACCGAATTTTGTTGAAATATAAATACATGTATCACTTTAAACCCTGAAATTGAGAGTTTTTAATATTTTAGACCATACATTAATTCTAAAACTAACCTGAAATTTCTCAAATTGTACCAATCATTTCACTAATTATTTAGTCCCATTTGCCAATATGCATGTTTATGAGGAAAAACGACTCCATGTTGCTATTTCATTTTCCAAATACACAGCCCTCCTTAAGATTCTGTTTGTCTTCTGTATGAAAGAAAAGGGTAAATCTTGTCAGAATTATTACATCGTGGATTTTCCCCCAAGTGAGTAGCGTAGTCTCAGGAGCTAAGAAGCGCATACATTCTTATCCAACCTCCTTCCTGCCTGTGCTACAGAATGTGTGAATGTTGAGTGGAGTTTGTGATTCCTGTTTCTTTTCTCCAGCAGCTGTGCCCATCATAGGAAATAAAGATTGGCAGATTTGTTCTTAAAACAGTTTCTTAGCTGTTTAACATCAGGTGCTACTCCACTAGGGCACAAAGGAGCAAGGGTGCACTTTGCTTTCTGTCTTCACAGCCAGCCTGGTCCTCGTTTTATCAGTATCCACACATCACAGGCAGGAATAAGGGATTCTCTGAGTTCACCCTCTCATTCTGCTTTCTTATCATCAGAGTGAGTTTATTCAGAACTTACTCTCTAATCAGAAACTCCACTCAGAACATTATTAGACCCATAAAGAATGTTACAGGAGAAGCCTTTATGATGCCAGTACCAAGGGTTTCAGAGTGACTTGCAATATCTTCAGTAGCCCAGTCCAAGACTCCTGCTAACTGAAGTCTCCTTAGGCCTCAAACCACCAGGTTGGTTTAAGACTATGGTAGTGATTTAGCAATGTTGAAGCAGGACCTGTAGAAGAGCTAGTTCCTTAAACAAAAGTCCAGGGATAGATTTCTTTAGAAAACACTTCTCAAAACAGAGAGTTGCCTCAAAGAAAAGGCATATACTGCTTCTCTACTTGTAGTTAAGATTAACAGTCCGTTGCCGTACAGTGAAACTGAAGATGAGATACATCTTGTGGCAGGGAGGAGAAAGCCTTTGAACCCATGTCTCCAAGTCCCAATCCCAGCGTTTGTTCTACAACATCTCGCTTGCAACATCAAACTTACATGGAGACATTCTGGTCTCTGAGTTGAATATTACTTGGCAGAAAATTCCAAAAAGCTAAATATTTCTTGGGCATCTGTCATGATCTAGGCACAGAAAGGGTCTTTACAAGTCACCTAGTTCAATCATCTTTTACAAATGAGGGGATTGAGGTCTGAAGAGATGAGAGTATCCAGAGTTATTCAGGATTAACTTCATGTTAGCAATTTTAGCAAAAAAAGTGCCTAGAATTCTAAAGAGGCAGTTTTGTGTGATGATTAAGAGCTCAGACTGTGCAGCCAGACTGCATGAATTCAAATCCCAGACCTGCCCCTGTCCAGTTGTTTGACGTTGGGGCTGTCAGGTTCCCAGTTTATTCACCGGTGTTTGAGTTGATGGAAAGCTTCAATAACTTAATGTATGTCCCTGACACATTGTAAATGCTCCATAGGTGATAATTATAATATGATCATTCCTAATCCAGGAATCTAAAAATATTCTCCTTTGGAAATTTTTTACTAATTTGAGGCCCAGAGCATAAAAGCTACATTCTCAAAACATTATAACCCAATAAATTCCCTACATTTGGAGGGTCACCTTTGCAGCAGAAGCAGGTGGTATGTGGGCACCATGACTTCAGGATTTAATAGTCTTGATTATTAAGTGTCAGGATGGGCTGAGGAGGGAGAAAGAAGATGAAGGTTTTGCATATAAAATCGTATGAAAACAGACCAAATTGAGATCTAAATTGATCCTTCTCCTATAAGCAGCTTTGTCGTCTTAAAAAAAAAAAACTGCTTAAAAAGAGAGACTTCTCTTTAGATATCAGTAGCTCATTCCATTTTATCAAATTGCACCACGAGCTTCTTGTAGAAATCTAAAAAGTTACTCTCTCATTGTTTGCACTTTCAATCACTTCATTTTATATCCTGGCTTGTACTACTTTCTGATCATTTCAGTGTAGATCTGAATTTTTTAGTGAGATTATAAGCTCCTTGGGCAAGAACAGCTAGTGATGCCTGTTGGCAGAGCAGCTGACCACCTACCTATGTGGTATTTTTAGAGCAGTGCTTCTCAGTGGGGATAAGAGGAACCTATTTTGCCCCCACACCCACCCATCAATGTCTGGAGACATTTTGGGTTCTTATAATTAGAAGGGTGCTACTGGCATCTAGTAGGAGAGGCCAGGGATGCTGCTAAACACCCTACAATGCACAAGACAGCCCCACACAACAAAGAATTATCCAGCCCCAATGTCAGTAGTGCGGAGGTTGAGAAACCCTGCCTTAGGGGAACCCAGAGGGCGACCATCCCTTCCCCCCAATCCTTCCCCTTGCCAACTCATCCACACTGAGGATTCTGAAGTTAGAGGTTCATTTGTTTTGTTGTGTATGTCAGACCCTTTTAAAATAATAATATACACTAAGCCTCCCCTAACACGTATGTATTAAGGTAATTTAGTTTGTCCAATATTCTTTCCAAAGGTAGATTTTGTAGAGATAGATTAAGTATGGGAGAGCAGAGGGTATTTCAGAAGGGAAAGGCACTGGTGGAAAGGTCTTGTCTTAATTAACTTTTGCTAAGGACAGCCATTCCTTTTGTAGTCTCCCGGGAGAGGCCCCACATAGCCATCTCATTTAAAACAAGAGCAAAGGGCATTCACTCAGACCAGTCATTCTTTTATGCATGCCCTTCCCCTCTGGCAAAGGCAGCTCCAGCTGACACTAGTTTAACACCACACTTGGGCTGCAGACTGTGGCTGCAAAACTGTGCCTAGCGGCACTCCAGGCATCTGAACACTATTGTGACATCCACACCCCCTGCCCTGGCACTATGCCCAGCTTGGAACAGAGCGAACATTTTCACATTAAATAAGTACATTTTTCTCTTCTGACTCAGACTCAAAGAAAATCAGAGACACCCAGAAGTCTCATCAAATGTGCATTATTTATTAGTCAAAAATCACAATGGAAGAATGTGTTTATTTTCTCTCTCTTGGATTCTTAAAAATACATATTTCCCTTTGAAGGTATTTCAACAATTATCAAGAACAATTCACTCTTTCCAATATGTATTTTATAAGCTAATGTTATAAATGAACTATAAACCCCTGAAAAAGAACAAGGAAATGTTGAAACAATTTTGAGGAAACAAGAGGTTTTCTTCTCTAAAAACAGACTTAGTTTTACACTTCACACTGCTATACATTTTTTATTGCAAAATATATATATAACATAAAATTTACTATTACAACCATTTTTAAGAGTACTGTACTGTTCAATAGTATTAAAACCGTTCACATTGTGCAACCATCACCACCATCCATCTTCAAAACTCTCATCTTCCCAAACTGAAACACCATACCCATTACACAATAATTCTGCCCATCCCCCACAGCCTGCATTCTTTCTAGCTCTATGAATTTGACTACTCTGTGTACCTCATATAAGTGGAATCAGACAGTATTTCTCCTTTTGTGACTAGCTTATTTTGCTTAGCATAATGTCTTCAACGTTCATTCACATTATAGCCATGTGTCAAAATTTCATTCTGTTTTAAGGCTGAATAATATTCTGTTACATGTATATACCACATTTTGTTTATCCATTCATCCATCAGTGGACACTTGGATTGCTTCCACCTTTTGGCTGTTGTGAATAATGGCTGCTATGAACATGAGTGTACAAATATCTCTTCAAGTTCTGGCGTTCATTTCTTCTGGGTATATACCCAGAATTGGATTTGCTGGATCATATGGTAATTCTATTTTTTAGATTTTGAGGAACTGCCATACTGTTTTTCATAGCAGCTATACCATTTTATGTTCCCACCAGCAATATATTGATACACAAGAGTTCCAATTTCTTTATATCCTTTCCAACACTTATTATTTTCTTTTTTTTCTTTTTTTTTTTTTTTTTTTTGAGACAGAGTCTTGCTTGTTGACCAGGCTAGAGTGAGTGCCATGGCATCAGCCTAGCTCACAGCAACCTCAAACTCCTGGGCTCAAGCAATCCTTCTGCCTCAGCCTCCCGAGTAGCTGGGACTACAGGCATGCGCCACCATGCCCGGCTAATTTTATATATATATTAGTTGGCCAATTAATTTCTTTCTATTTATAGTAGAGACGGGGTCTTGTTCTTGCTCAGGCTGGTTTCGAACTCCTGACCTCGAGCAATCCGCCCGCCTCAGCCTCCCAGAGAGCTAGGATTACAGGCGTGAGCCACCGCGCCCAGCTATTTTCTTTTTTTTATTATTTTTTAAGTAATAGCCATACTAATGACTGTGGTTCCTCATTGTGGTTTGATTTCTCTAGTTATTAGTTATGTTGAGCATCTTTTTAGGTGTTCATTGGCTATTTGTATTCCTTGGGGAAATGTTATTCAAGTCCTTTGCCCATTTTTGAATCAGGGAGTTATAGAAGTTCTTTATGTATTCTGGGTATTAAGCCCTTCCTTATCAGATAGATAATTTAATATTTTCTCCCATTCCATAGGTGGTATCAGTTTTTTAAGTCATTATTTTTCTAGTTTACCAAAGGATAGCACCCAGTCTCTTGCAGTAATAAGATAAATTCTCATATGTTGATGATTTGGCCCTTCCTCAAGTCAGAAAGAATATCCTTTGAATTTTCTTCCAGCCCTTTGATTTATTTATTTATTTTTTTTTTAATAAACAGTTCTTTGTAGCACTTCTGTAAACTGCATTTTTTACTATCTTGGCTGTTCAGGTTAGTCAAATGTCCACTAGGTGGTACCCTCACTACAGCATGAAGTATTAATATTTACATGAAGCTAAAGGTAAATTCCCAAATTGTCCTCACAGACTTTTGCTTCATAAAAATATGATATTTATGTTCGTTTGGACAAGCTAATCATACTCATAAAATGGTAGCACTGAAGATTAGAATGTTTCAACATTTTCCTTGTAAAATTAAAAAACTGAGATCCAGTGAGGTCAAATGACTTGCCCAAGGTAATATCACTAGTTCCTGGTGAAGCCAGCTTTCTATGCAGGGCTTTTATTCCCAGTCTAGTACTTAATCCAATTCCTCATGTTGCCGCCACTTACTTACTGACAAGTCTTCCTAGAGAAGCATAGAGTATGCTAGTGCCCAGGTTAGTATAGCTTTATCTATGATAAAGAAAACTACAGATGTGGACAAAATACTATTATATATTGTTCTTGTGAAAGATCCTTGGATTACAAATGAGAAAAACAAAATTCCACTAATTTACCAATTGACCTTGGGGAAATCATTTAATATCCATGTCCTGGTAGCCTTATCTTTAAATTAAGAGTTTGTGGCCAAGCGTGGTGGCTCACGCCTATAATCCTAGCACTCTGGGAGGCCGAGGCGGATGGATCACTCAAGGTCAGGAGTTCGAGACTAGCCTGAGCAAGAGTGAGACCCCCATCTCTACTAAAAATAGAATGAAATTAGCTGGACAACTAAAAATATATAGAAATTAGCTGGGCATGGTGGCGCATGCCTGTAGTCCCAGCTACTTGGGAGGCTGAGGCAGGAGGATTGCTTGAGCCCAGGAGTCTGAGGTTGCTGTGAGCTAGGCTGACGAAACGGTACTCTAACCTGGGCAACAGAGTGAGACTGTGTCTCAAAAAAAACAAAAAATTAAGAGATTGTATTAAAGGCAAATAGATGATTTCTAAGTTCTGTAGTATCATATAAAAATTCAGTCCTTCAACTCTAAGACTGAAAGCTTGAAATTTCCCTGATTCAGTCTTACTTTCTTGTTTTGGACATAGCCTTGTATTTCTCTTTTGATCATGAAATGTATGGAAATTCCTACTTACCATTTTTCATGGCATGGGATAAAAATCTATGTACCAGCTCACCATTTTTAAATTTTTTGCAACTTTCACTAGTATTGGTATAAACATTCCCTCAAATCCATAAGCCTTCAATGAAAACAAAATGACTCACAAAATATAACTATTTTATAGCAATGCATTGCAGAAAGTACAAAAATAGCACTTCTGGGGGATATTTGTATAGGCTTCCCAGAGCAGCTTGCCATGTTAATCGTTTACAGACTTACACACACTGTTTCTCACCTGTCTTGTCCCTAAGCAAATTGCCTCTGCATTACCAAAGTGCTTTGCTTCGTACTCCATGGCTGTTTACAGAATCATCCACCAGACGGGACACTTTTGACTTTGTGTTTGTATAGCCCAGTAGTGTTCAGAGTAACAGTTTTTGTTTACCCTTGTAATGAATGCAAATGATACTTCTTCACATTTGATCACAATACGTAATCCTTCACCAAATTTAGAGTTACCTTCCTGAAAAGTATACCGGTTAGCAAAATCACAAATGGCAAGCGTGTTGTCTCACAGAAAATAGGGACAAGAGAGGAGGGATTTAAATGGCTTTACACATGTAATATTATCATCACAGCACATAATACTGCCAGAAGGCAAAGTGCTGCTAAAACCCTCCTCCCTTTTCATGAGTTACCTTATTCTAATGCACACACTGCAATCTTGAGGTTTGTTTTACAGATCATATCCTTTTAAAGTTTTCTAACCAGCTCCTGTGCCCCTTGCACTAACCTTTTCCTTTGTTTCATTCTTCCAGATATCAACAAAATATCTATGTTCTTGTCTGGTCTTTTCACAAGTTAATGTGGGATTAAGGGCATGGTTTCCTAGGTTACATATTGAATGGGGCGTTTCTACACTATTCCATAGACCTGCCACATGGCCTATATTAGAGGACAGAAAAGTATAGTCACATGCTGCAGTTGTTCGTTAAGGGAACTGAACTAAACATAGGTTTTTATTTTTATTTTTTATTTATTTATTTTTTTTTAGACAGACTCTCACTTTGTTGCCCAGGCTAGAGTGAGTGCCGTGGCATCAGGCTAGCTCACAGCAACCTCAGACTCCTGGGCTCACGCGATTCTCCTGCCTCAGCCTCCCGAGTAGCTGGGACTACAGGCATGTGCCACCATGCCAGGCTGATTTTTTTCTATATATATATATATATATATATACATATATATATATATATATATTAGTTGGCCAATTAATTTCTTTCTATTTATAGTAGAGATGGGGTCTTGCTCTTGCTTAGGCTGGTTTTGAACTCCTGGCCTTGAGCAATCTGCCTGTCTCAGCCTCCCAGAGTGCTAGGATTACAGGCGTGAGCCACCGCACCCAGCCTAAACATAGGTTTTTAAATAGGAAAACATTATCTCAGAACTCTGACTGGCAAAGTATTATCCCATTTTTGTTTTCTGAAAAAAAAAAAAAAATGCCTTTTTGATATGATCGGATTTAGCAAAAATATTTTAAAAGATTTTGGATTTGTGTTCGTTAAGCATCAGCTGTTTTCTAATTCTTAACTGAAAGGCAAAAAGTAATAGTTTACTAAAATGTTTAGGGATATTAGAGAGCTATAAAATTATTTTGCATTAGGTAGTATTATAACAATATTAGGCTCAAATCAATATGGATAATCACAGTTGGCCAATATTGTTTGAAATGCCACATTTACATTGCTATCATTGATCTGTGAAATCAGAAGTATTTCTTTTCACATGAGTCTACAGAATTCTGCCAAGAAAGTGTGTCTTTAGAGGCTTGTACATATTCAAATTGTTTCCTATCCTAAGGACACTCTGTTAAGTCTGTTTATTTATTTTTATCTGTATGTTTATTTTAATGGGCTGTTCTTAATTTTTACAAATGGGATGATTTGTTTTTTAAATTAAACATGAAACAGTCTCTTGAGAATAATTTTGGATTATATTTCAAAATTTTAAATATAAATGTTATTTGTCTTTGAATTTGTCCTTATCTGTGCATATGTGTATAAAAACTTACATGCAGAGATGGAAAAAACTGAAAAAACCGAAATGAAGATCAAGATGACTGATTCAGAAAATTATTCAAGCTCTTTCAAAAAATATATGGGCTAGATTTACATGTGCTGATATAGAACAGTCTCAAAAGCATATTATTAAATGAAAAAAGCCAAGTGCAAGCAATACATATAGTATACTTCCATTTATCTACAAACTATATATAAATACATATTATATGTTTGTATATACATTAAATTGTTTGAAACAGTACAGGAGAATATGGGAAGGTAATGTGGATCTGGGGTAGAAGGAATTCTACTTTTTTTTTGTATGTTTTTTGATGTTGAAATTTTCTACCATATACATGCATTTTTCATTTTTAAAGCTAGCGAGTAATTTAGTTTAGAAATTAATAACCACTAAAACACAAATATGTTGTACATATCATTTGTGCCTTCTAAAATCCAGCTGTGTTTTATTATTAATATTGCTTCAGGGTATTCTTTGACACACTGCATTTTAGAAGATTTGTGATGTTGTCTAGGGCTTTTAATTTAGTTGTTGTTTTAACCCTTACATGTTGATGCTTGTGTTGTAAGCTTAAGGAAAATCATGTCAAAAACACATGCAGCCTATATTAGAGGAAAGGCTAATTTGAGGAAAGGCTAATTTGAAAATGGGTAAAAATAAAACTGAAAGCAAATGTAGGACAAATATCCTTGCATGGCACAGCACACAGAGAATTAAAGATGGCCCCACTGCTAGAGGAAATAATCCTTCGTACTTGAGGTTTCCAGATAATCTTTTCTCTGATTTTGAATTAGCTTAAATTTATTTAATAATTTTAGACTAAGTATTTAATCAAGAAATATCACAGTTGGGATGATTGATGTTTTACCTTTTAGAATTTTGCTTTTAGCTTTTAGGGGGTATATTTGGATTTAGCAGGCTTAAAAAGTTTTGAAAGCAGTTAAAATGTGCATGGTATTCATATGTTGGGAAGGAGTTAAAGTCTCTTGATTGAGGAAAACTAAAGAAGGGCTTTCAGTGTTACTAGAGCTAGATATGGGACTGTTGGAAGTTAATATGTCAGTGGGAGTTTTGTGTGCAGTGAGTGAAACTGCAGAGCACTTATGTTGTTAACTCACAGCTGGTAGAAGCCAAAAATGCAGTTATGGTAGATGTAGTTCTTACAAAGTTGATGTCCAAAGCATGGTGGGAGTGCTGTGGTGATAACTGATGGCTTGGGAATACTAGTAGAAAACATTATAGTGGGTAATTTTTATGCTGGTAAGAATTAGAGACCTGAGCCATGTGAAAACAGACACTGGGCTCTGAGAAATACAGATATAAATGATATATTAGAAATTTTCTTCCTAATGGGAAGCATTTATGAGTTAAGGGGAGAGAGAAGAAAGAGGGAGAAAGAAAATGACTTAGTGTATGTGGGAGTAATGGTGGAAATACAGGAAGAAATATTTAAACTGGTAGAAAGTTAATGGTTATTTACAGAACTGATTAACCAGTCCTTTGCTGGTTTACAGAAGAAAAAAGAAAGAAGTTGGGGCCTTGTTTGGAGTGCTTCTGAGGACAGATTCTTGTCTGTTTGGAAGACAGTTATAACAAATTTTCAGCATGTTTATGTTCTAATGCAAGCAGGGCTTAACTCAAAGGTTCCATTTCACTGGAATAATTTCATGGGAAGTCTTTGCCTTTCCAGAATCTCATCAACTCAGGTTGGTACCTGAACTTTCGAATAAGAACTCAATCCTTTAATTTAAGGCTTTGATCCCCAGAAAATGGCAAAAGCTCCAGGTAGAGATAACAAGCTGTTATCAGTATAAATGAGAGTTTTGGAGCAGGCTTTTAGAAGGCACAGTGAAAGCAAACTTGAAGGAACAGAGTACTTATTGGGGTAGGACTGGATAGGTTTCACAGTAACAAGAATAAGGATGAATCATAGAATTTTAGAGCCAGAAAGGATTTTAGTTACCCTTCTCATTTTACAGATAAGGAAACCTGAAGTTCAGAAACATGAAGGAGAATTGAGGCTACCATATCCTCCCAAGTACAGTTTTTCCTTAGAGAGTGTATTAGTTAGGAGAAAGCTCAGCTGCTATAACAGAGAGTCCTGAAAATACAGTCACTTAAATCCTGTAGATGTTCGGTTCTGGTTTAAGGAAGCAATCCAGTTAAGCAGCATAGCTCTGCTCTTCACAGCTAGTCAGGAGCCCACGTTCCGTCTAGTCATTGAGCCACCACTGCCTCGGGCATGGTTATCACTTCGCTCATGTCCCACCTGTAAGAACTTAGTCACCTGTCCATGTATAGCTTCAAAGAATGCTTCCACATGGAGTCTGTCAGGGAAGTCATTTCTCTGGCGACAGACACTGAATAGTCTCTGCCATCAGGGCAGACCAGACTTTTAGGTCGCTGTCTGCAATTCTGGCTTTTCAGAAATCCATAACCATACCACGTGGTTTCCATCCAAGTCATGATGTGCCCTTGAAGTCAGTCTCCTAATGTGACATACTTGGCAGATATTGAAACCATCTTTCCTATTAATGACTCTTATTGATCCCCAAATCCTGTGCAGGACACTTAGATAGCAAAGAGCATCATTTACCTGGTCTTAACATACCCACGGCCCAGGGCCACATTGAAGTTCTGTTAATATACCCAGTGTTGGGAGTATAATTTTGACAGAACAAGGGAATCTGCGGCTCAATAATGCTTTTTGCTCTTTTTCCTGGGATCATTTAAAGAAAATAGCTGTTATGATTAGGGAACTAGTTATGAGTGTTAAATGAGATAATACACATAAAATACCTATTATTTTATCAACAACTATGAGCAAGCTCCCAGCCCACTCAAGGAGACAGTGAAGTGAGTGGGTGGTTAGAATCATTGTAGCAGTAAGCATGGGTGCTACAAAAGGAACCCAACCCGTCTTGGGAGGGAGCTAGTCCCAAGGAAGGATGTCTAGGTGATTCCTAGCAATAGATAGGGGTTTGCCAGCAAAGAGACTCCCGGGTACTACCCATGCTGAGCCTAATTCACAGGGACTTTGAGTACCCTTTTTAAATATGGTCTCACCACACCCCTCCAGCGTCATTTCTCAATATCCCACTCATCTGGGCACATAGGGAAAAGACTGAGATTTTGTTTTCAAGAGAAGTATTTTTTCCTTGACTTTGACATATAAAGTTTATCAACACACAAAGAAGAGAAAGTGATTGTAAAGATACCATTCTGACAGGAGAGTTTGGGGAGATTTTGCTTTTGCTGTTTCAAATCAGGAAATGATTGCTGCATTTAGTAAGTACACAGGATGATTTACCATTGTTCAATATCCCACTGTCTCATGAACTTTTTAATTCAGATATAAGGGTTGTCAAGGAAGACTATCCAGTGCCTTTTCTATTGTTCGTATTGTGCAGTAACAGTTTTAGGAAGAATGCTAGGGAATAATAATCATATCAGATAGATACCAAATTGGCATTTCTAGACCTCTCTAGGGAAAAAAGTCATTTTACCTACATCATGAGTATTATTTAAATTATCATACTATACTTCCTCTTTCTGTCACCCCAGTCATATGGACACATTCCTGAGGATTCTTAGGAACATGTTTAAATTAGGGTCCCGTCTGATCTTAGGCATCTTTCACTCTAGGAAAGCTAACTTGCTCTCTAATTAAAAAGAAGCTCTAAGGCTCAGCACTCATCATTCTGAAGGCAGGGTGTCTATGGAGTCATAGGCAAGCAAGCATGACTGACTTATATTTCACAAAGGGACTGTTTATCATCTTTAAACCCAAGAAAACATGTTAGACCCTGATGGAAGTAAATGCTAAGAGCTAATAGCCTTCTGTAGCTATTTCATATCTTACCCTGAACCTTTTCTTCAAGGGGGTGTGTGTCTGTTCAATGAGTATATCACCTCCCAGTGATTATGCTGAAGAACATGTGCCTCAGTATGTGTCTGAGGAACATGACTTCAAAATTGGACTTAATATTTCCAGCTACTCATTTATGAAAAAAATTCTTAGTGAAGACAACTGAATCTTCATCTAAAAGAATGCTGATTTTGAAATTGCCCAAAATTTTAAATCACTTGGGAAGAAATAAGACAAAATAGAAACCCAGTGCCTTTTCACAAATATTTCAGGGTGAAGAGGCTTAACGACAGACATAGAATGTTCTATCTAACAAAGCAAGGTAACAGAGAGCCTTGGACTAAGGATTGAAAGAACTGAGTTCTAGTCTTCACTTTACTAGAAATACTTTATGGGTTTGGGAGCAAGTTCTGTAACCTGCAGGTTGCAGTTGGATCGGTTATAAACAGTGGAGATTAGATCTGGATGAATTCCACATTCTCTTCTAGCTTCATTCCTTAATGCTTGAATGAGAACGTAAAGCACTTATTAAGTACTTGCCCAGTGCAAGTTATTGCAGCACATGAATGAGACACTTTTTAGTTGTTATAGACTCAAATAGTCACCTCTTAATAACGGTCTAAATGAAACATTGGAATTCATCTTAATCTTTTCAGATTTTCAAGTTTTTCGAATTTCTGTAGTTCTTTGGAATGCTTCTGCCATTTTTACTGAGGTACATTAAGTGTAGCTTTGCCTAGAGACCTCTTTACACTGTGTTTATTTTGTTTTATTATCTGTTTGACAATTCAACTACAAACAGAAATACTTGTCAGAGTGATTAACTTACTAGTGACTAACGGTGTCAAAAAATGAAGTTTTCCTTCCCACTGTTTGCATGCTAAGATTTAGAGAAAGTCATTTTGTCATCCAATTCCATGGGAAGCATTTACAAGCACTCTTTGATAGATGAGTCTATCACACAGCCCGAACATGAGCACTGTGTACTTGCAACCATCATTTTTCAGGACAATGGCATCTCATTTTAGATTCATTTTTACATTTCCCTTGGCAGAGCCACAGTTCCTGAGTTCCTATTAGAAGTTTGAATTAATATAATAACTATACTTTGGTGACCTGTTTTTTCTTTTTTTCTTTTCTTTCTTTCTTTTTTTTTTTTTTTTTTTTTTTTGAGGTCTCTCTGTTCCTTGCCTTATTTCCTAGTTGTCCTGGCAACAGCCATCAAATTGAAATTACAGGAAGTGAAAGGTCTTCCTTGTTTATTACTAAGGAGAAGGAAGAGCTGTTGATACAGATACAGAACCTAATTCTTAGTGTCCACAGGGGGGCAGCATTGCTTTGAGTGAGGTCTCAGCTCTCCTACCCTGTCCCCCACCCGCCCATCCCCAGCCCACCTACACCCCCATTATGAAATTTCTACTTAATTCTAGGCTAACCCCGGTTTTTAATGTCTCTTCTTTACTAGCTTTTATGAAATACACTCAACTGTCTTCAAAAATAATTCTTTCAACTGTGTATAGTTGCATATAGTTGTTTAAGTGAAAATTACAGCATCTGCTTGTTCATTTTACTGCTTACATGCCAGACACATGTAGAGTTGGTTTTGATACAGGATTATACGAGGGCCACATATTCAGTTAGGGAAGCCACTCAACCCTCTCTAGAGTATTTCTGTTTTTTTGGCAATGCCTATAGAGAAAATGTGAAATTATTACAGATCTTAGCAAGGCAAGACCGAAGAAAGCTGGGCAAAAATCTTTTAAAAATCAAGGTATTAGGCAGTGGTTTGTGAGAAATGATGGAATATTACTGATTTCCCATGCCTGGAATAATATTGAAAGCAGATGCCTACTTAATCACCTTTAACTGCTAAATGGAATTCCATTGACTCTACATGATGGATGCTATTTAGACTCTAAAGGGGGGAAAAACTTGTAAAGGAATATACCAAAAGGGAAAAACTTGAAAAGGCAAAGCAGTGCTGGGTCTCCACTTAATCCACTCATGAGTTGATTAGTATTTAAATCACTGTCCAGTAGCATCACCACCATTGGTTTAGATACATGCTCATTTTCACTCTCATCCAAAATTTTCTTTCGCCCAACAAAAATCTATTCATCACCTGCCACAGCAAAGCGATATTTGGGTGTTGGGAGAGAATACAGAAATGAGACACAATCTTGACCCTCCAAGAAGCTCATAGTCTAGCAGTGTTGATAGTAATGTTTACATGAACAATTATAATGAAAGGCCAAGGGAGTTTAATATCACAAGTACTGTTAACAAACCATATGTGATTTCAGAGGAGGAAGAGATTTTTTCCAGCTTGATGACTATGAAGGCTTCAAGAAAAAGTAAGAAATGAAGGCAATAAAACAAATAATATAGAGGAGGGGGGCATATTCAGGGAAGGTTGAGCTACTCCATTTGGCTGGAGAAGAGGGATTAGGTCATCCTCTGTATACCATCTTGGAAATGACCTTGGCTGACTCATAATATTTTTCTAAATTATGTAATTATGATAGCCTGATAATTACTAGTGGGATTATATTATCACAAAAACCTCTTTACATTTAAGATGTTCTTATTAGAGCCCTATCTATATTTGCTAATTAAGTAAAACTGCATTAGGATTAAAACTGCAGGGAAGAGGCAGACTGCTTTATTTGCTTGCTCGCTTTTCATATCTTACATTGAAAAAAGATCAGGTGTCAAAAACATCTGTTTCTGATAATCCTGTAACAATTACAAAGATCAGTGTAAATGAAGTTGTTAGTCCATGCATTAAGAATCTTTCCATGTTGATGGAAAGGTATGGTAAGATTTCTTCTTCTTCCCTTTTTTTTTGAGACAGAGTCTTGTTCTGTTGCCCCAGCTAGAGTACTGTAGCGTCATCATAGATCACTGCAGCTTTAAACTAGGCACAAGTAATCATTCTGTCTCAGCCTCCCGAGTAGCTGGGACTACAGGCATGTGCCTCCACACCCAGCTAATTTTTCCTATTTTTAGTAGAGATGGGGTCTCTCTCTTGCTCAGGCTGATCTCAAACTCCTGAGCTCAAGCAATCCTGCCACTTCGACCTCCAGAGTAAGATTTCTTCTTTAATATAGTATTAATTTGGTATTTATAAAATAAAATAGATTTACAGCTGATTTTCAATGGACTTACTTTTTAAAGATGTACCAGATATGGCTAATAAAATAGCACATCTACCACCAGATTTCAAAACTGTGTACTCATTTAGCCACAGAGATTTTTTAACCCACTCTTGCAAAATATTTGCTATTTTAGTATAATCGAGGAGAAGACAGTCTAAATTAGTGAAGAAATACAGAATACCCACAATATTTTTCTTCATTACATCAAGACCAGTTTATTGAATCATAAAATCAATTTAATGGTTCTTGGTGGCATATTTTTTAATGCAAATGGCTGGGATAGCGTAGGGAAGATGGAAGGAATAGAGTGGAGTAGAATGGAGGTTAATTTCCTCTGTGTTTATATGCATGTGTTTATATGTGTGAATATACAGGGTTTGTGTATAAACTGTATTTCTTACTGTGGATTGTGATCGATAGTTTGAAAAACATTACTTTAGAGAAATGACAATTTATTTCTTTCAATTGTGTATGGTAAGTGAAATTAAACCAACAGCTTTTGGCCTGGAAGACCCATTCAAGTCCCAGTATTAACGACTAGTGAAAAATGATATCCACTTAGCATATCATTATATAAATAAATGTTTCTGAAATGCCTCAGTTCTCAGTAGAAACTTATTCCCATACATAGACATTCCCAGGGAACCTAAACAAAGAAAAAAGGAAGGGTGAGAGGGATCTCCTAATATATTTAAAGCCTTCTGCCTGTTTTCTGTTAAAAAGGTTCTATTACCTGGGTAAGGGAGTTCATAACAAGGGGTATGCACTGGAGTGAAATGCCCAACATCTCTCACTTTATGAAGGTCTGATTGTCATCAGCTCATTGCTTCTGCACAGTCGAGCCTCTTTCCCCACGAGGTACTGGTTGGTACTGAATGGATGTTCTAACTGGGCTCCTAGCAGGAAGGGTGCCTGGAGAAAAATGTCAAACCCATGGAAAGGGTTGAGAATCTGGGAACAGAGTGGATAATATTTTAGATTTTCAGTACCTTAAAATGACAGCTTTCATACTACTTGGAGTGCAGTGAGATGTAGATTTAAATGAAAAGGTGAATATTGAAGTAATCCATTTGAAAATAATAGCTAGAAATATTTATTCTATTAGTATGTCTTTGAATGGATTTTATTTTATCTTAAGATGTTAGATGGATGGGCCCTCTGGCTCAGGAAACTGGAGCCCAGAGAGGTGAAAGGACTTCCCACGGAGTGGTTTTGGGAGTGGGCTGAGAGCTCAGCTCCCCTGTCTGCCCCTTCTCTACACCACATTGTCCTGCTAGATCTAAACATGAGGAGTATTCACCAACATCTTAAACATGTTGTTTATTTTGAATGATAGTACTTTCTTAAAAATTCCTCCCCAGTTGAGCATCTAGCATCTAGCGTGGCTCAGTAGAAAAATCACTGACTTTGTAGCTGGGGGAATTTAGGTGTAAGCCTTTATCTCACAAGGTTGCATGAATTGATTAACATGTGCGCCACCCAGCACAGAGCAGATGTTGAGGAATTGAGTTCGCACACAGGAATTATGGCCTGTAAACCTATCCCTAGAGTCAGAGCAGTTTGTCTCTGGTTCCTTCTCCCTTGCCCTTCCCGGTGTCTAGTGGCTGCCATGGATGGGGGCCTGGGTTGCTTAAGAATCCCTAAGGATTTCCCAACACAGTGTGTGTGTCAGACTTCCTTCCATGCATCATCCCATTTGCTACCTGTTTTACATTAAAATTAAGGGTCCTTGGAACACTGCCATATGGCCTTGCTAATCTTATGAACTAATGTTATTGAAAATGGTAATAACTAAGACTAGATTGATACATTGCCTTAAAATGTCAAGTCTCCAGCTAAAGAGACTTGATCTCGCTGAGAGCAATTAGAGTGCCCTCTTACAATCTCCTCACCAGTCTTACTTTCTTCTTACTGATCTTCTCTTTGCCTTTTTCAATATGAAAAGTTTTCTCCTTGACAGAGTTCAGGATCAAAGTAGGAATTAAAAGGTTCTGGTTTTCTGTGTGACATTTATCAACTCTGTACCTTGAGTCATACCCAGGAATGAGCTTATCTGCTGCTTGGCTGGCTAGCCTTTTGATTTTTATATTATGTGTTTAATATAAGGTAAATATATTATTAATTTCTTAGAATATATGAATCAAGTTGTGTTTATCATTTTAATAGCTAAGGTGTAATACATGTTTATTGTTAAAAATTCTAAATATATGGAAGGCCACAAAGAGAGTGAAAACTCTTCCATGTTCCCACTCTACCTTTCCCATCTCATATTTGGGTAAGTACTACCAGCAGTTTTGTATGTATCTTCCCATAACTTTATTTTACATATGAAACCAGCATATCTTATTTTCTCAAGTTTAAATATTAATGTGTATTTTTTAAATCAAATAATAGTTTACAAAACAAAATAACTGGAAGATGTATCATTTTGAAAACAGCCACCTTACAGCAGTCCTGACAGCCAGGGACGTAGACCTCAACTCTTAACTCATGGCTCTGTCATTGTTTATGCATCTCTAAACAGTGTGTTTAACAGTTATTTCTTGATTTGTCAAATCTATTGTCCTCTATCACAGTGGGTAAAAATCATGCTGTCTTAAAACCCCCACCCCACCTCCTTTCTTTTTCTCTCATTTTTTCAACATAGTTATATCACAATTTTTTTTATAATGCAGTGTTAGCACTACATAATAATATAAATGTTCGTGGATGAACTAAGTAGTAAATTGTGATTTCATTCATTTTTTGGTCAACTTTTTTCCACTGGAGTTAATAATTGCCTCCCATTTTTATTTTCTTTGTTTTTTGTGTATCTCTAGCTGATTCTTTTCTAATTCATTAGCAGATGTGTGAAATCTTTCAAAATATGGTCGACATATCACATAATATATGTTCCTTTTTTCTTTTCTTTTCTTTTCTTTTTCTTCTTTTTTTTTAAATTGGAGCTCTCCATTCTGGAACACTTTGTCTTCCTTTTCTTATCAGGACTGGTTGTTCCTTTGTGTCTTACACGGTTGTCATCCTGGGACCTTGGTTTGCCATCATCTTGGGAGTTTATCGTTAGTAACTTCTTTCCTTTGTTGAGTTTCCTGTTTCTGGATCCTATCTTGTCTTTTTTCTTGGCTTATTTCCTTATTTTACTGGGGCATATCCTCTGGTAGCTTTATCAGTGAGGATCCAAGGGATCCTTGGAATAATTTTAAAATTCTGCCCATGTCTAAAAATGTTCCTATTCTTCCCTCAAACTTGATTGATATTTGGACTGAGTGCAGAATCTCAAATACTATATAAACAATGCTGAAAACATCATTTCATTGCATGCCAGTGATCCCTGTCAAAAATCCATGGCTCTTCTGCTTCCTCATTATGGGACCTATTTTCTATGAAAAGTTTTAGAATCTTTTATTTATTTTAGAATTCTAAAATTTAAGAGAGGATCTGTTTTGGTATAGATCTTCCTCCTGCCCAGCTCTTCTGGGGCCCTTTAACCTAGAGATACAATTTTAAGAAATTTTCATTTAGTATTCATTTGAAACTTTCCTCGTCTCCGTTTTCTTTGTTTTCTCTTACTAAATTTCTTTTAGCTGAAGGGGAACGACCCTGACTGATTTTTTTTTTTTTTTTTTTTTTTTGGGAGCCTTCCTTGCCAATTTTTTATTTCTTTTTTACTCCTTGACAAATTTTCTAAAGTTATCTTCAGAACCACCTTTTTGTTTGTTTTTCTGGCTTTCGTATAGATTTTTTTTGACTCTATGAGCACTCTGTTCTCCAAGTGCTCCTTTGTTTAAGTCAGTATCCTGTTTTTCTGTGAGATGTCTTTCTGAGGATTGTTTCCATTTTAAAGTATTTTCAGTTTTTCGCATTGATCTCTTTCCACTGATTGCTTCTTGCTTTTCTCCTCTGTGCCCCCCACCCCCACATTTGTTTGCTTAGGTCTCTGTTTTTCCTGCCGAAGGCTTTTTTCAAAGGTTTGCTACTCCTAGGTGTTTAACAGTAGTGTGAGGCACTAAACAGCTTTCTTCCCCTTTCCTCCTGTCCAGGCAGCTGGCTCTGTTAGGAGTCTGGGTGTCGGGGAGTGTGAAGAAGACAGAGCCGGCTGTTCCTCCCCTCAGTCCTGCGTCCTGGTTCAGAGCTGAGTTACAGAACCGGACGTGCACTGGGCTTTTCTTGCCTCTGCCAGGACCAGTCTCTCCCCATCCCTCTGTGTTCTCAGTGAAAAGTTACCGTTTGGGTGTCTCTAGACTATCGTTTACTCACACAAATCTCAGCTTGTTTGAAATATGAAAAGGTGATTAATAGTTTCAGCAGCCTTTCTGGTTTTAATGCAGATATCACATATTTGGCAGATATTTTTCCACATGTGTGGTTTGAGTTTCTTCCTAGTTTCTTCGTTAGGTTTTGTTGTTGTTGTTGTTGGGAGTCTCAGAGAACAGAACTCCTTTTCCTGGAAGTTCCTGAAAAGTTTGTTAGAAATCCAAGTTGCACTGGGCATTTTTCAGAAGTGTTGGGTCATTTCCAGTTCCTACCTTCATTTCTTTAGCCATGTTTGAGTCCCCGCTAAGCATGGAGTATGGTGGTAATTCTTCTAGTTATCACATTACCTAGTTAGCCTTCATTATGCAGTTTTCTCCACAGTTCCCTTCTCCCCACTTTGTCTTGTTAAAAGTTTAGATCACTGGAAAGCTTTCTTTGCAGCCATGGTGATTCTGGAAGTTCCCTTTCACCTTTGTCAGAATGCATTGGATTAAGCAGTCCAGATCATCTCTTTGAGACTGTCTAAATCTTAGGGCTGGTGTCACCTTCAGGGACATACTGAGCAATTCTATATTGTACATATGGAATTGCACAATAGGGTCACATCAGAAGTGGACTTAAGAAAATGTTAAAAGGGGAAAAGGATGAAGAGAGAATAATTTATGCAAAGGCTCTGGGCTGCCTCTCACCAAGTGAAAGGATGTATGTAGTCAAATAATGTGCCAGAGAATTGGGATCCACTGTTCCCGCAGTCAGTCTTGTTCTTGCATGCCTCACATGGTGTGAGCAGCTCCCAGTCGGGTGTGAGCCTGGCATTCAGTGATACTAACTATTTAACAAGTATGGCACCGCTGTCAATCAATCAGAAAAAATGATCAGCCAATGGATATTAGCCATAAGCTGAATGTCAGCTTATAACACACAGTCTCCCCCTCAGTGACAGAGCTGTCACTGCCTCCCTCTGTGGCAGTGCTGAGGTCTACAGTGCTCACTCTTCCCCTCAGCTAGTCTATTGCAGCAGTAGAATTGGCTCTGATCCCTTCTCCTTTTACCCTTACTCAAATACTCTAGTTTTCAGTACATTAGTACTTGTAAATTCAAACGTTTCCCTGCCTATTTATATTGTCTGGATAACTCAAGAGTTACTTCACCTCAAAGGTTTTAAATCTCATATACACTCTTACCTGGCTCTGTGCCAACCACGAGCTCTCTCCCGCTGAATCTCAGGAGAAGCACCTTAGACAGCCTGTGGTCGTGCCTTGGTGACTACAGGCACAGCTTTTCTTATCTCTTATCTAATTATTTTCCTGTGTGAATCACTGCTGCTTGCTCATGCTTGCTCATCTAGGTCTTTCCGAAGGTTTTCCAAAGTTGTCTGCTTTCTTCATGAAACCCGAGTGATCCTCCATCCAACCCCACATCCCTTCACTGTAAAAGGAGCTGATTTTGTGTGATTTTTATGTTTCTGTTAGTTGTATTTAAAGGGTTTTTTGTGGGCGTTGGGCACATCACCCACCTCACTTTGTTATTAGTTTCTGGAATAGAGCTTAACTTCCTACCACCCAGAGTATAGTTTTTTTACCTAGTGGAATATTGATACTTTTTTCCCTTTTTTGTCAGACTCCTCTGCTTAGTAATAAGGTCATGTTGCAAATATTTTAGAAAAAACATTTTATTTAAAATGTTGAAAAATTATTCAGCAAACTTTTCTCAGTATACAGATTAAAGGAGAAGAAGAAAACTCTGCTCTAGGGAAAAATATCAGAACTTTCAAACTTAACACTTTACAACCAGTTCTCAGTTTTTAATGGCCATAATTAATGTTTTTTTGTCAACAAATAATGCTTGGTTTTTTATAAATTTTATAATACCCTTTCTGCCTTCTATAGTAATTATTGTCATGTGGATATTATATAGAATGCTGTAGTTTTTAAAAAAGGTAATTGAGCACTTTATAAATTTCAGGGGTGGGGGGGGTCTATTGAATCAGCCTGCATGTATTCAGGTGAATTTGTTGTACAAGTAAGTCAAGGTGATGACACTTTTTTTTTTAAGCAAACAGTAAACATTGCATTTAAAGGTGCCAAGACCTTGCTCTAATGTGTACTGTCAAAAGCACTGGTAATTGAACAAAGAAAAATAAATCATTGAATCCTACAGATAATATATATACACACAACAGAATTTTAGCCAAGAGTTTACCCCCAAAAATCCTATAATCATACCCTTTAGTAGATACACAAACCAAAGCTGAGTGGTTTAATTTTTTCGTGTTTATTTTCCCTGCCCTCCCTTTACTTTGTCAGTCATCTGGAGGACAGACAGGAACAGCAGGGCTGGAGTCAGCCCACACGTTAAGGATTAATAGAATCTCTTTAAGAATGTTGGTAGAATTATTTTTTAAAAGCTACTTAAAGTAGCATGAAAAATATATCTGCATCTTCAAATGAGAAATGTGAAATGTTTCACAGTAATTTAATTGGTTTAAGATGCCTGCTGTATGGTATTAAAACACCTGGGAAGACTTTTTTTTTTTTTTTTTTTTTTTTTTTTGAGGAAGGGTCTTGCTCTGTTGCCCAGGCCTAGAGTGCAGCTGCACAATCATAGCTCACTCACTGCTAACTCCTGGGCTCAAAGGATCCTCCCATCCAGCCTCCCCAAGTGCTGGATCACACCTAGCTAATTTTTCTATTTTTTTGTAGAGACAGGGTCTCACTATGTTGCTCAGGCTGGTGGAAAGACATTTTTTATATGTGGGCAATGTTTGAATAAATAGATATACAGCCCTGACACTAAAAAGCGAATTAATTAAAACATTGATTCTCTTACCGGTTTCATCCTCTGTGCTATGGGAAGAAAGAAAATGGATACTTTTTCCTAAAAGGAGTAGGGGACAAATTTAGAAATTCAATATCTAACTAAGAATTATGAAAAAAAAAAAAAGACAAGAAAGATAAAATTAAGGCTTAAAGATATTATGACAAATTTATATGAAGGGCCTTATTTTTGCTTTTATTTCCACATATGTGTGCTTCGTCATACATTATAAATTTTGTGAACATAATAAATTGTAAGTAAATGTGTTCAAACTCTTAAATACATATATATAAAAATTAGAATGTTGCTAGTGACTCAAGTAGTTGTGATAATTATTTGCTCACCCACCACGTGTGTCTTTTAACTTGCTTTTTATCAGCCTCCTCACATAGGAAATAGGAATTATTAGAGTTAGTGTGAGAATTCAATGCTGTTATACACCAACGGTCAACAAACTCTTTGCCCCACAGGCCAAATCCAGCCTCTTACTATACAGTTTGCAAGCTAAGATTGTTTTTTATATTTTTAAATAGTTGAAAAATCAAAGTAAGAATAATACTTCATAACATGTGAAAGTTATAGGAAGTTCAGGTTTCAGTGTCCGGAACAAATTTTATTGTAACTCAGCCACACTCATTTATGTATTGTCCATGAATGCTTTCCTGCTACATTGGCAGAGTTGAGTAGTTACAACAGAGACAGTGTGGCCTGCAAACTAAACTATTTACTATCTGATCCTATGGAGACACATTTACCAATGCCTTAACACACTAAAGTGCTCTGAACAATGTCTGGTATGTATTAGCACTAAAGATATGTTAGTTATTATCATTAATATTATTAAACTTTATAAAAATAAATAATATTCATATAGCCAAAAATGCATGTCAGAGTTTTAAAAGTTTCACTATATATTGTTCCTGAAAATGAGAAGACTAAAAGGAAAGCGCTATTAATTATAGGATAAATCATTATTGTTTAAAAATAGCCTTAGGAATAGCCAGGCTCGTTTTAAAAGGACTTAATAGTCATAACTTATGAATTCCTTATAAAAAAAACTTTTAAGCCAATAGGTTATATCAGTCTTCTTGTCATTTGATCAATTTATCTGCTCATTTCTGTCCTTCAGTTCCAAACTTAATTTCTTCATTTTTACCTATTGTCTGGTCTTTCTTAATGGAAATTCTAGCTGCAGTCTTTAGAGGACAGAAGAAGGGGAGAGAAAAGACTTAGAAACCAAGAGTTAAAGAAAAGAGCTTCAGTGGGTACATGGTCGTGGACGCATCAGGCAAAGTGGTACCCACTGAGCAGGGCTCAGAGTTATCCATACAAGTCCTTTGAGCTTATCTCTTTGGACACAAGGCAAACCAAATTCTTTTCCCACTGCTGTCACCCTATCATGTTAGCCAAAGAATTAGGCAACCACATGTTTCTGGGCTAAACTGACCCATCTATAAAAATATTTTGAGGCAATAAAGGAAATATTTTACTGAATTGTTTTAGGTTATTTTATTTCATCCCTACTTTCCCCAGACTTAAGCTTTCCTAGCACAACACAACAGGAGTTTGTTTAGTCTGTAGTACTGACGCGTATATGATTGGTTTATACAGATAGATCAAATCTTCCTGAGACCTTATCAAGGTATTTGGGATTTCCTAGCTAAATTGTTACCATCCAAATCTGTTTTCTTTTTATCCACTTACCTCTACCATCTTCACAGTGTGTCTTTGTTTCTTTTTATCCTAAGTGTCCAGCAATTTGGCCAAGTCACTAGTAATTAACTATAAAATCAGAAAGTGGACAATTGAAACAAAGAAAGCTAATATCCAAACAGTTTGCTATTTTCTAACAGTTCTAGTATAGTTACAAAATGCTTTTTCAGGTTGAGCTGTGATTTGCATTCACCAGGGTAGCTAGGAACAGAAAGTGGGCTGGCTTTAAGGAAAATACCCATTGGGAAACCGAAATTTTATTTTTGTAAATAAAGTAGAAATGTTTCTAAGTTAGCAAAGGCTTAACTTACAAATATCGGAGCTATTTTAATCTTATTTCAAACATTCTCCAGATAACTTCATCGAAATACCCCAAATCCAAAATGACAAGTTAGTAACAAAAAATTAAATAATGGTTAATGACTTAGTATATAAGGAATACATTCAAATCCGTAACAGAGCATTAAGAGCAAAAAACATTAGCAGACAATTCTCACAGACAAAAGACATGAGCAGACAATTCCCAAGAAGAGAAGATATTCAGGTTAGTAAATCTATTGGACAATCTTCAACCTCACTGCTATTCAAAGAAATTCAAACCAAGACAGTGAGCTAACATTTTTTTCATCTTATATGTCACTTGATGTGTCATTTCATACCACATGTAATTTGATAAGAAAAATATTTTGAAAGGGTAGAGCTTGCTCTTGAGAGGAAACAGTAAAATGAGCAAGTTTACATATTAATACAAGGTGTATAAGTTAATGCACCCCTTATAGAAAGCTATTTGGTAGTCTGCAGTCAAAAGCCTTAAAATTTCCAATGTGCTATTATATATAAAATTTTAACTATGAAAATCTTTATACACAAAGTTGTAAATTATAGTGTTATTTATAATAGTGCCCCCCAAAGGCTAAGTATTTTGTAATAGGAATATAGTAAAGTTTGCTACTTCACAAGGCAATTCAAACATTTATGAATTTTAAAATAGAAAAATTATATTTAATTATATTTTATATCATGGCCATATATGAATTTTATAATAGAAAAAAATTATTCAACATTACCTAATTTTTTAATTGTAGAAATATAAGCATAACTTGAGGAAAGACAATTAAAATTCACTTTCTACAGCCGAGTTTGGTTTTTTGTTTTGTTTTGTTCTGCTGCTGTTAACTTTCATGTTGGATCAGAATTTCAGAAACTGAAGTTCTTAGGGAATGGAGCACCATCGAACTGGTACTCACTCTTAGAGGAGTCTACACACAACCATGTGTACATGCAAATATGTTCTACATGTTACAAATTGAATTAAAACTAACTATAGTGTATTTATATTTAGCTACACCACCATTGCCTCTGTTTCCCATTCTTCACAATTCAAAACAGATAGGTTACAAATGGAGTCTTTTGGCCCCAACTTGTGCCCTGGAGCCAACATTAAATGCTCAGCTGAGGCTCACTAGTGATGCTCAAGGAAAAGAATCACTGATGTCTATGGGGTGATCTGCACTTCCCTCTTTGTTTTAAGTTTATTTGTTTCTGGTCCTGGCTAAGCCTAACAAACAGATACTAAGGGGGCCTCAGCAAACAAGCTGTTTCTACCAGCAGATGACCTAGGACACAATGGGAACAAATACTTATTCAGCCAATTGTGCCTTTGGCCTCTTGGTACAGAGCTAATGGGTCCATTGAGGTTCAAAATTTGAACCCTTTCAAGTAGCCACATACTGTTGGTCTGTCTACTTGTTTCCTTGGCTCTTTTGATGACTGGCTTAGCACAACATTCCCAAAGCCACTCGGTTGCTGAAATGTTATCATTTTATATGAATGAGGATATAACCCAAGGAGTTAGAATAGGTTGGAATGCCGAATAAGTTATTGTAAAGCCTAAAGGTAGATCTATATCTTAATTATGCAAAAATGTATGTCTTTTCCAATAGCTAATGGGATATAATGCATAGCCATCAACTTAGACACGTTTGAAAATGGGAAGCACTAGTCATCATGAGATTCAGGTGGGAAGGAATGCCCACTGCACCAGCCGAGGGCAGCTACCTCACTCCCAGATGCTTAGTGGAGGGAGAAGAGTTACAGTGACAGAGAGAGCACACAGGACCTGAGTTTGCAGTATGATAGAACAATTTTAAAAGGCAGTGGAGGCAGTGGTTTTGGCCATCAGTTATTGCACTAGAGGGCAAGAAGGTGGTGTTCTCCCTTGAGCTACTAATGGCACAGAATAAGGAGTGTGGATGGAGGAAGGAGGAGGTTCAGTGAATTGAAGTGAAATGAAGAATCAGTGTTAAACACAGTGTTAAACATCTGGCTCCTAGCTCAATAAGTAAGGAGTGTTGTGAAACATATACATAAGGAATTTATGTATATAGGTTAAGGATAAGCTTTGGATCATTGGCATGTATGCATAAAATAAGTAGGATGTGGCGCATAGAGTAATTGCTAAATGGAAAGATCATTGTACCATGCAGTAGACTTTGAAAGGAGGCTGTCGGTCTCTTGACTGACTGAAATACTAGAAAATATCAATCCTTCATCTCTATGAGTCCTGTCTCTCTAAGTTCTAGGAATGTGGGTTTCCACATCAGAAAAGGTTACGTATTTGTGCTGTGTCCTCTCAGGTTCTAGCCCTCAGCTTTCCTTCATCTCCCTGACCAGTCTGCAGAGTGTGTGTGTGTGTGTGTGTGTGTGTGTGTGTGTGTGTGTGCGCGCGCGTGCGTGCACACAGGATTTCACTCTGCTACCCAGGCTAGAGCGCAGTGGCATCATGCTCACAGCAACCTCAAACTTCTGGGCTCAAACAATCCTCTCACTTCAGCCTCCCTAGTAGCTAGGACTACAGACAGGTGCCACCATGGCCAGTTAGTTTTTCTATTTTTTGTGGAGACAGAGTATTGCCCAGGTTGGTCTCCAACTCCTGGCCTCAAGTGATCTTCCTGCCTCAGCCTCCCAAGTAGCTGGGACTATAAGCACACACCACCATACCCAGCTAATTTTTCTATTTTTATTAATAGTAAAGACAGGGTCTCACTCTTGCTCAGGCTGGTCTCAAACTCATGGCCTCAAGCAATCCTCCCACCTGGGCCTCCCAAAGTACTAGGATTATAGGCATGAGCCACCATGCCCAGCCTCCACCTCTCTTTTGCCTTCCTCTCTCTTTCCTCCACTTTTCTCCTGCAACACACTCAGGTGCACCAGTTCACTTTACAAGGGCCTTAACTATGACCTCATCTCATTACCTAGAAACCTCAGACCTGGAGGTAATAGGCAAATATGTTCTGTTTCTTTTCTTCTCTAAACATCCTGTGCAGGTATAATACATCAATGCATATGCAGAATCTATAATATTAAAACCTTCAGGAGCTGTCTTCAGGCCTAGAGAGTATGCCAAATTCGATCTCAAATAATTGCTTGCAAACATTTGCAAAGACTAAGAAAATTATCAAGGAAATAATATCTGTCCAGCTGAGTTTGGCATCCTTATCATTTCCATGCCTGCTTCTGATTTGGATAGCAGAAGTAGATGGCTAGGAAGCTGTTGTTATTTCTCACTCCACCTGTTCTGTTTATATATTGTATCTGTTGTTTTCTTGGTTTACTCTGAGGTTGAGAGTATTGAACATTTTTAGAAATTTTGAAGGTAACTTCCATTTAACATATGGAGAATCTTAGGAAGAAACATTTTCAATGGGAGGGAAATCAGCAGAAACCTGGATGATTTTCCAGTTTCTTATAAATCAGATGTGTCTGGATTTGATAACATGAATAAATTAATTATGTCTAATTCCAGGGAATGGAAAGATTTCACTGGATTTGCAGTTTGGCCAGAGATTTGAGGGAAGCAGCAAATTTCCTCACCAGAAGGTTCTTTTTTTTTTTTTTTTTTTTTTTTTTTTTCCCAATCAGCTGAATTTAAGATTCAGCCAGGAGATTCTTAGCAAAGCACTTTGCCATCAGTGATAAAGACTTCTGGGCCGGGCGCTGTGGCTCACGCCTGTAATCCTAGCTCTTGGGAGGCCGAGGCGGGAGGATTGCTCAAGGTCAGGAGTTCGAAACCAGCCTGAGCAAGAGCGAGACCCCGTCTCTACTATAAATAGAAAGAAATTAATTGGCCAACTGATATATATATAAAAAATTAGCCGGGCATGGTGGCGCATGCCTGTAATCCCAGCTACTCGGGAGGCTGAGGCAGAAGGATCGCTTGAGCCCAGGAGATTGAGGTTGCTGTGAGCTAGGCTGACGCCACGGCACTCACTCTAGCCTGGACAACAAAGTGAGACTCTGTCTCAAAAAAAAAAAAAAAAAAAAAAAAAGACTTCTGGGTGCTCGGGCCACAGCTAGGTGCATTGTCTCATTCTGTCCTCATAAACTCCAGGAGATAGATGAGGAGACTAAGGCTCAGAGAGGTTCAGCCACTTGCCCAAGGTCACAGAGAGTATTTGAACAGAGCCATGTTTCCAGTCAAGGTCCTTGGGTCTCAGCCCTGGCCTTCACCACGGGCCACACTGCCATGTCAGCATACTCTCCTTGCCAGATCGTCTGCAGTGCATTTCAGACAGCAGATTCGTGTGAATTCCTGGACTTTTTTCCTCTTTCCTTCCCCGCTCCCCATGAACAAGAGTTTGGCATAGAATGCGGTTGAATTCTCACAGTGCTGACATCAGACTGGACACATAACAGTGTGATCCTGCTGGAGATACCAAGTCAAATACAGCAAGCTTTCCCCTAAATAATTGAGGGAAGGAAAATATGCAGAAGACCAGGCTTTGTAGGTCTTTTTTTCACACAGCATTAGAGTTGTCTTTTGAAGTTGTGCTGCATTTATTTACCCACTAGACATACATAAATAAATACCTAAGGAAGTGTGTTTAAATTTTTCAAATTATTTCGATGTTTGATTCAAATTTTACATTATCATGAGTCATTGCATAGGAATTAAATCAACTTGTCATGCTTTCTTTAAATAGTAATGACCTTTAATAAAGTAACCCATAAGGTGTTTTTTAGTGAGTTATGTCTGAGAAGAAATAGTGAAGGTGTTGTAGCAATTAAAAGTGAAGGGTGCCATGTAAAATAGTTGTGTATGAATTCTTGAAGCATAAAATCCCTGTATCCTGGTGATCTCCTTTTCTTGTCAATTGCATAAGCAGAAATGGTGCCAATAAAAATGGTACCTGGCGTAGGCATTTTTCTTCCTGTGCAGTGTACGGAAGGAAGGCCTGTGAGCAGCTACAGGATATTAAAATTGAGTGAATATGTGGCTGGCAGAAGTTGTCTTAACTCTGAAGATCCAGATTAAAAAATACTGTCAAGCATGGTAAACTGTGTGTCTTGCCCTTCTACTGAGCAGCTGACTTCACAGACATGTTCGTGTACTCATTCTCTGTGTATCTGGACTGTGCTCCTTTAAGGAGCTCTAGCCTTTCTTTCTGGCAGAAAGCTTAGGGAACACAGAGTCACAGCCACCTCACTGGCTTCTGGTGTCACTTAGTGAGTTTGTGGGTTACTCACAACCCTCTGTGTCTCTCCGAGACTAAAGAGCATCTTTGCCCTAGAAAGCTTCATCCCAGTTTCTCTGGCACCCATCCTACCTCAGGTCGGCTGAGAACAACTGACGATGGCTGCCAGGCCCGCAGTGAGGAGATGATGTGGCACTGCACATGCGTGTTTCTTAAGTGACTAGTTTTGCATTTCGGGGCTATATTTTAGATCTGATGGGAAATACAATCGACTGTTGTTTATCAAGGTTATTGGTGGGAGAACAACGTACCACCAGGGAGAGGCAGGCAGGTGGGTGACTTGTATCAGGTAAAAGAATTAAGGATCTTGGTCTAAATTTTTCTTTGCTAAGAAAATAAGTGAGTTTTGTGAGAAGAATGTGGACTTGTTGGCAAGGTAATGGGGACTTGCAAAGGTTATTAAAATTGATGTTCAGGTCTCTAGTTAAATGCTTACTTTTGATAGAGGGAAGCACCAACTTGGCAGAGAGGGATAAGGAAAGAGTCTACTGAGCAAACTTTGGTTCTCGATGGCAGTCGGGATGCAAAGTATATAGACATGAAATATTGTCCCTTTAGGCTGTTTGGTAATTTTCTATGCAGAGATTTATGCCAGAAAGTTGCCTGAAGGAAGCCAGCTTCCAACTGGGGTCTTGGGCTGAGTCCCCTGGACCGGCCTTTACCTTGATCAGAGGGATGTGTGCACATAGGCTAAAGGAAGTCAGTGGCCTCTCACCCCCAGGCAAGTACTCACATCTCAGTGCGCCCACTCGAGTTACGGATGGGGCTTCCTGGTAGACCCGCCTGCATCCCAGCATCGGAGACATGCAGGCACCGCAGACCCAGCAGGCTATCACAGGCGTGACAGAGGGTGGACACGTGAGTTCTTCCCAGAACTTAGCATGTTTGTGCCATCCCTGACCCCACGATAAGATAGAAATGAGGAAACATTTCACATTCTCAGCACAGAGAGTTTTCTTACTTAGTACATGTGTTACAGAGATCAGAAGCCCTGGTGAAACATTATGGGTTTAAATTCTCCTTTCCATTGTTTCTGCTTTCCTTTCTTCCTCAAAATCTCTCATTCCTCAATCAAGGTTCAATTTGAAACTTCCTTTGCTTTTAAGCCTTCCCTGACCCACACCTCAATCAAACCCTTCCTTCCTATGTGACGTCAGCCTCCTCTGTCTCCCACTGCCGTGGGCCACCATGTGGACTCTGCGTGCCTGTCCTATTCAGCCTCCTGGGGCAGGGGCTGTGTCTGCAGCCTGCTCACGCCCAGCATCTCACAGCTCTCAATGTGTGTCCACTGAGCAGCGGGCAAACTCAGGATAGGGCAGTGTGTGCTGGGGTGGGAGGAAGGAGCAAGCCCAGGAGGTGCTCAGGGCAGGAGTGCTGGGAAGTCAGGTTGACCTGGATCTTGAAGGACTAGGAGTGGGGGCAGCATTGCGGGCCACGGGTCAGGAAAGTGTGGTTATACTTGTGTGACAGCAGTGACGTGGAGCCTGTTTATCTGGGGGAAAGAGCATTTGTATGTGGGCTCAGATTAAAGACAGTGCCAAGCTGTGAATGCCAGGCTGGAATTTGAGGCTTCACCCCACAGACAGCCTTAATCAATCATGTGTTAGCAGGGGATTGCACTAAAAAGTAGTATTTTCTGGAAATTAGAGCACTTGAGAATTGATTAGAGATGTTAAAGATTAGAGGTGTAAGACCCCTCACCAATTGCACAAACGGGCTTTCTCCAATGCCCATGCAAGGGAGGACACTTCAGGGTCACACTGTCCTGCTCGCAGTCACAAAGTGAGGAGCAGGTACCTCTCCTTCTTCCACCCTCAGGGCCGGGGCTCAAGATAAATGCTTCCCAGTGTGGTGCTCTGCCTCTTCGCCTGGTTCCAGCCCCTAGGGGAATCACTTACCTATCAATATGGTCTGGGCCAGTCTGACGGTTCTGTGGCCACATGTACTGGAGGCAGGTAACTGCCCTGAAGCCAACCAGGCTACCATGGCCACTCACTCATAGCCTGTCCTCAGGCTCTGTGGCCCCTCTGGACCTCCCTTCTCCATGGGGGTCAGAGGCCAGGCAGGACCTACTCCTGGCAGCCCACCCTGTCTCTGCTCTCCCTCTTCCAGCTTTTGCACCTGCATCAGGGCTGCCCTCACGGAAGAGACAGCTGCTCCCAGTTGGAGAGAAGCGGTGGGTGGGATGAGTAGGAGTTGGAAGCTTCCCGGGCCTCCAGCACAGGCCAGGCCCAACCTGTTAACAAAAGATAGTAAAACCTTTACTAGTGTCCTCTTTGTATATTTCCCAACTAGTTAAAACCCCAACAAAAGGAGGGTGTGATCAGCACCACCCCTAGACTGCCTTTCAACCTGTCTTCAGAGTAAACAAGGCTTCCTTGTTTTTTGTCATGGGTCATACACATGTGTCATACACTGACCCTCCTCGAAACCTCATGCCGTAGCAAATTACTGAAAAGCAAGTGCCACAAAGTCTGAGACATGCTGTTCCCTCCTAGATTTCAATTTCTGCTGAACAAAGTGGATTATGCCTTACACTCTGCATGTTCCACTACCTGTGAGTCATCGTGAAAATCTGATTTAGTCCATTTAGGATTTAGTCCAGGGCTTAATACAGACCCTGTCAGATTGTAACTGTTCTCTCATAGGTGGGGGAAAAGTGGGGAGCATGAGGAATTTTCACGATAGAGTGAAAAATAAATCATATAGCTTAAAATAAGAATCTAAACTCATTCTTAGGAAAAACAAAAAGAATGAATATCGGGGGTTCACGACTTCCCCGATAAAGATAGGGTCCCCTGGCAGACTGTGTTCAAGAGATGAGAGAAACAAAGACACAGACACAGAAACAATATTTAAGAAAGCGGGGCGGTCAGGGGACCACCAGCACTCCGGTGCCAAGGTGGCAATGACTGAACCCCAGCACTTGCTTTTTATTCTCTTTGCCATGTTGCAAAATACAATGATCTCATGTGAAAAAATCACGGGATACAATGATCAAAGGTTTCGGGGCTCCCCCCAAAATCACAAAGTGTCCTAGCTAATTTCCTTCTCCTTTCTAGAAGTGAAAAACACATAATTCTTCAGTAGGTACAACCCTTTTGATCAAGGTAAACTGATTTTATCCCAAGCTCAAGCTATGTACATGGATATTAATCTTTAATGTCAGTCGCTGTGACCCATTTGATCAAGGAACAAGGAAACTACATGCTTCCCACTGGGAGACTGATTTTACATTAACTGAGGCATTGTTGAGAGAAAGGGAGAGAAGGAACTTGGCCCAGTGTTCAAATGCCCTGGAAGCCTTGAGACCCTTCTCCCGGGCTGGCATATTGCAATCTACCTCTACAGCCATGAGAAGTTTTCATGTCAGGCTGCCCCGTGGCTCTTCATGCATGAGACCCCTTAGTCTCTGAGGTTGGAGCATGTTTTGCTGTACTCCCAGATCACTGAAAAATATCCCCCAGCTAGGCAGTTAACATCTGCACTTATTTCAGGCTTCTGCTCAGGCAAATCTTTCACCTCCTATCCTCCCACAGCCTCAGGCATGGGATCCCTAAATCCCAGTGGTCTTAATCTCATCAAATGAAGCCTACACAGTTAGATTTTAATGCAACAATGAGACAGTCTGCTGTATGTGTCAATTTGCGCTTCTTATCACAAAAAGAGATAGAGTATCACCTTCCTCTTTGTTGTCCCTGGCTCAGCAAGCTTTCTGCACCTTCCAGCTGACTCAGAGTGTGGTCTGGGAATTGCAGCATCAGCCTTGCCTGGGGGCTTGTTCAAAATGCAAACCCTTGGGCTCCACCCATGCTGAAGAAGAAGTCTTGTTCAGCAAGACCCCTAAGTGACTCATAATGACAGTAACATTGGGAAGCCTGACTTCAGCACAGTGCTTCACAAAGATGAGGGTGCATCAGGACCCCTGGAGGACTTAAGATGCAGCTTCCCCAGCCCCACCTCAGAGACTCAACTTGTTTGGCCTGGTTGAAGGCCGAGTGGTGGTCAGCTGCCCACCTCTGCTCTCTGACTTTGTTCTGAACCATGCAGTCTTGAAACTCTTTATCAGAGAGACTTGACACACCCACTTTGTTATTAACCACAACTTCAGGCCCACTCTTCCTGGTTCCGCCCAGGGTCTAGCCACTTCCCCTTGAAGGACTCCAACCAGAAAAGGCACAACTGGAGCCACTTCGGAAGAAAACTAAATATAATAAGTCTTTCTAATAGAGACTCACCAATTGATGCCAAGGGATACATACCCACCCTTTAGACAGGACTTCTGCAAAGACTACAGTGTGAGTTTCTAGAATTTCTCTAGCTGTAAGTAAGAGGGAAAAATGTTAACTCTCCCATCAGAGATGTCACTATCTAATTAACCTTCTCTGAATTTTTAAAATATTTTTTCAGTTCTTCTTAGGGCCTTTATTTTTCTTCCGTCCTGAAATTCTCAGCCTATAAAATCTTAAATTACAAGATATCATTTCTCAATGAGTATTATTTCCAGGACTTAAAATCTAAACATTGGCTATGATAACCAGTAAAAGGCATGTAGATAGTAAAAATATTTTTAAAGGCTGTGCATGTCATTTATATAAAACACTGTCCCTTGAGCCATCTAGTAATCTTTTACTATATCAACCCATGTGTTTCTTTTTTTTTTTCTTTTTTTGCAACCAAAAAATTTATTTCAGAGTATTATGGGAGTACAAACATTTTGGTTACATAAATTGCTTTTGTACCATTTGAGTCAAAGTTGTAAGTGTGCCCATGATGCACGCATCACCCAGGTAATGTGCATTGTACCCGTTAGGTGTGAATTTATCCATCCCTTTCTCCCCCCTCCTACCTGCTTGATTTCCAATGGCTGTTATTCCCATATGTACACATAAGTGTTGAACAGTTAGTTTTAATTTAATGGTGAGTACATGTGGTGTTTGTTTTTCCATTCTTGTGATAATTCACTTAGAAGAATGGGCTCCAGTTCCATCCAGGTTAACACAAAACGTATTAGTTCACCATTCTTTTTTGTGGCGGAGTGGTACTTACTCCATTGTATACATATACCACATTTTATTAATCCACTTATGGATTGATGATCACTTGGGTTGTTTCTACATTTTTGCAGTTGTGAATTGTGCATCTGTAAACATTCAAGTGCAGGTATCCTTTTTATAAAAAGTTTTTTTTTCCTTTGGGCAAATACCCGGTAGTGGGATTGTTGGATCAAGTGGTAAGTCTACTTTTAGTTCTTTGAGGTATCTCCATACTACTTTTCGTAAAGGTTATTCTAGTTCGTAGTCTCACACATTGTATGAGTGTTCCTATTTCTTCATATCCACACGAACATTTTGTTGTTTTGGGACTGTTTTTTTTTTTTTTTTTTTTGGGACAGAGTCTCACTTTGTTGCCCAGGCTAGAGTGAGTGCCGTGGTTTCAGCCTAGCTCACAGCAACCTCAATCTCCTGGGCTCAGGCGATCCTCCTGCCTCAGCCTCCCGAGTAGCTGGGACTACAGGCATGTGCCACCATGCCCGGCTAATTTTTTCTATATATATTAGTTGGCCAATTAGTTTCTTTCTATTTATAGTAGAGACGGGGTCTCGCTCTTGCTCAGGCTAGTTTCGAACTCCTGACCTCTAGCAATCCGCCTGTCTCGGCCTCCCAGATTGCTAGGATTACAGGCGTGAGCCACCGCGCCCGGCCGGGACTTTTTGATAAGAGCCATTCTCACTGGAGTTAAGTGGTTCCTCGTTGTTTTGATTTGCATTTCCCTGATGATTAGAGATGTTGAGCATTTTTTCATGTTTGTTGCCCATTAGTGTATCTTCCTTTGAAAAGTTTCTGTTCATGTCTTTTGCCCACTTTTTAATGGGATTGTTTGATTTTTTTTCCTTGTTGATTTGCTTGATTTCTTTATAGATTCTGATTATCAGCTCTTTATCGGATGTGTAGCATGCAGATATTTTCTCCCATTCTGTAGGTTGCCTATTCACTCTAATGATTATTTCCTTGGCTGTGCAGAAGCTTTTTAATTTGGTTAGATTCCATTCACTTATTTTTATTGTTGCTGTGATTGCTTTGGGGGTCTTCTTCATAAATTTTTTGCCTACGTCAATGTCTATAAGAGTTTTCCCCACATGTTCTTCTAGAATTCTTGTAGTTTCATGGCTTGGGTGTAAGTCTGTTATCCATCGTAAGTTAATTTTTGTGAGTGGTGAGAGATGTGGATCCTATTTCAGTCTTCTACATGTGGCTGTCCAATTTTCCCAGCACCATTTATTGAATAGGGATTCTTTTGTCCAGTGTATGTTTTGGTCTGCTTCATCAAAGATTAGATGACTCTATGAGGATGGTTTTATATCTGGGTTCTCTATTCTAACCCATGTGTTTCATCAGTGTTAATTATCTAAGCAGTTATAGACACAAAATTGCCAGGTTGAAGAGATTGGAGACAATGGGCTTTACCTAATTCAGCAAAGATCTGCATGATTTGATTTGGCACACTTTACAGAAGAAAAGAGCAAGATATATTCAGGATCTGGCCAATCGTGCTTGGCGAGCTGAGTGTCCTGGAGGTTTGCATGAAGGGTGTGTGGCTTTTGCAGCCTGCACTGTGAAACTTGGGGCATTCCCTCCTGGCAGCAGGAGAGCAAAATCTAAGCAGAAAGTGTTCACAGCTGAAACCCCAGTCTTAGTGGTCATCCCTCAGGTATCATTCCCTTCCTTGTATAAGCTTAGAGCAGGATATATCCAGGTATATCAACTAGAAGTATATTATACAATAAAAAGCAGAAAAACATAGCTCAAACTTACTTAAAAAGTAAACGGTACTGTTGACTGATATTACTAAAAAATCCAAAGGCATGAGCAGGTTCAGGAGGTATAATACCTGTTTGAACAGCAGGTAAACCTAGTGAGCAGGACCTTAGTTTCGAGATGGCTGCAGAAGCTCCTGAGGCTCCAGGATGCCTCCTCCACACTCCATGAAATCCAGGTTCTCTGTCCAGAGTTCCTAGCAATAGTCCTGGGCTTAACTGGCCCAGTTGAGGTGCTTGGCTACACTGATTACAATAAACAAGGGGAATGGAGTACCAAGTGACTTGGGCCTGGATGAGAGTCCAGCCCTGAGCCATCCCCCCTGGCAGGGAACTAGGATGCTCTGGGCTAAACCACCGAGCCACCCCTTAGCACCTAGGTGGGCTCAATTAGATCCCAGCAGGCTTTTCCATTGCCCCAAATTCAGTCATAACACATAGAACTAAGTAAGGAGGTTGGAAAGTGTGTCCCGGATGTAGTGGCTTTTATATCCTCAGAGAAAGGAAAATTCCCCCAAATCTGCTGCGTTTCTCTCTACCCGAGGGTAGGAATGATTTAGAGAGGTGAGTGTGTCTGTGGAAGAAGGAACTAGTGAGGAGATACTGAAGAACCTATGAGGCTCTTAGCTCTTGGCTGATGATTACTTTTTTTTTTTTTAAGAGGAGTTATTTGACTCAGGAATAGCCTCAAGTAGCATCTTCATTTTTAAGAGCAAAATGACTAATTTCCTTGAGAATCCAGTTAGGATCTCTGTTACCAAAGTGGGCTTGAAAGTATAGTTTCTGCAGGTGAGAACACTTACAAATGGTGAAGGTGAGAAATATTAATATATTTGTATCTCCAGGTAGTTACTATACATATCTCCACAATTGTGTATAAAAATTATAGTGAAACATAGGGAGAAAGTATGCATTGATGAACAGGAAATACATGATCTTAAAATATTTTTTCATTTGTTTATCAAGGGATATATTTATAAAATAGGGAAATATATATAAACAATAGTAACAATTCTAGAAATAAAGATGAGCTTTGGGCCAAGAATTAAGTAACTTTTTAATTGTTTAAAATAGAGTTAATTGTGAGGCCCCCAAATAAATACAGTTTAGGAGATGCAAAATGAAACCTACTATTTAGTTCTTAATTCAGATCTTAAGTATTTGGTCATGAATGAATAATTTTTGGTGGAAACTTACAACAGTGTGCCAGATGCAGCATGGTCCTCTAGGCTTTGATTATTTTCTCTTTCAACCGTAAGAGTTATTTCAGCAGATATTTATTATTATTATTATTTTCTGCTTGTCAACCAGAGAGTTTGCATAATGAAAACAGCCAGTGTGTGTCATGAATCATTTGCATATAAAACTGAATGCATACAAAAGATGGGTTGGACTTCTGAAATAAACACAATTCACAGATTGAATAATCATAAAATTCACTCCTTATTTTTCTGATGATTGTTTTTTTTCAGAACCGAATGGAGGAAAGCAAAGCACTCTTTAGAACAATTATCACATATCCCTGGTTCCAGAACTCCTCAGTTATTCTGTTCTTAAACAAGAAGGATCTTCTAGAGGAGAAAATTATGTATTCCCATCTAGTTGACTACTTCCCAGAATATGACGGTAAGTCCGCACTCAGCCCAACAGCTGGGGCAGATGTTGCCTCCCAATACCATTGCGAAAGTTCACATACTGTACAGTGTGCCGTTACTGTCCTTGCCCTACAAACCTTGTGTGTTGGGATTGATAAAGTATGAATTGCTGCTTGCCCTGTCTTTTAATGACACAAAATATTCCATTCCTTAGTAAAGCTAGAAGTCATAGACAAAGAAAACAACTTGTTGATTAGTAACAAAATGCATCCCCGTCCAGCCACTCTCAAACAAGTTTTGAAAGAGTTAGAGCTACTGCCCTGACTACTACTGCTCTAGAAGAGCTTATGTGGCAAGGTAAACACAAATCTCCCCCTACCCCATACAAACTTGAGTCTAGATTAGGAGGGGCAAACTATGGCCTGCACCTGTTTTTGTGAGTAAAGTTTTATTGAGACAGCCACACCCATTTATTTATGCACTGTTGATGGCTGCTTTCATGATACAACAGCAGAGTTGCATAGTGGTGACCAAGATAGAATGGTTTACAAAGCCTTATTATATAAATACTCTCTGCCCTCTACAGAGAACATTTACCAAGCCTTGGTCTGGATAGTATTTAAGAGCACAAATTACAAATGTCTCAAAGTTCCAGCTCCATTCACTGGCTGTGTTTCCTTGAACAAATTCCTTTAACTACTCAGTTTTCTCCTGAGTAAAAGAACTGAATGGAGTCATGTATAGATCACTTAGCACAGAGCACAAACTCACAATTACCTATTAGAGAGGTAAATGTCACAGCAAGAGAATAGACCATTTGCAAAATGACATTATCAACATATGATATCCAGGATGGATATCAGCTGAACAATGTTTTTGCACTTCTAAAAGCTCCCTCAGAAAGGTAATTACTTTAAAAACGAAGATTAAATTTCACTCTGTAGCTTTCCGCAAAGATACAGACACATCAGGGATGGAGGTTTAGTCATCCTTTCATCCCACGTGCATATGGCGCAGCGCTGGCTCGCAGAGGGAAGTGTTACATGTTTAATGAGCTGAAGTTCCTTCTAAAACGCAGGTGCTGAAGGTTGATGAATTGAAAATACAGACATTTGGGGATGTTATCAGATATTAGAGATAGTACCCTTTTTTGTTAGCAATGTGTTCACATCCTCTCTCCAAGTGCATTTTCCTTTGTGCTTTGCTGTTCCTTTAAAAACAAATTCTTTCTTAGCCTAAACAGTGTTTTCCCTTTCACTCCTTTTCATTTGCCACTAGCCTAGAAACAAGTCATAAATGCCTGAGACTGTATTCCTCAGTGTTCCTGAGGAAACCGTGGAAGGAAATGACTGTGTGTAGTTACCGTGCTTTCCCACAGCAGGCTCGTCCTTTAGACATGAAACACGGGCATGTGGTGTCTGGCTTAGACCTAAACACGCTTGCTTGCCTCACACATGCAAGGGAGACTCTTCTTAATTTTTCTCAGAATTTGATGAGAATCAGCAGATGGGAAATGGCCACACCATATACAGCACCCTGCCTTATGGGTCAGCATGTTTTCGTGATGTGCTTGCAAAGGGAGGACACATGACAGGCAGAGCACAGCGCCCACAGAGCTGAACCCCCCAAGGGGCCAACTGAAGCTACTCGGCTGCAGCAGACCTAGCCACACTGCGTGGTGGTTGATTTGCTGCAATAAAAGACTTATTTCTCTGATGGGTGTTTGCACTGCTGTTTTCTGCAATATCTTCCTAATCTCTTTCTTTACATATCTCCTTTCTCCAGTAATTTCCCCAGATTTCTGAACACCACAAGCATTTTCCTTCCAACATGTGTCCATCGTGAATGTTTTGAAATTTGAAGGCTTTTCTGCTGTTAATTTCCCCCAGCATACACATAATACACATAGGAAACTTGGCCACGGAAAAGAAAAAAGACACTGATTGTGTTATTCACAAAGCCAGCACAGCTGTCATTTCGTGAGACTCCAAGCCCTTGCAAGATGAGCAAAGACTGAAAAAAAATCCAGGCCCACTCTGTAGTAATGTTTTTATAATAAGCATGTTTATAGTATTATAAATTTCACACTTCCACATTTCTGTACTTACAAGGTCTTAATCATAATGAATGCCATTCTGTATTTCACTTCAGAAAGGGAAATTACCATTTCCACATGGACTTCATTGCAAAATTGTTCATAGAGACTGTGGAATTCTGCTCCTGCTCTGCTGGCTATAATGATTTCTTTGTGGTTTATGTTTATTCAAATAACATAATTCATGCTTAAAAACGTTAACACCCTTCAAGTGCACTTCAGTGAACTTGAATCTAGATCTAATATTCCGTAGGGTAAATAAAAAAGAAAAAAAGGCATAGTCCCTTTTTTCCCAAATGGGGTAAGTACAAAATCATATAAAAGTTCATTCACAAGCCAGAAATACAGTGTTCTTTTACAAAAATTAGAGGCTTCTTCAGCTCTAACAATCTATTAATTTCCAGACTTAAATATTTTTTATTATTGCCCTGGAATTAGTAAGGTTATAATAGTACATTGAAGCCGGGCGTGGTGGCTCATGCCTGTAATCCTAGCACTCTGGGAGGCTGAGGTGGGTAGATTGTTTGAACTCAGGAGTTCAAGACCAGCCTAAGCAAAAGTGAGACCCTGTCTCTACTAAAAAAATAGTAAGAAATTAGCTGGAAAACTAATATATATATATACACACACACACACACACACATAAGAATTAGCCGGGCATGGTGACACATGCCTGTAGTCCCAGCTACTTGGGAGGCTGAGGCAGAAGGATCGCTTGAGCCCAGGAGTTTGAGGTTGCTGTGAGCTAGGCTGACGCCATGGCACTCTAGCCTGGGCAACAGAGTAAGACTTTGTCTCAAAAGAAAAGAAAAAGATAGGACATTAAATAATTATATAGATATATACTATACATATATTTTTAAAAATTCAAACATTACTGTTTTTAATTGTACAATGAAAATAATCTATTTGTTTTCCTAACTCATTCCTCTTAACTGCTGGCAGTGTTGAATATAAGCTAATAGGAATAATACCCAATTTGTAAAAAGGTTGGTTTGAAAAGTTTTCAAGTAGTCTGTCTGAGACTCGGCATGCGTTTTGTTAGAAATGGTGTTCGGGCTCTCAGTAGAGTTCTCAAAGATTTCTTTATCCTAACCAGTAGGTAACAATCTATCATTTCTAATATTGATAAAAAAATACCTAAATTGTGAATCCTGGGAAAGTCTTACCCAAAGGAAGGAAGTGGAGGGGGAAAACGTCATAGCATGACTTTTTTCTTGCTTGCTATAGAACTAACGTGAAAAAATGGCAAGAAATGCAGACAGATGTATGGTGACACAAAAAACAAATATATGATAGATGCTTCATACTTGAAAGGTGATGGTGTTTTGATGTTATTAATTTACAAAAAGTTTTAAATTAATGTATTTATCAGGATATATGAAATAAGTTTTTTTTTTTTTTTTTGAGACAGAGTCTCGCTTTGTTGTCCAGGCTAGAGTGAGTGCCGTGGCATCAGCCTCACTCACAGCAACCTCAAACTCCTGGGCTCAAGCGATCCTTCTGTCTCAGCCTCCCAAGTAGCTGGGACTACAGGCATGAGCCACCATGCCCGGCTAATTTTTTCTATATATATTAGTTGGCCAATTAGTTTCTTTCTATTTATAGTAGAGACGGGGTCTCGCTCTTGCTCAGGCTGGTTTCAAACTCCCGACCTCGAGCAATCCGCCCGCCTCGGCCTCCCAGAGAGCTAGGATTACAGGCGTGAGCCACCGCGCCCGGCCTGAAATAAGTTTTTTAAATGGCTTTATTAAGGTATGACTCACATATAATTCAACTTTTTTAAGTGTACAATATAATGGTTTTTTATATGTTACATTATTCTTTTTTTAAATTATAAAATATATACCAAATTTGCCATTTTAACCATTTTTAAGTGTGTAACTCAGTGGCATTAATTGCATTCACAATACTGCGCAGCCATCAGCAGTATTTCCAGAATGTTTTCATCACCCCAATTAAGCAACAATACCTCATGTCCCCCCTCCCCTTAGCCCCTGGTAACCTCTAATATACTTCTGTCTCTATGAATCTGCCTATTCCAGGTACCTCATATAAGTAGAATCATATAATATTTGTTCTCTTATGTTGGGCTTATTTTACTTCATATGTTTTTAAGGTTCATACATATTTGCAGCATCTATCAGAACTTCATACCTTTTATGGAGGAATAACATTCTATTGTGTGTATATACCACATTTTGTTAATCCATTCATCTGTTAATGGATACTTGGGTTGTTTCCACATTTTGGCTACTGTAAATAATGCTACTATAAAAATTGGTGTACAGGTATCTGTTAGAGCCCTTGCTTTCAATTCCTATGGACAGATACCTAGGAGCAAAATTTCTGGGTCATATGGTAATTCTGTGTTTAGCTTTTGGAGGAACAGCCTGTTTTCCACAGCAGCTGTACCATTGTACATTCCCACCAGCAGTGCACAAGGGTTCAGATTTCTCTACATCTTCCCCAACTCTTGTTGTTTTCCACTTTTTTTAATAGCCATTCTAGTAGATGTGAAGTGATATTTTGTTGCAATTTTGATTTGCATTTCCCTAAATGATTACTAATGTCAAGCATCTTCTCATATGTTTATTGGCCATTTGTATATCTTCTTTAGAGAAATATCTATTCAAGCACTTTGCCCATTTTTTAATTGGGTTGTTTTTTTGTTGTTGAGTTGTAGGAGCCCTTTATGTATTCTGGATATTAACCCTTATCAGATAAATGGTTAGCAAATATTTTCTCCAATTCTATAGGTTGTCTTTTTACCTTCTTAATAGTGTCCTTTGATATACAAAAGTTTTTAATTTTGATAAAGTCCAACTTATCCAATTTTTTCTTTCGTGAAAAAATATGACCTGTGTTTTGGTGCACATCTAAGAAGTCATTACAAAATTATTAAATAAGTTTTTAGTTTATCCTGCTAAATACATCAAAGCATCTAGGACAGTGCTTGGTACATAAAAGACCCCAATCAATATAAGAAAATATAAGCCAATTTTTTATCATCACACATAGTGAACTGAATACTACGTAAATGTAGTGTGCTCAGAAGTCTATGGAAATGAGACTACAGAGGACATTATAGATGGACCTGGCCTTAAGGAATGGTTCTATTCTGAAATATTTTAGGCTGGAGAATTTCAAATAATTCATAATGTAATGTCAGGTCTTTGGGGGACAGATTGATAAGAGAGCCTGAAGCAGCTATGTCTGTATGCATACTTACATAGCCAAAACCAGCATAGTTAACCCAGTTGAACAGAAATAAGCTATCGCTGCCGAAAAGTGTGCACTGGCTCCCTGTCACTCAAGGACCTAATCTTGAAGTCATCTGTTTTCACTTATCCACATTTTGTGAATGGATGGATGAGCAGGCAGATGGATAGGCAGGTGGATGGACGCACATAGTAGTGTTGGGGAAAATGATCATAACAGATCAAATCTGCAATGCAGATGTAATCTTCCTGGGCAATGACACAATAAGTATGTACTAACTGAATGAAGAATGCATGCATTCACAGATCAGCTAACAGGCTGTCCCTCTCATACCTTGACCACCAGGACCCCAGAGAGATGCCCAGGCAGCTCGAGAGTTCATCCTGAAGATGTTCGTGGACCTGAACCCAGACAGTGACAAAATTATCTACTCCCACTTCACGTGCGCCACAGACACCGAGAATATCCGCTTTGTCTTTGCTGCCGTCAAGGACACCATCCTCCAGTTGAATCTGAAGGAGTACAATCTGGTCTAATTGTGCCTCCTAGCCACCCGCCCTTCCCTTCCCTGGTGGGCTATTGAAGATACACAAGAGGGACTGTATTTCTGTGGAAAACAATTTGCATAATACTAATTTATTGCCGTCCTGGACTCTGTGTGAGTGTGTCCACAGAGTTTGTAGTAAATATTATGATTTTATTTAAACTATTCAGAGGAAAAACAGAGGATGCTGAAGTACAGTCCCAGCACATTTCCTCTCTATCTTTTTTTTAGGCAAAACCTTGTGACTCAATGTATTTTAAATTCTCAGTCATGCACTCACAAAGATAAAAATTGTTTCTCTCTCTCTTTCACTCTCACTCCCTCTCTTTTTCTTTTCTATTGAGCAAAACAAAGCTGATTTCCCTTTTTCCTACTCTGCACCTCCCTCCTGATTTTTCCCAGGTTGCAATGGCCTTTATCCTAGTTCCATTCTTGGTCAAGTTTTTCTCTCGAATGATACAGTCAGGACAATGTCATTCGATTTAAGCCATCCTACATCAGCTTAATTTAACAGTTTGTAGTTTTTGCTGAAGGATTGTATGTATTAATACTATGGTTTTAAATGTATTGCTCTGGTTACACTTACAGAGTTTCTTTTTTAGTAGATACATTGTCTTGTCTCACTTTGGACTGGGACAGTGGATGCCCATCCAACAGTTAAGTGTCACTTCTTTTGGATGTTTGCCTTCAGTCCTAGCTTGATTGCTCCGAGAAGTGCACAGAAATCAGCAAGGCAAACAGGAGTCCTTTCTTTTGAAATGCCATGTGCCATTGTGTTTCCTCCCATCTTTGCTTCTTTTTCTTTTTTTCACCCTCTCTTTAAATTGCAGATGCCAAAAAAATATGCCAACAAACACTACATTATCCCAATGGCTGCTACCCAGACCTTTTCATAGGTTGTTCTTAATTTTTTTTTGGTTCAAACCTTTTCTCCCTTTTTTCCCTTAGTGTTTGGGCCACACTTTTAAATGACTTTTATTATGGGTATGTGTTGCCAAAGCTGGCTTTTGTGAAATGAAATTAATAAGAACTTAAAAAATAAAAGCTGGTATCTTAAAGTATAAGAGAGTAAGACTGTGAAGCCTCACATGACTGGCCAAGAATGAACTAGAAATACCAATTGCCAAACAATTGGTAACTGTAAATTATGGTCCATTCTTTTCTTTACCCTTAAGATCACATTGCTTAGTGTTCACGTCCCATCGTGAGTGTCCAAATTGGCAATGTAGACAAGTGTCCTGTGTGGTTTGACATGAAATCTGCATATGTCTCTTTATTTAAAGCCAGTTTTACTCTCTTTATGTTCTTTAAGTCCAAGTAAGTCTGCCAGGAACATTGGTTGGTAGTATTATTTTGCCACCTTTAATTTATAAAATCTGAAGTTACTGCTAGTTTACCACCTTCAGGATCTTCTTGAACTGGTGACTGGTTAAGTTGAACTTAAGGAAAATTTGTGGACTTAAAAGTAACCTCTCAGTGTTCTAGAGAACATGTATTTATGTGACTGAACCTAGTAGGAGAGACGTTGGGAATTGTGTATGTGCAATTTTTCAACAAATGCAAAAAATACAGCACATGTATTGATGAGCTTCTGTCAAGCAGTTTGAGTTGAAATGTGATTTAAGAAAATAAATCATGATTGTTTAAAGCTGCTGGGAAGTTGGAATTAGGCCATGATGCTGGTCTCATTTTAACTGTAATGGTATATTTGGCACTAAACTTCCATATAAATCACTCATTTGGAACAGCAAAGTGGAGGGAGAAAATTAACGGTTTATTAGATGAGTACCAAAGTTACTCAACAGTAATGAAATGTTCTCATTCCTCACTCTCCCAGCCTCAGACAACACAGGTTACTTTTTTTAATCCTTGCTCAGAAAGCACCTGTAATTTAATTAACAGACTGCCTGTAGGTATAGTGCAATTACGAATGCTCTAATCATTGTACATACATCTCTCTTGATATTGCAGCATCCATACTGGCTTTGTAATCATTAATTTTTTGGCAGATTGAATGTGCTGTATTGATATGTATCTGTGTAATTGTATTGTATGTCTTATAGCTAATTCACATTTTGAATAATGTTATTTTATTTACTTTTTTAAGAGAGGAGAATGTAAATTTGTCAGTTTATTTCTGACTAGGGATATTTTTTTTCCATTTAGAAAAGAAGAAAAAAAAAAAACCTTACTATCGTACAGAGCGGTACTAGCATCGTGCTGTATAAAATCATTTGCACATTCCTGACTAGAGGTATACTGATTATAAGACCCAAAGGTAATTTCATAGCAAAATACATAAAATCAGTCGGAGCTTTTATACAAACATGGAAACCAACTTTGTAGAACTTTTGCCATTTGATCTAGGATTGGAATATGAGCTTTTATACAATTCATATTCTTATTTGGCAAATGCACAGTTTAGTATTACCTCTCTGATGGCCTTTACTAGAAAGGCAGTTTTAGAAGCTATTGTGATCCACTAAGGAAATGTTTTAACAGCTAGAGACCACTGCTTGCCTGAAAGGGCAATCTTAAATTTGGTGCAGCAAAAAAAACAAACAAAAACAAAGTTAAATGACAATATTTGAAGGCCTACAGTGTGTATAGAGTAAACCTCATCACCAGATCATAAGTGTTACAGTTTTAGGGAATCAAGATATTCTATTTAATAGAGCTATAGTAGATGTAGTCAATTAAACCTGATCTCAGAGCTCAAAGAAGCTGAGCAAAACAGGGAAAGATTGTTATATTTGTCTTTATGAAATTGGGATGGAATTTGCTATGCAGAATTGAGGTTTGTGGCTTCACTGTTCATCCTAGGGTGCATGACAAGATCCCTTCTCTTGAGAAAGGAAAAAATTGATCACCCTAGCAACAGTGATGCCTAGAAACCTGATTGTATCCACACTAGTCAATCGAAGCTAAAGGATTTTCTTTTTTGTTTCTTTGTTTGGGGTTTTATTGAAGGGGCTAGGGGTGGGAAGGGATTCTTTTCAGTTTTGTATAAAAACAAAGTTTACTCATGCTTTATATTATATCGTGATTGCAAGCGTTACAAGCGTGTGCCACTGGACTCCTATTGTTGATGCTCTAGGTAACGGAGGCCTGTGGCGAGTTTTATGGTGACTTGGGCATGTCTTATTCAAAAACAAAACACAAAACACAGAAACCTTTCTTCAGCATACCAAGGCAAGCAGCCATTTCATGACTCACTTAACACATTGCAGTGTACCAGTTTACAGATGATTTTTCCCGTTTTACGTGACACGGCAGTTCCAACCCCCAGAGAATTCCTTATTTGTAAATTGGAGGTTTCTACTATGCCTTACAGAGCTTAAATTCAGAAGTTTGTGCCTCATATCTGAAACAAAGGGAAATAACATACCCATTCAAAAGTAAATAAATCCCTTAGAAGTTTTTTTGTTGTTTTTTTTTTTCCCTTAACATTTCCATATAAAGAGCTCTGTTGAATGTCATGAATAGACTGGGAAAAAAAAAATCTTAGGAACCTGCATATGTTGTTTACTAGCAGATGACATCTACAAAAGGAATTTGAATGGAACACCTGAAACTTGTATTGTTGGTTTTTGTTTTTTTTTGTTTTTTTTTTGATAGATTAACTAGCAGGCCTAATATTTTAAAAAGGTAATTCAGCTAAAGGGCAATTTACTTTTTGTACTTCAGACTATCTTGATTGTCAAAGTGTACGAACTGTAATTTTAAAATTTATACTGCCACATGATTGTAAATTTTAGTTGTCTTAAGTTAGGAATTGGTCAAAAGCTATTTATGCTGGATTTGGGTCAAAATGACTTTATTATTTGCAAAAAAAAAAATGGGAAGAAAGGGCTGCATAATAAGATACTGCAAGACTCAGATATTGGTTGGAAATTACCCTCAAATTACCTTCTGATTACCCTCAATTTCCCTTTGTTTTCAGTTTCTCAAAAAGAACGAATGAAATGAAATATAGAAGAATGTTAACCCATATAAAAATAAAGTGTACCCAAATATTGTAATGTATATTGCTGCTCTTCTTAAAATTAAATAAGGGTTTAAAACCACTTACTTAATTGGTAATTAACAACATCTCAATTGATACAAATAAGGTGTGCTTGGTATACATTAATATTTTCTTCCAAAGATATATCTTTGGTTATAAACACACGAAAAATTAAAACGAGTAATATTGTATGTTTATCTATCTCTACATATTTCCAGCATATGTAGCATTAATAGATCTGTCCTGGTAACTGTGTCTTTGGGATTTCATTTTGGTTCCATCAAATTAGGAAAAGAAATGGCTTAGTTGTACATGATTAGCTAGAGATTTTTGGAGCCAGACACCTGCTGTTTAGTAGATAACTTAGTACAGAGTCTAAACTTTGTCATTTGTTTTTCTCACAGACTAACCATTTCCTGCTGTCTTCCCCACTACCACTGCCCTTTCAATAACGCTCTTGCCTCTAGAATTATATGTTCAGAGTATGCGTATACACCCAGCACATAGTAGGTGCTCTAATATTAATTTCCTCTTTACCTTCCTTATCTACCACGTACCATCCATTTCCTCCCATATGATTCCAACCCAATAATAAATGACATTTACGTGTTATGGAAACATCTGTTGCATAAAATAGGATCTTACTTGGATAAAGGAATTCTGACTTTTATATAAGACTTTGGTAGACAAGAAAAAATAACAGGGAGGAAAGTATTCTTCAGTAGAAAATTTTTATGTTTAGGAAAGAAAAGTGGAAAATTACTATGTAACTTTGTCCAGGTTACTTTGACTGAAACACATGTTTTGGGTGGCTTTCTTTTCCTCAAAGAATTCTCTAAATGCAACTTCTTGCTGGACTCCTCACCCATCATCATGTTGGAAATCCTTACTAGACCTATGTATTTAGGGAGTTTTGTCAGAAAACATTTTTAACTTGCAGTATTTAAAAGAATCATATTTACTGTTCTTAAAATGTCATTCAAATGCATGTATTGTCTATTGTTTGGGGATGGGAACTAGTTTTGCAAAAAAACACCTAATGTTGTATAATAATGCCCCAATGATCTTGCTGGTTAAAAATACAGTATTTTTGGCCATAATTTTGTACTACAGTATTCTTCATTCTTGAGTTTTGCTTCCCTTGAAGTTGCCTAAGCCCCTCTCAGAATGTTTTTTATTATAAAGAGTATTGAAATACATCTTTTCTTCCTAAAACACTTTATAGTACACCTGCATTTTTCAAAGTAAACAGGTTTAATAGTTTCTAAAAACACACACCAAAACCCTTTTCCTGTCTGTGTATGATGAGAAATAACAGTCTCCTTTAGTGGAAATGTATATATTCGTAGTACTTATCAAATTTGCTCTTTTAAAAAACTTGCCCTAATTAAACATAAAAATAAAAAAAAAACCTTGCCCTAATTTAGATTATAGTTAACTATTTAAAAATGTAAATAGCTGCCCAATAAAGAGAGGAAGAGCCACCTACCTTCAACCTAAAGCAATCTTGTAATTAGTGAAAAGAACTCACATTGTCTCCCCACCCCAGCACACAGGCGGATGCCTGGCTTAGGACTTTTCCCCATTTGAGCCCTGGTAGTGAGTGGGGTCAACTCCACGTGGGGGAAAAAAAGACCTAGCATAGGGGTCCTTTATGTCTGTGACCTTGATAAACATTCATTTAGGGGTTTGAGGTTAGCTAAAAAATAGCTTTTCTTCTAAGAATTTTATGAAGTTGGAGTGATCATGGCAAGTGTTTTTGTAGGCAATGGGTGTTTAGGTGGGGACATAATACCATAGCAAAAGCAGAACCTATTCCTGCTGCTTGTGATGAAGTCATTCCAACCAGCTGAGCCCAGCCCTTGCTTATGGAATTTTGTTTTTCAGAATACTGTTCCTTCTAAATACTTTAGAGATGAGAGTGCCATTTTTGTTTAAAAGCCTTTGGTTTAAGGCTCTCCTTGCACATTCTGGAGACCATTTCCTGTAGGTGGTGCCCCCCTCTGTCTTACTGGTAAGGCAATGGTATGCCCAGGGACCCATTCAGTACTGGCCTGGAGTGATCCTTCCCACGGCCTGTCTCTGCTGAGCAGCTGGGGGACTGAGCTACACACCACACTCTCCTCTCTGCGGCCTCCTGAGCCAGGCGTGGCCACTCTAGGGCCGAGGTCTGTCTGTATCATCATCTTGAAGACCCTTCGCCCGGAGGAAAATCCACAAACTCGCTGAACATTATTTAGGTCAAATATTTCAACTTGACATTTTGACTCAGAGCAAGCCTATGCGCCGTCAGTTCTTTCTTCTGTCCTATCTTTCTGGAAGCAATAAAAAAGTAGTTGGCCCCAAATTCTCAGCCTTGCTCTCCATCTTCCCTGCCTGCTCCCCTATTTCTCTTCAGCTGTGATTCCCCGAGTGCTGCCAAAGGTGAGGGTGGATGGTAGGGAGCAAGGATCTATGCTGGATAATGTGTGCGGAGCAATTTCTGAGAGTAAATTAGCCAGTTTCTTGCTTTTTTATTGTCTAATTTTGAGTCATTACCATGCTCATCCGTTTCTCCATATTTAAGGCGTTTATTGAAATTTGATCAGGGTTGGAGAGTGGAAGGCTGTGGTTAAGGGTGGGTTTCTGGCTGATTTGTTTTGAATTATCCATACATTATCATTTCTTTGTTTCATTGCCCTGGCTAATGAAAACAGGGGCCCCCACTATTACAAGGAACTGAGCACAGTCCATTTTAAGGGAGCCCCACAGGTTCCTGCAAAACAAGGCCATGATTATAAAATGTAGGTCTCTAAAGTCTAAGATGCATGGGGAGCACCGGAAAGACTCCTTTTCCTTTGAATTCTGATGCCTTGAGACTACTGGAATTTGATCTGTAATGATTTTCTCTCTTCCTGTTTTCCTTAAGAATGCAAAAGGCAGAGTATTTTTCTGTCTCATAAGTCTGTGGATGAAATAAGACAACTTACCCTCTTTAAGAGGATAATTGCACCGAACTACCTTAACAAAGAGCTGGATGGCCGGGACTCCTGGGTGCCTGCTTTCTGCAGCCCTAGGGGAGGTGTTTTTACAGCTCAGGGGGATTGGGCTGTCCCATAGAGATGCACTGCTTAAAGGACCCTTGGGACTTTCAATCTGTTTCCAATTTGCTCAGTATACTTGTATGTTGGAGATTTAAAGGATTTTTAGAAATGAAAGGACCAGGAAAAAAACAAGATCTGCAAATGGGGATTCCACACTGTGTACCAGCTGCCGGGAAGCTAACGGAGCTGCTGACAAAACTGTGCGTGTCTGCTCTGGGCAGGCCCCACCTAGGAGGGCATGTCTGTTAGAAATCTCAGCACAGCCTGCCACCATTCTGTCCAGTCAAGGAACCAGCCCAGGCAGGCCAGAGGGACAGGTCCCATGTCGGGGATTGTAGCAGCAATTATTATATTCCAGCAGTCAAAGCAGCCTTAGCAAAAGGGACCTGCTTTCTTTACGTTGGCTACAAAGGGTTCATTCCAGTGGTGTCCTGGTAAATGGTTAATGAGGGGAGGTGGGGGGGGGCGGTTTACAGGGTTGTGATATTGATCTGTAGTGTGTGCCAATTTCTATGGTGTAAATAGTCCCACTGTGCCCAGTTTTAAGCTACCAATGTGACGTCACTGAACTCGGAGTTGAGAAAAGGTGCTTCTCAGCTGTTCTCTCAAGCCTTTCCAAGCTGCTGCTGCGTGTCACCCTCAGGCCCTTTAGACAGGGCCTTTCTGTAAACCTGGGGAATGTTAGCAGGACAGGCCTACCTGGCCTGTTGCACCAAGAGCATATGCATTCCCTCCCCTGTGACTCGAAGCCACGGACCAAAAAGCAAACTGGCACCCTGCTCGTGATGGGCTCAGACAAGTGGCAGCTCTGCCAGAAATACAAAATCTCAAAGGGAATGGCAAGAATGGCTAGCCAGCTACTTCAAGCTGGGAAGTAAGAATGCAAAACTCAGTTTGGACATCAGATTTGCCTGACTCTGTGTGTGTGAGACAGAGGGGGCGAGGGGAGAGATATGTCTCAACATCTCCAAGCAACTCAATCTTTGCTACACAAAGAGGAAAAGCCCATACAAATGTTCATGTCAGGAAGGTAAAGATTAATCTTAATCTTTGTAAAAGCATGCATATGTGGATATACATGTATTAATAGAATCTAAACATGGTTTGATCCTGTTGATGTTGTGTACGCAGGTAACACGTGTACAAACGCACATGAGTGTACACACACTTATCCCTAAGGTTATAAGCATTTTAACTCACAGAAAATAATGCATCATATTGATATGATAAAGGCAGAAAGGATCCTAAATTCCACTAGCATTTTCTTTTAAAAAATTTTTTTCTCTCTCCAGTCTGCCATCTTTTCAAAGCTCTGCCTTTATCTAGGAAAGAACACCTAATTATGACAAATTTAAAAAGTCTTTATAAAAGGGCAACTGAACTTAGGGTGAGACTTCCATGTCTCTGAGCGATAAAGGGTTTCCAGCAGAGACAAGGTGGAAGGGTAAGGATGAAATCTCTAATTGCACAAGCCAGGCCTGCACGTTTTTTAAAGGGTTTCCAGCAGAGACAAGGTAGAAGGTAAGGATGAAATCTCTAATTGCACAAGCCAGGCCTGCACGTTTTTTAAGCACACAATTCCTATGTATGTCATCATTTGCTTTCCTGAGTTAAGTCTTCCCTGTGTAGATTGCTTACTTCCAGAACACAGGGCATATACCACATAGATGCTTGCACAGAACCACAGACTCAGACAAACAAGAGTTTTTGGACTGAGCTCTTGTGTCATTATTCTCAAAACTCCTGAGGGTGCCTCGCCAAGCCTTCCACATCCCTGGGTCCACACGGGGGGCTGCTGCAGGCAGTTCTCTTTCAGGGCAGGAGCTGCCTGTACCCTTCAAGCATTCTCTGGCCATAGGCTAGAAGCTAGGAGTTGACACCTCCGGAGTGCTGCCAACCAGCAAGGGACGGGAGTTAGTGGATACGCATTCCAGCTTGTTGGCAAACCTGAGGCTCCTTCTACACCTTATCTTACAGCGTCCCCAGGGGGACTGAGCCCAACTTGCTGTCAGTGGAACCTGCTCATTAATGTACCATTTATTGGCTTTTCTCCCAGTCTCACTTTCGCACCCGCTCACTGTGCTTTCTGACATCGCTTCTCAGATAAACTCCTTGCACCCAAATCCTTGACACAGGATCTGCTTTGGTGGAAATTTCAACCAAGACAATGAGGATCAACAGGTGGCTTTCTGTGTGGGGAAGCAGCCACAGAGACTTGTCAGGGACAACGAGATCATGAACAAGTCACAACCAAGACTGATAAACACTTTGCCTTGAGTGGACTCCCAACTGTAGCTGATGGTTGAGGTTCCAGATTAGCACCTAAAACTCCAGCATGACATGAATTTGCTGCAAAAGTTCCCAGTGGGAGATTTTGTAGATACACACACAGACACACACACACACACACAATCTATAATAATAGAATACATACAAATCTATATAATAATAATATATTTATGAAAAAATTCCATGTTTCCTAGAAGCTACCACTAGAGCATTTTTTAAAGATAAGTGAATAATCATGTTTAATTGTTGAAGAAAAGTGATCTAAACACGAGACCATTTCACCTTCTTTTCACTCTGTTTAGAGGGCTCCTGTGCTCCCTCCGCCTGCCCAGCAGTGGCCGTTGGCTCTGAGATGAGCCCCACACCAGCCCTGACTGGTCCATTCCAGACGTGTCAGGTCTCGGCTCCCTCCCTGGGGACACATATGCACTTCTGTCCTACTCTTCGGGCCAGAGGATGGTGCTGACACAGAGGCAGAGAGGAAAGAGGAAAGAATATTCCATCAGAGAACTGGCACACATATGGTGACATTTAATGGCTGGGAGAAAATCAGAGAAGAGAGAACACATATTCAAAACCAGTACAAAAGTAAAGGAACATTATCTAGGAATGTTCTGAGAGAGACTATCTGCCTTCTTTAAAAAAAGGAGTTTCTCTAATTTTTGTGATTGGGAAGGGTCAGTCCTTAGGAAAAAGAAGGAAACAATGTTCAAATATTGATGAAACAGGACTTTAGAAACAGGTCATTAGAGCAAGAGGCTCTCTGCCAATGCAAAAACACTATTATGCCATTATTTTATTAGTATTAATATCTTAAGATATTGTTCTAAATATGTTGGAATGTACTGAAATTGTATTTAACTGTCTAATTACTTTATTAACTAAATTCTTGGACTAGATTGTGAAGTTATGAGTTTTTGAGTGGGGGTTACATACCTGTGTATTTGAAGATGGTCCAATGCTAAATAAAATTGTATTCCAAACAATAATGCTGCTATTTTTTTTAGAAGGCACTTTCAGGATTCCAAATTACTTCATAAAACTGGATTTCTTTTACCCAAACACTTTTGCTGGATATAATTCTATAAAGAATAAGAAGATATTTCCAAAAAGAAAGAAACAGCAACAAAACCCAGTGATGGCATAATATATTTAAGGGAAAAATTGTTCAAAGATATCCATATAAAAGTATTACGTGTCCCTGTGTCTGGATCTTGGGATAAAATTCAGATAAACTTGGGGAAAACTTAGGGTAAGGTAAATTGGCTGTTTTTGTGGAATTAGGCACCAAGAAACTAATTTAGTGGTTCATAATAGGAGTGATCAGAAAAATCTCTAACAAGATTGACTTCTCCCATTCCAATTAGCCACCTGCCTCTATGTTACAATTTCTTATCCTTTTTCTCCACCTTTTTTTAATTTTTAAAATATGCCCCCATCTCAATATTCAGATGATAATTTGAGATGTCTTCCTAGGTAGGTTCTTACCTTTGGGTTTTATTGTTACTTATCAGCCCATCTCTAAGATAAACATAGACACCTTCAAGGATTGCCTGGTCTTGAAACACCCATGGAACCACTGCAAAATGAAAAGATTTTTTCCTTTTTTTGGCACTCTTTTAGATGTAAGTTTATTACTTTAAATGGGATATTTCTCAATAAACTCACTTGTGAATCTGCTGGGTTAGGTATTAGCATCCGGGATGAATGGGATTGCTGAGTGAACACTATAGATTATATTATACATAATCCACAAAATGCAGGCTACCATCCATGGAGTAGAGCAAAGAGAAAGTGATCAATTTCTATAATTTTAATCCTGGGCATTGGTGACCTGAAATCTATACTCTCGCTTGGTTTGGGGAGGTCAAGGTGCTAAACAGTGTAGGGTGGACTGAGAGGCACACTTGATCTTCAGAAGAAGCCAGCTCATTACTATGACCTTATATCTCTGGACTTGTATCTGCTGTTCACCTTGTATATTAGCAAATTTTTTTAGACAAAAGTCTGCTAAACTGTTTCAGATTTCTGCACACATCTCATCGTCCAGATGTGTATCATGTGGCTAACTCTAGAAAGAAGCCAACTGAGGAGGAGGTTGGGAATGAGAATTGGGTCAAACACCAAGGTCTTACATCATGATTCCAGGTTTTGAAAATTATTAAAATATATATACTAAATATATATAGGTCTTTTTGGCAAAGGAGCATGAGCCACATAAGATGATGTAATTAGTAATATGTAAGGGAATGGAGGGATTTATAAAGGATTTGCAAAAATTTGATCCATGACCTGGACAATAAATGTGCCTGTTTCCCTCCTTGTTGCTGTCATCCACCAACCTCCTCTGACATTATGCTTGGTGGCTTCTGAATCTATGTGGATAACCCATTTGACAGCCTAAACTCTGGTTCCTCTACATCTTCATCTCTAATGACAAATTACTCTTCATTACTTAAAGCAATGAGGAAAAAGCTGGGCATAGTGGCTTATACCTGTAATCCCAGCACTTTGGAAGACTAGGTGAGAGGATCATTTGAGACTGGGAGTTTAAGACCAGCATGGTCAACATGACAAGACCTCATCTCTGCGAAAAATTTAAATAAATAAGCCAGGCATGGTGGCACATGCTACATGGTGGTCCTAGCTACTGAGGTGACTGAGGCAGGAAGATTGCTTGAGCCCAGGAGTTCGAGGCTGCAGTGAGCTATGATTGTGCTACTGTGCTCCAGCCTGGGTGGCAGAGTGAGACTCAGTCTCAACAATAACAAAAATTTGTAATAAGGAAAGAAATGGAAAACATAAGAATCAAATGAAACTACTAGAAATGAAAAATACAACACCTGAAATGAAGAAATCACTAATTACCAGTAGATTTACATAATTGTATTCCCAGAATGGGGGCAGAAAGGGAGGGAGGGGAGGATAAAAAGAAAAAATATCCAAAGAAATAACAGAAAAAATATTAAATTTTATAAATACTATAAACCTACTAACTCAAAAATTCACCAAATACCAAAAATGATAAACACAAAGAAAAGCATGTTGAGAACTATTATAATTAAGTTGCTGGAAACCAGTGATAAAAGAGTGGGGTGGGGGGCAAGAAAGCTTAAAAGCAGCCAGGAAAAAAAGACACATACAGAGGACCTAAGGTAAAAATTAATAGAAACCTCTTATCTGAAACTATGACAATGGAATGCTATGTTTAAAGTTCTGAGGGGAAAAAGTCAGCTTAGATATCCATATCCAGTGAGGGTGTGGTGGTGGTAGTGCTGGAGGAATTCTTCAAAAACATACATACTTTTTCAGAGGAAACTAGTGCTGAGAAAATGTGCTCCCAGTTGATGTGCATTATAATCAATGTTAAAGAAATTTCTTCAGACAGAAGGAATATACCAGATGAATACTTGTATCTTTCTCACACAAAGAAATGAAGAAACATAGAAGTGGTGAATATGTGAGTAAACATAAAATTTTTTTCTCTGTTTTTGTTTCTTAAAAGAAAATAATTAATTGTTAAAAGCAAAAATAATAACAATATATTGTAGAGTTTATAACATGTAGAAGTAAAAGGTATGACAGGAACAGCAAAAGGATTGGAGAGGGAAAAGGAAGCATTTTGTTTTAAGCTTCTTACATATGAAGTAGTTTAATATTACTTGAAGGTGAACTATGATAAGTTAAAGATGCATACTGTAAACCTTATAGCAACCACTACAAAATAAAACAAAGTGGTATAGCCAATAAGCCAATAATAAAGATAAAATGGAATCATAAAAATAACTCAAAAAATTAACTCAAAAGAAGGCCATAAAAAGAGAAAAAGAAACAAAGAAGAGATAGGCCCAATAGAAAACAAAGAGTAAGATGGTAAATTTAAACCTAACCATATCAATAATTACATTAAAAGTAAATGACATAAACACTCAAAGGCAGAGATTGTCAGACTAGGTAAAAAGTAATACCTAATATATGCTGTTGACAAGAAACACAGTATACATACAAATACACAGATATGTTAAAAGTAAAAGGAGACATCTGTTTTTTTGGTGTGACATATAAGAAGCTTGGAAGTTACCACTTTGTCCTAAAACAAGTAAAAAGCTGAACAAATGGAAAAATCAATAATTCGTCTGAGATCTGTCAAAAAAGTGACACCACAGGGAACACTTCTGTCCCCTAAAACTGGAGAGACAGGTAAGAAACAAGAGATAAGACAGATAGGAGAATCACAACCTACCAGAGCAGAAACCCATGGGCAGAAACCTCCATGGGGACAAGTACCAGGGTTGAAAAACCTGAAACACATTTGATGGAATTGCTAGATTAGTGTGGACAGTCTATGGGTTAGAAACTCAGAGGGGGTGCCCACATCTTTGTGAGTTTTATTTCCTGGAGCTCTACCAGCTTCTCACAATGACGATCAGAGAAAAATCTCTTCTAGCTTTGGGTGGGAAGAAAGGAAAAGTAACCATTTTTTGTATACACCAAAACATTTTACACTTCTTAACAAGGACTACCCTCAAAAGAAACTATTTTTCTATATCTTAACCTATTGGGATTATATCAGAGCCTAACCAATCTATGGGAAAGGAAATAACCAACTCCAGTCTGCTCTAGCCTTCCACATGGGGGAGGGAAATACCAAACTCCAGTCCCCTCCAACCATTCTGTCCCACCTAAGGCAGGGGAAAACCAAGAGGCATTTGTGAAGTTCACAGCCCAGCGACACAGGCTGTAATCACAGGACCATAGAATACTTTCCCTCCCCCAAATCTTGCAACCAGTTACTAAAGGCCTATTTGCCAGATTTTCTTCCACCCAGTACATGATGTCTATCTAGCTTGCAACAAAAAATTACAAGTCTTGCTAAATGGCAAAAAAAAAAAACCCACAATTTAATGAAACAGAGCAAGTGTCAGAACCAGACTCAGATATAGTTGGGATGTCAGCATTAACAGAGCAGGAATTTAAACCAACCATGATTAATAAGCTAAAGGCTTCAATGGAAAAAGTAGACAACATACAAGAACGGGTGGGCAATGTAAGTGTAGAAATGGAAATTCTAAGAAAAAATAAAAAACAAATGCTAGAGATTGAAAACATTGCAACAGAAACAAAAATGCCTGTGATGGTCTCATTAGTAGACAGGGCATGTCTGAGGAAAGAATCTCTGAGCCTGAGGATATGTCAACAGAAACTTCCAAATCTGAAAAGCAGGGATAAAAAAGACTAAAAAACAAAACTTTCATTTGGGGATGATAAAAATGCCCTAAAATTAGATAGCAGTGGCTTCCACTTTCTGTTCTGGCATGTAAGGAGCTTGGAAGCCACCATTCTGTCCCAACAAAAGGTAAAATGTCGCGCCCGCCTCGCCAGCAAGGAAGACGCGGCAACCGGAGTTCTTCTGACAGCGCTTTAATGGGGATTGCTTAGCTGGTTACATGCGGAGACCGCCGAGGAGCTCTCGGAGCGAGCTTATATAGGCACTAAGTTCATTAGGCAGAATCTGATTGGCTCACGCAAGAGCCCTCATTAGCATACTTGATGAGAGACAGGAGAAGCCCCTACACCTGCGCGGTTCACCCTGTTTATCAGTCTTGTAGTATGGGTGTGACCAGGAAGCCAGCGCCATCTTGCAATGGCGTTAACACCGCGCCCCACAGTAAAAAGATGAACAAACTGAAAAATCAACAACTTTTCTTAGCTCCATCAGAGAAATGAAGTTACAGAGCAAAATGCTATCCCAAAGTGAAGAGACAGACAGGCAAATACAGAGACTCTCTATGTATTGGAGCAGAAACCCAAAATAAAAAAGTCTGTGTAGAAACCAGTAGTGGGATACAAAAACCTAAGCTGTAGTTGACAAATTTCTGGAGCCTCAGTGAGTGCAAATCTGAGAGTTAAAAACTCCAGGGGGACCCAGTTACTTGGGGCAAGTTTTAACTTAAAGAGCTGAACTAGGTTCTCACAATGAATACAGGGGAAAATCCCTTCATGCTTCTGGTAGAGGAGAAAAGGAACCATTTTGAAATATGCCAGAGCATTGTGTTTGTCTTAGCAAGTCCCACCCTCAAGAGAAACTATTTTACCAGAGTCTATACTATTGTGGTTTTATTGGAGCACACACTGGCTATCCTGTCCCACCTAAAAAATGGAGGGACATTGAGAAGCACTTGTAAAGTTCAGAGTCCAGAGGTACAGGCTCACTATAAGACTGACAATTACAGGACTGTAGAAAGCTGCCTCCTCCCCCAACCTTACCACCATATCCCTAAGGGTTCTTTTCACCCAGCATATCATGAACAGATATCAAGAAAAAAAATTATAAGACATACTAAAAGGCAAAAAACACAATTTCAAGAGACAGAGAAAACATCAGAACCAGATTCAAATATGACAGGGGTGTTGGAATTATCAGAGTGGGAATTTAAAACATCTCTGATTAATATGCTTTAATGGATACAGTAGTGAACATGGAAGAAGAGATGGGAAATGTAAACAGAGAGAAATTCCAAGAAATGGGCTGCACATGGTGGCTCATGCCTATAATCCTACCACTTCGGGAGGCCAAGACAGGAGGATCTCTTGAGTCCCAGAGTTCAAGATCAGCCTGAGCAACATAGCAAAATGCTGCATCTACAAAAAAGAGAGAGAGAGAAAAGAAAAAGAAAAATTAGCTGGGTGTGGCATGCACCTGTAGTCTCAGTTACTTGGGAAGATGAGGCAGGAGGATCACTTGAGTCCAGGAGTTTGAGGGTTCAGTGAGCTATGATGACACCACTGCACTCCAGCGCTCCAACCTGGGCAACAGAGTGAGACCCTGTCTCAGAAAAAAAAAAAAGAAAGAAAGAAAGAAAGAAAAAGAAAGAAAGAAAGAAAGAAAGAAAGAAAGAAAGAAAGAAAGAAAGAAAGAAAGAAAGAAAGAAAGAAAGAAAGAAAAGAAAGAAAGAAAAGAAAAGAAAGAATGAAAAGTAAATGATAGAGATTTTTTTTAAAAAAACCACTGTAAAAAAATGAGGAATATCTTTGATTAGTTAGACTGGGCATAGTTAAGGAAAGAATTGCTGAGTTTGGGAATATCTCGATAGAAACTTCCAAAACTGAAAAGCAAAGAGAAAAAAAAGCTTAAAAAAAAAGAATAGAATATTCAAGAACTGTGAGGAAAATACAAAAGGTGTAACATAGGTTTAATGGGAATACCAGAAGGAGAATAAAGAGAAAGAAATATTTGAAGCAATAACAACTGAAAATTTCCCCAAATTAATGTTAGACACCAAACTATATATATATATATATATGTATATATATATATATATATATACATATATATATATATATATTTATGCTTAGGCATATGATATTCAAACTGCAGAGGGTCAAAGATAAAGAAAAAAATCTTAAAAGAATCCATAGGAAAAAAAATCTTACCTACAGAGTAGCAAGAATTGTGCTTTAGCCTGACTCTTTTGCAGATGGAGATGTGGTTGGTAAACAGCTCAAGACTTTCCAAAAGCAAAAGCTGAAAGTCATGAATTCTCCAAGAGATAAATGTGTTTTGAGAAAATGAAATGATGTGGACAGCAAACTATGCAAAGCACATTCTTTAAGCATTAGTGCGTTAGAGTGATGATGAAATACCAAGCAGACTCAGTGTACACTCATTTCTACTTATTGGCTTTCTGCCCCCACCATGACACAGGCCTTGCTCTCAACTAAACTTGCAAACTGCTCTTGTAACCCTTTCCTTCCTGATGTCAGTGAGTTAATCAAATAAAACTCAAGTGGATAAAACATTGTCTTCCTTTTTTGAACATATTGTTTCTACCCTGTGTTACCTTTTGAAATCGGTCATCCTAAATACAAATATTAAATATTTCTTCCTCAATCATTTCCCTAGCTGACACAGCCTACAATCTAACTCTTTGGGAAGGAAATCTTAGTCCACTCCACCAACTTTTTCCAAATTTCTCCGTTTCCCACTGAGCAGAAAGTTATACTTTTATTATTGCAAATTTTGCATTGAACATGTGTTCGACATATGCAACATAATTTCCCAAACCGGGATCAGTCTAGGAGACATATGGAGATTAAGACAAAGGTCAAAGAAGGGGTCAGGGACATACTTATAGTTATGGCAAGGGGTCACTTTTCCTCCTAACTCCTCTCTTTTCTAATGGAAGTCAGCCACCGTGGACAGAGAATGCATGGCATTGGGGATTTTTAGGGCAGAGAGCATAAAGACCAATGGGGAATCTTTTCAAATGTCCATAGAACATATACCAAAATAGATCATATCCTGGGCATTAAAACAAATCTCAACAAATTTGAAAGAACTGAAATCATGCAGAGTACATTCTCTGACTGCAGTGAAATCAAACCGGAAATCAATGGCAGAAAAATAACAGGAAAATCTCCAAGCACTTGGAAATTAATCAGCATACTTCTAAATAATTCACGGGTTAAAGAGGAAGCCTCGAATAAAATTTCAAAATACATTAAACTGAATGAAAATGGAAATACAACCTACCAAAATGCACAGTGCTGAGAACAAAATTCATAGTACTAAATGCATACATTGGAAAACAGGAAGGCTGGGAGCAGTGGCTCACGCCTGTAATCCTAGCACTCTGAGAGGCCAAGGTGGGAGGATTGCTTGAGCTCAGGAGTTCTAGAGCAGCCTGAACAACAGAGAGACCTTATTAAAAATAGAAAAAAAAAATTAGCCAGACTACTAAAAATAGAAAAAATTAGCTGGGCATGGTGGCACGTGCCTGTAGTCCCAGCTACTCAGGAGGCTGAGGTAGGAGGATTGATTGAGCCCAGGAGTTTGAGGTTGCAGTGAGCTAGGCTGATGCCATGGCGCTCTAGCCTGAGTGACAGAGTGAGATTCTGTCTCAAAAATGAAAAAAAAAAGAAACAGGAAAAGTCTCAAATCAATAATTTAAGTTTCTACCTTAAGCACTGAGGGGGGGAAAGAGCAAAATAAACCCAAATCAAGCAGAAAGACAGAAATAATAATGATGAAAAGCAGAAATAAATTTAAAACAGAAAAACAATAGAGAAAATCAATGAAACAAAGAGTTAGTTCTTTGAAATGATCAATAAAATCAGCAAACCTCTGTCAAGACTGAAAGAGGAAGAGAGAGAACATACAGATCACAATATCAGGATAAAACAGGAGATATCACTTTAGACATCAAAATATAAAAAGGCAATACTGTGAACAATGCTACACACATGAATCTGACATCTTAGATGAAATGGATCACGTACTCAAAAACCACAAACTACCACAGCTCACCCAATACAATATAAATATTTTGAATAGTTAACTAGTAAGGAAATTGAATTCATAATGTAAAAACTCTCTTAGAAAACTCTAGACCCAGATTGTTTCACTGGACAATTCTCTATGTGTTTAAGAAAGAATTAAATTAACCTAATTCTACACATCTTTTCCAGAATACATAAGAGCACTACCCAATTCAGTTTGTAAAACTAGTATTACTTTAAGACTAAAATCAGACAAAGCACAAAAAAGAAAAATGCAGATCAATATCTTTCATGAATATAGATGCAAAAATCTTTAATAAAATACTGTCAAATAGAACTCAGCAATACATTTAAAAAAATCATGCATCAAGACCCAGTGAACTTATTCCAGGGATACAAACTAGATTAATATTTAGAAATCACACATAGATCAATGGAACAGAATTCTGGAAAAGAATCCAGAAATAGATCCACACAAACATACACAACTAATTTTTGACAAAGGTGCAAAAACAATTCAATGGAGGAAAGATAGCCTTTTCAACAAATGGTGCGGGAGCAGTTGGCAAAAAGATAGGCAAAAAGATAAATCTCCATCAATAAGTGTCATGCTTTATACAAAAATTAGTTCAAAATTGATCATGGACTTAAATGTAAAACTATAAAATCTTAAAAAAAAAAAAGACACACACAGAAAATCTACAAGATCTAGGCAAAGACTTCATAGGCTTGACACCAAAAGCATGACCCATAGAAGAAAAAATAGATAAATTAGATTCTATCAAAATTAAAAACTTTCACTTTCAGAAAGATCATGATTACTATCTAGAATATATAAAGAACTCAAAACTCAATGGTAAAAAAGGCAAACAATTCTATTACAAAATTAGCAAAAGTCATGAAGAGATATTTCACCAAAGAACACTTACAAATTCAGAATAAAAACACGAAAAGATGCTCAGTATCATTAGCCATTAGGGAAATGCAAATTAAAACCATGATGAGAGATCACTCTCCAATTATCAGACTGGCTAAAATAAAAAATAGTACCAACTCCAAAGGCTGGGGAGAATGTGGGAGAACTGGATCTCTCATATGTTGCTGGTAGGAAAGTAAAATGGTATAGCCACTCTGGAAGATAGTTTGGCACTCTCTTAAAAAACTAAACCCAGAAATTGCATTCATGTACATTTATCTTAAAGAAATGAAAACTTAGGTTTGCACAAAAATGTGTTGATGGCAGATTTATAGAATGTTTGTAGGATGTTTGTAACAGCTTTATTTATCATAGCCCCAAGCTGGAAACAACCTAGATGTCTTTTCTCATGAATGAATGGTCAAACAAACTGTGGTATATCTACACCATGGAATACTAATCTGCAATAAGAAGAGATGAGCTGTTGACACATGCAACTGGATTAATCCCCAGGGAATTACGCTGAGTGAAAAAAGCCAGTCTCAAAAGGTTGCATATGGTATGGTTACCAATCCTTTTTGTTGTTGTTGAGATAGTCTTGCTTTGTTGCCCAGGCTAGAGTGAGGGCCGTGGTGTCAGCCTAGCTCACAGCAACCTCAGACTCCTGGGCTCAAGCAATCCTGCTGCCTCAGCCTCCCGAGTGGCTGGGACTACAGGCATGCACTACCATGCCCGGCTGATTTTTTCTATATATATTAGTTGGCCAATGAATTTCTTTCTATTTATAGTAGAGACGGGATCTCGCTCTTGCTCAGGGTGGTTTCGAACTCCTGACCTCAAGCAATCCGCCCGCCTCGGCCTCCCAGAGTGCTAGGATTACAGGCGTGAGCCACCGCGCCCGGCTTAGGTGAGTTATTTAATGTCCCTCTGCCTCAGATGCTTTACCTGTACGGTGGGGATCATAATGGCACCTGCCTCATGAGATTGTTCTCAGCAGGACAGGAGCTAATATGGTAAAGTACTTGGAGTGGTGCGTGGCTCACAGCGAAGACCACATGTGCTAAGCTATCTTCACCTACGCGGAGTAGGGCAGGTGAAACGATGTCATCTCATGCTTCCTAATTCCCTGCCTCACCCAACAGCCCTTGCTTAGTGGCCATTGCTGTCATTATCACGGAAAAAAAAATGGAGTCCAAAAAATACCTACTCTCTCTTACTGCATGCACGTCAGAGTGGGCTATCTCCGGAGTTGGAGCACAGACACAGGGAGGCATCATCTGGTGGGTGGACTTGTGGGGCTGATCCAAGAGGAACATCTTTAGGCAAAGTCAAATTCAGTGGTGGTTGTTTAATCTGAATGTCTATTCACCGTAAAGGGTTGGCCAGAGAGGGAGATTTCGCTATGAATTAATGACAGACACCCGCACGATCTGACAAGAAAAAAGGAGAAGAGCCCTAGAATCCCTGCACCAGGGAGCTGCTACCTGCCCCACCTTTCCTTAGTGTGCCCTGGACCTTGGGTGGCGTGAGGACAAACCCTAAGGTGACCCCAGTAGGGCGGGCTCTGGAGAATCCCCTCGCCTTGGGTGCTGCCAGAACCCGTGACTTGTGTCCAACCAGTGGAATGTGGCAAAGGTGATGGGCTGTCACTCCCATGACTACCTTTCTGCCCTGCTGGCTTTGAAGAAGTAAAGTGGCAAATTGTGGGCCACGTGGCAAGGAGCTATGGGCAGCTTCTATGAATAGATACTGTGATCAGACACTTGCCAACAGGCAGCGCAAAGCCAGGGCCTTCAGTGCCATGGCTTCAAGGAAATGAATTTTGCCAATACTTTGGATGAGCTTGGAAGCACAGACTTTTCCAATTGAGCCTCCAGAAGAGAACTCTGCCCTGCTGACGCCCTCAATTTGCAGCTTTTTTTTTTTTTTTTTTTTTTTTGAGACAGAGTCTACTTTGTTGTCCAGGCTAGAGTGAGTGCCGTGGCGTCAGCCTAGCTCACAGCAACCTCAAACTCCTGGGCTCGAGTGATCCTTCTGCCTCAGCCTCCCGAGTAGCTGGGACTACAGGCATGCGCCACTATGCCCGGCTAATTTTTTTTATATATATATCAGTTGGCCAATTAATTTCTTTCTGTTTATAGTAGAGACGGGGTCTCGCTCTTGCTCAGGCTGGTTTTGAACTCCTGACCTTGAGCAATCCGCCCGCCTCGGCCTCCCAAGAGCTAGGATTACAGGCGTGAGCCACAGCGCCCGGCCTAATTTGCAGCTTTTAAGACCCAAGCTAATCCCTGACCCCCAGAAACTGTGAGATGATACATGCGTTACCTGCAACCACTAATGTGTGGCAATTGTTGCACAGCAATAGAAAAACAAATACAGATGGGGATGGAAGTAAGAGAAGGCAAAACACTGAATCCACATGGGTGGTTCCAGGGGCCACAGCCTCTCATGTTCCAAGTTTCAAGTCCAGTGGAAAAGGTAATGGTCCTCTCTCCCCAGCGCCCCAATAAAAGTCTCATTCTTCTACTGGTTTTGATTGGGTGCCCTCCCCATCCATAAAGCAGGGGTACTGGCTAGTGTACTGTGATGCCTGATTGCCAAGGTGTGAATCACAGGCCTACCGCAGAGCTGGAAACAGAATCAACTCCACCCAAAACACCAGGGCTGAGAGCAAGGGGGAGGCATTCCCAGCGGGAAACCATGACAGGTTATCTTCAAATTGAGAGACAATTCTTCTCATGCTCCCCTTTAATGTGACTTTGCTGCTCCTCCCCTCAAGAGGTAGAGTTATTTCCCCTCCCATTTTATGTGGGCTGATCTTGTAAGCTGCTGGGTTAATCCAGGTGCTCTGAGAGGCAGGTGCCAAGGCAAGACGAAACGTGCAAGTATTTTATTAGAGGGCAAAAGAAATTGGGGGGGGGGGGTGAAGTTGGGACAGCCATTGGACCATGATGCAAGTCTGAGTGTGAGTGAAGGAGAGAGGGCAGTTGGGTAGAGGTGTCTAAAATAGGTTCAGCAAAGCCATTGGGGAACCCTTAACCCAAAGTTGGCTGAAAAAGGAGTCCCATGTCTCCCAGGGAAAGGTCTGTCTTAGTATCTAGGCTGTGGCCTCTACCCAAGCTCAGCAATGAATTTCAAAGTGCAGCAGCTGAGGCCCTCAGTCAACTACATTTCTGGGAGATCTGTGAGATGCATTCTATTGGCCGCCATACTCATTTTGACCAATAAAATGCAGCAGAAGTGAAGTTATATGATTTCCAAGGCTTGGCCATAAGAGAACATTTGTTCTTTTGGAATGCTCACCCAAACTGCCATGCACAATGCCATGGTGTAGCTCCTGAAGATGAAGGGCCATGTGGAAGGGGATTGAGGTGACCCAGCCAACAGCAAGCACCAACTATAGACATGTGAGTGAGGCTGTCTTATGTCTTTCAGCCCAGCCTAATGCAACCCTGGGAGTAAACCCAGATGTCAGCAGAGGAATCACTCAACCAACCCACAGAATCATGAGAAATAATAGTGATTATTGTTTTAAACCACTAAGTTTTGGGCAATTTCTTATGTAGCAATAGTTAATTGAAACAAAAATAAAGGCGGCTAATACTTAGGTGACCCAAACTCTTACCATGTCCAACATGGCACTGCTGTATATAACCACTAACAGAGAATCAGCAGTGAAAGAAGAGACAGGGCCTTATTCTTGACAGCAGCACTAAGGAACTTTGGAGAGAAAAGCAGAGTGTTGGCCTTAAGAATTTAGGAATAGGCTACATCTAAAATCCCTTTAAGGGGCCTATACTAGGTTTATCTGGAGCCATGGTTCTTAACTTTGCATATACGAAGCACTCTATCCTTCCCTAATTCCATAGTTTCCTATATTTATCACTGGGCCTTTTTTATTTGATATTTACTTTAGTTTCTGTGATCAAAAAGAAAATGGCAATATTAAAATACCAAGTTTTCTGGCTTTATGAGATTAGCAGAAAACCAAAAGTCACTTTTATCAAAATGTTATATCGATATTAAACGTATTCCTGGTTGTATTTATTGTCAGCCTCCGTGAGCAACTGGCAATTGAAAATGTTGGCCCCGTGCCAGGGGAAGATGTATGGGAAAGCAATCACGTGGGAAGTCCGTGTGACACACTCCAGTCTCAGAAGTCCTCCGCTGTCAATTTGCAAATGATTTCACTCCCCTGAAGAGCAGTGGGTCTGTGTTCTTCTGTCTCTTTATCTGCATCAAAAACAGCTTTCATTGAACTCATTGAAACATGCAATCCCAGGGGATGAACAACATGGCGCCTGTTAAGAATCCACAGTGTTTTCAAGAAGTCACGCTCTGTGGCAACATACTAGAGGATAAGGGGTGGAGTACAAGCATGAATGGTCTCTCTGGAAAGATTCATTATGCAAAATAGATGTTGATTGTCAGTAAGTGGTGGAGAGGGCTGCTGCTCAATGATATCAAACTCTTCCAACATGCGCCACCCCCCACCACACACACATACACAGCCCACTCCTCAAATCTTTAGCTGAGCAACTAGTGCTGCAATGAGCTTTCTCTGTTCAGCAGCCACCTTGCACCTGAAAACTCCGCCCATTGGTGGACACTGGCTGGCTCTCTGTGCCCTTGTCTGGTCACTAATGTGCGCTTTTTTCTTTTTTTAAAACAAGCTCCTGAATAGCTAAGGTCAAGCCCATTTTTCTCCTCTGGCTCAGTGAGTGCTCGCTCTTTCTCTCTCTGAGAGAAGCGAGGGTTGCTGGTCACGGCAAGGCAGCGAAAGATTCGAAACATTCACGGGAAACAAGGAGCCTTCAAACAACCCAAATGTCTGAAAACCCATGATTAGGGGAATATGGAACTGCTGGTGCTGAAAGGGTCAAGTGGTGTTTCCAAACCCTGGCAAAGAATTACAGCTTGAGAGTTTATGGTGCATGTTGGCAGTTGGTTTCACTCCTTAAATGTGTTTGGTGGTTAAAGTTCAAGGAAGAATGGTTGAAACATAGTCCAAATCATCATTGTTTATAGAACAGGAAAAAATGACCAGCTGAAACCCATCTATGTATGAAGTGCAATTGGAACTCTGCAGAGATGGAAAGCTAGAGAGAGAGAGAGAGAGAGAGAGAGAGAGAGAGAGAGAGAGAGATTTGTATTGCTAAATATGGGGAGATTTAAGATAGTTTTTACATCCTGGGCTAAACAGTACCTCTTACATTCTGTAAATAAAAGTCTCTATTTTGAAGGAAGGAAAGAGCACATTTAAATGTGCATTATAAGGAGACTCCTGTAGTTATTTCCATTTGAAATCACTTGATTTGAAAAGTAGGGAAAAATCTCAAGGATCTTCAATATGTAGGCAGAGGCTGGAAAAAAATGTCCAACTCAAAAAGACCGTGAGAGCACGATTTTATCTAAACTAGGTGCCCAGAACCATGAGCTCAGGCGACCTATAAATCTGCAGTCTGGCTTTCAGATAAAAACCCTAGACAATTGAACTGAATGTTTTAAAAAATTGGTTGGGAGTCCAAGGGAGGGGGTTGTATCATTTTACCCTCTTAGTCTTTAGTTACCCACAAGGAGAGCTTTTGATAAATTAGTCGTAAGAGACGTGATGACTAACTGCTTCATCAAAACATGTGTTTCAGGGCATTTTAGAAACCAAGACGTTCCTGCCTATTTTCAGTAAGCATTCTTTACCATGTATACAATACTAACACTCACACAAATAATCAAAGAATAAACCACATTTTTAAGCTCAAGGCTTTGGGATCAGATAGATCTGGACTGGATTCCCAGCTGTACAACCTTCTAGGTAGCTGTGTAATGTTGAGCCAAGGGGATATAATCTCCTAGAGCCTCAGTTTCTCATCTGTACAATGGGATAATTAATAACATTTACCTGACAGTATTGTTGGGAGAGTTAAATACAAGACTCCCTCAATATCCTCCAGGACCCTCCATTCTCTGCAGATACTCAAGTCCCTGACATAAAATGGTGTAATATTTGTTTATAACCTGTGCACATCCTCTGATATACTTTTGAATCGTATTTAGGTTATTTATAATACCTAGTCTAATGTAAATACTCTGTAAACAGTTGTATTGCTTCTTTTTATTTGTAATGTTTTTATTGTTGTATCGTTATTTTTTATTTATTGTTTTGAATATTTTCAATTCACAGTTGGTTGAACTCACTGATGAGGTACTCGTGGATAAGGAAGGCCAATTGCAATGTAAGGCATGTGCAGGCGTTATTAATAGGATAGCGACTAGCACATTGTCAATATCAAATAGAACTTATTTGTGTTTCCAATTAACACTACAAGGTAAAGTTGTAAAATAGAGAACAATAATGGTTCCTAAGTTGTTCATTTTCAAACAGTTTTAGTGAGAGATAATTGACATAGCATAAAATTCACCTGCTTGAAGTGTGTGCTTCAGTGGTTTTTAGTATTTACAGCATTTAGCATTGGCAGAGTTGTACGACCATCACTATAGTCTAATTTTAGAACATTTTATGGCCCCCCCAAAAAACTCATACCTATTAGATGTGGTTTCTCATTCCCCCCGCCTCAGACTCCAGCAAGCACTAATCTACTTTCTGCCTGTCTGGATTTGCCCATTCTGGACATTTCATATAAATGGAATCATACACTACGAAGTCTTTTGGGACTGACATTATATTATAGCTTGTTCTCAATTTATTTTCACATAAACAGTAGCAAATGGAAATTAAAAGGATTCTCTGCAGAGTATATCATAGATTGAATTTAAAAGGATCCACACAAGATTTGAGAAGGAAAAGGTTTATGCCATATTCTTTTTCAGCAGCCATTAAGAAAATAAATCACGCAGTTTGATCACATTAATGCATCATGGCCTTTCCTTGTTCGTTTATTTTCTCTGGATCCCGTCCTCAGCATTTGGCTCCATTATGAAGAGACTCCTTCCAGCCCTGAGAATGTCCTTGACTCTGGCCAAGGCCTGAGGACGTTTGTTCCCACAGCAAAGCTCAGGGCTGCTCAGAGTGGGTTCCGCCGTGAGGCTGCGCACCTAGTAGGAGTACAGGAGACCTGGCTCCAGCCCTCGCTCCGCCACCAGCCTCAGCTGTTGTAAGAATCGAAGCAGATCAGGAACCTGGCAGTGCTTTGGAAACTGCTCATGTATCAGTTAGGACTCAGGTCAAACGCGACAGAAGCACAGTTGTCTCATTCGGGGTTCTGATGGGAAACAGATGGCACTCAAGTAGCTTAACCAAGGAGACTTAATAAAGGGATTATTTCAAGGAGTGGGGGAAGTCAGAACCCCACTTAAACGATGCCCATGGCCTGGGTCCTCGCCAAGGACGAATAGTCCATAGGGCCAAGAGGATGAGGACCGTGCCTCAAACACCTATGCCTTATAGTTCCTGTCCACTCGGGGGTTCATGCCCCAGTTCCTGAAGGTGGAAGTCACGCCAGTGTGTGTCCCTCCAGGGCAGGGGATGGACAAGGGCTGCTGTTTGTGTAGGATGTGCAGACTGCGAGCCCACATGGTGCAGGATGGAGCTGAGACGGGAAGAGCAGGTCAGTGGGCCAAGGGCCAAGGGCCTCCATTTATATTCTTGCTTTGGGCCCACCAGCGTTAGGGGTGGGCCTGCGTGAAGCAAAGGGAAACTAAAAGAGATTAGGCAGTAGTACCTAGGCTAGCAACACAAGCAGCAGTTATCAACCCTAGGCCAGAAGGGCAGAGGGAAGGGGGCAGCTTCCAGAACCTAGAAGCTGTAGGAGAAGGCCACCAACGGGTGCACGAGTCTTTGGTTTGGGAACAGAGCCAACCCCAGGGAACCCACGGGGATGGAGCCAGAGTTATTCAGACTTACTTCATTCTCCTCTGGCTCATTGAAATCTGGACTGGGCTTCCCTTTGGCCCATCCTAACCAGACACATGAGGGCAAAGGAATGCATTAAAGCATTTCACGAAGGTCAACTGCCACAAAGCAAAGGGAAGGAGTGGAGCTCAGATCCGGAGCATTAAATGGAAAGCATCACATACTCTACTTAAAAAAGAGAATTTATTATATGAATTCAGGAGCCAGGTTGTCATTTTGCCAAGACCAAAAATGTCATCTCAGCACTGAAAAAACTACTGGTGCCTACTCTCTCCGAAGGTTTAGTTTCATGCTGTCTTTGTCTCTTTCTTCCCTCCACCCTCCCAACGTTCTCTCCTTGATGAAACTCAGACTGCCCTGAACTCTCTTCTCAACGAGGTCCTGATTTGGGGGCTTCTGTGTTCATGTCTGCATTGTCCAATGTTAGCAAGAATCCTGCTAAGTCAGTTTGACCAGAATCCCCCACCCTCCTTATCTGGTCTGGTTCCTCACCCCCCACTCCCCCCCAGGTGAAGGGAGCTCACCCTGGCCTGTGGACAGCAAGAATCCTGTTATGTCACTTTAGCCAGAATCTCCCCTCACCCCTGATGTTTCATCTTAGTAATTTTCCATCCACCAACCTCCACCCTGCTCCTTGGCTATAAATCCCCACTATTCCTTGTTGAATTCACAGTTGAGCCCAGTCTCTCTCCTCTATTGCAAAGCCCCATTGCAATGGTCCCCACACCTACGGAGGTGGTCCTGGATAAAGTCTGCCTTACCATCCTTTGACACTTGTCATTTTTTTTCTTTAATACTCCCTCCCCAGGTCAGATTTTCCCAATTCTTGTGTTTGATGGTAAAAATCCATCATCCTTCCAGCTTCTAAATTGATATATTGCAGTTCTAGATTCCTCCAGGGATCAACATTTTTTGCTTGGTCACAGTTCCAAATTCTTAGGAGAAGAGATCTGCTTGCCACTGTCTGCGTCAAGTGTCTATGCCTAATGCAGTCACCTCTGGTCAGGCATGTGTGGTCTCCTAGTCCATATTTGGATGTCACATGGATCCTGTGTGTCTCAAATCTCACCATCCTGCTTTTATCTCAGTTCACTAAAGAAGAAGTATAAATGACCTATTAACATTAGGAAGGAGATATAACCTTAAATATAATCAAATCATGCAAATTCAAACAACTGGATATCACTTTCCACCAAACAGGTTGGTAAAGAGGAAAAGGTCTGACAATGATCATGGTGTGTGGTGGGTGGGGAAAATTGTACATGACTCAAGGAGTGAAAACTGGTTCAGCCTTTCAGGAGAACAACGTGGCAACATTTTTCAAAATCTTAAATGTATGTATCTCAGTTAACAATCCAGCTTCCAGAAATATACCTAGAGGAAACAATCAGCTATGTATATACAAATATATGTATAGGTTTTATTAATAGTTTCCATGTTTATTTTGGGAACAATCAATATTGGATGTTATTTAAAATTATGGTCCAGTTATAGGGAAATAATATGCAGATGTCAAAAGTGATTAAGATAATCTGTACTTAATATAGAAAGACATCTTTAACAAGTCATTGAGAAAATCTAATTTAAAGCATTAGTGAATAAATCCTCCTGTTTTTCTTTCCTTTGTAAGTATCTTTTATTGTGGTTATATATATATATGTATATATATATATAAAAGATAAGATTTTCCATTTTTAACCATTATTTTATTGTACAATTCAATGGAATTAATTATATTCATAATGTTGTGCAACTATCATCATTATCTATTTCCAAAACTTTTTCATTACTTTAAACAGAAACTCTGTACTTATTAAATAACTCCCCATTCCTCTCTTACCCCAAACCCAAACCATGATAACTTCAACTTTTTGTCTCTATGAATTTGCCTATTCTAGATATTTCATGTATGTGAAATCATACAATATTTGTCCTTTTGTGTCTGGCTTATTTCATTTAGAATAATGTTTTCAGGGTTTACGCATGTTGTAGCATGTATCAGTCGGGGTTCTCCACACAGGCAGAACCAATAGGGATAGCTAGACAGATGGACAGAGATATATGAGACGGTATTTTCTAGGGGAATTGGCTCACTCAATTATGGAGGCTGAGAATTCCCATGATACGCTATCTGCAAGGTGGGGAGCCAGAGAAGTCAGTAGCATGACTTAGCCTGAGTCTGAAGGCTTCAGGACCAGAGGAGCTGCTGGTCCAAGTCTCAGAGTCCGAAGGCTGGAGAATCTGGAGTTCTGATGTCCAAGGGCAGGAGAAGAAGGGTGTCCCAGCCCCATAAGAGAGAGAAAGTGAATTTGTCTTTCTTCTGCCTTTTTGTTTGGTCCAGGTTCTCAACTGATCAATGGCTGACTGCCCACATTGGGAACGAATCTTCCTTACCTAGTCCACTGATTCATATACGAGTCTCTATAGGAAACACACTGGCACATGTACCCACAAATAATGTTTTACCAGCTCTTTGAGTATCCCTGGATATAGATAAGTCAACACCTAAAATTAGCCATCGCATAGCATGCATTAAAACTTCATTCCTTTTTATGGCTGAATAATACTCCATTGTGTGTGTATACCATATTTTGTTTATATATTCATTTCTTGATGGTCACTTAGGTTGTTTCCACTTTTTGGCTATTGTGAATAATGCTGCTGCAATGAACACTGGTGTACAAGTTACCTATTTGAGTCCCCGTTTTCAATTTTTTGGTTTATATACCTAGGAGTAGAATTGCTAGAGCATGTGGCAATTCTATGTTTAACTTCTTGAGGAACTGCCAAATTGTTTTCCACAGCAATTGCAGTATTTTACATTCCCACGAGCAATATATGAGGGTTCCAATTTCTCCACATCCTCACCAGCACTTGTTATTTTCCTATATTGTTTTTATTTTTTTACTATAGCCCTCTTAGTAGATGTGAAATGGTATCTCAGTGTGGTTTTGATTTGCATTTTCCTAGTGATTAATAATGCTGAACACTTTTTCATGTGTTTATTGGCCATATATACGTCTTCTTTGGAGAAATGTCTATTCAAGTCCTTTGTCAATTTTGAAATTTTTGTTGGGTTCTCTTTTTTCTTGTTGAATTATAGGAGTTCTTTATTTATTCTCAATATTAAACTCTTATCAGATATATGATTTAAAGTATTTTCTCCCATTCTGTAGGTTGCCTTTCACTTTCTTAATATTATCCTTTAATGCACAAAAGTTTTCAGTTTTGATGAAGTCCAATTTATCTATGTTTGCTTTGGATATCATAGCTAAGAGACTGTTGCCTAATCCAAGGTCATAAAGATTTGCATCTATGTTTTCTTCTAGAGCTTTGTAGTTTTAACCCTTATATTTGTCTTTGATTCATTTTGAGTTAATTTTTGTATATGGTTGGGAAGTAAGAGTATTTTTAACATTTTTAAATAGTTACATTTTAAATGCGGCCAGGCGCAGTGGCTCACGCCTGTAATCCTAGCTCTCTGGGAGGCCGAGGCAGGCGGATTGCTCGAGTTTAGGAGTTCAAAACCAGCCTAAGCAAGAGTGAGACCCCATCTCTACTATAAATAGAAAGAAATTAATTGGCCAACTAATATATATAGAAAAAATCAGCCAGGCATGGTGGCACATGCCTGTAGTCCCAGCTACTTGGGAGGCTGAGGCAGCAGGATTGCTTGAGCCCAAGAGTTTGAGGTTGCTGTGAGCTAGGCTGATGCCACTGCACTCACTCTAGCCTGGGCAACAAAGCGAGACTCTGTCTCTAAATAAATAAATAAATATTATATAAATGCTTACCTAATATACCCAATTTTGCTTCTTGACACATAAAGCCTAAAATGTTTACTATCTGGCCTTTTATAGAAAAAGTTTGCCAATCCCTGTGGCCAGGTGCAGTCCTTGCAAATAGAATGTTTAATAAATGTTTAACAGATAGAGTCATTCAACAAATATTTATGAAACTTCTACTGAATACAAGGCACTTACCAATGTATTATGGAGACACGGAGGGGTTTCAAAGATAAATGAGAACTCATTAAGGCCCTTATTGAACTTATTACTGCTAAGCAGGAATTAATTATACCTAGCTGAGGAGCTGGGGATTAAAAATTCTTCTGTGCAAAGGTCAGTCTTGAATAGTGACAAAAGCTGAAATGTAAGAACTATCTCAAATTATTTTGGGAGCAAGATGCCTAAATTTATTATAATTTGGAAAGATACATGCCATATTGTGCACACGCCTGCATGCACACACACATTTTCTTTTCTTTGGTAAATTCTAAAGAAATTAACAGAGATGATGAGCCACTAAAGGCAACTGTCATAGAAGGAAAACATTTGCAACATAAGACAAGTCTTTGGTCACCCTTTTCTGTACATAGGAGATAGTCTTGCATAGGCAGCAAAGAGTGTGCACTATTGCCAACCAGCAGATCCAAGAATTTATATTAAAATGCTCTTGCAGCAGGAGTCTGTCTTCCTGTTGACAGCCCTCTGGAAGAGACCCAGTTGTCCCTGTTTACAAGTGGGGAAGAAATACATTTTACATTTCATTCTACATTAATGGACAAAATTATAAACAAGGCAAAAAAAGAAAACCAAAACAGAATTTACCACCCTTTATACTTGGGGCCCTATCTCAGTGCTTCCCCAAAATCTCTACTAGAAATCCTTTGAATAGTCTCTCATTTAGGAATTGAGTTTAACTATGAATAACAGAAAATGCAATTAATCAGTGATTTAAACTAGAGGCATGAATAGGTCTGGAGGAAGGCAGTCCAGGGCTCTTTGGGACTCCTTCCTTTCAGCCCTCCTCAGCATGTGGTCTGATGCCTCAGGGGCACACAGGGCTCCTTCACCTCCATATTTGTATCCATGTACCAGGAAGAGTGCAGGGGAAGGGGAAAAATGTGTGAATCTGTGTTCTTTTCTAGAATCTTTCTCCAGTGACCTTCATTTCCATCTTATTAGCCAAAACTGTGTCACATGGCAACTTCTAATTCAAGAGTGATTGAAAATGTAGGTTTGTAGCTAGGTACAAATTAGGGACTTGTTAGTCAGCAAGAGGAGGAAATGGATATTATGTCCCAAGAGTGTGTGCAACAAATACTCCTTTCATTTGGAAAACCCAGTGCCAGACACACATCCTCTAGTTAGAATCTTAAATTGGTACTTATCAAACTTTAGAATGCACACGAATCACCTGAGAATCTTGTTAAAATGCAAATTTCTATAGAACTAGGAAGGAGTCTGCAATTTTGTATGTCTAAAAAATTCTGCTGACCACACTTTGAATGCCACTGGGTCTTCTAATCAATCGGAAAACAAATCAACTGATTTCTTGTTTTTATTTGTTTTAATGTGTGATTTAAAAATTTAATTGTATTCAGTAAGTTCCTACTAATGTGATGAAATGAGAACAACCCAAATGATCTGTAGCATTCTTGCAAATATTTTTGACTAGAATCAAATAATGAAGAAACCATCAAATAAATAGAAATTGTGGGACATTGTACAAGTGGCCTGAACTTGTCAAAAAAGAAAAAAATCAATGGCATGACAGATAGCAAAATGCAGGAAAACTGTTCTAGATTAAAGGGATTAAGAAGATAAACAAATGCAGTGCATAAACCTTGATTATATCCTGGATTAAAAAAATAAACAGCTATAAAAGATATTTTTGAGACAACTGGGCAAATTTGAAATAGGTTATATATTAAATTATGGAATTAAAAAATAATAAAAAATAAATTATGGAATTTTAAATTTCTTAGGTATAATAATCATATCGGGTTTTTGTAAGAGAATGTCCTTGTTATAGGCAGTGTTGGTTGAATTATTTAGGGGAGAAGAGTCAAAGTATCTGCAACTTACTTTCAAACGGTTCAGGAAATACATATTTTGAGAGTGTGAAAGAAGATAAAGCAAATATGGGGAAAAAGTTAACAATTGGTGAATGTAGGTAAAGAGTTTACAAGTGTTCATCGTATGATTCTTCCAAACCTTCTACATGTTTGAAAAATCTCCAAATAAAAAGTAGAAACAATTTTGGTCTGAGAATTATGGCACATAGAGCTGACAAATTGAATTTTAATTTTATTTAGAAGTATTTCAAGAAATGACCATATCCAAGGAAGAGGGTTATATACCACTAGAATACCCACTAAGCAAATGTATTTAATAGAGAAAATATTCTCTGTCCCAAAGAGCTTCCCTCCTTCATGATCCCAGAGCCTGTGGGACACATCAGAGCACTTTTAGGCTGTGCCATATGTAAATTTATCAACAGACCTGTCTCTCTGATAGGACTGGAAGTTCAATGGGGAAAGAGGTCAAGTCTTACCCATTTCTATGACCCCAGCTATAGATCCTAATAAACATTTGTGAAGGAAAGGGAAAAGGTATGACTGACTGACAGCATTGGTCAGGGTAGTTTGCAAGACAGCCTTGAAGCCAAACTCATCATTTGCAATTAAAAATGCCCCTGGACTTGGTTGGAAGCTACTGGGGGACAGCCAGTGCCTGGCCCTCTCAGCTCCCATATGCTCTGTGGGATTACTACACCCATCAGACTTCTTTGCACCGACAAGCAGGTTATTTGGAGCCAGTTCCCCGTAAGGCACTTAGTGACTTCAGGGTCCCATGCAACAGTATCACACACACAATGAACAAAGAGCCAAAGAAAATAAAGACAGTGCTGGAGGGAAACCAAGTCACTCTTTTAAATAATTCTCCAAACAGAAACAAAAAAATACTCAGACCGAAGAGAAGTCTTTTAGTTTGATTATGTAATCATTCACCAGGATCTCTCTGCTCTCCAGATTCTACCAAGCGAGTTCTAGAATGTTCGACCCTATTAGCAGCACCCTTATTTCTTCTAATTTTTCAGATTTGACTAAGTGATCTTGACACCGGTACAGGGCTTTCTGACAAGTTGGTTCTTACTAATCAACTGATGCCATATGAAGGAGTGACAGCTTGTAATGAAAACCACTTCAGGAGAAGTTTAACACAAAGATTCTGCTGCATATTCAGAAAATTTTATAAATTTGCTGCACCTAAATCATTTACTCATGCATGCATTTTTTTTAAAAAAAAATCTATTTGACCATGGATGATTACATAGTAAGTGAAGACACAATTAAGATCTTCTGGGAAGAAGCTTTGGCAGAAAGTCAGACCGAAACACAACCTCCATGCCAACGCTCAGAAGACCCATTTGCCCATTTATATCGAGCAAAACTACTTCCTGATCCATATGCAGCTTATCCCTGTGACCAAGTAGGAAGAATCTGATGGCCATTTACAATAGTCTATCTTACAGAATTTAACAAAGTAGGCATTGAAATATCAGGGCATTGTAAAATAATCATAAATAAACCCCAGGGTATTCAGTTTTTTCTATCCACGAACACCCACCTCTTCATTTCTCATGAATCAGATCTATTAGTAATGATTCTTTTGGTTGCAAGTGATAGAAATCCAGTCTACACTGGCTTAAACAAACAAAAATCTTGCCTGCTCAAATAACTGGAAGTACGGATTTCAAATCAGGGGACCAAACCAGGAGACAAGGAGTCTCTTTCTCTCCCTCTCGTGGCTTATCTAAGTCGGTGTCATACTCGGGTAACACTGTTCCATAAATTTGCAGAGATGATCACCAGCAGCCCCAAGTTATTTCATATTTCAATCTAGGCATCCTAAAGAAAGGGGAATGCATGCTTGCAGACGGCTCCAGGAAGTTTCAGGAAGGATTCTGTTCAGCTGGCTCTTGAACCAATCTCTGTGTTGAAGAGATGGAATTTTCAGATAAGCCCATCCTAGGTCATGTGCTTATCCAGCCAGCCAGAAGTAATGTCTGTCCCCTGTGCACCGCACAGCTGGGACTGGATTTTCCTAGAATGGGAGATAGATATCTCTCAAAGGGATGTTGAGCAGACGAACATGTCTTTCACTCAGAATATCTCCTCCTACTTTTTCTTGGGCTGAAAATTACTACAGTGATTAATCAGTGTTCGGTGCAGATTTAAAGTTATAATTAAACAGCCAACATTATTCCCAGGAAGAGGATGTCAAATACTCTCCACACAAACCAGTTGAGGCATACGGACTCCAGTGAAAAAGTGAAATATTTCCTGAATGAATGGTAATGATACCTGCATTCAGATTTATTTACATATTCATTTATTCATGCAGGCAGTGCAGCATAGTGGGGAAGGGTATTCTGATATAAGAATAAAGTTAGAATCCCATTTCTATCACCTTCCAGTTCTCTGAATAAGACATGTAACCTTTTTGTACTTTAGTTTCCTTGTCTGTAAAATGGAGAATTAACAGCACCTACCACACAGTTCTGTTGTGAGGATTACATGAGTTAAGCTCTGTAGAGTGCTTAGCACATTACCTCTTACCTGGTAAGTACTCACTAACGGTTAGCTGTGTTCATTCAACAAATCTATTCAGTACCTTCCCTCTGTTTGGGGCCATAGATTCCCACAGCAATGGGAAATATGTGGAAATGTGATTCCTGCCCTCAGGGAAAGGTGAAATATTTTGTATGAAAAAAAAAACCAAAAAACACCCAAATATATCACATTGCAGGGTGACGTGTTACCAGGATTGCTAGAGTCCGGAGGAGGAAGCAGGGATTATCAGGAACCCATTCTGGGGGTGATTTAACTCGCACTAAGCCTGCGAGTGAGCGTGGGCAAGATGGACAGGCCTTTTGGAGTGAAAAGGCGTCACAGGGGCAGAGTGCGTTCTGCTGACGGCAGCACCAGCCTCACCTGGGAGCCTTCTAGAAACGCAAAACCTTGGGCTCTACCTACAGCAACTCACCATCGGCGTTTGCTGGGAGTGCAGGGCTTCTGGTTCCAAAAATGGGAAAATCCCAGGCACACTGGGATGTGTTGGTCACCGTGGGCCCCAGACCTGCTGAGTCGGAATCTCTCGTGTCCAGCCCAAGAATCGATGCTTTAACCAGCTCTCCAAGTGATTCTTAGATGATGTTTGAGAGGCCCTGTTCTGGAGGAGAACATAGTGTGAGCAAAGGCTCAGAGAGAGAAGAGAGGCATATTAAACTGTCCAGCCTGACTCCTCATTGCCGACAGCTGCCTCCCGACTTGCCTGCTGCCGTGGGAGCCAGACTAGGGTGGTGGCACCTGCAGCGGGGAGCTCGGCCTCTGGTTGGGCTGAGGGGGCAAAGGCATCAGAAAGCTCGGTGGCCACTTAATGCCTCGGTTTATCTGCCTCAGCACCCCTCTCAGCATGGGGGGGACTCCCTTTGAGGAGAGTGTTGGGGGGAAGACCAGAGGGAGGATGGGGATGAGGAGAGAAAGAAGGGAGGCCCTGTGGGACGACAGCCTTGGGGTCAGGCTCAGACCATAGTTTGTCCCCACAGTTGCTACTTTGAGACAGGACTCAATTCCGTCAGCACCATAGAAACTGCGTTATAAGCAGCCTTGAGGCCGGGCCTTCCCTTTTCTGATAGGTTTACTTCAACATAGCAAGAAACAAACTTGCTTTTCCTTTCTCCACATTCTCCTCGAGAACCTCAAGTTGGCTGAGTCCAGAGTTACACAACCCCAGTGCTGGTGACATCCGGGGCTGGGATAAGCCTTCGTCCTGTGCGTTGTGGGATGTTTAGTCTGGCCCTGGTCTCTACCCCCTCCATGCCAGTGGCACTCTCCTCCCTAGTTGTAACAACCAAAAATGTCTCCAGGTGTTGCCAAATGTCCCCAGGGAGGCGGTTGAGAACCACTGTCAACTTTCCCTGCCTGCAGGAGAAAGGAGTGTGGCTCTATTTGCCCAGAACACAGGGGTTTTGAGATTTGGTTTTGGGAATATTTTCAGACCAGCAACCTCAGATGTGTAATATGTGTAATTTTATTTTGTATATTCAAACTGAATTTCTTTCTTGAAACTCCCTCTACAAACAAGTCAATGCAGGGTAAATGTCACCAAATCAGATCATTTTCAGTCAATCCATGGTCTCTCATGTCTTCCCTTTTCCCTAAGTTCCAAAGGAAGTTAAGACGATAGAGGGCATGATGAGGTGTGGCCCGAGGCTGCCATCTGCCCCACGCTGGTTTCTACATGGGGTCCTCCTTGCAACCCATCTGGGGTCAAGGCGTCTGCCCAGAGGCCCAGATTCCTTTCTCTAAGTCCTGTGTTTCAGCCTGTTGGCCCTGCCAGGTCCCCACAGCCCTGCCTTGAGGCGTTTGCTGCTGCACTGCCCGCCTCTCTGCCTCCCTCAGGGGAGACGTATCAACTTCTGGGCCCCAGAGCCACAGGAAGTCAGTCCTCCTTCCTTCCTTGTTCCAAGTTACAGTTTATTCCTGTTCTATTCTATTCCATTCCATTCCTTTTGAGTCGCCCAGCCCAATAGGATGTGACTGTCAAGCACTTGACCTGTGGCCAGTCCAAAAGGAGGTGGCAGACAGCACAAAATACACACTGGAGCTTGATGCTTAATCTGAATAAAAAATTCATTAGTAATTTTAATTTTGAACAAATGATAATATTTTGAATATATTGGGTTAAATAAAACTCATTATTAAAAATTAATTTCACGGCTGGGCGCAGTGGCTCACGCCTGTAATCCTAGCTCTCTGGGAGGCCGAGGCGGGCGGATCCTTTGAGCTCAGGAGTTCGAAACCAGCCTGAGCAAGAGCGAGACCCCGTCTGTACTATAAATAGAAAGAAATTAATTGGCCAACTAATATATATATAGAAAAAGTAGCCCGGCATGGTAGCACACGCCTGTAGTCCCAGCTACTTGGGAGGTTGAGGCAGCAGGATCGCTTGAGCCCAGGAGTTTGAGGTTGCTGTGAGCTAGGCTGATGCCATGGCACTCACTGTAGCCTGAGCAACAAAGCGAGACTCTGCCTCAAAAAAAATTTTTAAAAAATTAATTTCACCCTTGCGGGGTGGAGATATGATGGTGGCCCAGTCAGTCAGAGCGTTCTGTTTGCCTGGCCACAGTGAATCAGTTCAGGGAGGGGCACTGACAAAGCTCAGTTAGTCAGAGTCAGTCTTGGGATTTTTGCTGGAATATTGGGAAGGGGGAGTTCTCTTTCTGCTGAGGTTGCCGGTAGATACGGATAAGCGTGGGGTTCCTAGCAGCCATCTTGCCATCACGCTGGGAGAGACCCACCTGAGACGAGAGCTCAGAGCAAAGCCCAGACAGGAGATGCAGAGTGACGGGTCTTTTAGGACGTCCAAGAGAGAGGAAATGGAAGTTGCTAGTCTCTTAAGGCCTGGACTTGGAAACTGACACCAGCGTCATCATTTTCACGATAGCCCATCAGTCAAAACAGCCACCTAGCTTCTACGTTCCCTTCTCTTGAAGCCCAGCTTCACCTCACAAACGAAGGTGTGTCCAAGAATTTCCAGCCATCCACCACAGTGACATTACAAGGGAAAGGGTGGGCTTCCATAAGTGTCTAATGGCCATCAAGGAGTGACTCAGACCCTTATGAAGTTAGAAGGCAACTGCATGTTTACTCTTCAACTCTATATTTCCAGCTGGTATTTACCAAGCTTACATATCTTAAAATCGTGAAGGAACATGCTGAGTGTACATAGTGTTTAGGAGAGGAGAACTTGGAGTATCCTCTGATGTTTGCTCCATTCGTAATGACCTTTTAAAAAATGTATAATTTGATTTAGGTATTTACAATTAACAATTAGTTTCAATAGTACTCAATGGCTAAATCCCAGACAGGCCATGCAAGGTGTTTGTCTACTTTTTTTCTATCCCGGCTGGGAAGCCTCAGAACACGATTTCCGGCTGCTGTTGTTCCCAGATGGTCGGAATGATTCCAAGCGATTGTGCAAAGTGTGGACTCTCCCTCCTTCTCCCACAGTACAGCAGTAGTGAATGTGTCTGTTGTGTTGAAAATGGAGTTTTTGGTGACAGTGATGGTAAGAGTAACAAAAGCGATAATACTATCCACTCCTACGGAGTGTTTATTAGCTCCAGGCAAGGACCTAAAGGCTTTAGATATATTATCTCTTTTCATCTTCACAACAGTCCAATGAGGTAGGTATTATTCATTTACTAATTCACCAAATGCTTATTGAGAACTAGATGGCTTCCTTCTGATATCACTTGAGCACCTGAATTCAGCAAAGCTTAAAAGCTAAGACTATCCCTGAACGTGTCAGTCCCAAGATCCAATACATTCTATTTTTAACTTAAGTCAGTTTGTATTCAGTCTCTGTTACTTGCAATCAACTTGTCCTGGCAAACACAGGCAGGGTCTTATCTCCACAAACCAGGGTCCTCGGGGGTGTTTTGTTGTCCTTGCTATTACATAATGTAGCATAAAACAGGCAAATGTAAAATTACAAATCCTGTATTACTAATGTTTCCAAGACTTACCTTTGAGAATGGGAACTGCACCTAGTTTGGTGATACAACATGAAGATGATGTGGCCCCTTCTGACCTAGGCCCCTAGGGATACACTAGTGAATAAGACAATTCCGATCTCTCCACTCATGGAAATTACCTTCTTTTTCTGGTGGGGGAAGATGATAAATAAAGAAAAAAAGAACAAGAGGAATCATGTAGTGATAAATGCTACAGTGAAAATGCAAGAGTATGATAACGCTATCAGTGAGTAGGGGCAGGAAGGAATGGCTACTTTGGGCCAAGTGGTCAGGGAAGCTCACACTTAGTAAATCACTAAGAAGTCACTTTTATGTTGAGACCTATATGACAAGTAAAAACCAAATATTTCACTGTCTGGAGGAAGGGTGATTCAGACAGAGGAGCAGACAGTGCAAAGACCTTGAGAGATATTCAAAGAAAAAAAAATGTTCAAGTGTGACTGGAGTATATTTGAATGAGAGGGAGAATGTTGGCACATGAAGTTAGAGAAGTAGGCAATGGCCCTGTCATATAGGTTCTCATGGTCTAGAATAAGGAGGTTTTTTTTTTGTTTTTTTTTTATTCTCTGATGGAAATCCATGGGATGACTTTAATCTAGGAATTAAGGATTATGTTTGGGATTTTAAAAGCTCATTCTGACTGTCCTAAACTGTAGCAGGGGGTGGGTGGGGGAGTGGGGGTGGTGGATTTTAGAGGGTCAAGAGTGGAAGCAGGAAGACTGGTGACAAAGCTATTGCTTTAGTTCAGGTTAGAGATGCTGGTGGCTTTGTCAGAAGTGGTGGCAGCAAAAACAGGAACGAAGATACCTGGGCAGCCATGTGGGACATAGCAAGAGACCATCCAGGAATCCCCATTCACAGAGATTAAATGTGCTGCTTAGTGCGAATGCTGGTAGCTGGGTCCAGTGGTTCGAAACCAAATTTAGCACGTGGTGGCTTAAAGGAGGAGTCCTTAATTACCAAGATTATATGGAGAGGTAGGGCAAAAAGGCAATTGATTTAGTGTTTGGTGGTGCTGAGATAGGAAAGAGAGTAGAAGGATAAGTTTTTTTGGGGGAAATGCAGTTTTGTTTTGGACTTGTTAAATTGAGATGTCCCTTAGACATCCAAGCCAACATGTCAAGAAGATAGTGAAGTTAGGGTTAAGGTTAAGATTTGAAGTTCAGGGGAGAAGTCATTGATAAACGATATGGTTTATAGTGGAAGAATAAATGTCTGAACACAACAAGGGACAGTTTGATAACAATGAGGGATGATATGCCCTGTCACATATCAAAACAGTAAAACCCTTGTTTCAAGATGGTATTAATAGAGAAATAGATAAATAGCTCAGCGGGACAGTATAGACTCAAGAAAATGGAGCTCAGTCAATGTGAGAATATACTATATGGCTAATTTGAAGTTTAATTCATTGGGAAAAGGAGGATGGAATGTTTAATGAATCACACTGCCACATCTGTCTACCCATCTGGAAGAGAATAAAATTTGTCTTCTACCTTACACATTCTATAGAAATGAACAGATGGATTAAATACTTCAATGTTAAAAACAAAATAATAAAAGCGCTTACAAGAAAATCTATAATACTACATGCACGTACAATCTAGAAGTGGGGAGGCCATTTTACAAAGACTGAAACTCCCGAAGCTATGTAAGAAAACAGAGATGTTTGGCTGTATAAAAAACAAAATCTTTTGTCTGGCAAAAGACTTCATTAAAAATGATAAAAGACAAACAATATATTTCAAAGTTTGTAATTTAGATGACAAAGAGTTGATATGAAATATTGAAGAGCTCCCAAAGACTGTCAAGGAAAAAACAAATGATGCAATTTTCAAAGATGAATAAAGGACGTGAATAGACAATTCACGCGGTAGCAAATACAAATGCTAACAAGCATATGAAGAGATGAACAAATTCATAAGTAGTCAGGGAAATACAAGGTAAAACAACACTGTAACTTTATTTTATTTTCTTCAGGCTGCCAAAAATTAATGAGCAATAATATTTATTGCCAGTGGGGATGGGTACTCATATTTTTGGCAGAAATAGGGATTGTTTTAGTCTTTTGGGAAAGGAATCTGGCCACATCTATTAAAATAAAAAATGTATGTATCCTTCAACCCAGTCATATCTTTCCTGGGAATCTATCCCACAGAAATAAAAGCCCTAGTGTATGAAGATTTATATACAGAGATGTTGTTACAGCTCTGTTTTTAGTGACACAAAACTGGAAACAAAATGAATGCCCTACAGAGAGGAAAAGTTGAATAAAATATGGTCCTTTAACATTATAAAATATTATGTGGCCATTACAAAAAGCTCAAAAGTAAGCCAGTTTATGTAGAAATATTCTCAAAAAAGTATTCTTGGATGAGAAAAACAAAATATAAAGCTTGTGTAATATAGTCTTGTTTAAAACTAATGATGACAGACTCCCTCTGTGTATGTCTATGAGTACATTTATGCTTCTATATAATTATCAGAACATAAAAAAGTAGAGAAAAACATATACTAGGTTGTTACCATTGGGTCATTCAGGATAAAAGTGATGAAGTGGAGAGGGAAAATCAAGCAAAAAGGAAAAGAAAACAAGTAAAATAATAATCTTCAAATTTTCTATTTTAAAGATTTTTATTTCTTAAATTCTTGAGATCCTCAACTCCCATGAAAAGTCAAATTCAAAAACAAACAGTAGTAATTCCTGCCTACTGATAGTCAGGTGTGTTTGAAGGCAGACTTCATTGTCTGTTACTCTAGTCTTTTCAGTAGAAGTTACATAACACACAGTTTGTGGTCTTCAGGAAGAGAGTATTTTGAAGCAACACGTTGACAAATAGATCACCTTAGAAAAATAGATGTTGAGTACAACCAACCACAAGCTTCCATTATTACCCATTCATCTATTACCCGCCATTGCTCCATCAACTCCCACCTACCAAACTGGAGAAGATTGGGGGATAGGTACCATGTTTTCCTGAAAATAAGACAGGGTCTTATATTTATTTTTCCTCAAGAAGACACCCTAGGGCTTACTTTCAGGGGATTTATTATTTTCCCCTCAAAGCCTCAGCTTACAGCATGCACACAATGGCCGGGACCTGACAGGGGGAGCCAACCTTGTTGGTGGGGCTGCCCACACCTTTCCGGTCACCTCTGGGATAGTAGCTGTCACGATGGGGCAGATGAGAAGGGCTGCTCTTCTTCTTTACCGCTCCACGATGAAATGCATGGGTTATTCAGACACACTGCATAGCCACGCCCATCACTAGGTCTTATTTTTGGGGTAGGGCTTCTATTGCACAAATGCTTAGAAATCCTGCTAGGACTTATTTTACAGGTAGGTCTTATTTTCTGGGAAACACGGTAGAAGTGAGGCAGAGGAAGGACTCAAAACATTTTAGAGAATAAAATACATTGGGCACAGAAAACTGAATCCAAAATTGGTGATATATTGGACTCAGAAAATGAATTAGAAAATTTGGAACCATTTAGAATAACCCATCGGTGATATGGACAAGTCCCATTAATGAGGGATTTGCTGAAGAGTTGATACCTATGCAACTAAAACAAAAGTTTTATGAAGCATTAATATAGGAAGCATACCTTGACATTCTCTCTTTGTATTTTATTCTTTTTGTTTAAACAAAAAAATAAAAATAAAAACTGGTCACAAACCAGGAATGAGTCACAACTGCAGTCTGAAAAACGCTGACATACAGCAGCAGAAAGCATTAGTATTACTGCTTTGGAAACTTCCTCAAGGTCATATTTTTACTCTATGCTACTTGTTAAAATTCCAAGATGATACATTTGTAAAAGAGAACAGCCTCTTTCTAGCCATCTACTTGCACATTGCCTTGAGGTTCTGAACTAGAAACAAGGCAGTTATTCTAAGAGGGCAAGTGGCAAGCTGGGGCCAGGTCACATACTCAAGTTCTTCCTAAATCATACATTTGTTTGTTGTAGACTTGGTTATTGATTTGTCATTGTCTTCCACCATGGGAACCTTCTTTTCTCTCATCTCAGACTAATTCTTCTTGGAGTCAATTTTTATTCAGTCATCTAAAATTTGGTAATTAAGGAATACCAGGATGAACAAGAACAACTCTCTCCCTGTGAGTAACTCACGGATTAGGAGCAGAGACGAGTGTAATAGGGTGAGATGTTGAAGAGAGGACCACGGGAGGTGTTCAGAGCAGCAGCAAAAGATGGGTCTAACTGACAAGATGGTTTCTCAGCAGAGATGTGTTTGGAAAAGAAATGACCTAACTCTGGGGTGAGAGATGGCATTCCTGGAAGAGAGAACAGCATGCACCCAGCTATGAGATGGGGAGAACTCGAAGTTACATTTTGTCTGGAGTTCCGGGAGAGTGACAGGAGATGAGGCTGAGCCAGAGGGAGGTTGCGAAGGGTTCCTGTGCACATCTGTAGACATCTGGCAGCTTCCTGGTCCAGGTGACTCTGCGTTCCCACTGTTCTCTGGGAGGAAGCAGGAAGAGGTTGGCTCAGACTTCCGGGTCTCAGTCTTACTTTTTTCTGCTAGACGATAGCTCTATCTAAAGTCTGGAATTGTCTGATTATCTGGATCCTCAGTGTCTGGTACAGGGGATGGCAAGGATCCAATAAACACTCAGAGGAATACCAGACAATTAGCTCACCCTTAGAGCCCAGATACTTGGCAGGTATCTGAAACTCATATCTTGTTCGTGCTGTAATCTGCAAGAGGAATAAAATGAAATTGCAGCATTCTTGAAATAATTTAGGGAAACAAATATTCTTTTTTACTAAGAACTCTTTTCAAAACTACCCCTTCCTGGAAAGATGTTTCAAATGAATTCATAACTTAAAATTATTCTCATCCTACCCTCCAGATTCTAAAGATAAGAAAAATAGAGATAAATAAAATATAGAAGTATAAAAATAAGTGACATGTGATGTCCCAGTTTTATATTTCTCACTAGCTGCCAATGCTTAATAACAACTTTAAATTTGTGATTATTTTTAAATAAACTTCTTATAAGTGTGAAATCATCAAAGAAATAATTGCATATTAGATTCGGGTGGTCCCTTTGAGCTTATTCTTATTTATCCCTATCATTTTATGGTTAAGGAAAGTGGAGCCTAAATAACTTTATGCAAGTTGCCCCACATAATTTTCTAGCAGACAATTAAAATTAACTGAACAGCTGTGACTCAGAGCAACTTGCCTTTTTTTGATGTATGTTCCTTTCGTCTCTTAAAAATGCATGTCTATTTTTACAGTCAAATTTGTAGAATAATGTTCATATTTTTGTATCTTGCCTTTTTCATTCAATATATTTTGAAGATTTCCCCCAAATCTTTAGTTGTTGTTCGCATTATTTGTTACTCACATATTCACATATTTAATGGCTACATAATTTCATTGTATGGATAAACCATAATTGATGTGACCTATTCCCTGTTGTTGAACATGTAGATTGTTTTGAATTTTTGTTGTCATTGGGCACAAAACCTTTGTACATAAATCATGAAGCTTCTTTGCAATTCTTTCTTCAGGGAGGAATTACTGGTTTGATTAAAGGGGATGGACGTACCTGAAGCTTCAGATATGTATTGCCAAGTAGACCACCCAAGGAAAGTTGTGCAGATTTGCCATAATCAATATGTTCCATAACTCTTGAAATTTTAGCAGCTTTAGACCTAACAGGTCAGTTATTCCAGTTAACTTAGGGTTCAAATTTGCCTGACTTTTAAATCATTTAAAAATACTAATAATTATGAGGCACCCCTTCATTACTTTGAGAAGCCAAGGGGTCTTATTCTCAAATTGCAAATTCATCTGTAAGAGCTACTGAGGGACAACAAACGGCCAAGGATCAAATTAGAAATGTCCAGGGGTTTTCCTGTAGAGGTCACTGTTACTGTTAATTTATGCCTGCAAAGAAACTAAAATAGTCATGCATTTAAGAATGCATGCACATTCACTTGTAATGCCCGGTTTGTCTGCATTTCTTGAACTGTAAAATAAATAATAAGACCTTGCAGCCAGATAGCATCACAATGCCAAGTTCCGTATATAGTGACACATACCTCTCCACTCAATATGCTCATCAGTTTGAATTGATAAAATATATGCTACTCATATGAAAGGCACTTAAGCCTGCTCTTACTGGAGGAAGCATTAGCTAATTGCATCGCACCATAAAGTGTTTACATGACACAAGCTGATTTGAAGAGAAGGAAAACAACATTTATTGCCGTGGCTGGCAGGGTCCTCTCTCGCCACCTTCCCTTTTATGCATCTCCCCTTTACTGCATCAAAATGTACACAGACAAAAGTCCGATGTAATCTGGATTCTATCGTGCTATTTGAGTACAAAGAGGCGCTTTTTAATTTTTAAGTTTTTATTAACGCTGCTCAAACATGATCCCGACGTCCCAGGAGGAGCCAGGCCCACGTGCCAGCGCAGACCCAATGGCAAGGCGGCTGTCAGGCTTCAGGGCTGGGGCAGGGTACCTGACAGGTGCGCCCCGGAACGTGTCAGAACGTGTCGGAAAGCAGACCTTTCTTTCCCACCAAAGATGCAAAGCAACCAGCCACTTTCCATTCCCCGCTGCCCCACCTCCCCTGCCCCGGAGGCGTAGGAAGGGCCGGGCTGGGAAGGAAGTGCTGTTTACCCTCCGCTCTTGCACTTTTTATAACTGAACCCAGTGGCGGCTCCTCCTGGGCCCCGCCGCACTTTGCAGGCGGCGTGCGGAGCTGACCCAGGGCCTTTGGCCAAGCCCGAGCTGGGCCGCGCGTCCGGGAAGCGGAAGGAGCCCGTCTAGGAATCCCGGGTGCGTGTCGTGCGGGGGCTGGCGTGCCAGTCCCAACTTCAGGTCGGAGTGGACACCTCTGTGTCCCGCGGCGGACGCCGGGCTCAGCCTCACGCCTCCTTCGGCCCGCCGCCGCCGCCTCCACGAGGCTGCGAGTTGGCGGAACTCACCCACCTGTCGGAACCCGGCTCTGGCGGGGAGGAGGACCTGGCGGCCGGAGTGCGCGGGTCGCAGCGATCTCGGCAGGCGGCCCTCCCCGCGCCGGGGCGCCGCGGCCGGCGAGGCAGCTGCGCGGCTGTTCGCGGAGACTCGAGGGCCCCGGGGTCCGCGCCCCCACTTACCTGCTCGCTCCCTTTGGCTCCCAAGCGCCATCGGCTTGGAGTGCCCAACTCGGGCAGGCGCCAGGGCTGCAGGTTCGAGACGCTCCGCCTCCTCCTGCCACTTAGAGCCACGAGCGCCAGCGGAAACCCGTCCACTCGGTCTTAGTCTGCGGTCATTGCTGAGGTGTTCGAAGCTTTCCAGGCAAGGGCTCGCCAGGTCCTTTGCCTCCAACCCACGCCGCGCCTCCAGCCCGCCTGGGACACCCCAGGCCCGGGGGCTTCTACTCTCCCCCGGGCACCGACGCCCCAACTTTCTACACGCTGTCTGCGCCCCCCAGACTGGCCGTCGGCTCTTGTGCCAAGAGAGAGTCGCACGCATCTTCCTGGGGCCAGCAACGCTCCCAAGCTCTTGGCTCGCCCTCCTCCTCCCCGGAGCGAGTGCGGGGCCGGGCGAGCCCGGATCCGGGGTGCGCTTGAGCGATCCCAGCGCTCGCGATTCGCCCAAGCCTCAGAGCCGACCCTCGAGGGGGAGCGAACCCCGGAGGTCCAGGCCTCTTACTCTGAACCTCAGACCCGCCCCCGTCTTTTCTCTCCAAACCCCAGTGCCCGAGCGTGCAGGCCGGGCGGAGGGGCTGGGCGCTCGGGCCGCATCGCCCGTCGGGTGCCGGGCGCGCCATGGCCGGCTGCTGCTGCCTGTCGGCGGAGGAGAAGGAGTCGCAGCGCATCAGCGCGGAGATCGAGCGGCAGCTGCGTCGGGACAAGAAGGACGCGCGCCGCGAGCTCAAGCTGCTGCTGCTGGGTGAGTGGCTGCGCCCGCCTCCCGACCCCGCGATCCAGGGGTCCCCTCCCAAGCCCCGCGCTCGCTCGCCCGACCGCGCCGCGCCCGGAGCCCAGGGGGGTGCAGCGCCACCGCCTCCTCCTCCTCGGGGAGCTCCCCCATCCCTGTCCCCCGGCTCGCGGATGCCCGCGACTTGGGGCCTTAGCAGCCTGGTTTTGCCTCTCAAGCACCCCCTTCCCCTACGCCTAAAAACGGCCGGGGCGTGTAACACTTGACCTCTTGTGCGCTGTGCCCCATGTGCCCACTGTGCCCCTTTCCTTAAAGCCTCGTCCACCTCGGCCCCCAGCTGGCGGTCGCCGGTGGGGAGCCGCCCGACTCACGTCTCGGTTGGGCTCCTGCCCTGACCCGCGAGCTTTGGGTTCTAGATGGAGTACATCGAGCGCTAACCATGTGCCGGACCGTGCCAGGTTCTTATGGGCATCTCCACCCGGTGATGTGGGCAGGTGATGTCCCCATTCTGCTGAATTCAAAATAGAGGCCCAGAAAATTGACAAATTTGCCCTGATTGAGAAAAGGCAAAGCGATACCATCTCAGTCGTGGGGGTGACGCCCGTGCCAGTAGCGACTCTCCTGACTCTGTGACCCCTTTCGCCTGCCTCCCGTGGGTCCCTTTGGCGAGGCCTGTCTGGCCGCAGGGAACCCAAAGCTCCCCTGCCCAGGGGACTCAGGCCCCTCTCGGGGAATTGGTTCTGCCGCCCCGCTGGCTCCTCTGATCTCTCTGCAAAGGCTTAAGGTTTGCCCAATTTATGCCCTTAGACCAGGATCCCACCTTTAGGACTTTCTAGAACACTGTTCCATCCATTTGCTGTTTGAGGAATAACAACATCTAAGTAACTTTTCCTTTTAGATTGTGATATTAGCTGTTGATTTTTTTTTTTCCTAAATAGCTACAACTATTACAAACGTATTCTCTCATCCCTTCCAGACAGGAATCCTCTCTTACATCATCTGTCTATTTATTCATCTTTAGTATAAGGTGTCACCCTCCCGGAAGGCTTCAAGGAAAAAAAAGTGGATCTGGTTAGTATAAAAATAGAGGTTTTTAGCCAGTACTGCCTTCAGACCTGGGCGAAGGAAGCCCCCTGCACTTAGCCCTCCGGTTTAGAGACCATTTCTGGCCTTCAGCAGGCTGTGCCCTCCCCACTGGGCTAGGAGTCTGTAGATCCAAGGAGGCTGGGTATCCCCCAAGACCCAGATGAATTCCCTGCCCAAAGGGCTGCAAGCCTCCTTTTGCGGCCAGAGCCCTAGAAAGGCCAGGCAGACCTGATTTCTGTGGAGTGCCCAAAGGGGCAGCTATTTGCTGGGGTTGTGGAAGAGCTTGGAAACGTGGGCTGCATGGGGGTAGGGGGAAGTCCACATGTGTGCCCAGGAGGTCACCTTAGGAGGGAGGGAGCTGGGGTAGGGGTCTGTCCATTGCCAGGGCTGCTCTTTCTCTTCTGGCCCATAGCCCTGAGGACTCTGGGAATTCTAAATTCTACCTGGCCTTGCACGCTGTTATAAAGCTACCTTTGTCATAGGAGGATGACTTGATAGTTTGCTAGCTTGATTAACATTTAAGGTAATTGTGTGGGCCTTTCTTTGTTTGCCCCAGGCCCCACAAAGAGAACGGGTGCTCCTGGCCTGCCTTTAGTTGCATATGTACTTTTTCTTCTCAAGCGCAGGCTGAACCCAGTATCATTTTGAAATACTCTGATTTGTGTCAGTGAATGAAGTATAGTGTCCAGAATAAATACACCAGGAGCGTGATGAATGCTGGCTCTTTAAGAAGGGTGCAGTAAACTAAGCTTTACTATACTGGGAATAAGCCTATTTGTTTAATGTAAAATGCTTGCATTTGTACTTAAACTAGCGAAGAATGTTTGTAGGTAAATTTTTCTCCCCGAGAGTCGCATTTAACTCAGGTGGCTGGAGTATCTTCTTCATTTCCCAGGGGCCCTTGCCCCAGCCCTCTTCCTAAACCCGCAAGGCACTGCCTGATCTCCCAAGACCCCCATTTTCACCTTGCCAAGCTGTTAGCAGCACATCCTCTTAGTGACAACTTTCCTGTGAAAAATAGTTTACAAATCACATGGAGCTATCCAAGGATGGACTTAAAAACCTCTGGTTTCATTCAATCTGTAAGGAACTGGGGCACAGTTCCATTTCTTCTTAAGATAAAGGAAGAGGCAATGACATAGGAATCAGGGAAGAGTACACGCTGTTTTGTCTGAAATCACACAGTTTCAGTGAAAAATTCACCTGAGTCACCATAATGGGTAGATTAGATCGTTCACTGCTCAGGTGCCTCAGCTGAAAACTCCGCTTTGCAAATGGGAGTTTGGGGTCCAGTATAAAGCATGGCATGACCTGAAAAGCCCCCAGCTCTTTCACCATGAAGCATGCTTTTGCAACAAAACGATTGAGGGTTGAAGTGCAGTATCCTGTTTGTGCTTAATAAAAGCATGGGTCAGTGGCCAGTTGGGAAAGACAAAAGCTGTTGTTTGGTTAAGGGCAGTTAATTGCAAGATGTCAGCATGATGCCTTTCTCATCAGAAGGAGATGGAGAAAATAAAGGAGAGAGTTGAATTTAGTAGAAAGAAATTCCTTATCAGCTCCTTGGATAAAAGTAGGACAAAAAGGAGTTCTGATAAGCACACTGGTGGGTACTGGTCAGTGGAGGAAGAAAGCATCAGGACAGTAGCAATTGAATGGGGCAAAATGTGATCTTTTGTTCATTTTAGTGTTAAATGAAACTTGGTGAAGTGTTGGTTGTTAATTGGGTTGAGTGTCTCCAGCAACTCTGATGGCTTAATTTTGGATGCAGACCTTACCTTAGAATTGTCTGGAAGGAAGAGGAATTGGTATGTAACTTTTGCTGGCTGTATTAATTTGCTAGGGCTGCTATAACAAAGTACCACAGGCTGGGAGGCTTAAACAATGGAAATGTATTTTTTAACAGATATGGAGGCTAGAAGCTCAAGATCAAGGTGTTGGCAGGTTGGGGGTGTCTCCTGAGGCTTTTCTCCTTATCTTACAGACAGCTGCTATTGGAGTAGGGCCCCACTCTAACGAGCCTCACTTTGTCTTAACCACCTATTTAAAGACCTTATCTCCAATACAGTTATCTTCCGAGGTACTGATGGTTGGAACTTGAGCATATAAATTTTGGTGGGAGGACATAATTCAGCCCATAACACTGGTGTATTTTCAGGCCCCGGTGACATATTGTTTTCCATTTTAGTTGACCAGTTGTAGGTTGCACAGTAGTTTGTCTCATTTGTCCTGGCAATGCTTTGCTCTGAGTTTCCCTTAGTGTTTTCGGAGCCATAAACTGATTTTAAAGTCCCTCTTTCTATTTGTACCAAAGAGCTGAACATCTGGCTCCCAAAAAGTTTCACTGGATTGGTTATAACACAATCCGACTTGAGAACTAGCTGTCCTGTTCCCGGGCAGGGAGTCCATTTGAGGAAATGGCGCAGATAGTGTGGTTTTCATGGTACAAAGTGACAACATTGTCCCGCTCTATGAAGAAGGAAAGGGGTGAGATGGTAAACATGTGCATGTTCCTTCGTCTTAGCTTAGTTCAATTCAATAGACTTTTCCAAAGGGCCAGGCACCATGTTGAGTGTGGGGATTGGTTTCCAAGGGCTACGTTGGAGGAGGGTAGTTCACAAGTGATTGTCACGAGGAACATAGTCATAAAAGCTTCAGGTAGATGAACAGATATGTCAGGCGGAGTGTAAGTGGGGAGCCTCTGGAGGAGGCATCATCTGAATAGGGCCTTGAAATATGGGTAGGACATTAAGGCCCATCCACACGCCCGGGCTTGGGTAAGAGATGCCCAAACTCTCCTGACCTGCCTCGGGACATTTTTCAGGGCAGTAAGTGGTGTTTTTAGGATCTGGGAAAATATGAAGGACTCCTAGAGGGCAGATGCCATTGAGTTTTTATGTTTTATCTTAACCAGTTATGTGAGTATTGTGTTCACTGTAAAATAGATGTTACTATATGTATATATTTTACATAATATGCTTCAGAAAGGGGGACTGTGTGGCTTTATCTGTGGCTTATGTCTATCCTGGCTGGAATAAACCAACCTCACCAGATATATAAGCACAGTCCACTTCTGAAACATCAGTTAATTTAGCCTTGATGAAATTATTTGTGTTCAATCTGTTACCCTTATCCCAGTTTTTTTTAGTTAACCCCAAATGTCCTTAGTGGTATTTCCCCTCCCTCCAGTACAGGGACCAGTGTAGGCTCAGGGATTGCATTTGGTTCTCATGTTGTTTTAGTTTCTTTAATCTGAAACCTTTCCACTGGCCCTTATTGCTTTAGTGTTATTGAATTTTTGAGGAATATAGTCCCTTGTCCCTTTATGAACAGGGTGTTTCTCATTTTGGATTTATCTGATGATTTTCTTATGGATAGAGGTTCCAAGTATGCTTTCTTGACTAGAGCACTGGGTAGGTGTCCTTCTTGTGTCCCTCTTGGGGATGGCATCTGGAGGCACACCATGTCCATCTGCCCCTCAATGGTGATGTTAAATTTGATTGCCTGGTTGAGATGTTGACTGCTTTATCCATTGCATCATAATTTTGTGGAGAGACACTTTCTAAGACCATGCAAATACTCCGCTCCTCATCAAAATGTCCCTCTGCATTTAGTCAGCTATTGAGGACTCCTGCCCAAACCAGTCTAGAACGTGATGGCCGCAACTCTAGCACACTCTCCATATTTGCCAGTTGGCCTTGACATTCTGCTGCAAGATTCCCTTTGCCTGTTTATTCCTTTGCTTACTTATTATCCATACAGACTCACGAATTCTTAGTTTCTTCCTCCAATGGCTTTTACTTCGTTACTGTTCTGAATCATCTTGGTGCTCAAACTGTACCAGATATGTGCAATGAGATCCCCTTCAAGCTGTCTCCTGTGTCGCTGTGACATGTCCCCATCATTTTTGTTGAACACATCCTTGCTTCCTGGTGTAACAGTATGCTCCAGGCTCATCTTGTCCCCATCTTTCCCCAGCCAGTGGAGAAATCAGCCATCTCTCCTGGGGGCCTTGGTTACTTCTAGTGGAGAACTGCACCTTTTCTTTTAAGATGTTTAAGCCACTTGAAACAAAGATGCTTAGTCCATTAATTCAAATCACTTACCAGTACAGTATCTAAGTACCTAAAGAACCAAGTTTCTAAATCATGTCGTTATAGGATGAAGTTTTTATAGCTTTAATGAGTTTAAAGCTGTGAGCAGATATAAAATGGAAAAATCTGACATTGGAGTTTGGCAAAAAGCATTGCAAAAAATGTCTTAACCCTTAAAGGGTCTTTTTTTTTTCTTTTAAAAAGATACCTTTTAGTCTATATTATCTTTTGCTTTTTCTTTTCCTGTGATAACCTAAATCACAAGGGAGAAATATTGTAAGAACTCCCATCTGTAGGGCTGTAAGGAGAGAGGTAGTGATTTGGGGAAGTTACAGAGAGGGGTTTTCAGTGAATCATTGTGGCAGAGTAAGATGTTACTAAAGACAGAGATTGAAATTCAGTCAGAGAGGGGACTTCATTGGAAGATTCTCACTAGGGCATCTCATGGCCTTAAAAGAAGATTTGAATAACAAAGACTGGGAAAGAGAAAGTGCCAGGGAAGTGGCAGTGGGAGACCCTTCTCCAGGGCACAGCCAGCAATGGGACTTGAGTCCATGCCCTCAACCTGGTGTGAGACCAGGCTGCACTTCTGGATCGATCAGTCCTGGCCAGGGGGCATGCATCACGGACATGGCTGTCACCTGAGTATGGGTGGCCAGGCTGGGATCCCTGTGAGCCGGGCAGTCGTGACTGCAAACACTGTCAGAGGAAGGAAGTGGACTAGCAGGAATCCAAGGGCTGTAATGGTGGAAGGGATTCAAGAGCCTCTGCAGGAGCCCTGGCTCTCATTACGTATGGCTGGCTGTCTGCTGAGTGTAAATTAGCTGTGCCAGGGTTCTTGGTTGTAGATTATGTAAGCAAAAGAGTAATTTATTGGAGGGGAAGCAGGAAACACAGAATCGATGGGAACTGGACAGCAGGCTCTGCAAAAAGACAGGATCCAAGGGACTCTGGGCACTGCAAACACGAGTGTTGGACGGGGCTGCCAAGGACACAGCCAGGGGACTTCACCACCCTGATGGTTGCAGCGGCTGCCAATACTTACCTCCACAGCAGTGCTGCAAGTCAGCTGTGACCATCCCCTGCACCCGGTGCCACTTTTCAAAAATCTCAAGCCGTCTGATTGTATGAGGTTGCTGGGAAGAGGCACAATGCCATGGTGGTTAGGAGCATGTTCTTTGGAGCCAGGCTTGCTGGGTTTAAAATCTAGGCTCTTCCACTGACAAGCTGTGTGCATCCTTGAATGCATGTTAGTTTTTTCATCTGCTAAGTGGGAATAAGGTTATGAGAAGTAAATGAGTCATTATTTTTAGTGTTTAGAATACTGCCCGGCACATAGTCAGGGCTATTTGTTTTCAGTACTTGTTAAATAAAATTCTGCCAGCCTCAGGCTCCCACCATAGGGAAGGGAGTGGGCTGCCTCCTGCCTTTCTTGGAATTCTTCCCTCAAAGGAAGGGTACCGAGATTCTGGGTAGCCCCAAATGGCAAAAATCTACAATAAAAATATAAGACTTTCCATAAAGAAAGAAATAAGCCTTTTCTAAATGGATTGGTAAATGCAAACTCAAAGTAAAATCTAAATGTAAGCTTTCAGATAATGGGATCACAAAAAGGAGCTTGCTTACACTCAGCGTCTTACATTACACTTGGAATGCATTCCAAACACCTGCCCACCTCTCAGAACACATGTTGTATCATTCTGCCCCTGGTTCATTGGATGGAAGCCACACTCACCTCCTTTCTATTCCTTGAACACATCAGCCTTTTTCTTACTTCTGGGTCTTTGGGTCTTGCTCTTTCTTCTGCCTGGAACATTCTTTTCTGTTGCCCTCTCTTGCTCCAAGTATATGGCTGTTTCACCCCTATCTTCACATCTCAGCTCAAAAGTTCATCTCTCTATGAGGCCTTTCCTGATTACGCTACCTGAAGTCATCCTTGCACATTGTACTCTTAGTTGTTCAATTCTATTACTTTGTTTTGTTTCTTCATAGCTTTTATCTTGGAATTAACCTTAAATTCTTATTTGCTTACTTGTTGGTTTGTCTGCCCCAATAGACTGCAAGCTCCATGAGAGGGGGACTGTGCCTGTCTTGTTGTTCCTGAACCAACACTGTGCCTGGTACAATATTTTAATAGTCACTGAATGGTACAGCATGAGCGCTGACAAGCCAGAATGGTACTTGGCCAGTCAGAAATGACATAGGCCAGTTGACTATAAAATATCAAATATTTTTCAATGAATGCATGTTTAGATTATAGGTAGAAAAAGCAAGCACTCATTATTATTCAGAGTCCTGTCATTACTTAGTTATACAATTAGACCAGTTATTGAATATATTAGCCTTAGTTTCAATGGTTTTTATCCTGAATAAACTTTTGCATATAAAATAGAAAAGTTGTAATAAAAGCTAAAGTTTTCTAGAATATAAACATGAAACAGAGAAGCACTGCTTATGTGATATGCTTCCTTTTTGTACTCTCAGGATTAATTATAATAACAACAAAAATAATTTTAACATCCTAGCTCTTGGGAGGCCGAGGCGGGCGGATTGCTCAAGGTCAGGAGTTCAAAACCAGCCTGAGCAAGAGCGAGACCCCGTCTCTACTATAAATAGAAAGAAATTAATTGGCCAACTGATATATATATAAAAAAAAAAAAAATTAGCCGGGCATGGTGGCGCATGCCTGTAGTCCCAGCTACTCGGGAGGCTGAGGCAGAAGGATCGCTCGAGCCCAGGAGTTTGAGGTTGCTGTGAGCTAGGCTGACGCCACGGCACTCACTCTAGCCTGGAAAACAAAGCGAGACTCTGTCTCAAAAAAAAAAATAATAATTTTAACAGTAGAATGGATAAACAAAGTTAAAACATACTTCTTAATTTAAGAAAATTATGAAAATTACTTATGGGGTTGCTGATAGAGTATGAAAATTCATCCCATATGTGGTTTGAATTTTGCAAAAGTTAAATTTTCTCTGCAGTTTATGGGTGAGGTTAAGTCAACATCCACTACAGTTACTGGCAACTGTATGTTTCAGGGACTAGAACAGCCGGATCTTGCTATTACTCTCTCCTTCCAGCGCATGCCTCTTAGGCTTCAAGGGTCCATTATCAAGAAGGTCAAGGTGAAGGGAACTGAGCAATATTCTCCAAATTGTGGGACAAAAAAGGAAATTAACAAGCAAAGAACAGTGAAAAGGGATAAGACTTAGCGAGTTGAGAGTTAAAGCCAGGAGAAGTCTGATTTGTTCACGACCCAGTTCCTCTTAATGAGAATTGGTTTATTTCTCAAGAAGTCACTATTCCAGCAGCATCTAAACATCAGCAGTAAATATGTCCACAGTCTGTAGCTTCTCCCCTGCCTCCCTTTTCCCCAGCTCCAATATGTAGTTCCCATGTGCTGCCAGTCCCCCGTCTGAGCTGGGTACCTACCACTGCAAGGTCATGATAGAACTACCATGTACCTTCAGAAGGGCATGTGCAGAGGGGGGTCAACCGCATGAAGCACCTGCTGGCACCTCTTCTCAGAGACCAGGGACCCGATGTGTGGCCATAACTTAGTGCTGTGAGATGCACAGTGTGTTTAGGCCCTGGAAACCTGAGTTTCTTTTTTTTTGGTGAAGGGAAGCTCTGAGTTACTGAGTATGACCATGACCAAGACATTTCCTCTGAACCCCAGGGTCCTCACCTATAGAATGAAAAGTTTGGACCAGGGAACCTCTGATGTCTTTCCAATTCTATCATCAGGTGTTTCATACAAGTGGTTCTCAAAGTGTGTTCCTAGGATTAGTAACATAAACATCAATACCTCCTGGGACTTTGTTAGAAATGCAAGTTCTCAGTCCCCATTGTAATTCTCTGAATCAGACATTCCGGAGTGGGGCCAGCAATCTGTATAATAATAAGCCCTCCAGGCGATCCTGATACATGCTCAAGTGTGAGGACCTGTTTTATAGCATTGGCCTGGAGCTCAGAAGCTGGGTAGTTTCTGATTGCCACTCTAGGCCCTAAGCCTAACATTTCAGCAGATTCCCAGGAGGCTCCCAGGGCAGACCTGCTTAGGGGATACTCTGTTTCTTGACATGGAAGCAATCTCTCCTTCATTGATGTGATGAAGGGTCTTCAGAGTCTGAGCTGGGTAATGTGTAGGGGTTTCAGCATTTGTCCCAATGAGGAAGAGCAGCACATATGTACACCTTACCTTGGCAAGAGCCATTACAAAAAGCAACAAATGTTCACATTTGCATTGACCCTTGCACTTGGATGTACCATTCAGAAAGTTGTGTGCCTATAAACTGCAATGGCTTTATGGATGATAACTGTTAGGTAGTTATCTTTCTATCACGGGCTTACACTGCTGAGGAAGCATATTGTAGTAATAACCATCATACATCAATCTTCTCATTGAAAATTCAGCCTCCATGGAACACTGGTGGGTGCTATGGTTTGCATGTGTGTCCCCTCCAAATCTCATGCTGACATTTGATCCCCAATGCTGGAGGTGGGGCCTAGTGGGAGGTGTTTGGGTGATGGGGCCAGATGCCTCATGAATAGGTTGATGCCCACCCTGGGGAGTGGGTGAGTTCTCACTCTATTAGTTCCCCGAGAGCTGTCTGTTTAAAAGAGCCTGGCATCTCCTTCCACCCCATCTTGCTTCCTCTCTCACCAGGTGATCTCTGCACATGCTGCCTCCCCTTCACCTTCTGCCACTCAGGGAAGCAGCCTGAGGCTTTCACCAGATGTGAAGGGCCTAAGGCAAAGCCTGAGGCATCACCAGATGCCCAATCTTGAACTTTCCAGCCATCAGAATCATGAGCCAAATAAACCTTTTTTCTTTATAAAATACCCAGTCTCAGATATTTCCTTTAAAGTAATACAAAACAGACTAAGACAGCTGGTATTAGGGGTACCTCCAAGGGATAATATTCCTGGTTGCCAAGTTTGCTTTTTAAAAGTTAAGTGACTGATAAATTATCATGTTTTGTACTTTTTTTTTTTTTTTTTTTGAGACAGAGTCTCGCTTTGTTGTCCAGGCTAGAGTGAGTGCCGTGGCGTCAGCCTAGCTCACAGCAACCTCAAACTCCTGGGCTCGAGTGATCCTTCTGCCTCAGCCTCCCAAGTAGCTGGGACTACAGGCATGTGCCACCATGCCCGGCTAATTTTTTATATATATATATCAGTTGGCCAATTGATTTCTTTCTATTTATAGTAGAGACAGGGTCTCGCTCTTGCTCAGGCTGGTTTTGAACTCCTGACCTTGAGCAATCCGCCCGCCTCGGCCTCCCAAGAGCTAGGATTACAGGCGTGAGCCACAGCGCCCGGCCTGTTTTGTACTTTTTTAAATGACTGAGATAAAAAAAGTATAATTTATGTGTGTATTGTTTTGCCTGAAAGGCATCTTCTGTATTTATGGTCAGTTGTCAATTATCATCAGATGGCTCATCCATGCCACTTCTCTCTTGAATCTGCCATAAATAAAACCTTCCTTTTTGAGTAACTCATCCCTAGAATTTTTGTTTCCATTGCTCACTACTATATAATAAAAAAATATAGGCTAATTATATTACTAACCAAAATCAAATAAATGAAGGTGACAAGCATTCTCAGAATCATCATCTAAACTACATAGTGTTAGTCACAGTAGTCCAAGCCAATGCCACTCAAAATGCAACTGTGGACCCATGTGTGTCTATGCACACAAGACAACTACAGAAATTGAGAGTAGGCACTGAGAAACTTTTATAGCAATTTAACATTGCTATGGCATCAAAGATTATTTTCATTATTTTTCATAAATGTATCAGTGTTCAACTCATGGGAAATTTTTAAAAATTGGTCCCTTACCACAGAGTTTGAGGAACACAAATGCAAACCTTCATTATATGGATGAGGTGGAGAAGGTCTAGAGACTGAGGAGACTCAGCAGATGTCACAGGGTTTGGTGGTCAGTAGCTAATTGGCAGAAGAGCCAAGCGTCAGTCTGAGTCTTCATGCTGAATTTCTTAGTTTCAGAGGCAACATTGATTATAAGACGTGCTATTACCGACTTGAAAACAGCCTTTCCAGAAAGCATACACCACCATCGCAAATATAAACATCAATGCAAAGGCATTTAACCCTCAAAAATGTTAAATTATATGCACATAAGTTTTGGAATCGAGGATATAAGTAATTTGATTTTCTTGCTCCTTTCCTAACCAGATAGAACAAATTTAAAATAAGGAAAAACTGCTCTAGTTGTTAACATATTATGGTATTCGATTTCATGAAATGGATATAAGTGCTAAAATGAGATTAGAAAAGAGATCTCTGTGTATTGCCATCAGCCCACTGGCTTCTATTTCAAGTGGTCTTATCATATGAGATTTTGAAAGGAGTTGCTTCATGGAATGGTGGGCTGTTATATATAAAGAAGATTAAAAATAAAAGACCAACAAAATGTGTGGGAGCTCCAATATCTGAATTACTGTGGGTGAGCCACATCTAGGCAACTGATGAGTTAAGGAAGAGTTTCACATGAGATGTTGAACCCCATGAGGGCTTTGCTCACCTTCGAACCCAGCAGTGCTAAACCCAAAGCTTAGCTCAAATACTGGTTGAATGAATATATGTTTCTCCTTTTAGTGGTTTACATAAAATACTAGTTGAGTAGTATGAATAATTCCTTATGGTAGCCGGAGGTCTCAGCTGTTTGGGATGGCCTAGGAAGGTTCATAAAAGGAACACATGGCTGGGCTGAGCCTTAAAGAAAGGATAATTAGAAAATTTCAGAACTGATTATTTTCTACATATACAGTATCTTGACTAATTACTCATTTTGAATATGTACGTATGCCTTGATTAGTGGCATCACGATATGAAAATTGAGCCTGGGTCTCAGAAGTGAAATGAGATTTGAAAAATGTATTTCTTGTATTTCCATAAATACTTTTCCTAGTTATTGTACATGGTAAGATTTTCATATGTAACCAGAATTATAGTTGAGAAATTTGCTAATTGTTCTTTGCCATTACTTCTGAAATAGTTTGCTCCAGCCAGAATCCAGAGAGTCTTTCTTGATTCACCTAACACTAATGGTGGAAACGGCAATAAGAAAGCAGTGACATTTATACATCCAATCATTATTCTAGGTATTTTGAATGCATGACCTCATCTATTCCTCACCAAGTTTGAGGTGTAGTTAGCATTTTCCTTTCTACTCTGCAAATGAGGAAACTGAGGCCCCGAGGCAAGTTTCATTGGCCAGAGCAGAGCCAGGGTTTGAATCAGGCAGTCTGACTCCAGAGTCTAGATTCTTAATCACAGTCCTGCTTCTGTCTCCTGGAGCCAAACACCTCACCAAAACCTACCCAAGCGGGCAAATCTCCGCGGTGTCCACTTCTTGCCGTCATCTTTGCCATTCTGCTTTCTCCCATCTCTTGTCTGCATTACTTCATCATCTCCCACCCCCCAGCCAGGGTGACCTTTTAAAAAATGTGAATTAGATAGTTGTTTTCCTGCCCAAAACCTTCTATGCTTTGGGTGCAGATCTAAAAATCTGTGTATGGTCTGTGACCCTCTATCTGTCCCCTAATGACCCGTCTGCCATTATTCCCTGTGATGACTCAGTTCTAGCCACGGACCCTTCTTTTAGTACCTTCAATGGACCAAACTCATCCTTCTTAGGCCTCTGCACATGCTGACCTGTCTGCCCACAACTCTCTTCCTTACTGGTCTTGTAGCCAACTGCTACTTGCGTTCAGAAGCATGGTGAATACCCTTCCTCCTAGAAGCCTTTGCTGGCTCTCCAGTCCAAGTTAAGTCCCTCAGAACATTCTCCCATAGCACCTTCTACATTTCTTAAAAATAGCACTTATCCTAGCTTGAAACTCTACTTACCACCCTTCTTCCCCACTAGACTCTAAATCTTATGACTGTAAGGACTATTATAACCCTCAAATCCTCAGCATCTTGTGTAGCGCCTGGGTATTCCATTGCATTTCCTAAATAGATAGATAGATTACCATTTGGTGTTAACATTATTGCATAAAAGAAAGGATGTTTTAACTACAAAAGTAGAAACGGCCTCATAGAGAATAACACGTTAAATCAAATAAACATAAATTTATAATTCACTCGCTATTTGTTCTTTTTAAAGTTTTCCTTTTGGGGAGGGGGGAAAAGGGCATTTTTTGAAGCCTTAAAGTTTGTACCCCCATAATATGCCGAAATAAAAAAAAAAGATAAAAAATTTTACATTTTAAATGCAAAAAACCCCCACCATTATTTCTTTTAACTAAATAATAATAAAAATAAATAAATTGATTTAAAAAAGAATTTTACTCTTGGGCTAATGAAAACTTCATTACATACTGACGTTGGACCATGGATCAATGTTCTGGAGCCAATGATTTATTGTAGGCACGTTATTTGTTTCCTAAGCTTTCATATTTTCTTTATGCACAGATGAGAACACTCTCAATACTTTTTTACTTTTTCTTTTTTAATATAAAAAGCAGCATATTTGTGGCAGAGATTGCTAGCAGTCTCCTGAATATCTGTTTTCTCCTTTGTAATACAAGACATTTTATCTGGACACATGGATACCCAGCTAAAGACTATATTCCTCAGCTTTCCTTGCTGCCAGGTGTGGCCATGTGCCAAAGTTGTAGCCCATGAGATGTAAACTGAAGTGATATAGGTAATTTCCGAGTTGTGACCTTAAAAAGAAAGGAGCCCTTCTTTCCTTCTAGGGAGGGATGCTGACTTGATGGTAGGAGCTGCAGCAGCCTTATTTTTACCATAATATGGAAGTAGGATGATAAGGATGAAAAAGCAACATGACAGTCAGGCAGGTGGGAGGGGGGAAGAGGGGATGGGTATATTCATACCTAATGGGAGTGGTGTGCACCATCTTGGGGGGTGGACACGCTTGTAGCTCTCTGATTTGGGCGAGGCAAAGGTGCTATATGTAACCTAAACATTTGTACCCCATAATACTCTGAAATAAAAATAAATCAATGTGATAGAAAATGCCTAGGTCTCTGAGACCATGAAGCTGCCATATTAGCCCTAAGCTATGCATGATTGGACCCTTTTTAAATAGCAGCTAACTTGGTATCCTAGCTAATAAAATATTATACCCTCTGTTTTGCCCTTAGCTTTTTAATACTCAACTATAGATCTGGGAGTTCTTTCCAAATCATATACAATTCTAAGGCAGAAAAATCAGACTCTAACGTGGGGGGAAAGGGTGATGTTATTGGCCAAATAGTGGGCAATGCTTTGTTGGTGTCTCTCATTCTCTCACCATCATCAATATCATAGTAATATAGTAATATATGGCAGACTCACTATTTTTTCTGCAACTGAGTTTTTAAATATTTGACAGGGGCTTTCTGAGAGCAAAGAAACATTTGCAGCTGCTTGCCTTAATTGATATTAAATTTATTAAAGCTGAATATGAAATGTATTATAAAAGCCTAGTTTTCCTAAGACTTTAATGTATATTTTAATTTTTTATTTCAAAATATTATGGGGATAAAAATGTTTTTGGTTACATGTATCAATTTTGTTATGCTTGAGTCAGGGTTATAAATCTATTTTTTTGATATGAAAGAAGTTAAGTGGGTTTTACTTAATTCTTTAGTTTTCAGTTCACTACTAAGTTATTTCACATATTAATTTGGTTAATAAATCTTACTCTTTTAAACATTCCAAAACTGTTTATAAACATAATAAAATTAAATAATCACATTTATACTGTTAATTTTTGTAGATGAATCACAACTCTGATAGATTATTTAATATCAGATTTAAATACATTAAATAAGGAGACCCATTAAAAAATCTCAGTGCTAACTAATGTTTACTGTTAGCTTATTTTAAAGTTTAACTTGAGAACATTATTACTATATGCTTGATTTACTTATTCTTATTCCTTCACCTTTATGGGGCTTGCAAAATTCAACTCAACCAGGAAGAGATTTATAATCTCAGCCTAAGAGTTAGGACAATTCTTCAAGCCCGTGCATTTTCTTGCAAACCAAAGCATCACTTGTCTTTATTCCAGTTTTCTGAAAACTTTTAATCACCTGATTTAATGATTAGATTCTGTACCCACAGTACCTGTAATGGCAGCTAGTTTCTTCACTATCGAATTTGTGTTGAAGGAGTTCTACACTTGCTACATTTTTTAAAGCTGTTTCATAGTCAATATCTCGTATTCTTTTGCTATCCCTTAGTCCCCTAACTTAAACTAAAGAAGAAAAAAATTCAGTCTCAGAATCAAGAGATGAGAGATATGATTTCATTTCTTTTATTTATTTATTTTTTTCTTTGAGGCAGAGTCTCGTTCTGTCAGCCAGGCTAGAGTGCCGTGGTGTCAGCCTAGCTCACAGTAACCACGAATTCCTCAGTTCAAGTGATCCTCCTGCCTCCCAAGTAGCTGGGACTACAGGCATGTGCCATGACTTCCAGCTAATTTTATCTATTTTTAGTAGAGACTGTCTCAGTCATGCTCAGGCTGGTCTCGAACTCCTTCCCGCCTTGGCCTCCCAGGATTACAAGCATGAGCCACTGCACCCAGCCATGATTTAATGCTTGTTGTCTATATTCTGCTTTGGAGATACTGTGTTTGAACACATCTTATCAATATAATATTGTTTACACATGTTTCTTTTCTTTCATTGAACATTTTAAGCTATTTAACAATGAATTCAAGAACAAGATGTAATAGAGCGAATGAAATATAAAGCCCTAGTCACAAACTATAAGCCTACCGAAAACCCCGCCAGCTGGCAGCCTTCAGAGCAAGTATTTGTGTTTAAATTCTGCTTCTTTGTTCTAAAATGTCTAAAAGTTGACAGAATCATCCTCTTTAATATCTTCTCCTTCACTTTTTTTCGTTAATGTGGGATTGCAGATGGTCTGTAGGTTGCTCATGCGTGAAGAAACTATTTGAACTTTCCCTGCCCATTGTCAAATTGCCATTCATTTTGGGTAATGAGGAAGTCTTTCTCCTTTGCTTAATAATTTAATTTGTGTCTGCATCAGGGTTTGGGGCAGGTGGAGGAAATGAGGAAGAGACTGGTTTATTTGACATAAACACATAAGGATAAGATTGGACACTGAAGGTGTCTATCAATTAGGCATGACCCAGTGAAGCCAATTCATTTTGTGTGTGTACATGTGCTTGAAAACACGTATATGCACAAACTACCAGATAAATTGAAATTAGCACTTACAAGGAAATTTGAATTTGCCATTAGTATAATTAAACCAATTCTATCTGCAATGTAATTATATCTTGGTGCAAACCAGAAAATGACCAGAAATTTATTATCCAAGAAAAGTATCTTCATTTGTTTGGTTAAAGTGTTCCTCCTGAGCCTCTGAAATTTCCATTTAAAATCATCTTTCTCTTTCAGGAGGATCACGTTGGCCAAAAGAGAAGGGGATTTGTTTTTAATTATTATGATGATTAGGAAAACTTGAAAATATGTTAATTATATTATGATATCTCCTAGAGCTATAGTTATAAATATTTTTTCTAATTTGTATTTTTTCCAGAATTCTAAACATTCCTTATTATACTTGCTGCATCATCTGCTTAATGAGTTGCTTTTCCCTTTAATACTTGTAAACTTTCAACTATCTGAAAGATCTGGATGCTGTCCAAAGCCTTATGGATGAGTTGCCAGAAGTCTTTGGTATAAGTCACAGTATGGCTTCTAATGTGCAGTATGAACTTCAGCAAGTCACAAAAATCACAGAGGCTCTTTATCAGTAAAATGAGGAGGCTGGATTCATGCAGTTGCTACATCCTCTTGGCCCTGAGTTTCCATGGCAACTCGTCAACCATAGTGGAAGCCTTAGTTACCTTGATCCTTCACGGCAGATGCCGACTCTGTGTGTCTCTCTCTCTCTGTCTATCTGTGTAGTGTGTGCATGTAGTGTATGCCTCCAGCATAACCTGGGAAATAGTATCCAGTTTCTGTTTTCCTTGGTGTCAAATTGCAGAAATAGAGTTCTTCATATTGCTTTGTTCTCTAACAGTGTTTGAATTTTCATGTAACAGGAGACTTCACATGGGCAATAATCTTGGTGTATCAAAACAGGTTTGTCAGGGACAGAAATGAATTGGTAGTCTGACTGGTACTTCTGATTGTAAAACTATCTATTAACATAAAAATGACTCATGAACTAACACTATTTGTCTTTAGCTAAAAATCTTCTAGCTTCAATTTACTTTATTTTTTTACTGAGGCTATACACATTGCACCCACCAGACAACCTCCCATCATCTGCCGTCCCCACTCCAAACCCCTTCAAGTCTCCATTATCCATCATTCCAAACACTGCTTCCATGTGTGCACATTATTTAGCTTCCACTTATAAGTGAAAATATATGGTATTTGTCTTTCTGTGTCTGAGTTATTTTGCTTAAGATAATGGTCTCCAGTTTCATCCATGTTGCTGCAAAAGACATGATTTCATTCTTTTTAATGGCTGAATAGTATTCCATTGTGTGTGTGTGTGTGTGTGTGTGTGTGTGTATGCACACTACATTTTCTTTAGCAAGTCCTCCATTAATGGACATTTAAGTTGATTTCATATTTTTGCTATTGTGAATAGTGCTGTAATAAATATACGAATGCAGGTATCTTTTTTATATATTGATTTATCTTCCTTTGAGTAGATACCTAATAGTGGAATTGCTGTATTGTTTGTTAGTTCTACTTTTAGTTCCTTGAGAAATCTCTATACTGTTTTCCATTGAGGTTGCACTAATTTACATTCCTACCAACAGCGTGTAAGAGTTTTCTTTCCTCTGCATCCTTGCCAACATCTGTTATTATTATTATTTTGTCTTTTTAATAATAGCCATTCTCATCAGTGTAAGATGATATCTCACTGTGGTGTTAATTTGCATTTCTCTGAGGATTAGTGATGTTGAACATTTCTTCATATTCTTGGCCATTTGTATGTCTTCTTTTGAAAAATGTTTATTCACATTCTTAGCCCACTTTTCAATGGAGTTATTTTTTGTTGTTGTTGAGTTGAGTTCTTTGTAAATTCTGGATATTAGTACCCTGTCAGATGTATAGTTTGTAAATATTTTCTCCCATTTCACAAGTTGTGTGAAATGGGAGAAAATATTGATTATTTTAATAATATATTAATATTATTTTAACAATTAATATTATTTTAAAAACATTAATTTATAATTAATAATATATTAATTATATATCAATATAATTAATATATAATTAATACAATACATTATATATTATATAGTAACTATGTAATGAATAATATTAATTTATAATTATAATTAATAATAAAATAATAATTAATATTATTTTAATAATCATTTAAATAATCTATTGATTATTTCTTTTGCTGTGCAAAAGCTTTTTAGTTTAATTGAGTCTCATTTGTCATTTTTTGTTGTTGTTGCCTATAATTTGAGGTCTTAGTCATGAATTCTTTGCTTAGATCAATGTCCAGAAGAGTTTTCCCTAGGTTTCCTTCTAGTATTTTTATAGTTTCAGGTCTTACATTCAAGTCTTTAATCCATTTTTGAGTTGATTTTTGTGTATTATTAAAGATAGGGGTCCAGTTTTATTCTTCTGCATATGATAATCCAATTTTCCCAGAACCATTTATTGAAAAAAGTGTCCTTTCCCCAGTATATGTTCTTGTTGACTTTGTCAAAAGATCAGTTGGCTGTATATATGTGGCTTTATTTCTAAATTGCCCATTCTGTTCCATTGATCTATGTGTCTATTTTTATATCAGTACCATGTTGTTTTGGTTACTGTAGCCTTGAAGTACAACTTGAAGTCAAGCAATATGACGCCTCTAGCTTTGTTCTTTTTGCTCAAGATTGCTTTGGCTATTTGGGCTTTTTTGGTGAACTTTAGAATTTGTTTTTCTAATCTGTGAAAAATGATTTTGGTATTTTGATAGGGAATACATTTAACCTATAGTTTGCTTTGGGCATTATGGTCATTTTAATGACATTAATTCTTCTGATCCATGAGCATGAGATGTTTTCTATTAGCTTGTGCCATCTATAATTTTTTATCAGTGTTTTGTAGTTTTTCTTACAAAGTCTTTTTTCCTTTTCTTGATTAAATATATTCCTAGATTTTTTTTTTTTTTAGAGACAGTTATTTATTTTTTTTCGAGACAGAGTCTCTCTCTATTGTCTGGGCTGGAATGCAGTCATAGCTTGCTGCAGCTTCAAACTCCTAGGCTCAAGTGATCCTTCTGCGTCAGCCTCCTGAGTAGGTAGGACTACAGGCATGTGCCCTCACACCCAGCTAATTTTTAAAAAATTTCTTGTAGCAGTGGGGTTTTGCTGTATTGCCCAGGCTGGTCTCAAACTCCTGGCCTCAAGTGATTCTCCTGCCCTAGCCTTCCAAAGTGCTAATATTACAGGCATAAACCATTGCTCCTGGGCTAATCATAGCTATTTTATTTTATTTTTGTAGCTATTGTAAATGTGATTGCCTTCTTGATTTGGTTCTTAGATAGATTATTATTGGTATATAGAAATGCTACTTATTTGTATACACTGATTTTGTATCCTGAAACTTTACTGAATTCATTTATTTAATCCACGAGTTTTTTGGTGGAATCTTTAGGGTTTATTAGATATAAGATCATATTATCAGTGAACAAGGATAATTTGATTTCCTCTTTTCCAATTTGGATGTCTTTTATTTTTTTCTCTTGCCTGATTGCTTATGGCAAGGACTTCTAGTACTATGTTGAATAAGAGTGGTGAAAGTGGGCATCCTTGTCTTATTCTAGTTCTTAGGTGGAATGCTTTCAACTTTTCCCCATTAGTATGATATTGGGTGTGGGTTTGTTGCATATGGCCTTTGTTATGTTGAGGTATGTTCCTTCTCTGCCTAGTTTATTGAGGATTTTTATCATGAAGGGATGCTGAATTATATCAAATGCTTTCTCTGCATCTATTAATATGATTATATGGTTTTTGTCCTTAATTCTGTTTATGTAATGTATCACATTTATTAATTTGCATATGTTGAACCATCATTGCATCCCTGGTATAAAACCCACCTGATCATAGCATATTATCTTTTTGATGTGCTATTGGATTCGATTTTCTAGTATTTTGTTAATGACTTTTGCATCTATGTTCATCAGGGATATTGGTCTGTAGTTTTGTTGTGCCCTTGTTTGTTTTGGTATTAGGTTGACATTTTCCTTGTAGAATGAGGAGAAGCCCCTGAGAACTGTCCAGGAGGATTGGGATTTGATCTTTCTATGTTTGGTAGAATTCAGCTGTGAATCCTTCTGGTCCTGGGCTTTTTTGTTCTGAGATTTTTTATTACTGATTCAATCTTGCTACTCATTACTGATCTGTTCAGGAGTTCTATTTCTTCCTGGTTCAATCTTGGGAGGTTGTATGTTTCCAGGAATTTATCCATTTTCTCTAAGTTTTCTAGTTCATGAGCATATAGTTGTTCATAATCTTTTGCATTTCTGTGGTATTAGCTGTAATGCCTTCTTTTTCATTTCTGATTTTGTTTGTGTGGATATTCTTTCTTCTTTACTGTGTTAGTCTAGCTAGAGGTTTATAAATTTTGTTTATCTTTTTGAAGAGCTGACTTTTTGTTTTGTTTCTCCTTTGTATTTTTTGTTTGGTTTCTGCTAAATTTAATTCTTCTCTCATCTTTGTTATTTCTTTTCTTCTGCTAACTTTGGGTTTGGCTTGTTCTTATTTTTCTAGTTCCTTGGTATGTGACAATAACATGTTAATTCATGATCTTTTTACTGTTTTGATGTAAGTATTTAATGATGTAAACTCTCTTAGCACTGCTTTTGTGATATCCCACAGGATTTAGTATGTTGTGTTTTCATTTTCATTTGTTTCAAAAAAATTTTACATTTTCATCCTAATTTCTTCAATGATCATTTGGGAGCATGTTGTTTAATTTCCATGTATTTGCACAGTTTCCAAATTTCCTTATCATATTGATTCTTAGCTTTATTCCACTGTGGTCTGAGAAGATACTTGATACGATTTTGGATTTTTAAATTTGTTAAATCTTGTCTGGTGGCCTAACTTGTGGTCTATCTTGGAAAATGCTCCATTTGCTGATGAAAAGAATGTATGTTCTTTAGTTGTTGATAGAATGTTCTGTAGATGTCTGTTAAGTCAGTTTGGGCTAAAGGTCCAATTTAAGCCCAATATTACTTTGCTTTCTGTCTAGATGATCTAACTAGTGCTGTGAGTGGGGTGTTAAAGTCTTCCACTATTATTGTATTGTTGTCTATCTCTTTCTTTAGGCCTAGTAATATTTGTTTTGTGAATCCAGGTGCTATGATGTTGAGTGAATATAGATTTAGGATTGTTATATCCCCTTGCTGAATCGATCCCTTTAGGTATCACTTTAGAAGGTCATCATTATATAATGACCTTCTTTGTCTTTTTTTTTTTTTTTTTTTTTGAGACAGGGTCTCGCTTGTTGCCCAGGCTAGAGTGAGTGCCGTGACATCGGCCTAGCTCACAGCAACCTCAAACTCCTGGGCTCAAGCAATCCTGCTGCCTCAGCCTCCCGAGTAGCTGGGACTACAGGCATGCGCCACCATGCCCGGCTAATTTTATATATATATTAGTTGGCCAATTAATTTCTTTCTATTTATAGTAGAGACGGGGTCTCGCTCTTGCTCAGGCTGGTTTCGAACTCCTGACCTTGAGCAATCCGCCCGCCTCAGCCTCCCAGAGTGCTAGGATTACAGGCGTGAGCCACCGCGCCCGGCTTGTCTTTTTTTTAATTGGTTTTGATTTAAAGTCTGTTTTATTTGATATAAGTATAGCTATTTTTGTTCATTTTTGGTCTCCATTTACATGGAATATCTTTTTCCGCCACTTTACTATCAGTCTATGTGTGTCTTTATGGGTAAAGTGACTTTTTTGTCCACAGCATACAATTGGATCATGCTTTTTTACCCAGTATGCCAATCTACATCTTTTAAGTGGACCATTTAACCCATTTACATTCAAGGTTAATATTGATATGTGAGGCTTTATTCCTGTCATATTGTTAATTGTTTTCTAGTTGTTTTCTAAATCCTTTGTTTCTTTCTTTTTTCTCTTTTTTGTCTTTGTGGTTTGAAATATCTATCTATCTATCTATCTATCTATCTATCTATCTATCTGTCTATCTCTATATATTTCATTTTCCACCACCAGCATTGAGTTTAGATGTTCTAAGTACAGAACTGTGTAGGATGGTGAAGAGACAAAAATCATTTGGACTTGGAGGTAGGGAAGAGTGTGGGTTCAGCTCCTGCTTGATCTTTCTGCTCTGATGAAGGTCTCCATCTCCTTGGAGAGGGGACACAAACATAGGGTGGTGATCTGCAGCAGGAGGAAGCACATACTGAGAGTGTGGTGAGAAAAGCAGAAAGTGCTGTTTCCTGAGGGTTGGGGCTTGAAAAAGTTTTCCTCGAGGTGTTGGGAACTGAGCAGAACCTTGCCAAAGAGGTGGCACTTACCTAAGGTGAAGAAGCAAGAATGTGTGTCAGATATTCTACACCATAAGTAAATGTCCCTTAAAAGTGATTTCCCTTTAGTGGCTTTAAAAGCATTGTCTCCTGACATCCCAATTTGGGATAATTTCTGAGAGGCGTTGGGAGAATCTCTTCTCCTCTCTTAGAAGGTGATAGTTAATTTGGAGATATCTAGAATCAAGTGGCTGGTCACATTTCTTCCTGTGTGAAGGTTCTAGGACAGTGCTGCTCTTACATTTGTTTCAGCAACTAAACCATTTGCCTTTATTTCACAGGCAATCAAGAACTTTCTCTGTGCCAAGAACTGCGGGTATAGAGAAAAGTAAGACTGCCAAATATAAGTGGATTTTCAGTTAAATTAGACTTTTAAACCCCCCTGGTCTTTCCCAGTTCATAACCCTGTAGGAGGCAAGCTGGCTTCTACTGCTCTAAATACATTTGGCCTTTGCAGTAAATTATGACTGTGGGAGTATTTGCAGTCTACCACCTCTGGCGATTTCTTTGAGGAAAAGATTCTTTCTCACTGAGCCAGCCGGTAGGCTCTTCTTCATAGGAGCACTCTAGGCAGTGGATGACAGGGAGCGAATGCTAATGAAGTGAGGGAGGCTGGTTGATTGATAATACAGATCTGAAGTAGGGGGAAGGGAAGTCATGGTGCTGTCTCTCAGAAGGCATTTTCTGAGGGAGTGTTGAGACAAGGAAAGTTTCAGGGAACATTTGCTCTCTGGGTGGAAGATATTAGGAGGGACATTGATACCGAGAGAACATTCTGAGGATACATTTTGAAAATACAGAAAACATCTCCTTTTTGATAGTTTGTAAAGACTGAGAAAGAATTGGAGAATTAGATACACGTTTGTTGCCGCCTTATGTTTATTTGAATGTGACTGCGGTCAAAATTATGCTGCAGAGCGCCCCAGGATTTGTTGAGAAACACGCTGAAAACACTAAGATATGGGACTCTAACCAAGATACCTCAAGAACTGAGGACCCAGGGTGGTTTGGCTGACCCAGTGTGACAGAGTCAATGACATGGAAGGGACATATGTCTAGTTTTGGTTATTGGAATGTGGGTCAAAGTGATGTGCATTAGCTCTGGGTTTGGCCCCTAATAAATCTCCCATTTGCAATCCTCTTTGTCTATCCTCTGTAGTCATCTTCTAGCCTTTATGTAGAGAGGGCAGAGCTATAAGAGAAACAGTGCCTTGTATTCCGAGTCACTATTTGGAGGAAACCTGACCAACCATGAACGTGTGCACTGAACTTTATATGTGTGAGTGAAAAATACATTTTCAGGCCGGGCGCGGTGGCTCACGCCTGTAATCCTAGCTCTCTGGGAGGCCGAGGCGGGCGGATTGCTCAAGGTCAGGAGTTCAAAACCAGCCTGAGCAAGAGCGAGACCCCGTCTCTACTATAAATAGAAAGAAACTAATTGGCCAACTGATATATATATAAAAAAAAAAAATTAGCCGGGCATGGTGGCGCATGCCTGTAGTCCCAGCTACTCGGGAGGCTGAGACAGAAGGATCGCTCGAGCCCAGGAGTTTGAGGTTGCTGTGAGCTAGGCTGACGCCACGGCACTCACTCTAGCCTGGGCAACAAATCGAGACTCTGTCTCAAAAAAAAAAAAAAAAAAATACATTTTCATTGGGTTGAGTCGCTGAGATATAGAGATTTATTTGTTACTATAACTGAGCCTAGCACACTCTGACTAATACACGGCATTTCCAAATTAGAAGTGTAGCAGTAGCTTCTCTGCTGCTGTCACAGACTAATTGCACTACTAGCTGCTGTTTCTTCCCTTACATTGTGGGAGAAACAACTGTGAGTCCTTAATGAACATGTTCCTCTCATTACCAGCAGGATCAAAACTTTGACAAGGAAGAGGAGATAAAGTAATGGGAGCAATTTAGTGGAAAATCATCAGCACATTCCACATTAAGGTGGGATTTTCCTAAATTAGTTCATGTTCAACAAAGTTAGCTCATGAATGAGTCTTTTTTTAAAAAGCACTTTGCAGAGGTATGATTGACATGTAGAAAGCTATACATATTTAATGTATACAACCTTATGAGTTTGGGGATCAGTATACCCCTGTGCAACCATCACCACCATCAAGGCCATAAACATATTCTTCACCCCCCAAAGTTTCCTCCTATCCCCTTTATTATTATATTAGAGAAAAGAACATTTAACATAGGATCTACCTTCTTAGCAAATGTTAAGTATATAATGTAGTATTATTAGTTATAGGCATGATGCTGTATAGAAGATCCCCAAAACTTATTTATCTCGCATAAGTGACTTTGTATCCTTTGACCATAAGCTCCCAATTTCTTCTTCCCCCAGCCCCTGGCAACTGCCATTCTACTCTCTGCTTCTATGAGTATGAACTATTCCAGTTTATTTATGATTTCACTTATATGTCCACATATAAGTGAAATCATACAGTACTTGTCTTTCTGTGTCTGCCTTATTTCACTTAGCATAATGGCCTTTGGGTCCATCCATGTTGTTGCAAATGGCAGGATTTCCTTCTTTTTTAAGGCTGAATAATATTCCATTGTACATTTATATCACATTTTCTTTATCCATTCATTTGCCAATGGACATTTACACATTGGCTATTACGAATGATGCTGCAATGAACATGGGAATGTAGGCATCTCTTTGAGGTCCTGATTTCAAGTCCTTTGGATAAATACCCAGAAGTGGGATTTCTGGGTCATATGGTAGTTCTATTTTTAATTTTTTTGAGGAAACTCCATACTGTTTTCCATGAAGGCTGTACCAATTTACATTCCCAGCAACAGTGTACCAGGCTTCCTTTTGTTCCACATTTTTGTTTTGTTTTTGTTTTTTGTTTTTTTTTTAGATAATAGCCATCCTAACAGGTGTGAGGTAATATCCCACTCTGGTTTTGATTTGCATTTTCCTGATGATTAGTAATGTTGAGAAGGAGTTAGTCTTTGTCTTTCTTTTGACAGCTTTCTACATGTCAATCATACCTCAACAAAGTGGTTTAAAAAAAAGACTGACTCATGTCTTTTTATTTGTTTGCATTTTAAGTTTTGGCATTCACTTTTTGGTTCTATTTATTTATTTAAACATTTTGCCTGGTGGTGGTCTCAAAGAGCATGAGATACCCGAGTGAGGTATTTGGCCTGGATAGATACAGATTGTGTTTGGAGCTACATATGCACCCAGATTGGTAGGAATGATGTCTAGAACAGGATTTTGGGGGGAGAACATTCCCATGGCTGTCTCACCTCAGCTACCTGCTAGCCTTAGTCTTTGGTGAGGACTTTGATTTTGGTTCTTTGGATGGGTATGATCTTATTTTTTCTTTCTTGTCAGAGGAAAATGGTGGATTAGGTAAGAGCTCAGTTTTTGGTGTCTACTTTCCAACTGTTACTTATGGTCTATATGACCCTTGAATAATTTATTTCTTTAAGACTCTATTTCTTATTCATAAAATTGAATAATATTATATATATATGTGTGTGTGTGTGTATCTTTAACATAGCTTCTGGTATATTATAACCACCCAATAATTACTCTTTTATAGATATTATTATTATCAGTGGCATTATTATTTTTTATTTCTTTAGTTTTTTCTGATGTTGATGTTTTTTAAATTGTGCATTGCTTATGGGTCTTAGCACTTTGAATTTTGGGGGCAACTAAAGTTTAGAAACTTCCAGATCAGGAAAGCATTCTGAGTATATTTGTGTCTATAATGATAGCTCAGTGTAGAAATCCAAAGCCTAAATGCTGTCTGGATAGGGAGGAGATTTAAAGTCATTGTCTGCTACTTTTAGGAGGTGATTCCCCTGGGCTTCTCATGTTTCTGAATGTCTTACAAGCAAGGCACTAACTCTTCTTTTTAGGGACTCTCTTTCCAAGGATGTTGGTATAGCACACAGTCTTGGAAGACAGGGATACTGTCTTTCTCCTGAGTAAATGACAGGCATGCCTACTGCTCACTAAAAAACATTCAAATTTCCTAAGCTCAGAGTTCCTCTCCTGCAATCCAGTCATTGAGCATTTAGGCATCAATTGGGGCTGGTCCATGTAGCTCCCTTGGGATTTGGGGGGCAGCAGAACTAATGCAAATATGAAGATGCTCATGCCACTTTCTGTGCAATGAGTAATAAAGCCCTTTGTCTGACTCTGGGATCTCATGTTTTCTGCCATGAAAATTGGACAGGCTAACTTGTTAGCTTATAAATAAGGTAAAATCTCAGGCCCTTCTTAGTGCTTGACAGCTTCTTTCTTGGTTAACAATCTTGTAGCTGCCTTGAAACCATTTGAAAATAAGGTAATGTAAAACAAATGTAGATGGAAGCTGTGAGCCACGTGGTCCAGTCTCAGAATATGTCCGTATCTGTTTACTTCTTATCTTTCAATTACTACTGATTCTGCATTATTAAAGCCCCAATTTGACAAGGACAAATTCATCCCTGAAGTGCAAGGGAGGAGAAAAGCTTAAGGAGTGAAACAGTAGTCCTTTTTAGCACAAATGAGGCAGGAAAAAAAAATGGTGGCATTAATATGTTAATCCTCTCTTATTATAAGCAAGAGTCTAATCTTATACATTTCACAAATATTTTCAGTAGATGCTTCTTGTTCTTCTTTGTTCTGGTCTATAAGATTATAACAAAAATGTGTATCAGAAGTAGTTTATTTGGTTGCATTTGATCAAACTCATATAGATATTGGCATTAATGAATAAATAGCTTATTTAGCTTTAAGTTTGTGAGTATGGAGGAGCATGAAAGTTTGTATCTCTCCTAAAATTCATATGTTGAAACCTGAATTCAAAATGTGATGGTATTTGGAGAAGGGGCCTTTGGGAGATAAATAGGGTTAGATGAAGTCATGAGGATGTGGCTTTTGTCCAACAGGATTAGTGCCCTTATAAAAAGAGAGACCAGAGATTTTGCTCTTTCTTCACCATGTAAGATGTAGGAGCAGAAGGAACTTTCTTTCCACCCTCTGAAGATTCAATAATTTGAATCTATGAAACAAACTGCCAACAGATTAATAGGAGAAAAGGCATACAAATTTATTAACATGCAAGCACATGCAAGCCACACGAAATATGAAACTCAAAGAAAGACCAGATGGTTGAAGTTTAAATATCTTTTTTTATAGGGGAGAAAGAAGTAGAGGATGTAGGCAATTTTAGAGGAAGAGTAAATATTTTTAGAGGAAGTGAATGGACCCAAAGAACAGAAAATAGCCTGGGATAAAGTTGTTCTGGGTTCTGGAGGAGGTGGACACAAGTTATGGGAAGGTGATGGGCGGTACTGCACTGTGAACAAAGGTTGTCTTATTATGCAAATGAAGTCTCCCAGGTAATAAACATTGTTTTGGAGCAGCCTCCAAATAGGCAATAGTCTGTCTGGATATGGTGATGACTTTGACTTCCCTGGTTGTTTGATGAGATTCCTAGAGAGAGTGTTCAAGACAATTGCATTCCATTTGGAAGAACTCAGTCAGATAAGGGAACTTCGGAGAGAGATGTCCCTGTGTTTGGGAAAGGAAAAAGGTGTGTGGGGGGGACCAGGAGAAGATCAGAGAGAGACCTTAGTTCTGGGGCCTTTCAATCTCCATGTTCAAAGCACTCATCATGCTAAAGTGCCGTATTTTGGGGTATTGTTTTCTGAGCTGAAAGCCAGGAAATGGGCCCTCACTAGAAATCAAATCAGCCAGTACCTTGATCTTGGATTTCCCAGCCTCCAGAGATGTAAGAAATAAATTGCTATTATGTAAACCACCTAGTCTAGTAATTTGTTAGGGAAGCATCAAGGAACTAATACAGATTTTGGTACCAAGGGTGGGGTGCTACTGTAACAAACACCTAAACATGTGGACATTAAAGGCCATTCTGGTGAGATCTCAGAAATGAGAAACAGGTTATTGGAAACTGGAGAAAACTTGTTGTAAAGTGGCAAAGAGCTTTACAGAATTGTGTTTTTCTTCTAGTGTTTTGTGGAAGGTAAGACTTATAAGCACTGAAATTGGTATTTAGCTGAGATTTCTAAGCAAAGTATTGAAGGAGCATTTGGTTTTTTTCTGACTGCTTATAGTAAAATGAAGAGGAGAGAGATGAATTTAAGAAGAAATTGCTAAGCAGAAAGGAACCAAAACTTGAAGATTTGGAAAATTCTCAGCCTATCCATATTGCAAAAAATGAGAAAGATTATTCTTAAGAGAACACTAGGGGTGTGGCTGAATGCTGTTGATAAAGAGATTAGCATGGGTGTGAACCATAGATTTAATCAGCTATGTCAGCAGAAGCCAGGACTAGAGATGGGATTATATCAACAGAAATGCTGCTAGCTGGGACAAAGGGGGGAAAAAACCCAGAACAGAATGAAAGAAGGATTCTGGAGTTTTTAGATTCTCAGGACAGGACAATGGGATTATTTGTCTGTGAACATGCTTTATCTTTGAAGAAAAGGGAATAATGACCCCAAGGCAATTCAGAGATCATCAGGGTTTCCACTCCCACTGCTGGCCCAGGGAGCAGGGCTGGTTCTTGCTCTGTCTTAAAGGGGCCACTGTCTGCAGGCCAGGATGCCGCTGCCCAGTGGTTTAGGGTGAGGCCACCCTTGCAGAGAGTTGCATGGGTGGGCCTTTCCAGCAAGTCAAGGGATGGGATGTCCCTTACAGAGAACATAACTTATTCCAGCATCAATTCTAAAATCTAAAGTTCAAAGTCTCATTTAAATATCATCTAAATTAGCCATGGATGAGACTGCAAGTCTGATTCATCCTGAGGCAAAATTCCTCTCCAGCTATGAACCTGGGAAACCAGACAGGTTATGTGCTTCCAAAATACAATGGTGGGACAGGTATCATAGACATTCCTATTCCAAAAAAGAGGAATCGGAAGGAAGAAGGGGGTGATATGTTCTAAGCAAGTCCAAGATCTAGCAAGGCAAATTCCATTAGATCTTAAGGTTCAAGCATAATCCTTAGGAACCCAGTAAGGAGGCAGCACCACCCCCATGGCTCTGGGGACCTTCCTGTCCTGAGGCTCTTTGTGAAAACCCTTTGCAGTTGAGAAGGGCATTCGTTTTGGAGGGTTGGGGGAGGAATATTAGGGACTGTATGTGTCCCTTTAAAGTTTGTACATTGAAGCCTTAACCCCCAGTGTGATGGTGTTAGGAGATGGGACCTTTAGGAGATAATTGGGGTTATGCGAGGTCATGAAGGTAGGGCCCTAGTCCAGTGGGATTAGGGCCCTTATAAGAAGAGACACCAGTGAGTTTTCTCTCTCTCTCCTCACCATGTGAGGATGTGTTACTGACCCAAACTGGGGTCTGCTCACCCAGTGCAGCAGTCCTAGACACTAGAGCCAAGAGTTGCAGAGGGGCAAAGAGGCATTTTTCTTGTATGGCATCATGCAAGGAGAATAGGCAGCTAACACTTAAGACCTGATGACTTTCAGGTAAGGAGTTTTAAAGGCAGGGGTGCATTTCGGGAAAGCAGAAGTTACAGACAAAATTATAAATCAGTACATGGAAATTATACATTGGCCTGGCGTGAAAAGGCAAGATACACTGAAACAGGGGCTTGCAAGTCAGAGGTGGATTCAGAGAGTCTTTGTTTAGCTGAAAGAGACATTGAGCTGTGTGTGACTCTCTCCTGGCCCCTTGGTGGGAAACTTAGAACAAAAAATGGCCATCAGAGTTCAATTCCTCAGTTCTCCCCTATCTTCATTTTCCATCCAATAGGGGTTTCTGAAAAACAACTCAAGAACATGTGTTAAGATGCCATCTTTTAGTTTCCATGGGAACCAGAGCACCTCATGAGTCTGGCTTGCCTGCAGAATCATTGTTATTACCATTTTCTTGCTCATCGGTCGCCCGTTCACTTTTTCAGGGTAGCCAGGTACCCAGAACTTTCCCTGAAGGGATTCAAGAGTCTCTCTTATTTCCATGCTTAGGAGGGGGCCCCGGCAGGCCCCAAAGAGGGGTCCCGGCTTCATCTCAGACACAGTGAGAAGCCCCTGCCTGCAAGCCAGGAAGCCGGCCCTCTGCAGAAACTGAACAGGCCAGCACCTTCATCTTGGACTTTGCAGCCTCCAGAACTGTGAGAAATAAATTTCTGTTGTTTAAGCCACCCAGTCTGTGGCATTTTGTTATAACAGGCCTAAGAAACAAATGCAGAGCAGCAAGCAGGCGTTGAAGAGAGACGCTCAACAACAGTCAGAAAATTTGTGAAGCTCTTTGGAATTGGTCCCCTTGGAAACCTTCTTGTGGTTGTCACAGCCTTTCCTCCTTACCACCTTCAGGTGTGTGAGGCACAGATGATGTTAATCTGCACGAGACACATCTGACCAGGTGAGACCCAGCAGGCCCTGCCCAGCAACCTCACTAAGCCACTCCCACCCCCCACGCACGCTTACTTAAACCGTCTGCCTCAAACAGTGGTTCCATCCAGCCACCCTCCCTGCCCACGGACTTTGGGGGTTTCTGTTTTTAGGGTTCCTCAGCAATCACTTATTCTGATTTCTTACGCATGCCTTCTCAGCATGTCACTTGATATCTCTTGTCTGTATGAGCCAATGATTAACTTGAAATTCTCTTACTCTAGTTCTGTGGCAACCTGTCCCAGCTTTTATCACTGTTCAAACCTGCTGAAGTCCCAAAGGATCTCAAATCATCTCTTGCAAATCCCTTAAAAAAGGAAGGTGTCTTAAATCAGCTTGGGCTGTTCTACCAAAATACCATAGCCTGGGTGGCATAAGTAACAGACATCTATTTCTCACAGTTTCAGAGGCTGGGAAGTGTGAGGTTCAGGGTCCCTAGTTCCGGTGAGGGCCTCGTCCTGGCTGGTGTCTCCCTGTGGCCTCACGTGGTGGAGAGAAGTAGCTCTGATGTCTCTTCCTCTTCTTATAAGAAGGGGAGCTCCATTGTGGGGGCTCCACCCTCATGACCTTATCTAAACCCAGTCACCTCCCAAAGGCCTTACCTGCTAATACCGTCACATTGCAGGTTGGGCCTTCAACATATGAATTTTGGGAGGGACACAGTCCGTGACAAGAGGCTTGGGGAGGTTGAGGATTTTGAGGCATACAGCAGTTTTTCCTTTCACAACATCTATCCAGAAAACTGCTCCCCCATGCATTTTTTAACTAATTAAACCCTTTACAGCCTATTTGATGGCAGCATTCATGAAAGAATTCTTTTGAGCCTTTGATAAGACTCGGTGGGTACACCAGTATGCAAGAGAAGCAGCATCTGAAAACAGAGATGTGTTTTGATATTCCTTTTACTGGTTTTAATGATAATGGCCATTTACCTCCTGAAAAGAGGAGGCTGTGCATATTAATGAAGAAAGAATCTAAGAGGGTGAGATTCTAGTTTTGTGTAATCAAAGGATAATATTCATTAACTGGTTCCAAAAATAACAGCCAACTTAATGGGCTTGTAGGGAGAAATGTTGCTTGACTTTAAAGAGATTTGTAAATACTTAAAAGATGAGAAAGATTGAAGAACAATGAGGTTTATTATCCTAGTAACTAGCAAATTAACCTTCTCAGAATTTATTTTTTTGGCAGGAGATAACTTCTTTCTTTCCTTTTTAGAAAATGATAACTTTTAATTGCTGGTAATTTCTCCTGGGTCAAGGCCTTAAAAGGACAAAATAGTTTTCTTCCTTTTGGGAAAATAATAAAGCCCTTACAATGTTTCTGTTTCATTTCACGGCTGCCCACCTAAGAATGTAGTTCATCTGGCTCTGGTAAACATTTCCTGAATGACTTCATTGTTTGAATGTTTTCCCCTCCGTTCACAGGAAAGGGAGATGTCTTATCCAGAAAGGCTCTCTTTGTCAATGGATAGTGTTTTTATCTAGTTTTGTTTTAGAGGAGAAAAATAATGCTGCTTATAAAGGATCTCAGAACCCGAAAGGAATTTAGAAATCATAATTCAGCTTCGTTATTTCAAGCCGAGGTGACTGAGAGCGAGAGGAGAAACCTGCCAATTAGTGAAAAGTTGGAACTAGACGAAACTAAGGCTCTGCGGCCTCCAGCTCAGCGCAGCTTCCGACCTACCACCCTGGCCTCCTTCCCCGTTGGGTGGGTCTTTTTCAGCCTCTGTTTCATCCACGGTAAAGGACAAGGAAACAAAGAACAAATCTTCTCATGGAAACAAAGAGCAAATCTTCTCATGGCAACGTTCATACAACAGTCCTCCTTTGAGCCTTCTCAAAGACGTGTGAGACGTGTCCCCGGGCAACAGGGGTCTTGGCCTCTGGAAAAGTTCCACAAACACCTGGTGAGCAATTTCTTTGAGCCAGACACTGTGTAGGTCTCGGTGTAGGTCAGATGGGCATTCACATAGCAGCCGGTGATTGCCATGTGAAGAGAACATTCTTGCTTAGACTCTTCTGGAAAAAAGAAAAAAAAAAGGAATAAAAGAAAATTCTGACAGCGACTCTCGTCTGTGAAGGTCTCTGTTAGTCCAGTGGGACGTGATAGGGACTTATTATGCCTCAGAATGCGGAGGTACGTGCACATGGAAGGAGAGAAACATTAGTGAGTCTGAGCAAACTCGCAGGGTTGACCTTCCTCTTTGAGTGAGCCCGCGTGAAGATTCTCTGGGTGTCACCTTGTCACCTGCCACTCGTTTTTCTCTGCATTAGGGCCCAGCAGCACGCTGACCCTTGACTTTGCGACTTGCCCACGCCTGCCTGGTGGGAGAGGCTTCCTCGCTGTGCGTTTACAGCTGACGTGTGACCTGGAGTCAGTCATTCCTAATGACCGGGGCTGTCTGTTTTTTAAGTGTTATCACTAGTTGCAGAATTTGTCGAATGAAAAGTTGTTTTCGTGCAAGGGGAAGGACACAGGCCTTTTAAAATCTGGTGTAGGGAGGGAAAAGTACCTTTTTCTCCACGCATCCTAGCTTCATGGCCGACACCCTTACAACAAAAGACAGATTAACAAAAGAAAAACACACAAGTCTATTTCATAGAAGTTTTGTGTGACGCAGGAGCCTTCCTAAGGAAATGAAGACCCAAAGAAATGGTTAAACTGGTATATTTTTTATGCTGGGTTTGATGAAGAGTGGATGGTTGTGGAGAAATATGATAGGACAAAGAGTGTGATTTAATGGTAATAAACTGGGGGACTTAGCAAGGCCTCTTGTTCAGGTTCTCTGTGACCCTTTGTGTTCAGAGATAAGGAAGTTTCTTTCCTCCCAGCATAGAGAGGGCACCTCTCACATAAGGGTCTTAAAAAAAAAATTTAATTGACAAGTAAAAACTGTATAGACTTATGGTATACAGCATGGTGTTTTGTTACATGTATACATTGTGGAATGGCTAAACCAAGCTATTTAACACCTGCATTTACCTCATATATTTATCATTATTGTGGTGAGAACATTTGAGATCTACTCTCTCAGCACTTTTAAGTATATAAGATATTGTTATTAACTGTAGTCACCATGATGTACAACAGATACCTGGAACTTATTCCTTTTGTCTAACTGAAATTATGTGTACTAAGGCCAACATCTCCCTTCCTCACCCACTCCCCAGAGCCTCTGGTACCCACCAGTCTACTACCTGCTTCCCTGCGTTCAGCTTTTACACTCCACGTATAAATCAGATCATGCAGTGTTCAAGTCTCTGTTCCTGGCTTATTTCATTTAACATAATGTCCTTTAGGCTCATTCATGTTGTCACAAATGACAGGATTTTCTTCTTTTTTAAGACTGAATAGTATTCCACTGTGTGTGTGTGTGTGTGTGTGTGTGTCTGTGTGTGTGTGTGTCTGTATGTGTGTGTGTGTATCAGATTTTCTTTATTTATTCACATGAGGGTCTTATGACCTAGTTCAGGGGGGGAAGGTCAGAAAATCCTTCCTAGGCTTTATGACCTGCTGCAGGGGAGAAGGGCCGTAGGAAGGTGAGAGTGACCTTCCTGCCGCTGTCACTTTCTCAAATGCCAAGGTGCTCTATTTTGGGGTAGCACATCACTGGGGTGGCTGGGATCTCATCTCTGTATTGGCATCTTAATTCCAAGCACTTACAAGTTGAGGTAAGGAGGCCCTGTGTGCATCTTTCCACTCAAGGATTGGTAACCTCTTGGCCGGGAGGGGTGGCTCACGCCTGTCTGTAATCCTAGCACTCTGGGAGGCCGAGGCGGGCGGATTGGTTGAGGTCAGGAGTTCGAAACCAGCCTGAGCCTGAGACCCCGTCTCTACTATAAATAGAAAGAAATTAATTGGCCAACTAATATATATAGAGAGAGAAAAAATTAGCCGGGCATGGTGGCGCATGCCTGTAGTCCCAGCTACTCGGGCGGCTTAGGCAGCAGGATTGCTTGAGCCCAGGAGATTGAGGTTGCTGTGAGCTAGGCTGACACCATGGCCCTCACTTTGGCCTGGGCAACAAAGCGAGACTGTCTCCACAACAACAAAAAGGATTGGTAACCTCTTTAGTCAACATAGCTGAGGTTCCAGATGAGCTCTTTCTAATAGGAATTTTGAAAAATTTGTGGGCAATAAAGGAAGGCTGGCTGCCTTACTCACCATAGCCCAGCTGGTTTTGTATTTAAAGCTCTTAATTCAAAAGGCAATGTTGAGGTATTTAGATAATTTTTATAGGGCTAAGTACCAAGTTAAAGTGACATTTAAACCCTGTGTCCAGGAACACAGAGACAAAGAATTTGCAATGCAGATATAAATTTAATCAGTGCTTGGAAGATGAAGGGTTTGCCCGTGACATGTGGAATGAATTCCTATGAGATGGCAGGTGGTAAGAAAAAGTGCAAACTCCAGGGTTTATTGTCCCCTCAACTGTGAGAGTATTGGACTGTTGGGCGATGCTGAAATCAGCGGCCAGGAGGAAGGGCATTGCTCTTGAAGCAGTAGGAAATGCTGTCTGGGTTTAATGTAAATATAATTGTTCGTGAAAGGAAAGCATGAGCACACCCACGTAGCAGTCATCAGTATGAACTGGCCAACTGCGCGAAGAGCTTTGTGGGCCCAACTTTGAGAACCGCTGATTTGTGGAAAGCCTGGCACGACCAGATGATCGCCCCACTTTAAAGAAGGCAATAAAGAGTTGGCAGCAAGGATATGTAATTTAGACACGCACAAGATTTATGCGTTAGGTGGCAGATTAAATATGTTTAGGATGGGCTACCTGCTTTGTGGGGCGAGAGCAAATGAAAACGTAGAGTCCTCATGCAAAAATCACGAAGAATTTCAAGATGGCAACGGCAGAGCATTACACCAAGCACAGGGCCCTCAAAGCATGCAGCCCCGTGTAGTTATGTAGAGCACGTGCCCGTGAGCCCTGCAATCCTTCTGCCTCAGCCTCTGGAGTAGCTGGGACTATAGGCATGCGCCACCATACCCGGCTAATTTTTTCTATTTTTTAGTAGAGACAGGGTCTCACTCTTGCTCAGGCTGGTCTCAAACTCCTGAGCTCAAGTGATTGGCCTGCTTCAGCCTCCCAGAATGCTAGGATTATAGGCGTGAGCCTATTATGCCCGGCTGTTACCTTGCTTTTAAAATTGAGATACTTTATGCATATGCATACTTTACAGTTACAATTTTTGGTTTTGCTACTTTTATAAATTTAATTGTCATTCTTCCTGTCGCTAGCCACTGTGATCTGGAAGAGAAACACCTATAATATTAAACCTTGATGTAACCTGGTATGATGGAGGGTGGGAGGGACGTCTCACCAGGGAGATGCTTTAGACTGAAGGAGGTGAAGGAGGCCCGATGGCACCTGCCATTCATGCGTGGTCCAACACACGTATCGGTACTTGACCGAGCTGTTCCTGGAAACAGAACACAGCAGGCTCCTGTGAGCTGGTGCATGTTTATCTTAATTACAGAACTGGTGGCATTTGTCCCCACTCAGCTCTGTTTTCTGTAGGACTATCAAATTTTGTTTACCAACAGAGCCGCAGTTAGCCCATACCTTTGTGGGAATCAGAGCAAATCCCCTGGGCTGGTTCAGCCCTCACTTACCACCCATTGTGTGGAGTGTGAGTGGCCACAGTCCCTTAGAGCATGCTCAGTGTCCCATAGAGGGGCCTCACCTTTCTCCTTCCCCCTTTTCAAAACTTCTTTTTTCTGTGGTTTTTTATTTCCAGGGCCTTCATTTTATGGAATGACCTAATATTATAACTTGACAAATAAATTCAAACCAAGATGTTAATAGCAGTAGTTGTTCCAGGCATGCTATTATATTGCCAGTGTTGTTTTCACTGTCCAGAATACTGTTTCCTTACTTTGCATATGGTAAAATTCCCTTTTCATTTTGCAAAGGTGAACTCTAATATCAGTTACTCTCTGAAAAATTTCCTGACTCTCTCAACGGAGTTAGTTCTTTCTTTCTTGGAATGCTTATAGTACTTGGTGTATTCACCTATTTTTATATTTCTTACATTGCTTAATAAATATTTACATGTCACTATCCCCGGGGCAGTGTTACTCTTGTTGCATACCCATCTTGTGGGTCATTTTTTAGACATGAACAGGTGCTCAACAAATAAATAATTCATGAGTCGTGGTATGGAATGAACTGATCAGTCAGACTTAGCACCTACCCTGGTGCATTTCACCTAAACAGGGGGTCCCAAAGACCCCTTGCTAAAGCAGCTGATCAGAGTGTGGACAGCTAGAAGGACTAAGCCCCCGTGGCCCCAGGCCTAGAGCCTACTTGATGCTTTGCCTCCCATTCATGGCTAGATCATGAATTAGAAAGAACTCTACGAAGAGTGATTTGATCCCAGTTCCTGGCTTTTTACTTGAGTTTCAGAAGCAATGGGAAGCTCCAAATAGATGCCAGCAGATCCTTTCGTTCCTGGATTTGAGGGAAATTTGCATTTTATGTTTATTCCAATGTGTGACTGAGCAGGAGGTGCCATCTATGAGGTGACATGCCAGGCGCTGTGAGAGACACAAAGGAGTATCCAAAAGCAGCTCCAAGGAGGTCAGATCTCACCAGAGAGATAAATATATAACAGGACATACTGCCTGAGAGGTCAGAAATCACCACTGACTTTGGTGACCAGAGCAGTCTTCACACGAGCTGATTTTGAGCTGCATCTGGAATGATGAGTTGGATTTGTTCATCCAATAAACAGATATTGATCTAACATGACCCATTCTTTCTTAGGCATGGGAATATAAAGATTGCTCAGTTGTCAGTATACTTGCATCAATTCCTAACTTTTTAGGTGGTAGAGCCTCTAAAAGTAATAGAGCTCTTTGCCCAACCTCATAATTTGGGTCAAAATCACAAAATGACTAAATGGGCTAAACAATGTATCAGCCAGGTGTCAGTATAGACAAAAGGAAACAGGTTCCATATGTTGAAAAAAGGTGTTTTAATAGAAACGTTTATCGGGGAAAGTTTAAAGGAAGAATTTTATCAAATATCTTGTTTTTCTGTCTTTTTGGAAAAAAATCTATCAAGAAGAGCACTGAGGGTGAAACCCCAGGCAAGACCAACATTAAAAACACTTATTGGAGGAGATGGGTCAGAAAAAGCATTTTTGACTTGAAGCAGAAGCCATTTATCAAGTTTCTCAAACATGATTGAGCAGGTTGTTGTTGCTTTTGTTTTCAAAACTGGTTTACTTTTAAAGTTATATTGTGTCCATTCAAGGCCACTTACTTACAGCCATTTCTGCTACATTTGTTCAGCAGTTCTCCAGAGAAGTTCAGGCTGTGAGGCCGAAAGGTTTTACGTGGTATAAATGTAGCACCTTTAGAAGAAGCTGAAATGTGGGCAAGATGCTTGGTTTGTCAGAGCAGGTCTAACGGGTCAGACTGGGTCCTGAGGAATGGTGTGTGGGGGATGTCTGTTGCGGGAACATGTACAGCTAGTGTTACAGCTCTTGACCAGGGAAAGACCAAGCGGCACACTAAGAGTCGGAGAACAGCCTATTCCTCCCAAGCAGGCTCAGCACAGCTAGTGTTACAGCTCTCTTCCCGTCTTCTGATCTTCTTCCCCCTTCCTTGGTCTCCTCCTGCTTTTATACCCTTGGTAGGACTCCAAAAGCGTCCAATCAACTACAAGCTTTAACATCCAATCAGCATCAAACTTTAACATCCAATCAGCAATAAGCTTTCAAAAATTACCCAATCAGGATCATGCGAGCAGCACAGCTGAATGACAGGAGGCAGCCAACAGGGCGAGGACAGCGGATGTCAGCACACAGGCCAGAAGCAGGTGGCAGCACATGGGCCGGGCAGCATTCCAGCAGTGGGCCCTGGGGGCTCTACCGAGGGGCTGGCCCCAGCACCGTGCCCTCCTACCGGCCTCAGGCAGCGCTGTGGAGTGATGGATAGGTGGCAAGTGGGCCACGTCCCTGCACTCAACGTTTTCCACGTCAGTCCATCAACAAACTCCACTGTGCTCGAAATTCAAGACTTTAAATAAGGTAGTAAAATGCCCACGCTTCTTTTTTCTTCCTTTGGGAATATTTGGGATTGTTGTAATCTCTGAATCCTATTCTTCTCCCCTGATGTTCCCACCTGAAGTATACTCCCGACAGACATTGAATCTATGGCCCATCACACCACAGCGTCAGAAGCACTCATTATGGGATGCTAGGGGGTAGAGGCATAGGGACGGCAAGCACCTTTGTTAAAAGGGAGTTTTTATGATTGCTCAGTCAGATCTCTATTTCTAATCCTGGGTAAAAACAGTCAATAAGTATCAATTGCACAATATCATGTTATATGCAACAAGTCTCCAGCTAGAAACAAAGAAATCACTTAAAACACTGTTGTCCTTTGAAGGTTTTTATAATCGGTTTAATGAATGTGGCTTAATTTCAGTCACTCAGAAAATTATATCTTTTTATTAATCCCTATATTTATGTTTATGCTTGATGCAGAGAATGACATTTGTTTAGTGACACTGTCTACAGATGATGAGCTTAGGTGTAGCTGGCTTTCAGAGAGAAGCCTGTCATAAGATAGAAGACCATGAAGTGGCTTTGCATTTTTATGTTTGGAAGCACTTGTGATGCTGGACTTGTTTTATGTGCAGTGCACTTAAAAGTGCATTTGTGTTCCTCTGGGCTTGCAGGGGAGATAACAGCTCCTTCCCTGCAAGTCCAAGGGTGCCCCAACGTGCCATTTCCATTTTCCTAGTCCAGGGAGATAAATGTAGCCTGGTGCTTGGGCAGTCTTCCAAAGGACTCATATCTTGTCTTTGCTTACAAAAAAAAAAAAAAAATCAGCCCACTCTATGAAGAGATGCTTGTCTTTTGAAAACGTCCCTAACAGCCCTGAGTGCTTTTTTCGTATCTCTCTCCGGTCAAAATGGTTGCAATTTGAATTTTGCCACAGTAAAATTCATTTCCTGACTGTGGTGCTGTCCAGATTGACTTTATCACATTCACAGTCCTGTCAAGTGATAGCATGGGTTGGTTGAGAGCAGCAGGAAGTGAAAAGGAAATGAGAAGTGCAATATTTGATAATCACACAATCAGCATTTTGCTTTAGAAATAACGTTCGGAAGGGAGGAGTATGATGGGCTGGATTAGAGCAGGGGTCTTGAGGCCCAAGCCCACTGCTGCTGCTTCCTAATTGTGCAGCTTCAGGCTCCGAGAAGTTAAGAAGTCACTGGTTTCCTCTTCTGCAGGATGAGCTGTGTGCACATTGCACTTGCTGAGCACAGCCCTCCGTAAACGGTACTTCTCCCTAATACGCTTAAAGAGGTATGAAGACATAATGAAGGCATTTGTCACAAAGAATCACCCTCTGTGCTTGTGAAGCTGCACTAGCCTATTTGGTAGGGCCGGCATAGTCCCATCTGTCATTCATTCACGGAGCCTCCCAAATCCTTGATGAGCTAAGCCAGGGGATAAATCCAAACATTAATTTAACAAATATTCATTAAGCATCAGCTGTGTACTGTTGGACCGTGCCAAGGGGCGTGGAGACTGCAAATATGAAAGATGTGGCAACAGTGGCGAACAGCCTAACTTGAGCAGGGAACATGGCAAACAGCTACGCTGTGTGTGCACGAGGAGTGTCAAGGTGGTTTGGAAGTCGTCAGAGATGGCTTCTTGCAAAAGGTGAGATTGGAGCTGGGCATCGAAGAAAGGTGGGAATTCCAGGCAAGGCACTTCAGGCAACATGAAAGGCTTAGTATAATTCCCCACACTTACACACAAAGTGGTGGTTACTTATTTCCTGTTCCCACAGGCCCACCGTGTTCTTATGACACATTAGTATCTCCTTGCTGGAAACAAGAAACAGACTTGGTGCAGGCTGCTCTCCCACACTCATAGGGAGGGCACAGTCATTGACCGTGAACTTGAGCAAACCTAGTGGGGATAAGGCCAAGTCTGATGTCTTCCACGCTAAGAAAGTTGCTGGTTACAAACTCAGTTGGAAGTCAGGAGAGGATTCTCATTACCATTGGTGAGTCCTTTGATTTCTTTCACCTTTTACAGACACCGGCCAACCTGTTAAGTTTTCAGGTTGTATGTGGGACCTATTTCAAAATTGAGAGACACTAGGAAAAAGGACATTTCACCAAGACTGGCTAGCTCTATAGCTTTGGGTGTCACCTCAGCTCAGGTTCTTGAGAGCCCACCGGTCTACACCCCGAGACATTGGGTGTACAACATGATTTGTTTTTAGTTTTTATTCTACGTAGGGCCTGCTGGACACCAGAGCAGTGGGGATGGTCCTTGGAAACTTAACTTTTCCTTCCACACCATGAGCTGATGCACTTCTGAGAGTCTGCCTCTGCCTTAGAATAGAAACGCTGACTATCTGGAAAACCATGAGCCTACACTCAAGGAATGGGCCTGCCCCAGTTTCTCAACTCCCAGCCCTATACTCAAGACATTTTGAGTCTCTTGCTCTAATATGTTACTGCTGCATTATTTCCTTATACCTGCAACTTTTTTCAGTTTATTTAGTCTGTGTAATGATATACTCTTGCCCTCCCTGGCCAGCCACATCCCCTCCCCTGTGCTACAGAGAATCCAACAAAGGGGGCCTTGCTTGTCAACTGGGCTTTTAGATTCTGATGCATTAGGTAGAAAGGAAGCAGTTCTGCAAGCGACTTTCTACATGGTGAACAGCTGCAGAATAAAAGGAGGCTTCAGCATTATCAGACTTTCTCGTGCTCACCAGGTGGGAAGAGTAACAAAAATACTTCAAAGCATGCTGTTAAAACTGTGTGCCTATTTGACCCGGATTTGTCTTTCTTTCAGCCTTTTCCCGCATTGCCAATGTGTAGTCCGACAGCACGGTTGAGAAGGAGAATTTGTAGGAAAGAGGGTGATTGTGATTCTTTGCAGGGTGTGTTGTGACAGTTCCGATCAGAGCGTAGACGGTATAAATTGACACACTGGTGTCCAGCTCAGACATCACAGCAGCCAGTTGCCCTCCCCTGAGGGGGTCTTTGCTCCCCCTCAGCCTTCGAAAGTCAGGAACGTTAAGGAGGGTATTTTGGTCATGCAAAGTGCAGCTTCAGCTTTCACCTCTGTGATTAGAGGTAGTAACATCGCCTTGCTACTTGTGGCTTCTGTGTGATTCTAAGGGAATAATGTCTGTGATAATACACAGAAAAAAATAAAGTACATACACAGAAAAAAATAAAGTATAGCACATCTCTCATTAAAGAGTGTAAGGAATTTCTTGTCCTGCAAATGAATCTAGGACAAATTTGAAATTGAGCATTGGGCTTGTAAGTGCAACTCCCTCTCCCTCTCAAGTGGACCTTCCCCCTCCTAGCCGCCCCCAGCTCCTGTAATGCCTTATTCTAGGAATGATTGATCATTGAAACTTAGCCCACCCCAGGCAAAAAGTCTGCATGCCTTGTGAGCTGCGACTTTGGCATGATGAGATACCTGGTTTTTGCTCAATTAAAAGTGTTAATCAAATGCCCGCTGGTATCTGGTGCTCAGCCAGGCACAGGCCAGTTAGGGGTTCTGTGTCCAGAGGCTTGTCCTTCAGGAAGGGCAATAAAGCAAAGACAAAGTATTATACAACGAGGAGACCGGTGACACATGTAGTAACAAATGCAGCTAAAAAAAAGAAAAGAAGACAAATTATTTGTACTACAGGAGAATCAAGGAAGAATTTATGAAGGGTTGAGGGTGGGTAAGAGTTAGATCAGGGATTACAGACTCAAATGCTCTCAGAGGGCCAGGCAGGTAGCAACCTCGTGAGTAAATCAGGCTTCTGTAGTACTGAAGGGAGTGGTGGTGTCTAGGGCAACCTGGAAAGGCAGACCCAGAGTGGGCAGATCTTCTATTTCACGAGAACCTAGAAGTCTACTCTTTTCTGTGAAATCTCCCAATTTTTGACAACAAATAAAAGCAAACTAAGATCTCATAATGGTTAACACACACACACACACACACACACACGCGCACACACAATCACACAGTAGTTTACAGCCTCTGCCATGAATGTTGGGGGATGAATCCAAGCACCCCAGGCTTAGAGTGGAAAGTCTTGCACATGGACAAGAAACTCAAGAGGTTCACAGGAAGCTAGACCCTTAAGTGCATGGGGGGCATTGTGGGAAACCTACCTGGAAGGCAAGTCAGGAGACCCTGAGTGCCAGACAGAAAGTTTGAAATTATCCTGTTAGAATGAAGGTTTTTGAGCAAGAGAGTAGGTTTGCCAGATGGAAGAATAATCTGGAGTGCTCTAAGAGATGCAATCGATCAAAGAGAGCCAGACACCGTACCGCCATATTATTAATACACACCACTCACTGTGCTATATGTTTTACATAAGATAACAAACTAAGGTCGAAGTAGGTATTGTTAATTATCTTCACTGAATGCATGAGAAAATGGGGGCTACTGGGAGTCCCCCGAGATCATACAGCTAGGGATAGAGGAGCCAGAACTTGAATTCAGGGACATTTGATGCTAAGGCCTGGATACTTAACCCCTCTGGCATACCCCGATTCGAAAGAAAGAGAGGAAAATGAGAGCGAAATCTATTCTTTCTTTTAATCTAGTCACTTTATCTTTCTGTAATTTCACACCAGATACTAAAAAATCTGAGAGCATGGATAGATAGAGCCTTCAATTCAACCAGACAGGCTTGATGTTAAGAAGGAATCTGATGTTTGAGGTGAAGCGTTCCATCAATACAATTCTCCACGGAAACAGCGGGAGATCGTCCTGAGAATGCAGTGCTGCCGTGCAGTGGCTGCCTTCCCGCAGGGCGAGGCTGATCTCTTAGAGCACGGCGGCGACGTAGTCATTCAGTGTCCATCACCGACTATGAGATGACTTCAAGTTTACTGGTTCTTTCAAGGTTATGACCCACGGTTCTTTATTCTGAGAGAAGACCGTGGGCAAGCTCTTGCCCCAAAGCCAGGCCTGGTACATTGTTATGCTCCTGGCCTGTGGCAATAGGGATGTTAAATGTTTACAAATATGTCTAATGTGTACGACATGTCATTCTTACTTATTTGGATGCTAAGATCTGCCTCAGTTCTAGAATTTCTTAGTTCTCTGAAAATGAGCTGAGGTGGGGGATGTTTTGCATTGATAAGTAATGCTATCTTCCCAATAACTTCATGCATAACCTTATTTTTTTTTTCAAATGTGGGCGACCTAGGTGTTACCTTTGCTTGTCCATTGGGTGAACGGGTCTTTCAATAGGTTATTTCCTTCGCCTTGTGCTGTGCTGCCTCTACCCCTCATTCTGAAGCAGACGTTGGTTCACATGGCTTGGAGCTGACTTTTGGAGCAGGACAGAATATATAAAATAGGGCTGCCATGGGAGAGGTGGGGCATCTGGCAGTCATGCCATGCTGATTTTCCAGCAGAGAAACAAAGAGGAGGACAGTTCCATGGCATGTACAAAATGTGAAATTGTGCTCACCACGTATGTCTTTACGTGTGTTGTGTTGGTTTTACTGTGAATCTCACCTGCGCTCCCTCAACAATGTGGGCATACCGGCTTCCTTCAGTGCAAAGCCTGAGCCTAGACACTTTATTTGACAGGGAGAGATTGCTCAGGAATTGACGACAAAGGTTGGGAAAATGACGGGGACTTTTACTGAGTTTAAAACAGACTGTATTGGTCTCTTTACCCTTTTGGGAGGGAAAAGGCATTGATTCTACTGTTATTTAATGTTTTCTTGAGTGTAAAAAAATGTAGTTTGGCCGGACGCGGTGGCTCACTCCTATAGTCCTGGCACTCTAGGAGGCCGAGGTGGGAGAATTGCTTGAGTTCAGGAGTTCGAGACCAGCCTGAGTGAGAGCGAGAGTGAGGACTGCCCCTCCCCCATCTCTAAAAAAAAAGATGTAGTTTGTAAGATTTAGGAAGTTAAGTGCTTAGTACTGAAGGCAGTAACTCTGGATGGTGGCCATCCAAACGGGAGTGTGCTGTCGCAGGTAACTCTGGCAGCTAGCATGGCTTTAGGTAACCTACAGTTTACCTGCTGTGTATGGACTAAAGGCCATAACCTGGGGAGAAAGGAAAAAGGCAACATCCAGCTACCCTCGGTGCTTTCTCCACCCTGGATAAACAAACAGCCTCCTCTCCTTTCAACAAACACACACCCATCAAGCAGGCTGACTCATGCTTACGGCTTTTGAGCATGAAATATAAGTGATGCCTGAGCTCTAAGATGATACCTTGAACAAAGAAGAGTTCTTTACTCTTCCGGGAACCCTGACTTGCAGTAAAAAAAAAAAAAAAAACAACAAAAAAAGCCCACCTACCTCAACTCTGTTTTGCATGAATAAAAAATTTCTATGTCAAAGTCAAATGAATTGGCAATATTAGCAGTTTGTTTAAAGCAGACAGTCAAATAGCCTCACCCTGAAGAGGCTCAGGGAAATGAAGTGGCCTGGCCTCGGGGGTAGTTAGACTGCACCCGACGGGGATTATTTCATTTGCTCGTTAGCCCTGCGCAGCTTGCAAAAAAACGCACCTGTGAAAACCAACGCCAGGTTTTGGTAAACTGGTCCTAAAAGTTATTGAACTAAATAGATTTCTGGGGCACCAGAAAGTTCCATGATTCCAAGCTTGATTTTTAAGAATATATTAAAGGGTCTATATGAAATAGAATAAAAAATGAAGATGTCTTTGAATTCTAATGTCTAAAACAAAAGAACAATTCTTCCATTTTAGCGTGTTGGCACTTGGCTTTTCTTAATGCAGTGAGCGTGTGAACCCCTAGCAGGCACTTTTAGGCAGTGGAGAAAGCATGTTTCCCTCTTCTGAAGAATTTTCTGTGATTGTAATAGTTTGGAGCAATGTAGTAAGCACTCCAAATATATATTTTTGGAACAGAGAAAGCTGCTAATTCTATCTGGGAACATCAGAAGGACTTCCTGGGGCTGAGGTGACCCATGGCTCAGATCCGTGCTTGACAGTAGGAAGCTGTCACTCGACAAAGAAGGGTGGTTGGCAACTTTTATGCTGTATGTGCTAAACAGCCTCGTAACTTGGATTTGTTTGCGTGATTCATTCTCCTATTTTCTCACTCCTCTCTGTGCAGTCTTATTCCTGCTTCTGTATCCTCTGATTAAAAGCTTTAAACTTTCCATCTCGTCTCACCCTTTTATTCATTCAGCTCTCAGACACTTACTAGGAGTCTGCTTTCGTGGCTCCCTTGTTCCTGGGGAAAGCATTGTGCTAAACATAAGATTTCTACAGATTTCCTTAGTCATTCTCACTTATGGTCAAGAAATCCCCAAATCTTGCTTGTTAGTTTCACATTGCTCATTCATTCAAAAATTCAGTGCTGAAAAATAGAAAGCATTTTATCAGCTAAGGTTCTGAGGTTATAAGCAACAGACACTGGCTATCGGAAACAAGAAGAAGAGTTCATTGAAGGGATGTGGTACATGAGGCAGATGGTGCAGTAGCCTTCCAGAGATGCCCACTTCTGAGTCTCTGAAACCTGTGAATATGTTACCTTACATGGCAAAAGGGGCTTTGCAGATAGGATGAAGATCCTGAAGTGGGGACAGTGTCCTGGATTTCCCAGGTGGAGTCAATGTCACCACAGGGGTCTTTGGAAGAGGCATGCAGGAGGGTCAGAGTCAGAGAAGATATGGTGACTGACGTCTATGAGACAGGGATTTGAAGATACTGCTGGCTTTGAAGATGGAAGAAGGGGCCACAAGCCAAGGAATGCAGGTGGCCTCTAGAAGATGGAGAAGACAAGGAATGAATTCTCCCCTAAGGCCTCCAGGAGGAACAGAGCCCTGCCAACCCCTTGGTTTTAGCACTTGTGGCCTCTACCACTGGGAGAGAGTAAATTGTGAATGTATGTGTGTGTGTGTGCGTGTGTGTGTGTGTGTTTTAATTGAGGTGAAATTCACGTAACAACTATTTTAAAGCAAACAATCCAGTAGCATTCAGTACATTCGCAATATGCAACCACCACTCTATCTAGTTCCAGAACATTTTCATGACACCTAAAAGAAACTTCATACATATTAAGCAGTTGCTCCCCATCCCTTTCTCTCCCACCCCAACCCCCCAGGTATCTACTAATCTATGTTCCATCTCCACGGGTATATCTATTCTGGATATTTATTATAAATGGAGCCATAGGATATATGACTTTCTGTGGCTTGCTCCTTTCATTTAACATAATATTTCAAAGTCCATCCATGCTGTAGCACCTATCAGTACTTTATTCCTTTTTATGGCTGAATAATATTCCATAGTGTGTAAATACCACAGTATCTTTAGCCATTTACCCATCGGTAGACATATGAGCTGTTTCTGTCTTTTGGCTGTTGTGAATAGTGCTGCTATGAACATGCGTGTATGCATACTAATTTTAGCATCTTTTTCCAGTTCTTTGATGTATATATACCTAGGAGTGGAATTGCTAGGTCATGTGATAATTTAGCTTGTTGAGGAAACACCAAGCTGTTTTATGTAACAGCTGAACCATTTTACATTCCCACCAGCAACATACAAGGCTTCCAATTTCTTCTTATCCTCACTAACACTTGTTATTTTATGTTATTTTTTTATTTTTATTTTTTGAGACAGAGTCTCACTTTGTTGCCCAGGCTAGAGTGAGTGCCGTGGCATCAGCCTAGCTCGTAGCAACCTCAAACTCCTGGGCTCAAGCAATCCTACTGCCTCAGCCTCCCGAGTAGCTGGGACTACAGGCATGCGCCACCATGCCTGGCTGATTTTTTCTATATATATTAGTTGGCCAATTAATTTCTTTCTATTTATAGTGGAGACGGGGGTCTCGCTCTTGCTCAGGCTGGTTTTGAACTCCTGACCTCGAGCAATCCGCCCGCCTCAGCCTCCCAGAGTGCTAGGGTTACAGGCGTGAGCCACTACGCCTGGCCTATGTTATTTTTTTTAAGTGTAGCTATCCTAGTAGGTGTGAAATGATACCTCACTGTGAGTTTTATTTGCATTTCTCTTATGACTAATGATGACAAGCATTTTTTCGTGTGCTTCTTTGGCCATTTATATATCATTTTCAAAGACTATTTTTTTATTGGGTTGTCTTTTTTGTTAAGTTGTGAGAGTTCCTTATATATTTTGGTTGCTAGATCCTGAATGATATTGTTTAAGCCACTAAATTTGTGGCAATTGGTTACAGCAACAATAGGAAATTAGTACTGGGGAACTCATGGAATTGAAAGAAAACCAATTTGTGAAAAAGGATAGCAGGAATGTATGATGTGTCTGTTCCAATTGTTTCAATTCTTGTATCCCTGATTTAAGAGGGGAGAGTGGCTATTATACCAGTTAGTGTTCAATCTCTAGGTCAAAAGGAGGCAAGCTTTCTTGATTGTTAGTACCACTAAGACTGCATGTAAAAGAAGTAGAGATGCCATAACAAAAAGAAGAGCAAATAGATTTTGGGAAGGCAAAAACAATAAGAATACACTCTAGGCATACAAAGAAGGTAATACTAAAGAATAATACATTAAATCTTATAAAGTCTAAAAGCCTCTCACAGTTCAAGTGAGAAATCTGGAATTATAAATGAGGAAGACGTACCAGAGGACAAACACCAGTAAAAAGACGAAGGAGGTTTAGTAGATAGATGCCACAGACAATATCAATAGAAGCATACTATTTGAGAAAAGGGAGGTGATAATCCTATTCTTTACTGGTCATACCACACTTCAGGTGAAGAATGCCACTTTGTGCTCCATACCATTAGAGGCAAAACAGACCACGTGCAGAGGTGAGAAGCCAGGAGGCTGGAACCATGCCATTGGAGTAATGGTCACAGAAATGGTCAGAAGGGTGTTGGGGGAAGTCCAGGATATAACCAGGAAAACCATGTTAAATACGGGTAGAGTTTATCATGCAGCTTTAATTCTGTGCCTTCTTCCTTCTTTGAGAAAAAAACTCTGGTGAGTCATCCTTCTCTTCCTGGTACAGTGAGGGAGACACCCTTACAAAAGGAGGTTTCCTTTATAGATGTAAATTTCCCTTACAAAAGGAAAACTTATACTCTGTTTTTAGAACTCCTGTGTCTGTGGTTTCTCAAAATAATCAGCTCAAAATAATCCTTATAACAAAAAGGCATCTTTGGGTTTGGAATATTCTGGTCTCATACACACTCTTCCTTCTTTAGGATTTTGTGATCCCTCCCTGCCTCTTACAGGCGTCTGAGTTTGGGATTGCTGGCTCTTCCTACTGCCACTTCAGCTGAAACATTGGTTGGAGTGGAGATGGGAGGATCACAGGACTGGAGACAAGCTGGGTTGGGGGGTTGGTCAAAGGATGCCAGGACGTTTATCCTCTGGCACAAAGGAAGCAAAGCTGGTAGTATAGAGCAGTGGTCTCCAAACCAGGACTGTGCAACCCATCAGTGAAATAATGTTTGCATATGAACTCCCCAAAGTAGTAATTATTGCTTTAAAATTATAGCTGTATACTACTATTTCCAGATGCAATACTATCAAGGTCATCATTAATGACTATGTTCATATTCCAAATAATCTTCATTATGATTTTGAATTTCTGGACCAAATTTGTTGGCAGATGTCGATTCTTAATGCTGTCTTTAGCAGTTTTTGGCATTGTTGAAGCCTCTTGTACATTTTGTGAAGGTTAGCTTGGTTGAAACGAGATAATGTATTCCATAAATTCTGCGACATACGCATATTGCAGTAAGCTGAAGGGAATGAACAAGTGAGTCTATCACTGTCTACCCCTCTCAGATGCAGAATTTTATTTCCACCCTTTCCTCAGGGTTTCTTTCACATAACCTCAGGGGAGGTCATCTGACAAATAAATGGACCAACTGAGGATACCTGTGTTTGTTGAGATTTTAAATTTTTAGATAAAATTAACATACACAGAATTCTAATCCTTCCTTTGGGTCAATGGAGCCTCTTATTTGTTTGTCCCCCCAAAATCAGGTGACACATTTTGGATCCACGAGTGGAGGGATAGAACCTTGCTACTCAAGAGTGGGCCTCAGGCCAGCAGCACTGGCATCACCTGGGAGCTTGTTAGAAATGCTGATGCTCAGACCTCACCCCACACCTGTGAGTCAGAATCTGCATTTTTAGCAAGGACCCCAGGTGACTGGTGTTAGGGTGTGAGCCAGTGCACTCAGGTTTTGAGAAAGATTTCTCCAGGCAAAGGTTAAGATAGAAAGAAGTGTATTTACTTCTTCCTGGATGGAAAAGGGGCTAAGACAGAAGTGAAGGAGACAGAGAATGTTGACAGAGAGAACCAGGCATTCGGGCTTTTCATTTAAGGGATGTAAAGGTTTGTAATTAACAGGGCACTGCAAACTGTTGCTTTCGCATCTTCTCTCTTCTTAGCAGCAGGCTGATAACAGAAGTAGCAGCAGGATGTCAAAGTCTGAGAGCTGGCTCCCCTGCCTTTCTTGGAGACAGGCTTTATCGCTGCAGATGTGACCCTGCCCCCTGAGATATGGCGGAAGCCTGAAGCTGGCACCCTGCTTTTCACTCAGGAACTCTTAAGACTCTAAAAAAAAGGACATTCTCAAAGCAACTTTGGAAGAGAAAGATTTATACCTCTTTTCCGCCTGCCCAGCTCTTTTAAGAAGTTGTGCAAAACAGAACTCTCATGGGGTACCTGTGAGCAAGAGAACTTATAGGCTTGATCTTTAACTGTTACTGGGGAAATTGTGGGATTAGATATTTTCCTGTTATTTTTCACAAGACCGCCCTTAAAGTGGGTATGCACAGAAACACTACTTTAGGGCTGATCAAGGATTGGGGGGCGGTGAGCTGGAGGGCAGGAGACATCAAGAGGAGGTAATGGGGGATCTCATCATAACCTCATAGACCCTAGACGCAGTAGTTAGGCTGTTCAGTGTCTCTCACACCCACACTCAGAAGTAGATCAAACAGAACTAATTTGAAAAGATTAAAAAAAATAACACACAACCTCTCAGTTAACAAGAAGATAAAACAAAAACAATGAAAATCCCAAACAAAAGTTTACTGGCATATCATGAGCTTACAGAGAAGTCATTTTTCTTGGAATCTGGAGTCAGATTCCCTGAATTGGGGTTTTATGTTGCTAGAGCTTTTCCGCATTTCCCAGCTGCCTGCTATTTTATCTGCCTGTCTTAGCTGAAGCTCTAATGACCTAGGGTATAAATTTAATGCTTTCTTGTCTATCTTGATTGTTTTGTTTGTTTTCCCTCCCCACCCTCCCAACTCAGTCTTTAATGCCTTGCTGCATTTCCTGAGCAGATTTGCAAAACAAAGCCTATGTTGTCTCTTCATTTGTTTTGGGGGGTTAGAGATGGGGTGAAGTTCTTGTGCATATCCCAAGACTCCTGTGCTTTGCACCAGTGAATGCTGCTGGGAGGTCTCTGGCACTCTTTTATATGCAGTTTGACCAGAAATTTCAGATGCTTGCACTGCAGTTATCAGTGGGGATACCGATTTAACATGGGTGGGTAAAAGTATGAAAACCCAGCCCTGCCAGTCAAAGAGTGGGATTTTCATCAATTCAATCAATGATTTTTGGGTATCTCCAAGAGGCTGCCCGGTACCCTGAGGATACAAAGACGAGCAAGACCAGGCCCCTGACTTAATGGAGCCCAATGTCTTGTGGCAAATACAGATATATAGACAGATATAAGGCAACCACAGACACACTGTGCAACAGCTGAACTATGTAGGTGTCAAGTGATAAGGGTGGTGCAGATGATTAGATCTTGTGGCAGCTGGGATGAGGAAGCACACAGTGTTTTGTCTGGTGCACTGGAAAGAAGCAAAAGAAATCCAGGTAGATATAACAGCTTATGCCAAATAGATGTGAAGATTGCCATTGAGTGATGGCAAACTGCAAGTTCAAGGTAATGGACAAGACCCCAGGAGGAGGCAGGTGGACAACGGTTACAGAGATTGGACTTTATCCTGATGGATGGTGTCTCTCAACCCAGTTGTACATGCCTGGGGTGGAAAGTTGTAGGGGAGAGGGAAGGGTTGGTAAAGTTGTTGAAGACAGTGATGCAGATGGGACGTTAGTAGATTAGAAACTGACCAAAGTTGAGGGAAAGCACAGCATTGAGGGCTCACGGGAATTGTAAACTATAATTTGAGTATGGGCACAAATCTAAAGCATTCTACAGTTTCACTGGGGCTTTCTTATGTCCAGTAGGATCAATCCAGGGTTAGGAGCTTTGGTGTCTTGGGTGGACAAACACTGGGAGGTGAAAGTAAAGTGTTGCTGAAAGGGCATTAAAATGAAAGAAGAAGCGACCAAGGCCATGTAGAAAAGAAAATGAGGCCAGGAAGGAAAATAATTTGAGGAATAATGGGGGCTTCAAGGACCCAAGGTGTTTGTGATCTTCAGGTAGCTGGGTTGTGGTCAGAAGTTGTGGTCAGAGAGTAAGATGTTACAATTTAAGATTTTAGAAGTGGAAAGTTCCAGGTGATGTCAGGGTCTGAGTTTTCAGATTTCTCATGTACCTTTTCCTCTTTGAATTAAACTTGGCCTGTCTCCTCTGTATTTATTTAAGGTGGCAGAGGGCAGCCACCAACAGATGAAGTTGAGTGATTGAAGATTATAACAAGAGTGCACAGGAATGTGGGTTTCTCCTGGGTGTGGGTGTTCAGCTACCACAAATCCTAAAGATTCTGTGACTGAGCCAAACTGTGGGAACAAGAGCTCCCTGTCCCTTGAGATTCAACTTCAGTGACCAGCTTGTTTATCATGCATTTATTTCCTAAAAGAAATGATCTGATTGGGTTGATTTTGTCAATACCCAAATGAAAGCCTTTGTACCAAATTTTCTTTAAAAAATGGGGCCTCCCTTGTGTCCAGCCAATATGTAGTTGTCTGGAACCAGGATCTGAATCCAGGGCAATTACCTGTGGCAGAAAACACTTCATAGCACTTCAGATGTGTCAAGATCCATTAATTCATGGGGTCTTCACGACAACCACATGATGTGCATATTGTTATTATCTTTATTTTACATACATGGTCACTGAGGCACAGAGAGGTTAAATAACTTGCCCCTGTGTACATAGCTAGGAAATTGGCAGTGCGGGGAAGTCTGGCTATGGAGTCTATGCTCTTAACCTCTCTGGTAGGCTGCCTCTGAAAAGAACTGATTCCAAACATGTTTCTTAAAAGGTTTCTTAAAGGTGGCAGCACAGTTTCCTCTCATAGCTCATCTCAGCCTGGCACATAAGTAAGATTTCATGGGGTCCCTTTAAACATAGGTCCTTTCCCTCTCCCCTGTCCCCTGCCATAAACACACCCTATACAAAGTCTACAAGAACTTCAGGTAGATCTAGTTATCCCCAGGGTGATCATATAATTTACCATTCAAACTGGGATAGTCTGAGTAAAAATGGGCACTATTAAGAGCTATGCTCACACAACAGGCACAAACTGGGACTCTCATGGGCAAACCAGGACATATGGTCACCCTAGTTACATGTTATGTATTAAATGAGAATGGAAGGAAGCCACAAATTGACCCATATCTTCCAGGCTGCCTAAAATTGCCAAAGGAAGGCAAAAATTCCAAAAGGCCTGGTTCATAATAGGTGCTTAATGAATAAATGACCAGATTGAAGAGTGCCCCCAAGAGGAATGTGGAGAAGGATAGAAATGAATCACCTAGCAAGGGGATTGGGAGCTCAGCTGGAAACTGCAAAAAGGCAACTCTTAGCAATCATTTCCATGCAAGCACTTCACAATTGAACCAATTGGTACTCACCATTGACTTAAGGAAATGAGTCAGCAGACCCAAAGGGGACATAAAATCCAGCCTGTTTTTGCATTTCTTAGTGAAATTGTCATTGAAATGTCTGTATCTGGGGGAGAACTTGGGGTCTAGTGTGCATTTCCTGCTGCAGAAAGCAACCTAAAGGCTGAAGAAGGAAGAACAATAGGTCTTTGAAAAGCCCAAGACTAGGGACTGCAGACATCAAGCTCTCCTTTGAATTTGCAAAGCTAACATCACTTTGCAAAACTGGAGAAACTTGATTCTTGGGAAATTGAAAGAATGTGCCCCCAAGGTCACTACTGAGTGATCATGAAACCAGAACCAGTATGAACTTGGATAAGCAGCTGGTCTCTGGTTCCAAGTCTTTGTCCTTGTCTGTTGGTGGAGGAGTGCAGGACTTGAGTCAACCCCCTCCCTGCCACCCCCACAAGAGCTTCTAGTCCCAGCAGTATTTGGGTCTGGGAGAGTAGTTGAGCTACATGCGAGCAAGTGAGTAGTTCATGTTGGCAATGTGTTCTCATCTGCAGACAGTTGTCATCTCCCCTGCTCCTTTGCATTCAGTTATGACCAGCCTTAGAGTGAAGACCCCTAATTTGTTCACAGTGCCTAAGGGCCAGCCACATGGTCTGGTATTCCAGCTTCATAGGAGTGGCATAGGGTGGGACTGATGATGCCCTGGATCTCAGAGATCCTGAGCAAGACATCCTCATCCCACCTCTTGCATCTCACTCCCAGCCTTCTAGGGCTGGATGGCTCAGAGAATGGGGCAGAGGCAGTGGCCCAGTAGTTGCCCCAGATGTCATAGCCCAGCCTCACTCTATAGTCTGAGATAAGGGCCACAGCATTCTCTAGACCCACAAGTCTGTACTTTGGATACAAGTCAGCCCAAAGGGTTTATCATTAGTGAAGATTATGGGTCTTGAGTTTTACTGGATAATTTTAGGTATATTTAAAGTCTCTGCCCCTCTCACCCAACTGGTCCATTCCATTTTCTAGTAATGAATACTTTTTGTGCTTAAAGTTTATTTCTTCATAATGACAAAATGTGTGCAGATATGAGGTGTTTGAGAGTTACAACTAAACTACAATATGGATAATATTATATGAGGATAAGGTTTTAAGTGAGGTAAGTGTTGGAAGGGCAGTCATCACTCTTTAAACAGAGGCTCTGCTTAGATTTGCATGAAAATATTTTCTTCATTTATTCATTTTTCAAAATTTTATGAGTTTTAAGATAGCCCGTGCCTATCTGTGTCTCAAGATTATAGCAATGTGTGGCTAAACATGTTCGTTTCAAGTTGCAGGCTGATATTTTTCGCCATTGGACCTATTCCAACAGTTGCGTCATGTTTGAAGCACAATATAGAACAAGTTCTAAACAAATTTTTCAAGCAATAAAAAACTGTCATTGGCCCTAAACATAATAGAGTTTTCTAGAGTTATATGAGAGACTGAAATCACAAAGCCACTGATGCAGAGCAGGCCCAGTGATCCTCAGATAAAAGCCAAACAAAACATCATCTTCTTGCTGTGACCATTCATCATTTCCCTCCACAACCCTTGGCCTGTTGACTACAGGCTCTGATGATGAGTGTCTTTACACTGCAGTAATACAGACTATGACATGGGGAGAGAGGAGTATTTATGATTTCTTTGTTTACTTCCATAAAAATCATGACTCCTTGGAGAATAAGTTTGGAGACCATTTTTATGGGAAAACAAGTTTACTGCAGAGCTGTGTAAGTGGCAGCGCCAACCATTTGGGGTGCTGGGATCTACCAGAGCCTGAGGAAGTTATGAGTTTACCATCAAAACAGTCCCCTGGAGCTCTGATAGTCAGAAGAGCAATTCCAAAGTACCCCCTTCAAATCTTTCTGTCTTCCCCATTCTAGGTTCTACAGAATCCTCTTTGAGAGCTGTCAGTAAATAGGAAGGTTCTCAGAGTGTGTAATCTGTAGATAGGAAATATCAGACGTTTAATATGTTAAAAAGAGTCTAATGGTTTTGATTGTAAACTAGCTTCTGAAAGCAAGCCCCTTTGGCAAATAGAATTCTTGCCTTGCTGATGACATTTCTAGAGGGAGGGGTTCCCCACGATTGTAGGATGGTTGCATTTGTTTGGTTTTGAAAGCCTTCACTTGACCTGAATCCTTAAAGGCTTGAGTCTATGAGACCCACTCATTAAATGTCTGTATAGGTGAAGGATAAACCAAGATCTGAGAGCAGAACTCTGTTTTATTGTTATACTAAACAAATTGGCAAAGCTCTGAACTTTCATTTAGGCATAAATGGGATTTATTTGGAATTCTTTTTTTGAAATGTGGTGTGTTTAAGAAAATATGGAGCAGATACCCTTTTTTCCTCCCAAAGGAGTAAATTCAAGTGTCCAAGCTCTCATATACCTTGGTTATAAATAAAATAAGTCATAAGTTAATATGGGGGATTATTTCCCATTAACTCTTCAAACAGCCTGTGGATCTACATGTTGGCAAGTGCCTTCAGTGTCTAGGCTGGAGCCCTGAATTTCCAATTGCTTGCAGAGAAATAGGAATATAACTATTCCAAAGGATGTTTCTGTGTGATTTATTTGATTTCTTTGCATGTACATACCATTGCCTCATGGGAAATGGAAGAGTTTAGCAAGGAAGATGCATTTCTGAACTATTTGCTAATAAGGTGAGGTTCATATGTTTGACATTTTCAGATTAATAGATCAGGCTCGTATTTTTGTAATGTCACTTACTGTGGAAAACATTTGCTTATTCCTTAGAACAGTCATAAATTGAGGAAGATTTATAGCATTTATTCAACCTTTTTGTTAGCAAGTCATTGTAGGATGGAGTCATGGAACATACAGAATCTCCATAAAAGTTTGAGGAAATGAGCATAGGTTTTTAGATCATGGAGAAATAAGAAATTACTGGCTGGACAACTTAATTGTGATAATGATGTAAGGAATGTGGAGGTAAAGATGAGAATGATTAACCTCTAGGCCATAGCTAATCATTGGGGATATGAAACCATGTTAGTCATTTTTTATAAAGCTACACAAAAACATCAGCTAGAAATCATCAGTGGTGGTATTATAAAACAGTATGAGTTAAAGATGCTACTCTGTGACTATAGGCTCTTTCTCAAACAATGTCATGTCTATCTTCTTAAGAAAAATAAAACTATAAACATTTATGCTTTTAAGTTTTAGATAGGATGCAACGTAGCTGATATTTTTAAAAATTCTGATAATTTAAACTTCAAAAGAAATATCCAATACACGATTATCAGCTAAAAATCTAAAAAGTGTGGATTTTCCAAGAGCATCAGTCACAACTATGGTCTTTGCCCTGTGTTATCTCGGGATAAACAGCAAAGAATCCTGTCTTTCAACATGTTTCTCTTATCCCCATTTACTCCTCACTATACCCCTCAATCTCTATTCCTTAACAAGCCATGTTAAACTGAAAATCCACAGGAAAATAGTTCTGTGCTTAGCAATAGATTTATATCTCTCAAAAATTTAAAATATGGAATAGTAGAAGATTTTATATTTTATCATTTTAAACAATAACAAATGCTCACCATGGTTACTAATACAAAATTTATTGCAACAATATTTCAGCACCAGGGACAGTGCCTTCAGTGCTGCTCTTCCCCTCCCCAATTTTGGTCATGCCACCTCTGGCTTGTAAAAGGGGCTTAGGGATGGCTGTGTTGACAGAAAATGACAGTTCTTATACTTGGCTTCACATAAAAATCACGTGAAGGACTTTCAATGTACCAACGTCCAGCCCCCACAACCCAATCAATAGAATCAGACTATCTGGGGTGGGTCTCAGGCACTAATACTTTCTAAAGCTTCTCACACTTAAGACCAACAGAAAGTTATAATCTCTAGGATATGAGATGGATTTACTTCTAAAATAGATCTTCTCAACTTTAACTGCCTCTGAGAATTACCGAGGTCGCTTAAAAACAGAATCTTTGAGCCTGTCCCTACACATTGTAACTCAGTTGACCCAAAATAGGGCACAGACATCAATAGTTTCCAAATACCTCCAGGTGATTTTAATATACAAGGGTTAATAAACACTACTCTATAGTAAGACCCAGAAGTAAATGTGGAAAGTTTAGGTGACTTTGATATCACAATAGGAGTCCCACATTCTACACAAAAGCAATATCTAGTTTTCATGACATTGGACTTGAAATTGAGAAACTTGGATTCTAGCCAGATTTGGAATCAAACATAACCTTAGCAGCTACCTTCTGCTCTGTAGCTGGACCAAAGCTCTAACCCTGAACATTGAGTAAGAACATGAAGAATGAAATCGTCACCTTGTGTTTCTAGCTAGCTTAGAGATTTTGAACCACCTTCTAGAAAAGTTCCCTTAGCAACCTAATTTATTCAGATATACACCCAGTGGGGTGTATATCTGTCTGACTTACACATCTTTACAGAGTTGGGAGTCTGTGGTAGACAGCAGTTAGTGCTCACCAAATAGCCTGTGTGCTCGTATGTTTTCCCACCTCCCATGTTTTCCCACCTCCCCTGCGGGTATTTTAGAGCCATGTGACTCTGAGGACAGAGTCCCTTCTGGGACAAGGCAGGTGAGAGCTCACCTACCTCTCCTTTGTTGTACCAGTGTTGGAAGCCACATGTCACAGGTAGCATGGCTTCAAGATGGAGGAGGGTTACCTGCCTGCGTGAGACTGAGTGTAAATAAAGAAGAAACCTTTATTGTATTAAGCTACTGAGATTTCAGAGCTTGTCTGATGTGATGGTTACTGTTAATTATGCATAATGAGACTCTCAAAGATTAATGACTATTCCTAACAGTGTTAATTGATGAGAATTTTTATGTTTTTACCAATTTTAAAGTGAGAGAAGAAAATGTATGTACATTAATCCTTATATTCCCGCACATTTAAGGTACAAGGAGAAACAGAATATACAATATGTGAATTTCTAATTGTAGAAATATTTTTTCTTATATTAATCATTATTAGGTGTATTGCATGTAATTAACCACCTCTAGACCCACGACAACCTGGGGGGGGAGAGCCCTTCATTTCACTTGAAATTATCAAACAAACAACTTCTTTAATTCAGAAATAAACTATCAAGAGTAGTGATTTCTCTAGCCTTGGCTTTGCCTTTTTCTTCACACCTTAAATATCTTTAAGGTCCACCTTGATGGTCCTATTGCTGAGACTAGCTTTAATGCCATGTCCTTATTTATATTTGGTGGCAACTTGCTCCACTGTATTTCCTACAGGTCTTTTCTTTTTTTGAGACAGTCTTGCTTTGTTGCCCAGGCTAGAGTGAGTGCCATGGCGTCAGCCTAGGTCACAGCAACCTCAAACTCCTGGGCTCAAGCAATCCTACTGCCTCAGCCTCCCGAGTAGCTGGGACTATAGGCATGCGCCACCATGCCCGGCTAATTTTTTTCTATATATATTAGTTAGCCAATTAATTTCTTCCTATTTATAGTAGAGACGGGGTCTCACTCTTGCTCAGGCTGGTTTCAAACTCCTGACCTCGAGCAATCCACCTGCCTTGGCCTCCCAGAGTGCTAGGATTACAGGTGTGAGCCACCGCGCCCAGCCGGTCTTTTCTTTTTTTAAAAATAAATATTATTATGGATAATTGAGGTTTACAACATGATGTTATGGGATATGTAAAAATACATAGATACAAATAGATACATATAGATAGTTCAGTGGTTACTCTTTTGCTAAGCTCCTGTGTACTGCCTTCCCTCCAGACCCTCTCTCTCTAAGGTGGAATTAGTTACATGCCAACCCCAATGTTTCCCCCAATCTCTGGTCTAATAACACAGAGAAGCAGACAAAGGTTAAAGAAACAAAGGATAGTGCTTAGGCAGTACAAAAGTCTAACTGTTTTTGACCACTGTCTGTTTGAACTTTGTGATGGTTCCTGACCTGCTACTTAGCACCCTAGACCTGCTTTAGAGGTTTTGATGCAAGATCTCTGTCATTCTATACTTCATTTCTTGCCTTCCCCCACTTCATCTTATCACTCCATCATGGAGCCTGCAGATGGCCTGGAGAAATAGAACCATCTTATTTCTATTAAATCCTGTGAGCACAGATCAATCGTATGTGGAACCTGAAACCTAGATCTCCACTCTCAGTACGCACCTTTTCTGCAACCCAACATCCTTTATACAGAAAAATCAACAGATTATTCCCTGGAAGCATTGAAACATTGATAAAGTATTTAATTTTCAAGCTAAATATTAAAGTGACCTATAATCCTATTTTAGCTGAGATAATATCACTGCGTATTTATTTAGGACCAACAGTATGTTGTTGGCTTATTATTCACGGCTTATTTCTGCAATTCCTAATCACCTGGTTCTACAGAACTGTGCTTGTCTACCTGCAATATTATTGCCATGAAGCCACAATGGAACAATTAGTAAATTATTGCTACAGCTCATTAAATTCTGACCCCAGGAGCACACTATTAGATCTAGCCTGACCTCATTTTAAAATATGCTGAGTCCCCAGGAGACTCACAGACTCCTGGGATTTTCAAAGCAGGATTTTCAAAGCATGGGGATAACTTTAGGCTAAATATTGCTTTAAGATATTTAACATCTTTGATAGGCTTGATTACCTTGGCTAATTCAAACTAATTTGATTTTTTATTTTTTGCCAGTTAATGTCAGTTGCTAACCGTAGATTGTGATTCTGATATAAACATTTTTTAAAAACTGGATCACAGGTGACAGATCGGTTTATTACATACTGAAACAAAGCTGTAAGGCCAACTTGGAATTAGTGTCTTGTTATGTATTCTGTAAAACTATGATGTATATATTTTCTTTCATTTCATGAAAGAGAGAAGGAAGGAGAAATGTCAAAAGGTAGGACTGACCCCCAAAATAGGAAAAATGCAAGATTTGTCTGGATAATTTTTTGGATATTATTTCCCAGTCTACATACTTTCACTGATGCATTTTGCTATTCTTCCTTCTTACACTTTAGATCTCTGTTTGTTTCTCTTGATCTTTTTGTGTTGGGGAACTGTGATTGTCCTTCCTTTAGTTCGTTATAACTCACCAGCCAAAAAAATCACTCCCTGCCAGTGGAGACCAACTTGTAATTTTCAAGATGACTCAGCTTTTCTGCTTAACCTAGAAAGTTTTCATGAACCTTCCTATTCACATTGTTCAGGGTTTCCCTCCCTAAGCCCTTTGGTCTCAGCCACCACTCTCTTTTAATTTCTCCTCAGTGTTGGCAGAATGCCAACATTTACACACTGTAAACATGCTAGCGTGAAAACGTAGATTCTCTATAATGAACACCCTCTCATCAAAGTGAAGGGGTTCTAGCTTTCTTCATTCCAGCTGTGACCTTCCTTCAGTCCCTGAAGTAAAGGACCAGTGACTATTTTCTTGGTGTGTCTGTAAACATAGGTCTCAAATTCATTGAATTTGAATTCTTCAAGTATGGGTTTAGGTCTCAGGTTAAATAAAGTATGCATTCTACATTATCTTTTCGTAGTTCATATTTCTATAATTGTCTATATTCCCATCCCCCAGGGCTTGGCACATCAAAGGAATACCAGGAAGTTTAAGTGAATGAATGATGAGAATTGAAAAGAAAAAGGGTAGAAGGAAACCCTCTGGCTACATCACGTTTAGTATTTCCATGTCTGTCCTCACTTTTAAATTGACATATTGCTTCTCATGTACTTAAATGACTAATCTGTTGGGCATAAATAAAAACAGCAAACTTAATATTTATCATTTGACCATTAACTGCCTGTGAAATGAAGCTGGATGCATTGTTTTTTTCCGAGGCTAGTCTCCTCCTCAGCTCCCTCCTAGTCTCTCAGTCTGTCCCTCTAGTTTTGGTTTCATTTTCCCCTCTAGTCTTTCTGGATTCTTAGTCAGGGCTTCCCTTCTTCAACCTCCTGTGGGCACTTTTGTGCACTCAGTCCTGGGTAATTTCTCATCCCAGGCTGCTGCCAGGGAAAGTGACAAGGTGTTCATGGGAGTCTGATGGCAGCCAACCCTCCCAGCCACTTACCCACATTCTTGGGGACTTCTTCCTCTCAATCCCAACGGCGACAGCATCAAGCCTTTTCCCCACCAGTGTTCCCTTTCCAAGACAGCTCTGTAGCTTACAGGGGTGGCATTCTGAACCTCTCGGGGAGGCCAGCACCATACCTTTCCTGACTCCACCTGTGATCGTCACCCTTACACCTTGCTCCTTTATCATTCCTGTTTCTTGCCTTGATTTTCAGAATCACTCATCTCTCTCCCTGCTAAAGCTTTCTGAGAAGCCTATGAATGCTGCCTCGTGCTTTCCTCCCTTCCTGCCACTATGCAGATACTGCTGTCTTCAAGGCCTTGGGAAACCTCCTAATCAGCAAATGAAAAGCATTGTCTCATTCTTGTCTGTTTCCACTTCTGCTCAGCATCTGGCACCACTGGTCCTCTCTCCTTTTTCTTTTCTTTTTTCTTTTTTTTTTTATATTGACAAATAATCATTGTGCATGTTCATGGGGTACATGGGGATGTTTCTATACACATCAGGTATGGCAATCTGATCAGGGTAGTTACCAAGCAGCACCATCTCCTGGTTTTCCTGTATTCTTCCTTTAGAAGCTCCTGCATTTCTGCCTTATCTTTCTTCTAACTTCTCTTTCCCAAGCATCACATCCTTGCCTCCACTGGGAAGAGTTTCTCTAATTCCAGATTTACCCATGTGATTTGATTTCTTGTCTGTTTATATGCAAGGCATTGACCTGAGCTCCCCTCCTCACATGTACATAAAAGCCTCTGCCCCCAGCTCTGATGGCCTATGTCCTGTTTGACCCCCTGAGCTTCTTGAGTCATTGCTCCGACGACAACTAATTCCTTCTGCTTATGGCAGCGGCGAGTTCCCTTTCCTGGTTCCAAGTTTGACTATGTGTTTTTCTGGTGTTACAGTGGATCTGGCATTTTTATGCGTTTGGAGGGATTTCTTTCCTGGGGGAAAGGGGTTGTTCTTAATCTTTCCTTGTCATCTCAGTCATCTTTATTTAGGGGTTGCCAGCATACACTTTCTCAAATGTGGACCTGATTTCTTCACTCCCTTCCTCAAAGCCTTTGACTCCTTATTACGCTTAGACCAAAGTTTAAACAACTCGACATTGCAGGACGTCTGTGTCTGTAGCAATTTGACCCTACATTCTTTCCCAAGAGTGTTTCCCACTTTACCTCTTGGCTTTTTCAATATAGCTGTCAGTGATCTCAAAATAGTCTCTGCCATCTTTATCTCTTAGAGCAGTGCTGTCCAATAGAAATCTAAAGCCAACCACGTAGACCATTTTAATGTTCTCTATCAACCACATTGTTGAAAGTAAAAAGAAAAATAGTTAAAATTATTTTAGTGATTTATGTAACCCAAAATATTAAAATATTATCATTTCAACATGTAATCAATATAAAAATTATTAATTAGATATTTTACCTTCATCATTTAGTAGTAAGTCTTTGAAATCTCATATGTATTTGTAGCACTTCCCAAATCGAGCTAGCCACATTTCTAGTGCTCAATAGCCACATGTGGTTAGTGGCCACCATATTGAATGGCACAGTCTTAGAGCACTGGTTTTAGGATGTTCTCCCCACACCTGCCCAACAAGACCCACCTTAAATTCCACTAATCCGAAGATGCCTTCCAAGATTCCCACTGTCAAAATTAATCTCTGCTCTCTCCAAAGTACTTCTAAAATTCCTTTTATTGAGTACTTATCACAACCTGTCTTATATTCAAATATTATGTTTATATATATATATATGTCTCATAGATACATATTATCCTTTGCTCATCTTTGAACAATAGCATGAGAGTGTAGAAAAAAATTGGATTTTGTTAGAAAACTGACCCAGGTTCAAATGCTAGTACTACCACCATGCAGTAGTGGTAGCTATACAACTATAAGTTGATTTTTGAATCTCAGTTTCCTCATCTGTAAAATAAGGTAATACCTCTATCACAGAGTAGATGAGCATTGGATAAGGTATACCTGGGACTGGAGTTTGAGGTTGCTGTGAGCTAGGCTGATGCCACAGCACTCTAGCCCAGGTAACAGAGTGAGAGACTCTGTCTCAAAAAAACCAAAAAATAAAAAAATAAAGGTATGCCTGGGACTTAGTCTCAATAAATAACTTATTATTATACTGAATGTAAGGAGGTGTTCCACTATATTAAATGTGCACATAGATTATAAGTTGTACCCTTATTTTGGAAACATTAAAATTTGGGGGCTAAGACATTCCTAGTGGAACTGTAAAATGATGTAGCAGCTTTAGAAAACACTATGGCAGTTCCACAAAAGGTTAAACTAAAGCTACCATATGACTCAACAAGTCCACTCCTAAGTGTACGCTCCAAAGAATTGATACATATTTCCACACAAAAGTTGTACATGAATATTCACAGCTGTATTATTAATAATAGCAAAAAAGTGGAAACAACCGAAATGTCTACCAACTGATGAATGAATTAAAAAATATGGAATATCTATTCAACAGAATATGATTTGGCAATGAAAAGAAACTAAATACTGACACATGCTACAACATAGATGAACCTCAAAAAACATCATGTGAAATAAGTCAGTCACAAAAGACCACACATTACATGATCCCACATGTGACATGTCCAGCATAGGCAAGTTCATAGAAACAGAAAGTAGATTAGTGATTGGTGGGGGTGGGGAGTCACTGCTAATGGGTACAAGCTTTCTTTTTGGGTTTCATTCTTTAGAACATGATAAGGTATCCTTCTTTAGAACATGATAAGGTGTTCTCAAAGGAGATTATGGTGAGGATTGCACAACTCAGCAAATATACTAAAAACCATTGAATTGTACACATTAAATGGGCAAACTTTATGGTATGTAGATTAGATAATATCCCAATAAAGCTGTTAAAAATTTGAGGGGAAATGGTCTTAGAATTAAGGAAATATATATTTATTTATCTACCTTAAAAAGAAACAACTTTCCCCAAACAAACAAACAATAACAACAAAAACTAATCAAAATGAAATTCTTGGTGCCAAAGTTTATGGACATTTTCACTTGTGTGATTTATGTAAAGAAAAACATATATTCCCCCTAGAAGAGATAGCTCTTCTTTTTTGGTTTTGGGAGCCAGACACAGATCTTTAAGTCCATTGAATCCATGGGAGAAACCAAAGCCCAAAGGTAGCCTTTGGTCCTTTATTCCTTACTCTTTAATTCCTCCCTGGAGCAACCCCTGTCTGGGGCACTGACTACACCCTGAGTGGTCTCATATAGGGTTGTCTCGCCCTCACCGTTCTGTAAGCTCTTGGGAAGCAGTTGGCGGTGTCCGTCTTGTTCACAACCATTTCACAGTACCTGACACATAGCAGGTGCTCAGGAAACCTGTTGGGCAGTACAGTGCTGGGCCCTCTAGCCCTGGAGAGGAGCAGCTGCAACACATCTGGCAATGTGTATTTTCCTTCCCAAGTTCCCAAGTTGTACCTTCTTGAAAACCCAAGTGCCAATGATCTCCGTGCCTTTGCTACTGTGCAAACAGGACCTCATTCTCCTGCAGGTTGCCACCTCACTGCCACGATCAAGGAAGGATTTGCATAAAGTATATTAACAGCAAGAGTACTTGAAACATATATTAACATGCTTGAAACATATTAACAGCAAGAATACTTGAAACATATATTAACATGTTTGAAACATATATTAACAGCAAGAATACTTGAAACATATATTAACATGTTTGAAACATATTAACAGCAAGAATACTTGAAACATATATTAACATGTTTGAAACATATTAACAGCAAGAATACTTGAAACATATATTAACATGTTTGAAACATATATTAACAGCAAGAGTACTTGAAACATATATTAACATGTTTGAAACATATTAACAGCAAGAATACTTGAAACATATATTAACATGTTTGAAACATATATCAACAGCGAGAGTACTGGAAACATATTAACATGCTTGAAACATATATTAACGCAAGAGTAAATTCAAGCCACCTTCTGCCAGGAAGAAACTTTTTTTCTCAACCCCATAAAAAGAAAAAAAGAGGCAAAAGAGATTCATGTGGCTGGATATTCACTTAAAATGCATCTGGGGTAGTAGAGACTTCTAACAGAACAAGAGAAGGCACATTTGGGATTTGGGTTTCTTATCAAAACTGGGGTAAATAGAAAGCTCTTCCTGCCTGGACATTGGCAAACTCATGTGACCTGGAGTTCCACCTGAAAATATCAAGTCCCAGAGACCTTGTTGGTCTCAGAAATGGTATGACATTCTCTTTCCAAATTGAATCCCCTTAGGGGTTCCTGAAGTGTAACTTTGATGTCTAAATTGTATCTTAGCTGCCTCTGCTAGGCCAGCTGGAGGGGGTTCACTGAAGCCCAGTGGGCAGCCTGCCTCTCAGCTCTCTGACGAGCAGAACAGGCTCAGGGAGGCCCCTAGAGATTCAGAGAGACTTGGCCATCCCTACCCCACCTCGCGCACCCCAGGAGGCTCAGTCAGCGTTTCCACCCCCACCAGCTGATCCCATGGCACTGATTGGCCAGGTCCTCATCTGCACTTCTAAATCAAATTTTGGCTCTAACTGGAATACTTTTTTATTTTTATTTTTGTAAACCTGGGTAACTATTTTTCTTCACCATTCATTCTTTAAGCAGGCTTTGAGGCATGCTAGATGTGCTAGGACCTGTTCTGGGAGCTGCAGACACTCTCTGTCCTTAGGGAACTTAAGGCCTCTCCTCTTTCTTCCTTTCTCTTTCTCTTCCTCCCCTTCCTCCTCCATGCCCCCTTCTTTTTATTTATTTATTTATTTTTTTGAGACAGAGTTTCACTTTGTTGCCCAGGCTAGAGTGAGTGCTGTGGCGTCAGCCTAGCTCACAGCAACCTCAAACTCCTGGGCTCAAGCAATCCTCCTGCCTCAGCCTCCCGAGTAGCTGGGACTACAGGCATGCGCCACCATGCCCGGCTAATTTTTTCTCTCTCTATATATATTAGTTGGCCAATTAATTTATTTCTATTTATAGTAGAGATGGGGTCTCACTCTTGCTCAGGCTGGTTTTGAACTCCTGACCTAGAGCAATCTGCCTGTCTCGGCCTCCCAGAGTGCTAGGATTACAGGCATGAGCCACCACACCCGGCCCCCTTCTTTTTATTATTGAGAATCTTTTAGGCCGAAAATAAGAAATTTAATAAATATCAGTTTACATCAAGACATAGTGAAGGTTATCATGAACTTTCCTGGCCATAATGGAATACTTTTACTCTGGAAACTGGCCCATAAAACATATTTCTTAAAACTTGTAGGGGAAAATGGTGACTAGTTAGAACTAATTGTAATTGTTTCTAGCACTTATTTTGTATTCTTTCATTCTTACTGAGAATAAGTTCAGGATTCAAATTCACTCCAGAATGAAAGTTAAAATGAGTTCTTTTTTTTTTCTTTCTTTCTTGTCAAAATTATAATCAGTTCTCTCAAAAAAATGAGTTCTTCATTGGGTATTCACAGCAGAGTGTTGATAAGGGTTGGAATTTACCTAAAGAGCTTTATGGCTATAGAGTACCTGACATTGACATGCCATGCAAAAAATTTGGAATGTGAATCATGTTAGCTAAAATTTTTGTTTTTTTAAATATGGAAATTGAAAATTAGAGAAGGTCAGTAATTTTGCTTCCTACAAAAGACTGGGTAGAATGCGAATATATGGAAGTAATGCATTTCATGTAAATTGCACCTCTGGATTTGCCTAGCAGATTTAGATTTTTAATGTATTTCTACTTAATGATTTGTTTGGCAGAATCATCTCTAATAAATATATAGTATATGTGAGAACAGACAACCTGGCCCGGGCACATGACTGTGTTATCAGTTACTACACATGAAGGTCATTCCAAGGGCAGTATTTTCTGGGAAAACAGGCAGAGATTTAGGGGCCTGGGTATAAGGCAAATGCAAATGCTTTTTTAAAAATTAGCACAGTATTTGAGACTGTTGAAGCTTTTTCTCCCAAGACTCAAATTTTGGCCACACTTAAAAAGCAGAGTTAAAAAGCAGTTAGTTAATTATAAATTAACAATGCTAAGACCCAAAGAGATTATGTTCTGGGATCATAGAAGGCAATTTTTTAAAGGGTGGTGATAGATTAAACCTCCAAATATTACTTGAAACTCTAGGACTTTGAGTTGTATTGTCATTCCTGTTGGTGATTGTAAGAACTTAGAATAGTCAGTGGATATTTTGAAGCCTTTCAGACTTTTTCAGGCAGATTTATTTATTTGTTCTTTAAAGATTAATTTGAATATTCTCATGTCCTGGTGATGAGAGAGGAGATTGGCATATCTACTTTGAAGGGACATTTGGTGGTGTCTATGAAAATATCAAAAGCACCCATGGCAGTTCCATGACTTAACATCTAGCTTTGAGAAGCATTCCTGCATGTGGACAAGGATTCATGCTATAGGGAGCAAGGCCTCTGGCCCTCTAAAGGTTTGCTGTAAAATCACTGACATAAGGCAGATTGATTAATAAGAGAAAAGATATACAAATGCATTTAACGTATATATACAGGAGCCTTCAGAATGAAGACCCAACAATACAGGGAAAATTGTTCATGTTTACACTTAGCTTCAACAAGGAATGCACAGCCATGTAGAAATTTGACTGGACAAAAAGCATGTGATCTAACACTAACAAAGTCAGAAACTCAGCAAGGCCTGTCTGTCTAGATTCTTCTTGGCCTCTCTGAGCAGAATTCCTTCCTTCTGGGTAGGGGTAGTACCCTCTCTGCAATGGGGGTCTAATGGCCTTATGATCAAACAAGGTCGGATAATTTCTTCACGGCCAATTTTTACAATTTTAGGTTTTATGGCTGGCTTTCAGAAAAAAGGGGTTCTGACTTTTACGACCTGCCTTGAGGAAGAAGGATTCTGCCTCAGCGGAGAACGGGACTGAGAGGCAGGAGGACAGGAGATGGGCAGAGAAAAACGTTTGCTTCATTTTGAGGTGCTGTTTTCTGAGCCCCATCAATGCTTAACCGGGCTTCTCAAGCTTGGCACTATCGATATTTTAAGCCAGACAGTGCTCAGTCTTGGTAAGCTGAGCTGTGCATCGTAGGATGTTGTTTAGCAGCTTCCCTGGGCTCTACCCACTAGATGCCAGTAACACCCCCACGTTGTGGCAAAAATGTTTCCAGACTTTGCCAAACGTACTCTGGGGGGTAAAGAGTCCCCCTGTTGAGAACCACTGATATATAATAATGTCCACTGTGGCACTTTTTTGTAATTTCAGATGAACCGTAAGTAACCTAAATGCCCATCACTTAGAGCAGAGCCATTCGATAGGCATATAACGTGAGCCACATAAGTAATTTTATGTTTTCTAATCATTGCATTAAAAAGTAGAAAGAAACAGGTGAAACTGATTTTAATATTATATTTTATTTGATCTAACATGTCCAACATATTGTTGCTTCCACACGTAATCAACATAAAATCATTAATGAGTTATTTTACATTCTTTCCTTCCTGGTATGAAGTATTCCAACCCTGGTGTGTATTTTCAATCCCACCTCAGACCAGTCCCATTCTAGGACTCAATAGCCACCTTTAGCTAGTGGCTACCACACTGGACAGCAGAGATTTAGAGGAATGGTTTTTAAACATAACTGTGGCATGTTCATACTGTGTAGCAGCTAAACACATAATGAAGCAGAGAAATTCTGCACGGAAAGAGCTCAAAGGCATATTGTTAAGTGAAAACAGAGCAGCAGAACAATATGCGTGGCATGACACATGCTAAAAATTATTTCGAAAAATGAGATGTGTTTGCATTTTCACATACATGTGTATTCATGAGTATATCTGTGAATGCACGTGTATGTAAATGAACAGAATGAGTTCTGGAGGAAGGCCACTGGACTGAAAGTGGGGCAAGTGGCCACAGCAGGATTTAACTTAATGTTTTAACTGTTTAAATAAGGAGAAATGTATTCATGTAGCACTTGTGTAATAAATGCTTTTTAAAAGTGATCTCCTTAGGTCTAACCACGCTCACAGCGTCTGGGTGCCATTGGTTATTACGGTGAGCTGCACATCAGAACTGCGGGGGAAGCTTTTTAAAGGATCCTACCTGGACTCTGCCTGCACCAGTGGAACCAAAATCTCTGGGGACTTCCTTCTTAAGCTCTTTAGATGATTCTAAAGTGTGATCAGGATTGAGAACCACGAATGCGGACTGCGTATCCTTCACGCAGTTATCCTCAGACTCACAAAAAGAATTTGATAAGGACCTCATGGAAGGTACTTTGAGGCATGGTATCTGGTGAGAGTTTTCCATTGTCCAATAAGGACAGATCCCTGTCTTAAAGATAAAATAGATCAAATGAGCTGAGGGATGGGGTTGACATCTTTTTGGGAAAATGTCGGTACCTGACAAGACTCTTTCTAATCCTTAGCCATCCAACTTCATGCCAAGTGCAATCAAGAGAGGCTGTAAAAGGGGTGCTGGTCTTTCTAGATAAGCTCTACTGAATGAACATGTAATGCTGCAGGACCCCAAGGTTGCACTCCATAGAAAGTTATGTAATAGGTAGTCCACAAAAGAAAGGCTCATAGACTTTTTAAGTTATTCACTTAGATTCATGAGTTCATTGTAACCATTTAAAAACCTGAGATTAACCACCCCTGGTATTTACAAAGCAACACTTCAGTTGTACTGATAGGGGAAAAAAATCTTGTTAAAAACCCAGTTTCTCCTATTACTGTGTTCTGCTTGCATGCATGGCCGTGATAGTGTTAATGGCATCCAGGGTGAAGCCAACACCATTTCATCTGACAAGATAAGCCCCTTTGAGAATCAGGCATATTTTATATCTGAACCAGGGTCAGTATTGGCTCGGATGCAGTTCTCTTACATTTCTCCATCATTGACCTCCTCTACACTTAAAAATGAAACAAATCAGTGTTTGGCAAGATTTACAGCCATTATCTGTCTTTTCTTAAGCTTTGAAAATACCCAGAAATTGCTTGATGTAGTGAATGCACCATTCATTTGTCCTGGAGTTTAAAGACCCACTCTCTGTTGTCACCATGGAAACAGACTCATATCCTAAGGCAAAGGATTGAGCCTCCCTCCTAATGATAATACATAGCACAAGCTCTGAAAAGAAAAATGCATCTACATTAGGTTCCATTGTTGAGCCAGTGGTGTTCCCTAGCTGAATGAATCTCCTTCTCATTTGGCTTCCTGGGTTTACATTTACTGTGCAGTTGTGCATGGTGAGGGGTCTGACACTTTAATCCCCTGCCATTGATTACTGCATTTATGTGAACAACCCAAATGGCAGGCTGGTTTCATATAGACGCTACAGTTGCTGGCCATTTGATGACATGTACCCATGTCTGCTCCCAAAAGTCAAGAAATCTGATATTGGGATCTTACTTTGGGATGAAAATAAACTAGTTGAAGACTTACAGGAGGCCCCATGATCTAAAGATGATCCATTCGGGGAAAAGAGCCCTTAAAGTGAGTTGGCTTAGAGAGGGACCCAACATTTCATGGTGAATACTGGGGGCTGAGGAGGCTGGCTTAATTGGAATTTTCATTTGGAAAAATAAAACAAAAATTATCAACATGAAGTGATTTGATCTTATGTTTTCAAAGTTTTAAATTAAGTGTGAAGTAAGTATTAAAATTCTGCTGGTAAGTTTTCCAGAAGAATTTCTTAGCTAATAGGTGCTTTCTAGCACATGGGACTTTAGCCTTTGTAAGGCCCCATTTGATTGGTAGAAACCAGGTAGCCAGGAAAATAAGAAATGGTGTTGATGTTTGTTCATGGGGTAGTTAGTTAGCCTGCTATAGGGAAATGCAGTCAATTCCTACCTTCTTGGGTTTTGTACTAACATAACACAATTTACCATCTTAATCATTTCTAAGTGTACAATTCAGTGGCATCAGATATTAATACATTTACAATGTTGTGCATCCATCACTACTACCCATTTCCAGAACTTTTTTATCCTCCCAAAGAGAAACTCATTAAACCCACTAAATGATAACTCTCCATTCCCCTCACCTCACACTCCCCTCCCACCACCACTGCCAGCCCATGGTAACCTTTATTCTACTTTCTGTTTCTATGAATTTGCCTATTTTAGCTAGATATCTTGCATCACTGGAATCATATAATATTTGCCCTTTTGTGTCTGTCTTATTTCATTTAGCAAAATGCTTTCAGAGTTCGTCCACATTGTAACATATATCAGAATTTCCTTCCTTTTTAAGAAAAATTTTATATCTAATACATTTTGCTTATCTAGTCATCTGTTGATGGATAAACACAATTTTTTAAACTGTGAAATATTGACACCACTTGCATGGCATTTTATAGTTGTTTTTCTGATTCACTCTCACTCTTCCTCCTCTCTAAAAGATTTCTTATCCTTTGCTTGGCTTCTAAAGAGGAATTTGTTCAACCCAGGGAACAAATTACTTTGGCTCAGGAAGGTATTTTGACCCCACAGAGTGGGATGGATGAGACCAGGTGTGATAGATAAACTTAACCACACCTCATTCTGCTTGCCTGGCTCTTCCTTGCAGGGGCCTATAGAGGTCTAGGGGGGACAATGCCATGTATTTATTTATTTATTTATTTATTTATTTATTTATTTATTTATTTAATGCCATGTATTTTAATAGGTACCTGGTGACCCTTGTGAAGCCTGTTTCAATCTGTACGTAAAAACCCCTAAACATTTCTAAGTTAGTGTTTGTAGTGAAAGCTCTGGAAGGGAGGAGTGTCTAAATATTTGAGAATCGTGATTATGGCTAAGAGAGCTCTCTGAAGAGGGAATTATGTGGCTCACATTTTCATTTAGCTAGGCGGCAGCTAGAAAAGTTAGGCTTAGGAAGTCTGGCGGAATGGGTCTACTCTTTTAGAAAGAGTTAAGGAAACTTTCATTGGGTGAAGGCGTAAAGGACTCTCTGATTTTTGCCACTATCCATAGTTACTACCATGGGACAGTAGTAACTCCTCATTTCAGGCATAAAATGAGGCATTAAGGCATCATCTTTCTGTAGAGCTTTGTGCTTTGGATACTCACGGTAGAGAAGGATCTAGATGAATCCACTGTTGGAGTAGCTATCGGAATCAGGATAGGGTGATAAAATTGGTGAGAGTAGTTAAAACCCTCTCTTTAAGATTGGGGAGAAAAAAACTATTAACTATTAAGTAAATGCTTTTATCTAAATATTTTATTTTTGTTTTGACTAATGTGTATTTTCTTAAGCATAGTATGGCTTATTATTACTTATATTCAGAGGGTTTTTAAAAAACTAAAGTGTAAAAAATGTGTAGCTCTAGCCCAGTTTCTCAACCCTAAAAACATAATAGAATCACCATGGGACTTTCTAGGGGCAAGCCCTGACATCATGTAATTTTTTCCAAGCTCTTTAGGTAATTCATATGGGCAGCCAGGAGTGAGGAGTTATGTAATATGTTTTGAAAATCATCTCCTGGGCTAAAAAACCCAATAGTGCGTATCACATAATGAGGATATACTTACCACCACCTGGGTGAAGCATTTTCTATTTGCAGGTTTAGTTGAATAGTTTAAAAAGCTAAATCTGAAAATGTAAACCTATTAAGCCATGACTGTCCCCTCAAAGAAAGGAGATGGAAGGACCATTTATGTGGCATGATTCCTTAAATAACTTGGTGGATGGGGGGATGTACATATATAAGGTTGTTTCTTGACTGACACTTTTAAAAATATAAATCTGATGTAGAGAAATGGCCAAGGATATTGTTTCTGTTGGATTAACCACTGCGTTCACTTTACCAAGCTCCGAGCTAAAGAGTGTCTTCCCTCAACACGAGCTTGCACTTAGTCCTACACACATGCGTAACCTCACTCTGTGACGTACCCTTTCTTTCCTACATGCCTCTTTGTAAGCCACGCCCTTCTTTTGGAGCACACACCTTTTCCATCTCCACCCATCAGAGTGTCAGGACATAGATCCCCTGGCCCTTCTTACTTGCCCTCTGGCCCAGAAGGGATGCCAGCCCTTTGTCTCATGCTCATGGAAGTCACCACAGTGAACCTCATGTTGTATTTCTGGTGACCTGCCATCTCTTGTAGGCACAGTAAGCTGCGTGGAAACAGAGCCATCGATTACAGCCTTTTTGTCTGTGCCTCCCATGTTTGGTGGCGTAGTCTGGCCACTGCCAAGCCAGAGCCCTCCCAGAAGCTGTGCTGGTTGTTGGAGCTGGAGCTCAGGACCTAACTCTACGGTGACTGCCTCTGGGAAGTCAGACTCCATTCTGAGCAGTTGGGCTTTACACAGTTAATTGATGAGAATCAAGAAGCAAGGGGAATTTCTTAGTAGTTATAAAGAACTGAGGCTTGGAGGAATTTGTGGTGTCATAGCTAGGAATCCAGAGAGAAGATATGTGCGCTGGTTTATGTCAAAGCTGCGAGAGCAACAGGCTTTAAGTCAGGCTTAAAGGGAAGAGATGGAACAAAGCCAGTCAACACTGAGGAAGACCCAAATATTCAGCCTCATCCTGCCCAGGTGCTCAGGGGAGATTTTTTGTTTTCTATTTTCACTATAATGGTACTTCCTAGGAAAGATACAACACTGGATTAGATGTTTCGAAGTTGCTTCTTTAGAATACAGAAGTAAACAAAGGCAGCAACAGTCTTTCATGGAAAATCATTCTTGTCTGTAATCTGGGTTTGTTTTCAATTTCAAAATATTAAGGGGGTATAAGTGTTTTTGTTACATGGCTGAATTGAATAATGCTAAAGTCAGGACTTTTATTCATAGGATGCCCATCACCAGAGTGATGTGCATCATACCTAATAGGTACATTTTTGTCCCCCCTCCCATCTTCACCCTGCCTCTTATTAGTTTCTGATGTCCTTTACACAATGTTATGACCATGTGCACCCATCATTTGGCTCCCACTTATTAGTGAGAACATGTGGTGTTTGTTTTTCCCTTTCTGGGATATTTCACTTAGGATAATATTCCCAGTTCCATGCAATTTGCTGCAAAAGGCGTTATTTCAATCCTTTTTATGGCTGAGTAGAGCTCCATGGTTTATATATACCATATTTTCTTTACCCACTCATCAGTCCATGGACACTTAGGTTGATTGTGTATCTTTGCATGTAACCTGTTTTTATAGGCTGCTTCTGTCTTTACACGGAAGACAGGTTCCAGTCTCTACCCCACCCTAGCCTTTTATGGGAAGAGTGGCAGGCAGTGACACCTGGGACCAAGATTTCTTCATATACAACCTCATCTGGTTTCTACAGCACCCTAGACACATTTTCTAGATGTGATTTTGCTGTCATTAGCTGTAGACACATTTTCTAGAAGCACATAAATCCCCTTTCTCTGGAAGGGCTTCTTAGCTGTGTCACATGAAATGTCCAAGCAGCTGTGTACAGATCTAAGTCTATTACTCGAACTTGACATGCTTTAATGATTTTAAAAAATATATCTATATTTTCTCATTTTCATTATAAAACATTTTAAAAATAAAGATTTGAAGAAATAGTATAATGAACTCTCCTTCTTTGCCAATTCTCTTTCTTTACAATTCAGTAATTGTAAACATTTGGCCATATTGCTTATCTGTTTGTCTACCTATGTAGCTATGTATCTACCTACCTACCTACCTGTCTGTCTATACTTATCTGTCTATCCTATTTTTCTGAACAATGTGAAAGTCAGTTGCAGACTTCATGGCATGGCAACTCCAAATGCTTCTTTGTTAAGAACATTCTTCTACATAAACAAAATCCCATTATCACACCTATGGATATTAATAACACTTCCATACTATTATATAATATGCAATCTGTACTTAAATAGCCTCAATTGTCTTAAGAATTATTATTTTAAAAAATTGATTTCTTGACAGAAGCCCCAGGAGACTAAGACAGATTTCAGGAGATGGAGAGTTGAGAAGGAAAGAATGAATTGGTTCCACTTGGAAAATACAGGGCTGGAGTCCTTCCTGGGTTGTGCTTCTAAATGCTTATGAGGCTTGAGGAAAGTCATTTAGTCATTCTGAGCTCATTGGCAAAATGAGAGGGTTGGGTAAGATAATCTGATTCCCTCTTCAAAAATATGATTATAAATTGCTATGTAAAATATTATGCAAATGATACCTTGTTTTCTCAGAAAGTGTTTTTACCTCTTCATTCTTGATTAGTGAGTGTCTGGTTTAAAAGGTGACCTACCCTTCTATGGTGCCATTTTCTCCCATGACATAATCATCTATAACTGTAACCACTGTACCCCTTGTTCCACTGGAGGAGGAAGAATTTCACATTGAGTTTACTTCCTTATACCAGTTATCCAGATTCTCTTGTATGCCTGTCATATTTTTGTTAGTTATTAAAAAGGCAGTTCCATCCCCTGCCAAAAATATTTGCTAATGCGGGCCAATTGTATTCCCTGCTAACCAATATTTTGTTCTTAAAGAAATATTATTTGAGTAATTATGGAGTGAGAGTGCTCAGCACAATGTCTGTACTTGCCCTAGAACATAAAAACATTGGAAAGAGCGAGGTGGTCTTCTCCGATTTCACTGTGATTTTGTTGATGTCTGCAGTGTTCTGGTTATTTTCCCACCGGGCGAGAATTGCTCATGGGGATAATAAATCTGGGAGATGCGTCTGGCTATGCCCACTCACCATAGTCCCATGGAGTTGGTTGCTTGTGTCTCCTAATCTTTCCCTTTCTAGTTTTCTCTCTTGTCCGTTTCTCTCTCTCTCTCCCTTCTCTATTCTTTCTCATTCGCATATTCATTTGTTCAGCATATGCATGGATTGCATGCTTCTTGGCATCATCCCAGGGCAGGGCTGCCATGGAGGGCACCCCTAGACCCCATGGGTTTATTTCTCTATTGGCCATAGCTCACTTCAAATTGAAGGGCTGCAAAAGGATCACTGCCTGGAAGAGACTGCTTGATTACTGTGATTAGAAAGAAGAGGGAACTGCGGGATATGGGGTGGGGAGCACATTAGTGAATGGCAGAAGGGAATTTCCAAGCAAGCTTCTGGCTTGGGAAACCTGGGGTTGGTTAGAAGAGAGAGAGAAGAGGGAGAGCTCAGAGCACCCAGCTGTGACTGGCCTGGGCTGTGCAGAAGAGGAAGGCTTGGTCCTAAGGGACTTGCTGGGACACAAATGGAGATGCATTGAGATGCCTTGGCGGTGGCCTGGGGTGATTCCATTTTATGATGAGTGTATATTTTTATTCCTTTCTAAAACATTTGATCCACTAAATGGAAAAATAAATAAATAAATAAGTAAGTAAAAATAAAACCCTGCCCAGGCGCGGTGCTGAGGATTGGATTGCTTTCATCAATATGATCCTCAAGCCCTGTTTTGGCCCCTTGTTTCCTCCCTGAGCCCCCATCCCCACTCCATTAGGGGCCACCTCATCGATCTGCCATGATGTGTTTGAATCAGTTCTCCAGATCTTTCATAGCTGTGCAACTATGAAACAACATGTTTTATGTGTGCTTAAAAATGAATGTTTATCATAATGAATGTTTATCACTTGGCCACCTGCTTCAATGGACCTATATTTTCACCCAGCCCTGCTTTCTAATACCCATCTATGCTGCTGCGCCATAGATTCAGTGCACTCCTTTCATTGCTGTACAGTATTTCCTCCGACAAATTTATATTTTGTTCAGACTTTTGGGCAATTTCCAGTTCTTCACAAAGGATGGTGCAATGGACAGCGTTGTGCATGTTGCCTTGTGGACACAGGATAGGCCACTTTTTTCTCCGACTCTTTTCTTTTCAAAATGTTTAAACCTGCAGGAAAGTTGAAAGAGCATACATTAACCATTTGCTTTCCTTTTACTTAAATTATCCAATTATTTAATTTTGCTGTGTATGCTTTCTGTCTTGATAGACACACACACAGAGACATGCATGCATGTGTTTATTTTTTACTAAACCATTTAAAATGTTAGACTTCACTCCTAAATATACCATCACTGATCTCCTGATAATAATCGTTCTTTTATATAAGCACAACATGATTATCATACCTCCTAAAATTAATAATAATTCCATAGTATCATATAATAGCCAATCCATAATGTACATATTTTTATTTTTAAAAACACTGCTGAATTCCCTCCATATCATCTGTACTGATTTATTGTTCCCAAAAGCAATGCATGAAAATTTCAATTTCTCTACACATCCACAACATTTTGTTATTATCTGACTTTAATTTTTGCTAGTCAGATGGATGAAAAGTATCACTTTTACATTTGCATTTTAAAAAAGAAAAGTCAACCACAAAAACATGGAATTCAAGTACAAGATTTTATCTTTAATTGTCAAAGTAGAAATGAGATCCCAGTTTGGCTTCCAGCACAGGGTAATAAACTTCATGTCTGTGAGCAATTTGGAACAGGATGCTCATATTTTTCTGAAGATTTAGGAAAGAAACATAATGTAGTTCAAGTCTTCATCTTATAAACATAGAACTTTCAGCCAAAAGTCTCGTCAGAGCATGTTTTGACACAATTATCTTGGGGATCCAAAATTTTCTCAGTGAAGTATTAATAGTTAATATTTTAAAATTTATATAAAATGGATGACTTTAGTATCAAAATAGCCAACAGTATATGAAGTCCTCACATTGAGAAGAAAGAGTAAATAGAACAGACTGTATCCCTGTTCTTCATAACAGTAAAACTGATACTAAAACTTTTAAAACATTTTTAGCAAAACTCTTAAATTTAAACTTTGACAGCTAATAGACATGACTTGTTCATAACCAAATGGGACACAATTTTGTTTACTTTCTTATGCATAAATGCATAAAAACAAACATCATACCACTGCCACACAATGAGTAACACTATTAACTTTTGGTGACTATAATTCCAACTGAAAAATGTATGTGTATGTATGTGTGTGCATGCAAGCAAAAAAACTAATCTAGATCACTTTCACCTTAAAGCGACACTGACACTTATTGAGTGTTTACTTATTGAGTGGTCTAGGCACTGGTGTATTATCATTCCCATTTTCCAGATGAGGCCAATTGAGGAGCTGTTTGAGGTGAGGCAGCAGCTGACTGGCAGACCTAGAATTTGAGCATAAGCAGCCCTTTTTAACCCTTACTATATCATATCCCTTCTAGCCAGGTAGCTTTTATTCATTACTTTTCACTTCCTATACTATAGATTACACTTTGTGTCAGTAAGTATTCATCTGCATTGATTTTCTTGATCATATAATATTTCCATGGTAGAGAGTCACTAATTGATCTTGTCTTCTACCACTATGCATTTACTTTTTTCTTATCTATATTTGTTATTGTGTATAACACTGTGGTCACTGTCCCATTACATATGTCTTTGGCCACTTGTCCAGTGATTTGTTTAGGTTACATATGCTAGAATTGGAACTTCTGGATGACAGAACATCTCATTTTAAATAATGTTGAAACAAGCTGTCATGTAATTCTTAATATTGCTGTGCACGAAGATAATTTGGAATGCGTGTCTGTTTTCTTATATGTCCACAAATCCTGCTCCTCTAACAGACAAAATACAGTAAGTCATGGTTTTAATTTGCACTCTCTCATTTCGGTGAAGCCAAATATTTTTCATATGCCTACTTGTATTTTCTTCTATTGAATTGCCTTTTTGTATTTTCCATATTTTTTTCTTCTATTGATGTTTTTAGAAATTGATTTGCAGTAGCTGTTTAAGTGAAGAATATAATCATACTCTTTGTTATGTAAGGAAAATTTTTCCCTAGCTAGGTCTTTGTTTTTTCATGTTTTTATAGTGTATTTTTTTATTTTGTTTATATTCAAATAATCTAAATTTCTCCTATACATTATTAAACAAATACCTTAAATTTCTTGAAGTACATTGAGCATTAGCTTTTTTTGCATGTCAATCTTTGACACATCTGGGATTTATTTCGATGTGCCATACAGGTCTGATTTTTCCCCTGCATGGTTACAATCTAGTCCCAACACTACTGAGATGCCATTTATGAAAAGGGTAGGTGTAGTGCCTGACATGCACGGTTTCTCTGTAAACATTCCTTTCCTTGCTCTCTCCCTGTCTCTGTCTCTGGCATAATCCTAGGCAGAGGTACTAGGTAAGGAGCATGGCCACATCCAAGAGGTGGGCTGGAGGAGGAGAAACAAATAGCAAGACAATAATTGAGATTGCACCCTTTCATTTATGATTTATGAAACTCCTCTGGATGGCATACGAGAATGGTTAGCTTCCGTAAGGCCAGTTTGGGAGTTTTTTTTTTAAGACAGATTCTCGCTTTGTTGCCCAGGCTAGAGTGAGTCCCGTGGCATCAGCCTAGCTCACAGCAACCTCAAACTCCTGGGCTCAAGCAATCCTTCTGCCTCAGTCTCCCAAGTAGCTGGGACTACAGGCATGCGCCACGATGCCTGGCTAATTTTTTCTATATATATTAGTTGGCCAATTAATTTCTTTCTATTTATAGTAGAGACGGGGTCTCACTCTTGCTCAGGCTGGTTTCGAACTCCTGACCTTGAGCAATCCGCCCGCCTCGGCTTCCCAGAGTGCTAGGATTACAGGCGTGAGCCACTGTGCCTGGCCAGTTTGGGAGTTTGATATGCCTTTTTCCCCGAAAGGTGTTTTTCCAGCAGGTCACATCATCACTGGGTAAATGGAGTGGTCCCCATCTGGATCCTCATACTGACACAGCAATGGTGACCATTAGAAAACCCTTGTTGAGTTTTCCTGGCTGTTCAGCCTGCAGCACAGTGTTCCATTGGCTGGCACGGTTTCTAGGGCTTGATAATTGATGGAAAATAAGTTAGAATCTGATTATTATGCGCTGTTTAAGATTGGTACATAACAGCACTCATTGTATTCGGCTACGAGAATCCAAAAATTCTTTGGCATGTAAAAAAAAAAATCTTAGGTAAAATAATAATGATTTTAAAATTAATTCTTGTTTCCCCAATGTCTCAAGACTAAATAAAGCTACAGCAGAAGATCACTCTGGAAGAGGTTGTCTCTGCCCACTTGCTGAGTGAATTGAGTCTTTTGTAGCATTTGTTTCCTTTATTATATCAGAGTAATCATTCTTTGTGAGATGATCTTGAAATTCTTAAAGGAGCAGAATGCAATTGCTGTAAGTAATATATCATACCAAGAAAGATAATCAAATTCACCAATTGGTGTAAATTGTGACATACCACAGAGAACAAGAGCAAGAAAAGTTTGTCACTTTTCCATTCTAGTTAGTAAAGTTCATCAAAAGGATTTGTTCAAACAAACCCTTTGTTTCCAGAAACCAAAGTATAAAAACCTAAACATGCTCAGAGCATTTTATCTCCTGTTATTTTTATTTCTAAATCTTTTTCTCAGATTTGCTCATCTCTCAAACTCTCAACGCCTCCATATTTCTTTTACTTTTTACCACCAACTCCTTACTAAAACAAAAAAAGCAAAAAAGCAAACAAATAATCCCCCACAGTCTGGAGATTATAGATTCTATTTTATTTTAGAACTTTTGGGCATAACTGATTGCTTGTGTTGAATTTCTTGTTTTTATTATATTTTTATTTTATATATATTTTTAGAGACAGCTCTATCACCCAGGCTGGGGTACAATGGCATGATCGGAGCTCATTGAAACCTCCGACTCCTGGGCTCAAGCAATCCTCCTGCTTCAGCCTCCCAAGTAGCTGGGACTACAGGCAAACACTACCACGCCTGCCTATCTTTTAAAAAAAAATTGTAGAGATGGGGTCTTGCTATGTTGCCCCAGCTGGTCTTGGACACCTGGCCTCAAGTGATCAAAAATTAGTAGATGAGTGGAAATTGAAGATGCTGAGTTTGAAAAAGAATAAGGGAGAGGAGGAAAAGAACAGCTAGAGAATGTACATCTGTGTCAATGAACATTAGCCAAAGATTCTTGATTGTGGTTGTTTGTTGATTTGCAGGCATATACTTTCTGTATAAAGTATAATGAAAATTTTCAGCTAATGTGCCAAAAAGGTTGAATTTTTTTCCCCTTTAAACCTATAATGAGGCCAGATGAGGCGGCTCACACATATAATCCCAGCACTTTGGGAGACCAAAGTGAGAGAATCTCTTGAGCCCAGGATTTTGAGGTTGCAGTGAGCTACGATGATGCTACTGCACTCTAGCCTGGACATCAGAGCAAGACCCTTTCTCGAAACAAACAAACAAAGAAAAACCTCTGATGGGAAAAAATTCATTAAAGTATGCTTTGGGGGTGGTGGCTGGGGAAGAGAAAGGCGACTACTTGGAAATATTCCTCATCAGGAAAATCAGAACTGAATATTCATTTCCATACGGAATTTAAAGCAGGAACTGGGGCCCATGCTAGCATAATCAGTAAGGCAAAATCTGAAGTCAAGAAGTCAGATCTTGAGACCTCGTGTAACTAAATTTCCAGTGTGTGAGAGTGAATGTGGAGGTGACCATTTCAATATAAGCTGCAACTAATTTTATTTCTCCTGTGGACGACCTGACCCTGGCAAAGTCTTGCCAAGGCCATCTCATTTCCATCTCCTATTTGATTCTCTTTGGATTTTACCACGTAGACAGTAGTTGGATTATAGAATATATAAAATGAGATTTAGTGACTACTTTGAAGGTTGTTTAAATGCATTTTTAATTAGTACTGTCTAATTGATTTCACACCGTAGTGCCTAGCCTGAGTGGGTTTTATGGCAGCGCGTGTGTTTGGAACCCAGATGTGCACAGTGGTGATGGTTATTTCAGGGTGGACGTGGGTATGCATGTGACCTCATGACATCACTCTTAGTTGTCGTGGATATTATATCTGGCCCAGAAACACTGGCTAGCCCCGAAGAATCTTTACACATTTAGCTAATAATATGTACCATTCTTACATATTTGCAAAGTCTCCTTCACTTCTTAAAAAATCTGGGTTTGAAAATGAGAGTTTTCTCAGTTTAGTCTACCATACTTTTATCAAATAACTATTATAAAAGTCAGATGCTTCTTTACTGAATAGATCGAGACCAAAATATATGCAAGCTGGAGAACTGTGTAAATAAGAGGTGCACGAATAGAAGCCTCTGGCTGGTGTCCCCTTCTCCCCAGCCCCTACTACCCACAGTGCAAAGGACTGTGTATGCACCCTGACTAGCACAGCCAAGCTCTGTCCTCACCCCCTCACAAAAATCTGTCCCTTGGCCACCCATGAGGCCTAGGAACATGTTTTTCTCCAAGAGGATGGATTGGGGAATGGACCATGAAGTTGGTTCCACAGTCCCAAGTGCCTGGAATAAGCTGTGAAGCTGGGGAGAAGACATGGACAACAAATAGGCATGGTCCCTTGGTCCTATGTCCACGTTGCTCCCTTGGGTGGGGAGAAGGTGAAAGAAGGTCGAAACGAGGCCCTCTACAATTGGAGTTCCTTTCTCTAGCTCCAAGGGTGGTACCGTGCAGGGCCTGGAATATGAGAACAATTGCAGGTCATTGTCTTGCTGGTCCTTTCTTTTTTAGCCAGCAAGCATTTGAAGGTCTGTTCCGTGCAGATTGTTAGGCTAGATGTTGTGGGAGGATATAAAATATGAAGCTATTTTTAATCTAGTTGTGGGGGAGACAAAAGCTGAACTGAGAATAATTTCAAAACAACAGATTAATAAGGGAAAATGACTAGCCCAATAAATGACAAGTAAGGGAATTTTGGGTGAAATGGAGTCAAGTGATAGCTCTAGCTGGAGAAGGAGGGCTGGTTTCAGGGCCCTAGGGTGGTAGAGTCCATGGAGTTCATGGCTGGCAAACTTAAATGCTTTCAAGGCTCTCGCAGGTACCATAAAGTTGTGAATGGGCCTGGGATAAGACCATCGGGACTATGGGAAGAATGTACAGATTGATGTAGATTCTCTAGCTGTTCTTTTCCTCCTCTTCCTCATTCTTTTTCAAACTCAAAATCTTCAATTTCCACGCATCTACTAAATTTTGATCACTGGAGGCCAAGAGTTCAAGACCAGCCTGGGCAACATAGCAAAATATTTCTGAATTAGATATTAAAGAGTTGAGCAAGGTACTGGCCAAGTTAAATGGGAATGGGATCTCTGAGTTCAAACTCCCGGGGTTGTTGATGAAGACATTAAATTGATGCTGCCACATCGATACAGAAGCTTAATAATCTGATTGTTTACCCATATTTACTCCTAATAAAGTAACTTCAGTTAGAGAAATGGCTTCACATAGAAAATAAATATGAGGGGAAAAGTTGTAAACTTTTGTAAAGTTGTAACTTTAACCTGCCAGTTAAAGTCTGGATAGTGGGTAAGGAAAGTGGAACAGTACAGAGCTCCTTTGCCTTTCATGGTGGAGGTTAAAAAAAGGTTTGCTGGATTTAGAAAAATGTGCAGGAATCCCCTACTATTCCTTTCCCTTCTATAAAAACCCTACCAATAATCATCATATCAGGTTTCTCTGAGCATTGAGCCTGTGGTCACCATTCCTAAGCAGCAAGACCGTGTGGGGTTGAACAGTGTCCCTTGCCAACCTGTGAGGGATTTGGAACCTGTGAATGTGACCTTATTTGGACATAGGGTCTTTGTAGACGTGATCTGGTCAAGGTGTGGTTGTAGTGGATTTGGGTGGGCCCTAAACCCATCATGACTGGTGTCCTCATAGGAAGAGTGAAATTTGGACACGGACACACACGGAGGAAAGAAGACCATGGGAAGGCAAAGCCACAGGCTGGAGTTATGATGCCACAAGCCAAGGGACATCAAGGATTGTCAGCAACCCCCAGAAGCTGGGAGAGGATGGAGGAACCAAGGCTCCCTCAGAGTCTCTGTTAGCAAATACATTTCTAGTGTTTTAAGCCACCTAGTTTGTGGTACTCTGTTACAGGAGTCTAGGAAACCAATACAGGTGCCATTTTCCTACTTCCCCATTGTTACTAGAAATGCCACCAAGTTCCTGGTCTCGAAGGTTATCATTCCTGCTTCTAACTTTGTCTCCAAAATGCACCGAGCCTTCCAAACCCTTACATTTGCTTCTTCCTCTCCGTTTCCACAGGTATCATCGTATCACTTATCGTGCTAATTCATGTTTGAATACTGCTGTCTATAATTAAAAGTGATTTTAATTCTCACAACAAGTGACAGTGGGGGTGGTATTATTCTGCCAACTTAACTGATGAAGAAACTGAGGTCCAGAGAGTTCAAGTAACTTGTCTGAGGTTATACAGTTAACTAGTATATTAAAAATCTGGGATTCTAGCAAGGATAGGCCCTTTAGCTCTAAGAAAAAATAATCAACTCAAAGTGAACGGTCTTGCTATAATTATTATGCCATACCACTTTCTCCATCGTTCAAAAAAAGGCCACAAAACATGTCTGTATCACTGGGATACACTGAGAGGAAGCCTTAGTTTGTTCTCTTTGCTTCCCTGTACCTTGGAGGAACAACCCTTGTTATTATGACAGCAAAGGCATCCCACTAATTGGTAGAATATAAAAAGAGAGAGCTTACTTTACCTCTCCTTTTTTTCCTTTATAACAACAGAATGTCTTTTATATGTTTAATTACAGCCTTTGAAGATATATCAGATTGGCTTTTGGTGGAAAGATTTTTTTCTCCCCCAAAAGTAGGTCACTGGAGATATAATTAATATAGATAATAACTATCTCGTCTACAGATTTCTCAGAGTGGAAATGACCTCTTTTGCTTATGTTTCCCCACTGTCTGTGACCAAGCAGCTAGTTGGGTTATGTTGTTCAGCTGGCTTTGTAGCAAGGGCAAAAAGTACATCCTCCCAATGTAAGAAATGTGCCAGCAATTGCCACAATTTTCTTACCGAAAATCTGAGTTATTTTTTAAGGAGGAGGTTGTATGAAAAGGAAAAGCTGGTTGGTTGTGGATTTCTTTATCTTAGACTGTATGTTTTAAGTGGTGAATCAGAGTAGCAAGGCCAGAGGACGCTCTGAAGTCCCCTTTACCCCCAATAAGGCAGAATTACACTTAGTATAACTACATACTTTGTTGTCCAAATGAGGATACTTTTGAGAATACAGAAGGATGCTAGGAATAATTACCTCAGGACAACGAGTAGAAATTATGGCTCTCTTGGGTAACCAGAAGATACGGTCACCTTGGTTATTTCAACCCACTCTGGAGAGAGGGTTCCAGCCTGTCTTTGAAAATATCTTCCCACAAACAGAGAGAGGTCCTGGTCAATGGGGCTGGAGACGATTACTAATCATGAATCATTAGATTGCTCCTTAGAAATTAAATATATATATTTAAGAAATTAAAATTTAAACAAAAATTTTGTACAGATAGAGTCTCACTCTGTTGCCCAGGCTGGAGTGCAGTGGTATGATCATAGCCCATTGCAACATTGAACTCTTGGACTCAAGATACCCTCCTGCCTCAGCCTCCAGAGTAACTGGTATTACCTAGAGGCATGAACTGGCTAATTTTTTTAGAGACAGAGTCTGACTATGTGCTCATGCTGGTCTCGAACTCCTAGCCTCACGTGATTCCCCCGCCTTAGGCTTCTGAGTTGCTGGGACTACAGATGCAAGCCTGTAGTCCAAGCCTGTGCCCAGCTTTTAAGGAATTTTGGGTGTATTAGTGAGAGACACATTGAAACATTCTTACCCAAATGTTTTGGTCTTAGTCATTCTGGAGCTTATGGTTCTGGGGAGTCTGGGGCTCTTGGGGATTTTGGGCTGGAGGAAAGGAAACTGGGGAGTTGAGCTTCTCCTCTTGGTGGAGACTCACGCCCTAGAATCAGTGCTCAGCCAGGGCACTCCATACATGCTTAATAAACAATGGCGGGAAATACTCTAAGCATGTCCTGAATTGGATTGGTTCGCAGTGTACGCCAGAAAAGAAATCTCTCTCTTTCAAAGAATTTCAAAGATGAAGCCATAATGAAAACCTTTTGATGAGAACTCAAGAGTTGAGTAGCCACGAACTTGTTTGTTGATTTGAAGACCGAAAGGACAACTAAAGGGGGAGGGCCCCCCTGAATGAGATGGTAAGAATGATTCCAAGGCTATGTGGCGATTAGACAAGGAGTGCTACAGAAGATGGTAGTAGATAATGCTTCCAATATTCCGACATTGATCGAGCACCTACTCTTAGAGCAGGCTGTCCAGGGTCCTGGGGCTCAAAAGGGAGAAGACAGTTGCTGACTTCAGGGAACTCACGGACTAAAGAACAGGCCCATAAGCATGTAAGAAGAGGACATATAAACATGGGAAATGCAGCAGTAATAGTACATAAAGATGTTGCAGGGACAGGAAGAAGAGAAGGAGTCTTTCTTCTTGGGAATGCAGAAGGATTCCTGGCGAAAGTGGTGCTGGAGCAGTGTGAGGATGAGTTGGAGGCTTTGGCCAGGGAGTCAGCAGGCCTACGTGGATAGGTAAAGGAAGGTGAAAATGACAAGGCCTGAGTTTTAAGTGGTTGACATAATCTTGCCAGTATCTTGCTGTTTTTGTGCCCATGCTTTCTTCAACTGGAACTTTCAAGGGTAAATTTGCATATTTTGATCACAATGGTGGGCTGAAAAACACTATATTCCTATTTGTATACATATTTAAATCTAAATAAAATGAATTTCATGGTTTGCCAGAATTCTGAGATGGACTTCAAGAGAACGATTTCCTAGCTTTCCAAGGTGGCTGATAGAGCATCACACTTTTAAAGACCTATAGTGTTAGAATTTCCATGTTTTCATTCTCAATCTGATCCTATGTTTAATTGCACTGGTAGCTCCTTTTGTTTAACTAGCATTTATTGCATTTTCATTTAGATGCATCTTTAGGGGTAGAGGGAGGAGGATAGAAAAGTGGGTGAGGTACTTTGTAGATGCTGGTGTTACAGCAAAATGTTCTTGAACTCCTGGGCTCGAGTGATGATCCTCCCACCTCGGCCTCTCTAAGTGCTGGGATTATAGGTGTGAGCCACCACGCCTGGCCTCGGCAAAATGTTTCAGTGTATCCAGATGGTTGCCTCATCTCCTCCCTTGCCTTTACTGAGGCTTAAGGATTTTAAGGCCATTGTATCTTTTTAGGGCTTCTTTCTTTTCCTTTAAGTAATTTTTTCCCCTACTCTTTCTCTTTTTTCTTCTTCAATATGAGCAAAGCCAAATTTTTTGCACAACCGCAAGGATTATGCAAGGACGAGTTCTGACTTCAGGCTCATTCTTATGTCAACCATTCTCATGTTAAATTACTTCCCATAGTCTTTCAAAGGCTAGAGAGACCAAAGTCTTACCAGGGCCCTGGCGTTATAATTTCTTGGTGAATATTTCTGTAAGAATGAAGGAAATGTTAATTTTCAAGAGCACTAGTGAATTGTGGAAGATTCTAAAACCATTAATGAATGTGCTTACAATTTACTTTTTTTAAAAAAGCAAAACAATGATGAGTCCGTCTCAGAGCACAAAGTGATCTCATGATCCTCTTGACAAGTGAAATGAGTTGTCTTTCTAATGCAATCACTCATATTTTAGCGGTAAAGTCACAGAGCTTATTTGAATAGGTTTTTCCCTGTCCTTTGTGTGGTTTATTCATTTTTAGGTAAAAGCAATTGATCTTAAGGGAATCTTCTAAAATAGAGTTTTGACACTAACAAGCATTAGATTCTTAAGAGTCTGCATATTTTGCTACTTTTCTGGCATTGTATACATATGAGGTATTGTCATAGAACAAGCAAAATTGTGTAACTCTTTATGGAAGGCTCAGTTAATGTTTCAGCAAGTCTCAAAGAGCTCTGGACTATGTGATTATAGACAAGAGATTAATATAAATAAATGCCAACCGTTTCCTGATATAAAGCATCTAGTGCTAAGCTAAACATTTGTATTGGATTCTAAAAGAATGTCACATTTATAACAAATTGTAACAATTTGATTGTGTAGATAAATAGCTCAGATTAATTTAGAGTAAAAATTAGCCTTGCTAGTCTCATTGCATTTGCACTTTTAAATGCACTCATGGCAAATATGAAAAGTACATTCTTTTTGATACCTCAAATTAGAAAAACAATTATTCAAAAATTCCTTGTGATTAAAGATGGTTAGTATGACTGTTTGACTTTGCCTTATGTAAGACCTACTCACAAATTAAGTTTGGAATTGAACATACTTTGTTGATCAAAATGAGACCCAAAGATGACAGAAAGTAGCAGGAAATCTTTGGAATCGCTGCTCTTCTTGGTTAATTAATAAAGATGATTTTGCAGATTAATGAATCAAAAAGGCTATCAAAAATAATACAGCATCTTTTGAATTCTTCTTTGTTGTTTTGTTATTTTTTTACATCTTAAACTCTCTCTTCAGCCTCATCACCTTAATTTCTTTCAACTTTAAGTCTAGTATGAACCTCTTTTGTTTAGAGGGCAGCCAATGAACCCTGTCTCCAATTGTTTTCAGTTCTGAGTTGTATAGGACATTGCTACTTCTCCTTTTATGGTGAAAAATAGCACCTCTGTTCTATTTGCAAGAACAAAAGCTGGGAAGAGTGACCTGGTTGTGATGGTGACATAGGGGCTGGGTAGAAGCAGGCAGGACTGACTTGAATAAGCAAATCTTACTGGCACTTTAAAACACACATTTCCCCAGGAAATGGAAAAACAGAGCTCCCAAGGGGATATTTTATTCATACAGAAATGAAATTGGAACTTGGTAGGAAAAAACCCACCGAGTAAACTGAATGAGATGTAATAGCTTGAGCATTCCAGTCCCAGGTAAATTCTACCAGTAGAAGTTCTCCTTTGAAGAGCCTTGAAAAAGTGTTTGCCAACCAGTCTGTGGATGGGGTACCCCACAACCCCAGGAGTACTGGATTACGATGCCTATTCCCAGGCCAGTCAAGATCAATAGAACCGAGGAGGGCCCAAGATTCTGCATTTTCAATGAGTGTCTTCCCCGTCCCTCCAGTGGATTCTGCTCTGCACTTGGGTAGGCAATCATCTAGAATTGTCCCCAGTGTTAGCCGATTCTCTCATGAGTCAGTATCTTTAGAATAACAAGCACCAGGATTGCAGCACATGCAGGTGCAGAAACTCCCACTGTGTAAGTGGCTACTGTCAAGGTCAGCTGCACGTTAGAGAGACCCAAAAGCAGAGTGGCCCCAAGTCCAGGCACTCTCCTCAAGGCAGGCCTCCTGGCTGCTAGGAACCACTCCTGCTTAAAGATTGCAAAAGGAGTTTTCTCAACTCACCTGTCCACACTGTAAAAAAGCCCTGAAACGCAACCTGAGCCTCCCGGGTGTTGCTGGCACCAGGTCTTGAGTGTCTTCTTGAAAAAGGGCAGCTGGCGGTCAAGGTGCGACTGCTCCTGGGTGAGGTTGCTCTGTATTCTTCAACAGACTCTGAGCGGGCAGACCCACTTCCTTATTGCTTCCCACAGCCGAAACTGGCCTGGTCGTCTACAGTCCATAAACATCCATTCACGGATATTTATCGGGCTCCTACTTTGTGCTCCATTTTAGGCTCCAGAGATACCAGAGAACAAGAGAAATAAGGTCCCCAGCCTTAGAGAGACAGCCTGCTGGTCACATCAGTTATGTGCACGCCCCTCTTGTGCGTTTTGGGCACATAGATCCTTTAGATCATATGACCAACATCCAGGACAGTGTCCCCATTCTCATTCTGACATACATTTTAGTGCTGTTTACCTTGTCTCCTGTAAAACTGAGCTAAAAACAGTGGCTTCTCACGGTGGTTTCAGAAAACATCAGACAATTGGAGACGGCCCTACCCATCTGGGAAGATTTATCAGCTCTGGCTGGCTCTCTGGGAGGCAGTCTTTCTGAATTTTAGGTAAACTTCAGAACAATTGGCTTTCTGTTTTGGTGTCCTTGGTCTATCACTTGGAAAGGATTTATTTTGCTTTGGCCTCTGTTCCCTCCTGGATGCTAAAAGCAACGTTTTGTTCCCTCCATGAGCCTTTCTGTGTATTTAAAATTGAATTGAAACTTCAACCTCGTATTGCTTTCTCAAATCTCAGAAAGCTTAGAATTTTAGTGTTAAGACATTTTGTTGACCCTTTTTCAGTTATGTGGATTTTCAACCAACCCTGGGTTATTTTGTATTTGGATGAGTTTCATGGGTAGAATTTCAGAAGCCTCTGGAGAGAAGTTGGGGGTAAATCTCCTCTAAGGATGAAAAGTAAAAAGTTAAATTTCATGTAAAGTGGGTGATAATTCACGTGTATTATTTTTTAAAAACTTGTCCCCAGATCACTGGTGATAGACAAGATGTTTTTGGTCGAAACATCGCTGAAGACGTCTTCTTTATTTTATTAAGTGTAATTTGGTTAATCATGACAAATGATACTGCTTTTTAATTGTGACATTCAGGTTTCCTTTCATAATGAGCTAACTTAAATAAAAAATTAAGGCTAAATATTAAATAATCATACAGGTGACATGTGGGTATGACACAAATCACAAGGTTGCTACACAAATGACTGAGGTTTGAGAAACACGATTTGAGTGGGGGTCAGAAGCAGGTGTCTTGTAGGGAAGCACCCGACTCTGCGGGGCCAAAGCACACACCTCGCCCACAGTGAGCAGGAAGCCCAGAAAGCCGTGGGGGTGAGCTTTAACTTAACACAGAACGCAGATCGTCTGTACATGCCAACCAGGGCAGAGTAGCGAGCCTTGTATGTTTGATTGGAAAGTAATCGAGTGTCTCCTCTGGAAAAGGCAATAACTCATGTTTATGGGGTCGGGGGCACGAGGGGTCCAGGGCAAGCTACAGCAAGAGATTGGGGAGATTATGGGAGTCTTGGACCAGAAGCAGTTTTGTCCCCTGCTGAGAGGTCAGAGAGCATAAAGGCAGGGAAAGGGACATTCGGTCCTCGGTCCTCGGGTGACTGTGCTATGGCTCTGCAGGAGTGCCTTCCCCTGCCGCTGTCTGCAGATTTTATCAAGGAGGAAAGCTGCAGTGGGATAGTGACAAGCACCTCAAACATAGCAGGCTCTTGATGATAATGAGAGTTTAAAAGTACTTAAAACCATTGTTGGATTTTCTTTTTAAATATAAAAACAGAGAAACAAAACGAAACGAAGAAGAGCCATTTCCCTTAATTATATTTGAGGCAGAATCTAGAAATGGAATTGTAATTTTTGTTCCTTCTCCCACTCTGTGATTTTACAGATTGGGCCCAGGATGGAAAGTCCTCTGGCCTGTGGACCCCCTACCCCCCACCCCACCCCATCTAAGTGAACCCCATGGCAATGGGACACCTTCCAATCGAAAGGCTTCCCATCCTTGTGAACCAAAAAGCCGCCCCAGGGCGAGGGCTCCTGTTCTCGGTTACCTGTAGTTGTTGAGGCTGTAGAGGACCCTCTGCCAGCACATTCATTTTGTGGGGGAGCAGGTGAGAAAGTCGTCACAAGAAGAGAAGAAACAAAGCAGAGTGTACCCAGCGCTATTGACCCTAACTAACACACGTTCTGCTATATCATTATGCAGCATGTAAAGCCTAAGTCACTCAACACTCCCGTTTAGGTCACCCAACCCTCCGATCACCAGTAATTTTCATTTGCACATGCTGTTCCCTATGCTTGATGTGCTCTTCCCACGCCTGCTCTCCCTCGCTCTTGGCCTTGCCTCGCCTCCCTGACGAGATCGAGTCTCCACACTCTATACGTTCTTGTGGTGCCACGAACTTCTCTTTGTAGCACTTGTCCCAGATGCACTCGGGGCAGACGAGGCCAGGAGCGAGGGAGGGCAGGAGTGGGGAGACCCTCTCAGGACTAGGGGACAGCGTGTGCGAAGGCTGCAAGAAGGAGGTGCTGGAAGAAGCCGGTGGGGCTGGGGCACCGAGGCTGGAAGAAAGAGGGTCGTGAGAGGCTGGCGGAGGCGTAGGGTCTGCCCACACCGCCTTCCTGGCCACGCTAAGGAGTTTTGCTTTTCTTTCTGAGCAGAGTGGGAAGCCATTGAGGGTTTTAAGCTGGAGTTGAGGAGAAAGACAGAAGAGCAAGTTTGTGTTTTGGGAAGATCAATCTGGAGGAACATGTTTTCTTTCAAGGAAGAGTCTGGTCAAATCCTAAAAGTTTTATCTCAATTGAGCCCTTGCAACAGGCCCCACTGATATATATGCGCAGGGCCCTGGCGAGAGTACACACAGAGACCCACGCCCCTGCCAGTTTAAGTGGTTGCAGGTTACAATCAAGCTAACAGACTATTATCAATATGCTCCATCCTCCCGCCCTGAAAAACATGTCTCTATAACTAAAATGTAGGAAAAGATGTGTACGACTATGGTTTTTATATGACTGAGTCAGCAAAGAATCAAAAGATGATGAAATTTAATTATCATTGCACAGCCTGGGTGTCCTGTTGGGGGCCAACAAAATGTGGATGAGTAATATAATAAAGATATTTATAATTGACATATCCTGTTCCATAGTTTTTGCCTTTATTATAGCAAAATCACTTAATTATGTTGTTCTAATTAAGATTTTCACATAATTTCTGTTCTTTTGACAGAAATATTGAGCTAGACAGCTTTTCTCTTTTTGTAATGGTTTTATTGAGATACAATTCACATGTCATACAGTCCATTCAAAGTGTACAACTTTTCTTGAGCCATTTTAGTTCTGAAATAGTTTTTCATTCATTTCAATTTGAAGAGACCTTGTCCTGCTGGTGGCATATCAACCTGAACTGTTAATAAAATTCTTAAAGAAATAGTTAGATTTGGAAACGAACCGTGAATAGAACATATTGTGTTCAAAACATGGTAATGGGATATGATAAATGATCTTTATCACAGCGAATATCAGGAAATGTTTTTATTCCCTTGTATAAATCTCTGTCATGTATACAGCAGCTTTCACTATCTTCAAGCAATGTCTCCATCTAACATGAATGTCAAGTTTTGGCATCGTATGTCACGTATGTTATGTCTGGACATCTGATCCACATTTAAGAACAACGAGAATGGTGAAATACTGTAGAGTGCTCCTTGGCTGCCCTGTGCAAGTGTTGTGAGTTTCCAGAACCTCGGGCACTACAAACTGGAGCTTGAAGAGAAGCAAGCGTGGAGACACTTGGCACAGCCCTGGTCCCTCATTGTGTGAGGATCAAGAGTGTTCATGTGTTTGAAAGAAGCAATGGACCAGTTCATTAGCCCTTTTCTCTCCTCCAAGTGTTCCTGCTGCTCAAATCCATCCCGCCCTCTGAAGCAGCCCCCATCACTGCCAGGGCCATGTGACAAACCCCTCACACGCTCAGGCCTCTCAGACACAGTTCCCTGTCGCTTCAAGGACTCAGGGCAAGGGCTGTGGGGAAGCATGTCCCCGGACTTAGGATGGCTCTACCCTGCAGCCTAAAACTGCACAAACACTGGGTAGACCGTCCCCAAGCCTGTCCCATCAACCTGCTAACTGGGATATGGACTGATACTGCCAGGAAGGAGGTCGGTCCTTCTTTGTCAGTGTGTCCCCTTGGAAGTCCGCTGACTGTGTTTTTCTCTTGTTTTGTCTCCTAGGGACTGGTGAAAGTGGGAAAAGCACCTTTATCAAGCAAATGAGAATTATCCATGGGTCTGGTTACAGCGACGAAGACAGAAAGGGGTTCACGAAGCTGGTTTACCAAAACATATTCACCGCCATGCAAGCCATGATCAGAGCGATGGACACCCTGAGGATACAGTATGTGTGTGAGCAGAATAAGGTAAAGCGCTTGGAGGTATCTGCCCCGCCCACGAATGTGTGTCTGCCTGCTCTCGGTAGCGTATGTCTTTGAGCGAGAAGACGGAGTGCTTTGGTTGGGTGCCAGAGGAGCTCTTGCACTCAAACTCTGGGGTGGAGATAACGGAGAGGAATTTGGGGAATTTTATTAGCCCTGTGGTCTTCCTTCTGCAGGAGTTCTGTCGCGTGGAATTGCAAGGCTACCCTGTGTGCAGGGATTCAGAAGTTATTTAGGTTTGGGCCGTTATTTAGGTTGCTTGTTGCAGGCACTGAGAAAAGAAGACATCCATTTTCTCTTTCTACTAAGAGACCCAGTTAATTTCTTCACTGACGCAATGGGGGCGTTGGGTTTGCAATGGCTGGCTTTTCAGGAATTCCCCGTCTCAGGAAATATTTTCACTAATGTGCTGCAGACTACTCAGAGAAATCAGTGGGCTCTGTTTGTTTACATTAGTTTGTTTACTTAGTTCCCTTCTTGGGAACTAAGTGATAATCATGGGAGCGATGCTTATGTCCCAGCTAGCAATGTGCTCTCTTGTAAGGTGATGCTGTCGAGCTGGCACTGGCTTTCCTGTCACCACCAGGTACTTAAAATACAAATCTGTTTAAAACCGGAAGAAAACAAAGAGGCAGGAGGGTGGGAAGGGGAAGAAAATAAAATATGTGTACTGGAATGCAAAAGTCATCCATACGAAAGTAATACCGTGTCTGAGTTCATTAAGAATCTAGATTAGAAATAAGAGTTTATTTGAGATAATCGGTACCAAGTTACAACATGATGCAGAGAAACATTCTGTGTCAGGTGGGTCTCTTGTGGATCTATTTAAAGAGAATTTCGCTACTGAAATGCCAGAGTTGCATGGGCTTCAGAAATAGACTCCCAAGGACAACTTGATATTATGCACTTGTGGCAGCTGTACTCATCTGTATTTTCTATATATGATAGACAGAGAGTTTCAAAGTGATCAAATAATTTAGAGTTTATACTTCTCATTGACTGAATTACATTGGAAAACACAGTATGTGCCAAATTTTCGACTTACCTTTACATTATCTCTGCAACCTCACGTCTTTCTCACTACTTCCTTGCTGTCTTGAAGAAATGAAGGAACTTGTCTTGCCTACACTTTCAATGGCGTCATGCTGAAAATGTCGGGGGTGGATTAGCCTACAGCGTATCTGGTGCCAAGTAACACGAGAGGTGCACGCTGAGCCCCTGGGAGATTCTAGAAGTGACTGTGGCGATTTCCTTATATATTGCTTTTGAGTACATGTGATATCTTTTTGAAAGCGTATGGTTCTTTTTTCCTTACCCTGTGCAATGTATTCCAAACATGAGGCTTTCTGTGAAGATTCAAGATTATTTCAGAGAAGAGACATGGCTGGAAACTTCCTTGTGGTGATTTCAGTTAATCCCTTTTCCCCTGTTGTAAAATGTATTTCCTTTACCAATCATAGTGAGGTGACTGGGTGCAGGTTGGAATTCAGGGATGGATGTGTAAACAGATCTATTTGGAAGGAAAGGCTCAAGTGTAAGCCACTTCTGCTTACTTTGGCACATAAGTTTGCAAAAACTAATCAGGCTTAGTAATCAAGGCCTCTGGGTTTTTGCTTTTGTTTTGTTTTCCCTCACGGGCCTTCTAGAGGTACTCAGTGTATATGTTAAACAAAATGGTTTTATGGGATTGAACTTGAACCACTTTCTTCTTTTCCCTTGATGTTCTTGTTCATAGCCCACGTCCACTTGCTCACTAATCTGCACTGGTTTCCTAGGGCTGCTGTAACAAGTACCTCAAACTGGGTGGCTTAAAGCAGAAATTAATTTTTTTCATAGTTCTGGATGCCGAAAGTCTCAAATCAAAGTTGACTGGTTCCAAATGAAGGCTCTGATGTCTCTGATCCCTGCTTTTCCGCGAGCTTTTGGTTGCTGGAAATCTTTGGCATCCGTTGGTTTGTAGACCCATCATTCCAGCCTCTGCCTCTGTGTTCACATGGCATTGTCCTCTCTGTGTTTGCTCCCGAATTTCCCTCTTATAAGGACACCAGTCATTGGGTTAGGGCCCACTCTAATCCACTATTCAACCAGTATAGTCTGCCCTCGGGCTCCCCAAGATTCATGTCCATCCTGCATGCAAAATATAATCACTCCATCCCAACATCCCTAAAAGTCATAAGCCATTATAGCATCAACTGTAAGACCCAAATCTAATCTAAATATCAACTCAAAAAGTCCCAAATCTCATTATGTAAGTCAGATATGGGTGAGACTCTGGGTGTGGACCATCCTGGGGCAAGGTTTCTCTCTCTCCATGACCTATGAAACTAGAAAACATGTTGGTTGTCCCTCCTGTCTCCTCATCTGCTGTGTCTGGCTCCATTCTCAATGCCTGCCTTCTTTCTACTTCAAGTATCTAGATTCGTGTTCCATACATTTTCTCTTAACCCCTCAAACAGATGCCTCGAATGAACCACATGTTGAAATGGCTTAAGTAGTGGCAGAAGATTGAGTGGAAAGAACACTAGGTTGGCTCCCAATTTGGGATCTGCTTATAGCTCCTCTGTGGGTCTAGAGCAGGAGTCAGCAAACTTTTCTATAAAGGGCCAGAGAGTAAATATCTTTGGCTTTGTGGGCTATATGGACTCAGTCACAATGACTCAGTTGTGCTGTTAGAGCACAGAAAGTAGCCATAAGTAATGGCTAATGTGTAGCTCAGTTGTAAACTCTATTCACAAAATGTAAAAACTATTCTCAGCTCTTGAGCCATACAAAAATCCATTCATGCCATGGGCAGATTTAGTCTCCAAGCTGTAGTTTGCCAACCCTGATCCTAGGAGAAGCTATACCCTCTTCTCTGCTTTTCCATTTCCTCATCTGTTAAATGCAAACAGCACAGGCTGTGTCTACTTTATAAGGCAACACGAGCAAAAGGAAGTGCTCTATAGATTAAATGGCACTCCAGAAGTATAATGCTATTATTGAGGGAAGTTCAAAAATAAGAAATGGACTCATTGTTTTTTCTGTTATTTGTTTAAGTCATTTTATCCATTCCTTCTATATTGTTTTCCTGTGTGCTATTATTATTTCTAATAATTTTGTCTGTGGGCTAGTTTTAATTCCAAACATGAAACTGTAACAAATTACCATGTTTAGGTCATAAAATGATAAAAATGATTAGTGGAAATTTTCCAGTAGTATTCAATAATTAGTTTAGGAAGCATGCTATATGTTATCTTCTTTACAAAGTATTGCATAACCTGAAATAATTGACTAGTTAAGACAGGTATAAACAAAATCTTAATTAGGTTTTAGTGTGGTGGTACACTCTTTTCTTCACTTCTTATTGCTGAGTATTTCCATTATATGTGAGGTTTTTTTTTTTCTTTTAAAAGAGCTGAGAACACTTTCTTTAAATTTTGTAGAAGAGAATTAGAAGTTGCTTTAGAGGATTTTATTTCAAATGTTAGTGAGATCATTGCTCAGCTAAGTGGTTGAAAATCTTTGGCTATTACTTGACAGCCTGCTTATTGAAGGAAATTTATCAGAAACTTAGTTCAGCATTTGGTTTTTAACCAACATGTTCTTTCAATTAAGATATAGCCTTGAAGATTATTTTCTTATACCTTGCATGCTTATTTTTTTTGAAGAGATGATTCATATGTATTTGCTTACTCTGTTGATAAGCCTTAATTTTTATGAATGTCTCTCAAGAGTGTTTTATGAGCACATATTAGAATTTATGACTTCTTGAATAAATATTACAAAGGCATTTGTGCAGTGGCAGAGCTCCTCAGTCTGTGTTAGTTTATAATTCATGTTTACTCAAGATGATTTCACGGAAGCCAGAAGAGCTTCATATTTTTGCCGTTTGTAGCGTCTTGAACTTGAGAAACTCTTGTTCTAGGCCTGTCCTGCAGTGAAGGAAATATCTTGAACCCTTTAAATGTTCTGCAGAATCTGCTTGGATTATGTAGATACAGAATTTCCCAAGGGCAAAGGGCAACCTCGCCTGACTTCTCAAATGCATTTCAGTCCTGTATTTAGTGATCTCTAGAATAAAAGGTCTGCAGGCTCTTCACGGCTGCCCCTTAGCCTCTTCGCTGCCCTCCTGCTTGTAGGGGTGCTTAACTACACTGGGGTCATGTCATATTTGCACGTAACTTAAATTTAACTGTACGAGCTCATCATGACAAACACAAAAGCAATTATTTTTTTAAAAAAGAAGAATTAATAATTAAGTGGTAAGAAGATTATTTTGCCTGCCATTCCATTCTGAGTACTTAACTTAGAAGACAATGTTTCTAGAAGTGTGAGGTCTGAATTTCCCTTCAGAAAGCATCTCACTCTTCCATTAGAAACTTTTGCCGAATTCACAGTCCCAGTTGGGACTATGGACTTGGGCCATCCAGCCCACCGTTAGTCTTGAAAGGCTGAATGTTTTGCGTTGCACTGACTCACAGAGCCTCTGCTAGTTCTGTTTGAAGTTTTGCAGGTCTCACATTTGGATGCAAGGATGCCTTTCTGTTCAGTAACTGCGAGCTCCTCCTCTCCTGGATGCTGGATTTATCAGACACTAGAACATCCGAGGCAATGGTTCTCCATCTTGGCTGCATGTTGGAATCACCATGGGGCTTTTATGCTGAGGCCCAGGGGACCATCCCCAGAGATCCAGAGTGAATGCTCTGGAATGCAGCCTGAGCACTTGGATTAAGGAGATTCTAACTGGGCAGCCAAGGTTGAGAACCACTGAGGTATATGTGTCTTCACATTATTTAGTCATATTCAATTCGGATTCTGCTTTCCTACCAACTTTTCCATAGCAGGCAGGGGGACTTCTGGTCACCTTTTCCATGGAATGACCTAATCAGTCTCCACCCAAAGGTAAACCGAGTGGGCAGCATTGAGTACATTTATATTGTTCAGCCACACTGGGCCATCTTGGTTAGACTAGGTGATGGTAGCCTTGACAGCATGTCCAGGTGGCATCTTGAAATCACAGATTCTGTGTTTGTTTCCTTTGAGTCTCCCAGGGCCCCAGCCCAGCTTCACGCCCAGAGCATCCAGCAGTGGGGTGGGGAGTGGAGGCAGGGGCTGCGTCTCATTCTCTCCAGGTCCCATCAGTGGTGCCTTCTCGCCCTGCTTTTCCTACTGTTGCTATGTGGAAATTATAACTTCTTTTCGATCATTGAAACAATCAGGGATGCAGGTTTTGTTGATAGCAGGCTCAAGATGTAAGTTTTGTTTATAACAAAAAAATACCATGCAGTTTTGCTCGTGAGAAAATAGAGACATTAAATTAGGAAATTATATATTTTTGCTCATCATTAATGAATATTTTTGTTTATTGAGAGAGTAATTTATCAGGCATAAAACATAAGCATCACACATCTAAGTTCACATTTAAGCAATGAAATCTGGCATTTATGGGGCAGGATCATAGCAGAATACATTTTTAACACCAAAAACCCTTTGATAATGTCTCACATCTATGCATGTATAATGCCTCTGGCTTAACTTTTCATTCTCGGAAAGTGGAAGGCTGAATTTCCAAGAGAGTTTGTTGAAGACTCATATGAGGAAATCAGGCACAGTTAAGTAAAAAAGGTCAATTTATGTCACTTTTTTATAGAAGAGTTTCTCAAGGGTTGGTGTATTTTAAAACTCTCTTATTTTCTAATTTTTAAAACATCTGTCTAAATATATTTTTCAGTCCCACTTCCTCATTCAATTTGAAAAGTCATATTCTGCATGAACCTTTGGGAACAGTGAGACCAATGTTCCAACTTTGGCTATGGCCCAGGGTTCTGCTTCTCTGGCAAATGTTAAACTCAGGTCCTTGCTTCCCATGTCCTACTGGATATTAACAATTGCATGGGGCTAGGCAAAGTGGCTCACACCTGTAATCCCAGTACTTTGGGAGGCCAAGGCAGGAGGATCACTTGAGGCCAGGAGTTCAAGACCGGCCTGGACAACATAGAGAAACTCCGTCTTTACAAAAATTCATGAATTAGCCAGACGTGGTAGCCTACACCTATAGTCTCAGCTACTCAGGAGGCTGAGGTGGGAGGTTTGCTTGAGCCTTGGAGTTTGAGGCTGCAATGTGATTGAGCCAATGCACTCCAGCCTGGGCAACAGAGCAAGATCTTATCTCTAAAAATAAGTAAATAAATTAATAATTGCATGGTACCTTTTCTCCTTACCAAGTAGATGGAGTTCTACCTAGTGTCATAATGACAACAACAAATTCTCCACCAAAATCCTAGGCAGGAGCTTTTCCATCTATCCCAATAGTTCTCTGGTTAATCAGTGCTTCCTTTGGTGTGAAAATTGCTATAATCAGAGCTTGAAATGTAAGAGTCTGGAAAATGGGAAAGAATAGGTTGGGAAGGAACTGATTTTCTCTCTAATCACCATCACAACTAAATCTGACCACCCACTACCCTGTAAACCTGAACTGGGAAATAAAAATGTTCTGGGGCCGATGATGAGTAATAACATTGATTTGACCATTGAAATATTAATTTCCCCCCTTACCTCAAAACTGAGATGTGAATGAACCTATCACATCCAAAGAAATGCTTCTAAAAGCCTGGTGGAAAAGGGAAATCCCACAAAGTTACAAGCAGTCCAGAAACTAGCATGCCTATCAATCAGTCTATTTGATTATCTATCCATCCATCCAATATATGTGAAATATTTGTCCTGAGTCTTTTAAATTGCATCCAACTTTATCGCTGTCCTAAAAAGGGTAACATGTAAAACACCCTTAGGATTCAAAACTCTTTAAAGAACATTCGACTCATCATCAGTGATGCTAGTAAGATTCTTGTTAGATCCCAAACCCTCCACAATTTGCTTCCTCCTCTGGCAGAGCTGTGTTGTCATTCTCTGGTGGAAGGGAGGCAACAAGTGTGTGGCAATGGCTTGCTCCTCCCAGAAATGCCTTCTCTGATCAATGATTTCCATAAACCTGTGCCAAGAGGTAAATTCCCCCCTTGGGACTGTTATGGAGTTTTTGCCGAGGGGTTCAGGTGTTCATCTGGTGTTATTGAATTTAGAGACAGATTGTCTCATTAACTGGTTAATAAGCTCTGCAATATTATCCTAGGCAAATATTCTAGAAGGCACCCCCTGTATATTAAAAAGATGTTTTAAATGATAGGTGTAGGGGGAGATGTTTCAAATGGAATACAGTAACTAATCCAATGGAATCAAATTGTTAAAAGTTTTTTTCTTTAAACCACTAAAGCTACATTTAAAGTAAAAATCATATTCATTAGAAGGCAGAACTATTTGCTTTTTTCACTGACATTTCTTTTTAGAAGCTAAAATGTTTTCAGGGACTTTTGTGACATTGTATCTTGTGTATTTTATTTTGATTTCTGACACTTAAAACTCTTGTCAGGTTTAATTAAGAATGATTTAGATGAATGTAAAATAGCTTTCACGTTTAACTATTGCTTTGTGTTTTCTCTAAATCAAATTTTAAAATATTTTGGCTCTTTGTGTCTTTCTATTAAAATACTTTATATTAGACAAAAAGATATAGGCTCATTGGTTGAACTTGGCCATTTATAGCATCTGGCTAGGAAGTTACTTGTCTCTGTATGTCAGTGTAGGAGTCGTTAAGGATAGGAAGATGACTGGTTTGCTAAATTTTCTTTAAAAAAACACCTTCTAATCATTTGAATAATTAAGATGGGGTTAATTACAAAAAGGATGATAGGAATAACTGTGTATTTTAGGTGCCTCAAGGTTGGCTCCCTTCCATTTACCCTGAAGGCAGTGAAGTGGTTGGATGCTGGCGTGTGGGGAGACCATGTGGTTGACCATTGGCCACCAGTTCCCCCAAGGCTCTGACCTCCTGCCCACCCCCCTGTTGTGTCTCTGCTCAGTGTTCCCTTTTGAGGTGGATGGAGGTTCCTCTTTGCTTTGGGGTTTTATCACCATGATCATCATGATTTGGATTTGCTGAGATGAGGAGCCCTCCACAATGCTAGCGATCACCCCACACAAGAAAGTCTTTCTTCTCAAGGTCAAATTAGCTCTTGGTGTACTAGAATGGGACAACCTCTGGCATGAAATTGAATTCCTGCCCTGTCATTTATTTCCTCAACAGTCTTGGACAGATCACCAGAGCTCTCAGTGTTTTTCTTTCCTTCCTCCACTGAAGGCTACGTTGGTTCCTGGTGAAATTATAACATTTAAACATATGGGTAACCTACTTTCAGAAGCAAAAAGTCATATTCTGCTGTGTCCTAAACAGGCTACTTTTTCCACCAACTCTTCCTGGTTAATAACACACTGCGTCAAATACAATGTTACATGTACTGTGTATCAATATTGGCTGTTTTACTTCATATAATCCAGGAGTTCTTTACAGACACATTTTTTAAAAGTACCAGGATAAGAGTCAGAAAGACTCGTACACCAGATTTGCAGTGAAGAATGCATGTTCTACGATGTGTATGGCTTGCAGGTGCATCCTCACCCTCTTCCTGTTGTGGATAGTACCCTGTTTTAAGTTCTGAAGACCCAGTTTTGAATGAACGAATGAGTGGCCCCTTCCTGCAGACATGGGCATCTGTACCTCCTGTAGCTCCTACACGTCTCTGCACCACCAGAACAAGCACCTGGGGGCAGGAGGGTCTTCGAGGGGAGCTCAGGTCAGAATGGCAGGAAGGTGAGGCAGAATTCATGTGATGTCTTTCAGGTTGCTCGATTTCTTTTAAATTTGGGGATGACAAAGTTAAAGGATTAGAGAAAGAATCTTCCCTAAGCAATGATGCTATTTCTGTGACTTCTCCACTCCCTCACTGAAAGAGAAAGGTCCAGGCTGCACCAGGCACTTGGCCGCCTCCGGCTGTTCACACGTCTCAGTCTACCCAGACAGCAGGCCTGTGTTGAGGGAAACCAAGAGGCCTTTGAATCGTGCTCCTTACTCTCCCGTCTATAAGAGATGAATTGTCATTACTGTCATGAGAATGGTTTGTTTTTATTTTTTACATTTGGCCAGAGATGACCCTGATCACTGTCAGTGAAGGTGTGCCTCGATGTCCTTCCTAACCCCCGAGCAAGCTCGAGACCTCCCTTAATGTGATTATGAAAATCCATCTGTGACAGTCTCACTTCCCCGCCTCCAGGTGGGTCTTTATTTCTGCCACTAGATGTTGACATAAATGGCTGATAGTGCCGAGTAGTAATTTCCACCTATGAAACTTACAGATAAAAACCCTACCCATAGCAATACTAGTCACCTGGCAAATATTTGTTTTATGAATTACATGAATGGCACAAGCTAAGAGTATTTTCTAAAGTTTGAGCCCAAGGAGAGAGAAAATGGACAACCAGTCTAGTATCACAGGGCTTCAAGGATTCAATGGTCTCTCTCTTTCCCTTGAAAAGAAGACCCTCGAGCTCTCCCTCTGCCCCCAGGTCATGCACCACGTGCCTTTGTCAGTGCTCATCTCTTCCTGTCATGTGAAGCTCCCAGCCCACTCGAGTTCCTCAAGAGCAATGCTGTACTCATCTCTGTTCGCTCCAGCTTTCATACAAAGGTGATATAAAAATACATATATATATACACACTTTTTCCAATTCAGACAGACAGCATCAGAAATCTCAAGTTGCTACATCACCGTTTTGGCATTTTAAGGAGGTAAAAAACAAAACTCCACCCAATACCACAGGCCGACAGGGCCTTTTTGCAAACATCACGGCTGTTGGCAGCAGCATGGCCCCTGCTCTGCAGCTTGCTCATTCAGCGCCAGCCACGGAGACTTCCTTTCTTTTGGCCCCGCATTCACAATGCTCTTTGGAGCCCAGGACTTTTGTACATCCTCTTCTCTCTGCTTCCTCCTCTCTTTGCCTAGCTGAGTCATTCTCATTCTCCACTAGAACGGAAGATCCCTGAAAGCCAAGGACTGTGCCTGCTTTTACCCACTTTCGTAGCTCCAGTGCCCTATGTGGTTGCAGGCCAGTTGGCCAAAAGCCTGTCCACTGAAGAACCAATTTCTGGGACAAAGGAATCTGATTTTTTTAATGAGCCCATGCAGGTGACCTTAGACCACATTCTGGCCTTCCCTGAACTTGTCTCTGACAGAGTGTCCAGCCTCGCCTCCTCTTCCTGTTGGATTGTGGTTTCCTGTTTATCTTGCGTCTCCCTGTTGGCTTGTGTCTTCCGTCTGTAGGAACATCCTGAAACCTATTCCCTTCACACTCATAAATAGCTAACTTCATTTCTTCATTTCACACTCATAAATAGCTAACTTCATTTCTTCATCATCAGTGAAGCATCTGGTATCATGGAAGACTCTCTCTGACAGCCCCCTCCTTCCATCCTCTCTTGAGTTAGGTTATCATGCCAGCGTACCCATAATCCCTGGTATTTACCCTATTTCATTATAATTCTTTATTTAGGCATCTCCCCCACTTCAGACTAAGAGTTCTCTGGGGAGGTCTTGTTCATCTCTGCATCCTTTCAGGCTCATTAAATGTTTGTGAAGTGACATTAAAACCTTGTATGAAGATAATGTCATAAACCCAAAGCTATCAAGGGCTTTGCCCAGGCAGTGATACCTACAATCTCAGAGGATGGCCTAGCTGTTCTCCTATGTGATACAATTTTTTCTCCTTGAATTTGGGACTGTGATATTGGGCAAAAAGTAACAGGGGCTCCCCATGGCCATGTTTTCCTTTTTACAAAAAATATTTGGCATGGTTGGGCTATGCAAACTCTGTCATTAACCCTTTTATATATGCCTTCGTCAACCGCGACCTGAGGACCACCTACCGCAGCCTGCTGCGGTGCTAGTACCAGAGCATCAACCGCAAGCTCTCGGCCGCCAGCATGCATGAGGCCCTGAAGCTTGCTGAGAGGCCGGAGCGACCGGAGATTGTGCTACAAAACTCTGACTACTGCAGAAAACAAAGGTCATAATTCATGATCGAAAGCGGAATAGTGGAGAGGAAATAAACAAGGCAAAATAGAGGTGGAAACAGAACGAAATCATTTGCGGAGACTGCAGACCGGCCATGCAGCTTCTTTCTTGGGATGGCTAAGCCCTGACAAACAGGGTGATCCGTTGTACAGAGCATCTTACGGGGGAGACTGTGACCTCTCCTTTTTCCTGTGGGTCAGTGCTAGTGTGTGTTCTCCGTTTAAGACAGCCAGATCATCTCAGCAGTAAGCACACGAACAGAACTGGGTTCCAGAAAGGAAGCAGTTTCTGGTGCTTTGCCTATGTCCAAATCCGCACAAGTGGGAGAAAGTTCCAATGCACACTTCCCATGCCTCCGAGTTTAGGCATTGTGGTGACTGTTCAGGAACCATTCATGAGACAGAATGTATTTTCTTGTATGACAGAAGGGTTTTCCCAAGCCAACTGCGGTAAGCATCGTGTTGAATATGTTGCATGTCCATGTTAGAAAACAGAACCCAGTCATCAGCTAATACAAAAGATTTCCCAGAGCAGTGTTTGTTTCAAGCTTCTGTCAAATAGTTTGGCTTTTCTGCAGGGTCCCTGTGACTTCCCCTCCAGTGTACTTTCTCTGTTAACTCACTTATTGTTGCTGTGTAACTCAGGAACAGATCTCAGGATGGAGAGAAGCATGAAAGTCAAGCCTTTCCTTGGGTCCTGAGAGGTGAGGGGGATTCCTTCTGTGCGGGTTTCTACCTGGATGAAGTGCCAGCGCTGCGTAACTGCATTGTGATTAACACAACATTGGCATGTTTTTGAATCTCAGTTATATAACACAAGGGTGCAACGGGCCCAGGGGCTGGTCCGTAACCGTGTGTTACATGGAAGATGTGTGGGAATAATGGGTTTTCCATGAACAGTTGTGATGTGTCTGGAGATGTAGCATAAACACGTGTGTTCTTATTGAGCAGCGTTGTATTAAATTGAATTGTGTGAATCCGAGGCCAGCCAGACCACTCTTGGGAAATGCTCCAGAATGCTATTCTGTTCCTTCTAGAGAATTGGTTTCTGTGTTCTCTGTATCTTAAATTAAATGTGTGCCTGGGCAATTCTGTCCCCTGACCTCCCCGTCCCCCATGGTAGACATTAAGGGAAGGGAAGGAAACAGAAAATGTCCCCTTGGGGATAGTATTTTTTTTTTTAAATGGTACTACGTAGTAAGTATGAGCTAAGGAGACAGAAAAACACTAGATCAGAAGAGAACTTATACCTACTTGGGAAAATGAATGCATGCCTTCGTTTGATAGGAGAGAACTGAAAGAGAATATATTATTTTCCTACAAAAAAGAAAGCTGTCCTCTCATGGGATAAAGTGGAATTCCAGCGTGGACTATGGACTTCTTCCAACGTTCATTGACATTGCTTCTTACCAGACACGGGGAAGGGCTGCCTTTCCGGAAAGAGGAGGTGGGCACTGTCCTTTCAGACAAAGCTTGTACAAAGTCCTGAACTGAAGATTTGCTAAAGTGACCATATATACCTATATTCATAATTTAAATGATTATTTATGGTCAGATACATAGTTAAACTTGAAAATGTTTTATTACATTATATCAAATAAAGTTTATTTGTAGCTGAAATAAAAAATATATATATTTGGTAATTGGAAATATTGCTTTCAAATTACAGGATCACCATGAAGCCGTGCGTGGTCTAAATCCAGCGTGGGAAGCTTGGGATTGGCCATGCTCGGCTCTTGGGACATGTTTGGTGCACTGCAAATGTACTCTGCCTGTGAAAGTTAAGTCTGTGACAGTGACTCAAGCTGTGTCACCAGGCAGCTGTTTGGGAATCCCACGGGGCCAAAAAAAATGGTGCTGAAGGGAACAACGGCTTGTTTATGAGCTAGAAGAGAGATTCAATAGATAACACCCTCCTCACCAGTCAAATTCTAGCTAATTGAGAAATAAGACGAAGAAGGAAGGCATAAGGGGACCCAAATATATTGTAGTGGTTAGTGCTGAAGCTTAGAGAGTGTGGTCCACAACTGGAGTCAGAACTTTCCAGTCCCAAACCCAGAATGTGACAGACCTACCCATAAGGTCACCATTTGCCCTGGAAGACCCAAGCCTCTCCCAGGGGCAGCATAGAAGAGAGGAACAAAAGAGGGGAAAGAGCAGTGGCCAGTGGTGTTACTCAACTGACACGCTTCCACAGGAACAGTACCGTGTCCTGTGTCACAGACCGATCACGGGCTGTCTCTTCCAGGACTTAGTGAGCTCCCTGAGGGTGGGGACTGTGTATACTTCTGGGCACTACAATGAGTGTGAATCCATGCTAGGCACTCTATGCCGGTCTTTTTATTGAAAATATATCATTCTATCTTAAGCAATTCTTCAATGTGGGTACTAGCATTTGCCCCCACTTTAGAGATATGGACACTGAGGCCTATGGAGGTTAAATAACTTCCCCAAAATCACACAGATATCACACGTCAGAACTGGAAGCTGAGCTCAGGTGGCCTGCCGTCCAGGCAGAGCGGCTAACCACTGTGCTTCATGCCTCTCTATGGGCGATTCAAGACCATATGCGGTGCTAGATCATCACTTAAATGCCTGATTACGGAAGCTGTGAGTGAGGTGATGGAGGGGACTCTGTCTCAAAATCTCTATTCCTGGACATTTTCGTGAATTCCTTTCTCCCTGGCTGGGGGCCAACTTGGTTACACAATTATCAGTATTATCTCTATCAATATTGACACAAAGGGGTCCTGGCATCAAAGAAACCAGAGAAATCTCAGGATTAGGCCATCCGTTTGATGAAGTTTGAGGATGGAGGAGCTTTCAGTTAAGTGTATTTGAAATGACTGTATGGAGAAATAAAAAAAAAAAATTATTTCCCTGGAAGAGAGAAGTAAATAAGCCAGAGATTATTTCAAATCTCTTTTTGCTAATTGAAACAATCAAAACATGACAATGACCTTGGGACCAGTGCAAGTGAAAAAATCAAATAAAACCTGAAGAGTATATTCTGACAGTGGTCTAAATGGGACTCCTTTCAGCTGGAGTGTGTTCAGATGCTTACATTTTTTCAAAAGAATGAGGTAAAACTGTATATACTGATACTAACACATTATCAAAATATAGTGGACATGGTAAAGTGCAAAAAGTAAAGTGCAAAAAGAAGTGTATGTGAGAATATAGTGAGATCCTTTGAAAACAGAAAAGAATTCATAAATAGCTACATACTTATATGTTACTTTTCCAAGAAATAATAAGAAACTGTAAAACTGGCTACCTTTGGGGGCAGGACCTGAGGAGTGGAGTGGGGAGGGATAATTTCACAGTTAATTTTTCTGTTATCCCCAATTTATTTTAAAAATATGAATAGAGGTTGTCTCAGCAGAGTGATACAAGCCATCTTAGTTTTCCTCTCTTTACTTCTCTGTGTTAAAAAAATACAAGCTAAATGCCTGTGCCCACTTGAGATTCTGCCTGGGTTATGTTACAAGTTTTAACTCCTCTCGCCCCGATCTATTCGGACTCCTAGACCTGCTCATGAGTTTGGTTTAACTCAGATGGAAAACACACTGGAGGAGGAAGGAAGAGGGATGTGCACATCGTCTCTCCAAAAGGCACATACACTCATTGCAGTGAGGAGTGTTCCCTCATCGCAGAGCCTTTAAATATCAGGAGAGCTAGAGATTAGGACCCACATGGGGCACAGGTGTCCTCAGTTTTCTGTGCAACTTCAGGAACCCTTTGACCCTATTGGAGTCTAAGAGCAAGGTCTGTCTAAGAGTAAGTTCTGGAGCAAAGTAGGAATTGGAATTGTGCTTTTTGGCTAATTAGCTGGCTAATCTGGGCAAGTGTCTGGCCCTCTTTGAACCTGCTTCTTTGTTTGTAAAATGAAGGAACTGAACTAAATGATCTTTAATTTCCAAAGGATAGAGGGAAGGGAGGACCTCAGTTCTTAGAATAGGAGAATAACAAATTGGGGACATTCTGGAATTTCATAAGATTATGGTCAGTTTGGGAAGATTCTTTTAACCTCTACTGCTTTCTGCGTTCAAAAAATAATAATAACCTTTTTTTCTTTCTTTTTGAGATGAGAAAATATGTAGTACCCTGTATTCTTGGAACCTGAGATCCAACTCTATGGGGCAACTCTAATATGGGGAGAATTTGGCCCCTCCCTCACCCAGTTAGCTCTGAGAGCACCTTCCTTCCCCTGCCCTAAGAGCTGGGCTGCTTCATCACTTATCACAGCATCTTAGATTCATAAAACATCTCCAGGCAACAGGCCTCTCCACTCTTCTCCCCCTACTCTGCGTGGATACTTTCCAAACTAGCTCCCTACACATCTGCTCCCAGAGCGGCCTCCTAATTATATCCGAGGGGCCTGATATAGAAAGGGCTAAAGGGAACATTCCATCTCAGTCTCCCAAGCAGTCCCAGGGGCATCTCAGCTCTTGGGACGGAGGCTTGCTCCTTGGTGAGATGCCCAGAGGCCACTGACTGGGAACCAAACCTCACTGCAACAGGACCCATCTGAGTGCAGCGTGCTTTGCCATAAAGGGCCACGGGATGTTCCCAACATGTTTGGGCTCATCCATTTAAATGTGATTAGAGATTCTTGGTTAATATTGAAATAGAGTGCTCATTCCATCTGAAGTTCTGTGAAGTCCTAAAGTGTCACCTTAATAAGAATAAATTCTAAGGGAGATGCATCCTGAATCCCACTCAAGAAGTGTGATTATAGAGTCATAGAATTTCAGAGTTTGAAAGGGCCCTCAAGTACCTTCTAGCTTAACCCAGATCTTTTCATGGTTCAGATAACTGAAGTCTGAAGAATGTAAGTCATGTGCCCAAGGCAAGTACAGAGGAAAACTGAGGAGTCTCAGTGAAGTTCTGTTTCATGCCTTCGGGAGTCTTAAAGTGATGTTCTGAGGTTTTTAACATCAGCTTGTCAGAAGTTAAGCTTCTCTAGAGAACCCTGACTGGTACAAGTGGGAACGTAAAATGATACAGCCACACTGAAAAACAGTCTGGCAGTTACTCACAGGGTTAAACACCAAGTTCCATGGGACCCAGCAATTCCTCTCATTTTGGTCAATGACAGACCATATATTCAACAGTGGTCCCATAAGATTATAAGCTACAGTGGTGCACACCTGTAGTCCCAGCTACTTGGAAAGGCTGCGGTAGGAGGATCTCTTGAGCCCAGGAGTTCAAGGCCAGCCTGGATAACATAGTGTGACACCATCTCTTAAAAAAAAAAAAAAAAGAGAGAGGAAAAAAAAAAAGAGAGAAGCTGAAAAATTCCTATCACCTAGTGACGTCACAGCCATCTTATCATAGCGCAAGGCATTACTCATGTAATTGTGGTGATTCGGGTATAAACAAGATGACTGTGCTGCCAGTCAGTCATATTACAGTCTAGCACATACAATTATGTGTAGTACACAATACTTGATAGTGATAACAAATGATTATGTTACTGGTTTATGTATTTACTATACTATTTATTATTATTTTAGAATGTACTCCTTCTACTCATAAAAACAAACTAACTGTAAAACAGCCTCTGGCAGGTCCTTCAGGAGGAAGGCATTACTATCACAGGAGATGACAGCTCCATGCATGTTATTGCCCCCGAAGACCTTCTAGTGGGACAAGATATGGAGGTGGAAGACAGTGATATTGAGGATCCTGACCTTGTGAAGGCCTATGCTAATGGGTGTGCTTGTGTCTATGTTTTTAACAAAAAAGTTAAAAAAAATTGTGAATAGAAAAAAGCTAGTACAAAACAATATAAAGAAAGAAAGTATTTTTATATGGCTGTGCAGTACGTTCGTGTTCGAAGCTAAGTGTTATTACAAAAGAGTAAAAATATCTTTAAAAATTTAAATGTTTATAAAGTCAAACAGTTATGGTAAGCTAAGGTTAGTTTTTTATTGAAGAAAGAAAAATTTTTAATGAATTTAGTGTAGCCCAAGTGTACAGTGTTTATAAAGTCTGCAGCAGTGTATAATAATGTCCTAGGGCTTCACATTCACTCACCACTCACTCACTGACTCACCCAGAGCAACTTCCAGTCCTGCAAGCTGCATTCATGGCAAGTGCCCTCTACAGGTTTAACATTTTTTATCTTTTATGCTGTATTTTTACTGTACTTTTTGAATATTTTGATATGTTAGATACACAAATACTACTGTGTTACTATTGCTTACAGTGTTCGGTACAGTCACATGCTGTACAGGTTTGTAGCCTGGGAGCAATAGGCTCTACCATATAGCCTGGGTGTGTAGTCGGCTGTACCGTCCAGGCCTGCATAAGTACACGCTATGATGATTGCACGAAAGAAAAAATTGCCTAACCATGCACTTCTCAGAACATGTTCCCTTTGTGAAGCAGTGCATTCCTGTGCGACTGTATACCCAAGAGAGCTGAAGACACCTTCACACAAAACCCCATAAATGAATATTCATAGCAGCATTGTTTGTATCAACCAAAAAGTGGAAGTAACCCAAATGTCCACCGACTGATAAATGGATATATGAAGTGTGATATGTCCATATACTGGCATATTATTCAATAATAAAACGTGCTGACACATGCATGAACCTTGAAAGCATATGTTCCCTGAAAGAAGCCGGTCACAAAATAACAAATATTCCCTTGATATGAAATTGTCAGAATAGGCAGATCTAGAGAGACAGAAAGGAGGCTGGTAATGGTCTAGTGCTAGGGAGCTGGGAGATGGGGAGTGACTGCTAATAGGTATATGGTTTCTTTTGGGGGTATTCAAAAAATTATTGTGATGGTCACACAGCTCTGAGAATATATTAAAACTCATTAAGTTGCATACTTTACATTATAAATGGTATGTGTCTGGAAAGTGAATTTTATCTTGATAAAACTGTTATTAAAAAATGAAGACTATTACCTGGTGATGTGTCCTTCCCACAGGGCACCTTAAGAGGCACTTAATACCAGTTTGTCGCTCTATTAATGATGAGTTTTGATCACTTGGATAATGTGATTTCCTCCAGATCTTGCCATTGTAAAAGTGCCTTTGCCTGTGATTAATAAGGAATATGAAACGTGGCATTTGCTATTCTGTGGATATCCCATTTCCCACCCATTAGCATTCACTTAGGATCCTTGCCTTCAAGATCTATTCCATAGATGGGTGCAAAATAGTGTTATTTTTTTCATGTCCCAAGATGAGAAAAGTAGTGTTTTATAACAGTCTGGTTTTTTTATACTTATTAGCTGGCAATTTTCTAGAGAATACATATTCCTTCTCCATCTTTTAAAAAAAAACCTCACTAGATCTCAAGAAATTAAACATAGAATTACCACTTCTGGGCATATACCCAAAAGAATTTGGAAGCAGGGACTCAAACAGATATTTGTACACCTGTATTCATAGCAGCATTACCCACATTAGCCAAAGGGTTTAAACAACCCACATGTCCATGAGTGGATGAATGGGTGAACAAAATGTGGTCTATACATACAATGGAATATTATTCATGCTTAAAAAGAAATTCTGACACATGCTACAGCATGGATGAACCTAAGTGTAATAAGTCAAACACAAAAGAGCAAATATTATATGATTCCCCATATGTGAGTTACCGACAGTAGTCAAATTCATAGAGACAGAAAGTAGAATGATGGTTGCCAAGGACAATGAGGAACGGGGAATTATTGATGAATGGGTACGGAGTTTTCTTTTGCAAAGATAAAAAATTTCTGGAGAGGGACAGACAGTGGTGATGGTCACACAACAACGTGAATGGACTTAATGCCACTGAACTGTGCACTTAAAAATGGTTAAAATGGTAAGTTTTATGTTGGGTATATTTTACCACTAAAAAAAGCTTCACTAGGTTCTCATTTATTGCTTTTAATTTTAATACGTTATCATAATTACTCTTTTTGATGCTAGAAATTGGCCACGAGGAGCCCCCTTAAGCTACTTCTGCGTCCTTTGTTATTTCCCCTAGTATTCCTTTGCTTTCTGGCACCAGATGTTTCAGGATGACTTTCACTTCCCCTGTCTCAGACTTGGACACATCTACTTCTCCAAGGAGACCTGGTTCCTTCCACAGGGGAACCGTAGTCAGAAACCAAGATCGGGATGCTAGGCAAGCTCACTGCTGTGTGCTTGGGTGTCCTCTGCTTCTCGCCTTCCCAGTGGACAGAGCTGGAAAACATAGACATGCACTCATGTACACATGTATACATACATGTACAACACACACACACCACAAATGCATGCAGACGTTTTAATCATTAGTCTCCAATTTAAACCCAACGCCACAGTTTTCCCCATCTCACCTCATCCCAGTCTGTGTTTCTCTCTCTTTACCTGTTAGTGGCAGCTCTGGTTGTCAAGAATACCAACATATGTTTACTCATTTGCTCCGTCTTTCAGTAAACAGGACAAATTCAGATTTATCACACCATCATTTTAAAAATGATCTGTAGTGTTGTACAAAAAACAAAAGAATAGCTACTGGCACTGATGCTTAGCAGTGCTGAATACGCTAAGCAATGCTCAGCGTTTTCTGGATGTATTTGCCTTAGTGGGTGGGGAGGGTGGGAGTGAGGTAATGGTGAAGGCAGTGGTGGCAGTGGAGGATGAAAATGGGAAGCAGAGAGGGGACGGAGAAAGAGAGCAGAGTGGGTCAGAGAGAGTGGAAGAGTTTTTTTCAACATTTAAAACTTTCACATGGCTAAACCCACTAAATAAGACGAGGGGTAGGAGGTGAGAGTTAGGAAGAAAGGAGCCATGAAAGAAAAAGAAGCTGTTTTTCTCATTGCTGGAGTAATGTTTTGTAGTGTTTACTTAAACAACAAACAGTACATAAGGTTAGACTCAAGGAAAATAGAGGGAAAGACAGCTGTTCTTTATGAATTGAGATAAGATTTTATCCTGTTTTGCGGGGTTCAGTTGCTGTGCTTGGCTTTGATGGTAACATTTTCTCAGACATGGCATTGGTTGTTCTTAAAAATGAGGAATTGATTTATTTTTAAAAGGTTCTCCTGCCGTTGGGAGAGAACCAAATACCTCTTTCAAGTTGAGGAAATAACTTCCTTTTGAGGCCTAACCTCTCCCTCACCCCAGCGAGCCATTTGGACTTTTGTGTAGGAGTCTGGTAGGAGTAGCATATTGAAACAAGAGATCCTTTCTCTTCTTTACTTAACTCTGAAACAAGCTTTCTTGTCCCTGCTGTGAAGCATTCTGATTTCTAAGGGAGAGGGTGAGACAGAAGCCAGTGCTCCAACATTGATGGCCTTAAGTGCTGGGGACTTCCCAGCCACGTGACTATAGGTACCTCTGAACTTCAGCTTCTTCAGATGGAAAATGAGGATAAAATCTGCCCTTTCATTTAGAATTCATGCCTTGCATATTTCAAAGCAAGATTTCAGGTGCCTCATAAGAAACCACGCTGATAATGTCAGGAGAAATGATCAAGAGTCATGGGACAAATGGAGGAAATTAACAACACAAGAAACCCAAACTAAAAGCAGTTGCTTCGGGCAAGCACTGATTTGTTTTCCAACCCTTTGCTGTCCAATTTGGTAGCCACTAGCCCTGTGTAGCTACTGAGTCCTTAAGATATAGCTGGTTTGAATCAAGGTGTGCTGAAAGTGTAAAATATACACTGGATTTCAAAGACTTAGTATAAATAAAAGACATTAAAATATCTCACGAAAACTTTTTTACACAATTACATGTTGAAATTACGTTTTGGATGCATCGACTTAACATATTTTATTAAAATTAATTTCTCTTGTTGTTTTACATTTTTAATGACTTAAAAAATTTAAATTTCATAAGTGACTCTCATTATATTTCTATCAGATAGTGCTGGTCTAACCTATTTTCAGGAGGTTAGGTTTCAAAAAAAAGGGGGAAATGTATTTGTTGTCATGTTTCTGTTACTTGCTTAAAGGAAACAGGTGTTGTGTTGTCAGCATGCTGCACATTCATATAGGGTCTTGTACTTCACACCTTTGCATAAAAATAAGGCAAAAATGGTAGCACCTTGTTATAGCTGTAGTCCTTCATCTCCATGGGAAAACCACATCTTGGCTTATGTCCCTCTTTGTCGTATCTGGAAATTTCTGATTAGCCAACAAAATGGGACTCAAAATCTGCTTGTTTCTTCCTCCATAGTTCATTCATTCACCCATCTATTTATTCATTTCATGAGTTTTGTTCAGACACTGTGCTGCATCCTCCAAGTACAGAGATGAATTATGACTCATCCTGCCTTTAAGGATCCCCAAAATGAGGAGAAGGAGACAGTCGGCCACGTTGACTAGTCATTTACAACAGCACCGCGAACACCAGTCTGGAGCGCTGTGCAGTGTAACAGGGAAGGGAGAAAGGCAACGAATACTTGGCTTTGGGGTAATTCACAGTTTGATTATTTATGCTGTTATTCAAAAGGGCTTTGCCAAGTTTGAAGAGTTTGAAAGGAAAGATAGCAAACACAAACATTTAAAATAGTTTCTTATTCATCTTATGCTTTCAAAAGAGCTTTATTGTAAATACATATTCTTTTTTTTCACTAGACTATGTCTACTTATGCTCTCAAATTTAGTCTGCCCACCAAAATATATCCTTGAGCGGACTTGCTCTCTATAAAAGCAGACACGGGCTACTTATTGATGAGCAATGTATTAGAAGCATCATCATCAGGGAAAATGTCTCCCTTGGGGTTCCCCAGTTTGAATCCATACCTATAATTCTACACCCTCTTAGACAAGGGTGAGTACAAATGATCAGGGACTTTTAACTTTAGAAGGCTCTGTGAATTAGAATTTTAGGTAGACCAGACTTCCAGAAGAACTCCATAGTCCAACAGAGTCCATGGCCTTCCCCAAGAGATGATACAGTCAGTTGGAGTGAATGTGGGCTTGTTTTCTCTCTCTTTTTTTTTTTTTTAAAGGGAGATTATATTTTGCAGGCTGTTTCTTTTGGTTAGGAACAGGCTGAAAACTGGGTGATGGTAATGAGTCTTCCGAGGAGCTTTTTCCTGTTTAAACATTGCTGGGTTTTGGCCTTCAGAAGAGAGCTCTGTGTGGTCTTATGAGCTTGCCCTGCAGGCTGAAGCCCCACAGAAAATGGCTTCGCTGTGAGAGCAGGTCTTGTGAAATGAAGGTCTGGTTTGTGTAGTCCTAACTAGTGATCAGATATTTAAGGCTTTAAAACATGACAGTGTTTATAAGGGCCCCTGAAAAGAATTTCTGATGGAAGGTGGTAAAAAAGATTTGTTTCCGTTACTCATGGCTTAACTTGGTTAGGATGGGAGTTATCTAAATTATCACTTTTCAGATGGAAAATTAACAGAAGTGGGTGATAAAGCTTCTTGGAATGGGTAATTTGGGGCCAGAATCAGTAGAGAGGTGATAGGGTCTCGCTGGAGGCTGCTTTATGTGCCTTTTTTATATATAGCCCATCTGTTGCCTTCTGCATTGGAATCCTGGAATTTTGGCCCAAATGGGATGTAAATGTCTTTATGAACTCAGTTAAGTCAGGTATTAGTTTTATTTCCATAGAATATTTTTAGAAATCAGTAGCTCACATCCAGAGTTCACATTCAAAAGCTCAGTTGAAGCTTTGGAAATCATTGCACTGGTACATCATTGGTGCATTTGGTATGGAAGTATTTATTGGGTGCCTCCCATCCGGGCTCCTTACCTTTTACATTTTTATCTCCCCCTAAAATGCCTTGAAGAACAACCCATGAGGTCTGGTACTCATCACACCCCAATGGGCATAATTGATCAACCCATGAGTACTGGCCTTCAGAACAGGTTGAGCAGTAAAAAGAAATGGGAACTCCCTCTTCCAGAAGAATGGAGTAGACATATCTTCCACAATTCCTCCTGCTGAGTATGACTAAAAGAGGTTACATAAGATCTCTCTGTATTATTTTTTATAAGTGCATGTGAATCTACAATGATATCAAAATAAAAAGTTGAAATTAAAAAATAATTATATATCCTTTGCCTCAGTAAGTTAACTCTCAAATTCACCCTTAGAAATATTCAGAGATTTGCACAAAGATCCTATATTCTAAATATTTAACAGGAGAAATGTTAAATGATGGCACATCTATATGTTTAAATACTATATAGTCAGTAAAAATTATATTCCAGGGTGTTTATTTTATGTTCTTTATTCTTATTTTTAAATATACATATGTGCTATATAGCCTGTTTCATATCCATGCCTTACTTTACAACAAACAAATTCAAAAACTTTGAAGTCTATTTAATAATATGCTAAGGTGTACACAATGTAAATGGAAAAGACGCTATACTCAATTCTTGCAATATGGCCACAGGTTTATTTTTTTTAAGTATTTCGTGAATTATAAGGCACTGAAAGAGATTTATCAACAGTAATAAATATGGTGGTGGTGAAGTTTCCATATTTCTTAATCCTTCTTCTGGTATTTTCCAGTTTTACAATGAACTTTTATAACGATGAAAAATGACATGAGCTACGAAATCAAGAAAAATGACAAATATTGTTTAAAACAGTGGTGGCTCGAAGGGGGTGCTTAAAGGCGGCAAGGCTAAAGGGTTTTGGGTGACCACACGGCTAAATGACTTATCCTTTCCTTAATGCCATATTATGTTCCCACATGTTTGTGGAATTCCCCCACATAGCAGCCTTTTGCCCACTGGACTCCTCAATCCAGAACATGCTTGACATTTGCTCCCCCACATCAGGCCAAAGTGTCAAAAAAATTCCACTCATGTAATTCCTCACAGCTGTTAGCATTTCTCAACCAGTTTGTGGATTTTGCCAGAGACTCATGTGCCCAGGACCCTTTACAGAATGGGAAGGTGAAGAAGTGCGAGGGCATACACCCATTGCCTGGAGCCTAAATCTTTTCATTATGTCACCCCAAAACCTGCCCCCTACAAGGCCACGAGGATCAGAGAAGCCCATCAGCAGGTCCCAAATTGGACATTACACTATGGAAAAAGGCAAACTCCTAGCACCTCTCAGTGCATGGAAATCTGGGAAGTATAAGACCAAAATTAAGACTGATTGATCTAATGGCACCTCCCCAGAGCCATCAAATGCTAATGAGAACCATTATTTTAAAGATGTATAAATATGTCCTGTGCCCACTATGTGCCAGGCATCACACCGAGCACTTTCACCCACATTAAATCACATTATCTGTGCAGTACCCCTGGGAGGCAGTTCCCAGGATCCATCCATCCATCCACTCACCAGTCAAGGTATGTTGTTAGCTTAGGGACTACAACACACCCAAATCCTTACCCTAGTGCAGCTTGTTTTTATTTGGGTTAATTTATGGATGAGAAACCAAAAAATTAAAAGGTTAATTAATTTGCCGCGACAAGTAAGTAACAGTGCCTGGCTCTGACCCCAGACAGCCCAACTTTAGAGGCTGAGGACTCAGTCACCAGCACAGAAGTATTTCCAGGTGCAGCAATGCCGGCATTAACGCTAAAAATGGGGCCTATGTCATTTATGCTAATTTACATTGCCAAATGAGAATTACTGGTAGTTGTTTGTATGTTTTATAGATCATAAAGTATATATGTGTAAATACGTTAGGTCATAACTATATGTTTGATCAGTTTAATTCATCAAGTACTTACTGAGCACCTACTACATGTCAGGTACATTGTCTTATTTTCAAGAAGTCACAGTTCAGTGGGGAAGGCGGGTCAGTCAGTGCTTACTACGAAGTTGTGAAATCCTCTAACAGAGGTGAGTTCAAGGTGCCAAGGAGGCTTATAGAAGACACAGACTCTGGTAGCCTGAAGCTCAGCAGTGCGGTGTCTTTGTTTTACAGGTGAATAAAGGGGCTCAGTGAGGCTCAGTGTCCCGCCGTGGTCACATTGCTAGGAGCTGGAGGGGCTATGGTTTGAAACCAGGATTTCTGACTGTTGGTCTAGTGTGGTCTTTGTCTCCCCAGAGGTGCAATTTCTAGAGTGTCCACTTCAAGCCCAGATCAGCTGCCGCACAAATAGAGGAGCCAGAGGACAGATCACACCCAGTTCTCTGGGTTTGGGTTCCAAGCTCTCTGGAGAAAGGTAGAGCTGGAGGCAAGGCCAGTAGGCACTGTCATTCATGCCACTTTCACTCAAGTGGAGTCCTGGGTGGAGAACTCTTCCAAGGTCATGGGAAAGGGCAAATAGCCTTTGAGTACATCTGCCATGGAGGGGAAATAAGAGGCAGAGGATACAGATTCCAAATTAGAAAAAAGAGTGCCACTTTCAAGAGAGTGTCTCTGGAGGAAAAGAGAGGAATGAATAGGAAATGGAGGGCTGCGTAGGAAGCATCCATGTGATATTAAGACCTAACGCAAATGCTGTTTAATGCTACCATTTGACAAAGCAAGACAGTGGGTACAAAAACATCTGTGTATTCTTCCGTATACTTGAAATATTTCTGTTTGCTTGAAATACTACATTAACAACAGAAAGCATATCATGAGTGAGGCATAAAATTTGATTAATCCCAACCCACAGTAGCACTTTACTGATTTTCAATAACCTTGACCTTTCCCGAAGAGGCACATTGTTAGCCTAAGGTCTAGTTCAAATGTCACTTCCTCCATGTAGACATCTCTGATTCCCAATCCTGGCTGGAAGAATGTGCCCAGGAATGCCTGCCATACAAATCAGCGCTGCTTTCCTGGCAGGTCCAGGTCACAGCTCTCCTGCTTCACCGCTCGACTGTGTACTCCTAGCGCCCCACAGCCGTGGACACTGCCGCGAGAGGTGCTGTCAGTGTTCGCTAGATGGAAGAAAAGCCTCTGGTTCCAGGGGTGGAAGCCAGTTGGTAGTTTTAGCTCTGAGAGTTTCTTTCACATTTTGCTTTTTGGGGTGGGTCACTGTGGCTGAGTGTTGTGTCGACATAAGATGTGAAATCATGGAAGGAAACTGCGCTAAGAACAGCATCCCAGCACCAGCAGCAAGCTCAGAGGACCTGACATTGATGCCCTTTCAGATGAGACAGCCTGGCCCTCCCTTAGAGCCATTCCTATTTCCGGGCCACGGAAGGCACTTAGGGACATTCGAGGAGTTTATACTGCCTTTAAAATTTTGTGGATTTGGACTCTGAATAAACAGGGCAATCTAGGGCAAAGCCCTTCTTGAAGGGACTTAGTTGCAAGGGATTAAAGAATCCCTCTTTTGTGTTCTGTGAAAACTTGCCTCTTGTACCTGCAGCTTTAGATGAATCAATCAAAGTGAAAGTAATCCAGGTGCTGTTAATATTTTCCTCATGGGGTCAGATTATATGAAAATTTCCTAAAAGACAATTGTTTCAGAAACAGTACTTTTCCACTATCGTGATCTAAAATGTCATTATTTGCCAAAGGAAGGAAAAAACAGTAAATTCCTTCCCTATTTATTCATCTTCAGAGGATACAGTGAAAGATCCCAAGGACAATATAGGTATTTTACCTCCCCAGAGCACTTGCCGAGGCAGAACATATCGTGGACATCAGTCCTGCTTGCCTTCGGATCCATTCCTTGCAGGACAAGTCCAGGGCCTCCCTGGCATCATACACCTTCCCATTCCTTTCATGAAACATTATCCACCCTGGGAAGAAAGCTGACCAATGAAGGAACATGATTTCCATTTGTTTGATAGAGCAAGTAGCCTTTCTTTTGTGTTGGCTAAGTCATCCCAGAACAACTTATTTTTAAAGAAACAGCATTAAAAAACAGTGGAAGCCCCTTGTATAAACTTTCTCCTTCCCATTTGCTTCCTTCTTTCAAATTACGTCCTGTAGTGGATTTCTCAGAGTGCTTAAAAGCATGCAGCCTCCTGGTTTCTTATTTACTATGAAATATTTTAAGCATACAGCAAACTGTAGAGAATATAATAAATACCTTTGGACCCACCACTCAGTTTTGTCACAACCATGACTCATATTTGCTATATTGTCAGGGTAAGTAATATTAGCTGCTGTAACAAACTACCCCCAAATCTCAGTGCCTCAACACAAGGGAAGTTTATTTCTTGTTCATACAATGTCTATGTGTACCTGGTCAGGCAGCTTTCCACCAAGCAGTGACTCAGGGATCCAGGCAGCATTTGTATTGTGCTTCTGCCCATCTTCAACATGTTATCTCCAAGTTAACAGATAATCTGTGACAGAGAGGGATAATTAGCTAAGAAGAAATTTCCCAGAAATTACTCTATACTATGATGGATGAGAAGAATTCATTCTTGGGCAATTAGCAACTAATTAGCTACACTCCAGTTTTTATTTTGAAAAGGAGCTGTTTTTCCCCATGCTTCTAAGGCAGCCCATTCACTGTGTAGCAGCCTGGCATCTTTTTTTTTTTTTCTGGGAAGGCAAGAACAGGCCTGTTTTATTCTCTACCCAATGCTGGGCAATCACAGGCACATAATAAATATTTGTAAAATGAATAGGTGAATAAATGAATGATGGAAGGGAAGAAGGAAGGAAAAAATGGACAAACACAGGGAATACAAAAATAACTAAGAGATTCCCTTACCCTCAGAGAGCTTGTAGTTTCTTTGTTTTCTTTCTTTCAAAATATTAAGGGTCTACAAACGTCTTAGGTTATGTGGATCACTTTTGTAATGCTTGAGTCCCGACTATAGGTGTTGAAATAAAACTTAGTGAGTAAAATAAGAGTAGTAAAAAAGGGTTTAGGGATTTCAGAGAAAGAGGTAGGGCAGAATTCAGGGGTGGGGGAAAAAGTCCTATTTGGTAGAGAGAAATCAATACAGTTACAAGATAGATATAACATTTAATAAGTATGAAGCATAAATGTGATTTTAACAGGCAGAAATGAAAAAGGGGATGTTCAAAGCAAGAGAAGTAATTTGAGCAAAGATGTAGAACCAAGAATGTAAATTCTCAGGATATTCTGGGAAAATTCAAAAAATTTGAAAGTCTAGTATGGCCAATATACAGGACACGTGAGAAAAGCTAGGGCAGCTTATATAGTTCTTCATTTAGTCTAATCTAAGTCTGAGCCCCATTTCCTTGTGTTGCTCTTCAAGTGATGCAAGAGTTTTCAACATTGATGAAACTCTTTGCATAGCTGAAGGCCCTGTCCTCTCTCTTTGGTTTTCATCTTTCAAGTTAGATACTTGCAGTTCAGTATTTCCTGGTAGATGTGAATTTTTAACCTTTTTAGAGCAATTTTCTCAAGTGTGTTCCTCAGGGTTTAACTAAATGCTAAATTTAAAATGGTCAAATATGTTTGAGAAATACAGTGTTGAACAAAGTAAAACTGGTCTCAAATTCTCTGAGGATATTTCAACACTTCTAATATACTATAACATGCATTGTGAGTTTCTGGAAAGCAACTCTGCAGGGTTTCCCAAATATTTTTGATTATGGAATTTTCCTGTAGAGAAGCAAGATTGATAGAGGGTTCTGGGGAATACATTTTAAGAAGCTGCACATTGCTTTACAGTTTTCTCTTTTCCTCATGGTTCAGTCTTGGTAAATTGTATGTGTCTAGGAATTTATTCATTTCTTCTAGGTTTTTGAATTTGTTGGCTGATAGTCATTCATAGTAGTCTCTAGTAATTCTTTGTATTTCTATGGTCTCAGTTGTTGTGTCTCCTTTCTTGTTTCTGATTTTATTTATTTGGGTCTTCTCTTTCTTTATTAGTCTAGCAAAAGGTTTGTTGATTTCATTTATTGTTTCGAAAAACCATCTTTTCATTTCATTGAGCTTCTGTATTTTTTTAGTCTTAATTTCATTTATTTCTGCTTTGATTTTTATTGTTTCTTTCCTTCTACTAGTTTGTGGTTTGGTTTCAATTTATTTTCTAGTTCCTTGCAGTGCATCATTAGGTTGTTTATTTGAAGTCTGCATAGTTTTTTGACATAAGCATTTATTCCTATAAACTTCCCTCTTAGTAGTGTTTTTTCTGTATTCCATAGGTTTTGGTATGTTGTATTTCCATTTTCATTAGTTTCAATAAATTTTTAAATTTCCTTTGTAATTTCTTCATTGACCCATTGGTTGTTCAGGAGTATGTTGTGTAATTTCTATGTGTTTGTGTATTTTCTGAGGTTCCTCTTCTTATTGATTTCTGCTTTTATTCCACTGTGGTCAGAAGAGATACTTGATATGATTTTTATTTTTTTTGAATTTGTCAAGATTGTTTTGTGGCCCAACATATGATCTATTCTAGGGAATGTTCCATGTGCTGATGAAGAGACTGTGTATTCTGCAGCAGTTGGGTGAAATGTTCTGTAAATGTCAGTTAGGCCTGTTTGGTCTAGTGTGTAGTTTAACTCTGATGTTTCTTTGTTGATCTTCTGTCTGGATGATCTGTCCATTACTGAGAGTGGGGTGTTGAAGTCCCCACTGCAGTCTGTCTCTCCCTTTGGATCTATTAATGTTTGCTTTGTATACTTGAGAGCTTTGGTGTTGGCTGCATAGATATTTATAATTGTTACATCCTCTTGCTGAATTGACCTGTTTATCACTGTATAGTAACCTTCTTTGTCTCATTTTTACAGTCTTTGATTTATAGTCTATTTTATCTGATAGAAATATAGCTAACTCTTGATCTTTTTTGGTTTCCACTTGCATGGAATATATTTTTCTACTCCTTCACTTTCAGTCTATGCACATCTTTTTTTTTTTTTTTTTTTTTTGACAGGATCTTGCTCTGTCTCCCAGGCTGGAGGTCAGTAGCAGGATCATAGCTCACTGCAGCCTCAAACTCCTGGGATCAAGCAGTGCTCCTGCCTTTGCCTCCTAAGTCGCTAGGATTACAAGTGCATGCCACCAAACCTGGCTAATTTTTAAATTTGTTGTAGAGATAGGGTCTTGTTAATGTTATCCAGACTGTGCTCAAATTCCTGGCCTCAAGTAATCCTCCCTCCTCAGCCCCCTCAAAGTACCAGTATTACAAGTGTAAGCCACTGCACCTAGCCTATGTGTATCTTTAAAAGTGAAGTGGGTTTCTTGTATGCAGCATATAGTTGGGTCTTTCTTCCCTCACCATCCAGCCACACTCTATGCCTTTTAATTGGAGAATTGAGTTCATTTCCATTCAATGCTATTATTGATAAGACTTACTGCTGCCATTTTGTTGCTTATTTCTAGATATTTTATAATATTCTCTCTCCCTTTCTTCCTTTCTTACTGTCTTCCTTTGTCCTTCCTTTGTGGTTAAGTGATTTTCTCTGGTAGTATATCTTAATTTGTTCCTTTTTATTTTTATGAATCTATTATAGGTTTTTGCATCATGGTTACCATGAGGATTACAAAAAACATCCTTGGATATAACACCTTATTTTAAAGAAATGACAATTTATTTTAAATCACAAAGAAAAGAATAGAAATAAAGAAAATTTTTTTAAATCACTGTACTTGAACTCTATCTCCCCCACATTTTGACTTTATATTGTTTCAATTTATATATTTTTATATTACCAATTTTTTTTATAGATTTGTCTTTTGGGCTTCATATTAGAGTTATGAGCAGACTGTATACCACATTACAGTATTCGAGTATTCTGGATTTGTCTGTGTACTTAATTTCACCAGTGAGTTTTATACTTTTAAATGTTTTCTTTTTGCTTGTTAGTGTTTTTTTCTTTCCAGTTGAAGAACTCTCTTTAGCATTTCTTGTAAGACAGATCTGGTAGTGCTAAATTCTCTCAGGTTTTGTTTGTTTGGGAGACTTTATCCCTTTTTCATATTTGAAGGATAACTTTGCTGGATACAAAATTCTTGGGAGGCATTTTTTTTTTACAGCACTTTGAAAACATCATCCCACTCCCTCCTGATCTGTAAAATTCCATTAAGAAGCCCATTGCCAGATGAATTGGAGCTCTTCTTTATGTTATTTGCTTCTTTTCTCTTGCTGCTTTTAGTTTCTCTCTTGTCCTTCACCTTTGAGAATTTGATTAGTATATGCCTTGGGTAGTCTTATTTGGGTCAAATCTGCTTGGTGTTCTCTGACCTTATTGTACCTAGATAATTATCTCTTTCTTGAGTTTTGGAAATTTTTCTGTTATTAATTCCTTGAATAAACTTTCTACCCCTAATTCTTTTTCAACTCCCTTTTGAACACCAATAATTGTTAATCTTGGTCTTTTGAGGTAATTTTCTATATCTTGTAGGCAATCTGCATTCCCTTTCATTAATTTTTATTTTATCTTCTCTGTGTATTTTCATATTGCCTGTCTTCAAGCTCATTGATTCTTTCTTCTGCTTGATCCATTATGCTTTTGAGAACCTCTAATGAATTTTTCAGTTCGGCAAATATATTTCTCAGTTCCAAGATTTGTTTAAATTTTTGTTGTTGTTATTTCAATCTTTTTGTTAAATTTCTCTGATAAATATCTGAATTGCTTTTCTGTGTTACCTTGAAGATCACTGAATTTCCTTAAAAGTATTATTTCGAGTTCTTGGTCAGAGAACTCACATAATTGCATTCTCATTAAGGTTAGTCACTGGTTCCTTGCTCTGTCTGTTTGGGGAGGTCATGGTTCCCTGTTTATGGTTGTTTCTTGCAGATATACATACATCTGTGTATTTGTACTGAAGGATTGATTATTTATCACAGTCTTCTCTGGTTGACTTTTTTTGGTTTTTATTGGGTGTGTTTGCTTAGATTCTTTGTAATTTAGCTGTTGATTTTCCATTCTTTTTTTTCTTTCTGGTAGTTTGCTCCTTCCCTTTAAGCACTAGATGGTGCCTTAAGCCCAGGCTTTCTTTGGTTTTAGTATACATTCAGAGTGTTGCTATCCTGAATGGGGGAGGTTCCAAGGGCGATATCCCAGTAATGTGGGAAGGGGACCCATGGAACATACCTCCTTCATCGTGGTACTGCTGAATAGCCATGCTAATTCAGCATCTTCTTTGGCTGAGTTCCAGAACAGAGTTTTCAAGATTGGGGATGGTAGTCCTGCCTCCCTCCTTTGTCTCTGCCTGTCCTCAGGAATACTTCAGGACTATAGCATGTGCCACCATGCCCAGCTAATTTTTTTACTTTTTGTAGAGATGAGGTCTCGCTATGTTGCCTAGGCTGGTCTGGAACTCCTGGCCTCAAGTAATCCTCCCTCACAGGCTTTCCAAAGAGCTGAGATTAGAAGCATAAACTGCTGTGCCTGGCCCCATAATTTTTAATTAACCAAATATTCTAATTTTTAGCTGTATATATATATATATATATATATATATATATATATATATATGCGTGTATGTGTGTGTGTGTGTGTGTATGTTACATATGGCCTGTGTTGAGTTAGGACCTAATAGCCCCTGTGTTTTTAGGTATGACTAAAATAGCAACATGGTATTCCTGTTCACATTTTTACATCTCTTGGATGTAGCTTTATGGTTTATAAAGTGTTAGTACCTATTGGTTTATTCAGCAATCATAAAAATACCATAAGATATTATTCCCATTTTACAGTAAGAAAGAGGAAATGTGGAATGTTATTTGACTCATTTAAGCTCCCTCAATTGCTTAAGTTTTTTTAAAATCAAAGTAACACAGGTACACAGTATTTTTTAGATCCTGTGCAGTCATCCCCCTTATTGCAATTTTGTTTTGTGTGGTTTCAGTTACCCATGGTCAAACACAGTCCAAAAATATTAAATGGAAAATTCCAGATAGAAATTATTCATAAGTGGTAAATTGCACACTATTCTGAAGAGCATGATGAAATCTTGTGCCATTCAACTCTGTCCTGTCTGGGATGTGAATCATCTCTTTGTCCAGTGTATCTACACTGTCTATGCTCTCTGCCCATTAGCCACTTAGTAGACATCTCAGTTATCAGGTGAGAAAACATAGTGCAAACATACCTCATTGTATTGTGCTTTGCTTTGTCAAATTTTGCAGATACTGTGTTTTTTACAAATTGAAGGTTTGTGGCAACCCTGCATTGAGCAAGTCTGTTGGCATCATTTTTCCAAACAGCATGTGCTCTCTTTGTGTCTCTATGTCACATTTAGTAATTATCACAATACTTCAAACTTTTTCACTATCATTATATCTCTTATGATTATCTGTGATAAGCAATCTTTAATCTTACCATTGTAATTGTTTGGGGACACCATATAGCCATATATGGTGGCCATATAGCCATATATACATAGCCATATAAGAAGACAAACAATCAATGTTGTGTGTTTTCTGAGTGCTCCAGTGACTGGCTATTCCCCATCTTCCTCTCTCTTCTCAGGCCTGCCTGCTCCCTGAGACACAATAATATTGAAATTAGCCCAATTAATAACCATACAGTGACCTTTAACTGTTCAAGTGAAAGAAAGAATCACACGTCTCTCACTTTAAATCAGAAGCTAGGAAGGATGAAGCTTAGTGAGGAAGGCATGTCAAAAGCTGAAGTAGGCCAAAAACTAGGCCTCTTGTGCCAAAGTTAGCCAAGTTGTGAATGCAAAGAGAAAGTTCTTGAAGGAAATTAAAAGTGCTACTCCAGTGAACACATAAATGATAAGAAAGCAAAACAGCCTTGTTCCTGATAATGGAGAAAGTTTCAGTGGTCTGGAGAGATCAAACCAGCCACAAAACTTCCTTAAGCTAAAACCTAATCCAGAGCAAGGCCCTAAATCTTCAGTTCTATGAAGGCTGAGGGAGATGAGAAAACTGCAGAAGAAGTTGGAAGCTAGGAGAGGTTGGTTCATGAGGGTTAAGGAAAAAAGCCATCTCCATAACATAAAAGTACAAGGTGAAGCAGCGGGTGCTGATGTAGAAGCTGCCGCAAGTTCTCCAGAAGTTCAAGCTAAGGTCATTGATGAAGGTGGCTACACTAAACAACAGATTTTCAGTGTAGACAAAACAACCTTCTATTGGAAGAAGATGCCACCTAGGACTTTCATAGCTAGAAGGAAATCAATGCCTGGCTTAAAAGTTTCTAAAGACAAGCTAACTCTCCTGTTAGAGGCTAATGTAGCTGGTGACTTGAAGTTAAAGCCAATGCTCCATTCCAAAAATCCTGGGACCCTTAACCATTTGGTACCAGCGTCAACTATAGTCGATAGCCACAGATGACCGCGCACAGCGACTTTAGCCGACAGCCGTGATATGACTTTTCTAATTTTTCATTTATCAGAATAAAATTGTGAACATTTAAAAATAACGTAATGAAAACATATATGTATATGTTACCTATTCTGATTTACATTACAAGTAAAGCTGCCTGTAAAGTAAAGCAAGCTTTCAGGGCTTTAAAGCTTTCCTCATCACACAAGAGCAAAATGGATTCGTCGTCAATGCACAGCACACACTATCGTGCCGGTTGTGGGCAAGGTTTCGCGGCCGGTGAGCGCGGTACCGAAGTGGTTAAGAAGTATGCTAAATCTACTGTTTGTGCTCTATAAATGGAACAACAAAACCTGGATGATCATGTGCTTATAGCATAAGTTTACTGAACATCTTAAGCCCACTGTTGAGACCTATTGCTCAGAAAAAAAGATTCTTTTCAAATATTACTGTTCATTGACAATGCACCTAGTCACCCAAGAGCTCTGATGAGGACATACAAGGAGATTAATGTTATTTTCATGTCTGCTAATGTAAGGGAGAATTTTTCCACTCCCTTCCTAATAGTAGGATAACTGCAAACTAGCATGACTAAGCAACTAAAGAGTGACCTTTGACTAGATTTCAATCTTGTGCAAACTAGCATGAGTAAGCAACTATAGAGTAACATGCGACTAGACCTCAATCTTGTGCAGACTTTGTAACCATTTACTTCTGTAACATATAAAAGCCACCAGGCTTAGACCCCATTTTGCTCAGAATTTGGAGGTGAGACCCCTCTGAGCCTGCCGGCGTAGTAAAAGCCTGTTTTGCAGTTCTCTCGTGTGGCTCTCGGTTTGTTTCCCGGTCCGGTTTGCTGTAACACTAACACGACATCCATTCTGAAGCCCATGGATCAAGGAGTAATTTTGACTTTCAAGTTTTATGATTTAAGAAGTGCATTTTGTAAGGCTATAGCTGCCATAGATAGTGATTCCTCTGAGGATCTGGGCAAAGTAAATTAAAAACCTTCTGGAAAGGATTCATCATTCTAGATGCCATTAAGAACATTTGTGATTCATGGGACAAGGTCAAAATCTCACCATTAATAGGAGTTTGGAAAAAGTTGATTCCAACTCCCATGAATGACTTCGGGAGGGTTCAAGGCTTCAGTGGCGGAATAATGGCAGATGTTGTGAAAATAGCAAGAGAACTAAAATTAGAAATAGAGCCTGAAGATGTGACTGAATTGCTGCAATCTCATGATAAAACTTGAACGGATAATGAGTTGCTTTTGGTGGATGAACAAAGAAAGTAGTTTCTTCAGATGAAATCTACTCCTGGTGAAGATGCTGTGAATATTGTTGAAGTGACAACAAAGGATTTAGAATTTTACATAAACTTATTGGATAAAGCAGCAGCAAGGTATGGGAGGATTGACTCCAATTTCGAAAGACGTTCTACTATGGATAAAATGAAGAGTCAAAACTTCATCATCTTATTTTGAGAAATTGCCACAGCCACCCCGACTTTCAGCAACCACCACATTGATCAGTCAGCAGCCACCAGCGTTGAGGCAGGACCCTCCACCAGCAAAAAGATATGACTTCCTGAAGGCTCAGATGATTGTTAGCATTTTTTAGCAATAAAGTATTTTTAATTAAGATATGTCCATTTTTTAGACACGATGCTTTTGCACACTTAAAAGACTACAGTGTCATATAAACAAAACTTTGATATGCACTGGGAAATTAAAAATACATGTAACTCACTTTATTGCACTTTTTACTTTATTATGATGGTCTGAAACTAAACCCACAACATCTCTGCATTATATATTAATATATATAGGGTTTGGTACTATTGATGGTTTCAGGCATCCACTGGGGATCTTGGAATATATCCCCTATGGATAAGGGGGACTACTGTACCACAGGACTTAAAATCAAAAAGAGGAGCATCTGCCTCATTCCTGAGTCACACTACCCAGAAATGATCACTTTGAAAGTTTTAGCAATTTCTTTTGTAGATAATCTCCATATTTTGAAGCTTTAATCTCACATTCTTATTTACTTTCTATCATAGAAGCAATTTTATATCCCTTCCCACAACACCCAGAACCACACCCACCCGTACCCCCACACTCCCAAACACACACTCCTTATATTGATTGTTACATAACAATTTGCAATAAAATCATTTATCACTGTTATGATTACATAAACATTGTTCACTATTGAGCCTTTTTTTCCCCATGATTACGTTCACTTTTTGAATACATTTCATTTTTTTTATGAAGATTGTTTTATGTACCTAGAATTAGTTCATTTCTAAACTTTCAGATGGAATTATAAATTTCATCTTAATGTGCTAAGACAAACTATATCTTCTATAAATTCCTTTTTCTTCTCTTGGATATATTTTAATTCAAGCCCTTCATCCTACTGATTTGAGCTGGATTGATCATTTTCTTGGTTAATTATAAGCTCTGATTATGAAACTTCTGCTTACTGTGTTCCAGGTGTTATTTCTTCTTCTTTCTGATCCATTTCATGTTTGCCTGGCGCACATCCTTTAATAGACTCCTAAGAAAAGGGGCATGGGGGAGAGGTTTTTGTGTTTTTGTTTTTGTTTTTCATTCTTGAAAGTCTTATGTGTCTTTATTCTACCCTTACACTTGATTAATATTTGGGTGTTGAGTTCTAGGTTGAAAGTCATTCTTACTCTGATTTTGATGGCATTACTGTGTCTTAGCTTGCATTTGTTTTTTTGAAAAATCTAATGCCATCTGAGTCTTCATTCTTTACATATGATCTTCTTTCTCAAAGAATTTCATATCTTTCTTTTACCCCTGCTGTTATTGAGGTGAGCATTTTCCATTCATTGTGCTGGGTCCTCCAGAGCCCTTTCAATTTGAAGATTTATTTGCTTTAGTTCTTGGAATCTTCATATGAGACTCCTTTGAAAAAGTCTCTCTTTCCATTTGCTCTGTTTGTGCTTCTAACCCCTTGTTAGCTAGATATTAGACTGCCTGGATGACCCTAAAATTTTCTTATCATTTCACTTCTTATTATTTCCACATCTATCTCTTCTTATTCTATATCTATGGGAATTTCTTCAGTTTTGCCCATCTGTCTGTTGAATTTTTTTTAATGTTCTATTTTTTTCTCCAAATATTCCTTTTTTTAGTACCCTATTCTTGTTTCAAAGATTTTTCTCTGATTCCTGAAGATATTAATTATATAAGGTTTAATAAAATTATTCTTCTATTCTCTGCACTGTCTCTGTTTCCCCCAGGTGACTTAATTTTCTTTGTTTATATCTTTCTGTTTTATGTTAGAGGTTGTCTTTAACTGCCTGTTAGCCTCGACTATTTCTTCTTACTTAGGAGTGAGGCACTACAAAAGAGAATAGGAAGTCCTGTGCTATGGGTGGGTGATTAGATGGTGACCTGACAATTTTGTTATGGGGTTTCAAATGTCTGTAATTATAGACTTTTCCTCCAGGGCAGGTCTGTTTTCCTAGAGAAGAATGTTCTGATCTCAAGTCTGGCAGCTGTATTCTGAGCAGGAGAATGAGGGTAGAGGGCTCATGATTCAGTAGATAGACTTTGGCTTAACATACCTGTTTTCAAAATGCATCTTCCTCCTCAAACTATACTTGGTGCCCCCATGTTCTCTGGCTGAGGGAGCAGATAACAGAATTCTGACAAGGTGAGATGATTATGGAGGGTAGGAACCCAGCTGTTTCTCATACACATGTTCCCTCAGCCAACCCCACTGCCCTCAGGGACACCTCCTTTCTCAGTGGTGGGCCTCTCAACCCAGGACTAGCCTCTGAGGTGTTATGAATCCACTGACTCCTTTGGGTTATCTCCCTCGCGAGATAGGAAGTTTCAGCTCTCTTAGCTGTTGAGGGCTTAACTTAAACTCACTCATCTGCATCTGCTTTCCATTTTTTCAAATTTTCTTGTTACCTCCCCACAACACCTCCAGTACATTTTGTCCTTTTGGGTTTACAGGGCTTGGCTTTTCTTTTTTTTAACTGCTATATTATACTTTAGTAAGACTTTGGGAGAAAGCATAGGTATTGAGGTTGCCGGATTTAAGAGGAAGTCTATCCCATATGCCTTCTACACTGCCTCTTTGGCACAAATGTTTTTCATTTATGCAGCTCATGTTTCCTCTCCAGATGTGGAGTCTTCCACGCATCTGTGTGGGAACTTTATGATTCTGTGTGTGAAATATTATTCTGATTTTGTTCATTCAAAAGACAACAATGAGCCAGCTGCTCTGCTACGCTCTGTGGGTTACCCAGAGACGAACGAGACGTCATTTCCTGCTCTTGGGGCCCTCCCCGTCATTACCTAGAGATGGCAATGCTGGTTTTCAGTACTCTGATATTCCATGCTATTTTAAAGTACCGAAACAGGCAATCTTGTTGGTGTAATTTTGTCATTTCAGTATTTTAGAAAATCTAAAATCTGAATCGTTTCCCCAGGAAGTTGGAAACTACATTAAAGAATAGATTTTTTCATTTCTAAAGTGTTCTGACCACATTCCCTCCCCAATTTAAGCCATCTAAGTTAAGTTATTGTTGTTGTTTGAATTCCCATTTTCCAAATTACCTATATATAATGTGGAGCATCTCTTTTTATGTACATTAGTCATGTGTGTTTCTGCCAAGCCAATTTAGTTCTCAGAAGTCCAAGCTAGAGGCCTCAATTGGGCCTGCTCCTGCCATGACCCAACCCCTGCGGTGATGATTTTAAGGGGTTAAGGCACGTGCCCACCAAGAGCCTGCGTCCTTCTATGTCTGGGTACCCAGAACCTCCTTATCTCCTGCCCCACAGTGCCGAGCAGTTCCAGGGCCTCTTCTCCGGATGCATCCGGTGAACAAGGGCAGCCTAGGCACTCCTAGGTCCACAGGGTTTGTGCAGGCATCTGACAATGCATGTCCCCTTAAACTTTGTGCCCCAGATGCTAGCTTGTCTCAGCCTGATCCTGACCTTGGGAGATTGCTCTAGAAAGAATGAAGAGGAGTGGTGAGGTGTAGAGAAGGAGAGAGGATCAAGGAGGCAAGGAAGGGCCCAAGTTCAATTCTCAGCCCTTCCCCCAGAGCCAGACCACTCGCTGCCCCCAAGGCCAGATTCCCTGGTTCTCCACCACTTTACTGGAGGACCAGAAATCCTTCTCCTAGGGGCTGAGACTCACACCCCCAGGATACATCTTAGATCATGCAAAATAAACGCTTAGGTACAGGTGCTGTCATTTTGCTTCAATATCGCAAGCACTGTCATCCTACTAAGCCTTTCAAATTCTGGTCCTAGTGACCAAGTTTTCTTAATGACAGCAATATGTTTCTGCTTATTTTTATGAAAATCAAGGCTGACTGTGAGTGTAGGTGATCATCGGTTAAGCAAATTCCCTTTGCATAGCCACACTGGAGAAGAGGGTTTATATCAGTACTTCGTCATTCAGGTCAGACCCTTTTTCATTTGTTTTTCCATTATGTGACTTTCCATCACTGCATAATGGGACCAGTCAAGGTGAGTTGTCTCACCATTGCCTCTGGGCTTGATTCAACATGAACAGCTGCCAGCAAACCTGAGTGTGCATCACCCCATTTTTGTCCCCCATAAAAGAAACCTTGTACCCATTAAACAATCACTGCCCTATTTCCCTCCACCACCTCCCAGTCGTAGACAACAACTAATCCACTTTCTGGCTCTATGGATTTGCCTATTCTGGACATTTAATACACATGGATTCATACAATATGTGGCCATTTGTGACTGGCTTTATTTGCTTTGCATAATATTTTCAAGGTTCATTTACACTGTAGCCTATATTCCTTTTTATTGCCAGATCATATTCCATTGTACGGATATATCACATTTTGTTTGTTCATCAGTTGATGAGTGTTTGGGTTGTTTCCACTTTATGGCTGTTATGAATAATGCTGCAATGAAAATCCATGAAGAGGTTTTTGTGTAGTCATTTGTCTTCAGTTCTCTTGTGTATATGCCTAGGAGTGGAAATGCTGGATCATATAGTAAATATGTTTAAGTAGGTAGAAAATGCCAAACTGTTTTTCAAAGTGGCAACACAATTTTATAATCCCACCTACGTATGGGGGTTATAATTTCTCCACATCCTGGCCAGTGTTTGTTATTGTCTACCTTTTAAGTTATGGCAATCTCAGCGGGCGTGAGTGGTATCTTTTTGTGGTTTTGATTTGTATTTTCCTGATAGCTAATGAGGTGGCATCTATTCAAGTGTTTATCAGTCATTTGTCTATCTTCTTTGTAGAAATATCTATTCAAATCTTTTGTTCATTTTTAAATTGCATTCTTATTCTTTTATTATTGAGTTATAAAGTTTCTTTATTTTGAATAGAGCTCCTTATCATATATATGATTTATAAATATTGTCTGTCATTGTGTGGGTTGTCTTTTTAGTTTTTTGATAGTGTCTTTGAAGCACGAAAGTTTGCTTTTTTTTAATTTCAGCATATTATGGGTGTACAAACATTAAGGTTACGTACATTGCCCTTGCCTCCCCTCCCCCCTCGAGTCAGAGCTTCAAGTGTGTCCATCCCTCAGACGGTGTGCATCACACTATGTATGTAAATACCCATCCCCCTCCCCCTCCCACCTGCCTGATGCCAGATAAATGTTTTTTTGTGTTTTTTTTTTTTTTTTTTTTTTTGAGACAGAGTCTCGCTTTGTTGCCCAGGCTAGAGTGAGTGCCGTGGCGTCAGCCTAGCTCACAGCAACCTCAAACTCCTGGGCTCGAGTGATCCTTCTGCCTCAGCCTCCCGAGTAGCTGGGACTACAGGCATGCGCCACCATGCCCGGCTAATTTTTTATATATATATCAGTTGGCCAATTAATTTCTTTCTATTTATAGTAGAGACGGGGTCTCGCTCAGGCTGGTTTTGAACTCCTGACCTTGAGCAATCCGCCCGCCTCGGCCTCCCAAGAGCTAGGATTACAGGCGTGAGCCACAGCGCCCGGCCTTTTGTGTTTTTTTTTTTAACATTTTGGTTACATTTTATATCTTTGCCTCTCCCTAGCAAGGGTTAGAGGTATGCCCTTCTCCTTCACAATGCTCACCATATCGCCCCAGCCCCCGAATCCCTGGTGAACACCACCACCTTTTGAGCACCATAGTGTTAATCAGTCAGTACCAATTTGATGGCGAGTATATGTGGAGCCCATTATTCTTATCTTGTGTCACCTCACTTTGGATAATGGGCATAAGCTCAATCCAGGATAATATAAGTGGTGCTAGCTTGCTGTCATTTGTTAGAATTGAGTAATATTCCATTGTAAACATATACCAAATTTTAATAATCTACTCATGAATTGATGGACACTTGGGTTGTTTCCATGTCCTTGCAATAGTGAATTGGAAGCACGAAAGGTTTTAATTTTTATGTAACTCACTTTATCTATTTTTTTCTTTTGTTGCTTCACTTTTGGTGTCATATCTCAAAATCCATTGCCTAACCAAAGGTCACAAAATTTACTCCTGTGTTTCTTCAAAGAGTTATATAGTTTTAGTTCTTATATTTAGATAGACGATCTATTTTGAATTAATTTTTGTGTATCGTATGAGGTAGGGACCAGTTTCATTCTTTTGCATGTGAATATTCAGTTGTCCCCAGACAGTTCAACAGGACTATCTTTTCCCACTGAATTGCCTTGGCAACTTTATAAAAAAATCAATTGACCACAAACATAAGGGTTTATTTCTGCACTCTCAACTCCATGAATGTATGTCTATCTTTATGCCAGTACCACACTGTCTTGATTACTACAGCTTTGTAGTAAATTTTGAAATCAGGAAGTGTGAGTCCCCCAGCTTTGTCCTTCTTTTTCAAGGTTGTTTTGGCTGTTCTGGGTTTCTTGCATTTCCATGTGAATTTTAAGATTGTCTTGTCAATTTGTGCAAAAAGAAAGCGGGTGCAGCTAAGATAGGGATTGTATTGAATGTGGTGATATGTTTGAGGAGTATTGCCATCTTAACAATATCAACTCTTCAGATTGGTGAATGTGAGATGCTTTCTATTCATTTCAATTTTCATCAGTTTCTTAATTTTTTGTAGGTTTCAGTGTATATATCTTGCACTTCTTTGGTTAAATTTATTCCTAAGTATTTGATTTCTTTTTGATGCTCTTCTACATGGAATTATTTTCTTAATTTCATTTTTGGAATGTCAATTACTAGTTGTCTTAGTCAGCTCAGGCTACTATAAGAAAATACTATCAACTGGGTGGCTTAAACAACAGACATTTATTTCTTACAGTCCTAGAGGCTGGGAAGTCCAAGATCAAGGTGTCAGCAGAGTCTGTTCTTGGTAAAGGCCTTTGTCCTGGCTTGCAGATAGCTCACATGGCCTCCTCTTTATGTGTGTATGCTTGGACTGAGAGAGAGAGAGCTCTCCTGTTTCTTCCTTGTCCTCTTTTTATAAGGGAAATAATTTCATCATGAGACCATCACCCTCATGAACTCATCTAAACCTAATTATCTCTTAAAGACATACTTCCAAAAACATCACATTAAGGATTAGGGCTTCACCCTATTTACTCTGGGGGTACATAAACAATTAGTCCATAACACTGGTATATGAAAGTACAACTGAATTTTTAATGGTAATATTCTATCCTTCATCCTTTCTGAACTTATTTATTAATTCTAATATTTTAAAAGTATATTTCTTAGGATTGTCTACATGCAAGATCATATATTCTGCTAACAGAGATAGTTTTAATTCTTCCCTTTTTCTCTGAATGCCTTATTTTTTATTGCCTAACTGTTCTGGCTAGAACCTTCAAGACAATATTTCTTTTGGGAAGATGGAGGCTCATAAATGCAGTTCTCCATCACTGTTATTGAGGCCATGCCATGAACGAGTCAATGAACTGAGAGGGGCTTTGTGAAACTGATAGCTCCCCGGTTCCACTTACATCTTCCCTTAATGTCATTTTAAAACATCTTAGAAAAGAAAGTGCTGATATGTTGTCATCCATTTTACAAAGTATGACACTTTATCAGTGGAAGTTCTAGTGCACAGATTCCCAAGTGTATTTTATCTGTAAGTAATTTGGGGGGCTGGGTGACATTGCTGGTGTAAAGCTGTGTGGAGTTGAGTTCATTTGGATAACCACTGCCAGATTTAGCACATTATCACAACCCAAAAGGGGACAAATCCAACTCTAAGAGCATCAGCCAGTAATAATAATATTAATGGGGTAATCCCATGGGGAAATACACCTCCAAACAATTCTCATAGACTGCTTCTTATTTACCGATGCCATTGGCCCATACCTTATCGTTTGTATAATTGTTTATTCTTGTTCCTAATAATTTTCTGGGTGTGTACTTTCTCCTCCCATTGTACTTGAGGGCCAAGAGCTTTTTACTACCTTTACACGTCCTTAAACACCAGGTGTGGTGCTGTGCACAGACTGTGTGGCTACTTCATCCTAACTCATGCATGACTGTAGCCAACAACATTGGTGATTGATTTCCGGTCTCAGGCCTACCCCTAACTTTTCTCCTGTGCTCTCATCTTCCCTTCTAAATATCTCCCCTAAAATGCATCCCTGGCACCTCAAGCACAGTATGTAGCAAACTTGTCCCCCACTGTCTCTGCTGAAACTGCTCTTCCCCTGAGATTCCCACCATCTCATGATGATGCCATTATCCGTCTTAGTCTCCCAAGTTTATTTAGTGCTAACACTTTCCTCTCCCTTGCTTCCTTTAGTCCGTAATGGGCCATCTTGAGTCCACCTGTTCTGTTCCCATCAGATGTGCTCACACTCCCCCCACTGTGTTCTCAGGGCTATCCACCCACATAGAGGGCCCAGATGTGAGGGTTGCCTCTATTTATCTGTTTCTTCAAATGCTAACTTGGTGGAAGAGTAACCTTCAAGCATTGTCCTGATCCCATCACTTCTCTGCTCACACAACCTCAATGTCTGGGCATTACTTACAACCTTCAGCCCAAATTCCAGAGCATGCCAAGTTTTCCATGAATTGGCCCCAGTGTTTCTTTTCCATGTCATTTCTTGCTGGGGCCAAACCTCAATACCTTCCATTACTGACTCTTTGCTTTCTTCCTCTCAGATCTTTGCTCATCCACTTATTCAGTTTTCAACTTGACCCAACCCATCTCAGCATTTATCCTATTGCTCTCATAACTCATCTCAAAGGCAACCTTCTCTTTGAAACCTTTCCTGACCTCTCCAATTATAGTATTCTCTTGTACTTTCTGAACCCCTGTGACCCTTTAGCTATAGCTTTCTTAGGGATTTGCCACTTTCTATCTTATAAATTAGTTGTTCGTAGATGTGTGAATACCCCAATCTCCTATAAACTCTTTGCGAGGAAATGGATGTTGACCGACTCCATGGCAGAGTATTCTACAGCCAGCATGGCTCGCATTGCTACTGGACTGAATCAGACCCTCATCATTTCTCACTTGTGCTGTTACATTTACCTTTATTTATCTCCCAGCCTCCCATTCTTCTCTTTCTAGTTTTTTCCAACTGAAGATACTGTCTAGAGTCACCTGATCAGGCACTGTCCTTCCTGGCATGATTTGATGTCAGCCTATGTCCTGAGGACTCCATCCAGGTGCCTTAGCCCTGCCAGCCTCTGTCTCTGCATCCCGTCCCTCCCCACACTCAGGCTCACTGACGATCTTGAACAAGCCAGACGCACTCTATACCCTGAGCATTCTCCGCCCCCAGAGTGTCTGGATGCCCTGGTAACTCCTTGCTCTCCTCCAAAATAGAAATCAACCAGCCTGCCTGCCTGCCTGCCTGCCTTCTTTCCTTCCTTCCTTCCTTCCTTCCTTCCTTCCTTCCTTCCTTCCTTCCTTCCTTCCTTCCTTCCTTCCTTCCTTCCTTCCTTCCTTCCTTCCTTCCTTCCTTCCTTCCTTCCTTTTTCTTTCGTCTCACTCTGTTGCCTGAGCTAGAGTGCTGTGGCATCAACCTAGCTCATAGCAACTTCAAACTCCTGGGCTCAAGCGATCCTACTGCCTCAACCTCCTGAGTAGCTGGGACTACAGGCACATGCCACCATGCCCGGCTAATTTTTTCTATATATTTTTAGTTGGGCAATTAATTTCTTTCTATTTTTAGTAGAGGCGGGGTCTCACTTTTGCTCAGGCTGGTTTCAAACTCCTGACCTTGAGCGATCCTCCTGCCTCAGCCTCCCAGAGTGTTAGGATTACAAGCGTGAGCCACCGTGCCTGGCCTTAAATATTTCTTCTAAACTTTTCCCCAGCATCACCATACATCCAAGCAAACCTGCTTCCTCTGTGTCACTCACATAGCCTACCCCTCACACATGCAGTCGCCGAGGCACTGTTTTGCTTATTCACTAAAGTATGTATGTACGTGTCTTTCATTCCCAAAGGCTGTGAACTCCCTGAAGAGCAGAGGCTTTCTTTTTATCTTCATAACATCAGCGTCTAGTCATTTGGTAGGCATTCAACACATGTTTGAATGAACAGAAACGAAATCCAGGAAGGCCAGAAACCAATGAGTGAACCACAACCACTCAGGCCAAGACTGTCCCTTTATAGCCTTCTGCAAAGGAAAAAGTTGTCTAAACCTGATCTGCAGCAGAACTTTCTGCATGATGTAATGCACAGTCTCTTTCTGGGAAGTAGTTCACATTCCTGATTAAATGCTTGTGCAATTTTCTGATACTTCTAAATGATTAAGAACTTCTGGGGAGTTAGGATTGTCCATCCAACTGACTGACTAACCTAATAATCTTTAACCAGACTTCTTTTCCTGGTTGTCAGTCTTATTTATTTATTTATTTTGCAGAGAATATAAAACATAACTTTGACGCATTGCTTGTAAATAATTTGTCTAAAAAGTGCTTTTTAAAAACAAAAAAAGCACAGTTCATCTTAAGACTATTTCTGACCACCCCCCTGTTTTCAGAGCAACGTATACCTGGATGAATACCTCATTTATTCTGTGTCTTCACCCCTTCTTCCCCTCTCAGCCCTCCCCACCACTAAGAGAAAGCACGTACTGAGTCTGGAAGGATAAACGCTAGGTCTCATGTGAAGGAGGGGAGGGAACAGATGGCACGTGCAGGGTGGGGGCCCCATGCAGCTCCATAGAGCAAAAGAGGAACTGAAGGGGCGAAGCATCCCAGGAGGGGCTGAGACTGACGGATGGGCAGGGCACACATCTCACACTACCTTGGGGACTTTCCTTGGAACCTGGATGAAACTGGCCTTAGCCAGGATCCTCTGAAAATCAGAAAAAGTATATTGCATATGAGACAAATTTGAAAAAGAATAGCATTCCTATCAGTTAGGATAGGCTAGGATATGCTGCAGAAGCAAACAGTCCTCAGATCTCAGCGACGTAGAACAACCAAGCTTCATTTCTTGCTGGTACCACATGTCCAGCCAGCGGGGCGAGGTCTCTGTCTCATGCAGCTAATGTTTCCATATTTCCAGAAAGAGAGAAATGCTGAACATTTTGGTGAATGCTAAAAATGTCTACACCACATAGCAAACATGATACAAAGTCAGGGTAGCACTTCAAATCTTGGAGGATGTTTTAGATGATGACGGAAAAGAGAACTAGATTGATCTGTGTATGTCTGATTGAAAGAAAGGATTTCTGGCCTTTAGAATGGTGCGATGAGGAGTTTGGTTGATCCTCTCTCCTGTGAAACAGCCACTTACCTAGTGAAAATTATAAACAACCACTGAAAGTCTCTGAAGAAACATTGCTTCAAGAAACTCTACTGGGCTGGGCATGGTGGCTCATGCCTGTAATCCCAGCACTCTGGTTGGCCAAAGCGAGAGGATCATTTGAGCTCAGGAGTTCAAGACCAGTCTGAGTAAGAGCGAGACTCTGTCTCTACTAAAAATAGAAAGAAATTAGCCAGACAACTAAAAATATATAGAAAAAATTAATCAGGCATGGTGGCACATCCCTGTTGTCCCAGCTACTCGGGAGGCTGAGGCAGAAGGGTTGCTTGAGCCCAGGAGTTTGAGGTTGCTGTGAGCTAGGCTGATGCCATGGCACTCTAGCCCAGGCAACAGAGTGAGACTCTGTCTAAAAAAAAAAAAAAAAAGAAACTCTACTGCATCTCAGTAAGAGCATTAAGAGTCGGTAGCATTTGAGCCACGGCCTGTCCTCGTGCCCCTGCCTCCCAGCTGCATGTGACAGAAGCTCTGTCCAGGAGCCTGTGGCCACGCACCTGGGGGGCCGCTGCTTCTCACTGCCCTCCCCAGCTCCTGGGCTAGGGCTATGGTTTCACTCTGGGAGGGGTAGGCTGCCAGCGTACTCATGCTTTCTAGCCCTGTGCTGTGGAAGTGCTATTCCAGGCTGAGAAGATTGGGTTCCTTTTCCCCAATTAGCGCTCACTTGTGGGTCACGGGCTCTGCTTCAGGCAAGACAGGCCAAGAATTCTGTGGACCCAAATGTCCCCACAGAAGTGTGCTTATAGATGGAGATTTTATGCCAGGAAGGGACAAGAAAACCAAGGACTATTAACTCTTTCCCTCCAGCACCCTAACACACAGTGCCCACTTGCAGAGCAGAGGTTTAACTGCAGAAGTGGGCATTGTCTCTGCCCTCAGCTCTGGTGTAGTGACATGGGGGTTCTATCTAGAGGGAGGTTTTCATAAGAATGAAGAGCTCAGAGCTAGGTTCAGTGGCTCATGCCTGTAATTCCAGCTCCTTAGGAGGCTGAGGCAGAAGGACCACTTGAGGCCAGAAATTTAAGACCAGTTTGAGCAACACAGAAAGACCCCATCTCTTTTAAAAGAAATGGAGATCTCTGTAGTTCCACCAGAGAGGACTGACTTTATTGGAATATTGGAATACAGCATGAAGCAGTTGATGTCTAAGGTCATTGTCAAAAACAGTGGGCATCTTGGTGGTGAGCAGTTAAGGGGTGGGGGGCTGGTAGCTCATGATACTAGTAGCCACAAGTGAATGGCAGATTGGAGACAGCCACAGATACCCTCTGAGATCCCACTCACCCCAAGGGGTCCAGAAGAGTGGCGTGCACAAGGCTGTAGCCACTCAGGAGCTATCAGAGAGAGTTGCAGGCCAGACTTGAAAGCATCCTCTAAGCCACACAGAATCGTCAGTAAAGTGTGGAAGACTTACTGGAAGACTGCAGGGGCTTGAACCTCTGACCAAACACTGGCTCAACTACAAGCTACCCTGACCCAGGTGACTCCTAAGAAGCCAGGCTTGAAAATGAAATCGCTACTGTTCAAAAGCAAGTAGCTGAAAAAACAAAAATAAATAAGTAAGTATATAAAGTCACTCTCATCCCCGGTGATCTAAACAGCTGCGCACTTGCCCAACTCTGTACTCTCTCAGGGGTGCCCAGAAAGAGACCCTTGAGCTTCAAGTCCCTGGCTGAACACAGAGTAAAATTATAAACTCCCTGACATGGGAACGCAGTCCCCGGATACCCTCCCCCACCTACACGTGCAAATCCAGCGGTAACAGATGAAACTGTAACTGGCTGAGAGGGCTTAAGTACAACCTTCGAGCAACAGGTGGTTTATGTTGATGCAGGGCCAACCTCTAGGAAGCCAGACTGGAGGACAGAAACAAGGGGGACCCTGAGCAGAGGTTCCAGAGGCGCATGCTGTGGGGAAAGGAGACAACACAGAGCGAGGCAAGTGAAGTCCCTAAACAAACAAACAAATAAACAAACAACAACAAACCCAGAAGGGGGCCGAGCGGTGTATGGATTAGTAATCAGAGTTGCTACAGTATATTATCCAAACGGGGTCCTCAAACTTTTTAAGCAGGGGGCCAGTTCACTGTCCCTCAGAATGTTGGAGGGCCATTGGAGAGTGCGGTGCACATTCCGCACATGTGCACTGTGGGCCTGGGATGGGTCGGCTGCTAAGCAGGTGCTAAGCAGGACAGGCAGCGGCGGCAAAAACACCCGGTGGGCCGGATAAATGTCCTCGGCGGGCCATAGTTTGAGGACCCCTGATTTAAAGTGCCAAGTTCTCAACCAAAAGTGATAAGATGAGCAGACAAATAAAAAAGTGTGTCCCATACACAGGAAAAGGGAAAAAAAAGGGATTTTAGGGGCTCAGAGGTTGAACTTAGCAGACAAACACTTTAAAGTAGTTATTATAAATATATTGAAAGAACTAAAGAAAACCATGTTTAAAGAATTAAATGATGGTACAATGACAACAGAAATAGAAAATATAAAAACAAACCAAATGGAAATTCTTAAAAGTTGAAAAGTACAATCACTGAAATTAAAAATTTGCTGGAGAGGCTCAATAGTAGATTTCAGCCAACAGAAGAAATAATCAGTGTGAACTTAAAGATCAGTCACCAGAGGGTATGCAATCTGAAGAACAGCAATTAAAAAGAAAGAAAAGTGAACAGATCCTCAGAGAAATATGGGCACCATTAAGCACACCAATATTTGCATATATGGGGGTACCAGGACAAGAGAGAGAAAAAGGAGTAGAAAAAAATATTGAGTTATAATGGGCGAAAACCTCCCAGATTTGATTAAGAAAACACTATACAAAGAACTCAAGTATGTTATTCAAGTAGGGTAAATGAAGAAAGATGCAGACACCCAGACACATTATAGTCAAAATGTTAAAAGCCAAAATGAAAGAGAAATCTTGAAAGAAGCAAGAGATAAACTTCCCATCAGAGAAAAATGGAGGCCAAGGGCAATGAAACCAGCCTGTTCAAAGTGCTGAAAGAAAAAGTGGCAACCAAAAGTCCTATAGCCAGCAAAGCTACCTTTTGAAAATGAAGCCAACTGTCCTACATGACTGGTGGGAATAAAAAATGGGGCAGCTTTGCAAAAACAGTTTGTCAGTTACTCAAAAAGTAGAGTTACTCAGCAGTTCCACTCCTAGGTTTATTCCCGAGAGAAATAGAAACACACATCTACACAAAAACATGTACGTGGATGCATGTGGCCAAAATGTGTAAAAAAAGTCCAAATGGCCATCAACCTTTGAGTGAATAAATGAATGTGGTATATTCATACAATGGAATATTATTTGGCAATAAAAGAAATAAGTACTAATTCGTGGATGAATCTTGAAAACATTACGCTAAGTAAAAGCAGCCAGTCACAAAGGACTACATACTGTATGGGTCCATTTATATAAAATATCCAGAATAGGCAAATCTGTAGAGAAGAGAGTACACTGTTGGTTGTCTAGGGCTGGGAGAAGGTGGAGGGGATTCAGAGTGATGGTGGATTAGCTTCCCAGGGCCACTGTCCCAAAGTACCACACACTGGATGGCTTAAAGCAGCAGAAAGTTATTCTCTCATGGTCCTGGAAGCTGGAAGTCCAAACTCTAGGTGTGGGAGGTCCCTGCTCCCTCCAAAGCCTCTATGAGAGGCTCTGTCTTTGCCTCTTTCGGCTTCCGGCAGCCCCAGGGGTTCCTTGGCTGTGGCCGCATCACTCCCATCTCTGCCACTGTCTTCCCTCCGTGCCTGTGTCTGGTTGCACATGGCATTCTCCTCTGCGTGCGTGTCCGTGTCCAAGTTTCCCTCTCCTTACATGAGACACTGGCTGTGCTGGATTAGGGCCCACTCTAATGACCTCATCTTGACTTGATTACATCTGAAAAGACCCTATTTTCAAAGAAGGTCACATTCCCAGGGAGTGGGGACTAAGATGTCAACACATCTTTTTGGAGGACACATTTCAACTCACAGGCTCCTAATGGGTACAGAGATTTCCAGGGGGTGGTCAAAATGTTCTGAAACGGCTTATAGCTATGGTTGTACAACTCCTTGGATAATCTAAAAAATGTTGGAATTGTTTATACATTTTGAATGAGTAAATTGTATGGCGTGCGAATTATCTTGAGGTTGTTTTTAGAAATGAAAGAGAAAGAAAGACATTCCCAGATTTAAAAAGCAAAACAAAACAAAACAAACAAACAAACAAAAAAACCAGAGAATTTGTGGCTAGCAGCACTCCTTTAAAAGAAATACTAAAGGAAGATCTTCAGGCTAAAAGGGAGTGACACCCAACAGTAATCTGAATCTGCACGAAAAAAGAGTTCTGGTAAAGGTAATTATGTGGATAATGGTAAGAGATGCTGTAACTGTATGTTCTTTGCTTGATGTAAGAAGCAGTCGTAGAAAAGAGAGGAATGCACGCGTGCACTTTCTCCCACGTGAAGCCAGAAAGACCCCAGGGCTCCTGCTGAAACTGGGTCTGTCCAGCTTCCAAGCAGCTCCCCGATCCTGAGATTTCCTGGCCTCGGTCGGGGCCCATGGGGTATGGGCCTGTTGGATCCGGCATTATTCTACCACCACCCACTCCTGAAATGGAAACCAAATCATCATTTTTGAGGCATTTCTAATTGGTTTTGATATTGGTTGAGAAACTGCATATGTTCTTTGCTCAGGGGAAAAAAAAAACTTATCTAAAAGCTGATCACACTTTCTAAATGACAGAAATGTTTGGCCGGAGTTAAAAACTAAAGGTTAAGGATAAAGGTCCAGTTTCTTAGATTTAATCCCCTTGGCCCTGGTCCTGCCTTGTGCTGGGAAATTTTTGTGAAAGCAAAGGTTAGCATCTGTCTTAGAACTGACCAGTCCACATATAATGCAACTTTTTTTCTCTCTCTCTCTCTCTTTTGTGAGTGACATCAACTGATTCCAAACTGTTTCCATGACCAGCTCAGGCTGTCTTGAGAGAATGACTATTGGCTTTGCCTAAATGATGCCAGCTGTTTCAAGACGCACTGTTGCTGTGTCTGATTACCATGGGGACCCAGAGCATCTTTCCTCATCCAGAGAGCAAATGAGGTCTATGTATTGGTGTGAGAGTTTAAAGATGTCCACGTTCTGCTGTCGGTTTTTGCTCTGGCATCCAGTGGGGATCAAGTACAACTCTGTATTCTGGAATGGTGTGTTTTGCATTAGCAGGAGAGGATCAAGATCAGAGCTTGGTGATCCAAACCCCACCCTCTTACTTATGTTCTCAGTCCAAGCTGTGTCATACCCTTGAGCCGTTGTCACCAGAGGGCCATGAGGTGTGGATGAGACACCTTAGAAGAGAACTCAAGTGGATTCCTCCACCATGAGGGGAGCCCCCCATGGTGCAAAAGATGCCATTTCAGAATAGAGAGATGTACTGTGAGGTGTGTGTGTGGGGAGCCCAGCAGGGAGGCCCCAGGGTAGCAGATCTGCTAGGGGACAGGATGGGGGGAAGGTGGAGCTTGGTGTTTGGGGATCTGGGGACCCTGGAGGAAGTTTATAACTATCAGTTCCCCCTGAATCCAAAAGAGTGGGGAGGGGGCCGTAGTCTGCAGAAAGGGTGAGCTGAGTCTTTTCTACTCCAAGCTGGGAGGATGGAGGGAAGACCCGGGAAGAGGGAGCTGACAGAGGGCCGGCGACTGCAGCAGGGTCCTTGGGTACTGTATCCCAGCACGCGGCCGCCGCCCAGGGGAGCTCCCAGCAGAAGGGAACCGCCTGTCTGATAGTCACAGCTGCCAGGTCTGGCTGAACACACGCCCAGGGAAGGAGAGCCGCAGGGCAGAGACTGGTGAACATCTGATTGCAACGTCTTGTTTCTGGATAAGATTTACTTCTCAGTGGTTATTTAAGAGGAGCTTTCCATATGCTGCTAAGCACACGTTCATACTGAGAAAACCTTGGCTTCACAGGCTAGGGCAGTGGTCTCCGCCTGAAAGCCGGCAGCAGCAGCACGTGATTTAGCACAGCCTACCTCCTTCCTTGACCCGCAAGAGTAAGTTCTCAGAGAAGAGCCAAGAATTAGGGAGCATGCACACAATGTATTAGTTCTTTGGCTTTTACATGTGCTCAGGAGAATATCAGAAAGTCTCTTGGACATTTTTTAGGGAAAGATAGTTTGCCAGGGATAATATTATTTGTTCAATAGATTTTAACATGTAAATGCCTGCTGATTTAGGAGAAGCCCTTTTGGGGGTATATATTGTCAGTATCCTTAAATAAAAGGTGAGTAGCCGACATCATTTGCCACAGACCTGCTCCTCAGGATGTAAGTGTCCCCCATGTTGTCATTTACCCCGTTTGCTATAAAGACAGAGTGAGATGAAGAAGAGGAGTTTGGAGCCAAAATTGGAATCACACCCAATGGTTTACAAGCTGTGTGATGTCAGGCAAGTTATCCACCTTTCTGAGCCCAGTTTTTCATTTTTTAGAATATGATAAGTTTGCTCTAGAGGGATGTTGTGAGAATCAATTCTGAGGGCCAGGTCATGTTTCATTCCAGAGCTTCTCAAATTTTAAATGTGCAAATGAACTAGAGATGTGTTAATCTTACTTATGAAAAGCCAAAGTCCATGGCCCTGGCTCTGGCCCCTGCTCTTTCATCTGGGCCCTACACCTATACTGGTGACAGCCCACTTTATTCTTTTTGTCCCTGGGGGCAGTCCTGCCATCCCACCACAACCGACCAGCTGTCCACCCGCCATAGGGGTGGTCCGTTGGCAAGTCTGGCTGGAGATGCTCTTGGCCCAATTTCTTTCCCCTTCCTTCCTGCTGTCCTTGTCCCCCCTTCCCCCCCCAGGAGCTCCTATGAGGATCTGCAGGGACTCGGGTCACCTTTGCACTCTGACACCTTCCCAGCTGAGGCTGGTAGATTGACCCCCACCTGTGCATGATGTTGAGACTCGGAGTTTTGCCATAAACCATAGAATCTGAACCATACAACAAAGAGACTAGTCTGTCCAGCTTTTCAGCCTTAATGAACTATTTAACATTCCCAGAATCATTTATCATGCATCTTCACAGAGTACCTCTCCCTAATTTTGGCTTGTTAGTGGTATCTGTCCAAGTTGGCAGCCTCTAAGAGGACTCCTCACCAATCAAAACAATCCAAGAAAAACCTCGTTAGTTAGAACTAGTCTTCACCGCTGTGCAGCGTTACCTCTTATATACACACTAAGCCCTTTACCGTGTATGAGCACAGCTGAGGCGGTTGGGTGTTGGTTTCCTGGGGCTGTCTTAACAAACTACCACAAACTGGGTGGCTCAGAAAGTGACTGCGGAGGCAGCAGGCAGGCGTCAGGACACTGGCAGGGTTGGCTGCACTGGAGACTCTGAGGGTGGCTTCCTCTCTCCTAGCTCTGCCGGCCGTGGCAATTCACGGCATTCCTTGGCTTGCAGACACATCCCTCCAATCCCCGCCTCCATCGCCACCCTCTCTGTGTCTCCCTGTGTCCTCTTCTGTCTCTCATAAGGACATTCTCCTAGGATTCAGGGCCCACCTTATCCAATGTGATCTCATCTCCACCCTGACTTTAGTTACATCTGCAAAGACCCTATCTCCAAAACAGGTACGTCCCGACATTCCAGGCGGCCATAAATTGAATGGGGACATGATTCAGCTCACTAGAGTCTGGAAGAGCTTTCTGACAGGAGGCTTGGGGGGTGAGGGAACCAGAGGAGGAAAATCAAAGCAGAAGGAAATGAACTTGTCCGGAAGTGCAGGGACCACTCCTGACACGGAGCCCCGGGAGCCACAGGGCGACCCACGTGACTCATTGGTGGCCACACCAGGACACTAACAGTTCCCCTGAGCCCCGCTGCGGTGACGGAGGGGGAAGGGCAGAGCATGGCAGCGCCTGGCAGAGAGCAGCCGGACAGATGCCAGGAGGATAAAAGGGCACTTTGTGGGCCCCATGTGTTGTGACAGAGCTTTGTACCTGCAAGTCAGGGAAATGCGGGGTTGACTAAGGACACATTGTTATGCTTGGCTACCGAGACGCCGATTTGACATTTGGAAAATAAAAAATGAAATTGTTGAGGGATCAGGCATCGCTAATATTTCGTAAATAGCAGGAGAAATCTCGGGCCCAGCCTCCCCTGCAAGTCAGATGGATGGGGGAGAGCTCGGGGAAGAGCTTGCGGGGGTTGGGGGGCCTGGCAACGAGGGGCTGAGAGCCCGGGGTCTCCCGAGGCAAGAGGTGGCGCGAGGGGCCTCGCGTGGGGGAGCACGCCGCGGGGACAGACACCCCAGAAGCAGGGAGGGCCGTGCGTTTGCACGCAGCTGAGGGAGGGAGCACATGGAGGCAAGCGGGAGGCGGGGCGAGGCCAGATGTCATTCTGACTGGATTCCGCAGCAGGAGGGAGCCCAGAGAAGATTCTGGAATGAGGGAGTGGCAGGCTTTGCACTGAGCTGCAGGTCACCTCTTAGTGAGACCATCTCTCTGTTTCTCATTTTAAATAAAAATTGTGGTAGCATGTACATAACATAAAATTTGCCACTTTTAAGTGTGTTGTTCGGTGGCATTAAGTACATTCGCATTGCGGCGCGCGCCCCATACTGTTGTCTTGCGTGCCAGGGATGGAGGGCGATGATGGGGGGAGGACTTGCTGTTGGTTACAGAGAGTCCGACTCCATGAGGAGGTGGCCTGGAGCCTTGGGTAAGGGGGAGAACAAGTGGACCCCCCTCCAGCCTGTGATGAAAGGAGCTGAGGTTCTGCAGGGAGTGGCACTTTCTGGAACGCTGGAAAGCGGAGTAGAGATATTGTTCAGGGACAAGGGAGTGCTGACTTCTGCTTTCTGCCCTCAGGATGTAGCTCTGCTAACGCCAAATTTGCTTTAAAAGCCAGAGAAGGAGCTGGGCATGCTACTGCATGCCTGTAGTCCCAGTTACTCAGGAGGCTGACACGGAAGGATTGCTCCAGCTCAGGGGTTCAAGACTAGCCTGGGCAACATATCAAGACTCTGTCTATACCAAAAAAAAAAAAAAAAAAAAAAAAAAAAAAAAAAAGAAAAGAAAAGAAAGAAAGAAAATCAGGGAAAAGCCCTTGGTGTTGATAAACAGTCCCTGATACAGAAGCACCCAGACAGATTTAACATCTTTACTACATTAAAATAATATAGTAAACTGAGAAAATACTTTAGTACAAATTCCCTTCAAATGCATGGGGCACACTCACGCTAAAAATAATTTGTTGTGCATCTGTAATTCACGTTTAACAGAGTGTCCTGTATTTTTATTTGGCAACCATATTCTGATGAGACTTCGCTATCTGGGCTAATCGAATCCAGTTTCTTTCCATCAGTCGCTCATCCATGGGAAACACAACTGCAAGGCTCATTCGTCCACCCGTGCTCAGCCCATCACTAGCTCCCAGCTCGGGGTGCAGGGGAGGCCTCTTTTCCCCTTCAAAGCTGTGCACTTGGACCTGGTTTTTCCTAAGGAGAAGTGGGCAGTGGCCGGTAGAGGAAGATGCGGGCCAACCGGGTGCGCGGGCAGCCCTTGCTCCACAGCGCCATCTAGAGAGGGCCGGGACATACGCTCCGAGCATGCAGCGTGCGGTGCAGAGGCCCCCCGCAGAGCCAAGGCTAAAGGAGGCCCTTGGGAAATCCGGGGTGCCCTGCTCCCCTGGTGCCGCTCACAGGCAGAGAGATGCCTTCTCACCGCACAAGGAAAACAACCGCCAAAAATGTGTCCAGAATTAAAACCACCATTCCCAACACACATCATTAAAGCAAGCTGTGACCCAAATATTTGTTGTGGTGTGCTTAAAGAGTTTTTCAAGCTATTGAAAAGAACGGAAAAAGTGAAACACCAAACAAACAAGAAAGAAAGATCCAGAACAAGGAATGTTGTTGGATGGTTCTTCTCTAGGAGCTACGTGGGGCAGTTTTTTTTTTTTTTTATTTTCAAAAATACAAATAAGCTTTTGTGTGCAGGGAGAACTATTGCAAAACTGGACTCGAATTATCGTTGGAGCAGGATTTTCGACAGTTTAAAGGGTGGCTGGTGGGGTGGAGGTGTGTGTGTCCGTAGCTCAGATGAACGTGCTTTTGGAGTACAAGGCGGCAGTGGGAAACCTGGCTGCCCGAAACAGGGAGTTAAATTCAGTGCAAAGAGTGGAATAGCCTCACGTAGACCCTCATGTGCAAGGGGAACCAGCTGCCCTATTGGGTGGTTTTTCACACTCTGGAAGGGCCTGCCAGTGAGACAGGGCCAGCTATGACAGCACTGATGGGGTGACTTGGGAAGCTTAGGGACACGCACACCTGGGCTGTCCCTTTGTCACTTGTTGGCTTTGACCGGTGGAAGTAACTTAACCCTCTCTTGACAATTTTTGTACACCTCAGAAGACTACTAATAAAATTTGAATTTATAGAACACAGTGTTCCAAGGGACTCTTTGTGTTGGTGGTTAATATTCTACTAGTCTGAAAAGTAGCAGCGAAGGTGTGGCCGCATACACCTTCTCACTCTCTTAACTCTTTCTCTTGATCTTAAAAAGCAAGGTTTCCTGGGGTTTTTTTTTTTTCCTTCATGTGAACTCTGAGATACACTTCAAGACAAAACCCAGCCATGTCGTTCTGGCTGGAACTTCATGGGTGTGGGTGTGGTATACACAGCAAGCGCCACCGAGCTTTCGTGCGTCAATGGACTTGCAATTGTGGGAGCTGCCACTAGGTGGCATCGTGAGCTGTAGTGATTCACAGGCACAAAACATACCGCCCAGCTCTCTCCCCAGTCAAGGCTACTTATGGTCCTAGGTAAGTATGTGAACTAATCAGCGATGCCTATTTTTCTATAAACACCACATTGACATTGATAATTACATAAAACCACTGACAGTAATTATTAACAGTATCTGATTTTGAGTACTGTTTATTGTATAAATGATATATCTTTTAGAGTAAGGGTTAAAGGATTTGTGGGTTGGTACAACGGTTTACCTTCAGAACGTGTGTTACTAACTCTGGTTTTCCATATTCTGAGAAGAATATATTTTACTTCTCAGTTGTATAGTGAATACTTGAAAGTCTACATGTAAACAGTCACATTGTGCTTGGGGTTTGGTCAGACATTCTCTTACACCTGTTTGCAATTCATGATGGAAAATGCTTATTTCCTAGCTCTTTATCTCTGACAGCCCCTTTTCTCCTTTTGAGGGGGGCTTGGCATTGCATTCTGTATTCCAGAGAACTTCGTTTTAGGTTGTGCAAGAGCAGTTGCCAAGTAAAGTGTGCAGAAGACAATTCCTCTGGCCCTCACAATATGTCAGATAGTCTCTTTCTGGTCTAGAGAGCTTCACTGACAACCTTGGTCCCCACTCTTTCCTTCTTTTAAAATGTCAATGTGTTTAAATCAATAGGGTGTGGCGGTTAACAGCCCAGGCCTTGTGGTCAGGTACACCTGGACTTGAGTGATTGTTCCACTACTACTCTTAACTTCTCTAAGCCTCAGCTATTTGTTTCCTTGTCTATTAAACAGGGATATTAAAGTATCTCATTTCACAGGGTTGTTGTAAAGATCAAATGAGATATTGCTTATACTAAGTGGTCAGATAATAGTGTCTCAATTTATATTAACTATTTTTATTATTTTGTTGATTCATTTTATTTATACCCTATTTCCATAGACAACACATTGGAGGCTACTTATGAGTACCTATCTTTAAAAAAAAGTCACTGCCAGAAAAGTTTTTGAGTTAAGATGAAAGAGAGAGGCTGGGGGACTAGAATATAGGTATTGTAGGACATGAGTACTCATATCTTCTGCTGAGTTACATAGACTTAGTCACATATTTGTTTCTGAGCTTCCCACTAGCTAAAGTGAAAAGAGAATTAGGTTCACTTATATGATTCCTGTGGACCACAAGGCAAAACCTACCAATCTTTTAGCAAAGCACAAGGGTTCTTAATTTGGGCATCACTGCTCAATGTTGTTCTATTTGTTGTGGTTGCTCATGTTTGCTCGGTTCAGTAAATTATCAGTTAATGTTGCTTTTGTTGATGGAGTCTTGTTGTAGTTTCAAGGTTGCTGTGGGTTTTTTCCTAACATACACAGGTACTTTCTCTTTGAATTTTGGTGTGCTCAAGTACACATTTTCATAAATGTTGCATTCTGTTAATGCACATTGCTCCTTGACTTTCATATATTTTTCAGTATTGAATAAATGTAAAACTTTTCATGTAATGTTCATTTATTCATTCAAAGGATAATGATGTGCTACCTACCATTCTAGGCACTTGGGAATACATCAGTGAAGAAAAGACACTGAGATCAGTCTTAGTCCATTCAGACTGCCTTCACAAAACACCTCAGAGTGGGTAATTTATGAACAACAGAATTTATTGCTCATAGTGCCAGAGGCTGGGAAGCCCACAGAAATCGAAAATCAAGGCACTAGCAGATTCCGTGTCTGGTGAGGGACATAGATGGCACCTTCCATGTGTCCTCACATGGTCGAAGGGGCACAGAAGCTCCCTCAGGCCTCTTTTATAAAGGCACTGATACCATTCGCAAGGGCTCTGCCTCATGACCTGGTCGCCACCCAAAAGCCCCACCTCTTAATACCAACATATTGGGGATTAGATTGCAACATATGGATTTTGGAGAGACACAGTCACTCAGACCATAGCAGGTCCCTGCCCCTGACAGGGGCATGCGCCACACACACACACACACACACACACACACACACACACACACACACTTTTGAGAAATTCTGTGGTTTATAAAAGCTTGAGTAACTTTGTTTAATACTTTGCCTTAAACTTATTTGGACAAGGAAATAATTTTTAGAATACTTACACCATTTTGTAGAGTAGTGTTCTGTGTAACATACCACTGTGGGGAATGCCGATGAAGGTGTAGATGGGCTACGTGTGCTTCAGAAAAACTGTCCGCAGCAGTTGGGGCAATATTGTCTTTGTGGGGGGCAACTAATTTTGAGGCTGTCTTCCTGGTTATTTCAAGGATATGTGAGACACAGCAGAGGGAAGGGCCAATGCAGTTGGTTGTCTTGTTGATTTTCAAGGCCAGACCAGAATAGCCTTCACCCTGGATCCCAGGGGCAGAACGGCCCCTTGTCCTTTGTGCACAGCCGGTTCTCATTCTTTAACGGTGACAGTCCTTTCCATCCTCAGCTAGGTATAACTCAACTCACTCATCCTCCCTTGAACAGGATGACTATTGTTTTAGGTCTCTATAGAGAGTGACTACAGAGTGGATGTGTTTTCTGTTGTACTTTGAAAACGGGGGTGTCTACAATACTAAGTGTTTATAATGAGAGAACACTTCCTTTAGCTATAAAATTCTGATGAGGCAGAGATCACCCCCCAACTCCCCACCTCATTTTACCAGTGAGGGAACTGAGCACCTGGAGTCAGGATGAGTTTATCGAGAGCTCCATCCTGGTGGACGAGCTGAGTTTATAGCCTGAGTCCCTTTGCAGGAAGCTAATATGATACCTCTGTTTGCTCCACAAGGCACATGGCAGCATTGCTGAACTTGGGCACACTGGGCAGCACTTCAGCTCTATGGTTGGGGGACATTTTAACCAGTGAAATCACCACCGAAAAGCGCAAAAATGCCAAAAACATGGCATAGAGAGGCCGTAAGAAGAACAGTTGCTCACAGTACAAGAGCTGAAACAAGCAGGCAGAGGCTCGTTTTGTTTGACCTCAACTGGGAACATATGCAGCAGGTGACTTAGATTTCTCACGGCTTCATGCATGTCCAAAGATGACCACGAAAGTGCCATCAGTTCTGGTTTGGGAGTCACGAATGAATTTTAGCAAGTAGGTGAATTCGCAAGTGTGGAATTTGTGAATATTGAGAATTGCCTACGTTTCTTGGTCACTTTGAGGTGGCACGTAAGCCCCAGGCATGTGGGACGGTAGGAGGGAAGTGGATGAAGACGAGAATTATAATCTCTGTCCTTTATGTCCACTGTGCGTGGGCCTTGCTGGGCACTTGGCATTTTGCTGGGGCTGACCACAGCCCCAGGGAAGAGAAGTGTCTAGACACAAGAAGAGCCCTCTCATCTTGCTTGCCTTGGTGAATCCCATTTTGTACATCAGGACTCAAGACCATGAGCACGAGGAATTCAGGGCGGAGACAGAAAGGACAATTCATTTAGGCCAACCCGCTGGGAATCAGAATTCCAAAGGCCCAGAATCCCGTGGTCCCTGGGCAAATGCCCTGAGGATGCAGTTACCCACAGAATACTGGAATTCCAAATGTTCTTCAGCCAAGATCCAGTTTCCAGTCTGTCTGGGACCAGTAAATCCTACTGATTTTTTTGTGCTTTCTGCTATTTCTAATGTTCATGTCTGGGCAGGGAGGTGGGCAAGGCCTGAACCACTGAGAGGCCCATAGCAGGAGCTTCTAGGGTGATGCCTGGGCCCACAATGGGCTCTAGAAAGAGACAATGCTCTGGCCTGGGGCCAAAGGATTTTGTTTCTTAATGTTTATTCTTTAGCTCAGCCTTGGATGTACCTGCCTAGCTGGTGTTACCGAACTGACTGAATCTAGCTTTTCCTTCCCTCTGCATTTGTTTGAGTATGAAACCTGTTTTACAGGGAGTTGGGGACAGATTTTTTTAAAGGTGCCTTGGAGAGGCCTTTGGGGGAGTGGAAGGACATTGGCTTCTCTTGAAAGTTAACAGAGCCCCAGGGAGAGTCTGGGGGCCATCCACCTAGGCTGGGACCAGTCTGCTTGTCTTGGATTTCAGGCTCTTGGGAAACATCTGGTCCTTGGCCCTAGGCTGCTTGACACAGCACAGACTTTATAAAAACAAACAATGCAATATAATATTAAGCCTCAGGGAAACTAGCACATAATATTTAATAATAGGGCTTGCTTAAGGAAGTTATTAAGGGAAAAAAAGAAATGGGAAAATTCTGCGAATTTTGTGAAAAGGAGTCTGAATCAGAGCAATTCCAACATTTTCCACTGAATGGGGTTTTTATTTGATCTTACTATATGTAGGCAGGCATCGCTTAAAAATAGGGCTACATTTAGAGGTGTCAGCTGGTTTTGTAGTTGTGTGAACACCACAGAGTGTGCACATGCCAACCTGGATGGTGTGGCCTCCTGCACACCCAGGCTGCCTGGTGTAGCCTATTGCTCCTCCGCTACAACCCAGTGCAGCGTGTTGTGCTGTTACGGTGTCATAATCTTATGGGACCACCATCGTATATGTGGTCCAGTGACTGAAATGTCATCATGGGGCACATGGCTATAATCGCTTCCACTCTAAGGGCAGGTCCACAATCTTAATTGGTTCTGGGCATTGCCCTTTGAAAATTCTGAAGAGTTGGGGAAATATGGTTAGGTGGAATTTTCTTGTTTTTTACACTTATTAAATTTTTTAAGTTTCCTTTTCCATGTCCTGCACATCTGTTACCATCATTCCCATAAAGACTGGAAGCTTCAGCGTAAAGACAATATTTTTTCAGAGTCACAAACTTATACCTCAAATAGTGCTTGGCAAAGAGTGAGTGGCTTCATAAATACATGCCCGCTTAATGAATGAATGAGGGAATTAAGATTTCAGCTTAACTTAGAAATTATCTATCTACACAGATGCACCTTGACATATAATGGTTGCATCCGGTAAATCCATTGTAAATTGAATATCTTAAATTGAAAATGCAATTAATACACATAACCTAACGCACATCATAGCTTAGCCTGGCCTTCCTTAAACATGCTCAGAACAGTGACATCAGCCTACAGTTGGGCAAAATCATCTAACATGAAGCCTATTTTATAGTTAGAGTGTTGAATATGTCATGTAGTTTATTAAATACCAACTTGAAAGTGAAAAACTGAACGGTTGTAAGGTTTCCACTGGATGTGCATTGTCGGAAAATTGTAAGTTGAACCATCATAATGATGCGGAAAACGTGGGGCGCTGGGTCGCGGCCGATTGCTGCCTCCCGTAGTTCTGCATCTCCGGGGGCTAGTGCTGCGTGTGGCCAGTTAAGAGGCACGCTGCTAGGGCCGGGCCCGCGATGCCCAGCCTCCCCAGACACCCGCGTGCCACCGGGACCCCACCTGCCGCCGAGACCCGGCATGCCGGAATGCCCCAGGCCCTCCTGCCGTGGCCTGTTTCTGGCCACGCTGCTTGCGGGATCCTGATTGGGTAATTTTTGAATCCCACTGTTTTCAATTGGATGTTAAAGCTTGTTGTTGATTGGATGTTAAAGCCTGTTGCTGATTGGATGTTAAAGCTTGTAGTCGATTGGATGCTTCTTGAGCCCTACCAAGTGTATAAAAGCAGGGGCAGAAGGGCAGGAAGGGGAGAACATCGGAAGACACGAAGAGAGCTATAACACTAGGTGTGCTGAGTCTGTTGTAGAAGAATAAAGGCTGTTCTCTGACTCTTCGTGTGCCGCTTGGTTCGAATAAGAGCTGTAACAAGGGCTGTAAAACTAGCAGTACACACTGTCGCAACAATAAGTCAGGGACCGTCTGTGCCAGGAAACATTTTCTGTAAAGAGCAGATAGTGAGTGTTTTCAGCTCTGTGGACCATGCAGGCTCCAACACACCAGCTCGACGCTACCGTTTTAGATGTGAAAGCAGGCAGACAGTGTGAAAGGGTGTGGCTGTGTTTCGATAGAACTTTACTTATGAAAACAGGCAGTGAGCTGGATTTGGCCCATTGGCTGCAGTTTACCCTGATCTACACAAAAGCGCACACTGGCGTTATATAAACGTTAGAAATCACCGTGATAAAAGAGAGAGAGATTTCGAGAATCGGTGAGTGGCAGAAATAACGCTCTGTATTTACCAAATTCTGTTTCACTTTCAGCCTGAGCGCACAGGAAGACCACATTTCCCACCCGCCCTTGCACTCAGGTGGAGCCTTGTGACCAGTTCTGGCCAATGAATTGTGTCCAGAAGCGAAGTCCACCTTGTCTAGATCTGGCCCGTAAAACCTCCTGCGCGCGGCCCCATGCTCTCTTCCCTCCCTCGCAGACTGGGTGCGATGATCTCATGGAGGACTCCAGGGCTCTTGGTGTTGGAGGAGCCACTTGCTGGAGGGAGCCTGGATCCCTGGAGAAAAGTCCTCCCCACCCCACCACAAACTTGTGCTGGACTGTGCAGCAATGTGAAATCAACCCGTGTTGTCAATGTAAGAGAGAAATTTTTCCACTCCCTTCCTAACAGTAGCATAGCTGCAAACTAGCATGACTAAGCAACTAAAGAGTGACCTTTGACTAGATTTCAATCTTGTGCATGACTGCAAAATAGCATGACTAAGCAACTATAGAGTAACAGGTGACTAGACCACGGTCTTGTGCAAACTTTGTAACCATTTGCTTCTGTAACCTATGAAAGCCACCATGCTTAGACCCCATTTTGCTCAGAATTTGGAGGCAAGACTTCTGTGAGCCCGCCGGCGTAATAAAAGCCTGTTTAGTACTCTCGTGTGGCTTTCAGTTTGTTTCTGGTCCAGTTTGCTGTAACATTAAGGCCCCGAAATTTGGGGGTTTTTTACCCTGTCCTTGGTAATGATGCTGGGTTATCATTACAGGGCTGGGCTCAGATCTGGGTAAAGGAAAGAAACTGAACAGTAAGACGTGCTCAGAGCAGTCCTCTCCAGGCCCGACAGCCTCCTATTCGGCGTACCCGCCGTTTTTGATTGGGGAGAAGGGGAATGAGGAGGTTTTGGTGCACAACACTCTTGTGGAAAGTGTGTATAGGAAGTGGTACTGCAGTTTGGGTCTCAGAAACTGGGGCCTTGAAGAGGAAGCCACTGTGGGGTAGGGTGGGGACAGCTGAAATGAGGAGACACAGATAAGTGACTTTTTAAAAAGTTGTGTTTGAACCACACTAACACTCATACCCAGGATTTGCCCTGGCGCCTTTGGTACAATGGTTCATGTCTGTGCTTCTGTGCTGGTTAACATGAGTTTCCTTGAGCTAGTCTAGGACCTCCCCATCCATTATTTCTCTCTCTCTCTTTGGGTACATAAAGTACAGTTTGATAGCATCCATAGTAAACCAATACCAAAACCCCAGTGGCTTAGCAAAAGGCAGTTGATTTCTTGTTACATACATCTCAAGTCAGTGTGAGTCGGTAGGGAGCGCGGGGTGGGGGTGGGCTCTGTTCCATATAGTCACTTAGGATTTAGGTCCCTGTCACCTCAATGCTCTCCCTCCTCTTGGTCCTCACTGTCCGCTCCTGTCAGCTGAGAAATGGGAAAAGAAAGCGTGGACTTGGGACTGGAAGGCCAGGCCTAGTCGTGGCATGCATCACTTCAGCCTGAGTTCCTCACTCAGAACTCAGTTACCTGGGCCCTCGTGACTGCAAGGGAGGCTGGGGATGGCACGACCTGTGAGGCCAGCAGGAAAAGAAAACAGGGTTTGACGGACCATAGTGGGAAATACTTTGAGCTCCCCAAAACTGACTTTACAAATAAGTTTTTAAAACCAACCTGTTCTTGAATTGAGGCCATTCCAGCGTTGCTTTTTGTTGTTGCTGTTTTTACAACTGTAAGCCTATAGTTATCCCTCTTTGTCTGGAAGGACCACAGACATTATCCAATAGCAAAAAGAGAATGAGATTTATTTCTCTCTCTTTTTTTTTTTTTTTTGAGACAGAGTCTCACTCTGTTGCCTGGGCTAGAGTGCTGTGGCATCACCCTAACTCACAGCAACCTCAAACTCCTGAGCTTAAGCGATCCTACTACCTCAGCCTCCCGAGTAGCTGGGACTACAGGCATGTTCCACCACGCCTGGCTAATTTTTTTCTATATATTTTTAGTTGTCCAGCTAATTTCTTTCTATTTTTTTTTAGTAGAGACAGGGTCTCACTCTTGCTTGGGCTGGTCTTGAACTCCTGTCCTCAAGTGATCCACCTGCCTCAGCCTCCCACAGTGCTAGGATTACAGGCGTGAGCCACCGCGCCCAGCCGAGATTTCTGACATCTGATTGTGACTCTGCAGGAAGCCAACAGGTGGGGGGACCAAAGCATTTAATACTTTCCCTGCAGAGGGACCTTTTGGTCTGAGAACCCCCCAGCCCTGCCTCCCTGGTCTCTCATCTTTTCTCACCTCTGCCTTTACCTGCCAAGTCCCAGCTTTCTCAACAGCAAGGCCCTGGCCACTGAGAATTCGGGCGGGCACCGGCATAGACCCTGCCGTCCTCCCAGCAGCAGGCTGCAGATTCTGCACAGGCACAAAAGGGACAGAGCTTCCTCTTGCTAAACTGAACTGTCTCATTTGCTAAAAAACTAAACTCTTCTCAACTACAGGAGAAGGGGAAGGAACAAGATGGTGAGAGGAACAAAAGACCCTGTCTTCCCACATAACATGACCATATTAATGCGGTCTCTGGGCATGGACAAATAAACCGGGCCCCAAGAAAATAATTTTCTGAGAGGCAGCCTCCACTGACCAAACATACTCGTTCCTTTTTTGGAGGGTGTTGGGGGCTTGGGCTAGCAGACGCTGTTGGGTACATTATACCTGGACTATGTTCCACTGGGGCTTCGGGGCTTCCCAAAGCATCTCAGGGGCAGGAGCATTAACATGAGAGGCAACGTAGCATGGAGCCTGTCTGGGCGCCCCGCACACATGCACAGTGCCGTCTATGGCAGGCGCAGGCTGGAATTCCAGTTCATGGAGTCAAGAGGGGGGTACGCAGCCCCCTGCTCCTCCGTCCATCTGGCCACCTTCAGTGGGGAATATTAGCCTGTACCTGTGCCCATGCCCGATTGAAATGTCTCCTTCTCTTCGATCCTTTAGCATTTGTGTGTGTGTGTCTGTCGTAGCTCCCACCCAGAGGCATGGCTGTAGTTCTGACATCCTCCAGGGTGGGGCCTGTTTACATGGCCAGCCCTGGATCCGGCACAGAGCAGGTGTGTGATGCCGTGCACTGGGGCTGCCAGTGCCCAGCGGAGTGTGGGACACTTAGGTCACCCCAGCTGAGGCCTAGGCTACTACTTCTCCTGGACCTGACGTTGTAGGGGATTTTGCCCCCTCAATAGAATTGAATGGGCTGTCGTGGAAGCTTCTGTGTATCAGTTTGGGTTTGATCAGGGCATCAGAGTTGCTCAGAGTGCTCCAGAATGATGGCCTAACCATGGGGATTGCAGGACATGTCACTGCAGAAGAGTCTGTCACCTCTGGGAAAAGTCTGTCACCTCTACACATCTAGTGGTGGGCCTGAGATTGCTATAGGCCAGCAGGGCCAGCAGCCAGGGGGAAAACCTGGGTGTGAAACAGGGCAGAGCAAAGACAAGCTGGAACCTGCCAAGACAAAGCAGGACCCGTGAAAGCAAAGCGGACCCCATGGGGATAAGTGGCATCTGCTTCTTAACACCTGCATCTCTGCGGTGCAGGTGACTTGTAGAAGAAGCTGGAACCCTTTGCCAGAAGCCTGCACCTGCCACGTGCCTACCCCAGGGCATGGAGAAGCTGAGCCAGGATTCGGAGAAGCCAAAGGAGAAGGTCCAAGCAGGGGCTGAGGTCAACGAGGTTGACCAGATCAGCCGCACGTGTTTGAGCTAGGGCGGACCTCTGACCCCCAGAGCCCGACAGCTGCCGCTTCACTTCCGTCCCCCAAATCTCACTCACGTGTCTTGTGTGGCCAGCCCTCGCCCGGCACCGAACGTGAAGGGGAATTCTGGGAAACATTGCTACGGCTTCACCAAGTTGGCGCAGTTTTGGGTCACGCTTACTGCCTCTCAGTCGCATTACTGACACTCCCTGTAGCTGTAGGTGTTTGTGCCGAAGTGACGCATCACAGGAGCCTTCAGAAAGATCCTTTTTAGTGAAACCCATTGAAGTTTTGACAGATCAGAAAAGACAGAGTAACTTGCCTTTTATGCCAACACTTTGTGGCCGGTGAATTCTGGTCTTTGTCTTTTTTGTTGGAGAAAGGAGGAGGAGAAAGAGAGGGACAACGATTGTAGTAGAAGTGATGATTTCTGTTGAATCTTGAATTCAACAGCAAAAAAGCATCCTTTCCATTCTGAGTGTGGTAGGAAATGGGAGAAGTCCAGGTGGCTCTGGCCCAGCAGTGAAATAGTCAAAGGTCTGCGTGGGGGGCAGGTGGGAAGCCCACTGGGGAGCGGGCCCCTCTGGAGCCCAGAGTCTCCAGAAAGCTGGAAATTGATGGAAAGTAGCTGGAAAACCAAATGTTTGCATGAAATCTTAATAAGTAAATGGTCATTTTTATACTTGGGAAAAGTATACATTCTACAGTTATTTTGAGTGCACTAAAATGTAGCCATAAGTTAGATTTGCTGATCATAATGTTTGAATTGTCTATATCTTTCCTGAATTTTTTTGTTGCTTTATTCTATGTTACTGAGAGAGGTACGTGAAAATCTCCCATACGATGAAGATTTGTCTCTTTCTCCATGTCAACTTGTGAAATTTTGCTCTATGTATTTTGAGTCTCTGTTATTAGCTGCATAAAACTTTAGAACTGTTGTGATTGTGTCTTTCTGAATCTTTTTGTCATTTGAAATATCCCTCTCTTCTATCTCTAGCTCTGCTTTTCACCTTAAATTTTACTTTTATATTAATGAGGAGACTGCAGCTTCTGTTGGATTAGTGTTTCACGGCACATCTCTTTCCATCTTTTTACTTGTCATCTGTCTTTGGAGTCGTCCTATCTTCTTATGCTTGGTTACTTTTTTGGTGCAGTGCTGGACACATTTGCAGTCAAACGCTCTACCCCTGAGCTATATCCCCTGGACACATACTTGAAAAAATAATTCGAGGGTGAGGCAGATGTTATCTTCCAAACAGTAAAAGGGAGTTGCCTGTTCTCCTGCCAGGCGCCTGGGGGTCCATTTCTGAGATTGTGATGATTGCAAGAGTCGCAGCCCCTACTGAGGGCTGCCCTGTGGGATTCTGACGCAGAGCCTGAGGGCTCACGAGGGACTTGTGCTCTGGCTGAGTCTTAAACCTCAATCCCTGTCACCCTAGCCCTGCGATGTTGATAAAGGAGCTGCTCAACCGTCAGCTGTCCTTTCAAGAATGGGCAGAAGCCCCAGGAGAAAGAATCCCCTGGGCTGAGCCCAACCGCGTGTGCACCAGCTTTCCTGTATTCTGCGATTATTTACTATTTCATTAGCTTTTCAATACTTTCCAGCATATTTTAAAAAATATGCTACCATTCCTAGCTGCCCTTAGTGGGAAAGTTGATCCTTTACCAGATGCAGAAGTGCCTTGTTTATCTTCTAAGGGAAAAACTCCTTTCTCTGGCGTACTTGATGGGCATTTCCTTTATAATGTAATGTTTGAGATGCTTCAAAAGCTGGTGGTTATGGGACACTGAAATTATACTACATAATTTTTGTTTAACAGACCGTATAGCGTAACCCTGGACCTTGGTGTAGTTGTTAAAACAAAGAGGGGTGATTTCACAAAAGTTGGAATTTCTATGCTACAAGGAACTCTTGTTTTTAATCCTATATTTTATCTTAGTCTCATTGGTTTTTACAAATCTCGTTAAGTTTATAGGTGTTGCATATCAAGTAGACACTTGAAATATTATTAAATTAAATTTTTCATGTCAATAATATGTTAATGAATGTTAATTTTAAGGAAAATGTCACCCAGATAGAAGGAATGAGCTCGAGAGATCTATTGTGCATCATGCTAAGTTAATAACAATATATTGTATACTTGAAAACTGCTATGAGTAGATTTTAAGTGTTCTAACCACAAAGCCATAAGTATTATAAGGTAATACAAATACTAAACAGCTTGATTTAGCCATTCTACAACATACACATATATCAAAACATGATGTTGTATGCCATAAATATATACAGTTTTAATTTGGCAATTAAAAAATGCATAAATAAATAAAAATGCAAACATTTAACAAAAATGCTTCGTTATCTAATGAAAGGACAAGAACCGTGGCTTAATCGGGGAAAGTCAGTCTTGAAAAGAAAGCTCCGAGCCCGCTGTCCCCTCGGGGCCTCAGTGGTGGGCGGCCGCGTGGAGACGCTCTAGAGGAGATGGGGCAGCACGCTGGGCTCTGGGCCCCAGCCAGAGGGCCCCGCTGTGCTCGGCAGGGACTGTCCCCAGCAGCCATGCATCCCTGCGTGGAACCGGCAAGGCACCACTTCATCAGCAGCTTCTTTGACTGTTAGCCTGGGAATTTCTGGGCGACACACACATGGAGAACATCTGTTTTCCGTGTTCTCCCTTCAGAGCGGTGAAAATGAGGATTTTGTTTGAGAAAGGAAAAGAGGAAAAGCCAGCTATGAGCTCAGTGTTCTGAGAGCCTGGTCATGTTTCTGTATCTGCTGAGCTTGCTCCTGTAATATTTACTCCTTGGAGACCAATTCTTTTTTTTTTTTTTTTCAGTTCAATTAAACGAATGTGTTAGGCAGTTTCAATTCAATATGCTCCCCAAGCCGAGGACCCTCCCATGAGCTACAGACAGACTCATTTTATCCATCTGCTTCTTCCTGGACATCTCCACTGGGAAGCTGGCCGCCTCAAACCCAGCATGTTCATTACCCGAGTGACGACATCTCCCCTAACACCGGTCCTCTTCTGACTTTTCATCCCCTCTTTCCGTGAGATGAAGAAGCTAGTCTTAAATGACACAAAATATTTCCCACATTGTATGAGGCCCCCTTGCTCTCAGAGCCTGTGCACCATGGAGGTAGTTGAACGAGCCCATGAAATGCCCACCTGCCTGCATAGGAGCCTGTTTAGCCAAGCCGGGGCTGGGGCAAATATGCACAAAGCTCCACTCCTGCAACATACGGACGTTGTTAACAGTACACAAAAAGTCACTCATCCCATATTCCGTAGTCCAGTAGAAAATTGTATGTAAATGAAGGTAATAGATTACCTAACACTTGCCCCTGCAATGTTCTTTGGGGCCTTGGCTGTCACTGTCTCTCCTAGCCATCCTCCTAAAAACTTGTGACCGAAGAACAAACCCTTGTCAGGCCAGTCTTTTCCAGAATGACTTGACTGAAGAACTTTTCCAAGTAAACAGAAGCTAAAGAAACAACAAAATGCAACGAAATGCAACATGTGATCCTAGATTGGGCTTCGGATCAGATAAAGGACATTCATGGAACAACTGGCAAACTTTGGATGGGGTCTGAAGATGAGATAATAATATTGTGTCAATGTTAATTTCCTGATTTTGATCATTACACTGTGATTATGCAAGACAATGTCCTTGATTTTAGGAAATCTTTAGAGATCAAGAGGCATTGTGTCTGCAACTCTTAAATATTTTAGGGAAAAAGTAAATGTGCGTGTTGGTATGCGTATGTGTTAAGGTATTTGCATGCACACTCACGCAGGGTAAGGGATGAATGATAAAGCAAGACAGCAAATTGTTAACATTTGACCAGTCTTGAAAGGCATAGAGGAAGCTTTTGTACCATTTTCCCCACATTTTTGCAAGCCTTAAGTTATTTCAAAATAGGTTCAGAAGAAACATCTTGGCAGATAGGAAAGCTAACCAGGAGGAACCAATGACAGAATGGAGAGATTGGAACTTGGAATACTTCTGGGTCTCTGGTGTGCAGTCTGTTCCCAACTCAAGTCCTATTGTTGGGTTTCCAAAGAGCCTGAGCTCTCCTTTCAAATCAGATTTCCCCAAACTCCCCTCACTTGGCTAAACAAACAACATGTCTTTCTCTCCTGGTTGAGTTCCTCTGGTTACTCGAGAGGTCATGTCTGTATCTTCTCCCCAGTAGCCAATGTAGAAGCTTGCATTCCACTTTGATATTTTCACTGGGATCTACTTTTTCTCCCTACTGGAAGAGCCAAAGGCTGGATTTATCCATTGCAATATGTGTCAGCCAGAATACATCTGTCGGTTATGCTGCAGTAACAAACAGCCCCTAAAGTTCAGCTTACTTAACTTGTTGATTATAACTTAGGAGTGGATCTCTCACTCATGCTGCATATCTGGTATAGCGTGTGAGGGCATCTGTGCTCATTGCAGCCACTCGGGACCCCGTCTTGCCTCACGCTGCCAGAGCCACCACGGCAGACGAAAGGCAAGGTGGCGAGTTACTCACTTAAAGACTCCTTAAAGTTTCTCCCCAAAAGAAACAGAAGTGACTTCCATTCACATGACATTCCTCCTGAAGTACAAACCCTACGTTGGGTCTGTGAGGAGGAGAGGCAGAAATGTATTTGTCACAGCCCTGGTGATTGTCACAGCACTAACTCCTAGCAGTGGAGTTGAATTTAGCAGTTAAATGTAGGCCAGCAGCAGCAGAAGAGGCATGCGCCACAAGAAGCGAGGATGGTGAGGACCCAGGAGCCGGAGTTAGAAAGACAGCTCGGCCCAGGGTCACCCGAGCAGCTCCTCTGAGACTGTCTGATCCCCTCCCCCGTGCTCCCATTGTGACCTGCATGGGCTTCTGTCATCCTGCCCTCGCTTTCTTCTGCCCTTATTTTCTTGTGCCTTTCTGTCTGTTAGATAAATTTTATATGCGCCACCGGTGTTTGTTCAATGCACACATCAATAGAAGGCACCTGTTATCTGCCAGGCACTGTGCTAGGTTCTGGGATATAAGGACAAAGGAGACACTGTAGACTCTGCCCTTGTGGCATTTCCTGGTTTATCGTGAGGATATAGAGGAAAACGGCTATTTTACAAGTAGACGGTAGAGCTCTGCACAGCTGACCTATTTGGGAGGAAAGAAGGGGACCAAAGGAGGGGAGGAGGTGGGAGACGGAGTAATCCTGTCCAGGCTCCCCATTCATCATCCTCTCTGGCCGGGAACAGGACACACGATGCACAGTACACTAGCAGGCAGCATCCGAAGTCATGGTTTAAGGGCTGCAAATGGGTCCTGTTTTTGCAAACAGGAAGTATTTATTAGGCATCTGCTACAATAATGAAGGCTAATTCTACTCAAATTTGAGTAATACTTTGTAGTTTTATAATTCAGGTTTCCCTGAAAATCACTGGCTCATCTTGCAAATGAGGACACTGAACATCCCAGCTGCACTACTTAGAACCCAGGGGCCCAGTTCCTGGTCCTGGGCACTTCCCCACTAACCTGTCCTGCCTGTACCTTGTTTGAGACACCACCTGCCGAGGGTCCCGCACAGCCTCGGGGAAGAGTTTTTGTGATTGATTTGTGTGTGTGTGTGTGTGTATGTGTGTGACGGATGTGGGGCAAAGTGATGTCGATTTAGTCTGAGCCCTTGGTTTTTGCCTTGAGCCAAGTGAATCTATAAGATCCTCCTTTCCTCTGGCTTCCTGTTGGATGATTTCAAGGATGCACAATGCAAGATAAAAGCAGCTTTCCAGGGGGTGCCATGTATACTTGAGGAGATCAGAGCTACCAAACAGATGCTTTGCTGACTCACAGCTGCCAGTGAACGGCCAGCTCTGCAGGGTGATGTAATTGCCACGAGATGCAGGGAGATGGGAGAGGGAAGAAGAGGCCTGGTCCTGCCTCTCTCATCGGGATTTGTTTATCTGCTGCAGCTGGCAGCCAAGGAAAGGCTGCTGAGTCTCTGGGGCCAACACGTGGGAGTGCTGTGGATGCAGGCAGCCTTACCATTTTCCTTTTCTAAGGTTTGGAAGGAGTTCTGGCCTCATGCTAGCCTTTCATTGATTAAACCAGATAATGTAGGTAGAGCCCTTGGCACATAGCAAGTGGCCAATAAATGGTAGCTGCTGTAGTAGTAATAATTACATAGTAATTGTTACTAAAACCTTAACAATTACTGTAATAATAGAGAAATAGTGTTAGAGCAATAATTACTTAATAATCATGGTAATAATAAATATAATAATATCATAACAATCAGTGGTATGGGGGGAGGAATGGGAGGGGTTCAGTCAGTGGGAAAGAGTTTTTATCAGTCATGCATGATAACAAAAAGTGGACTGTGTGGAACTTCCTGTACTTTCCCCTCAATTTTGCTGTGAACCTGAGACTGCTCTAAAACGTAAAGCCTATTAAAATTTTTTTAATAAAGGAAAGAACAAAGAAAGTGTAATGATTATTTGGTATTTTTGTTTTTCAGTTTGCTAAAGACAATGCCTGCCCCCCATTGCCTGTACCAGGGTGAACCTGCTTCTACCACCCAACCCTTAGTGTGTCACTAATAATAGTTATTTTTAAATGGCTCCATTGGCCATGCAGATATTCAAATGAGCAGCATGCTAATGAGGAAGTAAATTTCACTGATAGGATGCCAGTTACAAATTTAATTTCTTTCTTTCTGTCTTTCTTTCTGTCCTCCTGCCTCAGCCTCCCGAGTAGCTGGGACTACAGCCACGTACCACCGTGCCCGGCTAATTTTTCAGCTGTTTTGGCTAATTTCTTTCTATTTATAGTTGAGATGGGGGTCTCGCTCTTGCTCGGGCTGGTCTCGAACTCCTGAGCTCAAGCGATCCTACTGCCTCAGCCTTCCGAGTAGCTGGGACTACAGGCATGTGCCACCATGGCCAGCTGATTTTTTTCTACATATTTTTAGTTGGCCAATTAATTTCTTTCTATTTTTAGTAGAGACAGGGTCTTGCTCTTGCTCAGGCTGGTTTCCAACTCCTGACCTTGAGCGATCTGCCCGCCTCGGCCTCCCAGAGAGCTAGGATTACAGGCATGAGCCACCGCGCCGGGCCTACCGGGTGTTGCATGCTGGAGAAACTGGCCCCAGGGCACTGCAGGAAAAGGGGAGCAGGTCTGGGGCGCGCCCTGCCGGAGCCCAGCAGCCGCGTCCACCCAGCGCTGGTGCGGCTGAGCGGCGTGGCTGTGCGCAGCCCTGCGGGGGGCACCTGCGACCTCTCCCCTAAACCGGGTCCAGGCTCGTCCCCAGTCTCCAGCGGATCGGCCTCCTTTCCTTTGCCTGACCAAAGATGGTCTTGTCTCTGGTAGGACAACGCGCAGATGATCAAGGAGGTGGAGGTGGACAAGGTGTCCATGCTCTCCAGGGACCAGGTGGAGGCCATCAAGCAGCTGTGGCAGGACCCGGGGATCCAGGCGTGCTACGACCGGAGGCGGGAGTACCAGCTGTCCGACTCCGCCAAGTAGTGAGTGCGGCGCCACGTGGGGGGTTGCTGACGTGCGGGGCGCGGGGACCACCACCTCCCCCCTCTTGTCCGTATCCCCGCCCCCCGATTTCTTGGGGCCGTCGCCTGCCACCTCCTAAAACCCTTTGGCCACTGTCTCCCCAGGTGTCCCCCCTTGCCCACCCCCCATGTTCGCACTGTGGTTTAAGCGTGCCATTTTCAACGAGAGACTCCACCAAACCTGGGGTGCCCTTGGGAGGGCTGATCCCATTTGGGATGCTGCAATGATCCGATTTAAACAAGGAGTACCCTTGCTTCTGGCCTCCACTTTGCTCCTCTCCACATCACTCTGCCTTTCTGGTCTCTGCGTCAGAGAAGACGCAGGTCCCAAGGCCTAAAGTGGAGCGCTCAGGCCCGGTCTGCTGCTGCCCTCTAGTGGGGCGGACGGGCACACACGGGAAGCTCGGTCTGACGCCTTTGTCGACCAACTGCAAAGGTCTGGATCCATAAAGCTCAAATTCTAAATCCTTCATCCCCGAAGGTAAAAAGATTTCTATTTAGATAGCCCTGCATGCAGACTGTCCCGAGGCGATGCCTCCTTCAGCCTGGTCACTGGGCACATAGTTTGATCACGGTCCTTCCTGAAGAAGCGATGACTCCTGCTTCTGGAGCTCGGCCCTTTCTAGCCTGTCCCGTGTCACCTTCCATCCTCTGAGAGCCCTGAAGTCCTTTCCTGAGACCCACCCCCTTCCCTTGAGGTGCTGCCACCACCCTCTGGGCTGGCCTGGGTGGGTGGTTTTCCTCCATTATCTAGAGGAGACAGTGGGGACAAGGAAGCCACAAACGTCCCCTCCTGTGGTTTTGATGGTCTTCCTTTGGCATTTGTCCCAGGCTGAGAGTTTAATGTCATTGATCCAGGTTGGAATATTTAGGTGCAAGAAAGCATCAAGGCAGGAGAATAAGAGAAAACCTGGTAAAGAGTTAGAGCAGCATAGAAGAGAGATGGAAGGAAGAAAATGTGTCCAGGAGGAGGGAAAACTGCCGTTGACAGGCTGAGGAACAGTGACAGCTCACAGCCAGAGCCAGCGTGGCCCTTCCCTGAGACAGCCTGGCATTACTTGCTTCCGAAGGCCCTGGGGATTGGCCAGAGCTCTGATGTAGATGCGTTTGGAAAAGGCCCCCCAGAAATGCTGCAGAATGCTCATGTAACCTTGAGAGCCGGGCAAGGCCACTGAGAGGGACGTGGGAGTGGCTAGGGTGGTGGACCAAGCTGCCACAGAGAAAGTGGCTCTCAGCAACGCAGACAGTCCCCTGGCCTTCAGAGTGGGCATTCACTTTTCCTCTGTCTGCGTCAGTGGTCTGCAGCTGCTTTGCTAGCGATGTCTGCTTATTTGGACATGCGTCCGTTGCACAGAAGTTTGATGAGTGCCTGCGATGTGCCGGCCACGGTGGTAAGGGCTGCAGGTGCAACCAGCGCTCCCTGCTCTCAGGCTGGTGGAGCAAGACGGGTGTAAATCTAAGAATCACACGTCAAAGGACAAAATGGAAAGCGCCATAAGGCCTGGGGTGGTATCTGGGCAGCGGGGCTGGTGGTGGAAGGCTGAGCCCGTGCTCTGCTCCTGGAACCAGAGGCTGTGTGCTGAGCAGGGCTTGCCCCCCCGCCAACCCGCACAGCCAGCCCCTGACATCCGGTGCAGGGAGGAGGCGGGGAGCTCTCCGTCTCCAACTCTGCTGGTGACCAGGGCCAGAGTTACAGTTATTTTACTAAAAAATGCCTTTGCTTTTAGGCCTTAAAGTTTTTTTTTTAAAAGTATTTTCTTATTTTACTACAAAAAATGATATATTTAATATATGGCAAAAAATAATCTAAGGCAGGTTTGGGGTTATTTTAGGAGATGTTCAGCTTCCTTTAACAGGAAAACTTTTCCTCCTTGCTATTGTTTTGAGTGTCCCCTTGGCCTGTTTTACGTCTGTATATTTTCCTAGAAGCTCTATCTAATTCATTGAGCAGGAGGAGCGTCTCCATTACACAAGGTCCTCCTCGGATGAGGCGCGTGGGAGGGAGGAGGACAGATGGGGAGTCAGAGGGAGCCACTTCCAGCGTCCCAGCCCTGGCAGCCCGCCGTCTCCCTCAGGGCCCCAGTGGGCGCGCGGGGGCCGGGAACCCTGAGGAGGAGGAGGATGCGCGACCTGCGCGTGCCCAGAGAGCTCAGGAAAGGGCTTCTCGTCCCTGTTATCCTCACGACAGTCGCAGGGAGGGTGGAGAGGCCTGGCCGGGGCTTGGCTCTCGAGAGAACGCGGTTGATGGAATCCGCGTGTCTGTGGGCGGTCACCGTGAGTTGGGGGTGCCTCCCCTTTGAGGAGGGTGGGCGCTTCCCCCTTCCCTAGAGGGAGGCCCAGCTCCTCGCCCTCTGACCCCACAGCTACCTGACGGACATCGACCGCATCGCCACGCCATCGTTCGTGCCCACGCAGCAGGACGTGCTCCGCGTCCGCGTGCCCACCACGGGCATCATCGAGTACCCGTTCGACTTGGAAAACATCATCTTTCGGTGAGACCGCCTCCCCGACGAGCTCCACCGGGGGTTCGTCCGCCCCGGCTTGGAAGCCCCCAAACGGATTCTTAAACTCGTTTTTCCTGAGCAGGGAGGGCTTGTGTCGCGCAGGGCAGAAGGATGTTCTGTGCCACAGGGTGTTTGGAACTGTGCTAGGTCCCAAGTCCTGGAAGGAGAGGAACTCGCCCTCCTGTCAGCCTTAGAGAAGAAGCATTCATTTCCTTGCTGGAAACGGGAATAATCTGTACGTGACACACACACACACACGTGTGTACTTCTGCGCTACACAAATGGAGTATACTTATTTCTGACGTCTTTTCCTTAAGGTCGAATAATATTTCTCTTCTCTTCTGTTTCCTTCTCCAAGATTTAACCTTAGAGAAAGGGAACTAAGAATACAAAAATGTGTATGAAAATGACATAGAATAACATACACAAACTACTTACAGCTGTGCAAAAATGTATGCATTCCTGCTTACAGGAAATGCTTTTGGGATGACTTAAGTAGATCTTCCCTGCATTTAATTATGGTAAAAATGAACAATAATATGGGGCACATACTGAGAATTTCAAAGCACTTTCATATACATCATTTCCCTCCTTCCTCCTAACGGTTGCTTTTCTAGTGGAGACAGCACAAGGCCAGTCCTCCCACACCCAGGTCCTGCTTGTTCCCTGTTATGTCGCAGCACTTCTTCAGAACTGTCATGGGAGGGGGCTCCTCTGGTCCAGCCCCTCAGCAGACGTCCTGTATCTTGGTTAGCAGACCACTCACTGACTGTAACGGTAGCCCCTGTGCCTGTCTGCCCATGAACTTATCTAAACCTTTTCACAATCAACTGCTGCCGGTTACTTCTAGAACCTCAGAGAGGGGCTCCCAAGGTTTTTGTTTGTTTTGTTTTAAAAAAGACTTTTATTTCTCCTACGTTTATCTTTCTTGGGCTTTGGCGAGTGGGTTTTGCATTACCTTCTGGGGCCTGGCGATCAGGTTTAACATTATCAACCAGCGACATCTGTTCTTTCACAGCTCAGAGCACGCCCCCCAGCGGGATCTTTCTGACGGAGGAATTCCGATCTTTGAAATCGAGGCCTTTATAGAATGGCTTCTTTGAGCCCAACCTCTTGACAATTGCATGCCCCTTTCCAGCTCCACCCCCTGCTGCGAGGTGGCACAGCCAGCCTCGAATGCATCATTGCAGGAGTGGCTGCGTCTCCAGGACGTGGGGCAAGGACACGGGTAGATTTTTGGTTTTCTTTCTGGCACCTTCCTGGACAGCAGTCCTGGGGAGTGCCGCCAACCGCACTGGTCCAGTGTCTTCAGGGATTGGGGAGTTATGTGTGTGAGGGGGTGGGGTGGGGGCGAGGTGTGACCTGGCAGCTTGTGGGCTGAATCTGCCCACCGTGTATTTTCTTTGGCCCACGCAGTGTCTGGCGCTCGTGCAGTGGGTGCTTTTGTGCTTCGGAGAGGTCCGCTTGGTTCGCCTCCATAAACTGGCCCCTGGAGCATTCAGGCTTGGGATTCCTGGGGCGTTGTGCCTGGAAATCTTTCCCAAAGACACAGATGGAGCCTTTGGATTTCCATGTGCACAGAGGACACTTGCTGGTCTTTATAGGGAAGAATGGGTGGCATCTATTAATGCAGAAAGGATTAGTGGATACATTCGAGGAGCCATGAAAACAAAAAGGGGCCCAGGGACTGAAGAAAGCTGGGGGGACCCGGGAGACTGCTGGCTTTCCCGTCCCTTGTGTATCTGGTGCCCGGGGACTCTACAGTGGTTGGCATAAAACCCGAATGTGGGTGTCTTTGTTTTCTGCCTGGGCTGTCGCAGCAGCTTCCTAACCCGTGTCCCCAACTGGGCTCCACCGAGTCGCCTTTGCGTCTGGCTTCAGGAGCTCCTGCTACCTTCTGTGCCTCATTTGCTAGGGAGCATCCCGTGGTCCCACATTGCCTGAAGCGGTGGTGTTCAAACCCTGGACACTTAGGGCCCCTTTTCACTCTCGAAGACCCCGGTGAGCACTGATTCCCACCGTGTAATGGTTCATGCCCTGGAGGGATCTGTGTTTCTATTGAACAGGATGGTGGATGTCGGTGGCCAGCGATCTGAGAGACGGAAATGGATTCACTGCTTTGAGAGCGTCACCTCCATTATTTTCTTGGTTGCTCTGAGCGAATATGACCAGGTCCTGGCTGAGTGCGACAATGAGGTACGCGGGCTGGGTCGGGAGCTTAGGTAGCTGCAGAAGCCAGAGACCTATTTCTGTGGTATCCGGGTCAGGCAGTGGAGCCTCTTCCTTAGGTTAAGTAGTCCTGCCACTCAAACCGTAGTCTGTGGACTGGGTGCTTGGGACAACTACAGACCTCTCGAATCAGTCCAGACCGACTAAATCAGAATCTACGTTTTAACAAAACTGGAGGAAATTCAGATACGTAAGAAAGATTGAAAGTCACTAGCCGGGAACCCCAGTTCTCAAACTCAGATGCACGCTGAGACACCCTCAGAGCCTCAGTCCAATCCCGGAGAGTCTGATTTAAGTGTTGCTGGGTGCAGCCTGAGAGTAGTGATTGTTTCAAAAACTCCCCAGGTGAATCTAACGCTCTGCTAAGGTTGGAAATCACTCAAAAGCAGAGGTTCTCCTCCTTGGCAGCATAGTGGAATCTCCTGGGGAGCTTTTAAAAAATGCCATCTCTTGGACACCACACTAGAGATTCATGTTTACTGGGTTTAGTTTGGGGGGGTTCTTTTCCAAGCCCCCCAGGAATTCCAGTGAACAGCCACAGTTGAGCAACACTACCTCTAATAAATGCTATCTGAGCACAGGCTTCCCAGCCTCCGCCTGCCCATGGCTTTCCCAAATTCGGTCCCTAGCAGAGTCCTGGGCTGCCTGGGATTGCATATGCCTTTACTTCCCCTGGGAGGGACTCGCTCAGGGCAGCTGGGACTAACCCAGTGTCCCCTCCGAGCTGCCATAGCACTGGCTCATCCAAATCCATTAGCTGGATCTGCCTGGAAAGTGAGGAGGACCATCACGGTCGCTTCTTTGTGAGGTTGGGGGTGGTTTCTATGGAATACTAATGTCCTCCTCATCATCTTTTTCCTTGAACTTGCACAAGATCTCTTGACCTTTTGAAAGATATCTCTTGTTTCCAGGGCATAAAAGCAAATCAACAAAGAACTCTGTCTAGGATCAGGCAATAACTATGAACAAACTGTATCTTGTATTTCTTGAGAGCAGACTTTTCTCAGAGGAGCTCATTTATATTACCTAATTAGTGAGGATTAACCCATTTACTTGTATCAGTGTGCAAAGAACAGAAATCCGCCGGCCAGCTCTCCCAAGTGGGGAATTTTTTTTTTTAATGAAAGACATCCGGTTATCAATATAAAGAATTAGTTCCAAATCTGTCTCGAAATTACTTGTGACATTTCTCAGGAAACTCAAAATATTAGGCGCACAAGGGACCAGTATCTCAGCTTAATATGCTTAGAAATTAAACATTTTCTCCTCTTCTAAAAACCACAAGGTATTTTGAGAAAGATTAAGTGGTTGCCACTCCTGACTTTCCCCTCCTGGTTGTGGATTTGTAGTGTGTCCACTCAGTTTGCTGTACAGGAATTTTTTTTCACATATTGCATATCCTTGAAGATCATTATGGATAAGATCATAATAAATTTTAAAGAAGCTTTACAAACAGGTGAGGGGTTGCTTCTCTGGTAATATATTCCAGATCTTAATCCCCAAAATGTATTAATTGGAAAATGAGCCTGGGTGTCTGGTTGTTGTAGGGAGATAGAGATTTATGGCATGAGCTTCGAAGTTCTCTAGCCTGATCTCTTCCCCCTTCCTAAAGGGAAGTTGTTTCTTTCTTCCTAAAAATATTTGGGGGAGAGCAGAGTGCTACCTAGAACAAGTATTGTCACCAGATAAGATTTGTATGTACCCTTGTCTGCTCTCCATAAATTAGGAGCATTTAATAGTTTCTGGCCTATGTCTAATGTTTAGAAATTATTACTGTCCTACATAGTCTTTACCAGATCCCACTATTACATAGGCTGGGGAAAGTTATTTAAATGTTACGAACAACAGTGTGCTCAGCCATCAAATGGGGACACTGTCATGCTTGTGAAGTGTGGCACAGGGTGGCTCAGGAGCATTGGTGCCCGTCTCTGCCAGCGGCTAGCATTCCTGAGGGCAGTGGCTGGAAGAAGGGCTGGAGCCTCCCTCCCTCCCTCCCTCCCTTCCTTCCTGTCTGGAAGCCAACTAAAGTGGCCATCTCAAGTCTGAAGCTGGCACTTCCCCACTCGGTAATCCCAACAATCACATGACACAGAAAACTTTTGTCAGATGTGGGTTTGAACCTTCCTTCTCCAAGTTGCATTGAAGCCTTTCTTATTTCCTTACATGTTTGTTTGGGGCTAGAGAAGAGTTGGGGTGCAACAGGCGAGGGGATTCATTAGAGGGTGATTCATTAGAGGGTGGGGAGGCGGGGATCAGAAGCAGGCGGCCGGGTGCCGGGGACCGACATGTGCTCACCAGCTTCAGCAGAACAGGGACCAGAGACTGCAGCAGGACGAGAGGATAGACCAGCGATTTGGCAAGTTGTTTCTAAAGTACCGTTTTCTTTCTAGTTTATCCTAAGTCCCTTGTTTCTCACCTAGAACCGCATGGAAGAGAGCAAAGCCTTATTTAAAACCATCATCACCTACCCCTGGTTTCTGAACTCATCTGTGATTTTGTTCTTAAATAAGAAAGATCTTCTGGAAGAGAAGATCATGTACTCTCATCTAATCAGCTATTTCCCAGAATACACAGGTAAGTGTTCATCTTGTGGGCAATGTTTCTGTGTCGATCATGTCCACCTCCCGGGCATCGGTCCAGAGGTGCCAGCTCACAACGGCTCCCTGAGCTGCCTGGAACAGCCCGTGTCCCCCTGTGAACGGAAGCTCTGGCTGCACCTTGTGTGTTAGCGTCTCAGCACCTCCACACACGCCTCTCAGTGCCCGGAGCACACTTGCTAACTCCTCTCGCTGACTCCCGGTTCGTTCTCCAAGACCCCACTGAGGCCTCTCCTCCCCTGGGGAGCCTTTCTGACCCTCCCCTGCCCGGCTGCCCCACAGTAGGGCTGCCTCCTCCTTCCTGCAGCCTGGCTCCCCTTGCTCTCACGTGGCTGTCATCATGCTGTGCAGCGTATTATTATACACAGCTACCTGCTTACTCAGCCCTCTTCCCAGTCAACTCCTCAAGGGCAGAACTGTGCCCCGTTTATCTTTGCAGCCTCCGAGCCAGTCCGAGCACCGGGCACTTCTTACATGTAGGGTAAAGTGTGGCAATCCCCATTCCCAGACACGGGGTGGACTCTCAAGTTCTTTTTACATAACTTGTCCAAGGCAGGAGAGTTTCATACCTTACTGCTAATTTATTTCTGGTACAGGAGGTCTCAAGTATTGTTAAGTTTGGCATTCATATTTACAGGATTAGAGCTCTCAAGCTTTAAAATCAGCCTAATAAGGTTAGTTTCCACATTCTTCCTTTTCCCACTCCCAGCCCACATCTGTCTGTCTGTGTAAGTTAATAATGGTTATTTCTCTTCACAAGTGGTCCAAATCAGAAAATTAAATTGGGTCACTATTTTTAAACAAATCATCTTAAAGTACAATTTTTAGATACCTGAGGGGTACTTTAAAATACTACTGTTTTATGGGTTCATAATGAGATGCAATAAAAACAATGTTCCAGGTAAATTATTCCCCAGAAATAAAAAGTAAAATCAAAGAAGGATCCCCAATAAGAACAAGAGGACCTTAAAAACAGTTCTTGAGAGGACATGATGGAGAGTCTGTCTTATTCCTCTAATTACACTTGTGACTAGGACCAAAGCAGGATGTCAAAGCTGCCAGAGACTTCATCCTGAAGCTTTACCAAGATCAGAATCCCGACAAAGAGAAAGTCATCTACTCCCACTTCACGTGTGCTACAGATACAGAGAATATCCGCTTTGTGTTTGCTGCTGTCAAAGACACAATTCTCCAACTCAACCTGAGGGAATTCAACCTAGTTTAAAAGCTGCTGCGCATTCCTCCCCTGTAACAGAAGACATGGTTTGCAAGCTCTTCTTGTTTTATTTGCAAGTGCTTCTGACACCACCTGAGCCAGCCCCCTGTGCCAGGAACCAAGGACATCATGCAGCTCACAGGGAGAGAGAAGGGTGTTAGGACTTGGAAGATAAAATTTGAGTTTACCAACATATTTAAGTCTTTAATTCTCAAGTTGTTTTTATAATTCTTTTGTTGACTTTTGTGTCAAGACACAACTCTTACAGTTTGTGTAATCTCTGAATTTGGTACTATATAGAATTTTTAAAGGCCACTGTGATTTACTGTTTTTTTTTAAAATTAAATTTTAAGTGTGTTTAAAAATAGCCATCAAAAATTATGCAACAGAGGGGCTGGTTAATTTATAGATCATGCCTGGAGACCTCTAGAATTAATTTGGGTGACTTTTTTTTTTTAAAGAATATTAATCAGTTTGAAGCTTTTTATTAAATCTTATAATGTAGAGACATTTCTAATTGAATATTTTTCTCTCTTCACACTAAAGAACTCCTTTAATATGCCACCAAAGATTTTTTTAAAACAGTTCATTCTTTGTGTGTTAACTTTCTAAGCCCAATTAATATATCAGTATATTTAATTTAGTTTTGCCACATTTTGATAAGCATGAAGCCAAAGTTGACATATAGGCTGTATGTAGATAGCATGTTATGTTGAAAAATGTGTATGTCGCTTGTGTGTGTGTATATATTTTTTCCCCAATGTATATTGACAAGGTCTTGTAAACTTATGAAATGGCTAAAAACCCAAATTGTTTAACGGATATTATGTAACCTGTCCCACAATTCTGATGGCCACCACAGTTTGCTGTGTTTGAATGATGTATGCTATGCCTTTCTGAGGAGGCTAAGAATATACCACTCTGCTATTAACTCTGGATTATGTTGTGTTTCTTAGAGCTCATGGTTGATTGATAGTTCTGCTCCTAAAAAGAAAAATGCTTTTTTCTCTTAAGGTGGTCTTAATCGTTAGTAATGCAGAAACAGAACTAAGTTTCCTCGTTTTGGGGCAAATCTGTTATTCATCATGTTATGTTGGAGTTCCTTTAGTAGCTGGCTGGGTAAAGCAAAAGCAGAATCCTCTGGGAAGCACAGTGTTTCAAACTAAAGGCCCAGATGGGTTTGTTTCTGCCTTTCATTTGAAGATACACACATACACATTTGGGGATTTAAGCTGTGATCTATCTCTTTGAAATCAGTCTATACAACGTACCTGGATTGGTTCCATAATGCATCAGCATTCCTACAGCTGCACTAAGCCTTGCTTTCAGCCAATTACTGGACTGTCAGGTTTTTACTCTGTGGGAACAATTCCAAATGTGAAGTTCTTAAAGAGCATTGGTGCTGGGAAAAACTGAAATTATGCTCATCTGTAGTGATTCTACAATAGCAACAATAAGCTTTAAAAACGACTCCTCACTCAAGAGATAAATGCAATGGCAAGAATTTTTATGGAATCTGACAAACCAGTGTTAAAATTTGTCTAGAACAGTAAAGGTCCACGATAACCAAGATAGTTTTGCACAAGACAACAAAGGGATGGGTATGTGGCTCTTCAGGATATCTAGAAATATAAACAAAAAGCAAGACAACTCCTCCTTCCCAATGGGCTAAGGTTGTGGCTAATTAACATATGAAGAGGGCTCAACAGAATCCAGTAATCAGGGAAATTAAACAATATGGTATCCTGGTTTTTTATTTCAAGCACTTTCTAGCATTGAGTTATTGGCTGACACTTAAAGCATAAAAGAAAATGATGGCTTTCAATTACTCTAGTTGCTAAAGGGCTGTCTGGAATTAATCATTCAAAGTGTGGTAACAATAATCTATTTTCTTAAGGAAAGGCTGAACCCTCCATAGCAGAGGTGAATTAATTACCTCTGCCAATACTGATTCTGCAGGTGGAAAATTCTCCCCTACCCTTTCTTTTAAAATATGTTCATTACTTACTGAGGAAATGAGCCATTTGAAGTTTTCTCAGATTGACAGGTACAGCACTGGTAGTTAAGAATTCACTAAGTATTACCACCCAAAGCTTTTAGTCAGCAATAATCATACTGGGCTGAAATGCTGTCTGCTTTCACTGAAAAATCAGGATCTTGGGCAATGTGTTACTTATTCACATTTATTTAGGACCCAGGGAGGGTACAATTTGGATAGGCAAGTGAAGGCTATTGATATTACTTCCGGTTCTATCCCAACACTAAAAACAGAAGCACACTAAAGATCAGAAATCTTTATTTGACTCAATTTATTTGAAAAAGGCATACATGATTAAAAAGGGCAGTCATCTTACCATGCAATCCAAATCTACCAGTATCAAGAAATAATTATTGCTTAGAAAAAAGTCATTAGTGAGCATGACCAACCAATTTTTAGGGGGGGAGGGGAAAGACAAGGCTAAGGTCATTTTCAAGAGGAAGAAGTTCACTATAAATATGTGTGTTTATAAATTATCTTATTAGATGCACAAAACCAAGGCAGAGACTGTGTAACAGGCAACTGAGTGGAGCCCACATAAAAGAGAGATAAGGAACAGAAAAGTGAAGGAAATACTGCAGCAATGCAGAAATATTTATAAAACTAATTATCATAATCATGACCATATTTTCACCAAAGAATAAGCATTCCGAAGACGCACAGACTATTTGGTCAATATAAATATTAGCAAGAGAAAGTATTTTTAAAGTGCACCTTTCCTGAAAAATTCATTTTTATATGTAATAAACAGTCATATACAGAGATGATCATTTTAAAAAGTCTTAACAATCTATCTGACCTTGTAACAAGTCCCAGATACAATTTCTAATAGTTTGTGAGTGTGAGTATAAAATCATTGACATTGAGAGTATTTCAGTGCAATCAATCTATGCCACATTTTTACTTGAATGTTTCTCAGTCGGTCCAAGAATTGTGAACTTTGGATAACCAACTGAACACTGGAAGTATGACGGCCTAACAGAATGTTGGGGTTTTCCAACACGTTTTATTTTAAGTAAACTTCTGATTATTGGAAATTTCATTATACCAATCTCATAGGGTTTCTTGTTACAAGGACTTCACTAGAAGGAAAACATTATTAAGGTATCAGAGTAATATTAAATGAATGGTTCAGTGACAGAGATTTTCTATCATAGTAGTCGGATATCTATCATAGCATGTGTTAAACTATAATACAAATTAATTTGTATATGTATAAAGTAATAAAAACTTTAAAAATACACCCTATCAACCTATAAAATTTGAAGGTACATTTCTCATGTAGTTCTTTGGGTAATCAAAATCATCACTTTTTTGAAAATGCCATAATGCTTTTAAAAAAGTAGAACTAATCCATAATTCTAAAGAAAAATATTTTTTTAAATGACACAGAACAATTTATTTTACAAAAAAGTAAATAAAGTAGAAAAAGGTTTCAATTAAATAAACACGAATGAGGTTTGTAATAGAGTAGGATTCAGCATCTTCGCAATGTGCTGGCCTTGCTTTTCAGATAGCCCTGAAACAAATACTACTTGTCTGTCACTAATTGTGACAGAAAGAAAAGCTGGAAAAAGAGTTTGTACAAATAGCCATATTGGCCAACAATTGAAAATACAGATTACAAGAATCATGAGATTTTAACTGGCTACTCCTAGCTTGATTAGGCTGGCATTAACAAGGAATAACTTCAAAAGTATATTTCAAAGGATTAGGCAGGAGAGCGAATGGGTTTTCTTTTAAAGAGCTATATGTGATACTGAATAAATAGCACCAAAGAAAATCAGATTGACTAAATTCTATCCTGAATTGACTAAATTCTAGTCCTGCATATGGAATATAGGTTATCAACATTTTCTACTTGGATCTTAAAGAAAGGAGGAAATCCATTGTGTTCGTTAAAATGCATTGACATTTATATAGCACCCCCCAGCAAATGAGTATTTTGGCCCTGTAAGAATGTGCCCTATGTTAGCCCCACATTTTTAAAGGCCTTTGCCACCTATGTGATGAATCAGCCAAAAGGCAGATGGAGAAAATTCAACTTCCTCAAAATGAAAACTTCTGTTCCCAATTCTAGTAAAATGCTTAGTGGTAAAGAGGTTGAAATACATCTAGGTAAATGATACCAGGCAGCCTGAATTTGAATTCTGTTTGTAGATCCAATTTTTCTATGCTTTTTCTGGTCCCACTGAATCATCTGAGGCTATTTGATGAACAGCAAGAAAGGAAAACATTTCATAAACCAAATCAAGAGCGATCCTATCTTCTTACACTAAAGAAAAAGACAGTGCTCATAACCTGAAGACTTCTCAAGGATCTGGCTCCACACTATCCAGATTGTTCTGATAATCACTGGATGGCCCATGTCTCCTATCGCAGTCTTTAAAGCTCCTTCTTTTTTTTTAAATACTGCATTTCACAATAGAAAACACAATATATTGTGACCCAGTACACACAGTATATAGATTATTTATTTAACTGAAACAACTATTTCAGGAGATAATACTTAACCTTTTGACATGCTCTATTACTCCTTTCTTTTCTTTCTTTTCCATTTTAAAAATATGCTGGTCTTGAGCTGTTATATTGATTTTATGACCTACAGTTTGAAAAAACACTGTCCTTGAGGATTTTGGTTGATCCTGACAAAAGATGAAAAGCAAATGGCCCTGGAACCCAAACAGATTTCTCTGAACTGTGTAGGCTGGGCCATGAAAACATGCAGTGCCAGACAGTGTCTTCCACCTGCATATGGCACATGTTTCTAGCTCCTACAAACTAACCAAGTACACTGTCCTAATTTTTCCAATGTAGAGGCCTATGCAAGCGGGCATTTGACATAGTCTGAAGTATCAACTAATACTGGTAATTGATAACTGAAAAAAACCAAGGTGCAGAAAATGCAGCACTGAGTAGCATCTCTTTTTATTTTTATTATTTTACCAAACAGGCTTAGGATACTACTTTGTGTGCTATTTCTAAGAGATGAGCTAGGTGAGCAAGGTGCATCTAGCTCACCTCTTAGTAAGATTCACTGGGATGTTACTGCTATTACTCACCATCAGAAAAAAATGAGAGACATGTTTTATTTATTTGGAGGTCACAGGATAGTTGCCTCCAAATGGATTAGGATTATGGAGGAGACAGGGAAGGGAAGGACTGCCTACAGGTTGTAATGATTATTTAGGGGGACTAGAAAACAACTCAGCTACACCAAGATGACCCTAGGAAAAATTCCAAGGTCTTTTTAACACTAGGGAAGAAACAGCAAATTTATATACTCTAAAAGGGAAGACACTGGAGAAGAGCATGTGCTCTTTGGTTCATAGAGTATTTTGTAAATGTGAAGAAATCACAAGCTTCTCTTTGTACCAGAAATCAAAGTGCTATTTCTAATGATCATGGTTTTCTGGTAGAGAGTTGGCAGGGAACAGACATTTTGCCTTGGTTCTCACACAATTATTATGGATCAGAACACATGCTGTGCTGGAATTGAGGGCCTAGGAATATAGCTAGCAAATTATACAGAGAGAGAAAGGACACAAGACTCAGCACCTCATTCCACAGCAACTACCAAACAACTAAGACAAATTTAGTTCCCAGAGAGCCATTAAATGTATTAAATGTAATTCAGGGCAGATTATTTTCAAATACAGTAAGATTCTGGACTCTAACATTCAAGAAAAAAGGACTATAGAATCAAACATATAACTGTAAGTTGTAAAATGGGATGCTAAAAAGACTGACTCATTATTATTGATGTTTTTTGTTTTCTAAAATAATTCACTACAGCTCCTGAAACTGTGAGTCCCTCTCCTCTAGAGATGGAGGAGGTGATGGGAGCAGGCGATGGGTGGGTAGTTGGCTGGTAGGGAAAGAATAAGAAGAGATATTTTTAGATTCTTATGGTAAGGGAATAGGATGAAGGACAGGCACATTGGCTTTGTATGTGAACTAGTTAGTTATAAGACCCACTCCTGTTGGCTGCCAGAGGATACCTGAAGAAATTTTTATGTTTACTATTTTAGGCTTTTCTGCTTCACTGTGATACACCCAGGGAGTCATGAGTCTATAATTTTTCTGAGAATGCTGAAACCATGAAACTCAAGTATGTAATGAAGTATTTGATTAATGGCACTGAATGGAATTCCAATAAAGCAACATTTTGAATGAGGACAATCTGATACAAGCCTTCTGACTACCTCTACTCTTAGGTTTAATTCTGATGTATGCAAAATTGGAGGAGCTCAGCAACAGAGCAAATATATACATTACTTTGAACAAAGATCATCACGGGGACACATACTTTCATGTAGTTTGAAATTTGTCATCTTTTGATTCAATTTGTGTTTAGCAAAGAAAAAAGCATTCTGGGGAAACTACTGATAATAAACAATGTATTTTAGTAATCAGAGAGAAATTGACAGTATTGAGAAGTATCTGGTCATCAGGAAATACAATTACAGTCTGGCATGCTGTTTATTTTAGCTTTTACAACAAAGCAAGGGTTTGAGGAGCCTGAGAATTTCACGATCATTGACTATACAGAGTTTTCAATTCCAAAAACAGTTTACAATAATTTGGCAGCACATAAAACATGCATCAAATACTCTATTACTCAATAACTAAGACACAGTGTCATTCCTTTTATAGTTCACAATCATATATTCATTTCCTTTCACTTAAAACAGTCCATTAATATTAAAGTGCAAAGATCTTGGACAAAAACCAAGAAAGAAAATCCCACGTCTTTATTTTTACTAATGTGCAGCCCATCATTTTTGTTCTGATGAGCTGTACATTAAAAGGAGTGATTTTTACTTGAATAATTGTAGAAAAAGCAAACTAGAATTCTCAATCTATTGTTAACAGGACCAATTACTGGGTTTGATTTTAGGGTACATACATTTACTTACGAGAGGCAGACTGTTCTGAAGTATAACTACTCTAAGATGTCGGGAGTTTGTTTATTTCATGTTACTAGTGAATAGAAAGTAGGTATTGTTAAGGCTTTAGAAATTTTCCTTTGAAATCAGCAGTCTATTAAAAACATGACCTGGGTAAACTAAGTAGAGCTCATGGAGTTTGGCTTGAGGAAGTATTTCGTAGGCTCTGAGGTTTTGAGAGAGACTTTCCCTTTTGGAGGGTATGATAACTCATTTCTTCAAGCTTTCTTAAGTCAAGGCTTGAAGAAATATTATTCAATCTATGTTATACATTATATAAAAAGATTGCTTTTCATAATCATGCTATGCATTTTAAGTATAATTCAAACCTATCCTTTATTTTAAAAATAAGGAAAGTAATTCCAAAGTGTTTATCTGTAAAAAGAACTTCATGATTCTGAAGGAACCACCACCAAAGTTCTCTTCATACCACTGAGGCAATGTTTGATTGGATCATTTACCCATCAGTCAGGGAGTTTGAAATAAGCATGATAGAAGTTTAAAATGTGAATTAGGAACACTAAAGTTGGTTCCATGTAGAGACTAATTATGGGCAACTTCTCCATGACTGCAGAAAATAACTTGGAGCAAATATTTGAGATTCATAAAGGAAATGTTTCTTCTCTTATAAAATAATTAGAATTATAAACAGATGCATGATTCAAGTTAACTAAACCAAATGGATCTCTGAAGAGTTGAAATATTTTAATCATATAGCTGTTTTACCTGATTCTGATTTTTTTAAAAAGCATCTACAATACAGGGTACTTGAAATTATTTCTGTAATATGCTTCCCAAACAGGTTTTGGAAGGTACAGTCTAGAAGCTATAATAATTTATTGCTGTGTGTATTCAGGTAGTGTTCTCCATCAGATGCTCGGAGAAGGTTCTCTTGCTTCTTCTAGCTTTGTGAGGATCCACTGTTGTGAGAAAATAAACCAACATTTGCTTACTTCAATGAACTAGCAATGAAATAAAATGTAATGAATGAAAGTCTAGAAGCTGGCTTTCCAGTTTTAGTTAGGTGTATACTGATAGCCAATACATAAAAAACTATCACTCACTTAACTGGCCCAATTGGCTCAGGGACAATGGTACTGGGTTTGATTTAATAGTAGGAATAGTGTTTTTCTAAGGTCTTTGGACTTGGATGGTTATCTTCAGAATAAGAAAAGTGAAATGAACTGTCCTGAGAGAAAAGGTAATTCTGTCAGCTGGACTGAATAACTGGCAGAGTATAAAAATTATTTATGCAAAATTCCATCGAACTTGTGTCAATTCTGTATCACAAACCTCCATGATTCCATATATAGCAGCAGTCTCCAAACTTTTTGGCACCAGGGACTGGTTTCATGGAAGGAAATTTTTCCATGGACTGAGGGTGGGTGGGGTGGGATGTCGCAGGCTGGGGAGAGGTGGTATGGAACTCAGGCGGTGATACATGACCTGTTTTCTAATAGGCCATGTACCTGTACTGGGCTGCGGCATGGGGGTTGGGGACCGCAGATACCATGTTTCCCTGAAAATAAGACAGGGTCTTATATTTATTTTTCCTCAAGACGACACCCTAGGGCTTATTTTCAGGGGATGTGTTATTTTTTTTAAGTACGGTAGAACAATCTACATTTATTCAAATGTAGTTGTTTTCTTCTGGAACATCATCATAACTGTCCAAATCCTGAATTCCATCCTGAATTTCTTGCGACTCTATTTCCTTTAGAACCATTGGCCCCAATCTCTCATGTCAAGCAATAGAGCTCTTATTAAATGAGCAGGGCTGGCTTATTTATCAGAGATCCAGTGAGCACTGGGTCCAATCTGCACAGTGGAGCAGAAATGATCTCTCTGGGCTCAGTAGGAAACTGCTTGCTGAAGCTTTCCCCCTATCCCCTGGTGTTTTTGGGGGGTTGAGAGAGGCCCACAGTGCTGAGTAAAATGGCAGCTACAGCTTTCCTTCTTCTCCCTGGGGACACACAATACCTAAAGTGGAGCAGCTCACTTCTCACTTCACTGAGATTTTCCCCTCAAAGCCTCGCTTGCAGCATGCACAGGATGGCTAGGACCCAATAGGGGGAGACAACCTTGCTGGTGGGGCTGCCCCCACCTTTCTGGTCATCTCTGGGATAGCAGCTGTCACTATGGGGCAGATGAGAAGGGTTGCTCGTCTTCTTTACCAGTCCGCAAGGAAATGCATGGATTGTGCAGATATGCTGCGTAGCCACGCCCATCACTAGGTCTTATTTTTGGGTTAGGGCTTATATTGTACAAATGCTTAGAAATCCTGCTAGGGCTTATTTTATGGGTAGGTTTTATTTTCAGGGAAACACGGTATATAGGATTCTACTGATTGAGTAGGAATGCATACAATTCTACATTGGGTAGTAGCATAGCAAAATGCTATTTTTTATGTTCTCACAATATATTTTCTATTCTAAAAGAATTTGAAATTACAAAAGTAAAATATAGATGTAATGCAAACCTTTCTACCAATAATGTCCATTATTATTGGGCCTGCATAACATATAAAAGACTTGGGGTGATCCTGGAGTTATTGCAGTATACAAAGATATAGCACAGATGTTTATGCCTCTTTAATTTAAGAAGAACCTAATAAGAACAGCCCTAAGATAGGCAGAGAAAGAGAACTGAGCTCAGTAGCCTGCTCTGGATATTTCTGGTAGAACAGGATGATTAAAAACAACCTCTCTGGGATAAAGTCACATGATGACAGGGATTAAATGTAAAATTTATTACAGAGAAACTGAAATACATGGTAATGTCCTTCAATGACATGAAAGAAGGCAGTCTAAAAGTCTTGCTATTACCATGCTCCACTCTGTTTCCCTGTTCCAGGTGATATGTACATTAAGGCTCTAGTTACTTTATTCCTCATTGTAACCTCTTTTCTGTTTTCTACTGTTAGTATGCCAGTGTTGCCTTATGTCACAATGTGTAGACAGAAAATTACATAACACATGCTAACTGGTCCAAGGTACATATGTGGGGTAGGGGTAGGAGAGGCCCCTAGTTCGGGTCCAGATGTGGTAAGTAAACTGGTAAAGAGTCATAGAGACAGGACCACAGAGTTGTATGAGCCCTGTGCTCTAAGTTTCACGACACAGTGAGTGCTACTCAGTGTCCTGGAAAAGCCTCTTAGTTATGATCAATGAGATCGTAACCAGTTCCATAGTCTTCATGTTCTTGACAGAGTACATTCTTGTACTGCCATACTCCCTAACACAAATACAGTGCTTTTCAGTTCATATCACTCCCATTTTGAGGAAACTGAAGTTAACTGACTTCCCTCAAGATTCTACAGTCCAGAAGGAACAGAATCGGTATTCAAATCCAGCTTTGACTATAGGCCTGGCTCCCTTTGGCCTGAACCATGATATGGTAACTTTTTTTTCTTTTTAATCACTGTAGCTATGCAGTAGAGAACTCAACAATGTGGGACTATACTTTCCCTGCTGGAGCTGATAGATTAACACTAGAATGTAATAAATTGTCAACTTTTTTTTTTTTTTTAAGCAAAGTACTGCAGTTAAAATTTAAAAAGATGGAGCAATTTGGTTTGAGAAGCAACAAAGTGTGCTGAATTGAATCTAGTGAAAAAGTTTTGGGGAAATATTATCTAGTTACATATAATAAAAAAAGTCAAAATAAAAACAAAATTTAAAAAATACCCCACTTATCTACCTTTAAAAAATAGTCCATTTACATAGCTTTGAAGTGAGTAACTCTTATCTGTTTAAATAAAAGATTCATTATATTTACCCTAGCATCCTCTGGGGTCTTGAAGTTAATTATTTTTCCAAACTCTCTGGCATGGAATACAGACTTCACCCGTTCCTATGAACAGAATAAGTAAACTCATTAAAAAGAAAATCCAGTTGTTGAAATACAATAAAAAATGCCATAAACCTTTATTAGTCTATGCTTAAAGTGCCATCTTACAGAAATCACACACCTTAAAAAGTCATGAATGAGGAACTGAGAAGAATCAAAACAAATGGAAAGGAAGACTACATTCCAACATACAATCATCACTACTAAACCTAAGTTAAAAAGCTTAAGGTGAGATTTCAGTTTATAAAACCATAGAATGTTGATGTAAAGGATGGGAAGGAGATAAGTCAGGGAGCAGTTCCGCTGTTGTTCCTTTCCAAATAATTTGTTAGACAGTTCTTGGTATGTGGTCATAGAATCATAATTAGTCAAAGTAAAAAATAACATACATATGCGTATATGCATACACATATACATGCATTATATGGGTGTGTGCATGTGTGTATGTATACATGTATGTACTTCTGACATTTTAAACCAGTCATGCTATAAGAATGTAGTTTGGAATCAAAGAAATCAGGATGGGTCCTAGATCCTAAATGATTTTCCTCCACTGTTAATACTCCTTGGGTATTATGTTTAGTATTTGTGGGGGGAGGAGAACTGTCTAAGCAGATATTAAGCATTTGAGGGACAAATAGAAAGAAGCAAAAAGTATTGAGGACAAAGATGGTGTTTACCTCTGTAACTATGGGTAAGGTCAAAGAAGAAACAACATGGAGGTTTCACTAGTCTAACAATTCCTATAATTCAAATATTCATGCAAATATGGATTTCAAGAGAAATCAGATTCTTCTATTAAAAAAAAAAGGGCCCGGCTCATGCCTATAATCCTAGCATTTTGGGAGGCCAAGGCAGGAGGAGCCCAGGAATCTGAGGTTGCAGTCAGCTATGATGATGATATCATTGTTAAATACGTTAAATATCTGTTTTGCATGTACTCTAGCCTCGGTAACAGCAGAGCAAGACCCTGTCACCTAAAATAAAAAACAAATGTACAAACAAAACAAAACCCAAAGAGAGTGACTGCCGACACAAGGTCTCAAGAAAAGGTGGAAGGGGAAGAAATCAAGGAGATAAGAGAAAATGTAATACTTAGAAAGGGAAAAAGATATGAAAAGAGCCAGGAAAGCAGTATGTGCTAGATAGCCACTATCCATTATTTCATATGTGGGATGGTGGAGTTCTGTAACTGAATACAGAATAAGAGCCTAGGAATGCTACTGTCAATGTAATAGCACAGAACAAAGCACATTTTTTCTTGGCCTAGTTTTTCTTTTCTTTAAGCCTGAGTAAGACAGCATATGTAAAGGAAAACCAAGACAAAGCAACATCTATAAAAGAGGCCGAAACATTAAAAAGTAAGGAGGATTATTTCAAAGTAATTTTCAGTGCTAAGTTTTCAAAAATACCTATTCAACATACCTTTGCTTCAATGCGTAATCTTCTCCCATGAACAATGAATGGCTCCTTGGTAAATTCGTCAAAACTATACTGCCACTCACATGTAAGTTGTCCAAATGTTCCCTTTGTTACAAACAATACACCACTGCAAAACGTGAAAAAAAAAAAGAAAAAAAAGGAAAAAGAGAAAGAATCTGCTTTAAAATTGAGGCACTTATATCCAATAACAGCAGGACATACATTCTCTGTAAGTGCATATGGAACATTCACCAAGATAGACTATATTCTGGGTCATCAAAAACCTTAATGAATTTAAAAGAACTAAAAGCACACAAAGTATGTTCTCAAATCATAATAGAACTAAACTAGAAACCAATAATAGAAAGCTAACAAGAACATTTCCAAATGCTTGGAAATTAACATACTTTAGATAATCCATGCATGGTCAAATAATCTCAAAGGAAATTAGAAAATATTTCAAGCAGAATGAAGGAGCATGAAAATACAACATAAAACTTGGGGGATGCAGGTAAAGTAATGCTTGGTGAGAATTTATAGTACAACATACTCACATTAGAAAACCTGAAACACATATAAAGTTCAATATATAAGGCAATTCCTAAGAAATAAGGACCGATCAGCCAATATTAGAAAGAACCTTCACGTAATTAATGCTTTAGAATAAATGCTTTCATTACTAATGTTCCATGTAATATATTTCCTAATCTATATCAGTAAGAGGCTTTTTCTAACCATGTTGAACAGAACTAGCATTCTGAGAACCTTGTGTTTTTTATGGGTAAAATCAAGTCCCATTACTGTCAATTATAGAGGAAAATTTCAAAAAGTATCATCTTAGATTTTTAAATCATTTGTTTTCCTAGTTTGAGGAAAGAAATCAAGAAATGAAAATACATTCTGTCTATAATAATTCTATTTAATCCTTCCTTCGAAGGCCTTTCTTCTCGATTTTTCTTTCGGTATAAACATCAATTGTGGGTGCAACCAAAGCTTTAAGTAACACATGAGGTCTGTCAGAAAGTAACCAGCCACGTAATGTAAAAAATCGTATTAACAAGGGCTGGATACTTTCTGGACAGACCTTTTATACTTCAAATTAAGGGAATGAGTTAAAGAAGCATCTGGCTCCTGGATAGGACAGAAAAGGAGAAAGCTATTCAGCATTTATACCTCTCACCTCAATCTTCTGTCCTTGTTTCCCTCTTTCACCAATCCTGAATTATAGGGGCTGATGGAACAAACCTAGCAGTGCTCCAGTATATCTCCAACCATGTGAAAAAGCAAAGATAGGCCAATGTAGCAGGTACCTAGAACTCCTGATTCAAAGGTCCTTTTTTTTTTTTCTTTTTGAGACAGAGTCTCACTTTGTTGCCCAGGCTAGAGTGAGTGCCATGGAATCAGCCTAGCTCACAGCAACCTCAAACTCCTGGGCCCAAGCAATCCTACTGCCTCAGCCTCTCGAGTAGCTGGGACTACAGGCATGCGCCACCATGCCTGGCTAATTTTTTCTATATATATTAGTTGGCCAATTAATTTCTTTCTATTTATAGTAGAGATGGGGTCTTGGTCTTGTTCAGGCTGGTTTCAAACTCCAGACCTTGAGCAATCCACCCGCCTCGGCCTCCCAGAGTGCTAGGATTACACGTGTGAGCCACTGGGCCAGGCCTCAAAGGTCCTTTATCCTCAAACCCAAAACTTATAAAGAAAAGGAAATCCTAAGTGTAAATATCACCTTTTAATCAATCACAACTAAGTTACTTCCCTTATTCTGTCAATGTACTGTGGTCTCATTTAAAGAGGTCTATTATGTGGAGAAAATAATTTTTAAAGTGTTGCAAGATTTGGAAACAAACTATAATTGGCTCTTGTTTAATTCTGATGAGTCACTTTTCCTTTAGTCAATCAATGGAGGAAGAGTTACTCAATACATGATTGAAAATCTATAGGAACAAAAATGACAGCTGAGGCAATATCTTTAATTACAAAAGTCTGGAAACAAGTTACATGTAAATTATGATGCATACTTCTAAATAAATATTAGGCAGCAATTTACAAATTAAGGAAGATTTCCATATGCTGACATGGAATAAACCTCAAAAATACACATCTCAAGTAAAAAATTAAAACTAAGTACATATGAACATATGGTATGTATAATAGACTTTCAATTTGCACTAAAGTACACAGGTGTGTACATCTGTTTAGGCACAGAATATTTCAAGATGAATACAAAGGAAACAAGTAAAAGTGGCTGCCTCTGGAAAGGGGAACAGAGGGACTGGTATGTGGGAAGGGAAGTTATTTTTACAGGTATAAATTCTAATACTGTGTGAGTTTTCCATGTGGTATTACTTTTTAACTAAGAAAATTAAGATAGGGCTGTAAATTTTAGACTATGAAATTATTAGGATTAAAAACATTAAAAATAACTGCTAAGTATAGTAGTCAACTTAAACAAGATGCTTATATAATTTTACCTTTCAATAGCGAACAAAACCATATAGATGTATTGAACACTCCTCCTTTCTATTTAGCTATGACTTCTCCCCTTAGCCACATTTTCACTCTCTAGCCTCCTAGAAATCCCAGTATTAATACTACACTTGCTCATTCCTCCCCCAGTTTAACAATAATGACTCCTACCTCCTACACACCTGTCCTTTAAGGCTATACAACTGTGCATTTTTTTTCTTGCTTTTTTTTCCTTCAAGAGAGAGGGTTTGCTCTGTCACCCAGGCTGGAGTACAGTGACAGGATTATAGTTCACTATAATCTCAAACTCCCAGCCTCAACTGATCCTCCCACCTTGGCCTCCCAAGGTGCTGGGATTACAGGCATGATCTACTTGGGCCTGGCCTCCACTGTGTTTTTTTGCATGTATCTCCCTACTGTCTACAGGTCTAACTGAAGATGTCACTGTAGCTGAGAGTATCCATATAAAATTACATCTATTTCTGCTGGTATATCCACTTATGTAGTCAATCTATACATACTCTAATGAATAGATACCACCAGAGGACTGTTGACTTCTGGGATAACCTAAACTTGTATACTTTTTCAGATAGGAGGATGCTTATCCTTGAGAGGACAGCTTTATTGGAATTTCTGCATCCATTTGAATTGATTATAACAAATACTAAAATATTTAATTTATAATCATGTTTGTATATGACTATGTGTTCATCAGTATGCAGGCATAAAACTAAACATGAATTTATGCAATGTTTTAGGAACCAGGCTTGTAGAGCAAGAGGACCTGAGTTAGCAGGAATCAGTGTGTCTATCCAAAACAAAAGGTGAATTAACAACTTCTTCACCTAATAAGTGGTTGTCAGTTAACCCTTATGAAATTACATTAGAGAAAAAAATCAAGTTACCGTTTGGTTATCATTAACATATCTGTTTTATTGATCATGACATGGGTAAAATATCTGTATTTTGCAAATCTTCCATTTTCCATGACCTAAAAAGAAAGTGAGAGACTGTGAGAAAACTGATAAAATTCCTACTTTAATGCAAGTAATGCCTTATGATCCTCTGAAAAACATTTCTTAATGGGGATAAATCATTAACATCCAGCAGATACACATGTATCAGAAAAATGATTTAATTACTCACAAACCACTATTTCCTTTTAAAAGCATCTACTTGTACTACTTTATTCAATATTACTCAATTCAGCAATACCAATCTTTAATGCTAGATTTTTAGAAGATGTTATCTTACAAACTATAAACTTAATCTAATGAGATATTAAACTATTAGTCATTTTATCTTACAAAATATATTAGTATATGATCACATCTGTACAAAAACATATGTAAACACAGACAATTATTTAAACATATGCATCACATAAATTACTATTAATATTAGCCTTTGCCTTGCCTCCTTCCTGGAAATTCCCTATCTGCCTTACAAACATGCTTTTCTTTGTTAATCTCACAACTCAAAAATAAGGAACAGAGTTTCTGGACAAACAGGAGACCCCAAGGCCTACTTAGCCTACACAACAATCTTTAAGTTTATTTTCAAGACTGTTGAAACATTACCTATGATATTGTTAACAATTCTTTGCTCCAGAAAATGTAAACACAACTATATAAATAAAATCATGATTTTAAATTCTATTTTCAATAATATTTCCTCTGAGAATGGAGTTACCTTGGCTATTTAAAATATATAGTAGGCTAGACTACTATTTTTAAAGGCAAGAAACGCAATTGTGACTAAGATCCCTCGAGAAGAGGCATGCTACAAATTTAACCAAAATGTGAGAAATCTTTTAAGAAATTCCAAAAAAAGATATAAAGGTTTTAGGAAATTGTATCCCATGAAGTTATATCAAAAAACTAAAATTAGTTAGCTTAGAAGAAAGCTAAGTTGATAAAAATCTTGGTATAGAAGGCTGATGGAATAGCCTTCATTTTTATTGCAAACAGAAGTAAAAAAAGAAAAAAAACCAAAAGACTAAAACAGCAGGATGAGTTACATAAATTAATTGCTTAAAAGAAATTTCTAACTTTAAAAATTATAAAATATTAGAAAAAGTATCTTTACTGCTTACTGTAGTAGATATGGAAAATAAACACAAATACCTTATATTACAAATGAAACAGGAATATACCACAGATTCAGAAGAAATTAGTAAGAATTACAGTAGCCCCCCCACCTTGTCTATGGGGGATTTGTTCCAAGATCCCCAATAAATGCCTGAAATCGCAGATAGTACTGACTTCTACGTTTACTTTGTTTTTTCCTATATATACATACATGATAAAGTTTAATTTATAAATTAGGTACATTAAGAGATTAACAACAATAATAAAATAGAACAATGATATATATAAATATATATAATAGTTATATAATAAAAGTTACATGAATGTTTATTTCTAGACTTTTCCATTTAATATTTTCTGTCCACGGTAACTGGAAACATGAAAAGTAACCCTGGATAAGGTGAAACTTTAATTTAATACTACTGTATTAAATAATTTACAAATTATACAAATGAATTTGAAAACCTAGGTGAAATGGACCATGTTTTAAGAAAATATAAATTATTAAGAAAAAGAAGCATCATATGTTGGAGAGGAAGAGTAGAAATTATTTGCAGTGTATCTGGAAAACCTAAGTATACAAAACTGAGTAATCAATTTGGAAATGGAAGAAAAAAATCCTGTTTACAAAGGTAATAAAAAAGATAAATATTTACACATAAGTTTAACAGTGTGCAGATCTTACGTGACAAAAGCCATACCACTCTATTGAGGGGAATAAATAAATTTTTAAAATAGAAATCTATTTCTTATTCTTGGATGTAAAAATTCATTATAATAAAGATGTTATTCGCCCTCCCCACACTTTACACACACACACACACACAAACTCTCACTCTCTCTCCATGTGACCCCCCAAGACGGTGGTTTTTGTTGGAAGGGATGGGGTGAGAAGTAATTTGCCAAAATTATACTCAAATTTATATAGGAAAAAATGTGATAATATCCAGTAAATTATAAAAGAAGAATGAGAAGAACTACACCTAGGAGACATTAATACAATTTATAAAGTTACAGTAGTGAAACAGTTTGGTGCTGGTGAAAATATATATAGACATATCAAAGTAAAGAATACAGATTACAGAAACTGACCAATATGTATTTAGGATTTTATAAAATCCTAGATATCCAAATGTAGGGAATTATGAAATCAAGATAACATTTCAAATTAGTAGGTGAATGCATGTATTGTCAAATAAATGATGTTTGTAGACAACTCACTGGCTAAAGTTGGATCCTTCCCTCTTTACACCAAATTAATTCTACATAGATCAATGATTTAAATACATAAAAAGACTATAAAATACTGGAAAAACTATCATCTTAATAATCTTGAAGAAAGGCTAAAATTTAACAAAGTCCATAAAATATAAAAAAATTTGTAAGTACATAGAAATTAAACACTAATGAATAGCAGAATAAGCAAGTAAACAGAAATAAAGTAAAATAATACACAAAGGATAAACTGGGAAAATATTTGTCTATACAGAGATATAGAGCTAATTTCATAATATAGAAAATTATAGCAATTTGAATGAATCAACAGAAGAAAAACAAACCAGTAGAAAAATGTGTAAACAACATGAACAGGTAGTTTAGCAAAAACAATATCTAACCGATAAACATAAGAAAATGTTCAACTTAACTCAAAATCAAGAAAATATGAATCAATTAAGCATACCTTTGATTCATCAATTCCACTACTAAAAATTTATCTTATGCAAACATATGCCAAGATGTACATATAAGAACCTTCACAGCAATACTGTGTTAAAAGTACAAAATCTAAATATTAATTAATAAGGGACTAGTTAAATAAATTGTGGTACAGTCATACGAGACATTATGAAGTCATATAAAAGAAAAAAGTAGGTGTATGTGTACTGACAGAGAGAGATGTCTACTATAAAGTAAAAATAAATTATATTACTGAGCAGAATCTATAGGGAAAAAGCAGAAACACATATATTTATATGTGCATAAGAAATTTCTGGAAGGTACACATTAATCTGTTAACAGCATTGATCTCTGGGTTTTTGAAGGGTAATGGTGGAGGTGTAAGTAAAGCTTTTATTTTTAACTTTATATCCTTTTATTCTGTTTGTTTTTTGATATTTGAAAAGAAACTTGTTTACAAAGTCCTCTATTCAAAATGGCTAAGCTTTAAAATCAAGAATACAAACGTTGACTTCCTCAAGAACACCACTGTTAACAGAAGTCAAGAGTCTACATATCCATTAATAGATCACAACCTTCAAATAATGTAAAAGCTATATGGTTCACTCCAAGTATCCAGCTTCTATTTCAATATTAAGCTTGGGCACTGCAGTTGAGCCCACCTCTCATTATTGTCCACTTTTCAAACCTACCTTAAGTCTAACCTGTGCATATAAGCAATTAAGCCAATTTCAATTGTCACAAAAGCTTAAACAAAAGCTAAAACAAAATTTAAAAAGTTAAATTCGTAAAATGCTTTCTGGAGTTCATCCAAAACCTTAAATGCCATACTTGAAAGATGAATGAATGCTGGAGTTACAGCAGTCTGCTTTGAAACATAATCAACTGTATCTTTTGTTATTAAATATATTTGAATAAGCATCAAAGGTAACTCATTACACAGCAAACTCTTGCTGACCAGTCTCCATTACAAACATGTAAATATGGAATAAAAACATTATAAGCAGAATCCAAAACTTTGAAACCGAATCCACAGAAGAATGAGAGGACATGATAGCTTAATTAGCCACTATCATTTTCTATAACGTTTTAGAGAGTTACATTATGCTTTAGTTGCAATTTTTTGTTTAATTATTTGACTTTACAAATACATTATATATTTTAGGAAAAACTCCCAGAATTTTAGACCTGAAAAAAATGTTAATGTTTGTCCAAACCAATCTCTTCCTTTTACCCATGAAGAAACCGAGGATCAAGTGTCTAATTAATTCATCTAAATATTCACAACAATCTTGTGTCATTAGTTATTTGCTTGGGGTTAGTTGCAAAACTAGGCTCAGAAAATTGGTTTCTTCACTTCTAATTCCAGTACTTTTCACTAAACCATGTTTCCTCTTATGGTATCAGTCACACTTTCCCCATGGTACCTCAAATATGTCTTTGATATCCCTGGATGCTGGCAGTTGCTGAGGCAGGCTGTTAAGGCAGCTTATGTTGGCTGAAATTTTTTTAGATCAACAGTGTCCAAAGAGTTTAGTGTCAATATCCTGTCTTTCCTTTATCCCAAACAGATGATAGGTATGAATGGTTCTACTAAAATAATTTGTGGTACTCTTTAAAATAAATGAAGAATTAACAAAATCAGAATTAGGAATTAACATGTAGGGCATACACATAAAGATCAAGCTTTGTCTGAAATATCAAGAATTAACTATAGCCAATACTTTAGACATGTTAGCTTCATTTATATGCGTTAGAGGTTAAAGGAAAAACATTTTTTGCCTTATTCATCAAGAGTATATATTAATTACCTACCACAGTTTAGAAACGTTGTAAAAGAAACAAACAGAAACACAGAGGAAACTGTTTGCATTATCTGTAATTGTCAGAATCTGTAGGCAACAGTTAAAATGTATGATTATTGGTAAACAGGTCCCCTTTGCATTTAGAAAAGATGAGTATGTAAAGTATACTTTATTAGATGTAAATAAATCCAAACCAAATTAATCATACATTCAGAAACAAACAAACAAAAAAGCAGGAACTTGAAGGACAGTAGGATCAGAGTTACTCTCTACTAATATCTGTATTTCTTGTCAGGTAGGTTCCAATAAGAACGTAAGTTAAAAACCATAATCACCCAGAAAACGTTTCTAACATTCCCAAATCATCAGAGATTCGGAGGATGGGGGAGTAGTCCCACATCTGAGGGATGTGGTGAGCCTTGTGGAGGGGAAGGGCATACCTCTAACCCTTGCTAGGGAGAGGTAAACATATAAAATGTAACCAAAATGTTTAAAAAGAAACAAATAAATAAACAAACAAGAAACATTTATTGGGTGTCTGGCAGGTGGGAGGGGGCAGTGGGGAGGGACAATGGGTATTTACATACAAAGTGCGATGCACACCGTCTTGGGGGATGGACACACTTGAAGCTCTGACTTGAGGGGGGAGGGGAGGCAAGGGCAACGTATGTAACCTTAATGTTTGTACATTACGTTGAAATAAAATATGCTGAAATAAATAAATGCTGAAATAATATGCTGAAATAAAAAAAATAATGTTATAAAGTAGCAGAATTTTCTCTTTTGTAGAGAACAAAAATACTTCTGAAAAAACAAAGCAAATTATAAAAAGATAAATCACTAACATGGAAAGCTTTAAGTCCCAATCAATATAAAGTGCTAATCATTTATGGGAAATGTATTCAAGAAAATTGGGAAAGGGTAAGAACACGTAGTTCAGCAAAACACAAAAACAAAATGTAATCCCAATATCTGACTCTTCTGAAAAACAAGTGTTTCACAGAAGTATTAATGAGATTTGTTTAAAGACAGTGAAAGTGGGGGATTTAAAAATATTAAATTTATCTAGATGAAAGATAAAGAGCAAATGCTATCACGCAAGAAAATCTACTCGATAACAAATGGTTTTATAGATTGGCTGATTTGAATAGTCAGGAGATGATAGGGAAAGAAGAAAGGTTTGTAAATATATGTTACTCAAAATTTAAGCTTACTTTCAAAATCAACAAAATTCAGGGGGTTAACTGTTAAAATGGTAAATGCTGCCATTTTTCCTTTACATAAGAATAAACAACTCGTTCAAAACAATCTTGAGAAAAAAAGCTTTGTTGATAAGTAAAACTTCCTTAACAGTTAAGGTTTAGGAATAAAGCATGTTTTATTAATTCATTTCAAATCCCAGACTTGCATAATATAGGTAGGAAAAAGGTATTTAACCTATCTTCATGACCAAATATAGTAGAAATTTATTAGCTCAAAACTTAATGATTTCATATATAATAGAAATGTAATCAAGAGTAACAAGTGACATGTAGCTTATCTTGTAAGGCAAGTTGGTTTCAATAAATATCAAATCTCACTGGCTGTGTCTTCAAATCTGAAGAGGAATTTGAACTTATTTTATCTCTCAGACCTATCTTGTTAGCCAAAGCACAGGTATAGGCTATGCTGACAGCTTAGGGAAGGAAGGCTAAGCATCTCTGGCATAAAATCAACTGAAAGAATTAAATATTATTAAGTATTAAATATTATATCTTCAGAGATGTGAATTGTCATCAACTGGTACAACCAAAACAGCCTAGAGAAAGGATAGAATTATGCTCATAAAATAGTTACATGTACTGACAGCAGCAGACCATCAATTAACCTACCTAATATATTCTAGAAGAGTCAGAGTAGGTGTGTCAGGAATAATGTAGGTGTACAGTTACAAAAGTCTCGCTAAAGGGATTCCAGGAGGACCTCTACTGATGATCATTTATTGATTCATAATACTATATACACCTGAAAACAACAGTAACATTAAAAAAAATACTATATAATTCAGAGCAGTCCAAGCCACTGTTTCTACTGCTAATCAATTAGTGTGTGAGAATTATCAATGTATTTTAACTGTTCTATTAACCTTGAAAGGAAAAATAAAAGGAAGATGCTTTTATCTTGGGAAAGAGGAGACAAATGAGGAATACTGAATTTATATAATGGTGACTAAGAACTAGCATAAATTGGTATTTATCTGGAATAAAAATATGACAATAAATTCTTATTAGGCACTATACTAATAATTACAGGCATATCTTGCTTTACTGTGCTTTATTACACTTCACACATACAGCATTTCTTCTTAAAAGAAACTGAAGGTTTGTGACAATCCTACATTAAAGAAATCTATCACAGCACCACACCATTTTCCCAACAGCATGTGTTCACTTTATGTCTCGTGTCACATTTTGGAAATTCTTGCAATATTTCAAACTTTTTCACTATTACATCCATTATGATTTGTGACCAGTGATCTTTGATGTTACTATTGTAATCATTTGGGGGCATCACAAACATGCCCACGGAAGATGACAAACTTAGTCAATAAATGTGTGTTCTGACTGCTCTATATTGATGAGATATTCCCTGACTCTCTCTCCTTGAGCCTCTCTATTCCCTGAGACACAATCATATTGAAATTAGGTCAATTAATAGCCCTACAATAGCTTCTAACTGTTCAAGTGAAAGGAAGAGTCACATGTCTCTTATTTTAAATCAAAAGCTAGAAATGATTAAGCTTAGTGAGGAAGGCATGTCAAAAGCTAAGATAGGCTGAAAACTAGTCCTCTTGTACCAAGCAGTTAGCTAAGTTGTGAATGCAAAGAAAAAGTTCTTGAAGGAAATTAAACGTGTTACTCCAGCGAAAACACAAATGATAAGAGAGCAAAAAACCTTATTGTTGATACGGGGAAAGTTTTAGTGGTCTGGATAAAAGATCAAACCAGCCACAACATTCCCTAATATTACCTAGTATGTTCCCTAATTCCCAAAACCTAATCCAGAGGAAGGCCCTAACTCTCTTCAATTCTATGAAGGCTAAAAAGGAAGGAAAAGAGATGCAGAAGAAAAGTTGTAAGCTAGCATCATAAAGTTTAAGGACAGTTGCCATCTCCATTACACAAAAATGCAAGTGAAGCAGCAAATCCAGAAATAGAAGCTTCAGCAAGTTATTCAGATGATCTAGTTAAGATCATTAATGGAGGTGGCTACAAAAATCACCAGATTTTCAACATGGACAAAATAGTCTTCTATGGTAAGAAGATGCCATCTAGGACTTTCATAACTAGAGAGCAATCAATGCCTGGTTTTAAAGCTCCTAAAGATAAGCTGACTCTCTCATTAGGTTCTTATGCAGCTGGTGACTTTAAGTTAAAGCCAATGCTCCCTCCATTCCCCAAATCCTAGGACCCTTAAGAAGATGCTAAATCTACTGTTTGTGCTCTATAAACTGGATGACAGATCATTTGTTTACAGCGCAGTTAACTGAGTATCTTAAGCCCACTGTGGAGATCTGCTCAAAAAAAAAGTTCTCTTTCAAATATTTCATTGACATGAAAATACTTTTCATTGACAATACACTCAGTTACCTAAGAGCTCTGATGGAGATGTACAAGGAGATTAATGTTGTTTTTATGTCTGCTGACACACATTCATTCTGAAGCCCATGGAACAGAGTAACATTGACTTTCAAGCCTTATTACTAAGAAGAGCATTTTGTAAGGCTTTAGCTGCCAGACAGTGATTCCTCTGATGGATCTGGGTAAAGTAAACTGAAAACCTTCTGGAAATGGTTTATTCTAGATACCATTAAGAATAATTGTGATTCATGGGAGGAGGTCAAAATATCAACATTAACAAATGTTTGGAAGAAGATGAATCCAACTTTCATTGACCACTTTGAAAGGTTCAAGACTTCAGTGGAGGAAGTAAATGCAGATGTGGTAGAAACAGCAAGAGAACTAGAGTTAGAATTAGAGCCTGAAGATGTGAATGAATTACTGTAATCTGATAAAACCTGAGCAGGTGAGAAGTTGCTTCTTCTGGAAGAGCAAAGAAAGTAGTTTCTTGGGATGGAATCTACTCCTGATGAAGATGCTGTGAACACTGTTAAAATGACAGCAAAAGATCTAGTATATTACATACATTTAGTTGATAAAGCAGTGCAGGACTTGAGAGGACTGACTGAAATTTTGAAAGAAGTTCTACTGTTGGTAAAATGCTATCAAACAGCATCACATGCTACAGAGAAATCTTTCATGAAAGAGTCAATAAATGGTGCAAACTTCTTTGTTTTAAGAAATTCCCAGTCACCCCAACCTTTAGTAATCCCTACCCTGATCAGTCAGCAGTCACCAACATTAAGGCATATAAAAAGATTATGACTTGCTGAAGGCTCAGGTCATCCTTAGCATTTTGGCAATCATGTTTTTTGTTTGTTTTGTTTTGCTTTTAAAAGAGAGAGGTCTGGCTCTGTTGCTCAGGCTGGAGTGCAGTAGAAGGATCATAACTTACTGCAGCCTCAAACTCCTGGGCTCAATCTCTCTATAGCCTTCTGAGTAGCTGAGAGTACAGGTGTATGGCACCATGTCTGGCTGATTTTTCAGACATGATGTTATTGTATACTTAATAGCCTATAGTATAGTGTAACTATAACTTTTATATACACTGAAAAACCAAAAAATTTGCATGACTTGCTTTATTGCGGTGGTCTGGAAATGAACCTATAATCTCTTTGAGGTATTGCTGTATATAAGCATTTGCTTTAATTCCAGGAACACCAAGCAGGTACTACAATCATCTCTATTTTACCTTCTAGAAACTGATGTCAGATAAATATAATAAAAGATAATAAAGCTAGTAAGAGGCTAGAATTGAACTTAGGTTTACTTGCATCTGGAATCCAAGCCCTCACCCACAGGGTATTGCTATATCGCAAATAATTTTTATTATCAAAATGAGTTAGCACAGAAGAGCCATAAATATTCCAGTAGATGCAGTGGGATCTCATTTTAACAGTTCCATATTCAGTTCCAACTGCATCTATTCCAATTTAAATATGGATTCAGATATCCCACAAGCTGTATCATGTCTCTAGCAATGCTTCAATTTCATGTAATACCTAGAGATCATTCCCTCTTTTGAAGACAGGTCATATCTTACATGTCTTTGATTCCTACACTCAGAGCCTTGCATATAGCAGCTAAACAACAAATAGGAATAAAGACTATGAAGATCTAACATTACAGGGCTGGCCTCCAACGTGGCATGTATTTATCCCCAATCACCAGAATAAAGCATACTACAATTACAAGCTCACGCGGGATGAGGAGGAATCTTGACTACTCTCTTCAGGGACTAATAAATAGAAAAATGTCTGATATATAACAAACAGGAGCTTAACAAAGACTTGTAGAATAAATGAACACATGGCATTAATTTTTTTTCTTTGTAATCATATAAACTGTGCTACCAAATCAAGCCAGAAAAAGCTCAATTACACATATATAATTATACATTTTATTCTTTTGGCAACTTCACAATTCAAAGTAGGCTGGCAACTGATTCCAGAAGGGTTAACTTTACATAAATATTCAATCTCCCATACTTGTATTCCAACACTGTGCCTTCATGAAATCTCTAACTCAAAAAACTACTCCATACTTTTTAAGCACCACAGAAATGTCTAAATGTGTATTTCTCCACAATGATTCCCTTAGGGTCCTTTACAGTAGTAAATTTCCCCCAAAATTTACCATTACTGCTTGTTAGAGTCATCAAAAAGAAGTGACTAGGATATCAATTTCATTTGAATTTATAACTAGACTTTTAACTGACAAAAACAAACAAAAAAACCAAAAAAAAAAAAAGGAACTTCCTTTCATACATGACATTAAATTTTGTTTTTAGATGAATAAAAGAGGCTTCCAATCTAATTTTGTAGGAAAATTATTTCATTTGGCAAGTGAATGTATCCTTTCTTTCACAGGACATTCAGCCAATAAAAAATAGACTTTTCATAACTAATACTAATCTTCTAACAATATTATGTTAGAGTGTGTATGCATACACACACACACACTTCTGAATGAGGTTTACTAAACTTACCTTATGCTGAGAATCTTTGTGTCTGTACAAAATAACTAGGTAGAGATCTAACACATCAGTAAAGAAGTCATGAGTTGAGTCCCGTGTCAGAATTTAGCTTAATCAAGGCTGAAGGCCTTCTAAGCTAATAATATTTACAGCAGTTTTAGCTCTATTTTACACATCCTTGGTAAAAAGAGGGTAAGAATCAAATTAAACCTACCTGGGCTTAACATTTGAGAATATCTTTTAATGCTAAAATGCACTGAATTCTCTATTATAATAGCATTTATCCTTTCTTAATATATTTACAAATTAAAGGGATACAATGATGACAAATTTTAAAGACAGCTAGAAATAAAAAATTAGTCTCATTCAAGCTACTGAAGTAAAAAAGAGAATAAATTCATTTTACACTTGAAAACCGGAACCCCCCCCTAAATGAAACCATTACCTCTAGAGGAAGACACGATTAATTCCAAAATCTTATTCAAAGTATTTCTATGTAATACTGGAAGATTCTAAGTGTGTGAAGTACTCCACTAGTCCTAAGTCAGGGGTACATTCTATTATATGTTCGACAGTCTGGCCCTTCTAAAATGATGTGACAAAGACTGTCCAAGAGATAGCTGCTAATCTAACAAGTGAGGGATGGGAATTGATCCAAGTTGGACAGATAATCTTTGCCATGGAATCTGTGATGCTAAGAACTCTTAATTTGCCTGGATAACAAAATTTGACTCTCTTCAGTTTTCTCATCCTATTCAGAAGTGTCCTTCTGGAGAGGAAGAGTTATAAAATGAAGAGTGAAAGCCAATAAGCCTTTGTCTCCTAGTTCTTTTCCACTTACTCAAAATTTCAGATGAAGCCAGGAAGAGTGTTCAGCACTACTCTGGTGATCTGATTGCTACAATAAGCCCTTTCTTCCAGATTAGTTGTAATTCTCCTCCTGAAGTACTTAAGGGAAAGACCACGTCAGCTGAAGGCAATTATCTTCCAATTGTTTTATGGCAGTGTTTGAAGCTAATTATAAACATCTGTAATTTCTGAAAGAAAAGAAATATACAACAAACAAAAACAGCCTCCCTTCTATAATAACTTACATAATGGCAACTATGATATCTTTGTAAATGATTCAAAGATAATATAAATAAAATTTTAAAAATATTTGAAATAGTTAACAATATACTATGCAATGAGACAACTCAGCCGTCAATACTCATATACAATGAAAGAGATGTCATACATGTATGTATGTCATACATACATACCCCCACACAGATTTTAACAGATTTATGTATTTAAAGGAAAGAAAATTTTAAAAAGGTATAAAGTCAAAATCCAGAAATTTATTCAATGGAAAAGAAAAAGCTTCTACATTAGCTATAAAAATAAAGGAAAGGTTCTGCTGGTTATTTATGTGCTCCAGAAATAAAGACTAGATTTCTCACACTGGGCATTACTCTATAAGTGGGATGTTTTTTAATCTTCAGAAGTTAATAATGCTGTTAATAAAACTGTAGAATAAAACAAAAGATGGCAATTTATATATTTAGATCATAGCCATGTAAATACAAAATTTAAAAAGAAAATACACCATTATTGGTGGGGAGACAATTTATTTTTCTACAGTTTGCTACTTTTCTTTAATGAGCATATACTACTTCAACAATGTAGGAAATAATCTATGTTACTTTAAAAATTTTTTCATATCTTCTATAAAATACTAAAACTGTAGACTGAGAATCAATGTCAGCAAACTGAATCAGAAGAGAGATTTAGCTTTTTCCATGGAAGTGTGGATCTCTAAATTTTTTAGTTCATAGAAATGCCACTTTTTATTGAATATGCTCAGAAAATTTTTGTGAACATGATGTAGTTAACAGGTTGATAAATAATTCATAATAGAAAAATACAACATGCCCAATTAAGACAAATTAAATATACTTAGCTAAATCTGTGCCTAACCTGATTGTTTTTAAAAAACACAAATAATGCCTATAATATTTTGAATGCTCACATATTTGAGAATCTCTAAGATCCAGAAGAATGGCATAATGCAATTTAGAAATCTTTGTTACTATTTCATTGCTTAGAATATGTATAGGCAATGAAAAAGATTACATTAAAAGCCAGTTTTATAAAATTGTTAACCATTTGTTTCTAAAATTGATATCTGGAGATATGCTGTTGCAATATATATTTTTGATATGGAATAATTGGTAAATAAATTTATTACATTGAGAGATAATTATGAACATGAAAATGTCCTACCACACTAAAACAAACTGAACCATAAATCTCTACATATGAAAGTCATCAATTATGCTTATTAGCTAACACAGGTCTATTTGAAATCATGTGTTTTATTCTCCTTTCATTCAAGACTTCCTATAATGTTTTGTATAGTGCTGACTGTACTAATTGTACTTACTGAATTCAGACATTCATTCACTGAAATGAAAGCTTAATAGTCTAAACAGTTTTAACTGATCTCCATTTATCCTAAAGGTACAAGAATAGAGTAAGTAAAATTGGCATTTTTATACACCCATCATAATTATCATTTGATCTAAATTAATAATCTATATGCACACTTAACATCATCTTATTTAGACCCATAGGACCTTTACTATTTTGGAGCTATTATAAATTCAAGTGCCACAAATCTATAAAATAAAAAACTGAAGCTTAGAGTATTTAATAACGTTTTGGATGGTTGTTTCTGGTCCTGCTCCCATCACCACAGGAAAGTATAATGCAGAATTTCATTACAGGACTTAAATGAGACAAACTAGCAGCTACAGCAGCAGTCATTTTCATTAGTGTATGTGATCTGGAGACACAGATACAATAGCATACTTTTCATATTGAATACTGATGTCTTAGTCATAGACCTAACAATGGTTCCAGCTATACATTTTAACAACATGACCTTAAAATCAACTCAACGTTGCATCAATGATATGTGTTTTGAATGGAAATTTATTTTGACTTCCATCTCTATAAGGAATATTGAAAGTTAGCAAATATTGTTCCGGATTTACATTTGCTTTATCTATATCCAATGTGAGTACAAATTAATTTCATTTACAGGCTCTTATAAACTTATTTATCCATGAGCATGGGTGCCCAGAATTTCAGGATTTTTACAAATTTTTCTTCCTACCAGTTTTCAATATGTCATTTAAGTGTCAAGCAGACACAAAGGAAAATAAAGAATCCTTACAGTAATCACTTCCTTAGGGGAGAAAGAACCTTCCTTTCCATTTTCTGCACATAAGCAATGATCATGCAGAAATCTGGAATATAAAGAAAGTTAAAGAATATGGAAAGGCGTGGTATTACATAATCAATTTTTAAACGTAGCTTTCTCACTAGACTTTCCTATTAGATCCTTCCACTTAAAAAATTCTAGTTAATTACAGAGGAATTCATAAAAGAACAGTTCATCTCATTAAAATCCTAAAAGTGAACTCATTTTTCATATATTTGATAAGGAATAAGAAAATATTTTTATATTTTTGTCTAGGTCCTGTATCTCCATTAAGAAAACACTTGTTTTACACTATGAATAGTGTAAAACACTAGAGCAATTCTCAGCCTTAAATTTTTCTCTAATAAAAGCAATAAAATATTTTTCTTTACAAAATTGGAAAAATAATACCTGTGGTCAAAGAAGCTTGAACAGATCAGTGTGGCAGAAAAACAGAAACAGGAAAAAATGGCAATCCTACTATTAAAGAGCATATTTCACATCTAAGGGCTAAAAAATGAAGAATGATGAAACTCTAAGATCACATGAGCAAAGTTTACTAGTTACTAGAATATTGTTTAAAATCATTTCAATGCTGAAGAGTTTTTTTTTTTTTTTTTTTTTGAGACAGAGTCTTGCTCTGTTGCCCCGATTAGAGTGCTGTGGCGGCAGCCTAGCTCACAGCAATCTCAAACTCCTGGGCTCAAGCGATCCTTCTGCCTCAGCCTCCTAAGTAGTTGGGACTAGAGGCATGCGCCACCATGCCTGGCTAATTTTTAATATATATTTTTAGTTTTCTGGCTAATTTCTTTCTATTTTTAGTAGAGACGGGGTCTCACTCTTGCTCAGGCTGGTCTCAAACTCTTGAGCTCAAACAATCCACCCGCCTTGGCCTCCCAGAGTGTTAGGATTGAAGAGATTTTAAATAAGTACAATCCTACCTCCAATTTTCATTTTATTAAAATAAGTCACTGTTGAAACAAGAACTTTTTCTAGAGAATTTTTTAAAGAATTCCTTAAATTCTTAAGGAATAGAAGGTTAAGTTAAGATCATCTTTATGAAACCTGTGCCATAGAAGTGTCATAGACCAACCACAGGATACTCTTGCAATGTCTTGCAAACAAGTAGTTTAGCATTTTCTCTTTTACAAAGGCTTTGTGCCTAGCAGAGTTGGAATGTAAGAAGCCAAAGAAGACAGTTCCAGATCCTTTCTTCCTCAGGGATACACAATATATAACAACAGGCTGTGTTCTTTCTAGCGTCTAGAAAAGATAGTAGGTTTTGTTTGATTTTGGTCAAGGGTGAGAGAGAAGTAGGTGCACAACAAATACAAATTCAGTCTCTGATTATTTTAATGGTACCTGTTTTTATTTACTTATTCCGAAAATATAAGAATCCTACTGTGATGAAAACAAATTCTTTGACATTTACATATTTTTTAGTCCTAGTATACATGACCTTGATTTCTATTTCAATTTGAATGAATAGTAGGCAGGTAGAAATTTCAGAAAAGCTGATTATTTTTAGGTTTGTTTTTTTTTTGGTAAGCTCAGTATTTTAAAACCTAAAATAGTCATCTTCAAAGAACATAAAGAATAACGATTTATAGAAATAAAAGCGTGATAAACCTAAGAATTAGAAATCATGGGCTAAATCATTTAAACCAAAATTCCACATTTAGATCTACTACAATCTAATACAAGCTCAATATAAGCAAAGTGCTTATTATAAGCCAAGGTAAATTTCTTTTGTTGATCCAAAACCATAGCAGTCATAAGGGATTAAACATTATAACTACTCACAACCATTCACTTTTCAGAGATCTTTAAAAATTTTTTAAAGTCCATCTGATATACTAGAGAAATAGGACAGTTTCATCTAAGATGAAATTTTAAAAATTCAGTATATAAAACATAAAATAGATTTACTCATGGATCTTTCGGAGACATAAATAACGTTTTCCCTAATACTTGCAAGAAAAAATATATAAAATTATGTTTACTATAAAAATTCTTCTAATGTCTGAATTAATCCACAGCACTTTATAATAGGGATATAGCATATGGATATGCAAATTAATAAGTAAATATAATGACTATAAAAATCAATTTTGTCTGCACTGTTTTGCAGAAAGTTATGTAAATGAAACAACAAAAAGTAAATCAAAGAAATAAAAGACCATTGTTTGTTTCATTCTCAAACTATAAATTATTTCACTATCTAACCTTCCATGACAAATCATGATTGTTTTTTATAATAGCAGTTTCACCTATATGATTTTGGAATATAACAACAAATTCACACTGCTTCAAGTTACATAAGTTTATTATTGTTGTTAAAATAAATTTGACAAAAATATCTTTAAAATGCTAAATAAATATAAAACATTGAATAGCTATTACTATTTTTTTTTACACAAGGGAATTACATTATAGCTCAGAAAATTTACAGAGATCATTCAAAAATATTTTGCTAATAAGCATAAAATTTAAAACAAAACTAATGAACATTAAAAATTATATTTAATTCAAAAAACAAGCTGTGCAATACAAAGATACAAAATATATAAAAGCAAATCTATATTATAATATGCAGTATGCCCTATTTTGGATATAATATACATTTTTTCTGTGCTTAAATAATGCAATCATTTTGCTTTATGAAGCTGTGTAGAAAACATTTCAAAAAGAAGTATTTTACCTCCCTAAAAACGGACATATGGGCATTATGGTAGCAGTCATGTAAAACATTCCAAGTAAAATGATAGAGAACAAATGAATTTTAACAGTTTAGATCTGACTAATCATCATCATCCTCATCACTACTGCTACTGTGAGTCATATTCCTCTCCCTGTAGACCTGAATTTTCTGTAAGCATGGTAAAGGAAAAAAGAAGCACAAAGGTTAGTTATATATGGTAAATGGCTTGGAAAACATGTAAAACTATGAAGTGTTCAAGGAGTCATAATTTTACAGCAGATTTTCAGCTGTGACTCAGGCTGTAATTATGGATATAATATTCCATAACTTAATAGACCTAAGACTCAGTTCCATTGGTTGGTACAAACTCAATATATAAAATGGTTTGATGGTACCAATAAAGTACTCTATGAATACATGAATATTATCATTCTATTTCTTTAGTAGGCAATTTTTGACTACTAGGAAGTGCTATAATAATGTGCTACATACTAGTTAGAAAGGTACTCAATGAAAGAATGTATTTTATATTTAATTATTACATATTAGTGTATATAATTTAGTGAACATACCACCTTTTTTAGAAAAAAAGAAAAGGAGAAACATTTGAAAATATCAAACATTTTCTAAGGCACTGTCATTAAATCACTCAGATGGAATGTAGGCACATGAGATTTTAAATCCATTTTATATACCATCTAATGATTTTCCACAGTACTGGTATTCATATACTTTAAAAATAGTTTGCTAATAATACACTATACATTTGATTAAAAAACCACCACTCCAATCAAAACAACTACCCACTTCTTACATCTGTAGGAAAATAATGCTAACTGCAAACATCCCAAGGCATCTGGCAAATTCCTATAGGTATTCCAGCTAATACTGTGTAAATAGTCTTGCTGAAGTAATGATTGACAGGTATTGTAGCTGATAATAAGAATTGTAGATTTAGTCACTTAAATAGCTCTTTTAGCAATTAATGCTAATACTGGCCTACTAAATACTCATCCTTAAAAATATAAAGTTAAAAGTCATGCCTTTAAATACAAAAGTTTAAAGCTTCAGAAAGCAATTAATGAAGGTATAGAATAAATGTACTTGTTATTGAAATCAAATTATCAAATATGAGAAACTGCTGATATCTCCTGGCTTCCTTGTATATTAAAATCTGCTCATTGATAATGAGGATATATTTCTAAACTCTCCTCACTACTCATCCTTACTTTCTAATATGTTTATTAAAATAGTTTCTCAAGACATATTTTTAGTTTTTAAAAATGTGATTTGAAAACTACTCAACTTTCAGTTTAGTAAAATGTTAGTAACATATTAATTGTGTTCTAATAAGGGACAGCAGGTATTGGGTAGAAATACACATTTTGATTATATCAGCCTTAGGTGACTTCTGCAATTTTTCTACCTTCCAAAGAACAATGTAACACTGTTACTGTAGAGATTGCACAATATGTCCTTTAGAGCACAACCTCACAACAGATTGCCAGTTCTATCCTAATACAGAATTATTTTCATGCTTTAAAAACATTTAAAACGCCATATAAAATCACTTTACATATTGCACATTAACTTTATGGTTACTTTTTAATATATCAGAAGGCTCAAAGAAAGATTTTAAGTATATTTTATGCAATATTATATACTCTGCATGCAGTAGGTAAAATATGAGTGTTAAATCTTTACCCTGATCACTTTAAACATGACAATATATAAAATATCAAAAAGTATAAAGGAAGTTCCACATTTTGAGAGTCAATTATTATCATGAATATCTTTAAGTTTATATAACATAATGACTCCTTGTTTGTTTTCAAACAAGCGATTTAATTTAGTATCCCACATCTAAATCACAGAAAAGACTTTACACTGGTATAGCCTATGTGTTATTACTATGTAACCTACACCCTAATCCAGATTTTAAAAAGTGAGATTTACCAAGAAAGTTGTCTAAACAGATAAAATATTCTACCCTCAAACTGTCCATTGTCCCAAAGGGTAATTTTCTTCATTAAAAGATACTGGTTTGCATGTGAACTGCTTATAAAATCTCAAAAGGTTTTATACAAACTATACTAGAATAAAGCAGGAGGAGGGTCATGGCCATTTGAGGATTTTTAAAAGCAAAGCATAAGAATCCGAGAGTAACTGGCAATAGTAGTGTTTCTGAGTTTTGTTTTTCTTTCATCATGCCTAACCGGATAAAAGGATTATATCTGGTATAAAAGCTACTAGTGGTTTGATAAACAGAAGGAAGTACCACAAACAGAAATGGTCTAATTGGCTAAATAAGCATCATCAACTATGAGGACATATAAGGCACATTGGCTTTCAAAAAAATCTGGCAAATCCAATGTAGAACTAAGAATACCCTATAAAAAGATCAGATTCACTAAAATTCCTATTAAAAGTTACCAATACAAAAGCTTTTCTTTGTACTCAAAATACTGAAACAGCAGTACGTAGTTTGTAAATTTTTAGACTAAAATCTATTGTTGGTTTTCACTTGCAAAGTCATGCATTAACTGTTTTCATATCAAACTTTTTGATGCCTGTAAGAAAGAAAAAAAAATCTTATAGTAAATAAATGTACATTAAAACCTAAGTAAATGTAAGAAACTTACAAATGGAATTAAGCAAAACATATAAAAGCCCAAATAATCCAACATATAGTTAAAGCATTAAATTGCTACTTAAAAAAATCCATATGACTTATCTTAATTTGTAAGAGATTTCTTCATTTACCTGTAACATTTGATTTCCAGTACCATCCCTCAACCTGTAAGGTCTGATAACCCCATCTTCATTAAAGAACCGAGGAGGTCGCAAACTCTCTACTTCATAAGTCTCTGTAGCTCTAGAGGAAGAAAATATAACATAATTTTTAAAATTATCCAAAAACTCATAAATATACTATAAAATACAATTACTAAAAATATTCCTTCAGATAAAATATTACATCACTTTTCTAATTTTAAATTTTCATTCTTTTTTTCTTTTCATTTTTCAGCCTGCTGTTTCTGAATTAAATTTGTTTTTATGATATAAATGATGTAGTTTCTACAGAAAAATATTAGAGGTATAAAGAAGTTTGTTAATAGACTTTATAAGACTTTGAGATAATAATCAGGATTAGCAAGTGTTGCTTTTTCTTTGTTATCTAGTTCCTGCAGTATAGTGTTAGAAACAAAAGGGGACTGCAATCATCCTTGTCCCACTCCTGGCTATAGGGAAAGGTTAAGAGTTCTCCATGAAGTACATTAGCAATATACTATATGCTATAGTATATATTTGCAATTTTTGTTTTGTTTTGTAAAGGCATCTTTTATCAAGCCAAGAAGCTTCATTTTTACTTTTAGTTTTTCAATAGTTCTTTTCTTGTTATAGTCTTTGAAAATCTTAAATAGGCAATGAATTTTAAATAAGTATTTTTTTTTCTTGTCATTGTAGTGTTCATATGGTTTATCTTTTTCAATCTATCAATGTTGTAAATATATTACATGGTTTTCTAATGTTCATATACTCTCACATTTTTCACATTCCACTCTGGCTTGATGTGTACTATTTTAAACACATACACACACTGCTGCATTTGGTATGGTAATATTTTATTTAACATTTTTGTCTGTATGGTAGTGAGAATGTTCACTTGTTCATTCACTCAACAAATCACACATTCAATAAATATTTATTAAGAGAATACCACATAAGGTACCCATATGTATAGGCACAAAAATATGAATAAATCCTCCATTCAAGAGCAGAATGGGATTGCTGATGGGCTGGTAGAACCATCCTTGGGTCCAATGTTCTGCCAGGGACCCCCAGCCTTGAGCTGCCATTATAACTGGACCTGGTTTAAGCAAACGCCCAAAGCCTAGTCACCCATGATCACTGCCTATATACATACTCTCACCCAGCTACCACTGTCATCTCTGTGGGGAGACCCCAGGCAGAACAATCCCCCACAATGCCAAACTCCATGGAGAGGGTCTCACCTAGCCTCTAACTCAAATACCAACAATGATCCAGGGAACAACCCACCACCGTGCACGAGGGTCATCCAGCACCGGCGAGAACTGTGGCAATCAGAGGGGAATGGCACAGACCAAACAGCTATACTACAGGATCTCAGTGTACCTGCCCCTCTCCTGCCAAGTGAACATTCCAGAGTAAGACATAAAAGCACCATGTAGAGACCTCCCCTTCTTTTAATTAAGCAGGAGAGTTTCTAGCAAAGGAGAACAGGTGCCCTGCAAACCTATTAGCCCTGAGCTGGGAGAAGAGGATTCAGACGACAAGAAACCAGCAAAGGACCCTGGCAACATGAAAAAAAAAAAAGTCTGATATTCCCAAGGTGTCACATGGAGATGCAATAGTGGACTCCAACCATAAGGAAATTGTTGAAATGACAGAAATAGAATTCAATATATGGAGGGCAAATGAGATGAATGAAATTGAAGAGAAAGTTGAAAACCAACAAAAAGAAGCTAAAAGAGTATTTTAGGAAATCAACCAAAAGAAAGAGGAAAAGTTGCTAAGGAGCTAGACGACATATGAAACGATACACTAGAACTTAAAGAAATGAAAGAGTCATATAGGGAATTTCAAAACACAGCAGAAAGCTTTAACAACAGACTAAACAAAGAAGAAAGAATCTCAGAGCTTGAAGACAAGCCTCTATAGCCAAGCAAGTCATTCAAAGAGGCAGAAAAGATAATAAAAAAGACTGAGCAATCACTTAGAGAAACATGGGATTATGCAAAGTGAACTAATATAAAAATTATAGGTATACCTGAGGGAGAAGAAAAAAGAGCAAAAAGCATGGAAAACTTATTTGAGAGAATTATAGAGGATAATGTTCTTCTCTTGCCAGAGATTTAGACATCTGAATACAAAACACCAGGAAGATTAATAGCAAATAGTACATCTCTAAGACACAGAGTCATCAACCTGGTCAAAGTCAAAATGAGAGATAAAATTGAACAAGCAGCGAGAAGAAAGCAAAAACTAACCTACAAAGGAAAACCCATCAGACTAACTGCTGACTTCACAGTGGAGACCTTATAAGCCAGAAGATATTGGGACACCATGTTCAGTCTTCTAAAACAGAACAACTACCAGCCTAGAATTTCGTATCCTGCAAAACAAGGTTTCATAATTGACAGAGAAATAAAGACTTTTCAAGACAAGAAGACTGAGGGAAATTGTCATGACCAAACCTGCCCTACAAGAAATACTCAGAACTGCATTATACATGGATCAGCACAATAGATACCCACCAGTGTAAAATTACTTAAAAGCTGAAGGTCAATGCCCAGATACCACAACAGCTCGAGAGGTAAAACAGAGCAACAAAGTTCTATTCAACAGAAAGAACAGAAATCCATCCCACTTATCAATTCTTTCAATAAACATGAATGGCTTGATTTCCCCACTCAAGAGGAGTAGGCTAGCTGAATGAATTAAAAAAAAAGCCTAGTATCTGCTATCTCCAGAAAACACATCTAACACACAAGGACTCATTTGGATTCAAGGTGAAGGAATGAAAAAAAATATTCCATGCAAATGGAAACCAAAAGAGAGAACAGGGGGAGCCATTCTCATATGAGATAAAATTGACCTTAAATCAACAATGGTAAAGAAAGACAAAGATGGTCATTATATAATGGTAAAAGGAATAATTCAACAAGAATACATATTAATCCTAAATATATATGAACCTAACACAGGAACTCCCAAATTCATAGAGCAAATTTTACTAGATCAAAGCAAAGAGATAAATAGTAGTGTTATAATTGATGGGGACTTCAATACCCCATTGTCAGAGCTGGACAGATCATTGAAGCAGAAAATACATTTAAAAAACACTGGACTTAAATGTGACTCTAGAACAAATGAAACTAACAGACATTTACAGAAGCTTCTACCTCAAAACTACTGAATATACATTCTTTTCATCAGCACATGTGACATTCTCAAAGACTGATCATATCCGAGGCCACAAAACATGTCTCAACAAATTCTATAAAATCAAAATCATACCATAAACCTTTTCTCAGACCACAGTGGAATAAAACTAGAAATCAATTACAAGAGAAACATTCAAATCTACACAAAGCCATGGAAATAAAAGAACCTGCTGCTGAATGATTATTGGGTCAATAATGATATTAAGATGGAAACCAAAAGATTCCTTGAAGTAAATGACAAAGAGACACAAGCTATCAAAATCTGTAAGATTAAGCAAAAGCTGTCCTAAGGAGAAAATACATAGCCTTAAATGCCTACATCAAAAAGACAAAGATCACAACTCTATAACCTAATATCACATCTCAAGGAACTAGAAAAGGAAGAGCAAACCTAACCCAAAGCCAGCAGAGAAAAAGAAATAACAAAGGTCAGAGCAGAACTAAACAAAAAGGAAAACGGCAACAACAACAAAAAATACAAAGAATCAATGAAACAAAAAGTTGGTTCTTTGAAAAGATAAATAAAATTGATAGACTGTTTCTAGATTAATGAAGAATAGAAGAGAAAGGACCCAAATAAGCTGAATTAGAAATGAAAAAGGAGATATTACAACTGATACCACAGAAATACAAAATATCCACAAATACTATAAAAAGTGCTATGTGCATAAACTAGAAAATATAGATAAAATGGACAAATTCCTGGCAACATATAACATCCTCAGCTCCAACTAGGAAGAAATAGAACTACTGAGCAGACCAATAAGGAGCAATGAAAACAAAGCAGTAGTAAAAAATGTCCCAACAACAACAACAAAACACCCCAGATCAGATACATTCAGATATATTCACAGCCAAATTCTACCAGACTTACAAAAAACTAGCAAACCGAATTCCACACTACATCAAAAAATAATCCACCATGACCAAGTGGGTGCCATTCCAGGAATGCAAGGATGGTTCAACATATGTAAATCAATAAATATGACTGACCAAATAAGCAGAAGCAAAAACAAAGTTCATCTCAACAGATGCAGAAAAAGCATTCAACAAAATCCGGCACTGTCATGATAAAACACCCTAAAAAAACTAGGCAAAAAGCCATATATAACAAACCTGCCAGCAAAAACTGTACTGAATGGGGAAAAGTTGAAAGCATTCCCCCTAAGAAGTGGAACAAGGATGCCCTCTGTCACCACTTCTATTCAACATAGTACCGAAGTCCTAGACAGAGCAATCAGGCAAGAGAAAGAAATAAAGGGTATTCAAATTGGGAAAGAGGAGGTCAAACCATCACTTTTCACTGATGATATGATCTTAAATCTAGAAAATTCCAAACACTCCACTAAAAGACTCCTGGCATTGATAAACAAATTCAGCAAAGTGTCAGGTTACAAAATCAATGTATACAAACCAAGCTGAGAGTCAATACCATTCATAATAGCTACAAAGAAAATAAAATACTTAGGAATATATTTAACCAAGGAGGTGAAAATCTCTATAAGAGAACTAGGAAACACTGATGAAAGAAACTGCATATGACACAAACAAATGGAGAAACATGTTATGCTGGTATATTGGTAGAATCAACATCATTAAAATGCCCATTCTGCCTAAAGGGATTTACAGATTCAATGCGATACCCTCAAAATACCAATGTCATATTTCACAGGTCTAGGAAAAATAATTCTATGCTTTGTTTACAATAGGAAAAGAGTCTGAATAGCCAAAGCAATCTTAAGGAAAAAGAACAAATCTGGAGGCATCACCTCATCAGACTTCAAACTATACAACAAGGCTTTGGTAATCAAAACAGCATAGTATTGGTATAAAAATAGAGACATAGACCAATGGAACAGACCGCAGAATCCAGATATAAAACCATCTATCTACAACCAACTGATCTTTGACAAAGCAGATAACAACATACTCTGGGAAAAGTAAGTCCTATTCAATAAATGATGCTGGGAAAATTGGATAGCCACACGAAGAAGAATGAGTCAGGATTCCTATCTCTTGCCATATACAAAAATTAATTCAAGATGGATTAAAGACTTAAATGTAAGGCATGAAATGATAAAAATTCTAGAATAAAATGTAGGAAAAACTCTTCTAGCTATCAGCCTAAGCAAATAATTTTATGACTAAGTCCCCAAAGGCAATTAAAGCAACAACAAAAATAAATAAATGGGACTTGATTAAATTAAAAAGCTTCTGCACAGTAAAGGAAATAATCAACAGAGTGAATAGACAACCTACAGAATGGGAGAAAATATTTGCAAACTATACATCTGAGAAAGGGCTTATATCCAGAATCTACAAAGAACTCAAGCAAATAAGCAAGAAAAGAACGAACAACAACCCCATTAAAATGTGAGCAAAAGACATGAACAGAAGCTTTTCAAAAGAAGACAGACAAATGGCCAGCAAACATGAAAAAATGCTCATCATCACTAATCATCAGAAAGATGCAAATTAAAACCACAGTGAGATATCACCTTACCCCCATTACAATGACTATTACTAAAAAGTCAAAACACAATAGATGCTGGCATGGATACAGAGAGAGAGGAACATTTATACACTGTTGGTGGAACTGCAAGTTAGTACAATCTCTATGGAAAACAGTACATACCTAAGAGAATTTAAAACATATGTCCACACAAAACTTACATATATATAAACGTTTTTAGCAGTATTAACAGTCAAAAAAAATTGAACGAAACCTAAATATCCATCAGCTAATGAGCAGATAGTCAAAGGTGGTATACACATTACTTAGCCATAAAAAGGAATGAAGTTCACCCTTATGCTACAACATGGATGACCCTTGAAAACATCATAATGGTAAGTGAACGAAGCTAAGTCAGAAGAGGCCACATATGTGTAATTATTCAATTTATATGAAATGTCCAGAATAGGCAAATCTTTAAGGGCAGAAAGTAGAATAGTGCTGGCTGTTGGCTGAGGGGTGGGAAGGATGGGTGACTGCTAATGAGCAAGGGTTTTTTTCTGGGGCAATGAAAATTACTAATCCTGGAATTAGTGTAGTGATAATTGCACTATCTTGTGATTATACTAAAAACTACTGAAATGTACACTTAAAACAGTAACTTTTACAGCATGTAAATTATACTTCAATTTTTAAAAGACTATATTAGAGTGTTTAAAGCAGGATTTTGGGTTATGGGGGTTATGTGGGAGGGAAGTGGATGTGGTTATAAAAAAGCAACTGAAAGGATTTTTGTGATGCTGGAACTGTAGAGAATCTTGACGGTGGTGGTGGATACACAAAACTACAATTCTCTACAAAACTGTATAGAATTATTACATATACAAGCAAAGGAGTGTAAGTCAAAATGGAGAAATTTAAGTAAGATCAGTAGATTATATCAATGTCAATATCATGGTTGTAATATTATACTATAGTTTTGTAAAATGTTACTGTTGTAGAAAATGGGCAAAGTAAATATAGTGGCCTGAATGGTGGCTCCCAAAGATATCAGGTTCTAATACCTGGAACCTGGGAGTGTTATTTTATATGGTAAAGTCTAGGCTGCGATTAAATTAAGGATTTTGAGATAAAGAGATAATCTTGTATTATCCAGGCAGGCTGTAATGCCACCCTAAGTGTCCTCATAACAGAGAGCAGATTAGAATTACAAAGGAAAAGGCAGCATGAAGATGAAAGCAGACATGCAGAGTTTAGAGTGGTGCAGCCACAAGTCAAGGTACCCTGTAACCACTGGAAACAAGAAGAGGCAAGGCACAAATTCTTCACTTCAAAGGGAGTGTGGCCCTGCTGACACCTTGATTTCAGACTTCTGGCCTCCAGAGTTAAGAGAAAATAAAGTTCTGCTGTTTAAGATTGTGGTAATTTGTTACAGTGGCCACAGAAACCATAATACAGTATACAAGAAATCTCTCTGCATATTTCCTACAACTGTATATAAACCTACAATTATCTCAATTAAAAAAAAACTACCATATGTCAAGCAATATTCTAAGTGCTGTGAAAGGAGACATGAGTATGGAACTCACATTCTAACAGGAGAGACAAACGGTAAAATATATAGTATATTAAATAGTGGTCAAAGAGCTAAAGAGATAAAAAATAAAGGAGAGAAGAAAAATAAAAGCATCTGGGATGGGGGTGGGGGTAGGAGGTAAATTGAAATTTTAGAGTGATCATACCTTCACTGGGAAGATAACTTTGAGTAAGGAAAGTGAGCCATGCTGACAACTAGAGGAAGAGTATTCTAAGCAGAAGGGACTGCAAGGGTAAGGAGAGGAATGATTCCCTGTTGTAAATTCCACATCTGGCTTTCAAATCAAACTTATTATACTCATGCACAAAATGAGGGGGGCAGATTTCTCTTTTCTTTAAAACAATGATATTGTATAAGCTTGGATTGTCTGTTTCTTGGCTTGTGGAATACCCTTTCTTGATTATCCTCCTTACCTTAATGACCATTCCTTTTCACACTCCTTTCCTGGTTCTTCCTCATTTTCCCAACTTCTAAGGGTTGGTGTGCCCGAGAGTCAAGTTCTTGGACCTCTTTTTTCCCTTTTCCATTCTCATTACCTAGGTGATCTCATCCAATCTCATGATTTTAAACAATTATAGGCTCACAAATCACAAATTTTTAACTCTCCCTTAGACCTTTCTCTTAAACTTTAGACTCTTAACACTCAATTACTTGATGCTTCCATTTGGATGTTTTAGAAAGATTTTAACCTCTAGCACTATAATAGTCAAATCACCATCTCTCACTCATATTACCACAAAAGCCTCTTAAGTTCTCCACTGTTTCAACAGTGGTTCTGTGGTTTATTCTCAACACAACAGCCAGCTCCACATCATTTCTCTGGCACAAAACCTTCTAACAACTTCTCGTCTTACTCAAGATAAAGGTTAAGCCCTTACAGTGGCTTGTCAAAGTCTATGTGATCTAATCCTCTGCTCATTCCCTGGTATCATCTTTTCCAACTTTCCCCTTTGCACACTCTACTCCAGGCACACTCAAATAAACAAGCATACTCCTGCATCAGGTCTTTTGACTTGTCATTCCTTCTGCCTGGGACAGTCTTCTCACATGGCTCACTCCCTTACTTCTTTCAGGTCTTTCTTCAAATGTAATCATACCAGTAATGCATCCTTGAACAATATATATATAAAATAGCAACCTTCCTCCCCATCACTTTGGATTTCCTTATCTTCTAAATCTACTTTATTTTTTTAAAGCATTTTCCACCATTTGGCATACCATATATTTATCAGTTACTTATTTTTACTACTCTTCCATTAGAATATGGCTAAAGACAGGAATATTGACAATTCTGTTCATTGCTGATTATTCACTGCAGTGATTACAACAATGACTAGATCATAGAAGATACTCCCTAAAATGTGCTGAATCCATATTTACACGAGTATGAGATAGCTTAACTGTGTTCAAATCATCTATTTACTTACTTTTGTCTTTCTGATCAATAATTGAGAGAAATATTAAATTCTTCCACCATTATTATACATTTGGAAAGTTCTTATAACTTTGTCAATTTTTGCTTTATAAAAATTGAGGCTATTTTGGGAACTGAGAAGTTCAAAATTGTTATTATCTTCCTAGTTAATTGTTCTTTTTATCATTAGTTAATTATCTTACTTATTCCCAATGCTTTTTTTTGCCTTAAAGCCTGTTTCATCTAATATTAATAAATATATCCTCTTTACAAATAATATAACATTAGAATGCTTAATGTCAAGCATTCTCATCCCAAATTGCATTTTATTATTTTTTTAATAAATTTGGTTCCAATGTTGTTTTCACAAAGCTCAATTAGATTTATCCACCAATTTATATTTTCACTTTGGATTTTTGTAACCCATTCCTCGTTTTCAATGTCCTTCACAAGTACATCTTTTAATAGTTCTTAGCCTTTATTAATTTTTCTAAATTATGTTTTATTTTGCCCCCAATAATTAAAGATAATGTAAGTGGGTAGAGGGTTTTAGGAAAATAGAAGGTAATTTTAGCAGCTCTTGGCAGAGCCTTTAGGTCTTGAATTCCTTATGTTACATTGACTTTTAAGCTTCTCTGATGATGAGTCGACATGTTATAGTTACAAAACTAAAGTATAGGTGGAGGAAACTGACCTCTTCCTTCACATCTTAATTCTAAATTGTAAAACAGAAACATCTAATTATGGTTACCAGTAGGAGGAACAGCACAGATGATGACAATACTTATCCCTATAGAGTAGCAAGTAAGAGAAAATATAACTTTCTAAGTTAGGTCTCATTAGCATTAATTTCATCATCCATTGTATGTGTTACAAATTTCTAGGACAGAGGTAACAATGATGAATCTACCAACTTTCAGTCTTAAGCCAAATTTAATTTGGAGGAAAAGGAATGTGTATTAAAATTACTTGCATAAATGAAGAGAAAGGGAATGGACATACAATAGTCTCCCTTATCCACGGTTCCATTTTCTGTACTTTTTGTAACCCATGGTCCAAAAATATTAAATGGAAAATTCCAAAAATAAACATTTTGTAAGTTTTAAATTGCATGCTCTTCTGACTATGTGATGAGATCTCACACCATCCTGCTTTGTCTTTCCTGGGATGTGAATAATCCTTTCGTCCAGCATATCCACACTGTATATGCTGCCTGCCCGATAGTCACTTAGTAGCATCTTAGTTACCTGTTAGGGTATTGCAGTGCTTGTGTTCAAGTAACTCTTACTTTTATTACAGTATATTGTTATACTTGTCCTATTTTATTATTAGTTATTGTTATTAATCTCTTACTGTGCCTAATTTAAAATTAAATTTCTTCACAGATATGTATGTATGGGAAAAAACATTATATATAGAGTTTACTCTTATCTATGGTTTCAGGCATACACTTGGGGTCTTGGAACATATTCTCTGTGGATAGGGAGATCTGCTATAACAGTTTTATAAAAAAATAAGATCATAAGGGAAGCATGAAGACAAACTGAGTCTGTGTCAAAGAATATAAAATACCATTCTCTATTTCTCAAAAATGGAGACAGAATATATTTGCCAATTTTACAACTGACATATAGCATTACATTAATGTACTTCAACTAACATAACTGCAAAGCTTGCTTAACTTGCCAAACTACTCCTGTAAAGCTGTGTGGAATGAATGAACAATAAAGGAGAACTCAATATAAAGCTGAAATAATGCAATGGCAGCAACTTAAAAAGTACTGAAAGAAATTAAAAAGATTATACATAACCTGCTATATTGTAGTGTTCATAACTGCTATGGTTTGAATGTGTCCCCTTAAAAGCATATATTGGAAACTTAACCCCTAATTCAATAGTGCCTGCAGGTGGGGCCTAATTAGAGAAAATTCGGCCATGATGTTCTGCCCTCATGAATGGATTAATGCTGTTATTGCAGGAGTCGGTTCATTATAAAAGGACAAGTTAGTCCTTTTTTCTCTTTCTCTCTCTCCTTCTCTTTGTCACTCTACCATGGGATGGCACACAAGAAGTCCCTAGCCAAATGTGGTTCCTCGATCTTGGACTTTATAGCCTCCAGAACCGTGAGTCAACAAATTTATGTTCATTATAAATTACCCAGTCAGTGGTAGTATGTTATAGCAGCACAAAACTAAGATAACTAGGTGCCTGAAGCCAAATAGCAGATATATTTCATTTCTCATGGCTCAAGCATTTTACTCATATCTTACATCAAAGAGAATTTACCTTTTTATTCCTTGAAATGTACTACTAGCCATGTCTATGATGCCTCCGGTTGGCCTTGCTACTGCTCCAACTAAACCTTTCCCAACACCTTTAAAGAAACCAGCTGCTCCTTCTTTTTGAGCCCCTAGAAAGAAAAAGGATAAAGTTTTAGACAATTGATTCAAGAATGAAAATAGAATCAACTTATGAAAGACTTGGTAATACATACCACACAAAGAAACTACTACACTTGCCTTTGATTGGTTTTGTAACAATTCCTGTTATGCCACTTACAAAACCCTAAAGGGAAAACACAATTGAAAATTTATAATACTTTCATATGATGCCCAGAGGAACCAAGTCTTGCTTACACAAAAAATGCAGAGTTTGGCTTTTTATAAACCATAAGAATTAACAGACAAGGGCTGTCTAGAAAGCATCCAGCCATGTAACCATTCTCATTATATTAACAATGGCTAGATATTTTCCAGACACTCTCATGTTTCCTGAGTATTTTAACAAGATTTTTTGACACATTTTATATGCTACCACCCACTATTTTTAAAATATCCAAATAATAATTTAAGGAGTGAGAGTCAAAAAGAAAACAAACAAACAGCCACCAACATATAAAAAAGTGTTCAACATCTCTAATCATTAGGGAAATGCAAATAAAAACTACAATGAGATATCCCCTAACTCCAGTGAGAATGGCCCTTATCAAAAAGTCCCAATAACAAATGCTGGTGTGTGTGTGTGTGTGTAGAAACTGGAACACTCTCATAATGCTGGTGGGACTGCAAATTAGCACAACTCCTGTGGAAAGTAATTTGGAGATATCTCAAAGAGCTAAAATGGTAATAATACTCATTGGGTGCTGGTCGGGGGTGGGGTTGGGTGGGGTAAACCCACAACTAATGGAAGCGGAATGCTCTGCATGTGGGAGGAACATATTTGTAGCCCTGGCTTGGGCGGTGCAAATGCATTACATGCAACCAAAATTTTTGTACCCCTATAATATTCTGGAAAAAAAAAAATATATATATAGGTTTAAAAGCTATTTCCTAAAATGTTCAAAACCTTGTGAAATTTCTTACAGAAACTAAGCCTTTTCCTCCACGAGTGATGCCTTCTCTAAAACCAGCTGGTTGCTTATTCATGGCTTCTCTTCTCTTCTGTTGGTAGTCTTCATCCATAGTTATAGCTGCTACCCCTTTAGCCATAGCACCAGTGATTTTGGAGGCAGCACCAGCTAATCCACCTAAAAGAAATTATGATACCTTTAATAAAAGCAATGACATAATTACTTTCTAGCACAATAATGCTTGATAGACACTCTGTTTCTTACCAACAGCTCCACCAACTAGTGCCTTAAGTCCCAGTGCCATTCCCTCCACAAACTCTTCAGGACCCTGGATGGCTCCCTAAAAGGCCAAATAATTATTAAGTAAGTTAGTTTATATTCACTTTTAAAGGTGAACGTAGTAAGTTTTTAATAAATGAAATAAATACTTCAACATTCTTAATGTTTCTAATGTTTTAAATTACAGTGTACAAAAAAAATATTAGTTACTTTATTTTGTATTGCCCTATACATTTATAAGTAAAAGTAGGAGATATTTTTTGACAGTAAGTTTTAAGGGATATATAACACTCATAATTTTTCCCCTTTGGTTATTAAGATTATTTTGCATCGTGTCAGTTTGCATGATTATTTTTATAGTTTCACACTACTGTGCAAAAGCAAGACTGCCTGTACATGGTGATCTTCCTTCTACTATAGTCTGAAGTTTACCCACCTTTTACACACCAACAGAACACTTGAAAATCAGTATATCTTAACAAAATCTTAAATTTAAATTTTGAGGGAAAAGGTAAAAATTTCCCCCAAAGCCTCCCCAAACCTTTTACCATTGTTGTTACAAAATAATGCTTTTCTGTGTATCTCCCAAAATCTATTTACACCTACAACTCAAGTTAACAATAGAAATGTATTATCTTGAAAGTATTAGTGTGAGATAATGTAAACACAAGGATAACTATTTTACCTGGTAGGGTTCATAAAAAAATGCTTCTACACCTTCAGAAAATTCTCTAATTAAGCCAAAGGGATTTCCCAAAACATCGAGTCCAAGAATGAGTACATACATCTGTTTAATGGCCTAAAAATAAATTCAGATAATTAGACCTAATTTTTTTCTTATGGATTTAGTACACATATGCAGTTTTCTTATGCTAATACCTTTTACATCAATTTTAACACCTAAACTGTGTGACATTATTAATCACTATTCTTAGTTTTTAAAAAGCAATTTGGTATTATAGTATCAGAAATAGCATGACATTATATTCACATAAAGTTCTAGAATATATAAAATAATTTCACTTTTACAATTATCTGTGGTAGCTGTTACCACTACCATTTGTTGGTAACTGGAGAAACATACAGATCAAATGGTGCCCAGGGTCATATAGGAGGTATAAGGCAAACATAAGACCCAAACACAAATCTCCTGAGTCATTCTCAGTGATCTTTTCACTATATCACAACTATCTCAGATGCCCTGTAAGTTATATCATACAACATAGGAGTCTTCCTAGAGGTGGCAAAAAAAACATTAAAATAATAAATCTATGGACTCAACAACTAGTTACATAAAAAATATTCTGTATTTATCAGTTACTAACAGTTTCCCTTGAACCCATTTTTAAAATAAATGTGATAAATTACTTAGTTAATATTTTATTTAAAGATCTGTTTATTTCTAGTCCACACTGATCCAGAAAAAAATTCCTATCAGTGGCTAAAACATAAAAGGACAAAAAACTGAAACAGTGGTTGAACTCAATTTGTTCTACAATTCTGAGAGGGGAAAAATGCTTTAAATTTTGAAAATGGCTATTTACTTCCTTGACAATTTATCTACATCATATATTTACAGACACATAAGGTTTCACTAGTCTATATCACTGTCCCTTTGTAAGATAATCTTAGACAAACCTGTTTTGAATAGTGTCTTACTACTTCAGACTGTAGTTCGGTTGTCGTATGGAACTGATAGTTGAGTTCAAAAAATGCAAGCCTGGAAAACATACAAATATATATGTGGTTACATGTGTATGGAGAAAGAAAGTGTATTTCATATTAGTGAGTGGCTTTATTTTCTTTAGAATTTTTTCTTTAAATCTTTCCTTCTAGTATTAATACATTTACCCATGCCGATAAGAAAATCAACTAGATCTCTGCACATTCTAGTCAAAAAATTCTCTTAAGAATCTGATCAAAGCTATGGTTCTTATCTCCACAAAAATCACCACTATACACAACTTTTCATATAATTTAGGGCATTCAGGGACTCCATGGATCACAATCATGGACCCCTAGAACTGTATGTCCCAACTCTGTCCTATCATCGTCCACACAGAAAATGCTCAACACAATGAAGTAAATAGAAGAGGTTGTTCAAAAATGGCCAGGGTTCAGTTGCTACAGGTTCTGCCTAATGGGCTAAGAGCTGAGGAGTCAAAATCAGCTTACTTATAACCGATTCATAGCATATACCTGCTCCACTAACTGAAAAGCTCTATGTTTCTTATTGCTGAATATGACAACAAGATTAGAAATTTCATCATATTCCTGCTGTCATCAAATCTATGTTCTTTTATTTGACACTTATCTAACCTTATCTAGGTTCAGAGTTACCTCCTATTGGACTTATTAATTCTTACTATAACACTTCATAATCAGTTCTAGATTCTACCTGAAAAGTAGCATCTCAATCGTTTAGCATTTAAAGTCTCAACTCAAGCTCTGAGTCCCTTTGGTTAGATAAATACTCTATTAGTTTCCATTATGACTCACAGTAAAATATAAATTCTTGACTGTAACATTTAAACTGATCCCTTCATTTCCCCTATTATTGTATTCACTGTGTTCTACTTGCCTACGCTTTGAAGTCTCAATTCTATTGTCTTCAAAGCCTTAGATTTCAATCACCACACTTTTGGGTCATACACATTTTAGGAGTCCTTCCCTAGGCCAAAAAGACCTTCTAAAATGCATAAACTTGAAGGGTCTACGTCTCTTTGTCTTAAGGAAATTATTTACTAATTATTCTGTAATTTAGTAATTAAGGATTGTTATTTAGACTGTAGTCCATTTAAAGGTAAAAACCACATTTTGCATATGATCTGCAACCTTCACACTTTTTCATCTACAAAACTTTTAGGTAAATATAAAATAGACTTTTTATCAATTTACAGATTTGAATATTAAACATACTTAAAAACTACATCTTGTACATCTGTAAGAGTGGCACCAATACTCTTCAGCAAAAGATTTAAAGAATGAACTGGAATCAGTCCTTCATCCTGTTTTGAATCTTTAGCTTCTTCTCTGCCCGAACTCAGTGAAACACTTAAATGCAACTAAAAAGATAAAGAGATAAATATTTAAAAGTATTTTCTTTATATTGACAATTTTAACTCTTAAAAATCAGTTTCATTTTAGATTCTCTATACCATAAATAAGATTTCAAAGTTATCTGGATTATGCCAAAATTAGTAAGTGGAAACATGAAGGAATTTAACATTTAACATAGCTTTATAATTAAATTTTAAATTCAACAATTTAAAATTATATGATATCTGGTTCAATCCTATTCTTTTGGTAAACATAAGAAAATATTAGTTTTTAAAAATTATTGATAACAGTAACAATCAAGTTGAAAATAACTCAAACTGGTCTTCGACTTAACTGATGGTTCAACTTATGATTTTTTTCAGCTTTACAATGATGTAAAAGCAATACAGACTCAGTAGAAAGTGTACTTTGAATTTTGATTCAAAATTCTTTAAAATTTTATTAGAAAATGGGATTTGTGTTAGATGATTCTGCCCAAGTGTGGGCTAATGTAAGTGTTTCAAGCATGTCTAAGGTAGTAGCTAGGTTAACCTATGATACTTAGTACATTAGGTATATTAAGTGCATTTCAACTTACAAGATTTTCAACATAATGATTATTGACTATTGTAAGTTGAGGAGCATCTGTACCTCCAAAAAGTATATGCATTAACTATTAGAATTAAATCAATATGATGAAGCTAGTTAAAAAACACTTTTGTATTATAGTGCATATACATTTTCTTTAATTAACTGAAACATTTTGCATTAAAAACTAACTTAGATTTCATTCTAATTTTTAATTCTTAAATCAAGACCAATTTATAAGTTAATTTAAAACTAATATACATATCATACACAAAATTTTGAAAATTGTCACCAAACAGCTTAAGAAAAAATATCAAAGTAAAACAATGATAGGCCAAATTATAAACATATAAATACATGCTATAGGTGGCTCCACATGGTGAAAAACTATTTTAAGAAAAAATAAATACAAATTTAAAAGGATCATTCTTTTTTTTTTTTGAGACAGTGTCTCGCTTTGTTGCCTAGGCTAGAGTGAGTGCCGTGGCGTCAGCCTAGCTCACAGCAACCTCAAACTCCTGGGCTCAAACAATCCTTCTGCCTCAGCCTCCCAAGTAGCTGGGACTACAGGCATGTGCCACCATGCCCGGCTAATTTTTTCTATATATATTAGTTGGCCAATTAATTTCTTTCTATTTATAGTAGAGACGGGGTCTCACTCTTGCTCAGGCTGGTTTCGAACTCCTGACCTCGAGCAATCCGCCCGCCTCGGCCTCCCAGAGAGCTAGGATTACAGGCGCGTGAGCCACCGCGCCCGGCAAAAGGATCATTCTTATGTTATTTATTTATATTTGTAATTGTAAAGTTACATTTATACATGCAAAGTATATAAAGATTTTATATACTATTAAAGAATATAATTTAAGTGCTATATTCTTCCCAAATGGATCAAATCAATGTGATATTACCTAGATTATCAAGGACAATAAAAATGACTTATTTTTCCCATACCTTGATAGGAGATATATGAAAATATTCATAGAGACTGACTTGTGATTGATCTACTAATGAAACTGTTTTATATTCTTCGTTGAAAACTTCTATATCTTTATGAAAAAGTTCAACCTATAAAAGGAACATGAAATATTAAAAACTGAGGGGACCTATTTGCATGAGATATTTAAGCCAATAGGTTTACATACTGCAGAAACTCTTCTATCATACCCTGAATTCTTCTATAGTTTACTAGTTTCCCTCTGAGACAGTACTTTCCAATCATGAGCAATAATGATATTGGATCATTATTTTCTTCATGTAACTATAAATTTTATTCTCAAATGTCACTAATCCATTCCATCAATGCTCTCTTAGAAAACACATAATCATAAACTCATAACATTATGGTACTGCCTTAATGCAACCTACAGACGCCAATAATATAATAAAAAGAAGGTGGCATTAAAATAATTTTGCATTAGGTGATTAGTGGTTTCACTGAATATAAAAAACATCAATTGTATTTCTATATACTAACAGGAACAGTCCAAAAATGAAATTAAAAAACAATTTCACTCATAATACTATAAAAAGAATAAAAAACTTAGGAATACATTTAACAAAGGAAATGCAAAATTTTTATTCTGAAAACTTATAACATTGTTAAAAGAAATTAAAGATCTACATAATGAGAAAACATGTCATGTTAAAGGACCAGAAGACTTAATAAAATTAAGATGGCAACCCCCCCCAAATTAATTTACAGAATTCAATGCAACCCCTTTCAGAAGCCCAGCTTTTCAAGTTCTTCAAGTTTCAAGAATTCATATAGAATTGTAAGGGACTCAAAACCGCCAAAACAATCTTGAAAAAAGGACGACAAAGTAGGAAGATTTACGCTTCCCAATTTCAAGACTTTCAAGGCAATAATAACCAAGATAGTGTGGTATGCACAAGGATAAATGCATAGACCAATGGAATAAAACTATGTGTCTATTGTTAACTGATTTTCAACAGGGTGCCAAGACCATTCAATAAGAAATAGTCTTTTCAAGAAATGGTACTAGAACGACTGGATAGCCACATGCGAAAGAACAGTTTGGACCCTTATGCCTCACACTATAAATAAAAATGAATTCAAAATGGGTCAAAGACCTAACTGACAGGGATAAACCTTAAAATTCTCAGAACATAAGGCTAAATATTCTTGACCTTGGATTCACCAAAAGATTCTTAGAAATTACACCAAACACATGAGGAACAGAAGAAAAACTGATATGGATTTCATTAACATTAAAAACTTTTGGGCTTCAAAAGATAACATTAAGAAAGTGAAAAGACACCATACAGAATAAGAGGAAATATTTGAAAATCATATATCTGATAAGGGACTTGTATCCAGACTATATAAAGAACTTTTGTAACTCAATAATAAAATGACAAATAACCCACTCAATAATAGGCAATTTATAGGCAATAATGGACATTTCTCCATGTAAGACATACAAATGGCAAATGAACACATCAAAAAATGCCCCAACACTATTAGTCATCAGGTAACTGCAAATCAAAACTGCAATGAAAAACTATTTCACACCTAGTAGGATGTCTAGAATCAGACAGTCTGACATTACATTTTCAGACGATAGAAGATGGAAACAAGACAAGTAAAATTGCCTTTTAAGGTGAATTATTGATGGCAAATAGGAAGGAAGGTTTGGGGCCAATAGTAGGGAGAAAAGGATAATTAGCCATGTTCGTGTCTTTTCCTGGATTATTTTTGCTTTGCGTTTGCTTTGATTAATAATGTAGAAATGAGGGGTATGACCAAGATATTTAACTTTTACCAATGTACTCACAACAAAAGAATAAAAAATTTTAAGCTATATTTTTAAAATGGAATGAAGCCAGTAAATCAATCAAAAATATACAATGATTTCATTTTTTTAAGTCTTCCTCTTTCCCTAATCCTTCCCATCAAATGCTATTATTTTAAGTCTTACCTCTGTTTTTTCAGTCACCTCAGCTTCTGTCATAAGGTCTGCTAAAGCATAGGCAAACCCAAGATCTAACCTTAAATCCATTTCTTGAATCAACACTTTGAAATACCTACATTACAAAGCAGAAAACATTTTTTAAAAATAATCAATGTAACTGCATTAATAAAGTAAGATGGGAAAAAAGATACCAAATAAACATTAGAACTTTGAAACTTAGGATATTTTACATAAAATATATAAAAATATCATGGCAACATTGTTTATAATTGAAACAAGCTCAAAATTATAAAAATGGCCATAGAGAATAGATAAGTAAACTGTGACATACAGTAACACAACAGAATATTATGTATCAGTGATAATGAATAAACTATAGCTATATACAACAAAATCAATAAATAGAAAAGTTGAATAAAAAAAAAAAAATCAAGCCCCAGGAGTCTGTTTACAGCTTGAAGCATTTTTTAAAAATTTAGAACAAAATTAAAAGTAAAAAGCATAATGTTTAGGTAAACATACACAATAAAACTACATTTTAAAAAGCAAGGGAATGAAGATAGTTTATCTTAGTGATAAGGTAGAAGAAACATGATAGGCATTAGCACATAGATGGATATTTCTGTTTATGTTCTATTCCCTGGAATGGGTAGTGAGTTAAAATGAAAATATTATTTTCTTCTTTTTTCTAAAACAATATATGATCATTTTAGACAATTTAAAAGGGAGAACAACTACACATAAAAGAGAATAATACCTCAAATTCAGAAACTATTGTAAATACCTAGGTGTACTTCATCCAGAACCACCTGATTTCCCAAGATTATGAAACTGATATATTTTTGACCTTTATAATTTTGTATTTTATGCTTAAATCTCAATTTATCTGAAATTTATTTTTTAAAAATACAAATAATTTATATATTTAAATCAAAACATTAAATAAACATACAAGAAATGTATTAAGACACTTACTTAATACGTGATATCTGGGAATGTCCTGCAGATCTCATGACAATACTGACATCTGTAAAGGGCTTTGGTGCTGTTAAAGTTATAAATATAATTATTCCCATGATGCTTTAAGCAAAAGATAAGCATTTTCTTGTAATTTAATATACATCACAATGGGTAATTAAATCATTTACTAAATCATGAGCATCAATTAAAAAGTAGTAAAGTTGGCAAGATCTATTACAATCTTAATTTCAGACTCCAGGGCTGTTCTTTTTAATTATCTACAGTTGTTCTAAGGATAACTTATCCCATAAATTAGTGATTTTAAACTAGAAGGATGCATTAAAATCATCAGGGAAACTCTGTGAAAACAGATTCTGAAGACTTGTGCCAGACCTAAAGGAGGAGGGGCTTAAGCATATATACTGGTCAAAGAGCTTTCAAGCAGATTATAAAGAATACCACCGCCCAAGACAGTTTAGAGGCAGTGGTGTGGGAGTGGGGTACAACTGCACAAGGGGAGAAGGAAGTGAAGTAGGGTAGTGAGGAGAGAAAATAAAGTGGGGGGAGGAGGTACAGGCAAGAAAGAAGAAAGGGAAAAAATGGGAAGAAGAAAGAACTTGTTGGTTATTCTTATCTATAGAATATAAGACAGTTTTTGCTGTTAGAAAACACTTTGAATTTGAACTTCCTTACTATTTATTCAAAGGTCCTAATGGTTTTTAAATCACAGGTTTACAGTTTAGAAATCTGTTTCTTAAATTACTATTTCTAAAAATCTAAATATATGTTTTTAATTGATCTTTTCTTCAGGATTCATTCACTTCAAGTATTTTTGAAGTGAGCTGCATACAGTACTTGGTCTTTTCTCAAGCAGTTTAATTTTCCAATCATCTTGTAGAAATTAAAGCTGAGAATGATTTCATTTTGTATTTATAGTAAAATGAACCAAATGGCTAATACAACTGTTTTAATGGCAAACTAAAAATAAAAACAAACCTGAATCCATGGAGACCGTCTTTGGAGGTTTAATAGGATAAAACACAAATGGAAATACAGCACCATGTATCTGATTTTGGATCTAAGAAAATAAAAAACAAGTCAGTATATTAGTAGGTCATTTATACAACCTGACTAGAATAACAGGATTTAAGAAATAGAAGGAATCAAAAAGTCTAGCCCAACAGTGAAACTGAAGTACTAAAAACAGACCATAGGAATACATCTGTTTTCTTATATGCTCCTTTAGCATAAAATTTTGCCTATATTTTCAGAACGACTTACCTGTATTCTGTAAATTTGAATTCTAAATGATGATTGATGTGCAGATGTGCTATATTCCACCTTTAATGCTGGAAGATAATTTCTTCGTATAGCTGTTATATTTGGTTGCAGAATTTTCATGTTATTACCATTAGGTGTTAGGCGAACCTGTAAAATATGCCCCCCCAACACAAAAAAATTTCTTTCTATCTACAATTGATTAGAATTAGAAATTTATACCAAAAAACTTTAAGAAAATACTAATTAAAAGCATAGCCTAAATATTTGATTACATTTAGACTTAGATCTTTATAATCCATATCCATAAAATTCACATAAATATTTATATACTCTTTATAGATTGGCTATATCAGTTTTTACATAAATTTACTATAATAAAATCAAAGAAAAATAACAATATTTTAAAGAAAGTATATAAAAATAAACAAAAAATTTTTTGTTTCTTGTTAACCCAAACAACAAATTAATATCTAGCATCTTAAGAGAAAGTTTGATTTCTTAATACAGATAACCACCTCTTTAAAATATAATATTTTATACGAAGTATGTATAGTAGGATTAATTATATTCAATTTGTTTTCTAAGGAAGCCAGATTTTCCTTAAAATTAACTAGTGATTCTGAACTACAACAAATAAAAATTTAAACATCACATCAGTACTTAAAAATATTACCGGAATGTTAGTGTCCAACTCAATAACCTTATCTTCTGCAGGTGAAGATTCAATATATTCCTTAAATTCTTTCTCTAACTTCTCAGTGTGCTTTAAACTCATTGGCTTCCATCTTGACTTCTTCTTGGGCTTTGTCTCCCAAACCACATCAGAACTTATATATATGAAAGAAAATCGTAGTATTAATTTATCAACACTTTTAATTGATTTATTATATAAATTAGAAAAACTTCAGGAAAATTTTACAACAGTCTCAGTTACAAGTAAGCATATAGTAAGTTTAAAAGAATGAATTAATTCAACTAATACTTAATAAAGTCCTATTCAGGTACTATTCTAGGTGTTAGGGCCATATCAGTGAATATCTCTGCTGTTCTAGAGCTTCATTTTAGTTGGGAAGTAATAAACAACAAATAGTAAAAAAAATAAATTAGTAAATTTTAAGATATGGAAGGTGAAAATGCTTTTGAAAGAAGAAAAAGTAGACAGGGTAGAGGGACCTGGAGAACTGGAATATGCAAAGTGGTGGGGGCTGTAATATTAAAATAGAGTGGGCAACAGGGTGCTCATAGAGGTGAGATTTTAGCCACCTTAAAGGAGGTGAGAATTATCTAGCAGACAAGAGGAGAAGAACATTTCAAATAGAGGGATTGGCTACAGCAAAGATCCTAAAGCAAGAGCACATGTATAGTATATGAGGAAGTGTAAGGAGGCTGGCATGGAAGGAACACATTCAAAGTAGATGAAGTAAGACATATGTTAGGAAGTCAAATAATGTAAAGCCTCGTTGGTCATTGTAAATGCTCTGAGGTTTATTCTGAATAAGATGAAGAACCACTGAATGGTTGTAAAAAGACTATAACTATTGATTTGACTTACACTTTGTTAAGAATACATTGTTTATTGGGGTAGGATGAAAGAAAAATGGGTCAAAGCAAAAAAAGGGAAACTTGTTAGGAATTTATTGCAGTGAGCCAGCTGAGAAATGGTGACGGCTCTGATGAGGGTTTTAACAGTTAGATAATAAAAAGTAGTCAGGACTGGACATGGTGGCTCACACCTGTAATCCCAGCACTTTGGAAGGCTGAGGATGGAGGATTGCTTGAGGCCAGGACTTTGGTATCAGCCGGAGCGACATAGCAAGACCCCGTCTCTACAAAACAATTTTTAAAAATTAGCCAGGTCTGGTAATGTTCACCTGTAGTTCTAGCTACTTGGGAGGCTGAGACATGAGGATCCAGGAGTTAGACATGAGTCCAGGAGTTAGAGGCTGCAGTGAGCTATGATCATGCTATTGCACTCTAGCCTGGGAAACAAAGCGAGATCCTGTCATTAAAAAAAAAAAAAAAAAAGTGGCCAGAATCTATGTGCATTTTGAAGGAAGAGCCAGCACAGCACTTTTTGATGGATTAGATGTGGTGTGCAAGATAAAGAGAGAAATCAAAGAGTATTCTAGGGTTTTTGGCCTGTGCAACTAGAAGTTAGTTGTGATTAACTCTGAAGGGAATGGAGGTTTTGGAAGAATGAAGAAATCAAAAGTTTGGTGTCATACATATGAAGTTTAAGAAGTCTCTTAAATATCTGAGCAAAGATTTTGCAAAGGCAGTTGGATACGCAAGTCTGGAGTTCAGATGACAGGTATGGTGGAAGATATATAATTAATATTTAGAGAGAAATTTTTGGCATATATGTAGTATTTGAAATCATTAAACTGAAATAGAAGAGGACTAAGGTCTAAGTGTCTCAAGGCATTAAATATAAGCAGTTGAAATTAGACAAGGAAACAATAAATGAGACTGAGAGTGTTGGGATAGGAAGAAAAACCAGGATAGAGAGGTATTCTGGAAGTCAAGTGAAAGAAACTATATCCAGGAGAGATCTGTGTTAAATGTTTCAAAGTAAAGTGAGGACTGATAATTCTACACTGGATCTGGCATTACAGAGGTCACTGGTAATCATGACAAGACCAGATTCAGAGTGTGCTGAAAGCAAAACCCTGTTTGGAGTGGTTAAAGAAACAATGGATGAAAAAGAACTGGAGAATAGCTAATATGTTATATTCTTTTGACATACACAAGATGTTTGAGGAGTGTGGCTATAAAGGGAAATGAAGACCCAGTAGGCAGCAAGGAAAGTAGGCTCAAGAGAATTAAAGTTGAGAGACGTAACACTGAGGGGAAGAATCCAGTAGGGAGCCAAAAGCTGTTAACTTAGGTACGTGGAAGAAGAGGATTGCTGGACCAATGTCCTCAAGTAGGTAAGAGGAAATAAAATGTAGTGCAAAAGTCAGAAAACTGTTTAATAGGAGCACATGTAAGATATATCTACTGCAACTGTGGGGAAGTATGTCAGTATAGCATGGAGGTGGCAAATGTTGGTAGGTAGGAAGCTGTGATATTGAGGAGTGAGATGGCTCTGTAGAAGTTTGTTTTTGATGGCTTTAATTTTCTTAGTAAAATGGGATGTAAGGTAGTGAGTGAGCTGAGAGAGAGAATGGGGGTTTGAGGAGACACAGTGCAAAATAGTAATCTAGAAGAGTGTCAGTGGAAAAAACCTTATTGTACTGAAACTAAAAGGCTGAAAGACTTAAATACAGAATAAAAAAATCGATCTACATTCTGAAATTACTTTATTATTTTAAGTATTTAAGTTGCTTAAGTATCCTATTTATTTATTCTTTATAAAATTTATATTCACTTAATAGAAAGTTAGAGACCGGGCTTTGCGTTAACATCATTTAGCATAGGAGATAATATATAATAGGTTGAATAGGCTTAAAATCTGTTGTCTATTTTTTTCTTATTTAAACAAAAACTTATCTTTTTGGGGAACAATACAAATTTCTAAGAAAATAGATTTTAATATTCCTTTTAAAATGTGTTAATTTCATTCAATGAGAGGTCAAGGATATATAGATTAATGTACACAGAAAACTAAATTTAAATCTGTATCATATATCTTTAATATATATATATTCAAGAGTTTGATTTCAAGTAAAGAATTAAAACTACAATATACTGGTCATATAGACTGGGAGAAATGTTCTCGCATTAGGCACTAATACACATGAATTAATTTCAATTTAAGTGTTTATGAATAGGAATAACAAGGGCATAAGGGAGAGATATCTTATATGGGGAATGATAAATACAGTATTACCTTATTAGAATCTGAAAGTGCCAAGGTCAAATCAGAAAGTGATTATCTTTACTTTAATCTTCCAACAACTATGGAGAATCTATAGTAATATCCTGCACTGTGTTAGATGGTAATGGACAATTAAATATATTTTATGATGTGCCAAATAAAGTATACTTTTTTTTTTTTTTTTTTTTTTGAGACAGAGTCTCGCTTTGTTGCCCAGGCTAGAGTGAGTGCCGTGGCGTCAGCCTAGCTCACAGCAACCTCAAACTCCTGGGCTCAAGTGATCCTTCTGCCTCAGCCTCCCGGGTAGCTGGGACTACAGGCATGCGCCACCATGCCCGGCTAATTTTTTATATATATATCAGTTGGCCAATTAATTTCTTTCTATTTATAGTAGAGACGGGGTCTCGCTCTTGCTCAGGCTGGTTTTGAACTCCTGACCTTGAGCAATCCGCCCGCCTCGGCCTCCCAAGAGCTAGGATTACAGGCGTGAGCCACAGCGCCCGGCCTAAAGTATACTTTTGATAAGTTGAATAAATATAAATTCTTAGAGAGGTAGGAGGATTAACATAGTAAGGGATTCATAAATTTGATTTTTGACATATCTTATTTCAAAAGACAAAAAATATCTCAAACCCATTTTTAAAATAGCATTACCTTAGTATCAATGAATAGTCAAAGCACAAAAATTTAAACTAAATCATTTTAGATTTTACAATCATTTCTTAATGATTAAAAACTGATGATTTAAATTTATTCACAATTTAATGCATCTAACCTTGTAATGCCTATATAGGCTACTTCTTGCTTTGTGTAATTGTTGACAAGAGAAATTCCAACGTCTTGTAACGCCAATGCAATTTCTTGCTCTGCTAACTCTGCTTTCTCACTTTCATATGTTACTTTAAATACCCTTGGATCTTCAGTGAATAAAATAATGCGCTGTAAGCCTTCAAAGAATGAGACTAAATAAATTGTCTTTTTCCCCAAATCTATAGGTGTCATCATATCCTAAAACAAAATTACCAAAAAAAAAAAAAAAATCAGAGTTTGGTCGCAAACAACATGAAATATAAATTCCACACTTTAAAAGGAGAATATTAATGGCACCTACTTCATAGGGTTAGTGGCAAATAAATGAATTAATATTTGTATAATACTTAGAAATTTATGTTATTGAAATCATTTGATGTTTTCTAATGCCATTACTATTATAAAGTTAATACTGATCAGGAAGACTAGTCAATTGTTTACTTCTTTTAACATTTTAATAAAATCTAATTAAACTGTCTTCCTTTGTGGGCTTATCAGTTGGTAACACAAAGCATTTTTCTGCTTTATTCTAAGACTACAACAATGTGGCAAGTGTTAAAATTGTTTTAGTCTGAAATCTGTATTTCCTTACAGAGCTGAATCAAATAGGAAAAAAAAAATCAGATATCTCAGTTGCATGTTCTACAAGACATGGATATTCATCATGGAGTTAATTTTGTAGGAAGCTCTTATATAACATTGTGCTGCTATCAGGATCTTGAGGTTCAATGGCAAGATAAATATAGAAAATTCTAATAATTAATAGTTAGCCATGAATTTCTAGTTAATGAATATTCTGATTAATAGGAAATTTTAATATATATAGTAAATATTCATGTTACAATACATAGAAATTAAAAATTGGAGTTGTTACCATAAAATCATTATCTAGGAATACTCACGTTACTTATAATACTTTCTAAAATAAAATATATAGCACTAAAACTATATTGAGGAAGAAGAAAACTAACTTATTTCTAAATAATTCTGAAGTTCTCCCAATATCTTACAATGAATGCCCTATTTATCTTTATAAACTTCAAACTGTTACTATGATATAAATATGCAAAAGTACTAATCAATAGATCAGATGCATAAGATTTTTATATTAAAATACAATTTTTTCCTGAATAAATCTAATAATCATGAATAATAAAAAGGCCAATTAAAGGTAACCCCTTTAAATACAATTTTAAAAAAGAATCCACCTATAGAGCAACAGTAGAAGACAATGAAAAAATATTATCAATATGTTAACAGAAAATATTAATAACTCTGGACCCAGAATTCTTTACTCACCAAAAATATTTCATTGAAAAAAAGCATGCAAAATAGAGATGTCTATAGAAGAATAAAAACTATCAAAGCTCACCATCAACAGAGACTTACATAAGGAAATTCTACGGAAGAAATTAACCAGTGGCAAAAAGAAAGTGATCCAAGATGAATGTCTGAAGCAAACAGAACATTATAGAGAGTCTTAAATTATCTCTCAAAATTTTCATATAACACATACAGCACAGTCAAAAATAAATATGCATAAACAAGAACAGATATAAGGGAAAACTAAGAAAAAAAGAGAAAATATTAAAATATACACCAGAGATTTAAATATTGGAGTTGTCAGGTAGGTGTTAAAGTAGCTATAGTTAATACATTCAAGGAATTACATGACAAGATAGAGAATTTTGGAACAAAACAATTTCTAGAATAGAAATCCTACAACTGATAATTTTAGGAACTGAAATTAAGAACTCAATGGACAAGTTTAAGACCAGATCAGACACAGCAAGAGAAGTATAGTGGAGGACAGATCAGAAGAAAATATCTGTACTGAAGGATGAAGAGAAAAGGATGAAGCAATATACTAAAATCACATAAATGTCATAAGGAACATGGTGCAAAGATCTAACATTTATGTAATCGTGCAGTCCTAAAGTAAAGAGGAAAATCCAAGCACAAACCATGTTTGAAGATATAATTCCTGAGAAATTTCCAAACCAGACAAAAGACCTCAAAGTTACTATTTTTGGAAGCATAACAAATCAGGATAAATACAGAGAACACCATACCTAAGAATATCATAGTAAAATAGCTGAAAAGAAATGAAAATAAAGAAATCATGAAAGACATTAGAGGAAAAAAAAAAATAAAAGAAGTGCCAACCCTGACCTGAAATTTGACATACCATACCTTAAGCAAAAATACCTTACCAAAAAAAAAAAATTCAAAGAGAATTTTTCAGCTGTAAATTCATACTAGAAAAATACTAAAGAGAAGAAAAAATTAACCCATGTGGAAACATGAATATACAGGAAGGAATGAAAAGCAGCAAAAAAGAAACACATGGCTGAATTTAAATGGAATATTAATTATAGAAAACAATAATGGTATAGGATTTAGTATCTATTTAGAAATAAAATACACAATAATATATTAGATGGAAGAGGGTAAATGGAATTAAAGAGGTCTAAAAAGCCTTTACATTACTGAGAAAGTGGTACAAGTGGTAATTTACTGCAGGTTTTAATAAGTCAAGAATGCATGTTGTAATATGGTAGGAAGCCATAGTTACAGGCTTCTCTTAGTATGATGATGCATGTATGTGTCTTGAAAAAAGCCCACAAGCTATGCTCACAGGTTTGGTATTGTGGAGTAGAGATTTCTAAGTAAGGGTTGCTTCTACCACAACCAAGTGACTCTTGTTCCTTACACAAAATCTGTCATTTGCAGACCAAAGAGAACACCTCCTAAAGTGCGATAGGATTTGTCATAAGAACTTCCACCCAAGAGGAATGCCTGATGCTCCCTGCTAGCATGGCTAGCATGCTGTTGCTTGGCCCGTCTCTTCCTGAATAGGCAGGTACAAAGCGTGGCCTATGGTAGTTTTATAAGTCTGAATGTTTAGGCCTAAAAAGATACTGTGGTGGACACTGTAATATTAAATACCGATAAAAGGATCAACCTACCAGGAGGATACAATAATTCTAAATTTTTACCCACCTAATCATATAGCTTCAAAAAGTATAAAACCCAAAATTAAAACAAAAAGGAGAAAGGTATAAATCTATATTGAGAGATTTTTAACACATCTGTCACAGTAATTAATAAGCAAACCAAAAAATTACTATGACAGGAGACTTAAACAACACACTAACATGAACAAACTCACACACAGAGAACATTGTTACTAAAAACTATACAATATATATTCTTTTCACATACGAATAAAAAACTTACTAAAACTGACCACATGCTAGCCCACAAAGTCAATCTCAATAAATTTCAAAAGACTGAATCAGAAGTATGAACGTTCTCAGATCACAGTGGAATTAAACTAGAAATCGACAAAGATAACTATAAAATTCCCATATTTTTAAAAAGTAATAAGCAATAACCTATTAAACCAAAACATAAGAAATAATGATGAAAATTAGAAAGTATTTTGAACTTAAGGACAATAAATATACAACATAGCAAAGTTGTGGGATAAAACATATTGTTTTAGAGGAAAATTTGTGACTTTAAATGACTTCAAACAAGAAGTGAAGAAAATGTGAAAAATGATAAGTATCTGCTATGAACTGAACTGGCTCTTAAAATATATGCTGCATCCCCAATCCCCAATGTGACTGTATTTGAAGATGGAGTCTTTATCGAGGTAATTATGGTTACATAAGGTCACAAGGGTAGAGCTCTGATCCAACAAGATTAATGTCCTTAGGAATACCAGAGAGCTTGTGCTCCCTGTCCCCTCATGCCAGGTGAGGACACAGAAAGAAGATAGTCATCTGCAAGCTAGAATCTGACCATGATCTAGCTCCTTATGATCTCAGACTTTCAGACTCCACCCTGATCGCAGACTTTCAGTCTCCAAAACTCTTGAGAAATAAATTTCTGTTGTTTTAGCCACCGAGTTCATGGTATTTTGTTATGGCTGCCTAAACAGGCTAATAACAGTGTCCTCAAGAGTTTAGGAAAAAATATTATCAAATTAAACCCAAAGAAATATGAAATAAAAGAGTATAATATAGATTAGAGCAGAAACTGATGAAACTGAAAACACATGTATAAATGATATCATCAAAAGAACAAAACAGGCTGGGCATGGTAGCTCATGCCTGTAATTTCCAGCACTTTGGCAAACCAAAGTGGGAGGACTGCTTGAGGGCAGGAGTTTGAAGTTGCAGTGAGCTACGCTGATACCACTGTACTCTAGCCTGGAAGACAGAGTGAGACTTTGTCTCAAAGAAAAAGAAAGCAAAACAATAGTTCTTCTGAAAAACAAAAATAAAAAACCATAACCTTCCTACAAATACAAAAACAGGCTAAGATGGCTTGGCTTCATTGGTGAATTCTAACAAGCTTTCACAGAAGAAACCATATTAATCTTATATAAACTCTTCCACAAAATGGGAAAATTGTAAATATTTCCCAACATTTTTAAGAAGTCAGCATTACCATGATATAAAAACCTAGAAAGGACATTACAAGGTAGGAAAATTACAGGCCAATTTCTCTGATAAGTATACAAGCAAAGGTCTTAAAACATTAGCAAGTCAATTCCAGAAATGAGAAGTTAGCTTAATATATAAAAATCAATCATGTAATTCATCTTAAGATAAAGTTCAAAATTATATAATCATTTTCAACAGATAAAAATAAAAAGCATTTGATAAAAATTCAACACTCATTCATTTATAGACATACACACACATGTTTTAACAAACTAGGAATAACAGCAACTTCTTTAATTTGATACAGGGTATTTATTTAAAAAACAAACAGCCAAAAAAACACTTAGAGCAAAGATATACTAATGATAAAATGTTCAATTTCCCCTCTATAATGAGAGGAAGAAATAATAACTAGTGGTAAGAAATAGGAAGAAATAATAACTAGTGGTAAGAAAAAAGACATTAGAATAGGGGTCAAACTAACATGAGTTTTGAAGGACAAAAAATTTTAATGAAACCACTTTCTGAAAGTTATTTACAATATTACCAGAAAATGTTTATACATAACTTTATCATCATAGTTTGTCACCCAGAAATAAATTCTTTTTAGTTAACTCAGTGGATCCTTAAATGTTCCTTATAAGAAACTAGTCTACCTAATACAATTGTGTAGAGAATATATGTTTATCATGTGAATGCTGAAAGCACTTCTCTAAGCACAGGTTTAACCTTTACAACATAGTAGAAGCAAATAATGAGTAGTAAGACTACTAGTTTTTAACACTTTTTTTTGTTAAGGCTTGAATACTGCTTCTAAAGTTTTTTGGTAGTTTTTTAGAAGTGTAGCCACAAAACAAACAGTCCTTAAAATTAGGAAGGCTGAAAACAAACACAAAAACAAAACAAAACAAAAGGCTGCTGCGAACACCATATAATCTACCAAATACTTACATCCTTTTGTGTTACTTCACCTTGGCTTTTTCCACATTTCCACTTTAGCCTTCTAGAGCCCACTGGATCAGCCCATGTATAAAATACTGCTTTTCCAGGAGGGAGGGAATCTTCTATTTCACTGAGAGAACTGACATAAGTAGACAAATATGCATTAAATTAAATGCCAGTACATGAGTATACAGAAAATCCAAAATAATGCTTCATTAATTCTTAGTCGATTAATTGAATGATAGTTCTGATTAAAACTACACTGAAATTTTTTCTTTATACAATTCCCTAATGAATACTTTTCATTATATTCCTACTTGGAAAATATTTGTTCCACTTAGGAAATAAAGGTCTACAAAGTCTTTAAACATACTGTCAATTTTTTAATATAAATTAATTATGGAAAAATTATTCCATTTACTTTATCTTATCTACACTAATTCTAAGAGAATTTAATTGATAACTCTTTCCTAAGTATTGATCTCACTATAGCAAAATCATAGCTCAATTATTTTTGAAATTCACAACACATGGAATACAAATCTAAGAAATCCAATGGACTAACAGAAAGAGTCTCAGAAAGAAAAAAAAAAACATTAAAAAATTATAAACCAAAGAAATAATAAAATATAGCTTTTTTGACCTGAAAAAGGAGCTTACCCTGCAGACTAAAAGACTTTACTGAGTATCAGACAACATTAATAAAGCAGAATATAATCAGAGACACATTTTTATAAGAAAACTGAGGGGAAAAAACCCATAAACATCTAAGAAAATCATAGTTACTCACAAAGTAGTAAAAATGCTAGTCTCACACTTTCTATTATATTGAATGTCAAAAAAAACACAACCCCATAGCACACAGTGTCTACACGACTTTGAGAAAAAAGGTTATCACGTAAAGTAGTGATTCCCAACCTTCTGACACCAGGGACCAGTTTCATGGAAGACAATTTTACCACAGATCAGGCAGGGGTGGCTAAGGGATGGTTTGGGGATGATTCAAGCACATTACATTTATTGTGCAGTCAAATCTCTCTGCTAATGAGAATCTGTATTTGCAGCCACTGCCCAGAGCTAGCATCACCACCTCCGATCAGCAGGCATTAGATTCTCATAAGGAGCAAGCAACCTAGACCCCTCACATACACAGTTTATAGCAGGATTTGCTCCTAGGAGAATCTAATGCTGTCACTGATCTGACAGGAGGCAGAGCTTATACGGTGATGCCAGTGATGGGGAGCAGCTGTAAATACAGATGAAGCTTCACTCACTTGACAACTGCTCACCTCCTGCTGTAACCCTGGTTTCCAAAAGGCCACAGACTGGTCCTGGGCCATGGCCCGTGGTTTGGAGACCACAGACTTAAAGTTTTATGTCAAGTTGTCATAAATTTGTAAGAGTAAGACATTTCAAAGAAGCAACAGAATTACAGATTATTCAGAAACCCTTATTGAAAAAAACAACAGAATTTTTCCACCCACGTTAGAGATAACTCAAAATAATATCTTAAGAACTAGGAGGTAGAAATATTGAAGGACCAGTGGTGAACAACTAAACCAGTAAAGTAAATTTTTTTTGCTAATATAAATCAATGCAAATGCCAAAAGAGCCTTTAGTAAAATAATACATATTTTGAAAAAAATAATCATTTTATATTAATCTGTACAAAAAATCCAAATTATATTCACAAGGAAGTAGAAATTTGGAAAGAAGCTGAAGAAAATATAAAAGCATTCCAAATTTTTTATGGATAAGTTGGCAGATACTATTTAACTCTTAAAATTGATTTAAAATGCGTCGATTTTTCCAGAACAAAAATGTAATTATCTAGAACCGAAAAAGGATGTGTATTTTTCAAAAAATATCATTAGAAGAAAATAATTTATGTTGCAAAAAATAATGGTAAGGAATCATGAATTAGTTATTACAATGTGTTAGAGGCAAGGACCCTCAAAGACCCTCAACTCCCCTATGACTTGTCCTACGCACGGACTTCGCCCTGGAAAATTCCAGCTATAGCTCCGAGAAGAACGCAGTCCATGACGTGCTGACCACGGAATGCTCCAGGATGTGTTGACTGCAAATGTTCCGGTTGGAAATGAGTAATCAGTCAAAAACAGGATACTGATAAGACACTGATTAGGGCTAATCAACCCAGACCCAAGCCTCATCGTCACCACTCTATTTTTTGTTTTGACTTCCTTGTTTTTGTATGCTTATAAAACCTACTAAAAATCTAAGTAAAGCAGACCTTGACAACCATTTGCTTGGTCTCGTTTCTTTCTCTCGCTCATCTCTTTCAGGCACGGTCCCCCTCGCCCCCGCGAGTAACAGAAGGTCCCGCGGGCCGGGACAACAATGATTACAAATGAACTAAAGATTCTTATTAAAAGATAAATAGATTCAAAATTATAAAGTTGGAAACAATCAAAATTCAACAATAAAGTATTATTTAATTGTTGTGTTTATAAATGATAGAATATCATACATTCATTAAAAATTATGATTTGAAGCACATTTATATGCTCACAATAGCTGTTAAAAATGAGAGACACACAAGGAGGAAGGAAGGAGGGAAAGATGGAAGGGAGGGAGGGAGAAAAGGAGGAAAGGAAAAGAAAAGCAATGCACCAAAATGTTGACATTATTGGGATTACAGCAAGTATAGTTCTTTTTTACAATTTTTTTATAGAATTTAAAAAAGTAATTAACAACTATTATTTTTATATGTAGGAAATAACTAAGATCTGAATTTTTAAAAACCCAAAGAAAGGGAAAGTGGAAGAGAAAAAATGCATACTCCTAATTTTTCCATTAAAAATACAAATTTTAATCTGTTTAATTCACCACAGAATATTCCTTATGCAAATATTTATTGGGCTATCTTTGATAGGCAATGGAAATTCAATGAAAAGGAAAACTAACCACAGTTCTCAAAATATAACTATGTATGTGTATATGTCTTACACTCACAAGAAAATGACAACACAATGTGACAAATGTTATAATGTACATATGCAAGGGTGCCATCAAAAACTAGGTATATAGATTAAGGTGGCAAGGGAAGGCATCACATAGAAGTGGTGTTTTACTAACAGAAAGGAACACCTATACAGTAAAAAACATATAGAAAAACCCAGATCATTCAGGAAACAAAAAACTACAGTTTGTCTTAAGCATAGGGTAAGAATTAGGCTATAGAAACATAAATGTTTACCAAGGTAGCCCAGCAACATATTTTAAAAGAAATGGGAAAAACTGAAAAACTTTAAACAAGAGAAGATATGATCATATTTAGTATTTTGGGGAAACTCATTCTGACAGAATATGGAGGATTTATTAGAGATAAAACAAAAGTCTAGTCACAAGAAATGTTGGGAGCCTGAACTAGGATAATTACAGGAGAGATTAGACAAGAGGAGATTTATTAAAAAATTAGAGTTTAACTAATTGAATGGCGTAGTGAGGCAGGAGAAATCTAGGATGACAGGGGTGAATAACACTGACACTCAATGAGAGAAGGATAACAAAAGAGAAGATTTTTGTGGTGCAAATGATGAGGTAAGTTTTTTTTTTGAGACAGGGTCTCACTCTGTTGTCCAGGCTAGAGTGCCATGGCGTCAGCCTAGATCACAGCAACTTCAAACTCCTGGGCTCAAGTGATCTTCCTGCCTCAGCCTCCTGAGTAGCTGGGACTACAGGAATGAGCCACCATGCCTGGCTAATTTTTTCTATGTTTTTAGTTGGCCAATTAATTTCTTTTTATTTTTAGTAGAGATGGGGTCTCGCTCTTGCTCAGGCTCATTTCAAACTCCTGACCTTGAGTGATCCTCCTGCCTCGGCTTCCCAGAGTGCTAGGATTATAGGCATGAGCCACCTGGCCAATGAGGAGAGTTTTGAATCATTTTATGGTCTTACATGATGTTTACGAGGAGGAAAGAAACAGAAAGTCAAGAAAAGTCTATGCCGCAATAAAGATTTGGAGTTGATTGCCACATGGGAAGTAACTAATGTATTTACTGGTATGAATTAGATTATATAAGAATATGAACAGAACAGGACTAGAAACATCTCCCTATATTTAATATTTTATGACAGGTGGAAGAAAGAGCCTATGAAAGAGATAAACAGCAGCAACCCTCCAACCCAACTATGGATTCAATACTCCTTTTTGTTTTTCTTTTTTTTTTTTTTTTTTTGAGACAGAGTCTCACTTTGTTGCCCAGGCTAGAGTGAGTGCCATGGCATCAGAGTAGCTCACAGCAACCTTAAACTCCTGGGCTCAAGCGATCCTACTGCCTCAGCCTCCCGAGTAGCTGGGACTATAGGCATGCGCCACTATGCCCAGCTAATTTTTTCTATATATATTAGTTGGCCAATTAATTTCTTTCTATTTATAGTAGAGACGGGGTCTCGCTCTTGCTCAGGTTGGTTTCAAACTCCTGACCGCAAGCAATCCGCCCGCCTCAGCCTCCCAGAGTGCTAGGATTACAGGCATGAACCACCGCGCCCGGCCTCAATACTCCTTTAAACCAAAGTTTCAAGATCTTGATTTAATAACTACTTCTTCAGACAATTCTAAATCCAACTCTAATGTTCAGTTTTCCTGATTGTTAATGTTATAAATTTCCATTAGGATCATAATTTTTTTAAGTTTCAAAATTTCAACACAAGATCACATTCTATTATCTCCCTTATCACTTTCTTTTACAATTATAACAATGCAGTATATAAGATTTTCTAAACAGTTCATATCTGCATTATATCATGAAAATAATTACAAGGTCAAGGCCAAAGAGAAGATTAAGAGATCTCTAGTACAGCCTTAGCCAATCTCAGTAAGATTTGTCAGAGAAGCTAGTTATAATGCTATGCTTAGAATATAAAGAATTAACTTAGCTCCTAAGTGTCTAAAAAGTTACCAGTTATATATACCATTCTTGAAACATCTGAGAAAATAGTCACTCAAATCATTTTCTGTAGATCTTAACTCTGAATACTGGTTGGGAAAAGCTATTTGAAGTACACGGGTTGAAGAGGAAATGAGAAATCATTTCTATTTGCTTTTTTGCTATGATCTGACTGTGTCTCCCTACAATTCATATACTGAAACTTAATCACCAATATGATATTATTAAGAGAGAGGCCTGAAAGAAGTGATTAAGTTAAGAGTGCAGAGCCCTTATGGATGGGATTAGTTTTTTAGTCTTATAAAAGAGGTTGACGGGAGCTGCCTTGACCCTTGCCAAGTGCAGATGCAGAAAGAGGTGCCATCTATGAAGCAGAATTAGCCTTCATCAGACACCGAATCTCCTGGTACCTTGATCTTTGACTTCCCAGCCTCTAGAACTGCAAGGGATAAATTTCTGTTCTTTTAAGTTACCCAGTGTAAGGAATTTTTGTTATGGCAGCCCAAATAGACCAATATACAATTTATTATTTTTATAATATGGATAATAAAAAAAAAATAGGCTTTCCTCTATCTTATCGTAAACAAATGAGAGAATGATTGGCAAGGAGGAGTTCTAGGTACTGGCTAGCCGAGCCCTGTGGTCTTTATTCAATGCCTATTTGATTTTAATCAATAATTAGAAGTTATATAGTTAACAGTGGAAGTATAAATGCACTAATAAATATTGGCCCACTGCAAACTAAAAGGTGAAAACAAATAAAGAAAGCAGACAAAAGAAATTCAAGACAGCTTGGGATCACTAAGTAGGGCATCAGAAAGTTGCACTAACTGTAGTGGCACTAAGGGGATATGGTATCAAAACAAACAGAAATAAATGATGTTTAAGAGTAGTCCTAAATCATCAAGATTTAATTATGATCTTTAAGGACATAATTCCTTTCCCAAGCACCTCAACAAAAAGAAGGTACCTATTTTTTGAAAAAAATCTGAAATTTCAGATATTTACATTATACTAAACTATGGAAAGGCTTAATTAAAAACAGACAAAATTCAGAGATTCTTAACAAACCTGACATATTCTTCACCAGATTCAACAATGATCAAGCTTTTGCCACACTTGCTTCAGCTCTTCCATTTTCTTTTTTTGAAGCATTTAAAGATAAACTGTGGATATCAAGGAAGTTTTACCCCTACATACCTCAGGATATATATTTTTTTAAAAATGAGACATTGTGTTACACAGCCACAATGCCATTATCAGTTTATATTCTTAAGAAATCACCATAAGTCAGTATCTTATCACCTAAGCTCTGCTAAAATCAGGAGTTACTGTATTTATGATTATCTTCTTACCTTTGCTTGTACTGAACAAGATCATTCTTTGTGTGATTTATTAACAAGAATGTAGCTGCTCCATCATGATAATCTGAAAATGTAATAACTGTAGAATGCTCAGCCAAATTAACTTCTGCTATAATACCTCCAAGCTAAAAGAAAAAAACATTCTTTAATGAGATCAATATTCTCAAAAATATTAATAAATTTAATAATAAAACTATTCATAACTTGGAAACTTAATTTTTTGAGATAATTGAAAACACAATTCAGAATATTATATTACATTTCTGGGAAACCATGAATCTCCATTATTATATGAAGATTAATGACATTCCAGATGTGGTACACTCTACTATTCCAGACACTACAACTAACTTTTTGTATAACAAATTACATTATATCTCTGGTACCTTCTGGTACCTTTTCCTTTTACAAAAAGAAATGTTTGTTCATTTTTGGTGAAAGGAAAAAAAATAAACAGAGGTAACTATTCAATACAAAAAAAAAAATACTAGTATTAGCTTTTCTAATGAAATATGTGGGGAAAAAAATCACTTACCTTATTATCCAGACGCAATAAAATACAATTTTCTTGCTTGTTAAAATATATCCTTTTGGGAGGATCCTCACTCCTTTCAACTTGAATAAGAAGTTTACTAGAAGCATCCTCAGGCCAAAAGGGGATACACTAAAATATATATTACATATATTTATAAAAAAACAGATTTCATCATAAATACTTATATCATTTTAATATGCCCATCAGAGTAGACTTAAATGTTTAAAAAATCTCTTTCAACACTGTTCGGTTATTGGGTTGCTTAGCTACAACAGTTGTAAACTGTCAACTTGGAAATGGGTTGTCACTTGTGAGCACTATGAGTATAAGCAGCAACAGGTTGTAAGTTGAAGAGCTATGGTAAGTAGAGTGCTGGGGAAGAAAAAGACTTTAATGTAGTCATGGTCTTATAGAGAAAGGTTGAAAAATCATAAAGAAAGCTGAGCCAAGAACTGGGAAGCAGATAATCAGTTTAAAGGGTACATTGAGTTACTAAAACTCAAAATCAGGTTTTGGGCATCATTTGGTAATTAAGCAGAAGACAAAGTGCACACAGATGGCAAGTAAGGACATGTACTAAATCTAGGGTCCTGGTCATCAAATAAAGGTAAAAAAGTAAAAGTATCCAAAGTTGAGAGTAGGAAAAGAAGCTCAGAATCTTAAGAAACAACTTAAGTTGTTTCCAGATCACTGATGTGAACTAAAATTGATGTGAACTGATTAACTAAAAGAACAATATACAGTCAAGTTACCAGAAAAAAGACTAGATTACTAACAGAAGCTGGAAACAAAAGAGAAATAAATGAGGAAGAATGGAGAACCAGCTTTGTCAGTAAACTATTATCTGCTACTCTGACACCTGGCAGCCCAGCTTTCTCCTGCTCAGCCAACCTTTTGACATTTGCTCTTTCATTTCTTCTATGTCTTTGTTCAAATGTGACCTTAGTAAGTTATGGTATTATTAATTTAATGGTTTCCTTCATACCCACTGAAAAGTAAACTACACAAAGACAGAAACTTGTGGTTTTGCTAACAGATGTGTTGCAAATCACATAAAAAGTACACAATAAATATTTCTTGAAAGAATGAACAGACTTGAAAAAAGTAGAACTTTGGGAAATGAGAAATATAATTATTCAAATAAACCCAGTTAAGGTTTAAATATCAGTTTAGACATAGTAAAAGTAAAAAAAATTTTTAAAATATATGTAGAATTTATCCAGAACACAGCAAAGAGAGTTAAACAGATAGAAGACATAAAAAAGACAGTACAAGACATGAAGTACAGAATATGAATGTCTAGCACAGGGACGGGGAACCTGTATCCTTAAGGCCACAGGTGGTGTTCTAGGTTCTACCTTTGGACTGAATCTAAATTTTACAGAACAAATCCTTTTATTTTTATTAATACATTTTTGTTTGTCTTTCGTATTTTTATTTTATTTTTTAAATGGAAGTATTTAAAATACCAACAAATAAAATAAGTTTCAATGAAATAATCCTCCCAGATTGACTGGCAGAATTAGGACATTAGTAAGCCATGAGGGCTAAATTGATGGCTTCTATGCTCATGATTTAGTTCTAACTTCCCCCACCTGACTGGTGCCCCTACTGCAGTAGGCTGGTTGGTGAGAGTTTATGGGGGTTGAGTATGCTAGTCTGTTATCAGTTTTCGACAATGGTGCATTGTGTTTCTGTTTGAAGTGACATTTGTGAATAGTTGTACAGCTCAAAAGTATTTTTTAATTCTGTCTGCTTGACAGCCCATCATGTCAAAGAAGACCAATAGAATGCTGAAGAAAATAGATTTTTTAATGAGGATTGGGAATTGCAATATTATCTTTTTTTTTGCTAAAGATAAGATGATCTGCTTGCTTTGTGATACTGCAATATCAACATTAAAGAAATTCAATGCTCATCAGCATTATCACACTCATAAGAAACACAAATATTTTAAATTAGACGGAGAGGTTCAAAAGGTTGTACTGCAGAAATTAAAAGATGAAAAGCAAAAGTGAAGAGAATTCTTTTAAGCAGCAGTAAGACCTGGAAATAATGCCACTGAAGCAACTTATAAAGTAGCTTATATAATCAGGAAAAAAGGGAAGCCATTCAGTGATGTACAAATTGTGAAAGAAGGCACTGTTGAAGTTGTAAGATGCTTAGAACCTGATAATGTTTCAAAGTACAAACAACTTCCTCTTTCAAGGAGAGCCGTAACTGATTGGCAGCATGAATTAGTCTTCAAGTTAATAGAACTTGATGAAATCTTCAAAAAGAAAACATATATCATTCAATTGCTTTGGATGAACAAATAGATACTACTGACTCAGCACAGGTTTTATACTTCATTTGGGTCATAACAGAAGATTTTCTTTGCTACAAAGGGTTACTCATTTTGGGCACTCTTGCTGAACAGAATACGGGGAATAGATATCTTCAACAACTTTCAAGATAAACATCATGAAGTTGGACTGAATTTGGTAAATTTTGTAAGTATATACAGACAGTGCACTCCATGACAGGAAAACATCAAGGGTTTATTGCACAGATAAAAAAAAAAGTATTAATAGATCCAGATGATCTCATTTCTTTTCATTGTATCTTGCATCAAGGAAATCTCTGTGCTAAAGCTACTATTTTAAGTGACACTTTGCAACAAGTTGTAAGTATTGTTAATTATATTTGTGCAAATGCAACATGGCATTGTCAGTTTCGTAACATGCTAAAGCTGAACTATGAGGTAATCAGTGTGGATTTGCCTTATCATTCTAAATTGTGTTGGCTATCCCAGGGACAGGTGTTAGCCAAACTTTTACCTCTGTGAGAAGAGATAGTTAAATTTTATGAAGAACACAATCAGCAATGTGAATTATTGAAAGAAGATTTCTACAGGAATGCAGCATTTGTATGTGATAGCATGTCAAATCAAAACGACTTGAATATTTTTTGCAATGTAAAACCAAGTATATATATTATATGTGGCAAAAATCCAGGTATTTCGAAAAAAGCTATCTTTTTTCAGAACATTTCTTCAAAAGGAAATTTTGGATGAACATTTTCCACAGTTAGCAAAGGTCACTGATGAACAGGATGATATATGCAAATCATTTTAAGAATACACAGCTATTACACCTATTAATTGGAGAACACAATGAAAGGTTCACTGACTTTGAGAATCATGACATCACACTCAGCATTTCAGCTTCACCTAAGTTGATATCACTAAGGACACTAAAGAACTACAGATAAACTGATTGAGCTCTCAGTAGATAACGTTTGTTTGTTTTTTTTTTTTTTTTAAGACTAGTCAAGTGCAGTAGTGAGGAGGGGGGAAAGTAGTAGAACAAGGAGTTCAATCTGTAACTGACTGTGAACAATCACGTGAGATAACTCACTACCTTCGGACCAGCCAAGTAGATAACGTTTTAAAGTCACTGATGTTAAGAAAGATCCAACTGAAATATGGAAAAATGCAGTGAAATACCCATGCCTTTGGCAACATGCCTGAAAAATGCTTTGGTGCTTTTCAACCACTTATTGCTCTGAATCTACATTCTCCTACCTAACCCAAATCAAGATACCCTTAAGGTTACAAATGACTGATACCCGTCTAGAAGATCAACTGAAACTGTGGACCTCCATGCTGCAAGCAAATAACTGAAATGCTTTCCAACAAAAAGCAGACACAACAAAGTCATTACAAGGTTAGTTATCTTTAAAATTAACAAATAGTTTCATTTCTTGAAATTATTAAGTACATACTAGTTAGATTTTTACAAAATAATGTACATTTTTAAGTATATCTAATTGAAGTTTCTTGAATGTGGCCTTATTTGATTACAGCTATATTAATGTGGCCTTCCAAGAAGAAAAGGTTCCCTACCTCTGGTCTAGCATATGTCCAGAAGGAAAAAAATGGAAGAATGGAGGAGAGGTAATATTTAAAAAGATGGTAGCTGCAAATTTTACAGAAAGTATAAATTCATTAAACTACAGATCTAGGAGTAAAGCATCTGAAGCAGGATAAAGTAACTATACGACTGCAGAACATCAAAGACAAAGAGAAGAAAGACCATGATGACAGCCAAAAAGAAAACAAACATCACCTCCAAAAATGACAGACTCACAGCATAATTTGTAACCAAAATGGGAGTGAGAATTCAGTGGCGGAAAATCTATGACATGTTAAGAAAAAATGTCAACTTAAAATTGATATATAGGAAAATTATAATTAAAGAAAGACTATAAAAACTTTTATAGATAAACACAAACTGATGGTATTTACTTTCAAAACTAGCTCTACAGGAAATTCTAAAGAACATACTTCAAGAATAATCCCATAAGGATTTTTTATATAGAAAAAGGAAAAATGAATAAAAATAGCAAATACTTCTCTTACAATCCTAACATTCAGAATAAATGTTCTTCGAAAGTAAAATATATTATCAACTTCAGTAAATTATTTAGAAAACTCTTATCCAAAGGTTTAATAGCTAATGCTGCCACAGAATTAAAATTTCAGATCTAAGTTATTATTGATTTCTTCAAATAACTTGAAGAAAAGTCTGGCTTAACCTACTCCCTGAAGGCATTCTTAACAGCTTCCCGGGCAGAATACATTTAATATCATTTCCTTCTTTTTGGTGCATTTATACCTTATCTAGTCTTCTATTGCTATATTTAACCAAACTGGTTAGGAATTGTTAAATGTCTACCTCCCTTATCAAGGTATGTACTCCCATATTGCAAGGTTCACTTTTTAATAATCAAATATCCAGAGCCTGGCACAAATATTCAATAAAGGGTTATGATGCTAAAACAAAATTGAGGTGAGGGAGAGTTAAAATATTACATAGTGATTTCAGGTATCTAGCTTCAAGGAGAAAACAGAATCCAAAGAGGTACATTTTTGAAATTCATCTACTTACCTGCTCCAAATCCAGAGAGAGCCATGTATCACTTCCTTCTTCAGCTACTGATATATGATACTTGCTTTTGTTTTTAATCATATAAAAAGGAGTAAATGTCACAATTCTGGTAATGTTAAAACTGCTGAGGTCTATAGTGACACCAACCTAAGGAGAAAAAAAATAACAGTTCAAAAACTGTTATACTGTCATTCTATCTTTATAAAATTTAATTAAATAGTTAATATATACACTTTAAATAAAAGTTTCTTGATGTGCACAGAATGAACTCACTTGATATTCCATTTTCAGGCCTTTACATTTAACAGCTCCATGACTACCAACAGTATCAATTGAAAACTGATCTGACAACTCACTATCAGTTACCATAAGCTGTACCTAGGAAAAAGTATTTTAAAAATATTACAATTAGGTACTTTTAAAAATTCCTAATTAAATTGACACATTTTTTTTTATTTTAAACTAAATATTGTATTGTTGATGCACTAAACCTTTACCAATATTAAATTCTAATCTTTTTAACCTCAAATATTTAACAAATATTATCTCTACCCCAAGTTTCATAACATTTTATTCTTTAAAATTCTAAAAACTAAAAAGGAGTGACAAATAACTAAAGAAAAGTGAAAGTTAGAAAAAAAATCACATACCTTATTGTTATTAAAAAAGTGATTTGGCTGAAAAGAAAATAGAACTGGTTTTTTATAATCAGGTGGATGCTTTCGATGAATTCCATCTGCTTTGTATTGTAACATTCGACCAGTTTTATTCACCATCCAATAAGGACTATGAAATGCCACAACTATCTGACCAGTATTGTAAGTCACATGGATAGCAATATCTAAATCAGTCTTTTCTATTTCTGTAACACAGGTAAAATTGATGAAACTAATGTCTTCTTGATTAGGTTTTATATCATATTCACTTTTCCAATCGTGGTTAAGATAGTCAAGTAATTTTAAATGTAGCCTGGCTTTATCCAATTGTATAGTACAAATCTGGGCTGAATGTCCTTCATTTAGAGTAAAAACTGAATTGTCAATTCCCTGTAATAAAAAATACAAAAAATTTTAAAATGTTTCAGAATAATATGCCCCCCAAATTTTATTTAATTAGTCCAAATGCTATATACACAATGGTTTGAAATACCTGTCAGAAAATGTTATAAGTGTTATATTCATAAGTTCTAATTCTGTCAACTGTGGAAACCTTTGTAAAATATTTAATCTGAGATTTGAGTTATTTTATTTGTAAAATGCTCTAAATGACTTACTTCAAAGGACGATTATAAGGATTCTATTAAACAATATAATGTGTGATTCCACTAGAAATTTTAAAACACCATAATTACTAAAACAAAAAAATCATATCCACTAATGATTTTAGTTTTGAAAACTACAAAATAATGAAAATTATAGGAGAAAACTATAAAATAAGCAATCACTACTACTTCCCATTCTTAATTTTTAACAGTCTCTGTTTATCCACTTCCAATCACTGCTTATATTACATCTTATGTAACTCTCAAAACTATTCATTTCTCTCTGCCCACACTTTTATTATCTTAGTTCATGTCATCATGACTTCTTAGTGTAAGAGTCTCCTGGCCACTCTTGTCTCCTTTAGTCTCTTCTCCATACCATAGCTAAACTGTCTTTCTAAAAACTGATTATATCCTTTGAAAACTAGCAGACAGAATGTGATAGTTAAATGCATCAGATTAAAAGTTCTATGAAAATGGAAATGTAAATAATGCATCCGAGTATCTCCCGTTTTTCTAGCATCTCTATCTTTGCTCTTCCTATAATCATAGGAATCTCTTCATCTCAGATTTTAAATTAAAGTAAAAATAATGAGTTCTTGATTCTTTACATACTAAATAATATTCCACAGAATAACAATGGTGGTCACAGTGCTAAAGTGGTAAATAAATGGCAACCATGTGTCTGTTAGGCACTGTGATAAATCATCTAATTTGATTTTTCCCTATATCTCAACTATGCAAGTTTTATTACTATTCGTATTTTTTAAACTAGGATAAAAGATTCAGAAAAGCAATAATGCCTGCTTAAGAACATACAGCTAGCTAGCAAGTGACAAAGCTGTGATGCAATCTCTAATATATCTGAGAGCAAAGTGCAAATTCTTAACTACTATGAAAATCTGTCATATGGAAAAACAGATATTTTAAAACTATAAATATCTTAACTTTTTCACCCAAAAAAAGATGCATCAGAAAAGTATAAACATATAGTAATTCCCAAAGTAAAATAAATCTATAATTAATAGATGACAATGAAGAACTACCTTCTTTCATTTGATAAGCATGGCAAATAGAATATTTACATACAATCTTAAGATGGAGAAATTCCTATGTTATAAAAACAGGAGGGAACCAGACTTAATCTGTTAAAATAAATAAGTGTGTAAGAGAAAAAAATTTTAGGCCGGGCGGGCACGGTGGCTCACGCCTGTAATCCTAGCACTTGGGGAGGCCGAGGAGGATGAATCATTCAAGGTCAGGAGTTCGAAAAATTTTATAGGGTATACAAGCCTTTAAGAAGATCAGCAATAAAGGAATATAATATAATGTAGTAGGCATTTTTGTGTGTTCAAGTCTTGTACTTGAATGTTATTTCAATACTAATTCTATACTTGTTGCAAAAGAATATCCACTCTCTTTACTAGTACTCTAATTTTTATTAGAACTAAAACACTTTTTATTGTTCAAAATGTTAAATAACTATTAAAATAAAACTACAAAATAAAATACAGGAAGGCACTAAAAAAAAATCCCACAATACCTCTGTATAATAAGCAATTTTGTAAGGAAGAAGATTTCGGAGTAGGATAGGTGGCCATAAATGTATTATGTATGGTAAGTCCCAGCCATCTTCTGAATACACTGATAGAGATGTTAAATTATCTTTTTCTGGGACAATATTAATGAGAAATGATTTCTTAGAAGGGTTTATAGATCGACATTTCTTCTTTAGAAGAGCTCCATCATTTTTTATAATTTCTTCAAAGTCAATTCCTTCACTCATTTGATAGTCCTTATCTTCTGGTTTCAGAAAAAGGAATGATCTGCATAAAAGATTAAATAATACACTTTAAAATGCTTTAAAAGAAGACATTAAATTAGATGAACTTATATGCTTTAGAATAAAATTCCCCCCTTTTATGATACTATAATAAAGTTTTATATTTTCATATACTTTTTAGATATAGGTAAGATAGATAAATAGTTATCTTAAGTTTCTGGAAGCTAATCAAGTTACTTGGCTTTTAAGAGGAAAGTATTTTTCTTACAAACTTACTATCTTAAAAGTATATTTACAAGATAATTCGTTTCTTGTAAAAAATACATAATCATATCAGTCATATATGCAAAGCAAACCACATATAATCATCTGTGACTTGTACAGTTAACTGAAAGAAGTCGGCTTTCCTAGATATGTGGGCCTAAAAGGAATTACATGTCACAACTGAATTCATGAACTTAAAAATATTTCTACTGAAAAAATAATCACTAGCTTTCCAAAGTTAATCAAATGAAAGCTATTCAACAGATACTTAACTTTATTAAAATGTGGGCCATAGCTGCAGAGAAGTGGTTTTAAGAAAACGGTGACAAAATCATTGGGTGTCACATATGATTAGTCTTTATATTTGAATATCACATTCTTTGTTTACAATTCAGCATTTTAGAGTTAATAATTTTTTAACCTAAGCTGTGTCCAAGAATAAAAATTTAAGAAATATTTTTATTTTGTAAAACTAATTAGCCATAATTGTGACACTCTCCCTTACAGATGAATAACTGTCAAAACTATCTCCAACTCTTATTTTTGTAAGCTGTAGTCCAAAAATGATAAATACGTACTATATATTTCTGTAATGTTTCATGGCATCTTAAATTTGCTAAATGAACACAATCATCCACACCTACTTCTCTGTGTGTCCTTTTCTGGTGACTTTTAGCTACTGGTACTCTGGATTTTAAAATAAGATGAGACTCTTCCTTCTTCCCTGGCCCACACATATATTTATTTCTCAAATCAGTTATTATATTTTGCCTATTCTACTTCTATATTCTCTCTATAATTTTCATTCTCCTTTCCATTTTTACTTCCAACACTCAAAGATTAAAAACTTGTTTTTCTTCAAATTAAATTAATGATGATACACTCATCCAGTTACCAAAACATGTATTAGATTCATTATGTACCAATGAGAAGGCAAATCTGAAAATACACGAGTAAGTAAGATATTTTTTACTTTCAAGGAGATCACAACCAGATGGGAAATGTAATGTTAAGAGATAACTATTGTATTGTGAAAGGTAATCAAAATCCACATGTATAAAGTAGGCTGAGGGCATGAAAGTGTGATTAGCTCTTTCTAGACAGACCACAGGCTGTTTTACAGTGGTGATAATTTTCCCAAAAAGCTGTGTTCTGCAGAGAAGGCTTGAGTTAAGAAATATAAAAGGTTAAAGGAAAGTTCAAGTAATGAATGAAGACAAAGAAAAGAAAGATAACCAATGGCAAGAGGTTCTAAATGAGAGGAGATGGTAGGACACATGATCTTAGAAGAAAGTCAAATATCCTGAGATAATTTTAATTTTTTCTTACAATACTTTATAACAAGTTTTACCTAATTAAATATTTAAGATTAATGTAGTACATATTTCTAGTTATATTACAACTATATCCCTGAAAATTTAGCAGATAAATATGTAGATAAAAAGACAAAATACTGTTTTCTAAAGGAATTTCAAAAAAATTCTATTATAAACCTTTGAAAAGTAAAAATATCTTCATAATAGTGTATATAAACCCAGAAACCACCAATCATGATCTATTAGACATTTTTAAGACTCATAAAAATATATAATTATGGTTATGATGATTATATTGCAGTCAAGTAGTAATTATAGTTCCTAGTGAAAGCATAATTTACATAGTATAAATTAAATGCATTAAATAATTTGTTTTTAAAAAGAACAACCTAAGTGCCCTGAAACTTAAATAAGTTAGATGAGATATTAGTAGGGTGGATTTGATCAAAGTTATCCATACAGATTAAGAAACTAAAAATTTTATAAGAGACCTTATAGCAAATAAAATAATAAAGAAAAAAATCACCGGTAAGATGGCAATGGTATGTTGAATTCATTTTCAGGTGAAGCAGTTCCCAATAAGGTATCCCCTTCATAAACAGAGAGTGGGACTGAAAAGTGATTTCTAATCTGTGAAAGAAAAACAAATAATACTTAAAATCATTAATCTAAAACTATAAAGACATTTTAAAAATATGTCCATTTAAATATCCTAACAAAGCAGTTATCAGGCAATATTCATCTTGCTTATATAAATTACAAAAGAAACAAATACATAATTATTTACCCTAAAAAATATAAGGAAAGTTTCCATAATTTTATAGAAAAGAAATATCAAAACAAAACCTTAAATATCCTAGAGGAGAATAAGATAATATCTTCTTGGTTTTGGGATAGGGACTAATTTGTTTAGAGAAATGTTTTTGTTTAGACAAAAATAAAAAAAATTCATAGGAAAACATATATCAAAATTTTAAATATTTAAATGAAAAAAATGAATAATAAGTCACAGGCAGGGAAATATCTGTAATATATTTAACAACCAGTTTATAACCAATATACACATAAAAATCCTGAAAATCATTAAGAAAGCTGCAGTTAAGAGGAAAACAGGAATATTAATAGAATATAAACAGGTGATTCTGTTTTCCACAGAATAGAAAAACTGAATGACTAATAAACAGAAGAAAAGATACTCAAAGTTTCTAGTAATCAAGAAAATACAAATTAAAATCATAGGATATCTTTTCATACCAACAAACTACAAAAAAATTGAGTCTTCTAATGTTGAAAATGTTTTGAACAGGAATTCTCATATATTGCTGTAGAATGTAAATTGATAAAATAACTGTGGAGGATAATTACACAAAAACTTAATAAAAATGAAAATGCCTCTTAGCGATTTTGCTCCTAATTACATATTGAGAGAAAGTTACACATGTACATTCATTTTCACTGCATTCATTCAAGACAGTCATGTTCACTACAGCGCTGATTTTATTATGAAAAAAAGAAAATGAAACAACCTCAAGAACAGAGAAACAATTTTCTTCAAATTGATATATTCATGTAGCAGACACTAAAATAAAGATCTGTTAGGTATCAGGCCAGGCGCAGTGGCTCACGCCTGTAATCCTAGCACTCTGGGAGGCCAAGGCAGGCGGATTGTTCAAGGTCAGGAGTTTGAAACCAGCCCGAGAAAGAGCGAGACTCCGTCTCTACTATAAATAGAAAGAAATTAATTGGACAACTAATATATATAGAAAAAATTAGCCAATCATGGTGGCGCATGCCTGTAGTCCCAGCTACTCAGGAGGCTGAGGAAGCAGGATTGCTTGAGCCCAGGAGTTAGAGGTTGCTATAAGCTAGGCTGACACCACAGCACTCACTCTAGCCTGGGCAACAAACGGAGACTGTCTCAAAAAAAAAGATGTTAGGTATCAATATGATTATATGTCAAAAATAATATATGAAATCAATAATAGCAAAATAAGGTGAGCAGTATAACAGTTATGTAAGACACCAAAAATAAAACAAGTATATATGTTATGGACACATGTAACAGTTTTAAAAACATGGGACTAGAAATACATATACCATGTCACCCAATTGATATTACCTCTAGGAAGAAGGAAGGAGGGAATGTGGACTAGCAGGGAAGCAAAATAGCTAACTTCAATTTCGTATATATCTTATATGTTTTTAATTTGAGGTGAAAATTTTAAAAGGTTAACATTTGTTAAATTCTGTGGTATGGGTAAAGAAGTCCATATTATAATAAACTTCTCAAAATAAAAAATAGAATTGAATAATGTTTCTTAATAAGGAAATCCATATCAAACCAATAACTAATGTTCAGAGCATTCAACAAGATATTATTTATAAGTTTTATAATCATATTTTTTCTGATTATAAATATAATTTCAAATAACTATCACACTCAATTTATTACTGATATATTAATAAATGGAGCCTATTAGGACATACATGCTTTTTAACAGTGACTGGAATGTGAGTTTAGTTACCACAGTTTGATTCTGCTTCCTTTGTTTTCCCTGTCAAATTTAGTGTAGAAAAAGTTGGATGGAAGTGGGGAATAAACTAGTGATTTGAAATTTGGAGACAAAGAGGACACAGAAAAGGAGAGCAACTATCTATCTATCTATATAAAAGCAGCTCTATCCTTTTTTTTTTTTTTAGAGACAAGAGTCTTGTTTTTTGTTGCCCAGGCTAGAGTGAGTACCGTGGCGTTAGCCTAGCTCACAGCAACCTCAAACTCCTGGGCTCAGGCAATCCTTCTGCCTCAGCCTCCTGAGTAGCTGGGACTACAGGCACGCGCCACCATGTCTGGCTAATTTTTTTTTTCTATATATATTAGTTGTCCAATTAATTTCTTTCTATTTATAGTAGAGGCAGGGTCTCGCTCTTGCTCAGGTGGGTTTCGAACTCCTGACCTTGAGCAATCCGCCTGCCTTGGCCTCCCAGAGTGCTAGGATTACAGGTGTGAGCCACTGTGCCCAGCCAAAAGCAGCTCTATCCTGTTGGGACAATTCCTAAAGTTAATGACCACACAAGTGCAACGTAATATTAGAACGAACATGGATGTTAAAGTGAAACAAATCTGAGATAAATTCTGGCACTGCTGCTGACTAGCTGTGTGATCTCGGGCAAATTTTATTTTTAATAATACTATTTTTCTTGACTACTCAAAGTAATGAATTCATATACATGCATTCCTCATTTTATCATGCTTTTGCTTTATTGTGCTTTGCAGGTATTTTGCATTTTTTAATACATTGTAAGTCTGTGGCAACCCTGCATCAAGTAAGTCTACCGGCATCGTTTTTTTAACAGCATGTGCTCACTCCATGTCTCTGTGTCAGAGTTTGGTTATTCTCTCAATATTTAAAACTTTTTCATTATCATAATATCTGTTATGGTGATCTGTGATCTTACCCATATATGAAAATGAAATTAATCAATAATTATATGTTCTCACTGTCCACCAATCGAACCTCTCTCAACTCTCTCCCCCTCTCCTTAGGCTTCGCTATTCCCTGAGATACAAGAATATTGAAATTAGGCCAATTAATAACCCTACAATGGCCTCTAAGTGTTCAAGTAAAAGGAAGAGTTGCTCTTTAAATCAGAAGCTAGAAAAGATTAAGCTAGTAAGTAAGGCACATCAAAAGCTTAGACAAGCTGAAAGGTAGGCTGGCCTCTTGCATCAATTAACCAAGTTGTGAATACAAAAAAAAATTTCTTGATGGAAATTAGAAGCGTTACTCCAATGAACACACAGACAATAAGAAAACAAAACAGGCTTATTGCTGATATAGAGAAAGTTTTAGTGGTCTGGAGAGATCAAACCAGTGACAAAATTCCCTAAAGCCAAAGCTAATTGAAAGCAAGACCCTAACTCAATTCTGTGAAGGCTGACAGAAGTGAGGAAGCCACAGAAGAAAAGCTGGAAACTAGCAGAGGGTGGTTCATGAGGTTTAAAGAAAGAACATAACATAAAAGGGAAAGTGAAGCACCAAATGCTGATGCAGAAGCTGCAGCAAGTTATCCAGAAGTTTTAGCTTAGATCACTGATGGAGGTGGCTGCTACACTAAAAAACAGATTTTTGATGTAGACAAAACAGCCTTCTATTGGAAGAAGATGGAATCTAGGAATTTCAAAGTTACAGAGAAACTGATGCCTGGCTTCAAAGTTTCTAAAAACAAGCTGATTCTCCTGCTAGAGATTAATGCAATTGGTAACTCGAAGTTCAAGCCAATACTCCATTTCAAAAATCCTAAGGCCCTTAAGAAGTATGCTAAATCTACTCTACCTGTGCTCTATAAATAGAACAACAAAACCTGGATGACAGAACATTTGTTTACAGAATAGTTTACTGATGATCTCAAGCCCACTGTGGAGACACTGCTCAGAAAAAAAGATCCCTTTCAAATATTACTGCTCATTGACAATGCACCCGGTCACCCAAGAGCTCTGATGGAGATGTATGAGGAGATTAATGTTTTCACACCTGCTAACACAACATCCACTCTGAAGCCTGTGGATCAAGGAATAATTTTGACTTTCAAGTCTTACTAAAGAAATACATTTTGTAAGGCTAAAGCTGCCATAGATAGTGTAGTTCCTCTGATGGACATAGGCAAAGTAAACTGAAAACTCTCTGGAAAAAATCTGCCATTCTAGATGCCATTTAGAACATTTGTGATTTGTGGGAGGAGATTAAAATATTGGTGGGTGGAAGGGTTGTGAAAAAAATCAATATTAACAGGAGTTTGGAAGAAGTTGATTTTAACTGTCATGAATGACTTTGGTGATTATTCCTAAAATCTTTTACTTATCTATAAACATACAAAAACTCTGTATTTTGTAAAACAAGACAACAAGTTCTTTATATGCTGTTTTGTGACCTTCTGAAGTGAATGTTTTGACATCTACGCCATTAAGAGTTTTTTCCAATTTGCAGTACCTCTGCAGAGTATTTAGCTAATCTGGCAAAGACATGCAGCTTATCTCTAACTTTTAACCCTTTGCACTCGGATGACGAGTGTGACTCGACACGGTTAGCAAAAATCATAGAGATTAAAATTACTCTTTGAATGTATCAATAATTTGAAATATAAAAAATCCAAATAAATAAATGTGTATGAAAAGAAACTCCAGTTTTTATTCTACTGCTGCACTTTGTAAAATCTGGGGTATTTAAAAAATTAAATCCTGAGTAGAACAAAGGAATCGAGAAAAAAGCAAGTGAGTGAAAAGGGTTAAAGATACTGAAAACTATGAATAATATCTTGGAGATCTCAATTGGTTTGTCTGTCATGAGGGATAGTAGGTAAATTAAAGCCAACAAAATGTTACAAGTAGCTAACAGACTTGTTTTAAATAAATCAAAGTCTCCTTAAGGTCACTACTCAAAAAAATATAACATTTGAGTCAGTCATGCTTTCCTAGAAATACTAAGTAAAAACATATCTTGGTCAAGTTATTTAACTTCTTAGGGCTTTAATTTGCTCACACATAAGACAGAATCAATATTATACCCATAATTTCTGTAAAGATTAAATGAGAGAAGGTATGAAAAGTTATCTCATCCAATGAGTAGCATATAACAGGAGGCAAAAAGATAATATTATTCTGTTTAATATATATTATCAGAGAAACCTCCAAATACTTAAATTTCTCTTTGGGATGGATAATAACAAATTATTTAGTAAAATTATTTTTTTTACTATAATCTTTCTATATGTTACCAAAATCTTAGTATTTTAAAAAAATTATACAAATTTATGAAATATGCTAGAACTAAGAATTTGATAAATGGATAATCTAAACTGTACTATATGGATAATCTAAACTGTACTATATTTTTAATTCTAGAAAAAGTGTTTGCTCTACATATTTGAAGCAATAGAAATATTTTCATTTCTAAAATTGTTCCTATGAGAAACTAAAAATTAATGTTTAACTATATAATCAAGCAACAAAATAAACAAGATTAATGAATGCAGCTGATAGTTACCCTTTAAAATAGTTAATTATAAATCACAAATAAAAAAAGAAGGAATTTCTTTTTCAGCCATGCTAGAGTAACAAGGACTAGACATACCTTCCTACCCTTAACAACTAGAAAGTAGGAAAACAAACAGCAAACACATTAAACAATAGATTTTAGGAAAAAAATCCAAAAAACAAAAAAACAAGGTAAGTCTTATGACCACCCAGTTTGCTGCCTGGAAAGTTTCAGTCTGCTATGTGAGGAGAGGGAAGCCAACAAGTAGAAGAGATAGATGTGAAAATTTGGGGAGAGGCAAAATTCACAGCACATTATACTAGAGAGGTGAACCCTACATGGAGAGGCTAAGTAGTACAGACAAGGAATTCCTGAGAATTAAGACAGTGTTCCTTGAGTACTGACCAGCACATGTGTATACTAAAGTTCACCTAAAGATCCACCTAAAAGAAGGAGGCAGAACAACCTGATGCTAACACATACAGTGGTTCCTTTTCCCATCAGCCAAAGTGTTAAAACCTTTTTGAGTAGAGAGGGTATTAAGTACTAGTGAGGCAAAAATATCCTAAAGTAAAGGACATATATAGGAAACAATATCCAATAAGGTAAAATTGTAGGCATCTAATAAAAAATTACCAGGCATACTAAAAAGTGACACACATGATAGAATGAGTAGACAAGTACACAAGGTTTTGGGGGATGATAAAAAAAAAAGAATTACTACACAAGGACATTAAAACATTTATTATAACTATATTCAATGTGTTCAAAAAGTTAGAGGAAAGATTAAGAATGTTAAAAAAAGACAGTGGAAAATATGAAAACAAAAGTCCATACTGAACATCTAGAGAAAAATACATCAGATGGGATTAACAGCAGATTTGCCACTGAAAAAGAAAAGTGACATGACAAAAAAAATCCTAAAAAAACAAAACAAAAAAAAAAACCCAAGCCAATTTTATCCAAATTTTTAATAAAAATTTTTAACCTGATTCTCAAATTTTGGAAATGAAAAAGACCTAGAATCCTTTGGAAAAAATCCACACAGAAATAAATGAATGTCAATCTTTACCTCACACCATATACAAAGATTGACTCAAAGTGGATATGTGGTATATCCATATAAAATTAGGTCATTAAATATGAAATGTCTGATTTTGAATCAAAAGTGTAGTTTTACTGTATCTCAAACAAGAAGCAGTACAATTAATCAAAGTATGTGTCTAAACTATCAACACAGTTTTGCTGTCTTAACAGTAGCTTGCTTATGCCAGGAGTGAAGAAGCCTGGAGAGCTGGTGGCAATGAAATCGCAAAAGGCATTTTCCATAGCTTGTTGAGAATTGAATATTTTTCCTTGCAAGAATTGGTCCAAAGCCTGGAGGAAGTGGTATTTGGTTGGTGCAAGGTCTGGTGAATATGGTGTATGACAGACTTTCCAAGTCCAGCCTCTGTAGTTTGAACAGCATTGTTTGTGCGACATGTTGTTTTACAAGAGGATTGTCCTGTCTCTATTGACCAATCTCGGTTGCTTAATCATAAGCATCTTCCTTATTTCACCCAGTTGGTTACAGTAGACATCCACTGTAATCAATTGACCACGTTTCATGAAGCCGTAGTGCATAATACCAGCTCCAGAGCACCAGACAGACACCATTAGCTTTTTTTATGAATATTTGGTTTTGGACTGCGTATATGGTTTCGGCACTTCATCTTTGCCCAACCATTGTGCCAAACGCTTGCAATTATCAAAAAGAATCCATTTTTCATCACACATAATACAGGGTAGAAATGGTTCGCCTTTATGTCATGACATAAGAGAAAGGCAAGCTTTAAGATGATTCCTCTTCTGATGTTCATTTCATTCCCATGCAGTACTCATCCATCCAGCTACTTTACCTTGCCCATTTGTTTCAAATGACCCAATATTGTTGGAATAGTAAACATCAAACCCTTGCTGCTAATTCACACATAGGTTGAGATGGATTCGTGCTTCCAAGGTAGCTTTCAGCTCATCATTATCCACCTTGGTCTCAAGTCACCAAGATGGCTCATTTTCAAGATTAAAATCACCAGTGTGGAACTTCTCAAACCATGGATGTACTGTGTATTCATTAGCCACATGCTTCCCAAACACTTTGTTGGTATTTCAAGCTATCTGTGCTCTACTGGTTCCATGATGGAATTTATATTAAAAAATAATATGAATGTTTTACTTATCCATGGTTCCCCAAAATTGCCCTAAAAATACTGAAAGATAATCACAAGCCAAATGTGTGTTTGAAAGAATGAGGATGTAGCTTCACAATAAACATAAAACAAGAAGTGTCAAAGTGAAATGTCAGAGGTATCAACTGTACAACTTAGTACCTAAGAAAATCAGACATTCCATACTTAATAGCCTAATACTCAGCAACATATAACTGATGTAACAACCCTGATAGGCATAAGTTGACACATAGATACAAAATTTTGCTGGGTGAAAGAAGCCAAACTCCATCTGTACTCTATTCCATTTACATAAAGCACTATACTGTATAACTAATATACACTGAGAACAGATCAATTAATGCCTAGGAATGGGAAAGTGGGGAGATTAAAAAAAGTTTTTTGAGTGATAAATATGTTCATTACCTTGACTGCGATGATGGTTTCATAAGTGTATTTTTGTGTCAAAAGTTATCAACTTTAAATATATGCAGTTTATTGTATATACCTCAATAAAGCTGTAAAATTTGTTCTATTTTTCTAATTATATTAAAAATTCTCTAATCAAAGAAAAATGATGTATATGTAATATAAAGGCCTAAAACAAAATACTGATGAGTATTTTATTAGTATAATACTCCAAAAAAGATTTTACAAAATAGTCTTATAAAAATTATATATATATTGAACAACATCTTACCAATGGTCATATTAGAGCAGGGCAACTGCTGGTGATGAGTCTTCTTTTTGATATTAGCTGTATTTCTATTCTAGTTTATATTCTTCTGGTAATCATTTGCTTTATTTTTTTTTATTAGCATACAGATATGCATAATAGAACTTCCCCCAAAATTGATCATTTCATACCTGTACTGGGGAGCGAATTGTTACCTTCTTACTTCCTTCCACTGTATCAATTTGACAAACAATAGATCTTTCAACTCCAGATTCTCTGTGCCTTACAGTGTACAGACGTCGTCCCACTTTTGTTAAAGGAATCTTATCAGCAGTAGAGTGATTAACAGGTGCTAAATTAAATAAATATGTTTTAAGGTTTTTATAATAATTCATTACACATTAATTTGAAGTATATGTTAAATACCAGAAATATCACATGATTGCCTTAAACTTATAGTCACTGAAGTCTTTGGATATAATCCATACAAAATGATATTTCAAGAATTCACCATGTATTTCGACAGTATTCACACAAAAACTTTCAAAGCATCTTCCCCCCACTCCCCCCAGTTGTTTTTCCTTTGGAAAAAAAATCTCATTCAGGAGTTGAACCTAAGTATAATAATAGCAAATCTTTCAAAAATACCTGAGTAAAGAGAGGAATTATAAAACATAAGAACACTCATCTCTGGCTTGCTGTCATAATAACCAGAGCTTAATACCTTCAGGCAGGCAAAGGCAAATACCAAGGTAGGTACAGTTTTTCAGTTTTTAATTTTTTCAATAGCTTGTGTCACTTTTCAGTTATATTTTGGATTTGATTTAACACAAATTTTTATCTATTTATCTAATGCACATGTTGTATTGGGGATGAAATTACTTATTTGCATAAATTTCATTTACAACTCTCATCCATTGAAATGTTAGTTTAAAAACAAATAGAGGTAATATTGATGAGAACAATTCATTGACAATGCTATGACAACACCTGGAACACCTGTTATACATTATTTCCTAACTAGAAGAGAGATCTAGCTATGTTTTAGTATCCTGTCCCCCTCCCCATGTCTAATTAGCCTTTCAAATGATGCCCTCCTTAGTAACTATTTAAATGCCAAAATAACAAAAAGTGGTGTGGGTGTGGCTTTGGGACTATTTAACTTCACAATGACTAGATATTATGATAATTCAAAAATTCATATTAATATATTTCATCTCCTATAAAAACGAAAAACTTCTAGAAGCAGAAAAGACAAAGGAAAAAAACTTCCACCTCAATAGGCAGAACATAAAAAAACATTTACAAATCCCAAAACCATTAAAGATGTGCTATTTTCATGAATTCGAATTTAATTTGAATTCATTATTCAGCTGCAAAACTGATGGAATAATATCAAGTCATACCAAATATGGATGAAACAACTACCACCAACACCTAAATATCTATGGCCTGTAAAAGCTGAGAGAGGATGAGATCTATTTTTCTTCCCCAAAACGAAGTAGTACATTACTGTGTTCTAAATAATGGGTGGATAAAGAAAAAATTTGGAATACAAAGACTTAGAGACAAAACGCTACAAAGGGAAAAAATAGTTCCCAACGTATTAAGAAGGATATTTTTAAAACCCTGTAAGATACCACTAATGAGTAAAATGGCATTTAAAATGTAATTTAAAACAAATTAAAGCCCTAGGAAGCTAATAAATCACTTACTGAGAAGAATGAAGAAGAGTTTGCTGCTTAGGCTAGTCATTGCACTGAAGTGATCATTGTCTTTAGTTCGAACATAATCCATATTTAAACTCTCATCACTTTTCAATACATATGATTTTGCCATAGGAACGTTGAGTACACTAAAAGAATCACTTGGTGAAATGGAAATAGTAAGTCCAAGAGAATTTAAAATCATAAATGGTGCTAGATCCCTTATGAAGACAGGTGAAGATCCAGTGGCAGCTTCTGTAAATGCCTAATAAGGAAAAATTATCTTAAATAAAACAAAATGTGGAAAACTAAATGACAAGCAGAACACTAATGGACACATGACACATAAATAAGTAACAAACTTCTTATGCAATACACAGATCAACTCAGACTAGAATCTCAACATTTACAGTTTCAAATTTCTCTTCTTACCTTGGCTAAATTATTTAACATTACAAGACCACATTTAGATAATGTAATGTTTAATTGGTCTTTTGAATAGAAAGTGATGACAGTTTTATATTCTGGCACTTTGTAGTTTTCTTCTTCAGTATCTGACTCAACAATGGCCTTTTTTGCTTTCTTTTTCATCTAAAATGATAAATTATAGAAACATAAGAAAAATGTATTCCTAGGAACACAAAATAATTCATCCTGCAAAGTAAAAACAAATTTTAGACAAATCCCAATAATAACATTAGAGAGAGCAATAAATTTTATCTGTTCTATTGTCTTACTGAAATTATTTGGACATCACCAACTAAAGTCACAGTGGACAGGAAGAGTATTAGAGGAAAAAAAAATCACCATGGATTGCGTATATTGGCTCATGCATGTAATTCCAGTACTTTGGGAAGCCAAGGTAGGAAGATCGCTTGAGGCCAGGAGTGAGAGACCAGCCTGGACAACAGAGTGAGACTCTATAAAAAATTTTTAAAAAGTAGCCAGGCATGGTGGTATGCGCCTATAGTCCTAGCTACTCCAGAGGCTGAGGCAAGAGGATTACACGAGCCTAGTAGTTGGAGGTTGCAGTGAGCTCTGATTGCACCACTGCACTCCAGCCTGGGCACCAGAGGATGACCTTGTCCTTAAAACAAAACAAAACAAAACAAAAACAAAACAACTATATTTCATCTGTAGTGACAGTAAAATGGCAGGTACAACTTAGAAGTAAAAGAAACCCTTAAAATTACAACGTGTATGTGGCATCTGAATGTAATTTAAAATCACATATTTCAGGCCGGGCGCTGAGGCTCACGCCTGTAATCCTAGCACTCTGGGAGGCCAAGGTGGGCGGATTGCTCAAGGTCAGAAGTTTGAAACCAGCCTGAGCAAGAGCGAGGCACCATCTCTACTATAAATAGAAAGAAATTAATTGGCCAACTAATATATATAGAAAAAATTAGCCGGGCACGGTGGCGCATGCCTATAGTCCCATCTACTCCGGAGAATGAGGCAGCAGGATCGCTTGAGCCCAGGAGTTTGAGGTTGCTGTGAGCTAGGCTGACGCCATGGCACTCACTCTAACCTGGGCAACAAAGTGAGACTCTGTCTCAAAAAAAAAAAAAAAAAAAATCACATACTTCATAGCAACATAGAAATTCAGACAAAGAAGGGTAATTTAGTCTATTTGTCATGCTAATAAATAAAGAACAAAAACCTAGGGACTTAAAAAGTCAGACAATAGTAGCAGAACAGTACTGTAAACCTAGGACGAATAATCGTGCCATTTGCCACTTTTTAGGACTCATAGATTCCCTTGACCATGTATATTCTGACCTAAAACCACCAAAGGAATTCTTTTATTCGAATCCTTCATCCAAAATATCTACAAAATTAACTTAAATGATCTCAATACAAAAAAGCTGGACATGCCAAGCTAGCCACCTTTACTGTTACTTTACATTGCTTTAAGCCACTAAAAATTTGTCTGCAGGTTGACTGAATCATTACTAGGCAGGAGACATGCTTGTACTTCCACAGTCTCTTGTTTCAGAAGCACAATTTCATCCATCTAAAGGCCCCAATTTGTATGAATACATAAAGTCACAATATATTCAAATAAATATTAACATATTCTTTCTTTCTATGTATGTATGTATGTATGTGTGTCTGTCTGTCTATCTATCTATCCACCCTTCAGAGGACAAAGGAAACTCAGGATAGACAACAATCTACAAGAAGAAGACAGAGGCATTACAACATAGCAGTTAAAAATTGGGATACTGCAGCTGGATTTGCATCCTACCTCTTCCATTTTATAGCTATCATTATTTCAAGAACTCTAACCTCTCTGGTCTCAATCTGTTCACATGTTAAAACAGAGATAAAAACTGTATCTTTCCGAGAGCCTTGTTGTAAAGATTAAAAACAAGATACATTATTTAGAATAATATCTAGCACATAATTAATGTTACATAATTATTTGTATTAGCATCTGGGCTTGAATTATTCAGAGGTGATGATGAGAAAACTTGACCTTTGTTGTGATCAAAATTAAAGTGTCTACTGTGTAACTGAGATGTAAACATCCTCAATTTTTGAAATTTTTTTCAGACTTCAAATATACCTTAATGGGGGAATGTTGATAATGTGGGAAGGGAGTATATGAGAAATCTCTGTACCTTCTTCTCAAATATTCTGTTATTCTGTGAATCTAAATCTGTCCAAAAAATTAAAGTTTTTAATACACACACACACACACACACACACACACATATATATATATATACCTTGATTCCAAGATTCCATGGTCTAAAATCCTCAGTCTGATCAATTTCTAGGGGTTCAAGCAAAGGTTCCCATACACCAAACATTTCATTATAATAATGCACCTATAGAGAGAATTTTTAATTCTTTAAATGAAGTATTCTGGCATTTTATAAAAGGATCTTCCATGCTGTTACCCACCACCATGTCTTTTGGCCCTGCCATTTTGTCTGTGTGAAAACCAGACTGCATAGTATTCAGTAGCTTCCTATAAGCATTCCCTCAAGCATTTTCCTCACCTGGCTGACTTCATAATCCATATTTGTGCTTCATAATACAGTCCAGGTAAAACTCTCTTTTAAGCATCTTTCCCTGACTCCCCAGGCTAGGCTATAAACATCAAACACTGTGTTTTTCTAATGCATATTATTGACATTTTTAAACATGTCTGTCTACCTTCACTCACTGAAAGCCCTCGAGGGGAATATCATATGATTCAATGACTGTCTATTTATTTGAATCCCCTGAACTTCTTGGACATCCTAGATCAAATCCTCTGCAAAATATACAAAATTCTAACCAATATTTGCAAATTTGAAATCTAGACACAGTTTTAGCTCTATTAGTACATAACTCTGTATCAACACAAATAATATAATAGCTTATATATTTTCATATTCACTGTTGTAAGGTAGAATATCAGATTAGTTCATATAGACACAAACTCAATTAATTTTAACCAAAATATCCCTGGAGATGACTCTATATAAATTCTGCAGCAAAATGTTTGTGCAAATCAAGTATCTCTCAAATAATCTCTACTACAAAAACTGGTTTTAAATTGCTCTCATGAAAATTTGAAAGATCTTTATGGACTCTGACTAGAGGTTAAAGATTTTACATTATATAAAAATATAAGGCATATCCTTCTGATTCTTTATATTACTATTAGAAAATATTATGCATATATTCAGAAATTAAAGGTATTCAATTTTAACTCTTAAAAAAAAGAATCTGGCACCTAATCAACTGTGTCTAGTAATATATTACCTTTAACTTGATAACATCAATTGAAAGACATTTAATTAGTGAATAAATACTTTAAAAGTAAAAGTAATTATACATAAAAGCTATTATTCAAGGACAAAATTTATAAGCTTTCTTTCAAAAGTTTTTGAGCCAACATTGTATTTACAATAAACTTAATTTACAGAGCTAAGTAAGATTCCCATAATATTCCATGTGTATCATTATCTATTACAGAACTTGAAAAATACTATATATGCTTACTTCTAGCTCAAGCTGACAGTGGAGATGTATTAAGGAACTCCAGTTTTTGCCTTCCCCTGAAAAACATGACTTTGCCAAAAGCATAGGCACTGTTCTATGACCAATTCCAGCCTCAAGAACTATAAAAATAGAATCAATGTTCATTTTTATCATCTCTCCTTTGGGTACCAATTCAGTTGCAGGAGCCATGTTTTCAGTTTCACTTGATTCTTCAAGGAACCACATTTTTAGATTCTTTGTGTCCTTCATTTCCCATAAATGTGCTGTGGAAGAAGCAGTTTCTTTTGGAATGGTTTCCTTAGTTGTATAAAGTGCTGAAGTTATGGTAATTATGGTATTGATAATAACCGGTGAAACCTAAGTGGAAAAAAATTAAACTAATAAAAAATCTATACATACCACTTTCAAAATTACTTATTTCAAAAAATTAAATATAATTACTGAAGGATCATGAGGAATTAATATTGAACATTACTACCACAAAATCATAGATACAATTTATTGTCTATAATTTTTTATTACCACTATATTAATGATATAAAAATTCTTAAATTGCCATATCTAATTTTGATGTTAAAATATTCACATGAATCATAGATTTTAAACATATCAAGTGTAATTTCAACTATATGTACTACAAGGATATTAAATATTAACTACAAAAGCAGTCAAATGCCAATAACAGGGTAATAATTATAAAATGTATATTAAAAATATATTCTGTAAATGTGTTATAAAAATGTATTTTCAAATACACAAATTTTGCTTAACAAGTAAAAGACTTATTATAATAATTGCCTGTTTCTAGGTTTTACTAATTTTTTAAAAAGTACACTAAAGATTTGAATGATTACCCTTTAATTTACCTTTAGTGTCAAGGATTTTACTGAAACATCAATCACTTGTGGATTTGTACCCATCTGAGTAGCCTGATAAAACAAGTCACAGGGCTGCAAAACCTGTAAGAGAAAAGTTAGTATCACTAAATTAATGTTTGATTAGAACATTAGAAATATGAAAATATTTCCATTTAAAGACTTTCCTAGTAATAGCTAAGTATGTCAAATAAACAAGTTAGTAAAAATAACTTTATTAAAAACAGTGACCCAACAACACACTTAATTATCTCTTTATTCATCACTTATAATAAATAAAAAGTGTTAGCAATACTATTAGCAATAACATTTATATAAAAAATAAGTAGAAGCATTTCTTAAATATATGAAGAACATATAAAACTTGTATATTGTATTTTACTTACTAAAATAAAATTATAACATTTTTTCACTGTAAAATTGAAATGATATAAATTACCTCGGAAAAGTTACAAAAGCCAAGAAGAAAAAATTATAAATACATTGGACTTATTAAATAATTCTCTAATATAATTACACATTAACTGCATTTTCCCTAACTGTGGTAAGAACTCTGCCCTCTAATCCCCCCATGACTCATGTCCTTCCCAAATGCAAAATATATTCATTCCTCCTACAATTCCTAAGAGTCTCACCCCTTTATAGTCTAAAGTCCAAAAACTCATCATCTAACTATCTCATCATACATCTCTCATCTCTCTCTCTCATTGATTCAAAAGTCCAGAACAGGGGTCCTCAAACTTTTTAAACAGGGGGCCAGTGCACTGTCCCTCAGAACGTTGGAGGGCCATTGGAGAGTGCAGTGCACATTCCACACATGCGCACTGTGGGCCCAGGACGAGTCAGCTGCAAAGTGGGACAGGCAGTGGCGGCAAAAACACCCCTCCAGCTGGATAAATGTCCTCGTCGGGCAGCATGTGGCCTGAGGGCCGTAGTTTGAGGACGCCTGGTACAGAATCTCATCTACCCCTTACCAGTTCAAAGTCTAAAATCTAAATGAGATCTAGGTGCTTATGAGGCTCCTGGGTCTAATCCATTAAGTACAGCTGTTGGGGCACAATTTCTCTCCCTCTGTGGAACTGTGAAATTAAGATGAGTTACCTGTTTCCACCATTTCCAACATAAAATGATGAAACAGGCACAGGTTAACAGGTACAGATATTCCAGTTCAATTTGGGAAATACAAGGAAAAAGGAGCCACTAGTCTGAAATTCAGCCAGGAAACTGAGTTTCTTGACTAGGTCTCATGATCTGATAATAATTCTCTGTGGCTCCCAGCTCCACCCTCTAATTTCTCCATCCCTTTTTATGAAAGGTAGGGGAAGTCTGTATAACTATCAAGCTAAATAAAGAGGAAAACAGAATAATAAAAAAGTATTTGTTAATGCCCCAAAAGGCAAGATCATAGAAAAGAAAACAGAACATAAAACATACGGAACAAATAATATGAATAATAGTAAGTGGCAGATTTAAACCCATATATATTAATAATTACAGTAATATAAATGCCCTGAATATATCCTAATTAAAAGAAGTATCAAATACATAAAACAAATAATACTAAATACTGCTTATAAAACATGTAGTTTCAGCTTAAAGATAAGGACACTGAAAGGTTGAAAGTGTAAGGATGGGAAGAGATAAGCCATGCAAATACCACAAAAAACAGGAATAGCTATATGAATAGCACACTTAAAGTATACTTTAAGAGAATTATTTCTAAACAGGTTATGTCTTAATAATAAAATGGATTTTAAACCCACTAAGAAGATTTAATAATTCAAAATGTATATATACCTGAATGACATAGCTTCAAAATACAGAAAGCGAATATTAACAAAACCAAAAATAAAAACAGCTAAATTCATAGTCAAAACAGATTTTAATAAACCTCTTTCGGTAGCTGATAAAAAAACAGACATGCTCCCCACACACAGTCTCTAAAAATACAAAAGATCTGAACAACATAATGGACAAAACTGATCTGAATACTGCTCCAAACAAAAAACTCTACTTTTCTTCAATGACATTAAACATTTATAAAACCAAAATTAATTATGTCCTGGGCCATAAAACAAGTCTCAACAAATTTCAAAAAATTAAAATTAGAATAATTAGAATTAGAATTAATATTCTAATTAAAATTAGAATATTAGAATTAGAATAAAATTAACAGATGACAGTGAAATAAAGGTATAAGTCAATAATAAAAAGATAACTAGAAAATCCCCAAATATTTGGATATTAAACAAAACCTTTCTAACCTATGGGTAAAAAATAAAAACAGAAATGAAAAAACAGTGTTAATGAAATGATAAAAATGCAACATATCACAACTAGCAGACATAGCTAATGTTGTACTGACAAGAAAAATGATAACCTTAAATGCATATACCAGAAAAGACTGAAAATTATCTAACCACCTATCAAGAAGTTAGAAAAATAACAGCCATTTAATACCACAAAACAGAAAGAAAAATAATGATAAAAATAGAAAGGAAAATAATGATAAAATTGAAAACAAATATACAGTGAAGAGAACCAAGCAAACAACATTTTGATTCTTTGTTTCCAAAGACTTACTCTGTTATACTCCCTTAAAACTGTGGTTCGATATGTTACAAAATTCTGGCCAAAAGTGATGTGAGTAAAGTGGTATGTGCAACTGCCGGATCGTAAGGGATACCTCTTTGGAAAGAAGAGTTATCCCTTGATCTCTTCACAGTCCCTCCTTACCACAACCACTCACTTCCAATAAACTAAGGTGGATAAACTGTAAACTATCTTTGTACAAGCAGGTTAAGTTACATCCTGAACAAGATAAAAAGAGCCCGATATCCCTACATTATGCCATGTTCCTACAAGGAAAAATGTACTTCTACCATGCTTTAGCCATTTGTTACAGTAGCCTTGTTTATGTCCTAAATACCCCAAAATTTCCTACCTAGAAGTTGATACTGCTGCGAAGTAAAGATATTTGTGATAGATCTGGCAAGTGATGGACAAGGGATGTTTCAAAATATAAAGCTAGTGACCCTAAATATGCTACAGCAAAATATATGGTAAAATTTCTACTGCTGATACCTAGGGAAGGCAGACTATGTGGTTAAAAAAAGGACTAAAAAGTTAGCAAGTCTTTAGAATGTTGCTATTAGTTACTTCATCCTGCTGCCTGCAAATACTATTACAAGAAAGGAAAACATGCTAACACTGAAAAGACTCAAGTTCTAAAAAGGAGCTTCAGCAAGAGATAAGACTACGGATCCTCTTTTTCTGGCAATTCTTGTTAAATTCAGACATAGGAACTAGTCTGTGGCAAATACTAACAATAACAATAATAGTAGTAGTAATAATAATAATCTCTCTCTCCCCCAAAATGTATTGTTAAAGTAGCCTTCACTAAATTAAGGTGAAGCAAGGATAGGAAGAATATAGAGATTAGCAAATAAAACACCAGAGTTCACCAGTTTTCTAGCAAAAAAACTATGAATAAATAATACCTTTGGTTGTGGTAACTTACACATGTAACTCCCTAGATGCAAAATATTAACAACTGTTGAAGGGATTAAGAATTCCCAAAGAAACCAGTATCTAGTAGCAAAAACCTATTATTCAACTGCTAAAACAATCTCCAAGTAACCAACTCAGGATGTTAAACACTACAATTCCCCAAAAAATGGCAATAGTCACTTTAGATGTGTCCACAGATGATAATGGTAAAAAAGATTCTCCCAGAGGGGAAAGACAAGTGAGAAAATGACAATGCTCCTACAAGAGAGCAAAAGTGGAAGACTGCAATGGGGACAGTCTTATTATTCCACTCCAAGGAAGTTACTCCACTGCCAGAGCTTAAAGTTTTCACAATTTCAGTCAGTAGAATATAACAATTATTATGGATCAGTGACTACGAAGTGTTTCCCATTCTTTCTTTTCCTGAAAGGGTTTTTAAATTGTCCTCACATCACCATTCTTTAGTAGTTGTGTGTATGGTGGTACGGTACACGCCTATGTTTGTATGCTGAAGAGTAGCTTATTGTCTATTAATAGATTACCAGACCAAGAGAGGACACCTGCAGAGCCAATGACAACAACTAACGATCCTGGACTTTGAGCTAAAATTATATCCATTGAGGAGGAGGTGAGTATGTTCTATGGTTGAGAAGAAAGAGAGTATGGATTATGTGTGGATATAGGAAGAATTCTTTGAGTGGACTGTGGGAAGGACCTCTAGTTGTCACCTGATATCTGTTCTACTCTTCCACAAGTGATAAAAGTTTTATCTGAGTACAAGTTAATTAAGAAAAAAGACCACATTCTCCACCCTCTATTGCAGATAAATGTCATCGTCATATGGCTATGTTCAATCCAGAAGGATGTGAAAACAAGAAATATATGTAAAATTTCTAAGTCATAACCTAAAAGAAAATCAGTAAGCCCTCTATTTCCTATTTCCTCTCTTTTCTTAGTGGTGAGTCACTAAGGCAATCCTCTATCTTATATCCTAACCAATGTGTATGTATCTATTTATTACAAAATTGCAGCTTATATTTCTATGTTGATAATAGTATATTTATGCTTCTATTACTCCTTTAGAAGCTAAACATTTTATGAGTATTTTTAAGATACCTGGGAGTCAGCCAGTTAAACTTGAAAAGACATCTCTGAAGAAATGAATTTTAATTAGAGATACAAAGAGGAGGAAGACCAAGAGGTTACTAGAGAGTAAAATACAAGTGTGAGGTATGTCAAAGTAAATTGCTGAAGGCTCAAATAAATTACATGGAGACCCAAAAAAAGCACTATCTGAGCAAAAACATCCAAATAAGAGGAAAAATTAAAATAATAAAACTGAAACAATATAGTAGACAACTGGTAGAAAGTCTTAAAGGCCAAAGAAAGAACACTTTGGAATTAACATGGTTAGAAAGTCAGAGTAAGATCTCTTTTTTCTATTTATTTTTTTCAGCATATTGTGGGGGTACAAATGTTAAGGTTACGTATATTGCCCTTGCCCCCCTCCCCCAAGTCAGAGTTTTAAGCGTGTCCATCCCTCAGTTGGTGCGCATCACACTCATTATGTATGTATATACCCAGCCCCTCCCCCAGAATAAGATCTTAATTGAAGTGTCAAGACAAAAATCAACTTTTTAGTGAAAATATCCCCACAAATATAAATAACAATGAGCAGCATCTGGAAGAATGAAAAGAGTTTCCAAGCTGATAAGTAATATTCTTAATTTGGCTTTCCAAACAGAAAGATATTTTACCAAGCAAGGTTGGAAAGCATGCAGGTAATTTTCATTTCCTAAAGTGGTATATACTAAATCGAAACTAGTTTATAAGCAAGCAGATAATTAAATAGTTAACTCACAGTAGTGATTTTGCCTTTTCTCTTGACTGGAAGAAATGGGCATGCTCTCACTTGGAGATCTTTAATGGCAGCAGTCATTGTACTGTTTTGAAGGTCACCTTTATAGCAAATTTCACATTGTGTTGTAATGACTAAGGCAGGAGCATCGTTTCTTGTCATGTCAGCCACAAACACAATTTCAGGATTTTTAATAATAATATTCATTTCCCATTTATCCGATTCCTGTATAGGTACTAAAACAAAAATAAATTAATACTTTAAAATATTTATGAATATTTATTACATATACTGCTTATGAACAGTTTATTATTTATGAGAAAATGTTTTTTCATTTTAAGTAAAAAATAATCTTAGATCCCAAAGGACTCTCCTACAACTCTCTTAATAAAGATTTTAAAAAGCTATAGAGATAAGAATATTAAAAAATATGGGGGAAAAACTGTACTATTTGATGGCAGAGCTAGAAACTAATCAGTTTCGAACTCTCAAATTGACACTTTCTACTATATCACAATGAATGAAATATGTACAAGGCTAATAGAAAAGCTATTAATATATGTAAGAGCTAGAAATAAATATTAAGGGCTCACATCTGTAATCCTAGCACTGTGGGAGGCTAAAGTGGGAGGATCGCTTGAGGCCAGAAGTTTGTGGCCAGGCTGAGCAACATAGCAAGATTTTGTCTCCATAAAAAAAATGGAAAAATTAGTTGGGCAGGGTGGCACATGCCTGTAGTCCCAGTTACTCAGGAGGCTGGGGCAGAAGGATCACGTGAGCCCAGAAGTTTCAGTGGACAGTAAGCTATAATGACGCCATTATACTGTAGCCTGGGCAACAAGGCAAGACCCTGTCTGAAATAAATAAATAAATAAATAAATAAATAAATAAATAAATAAATAAATAAATAAATAAATAAGCAAGCAAGCAAGCAAGCAAGCAAGCAAGCTAGCTAGCTTTAAATGGAAATACTATCTTTAATTGTGAAAAGGAGTGGTTGGCTAATTATTCTGCCTGCTTGTTTTCTTTCACCAACAAATTCAAATTACTACCTACAGAGAAGTATAATTATTTATTCTAATGTAGTTCTCATAATTTTTGAACACTTTTAAAATATATATTTCAGAAAAATATACATTCACACTTTCAAAGAAAATACAAACTACATATCCTCCCAGAAAATATATTAAGGTTTTTCTCTGAAAAGTAAAGATTTTAATTTATTAATGCATTTACCCTGATTATTTAAAAGACTAATCAAGGTAAGTGCTATTGTACCACTTTAATAATACAGATATCAAATATTTTAGCCAATAACTAACCTTCTTCCTTAGAAGCCCATGTTTGAACACTGGTTTCTACAGCAGTGCCTGTGGTGTAGGCCTCCAAAAAGACATTTGCAACGGTCAGCAGAAATTCCACACTTGCACAAATATACATTTCCTGAAAGACTGCATCAGTCACACAACCATCTCTGACTCTCCTGTACTTTACATCCATCATGTCTTTTTTATCAAACCCAACTGTCAATCCTATCATTCTGAAAAATACAATAATAATAATTCCTATGTAGTATGAATAACTTACAAATAACCAAACATAAAATAAAACTCAGACTTTCATTGGCAGCAAACAAGCATTCTGAAGTCATGCCTCTTTGGGAATATTCAGAAAGTGCTCCAAATAATGGATCTACAAATTTCTGAAGCACAACTGTATCATAAATTAGGAAATGTATATTTAACAAATTATCAGAGTTTTGATCTCATTGTATTTTTTCTTTTTAATTTTTTATGCATTTCCCCATGAAATTAGCATGGGTTAATAATAATTTATATTAGAGAATGCAATTTATATTAGAGAATATTAGAGAATCAATTTAATTGCACTAATTAGTTCCACTTATTCAACCAGTCTATCAGCAATCCAGCAGTAAGAATAGCACATAATTGAACCAGCACATTTTAAATGTTAACTGAGTACCATGATGTGATTAAACTAACGCTTTGAAGATCTTAGGTTTGTACACACAAAATAAACATGCATCTTTGGGGGATAAGTTCTATAAAACCTATCAACCATTTCTCAAGTAAAATCTTAGAACAATATTACAAAACACACCTAGGAGTTGCTTTCTTGACATGAGGTCTTTTATCATCTAAAATACAGTTTTTTAATGAGAAGGAAGCAAATGTTGAGTCATCTGTATACATTTTTGCAGTACTTATAATATTTTCCAATTTAAATTCAGCAAGTTTCAGAGAAGGATCACGAACATCTGTAAATGAAGCCTATAGAAGGAGAAATCAATACAAAAATTACACAAAAACATAAGCCTAAAGCATATTTTATGATATGCACTATTATAAATTATTGCCTTTGCTTATACAAAACATCAAATATCTCTATCTTCAAAGGACTCTCTATTGAAAGGCCAAATATTACTTTAATTTTAAATGTTATTTTTCACATTGGTTAAGATTACTATTAAAATGAAAAGATCAATCATATTTCTCAGAGGAACAGACACTACAAAATGCACATGAAATATTAACAATTGTTATTTAATAAGCATCCACCTATATATAATTTTTCACAAATGAGCACATTTTCTTTTCTTCCTCGACTTACCTGTTCAGGGCCTGGACTATACAGTACCATGGTGAGATAATCAGTTCTGAAACTCATATTTAGTGTTGTTTTAACTTGTGAGGCACGTGAATGTACTTCTACCACAGCAGCTGTCACCACAGTGGCTCCTTGGAAAAATTTAAGTTATTGAATTAAAAAAAAATCATGAAAAGTAGCTCATTAAAATAATCTTAAAATAGATTTAACAAAATTATAAACTAAATGAGTATAGTAATATTCAATATGCTAATATGTGAGGAATTTTTTCTGTGTTCATGAGGAATTATTGATGTGTGATATTCTTTCCTTGAAGTGGATTTTTCTGTTTTTAATGAGGGTAATACTTGCTTTATATAATAATTAGGGAAGTGTTCCCTCCTCCTCTATTTTCCAAAAGGCTTTGTATAACACTGGCATTATTTCTTAAATATTTAATAGAATTCAACAGTAAAATTTAATTCTTTTCATAGATACAGGGCTAGTCAGATGTTCTATTTCTTCTTTTGATGGCTCTAGCAAATTGTGCTTTTGAAGAAATTTGTGCATTTCATCCATATTGTAGTATTCACTGTCACAAAATTATTCATAATGTCCACATATTATCCTGGTAGTGATCTATTTCTGGATATTGGAAATTTGTGTTCTCTCTTTCTCTATCATCAGCTTTGCTGGGGATTACCAATTTTATTATTCATTCCAATAAAAATAATTTTCTCACTTTGTTATTTTCTCTGTTGTTCATCTATTTCTCCTTTTTTGGTTTTTATTCTTATTTTTATTGCTGTCTTCATTTTATTTACTTTGGGTTTCACTTGCTCTTCTTTTCCTAGTTTCTTGATGTAATCTTTGATTTTAAAACTCTTGATATTTTCTAGTATCTTTCACAGATAAAAATTTGTTTCACCACTGCTTTAGTTGCATCCCACAAATTTTGAAAGATTAGGTTCATTATCCTTCAGTACAAATGATTTCCTAATTCCCCTTCCCCTTTCTTTTTGACCCATGGGCTATTTAGAAATTATGTAATATCCAAATAGTTCAAGTTTTCATAGTTTATTGTTATTGACTTCTAATTTAATCTCATGTGGTCAGAAAACTGTACAGCTCTCCAAATGGCACATCTTTGTGAACATTCCAGAAATTTTTTTTTAAAAAGTATATTCTGCAATTGTTGAGTGTAATATTATATCAATATCAACTAGGTCAAGTTTGTTTACAGTGTTCAAGTCTTCTATAATTCTTCTGACTTTTTTGGTCTATATCCTATCAATTATTAAGAGCAGAGTGTTCAAATCTCCAGCTATGATTCTATATATGAGTATTTTCTTTTTTATTTCTGTCAATTTTTCTGAATACATTTTGTGAATCGACCCTTTTATTATTATTAAAAAAAAAAAAAACAAAACTTGTAACAAGACAGTTATGAGACATGCTGGAGAAATATGAACCCTAATTGGATATTTTCATAGTTTTAAGGAAGCATTGCTAATTTTTAATGGTGATTATGTTACTATGATTATATTTAAAAAGTAAAGTCCTGGCCAGGTGCGGTGGCTCTCGCCTGTAATCCTAGCACTCTGGGAGGCAGAGGCGGGAGGATTGCTTGAGCTCAGGAGGTTGAGACCAGCCTGAGCAAGAGCGAGACCCCGTCTCTACTAAAAATAGAACAGGCCGGGCGTGGTGGCTCACGCCTGTAATCCTAGCTCTCTGGGAGGCCGAGGCGGGCGGATTGCTCGAGGTCAGGAGTTCGAAACCAGCCTGAACAAGAGTGAGACCCCGTCTCTACTATAAAAATAGAAAGAAATTAATTGGCCAACTAATATATATATATATATAAAATTAGCTGGGCATGGTGGCACATGCCTGTAGTCCCAGCTACTTGGGAGGCTGAGGCAGAAGGATTGCTTGAGCCAGGAGATTGAGGTTGCTGTGAGCTAGGCTGACGCCACGGCACTCACTCTAGCCTAGGCAACAAAGCGAGACTCTGTCTCAAAAAAAAAAAAAAAAAAAAAATAGAACAAATTAGCTGGGCATGGTGGCACGTGCCTGTAGTCCCAGCTATTTGGGAGGCTGAGGCAGGAGGATCACTTGAACCCAGGAGTTTGAGGCTGCTGTGAGCTAGGCTGATGCCATGGCACTCTAGCCCAGGCAACAGGGCAAGACTCTGTCTCCAAAAAAAAAAAAAAAAAAAAAGTAAAGTCCTTATTGATTATAGATAAGTAGCAATTAATGTTGTAACATTGAGATTTACTTTAAAATAATCTAGGGTTGGAGGAAGAGGGAAGAAAAACAGAGTTAGAGCAGTAATAAAAGCAGCCACATGCTACTAATTGTTGAAATTGGGTTATCAGTACATGTGGGTTCATTACTTTATTCCCTCTACTTTGGTATATGTGTAAAGATTTCCAGAAGAAAGTGAGTAAAATAATAATGCATTCAAATCTTTATTTCTTGTTCCATCATTTTTATACATTACTTTGTACTCCCTGCTATTTAAGCCCGTACCATTTCCTTCATCTGTCCCATTTTCCTCCTTCCAGCTTTGGTCAGTTATGTTTTATTGCTATGTGGTTAATAACATTTGCTTTCATATTTATACAGCAAGTCTTCCATGTGTTATTTGACTATGTAATATTTTTCAATGAAGAGACTTACCGTTTATTGTGATACTACCTCTGTTGATACACTGTCACAATGAATGTATATCTCAAAAATGAAGAGATTCTCTCTTTCACATTCCAATAATGGCTCAAAATCATGCAAAATTTAGTCCACTTCACCTCTGTGCCACAGTATAATATATAGTAGCAATTTTCTTTGTTAAGAACAGAAAATGTCTCCCTTTCTATATCAGTTATTTAAAGTAGTTAACTCCTCATCCTACATACTATGTGGAATTTATGCTACTTTTCTTCTTTACAATACTCTTCCATGTGCCTTTTTTTTCTTTAAAGCATTCTGAATTCCTTTTTAATGAAAACCTTCTAGCTTAATCACATAGATAATTTGGGGACTTCTTTTTTCAATGCACTCCTGAGTAGGCTTACTGTTTTTTCTTCCCATATTTTCCTCTTTCCTAGATTCCTTGTTTGTCTTGCTGGAATATATTTTTGAACTAATTTCTTTAGGAATGGGTATGAAGACATTTGAGTAAATGTTGAATCACAGAAAATATGTGGATTATTTAGTTTTCACATTTTGAGTGTTGGTTCGGCTGTATAGTATACAATCCTAGCCTCAAAATCACTTTCATTGGAATTTTGAATATACTCCTCCATTGTCTTTTTTCATCCAGCCATCTCATCCCATTCAGTTTTATTGATGATCAATAAACCAAAAAAAAAAAAATCAATCATTTAATCATTTTGTTCTCAATCCCCTGAGAGGAAGCCTATTTCTCTTTTCTGAAACATTTTTAAATCTTACCTTAGTCATTCTGACATTTCATAAAATTGTGTTTGCATGGGGAGTTTTAGTTTACTCAATCTGCTTGAAACTTGGTTGATTCTTTATATCTAAGAGTTTGCTTCAGTTATTTACTTAGGTCTTGAGAGTTTATAGTAGTCTTCCCTTATCCATGGCTTCAGTTACTCACGGTCAACCATGGTTCAAAAATATTGTTACTTTGAGAGAGAGACCATATTCACATAACCTTTACTATAGTACATTGTTATAATTGTTCTATTTTACTATTAGTTATTGTTTTTAATCTCTTACTGTCTATAGATTACTCTTACTGAGTACTGGGCCTATTATAAGAGTACTGTGCCTATTTATAAAGTTTATAAATTAAACTTCATCATAAGTATGTATGTATAGGAAAAAACATAACATTATGCAGGGTTTGGTACTATCCACAGTTTCGAGCATCCAATGGGGGTCTTGGAACATATCTCCCACAGACAAAAGGGGACTACTGTACTTCTTTGAAAGATTTTTCCCTTCTATTTTCCCAGTTATTTCTCCTACAGTACTTATTATTCTAGAATTGGATCTTTTGAACTGAAGCATCACTCTTAAGTTTTATCACTTAAGATAAAGAGATTTTTCCCCCCTCTAAATCATAAATTACTTCAACCAAATATTCCAACTCAGTAATTCTACCCCTTGCTTAGTATTTTTGTTTCAAAATTTCAGCAGTATTTTTGCTTTGCAAGAACACTTTTCTATCTTTACAGGGCTGATGGTGCTAATACGATCCAGTTCTTAGATTATCTTCTCAAAATCCTCTTAGAATATCAGAGTTTGTTTTTTTGTTTTCTTTCTTTTCTATTCCCTCAATTATCTCTGTTTCATTCAGAAAACACTATTCTGCTTTTCTTAGTTTCTTTCATGCTTGGGTTCTTGTGACTTACTTTACAGTAAAGAACTGGTTTGATTATTCTAACTAGTAAGGACAGGTTTTCCTGTAATGCAGCAAATGTAGGGCTATTTTTATGTTAGGATACTCCCTGAGTAAAAAAACTGTGTAATATCCAAGGCTTTATAAAGGTGGATCTTGTGGACTACTAGGTTTCACTTTGAGGTAGGTAGGTTTGGGGAATCCCTATAATTCCCTAATAGGAACAACTTTATTCTTGTGCAGTAAAATCATCCTAGCAGCCCTAAATGACCCATGTCTTTATATGTGCTGGTTCTAAACTCAGAACCCATATTTCACAAAGTATACTGGGTCCAACACTGGATGAGGCCTCTTGCTAAGTTATGGCTCCTTCTACTCTGTTTCAACCATTTATCTTTCAAATATTTGTTAAAATCTATCATCTATTAATGATCATCATCTCTTTGAATCTCTATTCCATCTGGGATAAATGCTACACTAAGGATAAGGGAAAACGGGAGAAGGGGAAAAAAAATTGAAAATAAGGAACTATAGGGAAGTTGAGAAAATAAGAATAAATATTAAGGAATTTTGTTATAACAGGACTAGGAACTTTAATTAAAAAAAAAATCAACAGAATGACTAATAACATAAACAATTTAGAGATGCCTGGATAGGATTAGCTGATTGGAAAGATTTATAAATCCTATTTTACCCAAAACTAGAGAAAAAAAGGAAAGAAGGAAAGGAGGGGGAAAGGGGGAACGAGAAGAAAGAGAAAAGAAAAAGAAGAAAGGAGGGGTGGGAAGGGAGAAAACGGAAAAGAGAGGAAATCGGGAAGTAATTTAGAACATACCTCCTGAATGGTGTGAAGCATTAGTAACTCCACTAGAGACACTACTTTGGTCTTTTATGACAGCAGGTGAGGCAATACCACCTTCTTCATACCATATATTGCCATATAATGTTTTAAAAATAGTTGTCATATCTTCTTGACTGAGAATGAACTGTTAAAAAAAAAAAAAAGATTTGCTCTTTTTAACATTGCTCTACTTCATGTAGTTTAAAATTCTCATATGAGAAAATGAAAGCCTGCTTCATTTCAATCCTCATAGTGGTCCCCAACCTTTTTGGCCCCAGGGACCTGTTTCATGGAAGACAATTTTTCCATGGACCAGGGGTGGGTGGGATGGGAGAGGCGGAGCTCAGGTGATGATGTGAGCGATGGGGAGCAGCTGGAAATACAGATGAAGCTTCGCTTGCTTCCCCCCCCACCCTGGTTCCTAAATTTCATGGAAGACAATTTTTCCACAGGAGTGGGGAGGAACAGAGCAGCAGAGCTGTGCAGCCTAGGTGTTGGGGACCACAGTCTACAACACCAGTTTTTCATGCATTAAAGATTTGTCTTAACTGAACATTCAATTTTCTATATAGCCATGTGATCTTTAGTAACTTGTAAAATACAGAACTAAATGAAATATCAATACCAATGAAGCTATGAATAAAAAATGATTTGTTATGGATGTACCAAATCTAGTAATTTTAAACCTTTAAAACGAACTTTCAACTTTAAGTAGTCGTCTAGCTACTTTGGATTTTTTGATTAGTAAGCACCTCATTTTACAAATATAGAATAATCAAAAATATATATTTTTATAATAAAAAAATAATTCCCAGTGTATTTTATATGAATTATTTTATTTGAATCCCACAAAAGTACTAGGTATACAGAATATAATCCTGATTTTATAAGAAGCTGAGGCTAAATGGTTAAGTAACATACGTAGGTCCACACATACTTAAAGAACTCAAAGAGTTAACTTTAAATTTCAAGTGTTGTGAATTTAGCCTAAAATGAACAGCATAAAGACCTATCTTGATTCCTGTGATAGTTAATTTTATATATCACCTTGGCTCAGTCATAGTACTTAGATATTTGGTCAAACATTATTCTAGATGTTTCTGTGAAGGCGTTTTTTGGATGAGAGTAACATTTAAATCAGTAGAGTTTGAGTAAACGAGACTACCCTCCAGAATGAGGGTGGACCTCACACAATCAAACAGTTGAAGGCCTTCAACAGAAAAAAAGACTGATCTCCTCTAAGCAAAAATTCTGCCAGCGGACTGCCTTTAGACTCAAGTTGCAACACCAACTTTACCCTGGGTATCCATCCTGCCTGCCTCGCCCACAGATCCTAACTTGCTAGCATCCACAATCATGTGCACCAATTCCTTACAATAAATCTCTTTCTTCTTCATCCGTGTGTGTGTGCGCGCACACACACATACACACACACACACACACACACACACACACACACACACACACACACACACACACACTTGCTGGTTCTCTTTCCCTGAAGAATCTTAATACAACAGTAATAATGTAAAAAAGATCTCTGAGTTTTAAACGAGTATGTTTAATCATGACAGTTTTCTTAATTTACTTTTGGCTCACTTTGTCAAAATGTTTTAAAAAATTTACTTGTATTTCTAGTTGTTATAACCCCAAGGGAATAATTTTAATTCCACAAAATTTAACAGTTTTATTTGCATCAGGCTTCCTGTGACTGCATTTCAAAGATGACATACCAATCTATTGTTTTAAAATTAAGTCCATGGGTACCTTATTAATGCTACTTATGTTTGGGTTTTTTTTAAAACTTTCATTCTTTCATTTTTTAATTTATGAAATTTACTGTTATTATGCAGCAAGCATTGCAAAAACAGTATGTTCACATAAATTAATAAACTGAAATTAAGTTATCACAACTTCTAAGCCACATTTTTCAATTTAATATATGTCGGCTGAATGCCCTCTAAACAGTGATATAAATCATTCAATCTTCCTTTACTCTTGCCAGGAGCTCAGAGGAGGAAGTTGAAAGAATTGTAAGGGTCTCAAGGTTGCTGATCTGTGGCACCTACATGTCAAAACAGGCTATGTGTACAATGTCCAAACATCTGAGAAGTCAGAAATCACAAGCAGCACTTGATCTGGCCTCTCCCTGCCCCAGAGGATGAGATCCAAGAGGAACCAAATACGTGGGCTCTGAAGTGAGCTGCAATAGCTGCTAACTGCTCAGGTGGATTAGGGTAAGAGAAGACCCAATTTCACCCTAGTAGATCTTCTCCAGAAGACTGTCCAGACATTTACAGATGGTCTGCAGCATCACCTGAACATTCTGCATGGATTCTCTCTGGTAAAGAATGAGGGAAAGTCTCTGCTGCTCCACATAAATTGCCTGATAACTAGGCACAGTGGGGTGGGGATTTTCTCAGCATGCTGAGTGGAACATGCTACTTTTATTTTATAGGTTTTTTTTTTTTTTTTGAGACAGAGTCTTGCTTTGTTGCCCAGGCTAGACTGAGTGCCATGGCATCAGCCTAGCTCACAGCAACCTCAAACTCCTGGGCTCAAGCAATCCTCCTTTTTCTCAGCCTCCCAAGTAGCTGCGACTACAGGCATGTGCCACCATGCCAGGCTAATTTTTTCTATGTATATTAGTTGGCCAATTAATTTCTTTCTATTTATAATAGAGATGGGTCTCGCTCTTGCTCAGGCTGGTTTTGAACTGCTGACCTTGAGCAATCCGCCTGCCTTGGCCTCCCAGAGTGCTAGGATTACAGGCATGAGCCACTGCGCTAGCCTGTTTTATAAGTTTTTATCTGTTGATCTGCTGTCTTACCAATATAAAGAGGGGGGACATCAAATATTTATTTTAAGAAGATACTTTCCAACCCTATAAGTTAAAGCAGTGGCCCCCAACCTTTTTGCTACCAGGGACCATTTTCATGGAAGACAATTTTTCCATGGACCAGCAGGAGGGTGTACTTCAGGGGGTGATGTGAGTGATGGGGAGTGGGTGGCTGTAACTACCGATGAAGTTTCACTCCTCTGCCTGCCGCTCACCTTCTGTATGCACCACTCCACTTCCTAAGTTTCATAGAAGAAAATTTTTCCATGGATGGAGGGGAGAGGGGTCCTCAGTTGGTTACAGTTCCTAATAGGTCTGTTAGGTTCCCCACTAGGGACCGCAGAGTTAAAGCACCCATATTATCTGACATACTAAGAGCTTAAAGATTTTCAATTGATATCACATAATGTCTTAAACTCTGAATACACCTTTGACTTAAAACTCTGAAATCCCTAACATGATAGTTTTAAATAAAATGTTTATAGAGAGAAAAAGGAAAATAAGAGAGGGGATTTGTTAAGTAAGTTTCTTAAAGAAATCTCCCAGAGTACATGTTGACGTCACTTCAGCAAACTATGTCAGATAGTTTTGACTTTCATTTAGTCACAAGGGAAAAATATGAACTTGTGGACAGTTCCATTAGAGATCTGTGAAGCAATGTCAACCAATAAGGAAGTAAAATTACATAAATTCAACTTATCCATTTTTATAGCACTTATTTTTCTTTTATATACTATTTTTCTGAGTTACTTCATATATTCCCATGGCTTTAAATGACATCTACGTGCTGATGACTTCCAAATTAGTATTTCTACCCTAGACCTCTCCAATAAATTTGATATTAATGTATCTAATTGACTAGAGCACCATGTCATATTTGTTTCCTTCATGAAAGTTACCACAATTTATAATAATTTTTATTATGTGTCTGTTCACTTTTTTTTACTAAGTACTGCTACACCTTCCAGACCACTATCACCACCAACCCTTACACTGGACTGGTAAGTTCCATGAAGTCAGAGACAATGTCATAGCTTCCTTGTCACTGTATCTCCAGTTATCTATCACAGGGATCAGGGCTTAGCACATAGTAGACACTCCAATATTTGTTCAAAGAATGAATGGAGATTGTTAAATGAATTCTAGGTTAATGTAGCCACCCTTCAATTCTGACCAAGGTATTTATATGTATATAAATTCCATTAAAAAAAATCGTATGTCCCCTAGCACTACTTTTCAACAAACAAAATAAATCAATAAGCATCCAAAAGTTACCTCCATGGGTTTTAGCTGACCATTTACATTAAAACAAGGAATTTCCTGATACCACTCCCAGCATAAATTTCGCTCAACAATGACTTCAAGATTTAATGGCAGCAATAGATCCAGTACTTCCTGGTAAGTATCATTAATAAATAGAGATCTGTAAGTAGAAATAAAATTGTTTTGAATTGTTTCATATACATTGAGATAGTAAAAAAAAAAGATTAACTTAAATTTACAATTTTATATACAAATAGCAGAAATCAATAATTCATTGCATATAAAGAGAAAAATAAAATCCATCAGGCTTTTACATGTCAAAATGAGAGATGTTCCATCCCACTAGAAACCCAGGTGACTTTGTCTCATCTGAAGTGTTTCACATTACAGAGAAATGAATTATTAAAATAGAATTTTGCTGTACAGTAAAAAGTGCCAAAAATATGTAAGTTGTATAGTAAAACATTAAAATAAGAATTATCTTTATATAATTTGTAAAGAAACATTATGTAAGACCTCATTAAAAAATATTTTAATTAATTTAGAGATGTAACAAAACACTACATATCCCTTTACTTTATAAGAAATAAGTAGCACCATATGGCATTTCTATTTCTGTGAATCAAAATAGTTGAATATATACAATTTCATATTAAATTGAACCATATTTGCCTTTCCAAGCACTTATAAAGGTAGGTCTGATGCTCAGGAACAAAGAGTAGCAAGTCACTGAACCCCTTCAAGTGGTAATGTGACCATAGAAGCCCCCCACTGAATCTTCAACTGACAATCTAAAAGTGTTACTCCTCAATAATATACATATATTTTAATGGGTGGCAAATTCTTAAAGTAGGGTATGAATCCATGACTACAGAATTTTAGCTATGGTTTACTCAATGGGAGAGAATATGGGAGTTCATCAAGGCTCTCTCAGAATGCCTAGTTGTCAAATCATTTTATGAATGAACTATAGAATAACATTATACTTATACATATATGCATGCTTGCAGTCTCCACTTAGCAATAATAAGTTAAGGAATCTAACAGTCCTATACTGCACATATAATTTTAATAGCTATATACTACAATATGGTTATATACCATAATCATTTATTTAATTAATCTTCTATTATTAAAATTTTATGTTGTTTCCAATTCTTCACTGTAATAAATACTTGAATCATTATCTCTGTACATATCTTTGAGTAAATTTCTTCCCTTTGAACAAACTGTAAGAAGAAAATTGCTATGTCGAAAGATTACTTCCTCTAGAAAAACTTTTCTTATCAGTACTACCCTATAACTGGGTTAGATATTTTTCCTGTGTGCTACCACAAGTACCTTGAACTTTTTCATCATTGCATTTAATATACTGCATTTTAATAGTTTATTGTGTTCTCTATGGTTCCAATTAGAATGAAAGCTTCATGAGGACAAGTAACTATATTTATATTACTTTTTGCTGTGTTGTCAGTACTTAGCTCAGATAATTAGCATGTCATATCGTCAACAAATATTTGCAAAATTGCATTCAAGAAATTGGATTAATGTATAAACAACAATATAGGTAGTCACAAATATAAATACTTGTCTTTCTTCACGTGCTTTCTAAGAAGCTGTAATTATATATTTAAATATCAATTATTTTTAAATTATTTCAGGCTGGGCGTGGTGGCTCATGCCTATAATCCTAGCACTCTGGGAGGCCGAGGCAGAAGGATAACTTGAGCTCAGGAGTTCAAGACCAGCCTGAGCAAGAGCGAGACCCAGTCTCTACTAAGAATAGAAAAATTAGCCAAGCATGGTGGCATTTGCCTGTAGTCCCAACTACTCAGGAGGCTGAGGCAGGAGGATTGCTTGAGCCCAGGAGTTTGAGGTTGCTGTGAGCGGCTAATGCCATGGCACTGTAGCCTGGGCAACAGAGTTAGACACTGTCTCAAAAAAAAAAAAAAAAAAAAAAAGTAAAATTATTTCAGAAAAAATGAGCTATACACTTTAATTGAGTAATTCTATTTCTAGGAATTCATCCTAAGGAAAGCAATTATCTCAAAGAAATGAGTAGATAATCACGTAAGTACTGATGAACAAAGATATTAATCATAATTACAGTGTTATTTATAACTGCAAAAAAATTAGAATCAACTTAAATTTCTCTTTTTTTTTTTTTTTTTTTGAGACAGAGTCTCACTTTGTTGCCCAGGCTAGAGTGAGTGCCATGGCGTCGGCCTGGCTCACAGCAACCTCAATCTCCTGGGCTCAGCGATCCTACTGCCTCAGCCTCCCGAGTAGCTGGGACTACAGGCATGTGCCACCATGCCCGGCTAATTTTTTTCTGTATGTATTAGTTGGCCAATTAATTTTCTTTCTATTTATAGTAGAGACGGGGTCTCGCTCTTGCTCAGGCTGGTTTCGAACTCCTGACCTTGAGCAATCCACCCGCCTCGGCCTCCCAAAGTGCTAGGATTACAGGCGTGAGCCACCACGCCCGGCCTCAACTTAAATTTCTAAAAGGCAAATTAATTTTTAAAAAGCTAAAGAATAAATTACTTAGAAAAAACAATGCACTCAAAATAATAACACGGAAAAATAATTATAGCATATTATTAAGGAAAAAAGCAATTTACAACAGAAAACATATAATTCTAATTTTAGTTAAGTTAAATATATATGCAGATATAATGAACTGGAACAATATCAATACATCTAATAGTAGCTGTCTTTGGGTAGTCAAAAGATTGTGAGCAACCTTTTATGTTCATTCTCAATTTAATCCTGTTTTAGACATAAAAATGAAAATATGATTTAATGTTCTACAGATATTTGTAAACATATAACAGTAAATAATCTATTTTTAATGCAGACCCACACCTAATTTACATCTAACATTTCTTGAAATCAAGCAAGGTATGATTAAATATAGGCATATAATATTCTATTTTTAGTAAATTCAGACTTTTTATACAGTTCAAACTCTAGGTTAATGAACCATCTGAAACTTATAATTATTACTCTATATCTTCAGCCTACTACTAAAATAAAAGTCTCTCACCTCAATATTTCCCTATAATTTCTGAAATACCTAGACTTGAAGAAATCATGCTATATTTTCCAGTGTCTTCACTAAATGTATCATTTATTTCTTATCTTAATTGAAACCTGACTGTCCATGGATTTTTATACAATAGAGGCCAATTTTTCTCCAACACCCTAGCTCAGGATAAGAGATAGAAACAATTTTTCTTAATTTGCAATGACACTTCCCAACTGTATTATTCCTTTACGAATAATAACATCCAGTTTTAACACATTCTACTTGTACTATAATCTATCAACAACTTAGTGCTTTTTTTTTTTTGAGACAGAGTCTCACTTTCTTGCCCTGGCTAGAGTGAGTGCCCGTGGCGTCAGCCTAGCTCACAGCAACCTCAAACTCCTAGGCTCAAGTGATCCTCCTGCCTCAGCCTCCCAAGTAGCTGGGACTACAGGCATGCGGCACCATGCCCGGCTAATTTTTTGTATATATATTTTTAGTTGGTCAATTAATTTCTTTCTATTTTTAGTAGAGACAGGGTCTTGCTCAGGCTGGTTTCGAACTCCCGACCTCAAGCAATCCGCCCGCCTCGGCCTCCCAGAGTGCTAGGATTACACTTAGTGCTTATTTTTGAAGACTCTGAGATTGTTGAATCTCCACTCTATAAACCCCTCTTTACATTCCTTTACTCTCTCAGTACCCTCTTGTCTTTTAACTTCTCTCTCTATCATCCATCAATAAATATGACTCTCAATCATTAAAATCCTGTCCCACTACCTTTAGTCATACCCACTTGGTAAAAATTCAGTCTTGCCTGAATCCAACTATTAGATTCCCAATACAAAATACCATGCACTGAATGAAAAAAAATCATATACTATTAATTCATAGTTAACAATATCAACAGGACCCCAACACTTCCTCAACACATTCTCCTGGTTTCTCTCTCACCTTTCTGCCTACTCCTTTTTAATCTCTTTTGAGAGTTCTTCTTCTGCCAATTTCTTAAATATTTGCATTCCCAGTATTATTTCCCACATGTCCCATTCTACAAGCTGTGTGTGTGTGATCATATTTGTTCCAGTGGCTTCAATAATTTTAATAGGTAAGTGTTACTAAAGACTCCCAAATCTAGAAATCTAAACAAGGTCATTCTCCTAAAATCCATACACATATATCTAACTGCCTTCTAGATATCTTTCAATCTCTCTCCATACAGAAGTCAAGCAACCACTTCCAAGCTACTTTGTCCACTGAAGAAATCACTACTATCTGCACTGTTTCTTTCTGCATTGCTCTGTCTTAGGAGAGTGAAGTGCATTATCACCAAATACTGATTTTTCCAGCCTGCAATCTAGAGTAACTTTTAATTTCTCCTCTCTGTTAACTCCATCTATTCAATAATCAATTAATATTTGACTTTTTAAATTTCTCATAACTGGTTAGCACTCTACTACCTCACTTTCCTACCTTAGACTAAGTCATCTATAATCCTTATACAAATTACTGGAAGTTACCAAACTATTCTTGCAATCCCCAGTTTTGTCTCCATTTTACCTATTTTCTACAACCCTTCCAAAATCCAAAGGTGATCCCTATTTTGATATATCAGCTCACTAAATTTATTAAATAGTTCCTATTATAACAACCCAATAAGGCTTATTTATTAAGCTCTTATAAAGACTGTTACATTTCTTGTTCTAGCATAGTGACTGGGATGTATTTGGTGCTTAATAATTGCTCAAATATTCAATTGATGGAAATTTGTACTTCCATCAAAGATGAGGTAATATGAACCAGATTTACCCTCCTGCCTGAAACAACCCTTCCCTCCCAAAAAGACAAAATATATTTAAAAATAGTTTTCAAAAGACAGGACATCAAAACATGGACAGTGATTCCAAAGAGATGGGGAAAAAAACAAGGTGAGCCCTTGCCCCGGTTTACTATTGTTTTAAGGCCACGGCACAGGGAGAGGGAACCCAGAAGGCGGCCAGCAACCTCTCCAAGGTGCAAACATAGAGGTGCCGGTCCAAGAAGACCAAGGCAGCTAGAGTTCATATAAAAAAATGCCAGAGAAAAAGGGCAACAGAGAGTTACAGAGAGTAACTCAAAATTCGTATAAAGCACTCAAACTTATAGCACTATAGACTATATTTGAAAAGAGAAAATATTTCAAATCAATAATCTCAGCTATCATCTAAAAAACTTAGAAAAAGAGCAAAGTTAAAGTAAGCAAAAGGAAAAATAAATACCAAATCAGAAATCAATGAAAGAGAAAACAGAAAAACAAGAGAAAACAATAAAAGCAAAAAATGATTCTTTAAGATCATCGCTAGCCAGACTTATTAGCATAAAGGCATAAATTACAAATATCAAGAATGAGTGAGATGACATCACTACATATATTAATAAATAAGGGAATGTTATGAAAAACTTTATGCCATTAAATTCTACAACTTAGATGAAATGAACAAATTCCTTTTAAAAAATTGGGAAAGATCACTTAAAAAATAACTTTAATTGCCCTAAGCTTATTAAGGAAATGAAAATTGTATTAACATTTTAATAACCTCCATTGAGTAAACTCTAGGCCTACACAGCTTCATTAGTAAATTCTACTTACTATTTAAGGAAGAAATAATACAATTGCACATACACTGTCAAAAATGTATCTATGTCAAAACTTTACAAACAGTATACATTAAACATATGCAATTTATTTTATCTCAATTATTTCTCAATAAAGCTGCTTTAAAAATATTCAATTAATGGAAAAAAGGAGAGGAAGGAAAAGCAGATCAGCCAGAGGCCAAAAAGAAGTAAGAGATTGAGAGTTAGTTAAGTGAAAGAATAAATAACAAAATGAGATCAAAGAAAAATGAAAGGAAGAAAGATAGGGCAAATGAGAAGTACAGAGGTGAATTCAAAGTGGAAAAGAAATAGGACACTAAATCCAGAACAGGTGATTAGAAACAGCACAGAAACAGAGGACACAGTATAAAACCTCTGGAACTTTTTGAATATTCATTTACTCCCCTACTCAATGCTCAGTGATTACACAAGGTTATATGCTACTGTTCATTTGTTTGTTTCAATTAGAGCATGGGATCCACAGCACAAAACTGACAGAGCAGTTGGGTGATAGTGTGTATACAAAGTGAATAAATGTACTCTGTAAGAAATTCACCCATTTCTTCCACAGCCTTATAATTTCTAAAGAACTACAGAAAGCACAAATATACTTCCTCAAATAATAACTGTTACCAGTTTCCTAATTATCTAAGGAGAAATGTTCACATACTTTCTAGGTTTTTAAAACCTTGAAGATTTATCATTGATCTTGCCAAAAAAATATCTAAGGAAGAATCACAAAATCACAGTTATAATAAAATAAAATCTCACTGTAAACAGAATACTCAAGATACCAAAGTCTTTAATGTAAAAACTAGAAAAAGATTGCATTTTACACAAATATACTTGAGAAAAGCTTACCTGTACAGTCGCATTTCACTCAGCTTTATTGTTATCAAATCAATAATAGGTGGGGGATTGCTTTGGCTCTGTGTTACTATATGGAACATATTTGTCATTGTAATTAGTCCAAAATCAACAACAAAAACATTTTCAGAAATTGGAGACTGTGGGATGACCACCACTGGGGCTTTGATATTAATATCCAAGGCCAGTCTGGAACTCCTTTGTGCCAGTTCTTTTACACCACTAGCAGCCATTCCTGCTGCCTGAACAGTTGCCTCAGCAAAGGCTTGCTTAGCTGCTTGAAAATTATCTATAAAAGCCTATAAGGATAACAATTATATTCCCAAGGTTATAATTAATAAATAAGACATTAATTACACATTGATGTTTATGATTTTACCTTCATAAAAAAACTTTTACTTGGTACAAGCAATATTTATTCAAAATCTGATTGTTAAATATTAATTTTCTGCTGCAAAAATTAAGAAACACAAAGATATAGATAAAATAAAACTCTAGTCCCTGGAACAAAGCAAAATGAGGATATTGGAATGTTTCACTGATATCTTGTTCCCTCTTAATGCTTCTCTTTGCCCAACGGCTAAACAATCAAATTTCTCTATACAACTTCAGTGGCCAGAGAGCTTATTTATATTTCTAAGACTAAAGGGAAAAAAAAAGGAATGAATGTTCCTTTAATAACTCTCAAATAAGTTTTCTAATTTCTGAATTCCAGAAAAAAATACTTCAATGACATAAAATTATCTAGAGTTATACTTAACTTTCATGCTTAAGGAAAAAAATAACATTTTCAGTAACTTCTAAGTAAAGGCTACTATAAGAAGGCTCAGTGACATATGTTTTTGATTATATAAAGAAATTAACAAAAAGCACCTATTCATCTTTACATTTTTTGTGTCTAAAAATATTTTATGGCTATAGGATAAATTGCATGGTAGCATCAATTTAAAAGAACACAAAAACAGAAACATTTAGAATCAACTTGAAATTTTGAAATAACAAAAAAGGGCTCCACATTCCCAAATATACCAAAGTTAATACACAAATACCCTTCTTGCTTATAAGAACTGCCATAGTTGGCCTACTTATATATTACAGCCTTAGATTTATCTAGCTTATATACCAGAATTTAGATATAATAAAATACAAATATATAATTATAATAATATAATAATACATGATTTTATATAACATCATTTTCACATAGGAATACCTATTAAATATATGCACATTATATATTATATATGTTATATATTAATTGAAATCTTCATTTTATACAACATTGGCTTAAGTCTTTGTTTTTCCTGACTTCCAAATCTAATTAAAAAGTACTGCATATACATATTTGAAGTTTGTTTTGGTCTCATGTCATCATTAAGAATTCGTAAATCAGGAAAAACAAAGACTTAAGCCAATGTTGTATAAAATGAAGATTTCAATTAATATATAACATATATAATATATAATGTGCATATATTTAATAGGTATTCCTATGTGAAAATGATGTTATGTAAAACCTTATTAATAAAGTACTACACATTTCAGTCATCATAAATGGCACCCAGAAAATTATAACAATCAGGAGAAAAAAATCAAAGCAAGGAATTTGTGCTAGTCTTCACCTATGTCTGACATACAGCAATTTCCAATTAGGATAAAACAATAAAAAATAATTTATTAAAATACTTACCAATACAGAATACAGAAATTTTGTGACAAAAACTACTTCAATGCAACCAACTGTTAAATTAATCTGAATGTCAACTGCATTCATATCTGTGTATGCAGGACCAGCAGTTGCATCCACGTAAGAAATCATTTTAAAGCTGAAAACTTCTTTTCCAGTGATATAAACAGCCTTAACGAGAGAAAATTCAATTATCACAATCCCTTTTGAAATGATGTGCCTTCAGTACAATCTTAAAGCAAAAGTTAACAAAACATATACATATATTTGGGCAATCTTCCAGGCTATACAAGCCAATATAAATGAGGCAACAATTTTGTTTTACTGGACTCTACATTGCAAAGTTTTTCAAATTGGTGGTGGCAGCTCCCTTTGTGGGTCATGAAATCAATTTAGCAGGTCTGGCCTGGCTTTTTTTCTAATGGAGAACAGAAGAAAAAAAAAAAAAAAAAGACAAGAATATGCTTTTTTTTGAGAGAGAGAGAGTTTCACTCTGTCATCCAGTGTGGAGTGTAGCTGTGTCATCATAGCTCACTGCAACCTCAAACTCCTGGGCTCAAACAATCCTCCCGCCTCAGCCTCCAGAGTAGCTAGTTCTATAGGTACCTGTCACCAGCTAATTTTTCTATTTTTTTTGTAGAGATAGGGTCTTACTCTTGTTCAGGCTGGTCTCAAACTCCTGACTGCAACCAATCCTCCTGTCTTGTCCTCCCAGAGTGCTAGGATGAGCCTGGCCTAGAATATGCATTTTCATTTTGCATGTGTACTTTTATACTGAATTGTATTTCTTGGTTCACTGTCGAAAGTTTTAAAAACACTGTACACTATAACTTACTGAAATGTACTTCTCTTGATATGAGGTATGTGAATATATTTTCCAGATTCTTCAAAGGAATCTCTTCCTATTTCTATACTTCTGTATTAGTTCAAGAAGAGCCATCTTAACTGCCAACCAGGAATTACTTACAATGGTTTAAAACCTCAAGCTCTGCAATACCAGTTAAAAATGGTGGCAACAACAGGATATGTAAAATGTTAAAAAAAAATCTGGTAGATTAACAGAGCACTAACTTAGTTTATGGCTTTCTCCACTCTCCTGAATGCTAGAAGCAAGAATAGGGAACTGAAGAGCCATCAACAAACAAATGAATACCAACCACAAAACAAAGAATCCTCAGACACCAAGGTATATAGGACCTCTGAAGGTACAGATGGAACTGAAAATAAGTCTATAGTTCTGCCTCTGCTTAGAATGTACAAAGATGGAGTGAGGGTCATTCCAAATTTTGTCAACAAGAAAAAGCCCAGATAAACTACAAACTCATAATTTTCTTAAAACTATTAGAAATATGAGGTCACAGGACAACAAAGCACCCTAAAATCTAAGGAAAAACTTAGGTATCTTCAAGGAGAGACAGAAGGTAGGTAAGAATAATTCAGCTAAAACGACAAAGGTTGACCGTGCACTTACGTGAGATACAAATTCCCTGGGAACCTCAGACAAAAGAGGAGTTCACACTCAGTTGCAGGCACTTCATGAGCCTCTGCAGGGAGCTCATGAGAAAGAATAGGGGAAAAGGGGAAAACCAGAGAAAGTTTTCCTAGGTACAAGAAAAGAGGAGGCTCTACTGCAGAAAAGGCCCCAAAGCACTACCAGAAGTATCCTCTCCTCAGAAGAAAAGCTTTAAGACACTAAGGGTAGGGTAGTAAACCTTGATGTCCTCAGGTCACAAGTGAAGAGATACATCCTAGGGAAAAAAATAAAAGAAAACACTTTGCAGCTGGGGGAAGAACAAGAACTCTCCTGGAACCAGACCATTAGAGGTCTCCTTCTGCTCTGGCAGGAAAAGATACGCAATCCCACATAGGAACCACCAAAGATACTAGTCAGTCGTCATGGAAAGGAGGGACAGGATCACCAAGAATGCTTCATTTCTGAGACACAGAAAAACAGATGAGTACTGAAATTGGACCAGGACAACTGACAAGCCTACCCAAACTACTTCCACTTCCCTTCTCTCAAATACTTATCTTCAAGTTTGTAAGCTCTAAGGAACAAGCAGCAGGAGTATTCAACATCAAGGAAAAGGCCAAAAGAATGAAAGCTCTAAGGAAAAAGCAGCAGGAGTGTCCAACATTAAGGAAAAGGCCAAGAGAATGCAAAGAGAATTTTATGAAGCATCAAAGTAGAAGAAAGGTCAAAGGCTGAGCCTGGTACAGAATCTTAGCAATCCAGCCCTCACTCACCCTAAGCATAAGGTACATCTGAAGGCATCTGAAGCAGTAATGGTAGTGAAGGGAATCAAAGAAAATAAGAAAATTCAAACCAAGCTTGGCTCTCCACCAGACTGACTCAACTCCCCAAGCTAACAACTTAGCAGGAAAAAAAAGGCATACCCATTTCCACACATAAATACTATTTACCTCAGTCTCTATTATCCTATACATGATGTCTTGACATTCAGTCAATAACTATGAGATGCTCCATAAAAGCAGAAGAAAAAAACCAATAAATCATAAAGCAATCAAAAGAACCAGATTTGCCTATAACACAGATGTTCAAACTATTAGCCAGGGAATTTTAAATTACTATAATTAATATGGCCAAGGCTTCTAATGAAAAAGGTGGAAAACATGCACAGATAATGAATATCAGCAAAGAAATGGAAAAAAGAGTAGAGTCAAAGGGAAATATTAAAGATTTTAAGACATGGTAACAGAGATAAGAGTATCTTCAGTGGGTTCAACAGCACATTCAATAGAGCCAAGGACAAAAATCAGTGAATTTGGAAATAGGTTAAAAGAAATTATCCAAACTGAAATGCATTAAGAATAGGAAAAAAGTTGAAGAGAGCATCCAAAGGTTGTGGGACAACATCTAAACAGGAATCTATTTAATAGGAATTTTTGGAATCTAAGAGGAAGAGGGAGGAGGTGAAGGAAGAGAAAAGGAGCCATGGGTGGGGGAAGAGGGGGAGGAGACAGAGGGAGACAGAGACAGAAGAAATATTTGAAAAATTAATAAAAAATGAAAGACAGATACATCCAAGTAGCTCAGAAAAGCCCAAATAGGACAAATATCAAAACATAATTACACACACCTAGACACACAATATACAAATCCTGAAACCACTCAGAAAAGATGATGAATTACACACAGAGGAGCAAAGATAAGATAAATAACAGACTTCTCATCAAACTATGTCTAACAAAGTACAACGGAGTCACTTTTCTAACAGTTTGAAAGATGGGAAGGTGGGGAGGTAGGGAATGGGGAAGGGATTACCAACCCAGAATTCCATACCAGTAAAAGTATCACTCAAAAAATGAGGGTAAAATAAAGGATTTTTTTCCAGCTCTTTTCTCATCTCTGTTCAAAAAGCTAAGAGGATACATTACCAGTAGATTTCTATTATAAGAAATGATAAAGTCCTTCAGATGGAAATAAAAACAATAGACAGAAACTACATGAAAAAATGAGTTCCAGAAATGGTTACAATAAAGAAAAATAAAACATCTTCCTTAGAAAATTAATTGCTGTAAAGAAAACTGACTAAACCAAAATCAGTAGGTATATACTGTAGATTTTCAACATGTATAAAAATAAAGCATAAAATAATAATATCAAGAAAGAAGGAAATAGAAATTGGAAGTATAGTATTGTAAGATTCTTACACTATATGTAAAACAGTAAAATATTATTGGAACATAGACTGTGATTAAAGATTATATATTATAAACCCAAAGGAAACAATAAAATGAATCATAATTATTAATAATTCAAAATCAGGTAAAAAGGGGAGTACAAAGAATAGAAAGAACAAAACAACTAGAGAATAGAAAACAGAGACGTATCAGATTATAATCCAAGCATAACAATAATTGTTTTTTTAAATGGTCCAAACACAAATTAAAAGTCAAGAGATTGTCAAATTGGATAAAAATGCAAGATCTAAACATATATTGCCTCCTAGCACTCTGGGAGGCCGAGGCAGGCCGATTGCTCAAGGTCAGGAGTTCGAAACCAGCCTGAGCAAGAGCGAGACCCCGTCTCTACTATAAATAGAAAGAAATCAATCAGCCAACTAATACATATAGAAAAAATTAGCCGGGCATGGTGGCACATGCCTGTAGTCCCAGCTACTCGGGAGGTTGAGGCAGAAGGATTGCTTGAGCCTGGGAGCTTGAGGTTGCTGTGAGCTAGGCTGACGCCACGGCACTCACTCTAGCCTGGGCAACAAAGTGAGACTCTGTCTCAAAAAAAAAAATTAATTAAAAAATAAATAAATAAACATATATTGCCTATAAGAAACCCACTTTAAATAGTAAGACATAGATTAAAAGTTAAATAAGTAACACATAAAAGTTAAAGGATAGAAAAAGATATACCATGTAAACAAACACTGGTCAAAGAAAACTAGAGTGGCTATTTTACCACCAAATTAGACTTCAGAGCAAGGAGAATTACCAAAGAGAAAAGGGTACATTCCATAATCACAAAGGGGCTAATTCAACCAAAAAGGTATAAAAATTTATGTGGGAAGCACAAAAGTCAAAAACAGTCATAACATCATAGAAAAGAAACAAGGTAGAAGATTAATTATAGAGTTTAAGAATTAAACTTAATAATTACATCAGTATGGATTAAGAGTCAATATAAAATGGTTATGAGTACAGTCATCCCTCAGTATCCAAGAGGGATTGGTTCCAGGACCTACTTGGATACCAAAATCTGTGGATACTCAAAGCCCTTGTATAAAATTGTGTAGTAAGCACATCTTCCTGTACTTTAAATAATCTCAAGATTACCTATAGTACCTAAAACAATGTAAATGCTATGCAAATAGTTATACTGTATTTTAAAATTTATATTATTTTTATTGTTGTATTATTATTTTTCATTTTTTTCCCAAATATTTCTATCCAAGGTTGGTTGAATCCCCTTGCATGGAACCGTGGAAATGGAGTGCCAACTGTATAAAGAGTCTAAATGGATCTTAACATCTAGTTGTCAGATAAAGCTCTACTAGCTGTGTGATTTCTAGCAGTTACATGCTTCAGTTTCTTTCCCGTAAAACTGAAAAATGAAGTTCTGATCTCAATGGGCTTTGTGACAAATAAGTTAAATAACAGCTACTTCAATAAATACTATTTAATAAAAAATTAAGTGCCATTTGGAAAAAATGAAATTGAATGAACTGAATCCCTGCCCCAAACACACACAAAAAATATTTTTACTGGTGAATTCTATCAAATGTTTAAGGAAGAAATAATACAAATTCTACAATAATTTTTCAGAAAATAGGAGAAAGCACTTCTGAACTCATTTTATGAAGCCAGTATTAGTCTAATAACAAAGTCAGAATATTTAGAAACACTTGTGTACTTACCATACCAAATAACAAGTGTTATAAACTAGACTTTTTTAAAACCTTCACTTTCAAAACATTTTTCCATAAAAAAGACATAAGAAGTTAACTTACTATTACATCTTATTTTATGAGACGGCCAGATTAGCTAGAGTCCATTTTACCATGTGGCATGCAAAAATAACAACAGTATTTGTATGATGGTGCTACAGTAAATGAAGGATACTTCTCGAGGACAGAGAAAAATGGTCTCAGGGCTCCAACCTTCAAAGTTGAGGGGCTCAATGTCTCAGTATACCTAAAACCTATTTATGGCACCATCTTGTATATCCTGGCACAAAGATTATGAAGCTCAGATGTAGAGCAAAAAGCTTATATCTCTCTGGTTCTTTAACACATGGAGAGTTACTGAATAAGGTGGTTTGTTTAAAAACCAACATTGGAATCAAGTCAAAAAACAGGGGAAGGAAAATTGGAATGGAGCAGGAAGACAGACCTGAGATAGAGATTTTTCATTTTGTAGCTTTGTGTAAACTGAATTTTTAACCTTGTAGATATATTAAAAATAAAATTACAGAGGAAAAAATCAATAGGTTGGATTATAGAAACAGTTCTGTCACCAACTACTTGTATGACTTTTAGTAGATACCTTTATTTCTGTGAGCTTTATTTTCTAGATAAGGAAAATAAAATGGATAATCTATTACTTAAATGCTCTAATACTATGATTTTTAAAGTAAAAGTAATAGAAGAAAATAAAATCATTCTGGAAATTTTCTTATTCCTTATTCCTCCTATAAGCTATGCTTCTTTGATGTTTTCAACTCTTTTTATCTCACATTAAATAAGCCATAAGAAAAAGATATAAGAAATTAGGACTTTTTTTAAACATTAAAATCAGGTCATCAGTATTACTGGCTAACTCTATTTATCTATTTCCTTCTTTCCTACCATATTCCAAATGCTAACTTCCTGACTCCACATGTACTTCAGTTTCTCCTGGTCCTGTTATCTGATATTCTCTTCACTCTCTTAAATATACCATCCTACCTAGATGCCTCATTATTCAGAATAACCTGGCCAACTCCACAATAGTAAGGAACCTTACTGGTAGTACACTCAGTAACAAATTACCTGCTCTTCAATCACTAACCACTTCAAATGACTCTCTTTGGATTATAACAGCTATTCTAAGTAAATCATTCATGAAAATAAACTTAAAAAAAAATCTCACTCTTGAATTAGACTTCAGATCCTCTGATATATCTGAAATGTATTACAAGGTTCAGAGTATTTGAATAGAACACAAAGAAAAATAGTGAAAAATACCAAGCCCCCTCCCAAAACTTTGCTCTAGGAGCATTACTTATACTAATCTCATTTATGAGATACTATAATCCTCATTTTACAAATAAAGAAACATAATCAAAGATTAGGAAACTTGCTAATGGTCACACAGGTATTAAAAAGCAGAGCTAAGACTCTAATTATGCCTGACTTCAAAACCCATGGACATAATAAGCCACATTGTTAAATTCCAACAACTGTCTATCTAATTGATATCTACGACCACTCTTAAAAGACAATTATATTTAATGATGTATTAATACTATTACTTAATAAAAACAAATTCTTACCTTTTTGTATACAGCTGTTTTATCAGAATCCAAAACAATTATATTCCTTAGCTTTGCATTTATTTCAGTTACTGCAGGTTTCATAATTATTTCAGAATCAAGTCCTAAGGGAATAAAAGGATGACTAATTGCCTTTTCTTTCATTTCATAGTTCTAAATTTATTTTTGATAAAACTGTATTACCTTCAATCTTAATTTCAGAAATTTTACGTTTCTGATCTTGAATAAAGATCTGTAAACATGATAATTCTGCTAAAATCTGCAAGGTAATAATATCTTCATTTGTGGATAATTTAAAAGCTGCAAAAAAAGATCATAAAGTAAAACATAAGGAAGAACTTTTACTAGTTACTTCACTATACATACAAAGTAATGAAATACCACCACAAATAATAATATTAGAGAAACCCTGATCTGCAATTCAGTTGAAAGCAAGGTATGACATTCCTTACTTAACTGGGAATTCTAAAAAAAAAAAATCAAATCTAATGAAAACAAAAGCATATAAAGACAAAATACTATTTCTAGAGGAGACTAAAGATTTGAAACTAAGAAACTATAGCTTTAACTCCTAAATCTTTTGAAGCTCAGTGATTACTAGGTAATACTTGTCATTATTAAAATTTTAACTTTTCATTGATTAAAAAGTACTGTATTCTGATTAAAAAATATCCTGATATTACTCAAAATTTAGTCAAATTTTTAGTCATATTTTTCTAATCTAAAATAATCATGCTGTTACACGCATAATTTTTTTCTTTGCAGTCAAAACATTTTATTTATTTATTATTTTTTTGTTTTAGCATATTATGGGGATACAAATGTTTAAGTTACATATATTCCCTTTTCCCACCCAAGTCAGAGCTACAAGCATGTCCATCCCCCAGACAGTGTGCATTAAACCCATTAGGTGTGAATACATGCATAAATTTTAATCTAAATCAAATACTTATGCTGCATAATCTTCAACTAAAACTAATTATTATATATAATAAACAAAGCCACATTTTCTTCAGCAGTAATCAATTTCCTTTACCATTATTTTCTAAAATTAACCTGGTATATAATGAACCCTTCTAGATATTAACCTAGGCAATAGAATTATGAAGCCAATATAATAAATTAATAAAGCCAGAGCCTAGATTTATTGATCTACTAGGTAAAAAAATTTGAATCTGAATTCGAAAGAAACATACCTAGTTTTTTAATGACATCTCCTTTGTCTTCAGTCTCTACAATACTCACTGAGGTTGATTTTTCGTCTGATTGTGGAAGGATATTATTAAGGTAATTTATTGTATTCAGAAGTGCTTCGGTGTGTAAATGAATATCCAAAGAGGAAAAATTCACCTAAAGAACAAAGCCGATTTTAGTAATAGGTCAATAAATATTCACTTCTCTGCTCTCTACAAGGTACTACGCTTTGTGGTATAAGCAGTGGTTCCCCAATCTTTTTGGCACCAGGGACTGGTTTCACAGAAGACAATTTTTCTACGGTCAGTGGGGTAGAGGTGGGAGTAGATGGTTTCAGGATGATTCAAGTGCATTACATCTACTGTGTAGTAAAATCTCTCTGCTAATTATAATCTGTATTTCCAGCTGCTCCCCAGCGCTAGCATTACCATGTCACCTCCACCTCAGATCATCAGGCATTAGATTCTCACAAGGAGTATGCAACCTAGATCCCTCACATGTACAGTTTACAGTAGGGTTCATGCTCCTAGGAGAATCTAATGCCCTCACTGATCTGACAGGAGATGGAGCTTATGCGGTGATAGGAGTGATGGGGAGCATATATAAATACAGATGAAGCTTTACTCATTGGTCAAGTTCCTAACAGGCCACCTACCAGTACAGGTCCAGGGCCCGGGGCTTGGGGACAGATATAAAGGATACAATTTATAATATTCTGTTTTTATCTTAAAGGATCTTATAATTCCAATTAAGAAATAATTTTTGTAAGAAATATAAATAGAATATCTAATTAAAAAATGAATCGTTATCCACTCTAATACCTTAATCAGTTGTAAAACATTGTTATAGGTACATTTCAAGTCGGGTACATTCTTTTCAGCCTATCCAAAGAGAAAACAAATCTGTTAGAACATGTTAGGAAAACATGTATATGCAGTCACATGATATTCCTAATACATGTTTATATAACTTGTTTATATAACTTACCTAATTATATATATAATTATATATATATGTAATTACCTAAATAACTGCTTCACCATAACAAAAGAAAATTGGTAAGTATCGACCTCTCTGGCACACAGCAAGTATTCAATAAATGATACATATTACCATTCTTATTATCAGGAGAGGAAATGTCAGATATTATCAAGTATGCAGAAAAATCATTTGGTCATAAACAATTCTGTACAGTTCATCCTAATTCTTTCAGTGTTTGAAAACAAAACTTGTGACAGAATTATCCACCAAGTATCCAAATACTGTTTTTTCTTCTTTTTTAAAAAATGTATTATTACTTATTTATTTATTTATTGATTTTTTATTTTTTTGAGATAGAGTCTCGCTTTGTTGCCCAGGCTAGAGTGAGTGCCATGACGTCAGCCTAGCTCACAACAACCTCAAACTCCTGGGCTCAAGCAATCCTCCTGCCTCAGCCTCCCGAGTAGCTGGGACTACAGGCATGCGCCACCATGCCCAGCTAATATTTTGTAAATATATTAGTTGGCCAATTAATTTCTATTTATAGCAGAGATGGGGTCTTGCTCTTGCTCAGGCTGGTTTCGAACTCCTGACTTTGAGCAATCCGCCTGCCTCGGCCTCCCAGAGTGCTAGGATTACAGGCGTGAGCCACCGCGCCCAGCCTGTATTATTATTTTTTATTGACCAATCATAACTGTCTATATTTACAGAGTATGATGTGACATTTTGACATATGTATAAAATGTGAAATGATTAAATTAAGCTAACATATCCATTACTTCGCTTTCCTATCATTTTTTGTGGTGAGACATTTGAAATTTACTTTCTTATTTATTTTAAAATATATAATACACTATTATTGACTGTAGTCACCCTGCTGTACAACAGATCTCAAAAATTATTCCTCCTATCTGAAACTTTGTACCAGTTAATCAACAACTCCCCAGTCCCTCCTTCCCCTCCTACTCCAGCCTCTGGTAACCATCAAACTACTCTCTGTCTCTGTGAGTTCAAATTCATTAAATTCCACATAAAAAGGAGATCAGGCAGCCTTTGCCTTTTCTGTGCTTGGCTTATTTCACTTAGCATAGTGTCATAAATAGGATTTCCCCCTTTTTAAGGCTGAGTAGTATTTCATTGTGTATGTATACCACATTTTCTTTACCCATTCATTTCCTGTACATCTAGAACACATTTATGGTCTAAAAGCTATTTAATGCATACATATAAAAAAAAATTCTAAAGTATCTACAATAATAATGGATAGCAAAAATGGTCTTAAAAGTGATAAAAATGCTCTTTTAGCATTATTATTATAAAGTAATTATTAAAATAACAGCACATAAAAATAGGTCAATGGAAACATGGAATAAATTACAAATAGTCCACATAAAAACATAATAGATAATAAAATGGGTATCATAAATCAATAAGAAAGGGATAACTTCAGATAACTTCACTAAACACTGAGAAATGAAGTGAAAGCATCATTTTGAATCATATAGAACAATAAATTCCATCAAGACTAGAAAGTTTATTTCTTTTTCAATACTCTGATGGAAGAAAAAAATCAAACTACAGGTCATTTCTATGTAGAACACAGTCTTCTCATCTTGCTATATGAAGTATTTATAAATCACAACTATTTAATACAGGATGACAAGACAAAAAAACTTTAAAGTGTCAGGAGTTGTAGATATTACATCAGAATGAAGATTAAACAAACTGAAGGTTACTAAACTTACAAAACTTGACTATAACATATCATCAGCATACTTACCATATTAAGCAGATATAAATGGAACTGCTTACCTTCACATATTCCAGTGTTAACAGATCTTCCATTGTGTTATCCAGTGTTGTGACCAAATAAACTGGTTTCTTGTTTTCATCTAAAAATAATTTTTAAAAGTTATCTTTTAATAGGACAACTAACTCAAAATAAATGCAAGCAATATTAGTAATTATATAATTAGAAACAAAGACTTTTCTAAATCACTTCTGGACCTTGGATTCTACCTTACCAAGGTCAAGTCCCTTTTTGATTTTTTAAACTCTAAAAATGTAATTTCTCCTTACAATTTCCTTCCCTTCTCTTGTGCCACACAACATTGAAATCTTATATCTTTCTAAACCCAGATGGTAGGTAAGGTTTAAGAAAAAAACAAAAAACAAGCAAGCAATCAATTAAAGAAAAAAACAGAATGGCCTTTAGGAACAATAATAAAAGGGCAGAAAGAGAATTCTGGCCCTGGATCACAGAAAAAAGCTAGAAACAAAAAATCAGAGTCCTTGAAAACCCAATTGTTCAGAAAACAGATCAGGAATGTGATGAGACATTTTTTCTGTATATTAGTTTAGATTAAAATAAACCTATTACCATATAATTCTGATCAAAACCTGTTGTACTAGAAAAACTGGTGTCAAAAAGATTTTTATAGTCAACTTTTAAAAATATCATCACCAAATTACTTATGGCTGCTGGAAGTTAACATCTGAGACTGGAAGGACTATAAACTAATCATACAATTCTTGGGGGGAAAAAAGCCACAAATTCCACGAAGTCCTATAAACTTAAATGCTTATTAGCACATCAACTAGCTTTATACAGAGGGTGTTAATATTTCAACCCTTAAGAAGGTCCCCACTTTGTTTACACATTTATTCATTCACTGAACAACTATTAGACTGATCATTTACTTTGCTCAAGAAACTGTGTAATTCATTCCCTCTGAGAAAACAAAAGTAAAGATATTAGAAATATGTGTAGTAAAAATTGCACACCTTGTATTATTTTGAAAGGCTTGTTTTCTCCTTTGCTCTTACGAAAATAAATAAAAAATAAGAATAAATGTAAAACTTAGGCCAAGCATGGTGGCTCATGCCCAGAGCTTCGAGAGGCCAAGTTGGGAAGATCACTTGAGGCCAGGAATTTGAGACCAGCCTTGAACATAAAGATCCTGTCTCTACAAAAATAAAAACTAAATAAATTAACCAGGCATGGTGGTGTGCACCTGTAGTCCCAGCCACTTAGAAGGATTAAGCAGGAGGAACTCTTAAGCCCAGGAGTTTGAGGCCACAGTGAGCTATGATCACGGAATTGCACTCAAGCCTGGGCAACAGAATGAGATACCATCTCTTAAAACAAACAAACAAAAAAAAAGTAAAAATTGACAACTGCTATAATACTTCAGGATTATTACAGAACACAGTCAAGTTGGTTTACTTTACTTTTCTATACAAATACCAGAGCAAACTGTTTCTTGATGTAAAAAGCATAATAAAACAAAACTCTGTATCTATTGCATATGACAGTATATAGCATGGCAAGTATGGCAAGAGATAACTATAACACAATCTACCACACTCAAGTTCTGAAGGGCTAGGGAACAAGTGTAGAATACAAAAAAAAAAGTATGAATCATATCCTCTCACCAAGTCTTAGGTCCACAGTTCTTAATTTACACCCCGATTTATTTTATTTTTTTTAGAAACAGAGTCTCACGCTGTCATCCAGGCTAGAGTACAGTGGTATGATCACATCTCACTGCAACCTCAAATTCCCAGGCTCAAGTGATTCTCCCAACTCAGCCTCCCAAGTAGCTAGAACTACAGGAGCATGCCCCACGCCCAGCTATTTTTTAAAATTTTTTTCACAGAGATAGGGTCTCACTATATTGCCCAGGTTGGTCTTGAACTCCTGGCCTTAAGCAATCCTCTGTGCCTCAGGCTTCTAAAGCACTGGCATTACAGGCATGAGCCACCATGCTCACCTTGCTCCCTAATTTAAAAATGACATCTCACCAAAGAAGATATACAGATGACAAATAAACATATTAAAAAAATGCCTCACATCGTATGTCACCAGAGAAATGCAAATTGCCACTATACACCTACCCAAATAGCCAAAATCCAGAACACCGACAACTAGAAAGGATATAGAGCAATAGGCAGTCTCTTTCATTGCCAGTAGAAATGCAAAATGGTACAGCCACCTAGGAAGACAGTTTTGCAGTTCCTTACAAAACTGAATGTACTCTTACCATATGATCCAGCAATCATATCCCTTGGTATTGACCCAAAGAAACTGAAAACTTATGTCTACACAAAAACCTGTACGTGGATGTTCATAACAGCTTTATTTATAATTGTCAAAACTTGAAGCAATCAAGGTATCTTTTGATAGTTGAATAAATAAACCATGATACATCCAGACAGTGGAATATTATTCATTGCTAAAAAGAAACATGATATCAACCCATGAAAAGACAAGGTGGTAACTTAAATGCATATCACTAAGTGAAAGAAATCAATCTGAAAAGGATAAGTATCATATGCTTCCAACTATATGACATGCTAGAAAAGGTAAAACTATGGAGACACTAAAAAGATCAGTAGTAGTTGCCAGGGGTTAGACAGGAGGGAGGATGAATAGGTACAGCCCAGAGGATTTTTTTTTAGGGCAGTGAAACTACTCAGTATGATAATATAATGGTGCATACATGTCATTATACATTTGTCCAAATACACAGAATGTATAACACCACTAGTGAATCCTAATGTAAACTATTAGATTTTGGGTGATAACGATGGGTCAATATAGGTTCATCAATTGTAACAAATGTACCACCCTAGTTGGGGGTGCTGATCATGGGGAAAGCTATGCATAGGAGGATACAAGGAGTATATGGGAAATCCCTGTACTTTCTGCTTAATTGTGCTGTAATCTAAAACTGCTCTGAAAAATAAAGTCTATTTAAAAATTTTTTTAATGTCACCTCTCCTCACACATAATACTATTTTGCTAAAATGCTTAATGAAATTAAACTACTGATTAGTTGTCTAAATCATTCCCTCTACTATTCACAATTATCTTTCAAGGAAAAATCCAAAAAATATAAAAGAAGAAATATAAATAGTACCCTCCCTAAATGTCCAACATAGAAAACAATATTTTCTTAGAGATCATATCTATTATGATTCTGGAACATAAAATATTTGTGGTAAGTAGAACACTATCCTCTAGCTCCAATAAAGATGTCTACTTGCTAATCCCCTAGAACCTAAAAATACTACCTCATATGGCAAATGGGACTTTGAAGATCTGATTAAGGTTAAGGTTAAAGGGAAAGTATCCTGAATTATCAAGTGTGGTCCAATCTAATAACTTTTAAAAGTAGAAGCAAAATGCAGAAAAGGAAGTTATAAAGATGGCAGTATGAGGAATATCTGACGTCATGCTGGTTTTGAGATGCAGGGGGCTATATGCAAGGACCAAAAGAGGCTTCCAGGGCTAAGGGCAGCCACTGACTAACAGGCAACAAGGAAACAGAGACTTAAACCACACATAAATGAATTTTGCCAATGCCTGACTGAACAAAGAAATGGATCCTCCTCTGAAGTCTTCAAAATGGAATTCCTGCTGACACCTTGATTTTTGCCCAGTGAGACTTATGTTAGACTTCTGCCCTAGAGAACTTTAAGATAATAAATTTGTGTTGTTTTAACACACTAAGTTTATGGTAAGCTGTTACAGCAAAAATAGGAAACAAATTCACTGTTCCAGTATTCAGTTAAAATTTAAAATTCAACCATGATAATTTGATTTGCCTTAATGAAAAACATTATGTTCATTTTTTTCCTCTTGTCTACCCCTCAGGATTCTCAACTATAAGATAAAAGTTAAAGATTAACTCATAATGTAATAGTTTTCTGAGAATGTTTTAGCAAATGTACTGTCAGAGCCTAAAGAATTAAAAACTGTCCACCAAGTAGTCAAACAATAGAATTAATTTATTTATTTTTAAAAATAGAGATTCTTACCAAAGTATTCTGGGCATTTTAAGCAGAACTCTTTCAAAAAGGCATTTGCTTTCAAATCATATGTTCTAATCTCGATTTGTGTACCCAATCCTAAAACATCAATTTCTACCACAGGCAGTTCACAGTCTCCAACAAGGTGATAAAACTGAATCAAAACCTAGAAAAGAAAGAAAAAAGCAACTACCACTACATAAAACAAAAACATGTGCATAGTGGTTATATATGGACATATGAGATAAATATTATATATTTAAAATTTGTGAGAGATTTTATAGCCACATATACATATAATACATAGTTACATTGCATAAATAATCATTCTCATAAAATATGTATTGAATACCCACAGTATATCATCTAAACTCCCAATTCTCAAGAAAGTTAATCTTCAAAAAAGGGTGAAGAAGCACAAGGAACTTCATCCCAAAATATATCTCCTTGGTATAATGAATATTTTGAATAAAAGGCTCTTAGAGATCAACAGACACTAGAAGAGAGTTTTTCCCTATCTGCATAAAGACCAGAAAGACCCACGAAGGAGAACAATTATTTTTCCTTCTCCTTCCCTCAAGCTTTTACTTCTCCCAAAGCATATGATAAAGATGTTCTCTGAAGTTCCTTATCTGTCTAAAATCTGGACCTACCAAAGAAGAAAACAATTATCTCTGGTCCCTTTCTTGAGTTTTCATTAACTGAACCCGTATCACAAAAAGGAAAACTAAAGTCTGTTTAAAAACCTGGGACAGACTTTAGTCACAAACCACAGTTCACACTGGAGGTCCAACAGACTTTGTCCCACATGCAGGCCATTATATGTTCTTAAAGCCCACTGAATTCTACCTAGTAATCATTTATTGCCCCTCAACAGAATTCCTTTTCTCAATCCCTCCCCATAGTTTTGCCAGGATCTAAGCCACTTCTATAACCTCAAGATGATATATAAGCTTTTGCACCCTGTTGGGTGGTTGGGTTCATTCTGAAGGCTTTAGTGTCATGTAAAACTATGATTAAATAAATTGCTGTGCCTTTTCTCCAATTAATCTGCCTTTCATGAGTTGATTTTCAGCACACCTTCCCCTACAAGGAGAACCACACAAGTCTGGATTTAGCTTAATCAGGATGAAAACAACAGCGCTTATTAGCAATGACATTATATAAGTAACATATAGTGGAAATGGCAAGCACTTTGAATAAGCTCTATTAATCTTACCATGTTACTTACCTCTGGTACTTCAAATCGTATTTTAAATGTAGTCACGTTTATTGAACAATCCTGTTTTTGTAACTTTTTGTGTCGACTACCTTTAACTCTAGATGGAATTTGAAGAGACTCATCCAAGGGACTACAAGGTGCATCAAAATATTCCTCCTCTGACTCTAAATTTCATAGAACAATGTTTAAGTCAATAATAAAAATGATCAACTTAATAACATTTTAATTTTTCTGAAATAAACATGAATATTAAACACTAAGAGTCTATTTTAAAAACTGAATATAAACATGAGAATCAAAATAAAAAGAGATTACTGTATTTTTAAACAAATAACATTTTTGATGACAAAAATATGGAAAATTACAAAATGTAATCTTTAGTTTAAAGAAGACCATCTTTGCAATCATCAGTGTATGTTAAAATTGCCTAAGAAAATTTTATAGGAAATGACAATACCAATAATGATACACATCATGAATACTTAAAGTAATGTGTTAATACGCTGCTCACTGTTCCTGGATGGTATAATTGGACTTAGTTATAAACCTTGAAATATTAGTAGCAGAGGTCAGGCCCTTAAATCTAAAAGAAGTAAACTGAGATCAAGTTTACTTTACATATCAATATATACACAATATTACTTTACATATCAATATATATACACAAATATAGGTATATATGTATATGTATATATATATATTAACAAATATACACATATACATACATCGATATTAAAAAGGATCCAAACTGGCAAAACACTTAACCACTTAGTAAAACCATTAAAAAGAGGTTTAAAGAAACTAAAACAATCAGATGTATATTCCCAATAATTAAGATTGAAGCCGTAGATGAGCTCACAAACATCGCTCTGGTGATCACAAAGAAAAATGTTCCCTACAAAATCAAGAATCAACATGGCAGTTTGTTATTTAACATCTAGCCATTTTTAAAGTCTTAGAAACAAAGAAACACATTTACTTTTTCTAATGTGATCACAGAAAAGCAGATATTTTATATCAGAATATTTGTATGTCTTTATATATAAATGTAGATCTTAAGACTTGAGTTTTTCCTTTAATAACAAAGACATTAAAAAAAGTTTTAAAAAAATTTACAGTAAAATCTTCTAAACAACTAAGTAACACATTATAAATTAGACACCTATGAAGTTTTGTTGGGTTTCTTGGCTCACAGCTGAATAAAGATGATTAACTTGTGAGTTCAATTTTTATATGTCAAAAAAACCCATAGCAAAAGCAAATATAAGGAACATTCAAATTGTATTATTTTAAAGAAATTTTAGGAAAACTTTCCTGAAAATATACAACTATCTACTATAGCCTGAAATTTTTTATATAACCATAAAAGAGCAAAATATTCTACTCTAAAACATGTGTTTTTGACATAAGGATTATATTTAGTTGATTATTTGGAGAAACAGCAGACACAGGAAAAGCTCTGAAGACAGAGTATAAGTTTCCCTTTTGTAAGGGAAATTAACACTCATAAAGGAAATCTACCTGTGTAAAGGTGTCTCCTCAATATCAAGAAGGATGACTTTTAATCATAAGACTTTATCAAATAAGATACTAACTTAAATGTGCATAACAATCTTTAACCGTGTATACCATACTTTTCCTGGTCACCTTCCCATAACTTGCATCCCCCTACTCCTAGCTCAGCAGTCCAATACCTTTTTCCTTTTTTTAAGCTCAAGTTAGTCTATAAAACCAATCAGCCTTTTAATCAGCCCTTTGAGTTACTTATCCCTGAGTTTCTCCCATGTACACAAGAATGTTAATACATTTCTACTTGTTTTCTCTCATTAATCTGTCTTTTGCTAACAAAGCCTCAGCCAAGAACCTATAGGTTAAAAGGAAAAGATATTTTCCTTCCCCTATATGGTCATTTGAGAAAAATATGCCTCAAAATGGAAATTAGCATAATAGTATATGCATAATAAAGAAAATATCCTCAAGCAGTTTCATTTTACCATCTTCAGAAACAGAAGGAAGCTCCAAGAAAGGAATTATCTTCTGTGAAATCTGTGTAGTTCCCAAAGTAGTAGATGTTTGAATCTGAAAGAAAAGTAATTCACTGTTAATTAGCACATGAAAACATTTAATCAAAGGTCTACAATTTTGAAAAAAAACTACTCAATTTGAATGTACTGAAAAGATATCAGATCTGAATTAGCAAAAATACACCATAAAAAGTAGATTTAAAGTAGTTTTACAATTGTAAGGCTAAATATAAATTGTAGAACTGTTATAATTATTTCCTTGATGATAGGTTTTGAAGAGATCCTATATTTTAACTTGATATCTTATTAGATAAAGAAACCACCTTCAAGACATCCATGAGGAACAACGACAAGTCCCAATATTTAAAGCAGGTAAAGTTGAGGAGCTTTCAGATTTATTATTAATTTTTAAAAGATATTTCAGTAAATTTATTTTCTTACTGTTTGGGGAAATATAGCATATTGACATCCATGCATGTTCCTGGTCTGGCCTGGATGCCACCTGGTCCCTGACACCTCCCAGTGCCCTTTCTGCTGTATCCCCAGGACGCAGGGGACTTATCTCTCTACCAAGCTCTTGCTTGGTTCTCCCTTGTGGGTTAGTTACTTGCATCTCTGTCTGCCTCTCACTGCATCTGCATCGTATGCCCTTGAGAATTGGGCATTACTGCCCTTAAACATAAAGGGACCATATATTATTTGTCTTTTATACATGCTACTTAGTACTCATCTTTGTTTGTGTGTATGTGTGATATCTGCCTTTTTTTTTTTTTTTTTTAAGACAAGGTCTCACTCTACTTCAGGACTAGAGTGCAGTGGCATTGCATCATAGTTTACTGCAGCCTCAAACTCCTGGGCTGGGCTGAAGTGATCCTCCTGCCTCAGCCTCCCAAGTAACTGGGACTACAAGCACCTGCCACCATGTCTGGCCAGCTGTTATATGACCTCAAGGTTGTATACCTGGTCATTTCATGGTAATTATAAACTCTGATTGGCAGCTTTAGATTTCTTGATTAAAAAGCTAAATAAACTAATTGAGTTACAAGCATTCTTTCAAAGGCATTTGTGGTGAAAAAACTGCAAACTACTCTGGTGCTTAGTAAAAATATTTTGAATTAATGTATTTACTAGTTACTGCCATTTCTTTATTAAATGCAAAAGTTTTTTGTCAAATAGCAATTTTTCAATCTTGAAAAAAGAACCAAAACCACAAAATAGTTTTAAAAAATAATAATAAAAAAGATACTCCTTAATCTTCCAACCAGGCCAAGAAACAAAACATACCATAACCTGACCTAGAAGCATCTTAAGTATTCCTCCTTGATCATTGTCCCTACCACTGATCATGATTTTTTTTTAATTTAGTTTGTATTTAAGCTTCTATGATGATTTTCTAAATATACTGTTACCTCTGCCTCTTTCTAAACTGTCAAAAAGGGAAATATTACATATATTTTCTTATGACTTCCCACTTTTACAAAACAATCTTTAAATTTTAACCATACTGATTGTTTCCTGAATTTTACTGCTACAATGTATAGCACTGATGAATAACTCATTACTTATTTGTCCACTGCACGGTTGGTGAATATATGTACTGTTTACATATTTTTGCTTTATTTACAGCACCACTATAAGAAGCCTTGAACATGATTCCAGGTGCTTGTGTGTAAGACTTCTAAAGAGTGAAATCATATATGTTATGATTCACCTTATGAAGTATTACCGAACTGTTTCTAGAAGTAGTTGTAAGACATTACATCGACACCAGCAATCGATCAGAGGTAGAATATCTCCATATCTTCACAATTCTTAGGGTTTTCAAAGATTTTATATTTTGTAATCTCACTGGCCATTTCACTGGTTTCAATTAGAATTTCACAAATGCATGACAGTTTTATGCATATCATTGTTTCCTTTGCTATCTTTTCTTGAAATTCTGTTCATATTGGGGACCATTAGCAGTATTTGTTTAAATACGTTATAGTCTACTACACAGAAGTACACAAACCATAACTGTAAAGTTCAATAAATTTTCGAAAAGTAAAAACACACCCAGATCCAGTATAAAACATTACAAGCAACTTTCAAACCTCCCTCATGCTCTTTGCAATCATTAGGCATTCCCCAAAAAAGTAACCAATATGCTACTTTAATTTCAATTTTTAATGTTTTTAGATTTTTATATCTACTTTCATGAGAGAAACTGGTCTATTATTTTCCTCTTTTACAGTGTGTTTGTTAGGTTTTAGAATACAGGTTTTGTTAAGCTCATAAAATGAGTTGGCAATTAGCCCCACAATCTAATTCCCTAAAATCCTCTGTAGCTCCTCTCAATCGCTGCCCATCATTGCTGCATATTTTAATATTTTTTTGAGTAGTATTCCACTGTATAAATATACAACTATTTTTTATCCATTCATTCCGGATGGACAACTGGATTTTTTGCAGCTTTGTACTATTATGATAACCCTACTGTGAGCATTCTAGTTCAAGCATTTTAGTGGACATATGATTTCATTTCTCTTAGGTAAAAACCTAGGAGTGGAATTTCCAAGTCACATGGAAATTATATATTTAACTTTATTTTTAAAAACTGCCAGACTATTTTCCAAAGGGGTGTTACCCTATTTTAAAGTTCTACCAGTAATGTATGAGAGCTTTACATGCTCAGCACGTCAATACCTTGACACAGTTTTGTCAGTTCTCTTATTTTTGGCCATTCTAACCATTGTGTAATAGTATATCAATGTAAACTTGATTTGCACTTTCCTGATGAGTAATAGTCAAACACCTTTTCATATTGTCTGCTTACCCATTTATTATTGAGTTGTTGTTGGTTTCCTTATATATTTTGGATACAGGTCTTTTGTAAAATATATGTGTTATAGATAATTCTCCCAAGTGGATGGTTGGACAATTTGCCTTTTCATTTTTTTAGAGTGTTTTTCAAAAGGCAGAAAAGATTAATTCTCATAAAGTCCAATTTATCCTTTTGTTTCCTTTTTATATTTGTGTTTTTTATATCCTAAGATATCTTTACCTACTGCAAGGACTCAAAGGTTTTCTCTTCTGCTTTTAGTTCCAGAAACCATACTTTTAGCCTTCACATTTAGTTCTATGTTTCAAGTTAAATTCCATGTATAGTGTAAGATAAAGGTTGAAATTAATTTGTTTTAAACAAGGAAATCTAGTTGTTTCAGCACCATTTGTTGAAAAGGCTATCCTTCTCCCACTTAGGTTGGCACCTATGTAATAAATCAAATATATATTAACCATATATTGTGGAATTAGTTCTGAACACTATTCTGCTTTATTGATCCATATATCTATACTTAAGCCAATACTATAACTTCTTAAATAAAGTGGCTACATAGGAAGCCTTGAAATGAAAGGGGTTTAGGACATGCTACCCCCAAATATGGTACCTTGGCACCTGAGAAAACAGTAGAAGCAAGAAGGTCTTATTGACCTTTCTGTGCCCTTCTCCCCTGAAGCACACCTTTAAAGAATTCTCTGACTTTCCTCCAAAGTAGATCATAGGACCCTAATTCACTCCCTATACCCAGAGGAAAGGAATGTCACACAGAGATGCCAAAAAGAATCTGAACCAACAGGCCCTGCTAAAGTTCCCTCCAGTTTACTACCAATAGATCATATCCTCTTGTAATCCAATCAAACTTCTGCATGACTGTTCATAAACATGTACTTTTCCCTATTTCTTTGGGTCTTCATTTATGAAGACTTGTGTCACATAAACCTTATATTAAATAAATTTTAGGCTTTTCTTTCATTAATCTGTCTTTTGTTATAGTGACTTCAGCCATGAATGTTGCTATCTTTCTACCCTACAAAATCAACTACTGGAATTTTTGCATCTATGTTAATGAACATATTGGTCTGTAGTTTTCTTATAATTCTTATAATTTCTTTTCTTATAATTTGGTATAATTCTCATATACTGGTTATAGTATCAGAATAATGAATGCAAAGAAACAAGAAAGTATGGCCTGTTCATGAAAGAAATTAGCACAAACAGCTCACAAAGAAGCACACTTACTGTACTTACTGCAAAAAAAACGTTAAATAGTTTTAAATAACTACAGAAAGGTAAAAGAAAACATGGACAAAGACCTCAAGGAAACCATGAAAATGATGTCTCAACATACAGAAAATATAAATAACGAGACAGAAATTATAAAAATGAACCAAACAAAAATTCTACATCTGAAAAGTATAATGCCTGAACAAAAATTCACTGGAGAATTTCAGTATCAGATTTGAGCAGGCAGAAGAAAGTGTTGGAGACTAAGACCCTCCACATCCCAACAACTTGTCCTACGCACGGGGCCCCGGAAAATAGCCTAAGACGAAAATAGCACCCAGCCCTCCAGCTATAGTTCCGAGAAGAATGCATTCCATGACGTGCTTGCTCCAGGACATGCTACCTGCAATTGTTCCCAACCCCCTGCCAGGTTGAGGTTGAGTGATCAATCACAAACAGCTTCCAATGCCAATAAGACGCTGATTGGGGCTGATTGGCCCACACCCAAGCCTCATCATCCCCCCACTCTATTTTTCTGTTTCTACTTCCTTGTTTCTGTATATAAAACCTACTAAGAATCCAAGTAAAGTAGACCTTGACAACCATTTGCTTGGTCTCATTCCTTTCTCTCGCCCATCTCTTTCAGGCACGGTCCCCCTCGCCCCCCACGAGTAACAAAAGGTCCCGCGGGCCGGGACAAGAAAGAATTTGTGAAAATGAAGATAGGTCAATTAAAATTATCAAGCATGAGGAAAAGAAAAAAATTGAAGAAAAGTGAATACAACTTAAGAAACCTATGGGACACCATCAGTTGGACCAATATACATATTATGAGATTCCAAAAAGGAGATGTGAAAAAGAGGCAAAAAAAAAATCTTAATTATCAAAAATTCTCCCAAATTTGATCAAAGACATGAACCTACAAATCCAAAAAGTTCAATTAACTCAAAGTAGGATACACTCAAAAACATCCACATAAAAACATCTTATAATCAAACTGTTGAAAGATGAAGAGAGAAACTTGATAGCAGCAAGAGAGAAGCAACTCATTCCATACAAGGGATCATTAATAACATCAACAGCAAATTTCTCATTAGAAACCATGGAAAAACAGAAGATAGTGGAATGACATATTTAAAGTACTGAAAGAAAAAAACTTTCAACTAAGCATTCTAGCAAAACTGCCCTGTAAAAATGAAGGACAAACTGAAATGCTGCCAGATAAAAGCTGATGGAATTCATTAATATTACACTTGTCCAAAAAGAAACACTTAGAGAGTCCTTCAGGCCAGGCCTGGTGGCTCACGCCTGTAATCCTAGCACTCTGGGAGGCCGAGGCGGGCGGATTGCTAAAGGTCAGGAGTTCAAAACCAGCCTGAGCAAGAGTGAGACCCCGTGTCTACTATAAATAGAAATAAATTAATTGGCCAACTAAAATCTATAGAAAAAATTAGCCGGGCATGGTGGCACATGCCTGTAGTCTCAGCTACTTGAGAGGCTAAGGCAGCAGGATTGCTTGAGCCCAGGAGTTTGAGGTTGCTGTGAGCTAGGCTGATGCCATGGCACTCACTCTAGCCTGGGCAACAAAGCGAGACTCTGTTTCAAAACAAAAAGAGAGTCCTTCAAGTTGAAGTAAAAGAATACTAGATAGTAACTCAAAGCTGTACCAAATAATAATAATAAAAAAAGATCTCCAGTAATGCTAAATGCATGGGCAGATATCTAAGGAAGTACTATATTTATAGTTAGTAATAACACATTTTATTTCCTACACACTTTTAAAAAAGTATAAAAAAGTTATAACTATCTTAATATTAACTGAATCCAGAAGCCTATTAAAAGGATTATACACCATTACCAAGAAGAATTTACCCTAGGAAAACAAGAGTGATTCAATATAAAAAAGGAATTACTATAAAACAATACATTAATAGAATGCAGAAAAACCATTACACAAAATATCTATTCATGATACAAATAAATTCTCAGCCCACTAAGAACAAGATAATTTTTTAATACGGTAAAAAAAAAAATCTATAGAAAACCTATATTATCATCACACTAAATAGGGAGAGACTAAATGCAGCCTGCCCCATAGGTCCTGGGTGGCAACAGCCTGGCCTAGTGACACTAAAAAAAGATAGCTTCACCCTTCCAAACTTGTGCCCTCTGGGCCCATGGTGGCAGTAGCAAGTCTGAGAATCTCAAAACTTCCTTCATAGTCATTCTTCTCTGTTCATGAAGGATAACTTGTTTGTAGCTGGATAACTAACTCTACTGTCCTGCCCTGTAGAATGCCAGAAACTCAACAGCCTTTCTTACTTTTGTTCCATCTCTGTTCCTTTTAGTCCAAGTTAGCAGTATTTCAACTGGTATAATCCCCTCACTATTCCTGGCCACTGCTTCGATGGGCTGATTTTATCCACAAGTCACACCTATAATTTCTTTTATCAAATGACTGTCCAGGAACACCTTTGGTGTTCTCTAAAGAGCACACATTCTCATTTTTTGTGCTATGGATAGGTTGAGAATTTTCCAAATCTTTAGGTTCTGGTTCCTTTTTGCTTCACAATTTCTTCTTCAATATATCTCTCTCCTCTCAAATTTTACTATAAGCAGCAAGGAGAAACAAGATTGTACCAACACTTTGTTTAGAAATCTCCTCAATTAAATATCCAGTTAATCACTTATAAGTTCTACATTCCACAAAAGCAGAACACAATTTAGCCAAGATCTTCTCCACTTTATAACAATGACCACCTTCCCCATGTTGTTTGAACATGTCAAACATGTTTCTCATTTTCTCCTGAGGCCTCACTAGAAGCAGCTAGAATGCCTATATATCTACCAACAATTTCTTCAAAGCTAAAATCTAGACTTTTTTGAATGTATGCTTCAAAACTCTTCCCGCCTCTATCCATTACCCAGTTCTGTAGCCGCTTCCACGTTTTTAGGTGTTACAGGATCAGTGCACTTCCTGATACCAAACTGCATGAGATTGCTAGGGCTGCCGTAACAAAATATGATAGACCGGGGAGCTTAAACAGAAATTTATTTTCTCACAGTTCTCAAGGCGAGATTTTGACTCCTCTAAACTTGGCTTCTTGTATTAGCTAGGCTTGGCTTCTGAAGGGTAGATTTTGATGCCTCTGAACTTGGCCTCTTTCTTGCTATGTCTTCACAAAAAGGTTTTTCTTCTGTGTGCAGGCATTGCTGGTATCTCTTTGTTAGCCCAAATTTCCTTATCTTATAAAGATACCAGTCAAACTGGATTGGAGCTGACTCTAATGGCCTCATTTTAAATTAATCACCACTTTAAAGACCCTATTTCCAAATATAGGAACAACGGAAGTAGTGGGGTTAGGAATTAATATATGAACTTTGGGGTGGAGGTAAGATGGCTGACTAGAGCTGTCGGCTGCCAGATTGTCTCAGCAGAAAATGTTTTAGGTGAAAAAAAATACAGCCCAAGTATAATTATGATGTAAGAGTGCCAGATCCTACAAGAATCCCACAGGAAGAAGCTGTGCAGCAGAATAAGGAGGAGCAAGACTTTGGGAGAGATCAACCTCCAAAGAACTTGCAGTCCCACAAAAATGGTAGGTGGGGATGTTTGTTTTCCCTTCTCTCACACTTCTGGGAGACTATAGGCAACCAAACTGTCAGCCCCTCTACCCTCACAAACCCAAACACTACTGCTGTTAGTGAACTGGGAGCTTCTTGAGAATAGAGGACCAGGCTGCCAAGCCCCACAGGGTCACTCATCCTCACAACAGACCTGAGCCATGGCAAGGGGTGTCATACTACTTTTCCACCTACTGAGTGCATTTGTCCTGCCCAAGGAGCTTGAGTCGTTCAGTTCCCTTAGCACTGGACCCCACATAAGCATTCCTCAACATCTGCTCAGACTGTGGTGGCCAGAAGGGGCTGGTGGGTGCCAGGGGAGCCCAGAGCTTGGACATTCAGCGCAGGATAGCTTCAGGGAAGAAGAGAGGATAACGTTGGGAGTGGGGAGCCTTGGGATATAAGGCATTACAATGCCAGCTCTTCTCCATTCCAACTCTTTTCCTCCTCCTCCTCCTCCCCTCTCCTATAATGTAGCTGTGCCAGTTCCCAACTGTATCAGCATAGGGCTCCCAATGGATGATTGAGCTGGGGCTCTCATAAGTGGCCCCTTCCCTCTTCTGTCAGTGCACCCATGACATCAAGGCTTCCACACAGAGTGGGCCTCATACCTTTCCCCTAAGGACCTACATCAGACCAAGAGTGCTTAGATCGTGGGGTCCCTTCCTGCTGGCACTCAAGGGCACTGCCCACCTGCCTGCTCATCAAGGCAGGGCATACCCCAAAGTGGAGGGATATTAAGCCTGCTTGAGCACTCCACAGACAACTCAAGACCAGCATGCCTCTCCATGTCATAGAAAGGGATTGAACTCAGGGATCAAAGGCAAGTCCTGCAGGCCAGATCCTGTACCCCCAGGACTCAACTGCATCACTCAGAGGCATGGGGGAGAGATATGTAAACTGACCTTGAGAGATGAGGAAGCCCAGGCCAGTAGAACTAAAAGGTGAGAGTGGGGTGAGTACCAGCCACAGCATACTCCCAGAACACCTCCCCACACAGGAAAACTGCACTGTGCATTGAAGATGGGGTCCTGGTCAGGGAAGCTCACAGCCTGCAGCATAAATGCTGGTGAGCTCAGCTGGTTTGGGCTGCTGCTTGTAACCAGACACCAAAAGGACATTGGTGAGGCAGAAGAGTGAATCCTACTCCTACCTCCTGGACTGTGAATTCCAGACTGCCCCTCCCCTGTGAACAGACTTTTTTCTTGGCAAGGCCATGTCAGCCCCTCCCTGGTGGCTTTCTCTAGTGGCCCAGGAGCCAAACCTCAACCCCTGCTGAGACAGAGCTTGCATCTGCCTTTATGGAGCATGAATGTGGGATGCCCAGATGAAGTCCCAACCAGTCTCACTGACCCCATCCACCTCTGCCGTGATAGAGCACAATAAGGGGTTCCCTGGGAGCTTAAGGGCCATGCCCATTGTCTGGGACAACTCCGCACTTCTGACTGACTAGGGCCAGACACAGGTCCCCAAAATACCACTGCAGCTGACTCTCTTCAGGAAAATTAACTTGCACAGCCCATTACAGCATTTACTGATTCAATCATACAGGGTTTGGCTGACTCTTACCCACAAGTACCAGTTATTGACCTAAAGATTAAACTGGACATCCCAGTATAATTCAAACTGTTAATAAGTCCAGAGGGGCAGGGGAAAAAGAAAAGATTTCAAGACCTTCATCTCTGCTTATTGAAAAGAGGCAAGGAATCTACTCATGCACATAGTATACCACTGCTACAGCCTACAAATAACTAGCAATTGAGAAGACCACCACACTAAGGCTAGGTATAAGCAAAGTAATCACTAAGAACCTTGGTCACTCTCAAAGTATGCAGAAGCAAAGTCAAAGTTCCTTACCCAACATATGCTATGGACGTAGCCTTAAGAGGGAGGGGAAAAAGGGGGGGGGGGGAAGCCCCATCTAAATAAAAGGAAATACAAAAATTAGAAATGAAAGCTGCTCTTTTTGAACAAGCACTTTACAAATCTCTCCTCCATGCCCCTGAACGATGTGACTGAGTCCTAGGGGTACAGGATTTGGCCTACAGGACTGTCCTCTGATCCCCAAGTTCAATCACTGACTGTGATGAGGAGAGGTATGCTGGTCCCAAGCTGCCCATGGAGTACTCAAGCAAGTGTGGTCAGTTCTTAAACTGAGAAGGAATCAGTGCAAGAACTCTGGAAGCATGAAAAATCAGAGTGACAGGAAATGCATAGGATCATGTCAGCTCTCGAGTAATCGATCCTAACCAAAATGAAAATACTGAAATGACAGATACAGAATTTCAAATATGGATTTTAAGGAAGCTCAATGATATCCAAGAAAAAATGGAAAACCAACTCAAAGAAACCAGAAAAATAATTCATGAAATGAACTAAAGATTTACTAAAGAGATTTGTTTAAAAAAAACCAAAAACTTCTGGAAATGAAAAATTCATATAGGGAAATATAAAACACAATAGACTAGAATGTCAAAGCTTTAAGATAACTCTTTCAAATTAACCAGTCAGTCAAAAATACAGAAGAATCCAGAGGAACAAAGTCTCTGATAAATATGGGATTATGTGAATCACCCAAATATAAGAATCACAGATATCCCTCAGGGAGAAGAAAAAAAAAGCAAATGGACTAGAAAACCAATTTGAGGGGATGATTGAAGAAAACTTCCCTGGTCTTACCAGAGATTTAGACATCCAGATACAAAAAGTTCAACAAACACCTGGGAGATTCATTGAAAAAAGGACATCACAAAGGCACAGAATCATTAGACTGGCCAAAGTAAACATGAAGGAGGAACTCCTATGAGCCATGAGGTAAAAACATCAAGTAACTTACAAAAGAAAAATCCACCAGACTAATGGCAGACTTCTCAACAGAAACCTTACAAGCCAGAAGAGATCAGGAGTCCTGTCACAGTCTCCTTAAACAGAATAACCATAAGTCAAGAAGTCTATATCATGCAAAACTAAATTTCATAAATGAAGGAGAAATGAAGTCTTTTCCAAACAAGCAAACACTAGAGAATTTGTCACCACTAGACCTGCCCTACAAGAAATGCTTAAAAGTGTTCCATATATAAAACAGAAAAATTGACACCCATGGAAAGTTAACAACTCACAGCTCTTATAAAACCCGTAACACAAGGCAGAAAATAGAGCAACTAGGTAAAAATCAACGTAACTGGAACAGTAGCTCACATATAAATATGGAAATTAACTGTAAATGGTCTAAATGCCCAACAGAAAAGATATAGATTGGCAAAAAGATTTAAAAAACCCCACAACCCAAATATATGTAGTCTCCAAGAAACCCATTTGACTCATAAAGATGCTAAAACCTCAAGGCAAAGGAGCGGAAAAAATACTACACACAAATGGAAACCAAAAGTGACTGGGACTAGCTATTCTTAGATAAAATAGACTTTAAATCAAAAACAGTTAACAAAATACAAAGATGGTCATAATATAATGATAAAGAGATTGATTCAACAAGAAGATATAACAATCCTATTTATACAGGCACCCAATACAGGAGCTCCCAGACTCATAAAACAAATATTACTATACCTAAGAAAAGAAACAGCAACACAGTAATAGATGGGGATGGCAACACTATACTGATGGAACTAGACAGATCACTCAAGCAGAAAATCAAAAATAAACAATGGAATTAAATGAGTCTCTAAAACAAATGGACCTAACAGACATTTATACAACATTCTAAGCAAAAACTACAGAATATACATGACCCTCATCAGTATATTGAACATTTTCCAAGATAGATCATGTGTTAGGTCACATAATAAGTCTCAAGTCTCACCCAGTATTTTAAAAAATTGAAATTCCACCATGTATCTTTTCAGACCACATTGGAAAGAAAACTAGAAACCAATTCCAAGAACTCACATAAATACACAAATACATGAAAATGCTGAACAATCCTTGGGTCAATGACAAAATCAAGACAGAATCAAGACAGAAATCAAAACATTTTTCAAATTCAGTGACAATGATGACACAAGCTACCAAAAATTCTGGGATACAGTAAAAGCAGTGCTCAGAGATAAGGTTCACAGCAATAAATGCATACATCAAAAAGACAGAAAGATAACAAATTAACAACCTAATATCACAACTCAAGGAATTAGAAAAAGAACAAACCAAACCCAAACCTAGCAAAAGAAAAGAACAAAGATAAGAACAGAATTCAGTGAAATCGAAACCAAAAACACAAACGACTGACAAAACAAAAACTTGTTTTTTTGCAAAGATAAACAAAATCAGTAGACCACTAGCTAGATTATCCAAGAACAGAAGAGAGAAGATTTCAGATAAGCTCAATCAAAAATAAAAATAAAATAAAAAAAGATAAAAAGAGACATTACAAGTGATACCACAAAAATACAAAAGATTATCTGAGACTACTATGAAAACCTCTATACACACAAACTAGAAAATCTAAATGAAATGGATAAATTTTTGAAAAACACAACCTCTCAAGCTTGCATCAGAAAGAATCAGAAATCCTTAAATGACCAATAATGAGTAGTGAGACTGGAACCGTAATAAAAAAATCTCCCAACAAAAAAAGCCTAGGACCAGACAGATTCACAGCTAATTCTACCAGATCTACAAAGAACTGGCACCTATCCTACTGAAATTGTTCCATACCATCAAGAAGGAGGGAATCCTCCCTAATTCATTCAATGAAGCCAGTATCAAGCTTATATGAAAGCCAGGAAAGGACACAACAAAAAACAAAAACTACAGACCTATGTCTCTCATGAACACAGATGCAAAAATGCTCAACAAAATACTAGCAAATCGGATCCAAAAGTATATCAAAAAGATGATTCAACATGATCAAGTTTTACCCTAGGAATGCAAGGATGGTTCACCATATGCAAATCAATAAATGGGATCCACCATATAAACAGAATTAAAAACAAAAACCATACAACCATCTCTATAGATGCCAGAAAAAGCATCTGATAATATCCAGCAACCTTTAATGATAAAAAAAAAAAAACCTTAAAAAACTAGGCCTAGAAGAAAAATACCTCAAAATAATGAAAATCACATATGACGAACCCATAGCCAACTTCACACTTATTGGGGGAAAAGTAGAAAGCATTCCTCCTAAAAACTGGAACAAAACAAGGATGCCCACTGCCACCTTTCTATGCAGCATAGTACTGGAAGTCCTAGCCGGAGTAATCAGGTAAGAAAGAGAAATAAAGGGCATCCAAACCTGAGAAGAGGAGGACAAACTATCCCTGTATGCTAATGACATAATATTATATCTAGAAGACTCTAAAGACTCCTAAAACTGATAAATTCAGTAAAGTCTCAGGTTACAAAATTAATGTACAAAAATCAGTAGCATTTCTATATACTAATAACAGTCAAGCTGAGAGTCAAATCAAGAACTCAATGCTATTTACAATAGCTGCAAAGAAAATAAAATACCTAGCAATATACCTAACCTATATACCTGTAGAGGAGGTGAAAGATCTCTACAAAGAGAACTACAAAACATTGATGAAAAAAATAACAGATGACACAAACTAATGGAAAAGCATCCCATGCTCATTGACTAGAAGATCAATATTGTTAAAATGTCCATACTACCCAAAGTAATTTATAGACTCAATGCAATTCTCATCAAAATAGCAACATCATTTTTTCACAGAATTAGAAAACAATCCTAGATTTCATATGGAATCAGAGGCTGAATAGCCAAAGCAATCCTAAGCAAACGAACTCTGGAGGTATCATATTACCTGACTTCAAATTGTACTACATGGCTATAGTAACCAAAACAACATGTAACTGGAATAAAAGCAAATATATAGATCAATGGAACAGAATAGAGAACCAGAAATAAAACCATATACCTACAACCAACTGATTTTTAACAAAGCATACAAAAACTTACACTGTCAATGCAATCCCTATCAAAATACCATCATCATTTTTCACAGATACAGAAAAAATAATTTTACGCTTCATATAGAACCAGAGAAGACCCCGTATAGCAAAATCAATCCTAGGCAATAAAAACAAAATAGAAGGTCTCAATTTACCAGACTTCAAACTATACTACAAGGCTATAGTCATTAAAATAGCGTTTTACTGGCACAAGAACAGGGACATTCACCAGTGGAAAAGAACAGAGAACCCAGATATAAAACCATCCTCATATAGCCATCTAATCTTTGACAAAGCAGACAAAAACATACACTGGGGAAAAGAATCCTTATTCAATAAATGGTGCTGGGAAAACTGGATAGCCACATGTAGAAGACTGAAACAAGACCCACACCTTTCACCTCTCACAAAAATCAACTCACGCTGGGTAACAGACTTGAACCTTAGGTGTGAAACTATTAGAATTCTAGAGGAAAGTGTTGGAAATACTCTTCTAGACATTGGCCTAGGCAAAGAATTTATGAAGAAGATCCCAAAGGCAATCACAACAACAACAAAAATAAACAAATGGGACCTAATGAAATTAAAAAACTTCTGTACAGCCAAAGAAACCGTCAAGAGAGCAAACAGACAACCCACAGAATGGGAGAAAATTTTTGCAAGCTACACGTCCAATAAAGGGCTGACCACTAGAAACTATTTAGAACTCAGGAAAATCAGCCAGAAAAAAAATCAAACAACCCTATCAAAAAATGGGCAAAGGACATGAACAGAAACTTCTCAAAAGAAGACAGAATAATGGCCAACAAACATTTGAAAAAATGTTCAACATCTCTAATCATCAGGGAAATGCAAATCAAAACCACAATGAGATATCACTTAACTCCAGTGAGAATGGCCTTTATCAAAAAGTCCCCAAACAACAAATGCTGGCATGGATGCGGAGAGAGAGGAACAGTCTCTACACTGCTGGTGGGGCTGCAAACTAGTTCAACCTCTGTGAAAAGCAATATGAAGATATCTCAAAGCGATACAAGTACATGTACCATTTGATCCAGCAATTCCACTACTCGGCATCTACCCAAAAGAACAAAAGTCACTTTATGAAAAAGATACCTGCACTTGAATGTTTATAGCAGCACAATTCACAATTGCAAAGCTATGGAAACAACCTAAGTGCCCATCAATTCATGAGTGTATTAATAAAATGTGGTATATGTATACCATGGAATACTACTCAGCTTTAAGAAACCATGGTGATATAGCACCGCTTATATATTCCTGGATACAGCTGGAACCCATTCTACTAAGTGAAGTATCTCAAGAATGGAAAAACAAGCACCACATGTACTCACCAGCAAATTGGTATTAACGGATCAACCCCTAAGTGGACACATAGGAGTAACATTTATTGGGGGTGTGTGTGGGTGTGTGTGTGTGTGTGTATAACCACAATGAGTAAGATGTGCAACATTTGGGGGATGGACATGCTTGAAGTTCTTACTCAAGGGGGGAGGGAGGCATGGGCAATATAAGTAACCTTAACACTTATACTCCCATAATTCACTAAAATAAAAAAATAAGAAAAAAAACTTACACTGGGGAAAAGACACCCTACTTAATAAATAGTGCTAGGAAAATTGGAGTCACATACACAAGAGTGAACCTGGATCCCCTATCTCTTACCATATACAAAAATTAACTCAAGATGGATTAAAGAATTAAATGTTAGACCTGAAACTATAAAATTTCTAGAAGAAAATGTAGGACAAACTCTTCTGGACAATGGCCAGTCATAAATTCTTTGTATGACTAAGACCCCAAAAGAAATACAGCAACAACAAAAATAAATAAATGGAACTTAATTAAACTCAACAATTTCTGCACAGCAAAGGAAATAATCAACAGAGTAAATACACAGCTTAAAGAATGGAACAAAATATTAGCAAACTATACAACTGACAAAAGACTAATATTTAAGATCTATGGAGAACACAAATTGGCAAGAAAAAAATAAGTAACTCCATTAAAAAGCAGGCAAAAAACATGAACAGTTTTCAAAAGAAAATATACAAACGGACAACAAATATACAAAAAAATGCTCAACATCACTAATCATCCAGGTAAAATACAAATTAAAATCACAATGAGATATCACCTGACCCCTATCAGAATAGCCATTATTAAAAAGTCATAGAACAGTAATAGATGTTAGCATGGGTGCAGTGAAAAGGGAATACTTTTACACTGTTGATGGGAATGTAATACAATCCCTATCAAAATCCCAGCAGGAATTTTTGTAGACATTGACAAGTTGATTAGCTCCTTATGGGATGGGAAGGGAAAAAAAAATTGACAAGTTGATTTTAAAAGTTGTACGTGAAGGCAATGAAACCAGTCGAAAACAGGAAAATACAAAAAAGTTAGAGGACTAACCTTTATTGATTTCAACACTTACCATGAAGCTATAGTACAATTAAGACAGCGTGGTCTCAAAAAAAGGACAGAAACAGATGGAAAGGATAGACACAGATATCAATGGAAAAGAAGAGAGTCAAAAACAGGCCTAAGCATATATAGTAGCCAACTCAGCAATAAAGGAATAGTCTTTTTAACAAATAAAACTGAAATAAATCCAAATGCAAAGGTAAAAATAAAAAGAGAACCCACACATAAACCATACAGAAAAATTAACACAAAATGGATCACAGACCTAGCAAGAAAACCTCAGTCTGTAAAATTTTTGGAATAAAAATATAATAGAAAATCTTCCAACTCTATATTAGGCAAAGATTTCAGAGATATAATAAAGCTGAGATATGATAATAAAGCTTCATCCATAAAGAAAATAGTTAATAGCATCAAAATTTATAACTTATGCTTTCCAAAAGGCAGCTAAGAAAACAAAAAGCTCCAGAACAGATTAGGGAAAAATAATGCAAAATACTAATGTATTCAAGAGTAATGGAACATTACGTCAGCAACTTACTCTAAAATGAATTGGGGAAAAATATTCTTTATGCTATTTTTGCAATTTTTTAAGTCTGAAATTATTTCAAAAGAAAAACACTTAAACATGAATAAAGAACTCAGAAAATCACCAGAGAACACTATGAATATGTAATTTTCTTTCTAAAATTCTCTTGGAAAGACAAAATCAACATAATACAAAGTCCAAAGATCATGAAGAAAAAAACTAATAACTTTGACTATGTAAAAAGTAGAAAGACTTTGCATTGCAAAAATAAATGCATATACAAGATAAAAATCAAACAACAAAATGGAGAAAGTAATTCTAAACAGATTATTTCTTTAATTGGAAAACCATAACCCAATAGAGAAAAGACATATGAACCGCAGTTTCCAAAAACAGAAATTCAGATAGGCAGAAAATATGTTCTATCTTATAAAGAAATCAAAATCAGAAAATAAGATTTTTTTCACTTAGAATAAAATCTTAACATTTGCTAATTAATCATGAGAGCAAAGAAAAAGACATTCATTTACTTTTAGTGAACCATAGTTAATATACAATTTAGAAAGGAAATTTGGCAAAATATATCAAAATTTAAAATTCACATACTCTTTTCTCAATAATTCTACTTCCAGGAATTTACAGTAGGGATAAAAGTAAAACCAAATATATTTATAAGGCAGTCCGAAGCAGTATTTTTCATAACTGTAAATGCTAATAACAATACAGATGTACATCAAAAGGGAATATATTTAGGCAAAGATGGTATATCCACACAATTCAATACTATATCACCATGAAAAACCTAAAGTAGATCTGTATGTGCTACCTGAAAATATTTCCAAAGTATATAACATACATGTTAATAATGGTGCATTACAGAATTACAGAATCAGATTAAGTATGATGATCTATCACATTTAAATATTAAGAACATAAGAATATATGTACATGTATGTACACACACATACACATGTGTATATATCCCATAAACATTTTTCTGAAAAACTAGATAAGCAGTAGTTAATGGTTATTATTTGGGAGAGGGACTAGAAGCTGCAGAAATGAGGAAAGGTAGATTTATCATTTTATATCTTTTCAAACTATTTGTACTTTTTACCATTTCATCAATTTCTCTTTTAAAATATAATTTTTAAAAGGCCCCTTCAAAATGAATTGCAAATTGTTTTATCTATTAATAGTACTCCTGTGGTTGTTTCAAATACTGCTTGACTTTCTTTTTTAATTCACACTTATATTAATTTTGAAAATAACAATTACCTGCGATGGTTTGACAGGGGCAGATACTTCAGTTACAGGTTCAGGTTTTGGGATGCTTTCAACCAATTCCATAATGCCTTGTAGTTTTTTATCTGAGATCCGTAAAGACATAAGAGGTAACTTTCCAAAAATCTTGAATCTGTTTTAAAAAGACAGGAATCAACACAGAAGAATTTTCATTCTGATTTAAATGCACTAATTTTTAAAGAAGACTTCCCCTCAAATTATCTAAATTAAATGTGATTTAATGCACTAAAAATCTCTGCTCCAATTTTCATCTTATCTTATTAACCAGTCTCATTAGATGTGCTCGTCTCATCTCGTTTTTCAGAGGCTTATTTTCAAATATTATTTCGTTTATTTTTCCCTCTACTATTTGCCAAGTACAGTTGAAATTAGTATTTATTAAGTGTTCATGAAAAACCCATAGCTAACATCATACTCAACAGTGAAACACTGAAAGCTTTTCTGTGCTCAGGATCAAAACAAAGATGTCCACCTAAAGCACTTCTATTCAACAAAGTATTGAAAAATTCTAGCTAGACTATCAGTCAAGAAAGAGAAAAGGGCAGCACCCAAATCAGAAAGGAAGAAGTACAATTACCTCTGTACACAGATGACATAATCTTATATGTAAAAAACTGAAACCTGTTACAATAAACAAATTCACAAAGTTGCAGGATATAAAAATCAGCTAAGTTCCCATACATGAACAATAAACAATCCAAAAAAGAAATTAAGAAAACAATTCCATTTACAATGGCATCAAAAAGAATAAACTTAACCAAGGAGGCAAAAGACTTATATACTGAGAACTAGAAAACATGGCTAAAATTAAAGAAGACACAAATAAATGGAAAGACATCCCATGTTCATGGACTGGACACATATTATTAAGATGTCAATATTATTAATATTTAAAGTGATGTACAAATTCAATGCAATCTGTATCAAAATGCCAATAATGTTTTTTGCAAAAATAGAAAAATCTGTCCTAAGATTTATTTCAAATATCGAAGGATCCCAAATAGCCCAAACAATCTTGAAAAAGTACAAAGTTGGATAACTCACACTTCCTGATTTCAAAACGTATTACAAAGCTACAGTAATACTAAACAGTACTAGAATAAAGGCAGACATCGAGGTTAATGGAAGAGAACAGAAATCCCAGAAATAAACTCTTGCATATATGGACAGATAATTTTCAACAAGTGTACCAAGGCCATTCAATAGGGAAAGTACAGTCTTTTCAACAAATGGTACTGGGAAAACTAGACATCTGTATGCAAAAAAATGAAGTTGTATCCTTATCTTATACCATATACAAAAATTAACTCAAAATGGATCGAAGACCTAAACAAAAGAGCTAAAAACTATAAAACTCTTTGAGGTAAATATAAGAGAAAAGCTTCATGACACTGGATTTCTAATACTATCTTACATACAACACCAAAAGCACAGGCAACAAAGATAAATTGGATTTGATCAAATTAAAAACTTTTATGCATCAAAGGACACTATCAACAGTGATAAGGCACTAACAGTGAGAGAATATTTGCAAATTATGTAACTTACAGATAATAGGTTAATATCCAAAGTATATAAAGAACTCCTACAACTCAACAAGAAAAATAAACCAGATTAAAAGATGGCAAAGCCCTTGAGTACAAATCTCTCTAAAGAAATATTTAAGTGACAAATAAGCACATGAGCAGATGTTCAGTATAAGTAAGCATTAGAGAAATGCAAATCAAAACCATAGTGAGATACCACTTCACATCTACTAAAATGACTATTAAAATAAAAACAGAAAACATCAAATGCTGGAGAAAAAGTAGAGAAATTAAAATCCATTGCACTGCTGATAGGAATGTAAAATGTGGCAGGTGCTATGAAAAACAGCAGTGTTCTCCCAAAACTTAAACACTGAATTACAATTTGATCCAGCAATTCTACTTCAAGTATATACCCAAAAACTTGACATCAAGGATTTGAATAGCACAGCAGCATCATTAGAACAACCAAACAGTATAAACAACACAAATGTCCAGCGATAGAAGAATGGATAAATAAAACATAGTATATACATACAACGAATATTAACCAGCCTTAATAATGAATGAGATTCTGACATACGCTACAACATGGATGAACCTTGAAAATGCCATGCTAAGTGAAGTAGTAACCTAGAAACAAAAGGACAAATACTGTATTATTCTACTTACATGAAGTGTCTAAAATAGTCAAATTCATAGAGACAGAAGATTGAATGGTGGTTGCCAGAAGCTGAGGGCAGGACAGAATGGGGCGTTACTGTTTAATGGATACAGAGTTGCAATTTGGAAGATTAAGAAGTTTTGGAGATGGATAGTGGTGATGGTTGCACAATAGTGTAAATGTGCTTAATGCTACTGAACTATACACTTAAAAATAGTTAAAATGCTAAATTTCATGTTGTGTACATTTTATCATACACACAAAGAAGAGTCAATTAAATATCATATTTCCTTCACTACAGAATTACTGAGAAAATCCACAATCCCATGGAACGGACAATACATACTTGGGCATCCTTAAGTCCATGAAAACCATAGCCTTAGAGAATTCCACATTGAAGTGCATGGGTACCAAAATATGTTGTGTAGATACATTGAGTTTTCGTGCTTCTTTCCAATTATCACCTAATTACAGAAAATATTTCATGTTGAATAGCACACAAAACCTAAAATTACTATCAATATTTCATAGTCACATACTGTACGGTATAGGGAAATCTTCCCATATGTAGATAATCTTAATGTTACATTCCCAGGTACACACAATCGCCCTGTAATCAAATCTGTGCATACACTGCCAATCCTTACACAAACCAGATACATTACCACAAAAACAATATGGCTATAAGGCAATGAAGGAAAAGGTAGAACACAGTGAGGTTCCTTTATAGTAACTAATAAAAGCTACCATTTATTCAAGATTTACGAATGACACTATTCCAGGCAATGTTTAAATTTTAATTCTCAAAATGATATATAAAAATTCCACTTTAGAAAACTAAGACTCAAGCTGGGCATGATGGCTCATGCCTGTAATCCTAGCATTTTGGGAGGCCAAGGCGAGAGGATCACTTGAGGCCAGGACTTTGAGATCCCTGTCTCTACAAAAAATGTTTTAAAAAATTAGCCGGTGTGGTGGTGCATGCCTGTAGACCTAGCTACTTAGGAGGCTGAGGAAGGAAGACTACTTGAGCCAGGAGTTTAAGGCCATAATAAGCTATCATTGTACAACTGCACTCCAGCCTCAGCCACAGAGGGAGATCCTCTCTCTAAAAAGAAAAAAAGTATTTTTAATTGAAATAAAAAAACAAGACTTTAAAGAATTTCTGATTTTCTTATAGTCAATATGCTAGTGATAAAACTAAAATTCACATCAAGATTTACTAACATGTGACCCTCTCGCAACATTCACTGCAGTGTTACAAGCCTAAATGTTCAATAAGGGAATGATTAACTAACTGACAGCATAACCTTGAATATAAAAGACAACAAAAATCATGAATTCATGTGGCTAAAATGTTACTGGTTAAATGAAAAAAACAAATTTGGGTATAAAACTATATAAATCATGTTAAAATGCATTCACAATTACTTCCACACATAAGTACCACATAAGCACATCCCATATACTCACAGGCACATACATTGAAAAAAACACTAAAAGGATATGTACCAAAATATCAATACTGTTCCCTTCTGGGAAGATAAAGTATGACCTATTTTATTTTTCTGAATTGTCCAGATTTTCTAAATAGGTGTATTTACAATCAGAAAAAAATAACTTTAAAAATTATAAGATTAATGGGATCTGAATATAATATAATGCATTTTTATACATACTACCTCATTTGACTCTAATAATTCTATGAGTCAAATAAAATTCCACTTAAGGAAAACCAAATCAAGGAAACAACAGACTCTTGGAAATAGGCAGTACATTCAACATTATAATAATTTTTCAAATTCTACCAGTGTTGAGATAAATGAAATATTTCCTTCACTTCCCATTTTAAAGATTAAAAAAAATAAGATATTTAGAAGCATGTGTTTCAGTATTTATCACAACATTCTATAACAATTAATTATATAAAGTAACCACAATGTCGAAAAAAATCCCTGCTCCAAAAAAAAACTCAATTATTTAAGAACAGTTAGTGTTTATCAAAAACAGCCCAAGGAATTTCAATAATCTTCAGACAATAATGAAACCTTTTCAAAATTATTTTATGAAGCATTTCAATCTTAAATATTAAGTATGGTTCATGGACTTTGAAAAGTTGTGAACAAAATATATCATTCAAACATACTCAAAATACAGTAATTTATTCCCTGAAAAAGAATTTATTGAATTCTGAAAACAATTTACTTTTGCCATCCACTATACTTCTGGGCTTCTTCCACAACAACTAGAATATGACGAAAACAGAAACCATGTTCATTATCCAAAAGCAAATATAATTAAAGAAATAAAATTAAAATGTTTCAATACAAATTTTAATAACATTTACCATGGATTCTCATTGCTTCTCCTTTTATTAGTTAGCTCAGATCATTAAAATTTGACTACATACATATACATAGGTCTGTAAAATAACCCCCAACTCTGTTGAATTATCTGAATGTTCACTAACATTCTAAGAATTCAGAAGCAGTATGACAAAACGGAAAGAAAGGTGAATGAGTTGGGGGGGGGGGGCAGGTGTCTCCCTAACTACTTAATGGCTCTTGTCAAGCAAATTTCTGTCTTTACCTAAAAAGCTCACCCTAGATCAGAAACTCCTGATTAGTACACCACAATGAATGGGATACAGGTATGCCTAGGAAAATGACCCTCCTCAGCATGTGTGTGGCTGTCTATGGCCTGTTCTGTCATAGCCCTTAGGCTCCTGTCTCTAGCCTTCAGGAGTCTCTTCTGGTTATCCAACTGTGTAATACAAATGTCATTTTTAATATGTGCCAACTTTGGTAAAAGGTTGGAAAGCACTGGTATATCAGGATTTCTCAACCTCAATACTATTGACATTTGGGCCAGAAAAGTCTTTGTTGAGGGGGGAGGGGGGGCTGGCCTGTACATTGTAGGATGTTTAGTAGCATCCCTAACCTCCACCCACTAGATGGTAGGAATGCCAGCTCATTCCTCACCTGTGACAATCAAAAATGTCTTCAGACAATGACAAAAGTCTCTTGGTTGAGAACCACTACACAATATTTACTATCACTTCTAATTCAAAAACATAAAAGTTTTAACACATTTAGGAGAAAGGTCTTCAAAACATCTAAAACCCTAATTAATCATTTGAGCAAAATCAATCAACGAATAATGTATTTTATACATACCAACTCTGCTGTAAAGCAGCTGTATACTTGTAAGCTGAATATCAAAGGAATCATAAGCTCTATGCATTATTTCTTCACGATTAGCTCCACCTTGTTTCACATCCGGTAATTCTGAACGAGTTTTACTTGCCACCTTGAAGTGAATTTTAATAGTTTAAGACTATGTAAAATACTTCAAAGTATAAGCATAAAGTTTTTACCTTTCATATCTATAATATAAAAATTTAACAGGAGAGGATAAACTCACAAATGAACATAAATTATAAGGCTATTAGAAGGTCCTTATCCATAAGATATATAATAAGAAGTCCAGGGATAAAGTGAATTTTTACATATTTAGTTATATTTCCTATTCACTTATATTAAAAGAGAAGAACCAAAAAGGTCATAGAGAATAATAGATTTACAGATTCTTATAATCTGGTAAGAGACCTTCTCATTAAGGGCAAATTTATAATCTAGATTATAAATTTGCCCTTATCTTGATGAAATTTGCCCTAAATTTGATCAAGAGACAAATTTAGATTATAAAATGGGTCTATGGCATAATGATAAATATTTATAAGTAAAAAGAATCCAGGATTAAAAATTATGATAGCTGAATTTTAATCCCAACTCTGCCATTCATGTGACTCCTGGCAAGTTACACTTGTATCTATCCTTTCTTGGCATACTATGCACATTAGATTATTTTACTTACACATCCTGGAGGTCACTCTACAACAATATATAAAGATCCTATATGTATAATATATATACATATGTGTGTGTACATATATATTTTTTAACAATTATTTCCTCTATTTTATATAGCTCATGTGAAATAGATAGTCAAAAAATTATCTGTTAGAAAACCAATGGAATTTTAGGCAATAGGTTTAGAAAATTGCCTAAAGTCACAAAATTCGACAGATATCCTTACTCCTGACTTTATGCTCTTCTATATGACATTGCCCTTGAAACAATAACCAAATTCAAATACAAATAATTAGCCATATAAATTTTTTTATAAATGTATACCCAGTGGGTGTCTATATAATTAACAAGAGCTTAAAAAAAAAGAAGGAAGAAAGGATGTTTATAACAAGGAAAGGCACATATTTGTTAGGTATCCAGAAAAAGCATTCTAATATTATTCATCTCTCTTGGGTCTTTAAATTGTTATAAGTATTCCTCTACGTAGACTTAATGATTTAGAGCAGTGATATCCAATAGAACTTTACAATGATGGAAATATTCTATATTTATCCTGTCAAATATAGTAGTCACTAGCCACTTTTGACTATTAAACTCTTTAAGTGTTGCCACTGTGACTAAGAAAATAAATTTTTTATTTACTTAATTTTTTTCTTTTTTTATTGTAATGTCCATCTTGCTATTATTTACTTAATTTTAATTAATTTAAATAACCACATGTGGCTAGTGGGTACTATATTGAATAATACAGATCTAGAATACAGAAAAAAACCATTCTCTATTGAAAATTTGGAAAGAAAAAAATATATAATTAGAAGAAAATGAAAACAACTTAAGCAGAAGACCATCTCTCAATTTAGAATTATTTAATAGAAATATTAAAATATCAATATGTATAGTTCTATATACAAAAATTTCAGAAAAACAAAGTTACATTTGATTGCTTCCTGAACTCTCTCCCATACTATATACTTTAATTAATGAAGTAACAGATTTAAATTGAGATGGCAATAAACTTAAGTATGACTCTTAAATTGTATATATATAATTCTTAGATTCAAACCTGACCTACAGAGTTTAATTGGTCTTTTTGTTTTTAGAAATATAGGAAAACTACCTAATTAAATGAAACTTCATTCACCAGAAAGGAAGATTTCTCAAATGCTAGTATCTATCATAAATTAAAAAAAAAAAAAAAAAAAAATCAATAAACCTAATCAAATTGTCTAAAAAAAAAAAAATAACATTTTAAACAAAGAAACACCCTAAATGCCATATTGTGAGTCAAATATTATTAGTATATACCTTTAGATGACCAAGATCCAAAATAAGTAGATTTGATGTAGGACTAAAAATTCCATCTTGAGGGACAATAATATATGAAGCCTTCAAATTAATTTTGAGATCAAGAACTTTCTGTGTTTCAATAATATATAGTAGACCTGTAGAAAATTTAAATCTTCACAATAAATACTTTTTGAAATTATTCAAGATACAGACAATCAATAAACATGAATTGATAATATAATCTTAAAATTAGTATCAATTTTAATATGACTTTAGCAAAATATTTCCAATATAAATTTAAAATATATTATTCAATGTATATACACTTAATGAAATATAAACTAAATATATTTATTTAGAGTGATTCTGCAAAAAAAATTTAACCCATAAACTCAATTTGGGTAAAACTGGGGAGAAAGATACAGACCTAAACCAAATTAATTGGTACAAAACGCTTATTTATTGAGTGAATGAAAGATACTTTGATTTGTAAAGTTGAAAAAGTACCTTATTTCACACAAAAAACCCAAAACTACAAGAACTATCATGACAGCTAGATTTTTAAAAATATGAATTATAATAAGAAATTGAAAATGACTATAACAACCTGATACATAAAATTCTGAATAAGTAGGTTGAAAAAATTTAAGTGATATAGTTTATTTAATATGTAAATCTTCATGTTGCACTCAAGAGTATGTTCATCGGTATCTGGTGGATGGGAGGGGGGAGGCGGGGATGGGTATAAACGCACATAATGAGTGCGATGTGCACCGTCTGGGGGATGGACACACTTGAAGCTCTGACTTGGGTAGGGCGAGGGCAAGATACGTAACCTAAACATTTGTAACCCCATAATATACTGAAATAAAAACAAAAATATATATATAAATAATTAAATAATAAAAATTAAAACATAGTATGTGCAGTTCAACTAAATATTTTGTCCAGAATAGGTCTTAGGAAAGGTCACAAAAGAACTGAATTTTGAGAAGAGAAGTGATTAAACCAAAAAGCTTTCTACCAGAAAAGTCCTATAATTTTATAATAGAATTGGATCAAGAAAGTTCAATGATATTTGAACAGTTCACAGTATTTCTATTTGGAACTACTCCGACCTGACCCATATTTCATCACTATGTAGTCCCTTATCCCTCAAAAGCCAAATCCCCAAAAGAAATCATTTCATGTTTTGTGACTCCATATTAATACACTATTATGAAGGATTAAACTAAGAAAGCTTAAATGTAGGAAGATCAGTATATTTTAATTCCACCTTTAAAGTTAAGAATTTATTATTAAAAAATACATGTTCGAACTGAAGAGTAAGCCAACAATTTTAAAGGTACTTATAGTTAAAATTTTAAACAAATAAAATGTATATACAATGACAGGGAAAAGTACAGTTTAAAAGCAGATACTCAGCAAGTATCAAGTGCCAACAGATGACTACCTTGATATATAAGAAAAAATAGAATTAAAAGTAATTAAAATATCTTCTGTCTTAAATATATGTTATATAATAGAAAAATATCTTCTGTTTTAAATAGATATTTATATAATAGAAAATAAATAGCCTAAGTTCGTGCTATAGTTTGGATATCTGATCTCTCCAAATATTATGTTGAAATATGATACCCAGTATTGGAGGTAGGGCCTAATGGGAATGGCTTGGTGCCATCCTCTCAATAAGTGAGTTCTCCCACTATTAGTTCCCAGAAGAGCTGGTTGTTTAAAAGGGCCCAGCACCTCCCTCCTCTCTTGCTTCCTCTCTCTTGCCATGTAATCTCTGCACATACTGGTTCTCCTTCAGTGTAGAAGCAGCCTGAAGCTCTCGCCAGAAACAAATGCTCAGTGCCATGCTTCTTGTACAACCTGCAGACCTGTGTGCCAAATAAACCTCTTTTCTTTATAATTACTCAGCCTTGGATATTCATTTAGAACACCACAAATGGACTAGGATAGTCTGGGACAGCTCTTCCTTCAAATATGAGAAATTGGTATCAAAACTATGTCTTCTTTAAGGGATTCCAAGGGCCTTCATCAGGCAGCACGAGCAAGACACTTATAGGGAGAGAGAAAAAAACCCTCTGCATTTCCAATAGCCTGTAAGAAGCAGATTCAAGTGAAATCTCTTAAAATGAGGGTGGGAGGTAGGGTGGGATAGAAGGATGAACACAGATTTGATAAATCATCATAAAATTCTGAAGATAATCTAATAAACTTAGAATTTAAGAGCAAAACTGACTCAAAACAGTTATTCATTTTTTCCCCCAAATGATTTGGATTCAAATATAGATGGCACAGTTTTACTAAAGTATGTTAACTGGGTGAGTCACAAGAAGCACTCAGAAAGGACAATCTGAGACTCAAGATTCTCCACAGTTTATAAGCATCTCCCTAGTTTTCATCTCTACTCTAAGGAATCTGCAACCAAAATGATCTATTTCATATATTCCTGCCTCTACAAATCTAAATCCTATACCCCTAGAAGGGCATCTTTAAGCCTTACTTTCAATGAAGCCTATCTTGATGCCATGACACAGTTATTTCTCTAGGTCATTTTTAACGGAGAGGGAAATGAGTATTCTATTTTGAATTTAAGTATACTGTGTCTCTCCTCCATTTCCCATTGCACTTAGAACTAAATCCTAACTGCTTAATATGATTTTTGTGGGTTTGCATAATCCAGACCATGACTCTTTAACATCATTCCACTCTCCCCCTCATTCACAGCATTAGAACCAATTCAGTTTTTTGCAACTTCCAATTCCTCAAATTCCTTCCCAAGCTAGGCCCTTCGTAATTCACCACTGCCTTGATTTAGGGTGGATCCTACACATACATCTGGTCCTAATGTTAATTTTTCAAAGAGATCTCTGACACTATTGTTCTCATTTCCTTCACAACATTTGGGCCTGTTACAGATTTGTTTCCTTATTCAGCTCCAAACTCACCCATTTGCCTTCTTTGTGAAAGGAGAACTGAGCTCTTTAAACGCTTTCCCTTTGCCAAAAAGCACTCAAGGAAATAAAGAATACAGGAGATACACTACAAAAGGAAAGAGTTTTGCTTCCTGGTTGCATTGTGCTCACTCAGCAATATCCTGCAATAGTGTGGCTTACTCAAAATAAGGTACACAAGGGCCAACAGCACCAGACAGCCAGTAGATGCCCCTAGAACTCTCCCCGGGTGGTTTCATAGCACAATGAATGCAGTGAGACACTGTCTCATGACCATCATTCCCTATCTCCTCAGAGGATGGATCTCTGGAGTCTCAGAGAGCAGATTTTCAGCAAGTTCTGCCAGTATGGCACTACAATAACTTTTCTTCCTTTCAGTGAGTCATAAGGGTTTCTTCTCCAACAAGGGTGGGATTTCAATCCTCAGGGAAGAAAGTGACCTCTTCCTAGGAAATGCTATCTCAGTCCTGTACTCCTTATAACTATAACTACTCTCTTTATATTCTTTAAAGTTACTATTTGGAGTAACAAGACAAACATTCTTTACAGTTAATAATTCAAATTATTCAAATTACTATGTGGTTTCTCTCTCCTGACTGGACTCACACAACATTGCTCACAATTATTCAGCAGATTACTCTTAGTTTTACATCTGTCCTATCCATAAAATTATAAGATCCATCAACAGGCAAGAATTACATCTATTTTGAGCACTGCTATGCTTCCTAAAACCTAGCATAGCATTGACATATAGATTAAGCTCTTGATAAATATTTGAATGAGTAAATAAATCACTGAAAGAAAATGAATCACTATAATCCTACTAGAAAACCTATACTCCAAAGGAAGTGTTTTAACAATGACTTCTGTCTTCCTGCCAGAGACAAAAGATAACTATGTATGCATGTCTATAAACTGATCCCTCATTGACAAAAGGTAAAAAGGTATGAAAGACCTTGAGATCCTAGAAAGGTTTAAGAAAATAGCAGGTTTAACATCCCTAATCTGAAAATCTGAAATCCAAAATGTTCTAGAACCCAAAACTTTTTGGGCACCACACAAACATGATACTCAAAGGAATACTCACTGGAGCATTTCAAATTTTAATTTTCAGATTAGGGATGGTCAACAAGTAAGTATAATGCAAATATTCCCAAATCTGAAAAACCATGAAATCTAAAACACTTCTAGATCCCAAGCATTTCAGATAAGGGATACTCAACCTATAATACAAGAAAGAAACCAGGATATAAAGGAAGAAGAGAATTAACAGAGGCTAATGCAACAATAACAAAAAGAATGCAAGAAAGGAGGAAATGAAAGACTCTAAATGAATAGAAATATACAGAGTGAATAGAGATATGAATAGAGAGATAACTGATACATAAGTCTCTACCCAAATAGGTAAATTTGAACTTTCTAATCTAGAGTATCTCAAACAATGAATTTAAAGTGGTGCCACCAACATACCCAAGATACCTGGCAGAAGAAACATAATTCTTCCTTGAATGAAAGCCCATTTAGCCTAGGCTTCAGAGAATTCTTTCAAATAATTTCCAAGAAAAACGGGCATCTTGCAATTAAAAATTATTAAGCATGAAGAGATAGGAGTTACCATGAATAAGAACAAGCCAGAAAAAAAGGAGAAGGTAGGAGAGAGAGAATCACAAAAGTCTTCACATAATGGACTAGCTGAATAGAGAAAGAGAATTATCTGGTGAGACAGAATATAAAACATTTATGATATTTGAAGAAATAGAAGACAAGTTTAAACATAGCCATAGGAAACACAAAACTAAAAAAGAATGACAAAGCAGATTTTACATATAACAAAAATAAATTCTTAAAGTGAAAAATATAATCACTGAAATTAAAGTTAATAAAGATATTTAATAGCATATTGGACATGGTTGAAGAAGGACTCAGTATAGCAGAAAATAAATTAGAAATAATTACCCCCAACAGGTAACACAGAGAAAAAAACATGGAAGGAAAGTGGGATATAAAAGTTAAGGAAAATAGAAGATAACAGTAAAAAAGGCTAAAATACATTTAGCTAGAGTTCCAGAAGAAGAAAAGAGAAAAAAATATCTGAAGAGTTAGTGGTTAAGAATTTTCCAGAGAGATTTCTGGAATCCATTAAAGATACAAGTACTCAGACTCAGAAAAACCAATGAATCCCAAACAGGATATTTAAAGCGAATCTACAGCTGAATAAATCATACCAAAATAACAAAATACAAAAGAATCCTAAATGTAAAAGAGAATCTACAAGGAAGCAGCAGATAGATACACTGATATCTGAATTCTCAACAACAGTAATGGAAGCCAAAAAACAGAACAGTCTCTTCATATAGTGTTGAGGTGAAAATAAATGTCAACCTTTAACTCTATATACAATAAAAATATCTTTCAAAACTGGGGGAAAAAACTTTTCAGACCAAAACAAAACAAAAAGTTTGCTAATAGACTCTCACAAGAAAAAATTTACAAATGAACTTCCAATAAAAGAAAATAAAATCAGACAAAAGGTGTGAGGTGCAATAGAAATGAAGAGCAAAGAAGGTAGTAAATATGTAGATAATTCTAAACTAACAGTAACTATACAAAAAAAAAAAAAGTCCAATGAAGTTTTTTTTAAAAAGTAAAACAAAAAATTAACAATAGTATAAGTCAGGGAATGATAAATAAAGTTCAAGTATACTACAGTCCATATAATGACTAGGAGAATGTAAAAATTTTTATTAAATTTATATTTTGACAAAAATGTATGTTGTAATTTCTAAAGTAAAAGGAGAAAGAGAATGTTTAACTTCCAAATGGTAGAGTATATAAGAAGGGAAAGGAAGGAATCCTAAAATTTATCCAAAGGAAGGCAAGAAAAATAAAACAGGAAAGCCAAATTAAAAAGCACAAAATAAAATGTTAGATATAAGCCTAAATTAACTAAATGTAAATAGTAGATACAAATAAAAAACAGAGACTGTAAATCTAGATTTTAAAAAATCCTACTTTATGTTATTGACATGACACATCTGAAAATATAAATGGTAAAAAATGGGGAAAAAAATATACCAGGCAAATTCTAACCAAAAGAATCCCTGTATATCTATACTGATATCAGACCAAAAAAAAAAAAATTACAAGAAAAAATTATAAAAAATATTAGGCCATTACTGAAAACACAAGTAGTAAACTTTATATAGATAAAATATTTAGTATTAGCAGGAAAATTTATTCTTGCATTATCTAATGACACCCTTAAAATTTATTTTTTAAGCAAACTGACAGATCTAGAAGAAATTTTAAAAATCTATAATGGGGCAATTTTCATGTATTTCTCTACATAATTGTTGGAAGAAGATGACAAAGGAGGGGGAAAAAATCCAGTAAGATACAAAAGATTTGAGTTACATGATTAAAAAATGTGACCTAATGAAATATGTATAAACATGAAAAAGGCTTTTCAGCATATGTGGTATGTTTTTAAAAGATACCATACATTGAGCTAGAAAACAAGTCTCAACAAATTACAAAGCATTACAATCATACGATCATCTCATTTCTACAGTCAACTATTTAAAAAACTGAATCTATAATCTTAAACGTTCCTATAAAGAAATCTCCAAGCACAAATAGTTTTACTGTCAAGCTCCGCCAAATATTTAAGGAAGAATTAACACCTGACTTTACACAAACTCCTAAAGAATAAAAAGAATGGAACTTTTTTTTTCTGAGGCCAATATATTAAATCTGGAACTCTTTACAAGAAAGGAAAATGAGAGGTCAGTACCTGTCATAAACAGAGGTCAAAAAATCCTAAGCAAAATTTTATAATTAACTTAAATTTGGTTACTAGGTATGAACTATTAATCATAATAAAAATATTATTATTATATCGTCCTTTAAACATAAAAGCATCACATTAGTTTCTGTTAATATGTAACCAGTTTAGAAATATAATAAATTTAAAGTACATTTTACCACAATAAAAGTTTAATATAGGGTACAGTGTCACTGACATTAGTATTGACATTTACCTGTTGCTGTCTTATCACGAAACTCCTCAAGTTTTGTCAAAGTCACTGAAGTGAGTTGTGCTAGATGTACCTCTTTTGGAGGTCTGAAGAATTCTATTATACTATTCACTGTCCTCTGTTGAAATAAACATCATTTGCATGAGGCACAAAGTCAAAGCAAACTGAATTATACTAAAACTTGATAATATAAAAATGCTTACTGCATCATATATCATTTCTAAAGGTTCAGCTTCTATGATACACCTTTGATCAGCAGTTTCATCTAATGGATTTATCTCAAATGTAATTTGGAAGAGTGAAATAGCATCATCCAACGAAGAAAGGAGATGGGGTTTTTTTGAATTATCCGGTAAGCCAGTAACATGAAATGAATCTATTTTGGTTTCAAATCTGCATTAAAAAGCACAGGACAAAAATTAAGAATCAAAACAATTTTAACAATTTTTCAAACTGAAAATAATAAAATAAAAATGATGATAACCTCACTTTGCATTTCCTGACTCCATCCAGTCCATTCACATCAAAGAAAACATACAATGATTTCTCTGAACTGACATAAATTAATTCACAAAGAATCCTATTTCACATGTTGATTTCTATGTTAGAAAACTATGATAGGCCAAGCCCCTGTAATCCTAGCACTCTGGGAGGCCGAGGTGGGTGGACTGCTCAAGGTCAGAAGTTCAAAACCAGCCTGAGTAAGAGCAAGACCCCGTCTCTACTATAAATAGAAAGAAATTAATTGGCCAACTAATATATATATAGAAAAAATTAGCCGGGCATGGTGGCACATGCCTGTAGTCCCAGCCACTTGGAAGGCTGAGGCAGGAGGATTGCTTGAGCCCAGGAGTATGAGGTTGCTGTGAGCTAGGCTGATGCCACGGCACTCACTCTAGTCTGGGCAACAAAGTGAGACTCTGTCTCAAAAAAAAAGAAAACTATGATAAGCCAATGTGTGGTGTACTTATAAATAAAATCCAAAATTAAAATAACAGAAAATTCCTACAATGCTTAATCAGTGTAAAACTAGAAAGTCTTTCATGTTTAACACAATTTTATAAGCACTTCCTCTTGTAAGAATAAAAATAAACATTTAAAAACCAAGCACCAGGCAGGATTTCTAGAATGACTATACGAGGAGCTTAGCAACCCCTCCCTATGCAAACCAACTAGTGAAACTGGTGAAAACTATGAAGTCTCTGGAAATTGACCTAAGGGCATAAGGTAAATGGAAAACCATTTATGCAAAAATATCTACTATGACTTGTTAAGAACAGGGAGTGTCTGTGGCATCTGAGCTATTACCATCTCCCATCACCAGCTTCCACACCATGTTACAGAAAGTTTACACTTTCTCTGGGTACAGCTAAGAAGATGTCATCACATGGCATTCTCTTCTTGTGTTTTGTCTTCAAATTGTTTTCTCCAGTCTCAGTTTTCTGAGTCTGCATCCAAATTTCCCTTTTCTTTTAAGGATACCAGTCATTGGATTAAAGCCAACACTAATCCATCATGAATTCATCTTAACTTGACTGTATCTGCATAGAACCTATTTTCAAATAAGGTTCCATTTACAGGTACTGAAGGTTAGGAAATGACATATGCAATTCTACCTACTATAGTAAGTAAACAAATGGAAAACTGCAACTCTCAATAATCAATAACAGTAAATCCTGGTGAGGGGGGGGAATCTAATTTCCACCGTTACCACATTATACGACTCAAATCACAGTTTTAAACAAAAACTTTATAAAACATACACAGAAAAGGAAAACTCAGGCATTATGCTTACTAAGCAAGATACTAAATAAGCAGCCTTAAGTACTTCAAAGAGGTAAAGAAAACCATGAACAGAAAAATTAAAAAAATTATGAAATTAATGTATGAACAGAGAATATAAATAAAGAAACATAAACTGTAAATTAAAAAAAAAGAACCAAGTAGAAATTTTGGAGGTGAAAAGTACAACAGCTAAAATGAAAAATTCACTACAGATGATCTTCAATTTTACAACTGGGTTATATCTCAATAAATCCATTGTAAGTTGAAAATACTGTTAAGTCAAAAACACATTTAATACACCTAACCAACCGAACATAACAGCTTAGCCTAGCATACCTTAAACGGGCTCAGAATAGTTACATTAGCTTATAGCTAGGGAAAATCATGTAACACAAAGCCTATTTTATAATATCTCGTGTAATTTACTGAATATTATACTGAAAGTGAAGAATAGGATGGTTTTATGGGTACTCAAAATTTCTACTGAATGCATTCCACTTTCGCACCATTCTAAAGTGAAAAAGTCGTAAGTCGAACTATCATGAGTCATGGACCACCTGTAGATAGGTTCAACAGAAGATCTGAGCCTCCAAAAGAAAGAACCAACAAACCTTAATATCGACAACTGAAATTACTGAGTCTGAAGATCAAAAAGAAAAATGAAGAACAATGAGCAGTGCCTAAAGTGGGAGACCATCAAGAGGACCAACATATGTATTATGGAAATCTCAGGACAAAAGAAAAAGAAAGAGATTAAAAAAAAAGTAAGCCGGGCGCGGTGGCTCACGCCTGTAATCCTAGCTCTCTGGGAGGCTGAGGCAGGTGGATTGCTCGAGGCCGGGAGTTCGAAACCAGCCTGAGCAAGAGCGAGACCCCGTCTCTACTATAAATAGAAAGAAACTAATTGGCCAACTAATATATATAAAAAAAAAAAAATTAGCCGGGCATGGTGGCGCATGCCTGTAGTCCCAGCTACTTGGGAGGCTGAGACAGAAGGATCGCTTGAGCCCAGGAGTTTGAGGTTGCTGTGAGCTAGGCTGACGCCATGGCACTCACTCTAGCCTAGGCAACAAAGCGAGACTCTGTCTAAAAAAAAAAAAAAAAAAAAAGTAAAGGAATAATGGCCAAAACCTTCTCAAATTTGATAAAAGACACAAATCTACACATCCAGGAAGCTCAAAGATCACCAATTAGGATAAACTTAGACACATTATAATCAAACTGTCAAAAGACAAAACAAAGAAAATCTTTAAAGCAGCAAGAGAAGCAACTCATCACATACAAGTGATATTTAATAGATTAACACCTAATTTCTCATCAGAAACCATGGAGGCCAAATGCAAGTGAGATGATATAAGTGATAAACCAAAAAACAAAAGGTCAACCAAGAATTCTGTATCTGGCAAAACTATCTTTCTAAAATGAAAGAGAAATTAAGACATTTCCAGACGAACAAAAACTGAAACATTTATCACTAGTAGTCTCACCCTGCAAGAAAGGTTAAAGGGAGTCCTAAAGGCTGCAATAAGAGGATACCAGACAGTAATGAAAGCAGTAATGTTGTATTTTTGGTTTTTAACTTTTTATTTCCTCTAGGATTTAAAGACAAATTCATAAAAACAATTATAAGTCTAGATTAATGGGCACACAATGGGTAAAGTGGTAATTTGTGAAAATGATAACATAAAAAGGAAGAACAGAGCTACATAGGAAGAGAGATTTTATACACTATTAAAAATATAAGTTACTCTCAATTCAAACTAGATTGTCTTAAATTCAAAATGTTAACTGTAATCCTCCTAATAGCCACTAACAAAATAACTGAAATATATACAGAAAAAGAAATGAGGAAGAAATAAAAAGGTACAAAAAAATTTAAACATCAAAGAAGATAGTATTGGAGGAACTAAGGGAAGGAAAGGTAAAACACATAGCAAACAAATAGCAAAATGGCAGAATTCATTGTCTGTCATTAATTGCTTTAAATGTAAATAGAACTAAATGTACCAAATGAAAAATAGAGACTGGTAAAATGGGGAAAAAAGTATGATGCAACAATACAGATTCTCCTCAATTTATAATGGATTATGTCCCAATAAGCCCATTATAAGCTGAAAATATCCTAAACTGAAAATGCATTTAAAACACCTAACGTAGGCTGGGTGTGGTGGCTCACACCTATAATCCTAGCACTCTGGGAGGCCCAGCCAGGAGGACAAGGTCAGGAGTTCAAGACCACCTTGAGCAAAAGTGACACCCCGTCTCTACTAAAAATAGAAAGAAATTAGCTGGACAACTAAAAATATATAGAAAAAATTAGCCAGGCATGGTGGTGCATGCCTGTAGTCCTAGCTACTTGGGAGGCTGAGGCAGAAGGATGGAGCCCAGGAGTTTGAGGTTGCTGTGAGCTAGCCTGATGTGACGGCACTCTAGCCCAGGCAACAGAGCAAGACTGTCTCAAATAAAATAAAATAAAACAAAACAAAACAAAACAAAACACATAACCTAAGTCAATGACCATCAATATAATATCTAAAAGAAATTCATTTTACATCCAAGGACACATATGGATTGAAAGTGAAAGGATGGGAAAAGATATTCCATGCAATTAGTAACCAAAAGACATCTGGGTAGTTAAAATGATACATAAAACAGTCTTTAAATGGGTAGTTAAAATGATACATAAAACAGTCTTTAAATGGGTAGTTAAAATGATACATAAAACAGTCTTTAAATGAAAAACTGTTATAAGAGAAAAAGGTCATATAGTGATTAAAGGGTTAATTCATCAAAGATATAACAATTATGAACATGTGTGCACCAAACAACAGAGCTCCAAAAATATATGAATCACACATTGACAGAATTGAAGGGAGAAATAAATAGCTCTATAATAACATTTAGAGACTTCAATGCCCCTCTTTTAATAAAGGAAGAACATCTAGACAATGGAACAATAAAGTAATAGAGAACTTGAACAACACTAAAAGTCAACTAGATGTAAGACAACACCCCACCCAACAAAGGCAAAATACATTCTTCTCAAATATAGGGACATGGAACATTCTCCAGGATAAACCAAATGTCAGGCCACAAAACAAGTCTCAACAAAAAGAATGTAATTATACAAAGCGACTTCTCCAATCATAAAAGAATCAAAACCCAACATAAAGAAAATGAAAAAATTCATGAATATTTGGAAATTAAACAAACATTCCTAGACAATCAATGGGTTAAAGAAAAAAAATCACAACAGAAATTAGAAAAAATACTTTGAAATGAATGCAAATGAAACATAATATCCCAAAATATACAAAATGTACCCAAAACTATGTTCATAAGCAAACTTTTACCTGCAAATGTCTACATTAAAAAAGAAAGATATTAAATAAATAACCTCACTTTACAAGTTAAGGAAATAGAAAAAGAAGAGCAAACTAAATTCAAAGTTCAGAGGATAAATAAAATAATACATATTAGCGGACAAATGAAATAGAGAAGACAAAAACCCTAGGGAGAATGAAAGAAACCAAAGTTGCTACTTTGAAAAGATCAACATACTTAACAAACTTTTAGTTAAACTAAGGAAAAAAGAGGGAACATGCAAATAACTAAAATTAGAAATGAAGGTAGCGGCATTATTACAGACCTCAGAGGAATAAGAAGGCCTTACAGAAGAATACTGCAAGAAATAGTACATCAATAAAATAGATAACCTAAATAAAATGGATAAATTCCTAGAAATACACAAATTACAAAAACTGCCTCAAAAAGAAATAGAAAATCAGATAACTAATAAGAAGTAAAACCTTTCTATAACCTTAAAAACCTATAGTAAAAGTTACTATAACTTATAGGTCTTACCTATAAACCTATAAACTATCAATTTACAATAAAACTTTACTATAGTATTATAAAACTAAAAGAAAGTTTTTGCATTGAAGGAGGACCTTGTATTCTTATATTTTGAAGGATTTTTAAATTTTTTTAAAATCATAAAATGATTTTGATTTTGTTAAATGTTTTTCTGCATCAATTGAGATGATTATCTATTACAAAATTTGTAAGTCTACAGTAAAACCTATAACCAATGAGGTGTAAATCAACAATCCAAACTTTTCAACAAAGAAGAATCCAGGACCAAATGGCTTCACTAGTAAATTCTACAAAATATTTAAAGAAGAGTACATAACAATCCTTCTCAAAGTCTTCAAAAAAATGGAAGAGAAAATACCTCCTAACTCATCCTTTGAGGCCAGCCATGACCCTGATACCCAAACCAGCAAACATCACAAGAACAAGAAAACTAGGCCCATAATGGCAGATTTACAACAGATTACCAGGTGAAAATGGACAAAGGCAACAACTACAACCATAAGGACTGACAAGATGAGATGGAGGATACCTGGTAAGAGAGATTTTACCCCTCTTGGTATCTAAGACACCAGTAGGATTATGGGTCCTTCCTGTCACTTTGCACATAATGTCTAATACAGGGCTGGATAGGAAAGAAACATGGGACCTCTGAGTGCAGACTATTAGTTGCACCCTGAAGGTGATCTGAGACACCAGCTTCTGCAAATTCAGAAATCATGGACAGAAATATTTGCACGAAACGAGGTTTAGGATAACATACATAGCAACAAGATAGATCAACAGAAAAAGCGATAGCCCAGGAAATCCTCACTAAGGAGTTGTTCCTCTATCCTATAGACAGAACAAATAGCCAAAGAAAGATTAGGAAAAAAATCATCATTTTCATTTTTTTCTTTTTCTCAGATACTTTAGATAGCCTAAAGGTTGGCCCTTCCATCAAGGGCTATATCTCTTTACTTTGGTATGATGGACTCAAGGTTTCACTTCTGACAATTTCAAGAAGGTGTGAGTTGTTAGAGACACTCCACAGGGTCCCTTTCACTTTTCTGTTTCCAACTGGGACAGGGACCTGAAAGAGGCAAACTCATGTATAGTGGTTAGCACCCAACCCACTCATTGGATGTACTGTTTTATTCTATTTTCTTTTACTCGTGGTTATATTACCATACTTACCTCATGGTGGTAGGAAGGGTCTATCATAAACTATTTTTAGGGGCTTAACTTAAGCCTGCTTCTAAAAGACTACCCTTATACAGAGGAGGGCAGGTGGCAATACCTTATCCCACTTTAGGTGGGTTCCATGTGATTTCCATTATTGTTATAGGGCTTTCCTTATTTGCTGGGTTACCTTTGCTAAAAAGGAGGGTCCATTATTGTTCTGGAGGAAGAAAGGAGCCTATGAACATTTTGATGACCTGTAGGATCACTGAATCCACTGTGTCAGCTTTTTAGAGAAATGGTTCGCAAAGTTCCCACTGGGGGTCTAGTCAAAGAAGTTTATAAGCGACCACAGGACACTGTGTAACAGATCCAAGTGAAGAAGACAGGAAGCAAAGATTCCCACGATGGCCACTGTCATGGAGTAGTCAAATGGTGATATCTTGAGCTGTCGAGTTGTCTCTGTAGCCATCTGTCCACGGCCTCCATCACTAGGCATGTTATTCTCCATTTGCTTGGCATCCTTCCCTAGACCATTGACATCCATCATCCTGTCATCCTCTGAGGCCTGTTTCTGTACACATGCAGGAACTCAGCAAGGGCCCTCTCAGCTCCTGGTAGGAGCCCATCTCAGAGCGATTTCTTCCAGAAAGATTCTGGTAACCTCACATGTTCCCTTCTTTCCTCCAGATAGGACAAGCCTCTACCCAGCCTGAAAAGGTATCTACCAATACAAGCCTAGGCATATGAGTGATACTGTCAATCATCAAAAGGGTGGACCCCCACCTGGTGGGTTCCCACCACCCCAAACACATAAACAGTTCGTTGTAAACAAGGTCCTCCCAGAGATCCCACTAAATATATCAAGGCATTACTATGTTCCCAATGTATTCATACAAGTACCTCATAAGAGGCTGAACTAAAGCTTTGGGTAGGAAACGAGTCTATGTGATTTCTGTATTCATTTAGCTGTGCCATCCCAAATGTCAAAGCCCCAATCTTTAGCTTTTAAGAGGGTCTAAATCTAGCCAGGGTATCAAGGCCCTGAGGAACAGCTTGCCTCTAGCAGCCTCCTTAGCAGCTCAGCCAGTGGCCTGATTTCTTTTTGTCATGCTGACCACTGTTTGGGCTCAGCCACAGCCTGTACTAGGGCTATTATTTTGGTAGAATACTTAATATCCTTATCCTTATTTTCTGCCATCAGGAGACCCTTTTCCTTCCAAAGGGCACCATGAACATGTACAATCATAAAAACACATTTAGTTATCCTTTTCCTAGTGCCAATCAAGTCCCCACTGTCAATTTTGCCTACAGCTCCTGTGGGGATATTTGGAGGCAGGGGGATCCAGGTCGCTCCTTTGCTGTCTGAGTCCTGGACTTAAAAAAAACTATTTGCTTTCCTGGAGGCTACCTGGACCCAGAATCTTTTGCAATTTGGGGGAATGTGCCTTTCAAGGTCCTTCTTTACAAAAAGTCCGTCTGGAGTAGCTTTTTTGTCCATTCCTTTTGACTATCTCAAAGAACCCTGCTGTCTGTTCTTGCACATTTCAAGCCCTCTATCCAATATTGCTGTAAATTGCCCTGCTATGGCCAGGGCTTCCTTTTGGTCCAAACTGAGTTTGCTGCAGGGAGAGACCATTCAAAACCCCAAGAAATAATTTACTGGGCATCGGACTTAAGAGTTAATTCAGGCAGCTGCCTCCTTGGCCCCTTCCATGGTGCCAAGATGGCAGTGGCAGCAGGTGTTCCTTCCCTTTGCTGTGTGCCACTCAGCAGGGGGCCATGTGCTCCAGTACTCCCTCCTGTTGTCTGCCCGGGGCTGTGGCCCTGCCTAGTGCCTCACCCTGGTGGCTGTGAGGGTTCCAGCGGGTACAGGAGCTCAGAATAAACCAGACCACCAATGACCACTTTTTCTCACACTCCACACAAGCAGTACCAACCAACATTTTTCCTCACTTGCCAGGTAAGTAGTATCATAATAATCTTTAGACATAGGTACAAAAACTCAGACAAAATCTTACAATCAAACACAAACAATATAGGGAATCCTAACACAAACAATCTAAAATGCCAACACCTATCAATTAAATATGAATTTCCATTTAATGGTCACTTCTCCTCACATTTCAGCACACATTGGATTATAATAATACTTCTCTTTACATATAGGTTTATATATAGGCTATAGTTAGCCAAAGTTTTTCCCAAGGGGCTTTGAGATGGTGATTCCTTATATTACAAGAAAACTCACAAGTAATAGTCAATACTAGGGCTACAAAAATTCCAGGGCCTATCAAACAAATGGGAATCCAAAGAAGACAAACACCACCCCAAACAGCTGGAAGGGTTAAAACGCTCCCCAATGGGTGGCCTAATAGCCCATTCCCTGGGCCTTTAACAAATTCCCTTACAAAGCTGGATGGTTCAAAACCCTCCTGAAATGCGTGGCCTAATCCCCCAATTCCATGAGAAACCTATCTCAAATGGTGGCTTAGTCCCCCTGTTCCCTAGGAACTGCAAATGAGCTCCAAATTCAAATCAGGTTCCCTAGTTCCCCTCAACCTCATTACTTCCACCCCCAAAAGGTGCCTCAAAATAAATGGCCTGATAAGGTCCTAAATGAATGTCCTGCTGCAGAGCTGGAGAATTCAAAACCCTCCCCAAATGGGTAGAATCAAGGGTCTCAGCATGCACATCAGAGAACTTACCCGCAAATGGCCTGGCATCTGAACACTTTCCAAATTCATTTCCTTCTCCTCAACTCAGTTGGGGTTTCAGGGAGCTGCATCTATTTCAGGGAGACAGGGATGGGCCCCACAGCTAAAACAGGCTCCAGCAGCTGCTAGGGCTGTCCCTTGCTCTCTCACCTCGAAAAGAAGTTGCTCCTACATGCAAAGACCCACACCTTAGACCCAGGGCTGCTCCCTGCCTCTTCCAGCAGTTGCACGGTGGGCCCAACCAGGGATGCCAAATTCTGTTACCAAAGGTTAGGCACTTGTCCCCGAAGGCATATCAGAAGAACGAGGACAAGTGATTTGAGGAGAAGGAAAAAGTAGTTTATTAATTTACCAACAAATAAGGAGGCTGGCAGACTCCTGTCTCAAAGTACCAACATCCTTGGTATGGTATAATTTCTGATCATTTTTCTATTATTATTTAATGTCCTTGTATGTTTCATTGGCCTGCAGTTTTCTACTGAACATTATTTTATTAATTCCAAAATATATATTATTGAAAAGAAAAACTAAGTTCTTAAAAACACAAAAGGACACATTAAACCTTTAAAAAGACAGCAAGATTATGATCTGACTTCCAATCTTACAGTGAAATTTTTTTCTTATATGATAAAAAAATAAATGCTTACTTTATTGCTTGTCCTCCTGGTCTTTGTACCATCAAAATGCTAAATTCTTCTACTACAATATCTAACAGCTCAGGTTTTTCATGATCTTCTCTTAGAACAATAGACATACTTTTCAAGTGAACAAAAAACTTCATGGCTTCAAACTAGAATATATTCAGAAGAAAATAAAAAAATATATATGTATATATAAACACCAAAAATAATCTTATTCTTATGGTCTATTCATTTCAAAAACCACAAAATACTTTAAAATCACATTTTATTAAGGAATCACCACAAAAACAACAAAAAAATCAAGAGATAATTTTTATCCCTCCCTTGGAAATTAAATACTAAATGCAATTATAGATCCAGAAACAGATCACAGAGTAAGTCAATAACATATATTTTTAAGAGGATTAAAAATAGACATATATAATATTAAATTCCAAGGTATAAGGCAAAAACCATCTTACTGTTTTTGGCAAGGTTGGATCAACTGCTGTTTCACTATAACCAATTGCTTCATAGAGTAAAGCTTTTTCTTCAGGTGTCAACATTTCTTCAAGAGCTACAAATCATTAAAAAAGTGCTTTGTATTCTTAAATGAAAATACAAAATTAACACATAATTTGTCTACCTTTAATAAAGGAAATGCAAAATTTACTTTTTCTAATGCTTTTAAGAAATTATAAACAATGAATTTTAGAATGGCACTGGCAATTTTATAAGTAATTCTCCAAAAATATAAACTGCTAAATATGTAAATTTAACAATATAAATTTCTAAATATTTGTATTAGCTCAAAAAATAGCTAACTGTATTAGGCATTTAATAGCACTGTGTGAATCAAGACACTCAGCATACAAAGTAGACAGTATTAGTATTATAATTTTTCCACGTTCCAGATGATAAAACTGAGGTTTCCTGAGCTTAAATAACTCACCAGAGACACACTGCAATAAGTGACAGACCTAAGTAAGACACACAGCTAAGCCTGTAAGCCTCCAAGGCTATGATCTTAAACATTTAGCTAAAAACAACAAAAATCTTTGCAGGAAACACTTAAATAAAAATTTATAATGGCTTAATCCATTTTGGAATTTTTATCTTATTTTTTATCTATGTGTTTACTGACTCCTCTGGGCATAAAGCTCTTTTGTAAGCATTAGTAAGATTAAAATTTTTTAATTTAATTTTTATTTAACATATATATTTTTAAATGTTTCAGTAATTTTAAACTACATATCAAATAACTACTTAAAATATCTATTTACTTTAGAGAACTTTTTTTGCAAAACTTTCTCATACTCAATGATTGACTATAATGTAAAATGAAATGGACATACTTCCAGGTTTAATATCTGGTTGTTCATTAATATTTTTTTCTGACCAAGAAGACCACAGCCAACCAAACCATCCTTTATTATCCTCTGGATATTTTACCCCTTCTTTATAAATCCTGAGTCCAGCTTTCTTCACCTAAAAGGAATAAATTTTCCAATAAATGATAAATTATCTTTTATTTAGCAATTGAAAGAAATAGACACATGGTATTTCCAGAACTTAGCTACTTAAGCAAATGAATGTAAATAATATACACACTAACAACAGAACATAGCAACTAGAATGTTAACCAAACATAAGAGTTTAGGGATACTATAGAGTTCTCCCCACTGTTTTACAAGAGCAATGATTGAAAAAAAAGATGGCTTTTCACCTTCATATGAATATTTGATAAGCCAAATTATTTAGAAAAAAAATTTTTCCCATAGAAACCTGTCTGACTTAAATGAATGTGGCTAATAGTAAATCAAATTTTCTTATAACACAAAAAAGCAAAATTGAACCCTTTCTAGAAAACAATAGGTTAAAGCACAATACTAATAACATCACAATGTCTGCCATAGCTATATGGAATTCAGATTTATTTTTACTAATTGAAAAATAATTTAGAATTACCTCAACTTCTGCCTGCTGTCTAGCTATAGTTATGTTAAAGACATCCAGTGCTTTTTCCAACTCCTGAAAATACAAATGAAAATATATTAACTTTTACATAAGTATATAATTTATCAAAGTGCTACATTAAATAAAAACTATAATAGGAAACAAAAAACACAATATCTATCAATATAATGTACCTGGTTAAATCCTAGGAAGCAAGCTTGAACATATATCAGCTTGGAAATTAGAGTGACTTTTTGAAAAATGAAATCACGTCACACATGTGAGAGTTACAGAGTTACAAACACGGAAAGATACATACATGCACTGTTTAAAATGACTTATATTTGAGTTTCAATTACAACTAAGGGTAAATATATTAGTGACATTTTTCAACTAAAAATATAATTACAATTCCATATTATATGTACAGTTTGTATGTCATTATTAAGATAGAGGCATAACTTGAGATATTGCAGGTTGGGTTCCAGACCACTGCAATAAAGCAAATCAGAAAAATTCTTTTGGTTTCCTAGTGCATATAAAAAAATTATGTTTAAACTATAGTGCAGTCTATGGAGTCTACAATGGCATGTCTAAAAAACAATGTATATACCTTAATTTAAAAGTATGGTATTGCTCAAAAATATTAACAATCATCTGAACCTTCAAAGAGTTATTTGTAATCTTTTCGCCAGTGCAACATCTTGCCTCGATGTTGGTGGCTGTGGACTGATCAGGTTGGTGGCTGCTGAATGTTGGAGTGACTGTGGCAATTTCTTGGTAATGAAGTTTGCCGCATCAATTGACCCTTCCTTTCACAAAAGATTTCTCTGTAGCATGTGATACTGTTTGATAGCATTTTACCCAAAGTAGAATTTCTTTCAAATTACAGTCAATCCTCTCAAACCCTGCTGCTGCTGCTGCTGCTTTATCAACTAAATTTATGTAATATTCTAAACCCTTTGTTGCCATTTTAATAACGTTCACAGTATCTTCACCAGGAATAGATTTCATCTCAAGAAAGCATTTTCTTTGCTCTTCCATAATAAGCAACTCATCTGTTCAAGTTTTACCATAGGATTGCAGCAATTCAGTCACATCTTCAAGCTCCACTTCTAATTCTAGTTCTCTTGTTATTTCTACCATGTCTGCAGATACTTCCTCCACTGAAGTCTTGAACCCCTCAAAGTCACTCATGAGAGTTGGAATCAACTTCCAAACTCCTGTTGATATTTTAACCTCATCCCATGAATCACAAAGGCTCTTAATGGCATCCAGAATGGTAAATTCTTTCCAGACTCAGTTTTCAATTTACTTTGCCCAGATCTATGAGAGGAATCACTAATTATTTTGTAAGGGAGCTATTACATTACAAAATGTATTTCTTACATAAGACTTGAATGTTGAAATTACTCCTTGATCCATGGACCACAGAATGGGTGTTGTGTTTGCAGGCATGAAAACAATCTCCTTGCACATCTCCAATAGAGCTCTTGTGTGACTAGGTACATTGTCAATAAGCAGTAATATTTTGAAAGGAAGCTTTTTTTCTAAGCAGTAGGTCTCAACAGTGAGCTTAAAATATTCAGTAAACCATGCTGTAAACAGATTCACTGTCATCCAGGCTTTGTTGTTCCATTTATAGAGCATAGGCAGAGTAGATTTGGTATAATTCTTAAGGGCTCTGGGGCCTAGGATTTTTAGAATGGTAAATGAGCAATGACTTAAAGTTATCAGTTGCATTATCCTCTAACAAGAGTCAGCCTGTCCTTTGAACCCAGGTATTGATTTCTCCTCTCCAGCTATGAAAATTTAGATAACATCTTCTTCCAAAGAAGGCTGTTTCATCTACACTGAAAACCTGTTGTTTCATGTAGCCACTTTCATCAATGACTTCAGCTAAATCTTCTGGATAACACTGGCAGTTTTTGTCTCAGCGCTTGCTGCTTCACCTCGCACTTTATATTATAGAGATGGCTTCTTTCCTTAAGCCTCATAAACCAACTTCTGCTAGCCTCAAACTTTTCTTCTTCGGCTTCCTCACTCCTCTCAGCCTTCATTGAATTGAAGAGAGCTAGGGCTTTGCTCTGGATCAGGTTTGGGCTTAGAATGCTGTGGCTGGTTTGATCTTCTAGCCAAATCACTAAAACTTTCTCCATATCAGCAATAAGGATGTTTCACTTTCTTATCATTCATGTGTTCCCTGGGGAAGTACTTCTAATTTCCTTCAAGAACTTTTCTTTGCATTCACAACTTGGCTAACTGTTTGGCACAAGAGACCTAGCTTTAGGCCTATCTTGCCTATTGACATGCCTTCCTCATTAAGCTTAATCATTTCTAGCTTTTTATTTAAATGAAATGTGTGTCTCTTCCTTTCACTTGAACACTTAGAGGAGAGGCCTTCATATTGTGATTAATTGGTCTAATTTCAATATTCTGTCTCAGAAAATAGGGTGGCTCAGGGAGAATAAGAGAGTCAGGAAAAATGGCCAGTTTGTGAAGCAGTCAAAACACATGTAACATTTACTAAGTCCACTGTCTTATATGGATGTAGTTTGTGGTTCCCCAAAACAATAATAATACTAGCAAAACAATAATAATAGTAACAGCAAAGATCACAGATCCCCATAACTGATATAATAATAAAAAAGTCTGAAATATTGTGAGAATTCCCAAAATGTGACAGACAAAACATGAAATGAATACACTGAATACAATTGAATACATTTCTGTTGGAAAAATGGCATCGACAAACTTGCTCAAGGCAGAGTTGCCATAAACCTTCAATTTGTAAAAACCACAATAACTGCGAAGCACAATAAAGCAAGGTGCAATAAAATGAGATATGTCTGCATTCCAAGTAGACCTAGATATACTTAAAACTTGTATTTTTAATGTTTATCCTTTTCAAAATTGTGGTTATTGAAATAAACTGAGATAAGCTATATCTTTCACCATAGCTATACACACTCACAATTGCTTTTGAGAATTTCAATCTCAAGCCATATTTTCCCCAAGAGAAGCAACCACTACCTGCTATTATCAGAAAACCAACTTAACTCAGGGTTCTGCTGTCCAGCAGACATGAAAGATTCAGGTTAAGATTTAAAACTAAGTAAAAAAATCTGAAACCACCCCGAAGAAGTCTCTAAACCGAAGCATTCCTAATAGACCCTAGGTCTTCGGAACATCTAGGGTTTTGGAAAGTCTCTCATCTTGAAAATTAAAGTAAAACTCAATCTTTAGGGAGTTACTAATTAGAAATCCACTCTGGATTTAGAATGGTTACATTCATTTCATGAGGCTAACTCTTCTTAGTTTCTCTAAGCTACACTTCAACCATCTGCAAAAGAGTCCCTTTTGAAATATGCCATAATGCTAAAAGATAAGACTAATTAAAACATAATATCTTAAACCAAATAATTAAACATAAAGTTGCTGGTAAAGACTAGAGATATGACAAGAATTAAGAGAAAAAGAGCTGTGTATAAGCAAAGAATTTAGCGAAGTTCATGCCAGAGATACAGAACCCTAGGGATGAGTAGAACTGGGATAAGAAAAGAGATGAGGAAAGACAGATGGCATAAATGAGCACATCCATGGCTATAAGAATGTGCACTATACATACAGAAGACAAGAAAATTTTAATTAACACACAGTTAGATGCTAACATAGAAGAAACATAGTGGTGACACAAGGCTTTGGTACCAACACAGAGAAGTTCAGAATCAACGGAGCAAACACTTTTTAGGCTTAAGGTTAAAAACGCCATAATAAATAGAGGCTTCAAATTACTATATGCATGAATCTTAATTCCTTCAAATTGAGAATAACCTCAAATTTCAAAAGCTCACAGGAGAATTTCACCAGATCTTGTATTCAAGTGAAATTAAGAACAGAAGTACAAAAAAGTCTAAGTAAAACAAAGAGAGATGGTCAGCAAAAATTAGAGTAAATGAGTAGGAAATATTAAGTCACTAAAGACTGAGAAGGAGTTATGTAGTACAAAACATTCAACAATTTTTTTAAAATGCTAACCTCCAAAGACATGAGAATTTCACCAGATGGCTTCTTACTTGTTAATTTTTTTTTATACAGTTCTTTATATTTCTTCACTTTTTGCCTATGTTCACGAATATGCTTCCATGACCACATCCGTAAGGCAGGGCAAACATTTACTTCAAGAACACCACGTATAGCATAAACCCACCTAGTTAAAAAACAAAAAGAAAAACCCAACACTTAACACCCACAAATCACAGTATGAAATATAACTGGTATTGCTTCTAGTGTAACAACATAAATAACTATATCAACAGAGACTATGAAAATGGTGTATTATCTTAGCACTTCCTTTTTACTGAACCATGTTTGTATTAATCCATTATTAATCTTACCTCTTTCCTAAGTGAAAATAAACAAAATCATTCAATTTTTTAAAAAATAAATATAGCATGCATTTAAAAATTATGCATTTAAATTTAAATTATGCAATTAAATTTGCATTTAAAAATTAAAAATAAAAAATTATAATTAAAATAAAAAATAAAAAATAAATATAGTGCTACACAAGAACTAGTAAGGCATTAATTGGCAAATAATATTTTAGCCATGATAACTAACATAGTCAACTGAAAGAGTAATTGTAACTTCTAGAAATTAGAGAATAGCTTAAAAACTGGAATAACAAGACTTTTGAATTTTAAAATCGGGTTATACTGCATAGACTCCATAACTTATAGGTTGTAAAATACAGGCTTAGTAATCCAGGTTTACTGTATCTGATAAGGAAGTTTAGTGAAAGAAAAAAAGACACTGCTAGAAAACATACCAGGATATAGTTTTTTAATAATTCCAAAAATGATGATCCCTTTATAGTAAATGAAAACTATGGTATTCTAGTATCTCTAGTTGTAAACTGTGTTAAAAGAATCCCTTAACTCAATTTCATTAACTTAATAAGCTAAAGCAGCTACATACATTTCCAGCCATAAATCAATTATTGTTTGTATCACACTTTAAAAAGAATATCTTAAAATTTTTTCTTAAAAAAAAAACTTTACTTTTATGCTACATTTTTTAAATCTTCCAAAAAGGAAAAACAAATTTAAGGCATTTACCATTCCCTGGCATGGTAGTGAAGAGGTACATCAGGTTTGAATTTCCTGTAGGGTAGATTTTGTGTCATCATATCAATTGATTCAAGAAGCTCCATAACACTAAAATACTAAATAAGAATAGATAAATTAAAACACTTTAATGTTTCAAAACTTTTGTTCAATTATTGAAGATAAAGTTAAATTATTGACTTTTAAAAGAAATGTTACTATATAATGTGAATTTCAGAAATATATTTAAAATCTGTTTTGTTTTTATCAAATAATAGCTCATAGTTCAAAATTTCATTAAAGAAAATCACCTGTGGTTTATTAAATTCAATTGCTATGTTATGTAACTCAACATCCAGTTTTATTTTGGGGGCAGAAAAATCAAAATCTGATCGACGATTCATCTGCAGTTTGGCATTAGCAGATATGGGGCGAAATACTGCAAAATAATACAAATTGAAAAAAATTAAATTGAGTTATATTTCAAATGTCTCAAGGCACTAAAAGGATCAAGTTGAAAACACTGCTTTTCATTTCTTTTATACCCTTTTACTACAGTTCCCAGATGTCCACACTGCTATGATTTGGTCAGATGACCCAAACAGTTCCTTAACTAATGGAAAAGATTCTTTTATTTTTTTCCTACTTTTAATTCATACGTACAATGAAGGTTCATTGAGCTGCCCCTCAAAACACCAATATAACCCTTAAAAGTAGAAACATTCTCTATAAGGAAAAATGGTCCAATTAATGTACATAGTTTAGTGGGATGAATGAACATTAGAAATCCTAAGAGGAAAAAAGATTGTATCTAACATTGATTTCCATTACATAATTATAATTTCTGAATTTGTGATCAATTTCTCTGTTTCCACCTGTTCCTCCTTTTAACTGATAAATGGATGGGGGAGAGGAGTGAGAATTTGCCCAGGAATACCTGCTTGCTCAACCCACAATCTGGTTGGGTCAACCCACAATCTAAGAAAAATTCATCTCAACTCTTTGTATTTAGTGCCAAGAAGAATTTTAACCATGCAGAGAAAGAACAGTAAAAGTAGAATCTAGACAGAGATCATTAAATTTAAGCTAATTTTTAAACAAAGATAATATATTCCTTTTGTTTTAATCATCCCTATGAACTAACACTTAAGTTTTCACATATTAAATATTCAAAACTATTTCTTATTCGAATAGAAATAAAAGCTTAAAGATCTTGCTCTTTCTTCTACATTCCATTTTACACTGCAACAAGATAAATAAATCTGTGGGTTGGTGACAGACAGTACCCTAGACCTATAATTCATTGATCCTCTCTGCTTCATGTTCTTGGTACCATCCCCACCCTACTGAAATTCCACCATCAGTTATTCTAATTATTTTCTTGCCTTGACCCTTAACTCCCCTGTCATTCTCACTTCGTCAGTACTTGCCAAGCAAAATTCAACTGTACATGTGGCTATATAAGCAGCTGAATGTGGCTGGGGAAAAAACACGTATGATCACACTGCTCAGTGTCACTTTAATGTCATAAATCTGAAGTGGGTTCCTAATGCTACTACTGAGCAGTCACACAACAGTCCTCTAATCCAGGCTGATCAGCCAAATCCATGTCACAGTCTGTTTTTGTATGGCCAGTTAGTCAAAAATGATCTTCACATTTTTAAAGAGTTGTTTAAAAGAAACAAAGAAGAATATGTGCCACAGACTATATATGGCTTACAATATGCAAAATACTTAATTTACTATGTGGCCCTTTACAAAAAAAATAAATAAATAAATGTCCAACCCCTACACTATTCCAGTGGTTCTCAAACTTGAGTACTAATCAGAATCACCTGGAAAGATTATTAAAACATCAAATGCTGAGCTTCAACCCCCGAGTTTCTGATTCAGTAGGTCTGAGATAGACCCTAGAAATTTGCATTTCTAAATGATGCTAATGGTGCTAGAACCATACTTTGAGAATACTGCCCCAGTCAACTCACTCTCTCGCTCCTCTAAAATGCCTATTTCATAGTCTCTCTTCCCTCCAAAAACCTCAGATATTTAAAAAAAAGAAGACAAATTCCTTAAACTTCTATCATCATATCTATGCATCTACCCAACACTGAGACTTCTCTTTTGAAACTAAACTTTATGTTACAAATGAACTGCCCATGCTCCTGTTTACAGCAAAGCTCTCTACTTGTGCACTAGACACCATTCCCTTTCATCCAGAAATTGTCCCACTCTATCCTTCATCATTAATTTTTCATTTTTTACTCGGTCATTCTAATCTCAGCCTATAAACAATTTGTCATCTCTCTTAGTAAATATAAAAACAAACAAACAAAAAAAGTTCATTTCCTTTTCCCTCTCCAGCAGGTATGCCAGTTATCAGTTTATTGCCTCTGAGCTCCAAATTCACTTTTTTTCTTGAGACAGGGTCTCCCTCAGTTACCCAGGCTAGAGTGCAGTGGCCTCATCATAGCTCACTACAACTTCAAACTCCTGGGCTCAAGCAGTCTTGCTGCCTCAGATTCTGGAATAGCTGGGTCTACAAGTGCATGCCATCACACCCAGCTAATTTCTCCATTTTCTGTAGAAACCAGGTCTCGCTCTGTTGCCCAGGCTGGTCTCGAACTCCTAGCCTTAAGCAATCCTCCCACCTAGGCGCATCTCAAAGTGCTAGAATTACAGGCGTGAGCCACCGTGCCTGGCCAGATTAAATTCACCTTTCACTGCCTACTCTAAAAATGATTTGGGGACCTTTAAATATTTTTCTTTTACCAGCTGACAAAATGTTAAGCTTTATCAGTAAAGGACACTGGAGAGGCACTGCAAGAGGAAGGAATTCTGCTGCCTGGTTCCAGAGTGCTTGTTCAACAGACTCCTGCAGTTCAATACTCAGCTCCTACCAAATAGGCGGCTTCTCCATTATCTGGTTCCTTTAGCATGAAGGACTTCAGCACAGGCCATTTGCAGTATATGGCAGCTAGAAGCAGCCAGAAGCCAGAAACTTGCCCTAGCACGCTACTAAGGCAGTTTTATAGTGGGGTACATCCAGAGAGACACCTCTCCATGAGCCTCCCCCTAGAAAATAGATTTCCAGAAAGTTCTAGAGGGTGAATTTCCAGTAAGTTTTGCTGGCACAGCACCACAGAGACTTTCCCAACATTCAATGAGCCATGCCACCTCTCTCTAACAAGGTCTAGATCTCAATCCTATGGGGAGGGGGCTCTTTTTTGGACACCCCATCTTGGCCCTAGGGTAGGGGCAGTTCTTTCTATCTACCGGGCCTGTATTCTTCAGTATTTTCTCTACTTTCTACTAGTCAATCCCTTGATACTCCAATCTCCTCTTAGTTAGTAATTTTTTTTTTTTTTGAGACAAAGTCTCACTCTGTTCCCCCAGCTAGAGTGCCATGGCATCAGCCTAACTCACAGCAACCTCAAACTCCTGGACTCAAGCAATCCTTCTGCCTCAGCCTCCCAAGTAGCTGGGACTCCAGGCTTGCACCACCATACCCAGCTAATTTTTTCTATATATTTTTAGTTGGCCAATTAATTTCCTTCTATTTTTAGTAGACACGGGGTCTCGCTCTTGCTCAGGTTGGTCTTGAACTCCTAAGCTCAAACGACCTGCCTGCCTCGGCCTTCCAGAGTGCTAGGATTACAGGCGTGAGCCACCACACCTGGCCAGTAATTCTTTATATTAAACTTTCCTTGTTCAAATTACTTGGTAGCTTCTCTCTCCTCACTGGACCTTGACTGATATAGCAGAAAATGACTGCAGGACAAAGGAGAAATAAGTCGAATCTATAGAAGCAGATCTGAGAATCATAAACACATGATAGATGACATGGTTTGGATATCCGGCCCCTCCAAATCTCATGTTGAAATTTGATCCTGTGTTAGAGTTGGGGTCTGATGGGAGTTGTTTGGATCATAGGGGCAGATCCCTCATGAATGGCTTGGTATTATCCTACGGTAATGATTGAGTTCTCAGTTTATTAATTCATGTGAGAGCTGGTTCTTTAAAGGAGCCTGGCACCACCTCCTCCCTCACTTGCTCTTGCTCTTGCCATAGGATAGTCCTGCTCCCCTTTCACCTTCTGCCTTAATTGCAAGTTCCCTGAAGCCCTCACCAGAAGCAGATGCTGGCATGATGCTTCGTATAGCCTGTAGAACCATAAGTCAAATAAACCTCTTTTTTGTTTTGATAAATTACCCAGTTTCAGGTGTTTCCTTTATAGCAATGCAAAGCAGACTAAAACAATGGGTAACTAAACGTTCCAAATGTTTCCTCTGAAAAGAGAATCAAGACAATGAAACCAAATTCAAAACAATGAAAATAATATTTTAAGAGTGGGCACAAGAAGAAAGGCCATTTGAGGAAATAAGAAGTAATCAATCATATGGGTAGAATAATACAGTCTGAAAAGTATCACTGAAGCCCAGAAAAGAAATACTTCCAGGAAGGATATTCTATTGTTAATGACATCCAGGCAGGCAAATTCAAGCACCAAGTTATCCATCACCAATCAATATTTATAGAGGGCCCTCAGAAAAGAAACAGCACTACTTTTCCCTGTATATTTTAGTAATCCATTTCTGATTACAAAAGTAATATATGCTCATTTTAGAAAATTTGGAAAACAAAAAATGAAAGAAAATTTAAATGCACATTTTTAAAATAGTAAGATCACACTACAGGCTGTAGTAGCTAGCCTTATTAAATTATATTTGACATTTCAAAATGTCTTTATCAACACTGTCCTAATTGTTATTGAATAATACTTAGAGATTTATCACTATTTACTAGCATCTTCTTTTGTTGGACTTTTTATCCTATAGTTCTGAAATACAATCAAAGGCTCTACAACAATAAACTATATAGAAAAGATAATTTTTTTGCTTTTATATATACATTATAAATATATTTAACTGTATAAGAGAAATTTTAACATAAAATAGCAGTGATAACAATGTTAATTTAAACTCTATAATGATTCATTTCATTTATCTTATGAAACATACGTACCAAAATCATAACCTTCTGGAACAATATGTTCTTTGACAATGCCATTCCTCAAGTGATTCTATTAAAAGACAAATTGCTTTTATTTACATTCATGCCAATATGCTTTTATCCTAAAAAGTCCTATTATCTACAAAAGAAAAATGTTTAAAAACAATTTAAAAAAATAAATAACAAACTGAGGAGGACTTGGCTATGGCAAAATATTAAAGTGGTTAAAAAATACCCCATTAAACCACTATTACAAAAGCATGCTTTAGGAACTATTATGATGTATGTGTGTACATGTCTGTGTATGGGCACATACATATTCACCTTTCTGTAAATTCTGCCAATGGATTTTGCCTAGAAAAAAATACTAACTACAGTATGTTAGATAAAAGACAATGAATTAAACCTTATGCAAAAGATGATACCAACAAATATATATACTCATATAAAAAAATTGACTTACCAATGATTCATCATAATCATTAAGATAAAACATCTGAGACTTCACATTCCAATAGGCAAAAAGGTTATCCAATCGGATTAACTGAAAATAAAGTTTATTACAGGTATCATTTTCTTTGAAGACTTTTTAACATATGCTATTTTCAGAAGTCTCAAGTAATTAAGTGAACTATATCACAGAATTAAGCAAATAAATACAATTCACATAAATCCTTATCTATACATTACCATTTGCCTTTCTAAAATTCTCTTTCATCAAATTCATAGGTTGACAAATATAGTATTTGTTTAGTTTACCTTACGAACTAGTTTCGCAGTTTCATCATGTAAACATGGAACCCAGTATTGATCAGTTGTCTGAAAAGAAAAGAAAGAAAAACAGTAATAAGGTCATCACATTTGAAATGGCAGAGTGATAAATCATTATCTTTCACACCACAGACAAATGTTCCACGAAAATGCCTTGAAAACATATCATTTGGTCAAGGAATATTAACTGACCAAAGGAAAGTCTCTGTTTTCAAGGAGCTTATTGCTGGTCAGAAAAGCAAACAAAAACACAAGCAATTACAAACACATAAGTGCCACAATAGAGGTTAAATACACAGTTCACTGAGAGAACATGGCAGAAACATCCAACTCAGGGGTTTGATGAAGTGATGTTACATATAAAACCTAATATATAACATATAAATTAAAAGTATGGATTCTAACATTGATAGGGAATAGAATTCAGAGTAGGACAAGCCCAAATGTATGCAAATATATGACATGATCAGGGAACTAAAGTAGCTCCACATGGACAGAGAATATAATACAAAACAAACAAAGAAAAGAGGTGAAACCAGATATGTTATCTGGGGTCAGATTACAAAAAATGTTCATAGGCTATTTAAAGACAAAACTACAGACTTTATACTAACAGCAATGAAAAGCCACTAAGGGGAATAAAGTGATCAGATCTTTATTTTAGAAAGATGTTTTTCATTTTTGTGTGGAGAACTGAATGAATTAACGAGAATAGTGGTTCTCAAACTTTAGCATGCATTAGGATCACCCAAAGGGCTTTTTAAACTATACATTGCTAGATCCCAACCCTAGACTTTCTAACTGAATAGGTCTGGGCTGGCAGACAAGTTTCCAAGAACTTCCAAAGGTGATGATCAAAACCACTGTTGTCATGGTTATTAATGATCTTCATACTGCCAAATCCAATGGCTAATTTTCTGCCCTTATTTTTCAACCTAAGAGCAAGCAGCATTTGACAGTTTACCCCACCCAACTTTTCATTGGCTTTTCCTTTTTACTTCTGCTTGTAGTGGAGCCATGTTTTAAAAGGAAATCATACACAAAATCCAATAGATATAACAAAAAAAAGTATGTAATTAAATACTATACAGCAATTAAACTGAATGAATTGTAGTTTATGTGGCAACACAGATAAATGTCAAAAACACTGTAAAGTAAAAAGGAACTTATAGAAGAATCACACAAAACATTTATGTGAACCTTTTAAAACCTACATTTTTAATGAAATTATATATATATTTTTAATGGTAATATTATATAAAGGTTTAAAAACTTGGGATGACAATCTCTGGGGGAGGAGGGAAAGGTGAGATTAAAGAACAAAAGGGATTTAAACTTTATTCATAACAGCCTACTCCTATAAAAATATTTAAGACTAGGCCGGGCACGGTGGCTCACATCTGTAATCCTAGCAGTCTGGGAGGCCAAGGCGGGCGGATTGCTCAAGGTCAGGAGTTCGAAACCAGCCTGAGCAAGAGCGAGACCCCGTCTCTACTATAAATAGAAAGAAATTAATAGGCCAACTAATATATATAGAAAAAATTAGCCGGGCATGGTGGCACATGCCTGTAGTCCCAGCTACTCGGGAGGCTGAGGCAGTATGATCGCTTGAGCCCAGGAGTTTGAGGTTGCTGTGAGCTAGGCTGATGCCACAGCACTCACTCTAGCCTCTGCCTCAAAAAAAAAATAAAAATAAAAATAAAAATATTTAAGACTAAGTAAATGACAAATTTAACCATGCATTCATTCTGAAGGCAAGCAAATGTTCCATAATTCTCTATGTGCTCTTAAGTTTTTAAAATTCCTCATTTCAAAAATTAAATTATGTCACAATTAACGGTGGTGAGGAAATGGATGATTGATTTATTTTTCAAGGCTTACCAAAGTTTCAGATGTGAACATTTATTACTTTTATTTTGTACTTACTCATTAAAAATTTGGAAATGGTTTTTTTAAGTAAGCAAAAGTATTTAACATAATTATCAATAATAATAGGTCCTCATATTTTAAACTGAATTTGATTTTCAACCATTTTTTGAACCATGAACGTACCTATCTTAAATTCCAATCCAATATATGCCCTTTCTGCACCAATTCTATATAGACACCTATTTCTGATGATGGCATATACAAATAGTAATTAGTAGTTTGACTACACTGCACAATTAAATATGATTACATTTCTTTTATAAACAGAGTACCTGCATGCTGAGATTTTGAAGGGAAATACCAAATGACAGCGGTTTGTCTCGATTAGTGATCTAAAGAATAAAGAAAGTAAATTTTACTCCGAATTTTAGTTGGACAAAATCCACTTTATAGGAAAAGTATCTGATTTCAAACATTCAAAAACACTTTACTATTTTCCAGAACAACTTTTATTCCTATATTTTTCCTAAAATAAATTAGAATACTATTAATGTATTAGCGTTACATAATAATACTATATTGGCATAATGTTTTTCAGTTTGCAAAAAAAGTTTTATTTAAAAAAAAAGATTCACACACTCACAGGATTATAAAGCAAACAATTATGTGTTAAGAGAGAACAAATGAACTATTTAAAATCAAACAAAATTAATTTAGTCTAGCTCTACTGATTCCTAGACCAGTGTTCCATCCAGGAGGTAAATCGAGCATGTTTTAAAGTATTTTTAAAATATATAACTCCCAAAGCATTTTCCATCATGATCTGATGTTTGAACATTTTAGCAAAGTGTAAAATCAAGGAGTCACCACTGCAAATTACAACTATAAGTATGGAAAATAAATATGTCATCTTCAGCACTGTATCTCTCTATCTCCCAGCACTTAATAGATTAGCCACTACAGAGTAGGCGTCAATAAACAGTAAAATAACTTTCATGTGAATATGAAAACAAATAATCACCTATTAAAATACTTACATCATCTTCATAACGAATATGAATGCTGGAAATTTTCACTTGAAGATTTTTTATGATCTGAGTAACTAATTTTTCTGCAAAAGTGTCCTGTTTCTCTTGCCGATTTCGTTCTACAATTGCAAATATTCTTTTTTAACTTGAATAAAAAAATACTCTATAAATATCCACAGATTGAGGTAATATACTTATGTTGCCTCAGTTAAGAAAAAATATATATATTTATAAATAGAACACTAGTAGCCTACTTTCCAAAAGTCTTTCAAAGACAACTAAACACAAAGTTTTCAAAAGCCAGTTTCTTGTACCATGAGTCTAAAGTCAATCATGTAGAATTTACTGGCATTAGATTTTATAAATTATGCCTGAGTACAGATAGGAAAAACAATGAAGATTATTAGATAAGAATAAAATAGGCATAAATTAGCAAATCTAGTAACAGCAGGTAAGCAGGCATCTCCCTTAAAATTAGTGATACCATCATAAGTTGTCTGTGCTTACAGGTATAAAATAGTTGAATATGCTCTCCCCCTAGTAAACACAAAATAGAAAATTATAAGATCTTCTTCCTCTCTCCTTTCAAACAAAGATGAAAGAAATTCATCATCTATTTCATTTTCAGAAAACAATATTAACTATTTTTAGTTTCAATATCTTTCAGGGAAATAGAATAAAGAATTGAGGTCCCTAATTTTTCTGAAATATGTCTTTGATAACTACTAGCTACTATCTTTTTGCCCCCTTTAAAAATGCCCATGACAGCTATATCCTTTTATATTTCTAGTCCTCTTCCTTCTTTCATATTTCTAGTCCTTTGTATAGATAGTATACATATTACCTATCTTTTCTTCTAATTTTCTACTATTCCCTAATTCAGCCGGCCCAAAAGGCCTTAGATAAAGGAAAGGTGAAGAAGATAGCAATCATGTGTACCTCAAATACATAAAAATAAAGTAAATACATTTAAACATAAAAGGACTATAGAATTAATTAAGCAAAACAACAGTAGCATTCAAGCTCTTTAAAGATAGAGGATCATATTCTATCTTTGAATCCCACAAGTACCTAATAAAATCCTTTGCTCTTTTAAATTCACTGTCACTCAATTAAATGCTAAATTTTTCTTTCACTACCCACTAGCTTCCTCCTGACTTCCTTATGCAGCTCAGATTCCATGATACATTATTTCACCCAGCACTTCAAACTCCTTTGCTCTTTTTACTCATTTTCCTCTGCCAATAAAATATAAAAACATGCCTGTGTCTGTCTTGCCAGGTGAGTACTAGAGGAAAAAAATCGCAACAGCACAGATTAGAATTATCATAAACTAGTTGTCCTCAACTTCAACCAACCAGCAACCTTCTACATTTCTCTGGTCAACATGTTCACACTTTCTGGAACAACCATTTTGAAATTTGTTTTGACTCTCCTCAAAGCTCCAACAACTCTGCTCCTGTTTTCATTACTCTTAGCAGATGACTTTGCCCCCAACTTTGAAAGAATGAAAAGACACGGTAACTCCTCTGCCATTCACTCAGTCACTATGGAAATTTCTCAGGTGACCAATGACTTACATGTTGTAAATAAAATGATTAATTTCTTAATCCTCCCCTTATCTGATATCTCATCAGCATCTGATACATATTCTTTTCTTCTTAAAACAATCCTTTTCCCATGTAACCAGAAACTCCAAATTTTCTACTTATCTATACGTTCTTTTTTGATCTTCTTTGTCTCTTTGCCTCCTCTGTATAATCAAAAAATGTTGAATTTTCTTATAGTTCAGTTCTGGGATTATTTCTCTTCTTATTCTATAGTGCTACTACAAGGAATCTCATCCAGACTTTATAGCCTAAACTATCATCCTAATGGTGATAACTCTCTAATGCATACTGATTAAAGTAGGAAGTGAGATGTAAAGTACAGAAAACTTGACATATTCAGTAAACTACAAATAGTTCAGTATGGCTAGAGCAAAGAATAAAAGAGATAAGAAGGATCTGAGGCCAGATAAGAATTTGAGGATGGAGAGGTACACAGGATTCAAACCATGAGAGCTCTTATGTATCTTCACCAATGAATTTTAAGCATGATTAAACATTTCTATTTTAGACCTATGTATAAAATGGAGGGACTTCTGATTCAACATGGTAGATGACATGCATTTATCTATTCCTCAGTAAAACCTCATTAAAGCAAAAATAAAGGGGAAAAATGGATAGATCCCCAAGCCAAAAGAAGGAGGATAGGAGAAAGAATAAATGAAAATGAAACAAAAATTCAGAAGCTGGAAAGCAGACAGCATTAGCATATTGCAGAAGAGGAAGAAACTCAATCCTAAATGCCCATAGATGGAGATGCCAATGAAACACAAGATGAGTTTAAAAAACAGAACCCTAGAAAGATTCAGGAACTAAAGATTCCACAAAACAAAATTACAAAAGGGAGCATGATGGAGAGAGAGGAAGATATACAAGAATTGGTTTAAGTTTGTATAATAAACAGCTGAACGGAACTTCCTCAACCAGCCCATAGCCAGGAAACTTATCTCTTTCCCCCCCTAGTGAGAACACAAGGTTTATTCTAAAGAAAATGGACCTAACAGGCTCTAGACTCTGATATGATGCACATGAAGGCCAGCGAAAGCCCCATACCAAAACAGGAAGATTAATAATAAACTAATAATCACTAATAAACATTTACATATAGCCATAATAATATTAATATAAACAATGAATACAGATTTAACCAAAAATGTGATAGAAGTATATCTGGAAAATAGGAAAATGAGATCATTCTTCAAAGTTCATCATAAAAGAAGGCATATGTATAAAACATACATATACATAATATCTAAACTTAATAAATCAAGTAACAGAGATGTGAGCATTTTATTTAGCAACATGATAGTTCTCTAGGGAGTAGGGTGCAGGGCTGAGCCAGGGACAGATTGTTTTAAAATGTGTCCTACAGTACTGCTTAACTTTTAAAACTATGCACATATATTATCTTGATAAAATAAAAATAATTTTTAAAAGGAAAAAGCATAGGAGACTTAGGAAAGACAGGATTAGGAGTAGGGATGAATGACTACACAGGATATGAAAGAATTGTGACAGAGAAGAAAACAGAACTACAAGAGGTACTGCCAGGGAGTATGAATTAAATCTCCATTAACATTTGTCGACAGATAAAATGATTATTATTGGAGTTTATTTTTCATTAAAAAAACCAATGCATTGCAAGAATAGTAAAGTCAGTACACATATATTTTTCTTTTAAGATGTTTAGCATTTAAATGTAGGACAGAGGAGAAGATAAATAAATGACTAGGTTAGGAAAATGACTCCTGTTCTAAGATAAGAAGAGGCTACATTATATTTACATGCTAAAGAGAAAGACCCACTAGGGGAAGAAGTGAGAGTCAGAGTGTAAAAAGTAGCTGGTGATGATGACCAGAAGATAGGTGAAAAGGAATCAGATTTCTGCAGGACACCTCTTCCACTGATGAAAAAGGGACTGTAGTAATGGACCAAGTGGTATAATTTGAATGGGAAAAGATATAAAGCCAGAGGTAAATAAACAGATTGGGGGGGGAGGGGGGATGGAATATATATAGAGAGAGAAGGAAAGAGATAGATACATATATAAAAAGAAACTATTTCTCCAAAACAGTGAAGAATTGATGACATAAAGGGAATGAAAAAGTAAAGACTAGAAAGGTAAGAAAATATATTTTATAAATTGCTATTGTTAAAACTGACCTTATCCATATAAGCTAGACATATTATTTGTCTATAAGATAAATTTCTATAAGGTAAAATTTCTGTACACATGACAACACAGAAAACACATTAAAATTCCCCATGTAATAAGATTCTCTCATATTTGTTAAATAATCTCAGTTACTCCAGAGAAAAATAACATTCAATTATGATAAATATTAAGGTCTTTTCTACTTATTACCACTGATATTTATTGTCTTCTTTACCTTGATCAACTACTTTTTGTTTTGCTTCTTCTATTCTTTTTAGTTCGTGTTGCTTTGCTTCCATGAGTTGTTTTTCTTCTTTTAAAGGATCATATTTTATTCCTACAGGATGCATACAAAAGAATCTTAATTACCTTAAATTTAAATATACTCATTCAAAAAAAAAATCCTTGAAAATAATCACTAATTCAAAGTCAGCAAAAATTTAGAGTTAAAAACCAATTTAATTTGAATACCAAATTTAAATATTAAGATGACTGTAAAAATTCCCCAAAAGTATTTTGTACAAATATAATTATCAAATATAAAGATTTTTCTTTAGCCAGATATGGTGGTGCACACCTGTAGACAAAGCTACTTTGGAGGCCAAGGCAGGAGGATTGCTTGAACCAGGAATTTGAGGTTGCATTGAGCTATGATAATGTCACTGCACTCTAGCCTGGAAACAGAGCAAGACCTTGCCTCAAAAAAAAAAAAAAAAAAAAAAATTCCATCCATACAGAAGAGTAACTTAAATTATAATTTTTAAAATTTGACTTACTAGAAGAAGGCACTATGAGTAAATAAATTTCTTCCAATATAGCTTCAACTGGTTGCGTATAAAGGTTCTTCCATGGAATTACAAGGTTAAGATTACCTACAATTATTTTGAAGAAAAAAAAAAACAGGTCAAAAAATATTATTCATTCAACCTACATTTATTGTCAGTCTACTTACTGTCAGGCATTAGAAGTGAAGTTTCCTTTCTCCTGAAGAGCTTAGTCACTTTATTGAAAGCTGTTTTACAACTTCAAACAGTAAGGCTTTGTTGTGATGATTTAAAATAACTGTATTTATATAAGTATTGTTGGAAACCCAAATAGATTATATTTACAAGTTTCTATTTATAACGATCTGTACTGCCAACATACCACTATTCTTCCCTTAATCAATGATCCTTGATAAAACTTTGAATTTTTCCTGATTCTTACTCTAAACCTTGTATTTTTCTTACAATTCAAAAAAGTATACTTTATGTAACTGTGCGTATATACATTTTTCACACACACACAGTAATAATCATACATACATGTTACCACATAGTCTACATATATGAAAAATATATACACATACACAAATAATAAAAGATCTGGGCTCAGAGTGTGGTGGCAGATATGCCTCTCTGAGCACGCTGGCGAAATAAAGCTGACTCTCCAACTCTCCATGTGTCGCTCGGGTTTTTCTTCGGCCAAGAGCTGCTCACACCTGCCGGAACATTTTGGTTCCCTGACCGGGAAACCCGACAGCGCTGGCCCGTTGAGCCACCGGTTTGGGATGGGCACGGGACGGTGGGACCTCCCCGATAGAGCCGAGCGGCCCATTTGCGGGGCCTCCGCTCCTCAGGACCTCCCACTGCCCGCTGGGGCTGCGGTCTCGCCCGGACACAATGGAGACGCGGACCAATTGAGCAACAACCAGGACGTCGGACAAGTTGCAGGTATAACACCATGGATCCACCACACCCGAGTAAAGCGAGCCGAGATGGATGACGCGACTGGACCTTGGACAGCGAGAGCAGACCCACAAAACCCGCTAAAACTCCAACTCAGATGACAACCTGCCAGACCAAACTCCACTGAGACGGACAAGAACGGGAAAAGCTGAATGGGACTGTTGACGTTGACTTAAATCATTGTGGGACTGCTGACCATCCTTTTGGGACTTGGACTCTGGGCTGTGGCTCCAAAAGACTGGACTAAACTGCAAAGATGTGCCCTGTTCGCCTTTTATTTTGGCTATATAGGATGTTTGTGGGCGTAATGTTCCTGGAAAGGCTCTACAGCTGTAGCCACTGACTGCCCTCAGGGGTGCTACAGCAATATAAATGTGCTAGGACAGAGGGCCTCAGGGAAAAGCAAATGGTTCAACTCAGTCACCCACCTTGACAGCTCCTGCAGGCTACAGAATGCCTGTATAACGGTAAAAAAAAAATACCATACAGGAATAATCACAGGCTCACTGGGCTCCTGCTCCGGTTATTCAAGGGGAAGCACAGCTTGCTGGACCTATTATGGTCACGCCAGAATAACCGACGGAAGAGGAGCCCAAGACCAGGCTAAAAAAACTTACAAAGAGAGGTCAAGGCAGAGCCCCATCAAATTAAGAACGCAAACAGAAAAGCCATACCAAAGGCCAGACCTCACAAGAGTGAAAAAACTCACTAAACCCAGCAAGGTTTCCCCTCAGATAGCAGATTCCTTGTTATCCCTCCAGAGCCAGCTAGACTCACTGGCAGTGGGTCACGCTGCAAAATAGGTGGGCGCTTGATCTCCTCACTGCAGAAAAGGGGGAACTTGTGTATTCCTTGGAGAAGAGTGCTGTTAATATGTAAATCAGTCAGGGGTTGTCACTGCCCAGTAAGGGAACTGAAAGAGAGGCTTCAAAAGAAAAAACAAAAACTAGACTCAGGATGGGGCCTTGATCTGGGACAATGGACTGACCTCTTGGTTACTTCCTTTGGCAGGACCACTGATAACAATCCTCCTGTTGGTAACTATAGGCCCATGCCTACTCAGCACCCTAATGAAGTTTATAGAGACAACGGTAACTCAGAGGGCCACAGCCCATATAATGGCCCTACGGGGCTATCATCCCTTAAGTAGTAATCTCTTAAAAGTTGATGCTCCTGTCTAGAGGCAAAAGAAGCATCAAAGGGGGGGAATCTCAGGGCGTTCCACTAAAACCCGCCTGTTTCGCTTATCCTGCTCCTAAATTGAGCAGCTAGTAATACTCACAGCTGATGAGGTGATTTGGGGTCATAACTTCTGATTGGCTGACTACTATGTAAATGAGGTGACTTTTGTAAAAACTTGCCATTGGCTAACTGTAACTCCCAAAAAGGTATAAAACTAAAAGAAAACAAAAAAGGGGCGCTCAGAGTTTGGTGGCAGATATGGCTCTCTGAGCCCACTGGTGAAATAAAGCTGACTCTCAAAAAAAAAAAAAAAAAAAAACATTCTGGGCAATATTAAAAACTTATTCAAACTAATGAAAATATTTTATGGCATTCCAATGGCAAGGTATTTTCAAAAGTATTAGGTTTCTTGAACTAAAAAACACTATGTGTTGGGTCCATTATACTACTAACTCCACTTTTCTGTATTAAGATTTCTATAATAAAGAGTTTTAACATATTTTTAAAATTTTTTTAAAAGTGTGAGCTTCTGGATTTAGAAGCCATTGCTGTAACTGGGGAAGGGATAGATTATTAAATACCCTAATTCGGAAGGAAAAACATATACTTATATCCATCTCATTACATAACCTTAAAAACTCAATGTTTAGAAAACCCTAAACTGAGAAAAAAAATTTCATCATACAATGTCACTTCACAAAGAAATAAATTATCTAATTTCTAAAAAAAGAATAATTTTCTAAGTTTTAGAAAGTTTTAAAATCAGAAAAGAGAGCAATCATTTCAAATTTGTATACAGGCCAAAAATGTAACTAAAATAAAATAAGTATATTGGGAAAAAATACCTGTAACAAATTTCACACAGTTTTATTCACAAATGTACCAAATAAACTGCTTAAAACATACACATTAATACTCCAAAAAAGGCAAATGAACAAAAGAACAACAATGACCAAATGTGAAAGTAATCAAAGAAATATAAATTATAATATGTCTCATTTTCACCACTAAATCCTTTTGTAAAAAACCAACTTTTTTTTTTTTTTTTTTTTTTTGAGACAGAGTCTCGCTTTGTTGCCCAGGCTAGAGTGAGTGCCGTGGCGTCAGCCTAGCTCACAGCAACCTCAAACTCCTGGCTCAAGCAATCCTCCTGCCTCAGCCTCCCAAGTAGCTGGGACTACAGGCATTCGCCACCATGCCCGGCTAATTTTTTGTATATATTAGTTGGTCAATTAATTTCTTTCTATTTATAGTAGAGACGGGGTCTCGCTCTTGCTCAGGCTGGTTTCGAACTCCTGACCTGGAGCAATCCGCCCGCCTCGGCCTCCCAGAGAGCTAGGATTACAGGCGTGAGCCACCGCGCCCGGCCTAAAAACCAACTTTTATTCCTTTCATTATAAAATGTAAACTCCTTGTAGAAAATTTGGCAAATTCAGAGAAATATAAACAGAATATAATTCCAAAAACCTTCCACATAAGACAACTTCTAAAATACATGTGTGTGTATTTATATCTGATATATGTGTGATTCTGCATTCTAAATGAGGAAAACTTTCGGGGGGGGGGTGGCTCACACCTGTAATCCTAGCACTTTGGGAGGCCAAGGTGGGCAGATTGCTCAAGGTCAGGAGTTCAAAACCAGCCTGAGCAAGACCCGTCTCTACTATAAATAGAAATTAATTGGCCAACTAATATATATATATATACAGAAAAAATTAGCCGGGCATGGTGGCGCATGCCTGTAGTCCCAGCTACTTGGGAGGCTGAGACAACAGGATTGCTGGAGCCCAGGAGTTTGAGGTTGCTGTGAGCTAGGCTGACGCCACAGCACTCTAGCCTGGGCAACAAAGCAAGACTTTGTCTCAAAAAAAAAAAAAAAATGAGGAAAACTTTCAAAAATCAATAAGACTAACAATACCCAATAACAGCACAAGGATAATACATTCCTATAAAACTGAGTATACTACTGTAACACTCATGTACTTTTATCATTCATCAAATTGTGACCCTATTGTATGCTGGGTAATGTACTCAGTGGTGAGGATATGATAAAAATTAAGCCCACTTCTTCTCAAGAAATACAGTGTCTACTAGAAGACAAAGAAATAAATAAAAGTGACATTAAGGAATAAAAGGTGCTATGATAGAGGTACACAAACAATACCTTAAATAATTCTCTAAATTAACTTGGATTTAGTCCAGTGTACTTTCCACTATCTTATATTATCATTGAAAACTACCTTATTATTATTTTTAAACAATATCAGGCAAGAGAAAAGAAGGAAGGCAGCAAGGCAGGCTCTATAAGAAATAGGTCTCTCTACTCTTCTGATACATTTTTACTTTCTTGAATTAAGACTAAATTTACATACACTGAAATATAACAATCATTATTGTAAAACTCAATGACTTTTGGCAAATGTTTAAAAACTACATAAAAGATATTTATTGTAATATGTATGTACCAACAGAAAAATGAAATTATTTTATAATATCCAAATATGCATTCACTGGATTATTACAATACCACAAGAAATGAATGAGGTAAAAGCAACTTAGATTATGAGAAATCCTTATTACATGTTAATTAAAAGAAAAATTATAAAATTATAAATTACAAATGTATAAAATTATAAAATTTATAAAAATATAAAAATCATAAAATTATAAAATCCCAAATATACCATGATTATAAGTACTTAAAATATACACATGTAAACAACAGAAACATGCAAAAATAAAAATGTCAGGTAAGAAAAAAATGGATGACATTTTCTCCCTCTTATCATGCTAAATTGTCTTTAAATTAGGGGGGAGTGATAGAATTCTAGTAATCTACTAACATCTTTGATGCTACTTTCTATGGTGTACAGTCTAACACCAACTATAAGGACACAAATTTATCATGTAATTTACATAAGCTTTCAGAATACCTTGTTCTTTAAGAGACACCAATATAGCTTTGATAACATTATATAAATCCTACTACACAAAAACTATATAACAAAAAAATTTCAAAATCCCAACTAAAGACACTGATTATCTTGCACGATATTTAAACCAATAAATCTAAAACATAATTTAAGAAACAAAGTTAAGTTTTTATTAAACATGTTAAAACCTCATATTCCAATCAGTTTCTGCTCAATCCATATACTTCAAATATAAATGCTGGTAAAATAATATAGAATAAGAAATAGCACAAGATTTTCTAGAAATCTAGAAAAACTTCCAGAGCATAAATTAGTTTTCAGATTGACCCCTAGCCACAACGGCTGGATGATCCAGACCTTAGTCTTTACACCACATATCCTGTATCAAACAGGATTACAGCAATGGGAACCAGTCAGAAAACTAGAAAACTGAGAAAAGGTCTCTGTTAGATGTACTGTTTTGGCTCTCAATTAACTCAATTTTAATACCTAAAATCAGGCACAGTAGCTCACACCTATAATCCCAATACTTTGGGAGGCCAAGGTGGGAGGATTGTTTGTAGGCCAGGAGTTTGAGACCAGCCTGGGCAACACAGAGATCCTCCCCAACCCGCTCACACGCATCATCTCAACAAAAAGTAAAAATAAAACAAGGAGCCAGGCACAATGGCATGCACCTATAATCCTAACAACTCAGGAGGCTGAGGCAGATGATCGCTTCAGGCCAGAAGTTCGATGCCACAGCAAACTGTGACCTCTGCCACTGCACTCCAGAGCTTAAGCAACAGAGCAAGAACCTGTTCCCCACCCAAAAAAAAAAAATGTATAATTTCTCAGGTATCAAAAACTAAGAAAGGGATATATGGCTCCCACAATATTTTTACATTACACAACTAACTAAGCTCTACTAGACAAAAACATATGATTATTTTCAATAAATGCCCAGAAACATTTAAAAGATCACATTATAGAGATATTAAGCATATTACTCTGGTTGTACATCTATCAAGGAGGACAATTCAATAATAAATATGGCTTACCTATATGGCCAACTTTAACTTTAAATGGTACATCCAGTTGACTCTACGAAAAAAAAAATGTGAGTATATATATGTGTGTGTGTGTATATCTATATATATAAAACATTAGTATATAGAGTTCAACAATACAGATAATTACTTTTTTCTTCCAAGAATTATTTGAAGGGCTTTTTAATTAATTTACACATCCTCTTTACCACCAACATTTATTTAAATATATATACAACTGAAATATTATTCTCAAATCCATAAAATTCAGGTTGGCTGCTCTTTTTATAATTAGAGTCTACAATACTGACCACAAAAACTACCCTACCAGAATCATTACCATTTGGGGATTATTTTAAGAAAAGAGTGGGAAATGCTACTGTAAATTTATGCTTTTCAAGAGATTAAAACTTCATTTTGCGAAACTCATACTTTGAAAAAAAAATATTTTCAAAAAAATTATTCAGACTCAATGGGTGAAGAGCAGCCTGAAAATAAATGGTGCTAGGAAAACTGGATATCCACTTGCAGAAACATGAAGCTGGACTATTATCTTACACCATATACAAAAATTAATTCACAATGGATCAAAGATCTAAACATAAAAGCTAAAATTATAAAATCCTTAGAGGAAAACATAAGGGAAAATCTTCATGACATTAGACTTGCTAATGATTTCTTGGATGTGATAACAAAAGCACAGGTAATGAAAAAAATTGTTGAACTGGTCTTTATCAAATTAAAAACTTTTATGCATCAAAGGACACTGTCAACAGTGGGATAAGGCAACCCATAAAATGGGGGAAATATCTGCAAATCATATATAGACATGAAGAATATATAAAGAACTCCTACAACTCAATAACAACCAAAAACCCTGGTTAAAGAATGGCAAGGAACTTAACAGACATTTTTCCAAACAACATAGACAAATAGCAACACTCAGACAAAAGGATGCTCAACGTTACTAGTTATCGGGGAAATACTAATCAAAATAATCTACCACTTCACATCCACTAAGATGGCTATTATAAAAAAAAATGGGGGATTTAGAGGATGTGGATAAATTAGAACATTCATGCATTTCTGAAGGGAATGTAAAATGGTGTAACCACTACAGAAAAAACTTTGGCAGTTCCTAACAAAGCTAAATACAGCAGGAGTGCTTGAGCCCAGAAGTTTGAGGTTGCTGTGAACTAGGCTGATGCCATGGCACTCACCCTAGCCTGGGCAACAAACTGAGACTCTGTCTCAAAAAAAAAAAAAAAATACAGAATTACCATATGATCCAGAAATTCCACTCCTACACTTGTATATCCCCAAAGAAACTGAAAGCAGTGACTAGAACAAACACATGTACATCAAAGTTCACTGCAGCATTATTCACAAGAGCCAGAAGACAAATACAACCCAAGTGTTCATCAACAAGTGAATGGATAAACAAAATGTGGTATATACATAGACTGTGATACTATTCAGCCACAAAAATGAATGATGTTCTGATACATGCTACAATATGGATGAACCTTAAAGATATTATACTAAGTGAAATAAGCCAGATAGATATAAAAGGACAAATATGGCATGATTCCACTTCTATGCCTAGAATAGCCAAATTTAGAGACTGAGAGTAGATTAGAGGTTACCAGGGCCTATGGAAAGAAGGAATGGAGTTAATTCTTTTGGGATGTGAAAACTTTGGGAAACAGATACTGGTGAGGGTTGCACAACATAGTGAATGTAATTAATGCCACTGAATTGTATGCTAAAATGTGTTTAAAACAGTTTTAAAAAAACTCAGAAACTGGAAAACAAGCATTCAAAATAAAAACATATGAGAATAAATAAAAACCTAAGTATTTTTAAATAAGAAAAATTATACTGTCAGTTTATGCTTTTAGGGAGATTAAAATTCTATTTTGCAATATTTACATTTTGAAAAAATTTTTCTAAAAAATTTTCTTGAACTTAAATAATTTAAGGTGGCAAACTGAATCAGGAAGAAGTGTACATAATTAAATGCAACAACATTACAAATTTATCACAGACAAAACCTACCAGGGCATTTTCTTTAATTTGAAGATTCTTGAGGAATACAGCTCCTAAAAAAGATTATTAAAAAATAAACTTGAAACAATCAAGTATTTTTCACTCCTGCTAAGAAAAAATAATCATAAATAATGTAAATAAAAGAAAACAGAACTATTTGCAATCTTATTAACTCACCTTCATTCTTCTACAGTCTAAGATGGTATGTTTGACCAAAACTTCAGATTGTAAATTCTGACCTCTGCAGTTATAGCTCAATGTTAATGTATACAATCATTTTAATCAGAATTATATAAATAATACAAATCTAACAAAGTAGTATGACACAAGATCAATATACAAAAATTGAATTGTATTTAAATATACCTGTAATGAACAGTTAAGGGGAAAAAATTTTAAAAATCCAAAATCAATTAGCCCCAAGATGTGTAAATATAAATTTCCCAAATTCAAATGCAAAAAGAAAATGAGAAAAATAACAAAAATAGAATGTCCAAGAACTGTAAGGCAATTATAAAAGCAGTAACGTATAGGTGATGGGACAACTGAAGTGAAAAAAATGAGACAGAAGAGCAAAAAAAAAAAAAAAAGAAAAAGAAAAAGAAAATTTGGAATGATGGCTGAGAAATTTCCAAATTTATGATAAAAATACCATAGATCCAGGAAGCTCAGAAACCACCAAACAGGATAAATACCAAAAATCTACATGTAGACATGTCATAATCAAAGAACAGAAAATCAAAGATAATCTCAAAAGAAAGAAGAGAGGGAAAAAAAAACCCATACCTGTAGAGCTACAAGTCAAAGAATTATACCACACCACTTTACAAATCATGAAAGCAAAATGAGTAAAATATGTAAAGTGTTGAACAAAAACAACCAATTTAGAATTCTGTACCCACTGAAATTATTCTTCAAAAATAAAAAGGAGGGCCGGGCGCTGTGGCTCACGCCTGTAATCCTAGCTCTTGGGAGGCCGAGGCAGGCGGATTGCTCAAGGTCAGGAGTTCAAAACCAGCCTGAGCAAGAGCGAGACCCCGTCTCTACTATAAATAGAAAGAAATTAATTGGCCAACTGATATATATATAAAAAAATTAGCCGGGCATGGTGGCGCATGCCTGTAGTCCCAGCTACCCGGGAGGCTGAGGCAGAAGGATCACTCGAGCCCAGGAGTTTGAGGTTGCTGTGAGCTAGGCTGACGCCACGGCACTCACTCTAGCCTGGGCAACAAAGCGAGACTCTGTCTCAAAAAATAAAAAATAAAAAATAAATAAAAAATAAAAAAATAAAAAGGAGGGAATGATGCCAGAGAGATGGCATTCTAGGAAGCTACAGGCCCTCATTCCCCCAAAGAAACATCAAGTAAACAAAAAACTGACCAAAATAACTGTGAGAACTCTAAAAACTGGTTAAGGATCTATAGCAACCAGGCAAATGCCCAACCAAGAAAAAAGGAAAAGCCATACCACAAGTGGACAATAAAGATGACATTGTTAACACTGCAGAAAAGTATCTACAGACCACATGGTGAAACTGTTTCATGAGATTACTGAAGTCTAGACTAGAGTAGTATGTACTCATAACAGAACAAGATATCGTCAGTTTATAAAAACAAAAAGAGACTTCTAAGACAAAAACCATCATTAGTAAGGCAATGGTTCTGGTGGAAACATTTAAAAAAGCCAGCCAGCAGAACGCCGCCTCATCCCTACAGGACCAAATCCCTGGTCCCTCCACTGCACATGATGTTTCTTCTCACCTAAAAAAAATACAGTACAGTATACAATAACCTTTTAGTCAAAACACAGCATTATAGGTAGAGACTGAAAGCCTGCTGTTGTTTGTTATTTACTGTATTAATGGTATGTTATATTTCTTACTGTTAAGTACTTACATGTGAGTAAGTGTAAGAAAATGGCTGCTTATTGGTAGCATATAAATTCAGAGTCAGGAATAATGGTGATGCCAAATAACTACAGATTGTCTACATGGGTGGCTGAAATAGTGATATTTTTGCTTTCTGATGGTTCAATATACACAAACTTTGTTTCATGCAAAAATTATTTAAAATATTATATAAAATTACCTTCAGGCTATGTGCATAAGGTGGTATACATGAAATATAAATGAATTTCATGTTTAGACTTGAGTCCCATCCCCAAGATATCTCATTAAGTATATGCAAATATTCCAAAATCTGAAAAAAAATCCAAAACACTTCTGGTCCCAAGCATTTCAGGTAAGGGATACTGAACCTGTACTAATATCAGACATATAGACTTTAAGTCAAAACCTGTTACAAGAAACAAAGGAGGGCATTATATAATAATAAAAGGGGCACATTTTACTAAGATACAATAATTATAAACAATATGAACCGAACATCGGACCACCAAAACATATGAAGCAAACACTGACAGAATTGAGGAGAGAAATAGATAGCACTACAATAATAACAGGATACTTCAATACCCCACTTTCAATAATGGATAGAACAATCAGACAGGAGATTAATAACGAAATAGAGGACGTGAACAACACTATTAACTGGACCAAAAAAACATACAGAATTCTTCACCCAACAATACAATATACACTTTTCTCAAGCGTACACATGGGACATTCTCCAGGACACACCATATGTTACATCACAAAACAAGTGTCAAAAAGTTACAAAAGAGAAAAGATGACCTATAAATGGTCAAAAAGATATATGAAAAATGTTCAACAATACCAATCATCAGGGAAATGCAAATGAAATATGACCTCACCCCAATTAGAATGGCTATCATCAAAAAGATGAAAAATAACAAATGCTGGCATGACTGGAGAAAGGGAAACTCTTACACACTGTTGCGCTAAATAAAATAAGCCAGGCACAGAAAGACAAATACCACATGATCTCACGCATGGATGGAATCTAAAAAAGTGACTGTCATAGAAGTAAAGACTAAAATAGTGGGCCGGACATGGTGGCTCAAGCCTATAATCCTAGCACTCTGGTTAGGCCGAGGCGGGAGGATCCTTGAAGTTCGAGACCAGCCTGAGCAAGAGTGAGGCCCTGTCTCTACTAAAAGAACAGAAAGAAATTAGCTGGACAACTTTAAAAAATATATATTTTATATATATATAAATAAATGTATAATAAACATATAGTATATATTTACATAATTATATATAATATATATAAATAAATATAAAAATATATATGATTTTTTTTAAGTTGTCCAGCTAAGTTCTTTCTGTTCTTTTTGCCTATAGTCCCAGCTACTTGGGAGGCTGAGGCAATAGGATTTCTTGAGCCCAGGAGTTTCAAGTTGCTGTGAGCCAGGCTGATGCCACACACTCTAGTCCAGGCAATAGAATAAGACTCTGTCTCAAAAAAAAAAAAAAAAAAAAGAGTAAAATAGTGGTTACCTGAGGCTGAGGAGGGGGGAGTGGGAAAGACTGATCAACAGATACAAAGTTACAGTTAGAAGGAATAAGTTCTAGTGTTCTATTGCACAGTAGGGTGACTATGGTTAACAATATTGTATTGTATATTTTAAAATAGCTAGAAGAGAGGATTTTGAATGTTCTCACCAAAAAGAAATGATAAATGTATGAGGTGATGGATATACTAAATACCAACTTCATCATTACACAATGTATACATGTATTAAAACATCACACTGCACTCCATAAATATGTATAATTATGTGTCAATGAAAAACAAAATTTTAAAAATTTTAAAATCTGAAATCATGCAACCCATCTTTTCCAATAACAATGGAATGAATCTCGAAATAAATAGAAGGAAAACAGAACAATCCACAAATATGGTAGAATTAAACACTCAAACAAGAAATGGGTCAAAGAAACCACAAGAGAAATTAGAAAATATCTTGACCCAAATGAAAATGAACATATAACATACCATCATAATTAATAAGATGCAGTGAAAGGAGTGATGGCAGGGAAATTTTGAGCTGTAAATGTTCATGCTAACAAAGAAGAAATATTCCAAATCAACAAACTAAATTTACACCTTAAGAAAACAGAAAATAAAACTAAGCCCAAATCCAGTAGAAGGAAAGAAATAATAGAGCAGATGGCCAAGCGCAGTGGCTCACACCTATAATCCTAGCACTCTGGGAGGCAGAGGCAGGAGGATCACTCAAGGTCTGGAGTTCAAATCCACCCTGAGCAAGAGCGAGACTGTCTCTACTAAAAATAGAAAGAAATTAATTGGCCAACTAAAAATATAGAAAAAATTAGCTGGGCATGGTGACACATGCCTGTAGTCCCAGCTACTCACGAGGCTGAGGCAGAAGGATTGCTTGAGCGCAGGAGTTTGAAGTTGCTATGAGCTAGGCTGACACCATGGCACTCTAGCCAGGGCAACACAGTGAGGCTCTGTCTCAAAAAAAAAAAAAAAGAAAAACAAATAATAGAGCAGGGATAACCAAAATAGGGAATAGAAAAACAATACAGAAAAAAAAAAAAAAATCAAGCAAGAGTTAGTTCTTCAAAAAGATCAACAAAATTGACAAGCCTTTAAGTAGACTATCAAAAAAAGTTATTTTAGCCCAGAAATGGAGGAGCTATTATCACCAATTTTACAAAAATAAAGGGGATTGTAAGAAAGTACTATGAATAACTGTACAACAACAAATTGGATAATCTAGATGAGATGGAGGAATTCCTAGAAACATACAACACACCAAGCTGAGAGTTAATAAAATAGATCATCTGAACAAACCTATAACTATTAAGGAGATTGACTCAGTAATCAAAAACTTCCGAACAATAAAAAAGCCAACAACCAGATGGTTTCACTGGTGAACTCTATCCAACATTAAAAAAAGAATTAACATCAATCCTCCTTAAACTCTCCCAAAAGACTGAAGAGAGGGGAACACTTCCAAACTCCTCCTATGAGGCCAACATTACTCTAATATCAAAGCCAGATAAAGACATGAAAAGGAGGGAAAGAACAAAAATGAAACTACACACCAATATCCCTGATGAATACTTACGCAAAAATCCTCAACAAAATACTAGCAAACAAAATTCAATAGCACATTAAAAGAATTAGATACCATAACCCAAAAGGATTTATTCCTAGAGCGCAAGAATTATTCAACATAAGAAAATCAATCAATGTAACACCACTTTAAGGAAATGAAGGAAAACCACATAATCATCTCAATTGACATAGAAAAGGATATGAAAAACTTCAGCACACTTTCATGACAAAAAAAAAAAAAAAAAAACAGGAATAAAAGGAACCTATCTCAACATAATAAAAGCCATGTATAAAAAGCCCACAGCTAACATTCACAATGGTGAAAGACTGAAACCCCTTCCTCTAAGATCAGGAACAAAGATAAGGATATCCACTTTTGCCACTTCTATTCAACATAGCACTGAAAGACCTAGCCATAACAATTTGGCAAGGAAAAGAAAGAAAAGGCATCCAAAGTGGAAAAGAAACAGTAAAATTATCTCTGTTCACAGATAGAATGGTCTTATACATAGAAAACTCTAAGTATTCTACCAAAAAAAGTTATAATTAAAGTATTTAGCAATGTTGCTAGATATAAAATCAACATGAAAAATCAATTTTGTTTCTATATATTAAACATGAACAGTACAAACAGGAAATAAGAAAACAATTCCATTTACAATAGCATCAAAAATAATATTTAGGAATAAACCTAAGGAGCATCAATACTATGCAAAATGATCTACAGATTCAATGCAATTCATATCAAAATCTCAACATTTTTTGGAGAAATACAGAAATCCATTCTTAAATTCAACATTAAATATCCAAAAAAATCTTGAAAAAAAATGAAGAAAGAAGTCTCATACTTCCTGACTTTAAAACTTATTAAAACTGGAGGCTGAGGCAGCAGGATTGCTTGAGCACAGGAGTCTGAGGTTGCTATGAGCTAGGCTAACGCCACAGCACTCACTCTAGCCTGGGCAACAAAGCGAGACTCTGTCTCAATAAATAAATAAATACAACTTATTAAAAGCCACTTTAATCAAAACAGTGTGGTACTGGCTTACAAACACACAAACCAGTGTAACAGAATAGAAAATCCAGAAATAAAACCTCACATACACAGCCAAATAATTTTCAACAAGGGTGGCATGACCATTTAATTTGGAAAGGACAGTCTTTTCAATAAAAGCTGTTGAAGGAACTGGATATACACAGCAAAAGAACGAAGATGAATCCTTATCTTACACCATATTCAAAAATTAACTCAAAATGGATCCAAGAGTTAAATGTAAAACCATATAAAACTCTTAGAATAAAGCAATTTCTTGGATATGACACCAAAAGCACAGGCAACAATAGAAAAAATGGGTGAATTGAACTTCATCAAATTTAAAACTTTTGTGCATCATAGGACACTATCGTCAGTGTAAAGTTAACACAGAAAATGAGGGGAAATATCTGCAAATCATATATTTGATAAGGGGCCAATACCTAGAATATATTTTTAAAATTTTCTACAACTCAAAAACAAATACCTGATTAAAAGATGAGCAAAAGACTTAAACATTTTTCCAGTGAAGATATACAAATGGCCAATAAGCCCATGAAAACATGTTCAACATCACTAATTAAAGAAATGTAAATAAAAACTATAAGATAGCACCTCATACCCATTACAGTAGCTACTATCAAAAAAGGAGAACAGGCCGGGCAAGGTGGCTCACGCCTGTAATCCTAGCACTCTGGGAGGCTGAGGCAGGAGGATCACTCAAGGTCAGGAGTTTGAAACCAGCCTGAGCAAGAGTGAGACCCTGTCTCTACTAAAAATAGAAAAGAAATTAATTGGCCAACTAAAAATGCATAGAAAAAATTAGCTGGGCATGGTGGCACATGCCTGTAGTCCCAGCAACTCGGGAAGCTGAGACAGAAGGATCGAAGAGCCCAGTAGTTTGAGGTTGCTGTGAGGTAGGCTGACGCCATGGCACTCTAACCCAGGCAACAGAGTAAGACTCTGTCTCAAAAAAAAAAAAAAAAAAAACATAAGCGTTGGTGAGAATGTGAACAAACTTCAACCCTCATACACTACTGGGAGGAATGTAAAACAGTGCAGCTACTATGGAAAGTAATATAATGGTTCCTCAAAAAATTAGAATTACCATATGATCCAGTAATTCTACTTCTGGGTACATACACAAAAAATTTGAAAGCACAGACCCAAAGAAAATACCCATGTTCAGGCCGGGCGCGGTGGCTTATGCCTGTAATCCTAGCACTCTGGGAGGCCGAGGTGGGAGGATCGCTCGATGTCAGGAGTTCGAAACCAGCCTGAGCAAGAGAGAGACCCTGTCTCTACTAAAAATAGAAAGAAATTAATTGACCAACTAAAAATATATATACAAAAAATTAGCCGGGCATGGTGGCGCATGCCTGTAGTCCCAGCTACTTGGGAGGCTGAGGCAGTAGGATCGCTTGAGCCCAGGAGTTTGAGGTTGCTGTGAGCTAGGCTGACGCCATGGCACTCACTCTAGCCTGGGCAACAGAGTGAGACTCTGTCTCAAAAAAAAAAAAAAAAAAATACCCATGTTCACAACAGCATTATTCACAATACCCAAAAAGCAAAACAACCCAAGTATCCATCAACAGAGAAATGGAGAAAAAAACAGGTGGTTGTGTATATACCATGGGATATTATTCAGCCTGAAAAATTATTGAAATTCTGACATATGCTACAACATGGAGGAATATTAAGAACAACATGCTAAGTAAAAGATGTCAGTTATAAAAGGCAAATACTATATGATTCCACTCATACTAGGTACCAAATGGGCAGTTGTTGCTTATTGGATACAGTGTTTCAGTTTCAAAGATGGTTGGTTGTGATGGTTGCACAACAATGTAAATTTACTTAATGACACTGAAGTGTATACTTAAAATGATTAGACAATAAATGTGTATTTTACCACAATTTTCTCAATGGGGAGAATGAAGGAGAAATAAAAACCTTTCCAAGATGAACAAAAACTGATATAATTTGTAGACCTCCAGTAGACCTCCCTTACAAAAAATATTAAAAAGGAGCTATTCAGATAGAAGGAAAATGATACATCAGAAATTCAGATTTACAGGAACATTAGAGAAATAATAAATGAAGGTAAAATTAAGTCTTTTACTTTCCTTATTCTTAAATAATCAAGTAGAAAACTAGTTGTTTAAATAATAATTGTAACAATACATTGGATTATAGCTTATGGATAAGAGAAATTAATGACAAAAATGTTATAATGGGCAGAAGGGAGGACTTTGAGTACTCTGTTATAAGATACCTCCATTATCCATGAAGCTGTAGACTGTTATTTGAATGCAGACTTATATTAGTTTTAGATAAGAATACAGCATATTCTAAGATAACCACTGGAAAAAAAATTAAGAAGTATAACTGATATGCTAAGAGAGGAGAGAAAAATAAAATCATACAAAGCACTCAATTAAAACCAGAGAAGGCAAAAGAGGGGAGGATTGTTTATAAGGAAACAAAGAAGTACAACAAACAGAAAAAAGCTATAAATATGATAGATATTGTCAAAGAAAAAAGTTTTTTCTCTGTACTCTTGTAAGTAGGAAGGGAGGGTCTCCACACAATAGGAGTTCAACCAACTTAAATAATCAACCTGTTCTGCAGCCTTTGTTTATGCTAAAAGAAGTCAGAATAAAAGAATATACACCATACAATCCCATTTATATGAAATTCTAGAAAACTAATATAACATATAGTAACAGACAAATGAATCAGTGGCTACTTGGGAAGAAGAGAGGTAAAAAGGGCCAAGAGGGTTAAGAGATAGGGATTGCCAAGGGGCACAAAGAAACTCTTGGGTGTATGGGATATGTTCCTTATCTTGACTGTGATTATGGTTACTTTTTTGCATATATATGCCAAAACTTATCAAATTGTAGATTGTAAATATGTGTATTTTACTATATGTCAATTAGATCTCAATAAAGCTGTTAATACATATATTAATCACAAATCTAGATAGTATATGGATATGTACTATAAAATCTCATAATACTTTTTATAATTTTCCATCAGTTTTAAAGTTCTCTGAAAGTATCTTAGAACATGGGTATAAATATAACATTTAAGAAATTAGAATTAGTAATTATCACTAGACTGTAAGAATTATTTACATTCCTGTCACAGATGAATGACTCCTTAAAATCAGAAACTAACTGAATCTTCATCATCCTGTATAGCCCCTGGTATAAAGGGATATGCAGTAAGAGGCCACTGAAAGTAAGACTCTATTATAAAGAGAAAACTGGGAGATTAACATTTAAAAAACATAATATGTATATTATTTAAAAACAAAAAATCTGAGCCTCTAATATTACATAAAAAGGTCAGTCATAAAAAAAATTATAAATTTGTCTGAGTATCATTATTTTGGAGAATAAAAGAAAACAAATTTGGAAGACTAAATTAAGAAGGGGCTATAAAATACAGGTACTTCCTGTGTTACAGATGATAATTCTATCACACAAGCCACCCTTACTATTGCTTTCGTCTCTGACTTTCTAATACTTTTTCCCTGAAAGTCCTCTTAAAATGTACCCAGTTGTGCATCAGACTCCCCAGTGTAATTTGTTTAAAAAAAAAAAAAAAAAAGATTTTGGTGTCATATTCCAAATAATCATTTCTGGGGAAGGGTTCAAAAATCTGTATTCATAATGAATACCTATGGCTGATTCTGATGCATCCTGGCTCTTAAAAGAAATATGTGAAATGGCCGGGCGCTGTGGCTCACGCCTGTAATCCTAGCTCTTGGGAGGCCGAGGCAGGCGGATTGCTCAAGGTCAGGAGTTCAAAACCAGCCTGAGCAAGAGCGAGACCCCGTCTCTACTATAAATAGAAAGAAATTAATTGGCCAACTGATATATATATAAAAAAATTAGCCGGGCATGGTGGCGCATGCCTGTAGTCCCAGCTACTCGGGAGGCTGAGGCAGAAGGATCACTCAAGCCCAGGAGTTTGAGGTTGCTGTGAGCTAGGCTGACGCCACGGCACTCACTCTAGCCTGGACAACAAAGCGAGACTCTGTCTCAAAAAAAAAAAAAGAAATATGTGAAATGCTAAATGCTTGGAAAAGTTGAAAGGATGAAACTCAAATTAATCTATTAAATATTCTACCTCCCTAACTTGATATATGAGAAGGGTGGAGAATTGTAAATAAAAGTATATAAAAAGTATACTTTACCAACATAAAAATTTGCAAAGAGTCAGTCCTGGGATGAACCTCAATTCCTTTTTCTCCTACAAAATAGACAGCTTCCAGCAATCAGTCTACTTAGTGTATTGTAGCATTCTTCTCCTATAGTACAATAAAATAGGTTTTCCAGAAGCTCTTCATTCACATATAATAATGCTTCGAAGAAAAAATGGATTCTGATTTCCAAAGAATCATTTCAGAAACAAATATTCAGAATACCACCCATTATTAGTAATGCGTGAATACTAATTGATACTTTTATCATGCTAATAGTGAATTTAATTTAATCATTACACAGAAGCCTAGCAAAAGCACACATTTACAAGTAATAGGTCTTCACATTAGTTCATAAAATATTAAGTCCTAAAATTTTTCTTACGCAACAATTAACTATTACCAAAATTTTCAATGTTTTTTAAAAATATTCTAAGTTTATCAAAAGTTACTGATTTTGAAAACTCACAGTATATTTTTTAAAAACTACTCCAGCTACTACTTAAAGCTTTATCAACATAAAATTGATTTCTACAGATAAAAACACTGACATTTTTAAAATTATATGATAAAGACCAAAACTGGAGAGATCCCATTACCTAACTTCTAGGCTTAACCACAAAGCTATAGTTATCAAGACAGTATGGTATTGGCGAAATGACAGGCATGTAGATCATTGGAACAGCATACAATCCAAAAATAAATTCACATAACATTAAATCTACTGATTTTTTACAAAAGCACAAAGTAATTCAATGGTGAAAGGCTAGTCTTTTCATCCAATGGTGCTGAACAACTGGATATTTTGCATCCACATGCAAACAATTCTACCTTAACCTTCAACCCATATCACATACCTTATACAAAAAATGAGCCCAAAACCTAAACATAAAACTATAAAACTTCTACAAGAAAACATAGAAGAACATCTCTGTGACTTTAGGTTAGGCAAAGATGTCATAGATGACACCAAAAGCTGTAACTCTTAAAAGAAATTTTTGATAAACTGGACTTAATCAAAATTAAAAACATTTCCTCTGCAAAAGACATAATACAAAAAGACTAGGAGATAATATTTTCAAATCACATGTCTGACAAAGCACTTATATCCCTAATATTTAAAGAACTCGATTCTCAGCAATAAGAAAACACATACCTTGGAAAAAAATTTGGCAGTTTCCCAAAAGGTTAAACATAGTTACCACATGACCTAGCAATTCTACTTCTAGGTATGTAGCCAAAAGAATTTAAAACATATGTCCACAAAAAACTTGTACATAAATGTTCATAGTGGCATCATTCATAATAGGCAAAAAGTAGGAATAAACCTAAATGTCTATCGGCTGGTGAGCTGACCAACAAAATGTGGTATATCTGTACAATGGAATATTATTCAACTACAAAAGAGAATGAAATATTGATACATCCATCAACAAAGATGAGCCTTAAAAATATAATGTTAAGTTAAAGAAGCCAGAAACAGCAAGGCACATATTGTATGATTCCATTTAAATGAAACGTCACAGAATGGGCTAATCCATCGAGACAGAAAGCAGATTAATGGTTACTAGAGGCAGGGTGCAGAGGAATGGGAGGAAATGGTGAGGGACTGCTAACGGAGATGAGGTTTATTTTGGGTGTATAGAAATATTCAGGAATTAGACACAGTGGTGGTTGCACAATTTTGTGACTATACTAAAACAATGAATTATACATTTTAAAAGGGTGAATTTTGGCCAGGCGCAGTGGCTCACGCCTGTAATCTTAGCATTCTAGGAGGCTGAGGCAGGCGGACAGCTCGAGGTCAGGAGTTCGAAGCCAGCCTGAACAAGAGCAAGACCCCGCCTCTATTATAAATAGAAAGAAATTAATTGGCCAACTAACATAAATATATAGAAAAAATAAGCCAGGCATGGTGGCATATGCCTGTAGTCCCAGCTAATCGGGAGGCTGAGGCAGTAGGACTGCTTGAGCCCAGGAGTTTGAGGTTGCTGTGAGCTAGGCTGACGCCATGGTACTCTATCCTGGGCAACAAAGAAAGACTCTGTCTCAAAAAAAAAATAAAAAGTGTTTTTAATGACAATAACAAGTGCTGGTAAGAGGCAGAGCAGCTAAAACCTGATCCAATGCTAGCGAAATTAGAAAATGGTACAAGCCACTTCCAGTTTTGTAGTTTCTTACTACTGCTAAACATTCACTTAACACATGGCTCTGCAATCCCACTCTTAGTTGTTTTTTGTTGTTTTTTTTTGAGACAGAGTCTCACTCCGTTGCCCAGGCTAGAGTGCCATGGCACCAGCCTAGCTCACAACAACCTCAAACTCCTGGGCTCAAGCAGTCCTACTGCCTCAGCCTCCCGAGTAGCTTGGGACTACAGGTATGTGCCACCATGCCCGGCTAATTTTTTCTATATATTTTTAGTTGGCCAATTAACTTCTTTCTATTTTTAGTAGAGATGGGATCTCGCTCTCACTCAGGCTGGTTTTGAACTCTTGACCTTGAGCAATACTCCTGCATCAGCCTCCCAGAGTGCTAGGATTACAGGCCTTAGCCACCACATCCAGCCCCACTCTTAGTTATTTACCCAGGAGAAATAATTTATGTTCACACAAAAACCTGTACATGGATGTTTATGGCAGCTTTATTCATAATCTCAAAAAACTGAATTATCCTTCAACCAGCCAAACAGATAAACATTTATTGTAAATCCACAGAATGAAACACTACTCAAAAATACAGGAATGAATTATTGATGTATGTAACACATGGATGACTCTCAAATGCATTTTGTGTAAGAAATGGAAGAAGTCAAATGAAAAAGCCAGACCCAAACATACCAAACATGCATATTTATATGCACTCTGGAAAAGACAAAACTACAGGGATGGAAACAGATCAGAGATTGCCAGAAGGTGTGGTGGGATGAACTACAAAGAGGCACCAGAGGGAATTTGGGGAGCTTGGTAGAACTTTCCTGTGTCACTATTATGATGACGGATACATGCTCTTAGCATTTGTCAAGGCAGACAGAACTGTACCACAAGAGTGAATTTTACTGTATGTTAGTTTTAAATAAGTAAATAAATCCACTGATTAACCAGAAAACCTCCACCTTAAATGTAGAAGCAATGTTCCACTACAGATTAAAGCACTCTCAAGTGTTCTTAAACTTCCTTCTAAGACAGATGGAGACAAGTTTTATTATTTTCATTTTGCAACTGAGAAGCAGCATAGAATAAACAGTCTGCAAGTTTCTAGCACTAGTCAGAGAGGCTGAGCGAGCTATCGCTTAGGACCCTAGTTTTTGTAGTCTACCGTATCTTTGTACCAGATACCAACAGTAGTAACAAGTAACAATTCTTTTAATCAAACTAAATTACTTGTTTACATTGTTTCATAAGGGAAGAGTCAAGATAAATAAGAATTTTAGAAGGATGGAAGTGTGTGAATATCCAAAAATAGTTAAAAGTACTTAAAAATATATATTATATATAAAACATATAATGTATAATTACATATCAATATACATAATTCACACAAAAATGAATCCTCCCTTTGGCTTAGGAAATCCATATCATAAAGGAGTCTAATTTCCAATGAGTGTTTAAGATAAATGAGTGTAAGTTGGTCCGAGGGTTGTGGGTTATTGTTAAGCTGATTTAACATTGTCTCCCCCCACAACCACGCTTGACTAGCTTAAAAAAAAAAAAAAAAAAAAAGATAAATGAGTGTAGAACACAAAAAACATAATGCACTAAAAATGAGACTATAAATAGGTGGAACATCAGAGTAAAAGGAAACAGGTAAAGTTCCGGCTTCCACCACGTGAAAGGGGCATGTTCATCCTTGTCTTTTGTAGGTCTGAGACTTTGCACAGCGCACCTGTTGTTTAAAAAAAAAAAAAAAAAAACCACCAGCAATTCACTCTGACCCACAAAACCTCAAAGCCTTGGAAATGGGACACATTCCTGGGTCAGGTCATGAACTAAAAACACACAAGCAACAGACTCAGTTATTCTCCACGGGAGTTGCCTTTTCGTTATCGTCCCAACCCAGGGCAGCAAGCGGGAGTCCAGGCGGTCCCGCCGGAAGCGGGTGCCGAGACAGCGCCTCGGGCTTAGCCCTACGGAGGCCTGGGGAGGAAGGCGGGCGTCCTCTGCAACAGCGCTGGGCCTTCACGTGCGAAGCAGCGTGCGGCAGGCCCTCCGTGGGCTCTCTGGGGCCTCCGTCACAACGCAAGGTGGAAAATGACAGGAATGAGAGCAAACCCAGGAGCGTGACGTCGCTCCTCCTCGCCCCGCACGGGACGAGGGGCGGAAAAGGGCACCTCGCCGGGATTTGAACTCTAGACCCATGAAACCCACGGCGGGCCCCCCTCAGCCGCTTCGCTCGGAAAGACAGACCTTTTCACCCCTCACCCACGACCCTCCCACACACACCCCCCAATAAACAACCCGCGGGCGGAGGCCTGGGAACTGCCGCCCGGCTTTACGTAACTTGACCCAGAGGCGGGCGGGCGGGCGGCAGGTGGCAGCACAGGCGAGCGGGGGCCTCAAGCCCCAGGGACACCGGAGCCGCTCAGGCGGCGAGAGGGCCGGGAGGCGGGCGACCCTGAGGCGCGGCGGCGGTCTGGTTACCTTTCCAGATGCCCAGAGAGAGCTGGGACGTGTCCAGGTCCACCACATAGTCTCCCAAGAACCGGTTCAACACGTCCACGACCACCGACTCGAATACCATTTTCCTCAGCAGCGGTGGGCACGGCAGCCGCCTACCCGCCCCGCGCTCCTTCTCCCTGCGCCTGCCCCCGCGCCCCTCCCTCGAGACCGCTCGGTTCACCGGCTCCGGGGAGGCCCCGGCTGTGGCACCGCCGCTGGCCGGACGCGCAGCCCCCGCGCGAGCCCAGCGAGGAGTGGAGGCGGCCACTCGCTCCACGCGCGTGCGCAGCTCTGCCCGCGGGCGGAGGCGGGGCGCGGCGCCGACCTGAGCGCACCGCCCCGGCAAGGAGGAAGGGCGGCTGCGAGGCCGCGGGTCTCGCGCGTGCCCCTTTCCGGCCCGGCTCGGCTCCTCTTTCCCGTCGGCCCCGCCTCCTGCCTCATCGCCTGGCAACCGGACACGTATGGGGAGCTGCAAAATTTGTTCCGACCCCGCCCCCCCCGCCCCCGGGGCGAAGCAGGGGCGTGGCGCGGCGGGTACGCCCTATGGGACCGCCCCTGCCCCTGGACGGTGACAGCCCCCCACGGCGTCTGAGGACTTGTTCTAAAGTAAGGCGTGGGGGCATTTCAGCCCCTTCGCTGTTGGGCTGGAGACCTCACGAGGGGGTGTCCCAGAGAGCATCCCCCCCATCGTTACAGGTTGTGAGGGTCTGGCCAGCTGGGTGTCTGGGCGTTTGTAACTACCCGGCGTGATGACTTAACTTGTCTGCTGCAAATGGGGAATGAGGGGGGAAAGGGGGGAATAAGAGTAAAGTCAGGGATGGAGTTCCGCAGCCCATTCCTTACATCTAAGATGATGACACATTTTTGGTCAAGTCATTTATGCGGAGCCTCCTTTCTCTCCAAAGAATGGCACGTTTCCCTGCAGATAGAGTGAGCAGATCTGGAAACTGTGAGCACCCTCCAAGGAACACTGAGAGTCTTAGACCCTCACCCCTGAGCCTCCACAGAATTACTGACCTAAACTAAACAAATAAAATCAGACATCTTTCAACCCCACCCGTTTGGTCTTATATAGAAATAGTCCCAAAGGACTGAGGTCACAGAGAGGCTAGATGTGAAGTTTAGACAACTATAATTAATCATCCTCTTAAACACTTGAGTATACTTTCAACTTTTTCTCTTTGCATATTAAATGAATGATGATGAATGACTTTCTGTTAATTCTTGTATCATTTTACTGCTCTTTGTGAATAGTCTTCAGATTTTTCAAAATTAAAGGTTAGGGTTAGTAGAATTCCTGACAAAAACAGTGTACATTTTTACATGAATTTATAAATTATTTTATTATATAATTTTATATTTGAAGGGATTTTATGAGGTCTCCAACCTCTTGGTCTTAAATATAATGAAGCTGAGATGTCAGGAATTTGCCCAAGATCACACAACTAAAGTTCTGTGGAAGTAGAACTGGAACCTGGCCCTTCTGATTGACCTCCACGGCTAAACAAAGGTGGAATTCTACCTCAGAATACCTGCACAGAGAAACTAATAGAGGCAAAAATGCCTAGGAAAAGGAAAAGCCCTACACGATGAAGTATTTTGCTACTGCACTATTAATAAGCCAGATATACAGTAGCTGCAAAATTCCACTGTTATATCTAGCACCCTAAATCTAAAGGTACAAGAACTTTCAGAACTCACTCCAAAAATACATCTTAAGTATCTTATAAACACTTTCATACTAGTTTTCTACAATCTGGGAAAGTCTTGTGGAATTGTGTAAGGGTAGGGAAGAAGCTGAAAAACTAGAGGTATAAGTATTTAATTGCTAAACAGAGCAATGAAAGAAATTCTGCTGAGGAAGTGTGAAAAAATACTAATCGAAATTCCTCTTTCCTCAAGTAAATATCATTGACGTGCTGCTTGTCCTTGTCATTTCCTGAGAGCCTTGTGGTAGCAGGCTAGATGGCCAGATAATAAAGCCATTGAAACAGACCCTAAGTAAAAATCATATGGTCCTAGTTATAAAATATTCTTGAAATGACAAAATTATAGAGATGGAGAACAGATCAGTGGTTGCCAAAGGTTAGATATGAGCAAGACCGGGTAGGTGTGAGTGCAAATGGATAGCAGGAAGGAGCCTGTGTTTATGGTACACTTCGGTTTCATGATAATGGTAGTGCTTACATAAAATTGCATAAAAGTACATACACTTGAGTGCATATAAAGCTGGTGAAATCTAGATAGGCTCAGTGTATGGTACTGATGTCTTTATTTCCTGATTTCGATATTGCATTACAGCTATATGTTACCATTAAGGAAACTGGCTGAAATATACGTGGGACCTCCCTATAAAGTTTTTCTTTTTATAACTGCCTATCAATCTATAATTATTTTAAAATAATTTTTTAAAGGGTCTGCTAATTTGAGCTCAACTAGAAAGTGCCCCAGAGGATGAGATGAGCCTAAGAGTTAAGAGAGTCCACATGATGCTTTAATATCCCTACACAGGGTGCTTGGTAAAATATTCAAGAACAACAAGTATCTGAATGTGGTTCCTTATCAAAATGTATTAAAATATCAATTACTGTGTGGTCCCCAGTAAAATACTAGAAAGAGATTGTACAATAAAAGATTTTCAAGCACTTTCCTCTGGCTCTAAATATGTAAAATGATGGAGCTCTTCCCAGATAAACAGGATCCCAAATGCTGATGTTCATCAGTGTTTGTTAATCTCATATTTTTATATGGCTGATTTTACACGGTTGATTCCCTGTCATTCAGGTTCGTGCTCAAATATCACCTAATCATAGAGGTGAGGTATTCCCTGGCCTCTCAGTCTCAAGTAGCCAGCAGTCACACTCTGGCATATCACCTTAGCAGCCCCTGAATCTAGCTTGCATTTTCCCCAACACTGGCAGAATCAATATCATTTCACCATCTCAAAGACATCACAACCAACCTCAGATTCCCCATCCTTAGAATTTTGTTTCTCAGAACTCAAAGACACAGGGATCAGCTAAGCAGCCCCCCGGGGCTTGGAAGTCTGAGTTTCAGCTTTAGGGCCCGTCTTCTAAGTTTCCAAGCCTGTCTCTTTGCTCACTCAAACCTTGGGGTTGTATTCACTTTCTGCAGTAACTGCCTCGATATCTTAGAGTACTCTTTTCATCCTTTCACTACTTGATTTTATATCTACTTAACAATTCTGTATATACCTGTCTCTATGGAAAGGAGAGTAAGGATCTGCAGTTGAATCTGTACCAAGAGAGCTGTTTGGCTGAGAGATAGAAGCAGTATCATCAAAGGGAGTATGTGCAAATTATGGGTGGGGAGGGAAGCCAGGCTCAGGGCCAGAGAGCTGATTAAGTGTCTGGACAGGCAGCAACTGCTGGTCTATAAATAGGTAATGAATCCAAGGGTCAGGGTTTAGGATAATCAAGAACAGATCAGGCAGTGAAGTGTGAGGTGGGTCCAGGTGAAGTATGCAAAAGATAGGGGTCTATTCCTAATCATCCTGTGGCACAGGGGCGGTGGGGTTAGCTAGCTCACTGTGAGCTGAATCCACTGCTACCACTGCCCCTCCTTGTTTGTTCAGTCCAGCCTCCCCATTTGTGAGTCAATCTTGATTCAGATAGGACATGAGTGACCTTCCAGAAATGAATTCTCTGCCTATCTGGACAGTTGAATATTGACCATGATCTTGATTGCCTGTCTCTGTTTTCTTTTCCTCCATTGTGAACCACTGACTGCACTGAAAGCTGTGTGCCCCTCTGTGTGTTGCTGCTTCTGTTAAACCCTTCCCCAGAGCCCGGGCCACCACCTCAATGCCAGCCCCCGTCCTCTGCCTTGCCTACCCCACCCAACACTTACTAAGGCACTCAGATGGGAAGCCCTGGCAGGGGTGGGGTGGGAAAGTCCCAGAATTAAAGTGCAGTGAGGAGGCCACAGTGGAGATCTAGGAAGGAGGTAATTATGGATCTCAACTAGGCCATGGCAATTTAAACGAGTAGAAAAGCATAAATCTGGCTGGGCGTGGTGGCTCACACCTGTAATCCTAGCACTCTGGGAGGCCAGGGCGGGCGGATTGCTCGAGGCCAGGAGTTCGAAACCAGCCTGAGCAAGAGCGAGACCACGTCTCTACTATAAATAGAAAGAAATTAATTGGACAACTAATATATAAAGAGAAAAAATTAGCCAGGCATGGCGGTACATGCCTGTAGTCCCAGCTACTCGGGAGGCTGAGGCAGGAGGATTGCTTGAGCCCAGGAGTTTGAGGTTGCTGTGAGCTAGGCTGACGCCATGGCACTCACTCTAGCCTGGGAAACAAAGCGAGACTCTATCTCAGAAAAAAAAAAAAAAAAAACAAAGAAAAGAAAAGCATACATGTGATGAATTTATAAGACTTGGAAACTGGTCGACTGTGTCGCGGGCGAGGTAAATGCAATAATTCCAAGACTGTCATTCACAGTGACTGGTGTGTGAAAACAACGTATTGGTTTATATTATAGGAGATGAAAGAGAGTTCAGTTTTTGGTAGGTTCCATGAGATTTGAAATCCAGGGAAAAGTATCCAGAACCGAGTGTAATTAGAAATTCAGGAGGAAATAAATGCCAAGTGATAGTTAGAAATTAAGAAATGGAATTCCAGTGAGAGTCTAAAATAAGACATGGATACTTGAGAGCTCCCTACACAGAAGCGATCATAGATACTCAATGTATGGATGACACTTGGAGAGAAAGAAAAGTGAAAGAATAAGGACTGAACAGTGAAAAGACACTCTCATTTAGGGAGCAACCAAATGAACATAAGAGAGGAGCCCTGCAACAGAAGCCGGTGTACCTGGAGTGGGGTGACATAAAATCCAAGAAGAATCATAGGAAGATAGAGTGGTCAGCAGCATCAAGAGCATCTCATTGTAGAGACGTCAAGAAAATAAAATTGTAGGATGGGCGCGGTGGCTCACGCCTGTAATCCTAGCACTCCGGGAGGCCGAGGCGGGCAGATCGCTGGAGATCACGAGTTTGAAACCAGCCTGAGCGAGACCCCATCTCTACCAAAAATAGAAAGAAATTAACTGCCCAACTAAAAATATGTATACAAAAAATCAGCCAGGCATGGTGGCCCATGCCTGTAGTCCCAGCTACTTGGGAAGCTGAGGCAAGAGGATCGCTTGAGCCCGGGAGATTGAGGTTGCTGTGAGCGAGGCTGATGCCACGGCACTCACTCTAACCTGGGCAACAAAGTGAGACTCTGTCTCAAAAAAAAAAAAAAAAAGTGAATTAAGCTATTACTATATTCAAGCAAATTCTTTTGATTCACCTAAGAGATGTCTAACTAAAGAAATTTTAAAAGTTACAAATAGAGAATAGATGTCAATAACAAAAAGGATTACTAGCACATTTGAACCTCGTGTTTATGAGTATATGCTTTTATGTAGAAAATTAAGTTCGTGTTAACACTTACCAAGTACTTAAACGCACACAGCTCCTTCAATATCAAAACAGACATTCATTGTCAACAACGGTGCATTAACTCAATAAATGTACACATTATTTTTTGCATTTTTGCAGTATTTAAACTATTCTTGTTTTGGCATATGCTTTTGTCATCACAATGTAACACCGTTTCTGGTAAGAATCTTAACTGATCCATAAATAAACCAAACATTAACTTCCAAATATCTTATTTTCTGGCTGCTTGAATTAGTTTACGTCTTGGCATTCTTTATCAACTACTTGCCTGGAAATACACTAGTCTATGAGTAGATGTTTAACAAACCATATATAAATCTGTTTTCTAAGTTTATGTCCTTCTGTAGATCTTGATAAGACATACCATTACTGACATCATAAACATGTGAGGTTATAAGGAAACAACAAATTTCTTGCTCCCAGCTTATATACACATGCACACACGGATGTGCTGTAGAAGTTGTAATATGATCCAACATTTTAATAAACAATATTTTCTATGTCATGTAGACATAGCTTATGTACTTTATATAGAGAGAATTCACATACAGTGTCACAGATAAAGGACAGATTTGTAATTATAAAAAAAAGGCTCGGTACATTTGAGCCTCAATGTATACCAATAGCATGTTTTTATTTTAAATTATTTAGTTCAACAGCTACTTTCTAAGTAAAATCTGATAATGTCTAAAATTTTCCAATGTTTATATGTTATAAAACCTATTTCTCAAAGAGAACATACATAATGTTCCCAGAATCACCTTGTTGAAAATATTAAAAATATCATGGTATTTTTCCACTGCTAAGAAAAGTCGTCTCTATCAACTAATTATCACATTTATGCTGTTCTTAGATTATACACACTGCTTTTTATAACCGAGAAAATTCTGAGTCAGATGCACTAATTTGGTTTATTAACGTTAAATTAGCTGAGTCAGGCTAGGGAGTCAAACTCCTTCAGTGTTCCCTTCGAGAAAGTTAAAAGAGCACCATCTAGTGGAATTTTTTATATCAAATTCTTCCAAATCAGTCTTCAAATTGAAGTACTGTAATCATGAATTTTTAAAACAAACTTTTTTTTAATGATGGTGATTATAAATCAATGATTGTATATTTTAATAAAATAAATCCTAAACATCTTTTCAACTAAACTTCAGATTAGAAAATAAAAATTAGTAATGTTCGCTTATGACATTTTTTTTTTTTTTTTTTTTTTTTTAAGACAGAGTCTGGCTTTGTTGCCCAGGCTAGAGTGAGTGCCGTGGCATCAGCCTAGCTCACAGCAACCTCAAACTCCTGGGCTCGAGCGATCCTTCTGTCTCAGCCTCCCGAGTAGCTGGGACTACAGGCATGCGCCACCATGCCCGGCTAATTTTTTATATATATATCAGTTGGCCAATTAGTTTCTTTCTATTTATAGTAGAGACGGGGTCTCGCTCTTGCTCAGGCTGGTTTTGAACTCCTGACCTTGAGCAATCTGCCCGCCTCGGCCTCCCAGAGAGCTAGGATTACAGGCGTGAGCCACCGCGCCCGGCCTCGCTTATGACATCTTTTTTTTTTTTTTTTTTTTTACTTTTTTTTTTGAGACAGAGTCTCACTTTGTTGCCCAGGCTAGAGTGAGTGCCGTGGCGTCAGCCTGGCTCACAGCAACCTCAATCTCCGGGGCTCAGCGATCCTACTGCCTCAGCCTCCCGAGTAGCTGGGACTACAGGCATGCGCCACCATGCCCGGCTAAATTTTTTTTTGTATATATATTTTTAGTTGGTCAATTAATTTCTTTCTATTTTTGGTAGAGACAGGGTCTCGCTCAGGCTGGTTTCGAACTCCTGACCTTGAGCAATCCGCCCGCCTCGGCCTCCCAAAGTGCTAGGATTACAGGCGTGAGCTTATGACATTTTTAACCACATATTTTTACTACTGAATTGGTTTCTCTCCTATTTGAGTGTTACGTATGGCATACTAAGATTTTTCTTGCTTTTCATGTGGATTCATATCCTTTTAAGAAAGATTCAATTGATTGCAACTTTGTGGTATTGAATACAAGTCTGGCTTTGTTTTTTTCCCAACATTGTATTGTTAGTGCACCCAGTTCCTAAACAAAGAAGGTTTAATTCACTGGTTATGTAAGATGTTTGAGCTGGTCTCTGAGGAGGTTCAAAAGATTCAGGTATAGAATTCCCATTTATCCTTTAGTGGCCATGCTCAATACAAGCTGACTCTCTGTCTTTTTTTTTTTTGAGACAGAGTCTCACTCTGTTGCCCTGGCTAGAGTGCCGTGGCACCAGCCTCACTCACAGCAACCTCAAACACTTGGTCTCAAGTAATCCTCTTGCCTCAGCCTCCTGAGTAGCTGGGACTACAGACACTTGCCACCATGCCCAGCTAATATTTTGTTTCCATTTTTAGTTGCCTTGCTATTGTTTTTCTATTTTTTAGTAGTGACGGGGTCTCGCTCTTGCTCAGGCTGGTCTCAAACTCCTGACCTCAAGTGATCCTCCTGCCCTGACTTTTTCTCTAATTGCACAAAATTGATCGATGCATTTAGGGTGACTAGACAAACATGGTGACTGCCTCAGCTCTAAATACTGATTCCTTATAATCAGTCTAGAGATCCCATAAACAATGTGAGCAGCAAAATGAAGTTAGTGTGTCTCTTCAATCCTGGGAACACATTTAATAAATGCATAAAAGTGGTCATGCAACCATATAGGTTGATGGCAATACAAATTCGTAGTTTCCAATTGAGTTATTTGTACTCTGTTTATTCCCTTATTTTATTATTTTTCTATTTTTTTCCTTGTAGCTTCTATTCTCCAAATTTTCCCAAAGGATCCCTCCTCACATTAAGGTCTCTCTTAAAATAGCTCCTAATCAAAGTGCCTTTCCTTAACCATCCTATCAAAAGTAACACCATCCCTTTACCCACCTTGTCATTATTTTCAGACTCTGCTTTATTTTTTCTTGTAGTACTTACCACTATCACATAATACTTATTACTACTTATTTGTCTTCCTCTGTAATAATCTCACTTTTGGCTCCATTGTTTTTGCCCGTCTGTATGTTGTCATTTAACTTTGCAGGCTTTCCGACTGTGTGATCTGCCCAACCCTTTGATGCTGGGTTCAGTCCTGTGACTTGCTTAGGCCAATGAGATATTAGTAGCTGTGATGCAAGCAGAGTTCAAAAAGCACTTGCATAATTGGGCTTACTCTCTCCCTCTGGGCCATTGCAAGGAGAACAAGCCTGGCCCAGGCTGCTGGAGCATGAGCAGTACATGGAGCAGTGCCAAGTCACCAAAGTTGTTCCAGTTGCCCAGACTGGCCTAAACTGCTGTCAGCTTTGTGTTTTGAGAACTCATGTTTTTTAAGATGCTTCATTTGTAGATAATTTGCACATAGCAATAACTTAATTGGTACACCCTTCTTTAGAATACAAACTCCCTGAGTGCAGGGAATTTGAGTTTTGTTCATTGCTACCTCCTTAGTATCTAACATTGTGCCCGGTAAGGAGATATTAATATTTCTTGAATAAATGAATGGAGTGGGCCAGGTAGGCCCTATATTATAACTTACATAATAACTTTACTGATGACTGGTTTTTGTATAGGTATAGACCCAATAAGATGTAGAGAAATGAGTATGCTACTTATCCAACAGGCAATTCTCCAAAAATATTTTTTATTTCAATCAAGCTTTTGAGAAGCATTAAAGGGTAGTGAGTTCAAAGTTATATATTTTACCAAGTGTGATAAGTGTACAGTAAAATGCTATAATGATCAATTCTTAATAAGATGGGGTTACAACCAGCTTGTTTGTATGATTTATGATTTCCAACAAGGAACTATAAGAAAGCTAGCCCACCTCCTTATAGAGGTGGGCTCAGTACATACCTGCTGGCCAAAGGGTCATTTTGAGCTAGTTTTAAAAGGAAGATGATGAGTGAGACATCAAAGTTCTGTGTCAAAGAGCATGACCATAATATTTCTAGCCTGATATTAAACAACAAAAAAGAGAGAGCTGTCTTAGTCCATTTTCTGAAACTATAACAAAATATCACAGACTGCATAATTTATAAAGAACAGGAGTTTATTTGGCTCACAGTTCTGGAAGCTGGGAAGTACAAGAGAATAGCACCAGTGTCTGGCAAGGGTCATCCCATGGCAGAAGGCATCACATGGTGAGCAAGTACACCAGACAGAGAGATAAAATGGGGCCAAACTTATCTTTTTATTAGGAGCCCACTCCATTGATAATGGAATTAATCCATTCATGAAGGCTCTGCCCTCATGACCTAATCACCTCTCAAAGTCATCTTTCAAAGGTCATACCTCTCAATACTGTCATAATGGTGATTAAATTTCAATGAGTTTTGAAGGGGACATTCAAACCGTAGCAGAGGTATTACCAAATAGTCACCCAGTTGAGAAACATTTCTCTAAACTCATCACTGTTGGGTGGTGCCTTAGTTCATTTTGTGCTGCTGTAGCAGAATACCACACCTATTGGTAATTTGTAGTAAACAAAAATTTATTGGCTCACAGTTCTGGAGGCTGGGAAGTCCAACACCAAGATGCCAGCATCTGTCAAGGGCCTTCTTCCTGCGTCATCCCATGGTAGAAGGTGAGAGGGAAAGGAGGGGCACAAATGACTCCTTTATTAAAACAGTAAACCCACTTATGAGGGTGGGACCCTAATGGCCTAATCACCTCTTAAAGGTCCCATTTCTTAATGCTGTTGGAGTAGCAATTAAATTTCAACATGAGTTTTAGAGACAGCAAAACATTCAAACCACAGGAGGTGGAACAGCTACCATAAGGTTTCATTTTTAAATGACTTTTAAAAATCTTGAGATAATTGTAGTCCACACATGGTTATAAGAAACAATACAGAGAGGTCCCACGTATGCTTTACTCAGTTTCTCCTAATAGTAACATCTTGTAAAACTGTAGTACAATATCACAAGCAGGATACTGATATTGATACCATCAAGATCTAGAGCATTTCCACTACCACAAGGATCACTCACATTGTCCTATAAGCCATACCTGCTTACCCCACCACACACATGCTTTAAACACTGGCAACTGCTAATCTTTCCTCCATTTCTATAGTTTTGTCATTTTAAGAATGGCATATAGATCGAAGAATACAGTATGTGACCCTTTGGTGTTGGCTTTTTTCACTCAGTGTAATTCCCTGGAGATTTATCCACATTGTTGAATATATTAATGATTTGTTCCTCTTTATTACTGAGTAGAATTCCATTGTAGGGATACACCACAGTTTGTTTAATCATTCACACATTGAAAGATACCTAAGTTGTTTCCCATTTTTAGCTACTATAAATAAACATAAACATATAGCAATTGCTATAAACATTCATGTGGAGGTTTTTTGTGTGGATATACATTTTCATTTCTCTGGGATACATGCTCAAGAGCACAACTGCTAAAATGTATGGTAGTCTCATTTCAGTATATTGGAGAATTTTCTAAGCAAGACGTTAAACCCAATTATTCCAAGGAAATTTAAAGGCAAATGATAAAGTGAAAAAAAGATTTTGAAAATTTTGATGCTGTTAAAACATGAGAATCTTAAAATTTACTCTTTTAGATTTTAAAAGAACTGTTCAATGGGAAGGTGTGCAAGTGATTTGAATCAACAATTCACAAAAGGAGAGATGTAAATACTTAATAAATATATGAGAATATGTCAAATGCCCAGGTAATAAAATATATACAAATAAAAAGCAAGAAAACATTTCTCACCTATGAAATTGACAAAGATTTTAAATATATTGATAGTACCCGGAGTTCTGAAGGAAATTGTAGATGGGCAATCTCAGATAATACTGATGGTAGTGGAAATTGGTATAATCTTTCTGGATGTCCATTTGACAGTATGTATAAAAAGCCTTTAAATTATGCTTAACCTTGGGCCAATATAGTAAATTTTATTAAATTATTCTAATGAAAATATGCCATTTATAGAATTTTAACACTGGGTCACGCATGGTAGTTGGCACCTATAAAGATAGGTGTTTAATCCTTACAACTTTGTAAGCAGATGTTATTAATAACTTTTACTGTTGAAGAAACTAGTACACAGAAAATTTCAACAATAAGCCAGAGATAGAATGGCAGAATAAGAGTTTATACACAAATCTTTCAGATTTTTAGAAAAAAATGGCCATATATATGCATCTGTAAGAATATGGATGTTTATAGCAAAGTTTATAATAGAGAAAAGTAGGAAATACTGTTCATTATCTATTAATAGTGGAAGTATTATATAAATTGGACCCATTTAAATGTTCACATAAATTTTGAAAGGAATTGTATTTAGAATATCTTGTTAAGTCAAAAAGATTGGTAGAAAAACAGTATTAGTAGCTGACTTTTTTTGAGCCCTTACTATATGCTAAGAGTTTCAGACATTTGTTCAACTTGATAAGCATTTGCATAGAAAGTAGTCTGAAGAATTTACACGAGAATGTAATAGTGGTTGTCTCCAGGCAGTAGAATTAGGGATAAGTTTTGAGTCTCTTTTATATTTCATTGGGCATATATTTCTTTTGTAATCAGAAAAGAAAATATTTTAAAACTAAGAGAGGGAAGGACGGAGGAACAGAGAAAGTGGATAAATCTTGCAAGTTGTACATTAAGAAACGAGTGAGTGGAACTTATTCATATTGTTTTGATACATAGATGAGCCAGGAGAGTGTGCTATGCTTCCATCTTCCTAGAGCTTTTCCTTTTTAGTAGTGTGCTATAATTTCAAAGCTGATAATCATATCTTTACTGTAGATTCTTTAATAAAATCTTTATAATCATGATATAGTTTTCAAAATGTTTGAAATATTTCAGAAAACCACATAATGAAATAAAGCAAAGAGGAGGTTTCTGATTTCTCTACTACATTTACACATGCAACCCATGTGTCCTCATTTTCCTCCTTCTTAGAGTATGGATATAATGATAGTGGTCTCTTTTGAGCCCTCTCTTGCTAAATTTCTATATCTCCAGCACCTCAGCACCTCTCCATCCCTGGCAGGATCCTCCTCAACAGTGCCAAAGTCCCTGGCATTTACGCCCTGTCTCCTCCCCCTTGCTTTGCCTTGCCTGCTGCTGTCTGCAGGATGTAGTTTCTGGTGACAGAAATGTGTCTTTGAGATTCCTGACTGAGCCAGGGACCTGTTATTACCATGCTTGACTTTACCACTATGGACCTGGTCACTTCAAGGGGATTCAGTGGAATTGTTGACATTTCTCTCTCAAGGAGTCCTGGCAGCTCCTCTGCTCCATTAAACACAAATGGGGGGCTTAATTTTTTTTTTTTAATAATGTGATCTTGCTTTTTTTTTCTACTTCCCCTCCTCCTCCTCTTCTTTTTCTTCCCTTCCTTTTCCTTCCTTCCTTCCTTATTTTGTCAGTAAAGTTCACTCTAAAGCAAATTATAATTGCCAAAACTAATAAAGTAGAAAAATGATATACACACCCATACATATACACACATTTTTCCATTTTTTTTTCACAATGTCCTTAATGTCATACTACTAATTAGCATTTTTGCCACCTTTGTTCACCGGATTAGGAACAGTAGCAGCCCTCTGACATCATCCAGTTTCCTGTGTATTAAACAAATCCAACAATTGATAATCTATGTTTCTTTTTGTTTTAGGATATTTTACTTTTACCTTTCCCTTTGTAATCAAGGTAATTTATTGACACTTTACATGTGGGAGGAAACCCAAGTGATATTCTTGGTGCAAAGATGCCAATGAAACCTGAGTCATATGGGAACTTTTCAGTTCTAAGGGGAAGGTTCTATATGTCAGAAAGTGCCAAAAACTTGCAAGATTATATGACACCTCTGGAGGTGTTAGATGGATTGACAAGTTCACACCCTCCACCTTCCTTGATGATATCAGGTTGAGCTATATGATATTGCTGGGAGTCTTAGTTTAAAAATAGTTGATTATCAGCAATTTCACATGGTTTAACCTAAAGTAATGAAATACGAGGAAAGAGGATCTGGAGCAGAATAGTTCAAGTGTTGCAATGGAAACAAAGTTTTATTGACTTCTATTAAGTGTTGGTTAACATGTATCCCCTCAAGGATAGGTTGGATATATCCAATCTTCTCTCAAAATACTGCCAGGTATATTGGGGTTCATAAATCCTCCCTAGACCCAGTAAGCCAGACCAACCTCTACTTCAATAAATATTTAGTAAGCACCCATTGTGTCAGGTTATGGTAGAAATGGAGACACATTCTTCCTTCAGGGAATTTTTTTTTTTTCACTTACATTTTTTTTTTAATTATAGAGATGGGGTCTCACTCTGTTACCTAGGATGGTCTCAAACTCCTAGGCTCAAGTAATCCTCCTGCCTCAGCCTCCTAAAGTGCTGGGATTGCAGGCATGAGCCACTGCACTTGACCAGAACATTGAATCAATAGGAAGGAAGGCACATAACCAATTATATCACAATATGTTAATTGCCTTGATGTATTCGTGTTCAATGTGCAACAGAAGCCTGGAAGAAGCACCTAAGATTGATTGAGGGAAACACGAAGGCTTCACAAAAGTAGATCAAAGTGGATTCAGGTTATAGAAAAACAGATATGATTAAGGATCTCTTCCGCAGCATTTTCTTACCAGATATTTGGCCAGAATTGAGCATTCTTCAAGATTACAGAGATCATGGCCGAGCCCGGTGGCTCATGCCTGTAATCCTAGCACTCTGGGAGGCCCAGGCAGGGAGGATTGCTCACGGTCAAGAGTTCAAAACCAGCCTGAGCAAGAGTGAGACACTGTCTCTACTATAAATAGAAATAAATTAATTGGCCAACTAAAAATATATAGAAAAAATTAGCTGGGCATGGTGGCGCATGACTGTAGTCTCAACTACTCGAGAGGCTGAGGCAGGAGGATCACTTAAGTCCGGGAGTTCGAGGAAGCTGTGAGCTAGGCTGACAACACGGCACTCTAGCCTGGGCAACAGAGTGAGACTCTGTCTCAAAAAAAAAAAAAAAAAAAGATTACAGAGATCATATGTAGCTTATGTTGCTAGAAGTTGCATCACGAGAGGACAGAATGGCAAGAAGGGACTTGATCTCTACCAAAGGAAACACTAAAGGACATTGCTGGGATTCCAGTCTTGAGATATCTTGCCCAGACAGGGAAGAAACCTGCCGTCTGCGTTAAGAAATTATACTGGATGTAAAAGTCAGGGCCTTAAAAAAAATAAAAATAAAAGCAAACTCTCTATCTTAAGGATTAGATTAACTGAGCTGACCCAGGCATCTCTAGATTAAATGACTTCTTTTACTGTTGCTTGGTGAATGTATTTGGGGGCAGGACTTTTTAACCTTAAAAAAAGAAATCCTTTCTGATGCTCATTTCCTTGTGTGCTGTTTAATCAGCAATCTCATTAGCCATCCCTGTCTGTTACGAGACATTTCAAAGTGTACTGGTCCTCATATAGCTGATTTTACCATACATCCATTTATTTATTCAATAAGTAATTACTGCTACCTGCTATTATGTGCCAGAAACTGTGTTAGATCTGCGGACACAAATCAAAGTCCCCGTTCTCTGCTCTCAAGTAGCATTTTCTCTCAATTCTGGGAGGTACATTATCCTGACTTCACTTAGTTGGATGAGATATCCAACTGACTTATTATAAAATCAATAATCCGGGCACACTTAACTTTCCTACATTTCCATATGTGTTTAATTGTACATACAGGAACAAATAACAATAAAGCATGCTGTCAGAATTACAATGATTTTAATATATCTCAACAAATCTGGATATTTTCTTCCTCAAGAATTTCATCTAACACCATAAGAATCTGAGAAAGTGTTTGTACCCAGTTCACATAAAGAAACTCTATTTAACTGTTCATTTTTGTCTTACTAGAGCCCAATCTTTTTGAAGAATTAAATAATATGTGTTCAGTGTGGATATGTATTTTTTATTACATGGATAATTTTGAAATTTTCCTTTTCATCACTATTTTAAGAAACTGAGTACTTAATCACTGTGAGCTTAACCCTGATTTCCTATTCAATCTTTAAATTTCAATTTTCCCAAAAGACCTACTATACGTGTTTATTTTCAGCATTATGGAAGCTGTTAAATAAGTGCATGTAAACAATTAAAGAGCATTGCATGGGACCAGTATTCAGTTGCTCTCATTTTAAGTAGATGAACTAACCTAGATCTGTAATTAACACTCATTTGGTGGGCAAGGTTACCTTGGTTAAAAAAACAAGCTACTTATGTGAGTCCCGATCTCAAGACTAGGAAGGGCCGATCGATTGTGATCTTGATCTTGATACAGAATCATTAGGACAGCAGGAAGGGGGAGCAGCTGAGAGCATTGCAAGGAAAGCCAGAGGGGCACCAGGCCAGTCATCACCAATGGAAAGTGAAGACATGTCAAGGATTAGGGAGGTCTCGTGGGAACTGCAAAATGGCAATGGGCAGGCATCTGCCTCTAGGAAAGAGACCCTCTCCTTTGTTCCTGGTTGCTACAGATCACTGGTATCTGTCTGCCTGGAATACCTGCCCCTCCAAATACAATATTGAGAATGATCTTTGTTTATTCACTCCTATAGTCATTACTCTCTTCACCTAAAAGGACAGAACATATTGAATGTATTACTTACTGAGTTTGGCTATCCACAGCCATTAACCCTAGCAATGGTGTAAATCTCTCCTGTCCTTTGGTCCAACAGCACATAATGAAGAGCCAGGAATATTCTTAGTTCTGTCTCACTGAGAAATAAAAGTAGCTATATTAAGAGTAATATAGGTTTTTACAAAACCTTAAATACATTAATTATACCCTGACACACACACACACATATATCTGTTATGTGTGTGTGTGTATATATATGTGTGTGTGTGTATATATATACATATATAGCTAGGAGAAAGACACTCCCTTTCAGGACCCAAACTTATCCCCCTCAGCTTCTGATAGCAGCTGATGGTTCACAGCTGAGTCTCTCTTTAGTGCCCTGGGCAGGAGAGAGCTGTCTCCCCCAACGTATGCCCCTTCCCCAGGAGCGGCCAATGGCGGATTAATGCAGGGGTACAAAGACTTGGCTTCTTTGTCTTGATGCAGGACAAAGTTTGAAAGGCCTCTCAGCTCCAGAAATGTTCATAGGTTCAGCTGAGGCCTCTGTCACAAGTCTCTGCAATTTGACTTCTCCTTCTGCCCAGCCCCACTTCCCTTACTCCCAAGAGTGCTTCCTGTGAACTTCCTGCGTGCAAATCTCCATTTCAAACTCTGTTTTCCAAGGAAACTGACCTAAGACAGTACCTGTCCCAAAGAAGCAGAGTGTGTCATTGAGGAGAATTGTATTCAGCTGATTTTCATACCCCTTCTGTTAATTGTGTAGTCAACCCTGCTGCTCAGAAAACCAAGTGTTAAAAGAATTAGTATCACAGAATTGTTTTCTAGTTCTTGCAATATGGATGGACACTTTTTAAAGATCTTGACATCATCCTATGGAAATTGCATCTGAAATATGCAAGTAAATGTAGTGGAGAAATTACCTTTTTGAGCTATTTTGTAACATCTCCAACTATCTTGGGTTTTCTTTGTGAGTGGCTTAGATTGTGTTTGATGTTTTGTTTTCATCTGTATTTGTAAATACCAGAAATTTTATGCTTTTAAACATGTAAAAGTTCAGTAGGTACATTCAAAAGCTGAATTATCAGGCTCTATGATAGGTATTGGGAAACATAAAATATTGCCTCCTTTGTATTTGAAATTGTAATTAAATAACCTCAGTTTTCCTCAAAGTATCTTGCAGATACTTAATGATTGTACGAATGAATGAATGAAACTTTTGCCTGAGAAGCAAACTATTAGGCTAATGCAAAAGGACTACATTGTTTGTCTTCTGTTCTTCACTCTTCATCTTACCCCATCAAGACTGCTGAATCTGGTGTTTTATTTGTATTATTGGATTTTCATGTCTAATTCCTACTTTTAATTGATTGTTTTATTTATTTTTTAATATTTATTATATTATTTTTTATTTTTTTATTTCAGGACAGTAGGGGGGTACAAACATTTTGGTTACATGTTATGACTTTGCCCCACTCTTACTCAACATATGCGTGGTTTAAATAATCAATGAAGTGAAGGATGGTGATAATTGGAATAGGAATACCCTATATCCTCCAGCTTCAATCTCTCCTTCTACTCACCAGTTTTCCTAAAACAAACTTCAGGAGTGAAAATATTTTCTAATTAGACATACCCCATTCTTGATATTCCTACTCCTTGATTTCCTTTGCTATCTCTTTATAAACAGTTATCTAGGTTCTTTTGTAATCTGGTTATCTCCATATAAACTTGGCTGTCTCCATATAAGCAGCTAACTAGGTTCTTGAATTCATCTACCCATCCATCCATGTATCTACCCATCCATTTATTCAGAAATACTTATAGAGTACCTACTATGTGCAGGCTCTGAGAATAACTGGTAAGCTACATAGCTTTCACGAAGCTTGCAGTTTAGTGGGAAATATCATCTGGTCAAAAATCAATGATTGTATATCACATAGTGTGAAATGTAGAAGGACACAGAGCAATGGGAATAAAAGAGATCAGCCAATTCAGACCTGTGGTGTCAGGGAAGCCTTCCTGGAGGAAGTGACATTAAACTGAGCCCAGAAGATATAGGAGTTGTTAGCCTGGCAAAGAGCATGAGGAAGAAAATTCTAGGCACGGGGTCTTATAATGTCCAGAGTCCCTAAGTAATCAGACTAGAGTTTTTTAAAAAATCAGCCAGAAGAGAGGAATGCTAAAAGGTTATGTGGGGGCAAAGCAGGAGACCAGAAGAGTATGGAAGCTGATTCATAAATTATTTTCAAAAAGACAGAGGGTGATGAGGAGGTGGTAGAGATGAGAAAAAGTTTTAAAACCAAAAAGAGATAGGAGGTAAAATAAAAGTATGTAAAGACCTTTTTTTTCTATTTAACCAAGTACAAGGTATGTTTTTTCCATTTCATCAATTCTATGTTTTTGCTTTACAGGAGTGTTTTTCTCATATAAGTCTTGGAAATTTTTTGGTGTGGTTTACCCCCAAGTAGCTTATTTTTTTTTGTTGCTAGTAAGAGTGATATAAATGTCACTGAGTTTTACGTGTTAATTTTACATTTGTGTACCTTGCCAAACTCTTATTATTTTAGTTTCATCACTGATTTTCTATGGTTTTCTAGGTACACTATTATGTGGCCCGCAAATGGAATTATTAAAATTGTCAAAGAGAACTTGATTGTTTTGATATAGAAAGTGAAATAATAGAGTAATACTTAGAAATCGCATGCCTAGGCTAGGCGTGGTGGCTCATGCCTGTAATCCTAGCATTCTGGGAGGCCGAGGTGGGCGGATTGCTCAAGGTCAGGAGTTCGAAACCAGCCTGAACAAGAGCGAGACCCCATCTCTACTATAAATAGAAAGAAATTACTTGGCCAACTAACATATATAGAAAAAATTAGCTGGGCATGGTGGCACATGCCTGTAGTCCTGGCAACTCAGGAGGCTGAGGCAGTAGTATTGCTTGAGCCCAGGAGTTTGAGGTTGCTGTGAGCTAGGCTGACGCCACGGCACTCACTCTAGCATGGGCAACAAAGCAAGACTCTGTCTCAAAAAAAAAAAAAAATTGAACATATATGTGACTTTCTAGGAGAAAAATAATTTGATCATAAAATCTTCTCTAAAGCATCTGGGGCAAGGGTCATGGATTCAAATGGTTCCAAGGATCATGCGAGTGATAATACCTAAAGAAAGCAGGTCAGGTATATGGTGAAAGTACACGTCTTCATGTTAAATGTAAATAAATATGCTTCATTTCTTTAAAAAATTTAAAGAGGTTTATTCTGAGCTAAATATGTGTGACCATGGAGAGCTACACCCAAGGAGCCTTGAACAAGTGGTCTCCCTGTGGTTGGGTTGCAGTTTGGTTTTATACATTTTATTTATTTATTTAAATTTATTTTTTTTTATTTTAGCGTATTATGGGGGTACAAGTGTTAAGGTTACATATATTGCCCATGCCCCCCCTCCCCGCTGGTTTTACACATTTTAGGGAGACAGAAATTACATGTAAAAACTAGACTTCATTTTTATAAAAAGTTATACTTGAAACACACAGCCTTCTCAGTCTAGCTCTCATTATCCCAGTTTTGTTAAAGATATATCAAATAAGATTGATTTAGCTGCTCTTATTATTTTTTTTTTTTTTTGAGACAGAGTCTTGCTTTGTTGCCCAGGCTACAGTGAGTGCCGTGGTGTCAGCCTAGCTCTCAACAACCTCAAACTCCTGGGCTCAAGCAATCCTACTGCCTCAGCCTCCTGAGTTGCCAGGACTACAGGCATGCACCACCATGCCCAGCTAATTTTTTCTATATATATTAGTTGGCCAATTAATTTCTTTCTATTTATAGTAGAGACGGGGTCTCGCTCTTGCTCAGGCTGGTTTCAAACTCCTGAGCTCAAGCAATCTGCCCACCTCGGCCTCCCAGAGTGCTAGGATTACAGGCATGAGCCACTGCGCCCGAGTTTAGCTGCTTGTAACAGAAAGTCCAAATACATAGCTTAAACAAGATAAAGATCAATTTTTCTCTCAAGTAAAAGTAGTTTACTGAAGACAGTCCAGAGCTGATATGTTAGCTCTGTGGTTATCAGAGATTTAGGTTTGTTCTACCTTTTTCTTCAACATGTTGAGCCTTAGACTTCCATTGTCATGTCAGTTTAGGATCCAAAGTTAGCTGCCAAAGCTCTTCTCATCATGTCTGCTCTTTGAATAGGAAGAAAAAGGAAGAATGGAAGGGCAAAAAAGGGATTTCCTTATAGTTGAGTCAGCCATCGTTAAGGAATATTCCTGGAATTCCTGCCCATAAGCTTCCACATATATTTCACTGGTCACTACCATCTGAAAGGGAGGAGAAGAAATATAATTTTAAATTGGGTCTGTGCCACCCTTGATAATATAGATGTCAGTTACTAACAACAATAGAGAAGAATGCAGGAGTAGGCAACTAGAAGGCTCTGCCTCATACAAGTTGAAAGAAGTCCCTACTTCAAAAAATATATATGGAGCAAAAATGATAAATGGCAACTGACCTTTGGGCTTTGTGTGGTGAGATAGCAGGAAGTGGAGGGAACTGTAATGAGCAGGAAAGCTCCTGTCTCGTCTAATAGGCTCAGCCTTATCCTGCCCCAGCCATGTGGGAATGGATGTTCCAATTTTCCAAGACAATTGGCAATCTAGATTTTTTTTTTTTTTTTTGAGGCACAGTCTCACTCTGTTGCCCCAGCTAGAGTGCTGTGGCGTCAGCCTAGCTCACAGCAACGTCAAACTCTTGGGCTCAAGCAATCCTGCCTCAGCCTCCCGAGTAGCTGGGACTACAGGTGTGTGCCACCATGCCCGGCTAATTTTTTTCTATACATTTTTAGTTGGCCAATTAATTTCTTTCTATTTTTAGTAGAGACGGGGGTCTCACTTTTGCTCAGGCTGGTTTCGAACTCTTGACCTTGAGTGATCCACCTGCCTTGGCCTCCCAGAGTGCTAGGATTACAGGCATGAGCCACTTGGCCCGGCCACAATCCAGATTTTTATGTGAACTCTTCTTATTTTAAAATCAACACCCACATTTTTCAACATTCTGTGTCTAAATATTGCAATCTGTACCTAACTTCCAGTTTGTAAACTTTCATCAAGGAGAGCCAGTTTTGCTTAGGGCAACATTTTAGGACATGTTATGCCACACCATGAGAAATGGACTCTATTGCTTTGCAATCCAGGACAAGGAAGGGGGAGCTTGAAATGAGGGTGCAGGTGACCAGACTCTCAGACTAGGGCAAATACTATTACCCTGTGGGCAGACAGACATCAGCCACCTATTCTCTTCTACCTTTTGCTAGTCAGAGGGGCTGGCTCTGAAGCTGGGTTGGGTAGTAGTTTTAAAGGCACAGTTCTGGATAATTAACCTCTCCCTGCCCTACATAAATGCCCTCCACAAATCTGATCAAAACTCCTTTACACGTTGGTCCATCCTATGCAGTTTTCCCTTTTGACCAGCAGATGGCAGCAAGTATTGGCCGAACTAGGGAACCAATTTACACCTTGGCAGTTGTTTTTTTCATACGTTTTCTTTGACTTGTGCCAACAAAAACAATAAAAGTTATTTACATTTGCCTCTCTAATTACTTCTTACTCTGAGACTTGAGAAGACTAATTCATTTTAGGCCTGGTTTATCTTTTTTGAAAGGGTGTCATAAAAGATGTCATGAAAGTCTGACTATATGAAATAGAGGAGCAAAAGTCGTAATTTATTCCATAATAATATGACATAAAATTTAATATATTACCAAACAAGAACTATCTATTTAATCTTGACTTTGAGGGATGCTCTTAATAAAAGACTACAAATATTTGTTATGTCTCTAAGTAAAGACACAATGACTTCAGGACATGAACAAAATGGAAAACATTTATGTTATTATTTTGTGAATAATTTCCATATTTGTTCAAGTCCATCCCTTTTAAAATGTAGTGCATTCTTTAAAACACCTGGAGACGCAAATAATAAAACATATGTAGGGAAAAGTTACTAGAAAAATCTCCTACATGTCATTAAATCAAGCTCTTGTTATACTACTATCTTTGGGAAAGTAGCAACATAAGTATGTTTGAGAGTTTTTGTTATGTCAACAGTGATTATAGAATAAATAAATAAACGTCTTTAAGGAGTAACGGAAACTGGACCCAATAAAGTAAATCAGGCATTATTAGAGAGCATTATGTCTACAGAAAACAATTATTTCTGTACTTCATGCTTCAAAGATTTGTACAATACAAACTAAAACTTGATAACCTATGAAGCAAGCAAAATGACAAATGAATAATCAGGCTATGCAACAGGTGACAAGGAGAGCCAATGTGAGAAGTAGGAACGGCCAGTGCCTGCAGATGTCAACAGACTTTATATGTAAGTTGTTTGAGTTTACCAAGAGACACAAAGAAACCTAAAAATGATTGTGAGCTGCAGGTACCTGGAAAGGTAAAGGAAACAGACTGAGAAAGAAGCTGTAATACTTCTGAAAGGATCATGATCTTTGTACGGTAAAAAAGTAATAATAATAAGAAAAGGCAAATTTGTTATAGATTTCATCTTACAATTACAGAATCACAGAGGTTGAAGGAGTGTGGACATGATTTTAGTATAGCCCTCAGCCTTCCAAAATTCTATGAAAATCCTTCCTTTGTATCTTTGGACATGTTTATCTAGCCTCTGCTTAACTGATTCCACTGAGTCACGGCTTTTGATATTTTGTTGCAAAAGGTATTTTTTAATTAAAAAATGTTTCGATACAGGCCGGGCGCGGTGGCTCATGCCTGTAATCCTAGCACTCCGGGAGGCCGAGGCGGGCGGATTGCTCCAGGTCAGGAGTTCGAAACCAGCCTGAGCAAGAGCAAGACCCCCTCTCTACTATAAATAGAAAGAAATTAATTGGCCAACTAACATATATAGAAAAAATTAGCTGGGCATGGTGGCGCATGCCTGTAGTCCCAGCTACTTGGGAGGCTGAGGCAGAAGGATCGCTTGAGTCCAGGAGTTTGAGGTTGCTGTGAGCTAGGCTGACGCCACGACACTCACTCTAGCCTGGGCAACAAAGTGAGACCCTGTCTCAAAAAAAAAAAAAATGTTTCAATACATATTTGTAGTTATTTATGGAGCACGTGTGAAATTTTGTTACATGTGTAGAATGCATAGTGATCAAGTCGGAGTATTTAGGGTATCCATCACCCAAGTATTTCTCATTTCTGTGTGTTGAGTACATTTTAGGTCTTCTTTTCTGGCTATTTTGAAAAGGTTTTGTTTTTGAACAGCTCTCCTCATAAATTTCTTCTTTACAGAGATCTGAAACTCCTCTCTCAGTAACATCTGCTCATTGGTCTTCCCTGGAGAAATAGTTCTAAACATTTTTATTTTGGACTCCAACAGCTTTATGAGACTTGTGAATGTTATGGACCCTGGCCCTAGACAAATGCATTCCCTAAGCTCATTGGTGGAGTTCAGGTGAAGCATCCGTACTTTATTTATTTTGAGACATAGTCTCACTTTGTTGCTCAGGCTAGAGTGAGTGCCGTGGCATCAGCCTAGCTCACAGCAGCCTCAATCTCCTGGGCTCAAGTGATCCTCCTGCCTCAGCCTCCCAAGTAGCTGGGACTATAGGCATGAGCCACCATGCCCGGCTAATTTTTTGTATGTATATATTTTAGTTAGTCAATTAGTTTCTTTATATTTTTAGTAGAGGCGGGGTCTCACTCTTGCTCAGGCTGGTTTCAAACTCCTGACCTTGAGCAATCCACCCGCCTTGGCCTCCCAGAGTGCTAGGATTACAGGCGTGAGCCACCGCGCCTGGCCGAAGCATCCCTACTTTAGCAAAAGTAAATGAACCCCTTTCTTCATGACAGTTCTTCAAATATTTTTTTGTATTATTTTTTTAATTTTAATTAAAAAAATTTTTTTATTATAATATTTTAACTCCTGGACAAGGTTCTGGGGCCCTAAGAGAGGGGGCCTCAGAAGTCGCCCTCAAATATTTTAAAACAGCATTATGTTCTTTAAAAAACCTCACCAGTTTCTTCAATTTCTTCCTTCTGTCCTTCCTTCTGTCCTTCCTTCTCTCCCTCCCTCCCTCCCTCCCTCCCTCCCTCCCTCCCTCCCTCTCTTCCTTCCTTCCTTCCTTCCTTCCTTCCTTCCTTCCTTCCTTCCTTCCTTCCTTCCTTCCTTCCTTCCTTCCATCCCTCCTTCCTTCCACCACTTTAAAAAAACAAGTATATACCAAGCACCCTTTCCATGTCAGACACTGTGTTAGACACTGCGTACACAAAGATGGATGAGACACCATTCCTGTCCTTGGGGAGTTCACAGCTTATTTGGGGAGATTCTGTAAACAGATGTTAGGTCAGGGAAGGGACATTCGAATTGAACATGGGTCTTAGGCTTAGATTTAGTCTGGGTTCAAATCCCAGCTTTGTCACTTATGAGGCACCTTTGGAAAGATACTTAACCTCTTGGGGCCTCGTTTTGCTCATGTGTAAAATAGGCATCCATATTCTATTGCTGTTATTACTGTCATTTGTCAAATAAGGAATCTAGACTTTACTATTTAGGCTTCTGTAAGCCACGAGTCCTTTAACAAGGGGAGTGGCAGATATGATTTGATTTTCTTTTTACCAATTTTATTTTAAGGCAAATCACCCTCCGTTGGAAGATGGTGAATAAACGGGACCAGGGAGAGATGGAAAGGAGGGAGACTAGAGAGGAGACTTGCAATTGTGGAGGTGAGAATGGTGAGGACTTGGACTAAGGCAAGAGTAACAGGGGTGGAGAGTGTCAAGAGGTACTTCTGAGGTATAAATTATAGGACTTGGTGGCCAGTTGACAGGGAGAAGACAAAGTTAAGTAGGTCTCACAAGTATCTGCTTTGGAAAACTGGTTGCATAGTGAGTTCATTAATTTAGTTGTAATTGCAGTAGGAAAAGCATCAGAAGATAAGTCAGCATGTTAAGTGTAAGGTGACTTTCGGATCCCTTAAGCCTTGAAAATGTGAGTCTGGAATTTGGGACAAATGAGTCTCCCCTGGAAAAAACAGCTTTGAAGTTTCTTTTTGTCTTGGTGGTCAACACCACGAGAATGGATGAGATCAGCCAGGAGGGCAAGTAGAGTGTGAAGAAAATGGAAGAAAACCAAGGAAAAAGTCAAGGCAAACATGAGCATTTGATGAAAGGAGGAGCAAGAGGAGGAGGAGGAGGGCCAGCCAATGAAGGCAGCAGACAGTAGAAACTTAGAAAAGTAGGAGAACTCAAAAAGCTATCACCATCTTAAAACAAAAACCTGAATGTCCAATAAGTATCAGTCGCTCTGCTAAGTGTTAATCTTAATTTTCCCCCATATAAATAGCCCATTGCACAGTGCCCTCCCTCCCCATTGTTCTGTGGCCACCCCTCCAATAAGCCAAGGCCCCACCTATGCTTGAATATGTTTCTGTGCTTCCATTATGTGCTGTCAGTCTAGCTGTCTAGCTCTGTACCAATCCCACATTGTTTTTTGTTTTGTTTTTTTTTTTTTTGAGGCAGAGTCTCACTCTGTTGCCTGGGCTAGAGTGCTGTGGCGTCAGTCTAGCTCACAACAACCTCAAACTCCTGGGCTCAAGCGATCCTCCTGCCTTAGCCTCCTGAGTAGCTGGGACTACAGGCATGTGCCACCCATGCCCGGCTAATTTTTTCTATGTATTTTTACTTGGCCAATTAATTTCTTTCTATTTTTAGTAGAGATGGGGTCTCACTCTCGCTCAGGTTGGTCTCAAACTCCTGACCTTAAGTGTTCTACTCGCCTAGACCTCCCAGAGTGCTAGGATTACAGGCGTGAGCCACCGTGCCGGCCTATCCCCTTGTTTTAATTCTCAGTTATAAAACCTTACAAACATCCTCCCTCCCTCCACTCTAAGATAGATATAAATTGTTGCCATATTTCAGATGAACAAAGTTGTAGTCACATTTTTAGTAATATAGGGACATGCTGAATTACATACACTGATGATATAGAAACTCTTTCTCTGATGCCACCTTTAAAATGAAATTAAAGAAAGAGTTAACACACCATATGGTGCACTCTTTCTCTTTCTTCTTTTGATCCACATAAATCACATTTCCTTAGACAGTGATTCTCCAACCCGGCTGGGTATCAAAATCACCTGGGGAGCTTTTAAAAAATGTAAATTCTTACATCCCAGATGTACTGAACCAGGTAGGATGGGATATTTGGGGCTAAGGAATAGGTGTGTGCAATAAAATATACCTTAGGTGATTGTGTTGCGTTCAGTTCATAGACTGGCATTTGGGAATCCCTGCATTTAGAAGTTCTCAGAACGTTGATTAAAGATGTATCTGTCATTTTAGAGGGTTATTTTGCAATCTACTTTCAGAAATTAAGCATTTTATTAATCTTACTGGTTTTTCTTATTATTGTAAAACAATAAATACTATTACAGAAAATCACAAACATTATAGAAATAAACAGAATATAATATAACCCCATGATTTTTCCTTCAATAGATAAAGATTGTTAATGATTTGGTCACTACTCTATACTTTTTTCCTATGCATTTACTAGGTTATTTCTTCTTCTAAAATTGGATTATTCTATACTTTGAGAATCTGGACTTTGGGAGTCTAGATAAGACTTGGCCTTGGGGGCCTAATAAGTCCCAGGCACTCTGCTAAAAACCTGGACTTGGAAGCCGGGCATATCCGGGTTCAGGATCCAGTTCTGGCCCTCACTAGAATCCTTGGGAATTTATTTAACCTCCCTAAGTCTCAGATTACCTTATCTACAGATAAAAATATTACCTACCTGATAAAATTCTTGTGAGAATTAAATAAGATAATACACATAAAGGGCTTATCATGACATGAAAAATAAGTTCTCAGTAAATGTTAACTTAAAAAATTATTAATAAACTTTATATTTTAGAGAAGTTTTAGGTTCATTGTAAAATTGAGTGGAAAGTACAGAGAGTTCCAGGCCCGGTGCGGTGCCTCATGCCTGTAATCCTGACACTCTGGGAGGCTGCGGTGGGAGGATCACTTGAGGTTAGGAGTTTGAGACCAGCCTGAGCAAGAGTGAGACCCCATCTCTACAAAAAATAGAAAAATTAGCTGGGTGTCGTGGCATGGGCCTGTAGTCCCAGCTACTTGAGAGGCTGAGGCAGGAAGATCACTTGAGCCGGGAGTTTGAGGCTGCAGTGAACTACAGTGACACCACTGCACTCTCCCCAGGGCGACAGAGTGATGAGACTGTCTCAAAAAATAAAATTAAAAAAAAAAAAAAAAAAAAGTGCAGATTCTAGAACCTTAAGAGGCCGAAGAAAATAAAAAAAATAATAATAAAAAAAAAAGTGCAGAGAGTTTCTGTATACTCCCTGCCCTTTCCCCAACTTCCCCCACTATCATCCCCTACTAGAGTGGTACATTTGTTATAGTCAACATTAGGGTTACTCTTGGTGTTGTACATTCTGTGACAGGTATCCGCCATTGTAGTATCATACTGGATAGTGGTACTGCCCCCCAAATCCTCTGTGCATTGCCTACTCACCTCTCCCCAACCCCTGATTTTTTTTTTTTTTTTTACTATCTTCATAGCTTTGCCTTTTCCAGAATGCCATGTAGTTGGACTCATACAATATTAACTTTTTATTATGGTCATGATTATTACCACTACTACTGCAACACTACAACAGGCATTTTCATTTAATATTTATTGGACATTGTATTAATATTATACTTTCTCAATTTTTTCTAACACTGTATAGTATTTCACTGTATGGATGTACAATCGTTTATTTAATCAATGTCCCATGCATATTTAGGTCGTTTTCAATTTTTCTTAATCATAAACTACTCTGCAGGGCATAACCTTGTGCATATATCTTTTCATATTTGTGTAAGTGTCTCTTCTACAAGCGGAATTGTTGAGTCAATGAGTATGAATATTTTAATAAAGTTTTACCCATTAGTTCAACACAGAGTTTATTTATTTATATTTCCACTGGATGCTCTAGTTTTTTTATTTTATTTCCCATACACTCTTGGTCTATTTTCTTTTATAAGGATTCTTTCCTCTCTTACTTTATTCCTTTCATTCCTTTTTCCTTTCCTCTATTCACCTTCTAGTTTTCTCTCTCTTCTTGGTTTATCAGCTGAATGATACCTAATGAGTCAATGCCATTTTCCCTTAATATTAGATGGTCTCTGTGTCCCTTTAATTAATCTTCTCTTTATTTTACTTGCCTTATCTAAACAGAAGATCCCAAATGATTTTCTCCTTCATTTCCTAAGTCAGTATTTTCTCTTTTCTTGACCTTCCACATTTTATAAAAGAGAGAAAGATGACTGGTATTGTAGTGGCTTCCTCACCACCTGTTTGAAGCTTAAGAGAGCTGGCTTATTTCAGACTGTATTTCTTTTCTTCCCAAACCAGGTTATCTTCCGCAGCGTGTAATTGTTTCTTTGGCTTTCCAAATACTACCCTATTGCTGATAGAAAATGTCACAGCTTGTGCGAGTGCCAGTTGCAGCCAATTATACACTAAATGATCTGCATTGGCATGAACGGGCTTGGCAGAGGCGCTATGCTTTGGTGAGATGAAATTTTGCTTCAGTCAATTGTGCTTGCGTGGGATTTGACCTCAGGATGAAATCATACTGTTGTTGTCTGCACTGAAACAGCGGCAGCAATCACACTATTAAACAACCAGGATAGCACGAATATCTAAATGATATTTTTAGACATGCGACTATTATAGCATATACATTAATAATAACACAATGGCCATAAACAGGGCTTCATTCTTTTTTTTTTTTTTTTTGAGATAGAGTCTCGCTTTGTTGCCCAGGCTAGAGTGAGTGCCGTGGCGTCAGCCTAGCTCACAGCAACCTCAAACTCCTGGGTTCAAGCAATCCTGCTGCCTCAGCCTTCCGAATAGCTGAGACTACAGGCATGCACCACCATGCCTGGCTAATTTGTTCTATATATATATAGAACAAATATGTTGGCCAATTAATTTCTTTCTATTTATAGTAGAGACGGTGTCTCATTCTTGCTCAGGCTGGTTTTGAACTCCTGACCTCCAGCAATCCATCTGCCTCGGCCTCGCTTCATTCTTTTTATTCCAAATTCACTATATTCTAGTTTTACTAAAGGCGATATCTTTTCCTTATCTCCCACAGAAATAATGCATAGAAATATCCCCTAAAAAATCATGTAACATATTGGTTTAAATTTTGTGTTAAACAAATGAAAAATATTCGGTGTTTATTTTGAAAGTAATTTGTACCTTCCAGGTACATTTTCACATTTTCCAAGTTGAATTAAGTTAGTTCACACCTTAGGCTTACAATGCTTTCAAGAGCCTAAATCATTAAAATAATAGCTAACTGAATAAATAAATAAATAAATAATATTTTTAGTGGCTTTTATCATATAAATTTAAATATGTGAGGTTTACCAAAAGTATTATTACCATTACATTTAATCTTAAAGTGATAAATTTATAGTTAAAATCAAAACTACATATATTACTATAATATGCAGCCATTGAAGTCTGATGAGAAATACTGTGTAGAGATAAGGAAAAATATTTATATCCATGTAAAGTGGATAATACATATATTAAAATATGATTGCAGGTCTACATATAGAATTCAATGAAAATAGCTATCTTTTATTTTGTGGATTAAGTTTTCTTTATCCTGCTATTATATTGCCTTTTCAATAAAAAGATTCCTGTGTACTAAGTCCAAACAATGGCTAATGCCCAATGTTTTATTCAATTATTCAACAGTTATGTCTTTTAAGAGCCTATCAGTAAGTCACTTGACTAATGTTTATGTGATATTATGCAATTCATCTTCAGAATAGATTTATTCCCTGTAGTCCTTTAACAACCTGAAAACTTGGTCCTGAATAGGTGTGGACAGACACAAGGGTGATATTCGAATTATGAAAATGTCAGTCAGTCAGAACAGACACTCCAGCAAGCACAACAGGCACAGCCATGCTAGCAGAGACTGAGTATCTATTCTGGATAGAAGTGGAAGGGTGCTTCTAGAAACAGGCCAGATGGAGCCCTCATTTAGGACATTAGCATAGTTTGATGAGTAACACATTTGGTGTACAAAGACAAGGCATGGGTCCTAGTTCCAACTTGCCAATTTCCCTTTGAGTCTTATTTTCTATATCCATAAAATAAACTATTGAAAGAATGAGATAATAAATTTGGGAAAACCCTGTAAATTTTATATAAGAAGAACCCATGAGATCTTAGCAGTTATTAATGAAATATTAATGTATTTTATTTATTTACTTGTATATTGTAGATACAATTGACCATCTTGTTCTCAATAATCTCTCTTAATGAGTCCCGCCATTGGACTTTGACTAAATAATGCAGAGTTCAGATGATGTACACTGATTCAATCCAAAATCTGTCCCTGTGAATTATGAATAATGATTGAAAGTGCCAAATGTATAGGAAGTAATCATCTGATTATAAAAGCCCTATTTGTGTTCAGTGAAAAGAGAGGTATATGTCACATGTGGACACAGGGCTCAGAGTTCAGACACATTTCCTATGATAAACTCTTCCAGGGTTGATTGTAATTTGCTGAACATTTATAATACAAACAATGCCGATAATTTATGAGTCCTGTGGAGTTTTGATATATTTTTTTCTCATTTCCAATTCATTGTCTTTCTTCAATGTTCCCTGCCCTACATAATGGAGTTTCAGTTGGTCTCCTAGCCCATTTGACCTCACCTATGACATTTCACTGGCAGGTCAACTATAGATTCTGTTTTTTTTATAAACAAATAAAGAATTTTTATACTTCTAAAACTTTTAAACATTCAATTGATTTTGCAAATGCTTCAAAAGTTATGTTGTTAACTAGGTAAAGGGTCAGAAGTTCAGGCAAAGTCTTTATTAGGGCTTTTTGTACTATATCAAGCTCTATATGTTGTAAAAGTCCTGAGCTTAATTTTGGAAAATTTACTCAAACAAATGGTCTCTATATACACCACTTATCATTGTCAATATTTAAAAAATACAACTTGATACTCATCTGTGGCTGGAGCGATAAAATTTTATATGTATTTCTAGTAATAGATACTGGAGATAGAAATAGTAGTTGTAGTAATAAGGACAATTTTGAATACCCTATAGAAACTGAGGACCAAGACAGTATTTATTTGTCCCAAATGGTTACATCAAATCTTACCCTAAACATTTTATCAAAAACCCCCAATGTTTTAAAAAAAAAAATCCACCATTTAGGAATTATTTATGCCAATTACAAGGCTTATTTATTACTTAGTTCAAATACATGTTTTATAGTTTTAGGGACTCTTCTCAGAAGAGTTTATTTCATTTTTCTAGCATTGAAACAATATGACATTACAAATACACTCCCACTACTGCTATGCCACCCATTTTTAGACAAGTAAAAGTATAGCTTATGTTTTCCTGTATTATTTTGTTGTTGCTGCTGTGGTTTTTAGAGACACAGCTCTCTAAAAGAGTTGTTGCTGTGTTGCCCAGGCTGGAGTGCAGTGATGTGATTATAGCTCACTGGAGACTTGAACTCCTGGGCTCAGTGGATCCTCCTGCCTCAGCCTCTCTAGTAGCTAGGACTACAAGTGTGTGCCACCACACCCAGCTAATTTTTTTTTTTCATTTTTTTGTAGATACAGGGTCTCACTATGTTACGCAGGCTGGTCTCAAGCTCCTTAAGTCTTAAGTGTCTAAAGTGATCCTCACACCTCAGCCTCCCAAAGTACTGGGATTACTGGCATTCGTCACCACATCTGGCCTCATGTGTTCTTTAAAAGTACCAGCTCATCTTTATACACACACACACCATAATCATACAATATTAATATAATTATTTTTAAATTATTCCTTTTTAAAGAAATGGCTGGAATGCCTGCATGAACAAAATGGGTGATTCTCTACCCTTTCCACCTTTTCTCTTCAGAGGCTTATCTCTGGTAGGGAATATATCAGCATTGCCTATATAAATTTAAAGCACACATAAACATACATATACAATGCAAATCATATCAATATCTTCCTCTTGGTTTTTAAGGATATTTTCATCTTCTGGGCTTGAAGTAATTGATATTTTCTTCAAACACCGTCTATGCTCTCTGCCATTCCCATAACAGGAACCACTATACTTCTCACTGCTTTCTCACATATACTCTTAGTTGCAGCTAAAATAATTTCCTTAATGTTAAACAAACAACCTCCCCAACACAAAAAACTAATTGTTTCATCTTCTTCATTTTCGCTCAGCATGCTTACCAGCTGCAAGTCACATGATATTGGGCAAACCAGCCTCTCAGGACATCAGCTTCTTTTCTGTAAAACAATTGGGTGCTGCTGAAAGACCTCATCTGACTGTGAAATGCTATGTTTTACCCCATATGGTCCCTTACTTAACCTTGGGAACCTGTCCCAGAGCACCAAGTAAAATGGGGTTACTGCACCCTCAGATTTTCATGGCCTCCATTTGTACTTTTTATCTTAAACCGATTTGCATTCCGTTTTCCAACGTCTTACTGTTATTAATACTTTCTTTTGCCTTCTAACAGTTGGATTTGTTTTATTTATGGCTTTGCCTCATCTCTCAAATCAGAAATGTTGATCTTCTCCTCTAGCTCCAGCTCTGATTTCCCTCGAAGTGATCATTCACCCTTCTATTACTTTGCTGTGGCCTCTATGAGTAAGAGCTTCGTCCTGGCCATTGAGTCTGTCTTAGATTTTGCACCTTTGGCAGAATTACTTGGGGCTGGTGCCCTTCTCAGGTTCCTCCTGCCATGATTGGGACCTTGGCATCACGACTCAATGATTCTATGTTTCTATTGTGCTATGGTTGGAATATGGTTTGTCCCACCAAAACTCACGTTGAGGCTTGGTCCCCAATGTGACAGTGTTGGGAAGGGTATTTTAAAGAGGTTATTAGGTCATTAAAATGGATTAATGTCTTTCTTCCAAAACTAGGTTAGCTTTTGTAGGAATGGATTAGGTCCTGCGGGAGCAGGTGGTTATAAAGCAAGGTTACCTCTTATATTTTGCCCTTTTTGCACATGCCTGGTTCCCTTTCCAATTCTCTGCCATGTTTTGACACAGCATATGGCCCTCACCTGATGAAGCTGCCCAATCTTGAACTTCCCAGACTATAGAACCATGAGCTAAATAAACCCCTTTTCTTTATAAATTACCTAGTCTCAGGTATTCTGTTATAGCAACAGAAGATGGACTAAGACATCTTGCCTATATATTTTTCTGCTTCTTACTTAAAGAAGGGCTTCTTATATAAGTGCTGTCCATCTTTCAAGGCTTAGCTCAAGTCCTAATGATTCTTATGAAAATTCCCTATCCTTATTATATCAGCTGTCATTGAAATTTCTTATTATATTTTGGACTCTTATAGTAACCACCTTCATTTGGCACTAAATTATAGAATAAAATATTTTGAGTAAACTTAATGGTCATTTATTAAAATTATACCATGCAAGATTCCATTCTCTCATTCCTCACCAAGCCTCAGTTGGGATATTCTGCTAGTTAGGAAAATAGCCATTCCTTTTGTGGAATAACCTACATATCTCAGACATTCTTTTCTTCTTTGGACATGTTGACTCTGGGATATTACCAATGAGTGTGTATCAACACATTCTGAGAGAAGGTAAAACAGGTTCCCAGGAGATGAATATCTCAATGTTCAGGACACACTACCTTGTCAGCTTTAAAGGACATGGCATAGAGGGTTCAGAGTAAGGGAAGGGGGAAGTATTTTAATGAATAGATGCCAGGAGTCCTTGGTCTGAGGTCAACCCGTAGAGGAGAGTAGAAATGAAAATGCCTGATATCTTATTTTTCAGAAAGTGAAACATACATGGACAGATCTCTTTTTTCCTATTAAACATTTGGTGGTGATGATAACAACAGTAACGATGATGATGATGATAATGGTAATGATGCTGTTATATAAATGGATTAAAGATGGCTCTGTATCTTGACCCCTATGTTGTTTACTTCTTCACAGCAGGGTTGGAATGTTAGCTCAAAGGCCATTGATGCCAAACCCAAATTTTTACACATCCAATTGCTTGAAACATAGGCCAAATAAGCATATTTTTAGTCATTCAGGGTCTGTTTGCTTTGCATACCCCCATGAAACTGCATTCAACACCTGCTAGCTGTACAGAAGATAAATCCCATAGCTGTAAGTGACCCCAAACCGCTACTGTCCTTCAGAGGCTTTTGGCCCAGAGACTCCCCACCTTGCTGCTGAGCAGCATTGACTGGACACATGAGCCTTTCCCCAATTCCTCTCTCCCCTGAGAGTTCTCTCACCCTCTTGCCCTTCTGGGTGGTAGCCCTGTGCCAGTGTCTCTGGAAGATCAACTGGTATGGGGGACTCCCTCCCTCACACAATAAAGCTTGTTGTGCAATACTATGGTCTCATGGTCCTGTGTTTTCCTTAATCAGCCCTGAAATCCTCAAACTCACTATAGCTGTATATGCTAAAAGTTCAAGTAGTACCAAATTTAGTTTCTTTCCACTTCAGACCCCCAGCTACACTCTCTGAAGATAAATACCATCAACTGTTTGAGTATGTATCCAAAAATATCTCATGTACATATAGGCATATTCATGTTGTATTAGTTTGCAATGGCTGCAATAACAAAATACCATAAACTGGGTGGTTTTAAACAGAAATTTATTTTCTTACAATTCTAGAGGCTACAATTTCAAGATCAAGATTTGGTAGGTTTAGTTTCTCTTGAGTCTTCTCTCTGTGGCTCGCTAATGGCCACTTTCTTGCTGTATCCTCACAAGGCCTTTTCTGTGTACATGTGCATCCCTGCTGTCTCTCTCTATGTCCCAATCTCTTCTTATAAGGGCACCAGTTAGATTAGATAGGTCTGCCTCAAATGCCTCAGTGTAACTTAATCACCTCTTCAAAGGCTCTATCTTCAGATACAATCCATTCTGAAGTACTGGGGGTTAGGGCTTCAACATACAGTTTTGAGTGACACAACTTTCCTTTAGAAAAATGCTAATGTATCTTAATAAGAACTCTGTTCATTGATTTTTTTGTTTGTTTGTTTGATTGTTTGTTTGTTTGTTTTTGAGACTGAGTCTCACTCTGTTGCCTGAGCTAGAGTGCTATGGTGTTAGCCTAGCTCACAGCAACCTCAAATTCCTGGGCTCAAGCAAACCTTCTGCCTCAGCCTCCCGAGTAGCTGGGACTACAGGCATGCACCACCATGCTCAGCTAATTTTTTCTATATACTTTTTTAGTTGGCCAATTAATTTCTTTCTATTTTTAGTAGAGACAGGATCTCGCTCTTGCTCAGGCTGGTCTCGAACTCCTGACCTTGAGCAATCCTCCTACCTCGGCCTCCCAGAGTACTAGGATTACAGGTGTGAGCCAAGTGCCTGGCCTGTTCATTGCTTTTTAAATTTACTATTAATACACCTTGATGGCTGCTTTGATTTGAATGTTTGTCCCCTCCAAATCTCATGTTGAAGCTTAATCCTCAATATGGTAGTAGGAAGGGGAGGCCTTTAAGAGGAGACTAGATCATGAGGGCTCTGCCTCAGAAATGGATGAATCCATTCCTGGGTTCATGGATAAATTGATTAGTGGTTTATCATGGGAGGTGAATGGATGGCTTTATAAGAGGAGGAAGAGAGATCTGAGCTAGCACACTGGAACACTCAGCCCCCTTGCCCTGGGATACCCTGTGCCACCTGGGACTCTTCTAAGAGTCCCCCCCCCAGCGAAAGGGCTCTCCAGATGTGGCCCCTTGACCTTGGACTTCTCAGCTTCCATAACTGTAAGAAATTAATTACTTTTTAAACTAAATTACTCACTATCTGCTATAAGCAATAGAAAACAGACTAAGACAATGACTTTTCATATCCACAAACAGGATAAATCTACCTCATTTTAAAAATAGTGGCATAGTACTAATATTTTGTTGTCTGGATATTCTATATTTTATTAATATTTATCAAGAATTCAATTGTTGAACAATTTGACTGATTTCCTCTTTTATTTATTTTACAAACAATAGTCCCATAAATATCTTCATAATTATATACATTTTTATAAGTGGAGAGAGAGCTATAGTTTTTGGAATGAAGACTGCTCAGTCAAGAGGTATGTGAATTTTCATTTGGATAGATACTGCTCATTGTTCCATAGGTAGAGAGTACCAGTTTATACTCCCACCAACAGCATATGTGAGAGCCCCCGACACCCTTGCTGTGATTCCACATTACCAAAAGTTTTAATCTTTGTTAATTCCATAGTTGAAAACAATATCTCAATATAGTTTTAACTGGAATTCCTTTAATTGAGAGTGGGGGTTAACCATCTTTTCTTGTTGAAGGTTGTTTGTGTTTCTTATGAGTTGCCTGTTTAAATTCTTTGTCCATTTTTTCCCCAATTGGATTGTTGACCTTTTCCTTAGTAATTTATTTATCAGAAATTTACATACAACAAAATAATGTGTCTTTTGTCATATGTGGTCTTATAGGAGACAAGGTTGTAACAATAGCCTGGAGCTCTTGGGTCTTCTTGAGGCTGTTACTGGGCAAATGGTTTCTAGAACCAAAGCATCTTAGTCATTATAATGCAGCCACAGATAGGAAGTAAATTTCCATTCCTGCACCTTATAATCACTTTTTATGACTACGATACTACCAAAAAGCTGAGATAATTCAGATATTAAAAACATTTAGTTGATTCCATGTCAGGCACTTTCAAGAACTTTAATTTTGCTATTAACCACATGATTTAGTGAACTTAATACACAATCGCAAATTAAATAATTGAGCTCATAACACATTTCTTTCCTACAAATACAAATCTCAATTTCAATCAGTAAATCTGCCTGGAAAGTGGAATCATCTTGTTATTTATGTTGGTGGGATCAAAATTTATGGAATAGATCTCTAAACCTTAGTGGCCTATTCACTCCCTTGAAAGGACCACACTCCTTCCTACCATTGGCCATTGGTCATGAAACATTTTTCCCACCTGGCATCTTTTTTTCCTTTGCATCTGAGCTTAAATGCCCTTTCCACAGAGAAATCTTGCTTTGCTCTTACCCATCCCCAAGCCTAACATAAATCATTCTTGCTAGACTCTCTCAAAGTACTTTGGTCTTTTCCTTGAAAGCATTGAACAAAATCGGTAGTCATATATGCATTTGTTGAGCACAATGTCTGAAACATATTAGATATTCAATAGATACATAAACATACAAAACAAATACCTCTGTTTTCTAACATTGTACGATTTTATGAAATGTCAGCTTCCAAAGAAGTCATAGATATTTCTGTTATTATAACCCCTGCAGCAAAGACATATATGTATGGACAAAACTTGGCTTTCCTTATTCACTTTCATCCATATTCTTGGGAAGACAAGATATCTGATTGATCCCTGACTCCTACCCTATTCACTGCAGAAAAACCCCTCTTCATTTTGAGCTTTCCTTAAGTCTTACCTTAAAACTTAGAAGTGAAGAAAATGTGAGAGAAGGTGATTAATATGTCCAGAGCTCTGCTCCAGTGTGTAGGTACAGGTTAAATGTCTTTTTTATTTTTATCATTATTACAGACTTTATGATAGCCATAAAGATGTGAGTGGTTTCTTCAAAGATAAACATCTGAATGAGTGAGGCAGGTTACATTCTAATAGCCTGTGGCTGCTGTCAGAAATAATTTACTGCTCAGTGCTTGTTGGCTGACCCAAGTCCTTTGAAGAAGTGAAGCATGCTACTTACCCCATCATGGCCGCCCAGAATCCACTCATTTATGTGAGGTGCTCTGTAGTGCTGCTCAATGAAGGCAAGAAGCCTGAACTTGGTAATTGAGAATGAATGTCAAGTAGTGTCAAGACGCCTCAATTCATAAGGCTGATAACTCCTTCTGTGATTGCATTTCCATTTTTACAGCTGCTTCAGTGGCGAAGTTTGTCAGCCTTGTTTGGGAAAGTATACATATTATGGGACTCTTGGCGCTTGCCGAGAAGAAGCTAGCACGTTGGATTCATTTCTAAGGGTTGTGGAATTTTCCAACTATTATAGAGATCAATTTTATACAATTTATGAAGAAGTAGAAAGCAAGAGGAGAGAAATATTTTAAAAGACAAAAAATAAAGAAAAGCACTAATCCTTGCACTACTAGTCTTTAAAAATTATTGATGCTGGCAATATATTTCTTTGGGAGGAAGAAACTTCTTTAAATGAAATGAAAATACACAAATGATTAAATGACAGTGAGGAGTGAATTCAATTTTTTAAATGTTTTAGAACTACAGCTGCTTAAATGTAATCCTATATATATGTATATATATGTATATATATGTGTGTGTGTATATATATATATATTATCCCTAGCACAGAGTCTAGCGCAGGGATCAGTAACTTTTTCCCATAAAGAGCCAGATAGTAAATATTTGGGGGTTTTCAGGCCAGATGGTGTCTGATACAACTACTCTACTCTGGCATTATACAAAAACAGCCATAGACAATACATAATATTGTTTGAATATAAATGAGCATGACTGTGTCTCAATAAAACTTTATTTATGGGCACTGAAATGTGAATTTTATATCATTTGGGGTGTCATAACTATTATTTTTATTTTGATTCTTTTTAACTATTTAAAACTGTAAAAACCATTCTTAGCTTGTGTGTTACACAATTCCCAGGTGGTGTGCCGGATTTGTTCGTGGGACATAGTTTGCCAATCCCAGGTGTAACCTGTGGTAGATGCTCCATAACTGTGCCTGATTCCCTTCTAAAAAACAACTAAGTTTCATGGATGAGCCACCTGGGCACGAGTTGAATAATCCTTAGCAGGGTCTTTAGCCAGCTCTTCATGCCAGAGTCTCTGAGCTTTGCTCCATACTAGTGATGTCTGTTTTTATGAAATTTGCTCCACAGACAAATACCTACCTGTCCAAAGTTAACACATAAAGAGAAGCATAAACTGTCTCAAGGACACTCCATTCACCGCTTTCCACCTCATCCCCAATCCTTCTCGTTCTCTTGTTCTGATCTAGAGATAAGAGTGAAACAGAAGCCACTAATATATAAGGGATACTGTAACTGATCAAAGATCCATTACCCTAAAGTAATCAATTCCAGTTACTCTGAGGCCAGAGTATTTTCTTAAAGAGAGTGAATGGTAAAGATTGTATAGTGAAATGGAAACCCACAAAACTAATTTAATTTAACATCACGTGTTGTTTATATTTAAATAGTATGTCTACCTACTGCCCTTTCCCTGTAATTCTCTCTCTAATTATATGTGATTGATTAGCATAGCTTTTCTTACATTGGAATCTTTTTTTTTTTTTTTTTTTTTTTGAGACAGAGTCTCACTTTGTTGCCCAGGCTAGAGTGAGTGCCATGGCGTCAGCCTAGCTCACAGCAACCTCAAACTCCTGGGCTCAAGCGATCCTTCTGTCTCAGCCTCCCAAGTAGCTGGGACTACAGGCATGAGCCACCATGCCCGGCTAATTTTTTCTATATATATTAGTTGGCCAATTAGTTTCTTTCTATTTATAGTAGAGACGGGGTCTCGCTCTTGCTCAGGCTGGTTTCGAACTCCCGACCTCGAGCAATCCGCCCGCCTCGGCCTCCCAGAGAGCTAGGATTACAGGCGTGAGCCACCGCGCCCGGCCTACATTGGAATCTTTTAAAGAGATTTTGGGTATAAATGACACACTTGGGGCAATCTGTTTTTTTTCATATTGTTATACACATTTTTATTTATTTATTTATTTTTTGAGACAGAGTCTCGCTTTGTTGCCCAGGCTACAGTGAGTGCCGTGGCGTCAGCCTAGCTCACAGCAACCTCAAACTTCTAGGCTCAAGCAATCCTACTGCCTCAGCCTCCCAAGTAGCTGGGACTACTACCACCATGCCCGGCTAATTTTTTCTATATACATTAGTTGGCCAATTAATTTCTATTTACAGTAGAGACAGGGTCTCAATCTTGCTCAGGCTGGTTTTGAACTCCTGACCTCTAGCAATCCGCCCGCCTCAGCCTCCCAGAGTGCTAGGATTACAGGCGTGAGCCATTGCGCCTGGCCACATTTTTAAATTTACTATTCAATTTTCATATTGTTATACACATTGTCTTGGTTAGCAAACAATATCGAAGCCAGCTCCCAAAATTTACTGAATAATTATTTATTTGTTTTCTGAAAGTAGAAACCTGAGACTTAATTCTAGTAGTGGTGAAATTAAAAATAGAAACAAAGCCAGGCTCGGTGGCATGTGCCTATAGTCCCAGCTACTCAGGACCATCAAAGCCCAGGAGTTTGAGAGTTTGAGGCCAGCCCAAGTAACATAGCAAGACTTCAGTCTCTAAAAAAAAAACAAAAAACAAAAAAGAAGTATTTTCACAAAGTCAATCTGAGTACCTACTTTGTGAAACTAGAGCTATGTTAAACATATGCCATCTTAAACCTTTTATTTTGTGCTGATTGTGCACAAAATAAATGGTAATGATGAGAATCAAATTCACTGAATTGCAAGATTGTTTGTCAAAGAAAGGGAATTAATATAGAAGCAAATGCAAAATTGGATCTGATATTCAAGAGCAAATGCTACTTTCACAGACTGAATTTTAATAGTTTAAAGAAGCAGCTTCAGATTTGGTATGTTTAATAATCCAGAAAATAATTTTGAAAGACAGTATATAGCTTTTCCAGTTTTGTTGTATTGGTATTTTTATGCCTTAGAAAGCAAGTGACAAAGGTCATATTTGCCTTCATAGCGTTTAATGTGCTTTGGGAGGTCCAGATAAAACTATATCAAGGATTTGGAAAAAAAAAAAAGTTTCAAGTATTTATTTACATATTTCCAATCACAGATTCAGTTAATTACCTAGATTTTCCCCAGTAACAAATATCCTGATAATGGACAGGGTCTCTGGGTTTTACTTGGATGTCAGGCATTGTCCAGGTGCCTGAAACTACTTAGCATTTCTATGACACTTTAGAGATGCTTTCAGACTTTGGGTGGCTAACGAGCTGTGTTTTGTACAAAACTAAGGATCTTAATCTGATCAGATGGTGGTGCTGAAAAGCTCCCTTGGTTTTTAATATGATGATCTAATGCTAAGAAATTGCAGTCCCTTGTTATTATACATAGACCAAGACATTCCATTCTGGACATGGACTGTAACCTCTGCAGACCTTATTCTCTTGCTAAAGATCAGAGGATCTCAGAGCCACAGGAGCAAATTTAAATGACTTTATTTTGTCCACAAGTATTTCTTCCTCTCTACTCCCATCCCTGTATACATTTTAGTCCAAAGCATAGCCTTCATAAAAACATGGATGGTTCATGTAGCATTTAAGTACAAATCATATTATCATTGGATAACTAATTCCTTATGAACATTATCTAGATCTATCTTTAAGTACTGTTTTTTTAATAGGTTTTTAATTCACCTATACTCTTTACCTTAAGATGTTGAGACCAGTACTGATCATAGAGAGTCTCCATAGTCTAGATTAGAAAGTTTTTTATTAGTCTTCTGAATGTCACATAATTTAGGTGAAACAATCAGCATTTGATAAGTCCCTGAAGGGCTTTCATGAGCTTCTTTGTGGGTTTAATCCTTGCTTTGCCCATTCCTTCCTGCTGTTTTTAGCAGTTCTTGTCACCAGGTACTTTTATTCGGGTACTTTTATTTTCAAGTAGATTCTCTGCTTCTGGTCACGGGACGACCTATTTTACTTTATTTATCATCTCATTGATAAATACAATACCATACTTTATTTTACCTCAGTAGCTTTAAGTTAGATTCAAGACAGTTCTGTTGTCTGATTGTGATCATGAATATTGTCAATCTTTCTGAAAAACGACTAAACTCAGGGAACAGCTAAGTATATCCTAATTGAAACAAATCAAATGCAAAAGTTTTTGCCTGGGTAAGCTAATAAACTGGTTATTCCCTTTCTTCAAAGCTTATTCTCTTTTTCAATCATGTAGTAGATCTTTTTGTAATTTTTAAAAACTTTCTTGATTTAGCTGGGCATGGTGGCACACGACTGGAGTGCCAGCTACTCAGGAGGCTGAGGTGAGGGAATTGCTGGAACCCAGGAGTTCAAGTCCAGCCTGGGCAACATAGTGAGACCTGGTCTCAAAAACACAAACAAACAAAAAACTTTCCTGGTTTGCCATGTCCAAAATGAAATTTTTCCTAAAAAGAGTTTAAACTTAGTATCTCCAAGAAATTAACATTTTTCTTGCCTTTTCATTATATCTTTTAGATAGTTTAAGGTATTTAAAAATATCTTCATATTCTTGCTATTTAAATGTAAGCTTTTACTTTTAAGCCCCCAAATACTACAATATAATAACTGATACAATTAATGCAAAATAAACAAACAAGCTCGGTTTTGACGTGGGTTCTATTACCCAGGTAGTTCTTGAGCATTAAAGACAGGTTTTCCTTCTTTCTTTTTCCATTTTCTTCTTCTTGTTTTTTTTTTTGGCTATTATAAAGAGAATCAGAACTTAAGTAGAAATTGGAGGTTGCTGCAGCTGTTAAAAGCTCTCTGAAGCCCATTGAGCAAGAACAGAGCTGTTGAATAATGCAGACAAGATAATGAACAGCAGACAAATGATCCCAGGAGGCTCCCTGCTGGGTAAAGGGAGTGTATACTTAGAGGCTAGATTTATTATCCTAACATCTTTTGTGGTGACCTCTAATTTATTGGAAATACCTGAGACATTTATAAACTTCTCCTTCAGCCAAAGCCAAACTTGCTCGTCATTTCTACCTCAGCTTCTTGAAGCCACATAGCAAAGTTGCAAAACCCAAAACTTCTCCTTAGAAAGAAGAAACAGAGTTAACTAACCTTGTAAAGAGGGAACTAAGAAAGTAACACTGAGATTGATTTGTTGACTGAAGTACAAATGTGGCTTCCTAGGCTACAGCAAAGCATTCTAGATGTAAGGCTTTCTTGTTTGCTAGAAATTGTCTGTAAAGTTTAAACCCTAAGTGACTAGATTTAATAATGCAGCACTTTAGAGGCACGATCTATTCTCAGTCAAATATGAGCCTTTCTGTAACTAAAGGCAAAATTGTGGGATATATAAGTACTGTGGGATTATATTAATAAATTGCCTTTGTTTTAAAATAAGCATTCTTATAAGACAGCTTTTGATGCAAGACTTATTGTTTGAATGTAATTAATCAAATTTTGTCTTATACAATCTCACAGTTAAATTTAGTGAGAACTTCAATTTTGGACTGAAGTAATTATTCCATAAAGGAAGAGAAGCTTCCATAGTCATGAGTGAAATAGTTTTGAGAATCTTTGAAATATCTCACTCACTTCTAAGATAACTGGCCCATTTTTTTTTTAATTCCACATAGCTGGTTTCTCAACCGCTTAGAAAAAACAAAGTCAACAAAACCCTACCTAACTTTATACCTCAATTGTTCTGACTTACCTGCCAATTTTCCTCTTTGAGGTTTTAAAATTTAACATATGCTAATTATGTCTGTATTAATTTAAGATACCAAAATTCTGAAGATCTTTATTGTTTGGAAGGTACCACTGTGTTTATTCATATTATAGTTATCATTTCAATCACACTAAGAAAAACCAGTTTGGGGATATTTGACTTAGTTAAGTGACAGTGCTTAAATCACCAGAAATCTTTTTTGTGCCTCCATATGTGAATAAATGAAATAGAAAGGTTTTAGTTTACAAAAGAAATTGAACTGAATGAGATTGAATGTAAACTTGGAATAGTTAGAAGCATTTTCCCTATTCTCCTAAGAAATAATAGCAAGAAGAAAGTCAAGCTTTGCAGAAGGGTAGTAGAGGAGGTGGGATTATTAATAACAATTAGAATAAAATGAATGAAATTTAGTATAGCTGAGATAAAATGTGCTCCATTATACTGTGGTAGGTGCTCGCCTACCTGGCTCAAGTAAGTAAGCTTATGACTTCGTTGTTTGTTTTTTGAGACAACATCTCGCTCCGTCACCCAAGCTGGAATGCAGTGGTACAATCATAGCTCACTGTAACCTTGAACTCTTGGGCTCAAACAGTCCTCTCATCCTAGCCTCCTTAGTGGCTAGGACTATAGGTGCATGCTACCATGACTGGCTAATTAAAAAAAAAAATTTTTTTTAAAGATGGGGTCTCACTATGTTGCCCCAGCTGGTCTTGAACTCTTGGTCTCAAGTGATCCTCCTGCCTCACCTCCCAAAGTGTTGGGATTACAAGAATGAGCCACTAAGCCTGGCTATATATGACTTTAAATGCCCAATAGTACCACAAAGTAACTAAAAACAGATGAATTCATTTGTCCTTTTCTTTTGTCTTTTTTTGACTTCTGTAATGATTCAATTCTGGGTTCTTGACGAGTTGATGTTTCATTATTTGAATCATGTTAATGAATTGATTGCATCCACTAGGGTCCCTGAGGGTACCCCAATAATTTCTAAAGAGACTGACAATGTACATAAATTGAATCATAGACATTGAGTAGTAAATTTCATGAATACATATAACTAAGTCTTTAGAAGTATATTATATGTAATGTGTATATTCCTGCTAATTAAATAAATAATAAAATATAACATAAAATATAAAATGTATGTGGTCAAGTTTATAAACATATAAATTCATCCATTCATTCATTTTTCACCTATTTTTTTGGCATCTACTATATGCAGGCATTGTTCCAGACAGCAGGATTCTCTGATGAACAATATCTTGATTCCTGATCTCCTGGAACTTACGATTTAGAGGAAAGATCAATGTATATGTACATATTAAATGGACATTCTCATTCACTTAGCTAACATTTATTGCATAACCACTCTGTGCTGGGTGCTAGAGATAGAAAGAAGAATAAAATAACATCACTGTTCTTGAGGAACTCATAATCTGTTGGGGAGACATGTAGATAGGCAAAAACATTATAATATTTTGTTGAGGCTACATCTAAGATTTCAGTTAAACATGGCAAATTAAAAATGTATATTCATCTCTACTCTCTCTTAAAATCTCAAGAAAATGATAGTAAAAGTAAAGAATATGTAAGCTCTTAAGAGGAAAGAGTATGCAAGAAGCTAGTAGAAGAAATAATACAAATTTTAAAATTGAAAACAGATAACCAGTGGTAAGGGATTTAGCATACCAGAGAAAGCTAAAACCTAAACTTACAGAGATTAAAACTCAAGATAAGCAGATCAAACCCAATAGAGAACTCTGAAAATGCCAGGAACGGCAGGCAATAGAAAACTCTAATTAGATTGTTTGCCTTCTTATTGAGTTGTAAGAGTTCTTTGTATATTCTGGAAACAAGCTCTTTGTCAAATATATGTGTCGTGAATATTTTCTCCCAGTCGGTAGCATGTCTTTTGATATTTTTTAATTGTGTCTTTTGAAGAGCAGAGGTTTTAAAATTTTGATGAGGTTCAAATTATATATATTATTTTCTTTTTTGGTTCATGCTGTGTGTTGCCTAAGAAATCTTTGTGTATCTCAGGATTACACAAATTTTATCCTATTTTCTGCTAAAAGTTTTTTTTTTATACCCATTAGAATTGGGCTGTCCATTATAATAGCCACTTGCGACATGTGGCTCTTGAGAACTTGAAATGTGGGTAGTCCAAATTGAGATGGACTATAATTATGATAAATATAAAATATATGAAAAAGAGAAATGTTGAATATCTCATTAATATTTTTATATTGATTAAATATTAAAATGATAATATTTTGATATATTGGACTAAATAAAACATACTAATAAAATAAAAATGTGGCCAGAACATTTAAAATAACCTATGAGACCCTAATTTGTGGTACACATTCTTTTCCACTGGACAGGGCTGATTTAGATACTCTTCCCTTCACCTACTACATCTTTTAATTCTGTCCCATGTAGCCAGACAATTACCTGTCCAGCATTCTGGCAGAAAACAGCATGTTTTATAAAGAGCTTGGCTCAAAAAAGCTCTGGACTTGGAAACATGAAAGCCAACTGTGGCAAGAATCAGGTTCTATATTAAAAACAGAGGGATCAAGAAAAATGGCACACAGAACAACGAAACTCCTTAATCCTCATGAATACTGGCATACAGATACATACTCCCATGCAGAATGTGGAGGAATTTTTTATTCTGAGGAAACAGACTTTACCAAGGAGATAACTTATTGTACATACACTGATATTTGGGAAGGCCAAATCTCCCCAAGTCCTGATCAATGGACAGTAAAAGCCACCAGATGACAAGCCCCACCCATGCTCACAGAGATTACATTTTAATGCCTCATTCTAAGCAGCAAGGAATCATAAGACATTTGAGGAAAGCCTCAAACATCAAAGACAGAGACCAAAATAGAAAAAATAAAATAAATAAAAAGGAGGTTAGAAGGCATTAAAAAAAATTACCTGGAAGAAAGAGCATCAAAGAAATCCATAATTATTTTCCTCAGAGAAATATGAAAAGATATTGTTTCCATAACACAAGAATAAGAAGCTATAAAAGGGAAACATTCTGTCAACAAGAAAATTAAAACTTGAAAATTAAAAATAGGATAAATAAAAAATACAAAGAAGAGTTTGAACATAAAGCCAAGGAAATATTCCAGATGGTAGAACAAAGAGTGGAAAGAAAAAAAAAAAACTGGAGCGTCAATCCATCTAATACAATATTGAAATAATTTTCAAGAACTTCTTTTAAAAAAGCAGAAGAAAGAGATAGTATAAAATAATCAAAGACATGCATTATTTAAATTCCTAGAACTGAGAACGTAAGTCTAGATTGAAAAGTCTATTGAAGGTCCAGCACAACAAATGAAAAAAGACTCGCATATTTTACCTCATGACACGTGATTGTGAAACTTCAGTACATTGGAGAAAGCAGATTCTGAAGGCTTTAAATGTAAACAAACAAAAATACCTCACAAAAGATTAATACAATGGCATTGGATTTCACAACTGTAACACTGAAAATGAGAAGACAATAGAACAATGTCTTCAAAATTCTGAGAAAATGTTTCCACCTTAGATTTCAATACCCAGGAAAACTATCCAGCAAATGAAAATATTGTAGCTATTTAACATCCCTCCAAATATATTCCCATGCACCATTTCTCAGAAAGCTCCTGGAAGATGTATTTCACTAAAACAAGAAAGTAAATTGAGAAAGAAACAGCATAAGATCAAAAAATGGGGGATAAAGGACGTAGAAAGGTAAAAGGAATCCTTCAAATGATGACAAAAGAAGATTCCCCAGGCTAATGGCTATGGAGCAGGCCAAGAAAGCAGGCTGGGTAGCAGTCCAGGGTAGAGCAGGAGGAAGATGAGCTCTAGAAGAGAAGCGTCCCAGGAAAAAAGATGAATGATATACATTTGAACATATCAAAAGATTTTTCTTCCTTTAAAGAGTTTCGTGATTGATTCATAGACAGGAGCAAAATATGGACAGAAAAACGAGGCAATCATTAATTCCAAGGGGGAAAAGGTATATAAGATACAAAAGGTGATCACAATATTTAATATACTCAACTGTGAATAATATCATTGTAGTTATGGTTATATAAACACTGAAACATTTATCTAAGAAAAACAGGATTAATATGCAATTTGTTTGATAAGGGGTCAAAGTATATATATATGTGTGTATGTGGCAATGAGGTATAAGAGAATAAAAAAAAATCTCACCTTTCATTGTAGGATGTCAATGGGTAGTACCTAAAGGCTGCAATATTAAAAGAAATTGAAATGGTTAAGAAGCTAAAGAAATTGAAATGGTTATCTCTGGGAAAGGCCACCCATTGCTGTGATCCATACGAGTCTATTCCTGGGGCCAAGGAGTAGAATGGAGAAGAACAGAGAGTGAACCTAGAAGGTCAAAGAAAAGGAGATATTTAACATAGGAAGTTCCAGAGAAGAATGGGAAAGATCATAAAGAAAAGAAAAAGGAAATGTTAAAATAATCAGAATTCTTAAGCCTAAATAACAAAATGATTGAAATAGTTGAAAAAAAAAAAAAAGATTCCAGAACATGTGCATTACAGACTAGAAAAAAGCTATTAGTATTGGATGTGGGTTTTTAAAAACATCCTGGGATACAGTGAAATAGGTTTTAACCTGTAGTTTAGATAGCATGACAATCTATATGCCAGCAAGATATATTAAACACTTGAATGATTGCTTTGGAAGCTTTTAGGCCTTATCTCATGATACTGATACATTTCTTTGAGGGTTATGTAAATCTTTCCCTTTTTAAAGGCAAGAGGAGTACACCCTCTCTTTTGCAGTTCTAATTTTTTTTTAAAGTGCAGCCAAGCTAAGAACCACATTGTTTTTTGAGGCATTTGTAATATCATTAGAAGGTGTATTAGAGTTCTATTGCTATGTAACAAATTATCACAAACTTGGTGACTTAGGACAATGAGTATTCATTAAGTCACAGTTTCCATGGGCTTTTGTTGAGGGTCTCACAAGACTGCAATCCTGGTATCAAAAGGCTGCGTTCTCATCTGGAAGTTCAACTGGGGAAGAATGTGCTTCGAGTTAATTCAGGTCTTGCCACAACATATTTCCTTGTGGCTATAGGACGGAGGGCACCAGCATTTTCCTAAATGCTAGCTGAAGGTTGCTTTCAAATTCTAGAAGCTGTCTGAAGCCCCTTGCCATGGAGGCTTCCTTAAAATGACTACTTACTTACATCAAGCCAGCAAGGAAACTCACTCACTTTAGTCTGCTAGGATAGGGTCTTACACAACCTAAAGTAATCACAGGGGTGATAGTCCAGCCCTGTGGCATATCCTATTTGTTAGATGCAAGTCAGAGCTCTTGCCTGCACTCAGGGGAGGAGATTACATAAAGGCTTAGACACAAGGCAGGAAATCACTGGGGGCCACCTTAGGTCTATCTGCCACATGAGTGTATGAAAAATATCAAAAAGCTAAGACTTGCTAAACCTGATGTGCAAACATTGTGTTTAACACAAATAGCTTTTCTACTCTTATACATGTTTTAAATATTTAAAAATTTTTAAAGTTTAAAAGTAGTTTTTTGACAAAACATCTTGTAACTTCATTTTGTTCTACTTTCATCGTCTGTTTGACTCACAGTGCAGTGGAAACCAATTCAGTGGTCATGCATAGTATTCATCTTGTTTCCCAAGGCTAGCACAGTGCCCAACTCACAGAAGCTGCTCAATGAATAATTAGTGAATTCCCTAAAATGTTTCAAAAATTCAAAAATCGGTTATGTATCTAAAAATTGTACTCCAGTGTTACACTGTCAGGACCTGCCATATAGTTTATGATTGTTACTGTCACTCAGGTACAGAATCACAATGAAAACTACAATTCATTGAGTGCTTACGCTGTCTCAGGTACCAGTCAATGTGCTATATGTGTTTTAACCATTTAATTCTCACAATGACCTTAAGAAGGTAATTATATGTTTTAAGAACAGTAAACTTCTCTAAAAATCCTACAGTGATAAGTTTTATAGTTAGTAGAGCTGAAACTTATTATTTTTTTCTTTTCTTTTCTTTTTTTTTTTTTTTTTGAGATGGAGTCTTGCTTTGTTGCCCAGGCTAGAGTGAGTGCCATGGCATCAGCCTAGCTCACAGCAACCTTAAACTCCTGGGCTCAAGCAATCCTGCTGCCTCAGCCTCCTGAGTAGCTGGGACTACAGGCATGCACCACCATGCCCGGCTAATTTTTTCTATATATATTAGTTGGCCAGTTAATTTCTTTCTATTTATAGTAGAGATGGGGTCTCGCTCTTGCTCAGGCTGGTTTTGAACTCCTGACCTCGAGCAATCCTCCTCAGCCTCCCTGAGTGCTAGGATTACAGAGCTGAAATTTAAATCTAATATTTATCGTCTTCCAACTTCATTATCATAAATTACTTACTCTGTTTTCCTTTGTAAGGTAATGGTTGCCTAAGCTAACTCTTACATTAACATTAAAATATCTTTTTTCCTTTGACTTCAAGGTGTTCAACAGGTCTTTGCCTTTTGCACAAAAGTAGCCTTTCGTATTCAAACCAAGAATGATTCTTTGATGCAGCCCTTAAAATGTATTTATAAATAATCATGCATTCAAACATAATAAGTCATTTAGGACTGTAATTAGTCATTGTCAAGTCCTGGCAAACAGCAGGATTCTAATTGGAAAGCAGTGTTTGCCCTACTTGTGACTCAATGAAACTTTCAGACAAGGGCAGCATGTGCTTCTTAATCTGTTTTTCTAACAGCTAGTAGCAAATCAATGAAGATGAGGCTGGTGGGCATGATAAATTAATATGCACACTGACAACTTATAACCGTGCAATTGCTTAGGGAATTACTATGCGACTATATCCAAGTAATTATATGTTTTAAATGATTTATCTCAATTTGTTAACAATACACCCCTAAAATGGAAATAAAAAGAGAGAAAATGCAAATAGCATGTTATACCAACTTTATGTTGAACTTATTAAGAGGTTACCCTTTTAATGAAGAATTTAATGAATTAAGAGATTTGTTATGAATAAGCATTCTTACTACTTGTTAAGAATTTGTCACCACAGACCTGTCATAGTCATTCTAATTATGATTAATACCTTATCTTGAATTCCATCTTCATTCACATTTCAGTAACAAATGTAACTTCTATTATATGATCAAGGTTCATGAAAACAGGATGATTTGCCTATGACCTGATATTTTATTCATTTTTACATTCATATTTATTAATAGCAGATTTCTCTGAAATGAAAGTTAACCTTATGAATTTTTTAATTTTTAAAGTGCGTTTTATCCTTGACATGCTTTGCATCCCTTTCTACTGTTTCAAATCATGGTTGTGTATTCAAGACAAATGAAAAATCCTAACATTTTGATTATCCTTCTGTATATCTAGAAGCTAGTACTTTGAGGTATTATTTAAAAATACTTCTTGCCTCCTATGAAAGGAGCTTGTTTCCTTTCATAGGACTGCTAATGTTCTCAAAATGGAAGACACAAGTCTAGGAAGTTAAAAAAAATCATGCATTAGAACATAGGCTTAGATTTTCATCGCAGTCTATATATAAATTGTGGCAAATATGGAGGTTTTTGTTGTTGAGTTTCTTAAAAGTGATATAATGTTCAATCAATGTTATATTATGTTATTTTATGTAGCTCTTCCTTTTTAGTTCTTTCTTTTCTACCTTTATGTCCTCTTCCTTCATCTATTTACTTTCTCTCCCTTTTCTTCTGCTTTATCCTTATTTCTGTCCCCACTTTGTTCCCTCTTCTTTTAATTTTTTCTCCATCTTCATTTTACTCTCTTCTCCTCTGCAATCCCCCATGTCCCCTTTCTCTGCAGATATGTTCTTACCATTTCCATTCTCCTCTATCCTGTTCTCTCTCACCCTTCCTTTTCTACTTCATTTATTTCCCTCAGGGGAGTTTATATTCTCCACCTGCGTGTAAGGCAGGCTCTAAGCTATTTCTGCATTTGATTTTGTCGTTTTAAGAGTCCTTGATTATTTACTTTACTAGGTGTTCAAAGCTCTGAAAGGAAATAAAAATAATAGTACTTCTTTTTCTTCCCTCTTTATTAGCCTGTGCTAAGAGAGACTATGAGATGGCCGGGCGCGGTGGCTCACGCCTATAATCCTAGCACTCTGGGAGGCCAAGGCAGACGGATTGCTCAAGGTCAGGAGTTTGAAACCAGCCTGAGCAAGAGCGAGACCCCTGTCTCTACTATAAATAGAAAGAAATTAATTGGCCAACTAATATATATAGATTGGCCAACTATATATATTAGAAAAAATCAGCTGGGCTTAGTAGCACATGCTTGTAGTCCCAGCTACTCAGGGGGCTGAGGCAGCAGGATTGCTTGAGCCCAGGAGTTTGAGGTTGCTGTGAGCTAGGGTGATGCCATGGCACTCACTCTAGCCTGGGCAACAAAGCTAGACTCTGTCTCAAAAAAAAAAAAAAAAAAAAAAAACAGAGAGAGACTATGAGAGCTGAAAGTGCTACATTAACTAATAATCTCACTGGTATCATCATGAAAAATAAGACAATTAATGTTGGGCAATAGTACTAGTAAAAATAAAAATAATAATAATAGCAATAGACTATAAGAAAACCGGATCATTTTGTCAAACACGAAGTCTGCCCTCCTAAGGGCTGGATATCAGTGAGGGGCAGCTTCTTCAGAGAGAAGAATCTCTCTGGTCCCCAGAGCCACAGGACCCTTCTCCATCGCTGGTGTTGATGAGGAACACTCCGCATGCAACATCATCAAGGCATTTGTAGTAAGCCAGGTAGCATGAGCGAAGTGTATGCAAATCAGAAAAATGAACCCTCTCCTGAGGTCTTCCAAATCACTCAATTCTTGAAGCAATTAGCAGATAGTCTATTTCCCCTTAAACTAGATGCATTTACATTTTCTTCATCATTTGAAGCATGTCTTCACACATTTCAGATTCTCCATTATAAGCGGAGATAAGTACTATGCACTTATTGTTGAATCCAGCGGAATAAAGTCAAACACTCGTGGTATGCAATATTCTAATGTTGTAAAGATTTGATGAGTTTTTTCTTTAAAAAAATACTACAAAACAGACTACATTTTAATTACATTTTCTCAGAGGTATCTGGGGGAAGAAGGGTCATGTGTTTAAGAGTGTTTAATGTACTTAAAAATTATATCTTCTAGCAGTCTCCAGTACTGATTTAATAGGTCTGATCTTTTGAAATGAATCCTATGTCATCTTTATGATGATGTCTTATTCGGGAATGAAACTAAATCTAATGAGAGGCAATTCCTTTGATGAGAGTGACAATTACATCACTTGAACCAACGCATACACAGATCTCTCTCCTTATTGATGATAAACTAGTAGCTTTGGAAATAAATTTAATGTTTTTTTTTTATTTTTTTTTTTTTTATTTTTTTTTTTTGAGACAGAGTCTCGCTTTGTTATCCAGGCTAGAGTGAGTGCCGTGGCGTCAGCCTAGCTCACAGCAACCTCAAACTCCTGGGCTCAAGCAATCCTACTGCCTCAGCCTCCCACGTAGCTGGGACTACAGGCATGTGCCACCATGCCCGGCTAATTTTTTATATATATATCAGTTGGCCAATTAATTTCTTTCTATTTATAGTAGAGACAGGGTCTCGCTCTTGCTCAGGCTGGTTTTGAACTCCTGACCTTGAGCAATCCGCCCGCCTCGGCCTCCCAAGAGCTAGGATTACAGGCGTGAGCCACAGCGCCCGGCCAAATTTAATGTTTTAATCTCAGGTTTTCTGTTGTCATTTGCAAAGAAGCCAGAACTGACTGACGTGTGCCCCAAATCATGCAAAGCAAAGAGGAAATGGAAAATCAAAAGCCAGAGATAAACTAGTATTTTTCACTACCCATCATTTTCAACTTCTCCAAACACCAAGTCTTTCCTCTAAATACAAGTAAGTAAACAGAACTAGTAAATATGGAGCCTCTGTTCACCTGGCTTATTTGAGCAGATAAAAAAAAATATAAAATAAAACAAAATGGAGCCTCTACTACATGGCAGACTGTGATACAATTGATCTTTTTTCACCTGCAGTTCCATGCATGGTCTCCTTTTTCCAGATCCTTTCCATTCTTCTATAAATCCTTTGTTGTAGGAGCTAATAAGTACTGAAATGGCTTATGTACCAAAAGCAAGAAAACATGGTGAAGTCCTAAATAAACTAACATGCATAACTGGGAGTAGACTATGTAGAATATTAATAAGTGTAAATTTATAACAAGTGAAAAGCTTAGATTGTAATTACAACTTGAGTTTCAAGGATTTAAATGGCAAGACTTTCTTTCTTAGTTGATTTCTTCTTTTTTCCTATTAGAATAAAAATTAGAATTTCATTAACTTTTATTCTCATTTCAGGATAGTCTGATTTAATGCTGTGTAGTCTATATCTTTGAATGTTTAATAATTAAAAAATTGGAAGAGTCACTCCTTTTTTGATGAAAAGGCAATGGGAAGCACAATTCACAGTCCCAACTTTGCTAAATTGACAAGTACAACACCATCAGAGTTGGTAAAATATGTATTGACCCATAAATAATGTTGAGACAACTGACCAGGCAAATGTAAAAAAAAAAAAATCTAAATCCTTATATAATCGCTAATATTATCATAAATTCTAGATGAATGTGTTAAATCACAACAAAATATGTTCCCCTTAGCTCTTAGATACTTTTATTTGAAAATGTAGTTTCAAATCATCTTTTGTTTTTTTCTGTGAAGATTTTAATAAAACTGCAGAGAACATTAAATAAAAGATTGATTATATCTTATTCAAATACAAACTAGACTTTGCTCATTCATCTGCATATTTGGTAGATAGTGCAAATGTATATTTTGGCAAATTATGTTCAGTCTATAAACTTCTCACCAGAGAAAACAAAGATCTCTTAGCTGCTAAATGATCTATACATCTTGACACAACACTGCTTAGGGTGTGATTTTCTTGCTTCTAATATTGAGGCTTTCATAATGACAGCTTTTAGTTACTTGCCATTTTCCTCAAAGTCTTCAGAAACCCTAAATAATATTTTTGACTTTATGGAATGCAAGGAGCCAGCCCCCTGAGACTAGTGCCTGCAAGATAGTTACCACTGTTGCCAGCTATTGAAAAGATGTTAAATTGTTGACCTACCATAAAATCAAATTTTTGAAGTGTGGGACAAGAAGAATGTCAAGTTTGGAAATACATTGAGGATGAACATTGAGTAAAAGATAGTAGTAAAACAAAAATTGGTTTGCTATTTCTCTAAAACTGGTTTAATAATCTTTGAAGAGGTCGTAAGGAACCTAGAAAAGGATGAACTGATAGTTTGACCATCTGTTTTAATATGATGTGTAGGTTGTGACAAAAACTAATACAGTAAAAAAAGAAAAAAAAAAAAACGCAATTCCCCCTCCCCCAAATTCTCTTTGTTTTGGAGCAAAACTGCAAAAAAATAATTGCCACCAGTAAAAGGCAACCAAGTTAAACAGGACCTTTTCAATTTCTTTGCTAAAACTGTAACTTATTTGGCATTGACTTTCTTTTTTTTGTTTATTTTCATTTTAAAATATTTAATTGACAAAGGTTGTATATATTCAAGGTGTGCAACATGATGACTTCATATATGTGTGTATTTTATAATGATCACAATTTAATTAACACATTGTCACCCGTGCTGTATATTAGATCCCCAGAACTCCTTCACCTCATAACTGAAAGTTTCTATCCTTTGATCACCATCTTCCCATTTCCACGCCCCCTCCCCAGGCCCTGGCAACCACTGTTCTACTCTCTGTTCTATGTTTGACTTTAGAATTTTTATTATTATTATTTTTACCCTTCAAATTTCTTTGTACCAGGGTTTGATGTTCTTAGATTCCACATATAAGTGAGATCATACAGTATTTGCCTTTCTGTGTCTGGCTTATGTCACTTAGCATAATGGCCTTCAGGTTCATCCATGCTATTACAGATGGCAAGATTTCTTTCTTTTTTATGACTAAATAATATTTCATTGTACCACATTTTCTTTATTCATTCATCCACCGACAGACACTTGTGTTGCCTCCATATCTTGGCTACTACGAGCAACTTTGCAATGAACCTGGAGATGCAGATCTCTCTTCAAGGTAATGATTCCATTTCCTTTGAATATACCTAGCAATGTGGTTGCCAGATCACATGATAGTTCCATTTTTAATTTTTGGAAAACCTCCATACTGTTTTCTGTAACTGCTGTGCCAATTTACATTCCTGCCAACAGTGTACAAGAGTTCTCTTTCTCCACACCCTCATTAGCATTTGTTATCTCTTGTCTTTTTGATACTAGTTTTCCTAACATGTATGAGGTGTTATCTTATTGTGATTTTGATTTGCATCTATCCTAACAGGCGTGAGGTGATCTTATTGTGATTTTGATTTGCTTTTCTCTGATGATCAGTGATGTTGAGCACCTTTTCATATACTCACTGGCCATTTGTATGTCTTCTTTGGGAAAGTGTTTATGCCCTTTGACTATTTTTAAATTGGTTTTTTTTTTCATTTTTTTTTTTTCTATTGAGCTGTATTTTCCCTTATATATTTTGGATATTAACTCCTTATCAGATATGTGATTTGGAAACATTTTCTCCCATTTGGTAGCATTTGCATTTTGTTGATTTTTACTTTGCTGTGCCAAAGCTTTTTAGTTTGCTGTAGAATCTACTTTAACTTTTACACGTTCAAAAATTACCTCAGGAAAAAATAATAATAATAATAAAAGGGGGAGGGGAAAAATTACCTCTGTGCTTTAAAACCATTTTCCCTGAGAAAGAGAGGCTTAATTAATAATGACATTTAATGTTACTATCTAAAAATTATGAACACTTTAGACATGGATAGCCTGTAGTGATGAAATTCTAGATGCAAAGCACCAGGCTGATGATGAGCTGGTCCACCAGAACAAAACTAGAAATGCGGAATAGATGGGAGAATGAATTAGACTCCACCATGGAAGCAACCTGATATCTAAGAACAGACAGATCACTGTTAAAGAAAAACTAGCTGAGAAATATACCCTATTGTATTATATTATGTATTATAATATTTATTATATATTATATTATAGAGATTAAAGGAATTTTTCCCTCCCCCCCTGAAGGTTTGGGTCTGCTGAAATGAACTGACAGTAGACAGATTAACAGGGAAAAAGGCACACAAATTTATTAATATGCATAAGCATGGAAACCATACAAAATACATGGCTGAAGTTTAAACAGCACCCTCTTCATAAAGGAGAGGGAAATGGGGGAATGTAGGCAGTGGCTGTGGGTAGTTAATGATTGTCAGAGGAAATGAATGGGCCCAGAGAGCAGACAACAATTTGTAAATGATTCTCTTGGGAAACTGAATGAGACTGGCAAGTTACAGGAAGGTGAGGGACAGAACTACACTCCCAACAACGATTGTCTTATTACACAGATAAAGTCTGTCAGGTAATCTCTCAGAGCTACCCTCAGAAGCATAGATAAAAAGTCTGTCTGGGCATGGTAACAACTTTTGGTCTCTTCTCTTTTCCTATGGTTAATCTTTACTGGTTATTAGAGAGATTTCTATGGAGGGAGTTTAAGACAGTTGCATTTCTTTTGGAAAGAAATTTCCTCAGTCGGACAAGGAAATTCCAGAGAGAGCCCTCTCTGCACTTGGGAGGGAAAAACAAGAGAAGTTAAATAGTCCTTCATTCCGAGGCAGCTTCTAAGGTCTTACAATTTCTTTTAATTCAAAGTGCTCAGCATGCCAAAGCACATACTTTGAGATATCATTTTCTGAGCCCCCAAAATGTATAAGAAATTAATATGATAAAGAATTAGCTGGGTGTGGTGGCTCACATCTGTAATCCTAGCACTTTAGGAGGTTGAGCCTGGAGGATCATTGAGTAACTTATAAAGGAAAATGGTTTATTTGCCTCATGATTATGAGGTCTGGAAAAGTGCAAGATTGGGCATCTGCATCTGACAGGGGCCACAGGTTGCTTCCACTCATGGCAGGTGAAAGGGAGCTGGTGTGTGCAGAGATCACATGGTGAAAGAGGAAGCTAGAGAGGGAGGAGGGAATTGCCAGGCTCTTCTTAACAACCAACTATTGCAGGAACTAATAGAGTGAGAATTCACCACCCCTAACTCCCTCCCACTCCAGGGAGGGCATCAATCTGTTCATGAGGGTCTACTCCCATGACCCAACACCTCCCATTAGGCTCCACTCCAACATTGGGATCAAATGTCAACATAAAGTTTGGGGGCACAAATATCCAAACCATAGCAATCTTATATCCTGAGACCTTGCTGAACTCACTTATTAGTAATAGGAGGATTTTATTTTTAAATTTTTGTAAATTTCTTGGGATTTTCTACACAAACAAATCATATAAATAAGGACAGTTTTGCCTCTTCCTTTCTGATTTGAATGCTATTTATTTCCTTTTCTTGCCTTATTACACTGGCTAAAATGTCTAGCTCTATGTTGAGTAAGAATAGTGAGGGTGAACATCATGGTTTTGTTTTGATTTTGGGGGGAATGAATTCAGTCTTCCACTATTAAGTCAAATACTAACTATAGGTTTTCCATAGACAGTTTTTATCAAGTTAAGGAATTTCTCATTCAAGTTTTTTGGAAGTTTTTTTTTTTTTTTCAATCAAGAATGTGTGCTGTTCGGGGCATGGTGGCTCATGCCTATAATCCTAGCACTCTGGGAGGCTGAGGTGGGAGGATCGCTATAGGTCAGGAGTTCAAGACCAGCCTGAGCAAGAGTGAGACCCTTTTTCTACTAAAACCAGAAAGAAATTAGCTGGACAACTAAAAATATATAGAAAAAATTAGCCAGGCATGGTAGTACAGGCCTGTAGTCCCAGCTACTGGGGAGGCTGAGGCAAAAGGATTGCTTGAGCTCAGGAGTTTAAGGTTGCTGTGAGCTAGGCTGATGCCATGGCACTCTAGCCCAGGCAACAGAGCAAGACTCTGTCTCAAAAAAAAAGAATGTGTGCTGAACTTTGTTGAATTCTTTTTCTTCATTGATTGACATTAAGTATGTGATTTTTCTTCTTTAGTCTAACATGGTGGGTTACTCTGTGGAACAGACAAACTCAGTTTGTCCCACTATATTCTCATAACAGGCTTTTGACATCAGATGTATGGGGGATTTCGCCATATCAGGAAGCAAACAATCAATTCTACAGCAAAAACCAGATGGGTGTCCTCCAACTCAGTTCAATTTTGACAGTATCTACCTAGAGATAGTGTCAGATCCCACAGGATGAGAGCACAGTCTCACAAGACCGACCCTCGCTTCCAATGCCAGTCACAAGCCACAGGATGTTTTTACCTGATTGAATGGCTATAGATTGAAGTTCCCATGACCATCTCTTTGGGTTCAATTAATTTGCTAGAGTGACTCACAGAACTGATGTTTACTATTTTTTTTAAATAAAGCATATTACAAAAGGTACAGATGAAGAGATACACAAGGCAAGGTATGGAGAAAGGAGCACAAAGCTTCCATGCCCTTCCCAAGTGTACCACCCTTCAGGAACCTCTATGTGTTTAGCTGTCTGGAAGCTCTCTGTACCCTGTCCTTTTTGGCCTCTCAGGGAGACTTCATTGGATAGGCATGATTGAAGCACGGGCAATGATGAAGAAATGTGACTGGACAAAGAAGGTAGGATCTAATGCTAATGGACTGAGTGGGGGAACCCAGCAAGGCCTATCTATTCAGATTCTTCTTGGCTTCTCTGTGTAGCACTCCTTCATGCTGGGCATGAGGCAGAACACCTTCTGAAATGGAGGCTGATGACCCCCATGGTCAACTAAACAAGGTAGGTCAGAGATTTTCTTTATGGCCAGCTCTAACACAGAGAGGTGTGTGTGTGTGTGGGGGGGGATTATATTTTTAGTTTGTATGGCCTGCCTTGGAGTGAAAAGCAGCAGGTGAAAGCAGAGCAGAATAAGGTCAGAGAGAGAGAGATTCTGATTTCTGAGGCCTAAAGCTCCCCAACATCATAACCAAAGACTGTTTCTCACCTTTATTACTCCAAAGCTGTTCCACAGCTTCTCCAAGAACTGAGGACAAGAGACCAAATACTTTAACAAAAGATATGCTTATTGTTTTGGCCACTTAGGAACTAACAAGGGCTATGGGAATTATAAACCAGGAACTGTGGGCCGGGCGAGGTGGCTCACGCCTGTAATCCTAGCACTCTGGGAGGTCGAGGCGGGCAGATTGCTCGAGGTCAGGAGTTCGAAACCAGCCTGAGCAAGAGCGAGACCCTGTCTCTACTATAAATAGAAAGAAATTAATTGGTCAACTAATATATATAGAAAAAATTAGCCGGGCATGGTGGTGCATGCCTGTAGTCCCAGCTAATCCGGAGGCAGCAGGATTACTTGAGCCCAGGAGATTGAGGTTGCTGTGAGCTAGGCTGACGCCATGGCACTCACTCAAGCCTGGGCAACAAAGTGAGACTCTGTCTCAAAAAAAAATAAATAAAGCAGAAACTGTGGGCAAAAGCCTATATATATTTCATAATATCATTGTCACATGGATTGATTTTTGCATATTGAACCAGCCTTGCATCTGTGGAATAAACCCCACTTGGTCCTGTTGCATCATTCTTTTCATATATTGCTGAATATACATTTGATAATGTTTTGTTAATGGTTTTGATATTTATAAACCTGAAAAATACTGGCCTGTAGTTTTCTTTTTTGTTTTCTCTTTGACAGGGTATTACTAGCCTCATGCATTGGAAAGTGATCTCTCCTATTTTCTGGAAGAGAATGTTTAGAATTGCTATTTGTCTTTAGATTTGGAAGAATTCTGCAGTGAAACAACTAGGAGCTGGAGATTTTTTGGGGGGCAGTATTTAAATTAAAAATTCAAGTTTGTTAATAGTTATAAGGCTGTTCTTTCTTTCTTTCTTTCTTTCTTTCTTTCTTTCTTTCTTTCTTTCTTTCTTTCTTTCTTTCTTTCTTTCTTTCCTTTTTTTGAGACAGAGTCTCACTCTGTTGCCTGGGCTAGAGTGCCATGGCATCTGCCTAGCTCACAGCAACCTCAAACTCCTGGGCTCAAACAAACCTCCTGCCTCAGCCTCCCGAGTAGCTGGGACTACAGGCATGAGCCACCATGCCTGGCGAATTATATACATACATACATATATATATATATATATATATATTTTTTTTTTTTTTTTTTTTTTTTTTAGTTGTCCAGCTAATTTCTTTCTATTTTTTAAGTAGAGATGGGGTCTTGCTCTTGCTCAGGCTGTTCGCAAACTCCGGAGCTCAAATGATTCGCCTGCCTTGGTCTCCCAGAGTGCTATGATTACAGGCGTGAGCCACCACGCCTGGCCTGTTATAAGGATGTTCAAGTTATCTTTTTCAAACTGGGTGATATTTGGTAGTTTGTGTTTATCCAGAAATTGGTCCATTTGGTTTTGTTTAAGTTGTCAAACTTATGTGTGTAGAGTTTTTCACAGTGTCTCTGAAGTTTGTAGGTCTATAGTGATATCATCTTCTTAATTCCCAATGTTGGTAAATTTTTTCTCCTTTGGCTTTTTTTTTTTTTTTTTTTTTTTTTTTGAGACAGAGTCTCACTTTGTTGCCCCAGGCTAGAGTGAGTGCCGTGGAGTCAGCCTGGCTCACAGCAACCTCAATCTCCTGGGCTCAGCGATCCTACTGCCTCAGCCTCCCGAGTAGCTGGGACTACAGGCATGTGCCACCATGCCCGGCTAATTTTTTTTTTGTATATATATATTTTTAGTTGGTCAATTAATTTCTTTCTATTTTTTGGTAGAGACGGGGTCTCGCTCAGGCTGGTTTTGAACTCCTGACCTTGAGCAATCCGCCCGCCTCGGCCTCCCAAAGTGCTAGGATTACAGGCGTGAGCCACCGCGCCCGGCTATTTTTGATCAGTCTTGTTAAAGGTTTGTTAATATTCCTTATCTTTTCAAAGACTCAGTTCTCTGTTTCATTGATTTTCTCTGCTGTTTACTGTTTTAAATTTCACTGATTTCTCCTCTTTAATATTTTCTTCTTCTGTTTTGCTCATCATTTTCTTTGCTTTTTAGGTGAGAGCTTCTATCATAGATTTGAGACTTTTCCTTTTTTCTTTTCTTTTGTTTTTTGTTTGTTTGCTTGTTTGTGTCGTTTTTGGAGACAAGATCTCACTCTATTGTCTGGGCTAGATAGAGTACAGTGGTATCATCATGACTCACTGCAGCCTTGAACTTGTGGGCTCAAGTAATCCTCTCACCTCAGCCTCCTCAGAAGCTGGGACTATAGGCACACACCACCCGGCCCAGCTAGGTTTTCTGTTTCTTTAATAGAGATGGAGTCTTGCTATGTTTCTCAGGCTGGTATCAAACTCCTGGGCTCAAGGGATCCTCCCACCTACCTCAGCCTCCCAAAGTGCTAGGGTTACAGATGTGGGCCAACACACCCAGACCCCTTTTTCTAATGAATGAATTTAGTGCTGTAAATTTCCCTCTCAGCATGCTTTACTTGTGTCTTTTTGGTACATTGTATTTTAATTTTCATTCATTTTTACATACTTTTAAATTTCCCTTCAGACTTCCTCTTTGACCCATGAATTATTTAGCAGCGTATTGTTTAGTTTCTAAGTGTTCGGAAAATATCTATTATTTTTATGTTATTGATTATTATATTAATAGTTTGATTCTATTGTGATTGGAGAAAACACTCTATTATTTATATTCTCTTACATTTGTTGAGGTTTGTTCTATGGCCCATAATGTGATATATCTTGGTATATTTTCCCTGGGCAATGGAAAAGACTGTGGATCTTGCTGTTGTTAGGTGGAATATTCTGTAAGTGTTGGTTAGCTCCTACTGGTTGATGGTGTTGTTGAGTTCTTTATCCTTGCTGATTTTCAATCTAGTTGTTCTATCAGTTGTTGAGAAAATGATGTTGAAGTCTCTGTAATAAGAAATTAGAGTTATAAGTATATATAATATATATTTTTATATCATATTCATATATGATAAATAATTATACAACTACAATCATGGATTTGTCTATTTATCTGTCAGTTCTATTACTTTTTGCTTCACATATTTTAGAGCACTGTTTTTGGCACATGTACATTTAAGATTGATCTTATATTCTTGGAAGATTTGTCCTTTTAACATTATATAATGTCTCTTCCTGTCTCTGGTCATTTTCTTCTTCTGAAGTCTAATTTATCTGATATTAATATAGTCACTTCTGCTTTCCTTTGATTAATAGTTACATAATTTATCTTTTCTCATGATTTAATTTCAAACCTACCTCTGTCATCATATTTGAAGTAAGTTTTCTGTACACATTATATAATTTTGTACACATTATGGTCATGTGTTCTAATCAATTCTGTCAATCTCTGTCTTTTAATTAGTGTATGTACATCATTTACTTTTTTTTTTTTTTTTTTTTTTTGAGACAGAGTCTCGCTTTGTTGTCCAGGCTAGAGTGAGTGCCGTGGCGTCATCCTAGCTCACAGCAACCTCAAACTCCTGGGCTCAAGAGATCCTCCTGCCTCAGCCTCCCGAGTAGCTGGGACTACAGGCATGCGCCACCATGCCCGGCTAATTTTTTTATATACATATTAGTTGGCCAATTAATTTCTTTCTATTTATAGTAGAGACGGGGTCTCGCTCTTGCTCAGGCTGGTTTTGAACTCCTGACCTTGAGCAATCCGCCCGCCTCGGCCTCCCAGAGAGCTAGGATTACAGGCGTGAGCCACCGCGCCCAGCCTACATCATTTACATTTAATGTAAGTATTGATGTGTTAGGGCTTAAGTCTGCCATTTTAATTTTTGTCTTATTTGTTCTCTTTGTTTTTTGTTTTTCTGTTTTATTTCTCCTGCCTTCAGTGGATTGCATAAACATTTTTTAGAATTCCATTTTGATTTATCTATAATGCTTTTGAGTGAATTTTTTGTACAGCTTTCTAATGGTTGGTCTAGGCATTACATTATTTATATATATATACATAACTTATCACAGTCTACTGATGTTGTCATTTTACCAGTTCAAGTGGAATATAAAAACTTTACCTCCCTTTACATCTCTTTACCTACCCCATAATATGTTCATTTTGAATATTTCTCTACATACCTTTAGAGCCACATCAGACCATATTATAAATTTTGCTTCAACCATAATTTAACTCAAGAGGAAAAGGAAAGTCTACTGTCTTTACTCATATTTTTTCTTACCTTTTTCTTTTTCACTTACTGATGTTCCAAGGTTTCTTCTTTGATTTTTTTTTTTTCTGTTTAGAGAATTTCCCATAGCCATTTTTAAAAATAGTAGGTCTGAGGCCGGGCGTGGTGGCTCACGCCTGTAATCCTAGCACTTTGGGAGGCCAAGGCGGGCGGATTGCTCAAGGTCAGGAGTTCGAAACCAGCCTGAGCGAGACCCCGTCTCTACCAAAAATAGAATAAATTAATTGACCAACTAAAAATATATATACAAAAAATTAGCCGGGCATGGTGGCGCATGCCTGTAGTCCCAGCTACTCGGGAGGCTGAGGCAGTAGGATCACTGAGCCCAGGAGATTGAGGTTGCTGTGAGCTAGGCTGACGCCACGGCACTCACTCTAGCCTGGGCAACAAAGTGAGACTCTGTCTCAAAAAAAAAAAAAAAAAAAAAAAAAAATAGTAGGTCTGCTGATGTTAGATTTTCTTAGTTTACCTTCATCTAAAAATGTCTTAATGTCCCTTTTATTCTTTTTATTTTTTGAGACAGAGTCTCACTTTGTTGCCCAGTCTAGAGTGAGTGCCATGGTATCAACCTAGCTCACAGCAACCTCAAACTCCTGGGCTCAAGCGATCCTCCTGCCTCAGCCTCCCGTCCCTTTTATTCTTAAAGGATATTTTCACAGGGTATAGGTTTCTGGATTTATGGTTCTTTTCTTTCACACCTAAAAAATGTTATATAGGTTGAGCATCCCTAATCTAAAAATCCGAAATCTGAAATGCTTTAAAATCAGAAACTTTGTGAGTGCTGACATGACTCCACAAATGGAACATTCCACATTAGACCTTGTGATGGGTTGCAGTCAAAACTTTGGTTAATGCACAAAATTATTAAAATATTATACAAAATTATCTTCAGGCTTTGTGTCTAAGGTATATAAGAAACATACATAAATTTTATATTTTATACTTGGGTCCCCTTCCCAAGATATCTCATCAGGTATTTGCAAATATCCCAAAATCTAAAGAGAAAAACAGAAAAAATCCAAAATCTGAAATATTTCTGATGCCAGGCATTTCGGATAAGGGATACTCAACTTGTATCACTTTCTTTTGGCCTCCATGGTTTCTGATGAGGAATATGCTGTAATTCTCATCGGTTTTCCTCTGTAGATATGCTGTTGTTTTTCTCTGGCTGCTTTCAAGATTTTTTTTTTACTCTTTAATTTCCAGAAGTTTAATTATAACGTGTAGAGGTGCCATTTGGAGGTGCAAGCTCAGGCTCCCTACTTGGTTTCCACTGGCATAGCAGAAGTGCGGGGAAGACCTTGCTACTAGCCCGTGGGGATGAATTTCTCAGCTCCCTATTTGCCTTCTCTGATGCTGTTATGGTGGGGTGTTGGCGTGCCTTGTCACAGCCTCTCAAGGGTGGTAGTTCAGGCTTCCCACTCAGTTTTTGCTGGTGGGGTCATAGTCTTTCCTTTGGTGCTTGGTTGGAGTAGAGTGGTTATTAATTAAAAGTTTTCTGTTTTTCTAGGCCACCCCTTTCCTCTTCCTTTGAGAGTGCAGGCTTTGTTGGGCTTTTTTTTTGACTGTTTGCATGGGTGCTTCTGGGTTGCAATCTTCTTCACCACTAAGTCTGGGATGTATAAGGCAAAAAGACAACCCATGTCATTCTCTGGGTCCCAAGAGCCCTAGCCAGTCTGCCTTCTTCTCTTCACCTTTCAGAGTCCTCTTGTGTTTATTTAATATATAATATCTATTACATAATATCTATTATATATAATATATTATATTATAATATAATATATGTTATATATTATATAATATATTATATATAATGTCTTTAGTTGTGCTAGTAGGAAGAATAGGGAAAAGTATGTTTACTCCATGCTGCTGAAAGCAGAAGTCGAGATTTATAAGAAGGTTTTTCTGAATCTATTGAGATGATCTTTATTTTCTGACTTTTTTGATATGTTGTTTTGAGCTGTTGATGTGTTATTGCTCATTAACAGATGTTCTAAAATAAATAAATAGGACAGGCATGGTGGTTCACACCTGTAATCCTAGCCCTTTGGGAGGCCAAGTTGGGAGGATTGCTTGAGCCCAGGAGTTTGAGGTTGCAGTGAGTTATGATCATGCCACTGCACTGTAGCTTGGGTGACAGAGCGAGTCACTGTTTCAAAAATAAATAAATAAATAGTTTTTTTAAAAAAAAACTATGTGATAGATTAAAGAAATATTTGTGTGTAAATTGGGTAAACTTTTGATCTTGATTTTTTTTTTTTTTTTTGAGACAGAGTCTCACTCTGTTGCCCAGGCTAGAGTGCTTTGGTGTCAGCCTAGCTCATAGCAATGTCAAACAACATCAAACTCCTGGGCTCAAGCAGCCCTTCTGCTTCAGCCTCCCAAGTATCTGGGACAGGCGTGCACCACCATGCCTGACTAATTTTTTAACATATATATATATATATATATATTTTTTTTTTTTTAGTTGCCCAGCTAATTTCTTTCTATATTTTTCAGTAGAAATGGGGGGTCTCACTCTTGTTCAGGCTGGTCTCGAACTCCTGAGCTCAAATGATCCACCCACCTCAGCCTCCCAGAGGGCTAGGGTTACAGGCGTGAACCACCACGCCTGGCCTAGGTAAACTTTTTTTTTTTTTTTTTTAAGGCTGGTCAAGTGGAGCAGTGGGAGTGGAGAAGGAACAAAGGAATCTGTAACTGGTTGTGATCAATTAGTTGTAAACACCACTGCACTCGGACCAACCAACCTAGGTAAACTTTTGAAGAAAGAAGTCTTGGGCTGGGGATGGTGGCTCACGCCTGTAATCCTAGCACTCTGGGAGGCCGAGGCAGGTGGATTGTTTGAGCTCAGGAGTTCGAGACCAGCCTGAGCAAGAGTGACACCCCGTCTCTACTAAAAATAGAAAGAACTTACTTGGACAACTAAAAATATATAGAAAAAATTAGCCAGGCATGGTGGCACATGCCTGTAGTCCCAGCTGCTTGGGAGGCTGAGGCAGAAGGATTGCTTGAGCACAGGAGTTTGAGGTTGCTGTGAGGTAGGCTGATGCCACGGCACTCTAGCCTGGGTAACAGAGTGAGCCTGTCTCAAAAATAAATAAATAAATAAATAAATAAAAGAAGAACAAAGAAAGAAGTCTTGTATATTTAAAAGTATAATTGTCAGTTATGTACAAAATAACTGATATAAAACTTATTCTCTAGTTCTAAAAAATATCATTGGCATATATTTTAAAGAGGATTGCTTATTATCAGATATTCATGTAAATAATGCCCATTTTCTCTTTGGCCTTTTTCTCCTATCAATTTAAAATGGAATTTAAAATTGAATTTAGAAGAATAGTGCCCAGAATATTTTAATACTTGGTTCATTTTTGCTTACATAAGGTCCTTATTATAATAAAATGGCAAGCTGATTTTTACAGTTGCTCAGGGCAAACATTTTGTTGTTTTTGAATCCTTTCTCTTTGCCTAAAAATCTCTTTAGCTATATATCCATATACCTTGTTCTTACTTCCTTTTTTTTTTTTTTTTTTTTTTTGAGACAGAGTCTCGCCCTGTTGCCCAGGCTAGAGTGAGTGCCATGGCGTCAGCCTAGCTCACAGCAACCTCAAACTCCGGGGCTCAAGCAATCCTGCTGCCTCAGCCTCCCGAGTAGCTGGGACTACAGGCATGATGCGCCACCATGCCCGGTTAATTTTTTTTTTCTATAGATATTTTTAGCTGGTTAATTAATTTCTTTCTATTTATAGTAGAGACGGGGTCTTGCTCTTGCTCAGGCTGGTTTCAAACTCCTGACCTTGAGCAATCCGCCCGCCTCGGCCTCCCAGAGTGCTAGGATGTTCTTACGTCCTTTAAGTCTTCTCTGCGCCTTACCACACCATCTCTCCCCTGCCATATAACATAGAACTCCCACGTCTGCTCTCCCTTCCTTACTTTGCTGTATCTTCCCCCACCTGCACCCCCATGTGGCATATACAGATCTTTACTTGTTATACAAACTGTAAGCTCTATCAGGGCAGGGGGATTGTTTTGTTCAATGCTTTATCCTAGAGGCCAGAACAATATCTGGCGTGTTGTAGGGACTCAGTAAATATTTGTTGGATGAATGGATTGATAAAAGAATGGAGACTATAGCGCATAAGTGACTTTAGTGAAGACAGACTTGTCTCTGCGCTTTTCATTCTAATTTAGTTATTCATATTTCTTATATTGCTTTATCTTGATGTTATAAAGCCAAAACTTATGCTTTAAGATATAAAATTAAATTCCCTAATAAAAGAGATAGACACTGCTGCTTGCAACAATCTACCAGAATGAAGGTTTGTCTCCACCTTGATCTGGTATGTATTATGGGCAGTATGCTAATGAAGGGCATGCAAAGAATGCATGAGGAGTTTAATTGCAAGTCACCACTGTGGTTGAGTCCAACCTTTCTGCATAGAGCCATTCATCATGAGTGACAGCCAAGAGAGGACGAGAAGCAGCAGATACTTCCACGGATCACTCTCCTCCCTACTTGCCTCACCCTGTCATTCAGTTTACAGTCCTCTTTGTTGGCTGCAATCATTCCCAGAGGATGTATTTATCACCATGGAAAAAACCCGAATGACATCAGCAGCAGCGCTTACAACTCTGTGCCGTGATCCAATAAATAATGTGTGCTCAGTGTGTGGAAAATGTTGAAGCAGCCCCTAATCTTATCAAGAACTGAGCAGGGTTACCCAGCCTCAGCCTTACCTGGGAGCTGGTTAGACATGCAGGGCCTCAGGCCCCACCTAGACCTGCACTTTAACAAGATTCCTGGTGATCGTGTGGACACAGGAGTTTGAGAAGCACTAATCTGTAGAAGATCTGACTAATGCCTAACCTAAAGCCACCATCTCTTTAGGACATGATTTAAGACCATAATACAACAAATAGAATCCAAATAAAGTGAGAAAACAAAGCTTTTCACTCAGGGGATGGAATAGAAACAGAAGTTGAATTAGCACATTGATTTGACTGATGTAGGTACATGGTTTCCAAAGCACTTAGTGTAAGTCTCCATTCCCTGCGAGATGAGCATTTTCATTCCTGTTTTCAGGGGAGTAAACTGATGTTCAGAAAAGTGAACTGACACAGTTAGTAAATGGAATAAAGATTGCCAGGACCAATCTTTGGACCCCACCCCTCAATCCAGCTCTCTTTTACCTCTTCACAAAATTTTAAAGTTTTTAAAAAATCTTCCTCCCTCCCTTCCTCCCTCCCTCCTTCCTTCCTTCCTTCCTTCCTTCCTTCCTTCCTTCCTTCCTTCCTTCCTTCCTTCCTTCCTTCCTTCCTTCCTTCCTTCCTTCCTTCCTTCCTTCCTTCCTTCCTCCTTCTCTCTCTCTGCTTCTTTCCCTCCCTCCCTCCTTCCCCTCCTTTTCCCTTTCTTCCTGCTCTCCCTCTTTCGTAAAGGTTGGGTGATACATAGCTAGTCACAACATACAGATTTTTTTTCTTTTCACATTTCACATTCATTTATTGTGGTGCAGTGCTAACCAGAAGACCACTCTTTAATGACTCTTCACAAAGTATTCATTTGAATCTATGAATAATAGAATCCTCTGCTTCTAGTGACTATTGGTTCATTGCAAAATTTGGTTAATATTATATAGATATAAACTAAGTGCATATTTAGGATCAACTGAGTACTTAGCGTGATAGTAACAGCAATCAGTACAGAGATGAGTGGTTAAGTGGTACCACTGAGCTTTGGCTTATTTCTTAAATGCATATTAATGTTTATGAACATTTTTGCCCCTACAAAGAAAAACATTTAACATAATTTTGGGAGGAGGAATAGATTGTGAGGATTTGAGAAGAGTGAGGGGCATATCCAGTGGTTTCCTAAAAAGATTTTCAAGAGATATACCAAACTGTCTCCATTTGACTTAATATGTGTGTGTGTGCGTGTGTATGTGGGGTGCACAGAAGATTATGCACGTGCACACACATAATTGGATCTGAATACCTATTTAAACATTTTTCTCTGGAGCCTTTTAGGAAAGATCCTGTGCACTTTTTGCTAATATCTTTGCAGAATCTGTGGAAGACTGACAATAACAGCACTGAGTGGATTATACTTCTATAAACAAAATTATCAGTGATTAAAATAGAGTATACTTAGATGAGCTCCAGAATGTCACCATGACTTGAGTTTTTAAGCCCTGCCAGCTCTTTTCTGTAGATTTTTTGTTAAACATAATGGAAGAGATGAAGGTTTTAAAAGCTTTTCGCTCCTCCACAAACCTCACATTAAATGGCTGCTGGGGGTATACAAAATATTAAATGTAACAGATTTATAGGGTTTGTTTATTTTAAGTGTCAAAAAAGGGTCCTGTTTGGGAATCTGAAATCCAGTTTCAAGAGAATACAACTTGGGTAGCCCCTGTGCTCCCATCAACATACCAGAGGGCTATAAGTTATAAAATATGGCTCAAATATAATCGTTGATATTCTGTACATGCACGTGGAGGTCTCAAGGGCCCAAGCAATATATGGGGTGTACACATAAGGTACATCATGTGAGTTCTCTATGCAATCTGCACTCCACCAGCCATTTTCGTAAGCAATCATTTAATTAAAAATTGGATCACTATAGTAGGTTCATAGCTTATTGCCATTATTTAATATTTGTTTTATGACCAGCAAGGAAGGGCTTGTGGGAACCAGCAATTTTTCTCTTGGGGAATAGATACAATCAGAACCGTCAACTCCAGCCATACATAAAACAGGATCTAAATCACATTTATGTCCCACCGGAGAACCAGAAACACAGTGCCTATGTCTCCAGAATTAAAAATTAATAGCCATAAAAGGGACTATAAAAGGGGTGAAAAGGATGTAGGTTCGTAACAACACATAGGGAGCACCTAGAGGACCATTTATTTGCATTTTGAAACTGGAGAGTTACAAAGATGGTCAATTCTGTTTAACAGCTTTTAAATGTAAAGGGCTTGCTTGCAAAACCCAACTTGAACTCAGTTAAACTTTATTTTTGGCCTGAATTTCTAGATCAACTGATAGCAAAATGCAACCAGATAATTGAAAAATCTCTTTATTTTGTAATGCTTGACTACAACTTTATTGGAATAATGTTATTTTTTGTTCCAATTTTGTGGTTATCTGAGAAATCAAATATTGATGTATTTGAAGGGGAAAAAACTCCTTCGGTATTCAAATGAAAGCAATTCAATCATAATATTTTCTAATTCATTTCATAATTTGTTTGTGCAAAGTAATTCATTTATCCACTAGATATGTTTTCACTATAGTATGTTTTTAAAGAAAAAAGGCTAGAAATGTTGTTTACTATATTCAACAGGACAATTGATATTCTGTGCTGGTCACGGTAAAATTAATGGTATTTCACTGAATAAAATTCCTTCTTAAGCTGTATACGAAAAGGATTATACTTTACATTAATATATACTTATATTTATATTAAACATTTTCTCTCTCTTTTTTTAACCATATGTGGTTAATATTTCTCCTGACTTTGGTTGTTCTTACTTTTGATGTATTCTTCTTAATTTGAAAAGAAGTATAATGAGATGATTTGAAATGCTTTGTTTTATTTTTATTTTGCATAGGCTATAATATTTGGGAAAAAAATTTAAACTTCCTCTAAAACTAACACTATAACACAACTATTTTAGTTTGTTTATATTTCATTCCTATATATGCTTGTTTCTACATAGTTGAAATAACAAATCCATGGAGTTAAATAACAAATTCCGTATTTGTATGCTGCCTTTTCCCATTTACCATTATCTATACATTTACCATTATTTATACATTTTATCCATTTCTACAGGCTTAGTAATAATCTTGTTTAATGGAGTATTATATTTATTTCTTTACATTTTCGTAGATAATATTGTAATAGACAGTTTTGCTTTGTTGAAATATTTTCATAGTATAAATTTTCAAGAATGAAATAACAAAAAATAATAATAATAGTAATAACAATCAGCTATCTTTTGATTAGTGAATGGCTATATGCTGTTAAAAAAAAGGAAGAAAATAAAATTAAATACAACAAAACAAAACAAAAAAATAATCAGCTATCTTTGCATTTCCTCCTTGATTTTTGCTCAGAGATTCTTGTCTTCTTAGCCTCTGCTATATCTTCTCACCCTCACTAATACCACAAAGGACCAAAGGGTCTTCATAGTCTTCAGGGTGCAGCCTGCCAGGGCAGGGTGGTACTCAGGGCTGGCAGCAACAAGCAGGGGTATGCTGCTAAACCAGATCTCTGGAAAACACAAACCCTGACTTTCAGCATTTGCTGATTTCTATGGTATAAATTCTCCCACCTTGGCAGATTTCAAGCTAACAATTGGCTTGGCAAATTCCTGAAAATTTAAATGGCTCTTGGGAACCTGTATAAGCTGGCCCCGGCACAGCCGTGGAAGTCAAGTTGAAGCCTTTTGGGATATTGTGCAACAAAGAAATTCATTGGGCCACTATCCCAAGGGATCACACAGTTAATTCTTTTAGGTTATTAAGTATGAAATGCCCAATTTCCTTAAGTACTAAGTTTGATAGCTGAGATCTCTGACATTTCACGTTGACACTTCTTGTTTTATTTTTATTGTGAAGGTGCATCCTCATTCTTTCAAATGCATGGTTTGGCTTGTGATTATCTTTTAATTTTTTTTTTTTTTTTTGAGACAGAGTCTCGCTTTGTTGCCCAGGCTAGAGTGAGTGCCATGGCATCACGTGAGCCTAGCTCACAGCAACCTCAAACTCCTGGGCTCAAGCAATCCTGCTGCCTCAGCTTCCCAACTAGCTGGGACTACAGGCATGTGCCACCATGCCCGGCTAATTTTTTCTATATATTTTTAGTTGGGCAATTAATTTCTTTCTATTATTTTAGTACAGACTGGGTCTTGCTCTTGCTCAGGCTGGTTTCGAACTCCTGACCTTGAGCAATCCGCCCGCCTCAGCCTCCCAGAGTGCTAGGATTACAGGCATGAGCCACCGCGCCCGGCCATCTTTTAAATTTTTTTAGAGCAATTTTTGGAACCATGGATAAGTCAGAAATTTGTGTTATTTTTGAATATGAGTTACATAATGAAACAAATGCAGCGAAGATAGCTTGAAGTATCAGCGAACTGTTTGGGAAGGATGTGGCTAATGAATGCACAGACATCAATGGTTAGAGAAGTTCCATTCTAGTGATTTTAATCTCGAAAATGAGCCATGTGGGCAACCTGCAACCAAGGTGGATAATAATGAGCTGAAAGCTGTAGTGGAAGCAAATCCATCTCAACCTACATATGAATTAGCAGCAAGGTTTGATATTACTAATCCAACAATACTGGGCCATTTGAAACCAATGGGCAAGGTAAAGAAGCTGGATGGATGGGTTTAAATAAGCGTCAGAAGAGAAATCGTCTCAAAGCTTGCCTTTCTTTGCTGTTATGACATAAAGGTGAACCATTTCTACACCGTATTGTTATGTGTAATGAAAAATAGATTTTTTTTTTTGATAATTGCAAGTGTTCAGCATGATGGTTAGATTAAAAACGAAGTGCAGAAACGGAGTTCCAAACCTCATATTCATCAAAAATAAAAAAAGTTAACGTTGTCTGTTTGGTGGTACAGTCCTGATATTATCCACTACAGCTTCATGAAACCTGGTCAATCGATTATAGCAGATGTCTGCTGCAAGCAATTGGACGAAATGATGAGAATGTTTGCGATTAAGCAGCCAAGATTGGTCAGTAGAAACAGGCCGATCCTCTTGTAAGACAATGCTCAACCACATGTCGCACAAACGATGCTGCACAAACTACAGAAGGTGGTGGGCTTGGAAACTCTCTGTCATCCACCATATTCACCAGACCTTGCACCAACTGACTACTGTTTCCTCCAATGCTTTGGACCACTTCTTGGAAGGGAAAATATTCAATCCTCAACTAGCTGTGGAAAACGCCTTTCGCAATTTTATCACCACTTGCTCTCCAGGCTTCTTCACTGCTGGCACAAACAAGCTACCGTTAAGATGGCAAGGCTGTGTTGATAGTTTAGGTGCAAACTGTGATTAATTGTATTGCTTCTTTTTTTTGAGACAGAGTCTCGCTCTGTTGCCTGGGCTAGAATGCCATGGCATCAGCCTAGCTCACAGCAACCTCAAACTCCTGGGCCCAAGCAATCCTCCTGCCTCAGCCTCCCAGCATGCACCACTATGGCCGGCTAATTTTTTCTATATATTTTTAGTTGGCCAATGAATTTCTTTCTATTTTTAGTAGAGATGGGATCTTGCTCTTGCTCAGGCTGGTTTTGAACTCCTGATCTTGAGCGATCTGCCCGCCTCAGCCTCCCAGAGTCCTAGGATCTAGGCGTGAGCCACCACACCCGGCCTGTACTGCTTCTTGTTTGCGATATAATAAACTAAACTTTTGGTTCAAAATCGGACATTTCATATTCAATGACCTGTTTGTTTCTCAAAATGTGGTCTGGGGGTCAGTGAGTAGAAAAACAAGAAGAATCACGGGCCCTACCTGAGATCTACTGAATCAGGATCTGCCTTTTTACAAGATGCTTACATGATTTGTGTGCATGTTAAAGTTTGAGAAGCACCGTTTCAGCTGGAGCAGTCATGTTCTACCTGCTCCTGAAAGGACTCAGTGCTTCAGACAGCTCATCCAAGAGTATGCAGTTTAATGACCTACTTGTGTTTTATTGCAAGAAAGCCAAACTTCTCTTCAAAAAAAAAAAGAAAAGAAAAGAAAAAAAAAATTAACCTATTTACTAACTTATCCTGAAATGTGAAGGTGGTTGTCCTACTTACTTGATATCCAGTCAGAAAACCACACATATGAAGACTGATCAAATTTATATTTAGTCTAGAAACAAATATTTATCAAATCCCTTATGTAAAATTAGGCCGTTCATAGCCCTTACCCTCAAGCAGTCTACATTCCAATAACCATAATACGAGATGCAGGCGCTGCGTTTGCTGTGCGTGCCCTGCACGTATGTCCCGACAGAACTGTCTCTGACCGCCAGCGCTTGCACTCAGAGTGCTTTGAATGCTTTGGCAAGCAACATACTGGGGAGTGACCCCATCCCACCTCTGCGAATCCTCGAGATCCTTTGCCCTGTGGCAGGATACTGATGAGGGTTTGCACTGATTCCTGAGTTACTCAACCTGATTCAGCTCCCACTGCCCACGGTGGAAACTTACAAAATAACCAACACTTTCTCAGCCGCTTTCCTCCCTTTTCTCCACCGTTCCTCCCCACTCCTTCTACCAGCGTTTCCTGAGATCATCTCTCATATCAACTCTGCGTCTGAATTCCCAAATCAATCTGCTTTGGGGGAAGCCTAACTTAAGACCCGGTTTTGTATAGTATGGAAAACACAAAGTGCTACTTTGGCCTGAGGAGGAGAAATTGCTATCAGCCAAGTTATCAATCGAGTTGGCCCTCAAAAGCCTGCCAGGATTTCCAGAGGTGAAGATTAAGGAGAAGGAACCTCATGCTTGCAGAAGGGGGAATGGCCTAATGCATGTTGAGGAAATAAGGAGAAACCTAAACATCTACTGAAAAAAAGTTTAAAATTCAACCAAGTACGTATTCGAGGGCAGTGCCGCTTCAAGGAATGGCAGTGGTCCTCCAACCGTCTGGTAACAGGCAGAGAAAGATAGAAGGTAAGAGTTAAAACTTTCATAGCAGATTGACATAATTGTGACATTTTAATTGTATTTAACAGGCTGAGTGAGGTGGCTCACACCTGTAATCCTAGCACTCTGGGAGGCCGAGGCGGGAGGATCGCTCAAGCTCAGGAGTTCGAACCCAGCCTGAGCAAGAGCAAGACCCTGTCTCTACTAAAAATAGAAATAAATTAATTGGCCAACTAAAAATATATAGAAAAAATTAGCCAGGCATGTTGGTGCATGCCTGTAGTCCCAGCTTCTTGGGATGCTGAGGCAGGATTGCTTGAGCCCAGGAGTTTAAGGTTGCTGTGAGCTAGGCTGACACCACGGCACTCTAGCCTGGGCAGCAGAGTAAGACTCTGTCTCAAAATAATAATAATAATAATAATAATTGTATTTAACAAAAATATCAGTTCACAATGGATTAGGATTTTTAACAAAAGTGCCAAGAATATGTAACAAAAACAGGATAGTCTCTTCAATAAACGGTGTTGGGAAAACTAGATATCCACATGCAGAAGAATAAAATTGGACCCTTATCTCACACCATATTCAAAAGTTAACTCAGAATGGATTAAAGACTTAAACATAAGACCAGAAACTATGAAAGTACTAGAAGAAAACACGGGGAAAAAACTGCATGACATCGGTTTAGGCAATAATTTTTTGGATTTGACCCCTAAAAGCTCAGACAACAAAAGTAAAAATAGACAAATTAATTACATCAAAACTAAAAAGCATCTGCACAGCAAAGGAAACAATTAACAGTGTGCAAACACAACCTATGGATTGGGAGAAAATATTTGCAAGCCATGCATCTGATGAGGGGTTAATGTTCAAAATACATAAGGAACTCAAACAATTCAATAGCAAGAAAACAAAAAACCCATCCAAAAAGTGAGCAATTTAGCCAGGTATGGTGGTGTGTGCCTGTAATCCCAGCTACTTGGGGAGCTGACTTGGGAGGATTGCTTGGCCCAAGAGTTCTGGGTTGCAGTGAGCTATGATCATGCCACAGCACACCAGCATGGGTGACAGAGTGAGACCTTGTTTCTAAAAAAAAACAAAAAAACATGCAATCTGATTAGACATTTCTCAAAAAAAAAAAAAAGACATACAAATGGCTATCAGATATATGAAAAAATGTTCAACATTGCTAATCTTTAGGGAAATGCAAATGAAAACCACGTGAGCTATCATCTAACACCTGCCAGAATGGCTATTATCAAAAAGACAAAAGATAACAAGTTTTGGGGACAATATGGAGGAAAGGAAATGCTGTACATTGTTGGTGAGAATGTAAATTAGTATAACAGCCATGACGAAAAATTGTTTGGAGGTTCCTCAAAAAACTAAAAATAGAATTACCATATGATCCAGCAATACCACTTCTGGATATTTACCCAAAAGATCTGAAGTCAGTTTGTTGAAGAGGTATCTGCATTCCCATGTTTATGACAGTACTATTCACAATAGCCAAGTTATAGAATTAACCTAAACATCCATTAACATATGAATAAATGAAGAAAATGTGGCATAGATCCATTGTGGAATATTATTCAGGTTTATAAAAGACACAAGGGGGAAGGAGTGGATGGGTGAAATCATACCTAAGGGGTACAATGCACACTATCTGGGTGATGGGCACACTTATAACTTTGACTCAAGCAGTACAAAGCAATCCATCTAACCCAAACATTTATATCCCCATAATATTCTGAAATTTTTTTAAAACTTTAAAAAAAGAAAGAAATTTTGTCAGTTGTGATAACATAGATAGAATTGGAGAGCATTATACTAAATGAAATAAGCCAGACACAGAAACACAAATACATTATCACATGTTTTCACTTATTTGTGAAATGTAAACCAATCAAATTCCTAGAAGAAGCAGAGAGTAGAATGGTAGTTACCAGAGCCTGGGGTGGGGTGGGGTGGAAGAAACAGGGAGATGATGATCAAAGGGTATAAAATCTCAGACAAGAGGAATATGGTTTTTTGTTATTTCTATTGCATAGCATGGTGAATATAGTTAATAATAGAGTATCGTGCATTTCAAAATGCTAACAGAATAAATTTCAAATGTGCTCACCACAAAAAATGCTAAATATTTGAGGTGATGGATATGTTAACCAGCTTGATTGAGTTATTCCACATTGTATTCATAAATCACAACATCTATACCCCACAAATATATGCAACTATAAATTGTGAATTTACAATTTTAAAAAAGATGCCCCAAAAAACCATGGTCCTTCACTACTGATTGTTTGAGAAGCACAGTTCTACAGACTTTAATGCAAAATAAATAAATAAATGGCTATTATCTGAGAACTAAACTATAAAAGAGTTTATATGTTGAGTATTCAGAGTAAGGCAAAGTCCCCCTAAAAAGACCCATACAGTTACTCAGTCCTTACCGAAAGCATGGTATTAACATTCTTTCTAAGGAAAGAATCTGTCTAAGCTTGATCCTCAAGGTCAGCTCTGTCCTTTTGGCAAGGAGAGATCTCTGGAAGAGTTCCTTAAAAATGAGTAACGTCTGACCTTCCCCTCAACCCCAGCTCTGGGTCAACATCCACCAAACAACCTTCTGGCTCAACTGGGCTTCCGGTATAGATCACCCTCCTGGAGCTCACACTGCTCATGCCACAGGAATCACCTTGTCTATATCACAGTCGTGTTTCCCATGGTTTGGTTTTATACATCAGACTTTAGAGGAAGTGAAGTTGAAGTTTCCCCAACAAACTAAGTTTCTGAGTCTGGGTCTTGGCAAATTCACTAAAGAATGCCAGTTACAAAGTTTCCTCCCAGATGGTGAGCCCATCCTTCCCTGAAGGCAGTCCTCTGTGCTGGACTCGTCCATCCCAAGTTTCTGCTGGTGAATAGGATCTCAAGCATGAAAGGTCTTGGACCCTAAGTCAACTTGTTTGATGAACGTATTCGGAATGTATAGAAAACCCAATGTGAAATAGCTGTTAAAATGGTTCCAGGGCTAGTTAGTACATGAACACGGACTGTAACCAAACCTCTAAACTTCTTGTCCAATTGCTCTGAGGATTGAAAGAGATTCTGTCCATGACTGCATCACTTCTAGCATATATTAAAGATCAAAAATCTTTCATAGGCCGGGCCCAGTGGCTCACGCCTGTAATCCTAGCACTCTGGGAGGCCAAGGCGGGCGGATTGCTCAAGGTCAGGAGTTCAAAACCAGCCTGAGTGAGAATGAGACCCCGTCTCTACTAAAAATAGAAAGAAATTAATTGGCCAACTAATATATATAGAAAAAACTAGCCGGGCATGGTGGTGCATGCCTGTAGTCCCAGCTACTTGGGAGGCTGAGGCAGCAGGATTGCTTGAGCCCAGGAGTTTGAGGTTGCTGTGAGCTAGGCTGATGCCACGGCACTCACTCTAGCCTGGGCAACAAAGTGAGAATCTGTCTCAAAAAAAAAAAAAAAAAAAAAAAATCTTTCATAATAGTATTGGCCCGAGTGCAGTGGCTCATCCCTGTAATCCTAGCTCTTTGAGATGCCAAGGTGGGAGGATTGCTTGAGGGCAGGAGTTTGAGACCAGCATGAGCACCACATATCCAGACATCATTTCTACAAAAAAATCTTTTAAAAATTAGCCAGGTGTCATGGTGTGCTCCTGTAGTCCCAGCTACTTGGATGGCTGAGGCAGGAGAATCATTTGAGCCCAGGAGTTTGAGGTTGTAGTGAGCTATGATGATGCCACGGCACTCACTCTAGCCTGGGCACCTGCGTAAGACTTTGTCTCAAAAAGAAAAAAAAAGGCAATAATTATTAAATGCTTGTTATGTTCAGAGCACGGAGCTCATCATTTTACATAGTCTTATTTAATGGTTTGAAATGGAAGCTATTATTATTTTCCATTCTACAGACAATGACACTGAAAAACAGGGAGATTAAGTGACCTGTCCATTTTCACAAACTTAGTAAATATTGAGGGCAAGAGTCAAACTTAGGCTCTCTGACATAGTCCAGCTCTTAATCACTCTTTTTCTCTGTTTTGTTTTTTTTTTGAGACAGAGTCTCGCATTGTTGCCCAGGCTAGAGTGAGTGCCTTGGCATCAGCCTAGCTCACAGCAACCTCAATCTCCTGGGCTCAAGAAATCCTACTGCCTCAGCCTCCCGAGTAGCTGGGACTATAGGCATGTAACCATCATGCCCAGCTAATTTTTTTCTATATATATATATTAGTTGGCCAATTAATTTCTTTCTATTTATAGTAGAGACAGGGTCTCGCTCTTGCTCAGGCTGGTTTCAAGCTCCTGGCCACGAGCAATCCGCCCGCCTCGGCCTCCCAGAGTGCTAGGATTACAGGCATGAGCCACCGCGCCCGGCCTGCCTTTTTGTTTTTTAATACTAGTTCTTTCTATTGAATAAAAAAATTGAGGATTTTTGCTTCTGTTTATGTGGTGAATTGCATTTATAGATTTACGTATGTTGAACCATCCCTGCATCCCTGGGATGAAGCCCACTTGGTCGTGATGGATTATTTTTTTGATAAGCATCTGGATTCGGTTAGCTAAGATTTTGTTGAAAATTTTTGCATCTATATTCATTAGGAATATTGGTCTGTAGTTTTCTTTTTTTGTTGCATCCTTTCCTGGTTTTGTTATCAGAGTAATATTCGCTTCATAAAAGGTGTCCGGAAGGTTTCCATTCTTCTCGATGTTGTGGAATAGTTTCTGCAAGATAGGTACTAGTTCTTCTTTGTAAGTGTGGTAAAATTCGGGTGTGAAGCCATCTGGACCGGGACTTTTCCTTTTAGGGAGATTTTTAATTGCTGTTTCTATTTCAGCTGTTGAGATTGGTCTGTTCAGGGAATCTATTTCTTCCTGATTGAGCCTAGGGAGGCTGTGTGTTTCTAGAAATTTGTCCATTTTCTCCATATTTTCCAGTTTGTTTGAATAAATATTTTTGTAGTACTCATAGATTATATCTTGTATCTCTTTGGGATCAGTTGTGATATCTCCTTTTTTGTTCCTGATGGAGCTTATTAGAGATTCAATGCAATATCTATTAAAATCCCATCAGCATTCTTCACAGATATAGAAAAAATAATTTTATGCTTTGTATGGAACCAAAAAAGACCCCAAATATCAAGAGCAATTCTAGGCAACAAAAACAAAATGTGAGGTATTAATATGCCAGATATCAAACTATACTACAAAGCTGTAGTAATTAAAACAATCTGGTATTGGCACAAAAATAGGAATATTGACCAGTGGAACAGATCTGAGAATCCTGATATAAAACCATCCTCATATAGCCATCTAATCTTTGACAAAGCAAACAAAAACATACGCTGGGGAAAAGAATCCCTTTTCAATAAATGGTGCTGGGAAAACTGGATAGCCACCTGTAGAAGGCTAAAGCAGGACCCACACCTTTCACCTCTCACAAAAATCAACTCACGCTGGACAACAGACTTAAACCTAAGGTATGAAACTATTAGAATTCTAGAGGAAAATGTTGGAAACACTCTCCTAGACATTGGCCTAGGCAAAGAGTTTATGAAGAAGTCCCCAAAGGCAATCACAGCAGCAACAAAAATAAATAAATGGGACATGATGAAACTAAAAAGCTTCTGCACAGCCAAAGAAACAGTCATGAAAGTAAACAGACAACCTACAGAATGGGAGAAAATTTTTGCATCCTATGTATCCAATAAAGGGCTGATAACTAGAATATACTTAGAACTCACAAAAATCAGGAAGAAAAAATCAAATAACCCTATTAAAAAGTGGGCAAAGGACTTGAACAGAAACTTTTCTAAAGAAGACAGAGGAATGGCCAACAAACATATGAAAAAATGCTCAACATCTCTAATCATCAGGGAAATGCAAATCAAAACTACAATGAGATATCACTTAACTCCAGTGAGAATGGCCTTTATCAAAAAGTCTCCAAATAACAAATGCTGGCGTGGTTGCGGAGAGAGAGGAACACTCCTACACTGCTGGTGGGACTGCAAACTAGTTCAACCTCTGTGGAAAGCAATATGGAGATACCTTAAAGCGATACAAGTGAATCTACCATTTGATCCAGCAATCCCATTGCTGGACATCTACCCAAAAGATCCAATGACACTCTACAAAAAAGACACCTGCACTCGAATGTTTATAGCAGCACAATTCATAATTGCAAGGCTGTGGAAACAGCCCAGGTGCCCATCAATCCAAGAATGGATTAATAAAATGTGGTATATGTATACCATGGAGTACTATTCAGCTCTAAGAAACAATGGTGATATAGCACATCTTATATTTTCCTGGTTAGAGCTGGAACCCATACTACTAAGTGAAGTATCCCAAGAATGGAAAAACAAGCACCAGATATATTCACCAGCAAACTGGTATTAACTGAGTAGCACCTAAGTGGACACATAGGTACTACAGTAATAGGGTATTAGGGAGGGGGGAGGGGAAAGGGGGGCGGGTATATACATACATAATGAGTGACATGTGCACCATCTGAGGGATGGTCATGCTGGAAACTCAGACTTGTGGGGGGAGGGGGGGAAAGGGCATTTATTGAAACCTTAAAATCTGTACCCCCATAATATGCTGAAATAAAAAAAATTGAGGATTATGAAAGTTTTTGCCTCTTAGAATCAAATCCATTGAGAATGGCATTGGCATTGAGAATGGAAACTCCATCTTAGAATAAAGAAGTTCTTTCTACTGGAGTCAAAAGAATTCACTTCATGATTTTTATTCATATTTAAGTGGGTTGATTAATTTGAAAGGCCCAAGTCTGGGGGCTTCATCTGGGACAGCTTATTCACATCAATGGGATTTTCTTTGCTTTATACTTCTGGTTGACTACCCTTCATCTGGTTCCCTAACCTTTTAATTTTTCTTTAAATTATTATTATTATTTATTTAGTAAAAATGAAGATCTTACTGTGCTGTTTAGATTGGTCTCAAACTCTTCGCCTTATGTGATCCTCCTGAGTAGCTGGGATTACAGGCAAGGAGCCAATGCACCTGGCAAGTTTTTCTTTAAATTATTAAAGAAATGCATGCTTGTGATAAAACATGTTTTAAAACAATATGAAAGGGGCTGGGCGTGGTGGCTCACACCTGTAATCCTAGCACTCTGGGAGGCCGAGGCGGGCGGATTACTCGAGGTCAGGAGTTTGAAACCAACCTGAACAAGAGCAAGACCCCATCTCTACTATAAATAGAAAGAAATTAATTGGCCGACTAATATATATAGAAAAAATTAGCCAGGCATGGTGCATGCCTGTAGTACCAGCTACTCGGGAGGCTGAGGCAGAAGGATTGCTTGAGCCCAGGAGTTTGAGGTTGCTGTGAGCTAGGCTGACGCCACGGCACTCACTCTAGCCTGGGCAACAAAGCGAGACTGTCTCAAAAAAAAAAAAAGTGTATAGATCTATAGCTGTTTGTAGAAAATGATGTGTGACATATTGTTTTTTTTTTGCATCCTAAAGGCAGGCTTACACCAGGCAATTATGAATGGCCCCTCTGAACAAATAATTGAAATTCACAAGTTGTGGGGTATGGTTAAACAATGTCTGGGTTGGAGGTGTGGAGGTCATACATATTCCCTCGGGTATTATTAAAGTTACAGGCACTGTTGTTTTTTTTTTGTTTGTTTGTTTTTTGAGACAGAGTCTCACTCTGTTGCCCGGGCTAGAGTGCCATGGCATCAGCCTAGCTCACAGCATCCTCAAACTCCTGGGCTCAAGCAATCCTCCTGCCTTGGCCTCCTGAATAGCTGGGACTACAGGCACACACCACTGTGCCCAGCTAATTTTTTCTATTTTTAGTTTTTGGCTAATTTCTTTCTATTTACAGTAGAGACGGGGTCTCGCTCTTGCTCAGGCTGGTCTCGAACTGCTGAGCTCAAGCAATCCTCCCGCCTCGGCCTTGATTCGCTATTTTCATCAGTAGATATTATCATTACACACTTTCCAATTTGCATGTTTTTTTCTTTTCACTCCACACATGTAGCCTATAGATGATGCTAGAAAATGAGGAGAAAGGCAAGACCTCCCATCAGTTGTTTTTGTTATAGTAGACCTGGAAAGATACAGTGGCTTTTTCACTAGGACATGGTAGGCACCATTCATTTGGAGCCCTGAGTGGTATGACAGCTTCAGAGATGAGAGTCCCCTTGCCTTATTAAGAGATTCTTCTAAAACTTCACAGAACAGGGCTCATTCAAAACTGCTGCTTGTGCCACCTTATATACCGAATTCTACTTTAGAACAAATGCTCGTGTTAATTCAAGAGCCTATTATGTTCTGGAAGCCAGCAAAATCTTTTCCTTAGAGAACACACCACTATATTAACCAATTTGGACCGACTCAGCAGAGGGCAGAACTTGGCTTGGAGTAATTAACTTGCAATTAGTCATCTAAGGGTGTGTGAGTGTGAATGCACCTGTGCAAACGTACTCACCTTTAACAGTCACCCCGAGCCTCCTGTGTGGATGACACTACCCTGGCTGGGTAGAAAACATGAACTCTTAGAATTGTGAAACTCTTAGAATTCCATGTCACCATTGTTTCTTACCCTCAATTAATTTTCCCCCCAGAAATAAAATCCACTTTATGTTCACTCCTATTTTTGAAATTGGATAGCCATAGTGGACCCCATGTTCCTTGGAGAATTTGCTGTTTCAGCAGAGTAAAGGAGCTCTGGGTCTCTGATTGCTTCATAAAGAGCAACTTGCCAAGATTCCGGGGTCTTCCGCAAAGGCAACTTACCTGATTAGTTGCCATTAAAGCGAACATAAGACAAATACTCATCCGGAGAGGAGAGTGCCTGTAACTTTAATAATACCCGAGGGAATATGTATGACCTCCACACCTCCAACCCAGACATTGTTTAACCATACCCCCCCACAACTTGTGAATTTCAATTATTTGTTCAGAGGGGCCATTCATAATTGCCTGGTGTAAGCCTGCCTTTAGGATGCAAAGCAGAAGACAATGAAAATGCTACCAGGGCGAATTAGGGCAGCCGGCACTTAAACATATAAATTAACTAGGCCTCTTTTCACAGCTCCCCCTTTCTATTCTGAGAGGTTTTAGTCTGGTGACATCAAAGACAGGATTATGGGGGAAGATAAAAAACTGGATCTAATGTCCATGTTTGAAGTCATGAAAGTCGTCCTCCTCTCTCCACGGAAAAATAACCCTCTTCATAACACACACACACACACACACACACACACACACACACACACACACACAAAACCAAGGTCCAGGTGCAAAGGGGTGGGGGGCAGGCTGCAGGAAGGCCCTGGCTTCCTGAGGTTGTAGGAATAACTGGGTGTTAAAGCACTGCATTGCCAATTGTGGTAATAGATTATTTGTAGGCTTGGGCTGGCTTTGTTCTGCAAATTAATATGTTAAGTCTTTCTTTTAAGTCCGTGTGATGTTGGGATGGTTCTTTAATGAGATTTTAACTAGGTTTCCTTTACTATCAGCAAAGGCTAGAACAGATTTTTTTTTTATGTGAAAGAAGAGTGATCTCTAATGTCAATGCCATCAACAAGTATTCCTTTTAATGTTATTTGTCAATAAAATTCCTTGCCTATAATAATACTATAGTATTTGGGTTCACTCTGCACCAATGGGACATGAAGTATATATATTCACATTAAAGTGATAGGCTTAAAAACATTTTTAATAAATAGTTTCTTTGGGGAGGCAAAAGTTTGCAGGATGAAAGCGTACTGTAATTTGAAGATATTGCCTTACTTTGTAATTCATAGAAATTGCTTGGGATGAATACAAACTTTGGCCCTTTAAAAATATATGCAGCTACACTGCCTGGCATTACAGCCTGGAAGATTTATTTTTAAAACTCTGCAAGCTACAGGCCCATGATTTTTAAAGGCTTTAGTCCTTAAAGCACTAAATCAGCATTCAAGTGGTTGGTTAATCTCCCAAGGGCCAAAATGAAGTGCCTTGGCCTAGATTATAACAGACTGACTGTTAGAAAACTCCAGCAGCACCAAACCTAGTAAGCATAGCTTATAAACAGAGCCTTTAGACAAAAATTGCTATATTACAGTCCCTCCTCACTTTCTCCTTTTCTCGTATTTTATAGAGTCATGTAGACTTAAATCAAAAAAATAAAACAAAATAAAATTCTTGAATTGTGGGTAGGGGGTAGCAAGTATTGTCAGGTTACAGTGTGAAAATGTCATTCTTGGGCTGGGTGTGGTGGCTCTCACCTGTAATCCTAGCACTCTGGGAGGCCAAGGTGGGCAGATTGCTCGAGGTCAGGAGTTTGAAACCAGCCTGAGCAAGAGCGAGACCCCGTCTCTACTATAAATAGAAAGAAATTAATTGGACAACTAATATATATAGAAAAAATTAGCCAGGCATGGTGGCACATGCCTGTAGTCCCAGCTACTCGGGTGGCTGAGGCAGTAGGATCGCTTGAGCCCAGGAGTTTGAGGTTGCTGTGAACTAGGCTGACACTGCAGCACTCACTCTAGCCTGGGCAACAAAGTGAGACCCTGTCTCAAAAAAAAAAAAAAAAAAAAAAAAGAGAAAATGTCATTCTTTTTACGCCCATAGCCAAGGAATGACCAGACACACAAAAGTAACGCAAGCCTGAGGTGACATTTATGAAGGGGGAGCAAGATAGGATTATAATAGGACTACAGGGCAAGAGCAAGATTAGGTTTACAGAGCATGATACATACACCACAGATGACAACCGGACCCCTTGCTGCCTGCTGGAAAAAAAAGTTTGGCTATGGTCTGCGACTTGTTGTATAATACCGGATTAGGACCTCCCTAGTGGTTCAGATATTCACTGTGGAACCGCTTTGATTAGGAGTTGCATTACTACGCATGCGGGTTGTTCTAGGTAATTTCTGACTCTATGGTATCTACGCTGCTTGGACCGTGGGCTGGAGAGTCCTCTGCATTCTTTTGCAGCTGGGGCACCAAGTTCTGATTGGCCGATTTGCAGGGTATTCCCTCCTACCCCAGGTATGGCAGTTGCTCAAGACAGGATTAGGGTGGGATAGGACCAAGATGGGGGCAACAGCACCCACTTTCATCCCTAGGAGGCCTGAAATTCCTCACTATCTACCTAACAGTATCACAATTTTGTCTGACAAACCTGGTCTTTTATGTTCAATAACCATGAAATGCTCTTAGTCCCTCTCTGTAGTCATATCCTTTTTGGTTGGGAGTCTCATAGCATGTGTGTTATTGCTCTCTATATTACTGCTCATCTATAGTATTGCACAGTTTCAAAAGGAGAAGGCAGCAAACTGGTGGCAAAATCCATTACACCAAGAGACCTGTTCCATTCTGAACAATGGCTCAGTTGAAGAGATCTTTAATCTCCTTGTGTTTATCCAAGTTTACAGAAAAATTGAAACAGTTTATCCATAGGGTTGGTCTTTGCTATGTGGCAGTCAGGGTGGATCTCAGCTTTTTCTAGAAAAGTCAAATTCTAAGAAGTGTAAGGGCAAGAGAACCTTCTCCCTCTCTCCTCTGGGGGTTTAATATTTGAGTCTGAGAAATAAACTTGACAGTAGACGGATTGACAGGAGAAAGGCATACAAATGTGTTAGTTGCATACACACGGGGGTAGGGGGTACAAAGTATGAGACTCAGAGAAGGGCCAGATGGTTAAAGCTTCAATAGCATATGGAGCTATAGAAAGAAATAGGGGCTTGAATGCTCCTGGAGGGAGGTGGCCACAAACTTTGGGAGCGTGAGGGGAGGAACTGCATGGCCACCAAAGGTTGTCTTGTTATGCAGATAAAATCTCCAGGTAGCAGCCCTCAGAAGAATAAATGAAAAGTCTGTCTGGGTGTCAGGCACCCAGTCTGTCTGTCTGGGTGTGAAAAGAATAAGTGAAAAGTCTGTCTGGTGTCCTAGGCATGGGGACCTTTAGTCTCTTCTCCCTCTTCTCCTGCCATATGAGTTAATCTTTTCCGCTTAATGTAGATTCCAAGGAGGGGGTTTATGACAATTGAATTCTTTCTGGAGAAAATAGAATTCCTTCTGAATCAAAGTCCCTTAGATAAGGGAACTTCAGAGAAAGCCCCTCCCTGAGCTTGAGAAGATGGAAAGAATTGAGAGATGAAGAGGGGCACAGTCAAAGAGACTTTGGTTCTGAGGTTGCTTGTTTAGGTCAAAGTACTCAGCATGTCAAAGCTCCACACTTCGGGGTACCATTTTCTGAGCTCCAACAGAAGGAAAACTAGGAAGTCCAATAGCTTAGAATCTAAACAACCCCAGATGAATTATACCAACCTCAGTTTTACTTCTTTACACACTCCCTCAATCTCATGTTTATATATTTACCTTAAAAGTTATTCAGTTAAATGTGGTAAAAGTCAATAATTTATTTGTTCTGCTGAAGACAATGTATCAATCTCTTTCTTTTTTTTTTGAGTCAGAGTCTCACTTCGTTGCCCAAGCTAGAGTGAGTGCCGTGGCGTCAGCCTAGCTCACAGCAACCTCAAACTCTTGGGCTAAAGCAATCCTACTGCCTCAGCCTCCCCAGTAGCTAGGACTGTAGGCATGCGCCACCATGTCCGGCTAATTTTTTTTATATATATTAGTTGTCCAATTAATTTCTTTCTATTCATAGCAGAGACGGGGGTCTCACTCTTGCTCAGGCTGGTTTCAAACTCCTGACCTTGAGCAATCCTCCCGCCTCAGCCTCCCAGAGAGCTAGGATGTATCAACCTCTTGATTTCTACTTTTCTTTTCTTTTTTCTTTCTTTTTTTTTTTTGAGACAGAGTTTCACTCTCTTGCCTGGGCTAGAGTGTCGTGACATCAGCCTTGCTCACAGCAACCTCAAACTCCTGGCTTAAGTGATCCTCCTGCCTCAACTTACCAGGTAGCTGGGACTACAGGCATGCGCCACCATGCCCGGCTAATTTTATATATATATATATATATATATATATATATATATATATATATATACACATATATATATACATATATATATATATATTAGTTGGCCAATTAATTTCTTTCTATTTATAGTAGAGACGGGGTCTCGCTCTTGCTCAGGCTGGTTTCGAACTCCTGACCTGGAGCAATCCGCCCTACTCGGCCTCCCAGAGTGCTAGGATTACAGGCATGAGCCACCTGCACCGGCCGAGACTTGGTTTTAGATTTTAATAGCAAATAGCATCAGTTTCTGATAGGTTGAGGACTTGAGAACATGAGAGTGTGAAAGCTGCGTTACAACCATCTGGGGTATGGAGAACATGTCAAACAATCAAAGTCGCTCTCACTGAGACTTGTGGAATTTCTGAGAACTGCACTGATTGAAGAATGTTTCAAGTGACCCCTCCCCACCATCTCCACCATAATAGATTCAGGAGGGCCACCCAGAGCTACCATGCTACAATGATCTTCAAGGACCTCTTAAGGAATTATAGACGCTCCCTCCCCGAATGTCCTAGAAATCACCCATTGCGGCCTTCAGAGCACCATCAGGAAATAAAAACCTTTGCCTTTAATCTTGCAGGGATTTTTACAGTGGCAACAATGCCCAGACAGGAAAATGTACCCTTATGGAGCATCCAACTCTGTGGTGAGTAGAAAATCCAAAACCTCTTTCCAAATCACTCTGATTCAAGTTCTTGTATCTCAGCTGCTCCAATTATTTAGGAAATATAGAGAACTCATTATGCATTTTCTTTTGGTGTTCCCACTGTTTAGCAAAGACCAAGTGCCTGGCCTGGACGATATATTTGTGAGAGTATGAGTGCTGGCATATGAGTCACCTGGGAAAGAACACCTGTGCCATGAGTGGGGCAGGCATCACAGCCAACACTCAAGGCAGACTGATTCATATGGTATACCAGGCATGGAGAAGTTTTGAGGACAAGGAATAGAAATTATAGAGATCTGGTTGCTCCTTGGCAGATCAGCCCAAAACAGAAAAGATGTTGAAAGTTGGAAATATGTTAATATAAACAGCAAAAGAGCAAATTTCTTGACTATTTCTTAGAGATAAGACTATTTACCAGTTTCTAATATGTGGTTTATACTCTGAAAACCCATTGCAGACTATTTTTGCAACTTTTTCACATGCATTTTCAAGCATTGAATGTGCTTTCTTTCTTTCTTTTTTTTTTTTTTTTCCGGAGATAAATTGATCCTGAAGGATGTGCTAACTTTATTAAATGTCTTTGAAAGTAGAAATCCAAGGCCAAGTGCGGAGGCTCACGCCTGTAATCACAGCACTCTGGGAGGCCAAGGCGGCAGGATTGCTTGAGCTCAGGAGTTCCAGACCAGCCTGAGCAAGAGCGAGACCTTGTCTCTACTATAAATAAAAAGAAATTAGCCAAACAACTAAAAACAGAAAAAATTAGCCTGGCATGGTGGCGCATGCCTGTAGTCCCAGCTACTCGGGAGGCTGAGGCAGGAGGATTGCTTGAGCCCAGGAGTTTGAGGTTGCTGTGAGCGAAGCTGAAGCCACGGCACAGTTTCGCTTTGGGCAACAAAGCGAAACTCTGTCTCAAAAAAAAAAAAAAAAAAAAATCTAAAACTGAGTCTCTTCATCAGACAGAGAAGTATAGTCTGTGTGTGTGCATGTGTGTGTGTGTGTGTGTGTGTGTGTGTGTGTGTGTGTGTGTGTGTGAGGTGCACCAGGAGTAAAGTTCTCCATTTAGGTCACAGTGCAAATGACAGTCACAAGACATTCTGCTGCAGAAGGCTTACCTAGCTCACACCCTTCCCATCAATAAGCAGGAACACCTTTTGTATAAGATCCAAATGTGAAACTATGCATCCATTTTCTTCATTATAATCTTTTTGGGAAGAAATAAATTTGGATCTATATCTCACACTGATAGCGTGTAATATATAACCTTACAGATTATTTTTATGTATAAGAAAGGAGAGAAAATAAGAATATACATATATTTGTTTAACTTTGTAAAATGAAATTTTAGAAAAAACAAGCTAGAAACTACTAAAACTAGTTTCCTGTAGGGATTGGGGGGAAAGGGATGGAAATGAGATTTCTTTGAGTACATTTGTTCACATACTTTAATGTTTAATTTTAAATTTTAATTGTGATAAGATACACATAACATAAAAGTTGCCATTGTAGTCATTTTATGTTTTAGAAATGGGGTCTTACTGTGTTGCCAAGACTGGAGAGCAGTGGCACCATCATAGCCCAGCCTCCAGCTCCTGGGCTCAAACAGTCCTCCTGCCTCGGCCTCCCAAAGTGCTGGGATTACAGACATGAGCCACCATGCCAGGCCTTCATCATTTTTAAGTGTATACTTTAGTGTGAAATACATTCTCATTATTGTGATTTCAGTCTCCAAAACTCTTTTCATCTTACAAAATGGAAACTGTACCCATTATGCAACAACTTCCCTTTCTTCCCTCCTCTCAGCCCCTGGCAACCACCATTCTGCTTTCTCTCCCCATGAATTTGACACTGCAGGTACTGTAGGGGCAAAAGGACACTTCCCCCTTGCCCTCTGAAGGTTTGCTAAAAAATCAACACACAAAAGGCAAATTAATTGGAGAGAAGGCATACACATTTTATTAATGTGTACACAGAAAGAGCCACAGAGTGATTACCCACCCCTCAACTGGGTTCAGAAGCTTATATACCATCCTGGCAAAACAGGTTATGGGGTGGGAGGGCAAAGAGAAATTCTGTTGAGGACATTACTAGGGAGAATGAATGGATCTGGGAACAGAGATTAACTTGTAAATAGTTCCCTTTGAAAGTAAAAGTGTCTGTTCAGGTGTGGTTACATTCTTGGTATTACAGGGAGGGGAATTAAAAACAATTGTTCTCCTTGGTGGGTCTGGATCTTAGGCAGATAAAGAGCTGGTGGTGATGGGAGAAAGTCAGGGAGACCTTGAGGATTCCTCAGTGTGCCATATTTTGGGGTATTGGTTTCTGAGCCCCAATAGCACCTCATATAGGTGGAATCATACAGTATCTTTCTTTTTGTGATTGGCTTATTTCACTTAGTGTAATGCCCTCGAGGTAAAGGTCAGAAAAAGGGCAATGAAATGTTTTACAAGTTGTCTCTTTAAAATCCCTCACCCTTTTTGAGAATTAAAACCTTCATTCCTGCCAGTGATCAAAGGGGTAGAAAAATGTTCTCTGCTGTTTGTTTTCTAGTATCTTAAACCATAGGCGATGACTCAACAGAATTTTCCAGACAGGGTCACCTGAGATAAGGCCTACTAAAACCACTGATTAAAGTTAAACAACAATAGCTCGTAGCTATAACATATGACACTGGTCGTATAGACCCAAGACCAACCTCTGAACCCCCCACCCCTTTAAAAAGGCCCTGTATTTCTGCTTAAAGTCAGGATGGCAGTCTTTGAGACATTAGTCTGCTGCCTTCCTCATTTGCTGGCAAATTAATAAACTTGTCTTTCCTTTTCCTCAGACCACTTCTCCTTCTTTGTTCTCACCAGTTTGGCCTCGGGGACAAGGATGGAACTGTTGGGAACACATCCATGTTGTAGTGTGTGCCAGAATGTCCTTCCTCTTTAAGGCTGAATAAATATTCCGCTGCATGTATACCCCATTTTGTTGCTCCATTCATCCACTGACAGATACTTGGGTTACTTCCACCTTTTGGTGGAATAGTGAATAGTGCTGCTATGAACATGGACATACAAATATCTGTCCATGTCCTTGCTTCCAATTCTTTTGGACATATACTTTTTCATAAACTTTTAACTTTATGAGTGTTTTTTATATGGAAATTAAGTCATTTTTTTTTTAAAAAAGCAAACTAAATTAAAAATCAAGCCCCCAAATTAAAAACAAGGGAACCTATCAAATTGGTATCATAATCACACAGAGAAAAATAATTGTTTCAAGCTCTTTACAGAGGAACAAAAGGCAATTAATGAAAGATGGAAGGACAACCAGTGGATTATAAAACCATTAAGTGGAAAGATGTAGAACAGTTTATATTAGTGGTCTTTAATTATTACCCCACAGATTTCATTGTCACCACCATAACCAATGATTAAACTCAGATCAGAATGACACACCTGGCATTGTGTCTCCAAGTATGATATCATCACCTGTGAAGATTCCTGGCAAATATATTTAACCGAAATCAGTTTGAGACCTTAAACTTCCAGTTTACAGGAAATACAAGGTCGGTCCAGAGAGTATCCAGGTGTTGTTAATATAACAAGAATGGGTTTGCTCAACATTGACGTAACCCGGCAGCCAAGGAGAGTGGATGGGGATAAGCATGCCTGAACAATGACAACTTCACTATACTAGTCAATGGGGTGCGAGAAGCCATTGAGTGAGCATGTGTTCTGTGTGGCTGTTGCATTCAAAATGACTGAGCAAGTTGAGCAACGGAACTGCACCAAATTGTGCGTTAAGCTCGAACAGTCCTCCATGGAAACTATTCGGATAATTCAGAAGCCTTTTGGGATGATAAAGTGAGTGCAGCGCAAATAAAAGTGTGGCACAAATGTTTGAAAGATGGTCAAGAATGTGTCAAAAGTGATCCATGTTCTGTCGGGCCTGCAACAAGCAGAACACCTAAGAATGTTGAACGTGTATGGTTAGGTTAAGAGACGCTGGGAAAACTACGTGAAATCCCAGGATACCTACTTTGAAGAGGACTGAGGTGCCATTGTCCTATGTACAGTGTACAGTGTTTCTTTTATCTTGTATTTTCTTCAATAAATGTATTTTTCATATTACATGGCTGGATACTTTCCAGACAGACTTCATTGTATAAAAGCTACAGGAACAAATTAAATGACTCCAAGAGAAAATAATCAAATATATACAGAATGCAGAACATTCTATATGAACTTCTTGATAGTTTCAAAATGTCAATGTCATTTTTTTAAAAAAGGAGGGGCAGAGGGAACTCTTTGATAATAAAAGAGACTAAAAAGCTACAACACCCAAAAGCAGTGCATGAGTATTGTTTTAATGTTGGTGTAAAAAAAATCAACCATAAAAAAAAATAATTTTGGAACAAATAGGGAAATTTGAATTTGGACTATATTATGTTAGAGAAACATTGCTAACTTTCTTAGATATGTTAATGGTATGTGATTATATAAGAGAATATTCTTATTCTTACTATAGTATTTAGGAGTGAAGGATCATGAAGTTATGATAGATAAATATTAGTAGATATTTCAAATATAGCAAAATATGTTAGCTTCTATATAATAGGTACATGGGTATTGAAAATGGGTGATGAATCTATGGCTGTTCATTGTACTAAATTCTTTTATTTTTTGAGATAGAGTTTCACTCTGTTGCCCAGGCTAAAGTGCAGTGGTGTCATCATAGCTCACTGCAACCTCAAACTCCTGGGCTCAAGCCATCCTCCTGCCTCAGCCTCCTGAGTAGCTATGACTGCAGCTGCACATCACCATGCATGGCTAATTTTTCTATTTTTTTTTTTATAGAGATGAGGGTCTCACTATGTTGCTAAGGCTAGTCTCAAACTCCTGACCTCAAGCAATCCTCCTGCCTTGGCCTCCCAAAGTGTTAGGATTACAGGTGCAAGCCATTGCTCCCAGCCATGATATTATTCTTTCAATATTTTTATCTTCTATGTATGTTTACATTTTTTGATAATATATAGAGTTGAAAAAGTAAAAGATTGATTTAAAAATCAATACAGAAAGCATATACATATAGACTGACAGAGTCTGCATGCTCAAATTTCATGTCAGGGAATGTCTCAGTTTAGCCATGAAGAGGAGATTTGAGACCTACAAAGTGAATGCTTGTCTAGATCTTCTTACCCCCCAAAGAGACAGGATTCAGTGACTAAGTTTTAATTCTAGGGCCCCAAGCAAAAGTTTCAGAAAGGGACATTTTAGCCTTTGCTAATTGCAAATTAATCAGCTCTCTAGTGGTGAGAAGGCCCCTTCTTTCTGCACACACCCGCCCCTCCAAGTGTTTATGCCTGGGGCAAAAAAAGACATTTTATAAAACTCAGAGAAGCTCTTGAAGAGTATGATATGGTTACTTGGTAGTGATGAATAGAATTCTGGCATAATTATCATCTGCAAAATTTTCAAGGATGATTAATACTTTCTCAGTTACTGAGTGGAATGGTTGTGTGGAATAGTTAAGAAGGCAGGCCATGCAGTTAGACTGCCCAGGCTCAACACCAGACTCCCCCACTTAGTTACTGTATGAAATGAGAGCTGTTCAAACCATTTTCTGTACGTGTACATAAAGATAATGATAGTACCTACCTCATGGTTGTACGGGAATGAAGAATGATAAATAATGCATGTAATACTATTAGCCCAGTCTCTAGCAAAGAGTAAGCCCCAAAACGTTAGTTATTATTGTAAATTTTTACTCACTGAAAGGAAGTGACCGTTTAGGAATAAAAAGAAAGGCAGACTTCTAAGGCATCTTCAGAACATCAATAAGAACTAAATTTTGGTCACTCAGTAACATAGATCAAGTTTACTACGAATTTATTTCCATGAGATTCCTGAGAATTCTTTCAGCACAGACCTGGCACTACCTGTCCATCTCTGGCATTCTGGGGGAAGCTGGAGTTACGACACCATGGGGAGAGCTAAGAACCACAGCGTCTTTCGTCACTATAGAACAGTGATGCTCTGTTCACTGGCTTGGCGTCTACAGAGCAAGCTGTTAACCCTTCTCAGTGGGAACTATTTTAGTGCTCTTTCCCAGAAGGTGTCAAAATGTAAAACCATTGCTAAATTAACTAAATGGTTGTTGGCAAATAAAAACTTTTTTAAAAAGACATTATTTTTTTCATTTCTTGCCCGAGGGCTTATTTCAAATACTTTGGTGCTCCTGGCAGTTGATATGACATTTTTGGTCATGATTTCATGGATTATGTGCCATGCACGCAAAGACACCACTTTAGCTTCTAAAGCCTTCTATATATCTATATACCGTGTTTCCCCGAAGATAAGACAGGGTCTTATATTTATTTTCCCTCAAGAAGACACCCTTAGGGCTTATTTTCAGGGGATGTGTTATTTTCCCCTCAAAGCCTCAGCTTGCAGCATGCACAGGATGGCTGGGACCTGACAGGGGGAGCCGACCTTGTTGGTGGGGCTGCCCAGACCTTTCCGGTCACCTTTGGGATAGTAGCTGTCACGATGGGACAGATGAGAAGGGCTGCTTATATTCTTTACAGCTCTGCCACAAAATGCATGGGTTGTGCAGATATGCTGTGTAGCCACACCCATCACTAGATCTTATTTTCGGAGTAGAGCTTATATTGTGCAAATGCTTAGAAGTACTGCTAGGGCTTATTTTATGGGTAGGTCTTATTTTGGGGTAAACATGATATATTATATATAAATAAATAATTTTACATATAAATTAAAAATATATATTTAAATATATATTTAAAAATTTCAAATGAGTTTGTTATATAATAGTTCTGGCCACAAATCCAGTAATACCCATGTCAAAGTAGATACAGACAGTGTCTAAGACTATATTTTTAACCTTAATTTTAAAGATGCTCTTGTTTATCTTGAGTCATAAAAGACTTTGGCCATATTAGACTTGAAAGTCTCATGTTCCAAACCATGATGAGTTAGGCCAATTCCTCTTCATCTAAGTAACTGAAGGCAAAAAGTCTTAGGAGTCAATAAATGTATTTGAACTGATGATGGAAAGTCGATTCTCTGTACAAACAAGAACATCACATAATGCCAGCCTTTTCAGAGTTTTTTTTTTTTTTTTTTGGAGACAGAGTCTCGCTTTCTTGCCTAGGCTAGAGTGAGTGCCGTGGCGTCAGCCTAGCTCACAGCAACCTCAGACTCCTGGGCTCAAGCGATCCTCCTGCCTCAGCCTCCCGAGTAGCTGGGACTACAGGCACAAGCCACCATGCCCGGCTGATTTTTTTTTATATTATATATATTAGTTGGCCAATTAATTTCTTTCTATTTTTATGGTAGAGATGGGGTCTCGCTCAGGCTGGTTTTGAACTCCTGACCTTGAGCAATCCGCCCGCCTCGGCCTCCCAGAGTGCTAGGATTACAGGCGTGAGCCACCTCGCCCAGCCCTTTTCAGAGTTTTTAACTCCATAAAATTTCTACAGGCTGTGGTGAGGTCTGGATTCAACATCTAGTCCAGAATGTTGGCAAAATCAGGCTTGAGAGGGTGTCCCATACACATGGACACAGTCTCTTCTGTCCCCAATCCCAAAAACCATTTTAGTGCTCTGTAAGATGTTTAAGCCTTTCATGTATCTCTACTGGAGAGTTATACATACTCACAATCCATCTTTTTTTTTGAGACAGAGTCTCACTCTGTTGCCACTGCTAGAGTGCCATGGCATCAGCCTAGTTCACAGCAGCCTCCAACTCCTGGTCTCAAGCAATCCTTCTGCCTCAGCCTCCCGAGTAGCTGGGACTACAGGCATGTGCCACCATGCCCAGCTAATTTTTTCTATATATATTTTTTAGTTGTCCAATTAATTTCTTTCTATTTTTAGTAGAGACGGGGTCTCGCTCTTACTCAGGCTGGTTTCAAACTCCTGACCTTGGGAGATCCGCTGGCCAATGCCTCCCAGAGTGCTAAGATTGCAGGTGTGAGCCACCACGCCCCGCCACTCACAATCCATCTTATGCCAACTTTTTCTTCTTTAATAGCATGTTCTACATGGAGTCATGAGTTCAGGAGTCAAGGGACTGACTCAGAACTTCATATACCAGGAGGACTGTAATTCAGGGATGATCTTTGACAGGTAATTACAGATGAAGCAAAATATAGTATTCTCCATAAATTTCTCAACCACTCTACTCCAGGCATTGAAAGCATCTTGAGTCATGACATTGGTTTTTAATTTGAAGCCTTTCTTAAACATTGTCCTATACTGACAAAGCTCAGGGTTGACTGCTGAATGACATCTATTCCTCTAAGAGCTGACTTTCTCTTATCCTCTATAGCTGTTTAGTGCAGCTATGTGGTTTAATCTTTCCTATCCCTGGAGGACCATAGAGAAGCAAATGTGGCTGATGTCTTCCCTGATATGAGTGGTACTCAGGATGTTCTGATGAAAATGTGGCTGGTATTTTTCAACCCAGACCAGATTCCCATTTTTGTCTGGCATGGGAGTGACCAACTCCAAGTGGCTCCAAGGAGATTGTTATGTTATCAATATGTCTGTTTAGCTATTAATGGAAATCTAACCCTGGAACCTTCACAGGAGTGTTGTTATACAAGTAGAAATTTGTGTTATTTATTTATTTATTTATTTTTGAGACAGAGTCTCGCTTTGTTGCCCAGGCTACAGTGAGTGCTGTGGCGTCAGCCTAGCTCACAGCAACCTCCAACTCCTGGGCTCAAGCAATCCTCCTGCCTCAGCCTCCCAAGTAGCTGGGACTACAGGCATGCGCCACCATGCCTGGCTAATTTTTTCTATATATATTAGTTGACCAATTAATTTCTTTCTATTTATAGTAGAGATGGGGTCTCGCTCTTGCTCAGGCTGGTTTCGAACTCCTGACCTGGAGCAATCCGCCCGCCTGGGTCTCCCAGAGTGCTAGGATTACAGGCGTGAGCCACCGCGCCTGGCCAAAATTTGTGTTTTTTAATAGCACAAGTACTTCATAGTCATTGTAAAAAAAAATATTAAGTAATATTGATAAGCAAATAGGAAATACCTCTCCTGAAAGAAAGCCTACCCTCCAGAGATTACCACTATAAACATTTTGGTATATATCCTTCCAAATTTTTTCAAATCTTTACCTTCTTTTTCTACTAACATGTTATGAACACCTATAAAGAAAAGATAGTGGCCGGGCGCTGTGGCTCACGCCTGTAATCCTAGCTCTTGGGAGGCCGAGGCGGGCGGATTGCTCAAGGTCAGGAGTTCAAAACCAGCCTGAGCAAGAGCGAGACCCCGTCTCTACTATAAACAGAAAGAAATTAATTGGCCAACTGATATATATATATAAAAAAATTAGCCGGGCATAGTGGCGCATGCCTGTAGTCCCAGCTACTCGGGAGGCTGAGACAGCAGGATTGCTTGAGCCCAGGAGTTTGAGGTTGCTGTGAGCTAGGCTGACGCCACGGCACTCACTCTAGCCTGGACAAAAAGTGAGACTCTGTCTCAAAAAAAAAAAAAAAAAAAAAAGAAAAGAAAAGATAGTGTTTTCAACAAATGGTATTGGAACAACTGGGCCTCCTCATGCAAAAAAAAACTTAATCTAGACACAGACTTTATACCCTTCTAAAAAATTAACTCAAATTGGATCATACACATAAATATAAAATGCAAAACCATAAAACTCCTAGAATACAACATAGGAGAAAACCTAGGTGACCTTGGCATTGGTAATGACTTTTTACATACAACATCAAAGGCACTGTCCATGAAAGAAATAATTGATAAGTTGAACGGCCTTAAAATTAAAAACTTTTGCTCTGCAAAAGACTCTGTCAAAGGGGTATAAGACGAGCCACAGACTAGAAGAAAATATTTGCAAAAGACATAATTGATAAAGAATTGTTTTCCAAAATGTACAAAGGAACTCTTAAAGTACAACAATAAGAAAATGAACAAACTAATTAAAAAATGGGCCAAAAATCATAACAGATACCTCAACAAAGAAGATATATAGATGGCAATGGCAAATAAGTATAGGAAAAGATACCCAACATCATGTCATTAGGGAATTGCAAATTAAAATAATGAGGTGCCACTATACACCTATTAGAATGGTTAAAATCCAAAAACTGACAGTAGCAACTTCTGGGTAGGATATGGAACAACAGAAACTCTCGTTAATTTCGGGTGCAAATGCAAAGTGGTACAGCCACTTTGAAAGACCATTTGGCAGTTTCTTATAAATTAAACATACTCTTACCGTATGATCCAGCAATGATGTTCTTTGGTATTTACCCAAATGAGCTGAAAACATGTCTGCACCCAAACCTATACATATATGTTTTTGGAAGCTCTATTCATACTTGCCAGAACTTGGAAGCAACTAATATATTCTGTAGTAGGTGAATGGATGAGTAAACTGTGGCACATCTAGACAATGGAGTATTATTCAGTGCTCAAAAGAAATGAGCTATCAAGCCATGGGAACACATGGAGGAAACTCAAATGCATATTACTATGCAAAAGAAGCCAATCTGAAAAAGCTACACACTGTAGCATTCCAACTATATGATATTCTGGAAAAGGCACACTGTCTTTTTTTATGGAGACAGGAAAAAGCAATGGTTGTTAGGGGCTGGGGGAAGGGAAGGACGAATAGGCAAAGCACAGATGATTTTTAGGCAGTGAAACTTCTCTGTATGATGTTACAATGTTGGATATATTTGTCATCATATATTTGTCAAAACCCACAGAATGCATAGGGGAGGTTGTACACATGTGAGGGAATAGGGTATATGGGAATTCTCTATACTTTCTGCTCAATTTGGCTGTAAATGTAAAGCTGCTTGAAAAACAAAGTCTATTATAAAAAAAGATATATTGTGTTTAAATCCCTATTTCACTTCTTACTATGTGTATAATGTTGGCAAACACTGTGGTCCCCAGCCCTTGGGCTATGGACTGGTACTGGTCCATGGGCTGTTAGGAACCGGGCTACACAGCACTAAGTGAGCGGCAGGCAAGTCCACAAAGATTCATCTGTATTTACAGCTGCTCCCCATCCTCGCATCACTGCCTGAGCTCTGCCTCCCGTCAGATGAGCGGGGGGCATTAGTTGCAGGAAAACAAGCTCTGGACTCCCACTGATTCTGCATTATGGTGAGTTGTATAATTATTTCATTATATATTACAATGTAATAACAACAGAAATAAAGTGCACAATAAATGTGATGCACACTTGCATTGTCCCAAAACCATCCCCCTACCACCATGTCCATGGGAAAATTGTCTTCCATGAAACTGGTCCCTGGTGCCAAAAAAGTTGAACACTCAATACCTGTTGACCTAAACAGAAGAAACACCTGAAGCCTTGAGGCATAATAGCTTTCTGGAAGAAAAAAAAAAAAAGCATATATTTCATGTGGAAAGAATTTTTCAAGTTCTCCAAACAAGTGAGATAGCTCACATTTACCTCCAGCGTAGGTCTTGTGAGTCCCATTTGGAGGAAGGATGTCAGATAAATTCTAAACATTACACACCTGCTTGCCTGGTTAGCAAAAGCAGCCTACCATGACAGACAATGAAATCACAAACAACCTCTCTAGACCTCTTTTCCTTCATCTGTAAAATAGGGTAAGGGCCATCTCAAAAGGTTGATGTGATAAAAAACATTTGATAATCCAGATAGAAGGTTTGGCATAGTGCCTAACATGCAGTAAGCACTTAAGAAATGTCAACCTGGCCAGATGTGGTAGCTCACACCTGTGATCCAAGGGCTTTGGGAGGATGAGGTGGGAGGATTGGTTGAGGCCAGGAGTTCAAGATCAGCCTGGGTAACACAGTGAGACTCTGTCTCTTAAAAAAAAGAAAAAAAAAGTGTCTCTAGATTTTATTATTATTGTTGTTATATTTTCTTTTATCTTCCAGACTTGGAGACCTCATTGTCTTTTATAGTATGCTGCTTTTGCTAACCAGGGAAGCAGGTGTGTAATGCTTAGAATTTATCTGACATCCTTTCTCCAAATGGGACTCACAAGACCTACGCTGAAGGTAAATGTGAGCTATCTCACTTGTTTGGAGAACTTGAAAAATTCTTTCCACATGAAATATTAATGCTTTTTTTTCCCCCAGAAAGCTATTATGCCTCAAGGCTTCAGGTGTTTCTTCTGTTTAGGTCCACAGGTATTGAGTGCTCAAACTTCAGTGGGTTTAAAACTGAGATCAATTTTTAAAAAGCATACTGCATTTTATTCAGTGAGTAGGTGACGTTGGATTATTTACATTGCCTTAAAACTTGTTGCTTTGTTCTTTGCTGTATGAACTATTAATATAATCCATGGAAAAGAAAAATAAAACTTGTACCACTTAAAATTTTCACAGTGAACAGGGACACTTTGGATTCCAGATGATCCTCATTGCCTTTTGATGTCTAGATTACTTTTGTTTTTTCTTTTATTGGGGTGCAAAATTTGAATGAAAACAAAGAACAAGAGGAAGTGAGTACAAAATAATGAGGAATTGCAGGAACCCTGCTGTAGGCATCAGTTGCCCAGGTGCTTTTATTGTCTGGTGTCATTTGTTCTGTATGTCACACAAAAATGTGGCTTTCCTTTCCGAATGACAAGTGTAATGAAGTGCTTTCTGAAAAACAACTACATTATTGATGGCATTCTCTGAAACAGTCTCACTCTTGGTTATCAAATTTAAGATAATTTATTCAAGGAGAAAAATTAGCAAAGCTTTTAAAAACATTCATTTCTGGGAGGAGGCAGCTTGGAATTTGATGTAATTTCTGCCACTATTTCCATTTCAGCCCAGCTCTGGGAGTTGAACTGATTAGAACTTGGGGAGATTCATGTAGGGGACTTATAATATGATCTTGTTCTTAAAGATTCTGTCAAGCCTCAGGTAGTGGAGAATACCCACACCGACCTCCCAGAAGGGTGGATAGAGCTTTACAGAATGAACTCTTTCAGGAGGTTTTCTCATGCATAATTCTTAGCACACAGTAGGAGCTCACAACTGTTAGCTGAATAGGATTATAAACTTGTAATGATCATCATTCTAGCAGAAAGACAGCACCTGGACTCATCATTATGGCTTAATCTTTAGTGGTCACAAATACAGCCTATATTGCCAAGCAACTATGAATAAATTTCTAATGACTTTCTGCTACTTCTCACTAAACAGTTCTGTATTATTTTCTCTACTCCTCTCCCTTTCCCCTGTTGTTCTCTCCTTTTATATTTCCCTCTTATTTCTCTCTTTTTACTTTCCTTTCCTTTAGGGTGGAAATTTTATCATTTGTGGATAAGTCTAATCATCAAGGAGATTGTTGACCCATTGACTGGTCACCCAATAATGGGGTTGGGGAAGATGCCCATGTAGGGTGATTTTATAAGCCAAGGAAGTCTTAAGCTGCTACCTCATCCACTGACCGTGCATGGTGTCACACACAATTAAAAATCAATTTTTTAAATATAATTTAGGTGCCACTAGAAAATGAATTTCATAATTTATCCATCAACCATCAATATTCTCGAATGCTTGTTACAAACAAGATCATGTACTGAGCCATCTGGAGATTACAATAAATACAAGGCAAGGGAGAATGACCTGGCCAGATCTGCAATGTGATGAGATCATTTTAGCTGGATTGCAGAGAAAAGATTCTGGCTTAGAAAAAGAAGGAATTAATAATTAGGATATTGGTTTAAGTTGTTTTAACAGAAGTCAAATAACAGTGGCTTCAAAAAGAAAGACCTATTTCTCTCTCACAGAGAAGCTTGCAGTGGCAAACATTTTAGGAGGGTAGGACTCCTTTTGTCTTGCAGCTCTTCCATCTCCTACTGTGCTGTCTTCACCTGATAGGTAGAATCAGACTCACCACCATCTTATCTACATAACCAGACTGCAGTGGGAGGAAGGAAGAGGAGAAGGACAGGCATATTTCTTTTGAGGATGTGGTCCAGAAGGTGCTCACATCACCCCTGCTCTCAGGCTAGGGACCAGAACAAGGCCAAGTGATGCTGTAGTTTGGCTACATGGTGACTGGGAAATGTGGTCTAACCAGAGTGCTCAAGTCTGTTACCAAAGGAGGAAGGGAATGTGGGCATTAGGTATAGCGACCAGTCTCTGCTCTGGGGGTCGGACTGTAGGCAAAGAGATCAGTTAAAAGACTATTGAAGAGATAATGGTGGCCTGAACTAGGTTAATGACCATGACAGCAAGGACTGAAGGAGTATTTAGAAGGAAGAATTGACAGGACTGATGACTTATTGATTGCAAGGAGTACAAAAAGGTAAGGAGCAATGAAGTCATTCCTTAAATGTGTATTGAGTCTCTGCTATCTATTAAGCATTGCCTTAGGTGCTGGAGATACAGTGGTGAATAAACAGACACTATTCTTGCCTTAAAGTACTTTGAGACTAGGGTGCGATGCCCAGGTTTCTATTGCAGCAAACTATGCTGCTACATCCCTGGGCAATATTCATTGATGATGTTACACTAATAAACACTTCTTTTTTTTTTTTTTTTTTTTTTTTTTTTTTTTTTTTTAGACACTGTCTTTCTCTGTCTCCAGGGCTAGAATACATCCCTTTTTAACCTTCTTTTATAAGGAAGTTTAGATCCATGGAAAGGTAGAAAGAAGAAGACTCCTTTATTAAAAAGTATCCTTTTCTTACGTACCTAAGGGTTCTTCCTTATCCGCTCTAACAGCTCCAATTCTGCCTATATAACTAATTAAAGATAGGACTGTAGCTGACATATTTACCTCTCACCTAATATTCATGTGCTCTGCCAATCTGCCAGCTCCAACAGATAAGCATGGCCACATAACTAGTTCTGACCAGCGGCTGTTCAGTGGAAGTGACATGTGAACTGCTTCGATCCCTGACTTTCCACTTGGAAGGGAGCCATCTTGAAAAGATGCCAGACCTCAGCAGACTTCGTGGGGGAGAAAAAAAAAATGACTGTATGTGTTAACCAGTCTGATTTCAGAGTTTGCTTCCGAGAGCAGCATCGTTTAGCCTATTTTGACTAATACATGCTCTATAATGGTAGAGCTCTCCGGCTATACATAGTCCATATTCTAGCTGTTTTCTGAATCAGTAGAAACTCTAATTCGTTACCAGTCGACCCGACCTTAGTGTCAGAAGTTGCTGTGTGAAATATTATTGCTGTTTAACATTAATTAGATTCCTAGATTTCTTCTATCTCTCACCTCTGTTCTGTTGCATGACCTTAGACAGTCACCTGATCTTACTCCTTCCCTGAGGCTTGTTAACTGGAGAAAACAAAATAAAGCAAACCTTGTTCTACTTTGAATAAGAATCTTTCACCTGAAAGATGGTGAAGTGCCTTGAATAGAAAGGATCTGAAGCTGCTAAGTGCTTTGTTGATAGGTGCTACAAGAATGCAGAATACTGTTTCTTTCTCTTTGAAAGTTCTCAGTACTTTGATGAGAAAACTAATAATTGACTATATCCTGCCTTGGTAAGGGTCTGTTGAAATGATGGGTTTGAGATGAAAATTCCATTGTTCACATCACTGAAAATTTTAAGCAAACAATGTTGTTGGGGAAAATAGTAAAATTTTGACTTCTAGGTCCTAGGACTAGAGCATAAAGGAAGAAATTTTTTAAAAAATTACTTTGAAAATAGATGTTTTGTGGATAAGAGATGATAAAAAGGAAACCAAAGCATATGTCAAGTATTTAGGGTTCTTAGGGTTTGGACAGGTATTTAGAGGCTACCTCTTAGACTTCGAATTTTATTTCTGTGCGAGTCTAACCCTCCTGGTACCTACTGCGGCTCTCTCTGGTGAGCACTAGTTGGATGTAGGTCTGCCAGGTGACTCCCCTTGCTCCTCGCTCGCTGTACCCTCTCTATCCTTTCCTACCCTGACAGGGCAGGAGAAAAGTGAGGTCAGGGTACTCAGCCTGCTCCCCCTCTCCCTGCAGAGTGGCCCCAGGCTGACTATGCCTTTCATCCAGGGTTGAAGGTTGCTGCTCCCCCAAACGTGGATCCTGAACATAACTCTCTCTTTTGTAGTTCCAGTAACCACTTCCTTGCCTTCAGGCCAAGAGATAGTAACAGCTCTGTCCCTACTCACCTCAGGCTGGCGTTTTCATTCCTTGTGGTTCCCTTAACCACTTCGGGACCAGCGTCAGCTATAGTTGACAGCCGCAGAAGAACGTGCACAGCGACTTTAGCCGACAGCTGTGATATGACTTTTCTAATTTTTCATGTATCAAAATGAAATTGTGAACATTTTAAAATAATGTAATGAAAACATATGTGTATATGCTACCTATTCTGATTTACATTACAAATAAAGCTACCTGTAAAGTAAAGCAAGCTTTCAGTGATTTAAAGCTTTCCTCGGCCAGGCGCGGTGGCTCACGCCTGTAATCCCAGCATGCTGGGAGGCCGAGGCGGGCGGATTGCTTGGGGCCAGGAGTTCGAAACCAGCCTGAGCGAGACACACTCCCCACCCCCCATCTCTACTAAAAATAGAAATTAATTGACCAACTAAAAATATATATACAAAAAAAAAATTGAGCCAGGCATGGTGGCACACGTCTGTAGTCCCAGCTACTCGGGAGGCTGAGGCAGAAGGATTGCTTGAGCCCAGGAGTTTGAGGTTGCTGTGAGCTAGGCTGACGCCAGGGCACTCACTCTAGCCTGGGCAACAAAGCGAGACTCTGTCTCAAAATAAATAAATAAATAAACAAAGCTTTCCTCATCACACAAGAACAAAATGGATTGGTCATCAGTGCACAGCACAAACTACCGTGGGGACTGTGAGTGCCGGCCGTGGGCAAGGTTTCCGGGCCGGTGAGCGCCGTACCGAAGTGGTTAAACTCCACATAAATAGTCCCTTTATAAATAAACTCTGCTAATTACTCGAACTCAAATGTGTGATCTGTTTCCTATTGAACTTTCATTCGACACCTGGGACATTTCTGTATATCCCCCAAAGCACAACACTCAACTTTCTGCTTTTGTTTATTTTCAAATGGTGGACAAAGCCATCTCTCCTATCATCTCCAAGCCACAGGCAGAGGCCCAGGACAGGGGTCAGAGATGGTATAAACTGAGAGACGAAATAAAGGGTAGGGTGCCAAGAGATAGGACTGGTCTTTGGAAAGTGGTGAGCCAAGGGCTGGGTGGAGTTCAAAGATACAGACTATGTAGTATTCTTTGCCAATAAAAACAAAATATGCCAGGCACGGAGGTGTGTGCCTACAGTTTCAACTTTTCAGGAGAATGAGGTGGGAGGATGGCTTGAACCCAGGAGTTTGACACCAGGCTGGGCAGCATAGTGAGAGCCCATCTCTTCAAAAAATTACATTTTCTTGAGTTCTAATTTGATGTATAGAAATGTTTTCTTCTTTACTTTTTTCCATAGGATTTTAGAGAGGCAATATAGAATTATAGTTAAAGCATGAAGTTCAGAGGCAGTCTTTTCTAATTAAATCCTGATTCTGTCACTTAGAAGCTATATAACATTGGACACGTAATTTAACCTCTGTCATCGTGTCCTTGTCTGTTAAATGTCGTTAATATTAATAATATTACCTACTTTCTACGTGTTTGTGAAGATTAAAGCAGTTGGTACAAGGAAGGGCTTAGAATAGTGCCCAGCCCATAGTAAGTGCTCTGCAAATGGTAACTATTGTTGTTTAGAGCCAGAACAAATCTTAGATCTTATTAGACTAACTTATCAGCCAAAGAAATAAAGAAGTATAGACCAAATCACTTATATAAGGTCAGATTGCTAATTACAGGAAAAGCAAAAATTAATCCCAGGCTTGTTTACTGATTTTTTTTCTTAAGTAACCAATATTTATTTCACCAGTGTAACTGTGATAACAAAAGGTCCATTAATTTGGTTAAGTTTATACAAATGGTTAGAGCCAATGTGAGAACTGAACAAACAAGTAAATAGCCAGCAAAAGCAACCACAAAACAAAGCTCTTGATCCCACCTGTTCAGCTGTCTTTCCCCTCACCATGCTACCCATGGTGCAGCCTCACTGTCAGAATCCCACCTTGGATTTTAATCAGTTCCTTGTCTAGCATGCTTCGGAAAATCTACCCACATCATCTGTGGGGTTTATGATATTACGTTTGGCACTTAGATCTTGGTTTTTGGCTGATATGCAAAAATGAAAAAGAGCAAGAAATTCCCCCAGAGACTCCACAGCTGTGCATGTGAAAGAACACAAATCTCTCCAACCAAGATCTAGGGAAAAAAAAAACCAAAAAAAACCCCTCAAAGTAATTTATGCTCCAAGATTTCCCTCTGGATCTGCATTTTCTGAAAGTCTCAGATGGTATGTTTTTGTGTGTGCGCGCTAATTTCATTCTCCTTGGTCAAACTATCTACTCCTGGGAGCACAGAAGTCCTGCTGGTTGGGGAATTGTCTCTGCCAGGGGAGGGCAACAGCTCAGTAAATCCTCCTTTAACTGTGAAGACAGCTGTAAGCCCTTTAAATTCATAAGTGAAATTAAATCACAGAATTCTGTAGATGGGTTTGATGCTACCCAAAGATTCCCCGAGTGCAGAGCTAATCCTTAAGTTAAAAAAGTAGCAAAGCTAAATGATCTATCTAGGAAGGATGATTCCCCCTGACTGCCAGGGAGAAGGTTTGATGAGACTTAATTACAATAAAACAAAGCAAAATGTGTTGATAACTGTGGCTGGGCCAACAGAGGACACAACAAAGTGCACAATTGAAGTAGTTTTCCAGGTAATTTGTGTTTGAAACAAGGCCTTAAAGGATAAAGAGGTTTTGAGATTCTTCTCTAGGTTATAAATCTGTAGTTAATAATGAAAATTTGCTCTGCTTTAGGAAGTTGGTATATTTTTCATGGTTCTGGCTAGAAGGCAAAAATCTGGTGTCTGTTCCGAGTGCTACAATTCTCTGTTTTGGGGCCAGTCACTCATTCTCCTGTGCCTCAGTTTCGCTAATATTGGAAACAATGTATAATCTGTGTATGCTATGCTTTTATCACATGCCTATCAATTTCTTTACATAATGGAGAGTGTGGGAATATTAATATTCAATTTGAGTTATAAAAATATAATTTGTATTTCAGGAATACAACTATTGAGGCAAGTGAAGTATACCATCCTAGTATTGGAAAAGACATTTAAAATTTTTTGGTGGGGGAACACTATTGGGAATTCAAAACACTTCCCCCATATGAAAACAGTAGAAAATGGAACTTTGTGATACCTTTTATAGTTGCAGATCTGTATTACTTGAGCATGTCAGAAATCCCTTGAAAATAAAATAGCCTCCTGCATTATTTTATCTTATTTATTTATTTTTTTTGAGACAGAGACTCGCTTTGTTGCCCAGGCTACAGTAAGTGCTGTGGCGTCAGCCTAGCTCACAGCAACCTCAAACTCCTGGGCTCAAGCAATCCTGCTGCCTCACCTTCCCGAGTAGCTGGGACTACAGGCATGCGCCACCATGCCCGGTTAATTTTTTCTATATATATTAGTTGGCCAATTAATTTCTTTCTGTTTATAGTAGAGTTGGGGGTCTCTCTCTTGCTCATGCTGGTTTCGAAGTCCTGACCTCGAGCAATCTGCCCACCTCAGCCTCCCAGAATGCTAGGATTACAGGCATGAGCCACCACACCCGGCCTCTGCATAATTTTACAAAAGTTAAAGGTTGCCTTATTTCTGACACATGTCTGCTCTTTGTCATATGGCTTGTTTGTAAAGGAGTCACCAGATATTGCCACCTGAACTCTTGAAATTTACATTTAGTATTAAGGACTTAGAACCAATTCTTCCAAATAATCACACACACACACACACACACACACACACACACACACACACACACACAGAGCTCTAATGCCTTCTCTTTTAAAAAAAGGAAATGTGAAGACCCTCATGTATTAGGAATGGTATAAACCTTTGTATTTTCATTGAAGTGAAGTGAGGTCCTGAGATCCTGAACTGTTTTTCCCTTTTCATGTTGTTTCTTTGCATATCAATACTTAGAGGTGGGCTGGGCATGGTGGCTCACGCCAGTAATCCTAGCACTCTGGGAGGCTGAGGTGGGAGGATCGCTCAAGGTCAGGAGTTCGAAACCAGCCTGAGCAAGAGCGAGACCCTATCTCTACTAAAAATAGAAAGAAATTAATTTGCCAACTAAAAACATAGATAGAAAAAATTAGCTGGGCATGGTGGCGCATGCCTGTAGTCCCAGCTACTCAGGAGACTGAGGAAGAAGGATTGCCTGGAGCCCAGGAGACTGAGGTTGCTGTGAGCTAGGCTGATGCCACGGGACTCTAGGCAGGGCAACAGAGTAAGACTCTGTCTCAAAAAAAAAAAAAAAGAAAATACTTAGGGGTGGATCCAATGTTCTCAAACCCACATCAATTGATTGTTAAGGTCAGATTCCCTCCCACCCCTACATATCCCTCTTTCCTAAGCCCCCAACCCTCTGTTCTTAAGGGATGAGATCCTAAATATTGATCCTACCTTGTAATCCTCACTTCAATGGTGAGATGAAGGTTTCTCTTGTGGTAGATTTACATTATTCCTAATAAGGTTAAATATCTCCATTATTCACCCTAAATCAAGTTGTTAATGGATCTGTCAAATACACTTTCTGAGTATTCTTCAGACTGGTCAGATCATACTTACTTGGTCTAGATATTTGAGGACCCATCTCAAGTTCTAGGAATTTGTAATTCCTGAAAAATTGAACTTCTTTAGGTGATTGTTCTGAATCAGATCTCTGATTTGATTTTTCATGTTGTGTTAGTAGCAAAGACTAAAAGAAAATTGCCCAGGGACAACCACTTGTATAAGGAACTAACACATCTTTGTTGCGTATCTTTTGTTTCCTTCAGAAATTTTTCAGCACAGGCTAAATCTCATCCTCTCATCAGCATTGAGTGTGTCTTTAATTAAAGAGGTGGAGATAGAGGGCAAAGAACAGATTCCTTTGGACATAAAATCATTTTGTCCTCATTTAATCTTTGAGATGTGTAGTGGGACTTCTTTCCTGGCTCATGATGTTGAATAACAGGTGCTCTAGTTAGAGCTGTAGAACTCACTGTGACGAACAAATCGAGACATGAAATCAAAAGTTGTTTTATCATTTCCACATAGTATGAAATCTGAGTAAGGACTACATAAGCCCCACATTAATGAGTGAGTCACCAGGTGTCATAGACAGAATAATTCCCTCCCTCCAAACCCAGATATCCACATCCTAATCCTTAGAACCTGTGAGTGTTAACTTCTATGGCAAAAGAGACTTCGCAAATGTGATTAAATTATGTATCTCAAAATGAGGAGAATATCCTGAAGGCCCTTAATGTTATTATAAGTGTCTTTGTAAGAGTGAGGCAGAGGGAGATGTAGGGGAAAAGAAATCTTTTCCTTACCCATCACTAGGTTCATGGCTGAGGTTCCTACAGCAAAACGCAGATTGGAGAGAAGCATACAAATTTACTTCCTAAGTTTTACATGATACAGGAGCCTTTACAAAGAAATGAAGACCCAAAGGGAACAGGGAAATCTGTGTGTCTGTGTGCTTACGTGTGGAGAGCAGACAGTCATGCATGCAGAAGTATGATCGGATAAAGGGGATATGATCTAATGGTAATAAACAGAGAGGAACTGAGCAAGGCCTGTTTGTTCAGATTCTGTTTGGTATCTCTGCATCTTTGCTCTTTTCCTCCAGGTATAAGGAGGGCGTCTCTTGAGTAAGAATCTTATGACCCGCATCAGGGGAAAGTCAGAAAATTCCTCCTAGGTTTTATGCATCAAGGGAGAAGGGTGGGGGAAAGGTGAAGTGATCTTCCTGCTGCTGCTGTTTTCTCAGTGTGTCCTGACCCCCATCAGAGATTTGACTACAGAAGAGGAGAAGGTGATGTGGTGATGGAAGCAGACTTTGAAGATGAGGAAGGGGCCAGAAGCTAAGGAGTACTGAGGGCCTCTGGAAGCTGGAAAAGGCAAGGAAATGGATTATTTTTTCAGAGCCCCTAGAAGGAACCAACCCTGCCAATACCTTGACTTTACTCTGGGAAACTGATTTTGGCCTCCTCACCTCCAGAACTGTATGTATAAATTTGTGTTGTTTTCAGCCTCTACATTTGTGATGATTTGTTCTAGAAGCAACAGAAAATGAATACATCTAGGCCAGGTGCCATGACTCATGCCTGTAATTCTAGCACACTGGGAGGCCGAGGTGGGAGGATCACTTGAGGTCAGGAGTTTGAGACCAGCCTGAGCAAGAGTGAGACCCTGTCTCCACCAAAAATAGAAACAATTAGCCAGGCATGGTGGCACACACCTGTAGTCCCAGCTACTCAGGAGGCTGAGGCAGGAGGATCACTTGAGACCAGGAGTTTTAGGTTCCAGTGAGCTAGATGAATTCACTGCACTCCAGCATGGGCAACAGAGTGAGAGCCCTGTCTCAAAAAAAAAAAAAAAAAAAAAAAAAAAAGAGAGAGAGAGAGAAAGAAGCAGCAGCTATATTGACATGATATGTGGGAAAGAGAGAGAGAGAAAGTGATATTCTCTAAATTCTAGATTTTAATCTTCTTTAAGTCCAGGAGCAAACTAGTAGTGTCAAGTATTTCACTTTTACCTTTTATGGCAAAGAGTGCTCAATGTACTAAAAATAATGCCCAGTGTGTGGAGGGGCAGGTAATCAGTTTGGGGATTGTTATTTTCAATGAGATTCTCTGAAAAAAAAAAAATTCAACCTGTAAATTTCATTAGGCAGCTTAGAAAATGACAAATAATAGGCTCTCAGATATCGAAGTTTCTGTTTATTTCTGCCTGGGACAGATTTTTTTGTAATTCTGTGTAATTACAAAATTTTGTAAAATGTGTTAAGAAGAAGGTTATCGTTGCATGAAATAGAGATCTCTGAGGAATCTGATCTTGAAAACTTGAACCCAATGTGTGCAGTGGGCTCCACAGAGCAACCTTCTATTAGATCCAGGCAAAAACTTCTCCCATTTCCTATTACATTTCTAGGCCTATAAAAGTTTTACTGGCCACTTTGAAACCCTCGGTGAGTCTAGAAGAGCAGCAGCAACCCTTTCCTAAACACGGGATAGTTGCAATCTTCATTACCACCATCTCCATCCCCAGTATTTGTAGCACACTTAGCAATCTACAAAGAGCTTTCTGTCACATGGCTTCCTTAGAATGAGATAATTATTGACCTTTGGAGCTGGATGGAGCATTTGGGTACTTCATCTTGTGATGGTTTTGTGGGGTAAGCAAGGCAGCATTATTATCATCCTTGTACAATTCCCAAAAACACTCAGTGTGTGTTACAGAGGGAGGGCTTGATAAATGTGAAACTGGTGTTTGTACATAAGGAAAACAAAGTTCAGAGAAGTTCTGTAGTTTTCCCAGTAGTAGACAGGCACAAAGGGAATTGCAGGCGCTAGAACTCAGGGCTATTGATCTATCACAAGGAAGAAGATTAAAAAAAAAGTCCTGTGTAAACGCATGGAAATTTCTCTACTGTATCTTAGTTGCGTAGTAGGGAGAAGATCAAGAGGAGGCAGTGATTCATCAAAAGTACATATTCATTGGCTTTATCTCACCAGATGTGAAGAATAGAGAAAAAAGGAAATGAAAATTGATGATGCACCACCTTAAAACAAAATCAACATCATAATATTGTCACCGGATGTTGATCATTTGTTGTAGAAACAGGGAAAGGGATTTAGCAACGTGGCTATCGGTCATTTGTACTTTCTTTGCCCATTCTTCTTCTCGGTGGGGAGCAGGAGTAAGATTTCCTCTCCTTTGTGAAACTACAGTCAGTTTCTCTTTCTAGCCTTGAGTTTTCCTTGACAGCAGTTAATGCGTAGCTAACCCATCTGAGATGAACACATATGTAAATTCACACAATTGTTTCTATTTGTAAAGGGAAAAGCTATTGTCAACAAAATGTGAGAAGTGCTCTTTTAGAAAGCCCTCAATCACTCACAGCAAAGGTGTTTAAAGTGCTAAAGCCCAAGGAAGGCATCTCTGAGGCTTGCTTCCTGTTGGAGACCCATTCTGCATCCACCGAGATCCTGGATCATTGAGAAGCCTATCATCAGTTGGAAAAACAGGGGATGAAATTTAGGGCATTTCATAGAATGTTCACATAGAATGTTTCATAGAATGTTCATTTCATAGAATGTTCAATATTTCTACTGAAGGTCTTAATTCAAATTAATTGAGTTTGATGAAGTTCCACAGTTATAGGTTAAAGGACACTAATGTTTATTGGACTGTTATTTCAACAACCCAATGAGGTACGAATTATTTGTTAGGTTTTTATGATGAGAAAATGGAGAAATAAGTTAAGGAACTTAGTGAAACAGTATATCATTGAAGTTAAGTGCTGGTGCTTGAGTTTCATTGCCTTGAGTTTTAATCCTGACACGATCATTAACTAGCTATGTGATCTTGGGAGGAAAATGGACTCTGAGCCTCGGTGTCTTTGCTCCTAAAATGAGGTGGGGATGGGTTCTAGGAGCCACTGCATACAGTTGTTCTGTGGATTCATGTCAGACTATAAATACTCACTAAATTATTATCATTAAAGTGATGAAAGTTTAGATTTCAGAGATGGGATTCAAACCTCAAGCCCATCTCATTGCCACATATCACCCTTTGGGTGATGTTCATAAAGGCCAACACTTTTCATGGCGAGATGTCTAGAATTAGAACTTTAAAATGATCTTCTGGTCAATTTTTAAATCTTCTGCTCAGCAAGTTGCCCACCTACAGGTGGGGCACTTGTCATGTCTTAAATTGAGGGCTGCAAGAATTTGGGATGGAGGCCACCAGTCCCATATAATTTCTTATTGCAGGACATGGAAATGGGCACCGGGAGATACAAATGGAGTTGGGCAAGAGAGACTCTATCTATTTCCATGGTAGTTGGCTTTGAAGGAGATCAGTTAAGGGTAATTCTGTCTGTCTCTCTTACACACACACACACACAAATGTGGAAAACACCATCCAGTGAGGAATATGAAGAGTTGCATAAAGATAAAGGCTATGTTGTTCCCAAATTCATTTTGGCAGGAGAGCCAATGACACACCCAGTCCAAATCAAGGCATGCTGTGCCATGCATGGTTCTCTCACCACATGCTCCAATAACAAGGAAAAGGTAGATTCATAACAGAGAGTAAAGTGGAGGGATATTGGGAAGAGTTCTTGGAAGAAAGATAAAAAGAAAACATTTGAGCTACTATAATATATCAGATACTGTAGGAGTTCACTTTTAATTTGGGCTATGAAGGAAAGCAAAATTCAATAGTTGGATACAGAAAGAATCAAATTCTGGAGAGAGGAGAGGTGAGAGAAAGAGAGAGAAGAAATATGCCTGGGGTTGCTGAGAACAGTTACGATTTACATGGCATATAGTTACTCATTGTCTTGGGTGAATCCACATTTTTCACATGGGCTTTCAATTGTAGTTGATTTCAAGTGTTGCCTTCTTGCCATGATATATTCTACAGTTTCATTTTAAATAATGTTCAATCATTTTATAAATTTTCTTTCAATATGCTTTTAATATTTTTGAAACCAGGAAAATTTACTTTTAAGTAAATACTACATAATGACAAAATTAATTTTAAAGCCAGGATATTGTTTCTATAAATATGGTTTTAAAGTCATCACACAACTTTGAAAAGTTGTAAGAAATATTGCCTGGATCTAGCTTTTAAAATATTATTCAAAACAATTGCCTTGTTACAGCTGGTCTCCTTTACTGAATCATATTAATTTTTAAGAGAGTTTTTTCAGGGAGTAGGGGGAAAAAAAGAGTTTTTTCAATCTGTCTCCAATTACTAAGAAACATTTCTCAATTGTTGAAAACATGAATCAATTTTGACTGTCAATATACTTGATATTATTTATTGGTTAAATCAAACCTAATTAGGTATTATTTGTCCAGTTTTACAGTTGTGAAAACTAAGAAACAGGGAAGAGACAAGACTTTACAAAGCAGTAGAAAGCAGTGGATAAGAGCTGGGTTTGAGTTTGACAGCCCTGAGATCCTGGTTCTATTGCAAGCTTGCTAAATGACCTTGGCAAAGTAGCTGAATTTCTGTGAGTCTCTCTTAAAGCCATTCAAACTAACTAGGATTTAATTACCTAAGATTTTTTTTTTTAAACCACAGAGGCAGACAGTCTACAAATCTGAGTATTCGTTAAATTAGGACAAAGGCATATATTAACCAAATTCTTCTTTCTCTTCTACAAATCATTTTTAACAACTTACCATGACATGAACCTGGTATTATACTTGGCAATGGAGAGACAAAAATGAAAAAGATAAATATCTTTAGAAACTTTAAAAAATTTCTATAAATATTAATATCGAACTAGCAAAATAATATATAGGATGTCAGTTTGGTCTTTGACATTTAAATTAAATCTCATATAGACCTCTTAATGCTCAAATTTCTCTTGAGCTCCTTCATTAGGTGTTTGGTTTATTAAGCACTTGGATACTCTTTCAAAAACCACCATTCTAAATATAGCTTTGCTGCCCTAATAGGAAACTGTATAAAAGTTCCTGAAGCATGTTTATTCCAACTTGCTATTATTTATGTAATGCTCTTAAAGAGTTTAAGGTGAATCAGTGCCCCTCCCAGTGAAGAGCTCTGGCTTTGGATTTGACAAGCTTTAGTTCTTATTCCCACCCTTCCACTTGCTGGCTGTCTAGTCTTGGGAAAGTTCCTTGAACCATTTATGACTTAGTTTTCTCATCTGTAAAATGAGAATAATAAAAGCACCCAACTAAAGACTTGTTAAGGCCGGGCATGGTGGCTCATGCCTGTAATCCTAGCACTCTGGGAGGCTGAGGCAGGAGGATCGCTTGAGGTCCAGAGTTGGAGACCAGCCTGAGGAAGAGTGAGATGCCTTCTCTATTAAAAATGGAAAAATTAGCCAGGTGTGATGGTGCGCACCTATAGTCCCAGCTACTCGGGAGACTGAGGCAGGAAGATCGCTTGAACCCAGGAGTTGGAGGTTGCTGTGAGTTAGGCTGATGCCACGGCACTCTAACCCAGGCAACAGAGGGAGACTCTGTCTCAAAAAATTAAATAAACCAATAAATAAAGACTTGTTATTAGGTTGCACGAGGTTTGAGATGTATAGCATTTAGCTCATAGAAGCTTAATAAATACTAGCTTTGATTATTGTAAGCAGTCACAAAATTTTCAATATACAGTTGTCCCTTGGTATCTGTAGGGGATTGGTTCCATGACCTCCCTCAAAAACTAAAATCTGAGGATGCACAAGTCCCTGATATAAAATGGCGCAGTATTTGAATATAACCTATGCACATCCTCTCATATGTTTCATCTTCAGAATACTTATAATAACTAGTACAATGTAAATGTTATGTAAATAGTTGCTATACCATATTGTTTAGGGAATAAGGACAAGAAAAAAAGAGTCTACGCATGTTCAATATGGATGCATTTTTTCTCAAATATTTTTGATCCATAGTTGGTTGAATCCACAGATGTGGCACCCATGGATATGGAGGGCCAACTGTACTTATATTACATCTATAAGCAGAATTGTCAAATTCAGAAACACCCTATTTACCTTCAACTTATTTGATTCTTTGGTTTGTCTGCAATGATGAGGTTTGCACCATTTTGCTCTCTACTCTCTTACACAATTGGTTCCATCCTATTCCTTTATTATTAGAGGGTAGAGGCCAAACAGCGTGGTCTGCAGTAGGCACACCTTGGGGCATTAGTTCCTGGATTGGGCCTGTCACACTGAGATTTCAGAATCTATTTGTAAACAATTTCTCAGAGCCAGGTTGCAATAAAGTCATGTTATGCTTTAACAGTTTTCTACAAAGAGTGCACTTTATTATTTGCAAATATTTTCCTTGGTTGGTACATATGAATATATCTATGTCTACACATATCGTTTCCCATGATACATTTACACCTTAACTTCCTCATCCATGCTCTTTTGCACTTGACTTTGCACACACCTTTTTCAGAGGAGACAGTCTTCTGCTTCAGACTATCAGGTCCTCGGATAGAGGTATCAAAGTCCAGTCAGGAGACACAAACCAGTTATTTTTACAGATGGAATCTAATATAATGGATTGTTAACCAGGTGTAAAGGGTAAATAACTGAAAGGATAAAAAGAGAACTCCAAAGTATCACACACATAGCAACTACAGAAAGTAGCTAGCATTCCTGAGGAAGAGAGTACAAAAGGAAGAAGTTGGAATTAATAACAAGTAGAAACTTAGAGGAGATCTCAATGGAACTAAACCTCAGTATCTCAGGGGGCATCTGCTGAGTGGTGCTGTTATCTCTGAGATGGGGCATGATATAGCCAGTTCTTCAAGAACTAGGGAAATTTCCAGGTGGGTTCAGCTGCTGTTATGGGAAGGAATTGCTACTGCCGGGGTGAAGAAATATTACCAGACTGATGCTTCTGGGAATTGCAAGCAGAAAGGAAGTCCCAGAGGGAACGAATAGAAAGGAGCAAGTCCCTTCTTCTTTCTCCACCCTTGCTGGCTCCCACTAGAGCCCCATGTTACCAGGATGTAATATGTAGCCAGCTGGCAAGGCAGAAATGTAGTTTGCAGAGCCCCAGCCCTAGCATCTTAGAGGAGAGTAGGAGGCGGTAGATTTGCAGATGAGAGACAATAGCTTAATAATTGGCACAATAGGGAACACGTTTTATTGTTAGCACCTGGCCCAGTTCCAGAAATACAGTATTGAATAAATGCTTATGGAGTGGATATGTGTGCACAGTTATATTTTAAAATGTGATTTTAATGGCTAAAACCTCAGTTCTTCTTATAAAAAGAGCTGTCTTCATTTAGGAAAATAACTTTCTAGAGCACTTTGTAGAAGTGAGTTTCCAGTGTTAAGGTCTTCAAAATTGGAGGAACAGTCAGAGAATTAAACCATCCTTCCTAAGGAGTTATTGGGAAATGGAGCAGAATAGGGTGATGGGCAAAGTACTAGACAGAAGCAGGGAGAGCAAACAGTCAAAGAAGAGATCCAGAGCCAAACAACCTGTAAGAAGATAGAGTGGATAGCAAATGGTAACCAGTGAGAAATTCCTGGTAGAAAGAAGATAGAAGGATTTTTAAAATAGAAATGGCAAATATTTGAATTTAAGTTTCTGGCTATGGCTTGATATAAGATAAACTTGAAATCTTCAAGGCACTGAGATTGGCTACTCATACAGGATTATATCTGGAGTATTTATGGATAAAGGGGCAGTATGCTTTGGACAGTGAGCTGATCCATAAATTGAAGCAAGCCTGTGGGAGCTGGAGCAGTATGTCATAGGTAAGTAGGAGAAACCTTCTTTGCCACTAACTAAAAACCCCCAGAGGGATCAGGGTGTCCTTCTGGCATAGTACCTGCGATGAAGCTATGGAAAATTTCATGAGCTCTCAAAGATCAAGGGGGACCCTAGCTCATATCCTGGCAACATTTGCTTTGTTAGGGCATACACTACTATTTAGTTCCTCAGTCCTGAAGAACACAATATTTCATAAATATTTGGCTGAATGTCTCCATTTTTATGCAGAGTGTAAATTCACTAAGATGATGCATCATTTGAACACCTGCGTGAGCCCTGTCTTCCAACTTGTGGGTCTGAGCCTGGGTACACAGAAACTCAGAATAAATCCCATCTCTCCCACGTGAAATAGTAGCTATCAAAATCTCTCAATATAATGCATTAAGTCTTACATAAAAGCATGATATGCAAACATAATTGCATCACATTAAGAAAGCAAGGGATGTCATAGCTCCTTAAGCCCACTGATCAAAATGTTTTTGTGGTGGGGTTTCCTTATAATGTAAGGTGGGAATGAAAGAAGACTAACTTCTAGATCTAGTCTTTCCTGATTTTTGCTGGTTTTACTTGCTTTTCAAGTAAGTCTCTGCCTCAGTTGCATGGTTGATGAGAGAAGGTTGCTGCTTTCCAACCCAACTTTTCTGTCTTTACGTGACTTACAATGGAGAGTATTCCAATTCTGGAGGCACATGGAGTTTTTCTATGGTTCCTCTGTGTATTCATATATAGTATTCATGGGTCACTGGGGGAGGGATGAGTAAATTTGATAGTCGCAGATGAGCCCTCGAGAGAAAAGGGATAGAGATCCTAACACCTTTTCTATGATGTTCAAATTTATTTATATATATCTGATAGACTTAGATGGCTATAGCTAAGGTAATGTGATTAAAAGAATCACTTTTAGTACAGATATTGAGGTTCTCCAGAGAGAGAAAAGTAATAGAGTATCTATCAATCTATCTAGATGTATATGTTTATATATTTAGATATGTAGAGATATAGATAGATATACGAGAGGGGATTTAGTAGGGGAATTGGCTCACACAATTACCGAGGCTGAGAAGTCCCACGACAGGCCATCTGCAAGCTGAAACCCTAGAATGTCAGTAACATGGTTAGCTCAAGTGCCAAAGCCTCAGAACCACGGAAGCCAATGGTGTCATTCTCAGTCTCAGAGCCAAAGGTCTGAGAACCCAGGCGCCCCACTGGTGTAAGTTCTGGAGTCCTAAGGCCAGACAGCCTGGATTCCTGAGATACAAGGGCAGGAGGAGGAGAGTGTCCCAGTTACAGGAGAGACAATGATCAACTGGCTTTTTCTCTGTTTTTCTTCTATCCTGGCCCCTAGCTAATTGGATGGTGGCTGCCCACCTTGAGGGTGGATCTTCCCTACTTAATCAACCAGCACTCACATGCCCATGTCCTCTGGAAACACCTTCACAGACACACCCCAAATAATGCTTTACTGGTTCTCTCAATATTCTTTAACCCAGTCAAGTTGACTAAAATTAACCATCACAGCACAGAACTTCTCGAAGTGTGGTCTGGGGTCCAGCAGTGTTGGCATCATCCGGGAGCTTTATATGCTCTTACCATTTGAAAGGCAAGCTTAGCAGACTGCTTAGACTGCAGTTTTCCTTTAAAAGGTGGGAGCAACCAGGCCTGAGTCAGACTCTGGGGTTCTCTAACAGGGAAGACATTTTTAGGAGTAACTGGGATGAGGATTCAACTTTTTCTGTATATTAAAGCAACATGATCTTATTTTGTATTTCAAGCTGTTGAAACAGGATATATTTAGCTTTGCTTGGATTCTCTTACAGGGGTGGGGAACCTGGGGCCTTGGGGCCACATGTGGCTTCTGCATCCTTGAGTGCAGCCTTTTGACTGAATCCACATTTTACAGAACAAACCCTTTTAAGAAAGAATTAAAAATTAACAATTTTAGTTCTCCAGTGAAACTTATTTGAAAACCCCATATCTCAGTGATCTGTGGCCATTTTTATAGGTTATCAGGCTTCTGGCATAAATGTTGAGACATGTTCAACCTTCTGAAAACATGCAATATTCTGGGTAGTTACAGGTGTTTGCAATTTAAAAAAAAATAAGTGATTTTGGTATACATAGGGAAGACACAATACAGGTTTACTCAAACTAATAAAAATAGTATCTAGGCCGGGCGCGGTGGCTCACGCCTGTAATCCTAGCTCTCTGGGAGGCCGAGGCGGGCGGATTGCTCAAGGTCAGGAGTTCAAAACCAGCCTGAGCAAGAGTGAGACCCCGTCTCTACTATAAATAGAAAGAAATTAATTGGCCAACTGATATATATATAAAAAATTAGCCAGGCATGGTGGCACATGCCTGTAGTCCCAGCTACTCGGGAGGCTGAGGCAGAAGGATCGCTCGAGCCCAGGAGTTTGAGGTTGCTGTGAGTTAGGCTGACGCCACGGCACTCACTCTAGCCTGGGCAACAAAGCGAGACTCTGTCTCAAAAAAAAAAAAAAAAAAATAGTATCTAAAACATGAAGTATCTCAAGAATAGAAAAACAAACACCACATGTACTCACTATTAAATTGGAACTAACCAATGAGCACACATGTGCACAGAGGGTGGTAAACCTCAGTGGAAATGAACCCAGGGGAGGGGCAAGGAGGGGAGGGACAAAAACCTACCTGATGGGTACAATGAACACTATTTGGGTGACGGGCACACCTATAGCCAGGGACTCAAGCAGTATAAAAGCGACCCATGTAACATAAAACATTTGTACCTCCTTAATATTTTGAAATAAAAAAAATTAAACGTTCCCTTTGAAAATCTTATCACTACACAAAAAGTGTTTGCCAACTAGGATTAAGAAAAATTACATTACTATTTTGGAATACTATATATTAGTTTTCATTTGGAAGGAAATGCCTAAGCTTCTAGAATGTATTGACTTTGTGTTCATTATCTACTTAGTTTCAAAAAAGAGTTCAAGGCTACTACAAAAACTCATTAAAATGCAAAAGATGAAAAGAGAGGAAGCTAGAAGAAGAAATAATAAAAGAATATGTTTCATTCTTTAGCAAGCCCTCTTTGTAATTTTAACCATTAACACTTTTCCATTCTAGCTCGATGGGACAACAATTCTCAGAAAATTCCCTAGCATCAAAGCTTAAAGTGATAGCCTCATTTTCTTCCTACCACAAAAGTCTGCTGCAATGGAGCTCTTGTCAAAAGCACAGTAGGACAGCAAGATGTGCAAGGTTCCATTTGTCTTTGTTGCTCTTTACTTCTAAAGTATATTCCAATCAGCCAGTTCTTCACTCCTGCCCCCACACTTAAGATACTACATTTTTTTTTTTTTTTGAGACAGAGTCTCACTCTGTTGCCCAGGCTAGAGTGAGTGCCATGGCATCAGCCTAGCTCACAGCAACCTCAAACTCCTGTGCTCAAGCAATCCTGCTGCCTCAGCCTCCCAAGTAGCTGGGACTACAGGCATGCACCACCATGCCCGGCTAATTTTTGCTATATATATTAGTTGGCCAATTAATTTCTTTCTAGTAGAGACGGGGTCTTGCTCTTGCTCAGGCTGGTTTCGAACTCCTGACCTTGAGCAATCCGTCCACCTCAGCCTCCCAGAGTGCTAGGATTTATAGGCCTGAGCCACCGCACCCAGCCAAGATGCTACATTTTAAAATAATAATTTACATTTTATTGAAATGCCAGTTATACTGGCCGAATAGATTTTTGAGTAATCCTTTTCCTGACTATAGAAGTAAAACATGATTGGTGTAGACAATCTAAAGAAAGCTAGAACATATAGAAAACAAGAAAATAAAATGACATAATTTCACCAATCTAAAGTTATCACTGTCAGTGTTTGGTGTAATCACCTCTAGTACCTTTTCAATGTACATGATGAGGCTGAGATCGTACTATATATAGTTTTCCCTCTATAGGATTTCATAATCGTTTTCTATTAGGAGTGAAATTTCATAAATGCTACTTGTAATGGCTGCATGATATTTCATAGTATGCGAATAGCGTAGTTTATTTAAACATTTCCTTAGGATTTAGGTTAATCCATATGAAATAAATTGCAACAAGGTTAATGTCACAAAATTCTCATCTGGGATGAATTCTTAGGCAGACTAAAGCCTCATCTTTTTAGGCAACAAATGATGCTGAGAGTTATGTAGTACACTCTTCTCTCTAGCTAAGAAACATTTTTAGGAGAAAAAGAACATTATTTTTAATGCAAGATTACTTCAGGTAAGTACTGGTATCCATATACCATATCAAGATCTAGCCATATACACTGAAAGAATTGATCTATAATTTTCACCAGGGAGAAAACCAAAATAATGACATTAGGTTGGAAAATGATAATTAAATTTTTTTTTTCTGCATTGGCAGTATTAGATACACACTTCTGCCTCTCCCTCCTTCCCTACTTTCTTCCTTTTTTCATCTGTGTGTTTCAGTGTGTGTGAATCCTTTCTGGAATAAATCTAGTTTAGCTGGACCTGGATCTCAGCTCTCTGGCTCCTTTCTTACTAAGGATCCATCCACAGGAACAGTAATAACATGCTGTCTGGAAAGGTGCTGACAGGACTGGCAGTGTCTCAGATGGAAAAGCAGATTCTAACGTATTTTAAAAATTATGCCACAGTAATGAGGACTATGACTTACGAGCAAAGCTTGGACATCCCATGTTCACGAAAGACCCTGTTGCTCATGGCAGGAAAGAACTATTTGGATCAAATTAAACATAACTAAAATATCTTCTTCCAATATTCTTTTTAAAAAATGTTTTCATGAGTCACTAAGTTAGCTTTTTAAAGTTTTTTGATAATTTTATAAAACCATTTAAAATATGGCATTTTCACTGTGGCTCATCCGTCTACAGAAATGTTATTTAATACTATAATAATACAACTATAGTTCTCAGATGCTTTATTTTCTGCTTAATGATATATGTGCATATCACATGACTACGTAATAGATTATATGAATATACTATGGCTTAAAACTCAGAATTTGAATTTCATGGACCATGCTAAAATTTCAATAAAACTACATTTGTATGCAAGGGGGAGAGAGCAACATGTGGCTTGAATTTTCCTTAAAACACACAGGGGATAGTTAAAGGGGAAAAGTGCTTGGGACAGAGCATATCTGGAGTTTTGCCAAACTCATACCATTTAAACAATGGTTTAAGACCGAATTCAAATCCCAAGCAGATCTCTTTAATCTCCCTTAAAGGGTGTAAGGTTGCATTTCAACTCTGAAAGATAATGTTAATGAAATACCTTGAATGGGTGAAATGGGAATGTTGGACTTAAAGAAACTGGTTTGCCCTCTGGAAATCAAGGACTTCCCACCTACACTTGGATCACTACTTTGCCTTTAAATCCCAAAAAGAAGAGGCTATCCTTGACTTTTGCAACCATTTCTTTAGTTTGCCATTTTCAATGCCAACTCCACCTTGCCCTGTCACCCCCATGCAGAATTACAGACACACACTGGTTAACAGCAATGCCACTTCAAACCCTTGCCACATTATCCAAGCCTGAACATATCCCCAAATTATCCTTTCTTCCCATTTTATAGTTAGGTACAGTGAAGAATGAAATGGCATTGGAATGAAATGGAATGACAATGGCAATTCTGTAAGATGCATGGAATTTAGGGAGAATCCATGACTTTGATGATCAATGTTTTGTCTCCTAAAGCATTTTATTTCTGTGCTTTTCTGGAGCCTTCCTGTACTAGTGCCAAGCAGGCAAATGTCACCTTTGAGTCCCAGGAGAAGATGTGTTGATCAGCCTTCCAAAGCCCACAATGCAGAGATGCTTGGAATTCAGCAGTGCCACTTCCAGCTAACTGGCTCTGATTCCTATGGATGCAACTGGTCCTCCTCCCTGGCTGGACTATTGCCAGTCTACTTAAGGAGATAATTGACCACAAGCCAGCCTGTCTGACAGGCTTCCTAAATGCCAGATGCCAACTGTGCCAATCCCAGCCCTTGCAGGAGGGCCCATTCTGCTTAGAACCTTAGCTAACATAGCTTTGTCCTTCCTGGGCCCTTAACTCTCTTCTCAACGTCCCCAGGGAAATATAATCAAATAGGTCATTCCAAGTTGTTTTCCTTCTACCTTCATTTTACAGACATCTACACTAAAACCTTCCTCCTTCCTCATTGCATCTCCCCATCTTTCTCAGGGTTCTGTGCATTCAGTTAAGTGGGATACAGGTTAAACAACTACAGCCTTTTCTATTATCCTTGAAACCAGGAGCATAATTTCACATTGAGAGGATTACCCAAGTGTTACTGTTAATTTATTGTTCTACTTTTACCAGTTTTAGTGGTTCTCTATAAGCTTCCATTATTGCCAGGACAGTATTTTGTTAGTGGCTTGACCCTTATTAACACGTTTAAAATAAGCACTAAATGTGGCTCTGATGTCTTTGAGTGGATGTGTTTTGGCACACTTGGGTATGAAAATCTGATTCTGGCGAGGAGTGGGGAGCCCAGGCCTGGGATTCTCCCAGTCCTGATGTTCCCAAAGGTCTGCCAAGACTATTCCTTGCTAGGTTTCCGGGTTGGCAACGCTGGCTTGTGGGATGCAGCCCTCACGTTACAGTTATGGTTCAATGACAGATCCCATCTTAGTTAAGAGGGGTCCTCAGGACAGTGTCCAGGGCTTTAATCGGAGCTTCCCTCGGGATCAGGGCTTTGGCAGAGAGGCCACTCCCCTTTTGTCTATTTACGTGAATTCCCCCATTCTCCAGTCTTCCTGTCATGCACAGCTTCCTTGGGTACCAGGGTCCCCTCCTGGATGCAAATTTGCCTTCCTATCTCCTTTCTTTTTCTCCTTACTATAAAAACAAAACAAAATAACCGTTTTCCCCACTGAGGCGGGAAGGGTTCCTCGGCAGGGGCTGGTGCCGGAAGGGTTTTGGCAAAGGATGAGGGTCCATCACTCATGCTTTGCGGTGGCTGCGATGCACAGGTTCCTCTCTTCTCGGGAGAAGCTGACCCTCGGGCCAGCCCTGCGGGCACCAGAAGTCCTTTTGAGACAGGCGCCTCTCCTGGAAGCAGGACCATGGGCACCGCTCAAAAGCACAGGGGAACTTTCTTGCAGCCGGGGAAGGAAGAGGGACGATCTTCTTTTGAAGAAACCCCTGGGGTGCAGCGACCCCTTCTTCCAGCGGAGTGACTCACCGCCACCGAACTAGGGTCGGGGGCCCAGGATTCCAGGCACCAACTCGCCCTGTGGACAGAGAAGCCAGACTCCAGAGTCTCCCCCACCCCAAATTTATGACCCCCAAGCCAGTGTCTCCCCCCCCTCCTTTTCTCTTTTCAACTGTCCCAGACTAATGGAGAGGAAAACCCCCGCAGGAAACCTTGCGGTCCCAAGCAGTGAGAATGGGATACTCTCTCGAATTGTTTGAGCCCCCCAAGGAGGCAGTGACCTAACCGAAGTGTGTGTCCCGGGCGAGGCCAAAACTTGGTGGCACGCTGCAATAGGACTTGCAAATAAGGGAAACACCTATTTTTAAGATGGAACCCAAATCCTCTCCCCCACCGATGTCATTACTGGGTGCAGATTATATTTTGGGTTTTTTATTTTCTTCTGATGAAAGGTCAGAGGTGACTTTCCTTGGGCCTGGCTGGGCAGCGGGAAGCTGGTGCAAATTGGAGCTCTTCGGAAGGCTGGAGGGCGGAGGCCGGGCCCCAGCTTCCCAGGTCCTAGCCCGGGTCCCCCGCACCTGGCCAGGGCCGCCTGGCCCGCTTCCCGCACAGCTCTGCAGCCGATGCTGCCCGCGGGATCCCTTCCCGCAGCGCGGGCAGCGGGGCCACCGGCTCTTACCCACGGAGCGCTCGGTGGCTTCAGGCCCCAGGCTGCGGCCACCCCGGAGGCCCGACTCTCCGAGGGCGCGGCCAGGTAACCGCGCGCGCAACAGGTCTGTCTTCCAGGATGCGGTGGCGGGGCCTGCTCGCCTTGTTCAGGCGGCAGTGGCAGTGTCCAAGCTCCCAGCTTGCTGCCCTCCCTTCCCCGCCCCCCCGCCAGCCCTTCAGACTTTAGTGGCATCTTCGGGTACCCACGCCACTGCCACCGAGTCCACCACCTTGGCCCGCCGTCGAGGACTTCGGAAAAGGGAAAGGAGTGGTGGATGGTTGTGACAGAAAAATTCACAGTTGCTGCCATTTGCTAATCCAGACTCTAGCATTGTGGTGGATTTAAGCTCAATTAGGAAACTAGTGCGATAAAGACAGAGAAGGAGATAACTGCACCAGTGGATAGAAGGAGCAGTGGAGGAAACAGATCCCTACTGGTGGCTCGCCTGTGAACGCGGCCCTTTGAAGTTCTGAAGTTAAGAAATAAAAGGGAGGGGGCGGGTTTACCAAGTCCCTGACCCACTAGTGGGCACTCACACCGCAGCCTCGTCTCTTGAGAAGCCAAACACCCTCACACCAGCACCGGCACATCCAGAGAGAAGCTTTAATGAACACCGCGTACAACACCAGCAGACAGGAACAAAATCACGACCCGAACTCGGCGCGGACACAAGCCAGAGGTGACAGAGCCAAAGGGCAAAGCTGATTCCTCCCTACTCCGCCCCTTTTTGTTCCTAAAGGTTTGTTGCGAGTAAAGTGCGATTCCTGGGGCTCAGAAACGGGGAAGGGCAACAGCGACAAGGCAAATTTCTTTCCTATTTACGACTTGAAATGAATTAATTCGCCTGAAAGACATACGCGCCCGAACAGCACACGGAATACCAAAACGACGTGGTGACATGGTCATCCCCTCGCTTCTGTCCAAGGAGACTGAACGGGAAACGCTCCTGAAAGCGTTGAGAGCAATACTGTCGAGTAATATGCCACGTTTTTCTTGCATTCGTGAGTTACGAGAACAAAATCCTGTGATGCAAGTGATTTCTTTTTCTTGAAAATTCCAAAGGAAACAGATCGTGGGAATTCACTTTACCATGGGGCTCCTTAACAGTCTCTCATCCGATTGATACACAAACCAGTTGCAGGTGGAAAGTCGCCTTTATTGTCTCTCTTTGGTTGTGTTTCCCAACTTTACTTTTGGAATCTGGGGCTTTACTCTTTAAGCCGCTGCCATTCTCTTTTGTGCAAACTAATTGCTTTAACGGTTCCTCCTATCCTTCTTGACCCCTGGGTCACAGCCAAGCAACTAACTGTTTCCCAAAGATCTTTCGTGGGGTTCCCGCTGCCTGCCCTCCTTACCCCCCACCAAGGGATGTTATTCATGACACCTGTCCTCGCCCATTTAGCGGACCAGGAAAGTAAGGGTATCAAGCGCTCCCTCTTTTCCTTCTCAAATAAAACGAGATTTCCTTAGTGGACGGCAGGTTTGTCTTGAATGTTCACGAGAGGCGAGTGCCGGGGATGAGAACTACGGAGAGAAACTTGGTGGCTGAGATCCGTTTCAGTGTCACTCTCTGTTGGAATTCTCCCCGGGAGGTTTAGCTCCGCCAGCTTCTGCTCCCAGGAATAAGGGTTGAAATCCACTTTCAATTTGCCAGTGAATGAGGCTTTCTTAATCTCCTTCGCTCCCTCCCCCATAACTTATTGATTTATAATATTAATTACAATAGAAACTCTTACCTGAAAATTGGCTTTCATTAATCTGATTGTACAACATAGTATAAACACAGACACCAAGAGGGTTATATTTATTCGAACCACTGGAGAATCCACTTTTCAGGGTTGCCGGGTCCCTTTAAATAGCTTCTTTCCCAGCAAAGGCTCGGCCTCGCCAGCTCTGCCCGGGCTCGCCAGGGCGCCCTCTCCCTCTGGGGCTGTCGATGCAGGCCCGGCCGGCGCCTATCCACGCGTTTGTCGCCCTCGGCCCGCGGGGTCCCTAGGAGTGCACCAGCACCGAGTGCAGGGAGCCGCCCTTGCTCTCTGCGGCGGCGCTCGGGGCTGTGGGCTCCAGTAGAGAAGCGACCGGCGAGGCCGCGGCCGCCGAGCACACGGTGGATGGCGTTGGCGGCTGCTGCGAGGCGGCGGGGACAGTGAGAGCCGGCGGCAGCGCGGTCACCGGCGGCAGCGCAGGCGTGGGCTTGATGGGTACCGGCACCGCAGGCAGGCTCTGGCTTGCCGAGTGGCACAGGGCCTTGACCGGGACCCCGAAGGCCCCGTACTCTGGGCCTACAGGGACTCCGGCTGCAGCGGCGGCAGCGGCTGCTGCTGCCACCGAATCCATAACGCCAACGTGCGGCCACACCGAGCTGACGACGTTGCCGAGCTGGCCCGGCACGGGGTAGCCCAGGTGGTGCATGACCGACGCCAAGGGCAGCCCGCCAGCCTGCAGCACGCCCTTGTAGTCCCGGCCGATGATGTTCTCGATGGCGAACGGGTGCTTGAAGCCCGATGTGGACGCAGCGGCCGCGGCGGCGGCGGCGGCGGCCGATCCCAGCCCGTAGGGGGGAAACTGAGACAGGCGTCCCACGCTGCCCACCGCCGCCGCTGCCGCTGCAGCCGCCGCGGCCGCCACGGCCGCCGCCTCCTGCATCTTGCCAGGGTGGGACGGCTGCTGAGGCTGCGACTGCTGGGGCGGGGGCTGCGGGGGCTGCGACGGGAGATGCGGCGGCGGCTGCGGAGCCGTAGGCGGCTGTTGGTGGAAATAGTGCACCATGTGCGGCGGCGGCGGGGGCGGCGGCGGCTGGGGCGGGTGGTGGTGATGGTGGTGGTGCGCGGCCGCGTGGTGGTGGTGGTGGTGGTGGGGGTGGTGTGGGTGGTGAGGATGAAGGTGCCCTCCGGGCCCGGCACCCGGCGCGCCCTTGGTGCTTCCCGCGTGCAGGTGAGCGTGGTCTGCGCGCAGCACCTTGAAGCGCTTGCGGCGCCGCAGGAAGCTGCCGTTCTCGAACATGTCGCCGCAGTCAGGGTGCAGCGCCCAAAAGCTACCCTTGCCAGGCTGGTCGGGCCGCCGCGGAATCTTTATGAAGCAGTCGTTGAAGGAGAGGTTGTGGCGCAGGCTGTTTTGCCAGCGCTGCGTGTGCTCGCGGTAGTAAGGGAAGCGCTCCATGATGAACTTATAGATGTCGCTCAGCGGCAGCATCTTCTCAGCCGAGTGCTGGATGGCCATGGCGGTCAGCGAGATGTACGAGTAGGGCGGCTTTTGGTCGCTATACGAGCTCTTTCCCGGCCGCGGCATCGCTCCCGGCTCCTCCACCGCCCTCTGGCCCGCACCGGGCCGCAGCGTCGCTCCGCACCGCGCTCCCCCGGCTGCCCCGGACTAACTCCCACTCTGCCCGCCCGGCCCCGCACCCCTCTTTCGCGCCCCCAGGCCCTCTCGGCTTCTCTCCCCTGCCGCCTCCGAAATGCCTGGGGGTTCCGGGCCTGGCCTTTGGGGCCAACTCAGTTCTCCGACGCTGGCAACTTCTGGCTCCGACGGTCGCCGGCAGGCGCGCACAGTCGCTGGCGGGGCGCGCCAGGTTTACCGCCGCCTTCTCCACGTCTTCCCTGGAGTGGCCAGAGACTGAGCGCTGGAGATGACAGCGGAGCAGGGAGAGGCGAGAGGTCGTGCTTCCTTCCGGCCTCTTTGCTTTCTCTAGGTCCGAGGGGAGCCTAGGCCAAGCTGCCTGGGAAGAAGGCAAGCTACCGGGCAGTCGAGAACGACCCCTGGAATCCGAGTTTGGGTTTGCTGTCCTGGAGGCCAGGGGCGGCAGGACTCCGAGCGCCGGACACTTAGCCAGTCCGCCCCGGAGTTCTTGTTTTCCTGGAGGAGAGAGGCAGGGTAGGCGGAGGGCAGATCCGCTCTGGCAGCCTGCGCCTCCCTTTTCTCCGGAGGCTCGCGGCGGAGCCAGGGATGGAAGACACCGAGCCCTAGGCAGTCGCTCGGGGGGAAAAGTTTGGCGGTTCCGCGGCGGCGGCGCTTGCAGGCTCTGCGGAGGGCGGGGGCGCGGGGCGCGGGGCGCAGGCTGGAGGGGGCGTCTGCGGACGCGGCGTGAGTGCGGGGTCGGCCGGGGCGGGCTCTGCCACCCGCGCTGCAGCTGCCGCCGCTCTCCCGGGCTGGTCTTGAGGAGGAGAGACGGCGGCTGTGGCAGCGACGCGCTCTCCTGGCTGCGTTTTGTAATGGTCCCTGAGACGCCGAGACCCCCGCAGTTCGCGCTTCGAGACTATCACATGACCGAGGCTGAGGGACTCCGCCGCCGCCGCCGCCGGGTCTCTAGTTGAAGAAGGGGCAAGCGGCGCTGTGCCTCGCTCCCGCCCCCTCCTCCACCTCCATTCGGGCGCCCCTCACCCCTAGCATTCGCCACCCACCCCGCAGCCCCTGGCCGCGGGCGAGAGCGGACTGCACTGGCTGCCCGCTAGGGGAGGCCGCGGCGCCGGGTGCGGTCGGTTCCCCCTGCTGTGCTCCACCCGGCTCGGTGGAGGGGACAGGACGCTGCCTTCTCGCTCCCCTCCTCTCTGGCATCTCTCTTTCTGTTCTTCAACCTTTGACTCTTCCTCTTTCCACCTACTCACTCTGAGATGCTCCTTACCCACTCTTTCTCCCGGGCTAGCCACTCCGGGTCAAGCCCGGAGCGCCGTTTCCTCAGGGGCTCTTCTCAGCAAGAAACTCCGATGCCCCGAGGGGTGGAGGGAAAAGCCAACGGGGAGGAGAGGTTGAGACTTTTTCGTCAAATGCCAAGTTCATCACAGTTTTATTGTGCGCCAACTGCATGTCAGGCCCAGTGATCCTCCTCAGGCACAAGCCAGCTCTCCTCGCTCCAGGACCGAGGTCTAGAGGGCAGACTGACAGTCACCAGGAAATTAGAATAAATATTAAGGGTTTGGTGGACGGAGGCTCCATCACACTTCCCTGAGCGGGTGGGTCGGACACGGTGAAGTTTCTCTTGGGTGGTGATGTCTGAGCTGGGTCCAAAAGCAAGAGTTGGGAGCTCGGGGTCCCATCACCTGGCTGCGCCAGAACGAAGTCTTTTCTAGTCTAAGTCTTGCAAAGGCAAGTGCAGGGAAAGGGAGATAATCAAAACTATCAACCCACAGTATCCAGGTGTGATCCGCGAGCGAGAGGTCTATGAACCGAGGCTCTGAGGTCCACTTGCACCTGTCCGCATACCCAGCAGCCTGTCCTAATTTACTGCAGGGAGAACCTGAAGTTATAGTCTGGTTTTGACTACCTTTATCCTTAGTCTGGGAGAAGTAGAGTTTAGAACCAAGTGGATTCTCTTCCCATCTCTGGGCCTCAGTTTCATTATCTGTAAAATGAGGTGTCTGAAGTTGGAAATTTCACGGGTCTTTTTTAATTACGGGATTTGAGGAGAAAAGGGCATTTAGAGACTCTGGTTCACTCGGTTTTTAATTCCCCCCCCCACGCCTAAATTTGAAGGCAGAAGGCCGTTGCCCCGCTGCGTGGGAGGCTGGCCTGTACCCTGCAACCTTGACAGCACCAGGTCGGGCGCTTTGGTTCAGCTTCTGGCTTTTGGTGAGCCGCACGATGGGAGTATGTCTGCTCCTCCGGTCGCAGGAGTGCAGCGAGCGGGCAGACCATAATTTGCATCGTTAGCCAGGAGCTGGATCTCTGGCTAGTGCTGTGTAGCCAGTTTGTCTTAGGCCAGCTGTCTGAGAAGAGGTGGTAAGGCGAAGCAGGAAGGCCCCAAGGGAAAGAGCAGCCTATCGGCCAGTCCTAATGAGAAAGGAGATCTTTTTCTCAGGAGAATGCTTTAGCGGTCACTCCGTGCCAGGAATGCCTCTCCCGCCAAAGGAGTTTCTGCGGTATTTTTTTTGCTCCACTGAGACACTTTAAGTTGCCAAGCGGCGTACGGCCTACTGGCCTTGGGAAGCCACGGAGGAATTCCAAGGACGCCCACAGTTAGAGTGACAGCAAGAGCGTGCTGGAGCCGGGTGGCCCCTTCTCCTTTGACCGAGGCCGTGCGAGAACAGCCGTGTCGCAGCCCAGGAAGCCGGGGTCTCCCGGGCCTCTATTAAGCCGCTGCTGGGAGCTCCGTGCGTTAAGCCTGTAAAGGCTCTTTAGGCTCCGGCCCCACATGCAGCCTGGGCACAGGGATCTTTTGTTGACACCTCGCGAGAACATCTCTTCTGCGGGTTGCTGGAACCGCAGAACCCCCCTTTTCTGGGGAGCAGCTCCGGGACCGTTCCCGTTGAACAAGCGGGATCCTAAGCGTCTGGGGACCCAGCAAGGGGAAGGG